>NC_083723.1:67598777-70098777 GCF_028564815.1 Eubalaena glacialis | reverse complement strand
GTATGGAAAGTTATATTATTAATTTCCTGCATCACCCCAGTGTAAAACTTGACAGTTTACCGTTGAGTTTGTAAACTAGAATATTCAACAAAATCTAAAAATGAGGGGGAAACCTGAACCCATTTAATCTATGTTAGTTGAGAAAACTGAGGCACTGAGAAGTCTAAGTCATAATAAATTTTAGTAATCTGACAAGAATTTTAATGTTTGTTCTTGAATATCTTGATACAGTGATACTGATTTGGAAGAGAAAACATAAAGGACCTAGAAAGTAAACTGAATTATGAAGTTTTTTAGATACATAGATCTAAGGAAAGGCATTGGACCATGAGGTCTTTGAAAACAAACTATTGTCTTCTGCCCCGTACTTCCAGCCCAAAGTCTGAGGTATATTTAGTGCTTTATACAAGTCAAATAAGTGAATGAATAAGTACTGGTAATATGTCCGTTTCTCTTTCATAGCCGTTTAAAATTCTTAACAGGGTTTATGAGGCTCCTCAAGACCTGTTCTTCACTTATATCTCCAGAGTCCTCTCTCAACAGCCCTCCCTTGCTGACTACCCTCAGACAGAACTTCTTGAACTTTTTCAAATGTGTTTTGCATTCTTTTGCAAACTTGAAAACTTCAAACATGAGGTTCCCTCTACCTGCACTAGCTTAAATGACACTTCCTCTGGGAAGTCCTCCCTGGAGGTTCAGCTTCCTTGTCTATGCATTCCCAACACCTGCATTTCCCAGTCTCAGCACCTATCTCACCACTTTGGCTTTGCCCTCCTACCTCTGGGTCTCCAGTAGACTTTCCTTGAGGGCAGAGACTGTGTCTGTTTAATATTAGATCTCTTTATGTGCAAATGAGAATAAAAGCTACTGAAACTCATCTAAGCTAAAAAGGGATTTAATAGCTATATATTCAGGCATTCCAGATCCTTGTTTGAAGGTATCAAATCTCTATCTTCTCCATCTGTTTCTCATCTGTGCTTTGCTCTATATGCCAGTCTTCTATCTCTGTCTCCCTTCATCTTCCATGTTCTATCTCTATTACCTCTTCATCTCTCTTTCATTTTTGTTTCTCTCTATGACAGTCTTCTTCTTTCTCACTGCAGGGAACTTCCTCCATGTGTCTGAGAGAAGGTTGTGTGTGGTTTGGCTATAAACAGCTCCAGGTTATATCATCCCCATTTAATGATCATGCAAAAAAGGGGCTCTCTCTCCTGGCATTCAAGTATAAAATCTGAGGGTGAAGTCCTGGATTCGGACCAATGCTCTGGGATTGGACTAATGCTTGGACCAATCACTGTAGCCAAGGGAAAGAACAACTAAGATCAGTCCCACAGCATATTCCCAGCCTTACATCCTGGGCCAGTGGGGTCATGTGACAGGCAGCCCTACCAGAATTGGAACTGGGGAGGGACAGTTTCCTCAAATGAAAAGAGGTACTGTTATGAAGAGAGAGGAGGAAGTAATGTTGTGTGAACAAAACAATACAATTCTACCCACACTTGATTAACATTGTATTCCCAGACCCTATCATTAAATCTGGCATATGATTGTTGAGTAACAAATATGTAGTGAATAAATGAATAAATTAACTTAGGAAAGGATTTGGAAAACAATATACTTGATGTATTAATATCTGGAGTAGTGTAACTCATAAGTGAGGATGAAAAGAAACACACGATATTTCTTGCTACAACAAGAAAAAGAGAGCAGCAAATTGCGATGGCTAGAAAGCAAATACTATGCTTGGTAAAAGATTTGCAAAAGCAGTATACCTAAAGTCACATCACAGGAATGTTTGGTGGAAGGTTAATATATTTTGGTGATTCCTCAGTCCTGCCTGGAACCTATTCCTAGACCCAGGTAAGCCTGATTAGCAGTTGTGCCTACAAAACTCTTCGCCTTTAAGCTCAGGTCTTTTTGCTGGGCCAATAAGTATTCTAAGCAGTGGGTATATATACATCTCAATTTTTATGGTCCTCTGTCTCAGAACTGAGGCATTCTTGTGACTTCAATGCCTTGGGCCTAGATACCTACCTTTTGTCTCATCTGAGCTTCTGTACACCTGTACGCTGACCCCAATCATCCTAGCCTTGCCTGTGTCTTCTTTCATATTTGAATCTAAGTGGTAGTATCCCTCTTCGGTTTCCTACAAATTCCTTTGATCATTGGACTTTGGATAAGTTCATGTTTACTAGATTTCCTTTCATTGTCTGTTCCATTCCGAGCTGGATTGAAATGGTAGACCTAGAAATCTGAACCGACTCACCTCACTGTGCTCTATTCAGCTGGGTCCTTTCCCCTAAAGTGATTTTCTCATCCTGGATCCTTTTTACATGCTCATTGCTCACAGGTGAATAGCTCCTGGACATAAACCTTGTTTTGACCTGTAAGTCTGATGGGCCCTTTCCATTATGATCTATTTTCTGGCTACTCACTCCAATTGGGATAAATAATAATTTTCCAGAAAACTTTATTTTCTGAGATTCTAGAATTAGTAAATAGAGATACATTAAAAAATGACTTCCATTATGTAATCTAACATTAGAAATGTACCACGCAAAAAGAGTAGAATATTTAGCATCATTTAACACACCTATTAGCTTTCCTAGTAGGATGACACATTGTGCTATTTGACTCTGAAAGATCCTTATAAAAAATTGTAGTTGGGTCAAATGCTTCCTTGCTCCAGCAAAGAAACACCTAAATGATTTACTACCCAGTGTTTTATCAAATATTAATTTCTTGAGTCTCATGAGGATACAGCACTAGCTTTCAATTATATCCTTAATATAATTTCCAGAATATGCTCATTTCAAGATATATTTAAATGTCTGTCTGGCTTTTTGTGTTTATACCATTAAACATACCATCCCTAGGGGTATCTTTCTAAAATCACATAAACTTAATAGTTCCATAACCTGAATGTTGATCGAGTTCTATATTTCTCTGGTCTACATATATGTGACAGAAAAACCAAAAAGTAACCACTAACTTAGTCATTTGGAGTGGGGAACTGCTTCTCCCTTACCTGTCAAAGTAATGATAATTTCAGTCACATGTCAATTTGAATTTCCAAGAGGAAGAATAAACCACCTCATTTTTCAACATGGATATCTGAGAACTAGTGAGCAAAGTATGTCTCATACATTCATTTGATTTTATATTCTCTATCATGACAATTGGTATTCATCCATTAAACAAATATTGGATGCCCAATATACATCAGGACAATACTAAACACTGCTTATAATATTTAAATAGTAGATTTGAGCCCTTAAAGTCAATATTGTATCTCACCACTAAAAAAGAAATGCCAAGAGAAATTTTCTTCCCCCATTGTTTGGTGATAGAGCTACAACTCCTTACCTTTAGTTTTAAGAAACTCAATTCATATTATCTTTATCATGACTCAGATTCACACCATAAGTCTCACACATGAGAAAGCCGAGACATACAGATTTTTAAAAATTAATCCATTAAAAATTAGGCATTGGAGAACCAAAATAAAATTTCAGATCAATTTGTCAGCATTCTCAACATTTACTATTCCTAACTCCTTAACAAGGCATTTTACATTTGATTGAAGAACCCTCAGTTAATTTTATGTAAAATACTCATGGATGACTGAGGAATATAGTAGAGGAATAAACTTCATCTTGTCTCCTTGGAACTATTGAAATGAAATGCAGTCATTTGGGACATTACCCTCCTCTGATACAGCCAGTAAGAGGTCCTCCAGATGTAGGCACAGAGCTTTTCCAAGGATTACTCTCTGGATTCACCAGGGGTGGATATCACACAGGACCTGACCTCTTTTGCTTTCTCTCCTTTTGGTTCAACTGCTGCACATCTGTTAATTTTGGGGTTTGATTCAGGTAAAAAGGTTTAGTAGGGAGAGGCTAAAAGTAAGAACTATAATAAGAATTGAGATTATCTATGAACATAAGTTTCACTTTTGATGTGACCACAAATAATAAAGAAGATATTTTAAAGGTTAATAATTAAAGGCAACTCCACCCCCTTTCTCTTTGGCAAACAGGGAAAGCAGGAACTAAGATGGTGCAGTCTGCAATACTGTGGTTCTAAGGAATGACTGCTAACGTGGTCTCCTCCCTCTTGGAACGAAACCTATATCATTTGGAAAACCTGTATTCATTATGCAGAACCTGAGAGACACACAATATTCCAGCTGGTTTCAGAGACTAATGTTACCAACAGCCACGTCACCTTCTCTCCCTTTCTCTTTCCCTTGTTCCTTTTATTTTTTTTCTTTCTTCCCTTGCTTAACTCCTTCCTAGATTCCTTCCTTCACTTCTTCCTTCCTTTATTCATTCCTTTCTTCCTTCCAAATGAGTGAGTTTCCAATTTTCCCTGTTATTCTTCATTTCCATAGCTTGTGCTTGGAAAACTTTTTTTTTTTTTACATGATGGCAAACAAATCTTACTGGAGACATTCAAGGGTTGGGCTTTTTTTTCTCCCCTATAAATTTGCCTTGGTGCAGTTAAAATGGATGTTACTAAATCCTTTTAGAAGGGCTGTTTCCACTGCTCTAGAGAGTTTGCCCTTTGCAGCAAGAACCAGGGGACATGAGGTAGAGGCAGCATGCAGCCACTGGGGAAAGGGAACTACCAAGAACAAGGCAGCTTGCTCTGGCCAACCAAGATCTAATACCTACAGTTTCTGGGTGGGACCCCATCCTTGACTGGAGGAGGAGAATGAGAATATAACAAGGAATGATTGATCAGAAATGAGAAGAAACTCCATAAATTCAAGACTATGTGTTTGTGTGTATTGAGGGGAAATTACTTTTAAAAGGAGAAAGGAATTTAAATTAAATTCTGGCTACAAGGAAAACATACAAAATCCCAGGAATTTATAACTAAAAGTGTTTCTCAGACTCTACAACTACTCATGAGCTTTTAATCTTCTTAAAAACCTCTCTAGTAATAAAGAGAAAAACATTGTAAGTGTTGAGTTTCTATAGTACAGCTTATACTGGTCTGCCTGCCTGGAAACACCAAGAGTAGTGACATATGATTTCAATTAGGTTCACGGTTCCACAAAATATCTTCTCTATGAAATAGAAAAAGAGCTAGAAGTTACCAGTGTTGCTAAAGACCTCTTGGCTTATCCTTGGGCATTTTAGTACATTGTTCCTGATAGATTTTCAGTAACAAGACAATGACATTCCAAAGCCTCAACAAAGCCTAACTTAGAACAGTATATAACTGATAAATGAAGGAAGGAAGGAAACAAGCAATGCCATTAGTCACATAACTCAATAGGAAATCAGATGTTGAATGGTTGAGTTCCGGAGAATCTTTGCTTCCATCTTCTAGGCTCTGCTCTGTGAAGAATGGTTATCTCAATCTTATTTGTTTTTTATTCTCAAAGGAACTTTGTGAGAATTTGTTGGGTAGTACCTCAAAAATATTTTGAAAGCCATACAAATGTAAATTTCAAAACACCATGCCCTCAAGTACCAAAATTGCATCAGTTGTAGCTCTTATACCTCTCAGCTACAATTCTTCTCTTCTTTGTCTCTAGTTCCACGGGGGGGGGGGGGGGGGGGCGGGGGGGGGAAGCAGAAAATATCTTTTTTGTACAATCCTTCTGGTTAGACACATAATCATACCCCAGAAGCTATAAGTATTCACACATCTAGAAGATACTGCTTACAAAAATCATTTGCCTTAATTCCATACACAAATAGTCTTTACTGATTAAGGTTATAGTTTAATAACTATGTTTAAGTAGAGTTCACAAAGAAAAAAATGACTCATTAACTTGATAATTTAAATTGGTTATTGTTCACTAGTATCCTTTGTAAAGGAAAACATAAAACTGAGCTTTCTCAGAGTTGAAAGCATTGAGCACATTAGACCAGAAAAGAACCTTCCCTCCAAACACACTGTGAATATTTACATTCAAATATTCAGATACCTACAATCTTCTGATCATTATGGTCAGACATAACAAAACTCAATAACAAGAAGCTTTCAGACACTCGGAGACAAAAAAGCTGTTGTGTTTATGCATTCTACTTTGTCTTTTTTGCATAATTATCTAACACTGAAAATAAATGTACAGGTATGTACCCTGGAGCCACACTCACTCTAATCTAAACTCTGAAGCCTCTGTAGGATGGCTAGGCACATGAAGAGAACTAGAAAAAGAAATCCCTACAATTACATTCAATGGGAATGGCACCACACTACACAAAGCCAAAGGAGTTATATCTCCAGTCACCAACTTGCCTATGAATATTTTATACAACTAGATGATGAGTCGTGACTAAGGGGAAAAGTGTGTGATTTCCTCCCATAAAGGGAGAATTCTAAACCTGGAAGAGAACTTGGAGATCATCTAGCACAATAGCCTCATTCTACGGATGAGAAAACCAAGGCCCAGAGAATTCAATTTCCTTTTTCAAGGCCTCCTGATGATTTAGTGAGCCAAAGCGAACTGGGACCAGCAAAAACAAAAGGGATTTTAATAAGACTTATTTCGGAAGTGTAACAGTTACCTTACAAAGCATCCCATGTCACATTTTAATATTTTAATATTTTAATATTTCCTGTAGGAGCTGAGCTTCCAGGAAAATGGAGTCTGTATCTTTCACTGATGATAGATTTTCAAGCCCAAGTATAACTAGTTTATCAGTGTCAAATTGGTCATAGAATTTTAAAAATTTTAGAGCCCAAGGAGCTTTATGGGACATTTTGCCTAAACCCCTAAATTTATAGTGGGAAGCTGAGACCTAAAGAGAATAAACCCATTGTCCAGAACATGAAGAGAACCCGTGGATATGAATGCAAGGTGTGCTCTTTCCACTCTAGAAGCGCAGGATGGTCATTTTCAAAAGGCATTAGGGAAGACCTCGTTAAGAAGATGCCATTTGAAGAAAGACTTGAAGGAGGAGAGGAAATGAGCCATGTGGGTATCTGGGAAAGAATTTTTCAGGCAGAGCCCTTTTCCAGGAACAGCAAAGAGGCCAGTGTGGCTGACGCTATGTGAACCAGATAGAGGGTAGTTGGAGACAAGTTCAGGGAGGTTATGAAAGGGGAGATCTTGTAGAGCTTCAGCAGCCATTTTAAGAACCTTCGCATTTACTCTGATTGAAATGGAGAGCTCCTTGAGGTTTTTAGCAGAGGAGTGGTTGTATCTTTATTTTTAAAGGATCGGTCTGGCTGCTGTGTTCAGAACAGACTGCAGGGGGGCAAAGATTAAAGCAGAGAGACTACTCAAAGGCTCTTCCCATAAATCCAGGCAAGAAATGTTAGAGGCCCAGACCTGAGTGGTAAAATGAGGTGGTAAGAAATGGTCAGATTCCATGTGCATTCTGAAACCTGACGAATTGAGTGTGAGGGAAAGGGAAAGAGCAAGGATAACTCCCAAGTTTCTGGCCTGAGCAACTGGAATGATGATGTTGTCATTAACTAAGATGAAAAAGACTGTGAGGGGAACAGGGGTGGGGGTGGGATAGATCAGGAGTTCCAACTGAGACATGTGAAGTTGGAGATGTCTATTATACGTAACGTGGATTTGTCAAGTGCACTGTGGATGTACAAGTCTGGAGTACAGGAGAACGTCCAGGCCTGACATGAAATTTGGGAGTTGTCAGAATATATTTGGCACAGGTGGTACTTGAAACCCTTTTCTTAAGCTAAACAAATACAAAAACGACATGTAATACATGAATTGCCCTTGAGTGTACTTCATTATCCACCTTAAAAAGCTAACAAAAATGCAATGAAAGAATGAATCAAACCTTATGAAATTTCAGGCTCCCTTTGTGATTGTGTTTCTGTGCTGATCCTAAATATCAGGAAACATTGATTTACTAGATGAAAACATAATCAGTCAACAAGATACCATAGGGCTGCCTTCTTATGATTTAACTAATTTCCTTGCACATATACATTAGATTGATTTTATTATTATAATTATTGTATCAAAGATGACCTCATCCTGAGTTCCTACATAAAATGATGCTTTAGCTTGACATCTAATTACAGTTTTCTTCACTTTTCATGATCTGAGGAAATTGAGACCTAGCCTGATCTACTCTAACATCTTGCCTTTTCACTAAGAGAGCAATTCAGAAAACACACAAAAGATGGGTTTCATGAGTATGTACCACCCATTAGCAAACAATATGAGGATCAATTAATTAATCATTAAATTTTCCCTATTAAGTATTTTGGCTTATATCTCTATGGTAAAGTCACTAATGAAAGTCACATATGCTGAAGTTTCATTTCCCTTGAGAGAGTACATATTAAAGTGTTTAAATTAGCCTTCTTTAAATATATATAAATCACTCTCATCTAGAATATTTTAAATAAAACTTCCCACCTAGATTTAGGGAGCTTCTCTTTTAAAAAAAAATTAGATGAGTCTAATTAATATCTATTCCCAGGAGGAAAATCTCCCTACCGGTTTTATTTTAAACTGAGAAAATAATGAATAATTAGAATGGTGTTGAAGAAGATACTTAACATGCGACGAATCTTTGTGAAAAAATGGAGGTACGTGAGTTCCACTGCTAGTCTTTTAAGAGTAAATTTTTGTGCTGAGACAAGATTGATAGACTTGTCTGCTTTCTCTGCAGATTCTTGCCTCCCCCAGAAAAAAAACGTACTTAGGATGTATTTAAAGGAGATGGGAGATCAGAAAACAATACTAAAGGAAACTCAAGTAGAGGCAGCTGTTGGATTTATTTTGTTTTGGCAGTGCAGAAAGGTAACTGAAAACAGAAAGGCATATGGAAGGGGAAAAAATACAAAATTTACAAAAGGCATAAGCCATCCAAATACCCAAAATACACACTGAAAAATCAAAACACTTTACACACAGACCATCATCAGTGAATAAACAATCTGTACATGACATGTGTTCCCCTTTTCTACTCTTATTGTGAGAGTCTCAACTGTCATGCATCAGTCATTCAGTCAACAAATATTTATAAGCATTTCCTCTATCCCTGCACTCTGCTAGGCACTGAGGATACAGCAAGGAATGATCTCATGGAGTTTCCATTCTAGCAGGAAAGATACATATTAGAGCAGGCAATAGAAAGAGGGTGAGTATTTCTAAAGGGAAACCTCAGTCTCCCCTTCTCTCCACCACTCTCTTACTACCATCACCTGTCACAAGCGATTCCCTCACTGCTGTCTTCCATTCCCCCTCTGTCCAGTAATTTCCACCTGATCATCCAAAGGAGTTCAGAATGCTACTGCCCAGGCAGGGGAAGTAAGCTCTTCATCTCCTGCATTGTAATTGGCATAAAATACTTATACAGATATTTCAATTCATCTCATATACACCTAGTCCCTTCTATGTACAAGTCACAGTAAGGCCCAGAAAAAATAAACCATGTTCTCTGCTCTTATGAAGTTGACCCTCCTAAGCATAGACAGATATGAACATGAATAATTCTAACGCAAGTCACCATATGATAAAGCATCCAAAGTCATGTATAAATGACGTTGTTTGGAGGGGTCTAGGTTAAGGAGGGGAATACTCCATTCAAATCAAGAAAGACTACCCAAATAAAGAACGATATCTGAGATGCACCATAAACAGTACTTAGAATTTCAATAGACAGAGAAGATAAAGGACAGTCCAATCTAAAGAAAAAAAGATAGCAAAATCACAGAAATGGAAGAATAGGGTGAGATGAAGGGACAGCAATTGTCTGGAAGGGCTGGGCATGGAAAGAACACTTGGCTTAGTCTGTGTTTGTGTTTGTTCCCTTGTGTATTTGTGGGGGAGTACTTGTTGTATATTTCTTGCATTTTGATGCCCCCATTACATTTTCAAAAGTATGAAAGTGGGACTTCCCTGGTAGCACAGTGATTAAGAATCTGCCCACCAATGCAGGGGACATGGGTTCGAGCGCTGGTCAGGGAAGATCCCACATGCTGCGGAGCAACTAAGCCCGTGCACCACAACTGCTGAGCCTGCACTCTAGAGCCCGCAAGCTGCAACTACTGAGCCTGCGTGCCACAACTACTGAAGCCCGCACGCCTAGAGCCCGTGCTCCGCAACAAGAGAAGCCACTGCAGTGAGAAGCCTGTGCACCGCAACAAAGAGTAGCCCCCGCTCACCACAACTAGAGGAAGCCTGCGCACAGCAACGAAGACCCAACACAGCCAAAAAAAAAAAAAAAAGTATGAAAGTGACAAAGTACTGGCCTTGGACTCAGGAAACCTCGAATCCAATTCCAGTGACTGTGTGACCGTGGGTAAGTCATGTTATCTTTCTGATGTCAGGTTTCCTCTTCTGTGAAATGGAGAAGATAACCATACCTGAAAAAAAAGTCCAGGGCTGCAATAGATAATATACCTTTGAAAACATCCCACACTATATAAAGACCGTGAAAATGCTTAAGATCTTTCCTAATAGGTGCTCATAAAGGGTTTTGTTGTTTCATAAGTCAGTACAACCAGCCACAAGTCTTTATTTAATTTTAAGTTATCTGTTTCACTTGACAGTTTCACCGGAGATCACTCTGTCACAGCAAAATTGAACCCACCATTACTCTTCTAAAATATTTTGTCTTCACAAAGTAATGATACAGATATCAACATCATCTGTAATATTTAACTGTATTTAATTTGGGGTTTGAGATTTCTGTTAGGGAGAGATGGTATATCACTTTTATTAAAAAAAAAATCACAGCATCTAACATGGTTGTTATCACTTTCTGCAGGAATATTACAGTTTATGAAAGTTCAGCATAGCACTATAAATTCTTAAAATTAAGGAGGAGAAAAAGAAAGTGCAGAGGGGATAAAGGAATAGTTAAGAGGTGATGCTATTTCATTTCCTCTCCATGTCTGGAAGACATCTTGGGGAAAATACACATGAAGTTCAGGAACTGAGATAAGAAGCTTTATTGTTTTAAACTCATATGTAAATCTAGATTTAATAAAGACTGTCTTTCTTACATCTCCAATTAAAAAGTTTGAGTTTTTTCCCCTAGAGTGGCATTTTGGTATATGAAACTTAGAAACTCACAACTGCTTAAGAAATTGTTCCATATTAGATTGTCTCTGTGAATTTCTATCATTATGAAATGCTAAACAGTTTTCTTTTGAAACTCATATTCAAATATCATTTCAATTTCATATAATTCTAATGCTTCCTTGTGTCCACTGTGGCAAGCAGATATTACTAAAATGAATTTTAGTAATATTTCTTTTTTGAGTAGTCTATGGAAAGAGGAGGCCTACATCTCAATGAAATAAATGGTATTTAGTATGTATCATACTTTCAAAAAACTGTACAAATACCATTTGGTACAAGCAGATAAAAGAGTCACCTCCAAAACTGACGTGGCTACTCATATATGATATAAGGACAACCCTTGTCACTGGCCTTGCAGTGACATCTAATGTGATGGATTAAAAAAAAAATCTAGGTAGAGTCTACTGTGTTTGCACATTAGGTAGAAGACAGCAGGACTTCCTGGAAAGAGCAGTGGTTTGGAAGCTGGAAAACATGAGCGAGTCATTGAACTTCTCAGGACCTTGTTTCCTCCTTGACAAAAACGAGAGGCTAGCCCTAGACAGACTTTCTAAAAGCAAAACAAGCAAGCGAACAAACAAACAAACAAAAAAACCCCGCATGATTCCAATCATCATTTATTTTCCAGTTACAAACAGTTAAGATGCACAGGAACTCCATAGCAAACTGTCTCAGAAAATGACCAGAAACAAAATCAGAAAAAAGTCACACTGTTAAGAACTACAAGTCCTAATATCCTCATCTTTTCTCTCCTTTGCTCCCACCCTAGCGGGGGAGGTGGGGTGGAATGGAAGAGAATTGTTGGAGCAGACTACGAGAGAGTGCTGAAAAATCTTGGGAAAGAAATAAAGCTATTTAGTTTGTCATGTTTGGTTCCAAATGGATCTCTGGTAGTCATCCTTTAATGCGTCTCACTTGGCAGCCGCTGAGTCAGATGGGAACCTGTCTCTCTCTTAGATCAGACACAGCTCCTAAATTGTCTCCACAGTGAGTTCTTCCACCTCCATAACTCTCGGAGCACTTAACATATACTGACATGTTATTGCAGGCTATTTTTAAAGTATAAAACTTTCTTCTTAGATAGAACAAAGCACACTGCATACTGTTTGCATTTGGGGTCCTTCTGAAACCACAGTCCATAGAGCGAGGCTTTCCATACAGTGGTCTTTAATAAATATTTGCTTGTGAATTAATAAATTAATGTGGTAGGGAGATTCTGTAACAGCTCCCAATAATCCCCACCTCCTAATATTCATGCCCTGGTGTTATCCTTTCCCCTTGATTGTGGGCCAGACTTAGTGATTCTAATGAATAGAGTACAGGAAAAGTGACAGGATATCACCTGCCAAGATTAGGTTACAGAAAGAATGTGACTTCCATCTTGCTTGCCACCTCTCACTCTTTCTCGGAGTGCTTGATCTAGGGCCATATTGTGGTCATATTGTGAACGGCCCTGTAGAGAAACCCATATGGCAGGGAACTGATATCTCCAGCCAGCAGCCATCATGACCATGCCAATAACCATGTGAGTGAGCTTGGAAATTGATTATCCCCAAGTCAAGCCTTGGAATGACTTAAGAGCCCCAGCCAACACCTCGATTGTAGCATTGTGAGAATTTGTGGCTCACAGAAACTATGAAACTATAAATGTTTGTTGTTTTAAGCCTCTAAGTTTTGGGGGCACGTTGTTACACAGCAATAGATAACTAATGCAACTAGCAAAGCAATGAAAATCTCCAAAGAAAACATTCAGGAGTGAAACATTCAGGGATGTCTAAGCTTCTTATATTGATTTGCTTTGAAACCATATTAGGAAAAAAATCCCATCGCCAATATTCCTCACCACCACTCCATACACACATACACACATGAACCTTCAAGTAAAATGAACCAAGAACCTGTTTCTATACTTGTTATAATTTTGTGTTGGTCTATAACCAATTGCATGCCATTAGAAAGATCAACCTTAAAAGTAAGAATCAAATCGAGAATGGGGAGGTTTATGTATAATCTTGACAATGAAATAATTAAAGATATGGTTCATCCACAAGCACAGTCCATTGTAACCCAGGTGAAGAGGCTAAATGGCTGCTGCTTCCTCTGTCCTCAAAACCAGTCAACGATTGAGTGCTTCTGCCTGGAACTCTCCCCTTGGTGCTGGGTAGAGGAGGCAGATGGGGATAATGTGAACAGTATCCTACTCCAACTCAACAATTCAGTCTTAACATATAGAAATATGAAGCTTTATACCAATTCCTCTACTTTGAGTTAAGCCTGCATGTCCAGAGAGAGGAAAACATTAGGGTTGGTAGCAGTAAGTTCATGGAAAAAGAAGAGCATATTTGGAAGGCATCATGAACACTCAAAACCTTTAAATATATTCTGGGAAAAGGGGGAAAAAAAGAGCGTCTGGGTTTCTCATTAAGGACAACATATTCAGAAGACTGGCCATTTTCTGCCAAGTTCTGTTGCCATATGCCAAAGGGTTTTGTTTTTTTTTGTTTTGTACTTTAAAGCTTTCTCAGCTCACTGCCTTATACCTCACCCATCTGGGGCACTTTCTGGTGCATATGTGCAATACTGTGGAAACACTAAGTCCAGGTTTCACCACCTTGAGAAAAAAACAGCTATACCCCAAAGCATAGCAACCATGACTTCCTGCTTTCCTAAACAAGCAAGAAGTTCTTCTTTCTCCAGGGTTCTACTAACCTTTGTATGTATAAAATCCTAGAAGTAAAAGTTGGTTGCCCTTGGTGCTGGCTCCTGGAAATGCGCCCCAGAAGCTGTATGTGCTAGAAGCTAGAGGAGCTGAAGATTAGCACGTCAGGACTGGGCCCTTAGGCAGAGACCCACTGATCATGGCTCAAAGAGCAGAGAAGACATTCATTCTTGGATGCTCAGTTAAAAATGAGTAGAAATGTCATCTAAGAGGCACTCCCCAAAAGGGCACAGTCCTACAGGGATACCTCTCTTACTCTCACCATGTATCTTGATTCTTCTTTTTCCTCACACCCCTTATCCAATCCTGTTGGTCCCACTTTTAGAGTTTATCCTAAATCCAGCCACTTTTCACCATCTCCACAGCTACCAACATGAGTGGCTCTCTTTTCTGGACTACTGCAAGCTTCCTACACCTGCCACCCTCAATTACAGCGCCAGCGATTGTCTAGAAACACGAATCTCAAAACCTGCCAATGGTTTCCATATCTGCACAGTATTTCAGGATCCGTTGCCTTCATCAGAATGACCTCCCACTACCTTCCCCCTTGTTCTCTCAGCCCTCAGGCTCTCACGATGCTCCTCAATATGGCAAACTAGTTCCCTCCTCATGTCTCATGCCGCTTTTTCTGTGGTGTGTGCTCTTACCCACATGGCCAAGTGGTTCACACTCTCACTCCATTTCATTTTCTGCTCAATATCCCTCCCTCAGAAAGGTGTTCCCTGAACATCCTGTCTCAGACAAGCCCCCCCAATACTCACACTCTTGATCACACCCCAATTCCTCATTTTTACCTGAAATGATACTGTATATGCATTTATTTCTAGGAAATGAGCTTCATGTTGGCAAACATTTTCCCTGCCTTTTTACTTTTATATCCTAAACACTTAGAGACGTACCCAGCATATAGTAGATCCTCAATTAATATTCTTGACTAAATAAAGGATTGAACAGCTATCCAGGTGAGCTGAATGACCCAGTGGTCCCACAGGGACACATTTCTGATGAGGCATTTGCCCCTGCTGCCCCTGGTGTCTCAGTTGTTACCACCATTAACCTGGAGGCTTACTGATAAAAACTGAAAAATCCCCAGGTGGACCACACCCACTCCTGTGCCCAAACCCCATAGCCTGCTCACTGCCCTCACCAGAGGGGCAGGGCTCTGTCTGTTAGACCCAGCCATGGCATTCACCTAAGTGTGAAGGTAATAGAGTGTCCCTTTGATTTTATGCCCAGTTAAGGGCACTTCATGCCAAGACTGGCTTGGATGCTTGTGACACAGCTCTTCAATTTTACTCACATTACCACTTTTCTTGGATCTAAGGCTGCTACCAAGAGAGTGAGGGCAGGATGGATTCTGGTAGCAACTACCAGGAAGAAACCTGAAGGAGGTTTTTCAACGCTTGACCCTCAGCAAAGAAGACACTCAACATGCACCCTTCTCCCCCAAACTTTGTTCATTCAATCCTCAAAAAAAACTCGATCCTCTAAAGAAGATGTTGTATGTATATACAATGGAATATTAATCATCAGCCATCAAAAAGAATGAAATAATGCCATTTACAGCAACATGGATACAACTAGAGTTTACCATACAAAGTGAAGTAAGTCAGAAAGAGAAAGACAAATATCATATGATATCACTTATACGTGGAATCTAAACCATGGCACAAATGAACCTATCTATGAAACAAAAACAAACTCACAGATATAGAGAACAGATTTGTGGTTGCCAAGAGGGAGAGGGAATCAGGAGGGAAGGGTTGGGAGTTTGGGATTAGCAGAGGCAAACTATTATATGTAGGATGGATAAACAACAAGGCCTTACTGTATAGCACAGGGAACTATATTCAACACCCTGTGACAAACCGTATTGGAAAAGAATATGAAAAAGAATATATAAATATATATATATATATATATATATATATATATATATGTATAATGGTTACTTTGCTGTACAAAAGAAATTAACACATTTTAAATCAACTATACTTCAATAAGATTTTTTAAAAAACTCAATCCTCGAAGCAGATTTGGAGTGCTGATCAAAGCAGATTTGAAGTGCTCCTCCTGTAAGTCACACCTGATTTTTATATCAGTTTGTAAGATCAAACAGACATGACTCTGTTGAGCAGTTTCCTAACTCCATATATCAATGGATATATTAAAGTAAGGTGATATACACGTAGATAGCCCCAAGCCCAAGGCTTGAACGAACCAAATGTTCTATTACCCATGGGAAAAATAGGGTACTTCTCCAAAGTATGACATTAGCAAATGCTCCAGATTGAGCATCCACTTTATAATAGGCCCTTTGCTAAACACAGGGGGATATAAAGATAAATAAATATCACCTCTGCCCTTCAGGAGTTGATCTTCTAGTAGGAGAGAGAGATACAGTGATATGAGTGATAAACCCAAGTTTATGCTAGATAAAAATTGTATCACTGGGCAAGACCAGGAAACACTTTACAGAGAAGATGATGGTTAAGCTGAGTCTAAGAGTGAGTAGGAGGCTGCCAGGTCATTTCAAGCAAAGGGAACAGCATAAGCAATGGCCTAACAGAGCCTGACTGTTAAAGAAATTTACCTCTCCAGCCTCATCTTCCAACACAGCTCCCTGGGCCACTTCTGCTCTAGCCACAATGATCTACTTTTTGTTCTGTGAATAGGAATAATCTGCTCTTTCTCACCTTTGCAAATGATGCTCTCTCTGCCTAAAGCAGTTTCTCCTTGCCCTCAACTCCCAAACCTTGAATCTGAATAACACCTTCTCAGCCTTTAGGTCTTAACTCGGATATAACAGACTTCTATGACCTCCCTAAGTCTGAGTTAGATGTCACTCCCATGTTCCCTGACTGCATGCCATAACTTCCCTATTGTAAAGCTTAACATACTCTAGAGTAACCTCCTGCAGACTTTTCTATATTCCCTGTAGATTGCATGTTCCAAGAGGACAAGACCATCTCTCTCCTGATCACCATTGTATCCCCAGCATCTAGCAGAGTATCTGCCACATAGCTGGCAATGCATGCAGAATGAATCAATTGTTCAAAATTTCCAAGCAGAGGATGGGGTTGGGGAAAGGTAGGTTATAAGATTGAATTTATAGATTAAGAATTAAAGCCTGAATGACCATGGGTGCCCTGCTGCGTATGTATGTTATCCACTGTTCAACAGGAAGTCACAGAAGAGTTATAAGCAAGAGAACAGCAAGGTAGCAATAAGAGGGCCTGAAATAGTGGCAGGGGGCTGGAGACAAGAAGACCAACTGCAAGAGATGCTGCCTTTAAGAAGTCATATCTCTAGGACCTGATGATTTATTACATGTTTAGGTAAGGGAGTAGGAGAGCAAGGATGACTCACAAAATTGGTGAGATGGAAGATCTATGGGGAATATCTTTATTTTTCTCTTACATGAGAGAGATGAGTAATATAAACAGTAGGATGGCCCGGGGTATTCAAGACTAAAAATGTGTCTGTTGTTCATTACTATGTGCCTTGATATTGGCAGCTCTAGAAGCTACGGAGACATTTGTACCCCCACGGGTGGAGAATGCAAAACTTCAAAAGACTACTTTATAATTGAAATAGGAGACAATAGATAGGATGCCTTTTTAAAATAACACAGAATAAATCATCTTTAAGCTCTTTAAGAAATGCATAGTAAGTGGAGGTGAATCACTAAATCTTGACTTAGGAAAATGACAAATTATCAGCCTAGTTTTTATATTACTCTTTGCCTTCAGATTATGAACAACTTTACCAAAGATGAAAAAAACAGGCAAACAACGTCTCTCAGGAGATGTTTATCCAAGTGGAAATGCTGAGGAAACAACATTATAATAGAGATAGGGGAAAGACACGCTTGATAAGTGAGAGAAAACTTCAGTGTCAAGAGAGGAAATGGTTTTCAGAAAACATTTTGAAGAGATGAGAGAGGACACCAGGCAATAACAAAATGCTTTCATATGGGTGCGAGATGGAGTTTCTGAAGGAACCAGAAAATCAAGAGGGCTTGAGTACAGAGAGAGAATAACTTTTAAGAAAGATGAGAAAAATAGGAGGGAGAAATGGAAGCAGGCTTGTGGTTGGAGAAAACAATTATAAAGTAGCCCCCCAAATCTCACCCTGAGCTGGAAAGAACAAGGAGATTGCAAACAGGCTTACAACACCATCAGAATTCCTTAATTTGGTAATCTAAGCCTTGGTTTTCTCATCTATAAAAAGGACATACCATTAAGGTTTGTATTAGTCATCTCAGGCTGCCATAAAAAAATACCATAGACTGGGTGGCTTAAACAACAGAAACTGATTGTTTCACAGTTCCAGAGGCTCGATGTCCAAGATCCCAAGGTCTGGCAGAGGTTGTTTCTGGTGAGGGCTCCCTTCCTGGTTTGCAGACTGCACCTCTTCACGAGGTAGACAGAGAGAGAGTTGCGATGTCTCTTCTTCTAAAGGCACTAATCCCATCATACCAGGGCTCTACGCTTATGACCTTATTTAACCTTAATTACTTCTGTAAAGGTCCCATCTCCGAATCCAGTCACATACAGGCTTAGGGCTTCAACATATGAACTTTAGGGGGATACATTTTGGACCACAGTAAGGTTGTTATAAGAAATGTGTGAAATGATGCAAAATACATTGTGTCTGGCACATAGTAAGTGCTAAATAAATGTTGGTTGATTTTAGCCATAAAATCATCATAGTTAAAGGCATCAGCTCTAAAGTAACCTATGCTTTTTCTTTTATATTTTCTAAGGAGTGGAAAAGACACCTGTTTCCTACTGCTCCTAAAAATTGACCAGCTGCCTAGCATACTAACAAGTCCTCAGGCCTGTTTTAGAAACATCACCCAATGTAGAAGTAGACACAAAAGAAGTAGAGATATGGTGAGACGGTGGAGGAGGAGGAGGAGAAGGTGGGGAAGGAGGAAAGGACGAGGAAGGACTGAGATCCAGCAGATTCGATCTTCATCCCACACACTACAGTGTGCAGCTAAGTTATCTGATGAAAGAAGGGACATTAGAACTACCACCACCAGGGGTGTTCACTGCAAATTTCTACTGAGGAGGAGATAAAAATGCCACTTTTAAGACACTTAAGCGCTAGTCTCATGCTATTCCATTCAGAGAGACCACGGTCAATAGATCAGGCTAACATCTCAGGTGGGCACAAACTTAACTGGAAGGTTGTTTTGACTTATAACAACCTTTGAGTTTGGAAAACATGCTGCTACTTTTACTCAAAGGGAAATGTATAGAACAGGATAAAAGGCTAAGACCAGCTATGAATTTAAAGGGTCCATGGAAGTATAAGAAACACTTTTAAAAGGGCTATGAATTTTCCATTCCCTATTGTAGATTTTTAAGTAAAAATACAGCTAGAAAGCCACTATATTGAAAATCCAGGAAAATGTAGTCTGTTTGAGTCACTTAAATTATCACAAACCCACCTTGATATATTCTAAAACTACCTTCTGAAAGAGGTAAGATGTTCTAAGTTGAAATAATGCCCCGCTTGGCTCTACTATAAATAGAATGGCCATCATTTTTTAGTGCCTAGAATGGCAGGCACTTTACAAATACTGTCTCATTCATTTATTCCTAAAAACCCTGTTAAGGTTGCTATTATTTTTACCATTTTACAAATAAGTAAACCAAAGAGCTTGCTCAAGGTTATACAACTAATAAATGAAGGTTAGAATTCAAACCATATCTGACTCCAGATACATCTTCTCTCCTTTACACCAGACTCATCATCCTTAGGGTGTTGGAACGTGTGAGCATGACTAGAAAAATGGGCCAGGCTGGTTTAAAAGAAAAAGTTAGCATTGATTCTTAAATCTACGTATTTATTTTTCAGTATCATTCTTAAGAGTATTTACTTACTCAAATTCGTAAAAATCACCTGAAAAATGCCTCAGGACTGAAAAATTGCTCTACCATTCTAGTCACTTGATCATATAATGGGCTTTTTAGTTTCGATGCTAGAGCGGAAGATCTGGGTTGCAGTTCAGTGTTGCTACTTCATAAGTATGTGATTTCGGGCAAATTGCTCATCTCCTCTTAGGATGCATTCTCGAGGAAGCATTATCACCTATGTCACAGGGAAATTTTAAGAATTACATAAAGTGAAGTCTGAAAAGCATAGTCAACTGCCACATCAGTGTTTATATTTTAAAAGCTGATGAAAACATTGCCAACATCTCTATTTCTGAATAAGGGCAAACAGGAGAGACTGCAAGGATTTTTACAAAGAACCCTAATGCCTGAGATTTAGGACTCATTACCATGTAAACTCCAGACACAATCAAAGTTGTTTTCAAACTTCATTGTTCCAATCTAGTTTGTCTCTTTTCTCCCCCAGTTATTCTGATGGGTTTTCACAAACTATGCAGACTTCAAAAACTCACTCTCTAATAATATACTCTGGATAATTGTTAGCTTCATGAAATGCAATTGCCTATACTTTAAGTTATAATTAAAGGCATTACTTAAACCCTCAAGTGGCCTTTGGAAATCTGAAAATGGAAGTTGAATTCATAAATACTAGGGAAGAATAGGAAATCCCAGAACCCTAAATCAACTGACTCAAATTCATGTGAACTCAACTGAAAGAGAAGCCACCTCTTGCTTTGGTTATCACCACAAGACTTATACGGACATTAACACCAGTGCTACAATTACTAAATGAGAAAACTGGATTCTTTAAAGTTCAGTACATTTACTGATGGAAAAACATTGTGATTCAGCTGAACAAAGGAAATGCAGTTTTAAAAAGACCCGTTGAGTAAGGGGCAATTCTAATCACGAAGAAAGTCCAAATGTGCCTCTGTGGCATCTGATTGAATGAGAATGGTAAGGTTTGTAAATCAGGCGTTCTATGATTTGGTCAATCTAGGGCCATTTACCTCCTTTCTCATGATATTATTCACTGTTGTCAGAGAATGACCTGATGAGCCATATAGAAAGACCTGTAGGTTATTGCCATCATTGACAGCTTGAGCATTCTATTTTTCAAAGAAATCAATTATTTGTCCACATTTTAATAACCTTGTCAGAAGAATTCTATTTTACTCACTATTCCAAAATGAAGTTAAGGTCATCTCACCCTAAATTCCTGGTCCAAGTTCTATCTTTTTTTTCCGTTACTGCTTAAGCCTTAATTCTCTAATATCTACATATACCACAATAAACTAAATTCTACCCTTCCTACCTACCCAGACCATTAAAAGTAAAATATATGTCTCTAAATATAGAACTAAACCCCCCTCTCAATAGTGAACAATTGTTTTGATTCTCCTGTTAAGCTCTAGCTAATACACATTATTTTTTTACTCTTATGGCCCAAGTGTTGTCACTAAGATGAATAAGCCATGAACACTTCCCTCAAAGAAGGGTTTTTCACAGAAAAGTAAAATTTACATGACACCTCTATTATAAAATGTAGATGGCGTACAGTTCATACGGATCCCACCTTTCTTTCAAGACCTAGAGTCCGATTTTCTCCTAGATTATCTCTTGCTATATCACTCCACTAACATTATTGTCTGGACCACTTTTTTTTCCTAATTAGAATCAGATTAATAGAGCAGAAAATGGCCTGACGTCATTGAATCCAACCTCCCACTTTACAGATGAAGAAAATGAGGTCTACTACAATAACACGTGTGATTGAGGAAACAAAACCATTCCCGTTAACCATGTAGGAATGTATGATAAAATGGAACAAAAGAAGAAATCGTTCAATACATAGCCTGCCTCAAGAGAAAGAAAGAGGGATCCCCAGAGCCAATAAGAGAATGGAAATCCATTCTAGTAGGAACAGTAAGTGCCAAGTAATACTGCCATAGTTAGAGGTTTTGGACCTTACAACTGGTCAGATCTCTAGTGCCTCAGTTTCTCAGGCAGTGTGGACCGACGTGATAAATGTTTGTAGTGGCCATTGAGGTACATTCCGGAGATCTCCTTCTAGAGAACTATGCAGGCCACTTAGTTGACTGAGAGCCCCAGCTGTGCCCCTTGGGATTCATACTTTCCCTGGCTGCCCCCAGCCCCCCAGGCCTGAGTATAGCATGGGGTACGAGAGCCAGCATGTTCCTACCTGACACTGGGCTCCTCCAACCAGCAACCTTTAGTTGAGGAGTCTCCATTAGCTTGGCCTATGTTTTCTGAGAACTGTGCTGTGGCTGAGATGCTTCCAATCCAACCCTCCCTTTGCTCTCTTCTTTCACAGGTGTCAAACCGAAAGGCTCTCCCAACCTTATCCTACTCCTTCCCCCTTTATCTTTCACAAGCACTTTCCAAAATATATCTCTTGCACATCTAATCCCATCTTGCTATCTGCTTCTCCAAGGACCTGAACCGACACAGAGTCTAAGCACATTTTTAATGTGGTATGATACATCAATTGGGAACTCGGGAAGCTCTGCACTAGAGAAACTTTCAGACATGTGCATAAGGAGACATTATGCAATGATGTTCATTACCGCATGGTTGAAAGAGTAGAAAATTGGAAACAACCTAAATGTTTAAACATAGGGAAAGGGATATTTGGAGGTATATTTATTTAATGGTACAGCATATAAAGAGAATAAATAGAGCTACTGGTATCAACATGGAAGAATCCTACCAATATGATGTTAAGTGAACAGAAGTTGTGAAAATAGACACAAACACTATGGCACAATTTATTTAAATCTAAAAATACATAAACAGTATTATGTAGTTTTTGAAAATTACAATAATTTGGGTAGCAAGAACACATATCAAGTTGATAATCTCTAGCATAAAAAGGAGAGAAAATAGGATAGGGTAGATTTCAATTCTTTCTGTAATATTTTATTCCTTTTCTTCAAGGATAGCAACTGTTAAATTTTATTGGTGAATACGTAGATGTTTGTTATAATACTCCCTGTACATTTCTCTCTCTATACATATATTTCTGAAATATTTCAGATTTGTCAAATGAAATAAAAATTTGTTGAAAGAAAAGAAACTGAGGCTCAAAGAAAGTAAGTGACATGACTAAGTTTACATATTTAGTTAATGACTGGCTCCCAGTCCTCTTGGTGCCTGGACTGGCTCTCTGGCCACCACATGCTGCCTCTACTGTTATGTGTCTATCTAATGAGGAAGACTATGGTCAATGTGTCTTTCGTATCCTTCACAATACTTGGTACTATCCTGGGTGTAAGAAAGTACTTAAAATCTACAAGATCAAACTGAAAAATAAGCATTAAACCTCTAATGCAAAATTATTTTATCCCTGAAATTATACTCCAAGAGAAGAAATCTCATGTTACATTTCTGATCGCTAGGTGTTCAGAAATGTGTAGGTCATGCACTCAGCAGGTCTGGTGGGCCTAAGTGCTAGCCCAGATTTTGTCCAGAGGCACCAAAAAAATTGGAAGGGAGTTCTTTGTCTAAAAAATCAGACATTAAACTAAAAATCTGAAGGCACTTAAAGTCTACCCATAACATATAGGTGACTTTGGAGAGCTTACAGTCTTCCTCTGAAGATTTACATTTACAAGAGCCCTACCACTCGCTGTACTCAGGAACTCCTTTGTTCAGAAACTGGGCAATTCAACGGCTCCACTCTCTGCCTTTCAATGATGAGGCAGACTCCTTCTTCCCTGAACAGAAAGTGGCGGATTTACTGACCCTGGATCCTGTGGTCCTACAGAATGCAGCTGAAGATATATAGTGTCCATTCTCAAGAGCTCTCCAATCTACAACACGTGTAAGGCCAACAGCAGCCCAAAAAAAACATACTCAGCTGTTTTAAACCTAAAAATAAATGGGCTAATAACCACACACAGAAAAGAACAATTAGGTTGTACATTTATTAGAATCCTTTTTTGTATTCCTATTGTGAAAGGTAATTTTTTTTAATGTTAGTATAACCTAATGCCTTTACACTAATTTTGATTACATGAAAATTTGAGGTGAATGTGTCCTTGAGGGTAAGCTTTGTCTTTTTCATCAGTATATTTTTAAAAGCTGGCCAAGTGCTTGGCACATTATTAATGTTTGTTGACTGAATGAAAGGATGAATAAATGAATATAAGTGAAATTAAGACATATTTCTTACTGACAGACACTAATGACTAAAAAAGGGTTCCAACAAATGAGCAGTTGACAATTAAAGTGTAAATAGGAATCTAATGAATGTTCTAATTGATCTTCCCTGCTTTAAAATGTAGCCAGGATTTTTTAACCTTGAGATACAATGCTCAGCAAATTAGTAGACTGTCCTTGTGCAAAAATCTCTTTCATCAATCTAATAGTTTGTCTACCCAACTATAGGCTTTAAGACCTCTGCCAAATTAGCGTTTTGTTTTGTTACTCTTAATAAGAATTACCTCTTAGTAATAGATTCATATACAGACGTTTAGTTTAGCACTTTGGACTTCTGTGACAATAGTGAGAATATGTTAATTTTTTTTTAAGTCTTGAAAGTTAATAAACCTGAGAGGGTAAAGAAAACTTTCATTCTTTCTGGATAGTTCTGCCACCAGGAAAACAATATACCTCTAGTGTCTGAATAAGGTTTTAACAACATGTTTTTTAAAAATTGATTCTTTCTCTTTTGTTTTACAGAAGCCTCAAGATAATGGGTGCTAAACATTCTTAAACCCATTGAGAAGTTTGATACCATCTATACAAGGCTTGCTAAAAGGTAGTAAAAAAAATTTTTTTTCTTTTTTTTTTAAAATTTTAACCCTGACTGCAGGAATTGGAATTTTAAAATAAGATTTTGAATAAGAGCTGTTGGTGAGTACTGAATCCCACTCAGTCCCCAGGCAGGAAGGGTTAGGGATGCTTTCCCTCAGCTCAAACCCCAGGAATGTGGCTTCACTGGAACCACTTAAAGAGCTGAAGCTTCTGCCCCAGCTACTGACAGAGGACAATGGAATATGGAAAAACTCTATTCTGATGGAAGACAAAGAAAGACTGCTGGGCTTCCCTGGTGGCCCAGTGGTTGAGAATCTGTCTGCCAATGCAGGGGACACGGGTTCGAGCCTTGGTCTGGGAAGATCTCACGTGCCGCGGAGCAGCTGGGCCCGTGAGCCACAACTACTGAGCCTGCGCGTCTGGAGCCTGTGCTCCGCAACGGGAGAGGCCGCGATAGTGAGAGGCCCGCGCACCGCGATGAAGAGTGGCCCCCGCTTGCCACAACTAGAGGAAGCCCTCGCACAGAAACGAAGACCCAACACAGCCATAAATAAATAAATAAACAAATATTTTTAAAAAAGAAAAGAAAGACTGCCACCAAGAAAGATAGCAAAAGAGTTTCTTGGTGCAACGTATGTGTGAGAGTTTACTGTGAATGCAAGAGCAAAGAGCTAGGCTTGGGGTTCTCTAAATACTGCCCAAGATGACCACCTCAAGGAACACAGTAACCTTAACAAAGGAGTGTGCCACTAGAGTCCCATGGACCGAGGGAGAGCATCACATAAGCAAGCAGCCACAATGATGAATTTCCTAGTATATCAAAAGAACTGCAGGTTAGATACCCCAGTGATTTGGGGTTGGAGGGTGGGCAGTTTTCAAATAATGCACTAAAGTTTGCCAAGAAAAAGTGTCAGCTTTTTAAAAAAGAAAACAACCTGCCATGTGCAGAGAACACAGACATCAGCTCATTTCAGCCCTGATCAAATAATGCCTTTTCTTTCCTCTGACCTCCTGCCTCTCCCTCAGCCCCCTCCTCCACCAAAGGGGTCAGAAACTGCAGTTAGCAAGCTGAAGGAGGAGAGGGCACAGAAGCGGGAAGCAGAGAATCAGAAACAGAGCTCACCAGGTCTGCCTTCCCCACTTCAGGCCTTCTTTTGGACAAACCTAAGCTGGAAGAGATGAGATGCCTCAACTTCAAATAATCATCAAGGTTATTACTACGTGGAAGTGGGGATTTTAATGACCAACATAAAACCTCTTGGGTGGCTAGAAGAGCACAAAAGGTTTCCCTTCCTGGAATTCATGCAGGGCCAGAAAAGAATCTGTCCCACTGAGCAGGTTGGAACAGGAAGTGGGGAAAAGATTAAAGCTGTCTTACGATTCTCGAGAAGACTTGCTCGTTCACTACAGCAAGATTATTTGCCACATCAGAATTCCAATAAGTTCTGTCTTCTGGTCTTCATGATAGGTATTCCAAGAAACAATGAGGAAAAGAGCACACAATTTTTTGATATCGACATGGTTCAGTGGGAAGAAGAGTTAGGGACAGGTCATGAAAGATTCCTCAGTTTCTCTAGCCAAGTCCCTCACCAACTCAGACTCAGGCAGGCAAACAATAGTGTGAATTCATTTTGCTGCCCAGAGTTCAGTATCAGCTGAGGCTGAGTTTGCTTTCTCCCTCCCTTAACCCCTTCCCCCCATGATTTCTCCTAATGGCCCAAACTGAACAGTTTCTTTTTTGACTGTGTAATGGTAATCTGCTTTCCCAGAGAGACCTGGACCTAGACCCTCTGTCCCACATGCCCTGACACGAGCCAGGGTCACTTTCCCAATAGACTAATCTCCTAGGCTCTGCCTGCCTGACAGCACATTCTATCCACCATCTGTGTTTCCTCTGCCCTGCCCCACTGACCAGATTCCACCTCTTTATAGCAACACCCGCCCACAGTCCCGCCACACCCATGGGGAAGAGCCTGCAGCCATGAAGACTTTCTCAGCTCTGACTTCAGCCTCTACCCACCAGCCTTTGCTCCTAAGATCCCAGTATGCCTTGCATCTGAACCCATAGAAAGTTGGAGCAAAAAAAGAACTTGGAATGACTCATTTGCAACTATTTGTCATTAAAAGTGGCACAACCCTTAAAGAAGAAAGGTGGGAGGTAAAAATTGGGACCTCTGTTATCACATAAGACTAGGAAAGTAGCCACAAAGTGTTCATAATGTTCCTCAGTGGTTATCATTTCAAATCAGACTCAGACCAGGAAGATGCAAGGATAATCATGAAATATGAGGCGCATTGCTGCCGAGCACCAGTTAGTTCCAAATGTGTTCACTTATTCATTTGCAGTAACAGCCTCTGAAATCAGTGAAGTGGTCTCTAGGAAGTAGAGGAATAAAATAATTTTCCAACTCTCATAGTCAGAGGGCTAATTCAAGTTTCAAAAGCAACACTAACTTGCTTAAAGTACCATAAAAAGGGAGAGAGTGGAAATTCCAACCTGCTTGAATCACTGTCCGCTGCAAGGTCCCTTAATGATTTCCAGCTGCCTCCATTTAAGCTGTTGCTTCCACAGAACTTTCATACAAACTTGGAACATTTTAAAGTAAAAAAAAAAAAAACAACCCTTACTTTTCACTCAACTGCATTCTAACCAAAAGCAGATTTCTCTTGGATTATATAAGAATATGATGAGCTGGAAGGGAGCAGGGGAGGGGAAAGGAGTAAGGCGTCGGCCTCTGCTTTTTTGCAGTCTCCACAAACCATTCCACAGGAGGCACAAAGGAAAATGTGGAAACCCAGGGAGAAGCCCACACCCTTGTGGAAAGTCAAAAAATGTTTTTACTTCAACATACCACTGCATTCCTAAGTGAAGAAAAACTATGCAGAATTAAGGCACCATGAAATAATCACCTCCAAAGTCGTATAAGTTAAAATTTTAAGTGTGCGTGTGTGTGTGTGGTGTGTGTGTGTGTGTGATGTGTGTGGTGTGTGTGTGTGATGTGTGTGTGGTGTGTGTGTGTGTGTGATGTGTGTGTGTGTGGTGTGTGTGTGGGTGTGTGTGTGATGTGTGTGTGATGTGTGTGTGGTGTGTGTGTGTGCGCGTGATGTGCGTGTGTGTGTGCGTGAGTGTGATGTGTGTGTGTGTGTGTGTGGTGAGTAAATGGAAGTATTTACAGACAAAATTTTACTGGCCAAATAGCCTGTAACCCCAAATAATTCATTCTTTGCATGTGGGAGGGAGTGGAGAACAATGGAAACGTGGATACACAATATAATAAAAGGTTAGATATTAACTATTGAATAAGGTGTTTTGTTACAAATCATGAGCTTGAGGTTTCATGCCCCTTTAAGGTCATAGTTTTCTTTCCAACATGGTCGTATGCTCTTAAAAAGTAAAGAGCAACCATTTCTTAGTAATCTTTGTCTTCCACCACAGCCCCTAGCACTAGCATCTCAATGAAAACACGTTAAAGGAACCAAAGGAAAATTTTCAGAGACTGATGTTAGTTAAGCAATAGGATATGTGGATGGAGAAAATACAGATGGCTTGAGAATAGATGAAATAGTAGATTCTTTCATTCTCATGATTCCATGAATCTATAATTTTTTTACATATCATTAAGTTTTCCATGTAGATATAGTCCTACATTGTAGGGCAGAAAGGAAACTAAATAGGTCCTCAAATTTTCTTCTAAAAACTATCCCAGACTACTGAAAATCTACTTTCCTTTAAAAAAAAGAGTTCTATAAATTAACCTGTTAATATTTTTTTCTTGTCCACCATGTCTGTAAGGAAAAACTCTATCTACCCCAAATCTTTTATTTTACACATTGAATCAAGAAACTTACATCTTTGATGGTGGGGGGAGGGATTCTTAACAATATTAACAAATTCATAATAATGTTCTATTTAAAATCCAAAACAGGTACAAAGGATGTACAAGAAAGAATAGCTAAGTCAGTCTTTGAGTCACTTCTCATCCTCATCTTCATTCATTTTGACAATTATTTTTGAGTACTTAGGGTGAAGCAGATGTTGAAAATGCCATAGATGTTCCTCATAAATCTCATTTCTATCATTTAGGAGCAACTGGAGACTCTAGAATTTCTATCTATAAGGGCCCTGGGGGTAATAATCTGGTTGGCTGGCAAGGATGTCAACTTCTGAAGCTGCAGTGAATATTGAGGGCACTGTTTTACTTGCATTGCATCTTTATTTGAGGGCTTGAAGGGTTAAATTCCCCCCCTCCTCAAGCCACTTGGTACTGTCCCTGTTGAGGATCTCGTTTTAATAAATTTTTGAAATTTTATTCTGAATCTTTCCAAGCTCTCCATATTATTCTCAAATTCTAGTGCCAAAACTTGTACAGAAGACTCTAATGTGGGTAAGCACATAAGATGAAGACAAATTCATCAGTTTATAATTGCTGGGTTTTGCTTATTTGTAAGCCTCAGTAATTACACTTTTCAAACAAATTCACTGTTCTTTTGATTCCTTATGACTAGATAATTTTAGCTGACTATCACTGCAAACAATCATTTATTTTCAAAAAAGTGTTCTGCATATGAAAGCTGTCAATAATATAGAATGTGAGTATATTATATCTGTACTGATCCTTTCTTTTGCCTACTCTTTCTATACATACCTACCCCTTCTGTTTCTTCTCTTATTCTTCTTTCTGTTAAATATATTAATACATAAAATACTATTAATAAATATTCCTGTGCCACATTTTTTTCTTTCATGGTCTATGTGTTTTACCTTCTTTACGAGATGTAAGTTTCTTAATTATAAAGACATTGCCTAGTTCATCTTTGCATCTCACTGGCCAGCATCTGGCACATAGAAAATATTAAGAATGGTTTGCTGAGTGAATGAATGAAAATACCAAAACCTGAACCCTGGAAGAAAGATATAAAATAAATCTTTAAAACTTTAATAAATGGATTCAAAATGTGTTTCAGATAAACTATTAGCAAGTCCTCAAGTCTAACACTTCTAGGAGGCCCACTAGGGAGGGTCAACATAACCCCATAAGGGCATAAACACAGCTGTTGTTCTCTTCAGGATATGATTGGTTTTGATTTATTGCACACATCCACCTGCAAGGCTTCTCAAGCACACAGAGTCATAATCTCCAAAGTCACCTGGTGACAAGTGAGTCCCTCAGCTCCATTGCTCACCTGGATCAACAGCTCTCATTCATCTGTCAGGCAGCTCAGAACTGCTCGCAGCCTCAAGGCCCACAAACTTAGGCTTTGTCAAATCAAATGGGTAATAAATTACAATTTAAGTATCTTTTACAGAATAGTGAGTTATTTCTCTTCTTCATCTTTTTTCCTCACAAAATTAAACCTTGGAATTAGGGACCACAAATAGATATATAGTTAGTGCTTTTCTTTTTGAGAAGATAGGTGCCTTATCCTGTCATTGGTCACAAGGAAGATGAGGCAGGGACTTTAAAGGATCCAAGTAAACATATCAACACTTCCCCCAGAAGGGCTCAAAGTGCATGGATTGGTTGCATATGGCAAGCCACAGAATATGCCAGAAGAAAGGAGGGAAATCAGGTAAAACTCAGTTTTGAAACTGAGATAGAAATGTAAAACAGGAATGAAAGACAGAATGTCCACAAGGAAAGCTATGCTCCCTAAGGAGTTAAATCCTGAATCCTGAGATGGTAAATTCTAATCAGGTTTTAAATCAGATCAAGTTACCTCATGTACATATAACTTACCTCTTCTGTGAAGTTTGTTCTTACTTCCAACTAAAATAATGCATGGACAATAAATACTTGACCACGTGCAAAGAATACCACAAATGAAGAGCAGACCCAAAAAATATGATTCCCCAACGGAAAAAGGAAACTATCCTTGTAGTTATCCTACATTATAAACACCACTTAACACAGGATCCCTGAGTAAAGTATGCCTTGCAATTAATAGTCTCATCCATATACAAAGTCTGGCCCCTTTCATCTTTTCTTAGCAGTCTCTGCAAAGAGAAGGGAGCATTTCAAAAATTTATTTACCCACTGATAGAACACTGAATTAGGAATTAAAATTCATGTTCGAATCCTGGTTCACTCTCTTAGCACTGTGTGATTTTTTAGTAAATTACTTAAGATCTCTTGAATTTTTTTTAATGATAAAATGGGGAGGTTAATGACACTTGCCCTAATAACCTCCCATATGGTTGAGATAATCAAATGAGATGTTATATTTAAATGTGCTTTGCGAGCTCTACACTGTCATGCAAATATAAGATATTAATTGAATACATTTGATAACATAAATGGCTTTCATAGAAATTTTTCTACCATTCTATAAGACAGAAAACTGCTGTGAATCTTTCCTATAACAAAAGAGCATAAAAATAAATAGCTCTAATGATACTTAAACAGCTTTGCCCTATCTACAAACCATCTGTCCCTACTAAAAACAGCTACTAAAATTACAGAGGTAAGCAAATTCTTCCAGGTAGTTCCTTTCTCTTGTTTCATTGAGCTTTGGGGAAATATTTTTTAAGTTCTAGTCTATTCCTCCTAACGGGTTTCTGATGTACATATGAAGGATAACTCTCCAGACGTTCACTCTTTCCAGAAAGTATTTACTTAGAGAAAATTAGAATTTAATTTATACTGGATGATCAATACAGACCTTTATGCATGCAATACATCTAATACACTGCAGCCAGATTAATTTCCCTAGTCAGTGATTAATTGCCTTCTCTGTCCCAGGCGCTGGAGAAGGTGTCTGGAATACAGCGGAGAGCACAGTGGGCAGGGTCTCTGCCCTTCTAAATGTCAAATCCGTAGTTTTGTTTCAGAGCTCATCTTTCTCCACCTCCGTGACATTTGATTTTGCTGCCAATTCACCTTCTTGAAACTTTTCTTCTCTCTCAACTTTGAAGACATTATTCTTCCTTAATGTAGCGGATACCACTGGCCAAATGCCCCAACCTGAATTTCCAACCTCTTCTTCATCACCCTCCATCTAGGGCTAGAGATGTGATGCAGTTCTGATTAATTAGATGTAAGATGAAGTCTATGCTGATGTTCCTGCAATACATAGGAAGCACTCCTTCCTCTTACTGATTCCTTCTGCTAAAATGTAGATTACTAAATAGAGCTATAGTCGCCAACATGCAACCATGGGGAAAAGTCATGGCAGTTACAGTCTCGGAGTTAATTACACTCAGCTAAGCCAAATTCACTGTCAGTCACAGCTTACATCTCCTCAAAGAGACCTCCCCAAACCTCCCAATCTAAATTAGCACCTCCTACTAGATATTTTCAGAGCACTTTGTGATCTTCCTTAATATAACCTATATATTTTTAGTTCTATATTTCACTGTGTTAGTATTTATTTTACATCTTTCTCCTCCACTGGAAAGCAAAGGAATAATTAAGTCTTTCTATAGCCATTCCACATTCAGTGCCTCACAGATTATCTCGCACATGTTATGTGCTTAGCAAATACGTATTGAAATTTGATGACTTCTCTAGACTTATGTTTCAAATTACCTTCTGGGTATCTCTACTTGAATATTTTGCAGCGCTTTCAAAACAAAGACCCAAAGTAGATTTTATTTTTACTGAATTTCTATTCCCAGTTAACGGCATCACCAGAGACCAAAGCCAGAAACCTCCAAATCCTCCTTACCTTTGACTCCTCCACTCCCCCTTGCAACCAGCTTGTATCTAAGCCCTCCCAGTTCTGTCAATTTAATATTTCTTCACCCTCCTCTTCATCCCCTTGGTACTGTGCATCCTTCCTTACTTCAAGTCCTCATTATACCTGCATTACTACAGTATTACTATTGCGGTAGGCTGCTCATTCATCTTCCTGTGTATTTGAATTCCATCCTTATTAATGATCTTCAACTAAGTATCATGCCCATTTTACAGATCAGAAAGACTAAGGCTCCAAAAGTTCAAGAAACTTACCTCAGGTCACCCAACTAGTAAGTAGCAGAGCTGGAATTTATACTGGTCTATATCCCTAAATCAGGAGACTTGGGAGAGATCTTCTAGACCTCAGCATGACCAAAAGCCCCAATCTAGGCAACCTGAATTATAAGACTATGTTTATACATGGATCACCCCCAGAAGTCTGTGCATTTCTTGGGAACAGAGAAAAGATTTTCATTTCGTCCCTCTCCATCATCCATCACCGCCCCTTCCCCAGGACACTGCATAGTATTTGCTCCATTGTAGATTAGATTATCAAAGGATGTTTGAGACAGAGAGGAGAAAAAAAAAGGAAAGAGAAATAAGGAAGGATTCTTCCAAGGGAGAGAGAGGGAGAGGGGTCCAAAGCAATAAGACATAAGAGAGAAAGAGAAAGGAACAGGAAACATAAGTCACTTAATTTAGATTCTTGTTCAGAAGTTATGTTTTTTCAAAAAATGTTAGTTTGAATTTTGGCTGATGTTTTACTTAGTTCAGCACAGGGAAAATTCCAACTTGGCCTTTTCCCTCAGGAACATTTATGAAGAGTTAAGAGTTAAATGATGATGTGAAGTAAAGAAAGTCAATTCACATATACCCTTCCTCAAAGTAAAAGTTAGCAGCTAAGTGCCACCAAGTAAATCACCTCTCCTCTAAAAGCTCTACCCTCTCCCCTTCAAAACAATTATAGTCTAAAAAGCCAGATTGATTTGTCACATTTTTATGTTTTTACCATTTTGTGCTTTAAAAGTAATTTGGGACTGTATTTAGGGCTGCAATTTCTCCTCTATAGCAACTAAATACCTTAAACCTTTCAGTCTGATAATTAACCTACCAAACTATTTCACCCAAATAATCTTCTGGAAATTTAACAATGTACCCCCCAAATCTTTTGTAGGCTGGTTTTGCCTCAGCACCACTAACTCACTCAGTATCATGTTTCTCATAGGCGGCAGCTGAAATGAAATATGCATACTATGTAATTGGAAAAAGATTCTGTCTCATTTGCCTCAGCTGTTCTTCCTTGCTGGAAATGCAGAGGGAAAGAAGGCAGTAAGAAAACCTTCCTGCTGACAGTTTAGAGGAAAAGCCGTCATCACAGGGCCACATCAGCAGGGGTGGGCCTGAGTTCTCTGCAGGCTTCTCACAAGGCCCTTAGACCCCACGACACTCATCATGGTCCCTTGACACTAAATGAGAAGAGTTTCGATAAAACAATATGGTGTGCAATTACAAAACACATCTTAAGTGCCCCCTACTCATTGGGTCTGTTCCATTTCCAAAACGCTCTTGTTCTGCTTTTCAAAAAAAGAAAAAGAAAAAAAAATTACCTCTAGCCAAAGTGCCACATGTGCAGAGAAATAACACATTCTGTTTTTATTTTTTTTATGTGTTTCCATAATCCTGGTAATAAAACATATTAAAATGAGAATCTCCCTCATTAGACTGGGGTTTATATGGGAGACAATTTAAAATTTTATAAATTTGCTATCACTTATAGTTTCAGTTCTCTATTATTTAGAATTTAATTGTTCAATTCATGAAATTGTTATAGCTAGCGCTTATTATACTTTCCACGTGCCAGGCACTGTTCTAAGTAACTCATGTATATTAATTGTGTCCTCAAAAGATCCTATGAGGTAGGTGCTATTATTATCACTCCTATCTTTACAGATAACTGAAGCACAGCGAGGCTAAAAAACTTGCCCACATCACCAGCTAGTAAGTGGTGCCAACACCATAGTGCCTCTTACTTAGATAGGCTATCATTTATGTGTCCACTACTTCTTTTTTTCCTCCTTTCTGTGTTCCCTTTGGGGCCATTTTATTCATGTATCCTTTTAGCAAATGCTTACCATTAGAGAATGTCATCAGTATATGGAGGAGATACGAGGCACACCCCCAAAGTCACGAGAGAGGGAAATAAAGTGGGCTCAGAGAATCCTTCAGAAATGTGGCAGAAGCAGTCAGTGCTCCCTGAATATCCATGGGTTCCTTACTTTTCCAGCTTTCCGTGAAGTTGGAGGGAGCCATGTGACTAGCTCTGGCCAATGAGCAGAAGTAAAGTGAAGTGAGAAAGTGTACAGGAAGACAGAGCATTCAACTATGTCAAATGCCACTGGTAGGTCAAATATGGTGGGAATTGAGAATTGATTGTGATATTTAGCCATGTGGAGGCTATTATTGAGCATGATAAAAATAGTTTCTCTATAGAAAGTCATTAGCAGCATTATTGAGCCAACAATATAGAGTACAAGAAACTACTTCACCAGTGGGTACAGAAGACGGGTATACAGAAGTTAATCAATAATTGGTATTGAGTTATAAAACCTAGATCTTTCTCCTCAAACGTATGTGGTTCTCTTACCTAAGCCACTCAGAATCCTCTTTTGCTTTCCTTGTTCTATTACACATCCACATATTCACACACATATATCAAGTTGTCGTAAATTGAATTATTGGTCCAAAGTCTTTTACTCTCCTATAGTAGTGCTATCCACCTGTAGTTTTGCCATGGTCTTATGGTAAATAGAGTATACTTCTAAGCCCCTTAACTTTGGACTTGATCATATAAATTGCTTTGGCCAGTGGGACATTAGCAAAGACAACCTCAGCCAAAAAATCAAAATTTGCAAAAAACAAAACAAAACAAAAATGAAAATGAGCAAACCAAGCCAAACAAAAACACATAGATACAGAGAACAAATTAGTGGTTACCAGAGGGGAAGGAGAATGAGGGGAGGGCAAAATGGGTAAAGGGGGTTAATTGTATGGCGACAGATGAAAACTAAACTTTTGGTGGTGAGCGTGCTGTAGTGTATAAAGTGGAAATATAATGTTGTACACATGAAACTTACATAATGTTATAAACAATGATACCTCAATTTCTAAATTAAATAAATAAAATTTGAAGACAGAAAAAGAAATTGAAATTTACCTGAGCAATTGGACTTGCCCTCTTGCAGGCCTACATAGCCCTGAGATAGTCCACACACCCAGGATATTCCACTGGTCCCATATAGACACCCCAAACTAACCTGCAACCTGGAATCCAGTCCAGCCGACATCAGCCAAACTTCAGGTGACCTGCAAAGGCATGAGTGAGAAATAAATGAATTTTTTGCTAGAAGCTGGCAAATTTTGCAGTGCTTGTTATACAGCATTACTGTGAATATAGCTGACTGAAACAAAATTAAAGTTATAAATCTCTCAAATGTCCTGAAAAAAATAAGGCACAAAGTTTTGCCTGGACTGTTCTCTAATTATAAGCCTCAGATTGACTCCTAAGTGCATAAAGCCACTCCACCCAATACCCACACCACACAGTAAAATTGTTTCGTTCTCCTCTTTAAAAATCAAAGACTTTAAGAACTATAAGGGGCCTGAGTCGTCACATCCAACCACTTCTTTTTTTACATCTGAGAATACCCAGGAGGTGAAATGACATGTCAAATATCACACTACTAATCAGACAGAATAGCTATTAGAACCCAGATTCTTGATGGTTATTTCAGTACTATTTCCACTGTGTCACACCACCTGTCTGAATTCCAAATTGAGAACACTCAGGTTCAAGCTATATTCAGAAACAAGAAATCTAGGACTCAATACTATAAACACTCATTCTCTTGTCACCCACAGTATCCTCTTTCCTTTTTTATAAACTCCTTTCTGTCAGTGTCTGAACCACTCCAACACACACACACACACACACACACACACACACACAAAGAGTTGAATTCGGTCTTTAGACTTGGTTTTGAATATGATTCTATATCCTCTGAAAATCTTGGTTCTATCAACAATTAACATACATGTTTCAAATTTTTCACTGGACAATAGTAAAAAAAAAAAAAGTGGAGTGCCTAGTAGAATTATAAAATTATTGGACTAACAACTTCATTTTACAGGCAAGAAAATTGAGCTCTAAAAAAAGTAAGATGATTTGCCCAAAGCCATACAACTGGATGGCAGAAAAGAAGAGACTGGATCTCAGGATTCTTGACTCCTCTGTAGCATACCTCCCAATCCCTACCATTTATAACAGTGTACATATATCTGTGCCTTTATGGCTAATAACTTCATTACTTCAGGAGAAACTAATTTTGGATTACTTTTTCAATATAGTTCTTTTTTTTCTAGAATGGAGATAGAGGTTTTTGTTTTAGAATGTAATCCAAGTATTCTTGAGGGATTTCAAAAGTTACTATGACTTTTACTCTTCCTAAAAGACCATCAATCTCTCAAGAGGATAGTGACTTGCCTTTGCACTGCTGTGCTTTGAAACAAAAGGATAATTTGTATATTTAAAAGGCACCTTTCATCTTCTCATCTGCAGAGCTCAGCACTTACAAAGCAACTAATTAATTGTTTCTTCACCTTTTGTCTCCTTAGAAAAGAGGAGAAATTCAAACACTCAAAAAGTAAGTCATTTGCACAAGGTTGGACAAGATGTCACTAATTTAGCACATTGCTTCTAAAAAGCTCTGGTACGAACTTTTGTATATTACTATTACTAATAATAACTCCTACAAAACTAGCATTCATTGAAGTTATACTGTGTTCTAGATACCATTATATAACTTTCATATGCATTAACTTATTTATTCCATGATTACTATATCTTAGTATGTAATATTATTATCCTCATTTTGCAGCTGAGGAAGATGAATCTTAGAGGTGTTAAACAACTTCTCCACGGGGACACAGGGGAAAGAACATGCCCAATTTCTGGCAAAGATGTCATGTGTTTCTTAAAAACTATTACCAATTCAGGACAGGGAAAGGATCTTGATTCTAGCACTGAAAGAGTAAACAGAATGGTTTCTGGGGTTTTATGGTGTATTGCTATAGATACACATAGCTACTTGTTTGAGGCACTGTGAATCTATGGATTTGAGCTACTTCATTAAGGTAAATCAAAAATTAGTCTTTGACGTTAGAAGTTAGGATGCGGTTTCCTTTGAAGGGGAAGGAGTGCTCCCGACTTGGAGGGAAGCCCACGGGGTCTTCTGCAGCATGAGTAATGTTCTATACTGTGTTGTGGGTGGTTGTTAGGTAGGTGGGTTTACTTTGTGAAAATTCATTGGGAAGGATACTTATGATTTATGTAGTTTTCTGTATGTTATACGTCATTAAAGTTCACATTAAAGTTAACCTTTGAAAATGCCTAAAAACATATTCAGCATAGAACCACTGTCTACCTCTGAGGAAATGTTACATTTACCAGCAGTGAAGCACGTGAGGCAGCATAACAGAGGTTATGCATATGGACGTTGACAATGACAGGTCTTGTTCAGTTCCATCCCAATTAAGGATTTCTAAGCTTCAACATTCTTGCTTATGAAAATGAAAGGACTGAGTTCAATGAGATCTATTACAGTCTTAGCTATATTCTTTGTTACTTCATCTTCCAAAGGTTTTTGTTTACCTTGTTAGTCCAAAAAACAGACACTAAGATGGAATTAAATGTGCAATAGATTTATTGGGGAAAACGTCGGAGGAGGCTGAGAAAGATGTCAGACTGCAATGCAAGTCTGAACTTTATGAAGGTGAGAGGGCAGGGGTCATTGCAACAGATCACGCTTGAAAAGAACCAGGTTTGGGGAGAGGGAGAAATAATGAATTCAGTTTTGGCATATTGAGCTCGAGGTGATCTTTAGACATCAATCCTAAGATGTCAAAGGGAAATATGGGTCTGGAGTGGGCTGCAGTTGCACGTTCGTGCATATAGGTGGTAATAGAAGCCAGAGGCATAATGAGAGAGCCTAGGGACATAGTACCAATTGGAAAGAAAAAAGGACTCAAGCACTGAAAAATTCAGATAATTTAAAGTCAGGAGAGAGAAGGATGAACCTGCAAAGATAACAAGTCAACGAGGAGGCAGGAAGAAAGCAGAAAAGGATTGTGTCCAGACGGTGAAGGAAAGTAAGAAATGCTCAACAGTGACAAATGCCACAGGGAGGTCAAGTTATAAGCAGCCTGAAACTGTCCATTGGATTTAGAGACCTGGGGGCCCTTGTTGATCTGAACAAGAACTATCACAGTTTAGTGATGGCGACAGGCCACTCTCCCTATTGAGTGGTGGTGGGTATGGGTAGGGAGACAGAGGTGGAGACAGTGTACAAATCTAAAGGGCAAGTGAGCAGATGGGCCTTCAAGAGGATGCAAACAGTTCCTCTGTTAGACAGCAGGAAAGGAGAATAGATTAGATACAGGTGTAGGCAGAGATACATTTGGAAATGGGAAGATGAGAGATCACAATCTTATCTAACAGTTTCCATTTTCTCTGTGAAAATACTATCTTTGGAGAGCAATGGAAAGGATAGAAGTGTTGAGGATTATGGAGAACAGAGAATTTGAAAGTCTTTTCAGAAAATGTGGGTGGGAATTGACCAAAAAACATGCAGCAAGTTAAATGCCCATTTGCAGTTGTTGACTCTACATTTATAGAATATCCAGTGAGGCCTGCTGTGCTACCTTCTACAGTCAGGTTGGGCTGTTAGCTGCAAACACAGGGAGGGCAGATCTTTGGGTTAATCTGGGGCTGACTTTATGCCTGATGGGTGCAATGAAGAGCCAAAGGTGAATGCATTTAGTGGTACTGGCCATCGTGTTACTGAAATCATAATGCATGGATCGTGGTTGAGAAGGAAAGTGACAAAAGGAAAGGAACAATGGATTGACAGAAGTCAAGCAGTCATGGAGAGGACCCCAGCGCCTGAACATCCTTGCCCTCTAGCTTGAAACAACTCTTCTAAGACCCATCAGTTTGGTTCCCAGGAAAAATCATGTTATAAATCTTATGTATGAGAAATCAACTATATTTATGTCAGAAAACACAATGATAAAATCCTTGCCTTCATGAAGTTTTGTATTCTAGGAAGTCGGAATAACAATATTTATTCTGGAGAAATACTATCCAACAGAAATATCATGGGAACCATATATGTAATTTTAAATATTCTAGTAGTCATATTAAAAGAAGTGAAGAAAACAGGTAGACTTGCCAGATAAAAAACAGGAATATGCTTGTACTAAATGTACTAAAAAAGGAATGTACTAAAAAATCATTCCTTGTTTATCTGAAATTCAAATTTAACTGGGCATGTTGTTCTTTTATTTGGTAAATCTGTCCATCTAAACAGGTGAAATAAATCTTAAGATTCTGTATCTTTTTATCATTTCCACATGTAATAAATGTTTTAAAAACTGAGATATTTTGCATTTTAATTAATTTAAAGTAAATAAAATTTAAAATTCACTTTCTTATTCATACTTGCCGCACTTCAGGTGTTCAGTAGCTGCATGTGGCTAGTGGCTACTGTACTGGTCTGCTGAGTTCTAGACTATAAACTCCTGATGTCATGGACGATGCTCACCTTTGTAATCTCCCCCACTGACTAGCATAAGAGCAAGTCTCCATAATTACCACCAACAGAAGGAGTTACATTTGAATAGAAAAAATATATAATAATGGGAAGAGAAGAGAAGTAGTATACGTGTTGAACAAAACAGCCTTCTACAAACCCAAGAAATTATACCCTTTGGACAGAAACATATATGAAAAAGATGGTCCTTAGAGAAACAGTTTCATAACCAACTGGAATCTAATTTTAAAAGAAAAACTTTTAAAAGTGTACTTCAGCAATATATACAGAGAAAAGGAAAAGGTGTTTTTAAGAAAGTTTCTATCCTATTCATGCACCAGACATTTCTTTCTCTGTGTTTTGCATGGAGCTTAATCCCTAACATGAATATATGCTCCACAGAAACAGCATAAGAAACTCCATCTCTGTAAACACTACAGGGACAAACTCTCCCTAAGAATTCCACAGAGCAAAGAGTCATGAAGTTGGGTATCTCTGATGAGCATGGCTATTTTCTTTAAATCCTCTCAGGGTGTTTTCTGTTTCCCAAAATGAAAGCAACCTGGAAATTATTTACTTCTCTGTGGAGACCCAGAAGAGTAATGGCAGACTGAAAGCTCACAAAAGAGAAGGCTGAAGCTGTCCTTTTCCTCAGGGAAAAATAATCTGAGTCTGATGCAATGTCGACTTTTTTTTCCTTGCCATTCTTTTTATCTGCCAAAGCTGTGCTCTCTTAGAGCATTCATCAGGCCACTCTTTCTTGGTTAGCAGAGAGAACCGTGTATGAATTCTAACCCCACAATATGATCCATCTTGGAGAAAGGAAATACAGTGAAAGAGGAGGGGGAGATAATTCTCGTATCGATATTTACATTTCCCAGAACATATAAAACTACCATTTGAAATTAATTGCTCGCAGACCAGGCTCCCACTGAGAAAACGTTGTTTATTCAGAGAGAAAACTGACCTGGAGCCTCTTTGAATCAGAGACACTGTTTTAATTATTCTTTTCTCTTCACTCGTCAAATGAGCCCCCATAATGGCTCGGTTTCTTAAAAGTTCCCCCTCTTTTGTATTTTTAGTCGGCTGAAGTTTAGAATTCATTATATCATTTTTAATTAGTAGTTAAAAGGTTAATTTTATAAACTTCTGAAATGACAAAACAATAATTGGTTTCCCCAATCTATAAATGGATTTTTTTCAGTGACAATTATAGGACCAATTTTTGAAGTTAGAATCTACCTGTAGTGCTCAGATTAAAGTCCCAGTTTGTGGGAGAGGATGGTATACAAATTTTAATGATTTTACAGTGGTTGGGTAACGATTGAACATTGGAAAGATGACACCTAAGTATTGGGTTAGCCAAAAAGTTCCTTCGGTTTTAAAGTAAAATAAAAGACACATTTTTCATTTTCACCAAGAACTTTATTGAACAAAGTATTCACCCTTTTGTTCCACTACATTCTGCCATTTTTCAGGCAACTTCATAATTCCATCTTCCCAAAACTTTTTATCTTTCCGAGCAAAGAACTGTTCCAGGTGCCTTTTACAGTCTTCCACGGAATTGACATTTTTTCCATTAAGAGAATTTTGTAAAGATCGAAATAAATGGAAATCCAAAGGTGCGATGTCTGGTGAATAAGGCAGATGAATCAGAACTTGCCAGCCAAGCTGTAACAGTTTCTGCCTGGTCATCAAAGAAACATGTGGTCTTGTGTTATCCTGATGGAAAATTATGCGTTTTCTGTTGACTAATTCTGGATGCTTTTCGTCGAGTGCTGCTTTCAGTTGATCTAATTGGGAGCAGTACTCGTTGGAATTAATTGTTTGGTTTTCCGGAAGGAGCTCATCATAGAGAACTCCCTTCCAATCCCACCAAATACACATCACCTTCTTTGGATGAAGACCGGCCTTTGGTGAGGTTGGTGGTGGTTCATTTCACTTGCCCCACAATCTCTTCTGTTCCACACTGTTGTACTGTATCCACTTTTCATCGCCTGTCACAATTTGTTTTAAAAACAGACCGTTTTTGTTACATTTCATTAGAGAATGGCATGTGGAATACAGTCAAGAAGGTTTTTTTCACTTAACTTATGTGGAACCCAAACATCAAAGCAATAAACCTAACCAAGCCGGTGCAAATGATTTTCAACGCTTGATTTGGATATTTTGAGTAAGTTGGCTATCTGCCATGTGGTATAACATTGATTGTTCTCAATTAATATCTCCATTTGATCGCTATCAACTTCAACTGGTCTACCTGACCGTGGAGCATCATCCAGCTAGAAATCTCCAGCACAAAACTTCACAAACCACTTTTGACACGTTTGATCAGTCACAGCACCTTCTCCATACACTGCACAAATCTTTTTTTGTGTTTCTGTTGCGTTTTTACCTTTCTTGAAATAGTAAAGCATAATGTGCCAAAAATGTTGTTTTTCTTCCATCTTCAATATTAAAATGGCTAAACAAAAATTCACCAATTTTGATTTTTCTTTAATGCATGCTGATATGACAGCTGTCATAATACAATCTAACAAAATTTTTTCAAATGAAGTTAAAGACAACTAAGCGCTACTAGAGCCATTTTATGGAAAAAAAACAAACTTTTTGGCAAACCCGATGTACTACCCACTGGTAATTTTTTGAGGCATGAACTCAGGAGCAATAACCTGAAAAGAAAGGTCACCATTTTGTGAAGAATCATTTACTTCCACTACTTAGCATTTACTAAGAATGGACAAATTATGAGTCTGTCAGTACATTGAACACTCAAGAACAACCCTTTTCATCTTTGTCTTCTCTTAATCTTCCAAATCAGTATAATAACCCTACAAAAAGAAAACATGGCCTAAGATGGAATTAGAGTCCTGGGTGAAAATAATTCAACTCTTCTTCATCCTAAAAATAATGTATTACCAGCTCTGTTATACATGCATGAAATTGTTGGGAGACAATTCTTTATGGGTCTCACGTTTCCGCACATTTTGCAAGAGAAGCACTGATTGCTCTTTTATTCTGGACTATATTTTCAAGCATGTTTGTACCATGAACAACCTTGGAAGAAAAACATGTTTATCATCCAGTAAAATAGACAGCAAACACAGGAAAGCTTACTGCTTGTTGTAAAAGATTCGGGTTCCCTAAATTCAGGGTTTCTCTCCTATAATGCAACCTACTGCATGTGCAGATGTCATCTGTTTTTTTTAAATCACCCTGTGGGACTTAGAGAATTGGGGGGGAAGAAACTTATATTCTGACCATTGTTATTACTGCGAGTAATAAACAGTCCTTTGTCTCTCACCCAGCAGTCTTTTGTCTTCTACCAGTATCCATGAAACTGTGGCAGTCTTACTTGTTAGTTTGCAAGCAAGGCAAAATCTCAAAGGTTTAACAGTTCTTAACAAGAATCAGCTAGGAAAAGATGCACAGAAAGACAGGCTTTACCACTCAAATGCTCCTGATATATTCCTTCAAGCTGAGGCTGGAGAGGGCCAGAAAGTGAGGGATTTCTGGAGCACAGGTTCTCAACACTGATGGACAACTTTTCATCACTGTACAGTTTGGGCTCAATATGTGAAATGTATTTTTGCTGCAACTAAGGACATGAACCCTTATGGTGTGGCCCATCTGATAGGATACTGAACTCACCTGACCATGCAGTATACTACAGAATAGAGTATATTTGCTTAGAGTAAGAAAAGAGAGGTTAAACTCGATCTAGCATGAAAGAGTAACTGAGCATTCACTGCAACATGTGAGGATCTTCCTTCAAAAATGCAAAAGTATTGTCAGAGTATTCAAAAAACTTGACTCAAATAGGGATTCAAGCTGAAGGCCCTAAGTGTGACCAGTTGAAGAGTGTGGTTACTTGAGTACTTCTTTTTTTTTTTTTTTAGTTTTCCAAAACTTTCCCTTTTAAAAATAAAAACTGTTTTCACCTGTTCATCTTTTCAAGTGTGCCGATTTGAGAATCTAGAATTCAAAAGCGTGCCACAAAGACATAAATGATGTGAACCACAGATCTAGAATGTCCACAGCTATGGGGTGGGTTGGCATTGCCAAGCCCAGTATCCCCAAAGAAACCCACCCCCCAATTCACCCTCACCTCCATGAGGTTGATTCTCACAGGAAGTTACGAGTCACACCAGGGTCTAAATACAGAGCTGAGCAAGCAAACGGTACTTATTCAGGACCATTTTCCTTGGTGTCCTTTAAGAAGCTATGGGAAATGCCTTCTCCTCATCCTTCTAAGTCCTCCTCTAATTCTCAACACAAACTCACTGTAGGTATTATATGAACAGATTTAGAGATATAAGCCCCAGACCTCATATATAAAGCTTTCCCAGTCATACCCAAGGGATAAGATAAGAGAGATACAGTCCACTATCCATGCCAGAGGGAGGCCTCCAGGAGAAGGTCTTGGGCCTCTGGAGAGAAATGCCAAGATACAGGAGGGATTCCACATTACCACAGACAGTAAGTGACATGATGCAGGAAGGAGGAAAGACAAATCAGTTTAGCTGAGCGCATCCCTGCCCTGCCCTGTGAAGAATGTGGCAGACACGTGGGAGAGCTCCCCACCGCCAGTCAGAACACATTGCTGCCCTCAGATATTTTGGGTCCTCCAAAATGATAAAGTAAAAAGAATAGCCTCTGTGCCTATGAAGTCCTGGAGGTTGAGCCACAGGAAGTGACCTCCTCTGACACTACCTAAAGAACAAAGAAAAGTGATTTCTCTTAGGAAGAACTTCACTCTTCACCTTTGATTAAAAGTAGGACAATAAATAAACAGATAAATATTTTAGGTGAATGTGCTAATTGACCACCTGCTATGTTTACAATTTGACTTCATAGAGGAAAACCCTGCTGTCTTTCTATTAAGAAGCCTTAAGTAATAAAGCCCTTTTCAGGGAAGTCCAATTTGAGGATGGCTATGTTTTAATGAAGACTTTTGACCCCTGGGAAATATAAGAAGGAACATCCAGAAATCATGATAATAGATTTTCTGTCTTTTAGTCCTGATGGGAAAGCTTACTTTGAAGAATTTTAATTCTAAATGAAGATACAACAGATGATAGAACTGATTAACACCTAAGAGTTCGATTCTTCTCCAGCAATCTATTCAGGTTTTGATTCCCTATTAAAACTCAACACTTAGGTCCACCAGTGAGAGAAGGAAAAAAAATAATGTCTCTTGCTTCGAAGTCATAATGGCCTCCAGCTCTGCTTTGCCCACTTTAAGTAGATTGCTTGGTTTGGCCACTTACACTGTTTTTTCTGGAAACCACTCATACTTCTTCTGGGTTGCACTCCTAAACCACTGGAAGTCATCTGGCTAAGAAGGAATTAGAGTCCAAGTACTTTTTTATGACTTTATTTTACCTGCTCCTTTTGAGCACCCTGCCCTTTAACAAACAGAGAAAACAAACTTATTGACAACTTCTTTACAACAATGTCCTTACAGGAAGATTTTGTTAATCATTCTTTCTTCCCAAGTTTTACTGCAAAAGAAGCAACCCTGCGGAATCCAGCTGGTGACTCCCATGGAAAAGTTTACCACAGAAACATTTGCAATCAGTTAAGACTTTGTACCCATAATGCTTAGCAAAGGAAGCTGAAGACAATTCGGAATGGAAATCGAATTCTATATGCCAAACCTTGGAGCTAAGCTCTGAAGAATCACCCACAGGAGATGTGTATTTTTTTCATTGTTTTTTGCCTAGTGAATGCAGATGACCATGTCTTTAAGATTTTTATTCACTGTATTTGTGTCTGCATCTGTATAGAACATTATCTTCCACTTGGCAGGTCACCTAGACTTGCCCACATCTGTTTCTGCTTTCATTTCTGTTACCCTATTCATTTCTGGCCAGCAGACAAAAAGAACTGCAAGTTTATAAGTGCCACGGAGGCATATGGTTAAAGGGAATAGTCTCCCTTTCACCAAGCCTCTATTTCTGTTCTGATTTTTTTTTTCTCTATTTTTCACTTAATTCAGAGTAATTACAACTGAGTAGAGGGTTTTATTAATTTTCTGGAAAATGACGTTTTAAAGAGGCATTTCAGAGGGATCTAAATGCTTAGAAACTTTGTTTTCAGTACTGAACTGCAGACCTCGCTGTGCGGGGGCTCTTTATTGAAAGGTCATGGGCCTCAGAGCTAGGCAGAGTTCATTCTGATCCAACTTTTACCATTTACTGGCTGACTAGAATCCTGGGTTTTCCCATCTGCATTTATGTGATTTTAAAAAGTCTACATCTTCAGGCTGTTGTGAAGAATAACTATAAATGCATGCTAAATGCCTGGTAAAAGGGAAGTACTATTAATAAAGAATAGCTCTTAATAATATTTTGTAGCAGAAAAATGCAACATTCTATCACACTCAGCAATTTAAAAAAAAAAAAAAAACCCCGCTGGTTATCATCTCTATGAAATCTAATATTATGTAGTGGTTTTCCATTAGGCCCAGTAGAATGTCTTTGCTATTAATAAAGGATGCAAAGACTCAATGAGGCATATAAATTTTATTTGCTTAATGTAAGAGAATGAGCCAAAGGACAATACATTTATGGTTTGGGAAAGAGAAACAAATTGCACTAAAAGCAATAGCAGGCCGAACATGTCAGAGAAAAATACAACTCTGATAAACATGAAAATAAGTCCTGGTACCAGGAATAAAGTAAAACTGTGATTATCTACTGAAAATCCAGAGAGTAGACCTAAATAAAACAAACAAGATTAGCTGCAGGAAACCATTCTCCAGTCTCTCTCTATTCTCTTGATTGTAATCAGCTCTGGCTCTTAACTGAAGGGAAAGAATGGCTCCAGCTAGGTAGGGCCAATGCCAATCAGAGTTAACCATTTGAGATGACTAAGCAGAGTTGCCTCAGAATGTCAATTTCAGTTTTTGCCTATAAGCAGTGAAATTAAGCACAGAGACTTATCTACACTAAGTGCATTCATAAACATAAAAGAGACTGAAGTTTAGAATAAAGAATTTGAACAATATTTTAAAAGATGACATTTTAGGTGTTTATTTCACTTCTGGAGTTGAGCAAAGTTGAGTAAGGTATATTGTACTATTTTGATAGAATTGACTTAATCAGCTGGATTTAAACATTGCTTCTTCTGTGTGGGTGATGGTGTTTGCTGGATTAGGGGAGATATTTATGATTCTTATCTTTAAAGCAGTGATTATTTCCTATACTTTCTAATAATTTCTCAGGCGCACCAAAGATAGTAGCCATGTTCATCTATCTATATTGTCTACAAATATATTTTGTGTCTTCTCTCTCTCTCTCAGGTGAGGTTGACTTCCATAAAGAAAGACAGGGATTCTGGTAAACATTGGAGTTTTTGTTTAATCAGTTTTCTTGTCTCCTATTTGGTATCACTTACTTCCCTCTGGGTCATTCAGTGAAATTAGACTTCACTATGCCATACTAAATAAAGGGGAAAAAGGAGTGTGAATTAATGAAGTTTGGATAATATAATTCTTTTAATGAAATTCAGGTTTATTGCTTTAAAGAATCTATGGTAATTAAAAGTAGACTGAGAACTGCTTCATCGAGATTCAAATTTAATAAATAACGAAGCAAGATTTGCAATTAGATTATCATATCCAGGCACCAGTCCAAGTATTGCCAACATCTGCTTATAAGTATACTATTTTATTCATTTATTCATTCTTTCTTTCCATACAAATTTATTGAGCACATATTATTTGCCAAGAACTATGGTAGATGCTAGGGATAGAATGGTTAACAAGAGAGATTACTTCTTCACCTGCTTGCTTCTTGTACACTTGAAAACACTTTTCCTCTAATTAATCTTTTCCCTTATGATCTTATTAATATTATTCTATGTATTGATATAATCGCAAACTCACAACTAAGTCTAAATTAATGAGGCTTTTTCCTACTTTTTTCCAAGGGCAGAAACTGATCAGCAACTCTTTCTTTTTATGCAGCTGTGTGTCTTGAAAGACAAAAAGCTGTCTGAATCCATTTTCTTTTTCTCTGACAATTTGCAGGAAATGGGTGACTTCTGACTGGAAACAACTCATCAGTTCAGTCTTTTCTTTTTTTCCTGCTGTACCAATTATTACAAGAGTTCTAGCAAACAACAAGTTAAGGGAAATATTATGAAGTCAAGCAAATATTGTACAGTAAAAATGTGGGGGAAATACGTTTTGATGGAAAGAAGCTGAACCCTCCAATGGTTCATAGTAATGCCGTTGTCTCAGGTGGCAGGACAACTTTGGAAAATTAAGCACACAAGTGCTATGTAGTGTGTAGTATTCAGAAGTAAATCTGACCCCCTCAGCAAGACGCACTAGCCATAAGGGGCACAGAATCCTGGAAGGAGAATTGAGTCTGGCGTCCCAGCTCTGCCGTGACCTTGGGCCAGTCACCTCACTGCTTAGGCATGCAGCAACTCAAAAGCACAGGAGTTGAAATCAGAAGCATGATGAGATTTGTGACTGTGGGTAAAGAAAGCTCTTTCCAACAGTGGGCTCTTCTGTCTAAATTTGATGTCAGACCAGAAGTTCTCTAAATGAAACTCCAGCCTTAGCATTCTTCATTTCTAGAAGTAGTTAACACCAGAGTTGTTTTCCAAGTGGAAAATTTTTTTTTAAATTGTTCTGAATGGCAACAATTGAGTTCTGTCCCACTCACCACTCTCCTTCACAGTACTCCATTTGGGATCATTGAGCTGGACCATCCAAGCGCAAAGGAGAAGGTAGTAACCCCCCAAAAGTGTATGTTGAATCTGAAACCCCAGGACCTCAGAATGTGACCTCATTTGAAGATAGGGTTTTTTAAGAGATAATCAAGTTAAAGGAGGTCATTAAGCTGAGGGTTTTTAAAGAGATAATCAAGTTAAAGGAGGTCATTAAGGTGGGCTCTAATCTAATCTGACTGGTGTCTTTATAAAAAGGGGAGATTTGGACAGAGATACACATAGAGGGAAGGTGACGTGAAGACACAGGGAGAAGGAGATAGCCATCTACAAGCCAAGGAGAAAAGCGTGGAATGGATCCTTCCCCCCCACAGTTCTCAGAAGGAATCAAGTCTGCTAACACCTTGAACTCAGACTTCCAGCCTCCAGAACAGGGAGACAATACATTTCTGTTGTTTAAGCCACCCAGTTTGGGGTACTTTGTTACGGCAGCACCAGCAAATGAATATACCCCATGAGCTAGTACCAAGAAAATTAAAAAGGGGTCTGACCATCCCAACTAACAAAAAGCAGTAGGCTTGGATCTGAGATTTCTTGCGTCTTCTAAACACACACCCTGGTTTGCTTGTTTCCCTTTTCCTGGCATCTCCCTCTTCTCCCGTATCTCCCCGTCCCCAAAGCTGCCTTCAGGCGCACTTTAACCAGATATAAGATGCTGATTCAGCGTCCAGGATTTATCACCTGACTTGCCCAGGCATCCCCACTCTACCTCTCTGCCCCAGAATAGTCTCCTTTGTAAAACTAGTTGGTTGGATTTGATAATGAGGACCCCTTTTAGCTACAATATCTGTATAAACATATGTAGTAGGTAATAGGATCCCCTGAGACATTTTGAGAGAAAGAAAGATATGATTAAAACGGCACTTTAGGAAGATAATTAGTGACAATGCAAAGGAGGGATTAGAAAGAGAAGTAGAGGCTGAGAGACAACAACCATTGTAATTTTTCAAACAGTTGATGTGACCAAATTGTCAGCAGGATTAGACTAGAGCTGTAGTTCTCAAACCCGAGTGTGGGCCAGAATCACCCAGAGGCTTGTTAAAACACAGATTTCTGGGTCCCACCTCTCAAGATTCTGTTTCAGTAGGTCTGAGGAAGAGGCCCAGAATTTCTATTTCTGACAGGTTTCCCAGGGGATTCTGATTCTACCAGTTTAGGAACCACACTGTCGGAATCACTGGGCTAGACTGCCACAGCCATAGTACTCTAGAGAATTTGGGCTGCAAGTCCCACTTTTTTAATCTTTTTTTTTTTTTTAAGTTTGGCTTTTGGCAAAAACAGGGTTTATTTTTGCTTTTGATTTTGTTTTGGCCTGAATTATCCAAGCTGTTAAAGACACAAGAGTGCCAACTCAATGATAATTGATCATGCAAAATTCTATCTTATTTGGGGCCATATTAACCAGGAATTAGAAGCTTCAGACCCTAAAACTGAGGGGAAAGATTATGAATTGGTGTCCTCAAGTCTGGCTGCAGTCTTCTTCAAGTTAAAAACCTAGGTGACTACCACTCCTCTTCCTCCAACTTCCCCACCCTGATTGAGCATCACTGATTTATAATATAAAGCCTTCCCCTTTGATTTTCCAGAGCAATTGGTGAATTCACAAATAATGGTTCTGTTCATCATTCTATGTATGTAGGCAAAAAATATTACCCCCAATTCACAGATAAAAGAAATGAGGCTGAAAGAGGATGTTACCCCATCTCATGTCTGTTCTTGCCAGGATTTTAATAATTTGTCAAACAAGATTAATGTTCCAGCTCCAGAAGTTTCCCTTAACATATATGATTAGGAACAATATTAGACTTATTAAATTCACACAACCAGTTTAAAGTAAATCGCCACAGAATTAGAGTCCATTAAAAAGAGCCAATCAGCCCTATCAGACATCGCCACCGGTAAATTATGGGTTTTGTTTGAATATTCATCGTATAAGATTGATCAAATTTGTTTCTTTTCTCTGTGTTCTTAGAGCTAATTTTATATAAAGGAGCTTCAAGCTACCGATTCAGCAAATAGTCCCTTGTTAAATGAGGAGAAAATAAGCTTCTCTTTTCTGATTTCCTTCAAGTTCATGAAGAGAAAAATTCCAAGAACTGTACTTTCTATCAAATTGAGAAGAGAGATGTGTAATGAGGAAAGAATTTTGTTCAACAATAGCAGCAGCGCCACATAGCTGAGCAGCTGGAGCCCAGCCCAGCTGTGGTCCCGCAGCCCTCCCTTCCAGCAAGAAGCCAGCGTGGCTCAACAGAGGCGCCCTCACAGAGGGCACCTGCCCTCAGCCCCCATCCCAGGAACCAACTGTCCCCTTCCATAGCAGAGTGTATGCATTTATAAAACTTTTGTGCCCTGTCTCTCTGTCTCTGTCTCTCTTCCTTTCTGTCTCTTTCTCTCTTCCCAACTCCTATCTTTTAAATCAGTCCTATGGCTTTCACGTGAGCATTTTAGTGTGTTGGATCCACCCAGCTGTCCTTGGATTTAAATGAAAAATGAGTTCCTTTTATTTCCTTGGGGACTTAATTTTACTCAAAAGATGAGGGTTACACACTGACACTTTATCTTCATGAGAAAGAGCAAGAGAGAGACAGAGAGACACAGAGAGAGAGGCCATTCCGAGACCAACATTTCGACCTCTCCTTCCTGATTGCTATTTAAAGCACTTACTCTGACTCGGAGAAAATGTAATATGTAGTTCCTTAATGTGTTTAGTTAAGGACCTCATGAATCATGTGGATTTCTCTACAACCTAAGTGGTTATTATGCTGACCCAAGGGTGTGCCATTTTGTGGACACTTCATCTTTGTGTCCCTGTTTATTTGTATCGAGCAAGGTCAGTTCTGTAAGACACTGATTAGAGGCACAATGGAAGTTGTTATCTACTGTAAGTTGCATACAGCAAAAAGCTGCCAAGTAGTGTTCATGTAATTGAAGATGCCCAGCTTTCAGACTTGATTGTGATTTTAGTTTGGGGCTTCCAATTCTAGCTCAGGCTCTCAGTAAGGCCAAGACTATTCCTCATCCTGAATTATTCCTTTTCAGGAACAACACTCCAACCATGAAATCTTGGAGATTGCATACCAGTTGTTGCATTTAAAACCTCCTTTTTAACTACAACGATCTCACCCTTAGTCCTCTCCAAACTAATGAACCAAAGCTGCTTCCTTTGTTTACCACCGGATTTCAACTTTTGCAAGGAATTTTACTAAGTGAAGCAAGGCAGTGGGGGATGGTGATGGCCCTGAGTTACTTATATGACTGAGCTGAGCTTGAGGGAGAGGCTGTGCTTTCTTACCAGCTGTTAAACATCAAGAATAGACAGGCTTCTGTAACCCTTTCCTGGCATGCTAGTTCAAAACAAAAGCCAAACACTCCGTTTTGATAAAGATTTTCCTATGAAAACATACAAACAACATAACACTATGAGTCAAATTCATATCTAAATAAGAGTAATAAAATGTGACACTGTTTGTGTCTGTGTTTTGGATTGTCATAAGAAAGTGTGAAAGGAGTTCAACAGTGTTGGCCTCACTGACATCCCCAAATGGTACTGCTATTTGCTTCTTTTTCAAGGAAAGCCCCTCTTTTCCCCTGAGGTGTAGGTTAGGAACACACCAATCTGAAATACAGAAAGAAAATGGCTAGGGTTGGACCTACTCTTGGTCAAATCCCAGAAGTATGTGTATTCAAATGTGGTTCCCTTAAGGGTTAAGGGTAGGGTTCCTCCCAGGAAATGACAAATGGTTCCACAGACAAAGTTTTCCTCACTCCCCTGCCGCCAAGATCCAGACTTGCAGACTTCAAAAAGTGCAGACTAGAAAAAGTGCTTGGTTTGAAATAATTTCTGAGCTTTAACTGGCCTCACAAACCACATTCTTTTTACTCTCCTCCCCCAGCCCAGTTTAAAAAAAAAAAAAGAGGAAAAGGAAAATGGCTTGGAATTCTGATGATAGACTTTCATAAAACTGTCCGTGTTGCTTGCTGAAGCAAAAAAAAGTCTATCTGAAGTATATGACTTCTTCTGTTGTTACTAAAATGTTTGTCTGTCTTCTATGTTTACTTTTTTACATCTTGAATTCTTACTGTAGTTTTTATTTCCCAATTTTCCATTTTAAAAACTTAATTCCATTTTAGCCCTACCCCCTATGAAGACATCAACTGTTTTGTGAAGCTCCAGGTCCCTGGATATACCTAAACCCTTAAGTCAGTGTCTGTAAGATTTTTTTTTTAACCTGCAGATGCCTGGGACCCACCTCTAAAAATTCTCAGTCAGTAAGTCTGGTTTGGGGCCTTAAAGAGTATAATTGGTCCTCCAGTGATTTTAATACAGAACCTGGCTGGTAAAATACTGCTACATAATATATACCTCCCCCCGCCAACACACACATACACACACACACACACACGCACACATGACTCCCACATAATGACCAGCATCACAGAAGAATGGCCATCATTAAGAGTTCTATTTGTAATTCTATTACAGAGGATATCCTATTTTTTCTTTATTGTTAAACTTCTTGAAAAAGTGGCCAGTCTGTCCTCACTACTCTCCTGCTTCCTAACCCTACCACCCACTTATACTAGGTCCAGTCTAGCTTTCCTCCTAATGATTCCTAGATCAGTGGCCAGTGACCTCTTCACGATAAAGTTTGCTGGTCTTCTTTATTCCCTGCTTCTTAAACACATTTTCAGTCTTAATACTTGACCATCTTTGCCTTCCTCCTTTGGATTAAGGAGCTTTGCACTCTGTCAGGTCTCCTCCTGTCTCTTTGTTCTTTCTCTGGATCCTCATATTCTTTCTGCTGCAAAAATTCCCCTCAGATCTGCCCTTGGCTGTTTTGGTTTCCATCTCCACAACTTCTCCTCTGGCAAGCTTATTCAACCCCACGGCTTCAACCAGCACCTCCTTACCAGGCGGATCCCAGATCTCTCTCTCTAATTCTGACCTCTCTCCCAATCTCCACTCCTTTCCCTTTATTGTTTGCAAGACTCCTTCATCTGGCTCTTCCACTACACCTCCAAAGTAACATGTTCAAAAGGGAATTAATCTTTTCCCACAAACCACTGCTCATCTGGTATTTCGTGATTCTGTAAGTTGTAGCTCAATCCTCTCACCTATCGAGGTTCGATTCTACATCTCTGACTGATTCCTGTCACTAGCCCACAACATTCAAACGGGTATCTAGCCCTGTTGATTCTTCCCCCCAAATATCTCCAACTCAGTCTCCTCCTTTCTAGTCCTACTGCCAGACCATAAATACTCTTGTATTTTAAATATAGAGAAGATTTTTTGAGAACAAGAGTATTCAGAGAAAGATTCAAAATGCTCAAGATGAGACTTGAACAATCCTTGAAAGACTGGTAGGATTTAGGTAAGCCAAAGGAGAGGTGGGATGGAATCTGTGGGAAGATCAACATGGGTGAAGGTCCAGATGCAGGAATAACTATGGCGTGTGCACAAGCAATGAGAAGCTGACTAAAGCTAAATGTGTTTATTAGTCTCCAAAGCTTACTCCCTAATAAACCACACATCCAGGTAATCATACCCTTGTGTAATCCCATCCTACTGAATCTCAGTTGGCACTGAGGCTCTCTTTATGACTACAGAATGAGGTAGAAGTGACACTGTGTAATTTCGGTGGCTAAGACAGAAAAAGTCTTGCAGCTTCTGCTTTAGTCCTTTAGTCCCACGCTCTCTGTGGGAGCCAAATAAGAAAACTGACTGCTGTGCTAGAGATGCCTCATGTAGGCATTTCTGTCAACAGTCCCAGCTGAGCCAGGCTTTCAGGCATCTCTGTTAAGGCAAGAGATATATGAACAAAGCCATCTTGGACTCTTTGGACCAGACCAGCTGCCAGCTGAACCTTGAGTGACCTCACTCAATAAAAAGTAGAACACGATAATCACCCAGCTAAACCCTACTTGAATTCCCAGTCCATAAATAAAGAATTTGTTTTAAGCCACTACGTTTTGGGCTAGTTTATTAGGCACCAATTGATAACCGAAGTGCAAAGGTAAATTTTCTTGAGAAGTAGAACATCAGATTAAATATGTAGGCTGGTTCCAAATTATGGAGAGCTTTGAAAACGTCAAGCAGAGAGGTTTTTCTTGCTAATGTACGATAATAGGGAGCTAATAAAAGTTGTTGAGCAATAGGATGATAATCATAGCTTTGTATACAAGATAGTTTGACAGAAATACACAAAATGCATAGACAAATGGCAAGCATTTGGCAATTTGATACAGAAGATCTAGGGCCTAAACTTAGCTTTGTTAATACTGAGAAAATTACTAATTTCAGCTTGCTACCACCTCAAGGGGTTGTTGTGATGGGTAAATGGGTCATATACATGACAGTACTTTGAAAGCTCATTCTAAATACCACATAAAATAAATTTTTGTCAGTCACGTGAGTGAGAGACTACAGGCATCAAAAGCAGCTCAAAAGCTGGGATAGCAATCTGGGTGTAGGGTGATGCATTCCTTACTTAGGATGATTGATCTGGTCAGTCTTGAGCTTTATTTCCAGCCACTTTCTGCTCCATAATTTGTATTCTAGCCATACTAACTATGGAGGGTAGCTTCAACATGCCATACCTTTCCTAAGCTTCAACTCTCTTGTTCATGCTCTGCCCTCTACCGCTACATCTTTCTCTGCTTCTCTACCATGCCGTTCCTATTCGTTTTCAAGACTCAGCTAGGGTTTTTCTTCTCTTGTAAATGTTTCCTTGATTTTCATAGTTTGAATTATTAGGACCTCCACTATACATTGCACTCAGCAATGATTCCGTATCATATTAAATGGTATTTGTAGGTTTACGTATTTGCCTCTCCAGTGGTACTACACTCTGAGCACCTTTGATTACCTGGCACACAGTAGGGTCTTAATAAGTGTTTTTCTTTTCTTTTTATCAACTAGGACATTGGGGATAACAAGATAAGAAAGATTGAAACAAGTAGCATAAAGGAAAAAAATAGGAATTTATGATTGATTGAATTTGGAGAATGACGACTGTGGAAGAACCAGGGATGATCCTGAAGTTTCAGATGTGTATGACTAGGAGAACATTAACGCACAAAGAGATTCAGGAAAAATGATATGGATTCTGGACATAATAAAAGAATTTTGGAAAGCTTTGATGTGAGTATGTTGAATTGAGAAAATGACAAAACATCCAAATAGAAATATCTAGAACTAGTTGTATATATAAGGCTAATGTTGAGTTCATAGAACAAGAATCAACCTTTAGTGGTAGTGCTTACATTAGAGTGGTGATATTTGGTTATCTCCTTGATAAAAGGTCTTCTCAGAGAAATAGTGTACAGAGAGAAGAGGTAGCTCATCTTTATGGACCAAGAGAAAGAAAGGACTTACAGAGGGAAACTGAAATAAGCCAGCATTAATAAGGCTACCAGTAGTGATGTCACAGAAACTAGCAGCTGTTGCCTGCTATTCAGCAGCAGATGGACATCCTGCACCATCTCAAAGATACCACGTGCAAATCTAAGTTCAAATTCACAACTCTGCCTTTCCCCCTACTTTCGCCATCTCTGTTAATGACATTATCATCCACTCAGTGTTCCAAAGGACATTTAGGAATCATTCACAACTCTTTTCTTAATCCTGACATTCTCACAACAAATTCTATGAATGTGTCCTTGAAATATGATTCTCCTCTTCTTTTTCCCGTCCAGCCTACCACCACCGTGTCATGTGATACAGTAGCTTTTTAACCGCCTGCCTCCAGTATCAGCACCCTATGATGTATTCTTCTGTTGCCAGAATAATTGTTCTAAAATACAAAAATGCCCTACTGAAAATCTCTCAGTGATTCTCCATACCTTACAAGATATACCTTTGTCCTCCATGACATGGATACTGCCTACTTCTCCGCTTCTCCTGTGATTCTTTACCGCAAGCAGCCCACATGTTCTGGCCATGGGAAATTATATTCAGATATTTCAAACACAACATGCCTGAAAAAGAATTTATAATTTTCACAATTTGTAACGTTTCACAAGAGATCCACTCTTCTGTCTCAGAAATGTTACCACAACAAGGCAGAAACCTGGTAGGTATACCCGTTTCTGATTCTCACATCCCAAATCCACCTAATTCTCTTCTCACCCGATGTTATCACCCCAGACCCCACTACCATTCATCTTTTATCTGGAAGAGTCTCTTAAAGGGTCATGTTCCAGTTTCCTCTCTCAAATCCATTCTCTAGACCACAGACAGTGTTATCCTTCTAAACAAAATCTGATCAGGGTTAGCATTAGAGTGAGAGTTAGGGTTAATGTTTGGACTAGGGTTTAACAATCTTCAGTGGATTCTCACTGCTGCTAAGACAAATTCCTTAAGATGCCTTTCAAGGCCCTCCCTGATTGTCCTCTGGATAACCTGGAATATCCTTCTATGAACTCAACCCCTACCTCACCCATCTCCCTTCCTTTGGCTACGTGGCACCCATTGTTTATGGACTGAATGTTTGTGTTTCCCGCCCCCCACCCCCAGCCCTGCAAAAAAATTCAAACGTTGAAACCCTAATCCCCAGTGTGATGGTATTTGGAGGTGAGACTTTGTGGTGGTAATTCGGTTTAGATGAGGTCATGAGGGTGAGGCTTTCATGAGGGGATTAGTGTCCTTTTAAGAAGAGGAAGAGAGACCAGAGCTCTCTCTTTCTTTCTCTTCCATGTGAGGACACAGCAAGAAGGCAGCCATCTGTGAGCCAGAAGAGGGTTCTCATCAGGAACCAAATCTGCAGAAACCTTGACTTCGGACTTCCTAGCCTCCTGAACTGTAAGAAATAAATGTCTTTTTTTTAAGTCCCCAGTCACGGTATTTTGTTATGGCAGCCCAAGCTGACCAAGACACCATTCTAGTTCTGAGTCTGTCATTTCCTCAGAGTTCTTCCCTGTGTCCCATGGCCAGGTCAGGGTCCCTGTCATGTACTCCCATAGCACCCCACATATTTCCTGTCAGAGGATTCATTAGTTTATTATGCAGACATGCTTAATGCCTGTCTTTTCTGCTGGTCTATAAGATTATGAAGCAGGAACTCTCTCACCTTAGATTATCAATGCCTGTCACAGTGCCTGAGACAGAGTAGGCATAAAATTAGTATTTAATAAATGAATAAATAACTCGATTGAACCATGGTGCTATATTTTATATATTCCTGTTTATTTCATGCAGTGCCAACCTAACAAACTCTAACCCATCAGGACTCATCATCTCCTCTTGGGGATTCACCTTAATATTCTCAAGCAAAGTTAGATACCTCATTTCTGTTTTCCCACAAAAAGATCTCTATCACATTGTTTTGTTTCTCTCTCACACATCCCCGCTAAATTATGAGCAACTTGAAGGCAATTTTCTTCTTAAGCATCCTTCTCTTCTCAGTGCCTCTGATTCAATACATGTTTGCTGAATGAATGGACAAATGATTCCCTTGAGAAGGAGGTAGGTCAAGTAATATTTCTTCCAATGTTGAGGATGGAGCTATCCTAACTATTAAGTGATGCCAGTTCTTCATTACCATATTTGGAAGGTATTGTAAACATGTACAAAACAACATTCTATCTTTTAAAAGATATGTAGAAAATAAGGGGGTAAATATGGTAATTTTACATTAGGAAAACACCTTCAGTTACTTGTGACACCACTCTGCCAATTCCTTATTGGTCACTACAGTGCATCTTTTGGCCCACTCTTTACTTCCAAAAGCAACTTAAGTAGTGGAGATTCCTTAATGTTCTTTGGGAAATTTGTCTAAAACATTAAAGGCCATTCGATTTTAAGTTGTGTCATGAGTTTCCACTATTCTTTCTCAATTATTTTTCTATTTGTAATCCTTCAACTTATCACTATCATTCTCTGACTTTACTTTCTACAAATATTTTGGAGATGAAGTCGACAGAAAGAAAAGATTAAAGTTCCGAGAATTGATGAACTGTACTATTTCAGACCTTTGCCACTGACTGGTCACAAGACATTGATGGAACCACTTTAGGTCTCTGGAATAACTCCATTACGCCTTACATGAAGTGCAGCAATTAGGACTATAAAAATAGAGCAAATGGTCTCTTCAATCCCTTCTTTCTCCCTGCTCCTGCCATGGGCTTTCATAGCCACTGAGGCTTTTTCTGGACAGTTTCTTCAGTTTGAAGAACATTTTGTATTATTTGAGACAATTATAGATGGCTCACATTGATTTGCCATATTTTTTACTAGTCTTTCTCATGACTGCGCGCTTCCTTTTAAAAAAAATTATTGAGGTGAAATTCACATAACATAAAATTAACCATCTTAAAGTATAAAATACAGTTAGTACATCCACAGTGTTATGCAATTATAACTACTATATAGTTCCAGAACATTTTCATCATCATCAAAGGAAACCCCATACCCATTAAGAAGTCATTCTCCATTGCCACCACTAGTATGTTTTCTGTCTCTATAGATTTACCTATTCTGGATATCTCAAATAAATGTGATCATACATTATACAACCTTTGATGTCTGGCTTCCTTCACTTAGCATAATATTTTTGATGTTCATCTGTGTTAAAGCATGTATCATTACTTCGTTCTTTCTATGGCTGAACAAAATTCCATTGTATGGATACACCACATTTTGTTAATCCACTCATCTGTCGATGGACATTTGGTTGTTCCCACCTTTTGGCTATTGTGAACAGTGCTGCTATGAACATGTTAGCTTCTTAAAAACTGGAATTATTTACCTTGATACCCTTAGTGCCTGGGAAATTGGTTAATCAAAAGTCTGTTGAGTGTACTGATATAAGCTAATGTTTTAATGAGTATACAGAGACAAGCTCACACACACACACACAAATTCTGCTTCTCCTATCTTCCTCATCTCAAGTAATGATACCAACATCCACTTAGCAGCCCAAGGCAGAAACTTCTCCCCCACTTTCTATATTTAATTAATCACCAAGTCCTAAGAATTCTAAGTCTTAAATATCTCTCAAATCTGCCCTCTTCTCTCTAACTATCTTTACTGCTTCAGCCTTAGGTTAGGTCCTCATCATTCCGGCACTATTACAATGCCTTTCTAAGTGACTGCCCAGCCTCCAGGCTCTTTCCTCACTGCTTGGTCAGCCTACTAAAACATAAATCAGATGGCATCAGTCTCCTGCTTAAAACCCTCCATGGAGCAGTTCTCCATGGACTATACATTAAAAGAAGACTCCTTAAGATAGCACAAGATGCCCTTCCTAATTTCTCTTTACTTTATCGATAGCCTTATTATTTTCCCACTGCTCTTTAACTATACCCTAACTTCTAACTCTGAATATGTATTTTCCCTCCCCAAACATTTTCCCTCTTCTTTCATGCCTCCATTCACTCAACAAATGTTAAATGAGTACCAACTCTGCCTCAAACTATGCTAGGTTCTGTTGACACAGGGGTGAATAAGACAGGCTAGGTTCCAGGTCTCATGGGACCTACCTTATAGAGCAGAGGCCATGTTGACATTTGAGGTGGATGATCACATGTTATGGAATCTTTCCTGTGTACTGTAGGATATTTAGCAGCGTCCCTGGCCTCTATCCACTAGACAGCAGTAGCACACGACACACCTTGTTGATAATAATTGTTATAACATTAATTATTTTTGAGTACAAATTATGATAAATGTCACCTGCCTCTACACATGTGGTACCATCTCCCTAGAAAGGGTTTTCTTTTCTTTTCTGCCTGATGAATTTCCTCCAAGAGTCAATTTCAACATTCCCTTTCCCTGCTCAACCTTCCCAAGTAGAATCAGTTACTTCTTGCTCTTTGATCCTCCTTATGGACTCCCTTAAACCTTGTTAATACATTGTACACTGAATAAGTGCAAAATATCTTTGTTCTAATGAGATAATGCCTTACTTTCTCCAGTTAGGTAAAGTAATCCCTCCCCATTAGTGAACTGCCCCTACTTCAAATTTTAGTAAACAAGGGATTTCAGTATATGCAGATTTAGTTTTGTGTACTTTTTTTTAGTTCCAGTATATAAGAATTATGAGTCACTCCTGTTGGGGATAATTAGAAGAAGAAGAAATTGGGTGTTGGGAATAAAAAAGTAAAGTAAAGCAGATGGCATGGCAGTAACAGAGGTTTTTGCCTTGAGGCTTTAGGAAGTAAGGGAATCTGAGGAGACATAAACCAGGACCTTAAAATGGTACTCCTGCAGCTGCAAGGAAGGAGGAAAGTGATATTTGTGTGAGAGGGGCCTGATGGCATGTGCTTTAGAGAGTTATCTCTGGGACTGAGGATGCAGGAGTCAACAATTCGAATCACAATATCTGAAAGGCACTGCACATTTGGATGGAGAAAGAGATACAGAGATACAGAGATACAGATAATATTCACATGCATATTATCTTCAGCAAAGCAAAGCAAATTTATGGGCATTTCATTGAAATGGCAGGGGAGAAAGACCCTGAGAAATTCCTACTGAGCAAGATATGGTAAATGGAAAGCAATTGTACCATAACCATTATTAGTAATTTAAGACATGAAAAATGTCACTGATACTCTCTTCATTTAGCATGCTGTCTTGATGCTCTAGAGATGACACAAAGATTTATAAGGGCCTGCCTTTAGCCCCTCTATAACCTTATTTTCTCCCTAAAATCTTAAGTACCTCAAACTGAAATATCTCCGTCCCCTCACAACTGGGGAGGATCTACTGCATTTGTGATGTCTCCTGAGATGGTAATCTATATCTTATCCCTCTATGCCTGCATCTGCACCTGGCACAATTGGAACTCCATCACTGATTGCTGAGGATGCAATCCAAAACAAGATGTGGCTAGAGGAACTGGTAAAACCCATCGTCTTGCAGATGGAGATTCTGAGAGAAAAGTGAAGATTGGGAACAGGTGCAACAGCAATGGAATCAGCTGCGGGCAATAGCTGGAAGTCAGAAGCAGGGAAAGCACAGAGATAACTAGTATGTGCTGGGCCAAGCCAGGAGTGTCATCAGTGAGGTCCTGCAAGAAGGAATGCAGGTGTCGCAACAGGTGCTGGAATACAGATCCCTGAGGAAGCAGATACAGGCAGGTAGGTCTGCAACAGTAGCAGACATGAATGTGGAGACATGGTGCTGAAGTCTAGGGGCAGGACTCCAGTCGCCAGGGTGTCAGAAAAGGTTGGGTTGCCAAGATCGTATCTCAGGTCCAGTTTCCAACATTGTATCTTGCATAGACATTAGGTTTGTTGAGTGAATGAATGCATAAATGAGTGAATACAGTGAATAAAGCCAATTAGAGAGGAAACAAGCACATTATCAAAAGAGGAACTCAGGTGCAAGAAGACAAGATAAAGACATATGTTGTAAGAATGGGCTTAACATGTAGACTGGGTTTCGGATATATGAAGCCCAGATAAAAGAAGAGTGCCACAGAGTCAAATCCAATGAATGGTAGTTAGAAAATGCTAGAACTGGAGTTTCTTCAATTCATCATGTACGAGGACAGGGCCTATTTCCAGGCAGGACCGGGTTTGCAGTTGTGCCTAAGTGGCTACAGTTGTAACATAAGGAGCCTGTCAGAAAACCCAGTAGGGACTCACAGGCAAAAACAATGACTTCCGTGATTGTTTTAGAGCAGCATATTGCACATTCTGAAGTTCTGAACAGGAAGATCTATCCTCTTACTTACTCTCTTGGGTGCTTCAGAAGGAAAATCCATTTTTTAAGGCTGTGAAGTGCCATATTAATTCAAGTATCAAAACGTGATATGGGAACTACAGGAAATAGGAGCATATATGTCTGTGATGTCAATATAGAAATAAAATGTTTCAAAACATCACCTGGACTTTTGGGAGCATTTTCTAGAATGAGTAATGGATTTGCAGTAAACCATGAATCTTTTCTGCCTCACCTGAACTATTTAATTACCCAGGGAATTACACTCCAGGTCCACAGAGCAATGAATTCCAAGCTACTGAAACAGGGAGAAGTTAATTGGTCCAGAGGGGAACTGATGCTACAAACCAGACTTCATTAGCACCAAGTTCTAACCATTAGGCCAATCACACTCAGCTTTCTTGAAGAGTTAAGGTATATCCTTCAACACACATTTTTCCACTGTAAATGTTATGTTACCCTAATAGCCTTAAATAAAGTCTGGATCAGCAACAACAACAAAAAAAAAAGGATAAAAACAGTCTTCCTTTGATGTTAAAAAATACTGTGAGTAAAGAACAATTAATAGCCTTTCAGAATGTTCAGCTACCCATACTCTTGAACCAAGGAGAATCAAGAAAAGACATATTAAGTCAACAGATGTATTAGAGAGCAAAAATGCATGTGGAGGAGGCTCTTTGGAGTGAAGGAGAATAAAGGAATTAACATTTTCTTAACTGGACTTTCCCACTTTTCTATCCTGTTATGCTCACAGCTATTCTCCATGATACTAGATTTAGATCTATCTAATTCAAGTTTAACCTAACAGTCACAATCCTCAATACTAAATCACCTGGAGGGTTATTAAAACACAGATTGCTGCTAACCCACAGCCAGAGTTTCTGATTTAGTAGGTCTGAGATGGGGCATGCAATTTTTCTCTCTAACAAGTTCTAAGGTGATGCTAGTATTATTGGTCCAGGGACTACACTTTGAGAACTACTGATCTGGAGAATACCTTTAACTTTGTTGAGCCTCAATTTATCCTCTGTAAAATCATAACTAATCTTCAGATTGTTGTAAAGGTTAAATATTGCAAAATATTCCAGACAAATGCTAGATATTATTTTAATTTAAAGAAAAGAGCAGGAGACTGGGAATCAGGTGACCCCTGGTTACGGGTCTACCATAAGCTACCAGTCACATAACCTCTCTAGGCATGTCTTCTCATTTATAAAATGTATTATTTCATGCAACTAAAACTTATTGAATACCTGATATGTAACTGACATCTGCCAGACATTAGAAATATGGTAGGAAAACAAATCCTGATTCCACACACTATAATTACGATTATGATTTGAATGATATCTAAATTATCTTCCAACTCTAAAACTGTGTGGCTTTATCATTAATAAAATTAGCTTTTTCCTATTCTTCAATCACTTCGTCCTTCATAAATTTGACTTAATAAAATAAAATCTTTATGAGATATCAAGGAATAATTAGGTGTTATTATCAGGTGAGTTGGCTAAAATATATTCACGTATTATTCAAGTAAATTTCATATGTTGATTGCCACTCTTACCTATTAACAAAAATAAATTTTTAAGGGTGTGGGTTAAATGGTAAACCATCAGTGAAGAAAACAACCAGAATTTACATTTAGTTCCATATTCTCCACTTATGTCATGCAAATCAGTTCTCATTTGTTGAGTAAATATTTGTTGAGCATCTCTTATTCAGCAGGCACTGTACTAGGATCTAGAGTTGGAAGTGTGAATAAAATAGGCATTGTCTCTGTCATTAAAGACCTCACATTTAAATGAAGCCGGTCAATGAACAACTAGCTCCTTTAATTAATTAATCAGTTATCATGGTGATAGATACTAGATATTAGAAGTACAAGGCATTTGAAAATGTACAATAGGCAACAAATCCATGCCCAAGAATGGGCTTGACCCATTCTAGCATATCTGGGAAGCCTCAGACAAGTTACTTCATCTCTCTAAGCCTCAGTGTTTTTACTTGTAAACTTGGGAATAATAAAACATACCCCACCAAGATTTAGATAATGATTTTTGGAGGTTTGAGATAATTTATGTAAAATTCCTAGCACAGTACTTAACACACTATATAATAGGTAGTTACGATGTCACATGAACTAACTGGAAGATTATCTATGCAAGTAGAGAATTCTAAAGGTCAAAATCAAATTTAAACTCTAAAGAGTTTGTCAGTAATACCATTCACTTAATTTGCTAGTTATTTTTAAAAGATGAAATATAAATTATATAAATTCTAAATATGGTATCATATATAATTAACTCTTTATAATTCTTTTTCTATATGTAATATATCTCAATTCAACTTAATGGGTGAATCAATCAATTACCAACACCCAGAATCTTCAGTTGCAACTGAAGCAGAAGTCTCCTTATTTCTTTCAGCCACCTGAAAAGAATTGAAAAATATAAGTCTGGAAACCAAGCCAACCAAAGTCCTAAGAACCCAGAGTGGACTTTTGGAATGCATTAGCATTCTGGTGCTCTTCAATTTAAGGATGGATTTGGAACTAGCTGAAGAAATGTAATCAGCATCTTCTCAAAGAAAAAGGTGGACTTAAAAGCGGAAATTTGTGTGCCCTAATATATCCCTCTGAATTACAGGGCTTGGAATAGTCAGTAACAAGATATCACAAAACACCTATATCCATACAACCTGTACACTCTAGAATACTCAAGAGTTGTGCTTAAGTAAAGAAGTGGTTGTCTATTTCATATTTCTAGACATGAAAAATGGGGCACTGAATCCCAGAGGAATCTCCCAGATTAACTGGGATTCAAAAACCATGAAATAAATTGACTCTGTCTACACATTTTAAAGGGATCTCCTGAAAATAAATTGATCATTCACTACCAAGTTTTAAAAAAAATATCTGCAAGCACTTAAGTGCTCCTTGCTTCAGTAATAAAAAGCAAATGAGGAGAAATATAATGTAGGAAACCTAAAGAAGGAGAAGAACATTTCAATGGAAGGCTTTAAAATGGGGTTTGTATCAAGATTAAACATCTGCTTTGGATGGTCTCATTCTAACACACACAATTCTCTTCCATATTAATCCTAACATCACCCTTAAACTATATCCCAGCTTTCTCCCGACTCCTGTTACACTCCTGATGTAACTTAAATTCTACTCTAGATGTGTTTATTTCCTCACTCTTCCACTTTCTCTCAGTAGGATTTCATTCCATTGAAACCACCCTCACCAAGGTCACCAGTGATCTCCAATTTGCTAATTTACGTCATCTTTTTAGCCTTACTTGACCTCTCTTGCTCTCGTCCCCCAAACAACCTGTTTCCTTGCCTTCTGTGATGGGAACACTATGGTTTTCCTCCATCCCACGTGGCTGTTCCTTCTCAGTCACCTTTATGGATTCTCCTCTTCTACTGTCCACTGCTTACATGCTGGAGCTCTTCAGGCTTTTGTCCTAGGTTTTATTATTGTCAACTTCTTCCATTTACATGTACAACGTGGGGGATTTCATCCACTCCCATGACATCAGTACTCTGCTGACTCCCTTATTGATAAATCTAGGCCCAGTACACATTTTGGACTTTAGGCCTAAATATCTAATCATCTATGAGACCTACCCACTTGGATGGTCCACAATCACCTAAAACTGAACATGCCCAGATTTGACTTCTTTATCCTCCCCTCCCTCACCCCAAGTCTTCCCCTCCTCATATGTTTCCCTGCTTGATGGACGATACCTCCAGGCAGCCATTTGCTCAGCCAAGAAACCTCCTGATGCTCCCTGAGTCCTTCTCCCTCACTCTCCACAACCAAACGTCTGTCTTTTTCTTCTACTCCCAAAATATTTACAAAGTCTGCCAACTTCTCTCCAACTCTACCAGCACTACCCTAGGCCACCATCGTTTTCCTTCAGAATTACTTCTGCAGCCTCCTAACTGGTTTCTTTGTCTCCACTGTGTTCTCCTTCTAATCATTTCCCTACACTGCAGCCACAGTCATCTTTTTTGAAAGCACTCTCTCATTACACAAGTTTTCTGCTTAAAATCATCCAAACACTCCCCATAACATAGTCAAGAAAACACAAACACCAGAATACAGCTGAAAGGGTGCTTTTTGATCTGGTTCCTGCTAAATCCACCAATCTCATCTCCAGCTCCTTCCTCTGCTCTCCCCACTTCCCTCCACAGACCCACCATGCTGAAACGCTTCCATTCCTCAGAACTTCCAAGTTTTCTAATGCCTCTGTGCCTGGATCTCTCCCTCATCTCTTCTAATCCTATTCATGTTTAAGGCTTGCGCTTCTTGCATCCTCCAGGAAGCCCTCTTTGATTCCACCCACCTAAATCTAGATTAGGTGTCCATCTAATCGTCCCACAAACACATAAGCACCCTGTGCTCCCCCATCGCAGTACTCCCCCCACTCTTAATCTCCAACAGACTATATGGCCCCCGAGGGCAATAACCATGTTATATACCCACCAATTAGCACAATGCCTGGTACAACACTAAATAGTACTTGAGTGAATATTCATCTGGTCTTATTTAAATAATCAGCGAGAACCGAATGACCCAAAAGATGTGATGTAGGGCAGGAATCTCCATGTCTTCCAAACAAATATCACAGACAGAAGTCAGCCTTCAAACCTTCTCAGCTACCACCTTAATTATCAGCTAATACCTTCTTAGCAAAAAACCAACTCAACTAGAACTAGAATAAGATAGTGTAGTATTCGTGCTTTCCACAGACTGGATCCTCAAAAATGTTTGAAAGGAGATGTCAGTTTGATGCTTGATCAAAGAAAAGAAAGGAATAAAAGCATAAGACAGCATAGTCTTATCAGGCTGCCCCGCATTTTTTTAATCAGTGGGACTCTCGACCCTCCTCTTGCCAAACTTTAGGGTGTGGCCCAGTTTGTAATCTGTGGGTTATAGGGAGCTAAAGAGATCATCTTTTTCAGCAGAGAATGATTTAGGAATAGGAACCCAGGTGTTAACTGTGTAACAGCACAATGTAGAGGTCTTTGATGTCTACCTCCCTTTTTCCTTCACTCCTCCACTCTCAGCCTCTACCTCACTTTACTCCCTTACTCTGCTTTCCTCCTGCTCAGTCTCCAATTGCCCCCCACCCAGTCACCTAGGCTTCCCCTAAACTCACATACATCATCACAGCCATTGCCAGGACACTCAGTTTAGGCTTTGAGTCAGCTCTCTTCCCAGCCCCACCCCTATCCACTCACAAAGCTTCTCGCTTTGTTTGGAGGCACAAAATATTTAACAGAGACCTAAATGTAAGCATTACAGAACTCCTCCAATAACACAAACACTTAATTAACTATCCTCTCCAATAACTGATGAGTAAGAGAAAGAGAAGGGCAAAATAATGTGTAAAAACTGCTGGAACAAAATTTGTCTCCCGCTTAAAAAAGAAAAACTCCCCTTCAGTTTTTTCCATTTTCATTGTTTCCTCTAGATCCAGGGCCTCCCACCAAACGCTCACGACTGCCTGCTTCAAACCCTGCCACATCAGCAGGGAGGGAGCCCGGCAGCGTTTGGTATTTGCATCAGTTTCCAGGAATGCTTTTCCAGTTACCAGTTTACTCTGCAGAGATATGTTTCCTTTAGTTTATAAATGTGTGCTTGAATTTCTCGAATTCTCAAAACCTTGCTGAGCATTTTGTTACGCTAAAAGGGAAATTATAATCACATTTCAAAAAAATGTACTACAATTTCAAAAAGTCTTCTCAAGTTATCTCCCAAGTCAGTGCTCTTAATTAGAATAAAAGAAGAGGTTTTTTTTTTTTTTAATAGTTTTTGGTTGTTCTCTTTTATTTCCATTAACTTTGTTGTTTGTTTGTTTATAAGCTTAGAGTAAGCAACCAGTTTAAGAATATTCAATCCCTTTGGTTTACAGCAGCTGCTGATAGAGTTAGGCAGAAATTCTTCCTTAAAGTACGGCGGGGGGTGGGGGGGAAAGGAGGAGCGGAGAGATGCGGCAAAGAAAGGAAAAAAGATTAGCAAGGAACTACAGCCCACTCATTTCTGTTTGGTGGAGACAGAATTGACTTAAAGATGCCCCTTTTGCGCTGACTTCTGGGAGAGAATGGCTGCCTCACCGGGGGTGCTGAGCAAGCAGAGGCACAGCCCGGACCAATGGCCTTTCCTCTGGACCTGGAATGCCATCTCAGAAGGGTTGGGGAAAGGGCCATCCACTGAAGCTGACTGCACTCAGTATTCTAGATTCTCAAGAGTTCTGGCCTCTCATTTCCAATGCTTCAGGGTCCTCTTCTCTCCCTGGTGCGGAGCAGAGGGTGGGAAGGGTCCTCAAGGGGAGAAGGAGCTCTCTCCCTAACGTGGGTGTTGGGGAGAGAGCTAACACCCACGTTGGTGGGAGCTCCGCTTGAGGTGTTACCAGAGAAGCCAGCCTGTATCCCAAACTCAAATTAGAAGTCCCTCTAGATGGCCTAGGCGTTTTCTCCAAGGTGTGGAGATTAGCTGGGAGGTGCTTGGGCGTTTCCCGTGAGCGTGGGGTCGGTGAATGGGCAGAAAGGACAAAAGGGATGGCGGGCGGCGCCTCACTGGGGGCTTATCTGAGTCTAGGCTCAGGCTGTAGCTGGTAAATCCAGACAAGGAGTCTGTGGAGAAGAGGAGGGGGAGACTGGAAACCCGAAGGGGAGGGGGTGGACTTTTCCACCGCAACCTCAGAAAGAGACTGCGAAGTAAGAAAGGAGTCCGTGTTGGTCAGTTGCAGTCACTTCGCAGGGCCAGATGATCCCCAAAGCCTCGGTTTAGAATCAGCCTCAACAGAGGGAAGCAAGGAGGTCGCATGATTTCTCCCGTGGCTCGGTCTAGTCTGGTGTGCGCAAAGCATATCCTCCCTGGTGCTGGATGCCACGCTGACCCTAGCCCGTTTCCCTCCCAACCCTCCCAACGGTGGGCGTCCTCGGACTCCAAGTAAACCCTCCACCGACTGAACCCCCCTCTCACCCTTTCCCGGAGCCAGAAGAGAGAGAGCGCGTTACTGCTGAAAAAGTGGGCGCACAGACGCCCCAGAGAGGGAGAAAAGCTGGGCGGGGGTGGGGGCGGGGTGGAGGGGGCGGAGGGAGGGCGGCCTCGGGCTGCGCCACGCAGTCGGATCCTGCTCGCTGGTCCCCTGCCCCCTCCGCGCCCGCCGGCCCTCCACCCTGCCGGTGGCCCGCGGGGCACCAGGTAGGCAGAGCTGGACAGCTCCTGCTTTGATCTCTGGGCTCCAGTCCCTTCTACAGCTGCCCGGCTGCCCGGAGATCTGCGAACTCTGCCCACGTCGGTGTCAGCAGAGCTCTCCGACGTGTACAGAAGTGTTTCCAAACTTGGAAAGGGAGGGGGAGTGCCGGGGGAGATGGGGAGGGCGGAGGTATGCAGACAGCGAGTCAGAGTTTCCCCTTGAAAGCCTCAAAAGTGTCCACGTCCTCAAAAAGGATGGAACCAATTTAAGAAGCCAGCCCCGTGGCCACGTCCCTCCCCCCTCCGCTCCCTCCTCTGCGCCCCCGCAGTCTCCTCCCAGCTGTGGCTGCCTGGGCCCCCAGCCCCAGCCCTCCCATTGGTGGAAGCGCTTTTGGAAGCACCCTCGGGCCAGAGAAACTTTGGCCGTATAAATAGGGCAGATCCGGGCTTTATTATTTTAGCACCAAGGCGGCAGGAGGTTTCGGCGAAGTTGGAGGTACTCGCCACGACTGTATGCCTGCGCCCGCCAGGTGATACCTCCGCCGGTGACCCAGGGGCTCTGCGACACAAGGAGTCTGCATGTCTAGGTGGTAGACATGCTCAGCTTTGTGGATACGCGGACTCTGTTGCTGCTTGCAGTAACTTCGTGCCTAGCAACATGCCAATGTAAGTGCCTTCAGCTTGTTTCGGGCAGTCTGGGAAAGAGGTTAGATGGGTGGGCACCTGGTCTGAAAAGGAAAACCTAACGAAGTTCTAGGTACAGCTTGGAGGGAAGGCTCTCTGGCATGTGGAGAAACGCTGGCATTTATGAGAAACATGGAAAATACTTTAGAAATGAAAACAAAAAGGCTCGACTCTCGCCAGAAGTTAGGGAACTTTTCTCTCAACTCAGAGTGAACCTGTTAACTTGATCTGGATCCTGCAGTTAGTGAAGCTCAAAGGGAGCAGAAATCCTTTTCCTTAAAGATGAGATATTAACAGACATGATGAAGGAAGGCAAAGGCCTCCGCCTAAAAGGCCCCAAAACTGCACTGATGCCCACCTTGTGAAACTTGAGGCCTGGTTTAGAAAGCCCTTAATTTAGTAATAAAAAAAACTCACCCCCTAAAGGCTTTTCTCTTCTGGGTGTTTTAAGACTGGTCCGGATGATGATGATGATGATGATGATGATGATGATGATGATGATGACCATCAGGCGCCCTCTGGAGGGAGGACAATGAGAGCACAGGGGTCCAGGGCTTAAGGTTAATGGAATCCCCATTTAAAGACTCCACAGGTTTATACAGAGAATGATCTGCATTTCTCATTGAAGCCAATCCCAATAGCTAGTCAGTGTATCCTGGGAAGAAAAATGGATACATTCTGAAAAGTAAAATTAGCTTCTCATTTCATTACCTGGTCATGGAAATGGTAACATTATTTAGCTAAAATCTGCCCTGCCTTTTGTTGAGCCAGAGTTATCTCTTTAATATGTTCCCAAAGACAGGCATTCTGAACATAGCAAGTCGGGAAATATCAACACTGATCTGAGATTCAGGAGACCCGGTTTTTCCCATGACTCTGCCAATAATTTATCATGTGACCTTGGGCAAGTCAAACCGAGCCTTTTCTAAAATGCAGGATAGAAATTGGATGGACTCCAAGGCTGCTTTCCAGCTGTAGGTTTTATGACCAGATTTCCATGTCAAGATAGAATGAAGAAAATCAGTCTGGTTTTGCCTTGAAAATGGCTGACTAATTACCAAAGATACTGACTTGATGGGGTAAGAGGGGGATCTGGCCACACCCAACACTCTAAAAGTTTGCTCCACCCACATGCCACGGTGTCTACCACTGCAACATTACTGATGCATTTGTGTGTGTATGTGTGTTTTCTCCCTTCATCCACTTTTAGTATACACACTGTGAATGCTAAGGAATAGTTGCATTGAACAAATTCACATTACCAAGTTCATTTTTTTTTATGAGATCTGAGAGTGGCAGGGGGAAAGAGCTGTCTCCTAGAGAAAAGATGAAAATAGACCTAGGGAAGTTTGGAGGTACAAAGGGCAATTCACCTTCTGATCAACATCCAACTACAGTCTGAATAAAAGTTACCGAACACACATTCTTCAAAGTGGCTCAGTCTGAATAATTAAAAGGCAAATTTCCAAAATCATAAGAACTTCCATTAATCAAGTCCAGGCATAATTATTCTTCCTACTGATGAACACAATGAAGTAAACATATCATTTTCCTAATTTAAAAGTAATTCTCATAAATTGCCCTTAAATGTCAGTGCTGGATGTGGTCCACCCTCCTGAACTGTGACTGTTGCAGCAGCTGTTCCCACTCCAAATGACACACGTCTTGGCCACCTAATTAAAGCAATTTTTAGGGGTGATTCATTTTGTTGCCAGCTTGGCCTTATATCCTGTGTTAACCTATAATTTTTATACCGTAGGAGAGGAATTCAGTCTTTAAGGGCTTATAGCAACTATGGCAAAGGGGGAGGATATTCCTTTAGTGTATTTTTCCCATTATTTTTCTAGATCTTTAATCCACAGTTTTTCCATTTATACAGAGCAGTTCTTCCTCGGGGACAAAAGTGATACACATTGGTAAAATGACCTTACCTAACTTAAGTGAACCTATTTAAAGCAAAATTTCAGATGTCCAAATGAATCCATTTTCATGGTGACTTATTTGCAAATTAGACCTTTTGAAAAAGGACATTAAGAATGGTACAAACTCTGTAACGTTAATGTTTTAGAAAAAAACTTTAGGTAACGTACTTTCCTAAATTTCCCCCTTTTAAAATTTTTAAGTATCAAAAATTGTCTAAACTAATACAAATTATTTCCTCATCAATATACTGGTTTTGCTCATATTCAGTGATTCACCTGTGCAATATAGCATCTTAATTACTAAACATTAGAAGTATCCTTTAGACACATTAATATTTCACAACATTTATAAAGTAGTAAATAATTAACAATTTAATTCAAAATATATTTACATATTAATATTGAAAACAAATCATCCTGCTGATCCCTGCCATAATTTTGACATGCATAATTTCTAAGTCATTAGACTATTCTTAATAAAAAATACAATTTGTCTTTTAATTAGGTAAGTCAATTTTATAGACTAATATACCCATTTGTTAATCACTGCTAGTGATCAATGAAATAATACTAATAATTATTTCTTTCTTTCCCCTTTCCTCTATAGCTTTACAAGAGGTGAGTAAAATTATTTTTAGAATTTGTTATTTTAGACTTTGATTGCCTTGGCCACAGTAACGTCTTCTCTGGGGAAGGAAAAGGAGGCTGTATTGATATTGACCAACCCAAATTTCCAAAATAATCATCAGGAGTTATGGTAGTCAAACCTTTCTGGCTGCCTTAGAAAGTACCCACCCCAATTTCCGAAATGGGCGGGGCTACTGAATAAGACCACCCTAAAACGAACACCCATAAGAAAAGAGAGTAAATTATCCAGTGGAAGTTTGGGTTTTAGCATCAGCTGCTACGAACTAGAAGACTTCACCAAGCTAGAGAATTTTATCACTCCCTTGGAATCATTTGCAAGATTATTATGAACAAATTCTTAGTTCATGAATTGAATTTGAGGCATAATTACAGATAAGTATATATCTGGCTTCTATACATATTTTATTTTATTTATTGGTAAAATTTAAAATTGTGCTTTAAAATATTAAGATAATAGTAATGCATAATATGTATAATCTGTAGGTATGTTTGTACACTACATGGAAATGGGAGCCATTTTAAAATTTATATAATCTTCCTCATAATAATCCTTTACTTATTCTTTTCTAGGCAACTGCAAAAAAGGTAAGAATCCAATACTTCTCCATAGTACCTGAAATGATCAGAGATAACTTACAATTTAACTAAATTTATGGTACACTACAGAAGGAAAATACTTTGTCAAGATTTTGCCCACATGAATATGCATTAGCTAAACCATAAAATAAAATAGCTTTGATGTGTAAGATAACAAAGCTTTAGTATCTTCCAGAGTCATCTCTAATTATACCTATATTATACAACTGGTGATTTACATACTAAAGGAAAAGAAAAGACTTGTTTTTGTTCTGGAGATGGAATGAGTATTATGTTAGTTATAGGTGATAAACAAAAGTTTATTTTAAAGGGCTTTGACTATATAAATATGCTGTTATCGATGTTACAAAATGATAATTTTATCCACAGAAATCATCTTTTTAAAAATAGTGGTCATAATATTGGCCTAATACTGGAGACTATAGCCTCCAATCTCCCAGTTTAAAAAAATTACATGTAATTATAATAAAAACAAAATACTTTTGTCTATTGTATTGTGCCATTTTTATAGCTACTATCTAATAACATTATGGTTAGATCAGCCTTACCGACTAATTATTATCAAGAATGTTTTGCTCATTCACTGGAAATTACCTAGACATTTATTATTGTGCTGTTTCTACCTTCCTCGTAGGGCCCAACTGGAGATAGAGGACCACGTGGAGAAAGGGTGTGTAATTTTTGAACTATTAAAGGGCTTTGGCCCATATTTTAATAACTACATATTAGAAACTACAGGAGACTGACAATTTATAAGGATATTATGTATCCAGATAATTGCCTACCTTTTAAGCAAATAATGCCTTACAGAAAGTGAATAAGCATTATTATATATAATCAGTATTCTTTTTAGGTCAAGATTATCCTTTAAGAAAGTAGAACTATTACAGACAGCCATATTCTTTGCATGGTCTATCTTTCTTTGTTTTTAGTTGACCTGTCCAACACATACATAATGGAAATATATCTACCTACCACCACATGGCCCTTCTCTTTTTAACATGTTTTGTTTGCTTTTCAAGTAAGATCTCTTATTTAGGCTGGGAATAATAGTTAAACAGCAGCCAACAACATGTTTCTGTCTAAATTAATAAATGTACAAGTTAGGCTTGCATTTTATTCATCGTATTCTTAGATCTCCTTGCTATGCTTATGTGGCATGTATAACTACATGGTTTCATTATATGACACTTTCATCAATATATAAATACCTATACCTTGTATCCATCGAGAAGTGCAGACTTAAATGTATTCCACTCAAGCAATCTATTAGAGGTAGGGTTATGTCAGTAAGTTACTTTAACAACATAAATAGTGTTAATGGTAGGAAATCTGCAGGATTTTCTACCCTGTGATAAAATAACTATTAATTATTATATCAATCTGCTTTCCACACATAACATACCAAAACAATTGAGTAAGTTCATCAGTCAGAAACTGACAATCAATATACACAGTACATCACTGTGCACTGTTAACCATATGAATTTATAGCTATAAATTTTAGCTATAATTTTTATCTTCATTTGAATACTGGAGCTCCATTATGAATTAATATCCAATGGCTGACATAGTCCTCTTCCAAGAGGAACTATCCTGTCTTGTGTCTTCTTCAGACACCAGCTACTAAAAACCTCCTTCTAAAATAGACCCATGTCAACAGTGGCAAATATGGCATTTTAAATTTCCACACCACTTGTACATTCTGACCAACTGATCTTACCACATGTAATCTGAGGTCTCCTTTAGGTTTCTGCGGAGTCTGTCTAACCCTGACTTAATTCTCTTTTTACATAACAGGGTCCGCCAGGCCCACCAGGCAGAGACGGTGATGATGGTATCCCAGGCCCTCCTGGTCCACCTGGTCCTCCTGGTCCCCCTGGTCTTGGTGGGGTAAGGTGTCTTAAGTATCGTTAACTTTTAGCTAACTTCAGTTTCTTACACCTGTATTGGAAGAAGATTCATTGTGGAATTTATTTTTAGTAGTTTTAAGGGAGAGTCTGCTATTTGGATATTAGTATAGTATTTTATTTCATTTCTTTGGTTTCTTCATTCAAGATTCTGCTTTGCCCGATCTCTTTGTGAGCCCTTGTCAATTACAGGACAGGTCTTTGTGTTCGCTGAAGGTAGCTGCAGCCCTCGTGACCATTATTTAATTTGGGAATTTAATATCTTTTATCAGTAGGGCACAAATAAGAGGTGTTGCATTATTAAAAAGTTTGATTAGATTGAATTATAAATGAAATCCCTGATCTTAAGCAATTTCACAAACATCCTACTCTTTTTATTCTCCTTGGCTTGAAGTCTACTGAACCAACATTCAAAGCAGTTTTTGGTTTAATTTGCTTGAAACTAATTTGAGAAAAGTACATTTCTCTTTTTCATTAATATCTTCTTTTAGCTTTATGCTTTAACAATGGTATGAGCGCCAAATGGCCTCACTGCAGGAAGGAAAACATATTTGCTTAATTGGTTAGCACTATGAATCAGAAGCCTGATTCTAGTACCCAACTGTATGCCAGTAAAATAAGACCTTTCTCCCCCAAAGATCTTATTATGATTGCTTATCTACTGAGTGCATTAAAAAGCACCTTTCTTAATAGGTCTACCACTGTAAGAGAGATCATTAACAGTAAAGCTATTACTGTGAACTATTTTTTAAAAGTTTAATCTTCCAAGGGGCATTTTAATTTAATTTTCCTCTAAACTTTAAAACTCTTTATATCCTTTTTGAAACTACAGCAAGAAAAAGGTCTCTTAGTCATTTTGTGTAGTCATGGAGGAGCAGGGCAACAGGTAGAAATATAAAGTTGTTCTCTTGGTTTCTGCTTAATTTATCAGGGGCCCTCACTGACTTTTAAAGTTTAGAAAGCTGTCTTCCTCAGTGTACAGGTAGTGGGTGGGGATTTGAGTGAGAGGGATAACAGGGCAGGAAAAGGTTTAAAAATAAGGTAGGGAAGCTCCCTATTTCAAACTAGGTGTGGACTAAATTTTAAACTTGTATCTCTCCTGAATTTTTAGGAATTTAGCTCAGTATGGAAGTTTAAACTAATAATTATGTCAGAAATACTGCTTCCTTTTAAACAACAACAGAAAAATCTTTAGAAGTAGAATGAGAAAATGAACTACATGCCAACAGTTATTTTTATATATATATATATATTTTTTTTTTTTTTCCCCATCTAGAACTTTGCTGCTCAGTATGATGGAAAAGGAGTCGGAATTGGCCCTGGACCAATGGTATGCTTATCTCTTTTTATCTAGCCAAAAAATTACTGAATAGAGAATTTACTTTATGTTAAATTTCATATTGCCATTTATTTAGCTACCTAGTTTAATACTCAATACTCAGATCAGATAAAAGCAGCAGCTCTCTTTGTATTCAAATCTATAAAAATCTAAGCCTAGGTTAGGGGGTTCGATTTTTTTCTACGAACATGCCTCCTTAGGATAGATCAGATATTTATATCCAAGAAATAATCTCTGGACATAGTAATCATAATTTAGGTAAACCAACTTAATTCAGAAAAGTAATCACTCTGATTAATTTTTTTATGCCCTTTAACATTGCCTAGAATTTGAAGCAACCCACAGAGATGCAGAACTATTAAGTTCTATGAACTTGCTGGAAAGGATCAGCAAGTTCTAGTGTAGCCTGTTCATTTTCTAGGTAGAGAGTTTAAGCCCTTTCCCAAGGTCATATATGTGGTTAATGACAGAATGCCAGGCAAGATGTCTGATAGTCAACATCATGGCTCATGTATCCAGTACTTGAATAAAACATTACTTTATTTAACAAGTATTTACCAAGTTGGTCTTCGATAAGACCCAAACTATATTATGCATTTGGGATATAGCAGTGAATATGACAGATTCCCACCCTCCCTCAAGGAATTAACAACATAGGAAATGTTTCTTTTTATCCGTCTTGATAAAAAATTCTTTTTTAAAGTCTAATTATAAATCAGTATAGGAGAGAATATGACTATGATGATGATGGTCTATCTTTAACAAGTAAACCTTCTAACAAGCATTAGTGAGATATGTTAGGGGAAAAAAAAACTGATATGAGCATGCAAAATATATACTAGTATGTAAAAAATAGAGGGGAAAATTGCTGGAAATAAAAATGTTAAGTTGATTAAACACTGCAGTTTAGTACATACCCACACATAATTTAGTGATTTTTAATTAATTGTTTGCAAACAAAGGTATTTATCTGCCCAAGTTAAGATAGTCTTTAAAATATAAATTTTACCTGGACAATGCATTCAGTGCTCTGTCTTCAAAAGATGTTCTGCTGGAGCTAATGGTCCGCAATAAGCTAATACACTGTAAGGGCAAGACAATATTTTCTGTAAATTAAAACTCTCACTTGAGAAGTAATATGCCGTTAATTGATGATTTCCAATTTCCTGATTTTGCATGGTAATTTAAAACATTCATATCTGAAATGAAGAAGTAGAGATTTTCTTTTGGCTTTGTTTATATTGGATATTTGAAATTAGCCATTTCAGCTAATGCTGGACATTAGTCAGTTTTAAAGCAGTACCTATATCTCAAGAAGAAGCTAAAAAGAAAAAAAAGTAAAGCATTAATTAAAAAAAAAAAAGCCTACATAAGCCTGGAAAATTAATATGGATTTCAGATTCCCCTGACTTTGGAACATCTCTCTGGGGGGCATAAAGCAGAGTGTTTTACTTTTAAATATCAGTGAAATATACTTTAAGCTTGCACATTCACACACATTCACAGACATATGTAATCAACAGATATGTTTCACAAATAGGAGAGACAGGCAGCAATAAAGCATTAAAATAAATTTCCATGTTGGAAAATCAATAATTATAAAACCCCACAGGGTTCTTCTCTGAATTAATGAATAATCATCGTCCATCTCACAGCCTCCACAAAATAAACTACCTTTTATGTCAATGAAATTGTTGCACATACATGGAAAAATGAATAAATATAATTAAAAATTCATGGTGTCAAGGAAAAAAATTTTTTTTTTAACTTTGGGTTTATTTATTTATTTATTTATTTATTTATGGCTGTGTTGGGTCTTCGTCTCTGTGCGAGGGCTTTCTCTAGTTGCGGCAAGTGGGGGTCACTCTTCATCACGGTGCGCGGGCCTCTCACTGTCGCGGCCTCTCTTGTTGCGGAGCACAGGCTCCAGACGCGCAGGCTCAGTAGTTGTGGCGCACGAGCCTAGTTGCTCCGCGGCATGTGGGATCTTCCCAGACCAGGGCTCGAACCAGTGTCCCCTGCATTAGCAGGCAGATTCTCAACCACTGCGCCACCAGGGAAGCCCAAGGAAAATTATTTTTAATGTACACCTAAAAATATTATTTTGATTGAAAAGTGACAGTTTAACTTTGAAGCAATTTCTAAAACCAAATAAATAACTCATAATTAAGATGATGAGCTTTTTAATAAAATCCATATTATTTCACTCTAGGCATTAATACAGTGGGGCAGACTTGACTGCAGAGTCCCCATGCTTGATGTGTCATGAACAAACTACCTGAGACTTGTCTGTGCAATATATTCAGCATTAGAGGAATGGCCCCTACAGAAGAGTTTGCACAGGCCTTGCAAAGGGGAGTCACAATGTGTATTTAGCTCCCAAACTAGTAACACTCTGTTTTACTCTGTGTGCTACAGAATGAAGAACAAAGGGGAAAACAATCTGCTGTCATTTGGGCCATATTTTCAATAATAGTAGCATATAATAGATTCTTCCAGTAGGATGTTTCAATAATATTTTATTTTTCCTTCACCCCTTACTATATCCACTTTTGTTTGACATTTTCATCAGTCACCAATAGCCCTTAAAGGAGCTATAAGGTTATAACAAACCTCCCTCTAATCATTAAGAAAGACTTTTGATCCTTTTCAATTTATGCCCCTTGTGGCAATAAAAATATCAATTTCTTAGCTGAGTATGATATGAGGAGATGACATATGATAAGGAAATCCAAATGGAAATGCTTCGTCAGCTGCATGAACGGCAGTTGTATATTCTGTACTGTGCAAAGACTGAGTCACTTCATTGCATTAGAGCAATCTCAATATGCCCAGTTGTGCACAACTTTAAGGAACCTCTGGCCACCTCATCTAACTGAGTTCTGATTTGGATTAGGAGGGGCAAAGGTGAAAGCAAAGGCAGAGAAACAGTGGAGGAAACTTGGGTCCTTAAATGCTTCCTTGAGAGGAACAAAAACTGTGAAATGAGACCAGGACAATTCTGTTCATTTGTCCATCACAAAACGTCTATGGCACTACTAAGCTAGTCCTGTCTAACCCAACCCTAAGCCATGACGACTTGTCAGTGCTAACTATATCTGTCCTCTTTACAGGGTTTGATGGGACCTAGAGGCCCTCCTGGTGCATCTGGAGCCCCTGTAAGTACCGAAAGCTTGTAATCTCTCTTATGTAAAAAGAGAATTAAATAAAGGCTTGGAACGTGACATACTGTTTTTTCTTAGGGCCCTCAAGGTTTCCAAGGACTGCCTGGTGAGCCTGGTGAGCCTGGTCAAACTGTGAGTACTTTTCCCCCTTTGTGATAAATATTTTTTTCAAGAAGTTTCTTAATATAGCATTAACAAAACAATGGGTCTCCCATTTTCCTAGGGTCCTGCAGGTTCTCGTGGTCCACCTGGCCCTCCTGGCAAGGCTGGTGAGGATGTAAGTATTTACTCTTAAGCATTTCCAAATGCCATTTAAATACTCCTGCCTCAACAGAATTTCTAGATTCAAATTAAGTATTCTGCCAAAAGCTGAATATGCCTGACATAATTTTCCCCATATGGATAATAACATTTTAATGAAATAATGATTAATTTTCTTGTATTTAAGGAAATATAATTGTTAATTAAATATATATTTGGATCCACATTTTTATATGATGCCTTTTTTCCCTGTTGTAAAAACCAAGATGCCCCGACTTTCATCTGACAGTTTACCAAGAAAGGGTTTACCCTATGATGCTTTCATGTTTTAGGGTCACCCTGGAAAACCTGGACGACCTGGTGAGAGAGGAGTTGTTGGGCCACAGGTGAGATTTTTTTACAACAGTATATAGTCCAAACATCAGAGGTATCATATATAAGATAGTTGCTAAAACTAGAGTCAGACTAAGTGGCAACATAGATGTCATACTTATAACACTCACTGAAGGCATCTGACAAATAAAGGAGCCTAGTTAAGAATGCATACAGGTTTTATTAATGCAAATAATGTAATATTAATGATGGTGAGCATCCTTTAAACAACTAAATCGTGTGTTCTACAAGTACCATAGTATTAGTTACTCAAATTAGAGCAACTTATTTGCTGCTCTGTGCTTACACATATACTAGTCTTTGATTCCAAGCTTGGACTTTGATGAGAAGAAACACTTTGGAGGGAAGAAATCATCGTCTTTTTATTCCGTGTTTCTTTTTAAGGGTGCTCGTGGTTTCCCTGGAACTCCTGGACTCCCTGGCTTCAAGGGCATTAGGGTGAGCACATTCTTTACCCACAGAAGAGAAAATGTTGATTACTTTTAGTAAAAACCTCAACTATATTTAAACTCCTGGATGACACATATTTGCTTCCAAATTCCTGGAATTTGCCGGAGTGGAGAGAGAGTTAAAGGGTAAGGTGGCCGGAAAGTAAAGTGGGGTGTAGTTTTTTTTTTTTTTTTAGTCTGTTCATAGCTTCCAAGAAAGGAGGATCCCTTCAGGGAAAATGGTATAAAATGGGTATAACTTAAGAGGTATTTAAAACCCTCTGAAGATCATAAAATTATTAATGATGGAAAGTACATGAGAGAGAATCTAGTTCTTTATCCTTCCCTTTCAAGTGTAGGGAGGTTTAGTGACTTACCTAGGGCAACAGAGGGAGTTTGTTGGGAGCTGGGGCAATGGGACTCCATTCTACAGAAGCAGTCACAAGATTCATGCAGGAGATATTAACTGCAAAGATACAAGATGTTTGAGTTGACCAAACACTGTAATGGAATAGCATTTTAATAGTAAGGATTTGCCTTTCAGGGTCACAACGGTCTGGATGGATTGAAGGGACAGCCTGGTACTCCAGGTGTGAAGGTAAATACTAAATCAGAAGCACTGTTTTTAAGACAATTGATTGTAATTTCCCATCGCCATCAGAAAGTATATTTTTACTGAAGGCTAATCATATTCTGAAGCATATCTTATTTCCTCTTCAATACTTTAAATCCCTCAGTGGTGAGGACTATGGGATTCTGTAACAAAAGGCCAATTATTAATAATATTTATTTAATTCAATATCTATTAAGCAATTGAGATTAAAAAAATGTCAATAGTGTCTTCCTCCATTTCCTTTCCTCCTATAATTTTAGTCGATCTCTGCAGCCAAAATAAAAGTAAATAAACATATAATCAGATATTAGAACACTATGTTATTTTAAATAGTAAATTCTCCTTTGCCATGCACTAATTAGATGGGTACATTCATGTCACAATATACTTTTCAACCTCTTTCCTGTGATTTATCTGTGCACACTCAAAAAAATTTTAATTAGGTAATTAAAGTCTCAGAAGTGTGTTATCTCTTGGCCGGGCTCTTCTCTGACAGCGTTTTCAACTATAAAATGTACTCTCTCCTATTAAGGAGATAATGTGATATTAAAGTGAATACCAACGTAATCACAAATTAATGAGTAAGGAATACTAGTGGGACCAGAAAGGAACATGAATATGGAGAATCCGTTCTAACTTTCCAGCTGCCACACCAATGGATAAGGTCAAACTCATTCTCCCTGGAGCCTAATATAAGAGCTCAGACTACTGATCACAGCATCATAAAGTGTTAGGGCTGCAAGGAGCTTTGGAGACCCTCTCATTTTGCAGATGAGGGAAACTGAGGCTTAGAGAGAGTGAGTGACTTGCCCAAAGTCACACATCTAGAAGTTAGAAGGGCACAGGCTAGAATTCCTGACTCCCACTCTAGTGCTTACTCACAAAGAATACACTTCAGATAGAATCCTAGAAATGAAGGGTCCTTAAATGGTCTCGAAAACCAGGTTTCTTCTATATCTAAATTAGATTATCTTGAAGGAAAGTTCCTTTTCATGTGCCATTGTATTAAATTACCACCAGCACCAGCATCACTACCACCACTACCCCCACCAACATGGTTTTTACTCAAGATAAGAATGTAGATTGGAAGTAAATAAGACAGTTTTATGAAATATTATGAAGCTTTAATTTTTCATGCATATTTTATAAAAATAAAAATATTGAGTGTTCAAAATAACTTTAAAGAGGATAAATATGGTTATGTTGAAAGCAATTTATCCTATCATCTCTTTTTATGTTATCATTGCTAATATATAAGCCTAGTCTAAATGATATCCAAAATCTAAGGGGAAAATTAGGGAAAGGGTAAATAACACTCGACCACATCTCCCTGATTCTGTGATATTTGGTATTATCTAAATAAAAACCCATATTTTATAAATTTTTTAAATGTATGTGATTGGCATAATTGAGAAACAATCTATGTAAGAAATGTTACAAAATATATGAATGGTTGAAATTGAAGTAATAGTGTAAAAATTACCAAATCAGAAGAAAATAATTGATATATATAATGAACAAAAACTCAATCCTTCTTTTCCATGTAGGGTGAACCTGGTGCCGCTGGTGAAAATGGAATTCCAGGTCAAATGGTAAGTATTGATTACTTTATTGTAAATCAAAAATGTGTACACTCTTTGCAAGCTGGAACTTCTTTAATGTTTTTGCTAATTACCATTTCCCTTGGCATTGTATTCTTTGATATTTTTCTAATGGCCTTCTGCATAGTTAATTGAAATCCATTACCTTTTAGCTGGAATTAGAACAAGACCTATTTATTTCTAGTGGATTCTTGCGCATGTTGGAAATTGGAAAAAGGAAATGATGCCTGTAACTTTTTCTTAAATTAGCATTCTGGATTTCAATGGAAATATTTCTGCTTCTAGGGAGCTCGTGGGCTTCCTGGTGAGAGAGGACGTGTCGGTGCCCCTGGCCCAGCTGTGAGTGCTTCCATGTTTGTTCATTTTTATTCTTTTTTAAAATCTTCTAATAGGTGCCATTTAACTTTCCACTTGACTTTTTTCTTTATTTTCTTCATAGGGTGCCCGTGGAAGTGATGGAAGTGTGGGTCCTGTGGGTCCTGCTGTAAGTGGTGACACTGAGGAATTTGGAAGGGACTGAGAGTGTGGGATGGGAGCTATCTTCTTTATTAATTCCCTATGAAATAACACCATTTTAGACACCTTACCAAATGTTCTAAGAGGTCATTTAAAGGTTCTATTTATAAGAACTACTATCCCTGAGGTTTGTAATTGATATATAAAGTAAAATCTACCTCACCTGGGATACCTGGAATGTCTTCCCTTCGATAACATACCAATGACAACAGATTAGCTGTCAGTTTTCTCTTTGCCAACATTAAGTAAGATCAAGCCACTCTAAGCCACTTCAATCTTCTGTTGTTGTTTTGTTAATTTACTGAGAGGAAACTTCTTACCACCTTCCCCTTTGATTTCAGGGTCCTCTTGGCTCTGCTGGCCCTCCAGGCTTCCCAGGTGCTCCTGGCCCCAAGGTAAAAATGCTGGTGACCATTGTCATTACCTTGATAAACATTTTGTTGTGATGTGAAAGATAGGGACTGTGTTTGCATATAGATAATTACAGAACAGGTAGCTTAATTAGTCCCTCCTTCAAAATGGATACAGAATCACCAGTTTTCTCAGATACAGAATGACCAGTTTTCTCACTCTAAACTTGAAATAGATGATCTCTCTGTACCTGAGCACTATGAGCATAGATAGAGATGGCAACATGGAAACTGATGCCCTGGGGTTCCTCTGGGATACTCCCAAACTAGTTGGGACTGACTGGCTGAGAACCAGAGTCTCTACCAAGAGAGACAGAGGTAGGTGAAGATAGCAATGGTAGCCAAGATGGCAGAACCAGGCCAGGAAGATAGGAACACAAACCCCAATCTGTGGGACCAGATCAGATAAGGGAAATTATTGCAATTCTGAAGAAATTTCATAAAACTTGGTGACCTAAAAACAGAGATATGCTATTTCATTATTTGCTGACTAATGCCTCGATGTCATTCCTGTTTTTAGGGTGAACTTGGACCTGTCGGTAACCCTGGTCCTCCTGGTCCCGCGGGTTCCCGTGGTGAAGTGGGTCTTCCAGGTGTTTCTGGCCCTGTTGGACCTCCTGTAAGTAGCCACTGTCATTAACTTCATTGAGTAGAAGGAAGAAAACAAAAAGAATGAAGGTGGGGTCAAAGAAGAACAGAAATACTCCTATGAACCATATCTTTCTCCCTTCCTTTTCGTCACAGGGCAACCCTGGAGCCAATGGCCTTCCTGGTGCTAAGGGTGCTGCTGTGAGTATATGGCTAAAACGTGCTGCTGTGGTTTTAAAGGTATTTTAATGGATGCTGTCTCTCCTGCCAGTTGTCTCATGAGGGACCGTGCTGCGTTTCTTTCCCAGGGCCTTCCCGGTGTTGCTGGGGCTCCTGGCCTCCCTGGACCCCGGGGTATTCCTGGCCCTGTTGGTGCTGCTGGTGCTACTGGTGCCAGAGGACTTGTTGTAAGTGGTCATGGCTGATGCTTTCATCATTCTGAAATACCAGCTTTACCATCATTTCATCCCCATCTAGACTTCGTCTTGTCGTCTTATCATCCTTATTTCTTCCTTAGCGTTTTCAGTGTGTATTTCTTCTGTAAGTTCATGCACACGTATGTATACTCTCTCCCTCACACACACACACACACACACACAGACACACCCCTCCTGCTATCCTAGAACATTACCCAAAGGTCAGTGAGGCACACTTCTATTCTATCAGTCTTGTCCTTTCAACCAAGACCATTCCCCTGTAGGTCGTTTAAATATGAACCAAGCATATTTCTTAGAGAACTAAAGCTCTCTTTATTTTGATTCGTAAATAGCCCCTGATGTTTGTCTTCCAGAGAGTTGTGACAAATGTTTGTCATTTGACCACTGTTTTGTATTGGACCCTAGGGTGAGCCTGGTCCAGCTGGTTCCAAAGGAGAGAGTGGCAACAAGGGCGAGCCCGTAAGTAGTTCTATAATCACAATATTATGGAGTTACTACTTTTTCAATCCAAAAAGTAATACTTTCACTTTTCTTAAGTTATTACTTTTTTTTTCTAGCTAGATATGAACACAAATTTTACTTTTCCTGTGTCCCCTTCTTTTGTTTTTTCATTAAATAGGGTGCTGCTGGGCCCACGGGTCCTCCTGGTCCCAGTGGCGAAGAAGGAAAGAGAGGCACCACTGGTGAAATTGGATCCACTGGCCCCCCAGGACCTCCTGGGCTGAGGGTAGGTTCCAAATGCTCTTGACACCCAGACATACCAGAGGCACCCATTCATTGGGAATTGGTCAGAATTACTGAGTGCATTTTCTAGATGAAGGAAACATCTGCTTTCCATCTGCTTTATTAAATCACTGACTCTCAACTTGATATGTTATAAAATTGGTCTGGAAACAATGTTGACCTACTTTTGCAGAATGTTTCCTCCACACAGTCCTTTGGGGTTGGGATGAAGTTTTTTGGCTTGGTTTGTAATTGTATCTCCCCCTTAAGGTCATCAAGATTTCTTGCATGCATGCCATGTTTCAATAAATTCTGCCCTACCTGATATAAGGATTCTCTCCAATTCTTTTCTATTTCATGTACTTTGTTACAGGGAAATCCTGGTTCTCGTGGTCTTCCTGGAGCTGACGGCAGAGCTGGTGTCATGGTAAGTTGTCTACTACTCACATCCTGGGAAGGAACTTGATGCTTCTGGCCGTGGGTATGTCACTGGAGTTAACAACCTCCCCTCCCTTTTCTTTTTAATAGGGCCCTCCTGGTAGTCGTGGTGGAACTGGCCCTGCTGGTATGCGAGGTCCCAGTGGAGATTCTGGTCGCCCTGGAGAGCCTGGCCTCATGGGACCCCGAGTAAGTTTCAGATTGATTTTGAGCAAGTCACACCTAGCACTGTTTCCTTTTCTAAAGGGATGATTAATATTTGAAGACAACAATAAAAAAAACAAAAGTTAATTTGTTAGTAGACTTGCTGATGGTTCCCTTTTTAATTTAACTTTATCAAAGCCCAGTAGATATTTTGATGAATTTAGTTAGTTCATACATTTCCTATTTATTACTTGATACAATGGCTGTGAGGTTTTTGGAAGAATAGATTTATTTTAATATATCCAAATTGGGTTGGTTCTCCTATCAGCATGAATCTTTTATCTCAATTTGTGAGTTTTATATAAGGTGTTCATGAAATATATTAGGACTATACATTATCAGTTTATTAGATTCATAAGTGAATCATTTTTCCAGCGATCACAAAGTGCTGTAATGTATTCAGCATCACACTAGCTATGGAGAAATGACCTTTAGATCTGTAGACACTCTAATCCATAGCAATAGAGTAATTTTTTGCCTCCATTATCTCTTACGGATGAGTATCAACTGTCATTGTACCATAAACAAGTAATAAAGACACCAAATATAGCAATTTAAAAAATCCACTTTGAAAATTACTTACTAAAAGTATTTGTTTTTCTATTCTAAGGTAAAAAACATATACATTTTGCACATATAGTATGTTGCTCAACAGTTTCTTGAGATATCTTTAAATGGATCAGTTGCACTAAAATTCAGTAAAAGGAAAGGCATTAAAAATAGAAAGAAGAAAGTTTTCAGAGCTCTTTCATACCTCCCAGCTAGTGGCTAATACCCCTAATGTTTTGCCCTAGTCAACAAACAAAAAGTGGGGGGAAAGTGCTTTTGTGAGATTTCAATTAATTGGAGCCTTGAGTATATGTGTTAAAGTGCCAATAGGAAAGCATCCTCATTTATTTTATAGGGTTTTCCTGGTTCCCCTGGAAATGTTGGCCCAGCTGGTAAAGAAGGTCCAATGGTAAGTATCGCTTATATTTTCAAGGACACTTATTGCACCCTTATCAAGTGTTTCCTGTAGCTTATTTATATGTGAACACATTGAAAATAAATATTAGCCACATACATATCTGAGAATGAAAAGTAATAGATTGTAATTACAGAGTCCAAATGAACACAGGAGCAAAAGGAGAGAAGGAAAAAGAAAAACATGGCAGGGAATATTGAAGAGGGTGACAAGGGTATGAAAAGAGAGGAGAAAGAGGGAATTGTGTACATATGAGATTGACTTGGATGTGCATGTACTGACATCCTATTTAGAAAAGGAAAGTGGATTCATAATTTATTGACACTTTATACAGGAAGCTCTATACAATCAGAAGATGATTCTGTTTCATCCTGTGGCAACATCACAAGCTTGAGGTTGTGAGGCCCTGTTGATGCTGAGTAAACTTTAAATAAACTCTGGTTTCAGGGCCTCCCTGGTATTGATGGCAGGCCTGGAGCAATTGGCCCGGCTGGAGCAAGAGGAGAGCCTGGCAACATCGGATTCCCTGGACCCAAAGGCCCCACTGTAAGAATCACCACGACCTCTTCTCCCTTGGCACTTTTTTGCCACATTTCACCAAAACTCTTATTATTTCTCTCCTGCCTCAGTCCACTGTACCTCAAGGGGGTTCCTTTCAACACAAGAAAACTGCAAGCCACTTACCACAACAAAAGTTGACCTCCAGTGTATCATTGTGCTCCTGCTGAAAATCCACATCTTGAGTCATATGCTCCTGCAGACATTAAGTGTACTTTATTGTATCTGGAGCTGCATGATGATGGATCATGCCTTAAATAACAGAATTCAAGGACTAGGAATCTAAAAAAAGAAAAAAGGCAAGAAATTCACATTTCAAAATTGTCATGGTTAATTTGACATTAAATATTTTTTTTTTTAATGTTCATTATAGGGTGATCCTGGCAAAAATGGTGAAAAAGGTCATGCGGGTCTTGCCGGTCCTCGGGTAGGTACTAACTTCTCTGCGGCTCTATCCACATAGTATTCACGTAGGATACACATCTTTTGAGGCCACCTGATATCATTCCATCACTTTCTTTCTAAGATGGCATCCCCAAGCTTCCTTTTACCATCACAAAATGTCTTTTCTCTTTAACCACACTTATAAGGCAGTGAGCTATGACGAATCAGAATGTATATTAAGTCAAAAATACTTATGGATGCATTTGGTTTTTATTTAATTCATTTTGTGATTAAAAGGCTATGAATATGCTAGTAGCATTCTGACTTTCATAAATTGCCCTTCATCCATGGACTTCCTATGAGCCATATCACAAGTTAGTAGGTAGTATTTGGGCCTTGGCCACAATGTGTTTAATTCATGCTGAAATAACAAGGTTTGTTGTGAGGAAGTAATACATGAGGGAGGCTTTGGGGTATCTTAAATTGTCTGACTCACAGGCAACTAACTCTGAGCCTTTCTGTTGAACATTTTAGGGTGCTGCAGGTCCTGAAGGAAACAATGGTGCTCAGGGACCTCCTGGACTACAGGTGAGTATTTCTCTCACTCTTGCTCTATTTTGCACTAAAATGAATCTAGTCCCACAAAAATGGCCATCTCTTTTTTTTCCAGTCTAAAAGTTATGTAGCTAGATAGCAATGGTGGCATGTATCTCTATGTATGTAATCTTTCCTATCACTTTCAGGGTGTCTCAGGTGGAAAAGGTGAACAGGGTCCCGCTGGTCCTCCAGGTTTCCAGGTAAGTCAGCTGAAACATACAGACTACTGCTTTTGGTCAGACTCTCCAGCTGTAAATCACTATAACACTCTCCCCGCCACACAGAACATGGTTTCAGAACTGAAGCAAAGAAGCGTACATTTTTTTCAAGGCAAACTTTTCTGTAATCCTTTAATAACACATAATAGTTAGTGATCATGTTGATATTAGCTATTTCCCCAAAAAACCAATTATTAGAAAATCCCCCAAATATAGCCATAAAGATTGAGGTTTGTCTTTTTTTCATCTAGGGTCTGCCTGGCCCTGCAGGTACAGCTGGTGAAGCTGGCAAAGCAGGAGAAAGGGTGAGTAAAACAAGTGATAGTAAATTCGCCTAAACTTGGGACTTTCCCTCTGTTTAATACCCTACTGCAGTGCAATTATAATATGCAAAAGGAAACTTCATATTTCATATGTTAATGATAGTGTTCTACATATGTTGGTACTGATGGAGAGAATGAGCCAAGTTACTCATTTTCATTCAAATTACTTTGTTTTGAGGATTGAATGAAACATCACATTATGGAAGTACAATATCATGAACATTCCATTTAATAGCCTTACTTTTTGTATTGTTCTTGGTAATGTTAAAATACAAATTATTTGCCTCTCCATAGTAAAAAAAATAAATGCACTGATTTTCCATCAAACTAGACCCTGAAAAATTGCTTTTAATGTTTTTCTTGGCATTCAGACATGACACTGCTATTCACAATCAGGGCATGAGTTCTGAGTCATTTTATCTGTAATTGTGATGAATGTGCCTCAATTCAGTTACATTCTGTGGCCTGCTCTCCTTTGTCAACAGTGGGGCACATTAAGGAGACAGCTGGTCAGTAATAAAGGAGATACACTTGGGTATACAATTAACTAGGTAATATGCAGAATATGATCATTTCTATTAAGAAAGCAGTCTGTTATATAACTAAAAATAGGCAATGTCTGATATTGTTCATCATCATTATTTATTATATTATCAAAGGAGATAGTCTTTTGTCACTTTTTAAAAAGCAATAAACCAAATAATGAGAGAGTAAAATTTTCTGATACCAGGTTCTAGGATAGATATATATTTAATATCAGTGGAATTCTCACTTTTTTTAAATCTTTCCGTACACCACCGAAAGCTCTCTTGTTCCTAATAGCCTGTGTACTTATACACTCACGTAGGTAGAGCCTATCTGGCTTTATTTCACTCTCAAAACTTTTCTAAATATCATAAACATAAGTGGATTTAGAGAACATACATAAGTTTCACACTTTATTTATTCTCATGTTTTGCCTAGGGTATCCCTGGTGAATTTGGTCTCCCTGGTCCTGCTGGTCCAAGAGTAAGTGTTACTTAACTTTCATAAACTTCTCGCAATGTTTTTAAAACAAATAGTGCCTTCTCCTAAAAACTATTGATGACCTTGTAACAGCAAATTCCTGACACTCTTCTGTAGTCAAACATAATCTGCAGAGAACATTCAATTTCTAAATTGATAGTAGACTTTTTATGCAATTGCTCATATTTCTTATTCAAAAACCACAGGATTATAAGAAACATAAATGAACTAATATATGTATTATATTCAGTGATTTATACAAACAAGTATGATATATTTATGACAGTGGCTCGACCTGAGCTAAGGAAAAGTAATATCTTACTAAGATTTAAAATCAAATTTTGCAACGTGTGTTGGTGTTCAAAGTCTAAAAGCTGAAATCATGAGCCTACTTTTATTTTAAATATTAAATAAATTGATGTCGTTTGTCTGTGGTCATTAGAATAACTGGAAAGATTAGTTGGCCCCTAAAGTATCTTGTTTTGTGGCTAGTTACCATATAGCTAGGATGCCCAAACAAATTTACTGTCATAGAACCATAGTATCATAGAACCAAATTATAACAAGGGCCTTTGAAACAGTTGCAATGTGAACTTACATGTTAAATATTCTGGACCATAGAATACTATGTTGTAGTGATATTTACATGCAAATTGGGAAATATTTAGATAGATAGACACACATACACACATTTTCATACATATATTCTCTGTTAACTATATTATAGCTGTTACATCACTATTGCATGCAATTGTATAAAGAGAGCATAGATACGAAATATCTAATCTTATTTACATCTGGCATTGCTATTCACTTAAAATGATGCTACTGTGCATAACTGGCATCTATTTTTACCTATGGACCTATCACAAAAAAAGGAAATGAATTCCAAAAGTTGAATATTATACTCCAAAAGCAACAAATTTTGGAGTTGTAGCCATAGAACATTAGAGCTGAATGAGACCTTAGAGATTATCTCATCCCATCCCTTTCATTTTACTAGTAGAGAAATTAAGGGAAAAATCATTATAATTTGCTAGTAAATGGCAGAACTAGGATTCAAAAGCTAAACAAGTGTGAACTCTAATGTGTAAAATGGTATCTCTGAAAATGATGAACAGTGTAACACTTCTTCTAATCCCCTTTTCACAGGGGGAGCGTGGTCCCCCAGGTGAAAGTGGTGCTGCTGGGCCTGCTGGGCCTATTGGAAACCGAGGTCCTTCTGGACCTGCAGGGCCTGATGGGAACAAGGTAAAACTTTGTTACATATTGCTGGTTTGGCCCAGTGTGCTCTAGAATAAGTAAATCCTGTACAGTAGTAAATGAATTGTTTCTCAGATTTTTTTTTTAATTTATTTCCAGTTCTGTGATGATTTCCACCTCAGTAAATAATAATCTGATTCCAACAGACCTGAATTATTCCAAAAGAGGCAAAACCCCAGTGTTCTACACACATAAATGAATTAGTATGGGTTTTCACTCTTTTCTCATCACACTATTTATACTTTTGTCTTAATCTAGAAACATCGTATACATTTGGACACTATTTTTAGAGAATGAACTTGTACCTTCCCAACATCCTACTTCATAAAGTAAAATTTCAAAAAGTAATCTCAATTTTAATAATAAGAGAATTTTATGATGATAAAAATTAACTGGACAGTACATTCATCCCAAAAACATAAGCCTGAAAACTTGTGTTTCAAAATAGAATCTGTGGTTTAGATCTTAAAATAGATGGAATTAGACATTTCTGAAAAACAGATTACTTCAACCACAATAAAGAGAAGGTAACTTATATTACTTCTGATTCTTACCTTTAAGGGGTAAAGATTTGCTATAAAAGGCTGTTTTGGTATATGGAAGGATATTGGAAAAAATAAAAATAAGGTAAGTGGGAGAGAGGAAGTAAGAAAGGAAATATTGGTTCTGTGAGAAAGTACTTTCAAAGGGTTTTATCTCAGGAGCGAGTCAACAGGTTTTAAGTATGTGGAATTGTAAGGTTTTATAGAAAAATGGAAGCTATAGTCCACACTCTTTAAGAAGATTAGAATGTAAACATCTCCCCAGTTGATGAGATCTCTTTCCACATTTCCTGTCTGAGCTAAGAGACTTAACCTTGAAAAATGTTTGTGGGCATTTTTCACTCTCTGCCTTCCATTGTCGTACCCTCTTCTCTCCCATGCCTGACTTCCTTAAGAGGACCGGGAGCAGGTCATAGAAAAATCACAGGCACCCATCCTACTACCCTCTTCTCTTTAGTCACCGTGTCATTAACAGCATCTCCCTGGGTTATATTCTCCCTCCTTTCAGTAGGCCTCCTTTGTGTCTCTAAGCAGGCGAGCATGCTATCCATGAAATGTTTAAATTGGAATGCTTCAAGAGTTTGGCTCTTCATTTTCTTCTTGTACCACAGAAATAACTGATTTCATGTGTGTTTGATTCAAGGGCGAACCTGGTGTGGCTGGTGCCCCAGGCACTGCTGGTCCATCTGGTCCTAGTGGACTCCCAGGAGAAAGGGGTGCTGCTGGCATACCTGGAGGCAAGGGAGAAAAGGTAGCCTCTCAGTGTTTGACCTCAATACATATTGTTGATGAACTCTCACAAAGAAGGCTGTGCAAGGTCAACCTTTTTTTTTTTTTTTTTTTTTTTTTTTTACAGTTCTTGGCAGGTGGTCTGGTAGCATTTTGATATCTATCTATATACATGTCCCTCTGCCACCTAGCACCTACGCATTTCTAAACTCACTAATCTGGCAAAATTCCTTGCTACCATGGAATTTCACGCAAACAGATGGTGTTGAGTAATACATGAGGCTCATTTTAATGCCACTAACAATAATGCCTCAGCCTGCCCTAATTAATGGGAAGAAGCTATACTGAACAGCTGTCAACCGTGCTGCTGCATTAGTTATGCCATAAGAGTGATCAGGCACTGAAGCCCATTGTGATGTTGCCTTATAATTCTGTCCACATGAATTTGTACCTTGCTTGATTACACTTCAGGAGGGTGTATGGAAATTAGAAAAGAATATTTAACACTAATCTGGAAAGGGCCTTGAATTATTTTTTCCTTATTTTTTTCCTCATTCAATATTTTATAGAATGGTAGGGAATCAAAACATTACTAAAGATCTTAAATGAATAAAAGTATTATAGCATCTTCTGTAAAAAAAAAAAAACTGCGGATTAATTTTGATTCAAAAATTTGGCCGGAAGACAAAAAGTTGCTCTTGCTTTTTACTTTCAGGGTGAAACTGGTCTCAGAGGTGATGCTGGTAGCCACGGCAGAGATGGTGCTCGTGTGAGTAGAATTCTGTTGGTGCTCAGATTGTTTTGTTCTGTTTTGTTTTGTTCTGTTTTGTTTTGTTTTACATTTCACTCAATTTGAGTTGAGAAGCTTTCCAAAACTGAACTGACAAAAGGGGGCTTCAAGTTTTGTAAAAGAGTATTCCATTCCTTCCTGGATCTATGACTAATAATATCATTTTACATGTTCCAAAAGAAAAATTCAAATGAGGACTTATCCCCTTGCAAATCATAGCCTGAATTTTCTACCTTCCTTAGTGTTAACTATACCAAGTACAAACTACAATCCAAAATCTCTAGGTTTAATAGAACATTAAATGATTGTTTAAGTTATCATAGGGTCTAAAAAAAAACAATAATTCTTACATTTTAGGAAGCCAGTACCTCTAATAAGGTCCTATTTATTCAAATGTATACCCTAAGAATTTATCACTCAAAGAGCAGCCCCAAAGATTAACTGTTAATGCCTTGGAGATGCCAATGATAATCCCATAAAGGTATAATAATCCTACCTAGAGTGTTGATATCATGGCTGTTCCAGGCCATAAGCCACTTGGGCTCTTCTCACCTCTCCCTCAGGGCTGATAACTCCCTGTGGCACATTCATCATATCCTTTCTCTGACTCACACAGTCCTCACAGTTCTTAGCAAGGCTAGTCATTTGCTACTCTCCAGGGAATTTTACAAGAGCAGAGACTTCAGATCTCCCCAGTTCCTAACCTGCCCGTGACTTAGTTCCATAACCTTCACCACTAGGGTACTCTCCTCCTGAGAGTGCCTTCTAATAGTCTTGATAATTAGAACTGAAATGCTTCAAAGGCTTTCTTGATGTCCACCCAGAGTGTCCAGTAAAAGTGTTCAGTCACTGTATAAGCACAGCAAGGGGAAACAGCAAGGGTCACTTTTGACGGTATGGGGGTGTTATTAACAAGACTTGTTTTCTTTTTGGTACTAGGGTGCTCCTGGTGCTGTAGGTGCCCCTGGTCCTGCTGGAGCCAATGGGGACCGGGTAAGCATGCATTTTCACTGAGTTACAGCTCTCTGAGCCAATGGCGGTATCTAAAATTCCCTGCCACCCTGGCCCCAAAGGGCCCTGGCAATTCATTTGTATGGCTTGGTATAAAGCCCATTTATTTAAAAACTTATCCATTAGTATGGGGCAGCAAGAAACAAACGCTGTGTGTTTAAAGTTCTCTTTCCCTTCCTATACACGTGCCAGGTATCTGATCTATACTTCAATCCCTATCATTTGTTTTAAAGTCTTTTAAAGTCTTTCGGGGTTGCCCATTAACAATATCCTAATGCACTGAGCCTTCTTGAAGCCTTCATTGTAAAAAAAAAAAAAAAATCAATAATATACATAGTGTGCCCATTTCACATCGAACAGTCCACTTAAAATAGACCTTATTTATTGTATTGCACAAATTGCAGCAAATAGATCAGCCCTGTGTCCATCTAAAAATTAAAATGTCCTCCTCCTGGTATTGTGGGCACTGATTTATAGTGTTTTGGCAAGTGTATGACCAATACCACTTCACCCTCCAAAATTAATACAATATTATGCAGAGTAAGAATCCATTTCACTTTTCTCTGTGAGATGTGAATTAGTTATCTCTTTGGATGCAACTGCAAACTCTGACAAGAGCCCACTGTCTATGCCTGTTCCCTCTCCCTCCTAACCTCTTGGAGCATTTGTGTGAGGAACACTGACACACTCATGTTTGGCCCCCTTATAGGGTGAAGCTGGCCCTGCCGGTTCCGCCGGTGCTGCTGGTTCTCGTGGTATCCCTGTAAGTAAACACCTGGGTCGTCTTAGACACTCATAACTTCTAGACACTGATGAATCGAAGATTGCTAAGACATTTTAAAATCCCTTTTCCCACCTAGGGTGAGCGTGGTGAGGTTGGTCCCGCTGGCCCCAATGGATTTGCTGGTCCTGCTGTGAGTATCATGTAACGAAGGTTAATCTGAAAACATTCCAAGTTAGCAAGTAGAGTAAGTTGGAACACCTGAACTGTAACTGTTCCTTTCCAACAGGGTGCTGCTGGTCAACCTGGTGCTAAAGGAGAGAGAGGAACAAAAGGACCCAAGGGTGAAAATGGCCCTGCTGGTCCCACAGGCCCCGTTGGAGCTGCTGGCCCAGCTGTAAGTTGAATTCACTGATGGTCAACACAGCCTGTGCAGTTACCCATGAAATCTTATAACTCAACATAAATCAATCAAGTGCCTGCTATACATCAGGGAGCATACCAGATAGAAGACAATTTTAAAATAAGAGTTAACATTTGCATACGACTTTACACATTATAATAGTTTCATAAATATTGTTTTATCTCACTTCTTTTATTACCCATAAAGGTGGTAATACTGAAGTAAGGACATTTATTTTATATAACACAGATAATCGTTTTACATTTCTAGATTTGATTCTAATAGACATGGGAATGATCCATTTGAAGAAAAGAGTAACATTTATAAAGATTGTTTTCTGATTTGACCATCTTTTTTTGTTTCCGTTTAGGGTCCAAATGGTCCCCCTGGTCCTGCTGGAAGTCGTGGTGATGGAGGCCCCCCTGTGAGTATTTACAGTGTATTCTGATAATTTTTCTTTCTTCAGAATCTATTAGGGACAACTTGAAAGTTTGGAAATTTTTGGTAATTTGGACTATAATGAGAGTCTTGAGAGTCAAGCTAACTATTTAAAGAAATTCTGGTAATGAAGTTAAGATCAGATTCATGGAACGTTAACTTAATCCCAGCTGAAACTCAGTGCACTGTATGTTGCTACCACTTCACTTGAGGTAGTGATAACCAAAGTTAACCCCAAGTAGTTTAATTGTGAACTGGGTAAAATATTTCTTTGGTACCTTTTATCCTTTTGTTGATGCCCCCCTTCTTCTGCCTGATTAGGTCCCTTCCCTTGGTGTCCAGTGCTATCACACTGACTTCCTAGAGACCCAAAGCTCCCCAGGAATCAACTCCACTGACTTCTTCCTCCTCTCATTGGACAGCAATTAATACCCTTGGTCTTTTATTATACCTTCTTCTGTAAACAAAATTACTTACTCAGTGTCCATTCCCTTAGCACCCAGCCAGGTGGTTAAGAGTTATTAATATATACAGATCATATATAGTAATAGTATAGTGTCTTGTCTTCTTGCTTTTACAACCATCAGGCAATATGTTAGCATTTCAGAAAAGAACTATCAGAACCTTAATGCAAAATATAGGCATTGCAACTGGGGGCATGCTGGTCAGGAAGATGTGTAGAGATGGAGGGTCTTCGGGGTCCTGGTTAAATAATACCCTACCTGAGGCTGTCACTGCCTACTCTTTGGTCCATCCTTGGTCACATGTACTGAGGATTTTCCAAGGGAGAAATTTCCATCTTACCCAAATTCCTGGAGTTGGTGCTGACTGTGGAATTTTAATGTGCTTGGTTCTTAGGGTGTTACTGGTTTCCCTGGTGCTGCAGGACGGACTGGTCCTCCTGGACCCTCTGTAAGTAAATCACTTCAAAATGTGTCTTCATTTATTTACTCTAGCCAAAATCCCTAGCCTCTAGTAGGAAACTGGTAAGAAACTCCCTATGAAAAACATGCTACTAATATTTTGCTATTACTTTCCTAATCTGAAATCAGTTTTTCTGAATCATTAAGGCAAAATCATCAGAAATTATATTAGAAATATCAGTTTAAGAGGCTTTTATTCATGTGAACATAAGTCCCCTTGTCCCCTTTTAGGGGCATGGTCTCTTTGTTAAAAATAAAAAGCAGAACAGTCTTAGTCACATATCAGATATTTCTATATCTAATTACCCTTTATGGCCAACATTCTGCCTCCATTGTTAAAGTATAATTGTTCCTGAATTTAAAGGTGGTTTGGCCTCTAATTTAATTCTGATTCAGACTCTCCTGTCAGGACTCAAGAGAATTTAATTAATTACAAAGGATTAAGTCTTCTGGTTAAGGTTTCAGGGAGAAAAAATAGCGAAGATGTTGATTTCTTGGAATCCTTTCACAGGTTCATAACAGAAAAATCTTCATTCCCTGTAGGCATTTAATTAAACCTAGTTGAGAGCATATGTGATTCCTCAATTATGAGCAAAATGCCTGTATTGGCTTTCTTCAAAAAGAAACAAGCAGAGTCCTCCAAAACCCAAATCCCCATTCATTTACAGCTAGCTCTTATAACTCGACATAGTTCTGATTCCAGTATGCCAGGTGGCTGGTGGCACAGCATTGCTTTTCCTCACAGACATTTGCCATAGCTTCTGCCTCGGTTGTTCACTTTATTACAGCCCCAGGAGAGGAAGATGAAAGCTGCTTCTTTCTACAAGAAAGATTGTTAAAACTTCTAAACATTTCTCCAAAATGACCAGGATATTATTTTGTTGCTTCAAGTTGTTTGCATCTTAATATTTAGAACCTCAGCTTCTCTCTCCCGTTCCGTGATGATTAACAGAAAGTAAATGACCTCATGTATTTGCTCACAGGGTATCACTGGCCCCCCTGGTCCCACTGGTCCTGCTGGTAAAGAAGGACTTCGTGGGCCTCGTGGTGACCAAGGTCCAGTTGGTCGAACTGGAGAAACAGGTGCTTCTGGCCCTCCTGGCTTTGCTGGTGAGAAGGGTCCCTCTGGAGAGCCTGGTACTGCTGTAAGTTATTTCAAACTCCTCTTTCTTAATACCTTGTGTTGAATTAATATAAATCCCTTATACAAATCTTCAGGTGGCATATATTTGTTGATGAGTATTGCGGGCTCTCAAGTAGAGCTCAGGTGAACCAGGAAATCTATCCAACAGATATTGAGGTGTCATGGCTTCAGCAGATGCTCAGAAGGCACTAGATGGAGATGACAATAAGTGAGGGAACTCACTGTTTTATCAATACAGCCCTTTAAGCTGTTGTGAGGGTACCTCACTGGTACTGGGATTAGAACAGCATCCCATTGCTGTGGTCACTCTACTGTAAATTAATCAGTATCAGTAAGCTACCAATTTTTTAAACATGCAATGTGCAGTATTATTGCTACTCTGAAATGTGACTTTACTAGACCTGGTGCAGTTAGAGGCCAAGGTCAAAATTTGCTTCCCAGCATAAATTCTATAAGAACTCTATTCCCTCACTCCAAGATGGCTTCATTAATCCCAAACACATATTTTTAAATGTTGTTCCATTGGTCTCAAGGAGGAACCAGGTACAAAGAAATAAACATGCCAAGATGTAAACTCATTGTCTTCACTAGAGAAAAGATAGCCAAAGATATGTTCTACTAATAGGAGGTCATTAGCCTTTCTCTAAACTGAGGATAAACTCATTCTCAGAAGCCTCAAGCCAACCTGTGTTATCTCCTAGGGTCTTACAGTAATACTCAGTATTTTTACTGTTGTTTAGGGATCTCCTGGCACCCCAGGTCCTCAAGGTCTTCTTGGTGCTCCTGGTTTTCTGGGTCTCCCAGGCTCTAGAGGTGAACGTGGTCTACCAGGTGTTGCTGGATCTGTGGTGAGTGTTTGACACCATTCTTATTCTCATTAACATAAGAAAAGATTTAAAAGCTGCCACTTCAACTGTGACAGATTGATCACTGAATAACTCCACTTAAGATTTTTTATTCATGGCATTTTCTTTGTACAGATCACATGTCACTTATCTAAGAAGCTTTAATACCACCTTACTTAGACACATGCTATAAAGACACAGCTTAACATTATGCAGAACAATTTTTGTTCTTTTTACATGCTTAAAAACGATATAAGCTCTAATTGCATTTACTCCTCTGCAGTATGAAATGCTAGCATCATTTATCCTGTAGGAAGAATGAAACTCTAGAAGTTCTGAATCATTCCATTAAACCTAATACATGACAGCAACTAGGAACCATCTAATCTCCATAAACTCTCTCAACTTTATGAATTCATTTTATTTGGAAAATCAGATGAAACTAGACTCACCTTGTACAGAGCAACATTCCAAAAGTACATAAAGCTGACCATCTAAGTGTGTAGGAGGAGGGCAAAGATGACACTAATGACACTTCTTACCATTATGTGGCCCACTCACTTTCAATCTACCTTCTCGCTTAAAACTGGAATCCCCTGGCTAACATTGTTTTGGGAGAATGAGAGTGGCACTCAATCCAATGAGAGGAATGTTGTCTTCTCTGCCTCTTTAGGGTGAACCTGGCCCTCTCGGCATTTCAGGCCCAACTGGGGCCCGTGGTCCCCCTGGTGCTGTGGGTAATCCTGGCGTCAATGGTGCTCCTGGTGAAGCTGGTCGTGATGTGAGTCCAACATTTGGTTTGTAAAATATAACCTAGCAGTACTTCCTTGTGTGTAACTTTGTATCCTGAGCTGAGGTCTACATGTACTCACCACTCCCAGTATTGACAATCCTAAAAATAACTTCGGCTGGGGAATGAGTCTTTAAGTAGCATACTTCAAGTTGGCCAAAATATTTAAAAAAACCAATTCTATAAAAATCTAGGTTGGCAAGTTCTTGTTCCTATTTTTAACAGCCTGAAAGGGGGTTCTCCATTGGGCACTGGGAGTAATGAAGGCAGACAGCTGAACTGTAGGGGCCAGTGGGCTACAGAGCCTCCCTAAGCACCTTAATTGGCATGGTGTCTTCACAGGGCAACCCTGGGAATGATGGTCCCCCAGGCCGCGATGGTCAAGCTGGACACAAGGTCAGTACACCTCATCGTTGTTCTCTAACTTAAAAGGGACTAAACTACAGGCCAGATTGATGCTAAGCTTCATTTCTGCCTTTGGCAGGGAGAGCGTGGTTACCCTGGTAACGCTGGTCCCACTGGTACTGTGGGTGCACCTGGTCCTCAAGGCCCTGTGGGTCCCACTGGCAAACATGGAAACCGCGGTGAATCTGTAAGTTTATAAACACCAGTCCCTTAATGCTGTCATCCTCAGCAGGGTTTACCTCTGACCTCCCCACGCTTGGGAACTGTGGTGGCCTAGGGAGGAGGATCTTGGGCTTGGCTGATAAATTGTGTTTTTCTTTTCTAATTCACAGGGTCCTTCTGGTCCCACTGGTCTGGCCGGTGCTGTTGGTCCAAGAGGTCCCAGTGTATGTACATGGTGAAAATTTCTGTACAGCAGTTAGGGAGCATCAGTCCACACTGTCCATTAAGAAGATAAATAATACATAGACTGGATTTTATATATATTTTTAAATTTAGTCCATGTGGAGAGTTGCTACAAATACCTTTTAATCTCTTATATTTCAAATCTATTCTTATTTGTATTAAATTATCACAACGCTTAGCCACTTTACAGACAGCTCAACTAAAGCAGATTAAGAGTTGGGAGTAGCACCCACACGGCTTTTAGACCTTTGCATGTCTTGAATTATCTTTGTAAACAGATTGAACAATATTTGTGGAGAAGTGAGTGTCATCTTTTAAAGGTAAATGTCCTATCTGTCCTTCTTTTTCTTTATAGGGCCCACAAGGTATTCGAGGTGATAAGGGAGAGCCTGGTGATAAGGGGCCCAGAGGTCTTCCTGGCTTAAAGGGACACAATGGATTGCAGGGTCTTCCTGGTTTTGCTGTAAGTACAATGTGGACATCCAGCATGTACACAGATCTTAAAGTCCTTCAACTCAGAATGAACTTCCTCACAATTTCACTGGTATTGTTCTAAAATGTCCTACATCATATTCACTTCCCGTTCTCTAACTCCGTAGCTCAGAGGTAATGCTATTTCATCCCAACATGAAAAGGTGAGGGTTAGGGGAGATAGAAATATACATATATTAAAATCTCCTGGCAACAATGTCCTTCATCCCCACTTAAAATAAATATAATTAGAGGAATGACTAATATTGCACTTCTGAAATGGCTTGTAGAAAAAAATAATTGAATAGACATAATGAAAGAAAAGAGCCCCATTTTACATTTTCAATTTTCTCAATCCAGAGTCCATTGAAACTAAAGTTTTCCATTCAGTTTTTTGAAATCTATGTATCGACACATGTTCTGAAAGTGTGATTTTCCTATTCTCTCTTTAAAGGGTCATCATGGCGATCAAGGTGCTCCTGGCACTGTGGGTCCTGCTGGTCCTAGGGTAGGTCAACTAAGAGACGTTTATCTCTGAAAGAAGCCTATGGCAGGCAGTGAGCCCCAGACCTCTTCTCCCTTGTGGGGTTTTCGCTGGCTCACACAGACTTGGTGTCCTTCTTCCCTAGGGCCCTGCTGGTCCTTCTGGCCCTTCTGGCAAGGATGGTCGCACTGGACATCCTGGTGCAGTCGGACCTGCTGGCATTCGTGGCTCTCAGGGTAGCCAAGGTCCTGCTGTAAGTATGATTTAGGGAAATAATAAAGGGCATCACTGACCTAAGGGAATATCTTCTTTAGACTAAACCAAGACAATTACAACAACACATTAAAGTAATCCCCCACTTCTGTATGTTTTCTAAAATATATAAAAATTGTATGTAATGAGCTCTATAAGCCCATCCCTGCAAGTATGCCTGGGAGCAAGTTGTTATTTACATGAACTTGATTCTTTTTTACTTATTAGAACATGCTTTTGTGTGAATCTCGACGGAAAACCTGCTCTCATTCTCTCTCACTGTAACCAAATACAAAGCCTCCTCTTTCTTATTTACACTTTGCAGGGCCCTCCTGGTCCTCCTGGCCCTCCTGGCCCTCCTGGCCAAAGTGGTGGTGGTTATGACTTCGGTTTTGAAGGAGACTTCTACAGGGCTGACCAGCCTCGCTCACCACCGTCTCTCAGACCCAAGGATTATGAAGTTGATGCTACTCTGAAATCTCTCAACAACCAGATTGAGACTCTTCTTACTCCAGAAGGCTCTAAGAAGAACCCAGCTCGCACATGCCGTGACTTGAGACTCAGCCACCCAGAATGGAGCAGTGGTAGGTTGAGATGTCCAACCAGAATGACCCTTCTCACAAGTTAGGCTTTTCAACATCAGTTCCCACTGATATTTAGAGTAAAAAGGTATTTGGGTAAAAACTGCATTATGTGAAATCATACCCACTTAATAAAACATTTTCTTCTCCCAACCAGCACCCATTTTCAAGATTGTCTTGATACCTGTTTTTGCCCTTTTCATGGTAATATGTACCCTGATTTGATTTTCATGGAGAGGAGAGGAGGAACTGTCTAATTTAGAAAATAGCCACCCTCTTCCTGTTAATGTGGAGTAGACAATATAACAGTACAATCAAAAATGTTACTTATGCGAATCAGAATCTTTGACTAGTAATTGTTAGAACCTATGTGCCACTCAATGAGAGGTTTTATGATCTGGGTCTTGTTTTTTTTTAAAGGTTACTACTGGATTGACCCTAACCAAGGATGTACTATGGATGCTATCAAAGTATACTGTGATTTCTCTACTGGCGAAACCTGCATCCGGGCTCAGCCTGAAAACATCCCAGTCAAGAACTGGTACAGAAGTTCCAAGGCCAAGAAGCACGTCTGGGTAGGAGAAACTATCAATGGTGGTACCCAGGTAAGGAATCCTACAAACATTCCTTCTCCTACTAAATAATATCTTGTCAGGATTATTTGTTTTTTAATTATCTATATTTTAGCCCTTTACCAAAATGGGCTTTTTAAAAGAACCTGCTGTGTTCTTGGGTTTGGTTATATCCTAGATTGCACGTTAAAGATGGATTGATTAGACATAGCCATACAATTCAAAAGTAATTATTCAAATGTGACTTAATTGATAATCACTGGAGAAACTGACTAATGTCATTTAGTGTGAAGGAGTACTGGCCAGCATGTAGTCCAGTACTCATGCCACATGTATTTTCAAGATATGAGCTTTTCTGAATTTCTAATTAAAAGTTTTCATCAACTTTATTGGTGGGAATTACAGAAAACTAAAGGGGTCTGAATCTCTATAGCCTTGCTCTTATTTTAAAAAAGAAACATATGTGTGTGTGTGTGTGTGTGTGTGTGTGTGTGTGTGTGTGTGTGTGTATTTGTATATATATATATCTGGGCTTTATCTGAAACAGGTCCCTTTTTGAGATGACTTGCCTCAGCCTGGTAGTTCTTATGTTCCTTCTAGGTAGCTTATATTTCAAAGACAAGTGAATTGAGTTTCCTTTAAAAGTACAAGTTCAGGTCTGAGTCAATTATTCCTCTCTATACCAGACTGTTTTTTTAAATTTGACTCTTAGTATCTGAGTCCTTCTTCATTTAACTGGAATGCCCATCTTATTCTCTGTAGTTTGAATATAATGTTGAAGGAGTAACCACCAAGGAAATGGCTACCCAACTTGCCTTCATGCGCCTGCTGGCCAACCATGCCTCTCAAAACATCACCTACCATTGCAAGAACAGCATTGCATACATGGATGAGGAGACTGGCAACCTGAAAAAGGCTGTCATTCTGCAAGGATCCAATGATGTTGAACTTGTTGCCGAGGGCAACAGCAGATTCACTTACACTGTTCTTGTAGATGGCTGCTCTGTAAGTAATAGTGAAATATGGGAATAACATTTATTTGGGAAGTGGGATAGTGGAGCATAGACCATTAAATGAACAGATGAATGAGAGACCTAACTTATTTGATTTTTCTTTCATAAATGTATTTGTTTAAATTCAGATGGTAAATTCAGAATATTCTTATCAGATCTTGCCTTCTGAAATTTTCTGAAATACTGAAATATATACTCAGTTCCATGTATTAGTTATTTGTCTTTTAACATGAGTTTCTTAAATGACGATGTATACCCATAACTTAAAATTACTTGAGGTTAAAAGGGCCCAAACTGTAATTTATAGTTATATGTATTTTATTTTACTTATTAGTATGGCCTACATTTAATTTTTCTTTATGCTTTCTCTGTAATATACTATAAATTGAAGAAAATTTAAATTCACTAATAGTAGTACTACATAGCCACCCTACCACACACATCCTGAAAAGATAATGTAGAAATAAACCACTTGGAATATGCATTGGAATGTTTTTTTAATAAAATTAGACTGGTAGGAAACCTCTCCCTGTAAAGACAGCCCTGATGCTACCGTTTCAAAGATAAACTTGTTGATCTGAGACACACATCTTCAGAAGGACATAAGCCAAAAAGTGGTTATTATAATATCTACTATATAATATTATATAACATATAATTATATATAAATATTATCTAATATATAATTATATATAAATATATGTTCTATATAATTATATATTATATAATACAATTGTATGCAATATATAATTATATATTATACAAGATGATTAGGTTCTGTAATAGTGCTGCTTTATATATATTTTTCTTCTCTTTTTAAACAGAAAAAGATAAATGAATGGAGAAAGACAATCATTGAATATAAAACAAATAAGCCATCTCGCCTGCCCATCCTTGATATTGCACCTTTGGACATCGGTGGCGCTGACCAAGAAATCAGATTGAACATTGGCCCAGTCTGTTTCAAATAAATGAACTCAACCTAAATTAAAGAAAAAGGAAATCTGAAAAATTTCTCTCTTGGCCATTTCTTTTTCTTCTTTCTTAACTGAAAGCTGAATCCTTCCATTTCTTCTGCACATCTACTTGCTTAAATTGTGGGCAAAAGAGAAGAAGAAGGATTGATCAGAGCATTGTGCAATACGATTTAATTAATTCCCTTTCCCTTTCCCCCTCTCCAAAAGATTTGGAATTTTTTTTTCAACACTCTTAAACTTGTTGTGGAAAATGTCAACCTTTGTAAGAAAACCAAAATAAAAATTGAAAAATAAAAACCATGAACATTTGCACCACTTGTGGCTTTTGAATATCTTCCACAGAGGGAAGTTTAAAACCCAAACTTCCAAAGGTGTAAACTACCTCAAAACACTTTCCTGTGAGTGTGATCCACACCATTAGGTGCTGACCTAGACAGAGTTGAGCTGAGGTATCTGTTTTTTGTTCAGAATACAAAGGTGCTAACTAATAGTATTTCAGATACTTGAAGAATGTTGATGGTGCTAGGAGAATTTGAGAAGAAATACTCCTGTGTTGAGTTGTATTGTGTATTTTTTTTCATTTGATTTAACATCAGTACTTTACATCTTATTCCCGAATAAAAGTAAGTGGATCGTTTGCCCAACATTGTCCTCTTCTTTAAATTCAGCATTTGTTCTTTGCCAGTCTCATTTTCATCCTCTCCCGTGGTTCCAAAGAAGCCTTGTTTCTCGGACAAGCAGAAAAATTAAATTGTACCTATTTTGTATATGTGAGATGTTTAAATAAATTGTGCAAAAAATGAAATAAAGCATGTTTGGTTTTCCAAAGAAAATACTGAGTAGAATTCCTTGCTTCAATGCTCTTTGCAGTATAAATATGGATTATAGCATCTCTAACCAGCCATTAGACCGAGTATTTCTCATTCGATAGGAACTATGCAAAAAGGGCAGTTTGGTATGGCAGAAAGAGGAGAGAACAAGGACCCTGGAGATCTGAGCTCCAATTCTGGCTCAGCTCCTTCTGGCTAAATGACCTTGAGCGCTTTACCTTTCTGAGTTTCAGTTTATCTATAACATGGGGAAGATTCCTTCTCTGAACTGTTAAACATTTGCCCTACTCAAAATACATAATACCTAAGCAACATGGCAATTGTTGACCTAAGTTTATTCTAAGTAGAGATCCATAGAACTTTTTGGTTCATTATCCATTAAGCACTTTGAAACAGTGGCTGAAAGTTGGTCTATGCACAATTAATACTATTAACTAAAACAGTTTCAAATATTCAGTAAAAATGCCATACACTTAAATCTGATGCAACTGAGTACAATGCTTGTTAAGAGGTAATGTGTGTGCTGTCAATCAGCACAGACAGTTGTGGATAATAGTACCATGAACACCTACCTGCCAAATCAAGTTCATTTTCCTCCCCTGCACCTTTCAATGACATCTTTAATACACTTAAACATAGTAATGTGTCAAGTAAAATGTTAAGATTCATTTAGAGCTTATTTCCTGTTGCAGAACATAATTGTGATTGTAATATTTGCCTCCTGTTATAAGTCATCTCGAGATTCAATTAGTTTTTAAAGCAAAAGACTGAACATGATAAAAATCTAAAATTAACTCTAAAAAGTTAGCAAGGTCTGCTAACCAAATGGTAACTTCAAATTATGGTCCTTCCACCACCTAAATCAGAACACTAGAATGCTTATTAAAATGCAGATTCCCAATCCTCATCCACCAAATTAAGATTTAGTAAGGAATCAGTATTCTTTTAAGCACCTCGAAAAATTCTGACATGCACCAATTGGGAAACCACTGGATAAGGTGATTTCAACAATCCTTTGTAGTTTTAACATTTTATGTCTGGCAAGAACGAATCAATATACCTAACCAAGCAACATAAAAAAAACTGAACCTCTGGGATCAGAGTACTAGTACTCCCCACAAATTACTAATTGAAACAGCCAAGACAAACTTACATAATAACCAGTTAGAAATCTCTGGATAAAGCATATGCTATGCCCTCAGGCTTGCAGTACAAGAACAAACCATAAAGTTGATAAAGTTGGTATAAGGAAGGGAGAAAGAGAAGAAGCAAGAAAACCAACATTTACTGAGTACCAACTACGAGCCAAAACTATGCTACATGTTAGTAATGACTTTTGTCAAACTGTATCCAAATAGGCAGATTTCCTAAGCAAGCAGTCACTTAATAATCATTTAATCATCCTTATGAGACTAGTATAGGAAAATAGTTAAATAATGGTATATCTGATAGATAACAATAAGGAAATAAATGATAGAATATCTAATAAATACTAATGAGGAAAAAATAATGATATATCTAACAGATAATAATAGGAAAATGGTGAAATAAATTTTTGTATCTCAATAACATTTACGAGGATAATTAAACAAAAGAAAAAATGTAATAGAATGTTACAATCTTTAAAATATAATATTCAAGCACACTGTCATTAAAAATATTTTAAATGCATGTAAAAATACTAAGAGTAGGTACATTTATGTAGTAATGATAGAAATGATTTTTATGTCTAAATTATCCAAATCTGCTATAATGTAGTTATATTACTTTTATCATTTACAACAAATTTACTCTTAAAATATCATGAAAAGAAATAAGCAGTCACAAGTGAAAACAATCCTGCTTGAGGAGTGACCAACTCCAGGAGAAGGGTGGTCACCCTCCCGCCCACCCACTTTCTGAAAGAGAAGGAAAATCCTAACCTAAGAGTCATCATTCACCATGTCCCAGCCACTCTGGGGGACACTGGGGAGGGGCGCACAAAGCCATACCAGGCAGCAGCATCCTCAGGGATCTCGCAGTTCAATTGCAGAGAGAGAATAAAATAATGTGTGAACACAATTTTAAACGAAGTGTCCTCTGAGGATAGCAGAGGACACTATTAATTAATGAGATGGAATCCCAGGAAATTGACCTTAGCCTCATGCAGTAACAGTGATATTTGGATTGAGCTGGCCAGCTCTTGCCAGAGATCTCATATCAACTTCTAGCCTTCTGTCTGGCTAAATGTTTCTTTTCCAGAAGCCACATATTAGAACAGTCTGGTACTTACCAAGACAGGAGGTCCACTGTTAGTGTTTCCAGGGCCTGGGCAAATGTACTGAAGGCTTGACCTTTGAACAGCAGGTCCCCTCTTCAGAGGCTAATCACCAGACTCAAGGGAACCTCCTCACAACATCTCCCGGCCCTTGGTCATGTGAAGGCCAGCCGCCTCTAATTTGTGTTAGTGTGAGAGGGAAGAAGATTGCACATGAGAGAGTTGAAGGAGCTAGGTAGCCAAGATGAGGGGAAGAGATATTAATGAAGTCTGGTAAAAAAATGAAGTCTGGTCATTTAAAATTCTAAAGTCAATACAGCTAACGCACTGGCAAAGAGCAAAGACACCTGAGCAATGCTGAACACGTTTATTATCTTTAATGCCAAAAGACTTTTTTATGCTATTCCACTTAATATCAATGAAAAGGAAGTTCAGAAATTGGATTATATATACGAAAAGTTGGAAATGTGATTTTGGGTCAGAACAACAATCCATCTAGATAAGTACTTTGCCTTTGACAGTGGCACCAGGGGAAATTTGGGAGAAACAGTGGTTGGCACTTCCCATGAAGCCAGCCTCAAAACTCCCATTTAATAACCCATTGTAAATCTTTTTTGTACACAGATGTATCTAAACCCTTCCAGAGCCCTCTATCTGTTTTGAAATATGTTGGTATTACAGTACCAACAGGAGAGAGCTAATGCTGAATTGTTAGCTCAGCTTCCTGGCCCTCTGATCAAGTAGCTAAATATGTTTTCTATCCCTGTGCCTGGATCAGCCAGGGATTCAACAACTCAGTGGCCTGGGGGAGCACCAGTAACTGCAACAATGGGGCCACAGACAGCCCATAATGATTGACTTATCCCTGCAGTTCAGTGAAATGAGCATATAATTTGTGGTCGGCAGCCAAGGTTATGCACACCAGCTCCACCACCGACTAGCCATGGGCCCTTGGGAAAGTCTTAAGTTTTCTGAGAATTTGGTTAACATACCTGCTCTCAGAGATTTCCATCAGCATACCTACTGTGCCTATCTCACAGAACCACTGGGAGGACTAAGTGGGGCATATGTGAAAGTGCTTAATGAAGTGTAGGCAAATGTTACCTGTCATCATTAGGTCCAAAACTTCCAGTCACTTGTAATCTCCTCTTGATTTAAGTTCCTATCCCTGGCCCTCCAGTTTAGGGAGAGGAGAGACTAGAATTTAAATTTAATTAGCACCATTCTTGAATTGGTAGTCTATCAATTTTGAGTTGTGCCTCCCTATAAGTAAACATGTGAGCTCTTACAACTAATTTTGTTAATCTATTTATATATAAATGTTATATGTGTACTGTTGTACTAATATATTATGTGCAATATAAAACCTACATGGAAAAAAATGTTAAAAGACAGAAAATAAATACAAATAGAAAATTCCACACTCCATTGGATCATTTGGCACACACCTTGGCATGTATCACCTACCCACCCCCATTTCAGAGACTATTGCTCTAAACAAGGACTCATGGTGGGCTCCAGGGGAGAACAGAACATCAGTGAACTCCTGAAATAGAGTGTTAAATTGTGTGTGTGTGTGCATATTTATTGGAAAAGGGTCCACAACTTTCTTCAGCTAAGCCAAGGGGTACATGACCAAAAAAGATGTTATAAACCAATAACCAAAAGAAGTACTACTCACTTCATTAAACTTGGACTTTTCTGAACTAGACTTTCATATCTCATCTTGGGTCTCATACTCAACACGCTGCTTCTCCTATCCTAAGACCCAAGAGAATGAACCAACAATGGCCCAAATTAAAATAGAGGTTTGTCATTCATTCTTTCACTTCCCTGCTATAGACCTCTATCCTATGTTTTAACAAGTCTTCGCACATGCTTTATGACCCAGCCTTATACTCTGCAACATCAAAATGCACCTGTCCACGGAAACGCTTCAAATGAGAACAAAGTCAATAATGGAGATCAATTACTGAGTTATTCCTTTTAGGTAAAATATGTATATGTAAGTTATATATTTTTTTTTGAAAAAAGAAGTTTTAACCTAAAAGGGATTAAAAATCTGGGCACTATTAGAGGTTGTAAGGACAGTAATAGGAACATGTTTTTCAGGGACCCTCAAATCACCTCTTAGAACCAAAATGTCTCCTCTTCATCTGGCTGCTCCCAAGCAGAGCTATTATTCTGAGTGCAAGGTGTAAGAGTAATCTTGGCCAGAATTAGCAATCCTAATGGATTCTAGAAAGGTATCTTTAAAACTACATTTCACTACATATTTAAAGATGTACTTTATTACTAATCATAAACACTAAATGTACTTTTCTGCTAAAGTAAATATTTTTCTGCTGCAGCATTGCTGTTGGTGTCCACTGAATAATTAACCATAAACAGCATGGAAAAAAAACAGAAACGATTTTGTTTTTTTCATGGAATCTATTAATGCCAGGCAGGATAAGAACACTTACTCACAAACCACTGTGCTGAGTGGATGGCCCTTCTCTCCCTACTGGATGTCACTTCAAGTTCACTGCTCCCCCTGCTGACTGGATAATAGAACACCCCAGTCTTTTAACACGGCCACATGCACAACATCAGAGAATGAAAACTCGGATTTAGGAGGAGAAAATAGAACAGTTTCCTGTGCTTATTTCCTGTCTGCCCCAGACACACAGCCTTCTCTCCAGATGGTGCAGAGATAGTGTCCATAGCGGTCTACCTTATGTCCTCAATGTTCCCTTTTTTTTTACTTACCCTCTCTAATCTATCCTTAATATCTCTCCCATAGAGCTAATAAATGGAAGTCCCAAGGAGAAAAACATAAAGCTCAAAAGGAGAATGGCCTTTTGGGTGAGCAGTGCTGTCCAATGCTGCAAATGTTGCCCCCAAATACCGTGAGTAATCCTTCAGGATTTAAGCAAGAGGTTTTAAGGATTATATGGAACAGAGAGAAGAGGATGTGACAGAAAGAACAGGAGCTTAGTAAGCCAAGCTATCTGGATTTAAATCCTGTCTCCACCATTTCATCATCCATAAAATGGTGATAACAATGGCACTACCCATCGGACTGTTAGGATTGGAAACAGGAATGCATAGCAGCTTGTGAGGTTGGTGTAAAGAAAGTACCCAGCACCACTGTTACCATTATCCCTACAAGGCTGGATCTTCATGAAAGCCCTTTTTTTTCCTTTTTTTTGAATTTTTGAATTTTATTTTATTTATTTTTTTATACAGCAGGTTCTTATTAGTTATCCATTTTATACATATTAGTGTATACATGTCAATCCCAATCTCCCAATTCATCACACCACCACCAGCCCCCACCACTTTCTCTCCTTGGTGTCCATACATTTGTTCTCTACATCTGTGTCTCAATTTCTGCCCTGCAAACTGGTTCATCTGTACCATTTTCCTAGGTTCCACATATATGCGTTAATATATGATATTTGTTTTTCTCTTTCTGACTTACTTCACTCTATATGACAGTCACTAAATCCATCCACGTCTCTACAAATGACCCAATTTCGCTCCTTTTTAAGGCTGAGTAATATTCCATTGTATATTTGTACCACATCTTCTTTATCCATTCGTCTGTCGATGGGCATTTAGGTTGCTTCCATATCCTGGCTATTGTAAATAGTGCTGCAATGAACATTGGGGTGCATGTGTCTTTCTGAATTATGGTTTTCTCAGGGTATATGTCCAGTAGTGGGATTGCTGGGTCATATGGTAATTCTATTTTTAGTTTTTTAAGGAACCTCCATACTGTTCTCCATAGTGGCTGTATCAATTTACATTCCCACCAACAGCACAAGAGGGTTCCCTTTTCTCCACACCCTCTCCAGCATTTGTTGTTTGTAGATTTTCTGATGATGCCCATTCTAACTGATGTGAGGTGATACCTCATTGTAGTTTTGATTTGCATTTCTCTAATAATTAGTGATGTTGAGCAGCTTTTCATGTGCTTCTTGGCCATCTGTATGTCTTCTTTAGAGAAATGTCTATTTAGGTCTTCTGCCCATTTTTGGATTGGGTTGTTTCTTTAATATTGAGCTGCATGAGCTGTTTATATATTTTGGAGATTAATCCTTTGTCCATTGATTCATTTGCAAATATTTTCTCCCTTTCTGAGGGTTGTCTTTTCGTCTTGTTTGTAGTTTCCTTTGCTGTGCAAAAGCTTTTAAGTTTAATTAGGTCCCATTTGTTTATTTTTGTTTTTATTTCCATTACTCTAGGAGGTGGATCAAAAAAGATCTTGCTGTGATTTATGTCATAGAGTGTTCTTCCTATGTTTTCCTCCAAGAGTTTTGTAGTGTCCGGCCTTACATTTAGGTCTCTAATCCATTTTGAGTTTATTTTTGTGTATGGTGTTAGGGAGTGTTCTAATTTCACTCTTTTACATGTAGCTGTCCAGTTTTCCCAGCACCACTTATTGAAGAGACTGTCTTTTCTCCATTGTATATCCTTGCCTCCTTGGTCACAGATTAGTTGACCACAGGTGCGTGGGTTTATCTCTGGGCTTTCTATCCTGTTCCATTGATCTATATTTCTATTTTTGTGCCAGTACCATATTGTCTTGATTACTGTAGCTTTGTAGTATAGTCTGAAGTCAGGGAGTCTGATTCCTCCAGCTCCGTTTTTTTCCCTCAAGATCACTTGGGTTATTCAGGGTCTTTTGCGTCTCCATACAAATTTTAAGATTTTTTGTTCTAATTCTGTAAAAACTGCCATTGGTAATTTGATAGGGATTGCATTGAATCTGTAGATTGCTTTGGGTAGTAGAGTCATTTTCACAATATTGATTCTTCCACTGCAAGAACATGGTATATCTCTCCATCTGTTTGTATCATCTTTAATTTCTTTCATCAGTGTCTTATAGTTTTCTGAGTACAGGTCTTTTGTCTCCCTAGGTAGGTTTATTCCTAGGTATTTTATTCTTTTTGTTGCAATGGTAAATGGGAGTGTTTCCTTAATTTCTCTTCCAGATTTTTCATCATTAGTGTATAGGAATGCAAGAGATTTCTGTGCATTAATTTTGTATCCTGCAACTTTACCAAATTCATTGATTAGTTCTAGTAGTTCTCTGGTGGCATCTTTAGGATTCTCTATGTATAGTATCATGTCATCTGCAAACAGTGACACTTTTACTTCTTCTTTTCCAATTTGTATTCCTTTTATTTCTTTTTCTTCTCTGATTGCCATGGCTAGGACTTCCAAAACTATGTTGAATAATAGTGGTGAGAGTGGACATCCTTGTCTTGTTCCTGATCTTAGAGGAAATGCTTTCAGTTTTGCACCACTGAGAATGATGTTTGCTGTTGGTCTTTCGTATATGGCCTCTATTATGTTGAGGTAGGTTCCCTCTATGCCCACTTTCTAGAGAGTTTTTACCATAAATGGGTGTTGAATTTTGTCAAAAGCGTTTTCTGCATCTATTGAGATGATCATATGGTTTTTCTTCTTCAATTTGTTAATATGGTGTATCACATTGATTGATTTGCATATATTGAAGAATCCTTGAATCCCTGGGATAACTCCCACTTGATCATGGTGTTTGATCCTTTTAATGTGTTCTTGGATTCTGTTTGCTAGCATTTTGTCGAGGATTTTTGCATCTATATTCATCAGTGATATTGGTCTGTAATTTTCTTTTTTTGTAGTATCTTTGTCTGGTTTTGGTATCAGGGTGATGGTGGCCTCATAGAATGAGTTTGGGAGTGTTCCTTCCTCTGCAATTTTTTGGAAGATTTTGAGAAGGATGGGTGTTTTCTGCAGTGTCTGTTGTAACTTCTCCTTTTTTATTTCTAATTTTATTGAGTTGAGTCCTCTCCCTCTTTTTCTTGATGAGTCTGGCTAATGGTTTATCAATTTTGTTTATCTTCTCAAAGAACAAGCTTTTAGTTTTATTGATCTTTGCTATTGTTGTCTTTGTTTCTGTTTCATTTATTTCTGCTCTGATCTTTATGATTCCTTTCCTTCTACTAACTTTGGGTTTTGTTTGTTCTTCTTTCTCTAGTTACTTTAGGTGTAAGGTTAGATTGTTTATTTGAGCTGTTTGTTGTTTCTTGAGGTAGGATTGTATTGCTATAAACTTCCCTCTTAGAACTGCTTTTGCTGTATCCCATAGGTTTTGGATCGTCGTGTTTTCATTTTCATTTGTCTCTAGGTATTTTCTGATTTCCTCTTTGATTTCTTCAGTGATCTCTTGGTTATTTAGTAACATATTGTTTCGTCTCCATGTGTTTGCGTTTCTTATGTTTTTTTCCCTGTAATTGATTTCTAATCTCATAGCATTGTGGTCAGAAAAGATGTTTGATATGATTTCAATTTTCTTAAATTTACTGAGGCTTGATTTGTGACCCAAGATGTGATCTATCCTGGAGAATGTTCCGTGCGCACTTGAGAAGAAAGTGTAATCTGCTGTTTTTGGATGGAATGACCTATAAATATCAATTAAATCTACCTGGTCTATTGTGTCATTTAAAGCTTGTGTTTCCTTATTAACTTTCTGTTTGGATGATCTGTCCATTGGTGTTAGTGAGGTGTTAACGTCCCCCACTATTATTGTGTTACTGTCGATGTCCTCTTTTATAGCTGTTAGCAGTTGCCTTATGTTTTGAGGTCCTCCTATGTTGGCTGCACATATATTTATAATTTTTGTATCTTCTTCCTGGATTGATCTCTTGATCATTATGTATTGTCCTTCCTTATCTCTTGTAATATTCTTTATTTTAAAGTCTATTTTATCTGATATGAGTATTGCTACTCCAGCTTTCTTTTGATTTCCATTTGCATGGAATATCTTTTTCCATTCCCTCACTTTCAGTCTGTATGTGTCCCTAGGTCTGAAGTCGGTCTCTTGTAGACAGCATATATATGGGTCTTGTTTTTGTATCCATTCAGCAAGCCTGTGTCTTCTGGTTGGAGCATTTAATCCATTCACGTTTAAGGTAATTATTGATATGTATGTTCCTATTACCATTTTCTTAATTGTTCTGGGTTTGTTTTTGTAGATCCTTTTCTTCTCTTGTGTTTCCCACTTAGAGAAGTTCCTTTAGCATTTACTGTAGAGCTAGTTTGGTGGTGCTGAATTCTCTTAGCTTTTGCTTGTCTGTAAAGCTTTTGATTTCTCCATCGAATCTGAATGAGATCCTTGCCTGGTAGAGTAATCTTGGTTGCAGGTTCTTCCCTTTCATCACTTTAAATATGTCATGCCACTCCCTTCTGGCTTGTAGAGTTTCTGCTGAGAAATCAGTTGTTAACCTTATGGGAGTTTCCTTGTATGTTATTTGTCGTTTTTCCCTTGCTGCTTTCAATAATTTTTCTTTGTCTTTAATTTTTGCCAATTTGATTACTATGTGTCTCGGCGTGTTTCTCCTTGGGTTTATCCCGTATGGGACTCTGCGCTTCCTGGGCTTGGGTGGCTATTTCCTTTCCCATATTAGGGAAGTTTTCGACTATAATCTCTTCAAATATTTTCTCGGATCCTTTCTCTCTCTCTTCTCCTTCTGGGACCCCTATAATGCGAATGTTGTTGCGTTTAATGTTGTCCCAGAGGTCTCATAGGCTGTCTTCATTTCTTTTCATTCTTCTTTCTTTATTCTGTTCCGCACCAGTGAATTCCACCATTCTGTCTTCCAGGTCACTTATCCGTTCTTCTGCCTCAATTATTCTGCTACTGATTCCTTCTAGTGTAGTTTTCATTTCAGTTATTGTATTGTTCATCTCTGTTTGTTTGTTCTTTAATTCTTCTAGGTCTTTGTTAAACATTTCTTGCATCTTCTCGATCTTTGCCTCCATTCTTTTTCCGAGGTCCTGGATCACCTTCACTATCATTATTCTGAATTCTTTTTCTGGAAGGTTGCCTATCTCCACTTCATTTAGTCGTTTTTCTGGGGTTTTATCTTGTTCCCTCATCTGGTACATAGCCCTCTGCTTTTTCATCTTGTCTATCTTTCTGTGAACGTGGTTTTTGTTCCACAGGCTGCAGGACTGTAGTTCTTCTTGCTTCTGCTGTCTGCCCTCTGGTGGATGAGGCTATCTAAGAGGCTTGTGCAAGTTTCCTGATGGGAGGGACTGGTGGTGGGTAGAGCTGGCTGTTGCTCTTGTGGGCAGAGCTCAGTAAAACTTTAATCCCCTTCTCTGCTGATGGGTGGGGTTGGGTTCCCTCCCTGTTGGTTGTTTGGCCTGAGGCGACCCAACACTGGAACCTACCTGGGCTCTTTGGTGGGGCTAATGGTGAACTCCGGGAGGGCTCACGCCAAGGAGTACTTCCCAGAACTTCTGCTGCCAGTGTCCTTGTCCTCACAGTGAGACACAGCCAGCCCCCACCTCTGCAGGACACTCTCCAACACTAGCAGGTAGGTCTGGTTCAGTCTCCTATGGGGTCACTGCTCCTTCCCCTGGGTCCTGAGGCACACACTACTTTGTGTGTGCCCTCCAAGTGTGGAGTCTCTGTTTCCCCCAGTCCTGTCGAAGTCCTGCAGTCAAATCCTGCTAGCCTTCAACGTCTGATTCTCTAGGAATTCCTCCTCCCGTTGCCAGACCCCCAGGTTGGGAAGCCTGACGTGGGGCTCAGAACCTTCACTCCAGTGGGTGGACTTCTGTGGTATAAGTGTTCTCCAGTTTGTGAGTCACCCACCCAGCATTTATGGGATTTGATTTGATTGTGATTGCACCCCTCCTACCATCTCACTGTGGCTTCTCCTTTGTCTTTGGATGTGGGGTATCTTTTTTGGTGAGTTCCAGTGTCTTCCTGTTGATGATTGTTCAGCAGTTCATTGTGATTCTGGTGCTCTCGCAAGAGGGAGTGAATGCACCTCCTTCTACTCCACCATCTTGAACCAAATCCTTCCCTGAAAACCTTTAACTACATTGCTAAGAAAAGTAATCACCTTTCTACAGGTACTATCTTCTCTGACAGCAGTGGCCTAAAACGGCAACACGTCTACAATTCAACTACTACACTTCTATTTTTTCTACCACAAATAGATTCCAGCAAACTTCCAAACCCTCACAATTTTTGGTGAATACTTCTCCACAATCCAATTTTTTAAAGTACTTTTATTAAAAGCTTGAAAATCTTTTCAATTTTTTACAACAACAAAAAAACAATAATAATTTCACCCTGACAGCTAAAAAAAGAAAAAAAGTAAAATTTCTGACAAATAGAACAAATTTGTATTTAACTGGTCTCTGCCCTATGCCATTAGGTTCTTCCAATTTTTGAGAGAATGTTTCTGAGCATAGAAATGGCCCTTTTGCTCACTCGGAAGCCAGCTTTTCTACACAAATCGGCTATAACTCGTACATGTTGAATTATCCAAACTTCTGACACTTAATTTTCACAATTCGATTTTCTAAAACTTTGTCTCTGGCAGTGGAAATCCTAACTCAAGAGTTATCAGCACAAGAGATGATCATAATTATTAAATTCATGTCCTCAGGGAAATTTCTTGGCCTATATAAATTTACTCAAGGGCTTTAAACATCATTAAATCACCTATTATTGCCAGTGCTTTGAATGTCTATATGAGTAATATTATAAGTGGATCCACTTCAAAGAAACATAGAAGAAGCTTTGATTATAGTTATTTCCAACATGGTTTTTCTATCACTGATTATAGGCCTCCTTTCCTTTCTAATACAGAAGTCTAAAATAATTTCAAAAACTTTATCGATGTAACTAAAGTTTCCATCTACTACTTTGCTCATCATGATATGTTCCTAATCAAAAAAAGGTAAAAAGACCTTCTTCAGATAACATCTAGAAAATTGTCCATTTAACCATTTTTCTGGATTATTCACAACAGATATTTACTTTTAGTTATTGCTGGGCATGCTATTAAAATATAGTGAACTTATGGTCAATTTGAAGTGCCATATGTTTTCTTAGATTTTCTTCAACTAAAATATTACAATAAACACTCACCTTGCCATCATAAATTATAAAAAAGAGCCGTGCTTTTCTTCTCTCAAGCTTGGGAAGGCTATCTATCAAACAGAGTACAAAGTCCACTAAATCCTTTGAACCTTTGAAGAGAAAAAGACAAATCAATGCCAAAAATGATGTGCCTTCTCACCAATACACAAATTAAACTGTGTATTTTTTAAGATTTATAGGGTAACTGAGCTCTTTTTATTATCATTTCTGCTAGGTATCTGTCAAGTGAGTCTAATTCAGTAAAATAAATTGATACGTTGGGAAAAATCTCTAGTCTCCATTCTAGGTTGGGGAAAAAAACATGCAGACAGTTTAGTCACCCTTTACCACTTGTATTATGATTTAATTGGTCTGAAATATTGTTTTAAAACTCCCTTGGTGATTGTAATATGCAGCCAGTCATGAGAAAAATTGTACTAGACTAAAGCCACAGTAAAATCACTGGTAAAGTTGGAAGTATGTGAATATGTGCCTTTTTCTAGGAAGAAAGTGTGCAATACTTCTCAAAGTTTTTCCAAACCACACATAATATCTACCTAATCAGAATTGCTGGGGGTGGAGCCAAGGCATCTGGTATTTTCAATGAGTAGTGAGGTGATTCTCATGTACTCTCAAAGTTTGGGCACCATTGGCTTATTGCTGTCATCATATTATTGACATATTCTTGGATGATTCTGTGCCCCTCTCCCCAAAATTATTAGGACCACAGCTCTAAAATCATGGGCTCTCTAAGCTGCTTTAAATGAGAACATGTAATGGCTCATTGAACACATGAGCAGTTAATTTGGGAACAGTTGCAGCATTATAAATGTGCTTACTTATTGTAAACCCAATTAATCCAGTCAGGAGGAATGTTAATTATAAAGGAGTTTGGAAATTAGCATGAGTACCTGACTAAATGCCTATATTTTGACCTATTATATTGTCTGTCTGGTAATATATTTTAAAAATAATTCCATAGGAGGTCTCATGTATATATGTGCATATATCCCACATTCCAGGACTGATTTTGTAATCTTGGAAATACCCTAATTATGAAAATCCACAGCTTTAGAGGTGTTTACTCTGGTATTTCAAATAGCATTATTGAAATCTACACCAGAGGATATGTTAATTAGCATAAAGGATGTTAAAAATAAATTTTCATTGTTGACAAAATGGTCTTGAAGATATTTTGACTAGCTAATAAATATTTAATATTAACAAAATTTGGGCTAAGCCTTACTCTGCTTATAACATAACACTTAATAGCAAGATTGTCAAGAAAAGACAAATAGTCCAATCTATTTTCAACCACCAGAGGCTACCTATATTTACCCCAAACTCTTGAATCACTAAACTGGCTTAGATCAGTTCACATAATGACTCCCCCCACAAAACTGAGAAATGGCAGAAGATGGCCAAGAAAATGACACATAAAGCAAAACTGTATTTAATTGATTAAAAAAATAGAATAATGCACAAAACAATAACTGTATTTCTCTAGGAGCAGTGGAATATCAATCAAAACAAATCCAGATACAGCAGAAAGCAATTGGAAGGCTTCCAAAGCTGCCAAGAAACTCTCTCCTAATTTGGGAACAGCCAAGATTTACTAGGTCTGTGTGCTTTTATGGCCCCTCCCCCTTGGACATAATTTAAAAGATAGAGGCAGAGCCTTAGCCAAGGTGGGCCATTCCACTCCTCTCCTCTGAGAATTTAAAACTTGGAGTGGAGAATGACAGAGACTGACAGCCACTGAAGTTGAGGCATGCTAATGACAATACTCTAGAGACAACTATGAACTTCTGCTGATGAGGTCCCAGAACTGTACTAGTTTGGGGTTGTTCTTTGAATTATGAAATAATCCAGTATCCTTCCACAAACTTTCTTTTTTGCTTAAGTTAGAGAAAATTGGTTTCTGTTATGTAAAACAAACAAACAAAAAAAACAGTTTTGATTAATACACCTAGTAAAAAGAATACGGTAAAAATGGGGGAATATGGGACAATCTTACTTATTCTAAGTAGATACTTAGAGTTAATAGAAATAAGAACCAAACATTTGAATGGTTTTAGAAAGTATCCAGAGAAAAAACATTGTTGGAATACAATTCTCTAAGGGTTTATGGTGTTTCTGCAAAATGTCTTGCAAGCAAAAGCACTGACTATCTTTGTTTTGGACTATCTTTTCAAGGATGTTTATATAGTGATAGTGAACAGCCTTGGAAGACAGAGGTAGTGTCCCCCTCCAGAGTGGAGGGCAAGTTACTATCCAGTATAATAAAGATGTTTCCCTACAGGGCAAATGTCAGGCAGGTTTGCTTAAAAGATTTGGGTTCCCTATGCTTGGTGTTCCTCAGTTGTGACACATTCATCGAGTTGCCCTGCATGCCCCTATGGGACTTGGGGGCAAGAGGACCAGAAGTAAACATAAAAATCATGTTGCTTGCCTTGCCATGAGTAAAAAAGTCCTTTGTCTCTGACCCAGAAGTCACACGTCTTCTGCCAGCATCTATTAAACCGTGGCAGGCTCACATCGTAGCCTTAAAGGAGAGAAAATTTCAGACCCTTCACAATTCTTGACAAACATTTCAAAGAAGAATTCATATCATAATGAAGGTGCATCAGTTCTGTATTCCCGTATTTCAAGTTGCCTAGCAACTAGTTGGTCACCATTGATCTGACAATCTGCAGTAATGAAAGACCATGCTATGTAGAAAAGTGTGATTGAACTATATGCTTCTAGATGACAGAGATTGTCTGATTCATCTCTGTATCTCCTTTACCACCTAGCCCAATACCTAATATAGACTGCATGCTCAATGATTTTATGTTGAACAAATTGTTAAATGAAAGAATTATTGACTATTAAAATAACTCTGCTGGGATATGTATAGAGTTGTAGTAAATACGATAGTTTGAAATCTGTATCATAGGTACTTTTCCTCAGAATCATTCTGTTTCTTCAGGTTCACTTAAATGTAAATAATAGAGGTCCACTCAAGGAAGTTTAAGAGACAGGGTGATGCATAGAGGAATAAGAGCAGGAAAGGTAAACAGCTCTGCTGAAACTGGAGCTGGAATGTGGCTGTTTAAGGTAGCTTTAGAGATCTCAGGAGCAGGAATTTGTGACTCTTTTCTCTACAGCTCCACCACTGATCTGGCTCATTCATATTCTGCATGTTTGTCCTTTCAGATCTGCTATTAATTGGCAATCTTTTTTTTTTAACCTTGCTATTCTAATTCCCTAGGGAGACATTCCAGTGCAGTTCATATATCCCTTGGCAGTCTATTAACTCGTGACCTTTGAGTAGACATCCCATCAACTATGATCGTTAAAGTCATGTGGTATAACAGGTGACCGCCTAGGCACCAGAAGCCATGGGTGGGGCAATTTTTAAAGGGGGTAAGTGCATGAAAGGCCATTCTACTTGAATGTATGTTGCCTATCTATCCTTCTCACCCTCTTCCTATCACTTCTTTCTCTTGAAAAATATGTATCTTATTTCATGTGGTTTGAGTATTATTTTTAATACAAAGTGTTCTTACACATTAGTTTTTATTTAAAAATGCTTGCACCAAAAACCTTGTGGGAGAGGGGACAAAGAATGTGAGTTAAAAAATAAAAGACTAAAAGGTCATTAAACATGCAAAAAGACTGTTCAATTCCTCTAGCAATTAAAGAAATACAAAGTAAAACCTCACCTGGTCTATGGCTAGGCTTCTTTTGAAAATAATAATGTTTTAGCCAAAAGATCAGCCTCATATATAGTTGACATGATATATACAGTGATATATATAGTGACATGATATGACTATGACATATATAGTCTCATATATAAATTGGTACAAAATTTCTGGAGAGCAGTTTATCAGTATGTATCAAAAGCCTTAAAAATGTTTACACTTTTGACAAGTCATTATTCTACATCTAGGAATGTATCCTAGGAAATGAATCCTTGATTTTTCTAAAGATTTTAGGACAAGGAGAGTCTACATGAAGAGTTTCTCATAAAGCTGTGAGACCCTGGTTTTCTTTCTACTGTCCAAGTCAGAGCAACGCACAGCTATCCTTCAATGCAGCTGTTCAGAGCAACCTAAGCTTTGAAGGACAGCTATGCCAGTCTGAAGGACAAGCACATGAATCACAGAAGTCTTTGAGAAATGCCATGTCATTCTTCATCTGCAGAATGAAGCCAACAGAAAGAACTGGAACACTGCAGCTCTCAAAAAAGCCACAGCAAATACACTCTTTGAACTGGCTCACATGACTAAGCGCTAATCCAACCCTCTGAACAGGAGGTGTCATGGCAAGAAGTCTCCAAAAAATACCAAAGATTGTATTTAAAATGTATGTTTTATTGCCCCCTCTTCCATTGGAGGCAATCTCCAACTGGCTATTGTAAAGTCACATTCCCCTAGCTTCTAAATCTCACCAGCATGAAAGTGTTAAAAATGCCTGAAGGAAAGACACTACAACAGCAGTAGGTACATGTGCAAAAATAATGACTGACCATCACATCATATCTTGGGTGCAACAGTCATCATAGCCTTATTTACAGCAAAACATTGGAAAGTAATCAAATATCTAAAAAATAGTGGATTGGTTAAAGTAGATTTGGCACATCCATATAATGGATTGCATTGCAGTTATTTAAAATGTTCTCAAAGAATACTTAATGATATGAGGAAAAATTAATAACCATATACTAAAACAAGTATATTACAGTGAAGTTGCATCTCATACAGGAGATAGGTTTTAAATCAGCACATGATAAAAAAATCTCATGTGGTTAAGACTACCCTTGAAAATCTCCAGTTTGGACACCAAATACTATAACTTCAACACAGTTTTTCTTTTTAGTATCAGAATAGATAATTGTTTCTGTGTTTGAGCATCAAAGCAGTTGGCTTAAGTTTTGACCACACTGTAGGAAAATATATATTTTTACCATTAGAATCATAGTCAGTGTAGCAAGATGCACATACTATAAGAGACAGAGAAATTGAGAATGATTGAGGAAATAGCAAATTCCTATCCCCTATCTCATGCTTATTCCAGGGCATACACTCATGAACAAAATGAACAGGAAATTTTAAAAATCTATTTAAATTGTTCTCTCTCTCACACATGCAGACTAAAATTCACGTAAGTTAAACGTAGTGGGACTGCCCTGGTGGCACAGTGGTTAAGACTCCGCGCTCCCAATGTAGGCGGAGCCGGGTTCGATCCCTGGTCAGGGAACTAGACCCCACATGCATGTTGCAACTAAGAGTTCACATGCCACAACTAAGGAGCCCGCAAGCTGCAACTAAGGAGCTGGCGAGCTGCAACTAAGGAGCCCGCCTGCCGCAACTAAGACCTGGTGCAACCAAATAAATAAATAAATATTTTTTTAAAAAAGTAGTGACTATCTACATAAATCATTATATAAGTCCAAGTTTGTTTAAAATTTTTCATTTTATAAAGACATGCATAAAAAATCCAGAAAGGATATATGTAAACATCTTAATAGCCATCACCCTTAATAAGACATGAGTATTGTCAGGTTTCTTTCTCTTTCTGAATTTTTCAAAAAAATGTAAATGAACATTTAATATTTCCATTATCAGAAGAAAACTGATTATTTTTAAATGATACTCAAAAAACATAGATGATATCTTTAAAACTAAGCCTTATTTTATTACAAATGCTTAACAATATGTAGTTTTTGGTGTGCAATTTCTGTATCCAAAGAACAAGGATTTGGTTAAACAAACTACTGCTAAACATGACAGAAACACACGAACACATTTATAATTCAGGAATTTCAATCAACAGAATTCTATTAGTTCACCTCAGTAAAGCAGTGCTATTAGGGACTATTGAACAGAACTATACAACAGCCTCCTTATGTTGAACTGGACATTCAAACGTACCTGTCAAAAGAAAAGAAAGGTTCTATCTAGACATGGATTATATAAATATACATAGTCTACAGTAAATTACCTTAGGAGGTGCCTTCTGAGCTTCCATAAATTCCTACCCTTTATGCGCTTCCCTAAAATATCATTAAAATACCTATTACAGCAATACGTTCTCTCCTTCATTCATAAAAGATGCATAGATGCACTCATGTAATAAAGGAAATTTCTCACTGAAACACATATATCACTCTAGTAAGGCTGTTTCAGTGACTGAAAAAAATAAATGTCTCATATGAGAAGGATTTAAAAGACAGGTCAATTAAAATAGTTCTTTGATTACATAAAATTACTGGTGGTTGATCCATTGTGTCAGATGTGAAATGAGATCAAACTGTAAGAGTAAGTTTTAAATTCTCAACATTAAATTGAATTAATAAATTGAGCAAAGACATGGTTCAAGTAGGATTGAAAGGTTCTGCTAAAACCAGACTGTTTAGATACATTAGCAACACAGCTACAAAGACCGAATATCTTATCAGAAAGCAGTATAGGCTGTGGAAAATTAATAGAGAGTGCTAGACCCCATCTTGGTGTAAAATTACATGGAAGGGATTAGGAAGTGAGGGGAAGGTAATTAAGTAGAAAGAACAGCCGGAAAGAATTGAAAAGCGAAAGATCAGATGGTCTGAGTTTGAGCCCCTCACCATCTGTTGGCAATCATCAAAATTTATTTGATCTTATTGTGTATTTACTTTATAAAAGGGAAAAAAATAAAACTTCATTCTAATGAATGAATAGGTGAGATGCAAGGCGAATGCCTATTATAACAGAGCTCATTATTACGGCAAGCAAAATCATTACCATTGCAACATAACAAATACAATTAATGCAATTTAATTGTTCCATCTTTGTCCACATCCCTGACATCAGCATCATAAAAAGGTTCTTATGTTTTCCTGGCTTTCTGTGATTTAGTCAGAGGGCTTTGTCTGTAATTTTACTGTCATTGTTTATTGTATGTCTGACCATACAATTTGCTCTTGTAAAATTTCTGAGTGACTGCATGTATCCATTAGGAAAGTAGGTCAACCAGCCACTTAGTTTCCCCATCTAATCGACATCAGCACCTGTCATTTCAATATCAGTTAAGAATGTTACTATCTACCCAGTTATATAAAGAAGAAAACTCAGTTCTTTCCTCTGCTTTACCTCTGGCCCCCATATTCACTCAACAACCAAATCCTTCTAAATGTTTTTCCTACATGCTTTTTTACCTTTTAAACATTTTGGTGCTTCCTCCACTCTTCTTCACCTGTGCTGCAACCTTTCACTTCAGGCTTTCATGGTCTTTCACCTTAACTACTACCTGCCTTTTTTCCTGTCCCCCTCAAATCCATCTTCCATCACACAGAGAAAATACAAATCTGACCTTTCAATTCCCTGTTAAAAGATTTCTGTTTCCACAGTACTTACAGGATAAAGTCAAAAGGCATCTGTGTGGTCTCTGAAACCCTTAACCACGGTGTCCCCTGACAATTTTACTTCTCTAGCTCTTCTCTCCCATCTCACAGTTTATACCCTTCAGCAAAACCAGAGTGAGTAATTTATAAAGCAACTGCTAATAAATAATTAAGCAATTTTTATTATAATCAACTCATGACATGCCTCAGGGACGAGTATTTTCATTCATTCTTTAGGCCTGTGCCATGCATTACTATTTTAAAATTAGCTGCTAGGGTTTTAGAGTGAGAGCCTTGCAAGTAAGGCAGAACAGACTACATGGCCAGCTGTCACACAGGAGCATCTGTGCAAAAGGTCTCCGTACAGCTCAGCGAGACTAGCAGATACATCATCGTACCTCTGGACATATATTGGTATTGCCTTCCAGTCAGGTAGTGTGCAGCTACACAGGAGAGCTGTATATTTTCCTTTATTAAAAAATGATTGAGACAGTGTTTTCCTTTGTCTGTATCATCTTTCATGTACCTAGCAACACACTTTTAGGATGCCGGATATTTGAAAGCTTTATCGGAAAAGGATGGCTGCATCAAATCAAGGGTTTAATTTAGTTCTGAAGTTGCTTGAGGAAAATAAATTGATGTGACGTTTTTAATTTTAAAGTTACATTTGCATTGCGGATGGACTATTTAACAGTTCACATAATCAATAAAATTACTGCTGAAGCCAAGCTTGTGTTAATGAGATATTCTAATATCTGGGTAAGTGGTTTCCCTCTGAAAAGTCATATCATGTTTGCTTGTTTGTTTAAGTTTGTTAATCATAAGAAGCTACCTTCTTTTGATGAAATAATAGTTGAATGTTTCCACAAAGTAGTCAGCTCCTTGCACATGATGTTAATTTCCTTTTAGGGACTAACATATCTTGGTAAGTGGAAATATTCTACCCCCCTCCCCACACACTCCCACCTTAGAAAAGAATGTGCAGATCCAAATTTGTGCAAACTGGTTTAAAATGCTGATTCATTACTATGCCAAATGCCAGTGAAGAGAGATTTTTCAATGTCTTGGGTATTCTATACACCTATATAAATGGATGGAATAAACATTGAGCTAGTAAAATGTGAACACTCTGAATTTTTTAAATATTAAATTTTCTTTTTAGAAAGAAAAGATAAGAGTTGTATGTATTTTTTATTGTACAGCACAGTTTTTTACTATATATTTTTAACAGCTCTACTGAGGTAAAATCAATACAAAATAAACTGCACATACTTAAAGAAAACAAATCAATGTACATATTTGATATGTATGTATGTATAATACTTTACTGTTTCTAGTTTAAAAATTAGAAATGAATGAAGAAGGAAACTATCAGCTATATCCATTGTACTATAGATAATCACGATTAAAACTTTAGGACATGCCCTTCCAAGTTTTCAAAAATCTATTCATATACATGTATGAATAAAATAGATATAGGCTTCTACTTCGATCAATTTGGGAACAAACTACTTATACTGCACATAGTTTTTCATCTTTTTAACTAAAGTTTTCATGAATATTTTTCCACATCAATAAATATCTTCCTAAAGATTACACATATATGTGCATATATATATATGAAATGTACATTGTTGTTTATCAGTAGTAAAATTATTACAAAATGAATGATGAGGACAATAATCACCTTTAACTAGGAAATATAATCATAGCAATAACCATACAAATAATTGTATGGTTACACTCTCAAATAATTTTAATCTACATGTATGAATTATGAATATACATATGTACTTATAACATATTTTTATCTTTATTAAAATAGTAATAAAACTACATGTATTATTTTGTACCCTAATTTTAAAGGAATTTTAATATTTTATACATTTGCAATTTTTTTGTTTAAAAAAAATTTAAAAATACAGAAGTGAATGAAGAAGGAAATTATCACCAATAATTCTGGTAGTATAGATAATCACTATTAAAACTTTGGAATAACATCCTTCTGGAGAGATAGATATAGATAAAATTGTGTTATTACTTAAACCCTATTTGTAATCTAAATTCTATATGAGCATTTTTCCATGTTATTAAATATCCTTTTAAGGAATAATTTTTAATAGCAGAATAGTTTTATAATATGGAGTACTTTTGTCTGTATCATCTTTCATGTACCTAGCAACACACTTTTAACATGCCAGATATTTGAAAGCTTTATCAGAAAGGGAAACATTTATCAGAAAACACTGAGTACTACAACATTTTTTAAATCTTGGCCATTTTATAGCTAAATTTTTCAGTTTTAAAAACATGTATAGTTCTTTGATTAGTAATGAGGTTAATTTTCTTTTCAAATGCTCATAGGCCTTTTCTTTAAAGTCTTATTTATTTTGTCAGTTCTATACGCTATAAATATTTTTCCCAGTTTATCATTTGCTTTTCTGTATTTATACACAGACGTTTCCAATATTTTCCTTTATAATATTTTCTTTTGCTTTTTTGCTTAGCCTAAATATTAATTTATATGTTTTTAATTTAAAAATTTATTTCATTGTATATTTTTAATTTTTCACATCTGGAATGTATTTGGTAAATGATGTAAGGTAACCAAGCATCCTTGCACATGAATTTGAAATGGCATCTTCATCTCATAATAAATTCTTATGTATGCATTTGAATTTAAAATGTGTGCTAGTGGAGTGATGAAAGCTGCAGTTCAATCTCCAGGCTTTTGTTCCTTTTGTATCTTTTTAGTTAAATGTGGCATTGATTTAGGGTAGTACTTTTTTTTTTTAACACTCTATAAAGTGCTGTTATAAGACTTACATTTCGATTTATATACACACATAGAGTTATTTTTCCTCTTCAGATTTATATTTTCTTTTAAAGCAATACAAGCTTTCTGTAAAAAAAAAAATGTTACTAAATAAAAGTGTAAAGAAGCAACAAAAATTATTTTAATCCCTCTTAATCTTAGTACTCAACAGCAACCACTGATAACACTTAGGCATATTTAATTCTGAGATTTTTGTTTTCTCTTCTCCCCTTGGTAGGGGCTATGAGAGATGTAAATAAAGATTTTTAAATGGTTTCAAAATGATGATTTTTTAAAATTTTTCCAGTAGAGCTTTAAAGTGTTCCATAATAATAAAATTCTTTATTATTCTAGTAAAGTTTAAAATATATTTTTTTAAACCTAAAAATATAAATTCATACTCTAGAAAGAGAAAACAAATAAGTTTTCCTAAATTACTCATTAAAATGGAAATTCTCTACTTCACCAGCGGGTGGCAATCTCAACATATACACAGTTTAGTATTTTCAACAGAACTGTTTGATGCAAAGGGAAAAACTACCTAAAATGTCTGACAACCATAACTCCAGCAGCTGTTTCTTGCCCTTTAGTTGTTGTGATTAAAAAAAGAAAATGAGAAACCTGCAGGAATAATCACAAGTGAGAACATTACACAACATGGAACAAAATTACCTTGGCTTAATGTCAGCTCAGTGAAAATAAAAGCTATGTGTTAAAATATTATTCCCCATGTGCTCCCAAAGAACACAGTGTTTTAAATATTTCCAGATAGGACTAAGAGTTTATATCAAACAAATGTCCTACAATTACATGAATTGCAGCTATTGCTAAAAAACAAAACAGAATGAAAAGTAATGGAGAATATAACTGTGATGGGAAAACAGCAAGTTTGAATTGTTAGCAAAACATCCAAAACACACAGCTGAGCCACCATTATAGTTAAAGGCAGTCAGGATAGTAGAAAGCTTGCAAGGGCAGGAAAATCCACATGGGGAAATACTTGCAAATAACAGTCTGAAATTGCACTTTTCTCCAATTTTAGAAACAAAAATGAACATAAAATCAAAGTAATTGGTTTCTAAGTGCAAAATTCAGTAATCCCAAACATTGGATCATGAGAAAAAGCAGTTTTTGGTGCTTTCACTGATAGTTTTGATCCACATATTTATACACTCAGTCTCCAAACCAAATATAGTATAAATATGGCAAATTTTTTTATTTTATAGAAAACACCATGGTCTTTTGCACTGGTAATTTAAAATAAATTGAATAGCAAAATCACTTGAGAGAGAGACAGAGAGTGAATCCTCAAAGTATAGGGCAGTCTAAAATTGAGGGTAGGGTTAGCAGCACAGTTGTAGAGTTGATCTTCAAACCAAGTACATGCTCTGAGACAGAGCTCTGAATCCACTCTGTCCAACCCAGTTCCCTCTGAACCCCCATCGGCTATCTACAGTTTGTTAGTTCCCATTTTCTACCTGTTTCTATTCCACTGCTCTAGAGCCTACTAAGACTAGGGGACAAGGCATAATGAGAGTTTGACTCAGGATTCAACAATGCTGAAGCCCTCTGGCAAACTGGTAGGCACTCCCTCAAGAAGCTCATAAAGACTTAGGAACCTCTAGGGAGAACTATTTGGGAAAAAATAAATGGCAAGGACAATAAAACTGACTTAGAAACAAAGCTATAGTCGCTTCAAGAGTAAGGGCTTCTGAAATGGGTGACTCTTGATGGTAACTACGCCCAATTCAACCTCAGGAACTCATATTAAAACTTGACTATAAATGAAAATCTAAAAACGGCAAACCTCTCCAATAGCACTTAACATCAAGAAAAGAGACATTCTCATCCACAGCACCATCCATTCCTTTCAACCATTCCTCATATAATGTAAGGTTTCTAGACTCTTCCCTACTTGCTTCTTGTTATCAGTGTCATTCTCAGGGTGTAGATTCCCATAATTAAACCCAATATTCTAGCAATGAGGAATAAAGCAGGGCTTCTATAAGCTAGGCACTTTTTCTCCATTAATAGGGTACCACATCCCTTTAGCTTTTTTAGTATTGACCTAGAACTTTGAGTAAATATTTATCAGAGATCAGTTTAATGTGAACAGCACTAAAACAGGCAATCTGCTATCTTAAACACTGTGAGCCATATTCAGCAATCTAAGGGGGATTAAAGTCACTCAGTAGATGGTGATAGATGAATTAATGCATGATCAAGTGCCAAAATGGGCATTGCAGATTCCAAGAGCTTTAGTAGTTCAGAGTCAAGGAGTAGTTGTGGCAGACAGGACTTAACAGCTCACATTCATTGAGTATTTATTTGGTGCCAGGCTCTGTTCCATGTCCTCTTAGTAGTATGATTTCATTTAATCCTCACATCAACCCTATGAGTTAGATACTATTATTATCTCCATTTTACAAGCAAGGAAACTAAGGCTTAGAGATGTTAAGTAATTTATCCAAAAGTACACGTTAGTAATTGGGAAGATCTGGTTCTTAAACCTAGATAACATGACTCCATTCTGCTATGCATTCTCCCTACACAGCTGTTGCACCTTTGATTTCTCAGTCATGCCCAAAAAAATCAAAGGTGTCTCATTTAGCTTAGTTCATGGTGGCTGCTTTCTGATCTTCAGGGACTTACACTTCTAGGCTCCCTTTTTTATGTGAAACCAGGCAAACTGGCTGTAATGAAACAGCCTGAATCTTTGTCACATCTGAGTCCGCTGCATTCATGAGGATCCAGCCCACACTGACAGGTTAGGGCTCCGTGAAAATGAGCAGCATAAACATCAAAATAACCCATAACAGAAGATTTATGAAAAGTGTTGATATTATGATCCACTTCTGATTTGGGGATAGTAACACAGATAATTCAAACTATTTACATCTTTTTCACTCAAATAACAAGGAAGACAGAATGCAAATTGTGTGCAACGCGCTGCAATAGACATTATGGGTATTCACTGCAGGGTTTGGAAAATGTCTGTGGATCTTTAGAAGCAGGTATACTTCTTAACATTTTTTTTATTATGACTTAAGTTTTTTAGTCCAAGCACACAAGTCTAGTGGGAGAGGTGAGTGTGGAAATTACTACATACCACCAAAGGGAAATACCCCAAAAGGAAAAAATCCTCCCCACAAAATTAGTTGAGAATATTTATATTAAATGAAAGCCAATAACTCTAGACCTATTATGATCATATTCACAGCCTCAGGAGGACAATGCTATGAATAATGATAAAGTAGAAAGAATTCTTTCTACAGTAATAAAATATTAGTCTTTTTAATACTGTTCTTGGGGGAGGGGGAACAAAACAAAATTTGTCAGCAAACATGAATAATCTCTATTAGACTAATGAAAAGTGAAAAAAAGCTACCAAGAAAAAGTGATTTTTATGTCCTTTGTTAAATAACTTAAACATTTATCTAGACAAGTATCATATTTAAGGAGCCAAAGTCAGCCTCAAAGGGAACCAGCTGGCCATGAAATATAATCTCTTTAGCTGGATGGAGGATAAACAGTTTAGTCCTTCGCGCAGAACACGCAATGAAGATAGAAAGCACATTGCCCTGGGATTTGTCCGGAGCAGGTGTCAGCAGCCTCTGTGAGATGGCTGCCAAGTCTTTATTTATTCACTCTCTCATGAACTGGAAGAGGGAAGGGTTCTAGTATCTTTTTTTTTTTTTTTTTTTTTTAATTTATTTATTTTTATTTTGTCTGTGTTGGGTCTTCGTTTCTGTGCGAAGGCATTCTCCAGTTGCGGCAAGCGGGGGCCACTCTTCATCGCGGTGCGCGGACCTCTCACTGTCGCGGCCTCTCTTGTTGCGGAGCACAGGCTCCAGACGCGCAGGCTCAGTAGCTGTGGCTCACAGGCCTAGTTGCTCCGCGGCATGTGGGATCTTCCCAGACCAGGGCTCGAACCCGTGTCCTCTGCATTAGCAGGCAGATTCTCAACCACTGCGCCACCAGGGAAGCCCGGTTCTAGTATCTTTAGGTCACTCACACACACATGCCCAGAAGTGGATGCACTTGGAGACAGCTAGGTTAAATCTATAACCAGAAACACTATGAAAAACAACTGGTTTATGTTTGCTGCTCCACCAAAAATGTGGGGACAGGGCATTCCCCCCAAAAGAACCTCTCTTCCCACAATTCCAGTTACTGATCCTAGGGCTTCTTTACAGTCCTCAAGAATTTCCTTTCATAATGCAAATACCCTTAAGACAGACCACAACTTACATTTATTATTGCAAAAGCCTTAGTAAAGCTGAAAGACAGATAACATTCAAGCATAGTTATGATGTTATGACCCAAAGGGAGAACAATTCAGCTCTATGTGTTTATCTGGTTCCATCAGTGTGGGTGTAGGAGGCAGAGTGAAAGGGAAAGGCAAAGAGTGTTGTTGGTTATGAAAGGCAGTAGCTGCTTATTTTCTTGCTGTTCTATTTTTATCTGTGTTAAGCTCTCAGAGGAAGGTGTAATAAATCAGTTTTGAGGCTAGAATACCATACTGCAATCATATTTTACATATATTTATACTACTGGGTAGGTCAGTAGACAAGACTAATTGAGTTCTGACCAGAAGCAGAGCACAGTATCCAGGATTTATGGGAACAGCAAACAATATAGTTTGGTTTACCTCTAGTTTGCTAGCAAACAGAATTTTTTACTACTATTTACCTACACACCAGAGCCAAGTGGAGCAATGCAATTAAAGTTTTCTAGGTCATCATAATAAATAGAGTCTTAAGTGTACTTGGATCAATTAATGAAACATTTACTTTTTCTAGTTGACTCCTATATATTTATATTTCCTTTCTTTCTTTTTTTAGTTGGATCCTAAATAAATTTTCTTTAGTCTATACATAAGAAGAGAAATAATATGTAAGATTGATGACAGAATACTAGAGACCTTTAAAAATTTTTATAATTTGATAAATTCTGTAATCAAATAGAAACTCACAGCCACCTTTACTTGCTACAAGTGGGAGTTTTTAGCCTATTCTCCTATTTTCTCTGTCTTCGATATCCAACCATATCTGTAAGACATTTTGTTGTTGTTCTTAACTACCCAATATCCATCTCATGCTGCTTTAAGTTAAATTGCACAGTTTTCCTTGGCAACTATTTATCTACCCTCCAAGTCTCAGTCTGTGCATTTTGGGTGGCATGCCATTCTGATCCCTAGTCAATCAGAGCAAAAGATCCCCCAGGAGATTAGGTCAGGGACCATATGATCCAAATTGGTCCCATTACAGTGGCTCCCAGGATTTATGTGGAAATTGCCAGAGAAGACACTTTCTCCCATTTCCTCTGGATTTGAACACTGGAGGAGTTAGGCTTAGAGCCAGCCTGAGAATGAAGAAAACACAGTGGATAGCAGAATGAAGAGATACAGTATGGCAAAACCAGGTCATGATATTATTTAAGTCCTGTATCAAACCCCTAGATTTTCTGTTACATGAGTCAATATATTCTTTTTCTTAAGCTATTTGGAATTAACTTTCCTTTTCCATGTCATCAGAGGAGACCTATCTGACATAGAGACCAATTTGGTTGCTTCCTCTTACCCTATGACTATTATATCCTATTTGTTTCTATTCTCTAATTCAGTATATTAGATATGTAACAAAAATACCGTATTTTTTGACTAAAGCATACCTTTTCCATACTTTGTGTACCAAGAAACTTTGATGAATAAGTTGTGATGCTATTGTCCGTACATAGACAAACATCCAAGTAAAGGAGTTTGTCATCGAGTTGTGATTCTGTTTCTTGCAATGATGTCACACACTACACTGTTACACATAGACTTAAATTCAGATTTCAAATATTCACTTAACTTGCTTTCAAAATGATTACATTATGAAACACCACTGAAATGAAACAGTATTGTGATAGAAGAAGGTAAAGAGACCTGGCAGAAGTCAAGTAATGCAGTTAAAGGTATTGGAAATTGCCAAATCTTTTCAACAGATCATCAAATTTTCAAAGCTAGGAGAGACTGGTGCAAACAATACATCCTTAGAAAGAACCACAGTCAGGCCCCCAAATAGCTATCTGTCAAAAATCTTTGACTGACTTTCAAGAGAAGCTATTTAACTTCCAGAAATACTTAAGTCAACTAAAGATAAAAAGAAAATACCAGTTTAATCAAACAGGAAATACAGACAAAATCCCAGTGCTCTTCCATGTTATAGTATCAGTGTATCAATCCTAAGTATACTAAAGAAGTTACTATCCTAGGAAGTGTCTTTTCCATATGGTGCTACATATGAGTGCCCATTGATGAGAATGATTCAGAAAAGCCTTTAGACTCTGAATACAAAGAAGTGTTATACTCAGACTTTATGAACCAAAAGACATAAAATGTCACTGTTTACATACATTCATTAACATAAAGGTACTAAACTTCATTTATAGATTCTGGTCTAAGATGCAGACTAACAAACAAAACCAGAGAATAAGAGAAAGAAAGAGAGAGAGAGGAGAAGAAGAAGAAGAAGAAGAAGGAGAAGGAGAGAAGAAGGAGAAGAAGGAGAAGAAGAAGAAGGAGGAGAGAAGAAGGAGATGAAGGAGGAGGAGGAGAAGAAGTGGGGAGGGAGAATGGAGGCAGAAAGGGAGGGAGGAAGAAAGGTAAAAAGGAAAGAAGAGGAAAGGAAGGAAGGAAGAGAGAAAAGAAAGAAATTGATTCTTATTAAGAAAGGGAACTCTTGGTGGGCATGAAACTGTGAGGTGTCACTGAAAGAAAGACTGGCAGCCATAGCAGTGAGCCAAAATCACAGGCATACGTTTAAGAGGCATCCATTGTGTGGGAAGCCATCGCAATTGGAAGTCATTATAGGCAGGAAATCTTTGGGGTCTTTATATCTGGAGCATGTCACAGCTGCTGAGCTAAGAAGTCAAGACAGCCATCCTGAAAGAAAATACTGCCCTTGCTATAGCCATGTCATGCAGTATCAGGAGACTTACACATCATCCCCACTGGAAGTCAATTTGGACACCACATAGGAGACTGCCACTGCTTGGCATATATGCAGAAGAATTCTATCACAGAAGATAAATGTCCAAATAAGATTTATTAATCCCATGGCAATGCCATGAAAGATTGTCAACAAGCTCAGTCTTTAAACTCACAAGAAAGAACTTTGACCTAAGGAGATGAGTCAACAGAAAGGATTTCAAAGAATACTTAACACTATAGGAGAAATAAAACAGGAAATTCAATAAAATACATAAAAACAAGTGGTTATGAAACAAGAATAAATAGTAATAAAATAATCAGTTAAAGGTTCTTAAAATGAAAAATACACTCATTAATATATACAACTTAATAAATAGACTAAATAACATATTGGATCTACTGCAGAGTAAATTGGTGAGCTGGAATATATTGCTGAGGAATTCTTCCAGAACGTAATACAGAGGTAATGAGATGTAAACTCTGGAGAAAATTTTAAGAGACAAGGAAAATAGATTCAGAAATTCTAATATCTGATAAAGAGTTTCCCTAAGAGGAGAAAAAAGACAAAAAGGAAGAGCTATGGTTGGAGAAATAGAGGCAAAGAATTTCTAAGAACTAAGTGACAGGATTCTTTTGTCAAAAGAGTTCATCAAATGCTACCAGAAAAACAATTCAGTAAGAAAAAATCCAGGTCTAGAAACATCAGAGTAAAATTTCAGACCATGAAGGATAAGAAGAAAATTCTCTATTTCTCCTCTTCTTCCTCTACCTAATTGGTTTCCTTTCTTCCACTTCTCTTTCTTTGGTGATGGTAGCATGGCAGAAGGCACAGGAGGCAGTAGTGGGCCTGGAGCTGAAGAGGTGGTTGGGCCATGCAGCAAGCAACAGATTCAAGGAGGTGGTAGTGGAGACAAGGGCCAAGTAGGCATGACAGGGGAGGATGGAAAGGGGAGTGAGGAAGAGCTGATGATGGAGCTAAAGGTCAAACATATGGCTCCTGTGGTCAGGAGATTAGTTATATACAGAAGGACTGAGAAAAGAAGTAACTATATTAAAGACAATGGGAGTTAGATTTTTTTCAGTGTTGGAGAAGCGAGTTACAAATATGAAAAGGAGGAAGGCTAGAAAGAAGCCTGAGCTGTTAAATTGGAATTGGAGATATCAATGTGAACTCATGTTTGTTTTATATATTTCTATGGATAGATATATAAATAGACATAGATATGTATATATCGTAATATGTGTGTACATGTTTATACACACGTGTATATTTTGTACCTTCTATTGAGAGAGTCTAGAAGCAATGACACTCTAGTAACTAACAATGAGCATAAGTGAGTGCCCAGATTTTAGTTTCAAGATTCCATCTTCCTCTAAAGGAACTCAAGGTCCTTGGGGAAAAAACTGATTCCAGGATGGAGGCAAGAAAAGTACAAGATGACTCTGGAATATCTTGGTGGGCCAGAATATAAGAAGGTACTTAAAGAATAACTGGGCAGCGTGTGGGCCAGTTGCACAATGGATAACGTGTCTGGTTACAGATCAGAAGAATAACTAGGCATGTCAAAAGTCCTAAGTGCCAGCTTTGAAGAAGCACATACTGGCCAAATCTTAAACAATTTGAGCATTAAAATAATGATAGGAATTGATTGAAACCCAGTGAATAAAACAGAAATCTCTGAGTTGATACATATACACATACATAAAAGGGGCGATAAGAGGAAAACTCTTTCTTAGGAGAATTCCTGTTAACAGATGCTGAAAAACAGACAGAAATAGAAAATTACCATATGGCAACAATCCTAGTGGTAATTGATTCAGGTGGGGGTAGTCAATGGATACTAAGGCTCCTGGGTTTGATGAAGAACAGGATATTGGTATAATCTAGTATCTTCCTCCAAACTACCTAACAATTACAAAGTGGAAAATGAAGACTTTATAATGGAGAAATATTGTGGAAACCAACATGATCAGGGTCAACATCAAAAAGTTAAAAACAGGGCTTCCCTGGTGGTGCAGTGGTTAAGAATCCGCCTGCCAATGCAGGGGACACGGGTTCGAGCCCTGGTCGGGGAGGATCCCACAGGCAACTAAGCCTGTGTGCCACAACTACTGAAGCCCGCGCGCCTAGAGCCCGTGCTCCACAACAAGAGAAGCCACAGAAATGAGAAGCCTGCGCACCGCAAGAAAGAGTAGCCCCCGCTCTCAGCAACTAGAGAAGACCCGCGTGCAGCAGCGAAGACCCAATGCAGACAAAAATTAAATAGATGAATAAATAAATAAATTTATTTTAAAAAAGTTAAAAACATGACTTTCATAGAAATACAGAAAGAACACACATCAAAGATTTATAAACTGTTTGTAAGTAATCAAAAAATGTTAGAAAAAATTTTTACTTTAGGCAATATTAAGAAAAATTATTGGGCTTCCCTGGCGGTGCAGTGGTTGAGAATCTGCCTGCCAATGCAGGGGACACGGGTTCGAGCCCTGGTCTGGGAAGATCCCACATGCCGCGGAGCAACTGGGCCCGTGAGCCACAACTACTGAGCCTGAGCATATGGAGCCTGTGCTCCGCAACAAGAGAGGCCGCGATAGTGAGAGGCCCGTGCACCGCGATGAAGAGGGGCCCCTGCTCACCGCAGCTAGAGAAAGCCCTCGCATAGAAACGAAGACCCAACACAGCCAAAAATAAATAAATAAATAAATTTTTTTAAAAAAGAAAAATTATTCAGAACTTGGAAATAAGGCAGCACATCTTTCAATGTTATTAAAGAGCAAAGATCTACCCAAGGATTATTTAAGACAGAGTTCTGCAATTTTTTTCTGTAAGGTACTGAAGAGTATATATTCCTGATCTTGCAAGCCACAGGGTGTCTGTCACAACTACTCAACCATTTTGTTGTCACACTAAAGCAGCCACAGATACCGCCCCCCCAATACATAAACTAATGGCTGAATTTGGCTCATAGTCAGCTGGATTTGCCTGGCAGGCTATAGTTTATCAAGCCCTAATCTAGAGAAATATACTTTGTTTGACTCACTATTATTGATTAAAGGTTCCAGATCAGTGAATTTACATATTAACCGATTTTTTTTCCCCCCAAGTGGAAAGGTAAATAATTTCTTTTGTTAGAAAACATAAGCTCAAAGGTATGGTTTGTTACACTGTAGAACATTAACCAGTTTTATATATAACCGAGAAATTTTATTCTAACAACGTTTTATTAAAAAGGTATAAATACACATCTCCTTAAATGTTTCTTGAACTTGTTTTGATATCTTCTTGGGTCCCTCATTAATAAATAAGTTGAATAAAATCTTTGACGTGTAACCATTTTTATGTGAGTCATAATTTTACCTTTTTGAAAAGTAAAGTTTAGCAATACAAAGTATCCTACAGGACAATAAAAAAATGGGTAGAGTTATCATTTCTAATGAAAGGATATCTACAAATTAACAAGTCTTCAAAGTGTTCAGACTCTAATCAAATAGTAAAGAGCAAAGTTAAGCACTGGTACACTCCTCTATATTATTAAATAATCTATGGATGGTCCTTGGTATCCCCTAGTATGACATGAAAGGATAAGCTTCATTCCCTTCTGCCTTATTTCTCAGTTTGGGGAAGAAAATGTAACAGGAAGAAAAAAATGGGAAACCCCTTATTTAATGTAACATAAGAGGAAATAGGGGGGAAAAAGAAACAAGAATCATAATAAATTGAAAATTCAATATACGAGAGCAGAAATAATTCTAAACATATCAGTAATTGTAATAAATATGAATGGATTAAATTCTCAAAAATAGATTTAAACTAATCAAGTTCTATAAACAGCAACAACAAAATACCAGGCTAGTTATAATAAAAAGAAACCTGATAGTGCCTGATTTAAAAAAAAAGAATTGAAGGCAAAAGTCATTAAGAAATGAGGGAATGACATCATTCATACAAAAGCCATAAAATATATAACCTCAATCAACATAACATGTATCAGAATGAAGAAAACATATTCAGAACTTGAAAGAGAAACTAACAGATTTATAAGAATAGTAGGAATTTTTAAGATGCCTGTTTCAGATAGCAATAGATCAAGCAGATTCAAAATAAGTATGGATAATGTCTGAATAATGTAACTTAACATTTGCTAGTAAATATAAATATATACATGTGTATCTACTTATACACTTATATACATACACATACATATATATACATCAGTGTATGTGTATATATGTATACATCTATATGAATACATATACACACACACTCAGAGAATAAACATTCTTTTCTAATATACATAAGAAATTTATGATAAATAACCACAAGCTACCCACAAAGGAAGTTTCAACAAACACACACACACAAAACCAAAAAACTAATATTATGCACACCGTGTTCACTACCCACAATACAATAAAATTAGGGATATATAACTAAGATAGCAAAAAAGAAAAATAAAAACACATGAAATAATAGTAAATAGAGCATTTATTTTTTGTCTTTCAAAACTATCATTAAATGGATAGTGCATTTTAAATCGATGGCACCTTAAAATTGAAGAAATACAAGCCCAAATCTTTTATTCAAAATTGCAAAATCCAGAAAGCTCTGAAAAATCTGAAGTAATTTTTTAATTTGTTTGGCATCAAAACATAATCTGATCTGAAATTTTTTAGTAGGAAAAGCTGTTCTGAATTGACAGGAGACCATTTAAAGACTATATTCTACAGAGTATGAATATTCATATGTTGGTGGCAAAAAAAAAAAAAATTCTGAGTAATCAGTGCTGCCCCAGGCCCCTCTGGAAGAAGTTACATAATAAATTCATATGAGTTTATGTTACCATTCTAAAATCTAAAAAATTTTCAACTCCAAAACAGACATCAAATCTCAAGTGGTTTCTAAAGGGATTGTAGACTGGTACAGTATTTCTTCTGTATTCTGAACCTAAGAAAAAGCATAATGAAGGGAGCTTGTCAGCTCTAATATCTATTTTTCCACCTCCTAAATGCATCCCAATCAAATATTTTTCTGTGGCAAGACTCCAATTTTATGACTATTATAACATACAAACAAACTATTTAATTTTTCTTTCTTTCCTTTCATGCAGAGAATAATGGAATGCAAATATTTTCCCTTGCCTAGAGGCAGGGTTTGAATATTAAGAAAGAGAACTAATATTTTGATTGTTAATGATTCAGCCTCTAAGGGTAATGAGCCATCAAAATTTATTGAGAAAAAAAAACAGGAGAACTAAATTTGAGGAAAGAAAAAGTGCCTGTGAAGGAAGTCTGAATAGAGAGGAATAGATTTCCCTCCACCTTCCCCCTATCCCTGGCAAAAAGGAAGTTGGAAAGAGGTGAGTAAATGAAAGGGGGTACCAGAAGGACCCTGGGAGCTTTGGAGCCCAAGAAGAGGGCTTGCTACCTGGGAAGAAACAAGTAGGTAGGCCTAATTAAGGACCACTGCCAAGAGCACTATTCAAGTGCTCAGATGGTGAATGGAAGCTGAGAAGCAGGAGCCTTCACGAGTGAGAATGTCACACTACTCCAGTTGATCCTCTCTTTAGCAACAAGGAAGGACTTTAGAACCCAGTGGTTCACCTACTGATTTTGAGCAGTGATGATGCCTTCTGGGGTATAGGATTTTACTGTTTGAATTACCCATGGAGGAAATCCTCCTGATTATAATATTTTAGGCCCTCTCGAACCCAAGATAGGAGAGATGAAATCCTGGACAACTAGTGTAGTAGTAATGATGGGGAAATCACTCCTTGCGTTTCTGTTGCTGGTGAAGGGGTACAGAAATGAACAAGATTTTATTTTGTAAGTGGCCTAAGAGACTGTCCTACATCTGAATGATTTGTAAATATATAATAATTCATGTTCCTCTTTATTGGTAGTTATTATTAGAAGTGTGGGCAGTTTTAGTTACTGAACCAATCTTTGAAGTAAAGAAGTAAACCAGACTTTGAAATAAAGAGTACAACCAAAAATCATATTAAAAATAATTGCAGTGTATGTAACAGATCTGATGCAAAAATAGATTTTGTATAGGCACTACTAAAGTAAACAAACTACAACAACAACAAAACCCTGAGAAATCTCTGTAACCTTAAAGACCGATTTCCTATGTTGAGTGGGTTTATATCTCAAGCCTGGAGAAAGAAGTAAGCTCTTGTCTTTCACACTTTCATTGACCATCATTACGCCCATTCAAATCTGCCTAAATTCCATCCACACATGAATTCATCTCTCCCTTAGAGGTTCCATAAATGACAAGCCCAAGGGAGCATTAGGGTAGATGATAATTTTCAAAAGAAGATAAAATGTCTCTCATATAAATATAAAATTAACCCATGTCAAAGATGTTATTTAACTCATTAAATGAGGGACCCATTTCAATGGGTTCAAAAGGGGACCTCAAAGAAGACATACTTTTGAGTCTGTAATACTGAGATGAATTTGCAAAACTGGCTTTCCCACAGGAGGAAAAATGTTTTCCTTCCATTAGACAGAATTTTTTTTGCATGTCTACAGACAAGAATTATTTGCATTGTTATACATTTTCTACAACTTAACTTCACTCTGTACAGAGCTGTAAAATAGCTTAGTTAGAGACAAAGTTGCATATCCCTAAAGGTTCGGATAATCCCCAAAGGCTCTAACATTGCATTGAATATATAGACAGTAATCTCCTTTGCTTATCCTGAAGTCATAAATTTCCCCATTACAAATATTACTTGAATACAATTTTTTAAATGTCACAGCTATTTCCGCAATTCTCCAAGTCAAGCTGAAGATTCTGTTTTAAAGGAAATGTTCATCATTCATGTGGATTATAATAAAATGTCAAGATTTTTGATAATTGTCAAAGTATCAATGACAGTGAGTAGGCAGAAATGATTAGTTCCTATTCTGATACTTAGTAGATATACTTACAGTTTGCAAAAACTTAGGCAAGGATAAAGAGAGAAAAATATTTTGTCAATCATTACTTTAAAAATAATATTCAGCAGAAGAAACATCTTGATAGTCATCAAAAGCAATATCAATAAATATGTTTATATGTACTGTAATATTTCTGGGTAGAACTCAGATCAATAGAAGGATTCTGTTAATTCTCAAAAAAAGGTTATTGGGAGAAAATATAGCAAGTAGCTCAAATTTTATTAGAGACATTTTAAAGAGACTTGGGCCACTCAAATTGTCAGTCTTGAAATATGTTTTACACTCTAAGACAAACAAAAATACAGTGAATTAAATGCTAAGGATAACTGACATATTAACTATGGATCAAAATATTGGTATAAAAAGGTTTTCTTTAACATATTACACATCACATATGTTGAGGTCTCTTATATATAACACAAAGAACCCCAGCCTGCTTTTATAAATTTTGAATTATCATATCTCTGTGTAAATGTTGTAGCACCGATATATAATTTTAGGGCACTCTCCTTAGGATTTATTTAATGCCAAGGCTTTCAATCACAAATAAAATCCTGAATTATAACACCAGGAAAGTATCTGATTTTTTAAAGAATATTACTTGCTGATATGACAGAACTATATTACAGTAAAAAGTAGGAATTTTCCGTGTGTATTTTTCCAAAGAAAGCTGGGAAAACTCTGCTTCCAGCTATTACAGAAAAGTATATATCAGAATAATTCTCTTGCCAAAATTAATCATACAATGCATGAAACAACAGTTTGACACATTAGAAAATACTGATGGCAGGCAGAACTTGAGAAGCAGCAGTCCTGGAGAGAAGGCAAGCACACTGAGGTGAGCCTCTGCACTATGTTTTTCCTCAAGACACCTGCAGATTGGCAGCAGAGAAACAGAGGCTAAACACAAAGACAAACCTTGCTTGTAACACTCTCACTGGGCTGAAGAGACAGAATTCAGAGTTGAGGGTAGCCAATGCGGTTAAGACTTGAGGAAAATGAGAAAGCACATAAAAAGTGTACCTGAAATTCTGCATTCAACATCCCTGTAAAGAGTTTTCCAGCTCTGAAACCGCACATACACAAAGCAAGACTCCCAGAAACCTAGCCAAAATTAGTAGTATGCCAGATAGCTAAGCAAAGATCTTGGCAGTATGGTAGTACTGAGGACATGTAGAACATAATTCAGGGCTCAAAAAGTAGAGGGGATGTAGGAAACACCCTCATGATTGCACTTGAGACCATAGAAAAGGTATACCCTAGAAATAAGGACTGTGTCCTGAGAATGAAGACAAATTAGGACAAAACCAATCCAATCAGAGTAGAGAATCCACCTTCAACTAGATCAAGATGATCTGCCATATCTCTCTCTTCCTGTCAAAATGAAATTAAATTATCTTGGAGAAAGACATCATCACCTAGGACCCCTGTAATTTTTCATTCAGGATATCAATATTCCATCAAATATTACTAGAGAAAACAAGAAATTGGAACATATAACAAAAAATAGGAAAAATTTGAGAATAGAAATAGAACTAAGGATGATGCAGATATTGGAGTTATCATTAGATAATGTATTCTTTAAAACAGAGAAAAGGATGGAAAATTTTCAAGAAAACAGTTATCTACTAAATAATATCAAGCAGAAATTGTATAAATGAAAGAGATAATAATTGAAATTAATAATCCAATACATGAGTTTAATAGCAGATCAGGCAAAGTAAAGATTAGTAAACTGAAAGAGAATAACTAGGAAACATCCACATGAAAAGTCAGAAAGAAAATTCAATGGGGACAATTCAATGGGAAAAGAACAATCTTTTTCAAAGTGGCACTGGGACAACCTCAAATGCACATGCAAAAGAATAAAGTTGAACCATATACAAAATTAACTCAAAAGGGATTGTAGCCCTAAAAGTAAATCTAAAGTCATAAAACTTTTAGAAGAAAACATAAATCTTCAAGACCTAGATTTAGCAATGGTTTCTTAGGCATGCCACCAAAAACACAAGTGACAAAAAAGTTACAAAAAGAAAAAAAATACATAAATTGGATTTCATCAAATTAAAACATCTGCACTTCAAAGGACACCACCAAGAAAATGGAAAAAAAAAAACCTCAAAGAATGGAAGAAAATATCAACAAATCATGTATTTGATATATATAAAGAATATATAAAGAACTCTTACAACTCAGCAATAAAAAGACAAATACCTCAATTTTAAAACTGGCAAAGGATTTCAAAAGGTATTTCTCCAAAAGAAATATACAAATACCCAATAAGCACCCAATGTTCAAAATCATTAGTCAAATATAAAACTACAATGAGAAACCAGCTCCAAGTCATTAAAATTGCTAAAATAAAAAGACAATAACAAGTGTTGGTGAGTTTGTGGAGAAATTGGAACCCTCATACATTTCTGATGGGATTATAAAATCTTCCAGCCACTGTAGGGAAAATGTTTGACAGTTCTTCAAAAAGTCAAACATAGTATTAATACATGACCCAGCAATTCCACTCCTAGGTATGTACCCAAGAGAATTGAAAACATATGTCCATAGCAAAATGTGTATATGAATGTTCAGAGCAGCATTATTTATAATAGCCAAAAAGCAGAAACAACCCAAATGTCCATCAAGTGATGAATCAATATTAAATGTGGGACCTATATGGGAAAAGAATCTAAAAAAGAGTAGATACATGTATATGTATAACTTGATTCACTTTGCTGTACACCTGAAACTAACACAACATTGTAAATAAACTATACTCCAATAAAAATTATTAAAAAAATATTAAATGTGGTATATCCGTACAATAGACTAGCATTTGGCCATAAGAAAGAATGAAGTACTTATACATGCTCATATAGATAAACCTTGAAAATATTATGCAAAGTGAAAGAAGCCACACAAAGGTGTTATTTTTGTGATTCTATTTATATGAAATGTCCAAAATAGGCAAACTTATAGAGACAGAAAGTAGATTATCAGCTGCCAAGGGCTAGGGAGAAAATGGAATATGGACTGATAATGGGTACAGGGTTTCTTCAGGAGTGATGAAAATATTCTAAAATTAGACAATATTTACAACTCTGTAAATATAAAATTAGACAGTATATTTACAACTCTATAAATATAATTTAAAAAACACTGAATTGTCATACTTTAAAAGGATGCATTTTATGGTATGTAAATTACATATCAATAAAGCTGTTATAAATTAAGTTAAAATTCAAAAACAAAAACAAAACTGAGAGAATTCAATGTAAATATATGTGTAAATATATGCTAAAAGACATACTCGCAAGAGTTCTTCAGTTAGAAGGAAAATGATCCAGCTGGAAATCTTGTGATATAGGAATTAAGGAAAAGCACCAAAAGTTCAAAATGTAAGTAAATTTAAATTAATATTAGTTGATTTTTTTAAAGTAACTTGTGTGATTTAAAATATATGGAAACTAAGACATATAACAACAACAGCATAAAACGTGAGAGTTAATGGAGTGAGAATGTTTATGAGATCCTTACTTTGTCCAGAAAGGAGCAAAAACATTAATTCAAGATAGATTCTAATTTAATGTAGACAGTAATAATTCAAGAATGCATGATGTAATCTCTATATTAACCACAAAGGAATATTTTAGATGCATTACTATCAGGCATAGAAGTAGAAAGAGAATAATAAAATATACTTATTAATTCAAAGTAAGTCAGGAAAAAAGAAAAAGGAAGAAACAAACACAAGGAGAAATAAAATAAAATCAAGCCTAATATAGTAAATTTAAACACAAATATAATAGTAATTATATCAAATATAAATGGACTATATCCTTCAATTGAAGGACAAAATTATTCAAATAGGTTTTTTTTTAAATCTATATACTGCTTACAAGACCTTAAATGTTAGGAAACAAAAGTTGAAAGAAATGTATGGAAAAAGAGATTATATGCAAACACTAACCAAAAGAGAGGGTTTGTAACTACAGATAGATAATATAAAGAAAACTTTAAAGCAAAAATTAATAACTAGAAATAAAGAGAGATGTGAAAATATGATTTTAAAAAACAGTCAATTCAGAAGTGTTATATAATAATCTATATTTGTACGCACCTAGTAACAGAACGGCAAAATATGTAAAGCAATACATATTGCTTTACATATGTATTGCTTTAAGAGCTAAACTGGACAGAGGTAAATGGATAAATAGTTAATACACAATTATGGTTGGAGATATTAACAAAATTTTGGTAACGATCAATGCAGACAAAGATATCGGTAAGGATATATAGAAGAATTGAACAGCACAGTTACCACAATTGACCTGATTGAACTACATAGAAAACTCCATCCATCACAATAGAGTTCACATTCTTTTCAGGTGTGTATGAATCGTTTATCAAAATAAAGCATATTATCTCAAATAAATTTGAAAGGATTGAGTCAAAGAGAATAAATTCTTTAATACGTATGTAATTAAGCTAGAAATTACAAAGAAAGATAACTAGAAAACCCTCCAATACTTCAGAAATTAAACAATGTAACTCATAAGTTAAAAAATAATGATTGACAATAGAAAATATTTTAATTGAATGATAATAAAAATATATCAAAACTTGTGGGGAAAGTTAAAGGCTTAAGTGTATATATTAGAAAAGAGGAAAAGTTAAAAATCAGTTATCTATGTTTCTACCTCAAAAGTAGGATGTTAAAGAAAGAAAATAATAAAGATGAGAACAGAATCAATAAAAATAGAAACACCATACAGAGAAATTTTTTAAAAGTGATAAAATGGATTAACTTCTAGGAAGACAAAACAGAAAAAAAATAAGAAAAGAAAATACAAATTACCATTATGAGAAATTTAAGAAGTGAACATTGCTAAAGATTTTACAGTCATTCAAAATATAATAGGAGGATATTATAAACAATGTATGTCACAGAATTTGAGAACTGAGATGAAATGAAAAAAACTGCTGAAAAACACACCTTCCCTTAACTTATATTCCAATATATATATGTAAAATTAGAATAGTTGCATATCTGTTAAAGAAACTGAATCTGTAATGAAAAACTTTCCCATAAAGAAAAATCCAAGTCCAGATGGATCCACTGGTGAACTACTGCAAATACTAAAAAATAATAATAACAATAATTTTTCTGAAGAAAAGAAAAAGAGGGAACACTTCTATGTTCTTCTATGTGGCCAATGTAACCTGACACCAAAATCTGTCAAGGATATTACAAGGAAGGAAAATTATAAGCCAATATATCTTATGAACGTAGGTGTAAAAACCCTAAATAAAATAGTAATAAATTGAATCCAGCAAAATATGAAATCAGAAAGACACCCACACAGAAAAAAATCACAAAGTATTACCAAACTTGACCTAATTGACCTATAAAGAACAGTACTTCCAACACAACAGAATACATATTCTTTTCAAGGACATATGAAACATTTCACAAAATAGATATTATAATGGTCAACAAACCAAGTGAGGTATATTCAAGGTATGCAAAGTTCATTTAATATATAAAATTCAATCAATGAGAGATCTACTTTCAGTCTGGTGAGCAGACTCCAACCAGATCAATCCACCCAGAGATAAAAATTGCCAATACAGGACAAAACACCATAACTAACTATAGGCATTGGAGAACAAACAAAAGTAAGCCAATTCTGGAGGCAATTTAAACTTGGAAGAGGGATAGCAATGGGGTGAATTTCCCATTTTTATAATTTGTAGAGTAAGAGGATACATTCATGCCATATGTAGGTTAGCTAAAACTCCAATAGAAAACTGTAGGATTTTTAGGCTGTAGAACCAGAGGAGAGTTCAAAATGATCATAGCTGTTGGTAAGTGCTAGGGGATCTCAGAAAGAAGAAAAGCACGAAGCTCTAAATTTTCTGTATAAACTCTGCTCAAATCTCTAGTTGAATTTGACCAAATCCAACACACATTCATGATAAAAACTCTAAAAACTATCAATAGATAAGAATTTCCACCTCATAATAACTGGCATCTATAAAAAACCTACAGTTAACATCACACTTAATGGTGACAGTCTGAAAGCTTTCCTCCTAATATCAACAACATTACAAGGATGTCCTGTCCTCTCTTATTACTCCTACTCAACATTGAACTAGCTATGACCTCCAACATAGCAAGGCAAGAAAAAGAAACTATTAGCACACAGGTCAAAAAGTAAGAAGTAAGTCTTTATTTGCAGACAATAAAATCTTTTGTGTAGAAAACCCTAAGGAATATGTTCTAGAAATTACTAGAACTAATAAACAAGTTTACCAAGGTCACAAGATACAAGATTAATATACAAACTCAATTGTATTTCTCTATACTAGCAAAACAATCCAAAAATAAAATTAAGAAAACAATTTCAATCACAATAACATTAAAAATAATAGGATACTTACAAATAAATTTAATAATAAATTGAGCTACAAATTCAAGTTTGAGCTAATATTCTCTTCTACCGGTACCGGTACAGAACCAACAAAATAACGATCAAAATCCCAGTAGTTTTATTTTGTAAAAGTTAACAACTGGGGACTTCCCTGGTGGCGCAGTGGTTAAGAATCCACCTGCCAATACAGGGGACACGGGTTTGATCCCCAGTCCGGGAAGATCCCACATGCTGCAGAGCAACTAAGCCTGTGCACCACAACTACTGAGCCTGCGTGCTGGAACTACTGAAGTCCGTGCACCTAGAGCCCATGCTCTGCAACAAGAGAAGCCACCACAATGAGAAGCACGCGCACCGCAACGAAGAGTAGACCCCACTTGCCGCAACTAGAGAAAGCCCACGTGCAGCAACAAAGACCCAACGCAGTCCCCCCAAAAAAAAGTTAACAAGTGATTCTAAAATTTATATAGAGATGCAAATATCTAGAGTAGCTAAAACAATTTCAAACAAGAAGAAAAAAGCTAGAGAAGTTACACTACCTGATTTCAAATCATACTATAAAGCTACAGTAATCTGGACAATGAGATTTTGGCATAAGGACAGACATACAGATCAATAGAACAAAACAGGCAGTCCAGAAATGAACTCACATTTATGGCCAACTGATTTTTGACAAAGACACCAAGATAATTTGATGGGAAAGAAATAATGTTTTCAAAAAAAACAGAAAAAATATCCACGTTAAAAATAAACTTAAAAGATGCAGACATAGAGAATGGACTTGAGGACATGGGGTGTGGGGAAGGGTAAGCTGGGACGAAGTGAGAGAGTGGCATGGACATATATACACTACCAAATGTAAAATAGATAGCTAGTGGGAAGCAGCCACATAGCACAGGGATATCAGCTCAGTGTTTTGTTACCACCTAGAAGGGTGGGTATAGGGAGGGTGGGAGGGAGATGCAAGAGGGAGGGGATATGGGGATATATGTATACATATAGCTGATTCACCTTGTTATACAGCAGAAACTAACACAATATTGTAAAGCAATTATACTCCAATAAAGATGTTAAAAAATAAAATAAAAATAAACTTAGACACATCTTACATCACATACAAAGATTAACTCAAAATGGATCATAATACTAAATATAAGATATAAAACTATAAAACTTTTAGAGAACATGTGGAAGAAGATCTTTGTGACCTTGGGTTAGGTAAAGATTTTTTAGATATGATACCAAAGCACAATCAATAAGAAAAAAATGATAAATTGAATTTTATCAGTATCTTTTAAACTTTATTCTTCAAAAGACACTGTTTAAGGAAATAAAAAGACAAAGCACAGACTGGGAGAAAATATTTACAAAACACATATCTGATAAAGGACTCATACCCAAAAAATATAAAGAACAATTAAAACTCTAGAATAAGAAGACATACAACTCAATTTTTTAAATGAGTAAAAGATTTGATGGCACATGAAAAGATGTTCAACATTATTAGTCATTAGGGAAAGGCAAATTAAACTACAATGAGCTACCACTACATCTGCTAGAATGACTGAAATCAGAAAGACTTAACAATAGCAAGTATCACTGAAGATGTGGAGACACTAAAATACTTTTATGCTGCTGGAGAGAGTGTGAAAAGACAAAAAGAGTTTGGCAGTTTCTTGGATGTGTAAACTTATCATATGTCCCAGAAATTCCACCCCATGTATCTATCCATAAGTAATAAAAAACATATGTCCACACAAAGACTTGTACATGAATGTTCATAGCAGCAATATTCAAAAGAGCCAAAAACTGTAAACAATACAAATGTCCATTAACTGGTGAATGGATGCACACAATATGGTATATCCATGCGATGAAATATTATTCAGCAATAAAAAAGAACAAACTACTGAAACTTGCAACAACACAAATGACCTCATAAATATTATGCTAAGTGAAAAAGACAAACACAAATGTTTACATAATGTATGATTCCATTTATATGAAATTTCTAGAGAAGGCAAAGCTATAGAGATAGAAAGCAGATCAGTGGTTGCCTAGGGCTAAAGGTAAGAATGGAGATTGACTACAAATGGGCAGGAATAAACTTTTGGGAGTGATGGAAATGTTCTAAAGTGGAATTGTGATGATGTTGCACAAATGCTTAGGTTTACTAAAATTTATCAAACTGTACACTTATGCTATACAAAATTGTAAATTACATCTCAATATATACTTTTAATCTTTAGCTGGCTCCCAAATCATACATGTGTCAGAAAAATTCAGATAAAGATGATAGAACTTAACTGTGATTTTAGCTTCCACACAAGAGACAGAGTTTGAAGTTTGAGTCCAACTAAGTTTATTACCTACCAAAATGAACAAAAAAAATCAGAATTTTTGGAAGACTATAACAGAATCCACAACATAACACTGACAATGTCCACAATATAATCTAAATTTTCTAAATATATATATATATATATATTTTTTTTTTTTTTACAAAGAAGTCCCATTTTATTCTTGAGAGCATACAAATCCCTTTCCTCATAAGGAAAAGTACTTTCCCCTTCTCTTGGGTGAGAGATATGACTCTTCCACAGTTCCCAGCTTTCTCTTCTACCGGTACTTGTACATGCCAGTTAAAGCGTTTGTAGAGATAGGTGATGCGTTTGTTCAGGTTGTGCAGGTCATCAATGAACATCCGATTTCCAACCATTCTCTTCTTTCGGATACAATGCTGCAATTCATTCCCCTTCCAGCCTCGAAGACATATGGGGCCCTTGATCAGTTCTTTGGGGTGCTTTTCAAAGTTTCCCAGGATCCCGATGTTGTCATATACCCCAAATACGGCCCTCTTCTCATTCCAACAATCAACCACTTTGTGGGGCGGAAGGGTGACCCTTACATGGAACAATCTAGGAACACCCAGAGAGAAGCTTCTGCAGGCCAAAATATAGTATTTATTAAGAGTTTATTGTGCATATAAGAACAGTTTGTGAACTGGGAGCTTTCAGATTTAAAACTAATATGAAGCTCAGGGGGATGACATTACAGGACGGTTTATAAAGTGAAAATGGTTGATTATTATAATGGGGGTTTCCGGATTGCAGGGGATTGGTTAAAAGGGATTATCTGATACCATTTTTAGGAAGACAACTTAAGTTTCTTTTATGATTATCAGAAGCATTTACAAGAAGCAGCCCAAGTTAAGTTTCACTTGTTTTGCAAAATAAGCTAAATTAAGTTACACTTACATGGTTTAAGTGGTTTTGTCTGCTCAGGGAGTTTTCAAGTCTGGGCTCCATTTTGTCAAGGATTTTTAGAGCAGCTATTATAACTACAGTCAAGGATTTTTAGAGCAGCTATTATAACTACACTCAGTGGTAAAGAAAAATATTCTGGTAATGAATGGAAAGTTAGGGAAGCTCAGTAAAGACATAGAAATTATGCAAAAGAAACTAATGAATTCTAAAACTGAAAAATGAAATCTCTGAAATTAAAAAAAAATCCTTGGATAGGCTTGAAAACAAAATAGAGATGACAGAGAAAACAGTCAGTGAGCTTGAGGATACAATAGAAAATATCCAATCTGAAAAATAAACCAAAAAAATTAGAAGAAAATTAATAGAGCCTCAGAGAACTCAATGTCAAAAGATCTAACACGTGTAATTGGAGGCCCAGGATGAAAAGAATTATGGCAGAATAAGTATTTGAAGAAATAGCCAAAATTTTCCCAAATTTGGTGAAACACATAAACATAGAAGCTTGGTGAACCCAGAACATGATAAATATAAAGGAGCTATGTGTAGACACATCATCATCTAACTGCTGAAAATCAAAGAAAAAGATAAAATCTTGCAAGCAGTCAGAAAAAAATGACACAATTACACAGGAGAAAATGGTTCAAATGATCACAGTCTTTTCAACTGAAACTATGGAGGCCAGAAATTCATGAAACAATATCTTCAGGGTGTTGAAAGAAAAAACTGTATCAATCCAGGATTTCATATGCAGCAAATACATCTTGCAAAAATGAAGGTGAAATAATGTTTTCAAATAAAAGAAAACTAAGGGGCTTCCCTGGTGGCGCAGTGGTTGAGAATCTGCCTGCCAATGCAGGGGACACAGGTTTGAGCCCTGGTCTGGGAGGATCCCACATGCCGTGGAGCAACTAGGCCCATGAGCCACAATTGCTGAGCCTGCGCGTCTGGAGCCTGTGCTCTGCAACAAGAGAGGCTGCGATAGTGAGAGGCCCGCGCACCGCGATGAGGAATGGCCCCCGCTTGCCGCAACTAGAGAAAGCCCTCGCACAGAAACAAAGACCCAACACAGCCGTAAATAAATAAATAAATAAATAAATAAATAATTAAACTCACAAAAAAAAAAAAAAAGAAAACTAAGAAAATTTGTCACCTAACAGATCTGCTGAAATGCTAAATAAAATTCTTCAGGCTAAAGAAAAATGAAAACTCAGATCTTCAAGAAGGAATAAAAATACTTGGATGTAAATGTAAATACATGAGCTAATGTAAAATATTATTTCCCCACTTAATCTCTTTAAAATTATATATATTAAAATATATCTAGGTGTTTAGGTCAAAAATTATAAAATTTTTGTGTGGGATTTATAATACATATAGATGCAACACATATGAAAATTATTGCATAAAGATTGTTTGGGGAATAATAGACCTTTATGGTTGTAAGTTTTCTATATTTTATGTGAACTAGCTCATTATTAACTCTAAATTGAAATAAAAAGTTAAGTATATCTATTAACCTTCAGAGCAACCACTTAACCTGGGATTATAATCTCTTAAAAAGCAAGACCTGTGTTTTATTCATCTTTCATCCTGAATGATAAACCACTGAGTAATGAATCATATGACTGAATAAATATAGTGAAACAGTTTGTTGAGATGTTTTGAATCGACCCTTTTAACTGACACTTGTTCACAGCTGAGTTATGATTCTACTTTTAGCACAACTGGATATAGTAAAGGCATAATAAATGCTATTATTATTATTATTAGTGTTCCTAACGATGCCTTTGGAACACAATAATGTCATGGGTCACAAATTTTGAATCATCAAAGAATAATCAATTCATAGATAAGGGCACAGATTTAGAGTGCCAAGACTTAGGTTAGAGTCTCACTAACCACCTAGGTGACCTCTTAATTTATGTCTAAAGTGAGATGGTGATCAAACTTGCTTTATAGGGCTGTTGAGAAGATTAAACAAAAATTCATGTAAATTGTTTAGCACAGTATTTGGGACAAAGAAAGTACTCAATAAATATAGGCTGCACTTATTGAAGGAAGTTTTGGGGTTGACAATACCTAATACAAACTCTTTAAAAATTTGTAATCCATGTATATCACATATATATACATATATATATATATATATATATATATATATATATATATATGTGTGTGTGTCAACTCTGTACTAATCAGAACATCTGATTAACCAGAACATCCATTCCCCAATCTTGGTGGATCACTGTGTTATGTGTTATGTAACTCTATCTTGTTATGAAAACTTCCACATTTTCAATCTAAAATACGACACAAATGAACTTATCTATGAAACAGAAACAGACTCACAGACATAGAGGACAGACTTGTGGTTGCCAAGGGGGAGGGGGGGTGGGGGAGAGATGGATTGAGAGTTTGGGATTAGCAGATGCAAACTATCATATATAGAATGGATAAACAACAAGGTCCTACTGTATAGCACAGGGAACTATATTCAATATCCTGTGATAAACCATAATGCAAAAGAATATGAAAAAGAATGTATATGTATGCATAACTGAATCACCCTGCTGTACAGCAGATATTAACACAACACTGTAAATCAACTATACTTCAATAAAATAAAATTTTTAAAAAAAGAAAGCTTCCACATTTTCAAATCATTTGTTTTGTTTCCAACAAATAAAAAGCAAGATTGGATCTACTATCCTATCACTTGAAATAGTAGCAACACAGATCCACTATCCCGCTGCAAAACCCTTGGGACGTGATGTCTTTTGGAATTCAGAATGTCTTGGATTTTAGAAAGTCATGACTATCTTAAGTAACAACCTTAGGGGAGGCTGGCAGTTGCTTTTAATCAAACATATTAATAATTCCTCAGTCATTAATACATAGGCCCTCCATATCCACGGGTTCTGCATCTGGGGATTCAACCAACCACAGACTAAAAATATTCGTAAAAAAAGAAAATTCCAGAAAGTTCCTAAAAAAAACCTTGAATTTGCCACAGGCTGGTAACTATTTACATAGCATTTACATTGTGTTAGGTACAATAAGTAATCTAGAGATGATTTTAAGTATATGGGAGGATATGTGCAGGTTATATGCAAGTACTACACCATTTTATATTAGAGACTTAAGCATCTAGGAATTTTCGTATCTGCAGGGGGGCCTGAAACCAATACCCTGCAGATACCAAGGGACAACTGTATTTACACAAAGTGAGGTAAAGTGAGCCTATAAATTGCCACAGATAATTTTCAGTCAGATCTTAACCACTTAATGAGCTTGCTACAATATGCGCCAATTTTTTTCAGGTTTTCAATTTTAGAATTGCAAATAAGGGATTGTGGACCTGTGATAGCAAACACTTAAACTGTATTTATCATGATCCAAGCATGTTCTAAATGCTTTATATATCAATATATTTGATCCACAACAAGCCTACCTGGTAGATACTAGGATTAGCCTGATTATACAAATGAAGAAACTAAGGCACAAAGAAGTTAAGTAGTTTACCCAGAGTTACATACCTAATAAGATGTAGAATCAAGATTCTGTTCCAGAGCTTATTCCTTTACCACCTCGCTTTGCTGGCTTTCTGAACTCTAATTTAAGTTCTAATTACCTGTAAAGCAACACATTTAAAGGTCATTCTAAATAACAATTTCAAAATTCACCTGGATATCAGTCATTTTCTGGCCAGAGACCATTAGGACTGTAGAAGAATGCCCTTGCTCTGTATGCACTCTTGCACTGTAAATGGAAATAGAAAATCTTACTCAAAGTTCCAATATGTACAATACCCACCAATGTGTACCAATAACCACATATTCTTTTTCTCTGCCATGCTGGCAGTGAAAGAAATAGCAGGGAGTGAGAAATTAGTGGGAGAGGCAAGCAGAAGGGAAAATAACATGTGAAAATCAATAGACTCCCAAGCGGGTAGCCTTTTGTCATTCCCATGTGTTCAGCCCGTCTCTTAAGAGAACAAGGTGGCAAGTTGTCTGGGTTTGACTAGAAGTTACAATGCCTTGGGTCTCCTAGATGTCCTCTCGAGAAATTATATAAAAGTCACATTCGAATGCTGGTTATTGATTTAGAACATTTCTCACCTCTGATTCACTCAATGTATTAAAAACAACATGAAAAACTTTACCAGAATTTTCTACAACTTAAATTCAACTACAAACATATATTCTTTGAGGTCTCCTTAGTAACTGTAGAAAATCAAGTAATCAGCATTTTCCAAATTAGATTTCTTTATAGGTACCTAGTAACCATATTCTGTCCAAATATCTTCTGTTTAGGTGATTGGATTTGCAGTCTAGGACATCACTGTTGAAAATGTAATTTTTTAATGAAATGTTTTCATTGTTAGTCAAAGAAACAAGGCATTCATTGTGTCCCTTGCCAACCCGGACATAGTCAAATCTAGGCTGTGTCTGCAAGTTGAAAACCATTTTAATTATATGTCTATATTCCTGTTGGAAAACAATCTGCCTTACTTTATACTCTTGTTTTCCTATTCTCATTTCATGCCCCGGGCCCGCAGGTAATCATAGTGTTGGCTCTCACATTTGAATAACAATTTTAGTGAGATTAGATTTGGTTCTCCTTAGTGAAAATGTTGATTCACTGTAATATTGTATTTATGGTGTTTAGAGTACACACAGAAGGTGAAGAAGTCTAAGAACCAAAGGGTCCACAAGTTGCTTAATTCTAAAAAAAAAATGAAAAAGCTACGATAACTGGACCCATCTTGAAAGATCCAAAAAACAAATGAGAATATAACAATATATGAAATGAACCACCTCCAGACCCCAGCCTTGGATGTCATCAAGTATTAAAAAAGAAAGAAAAAAAGAAGAAGCTTTAGATCAAATGGGCAAAATTGGAAAAGGACAAAACTATATAGATGAAACTTTCAAACAACTCAGTAGCCCCTATTTTCTCTCTCCCCAAGGGCAGAAGGGTCATTACTGCCATTGAGGGACAGTGAAATATCCTCCTCATTGCCAAATTGAACCAAGCTCCTCTCTTATGGGTGATCATAGCGAGGGTAAGTACACTAAACGAATCAGGGAAAGAGATTGCCGGCAGGGATGTCTGCAGACAAGGCATGAAAGAGCTCTTCTCTAGGTTTTACCAGGGCAATCACATTAAGGGAAGAGAAACTTTCAATCAACTAGAATGAAAAGGTTATTATCCCAGAAGTCCTCTTTTTTTACTTGGTTACAATTAAACATCATGGGTTAAGAAGAAGAAGGAAACTAGCACTTGAACACCACAGTGGTCTAGGCACTTTGTTCATGTGATCTCATTTGATGTCATAATAAATTCTGTAACCTAGATGTCTTCTTCCCTCATTATACTGATGAGACTACAGCAGAAAAGCTGGGTAACTTGTCCACCATTACTCTATTGGTAAGGGACAAGACGGGATTCAAACGTAAGGCTGTGTGACTTCAAAATATGTGCCCTTCCCACTGCTTTTGGAAAACTTTCCCTCCCAACAAACAGGTTCCCTCCTTCTTGCTTCTTTTCGCAGAAATATAAGCTCATTCCCTCCTCCTTACCTGAGGAAAGAATTCTCCTTCCAACTGGACCATCGTTGCCTCCCCTCAAACAGTCTCCTCTTTAATCAACCGTTTTACCTTGAACATCTTTAGGAAATCCCATTTACAAAAACACAGTGGTCTGGGAACCAGCAAAGTCAGGACAAAAGGACAAAATCCTTTCAAACTGTGCTTTTTGAAATGGAAGGAATGGACATTGTTTTTGTTTGTAACACAAATGAGCAATTGGGTTTAGGTCTATTCTAGATCACCCCTCAAAATGATACTTGTGTACCCAAGTGCTAGTGATGGCCTAGACTACAGGTCTGTTCAGGGGATTCTGTCCCACAAGGATCTCTGAATCCGGGGATGGGAAATGTGGAAATGGACATTGAGCAATCCTCGAGTTCTTTCCTTTACTTTCTTTGTCTTCATACCAGACCTTACTGAACAGGTAAGGGAAAATTAAGGTGACTGTGGGGTAAAAGGTTTGAAACTGCATATTAAATATGACTTTCCTAACAGTTTTGAGGCCAAAATAATATAATGGCAGGGCGGGGGGGTGGGGAGGTAGACTCCAAGGAGAGTTACATGGACGGTGTAATGGCTATTTTGTCCAGGTCATAAAAAGGCATGACAAGGTATTCTCAACACAGAACACTTCTTTAGAAACCAGAATTTTTTCTGTCCTTCAGATCTGCTGTTTCTCCTCTAGTCTGCAATTGGACAAATCCCTTCCTAGCTTTCTTTAACAGTGGATAACAGTCAACTCATTTTCTCAGAAGTTCAGTATTACTCAACCTTGTTAAACTCTCAGGTATTCTGAGAATACTTGTGATTTCTATGTGCTGCCCATATACACATTTTTAAAACTGCACTTGTAATCTTAATTTATACTTTATAAATGATCACCAGTTACAGTAAAAGTTTAAAGTAAAATTCCCCTGAAGTCAGTACATGAAGGATTAGTTTTTCCCTGAGACTGGGAAATGAGGGAATATGAACCTTAAATGGTTAAGCTTAGGACACAATGACTGATAACAAGAGATACAAAAGAGAGAAGAAAAGCTCTCAGGTCAGTTAAGTTGACTGTGTCCTGAATGCATTAACAGTTAAGAAATGTTTATCTAACCAATTCCCTTAGTTCTGATTTCACATTCATCAAGTAAGTTTCAGGTTATAATTTTACATCTCATGTTCAATTATCTACAGAAAGAGAATGGACCAATCACAGACTATGGTTTTCTGACTAGTGTGACAACTGTACTTCTCATTAAAAATTAATAAATTAGCACCAAATTTTGGATATCAACCTTATAAACGTGGTTTACATGAAACCATCACTGAGAAATGCATCCATTTCATGAGCTGACTAAAGCTTCAGGGCTTCAAGCCTAGACAAGTCAGGGCCAAATCACTTATTGTGATAAATTCACCAAAATAAAGCCCCCTCACAGGGTTCTGTGAGGTGTCTACAAAGCCAGCTGCTGGCTTGGCCCTGACAACACACCTCTCACAGACTGGGTCTGTCTTCACATTTCTATTCCTTCTGTGTACCAGTGTTAACCATAGCAGCCCACTAACTACTGGCATCCTAGCCAGCCTTATGGGCAGAAATTTACCACAAACAGCACATATACTTCACATCTAATTGGGGGAAAATGCACTTTCGTTGTTTTCTCATCCACTTGTGTCAACTGTCAATTATCACTTTCAGAAAGAAAAACGAAATTAAACAAGGGAAAGTCAATAATCACTGCCCTCCTTTTGCCACCAAGAACAACAAGCTAATACATAAAAGATATTTTTAAAAAATATTCCAGACTTACAGATTTTTTCCAATTTACATGGTTGCTTGTTTACTTTCACCAGTTTTGATAAGGAAATACAAGGGTTTTTTTTTCTCTTTCTTGAACATCTAAGAGCAGACAGATTTGCACATCCATCATCAAGGTAGGATACTGTGAATATATTTTATTCATGTTTACCCATGTTATCTAGAGAGTTGTTTGCTTTTCTGACTATTTCTGGGGAAAAGTGAGAGCTCTGCTTTACAGGACTATCACAAACAACCGTAATGTAATTTCATGACAGCCAACAGGAAGAAGCACTTCTCTATCGGTTTCCAGGTGTAAATTTGAATTAAATCAACCGATACTTATTGAGTCCCTAATTGCGTGCTCAGCACAGAGGAATCCCCAAGTTTATAGTCATGAAAATGTTATACTTGAAATAGGTTTTAGGAGACAGAGACAAGCGGGGTCTTCACTTGTTCTCATGTTGCTACCATAAAAAGTTTCATTTTTCTCTGTGAAAAATGAAATAAGATCTAACCATATTACAGTCAAAGGAGAGTTAAAATTTAACTTAAACACCTTAGCCACAGAAGTCTTAGGTGTAGTCTTATTGGTCATTAATAGTCTTTGAGACTATAATCAAGGGATGGCTGCTGCCATGCACAACGATGGAGTCTTGTGGAAAGAGTATGTATGCTTCTGTCACCAGAAACGACAAGCAATATTATAATATAAACCACCCTATTCCAATTAATCAACAAAGTCTTGGTAAAAAGGGAGAAGAAAATGTTACACAATAATAAATGATAACCACAACAAATGTGTATGATTTCTTACCTCTTGTATTAGCTCTTTTTAAATATACTTTTGTGCTTATTGTTTTAATAATGTAGGGGATGACATATCCTCTGAATGGATGAGGAGACTGAGGAACCATAAATTCCTCAGTGCCCTGGGGAATTTAACTAAGCATTTTTAGGATAGCTTTGGAAAATGAGTGAGAGTGATCTCTGATGTGAAGATACAATTTTGCTAGGTTTAGAGAATAGACTATGCAAACAGTTACACTGTTCTGTTTCCCATGAGTGACCAACCATAAAGCCCCTCTGAGAACTAAAAGATGCAATGTAGCTGACTAGAAACAATACTGAAAGTCTCACAGACTGAATTTTGGTGGCTTTCATACGTTTTTCTTTGTTTTGTTTGTTTGTTTGTTGCTTTCTTTGGTGAAGAATTTTTAATCTCCCTTCATGGCCTTCATCTCAACTTCTATTTATCCAGCCTTTTTCACAAAGTCTCTCAATCATTCCAGTGTAAACTGAACTAGTTTCTCTAGCCTCTGCAATTTAATATATAGGGGACATTTGTCATTAGCCATTCTACTTCTTAATAGCACTCTAACATCCTTTTAGGAAATGATTTCTCTTCTTTGTGTATTATCACAGTTGGAGAATAACTGTTGGGGCCTGTCAGGCTCCCATCTCTAAATACCGCCTGCGGGTGGGCACATCAGCCCATTGAATGCTTTCATCCTACACTATGAACAAGTGAGGCAAGAACAAAACAAATGGTTGATAATCATATACAGGGTGTCAACATAACAGCAGAATCCTGACAAGACTGTACTTCCTGCTTCTTTGCTCTTCAGAGCTACCTGAAATCCTCCCCATTCCCAAGCCTGGTCTCCTACCTAGCCTCCAACTGACTGTGAGAGTCTCTGAAAGCTTTTGAAACAACTTCAGTTTTTGCTTAGTCAGTGGACTTCTGTTGCTTGCAACCAATATCCCTTATTAACATACATGTCGGTAATTGATTATATATTTTCCATAATTTCTGTACTTCAATTTTGTCTCCCCAACAGGATTTTTAGTTACAGAGTTAATATTTACTAAATGCTGAAAAATCTTACAATAATAGAAAACATAAACTAAAGAAGACTTTTTAAATAAGTTATAGATAAAGAAACAGACACTATAGCTAAAGTAACTTACCACAGGTCATATACTTAGCAGTGGAATCACCAACTAGAACAAGGATTACCTGCTCTGCTGTTTATTTCCACCAGAACAAGCTTCCTTCTTGTTCATTAAGTGGTTTTTTTGGGAAAACATTAATACTAAACTATGAATCATATTCTCAGATAATAGTCAAAGAGAATATAATATGCCCTAAGAGCAGTTATAGAGCACTCTAACAAAACAATAGAACTGCATCCGTCATTTTAGGACATCACCCCACGGAGCTAACGGAACACAGGAAATAATTCCCAAGAATGTGCCAAAGAAAGTAATTTCCCATAAGAACTCAAGGAAATATACTGCTATAATGATGACTGCAATAACTGATATACTATTCACAAGTCTTCATTTGTCATGAGCTTTATAGAGTTATTTCCATACTGAACAGAAATTTTTCTCTCAGTTTCTTCCATGAAACAGCTGCAATACTTAATGTTCCAGGATTAACTAAAAGGTATCATGTTGGATTCAGAGTGACTATTTGCATAAGTGTAGGAGATAGAAGTTTAAGGATTATACTGAGAGATGGTGTAATTCATATTAAAGAAGAAGTCAGGAATATTGCTGCTAGAGGGCTGAGCACACGTCCCTTGCAGTCTATGCATTCTTTAACGTGGTTATGGAAGAACTGACTCTAATGAGAGACAACACGCACTGCTCCGGCCAGAGATTTCCATCTCTGGAGTTTATAGCTAAGTCCAAGAGGAAAGGTTTACTCTTCTGGGAGTTAAATCATAAATATCAAAGAGTAGAACTTTTAGCTGCCATGCTTTCATAATTTTCCACACATTTTCTATTTGCTAGCAAATTAATAGTTTGTTCTTCTTTCTTTGGGCATGATTAATATGAATTATTTACAACAACACTTGGACCCATCATTTCAGTCTTAGAGCAAACAGATATATCATCTAGAATCTAGACGTCAGTTATAACTACTTAAGTATGTGCACCCCCGTGATGGGCAAGAATTTAATCCTCAGGAATGCAGAGTTGCGTGAGATGAAAAATCAAATAGCATAAATGAATTTTGTATAACTAGCTTGACATAGGAATAGCATTGTGGTCATAAGAGAACAAATGTAAGATATCTTAATAGTTTCTTACCTCTGAGACCAGAAGTATTTAGAATTATATGATATGTGTGACCCATTAAATAAAATTATATTAACAAATTCAGAGTCTTCTACAAAGAGGGTAGGGCCAAGAAACTGTTTGAAAATTTTTTGAGGAAAGCAAAATTGCTATCAAAATATTTTACCATGGCCTACAAGGCCTTCTGTTACTTGGCTTTCTGCCCGTTTTACCAGAAGTATCTTCTATCACTGCCTGTCTAACTAAACTCCAGCCATACCGACCATTTTTCTTGATCTTACCTTGGGTCATTTTATACTTTTGCCCCAGAGTTTGGCATGAGTGGCTCTCTCTCATCATGGAAATTCTCAACCCAAAGAGGCTTCCTAGACCACCACAGCTAAAGGAGCCTCCTACCCACTCCCACCTTCATAATTACTTTCTACTTATTACTCTATTCTCTTCACAGCACTAATACCAAATAAAATTATCCCACTTATTTGTAATCAGTTTATTTATAGTTCAAAATCTATGGAGGAATGAGCATGAAACAGTTTCATTTTTTTCCAATCACTGGCTTCAACCTTGCACAGTTCAATTTTCCTCTCCTGCCTCTTAACAATAACTCAGGCAGCTCTCAAAGATGTTCGGTCACTTTCAGTTATTAAAAATTAGTCTAGTTCATTTTTAAACCTCAGTCTCATTCTCTTTCTCAGCATGTTCCTTCTCAATTCCTCTCCATTCCTACCAATATTAGGGCTTCTGGAATTGGGGATGAAAAGGGAAAAAATAGGAAAAATAGCCAAGATCTTATATAACCAGGTGCCTATCAGTGGTTCTCTCTTGGTCACTGAGCCTTCTGTGGGTAAGACACCCCCGGCCTTTCATGTTCCTCTTGCAGCAAGCCTCCAACTGCTGATTCTTCAGAAAACCCAGAGAGATCCTTCACTTAGACAGTCTCACCCTGCCTCATGTCTTCCAACCTTCCCACAGCAGCTGCCCTAGTGGTACACCACAAAGCTCTTAGTGTCAAAACCTACTCACCAGGTGAGGTAAGAGAAGGTCAGCTCGAGTCCATCTACAGTTTATAGTGTCTACTTGAACTGCAGAACTCTCATATCCTTGCCATGCAAAGTTTCAAGGACAGGCCACTTCCTCTCTCTGTTCTGTCATTTGTTTCCAGGTTTTTTTTCCTCTATGTTAAAATGGCATAGAGGCTGATCAGCAAGTACATGCATAAGCTGATGATCCAATAGAAAATAAGATGCAGTCTCACTTTCTTGCAGATACCCCCAACCTCTATGGGTGGCTTTCTTGCAGCTTCTCTCACTTAGCTTTTGGAGTTAACAAACACTCACTTGACTTTTAGGAGACACCTCCTCAACTCCACCAAGTAGAAGAGGAGAAAATGCCAAGCACTCTCACTTTAGAGAGCTGCTTCTCTCTTTCTCTCTCCATCCCTCTCTACTCCCCTCTAAGAGAGACTGAACGGAAATGAAGAAAGGGGAGCTGGCCAAGCCTCGATGGGATGTTTGTCCCCAATTCTTTGCTGTCGTCTTTAGAATCTGAAGCACTCAACACATTTTTTAACCTCAGATTTAGCTCCTAAGTCATCAATATACGAGTAACAAAAAAGGTCTCTTTTACTTAGCATCCTGTATTAAACTTTATTTTACTTATGTGTGTTTATTTTTTAGTACCTCCCATGAGAGCAAAACTCTAAACAGGGCAAGGATGCCGTAATTCACTACCATATCCCCAGCCTCCAGTATATGACTTGGTACGTATGAGGCACTGAATAATATTGATTGATTGATGGTATAAATGCAAAAATAATGAAGTTTAAGGAAAGTTGTGGTTTGGGGGTTTTACTACTTCCCAGTGCTCAAAACAAGAAAAGGAGATCCTGGATCTACAATAGTGACCAGACTAACTCAACTGTAACAAGCTAGTGATCAAACTGCAATGAGAATTAGGGTTCCCCCCAACTTTTCCTTTTTTTTTCTCTCTCTCTTTCTTCCCTTCTTCCTCCATTACTGTCCTTGCTCCCTCCCTCCCTTCCTTCCTTCCTTAAACACGGAACAAAAATATGTAGTACCTCATATTCATACATAGCGTAAACAGAAAAGATATATTAATTTAAGGTGAAATTTTGAAATGTTGGGAAACCAGAACAGCAAGTTGACTAGTTTAGAGCAGATCTTGGATATAAAACTGAGTTTCAAAGGACCTTAAGCTAAGCAAACAGTAATATAGCTATATACAAAGAACCTAGTGTTCTTCATATTCTTAATATGAAAAAGATTCCTGGTCATATAATTGCCTTTTCCCACAAACTTTTAGAAGAAAGGGTAATATTTCTTCAGTTCCTCCTCCCACCTTTTTTTCCTTAGTCAGAATATTCTCTTATCAAATTCACGCTGGGGAAAAAGAAAAGTACTGAGCAATGTCTCCCATGGTTCCCTTTAGGACTTTCCTAAATTCCCTCTTGAAGCTTTTCTGTAGGTCCACAAATGATTCCTGATCAAGTGCACCAAAAAAGGCAGTATACTCTAATCCCAAAAGAGAAAAAAGCCAAAGGACTTACCCAGGAGCTTCCACGCAGAGTAAGCACACCATTTTCAGTTAGGTTGCATGATTATTTGATGTGACCTTAAAAGGGGGGGTCTAGTGATAATGCAGTGTATGGCAACCCTCCCCCTCACCACCAAAAGACCCCTTTACCATCACAAAGCTTGAGTTTCTAAAATGATCCCTTCTTAAAATATTTCCTCACTTTTCCCTTCATTGCCCCCAACACCCTGCAGGTTATTATCCTGGCCCACATGAAGCAACCACTAAACACTATGGCAAACGCCACACGGGTAATCAATGACCTTTGACCTCTCCTTCCCACTCACAACATCTGAACAACTAACAGTTGCACAGTTTTTAAGCCTAAAGCAGTTCTCAAATCTGCCCTGCCTCTTTCCCACTATTAAGACAGTCAAGTGCACTGTAGGGAAAAAATTATGCTTCATTGTAGAAGAATATGTATTATTTAGATCACAACTTTCCAAGTATCTGACTCTACTCTTTCATTATTCTTGAGTTACTTTACAGCTCTGTAAGTTGTAACTGATAACAATGCACAATAATTATTGTCTATAAATGTGTAAGTTTTGCTTGGTAGAGAGTCAATTAACTTTTCTTCCTTCCCACCCGCCACCCCTGAGGCCAGTATTACTTCGATTTGCACATTTATTTCAATATTCCTGATTTGCAAATATCTTTTTTTTTTTTAATTTTCCCTTGAACTTGTAATACCTCACCAATTTCCTCATTAATGAGTTAAATTAAATCTTTAACATCTATTCATTTTTATATTCGTACTAAGTTGTAATGTTACCTTTTTAAAAAGAAGTATAGTGGGCTTCCATGGTGGTGCAGTGGTTAAGAATCCGCCTGCCAATGCAAGGGACACGGGTTCAAGCCCTGGTCCGGGAAGATCCCACATGCCATGGAGCAACTAAGCCCATGTGCCACAACTACTGAAGCACGCGCGCCTAGAGCCTGTGCTCTGCAACAAGAGAAGCCACCGCAATGAGAATCCTGTGTACTGCAACAAAGGGTAGCCCGCGCTCGCCCCAAAGAGAGAAAGCTTGCACGCAGCAAGGAAGACCCAATGCAGCCAAAAAAAATAAAATAAATAAAATTTTTTTAACATCTTTATTGGAGTATAATTGCTTTACAATGGTGTTAGTTTCTGCTTTATAACAAAGTGAATCAGCTATACATATACATATATCCCCATATCCCCTCCCTCTTGCATCTCCCTCCCACCCTCCCTATCCCACCCCTCTAAGTGGTCACAAAGCACCGAGCTGATCTCCCTGTGCTATGCAGCTGCTTCCCACTAGCTATCTATTTTAAATTTGGTAGTATATAAAAGTCCATGCCACTCTCTCACTTCGTCCCAGCTTACCCTTCTCCCTCCCCGTGTCCTCAAGTCCATTCTCTACATCTGCGTCTTTATTCCTGTCCTGCCCTTAGGTTCTTCAGAACCAATATTTTTTTTTTTTTTTTTTTTTTTTTAGATTCCATATATATGTGTTAGCATACGGTATTTATTTTTCTCTTTTTGACTTACTTCACTCTGTATGACAGTCTCTGTGTCCATCCATCTCACTACAAATAACTCAATTTCGTTTCTTTTTATGGCTGAGTAATATTCCATTGTATATATGTGCCACATCTTCTTTATCCATTCATCTGTCAATGGACACTTAGGTTGCTTCCATGATCTGGCTATTGTAAACAGTGCTGCAGTGAACATTGTGGTACGTGACTCTTTTTGAATTATGGTTTTCTAAGGGTATATGCCCAGGAGTGGGATTGCTGCGTCATATGGTAGTTCAATTTTTAGTTTTTTAAGGAACCTCCATACTGTTCTCCATAGTGGCTGTATCAATTTACATTCCCACCAACAGTGCAAGAGGGTTCCCTTTTCTCCACACCCTCTCCAGCATTTACTGTTTGTAGATTTTTTGATCATGGCCATTCTGACTGGTGTGAGGTGATACCTCATTGTGCTTTTGATTTGCATTTCTCTAATGATTAGTGATGTTGAGCATCCTTTCATGTGTTTGTTGGCAATCTGTATATCTTCATTGGAGAATTATCTATTTAGGTCTTCTGCCCATTTTTCAATTGGGTTGTTTGTTTTTTTGATATTGAGCTGCATGAGCTGCTTGTATATTTTGGAGATTAATCCTTTGTCAGTTGCTTTGTTACTAAATATTTTCTCCCATTATGAGGGCTGTCTTTTCATCTGGTTTATGGTTTCTTTGCTGTGCAAAAGCTTTGAAGTTTCATTAGGTCCCATTTGTTTATTTTTGTTTTTATTTCCATTTCTCTAGGAAGTGGGTCAAAAAGGATCTTGCTGTGATTTATGTCATAGAGTGTTCTGCCTATGTTTTCCTCTAAGAGTTTTACAGTGCCTGGCCTTACATTGAGGTCTTTAATCTATTTTGAGTTTATTTTTGTGTATGGTGTTAGGGAGTGTTCTAATTTCATTCTTTTACATGTAGCTGTCCAATTTTCCCAGCACCAAAAGAAGAAGAGGAAAAAAAGAGGCTGTCTTTTCTCCGTTGTATAGTCTTGCCTCCTTTATCAAAGATAAGGTGACCATATGTCCGTGGGTTTATCTCTGGGCTTTCTATCCTGTTCCACTGAGCTATATTTCTGTTTCTGTGCCAGTACCATACTGTCTTGATTACTGTAGTTTTATAGTGTAGTCTGAGGTCAGGGAGCCTGATTCCTCCAGCTCTGTTTTTCTTTCTCAAGATTGTTTTGGGTATTCGGGTTCTTTTGTGTTTCCATAAAAATTGTGAAATTTTTTGTTCCAGTTATGTGAAAAATGCCATTGGTAATTTGATAGAGATGGCATTGAATCTGTAGGTTGCTTTGGGTAGTAGAGTCATTTTCACAATATTGATTCTTCAATTCCAAGAACATGGTATATCTCTCCATCTGTTTGTATCATCTTTAATTTCTTTCCTCAGTGTCTTATAGTTTTCTGCATACAGGTCTTTTGTCTCCTTAGATAGGTTTATTCCTAGGTATTTTATTCTTTTTGTTGGAATGGTAAATGGGATTGTTTCCTTAATTTCGCTTTCAGATTTTTCATCATTAGTGTATAGGAATGCAAGAGATTTCTGTACGTTAATTTTGTATCCTGCTACTTTACCAAATTCATTGATTAGCTCTAGTAGTTTTCTGGTAGCATCTTTAGGATTCTCTATGTATAGTATCGTGTCATCTGCAAACAGTGACAGTTTTACTTCTTCTTTTCCAATTTTGATTCCTTATATTTCTTTTTCTTCTCTGATTGCTGTGGCTAAAACTTCCAAAACTATGTTGAATAATAGTGGTGAGCGTGGGTAAACTTGTCTTGTTCCTGATCTTAGAGGAAATGGTTTCAGGTTTTCACCATTGAGAATGATGTTGGCTGTGGGTTTGTCATATATGGCCTTTATTATGTTCAGGTAAGTTCCCTCTATGCCTACTTTCTGGAGGGTTTTTATCATAAACGGGTGTTGAATTTTGTCAAAAGGTTTTTCTTCATCTATTGAGATTATCATATGTTTTTTATCCTTCAATTTGTTAATATGGTGTATCACATTGATTGCTTTGCATATAGTGAAGAATCCTTGCATTGCTGGTATAAACCCCACTTGATCATGGTGTATCATCCTTTTAATGTGCTGTTGGATTCTGTTTGTTAGATTTTGTTGAGGATTTTTGCATCTATGTTCATCAGTGATATTGGCCTGTAGTCTTCCATTTTTGTGACATCTTTGGTTTTGGTATCAGGGTGATGGTGGCCTCATAGAATGAGTTTGGGAGTGTTCCTCCCTCTGCTATATTTTGGAAGACTTTGAGAAGGATAGGTGTTAGCTCTTCTCTAAATGTTTGGCAGATTTCATCTGTGAAGCCATCTGGTCCTGGACTTCTGTTTGTTGGAAGATTTTTAATCACAGTGTCAATTTCGGTGCTTGTGATTGGTCTGTTTATATTTTCTATTTCTTCCAGGTTCAGTCTCAGAAGGTTGTGCTTTTCTAAGAATTTGTCCATTCTCCAGGTTGTCCACTTTATTGGCATATAGTTGCTTGTAGTAATCTCTCAAGATCCTTTGTATTTCTGCAGGGTCAGTTGTTACTTCCCCTTTTTCATTTCTAATTCTGTTGATTTGAGTCTTTTCCCTCTTTTTCTTGATGAGTCTGGCTAATGGCTTATCAATTTTGTTTATCTTCTGAAAGAACCAGCTTTTAGTTTTATTGATCTCTGCTACTGTTTCCTTCATTTCTTTTTCATTTATTTCTGCTCTGATCTTTATGATTTCTTTCCTTCTGCTAACTTTGGGTTTTTTTGGTTCTTCTTTCTCTAATTGCTTTAGGTGTAAGGTTAGGTTGTTTAATTGAGATTTTTCTTGTTTCTTGAGGTAGGATTGTATTGCTATAAACTTCCCTCTTAGAACTGCTTTTGCTGCTTCCCAAAGGTTTTGGGTCGTCATGTTTTCATTGTCATTTGTTTCTAGGTATTTTTTTATTTCCTCTTTGATTTCTTCAGTGATATCTTGGTCATTTAGTAGTGTGTTGTTTAGCCTCCATGTGTTTGTATATTTTACAGTTTTTTTTTTTCTGTAATTGATATCTAGTCTCATAGCATTGTGGTCAGAAAAGATACTTGATACGATTTCAATTTTCTTAAATTTACCAAGGCTTGATTTGTGACCCAAGATATGATCTATCCTGGAGAGTGTTCCATGAGCACTTGAGAAGAAAGTGCATTCTGTTGTTTTTGGATGGAATGTCCTATAAATATCAATTAAGTCCATCTTGTTTAATGTATCATTTAAAGCTTGTGTTTCTTTATTTCATTTTGAATGATCTGTCCATTGGTGAAAGTGGGGTGTTAAAGTCCCCTACTATTTTTTTAATAATTTATTTATGTTATTTATTTTTTGCTATGTTGGGTCTTCATTGCTGCACACGGGCTTTCTCTAGTTGTGGTGAGTGGGGGCTACTCTTCGGTGAAGTGTGCAGGCTTCTCATTGCTGTGGCGTCTCTTGTTGTGGAGCACGGGCTCTAGGTGCATGGGCTTCACTAGTTGTGGCACGCAGGTTCAGTAGTTGTGGCTCTTGGGCTCTAGAGCGCAGGATCAGTAGTTGTGGCGCACGGGCTTAGTTGCTCCGCGGCATGTGGGATCTTCCCAGACCAGGGCTTGAACCCGTGTCCCCTGTTTGGCAGGTGGATTCTTAACCACTACGCCCCTCTACTATTATTGTGTTACTGTCAATTTCCCCTTTTACGGCTGTTAGCATTTGCCTTATGTACTGAGGTGCTCCTATGTTGGGTACATAAATATTTACAATTGTTATATCTTCTTCGTGGATTGATCCCTTGATCATTATGTAGTGTCCTTCTTTGTCTCTTGTAATAGTCTTTATTTTAAAGTCTATTTTGTCTGATATGAGAATTGCTACTCCAGCTTTCTTTTGATTTCCATTTGCATGGAATATCTTTTTCCATCCCCTCACTTTCAGCCTGTATGTGTCCCTAGGTCTGAAGTGGGTCTCTTGTAGACAGCATATATACACGTCTTGTTTTTGTATCCATTCAGCCAGTCTATGTCTTTTGGTGGGAGCATTTAATCCATTTACATTTAAGGTAATTATTGATATGTATGGTCTTACTACCATTTTCTTAATTGTTTTTGGTTTGTTATTGTAGGTCTTTTCCTTCTCTTGTGCTTCCTGCTTAGAGAAGTTCCTATAGCATTTGTTGTAAAGCTGGTTTGGTGGTCCTGAATTCTCTTAGCTTTTGCTTGTGTGTAAAGGTTTTAATTTCTCCGTCGAGTCTGAATGAGATCCTTGCTGGGTAGAGTAATCTTGTTGTAGGTTATTCCCTTTCATCACTTTAAATATGTTCTGCCACTCCCTTCCGGCTTGCAGAGTTTCTGAAAGATCAGCTGTTAACCTTATGGGGATTCCCTTGTATGTTATTTGTTCCTTTTCTCTTTCTGCTTTTAATATTTTTTCTTTGTATTTAATTTTTGGTAGTTTGAGTAATATGTGTATTGGTGTGTTTCTCCTTGGATTTATACTGTATGGTACTCTTTGCGCTTCCTGGACTTGATTGACTATTTCCTTTCCCATATTAGGGAAGTTTTCAAGCAAAATCTCTTCAAACATTTTCTCAGTCCCTTTCTTTTTCTCTTCTTCTTCTGGGACCCCTGTAATTCAAATGTTGGTGTGTTTAATGTTGTCCCAGAGGTCTCTGAGACTGTCCTCAATTCTTTTCATTCTTTTTTCTTTATTCTGCTCTGCAGTAGTTATTTCCACTATTTTATCTTCCAGGTCACTTATCCGTTCTTCTGCCTCAGTTATTCTGCTAGTGATTCCTTCTAGAGAATTTTAATTTTCATTTATTGTGTTGTTCATCATTGTTTGTTTGCTCTTTAGTTCTCTAGGTCCTTGTTAAATGCTTCTTGTATTTTCTCCATCCTATTTCCAAGATTTTGGATCATCTTTACTATCATTACTCTGAATTGTTTTTCAGGTAGACTGCCTATTTCCTCTTCATTTGTTTGGTCTGGTGGGTTTTTACTTTGCTCCTTCATCTGCTGCGTATTTCTCTGTCTTCTCATTTTGCTTAACTTACTGTGTTTGAGGTCTTCTTTTCACAGGCTGCAGGTTCATAGTTCCTGTTGTTTTTGGTGTCTGCCCCCAGTGGGTAAGGTTGGTTCAGTGGGTTGTGCAGGCTTCCTGGTGGTGGGGACTAGTGCCTGTGTTCTGGTGGATGAGGCTGGATCTTGTCTTTCTGGTGGGCAGTACCGTGTCTGGTGGTGTGTTTTGGGGTGTCTGTGACCTTATTATGATTTTAGGTAGCCTCTCCGCTAATGGGTGGGTTGTGTTCCTGTCTTGCTAGTTGTTTGACATGGGGTGTCCAGCACTGGAGCTTGCTGGTTGTTGAGTGGAGCTGGGTCTTAGCATTGAGATGGAGATCTCTGGGAGATCGCTTGCCGATTGATATTAGGTGGGGCTGGGAGGTCTCTGGTGGTCCATTGTCCTTAACTTGGCTCTCCTACCTCAGAGGCTCAGGCCTGACACCCGGCCGAAGCACCAACACTCTGTCAGCTACACGGCTCAGAAGAAAAGGGAGAAAAAAAGAAAGCAAGAATAAAATAAAATAAAATAAAATAAAGTTATTAAAATAAAAAAGATATATATTATAAAAATACAAAAAAATTGTTATAAAAAAAAAGAAAGCAACCAAACCAATAAACAAATCCACCAATGATAACAAGTGCTAAAAACTATACTAAGATAAACATAAAAATCAGAAACTAGTCAGTCGCATACAGCAAACCCCATGTCTACAGTTGCTCCCAGAGTCCACCCTCTCAATTTTGGGATGATTCATTGTCTATTCAGGTATTCCACAGATGCAGGTACATCAAGTTGACTGTGGGGATTTAATCCACTTCTCCTGAGGCTGCATGGAGCAATTTCCCTTTCTCTTCTTTGTTTGCACAGCTCCTGGGGTTCAGCTTTGGATTTGGCCCTGCCTCTGCATGTAGGTCTCCCTCTGGTGTCTGTTCTTTGCCCAGACAAGATGGGGGTAAAGGAGCAGCTGATTGGGGGCTCTAGCTCACTCAGGCCAGGGGTAGGGAGGGGTACAGAATGTGGGGCAAGCCCACAGCAGCAGAGGCCAGCATGACATTGCAACAGCCTGAGGCATTCCGTGTGTTCTCCTGGGGAACTTGTCCCTGGATCACTGGACCCTGGCAGTGGCAGGCTGCACAGGCTCGCGGGAGGGGAGGTGTGGATAGTGACCTGTACTTGCACACAGGATTCTTGGTGGCTGCAGCAGCAGCCTTAGTGTTTCATGCCCATCTCTGGTGTCCACGCTGACAGTCGCGGCTCATGCCCATCTCTGAAGCTCATTTAGGTGGTGTTCTAAATCTCCTCCCCTTGCACACCCCGAAACAATGGTCTCTTGACTCTTAAGCAGTTCCAAATTTTTTCCCAGACTCCCTCCCGGTTACCTGTGGTGCACTGGCCCCCTTCAGGCTGTGTTCACACAGCCAACCCTAGTCCTCTCCCTGGGATCTGACCTCCGAAACCCGAGCCTCAGCTCCCAGCCCCCAGCCACCCTGGCAGGTGAGCAGACAAGCCTCTTGGGCTGGTGAGTGCTGGTCGGCACCGATCCTCTGTGCGGGAATCTCTCCGCTTTGCCCTCTGCACCCACTGCTGCACTCTCCTCCGTGGCTCTGAAGCTTCCCCCATGCCCACCTCCTGTTTCCACCAGTGAAGGGGCTTCCTAGTGTGTGGAAACTTTTCCTCCTTCACAGCTCCCTCCCAGAGGTGCAGGTCCCATCCCTATTCTTTTGTCTCTGTTTTTTCTTTTTTCTTTTGCCCTACCCAGGTACATGGGCAGTTTCTTGCCTTTTGGGAAGTCTGAGGTCTTCTGCCAGCGTTCAGGAGGTGTTCTGTAGGAGTTGTTCCACATGTAGATGTATTTTTGATGTATTTGTGGGGAGGAAGGTGATCTCCACGTCTTACTCCTCCCCCATCTTGAAGGTCCTCCCCACAATGGCACTTTTTAACATTCAAGGTCATCAGTTAATATGGCCCCTTTGGCCATCCTACTCCCCACTCTTTGATACCAAAACAGCCTAAATCATTGTTCTCTGAGTAAACCATAGACATTTTTGTTTCTTTTTTCTGGTTCTTCCCCAAGTCTATTTATCTATTCATGTCTTGTCTAACTCCACAGCTGGACCCATGGACCAGTGGATACACTGGACCACTGGGACAGTCTTGATTTCATAGTCAGGAAGGCATCTTGTGTATATTTATGCACAATCAACAATTTTTTCCTCATTGGTGACAGGACTATTTGGGAATCTGGTTTTATGATCTAATCATTAGGTGATCTCTGTCAGAATATGATGGGGATCAGTTAGGTGAGAGATGATAGAGAATCTGGTTTGTTAGCCTTTGTTTGTTTTACTATATGTAGACACAACTCAGTCAAGAAAACACTTTATGCTCACTGAAAGTAGAACATCCCTTGGGATCTGCTTTAGTGAGTGTTTATGGTTCTGCATTTAATGTTAATCTATGATTGAGGTTGTAGAACTAAAGCTGTAAGCTCTTAGCAAGTCTGTGTATCTGTAATTGAGAAAAATATTTACCTCTCATTGTGTTTGATGTTTTCCTATCTCTAGAATATATAAATTAATTAAATTATAAAGTCTCTCAAATCCGGGACTTCCCTGGTGGTCCAGTGGCAAAGAATCTGCCTTCCAATGCAGGGGACGCAGGTTTGATCCCTGTTCTGGGAACTAAGATCCCACATGCTACGGGGCAACTAAGCCTGCGTGCCACAACTAAGGAGCTCATAGGCCTCAACGAGAGAGCCCGCGTGCTGCAAACTACAGAGCCCTCACACTCTGGAGCCCACGTGCCACAACTAGAGAGGGAAAACCCACACACCACAACTAGAGAGAAGCCCCTGCACCACAATGAAGAGCCCATGCACCACAACAAAAGATCTCACATGCCTCAATGAAGATCTCATGTGCTGCAGCTAAGACCTGACGCAGCCAAAATAAATAAATAAATAAATAAAATAAAATAGTTTCTCAACTCCAAATAGCTCCATTCTAATTGATTCATAAAGAAAAATAAGCACTTATTTAACTCTAATATTCCCAAATTTCTCAGGAAATAAAGAAATTGAACATAAGCTCAGGATCAGAAGCAGGTCAGTATGAAAACATAAGTTCATGTAATAAAGTTTAATCTTTTACAAACTAGGCTGGCTTAATAACTTTTGGTCTGAAGACAGCAATGATTGTTCGCTGGTTTTATCAATGTGGTCCTATTAGTTTACTATTGCTGCATAACAATATTTGCACAAACTTCTCAGCTTAAAGCAATACACATTTATTAACTCAGAGTTTCTGTTGATCAATCAAAGCTACTTTTATTAGGCTTGCTGCAGTTAAGGGAGAACACTACCTTGAGAGATTCTAGTAATGTCTCAAATGGGGAGATTGGGGAAGGGCTTGGGGATCTGGGCTTAAGTGGTTGAAGGTAGGTATGTCAAGATAAGAAAACTAATTGTGATGGGGGACAGTCTTTGACATAATAGTTGAGGATTGAGGGACAAAGCAAAGTCAGCTTCTTGACACGAGTCTTGATAAGTAAATTTTTTAATAAGCTACCTATTTGGTCAAGTGAACAATCTATTATCTTGACAGGAGATAGAGCTGTTTTGGCCAGAAGGACAAACTATATGGATAAATTGCTTTTCAGGAATTTCCTGAAGCAAATAGTGAAATTGTTGATTGGCTACAGCTTTATATTCCTGGGCAAGAATTTCCTGGAACAAATATTAAGTCAAATTCATGCAGGCGATCTCAGTTCTCAGTCCCAATAATTAAGCTATGTGAATACAAATGGTCTAAATAAATTCTTAAATTATAATTCTGATAAATGATTTTCTAAGTTGTTATATGTCAACTTAACCAAGATCCTTATTTAACTTTAAAACCTTGGACTATTCTTTTCTTTTTTTAATTAATTTTTTTTGGAGTATAGTTGCTTTACAATGTTGTGTTAGTTTCTGCTGTACAGCAAAGTGAATCAGCTATACGTATACATATATCCCCTCTTTTTTAGATTTCTTTCCCATAAGGGTCACCACAGAGCATTGAGTAGAGTTCCCTATGCTATACAGTAGTTTCTCATTAGTTATCTATTTTATACATAGTAGTGTATATATGTCAATCCCAATCTCCCAATTATTCCCACCCACCCCTTCCCCCTTGGTATCCATACATTCGTTCTCTATGTCTGTGTCTCTATTTCTGCTTTGTAAATAAGTTCATCTGTATGATTTTTCTAGATTCCACATATAAGCAATATTATATTTGTTTTTCTCTTTCTTTTATTAAATTAATTTTTATTGGAGTATAGTTGCTTTACAATGTTGTTAGCTTCTACTGCACAGCAAAATGAATCAGCCATACATATACATATATCCCCTCCCTTTTGATTTCCCTCCCATTTAGGTCACCACAGTGCATTAAGTAGAGTTCCCTGTGCTATACAGTATGTTCCCATCAGTTGTCTATTTTATACATAGTATCAATAGTGTATATGTGTCAATCCCAATCTGCCAATTCCTCCCATTCCACCCCTTTCCTGCTTGGTATCCATACATTTGTTCTCTACATCTGTGTCTCTATTTCTGCTTTGCAAATAAGGTCATCTATACCATTTTTCTAGATTCCACGTGTATGCGTTAATATATGATATTTTTCTCTTTCTGACTTACTTCACTGTGTATGATAGTCTCTAGGCCCATCCACATCTCTACAAATGACCCAATTTCATTCCTTTTTTATGGCTGAGTAATATTCCATTGTATATATATATACCACATCTTCTTTATCCATTCCTCTGTTGATGGACATTTAGGTTGCTTCCATATCCTGGCTATTGTAAATAGTGCTGCTATGAACATTGGGCTGCATGTGTCTTTTTGAATTATGGTTTTCTCAGGGTATATGCCCAGTAATGGGATTGCTGGGTCATATGGTAGTTCTATTTTTAGTTTTTTAAAGAACCTCCATACTGTTTTCCATAGTGGCTGTATCAATTTACATTCCCACCAACAGTGCAAGAGGGTTCCCTTTTCTCCACACCCTCTCCAGCATTTATTGTTTCTAGATTTTTTGATAATAGCCATTCTGACTGGTGTGAGGTGATACCTCACTGTAGTTTTGATTTGCATTTCTCTAATAATTAGTGATGTTGAGTATCTTTTCATGTGTTTGTTGGCCATCTGTATATCTTCTTTGGAGAAATGCCTATTTAGTTCTTCGACCCATTTTTTGATTGGGTTGTTTGTTTTTTTGATATTGAGCTGCATGAGCTGTTTGTATATTTTGAAGATTAATCCCTTGTCCATTGCTTCATCTGCAAATATTTTCTCCCATTCTGAGGGTTGTCTCTTCATCTTGTTTATGGTTTCCTTTGCTGTGCAAAAGCTTTTAAGTTTCATTAGGTCCCATTTGTTGATTTTGATTTTATTTCCATTTCTCTAGGAGGTGGGTCAAAAAAGATCTTGCTGCGATTTATGTCAAAGAGTGTCCTGCCTATGTTTTCCTGTAAGAGTTTTACAGTGCCTGGCTTTACATTTAGGTCTTTAATTCATTTTGAATTTATTTTTGTGTATGGTGTTAGGAAGTATTCTAATTTCATTCTTTTATATGTAGCTGTCCAGTTTTCCCAGCACCACTTATTGAAGAGGCTGTCTTTTCTCCATTGTATATTCTTCCCTCCTTTATCAAAGATAAGGTGACCATATGTGAGTGGGTTTATCTCTGGGCTTTCTATCCTGCTCCATTGATCTATATTTCTATTTTTGTGCCAGTACCATACTGTCTTGATGACTGTAGCTTTGTAGTATAGTCTGAGGTCAGGGAGCCTGATTCCTCCAGCTCTATTTTTCTTTCTCAAGATTGCTTTGGGTAATCAGGGTCTTTTGTGTTTCCATACAAATTGTAAAATGTTTTGTTCTAATTCTGTGGAATATGCCATTGGTAATTTGATAGGGATTGCACTGGATCTGTAGATTGCTTTGGGTAGTGTAGTTATTTTCTCAATGTTGATTCTTCCAATCCAAGAACATGGTATATCTCTCCATCTGTTTGTGTTGTCTTTGATTTCTTTCCCCAGGATCTGATAGTTTTCTGCATACAAGTCTTTTGCCTCCTTAGGTAGGTTTATTCCTAGGTATTTTATTCTTTTTGTTGCAATGGTAAATGGGATTGTTTCCTTAATTTCTCTTTCTGATTTTTCGTTGTTAGTGTATAGGAATGGAAGAGATTTCTGTGTATGAATTTTGTATCTGGCAACTTTACCAAATTCATTGGTTAGCTCTAGTAGTAAAACCTTGGACTATTCTTAAATCAAGTTATTTAATGCAGAATCTTGGACACCTAGATGATTTCTAAGTGAAATATAAATCTGAAATGTGGTCACCCAACATATTTTATATATGTGTGTGTGTGTGTGTGTGTTTCTTATTGTGGATATAATTATTGGTCATGATAATGATTGTATTCATTTTGCTAACTTAAAAAGGTGAAAAATGGATGTATGTGACCATAGAGGGTTTTATGTGTGTATTTATGAGTTTTGTTAATTTTCTGTGTATGACAGATTCTTCTACACTCCTTTTCTAGTTTTCTCTATGAAATAGAAGTTAATTAATTTGACTGAAAGTTATTAATCATACCAGTAATCAAAGACTGCTAAAGCAACAGTAGCAGAAAAGTACAACAGTGAATGCAAGATAATGGAATGTGCTTTTGTTTTCAAGGAAAGGAGAGTAGTCTTTTCTTAAAGATTCTGGTTTTTCCTGAATGTGAAAAAGGATTGTGTAAGACAAATCTTGAATAAATATAGAAAATTATAGATTGGCAGGAAAAATTGTATTTGCCTCAAACTATAAATAATAAGCCTGAAAAGAAGCAATGAGATGGATTCAAATTTTGACAAAGTTCACTCAGTTTTGATGGGTTTATTTATAAGATAATTTAAAAAGTAGGGCAGGGACCTCATGAATCCTTTACTGCTAAATGTGATATTAATGCAAATCTAGAATTTGGTTTTCTATATATTAAAATGACAGTTTATCTTGAACTCTTTTGTCTTCTCTTAACGAGGGGTAGTAAATAGTTATTCTTTTACATTCTGTGTGATCTGTCTGCATGTTGGAAATTCCATATCCTAACAAAACTGTTTTCTGTGTTTTGTGACAACTTTGTCAAGCACTTTATTATTAAGCAACAAAAACATAAAGTTCCTCATTTCTGAAAAAGCTAAAATTCCTTTCAATTGTGTTATCTTCCTCTTATTTAGAATACTGTATTGTCACTTTGATTAACAGCCAATTTACTGTTTCTCAGGCACACCTGATCCTGTCTTAATAAATGATCTAAAGTACTCTAACTCTTGATTTTGCTTTTCCACAATCACATCTTACATTCAGAAAAATAAAATTTTCAGGATTTTCTTTACACATAAAACTTCTTTGAAATTCCCCTAAGACCCCTGGAAATTCATGAAGATTTGTTCTTTTGCCTTATAAAAGAGGTGATGCCCCAAATAACTATTTTCTTGACATGTTTTATATTTCTAGATTAGCTCAACTCTAGTGTAAGCACTGATCAAAAGAGTGGTCAAATTAAAGGGTAAATTTTATAGATAAAATATTATTCACATATACGTTTTGGAGATTGTACACATTAAAAAATGAATTGGAAGGCCCTGGAGATTTGTCAGTGCTCTCATTGCATAATATGTTCTTACTCCCAGGAAAAACATTGATCAAATTCTTACAAAATATTATGTACTGCATTCAATAGAGAATTTTACTGTCTTCAGCTTTGACATTGTTAGTTACCACAATATATTAACGGTAATCATTTAGTCTCATTGACAGATGATTCCTGTTACCTTCTAATGCTTGTCAAAAGGCTCACAGGTTAAAATTTTCATTTTCTACAAAGGAAAATCTCAGAATTTCATGGAAAGGACCATACCATGTACTCTTAATTGTTGATAGTTCAATGAAGAGGCTCACGAGTAACAACTTCGGAGCATAAAGCTAACATTGCTTGCACAATTGTCAGATATATTTGGGAATGACTTGGGATTTTCAGGACTCTTCTTAGTTCAGAAAGAGATGACTTCGTAAAAGAAGGCTGATGACCCAAGATGCAGTAGAACAAGAAATAAATACATAAAACTGAATGGGGACTTCCCTGGTGGTGCAGTGGTTAAGAATCCGCCTGCCAATGTAGGGGACACGGGTTTGAGCCCTGGTCCGGGAAGATCGCGCATGCAGCTAAGCCCGTGCTCCACAACTACTGAGCCTGTGCTCCAGAGCCAGCAAGCCACAACTACTGAAGCTTGAGTGCCTAGAGCCCATGCTCTGCAACAAGAGAAGCCACTGCAATGAGAAGCCCGTTGCACACCGCAACGAAGAGTAGCCCCCACTTGCCGCAACTAGAGAAAGCCCGTGCGCAGCCAAAAATAAATAAACAAATAAATAAATAACTGAATAAATTGATAAGGAAAATTTAATTATAGTTATTTGGTTTGGAATACTGATGGCATTTATTTGTGAACTGTCTATTTTCTGATGCTTGATGAAGAAGTCCTCTACTTGGTAATTTATCTCTAACTCTCAACATCAAATGTAACTCTCAACAACAAATGAAACATTTTAAAAAATGGCTCCTAACTCTTAGTGTCTCCTTCAGAATTTAGAACCAAATATCTTTAAGGAGTCTCCAAAGTTACTTGCATAGGGTTAAAAAGAAGCTGTCTTCCTTTCACCAGGTATCGAATTCTTATTTAAAAAATTATGTATTGCACCCCAACAGAGAAGATTTTGACATCGTCATAAAAGGTTACACCTGGGAGTCATATTTGAAAATAAATGACATTTAATCAGATAAGGAAATCCCATCATTAACAAGCAAGTGTTGTATTTTATATGTGAAAGCAATGCCTACAAATCCCACCTAAAAAAACTAGCCTGGTACCTGTTCTATGGTTAAAGCCTCACAGGTCAAAAGCAACATCACTTACTGGCTGGCCAGGAACCTCAGCATATTGGGGACTTGAAGTGAAAAGGAGTTCACCAGAATCTATAAGAAATGAGATGAAATACTGGTGGATAGATTTTCTTGGACTTCGCTTCCTAATCTTTGGATAGAAAAAAATAATAGATCCTTTTAAATTATTGAATCTTATACTTCTTAATGACAATACTCAGCAGAATTTAATTCTTTGGGCTCTACAGTTGCTCAGTACTGAATGCTCAAGGAGGCATCCCCAGACGGTTAATAACTTTTGCTGAACTGTGTAAACAATCACTCCAAAGCATAATGAAACCAGCCTTTTGTGTGTGTGATCAAAAATAAATCTCTAGAGGGGCTTCCCTGGTGGCGCAGTGGTTAAGAATCCACATGCCAATGCAGGAGACACGGGTTCGAGCCCTGGTCCAGGAAGATCCCACATGCTGTGGAGCAACTAAGCCCGTGCGCCACAACTACTGAGCCTGCGCTCTAGAGCCTTCGAGCCACAACTACTGAAGCCCGTGCGCCTAGAGCCCCTGCTCCGCAACAAGAGAAGCCACCACAATGAGAAACCCACGCACCACAACAAAGACCCAACACAGCCAAAAATTTTTTTAATTTAAACAAACAAACAAACAAATAAATAAATCTCTAGAGAGTATTTACCATCAAAAGAATGGACTGTTAAGCAAAATTATTTAAAACTTGTAAATAAGACAAAAGGTGGATGACAGGACATTTCAATATCATACCAGAGTATTGTTTAACAGACTAAACCAAGGATTATTTAATTATCTAAAGGAATGTATCTATGTTTGACTTGGCTATTTTCTATTAATTAAACACCCAGTCTCCATGACACACACGTTAACCAGTAGAGAGGAAATTTAAGAAAACTTCTGGTGAATTTACCAGTGACCGTGAACTCCGAAGGAAAAAAGAATCTTTTATTAAGCATCACCTAAGTGTCAAAAACTATACATTACTCATTTAGTCATAAAAACAACCTTGAGTGATAGATCTTATTATCCTCATTTTATAAGTAAGAAAGCTGAAGTTCAACAGGTGAAACGATTTGCCACATTATTTAGCTAGTAAATGGTGGATCCAGGTGTCAAACCCCGAATGTTCTTTCAAAGCCTACACTTTTTTTTACTACATTATTCTACCCCCGTAGTAAAAACTTTTTACTAATGACCACAAAGTTATACCTGCCACTTCTGCAAACCGAAAATGATATCTAAATGTCACCCCCCAAAAATATGCTAGTTAGAAAGGCAGAATTTCATGATGGGAAATGTAAGTGTATGTTCTGTGTGCATAGAGTAAAAGATCTGTGAGTCATCTCCTGCAACCCACTAAGTGTTCAGTTGAAGATTGCTCTTTATCATCTAGCTAGATGGCAATTAGAAGCGTGTGAGACAAAGTATCCCTCAGGAAAAACTGGCTAAAGAATAAATCATTTAAAGTGCTTTACAGACATTACCTAATACATTTTCACACATCCCTGTGAGCTACACAGTGTTATACAAAAAGCGATCCTAATTTGTTTACCATCGTTCAAAGGTGACAGAGTATAAAGTGGAAGGCCAAGATGCTGCTAACAACATTAGACTTACCTGAGGCCTTGGGCAGTTTTGGCCATTTCAGCTGAAACACCACTAAGTCAATTAACCTCTATTGTTTTCCTTAACCTGTTTAATGAAAATGTCAGTACCATTTGGGCCAGAGGGCTGTGTGAAACCAGACAGGTCATTTAGAATTTTTTCTCCCCTTCAAGTTGCCCCACTCTGATCTGATCAATGGTTAACATCCTTCACCTTAGAAACAATGGGAGATATTCATATTTGCCTTCCCTAAGGGATTTTTTAAAAGCTGTGAACTGTGAATTTCCAGCTAATTTAAAACAACTATTCTACAGAAAGGAGAATTTGTTTCAGCCCTTGAGGAAGACCCAGGGCAAAATAATTGCTACACTATTATCCCTTTCCCCCCTTTGTTAACTGTTGACAGGAAATGTTGATTTCACCTGAAAAAAACCTGTGTAATTTGGGAATAAAGTGGAAGATGCATTTTTCTGTCCTGGAGAAAGGGTACTGAGGGTGGCAGGGTGGGGCAGAATTTCACATGTGAAAATTAGTATGTATTAGATTGTCTGGGCTTTAATTTTTAAACATATTTTGATGTAAACAAGAAGAAACTGAAGAACTGTTAGGATAATCTTTCCCAAGCTTACCCCACTCCAGTCTTTCCCATGTCAGTAAGTGGTCCCTGAAGCCACCAATTGCTCAAGCCAGAAACAGAAGTCACCCTTGATTCTCCTTCTCCCTTATCTTCCCACATGCAACTCCATCAGCATATTCTGTCCATTTTATTACTAAAACCTGTCTCTAATCTGTCCACTTTTTTTTCCACCTCTTCTGCTTTCACCTCTCTCCAAACAGTAAAGTGAATGAGGGTAGGGAGTGAAGAGCTTTCTCAAAAGTACAGATACTTGGGAAAAACTACAATTGGTAGCAGAAGGAAAGGAGACAGAAGAGAAGCTGAAAAGGTGGGAGAAGCAGAATACAATTTGGATAAGCAGAGAATTTAGACAGAAAGGACCGGAGACCTAAGGTTGACTCCCAAGTGTTTCCCAATCTGAAGACAAGAAGGACAGGTGTGAACAGACTGTGAATTCAGGATGTGTTTCTTATACTGAAGACTATAATATCGTGTATAAACTTTTACTTTATACAACTCCAAATGATTACTGAGATTTCTGTATCATGTTTTAAGGAGAAATCTTCCAGATTAAAAAAAAAAACACTAAACTAAAAACTAAAAGCATGTAATAAAATAACTGAGTAATACTTTATAATTTCTTACTCTTTTGTATCAGTTTTTTTGACATTTGAGTACATACAAATCAGATATTTTGTTTTTGTTTTGTTTTGTTTTGGGTATACTTGATCAAAAAATCCAAAGGCCAATATTCAAATTCATGGTGATAAAAACAAGTTTTTTCAGTCTTGTAGAGGAAATTGTTCACTTGTTCAAACAAGCCAAATTCACTTTGGAAAATATTTCTCTATCCCACAATCTTAAAATTTCTAGGAAGAAAAGTGTCTCAATTTTCTCCAGTGTTTTTCATTAAATGATCTTCAATCTGAACTTAAGAAATATTAATATTTATTCAGTTCAAGGCATATTCATGTATTAAAAGATAATTTTTAGAAGAGGATATGGCATGACTTTCATACAGATATAAAATGAACATGTGTCAAAACTTTTATTTAATTCATTAATTAATGAGGGAACCAGAAAGATATTACAATTGGTTCAAAGGAGAATTCAAAGAATCACATATATATGGGCATTGGGAATGGTGAAATAAATTTGCTTAACAAATGTAAAACTTCACAACTGCTCAGTATCCATAGAGCAATAATCAACTGAATCCCAATGAGATACAATTTGCATTTCTACGGACAAGAATCATTTGCATTACTATAAGTATTATATAACTTACAGCAATGTAAAATAACTCAAAGACAATAAAAGATTCAGAGACCCTATAGAATCTGATAATCTGGACAATGCCCAGTTTCCCACTGAAGACAACCATAATATCTTGGTCTATTTCTAAGTCTTTCACAAGTTTTCCCTACAAATAATATAAAAAGTATTAATTCCCTGTGCCCCAATGCATAAAATCTGGAGGGAGAGAAATGAAGAAGAGGAAGATAAACATAATAACTGAGTAGATTACAAGGCACAGTGGGATATGTCCCAAAAGAACTGATAGTTTCCCAATACACACAATATGCACAAGGAAGGAAGATATCTGTTCTGATTGGGTGCTGCCTTGTGCTGAAGGCATACTTAGCATAGACAGAAACAAAGTACTGTGACAAATCAGAGGAGGGAAAGAGTTACATTCCCACAAGGAGCCATGGGGCTTAGTTCATGGAAGAGGCAAAATGTAGCAGGTCTTTAAAGGAGAAAGTTTTTCTGATGGTGGTAACCATTTCACAAAGTATAGGTATATGTGAAAAATCAACACGTTGTACACTATAAACAATTTATTTGTCAATTATACCTTATTAAGGCTGGAGGGGGAAAAAAAGAAGAAAGATTTTAAATAAGTAGCATATGAGGTACAGGGGGGAAAGTATTCAAGCTAAGGGAATAGTAAGAAAAAAGCAACAGATATATAATGTTCCTGGCTTGTACTCTAGCATGGTTGGATAAAATGAGAACTAAAGAGAAGAAATGGAGATTTAGGCCAAATCACAGACAACCTTACACGTATTAAGAAGCTGGGAATTCATTTTGTTGCAATAGAGGACCACCAAAGTTTTCAAGCAGGGAAATGACAAGATCAAATATAAGCCTTAGACAAATAATTCTAGAGGCAATTGGTTAAAAAGGGATTGAAAAAGTGAGAAATTAAAGGTAAGGAGGCCAGTAGAAATGTGTTGCAATGATCAGGTTGGAGTCTAAACCAGAGCATTCTGGGCAGAAGGAAAGAGTTTTGAGGAAAGAGTTAACGAACAGAATACAGTTATTCACTAAGTGATTCTAGGCTTTTGACTGTGCACTCATATCAGTTAAAAATTAGAGCATATTTATTTAGTTATAAAATATGCACTGCTCTACCAATGAACTAATCCATGTAATCTGAAACAGTCATACATATTCACAAATTTTTTTTCTCTCAAAGAGAGAGAGGTTTAATTCATGTTCAGATGCTTAATTTATAAATGGCTTGTTAATTTTGATGGCTTCGTATCTGTCGTAACTCTCATCTCAAAGCACCATACACTTACAAGCAAGATCCATGGTTTACGAGTGGATGTAAATTCTTATTTCAAATAATCTTGATAATTTCATAATTTTTCCTGATTTATTACAGATTTAAGTTGTTCATATATGTATATGTCAGGTTGATATTTGTATGTTATATACTCTGTATATAATCTGTGTCAGGTATATATTATGATATACACACATACTTCTTTTTTTTAACCATGTAATGCAGCTGATGAAGAGTTTATATTAGGAGAAGATTCCATGCTGGATATTCTTCTTGTTTGATAGTGCTTACATGGTTAGAATCATCTTCAATTCACATTCCCATGGGGATTTTTAAAGCCACTTTCCATTTTGTGAGTTGGAGTAAGAGTAGATAATACAATCTGTGAATCCATTTGATAGGCTCACAGGCACAGTATGCTGAGAGTCAACAAATAAGGGAGCTCTTGTCCATCTCTGTCCCCCATGTGTGAATTCCCACTCTCCCCTCAGAATTCCTCTTCAAGTGCACTTGACATGACTCTACATATAGACCAACTCAGAGTACCAGGGGAAGTCCTTATATTAAATATTAATGAAGCCTTATTTTATTGTATCTAGGAATGCTGAAATAACTTGCTGGGCTCACGATGGATCTGCTCCTGCTTAGCCATGCCATGTCAGCAAACCAAAACTTAGAAAACTTTCATATCTCTATAAATGCTCTGCTTGAGCAGAAATGCAGTATATCCAGTCAGCCAACCCCCAAACAGCAAGCCAACTCTACGCTCTATCCTTATTTCCTTGTTTCTTCTCATCCCAAACAAGGTTGACTATGTGGCCCCAGCCAACCAGATATTTTCTATTTTTCTCTTCCTTGTTCTTTATTCTTTACCCTATAAAAGCTTCCACCCCATTTTACTGTTCTCTGAAAGGAGACTATCCACTTCATGAAGTGTTAAATAAGTTTGTATCACCTAAAATGTCTTCTTTAATCATTTTTTAACAGGAATTAACTATAAATAGAAGCTTTGGTAATTTGTTCTCACTATTCACTGGCTTACCTTATGAACACAGCTCCCCACTGAAACCCATACTTTAGATATGGCAGAGGAGAAAGAAGATGAGTCAGAGTAGCAGAAATGACTTGAAGGATAGTGGTGGCAAGGAATGAAATGGTAAACATAACAAGATGAATGGTTTTGGAAGGAAAATAAAACTGGTTTCCAACACACTGAGTGTGAGGTACCATGAGACACTCAAAGAAGCAGTTTCTGAGGTACGTGAAAGAGGTCTGGAGCACATAAGAGGAATCCAGGTTACATGCATGGATGCAGTGTGATAGCTGTAGTGTAGGTTTCCCAAGAAGAAAAGCAGGCAAACACTTTCATATAAGGGTTTGAAAAAGCAAGAGGACTCTTCTTGGAGATGCATGGGAAAGAAAAACAGAGAGCCAGAGGGTGTAGTGGTATGGAAGTCAAAAGAGAAGATTTTAAGAAAGCAAATATTTCAACAATGCTGCACAGTCAAGAAGGATAAAGCTAAGATAAAGACATTGGATATGGTAATTTAGGATGTGGTTGACATTTGAAACAGTGGTTTAGGTAACGGAATAGGAGCAGAAGTCAGTTTTCAAGTATTTAAAGAAGCAATAAGTAATCAAAAAAACAAAAAAAATCGGAACAGTAACCATAGACTGTTCCTCCAAGAAGTCTGATAGTTAAAGAAGACAGATTGTGTGGTGAATTAAGGAAGGTGCTTTAAATAGGAAGCATTTGAGCTTACGTGTTGGGCAAACAGTGAAGAGGGAGAAATTGAAGGTAGAAATAAAGAAGGGAAACTTATGATACCAGGTTCTCAAATGAAATTTTATTGACACAATCAAGGACACAGATGAAAGAGATAGCTTTGGGAAAGAAGAGGAAGAATTTTTCAAGCCAGAAAGGAACTATAGTTAATTATACCGTATTGCTTATTCAAAAGCTGCTAAGAGAGTAGATTTTTAAAGTTCTCATCATAAGAAAAAAAATTCTGTAACTAGGTATGTATGCATGGTGACCAATGTTAACTAGTTACTGTGATGATCGTTTTGCAATATATACAAATATCAAATCACATTGTACACCTGAAATTAATGTAATATTATATGTCAATTATACCCAAATTTTAAAATCCCATCAGTATAAACAGTAATGAAATGGACACAGTGGAGCAGGAACAGTTTATACCAAAAGATTCTCACCTCAAAACTGTGCTCCTCCTATTGTGCTGGCTGGTCCTTTTCAGTCCTTTTTCCTGTCTTCTTTATCCCCATGACCTCCTGTGGTACAATAGGAAATAGATGTTTGGTTAAAAAAGAAAAAGAAGAAGGGAAGGAATAAAGTGTAGTCAGGTTTTTTTGTTTGCTTGTTTTGTTTTAAGTAATGCATGGTTGAAAGAGTTCCTATCAAATGGTTTCTCTTTTTATCAGATTATTAGGGTTGACGTAACCTGCTGAGCATTAGTTAACATTCTGGACGGTTTAGGGATAGACAAATAAACATGGAGCCACTAACTAGTTTTTAGCATCATCATATTTGAGTTTAAGAAAGTTCCGTCTGGTTAGAGAATGGCAAGGAGCTGTAAGATTGAATTTTTGAGCCAAACATGAGGAAGATGAGTTTAAGGGATAAAAAATTCAGGCAAGAAATCATGCCTTCACCAAGACAACAACAAGGGAATGGAGAGGAGGCAACATATTTGAGAGTTATTTAGAAGGGAGAATGGAAGTGGAGCAAGTGAAGGCTGAAAAGACAACACTATTCTTTCTAGAACTTGTCAGAGAAGGAAAGAGATGGAGAGGTAAACACACAGAAACACAGTCCATGGATGAGCTTCACTAACAAGATAAAATTATTGGTGGAAGGGAAACATCCAAGAGGAAGGGAAAGTTTAAAGAAGACACAGAGAGAGGATGATTGACATAGGGATAACTGATGGAGTCATCAACACCCCCAAGAAAGGGGGACAGAAAGAGATTCAGAGCAGAGGAGAGGGATTAGCTTTAAACTAGTGGGAAGGAAAGAGGTCCACAAGCTATTTACAACATTTCAGAAAGCCTTCTGGAAATTGCAATTAAATAAAATGTCAAGTTTCTTTACTTTTGGCAGGCATTAAATCAACCCTGCAGGCTAACATTGGTTATCGTACGCTGATCAGAAATTCTAATTTGCTGTTGATGACATCATAGAAATTTCTAGGATGTGATTGGTAGACCATATACTGTTAGCAGAGTTATTTATCTGTTTTTTACAATATCAGATTTAATTCTTCCAGCATGTGGAACCTTGGATCAGAAGAATGACAGCCAAAATTAAGCGACCATTTCCAGGGAACAGTGCCTAGTGTTTGTACACTTATTTAGCTTTATTGCTTATTAGCATTACATCCATGACAGTGATGTATGTGATTTCATTTAAGTGACAAAATCTTTCAAGATATGGGGTCCATGGATAAAAACATAATAAAAAGAGTCCCTGGATGAAAAGAATTGGGATGACAAGATCTGTACAGTCCCTTCATATCTAACATTCCATCATTTTAAGAGGGGCCTATAAACACAAGTTCAGGAATGGCTAAATGGGAAAGTTGCAAAGAACACCTGAAAACACCCTAACTAATCAATAACTCACTCTAAACAAGGCAAGTAGAAAGGGAAGCAATGTAAATAACCATTCCCACCTGGAAGGCAGCAAAGGTGAAACCAAAAGGAGAAAACAAAACATGGGGGAATAACAAGCTCTTAACCAAGGCAAAGGAGTGCTCCCTGTTTTGATAACCACGCAACATTAACGAACTTCGGGAGCAGGAATGACTATCCTGAGACGCTTTTTCATGTTTGGCCCATCCTAGCCAACCCTTGTGTAAATAAAAATTAAGAGTGGGGCTCTTTTCTCACCAACACCTACACTAAGCTAAGCTTCTACTCTGTACTCTTTGTACCTTCTACTCTGTACTTTGGTAGAGTTTCACCCACTGGAACTGGGCAAACCGAGGACTTTTTTCAAGTTGCAAGAGAAATGGGCTTCAAAGCAACGAGTTAAGAGCTAAGACTGGTCTTACCCGTGGGTTGGGTGCTAAGGCTACCAGCAGTCTCTACACCTGGCAAGCATCGGGGGGCAGCCAGACTGACCAGATAGCCTGACGATAAGCTCCGGTGACATTGGGGTGGCCTTCGCATTCTGCTGGGCAGGTTCGGGGAGTAGAAAGCTCACGAAAAGGTGTGTTGCGGAAGGAGGGAGTGGAGTGAAGTGTACTTTTCTTCCGGAACAGTACTTCTATTGCTCCCACCTGGGCTCAGGTAGCGGCCAGTAAGCTAATTGAAGCCCCAGGCTCGCGCTCGGGTCGGGGTGGAACCCTGCTCTCCTCGCCTCACATGCCGCCACCGCCGCCGCCCGTGACCCGGTGACCCCGGAGGGCCGTCTGGGGCCCCTGACCCCGCAGCACCGGGCATCCGGACCCCCCTCGCAGGCGCAGCCGCTATTAAGACAGGAGGCTAAAGGGGAGGAGGAGGAAGGGGAGGAGACAGGCGTCCAGGGCGCCTGGGGAAACGGCACGGCGGAGCAGCGGCGGCGGGGCTTGGGGGAGGCCGCTGAGGCGGTCGCGGCCGAGGAGGGGCAGGCAGAGGCCGGGGGCACCGCGGGGTCAGGCTCCCCGGCGGGCGGCGCGGGTGGCGGCCGCGGGGGCTGGCGGCGGCTCCTCGCCTGGCTGCGGCGGCGGCAGCTCCAGTGCTGCCCCTGTGCGGCGCCCCTTCACCGCTCCGCCGCGCGCTGTTGTCATGGAGGAACCAAGATGGCGGCTCTGGCCTACAACCTGGGCAAGCGGGAGATCAACCACTACTTCAGCGTGAGGAGCGCCAAGGTGCTGGCGCTGGTGGCCGTGCTGCTGCTCGCACTGTGCCACCTCGCCTCCCGCCGCTACCGAGGTGAGCGGGCCCTCCCCCTGCCCGGGCCGGCTGGGGGAGGAGGCGACGCGGAGGCTGGAGGCAGCCCCCCTCGCCCGACACACGCCCACGCTCACGCGGCCGCCCGCCGGCGCGCCCAGCCCGCGGGGGAGGAAGTGCCCCCAGGTGGCCCGGGCGGCGAGCCAGGCGACCCCGACCGACCGAGCGGACCCCAGTACAGGCGGCCACGGGTCGAGAACCCATGGTCCTGCGCCCTCCGAGCAGCCTGCGCTGGGGTCGGGGACGCTTACCCGGGCTTGGCCCAGGGGCTGCCGGGGTCCCGGCTCCTGCGCGGGCTGCGCCGGGGGAGACGCGCCCGGCCCAGGGCTCGCGTGCAGGAGGCGTGCAGGCGGCTCTCAGGGGCCAGCCCCGGGCGCGTGAAGGCCAAGGCCGCCTTGCAAGGAGGCACCTCCGCCCCAAGTAGGGTCGCCCATTCTGCGCCCTAGGGGTTCAGCTCTTTAGCTTTTGTTTTATCCGGCCTCTGCCCTGGAACAGCGCGGCCAAGCTGTTTGACAGCGGCACGGGCCGCCCCATTTTCCTTTGCCGCCGGGGTGACAGCTGGCAAAAGATGCTCTTGGCCAAGTGGAGGAGGTGTCACCCAGGCTTTGTGATTCAGAAACGTTTAAAGCGTTCTGGTTGCACACTTTTTACAAAGTAAAGCCACTGGGGCAGATATTTGAAAAGAAGTTACAGGTTGACAGGAGTTGAGTTGGGCAATGAAAACAAGTTGGAAGCAGTTTGAGAGGAGGTCTTCGCTGTGGATTTTGAGATTGGTGTAAAGACGAAAAGGAAATAGGACCTCCTTGTTTCAGAAAGAATTATTCTTCAGTCATCAAGGGGCATTTACTTGTCCTTGTTTGATTTTTTTTCTTCATTTTCTCTGTAAAAATGCTACTAGGTTAGAGGTTGACAGGCTGAGGGAAATTAATAACGATAGGATCTTTTATTTGTGGCTCTTAGTGTTATCGAAGCCATTATCTGGACAGCTCTTGGTGATTGTGAGATTAATTGGTCAAGATGTAATGTGTAATAGGTGCGCATTTAACGCATTTCCCGTTTAACTTCACACCTACTTTGGCAAAATATCCAGTAAAGGGGGCGCTGGAATCTGAACTCGCTTCTCATTTTAGGGAATCTTTCAAAGTGAAGGACATTTTGATCAATTCTGCTGTTTTGTTTCTGCAATGCTTGAGAATTAAAATTCTTATACTCTAGTACTGTACTGGATGAATAGCCCTTTATAGAAATACACTAAATCGATTGAAAAAGATAAATTATATATACCCTTTTGGCCTTTCTCCTCCAGCCTCCTATAGATCACCGCCACATGACCTGGCAAGACTTTGCTTCATTTTCAGTTGCTGTAACAGAAGTCCAACACTTTCATATACAAAATAAAGCTAGCAATTTGATGCATTAATTTGTGGTAATTTTAAAGAAAATTTTCTGACCGCTATCATTTTATGCTATTTTGGTATAAGATGACAGTAATCTAACTCAATTTTATGTATGTGATAGTGGAGATAAATTTTATAACTGTGATGCTATGGTCCTAAATGTAAACATCTAGTGCCCCTCACCTCCCTTTTTAAAACTGTGCTTTTATCTTTTGATAAGCTTGGACCCTAATTATTGTATTTATATATTTCATCCTTTCAAGTTCTCTCATCAGCAGGGAAAATAGAATGTCAGATGGAACCTTATGAGTCAGTGTAGCAATCTGGGATTGTTTATAAAGCCTCCTCCAGAAGCTAGTCATCAGCTTTCGTAGGTGCTTTAGTGTCTTGAGTGTGAAGCAGTACACCTGGTGTGTGTACATGCCCATACTGAATGTCAAGAACTTGAGCCAGAGACTGTTTGGGAGAAATAACGATCTTACCAGGAACTTTTTAGCCAACCTCATGCTTTGGCAGTGTGAAACTGAGTCAGATGCAGTGCCTTTCACACAAGGATAACCATATGCTTGAATCACAGTATCATAAATCTTTAGAATAAGAAAGGACCTTATATTAGATATAGAGGTTTAGGCTATATATTAAAATCTTCAATGCATGCTTATGAGTTTGCCTCAGGCAAGGTAGAGTGAATGCAGTTGGAATATACATATTCAGTATCTCTTGCTTTACAAACTCCAGAAAGTAAAACATTACACACTATAGGAAGTAAGGCTTGGCAAAACTACATGCTATCATTGAGCACTTATTATATGCCAGGTGCTCTTCTACTAAAGGTTTTACATCTTTTAACTCATTTTGTCTTTACAACCAGTCTATGAGGTAGATACAATTACCAGATTTCATCCTCCCCTCTGCTTTCCCCCACCATTTTTAATATCTCTGTAATCAAGATGAGTTTTTAAAACTTTGATTGCATGTCAAAGTTTAATTGATAACATTTTTTCCTACTGTTCTATAAAATAATGGTGTATTTTATAATCAGTGGTCTTAGATTAAGCGAATTACAGTATTATTTACATTTTAAAAATGAGGCGTGAGAGGTTAAGTTGCCTAAAGATACACAGTTAGTCTAACTGAGCTAGGATTTAAAACCCAGTTAGTCTGCGTCATGCCATTATGTTATATTCTGCCTTTCTCAGAGCCTCTTAGACAGTGGTGATGTATAAAAGGTGGAGTGAGAAAGCATTTTCCAGCGGGACATGGGTTAAACCATTTAAAAATACCAATTCAGCCTTAGAGTGCCAGCCAAGAGTTTTCTTATTCTTTTTCCAGTAAATGGTGATTTTCTAAAAGTTGCGTGTGTAAAGCTTACTTTTTATTACCTATGTTTATCTTTTTTCCTTCTTCCTAAACTCCAGGCTCACAGTCCAAATATGCTTTGCCCTTTTGCATATCTCACAGATATCTGATTTTCTCTGCCTGCAATGACCTGTCTCTCTCCTTGAAAGAAAGTACAGATTTTTCTTTCAAGTCCTGGTTCGGATGTCACCAGCACAGAAGTAGGAATTAGGAATTCAGTGTTTCTACAGTAACTAGTACATACTTATCATTTTGTATTATAATAATTTGTATCTGACAGCCCCGCACAAACTTTGAGCTTCCAAGGGTATTTTATTCATCTTTTAAATCATCAGAGCTTAACACACAGTAGGAACTCCATAAACAATTATTGAATAAATAGATTTTCAAAGTCCTTATTTCCTTCTCTTTTCCTCCTTGCATTTCATTCTTTTGGTTTTAATTTAATTTCGTGTTCTAATAGCATGTTCTGATCTCAACTTTAGAAGGTAGAGTTTTGTGGGGGGGTTTTGCATTCTTAATATTATTTTCACAAAATATAATAGAATGACCTTTTAAAAAATATTCTTTTAATTTTATTTTTTCTAAATTTTAACATTACTGAATCACAAAATGTCCATTAATACTGTGATTACAGACTAAAAACATCATTTCTGTGACAAGAAGCCAGTATCTGTGCCTTAAGGGTAGTTCCAACCTGGATAAATTTAAATTTTTTAATTGATAAAGTTAACCTGCTTCAAACGTCTTAATTTTGTTGAAATCTAATTCCTTTCTATCACTAGGCATATTAAATGCAAATGTTAAATATTATTGCATGTTTTGGAGAAAAATAAGTTCAAAACTTCAGAAGTTAAAGCAGGAAAGAAGCAGCTCTAGGTCTCTCAGCCTTTTCTTTCTTTGACTGCTAGAAAGATCCTGATCTACATGACACCACTTGTAATGAGGCACTCCTAGCTTATCTAAAGAAAAATGTAAATTGTGATTTTTCAGCACAGACGAAAGTATAACTTGCTGAATTTTGGGCAAATAAAATATTCTGCAGATCATATTGTAAACTCTATGATCTGGTATTTTCATGGTGGATAGTAAGAAACGCACAGCCTTGGCAGGATGATTAAGTCTAAAGTTTCAATGTGCCAGAGGTATTCTATTCAAAGGAAAATAAAAGCTACGGTTTATTTAGCACATCAGATGTTTTCTTTAGTTGTTCTATTTTGTTTTTCAGGTTTTTTTAAACTTGTTTGTCTTTTTACTTATTTTGTTTGCTCTTAGTATTTTTCTATTATAGAAAAATCATGCATGAAAACCTGAGACTTTAGATTGACAAACCAGAATGCTTATGCTTAAGATAACAGAATGAAGAGGAGACAGCTATTCATCTAGATAATCTTTGTATTGGAGATAGCTGAAGTAGATAATTCTGTCCCTTTAGTTGCTTGTTTTTTTTTTTAATTGTGTTCCTAGCTTGATTTATCTGAGCACTTGGCAACTTTCATTTCACGCTGGCTGTATTAAAGTAGCTATCAAAATTATATGAAGCAACTGAAAATAATGACTGCGGTTTTTTTGTTTTCTTTTGTTTGGGGTTCTTCTGGGTAAATTTTGAAAGGAAAATAATGTGCCAGCAGATGTTTACATGTAGTTAGTATACATTAAAAAATGTGGCACATTAACTTATTTTAACATTTAGATTTACATTTAGTGATTTGATTTTAAAAATATTTCCTTCCCAAGAAAAGAGAACTAGTTTTAGAGTATAGAATTTTATGGAGTTTTCTTTTTTAGATCCGGTTAATTTTTTTAAATCAGATTATAATAGTATTTATTATTAATACTACTTTCATTATTTTGCTGACAAATATATAAAAGCCAGTCTCCTCTTGCCTTGTCAGTTATCTAATTAGCAATTCTTTTACTTTCCTAACAATTCGTCATATTAACATTCTCTCTATTAAAATAGCTGGTGTAGTTTCTGGCTTTTGAATGGACCTTAACTGATGTGATACAGAGACTATTAATTTCAGATACAAGGATTTTTTTTTTTAAATTTGCATCATAAAATATATTATGAAGAGTCACCATTAACTAGCATTCATTACCAGGTTAAGAATTTCTTCCCTGGAAAGACCAGTAGTCTCTACAATACTGTGTTTATAGTGTCTTTTGGTTAGTGACAACTTCAAATCTGTTTTGCTATGAGGTTTTTCTAATGTGGGTTCTTGAGATTAGAGTTCTTTTGTTTTCTACTAGCTGAACTACTGAAAAATAATGTCTGAGTAGTAATATTGAAAAGAGGAGGAAGAGTTTGGCATTTTAAAACACATTTTCTGGTGGAGAAAATTGGTTATTTTAAGACGTTGGTATGGTACTTCAGTCTCCACAAAACCATATTGATAACCCATAGACATGGTTAACAAAGAGCATAGCCCCACACACTGAAGACTGATCAAGGTGTGTTCCTGTTTAGGCTTCTATTAAGAAACAAAAATCAAGTAACAACAACAACAACAACAACAAAAAGGAAGGGATAAAGAAGAAAGAAAAGGAAGAAAAACTTCACAGAATTAATACCAGTTATTTACAACTTCTTATAACTTTTTTAGAAAATAGATGGGTTACTAACTTTTCACTTGGTTTAATAGATGTATTTAAAGAGGTAGAAGTGCTATAAATATGGAATTTTCATCCTAATTTTAAACATGTACTAGATTTTTAATAGGATTTTACTATATGGCCATTATAAAAGAATGCAGCAGGAGTGCTGTTTTTAGGAAATAATTGTGTGTTCCTTTAGTCCTTTTTTTTTTACTCCTTGATTGTTTATATAGCGTAATTTTTTAGAACTAGAATTAGTTTTTAATAATTGGAAAGAATTAAGAACTGATTATTTATAGTTTCCTTAGATGTTATTAAAAAATCTTTCAAATACAGAAAAAACTGCTCAGGCTACATATGTAACTGCAAAAATGTAATAATTGGTATTCTACTTTCCTTATCCAGTTTTTCACCAACAGAATAATGCAGTATTTTCACTTTTCCTTCGTGTTCTGTTTTAGAATTTATGACACTGTGGTATCAACACTTTCATTATTTATGCATACATGTCTTGTATTTTTATCACCGTTATCTGTATGTTGACCAGATAAATGGATAACTGGATTGAGAAAAGAGATGTGTTCCTCTACTTTAAAAATCTTTGGGTCTTCCCTATCCCCACCATTTTGTTCTGTAGTATTCTTTTTACCAGATGCCCTATCCTGACCTTAACTATTTGTAAAACAAATAGAGATCGCTGTTGACTGTTAATAAAGAACTAGAGATCAAATTTAAAAACACATGTATTTTATCATAACCCCACAGTTAATGTACACATTTCTTTTTTCCCTCATCCATTTGACATATTTGAACTTTTTTAATGTCTCCAATCCCCTTTTTAACCACGTACATTGACCATGTACATTAAGCTAATGTACGGTAAAATGGCCAAAGGAAGCAGGGTAACCATCTGTCCCAGTTTACACAGGACTGAGGGGTTTTGCAGATGTGGAATTTTCTGTTAAAACTGTGGCAGTCCCAACCACACTGGGAGGAGTTGGCTGGTCATCCTAACGGAGGCAAGAGACAATCGAGAGAAGTGGAGGGGCTAACTATTAACAACAGCATTCATTACTGATACTGATCATGTGTATCTTCAGCCACCATTTGACTAACATAGTTTTAAGTCTTATCTTTGTGAGATTGCAAAAGGATGAAATTTTATTAAGCTTTTTCAGAAGTTCTTGCATAAGTCTTCCTTTGCACATTTACAGAATAGGGATACCCCACTTCCAGGGAAGCTGTGAAAATTAGGGAGTAGATTTATAAAATACTTCAGTATTTACTAGGTTTCCAGGTATGCTGATGCACTGAGTACTATAATAGTCGAATAGGAAGTCATTTCCAAAGTCTTCTCTTTTATCCCTTAAACTTTTCTTTCCCAACTAGAAGTAGGAGTGATAAACAGATATAAAGGCTAGTTTGAGGCAAGGTGATGTCCTTGGAAGGAAAACCTGAAGCAGAAGGAACTACCAAAGCAGTGAATGTAGCATTGGGGATGAAGTATTTTCTAGGTAAAGTATCTGTCATTAGTGGCTCTTATCCTCTTGAATATTAAGATATTAATATTTGCTTCTCATGGATGAGTGATATGTACCTAGAAGGTATAGTGAAGTATAGAAAACTCTGTACCCCCTCATCTCAAAGGCTTAAATGGGATCAAATAACCAACATACAAGAATTTAACTATTGTTTACAACATTATTGTGTTTAATTACTATAGGAAATGATTCATGTGAATACCTTCTCTCAAGTGGCAGATTTCTTGGAGAGAAAGTTTGGCAACCTCACAGCTGTATGATGCATAAGTACAAAATCAGGTAGTTTCTTCATTTTGTTGTTTGTTTTCTTTTCTAAGATGGGTCTTAATATCTGGTAGAAAAGTGTTGGTGAATCAGGGAAAGTGATAGATGGTACTTCTCTATGTGATGGTAGAGAATTGCTGACAGGGTAGGAGTTGGGAGTGAGTCCAAAGGAATATTCTCGCTCTAAAGCATTAGGGAAAGCTTTGGACCAATCTGCTTTATCTCAGGTGAGCGATAACCAGGCCCAGGGCAATAGCCCGTGAATGAAGGACTCTTGGTTTGGGACTTGGATAGCTACCTCATGGAGTTATTCTGAGACAATGGATATAAAGCACTTACTATGGTTAGAGTACATCTGAAACACTTATTAGGATGAGGGCTGTTATTATTGAGAGTTAGTCGATCATACACGGACTGGTAGGTTGAACAAACCTGGCCACCTATTTCTAAAGCAACATAACTGTGTATGTAATAATGCTGTACTACTTTCTTCACAAATGATGTGCTTTGAAAAGTGCCAGTATGCCGATATTCCTTATTCTAATTGATGTCTTTGTTGATTTCAGTGAAGCGAAGAACTGCCTTGTAGATAAACATATTGCATTTATTGGAGATTCCAGAATTCGTCAATTGTTTTATTCTTTTGTAAAAATAATTAATCCCCAATTTAAAGAAGAAGGAAATAAGGTAAATTTTGTCTATTCATTTCATTAGCGTATTGTTTTAGAAGTTAGCCAACTGAATAGTTAATAGGAGGAATGTGCCCTTTCACATTAACAAAAGGAACTATAAAATTTTACTTTGGTTTTGGGAAAGGTGGAGGGGGAAAACAGGGACAATTTGCCATAATGGGAACATAAGAAAAAGAAGTGGTGGGTAAGGTATTGGCAAGCTTTTTATTGACTTAAACTTTTCGTTTTCAGAAATATTAAAATTCTTTCCATGGAAAACATTTTTAAAAATTTTAGAAAGAACAAAGAAGAAATATGCCTTATCCTCCTTTTAATATTTTGACATATTTCTTTTCAGACTCTTTTTTGAAAACAAAATTGTAATAGTTTAGCATGTACAATTTTATATCTTGCTTCTATCCCCACCACTTATCACAATTTACCATATTATACAATCAATGTACGCATCTTCATAATGGCAACATATTATTGAATGGATATAATGTGATTTTATATAATCTTCCCTTTTCTTGACTTTTTGTAGTTTTCTAATTTTTTTTATTTTACAATTTAAAAAAGGACATTTTTATTACATTTTTGTGTGAAAACTTTGCTTTTTAAATTATTTCCTTAGGATGGAATCTTTACAATGCAAATACTAGGTTGAAGAATATAAATACTTTTAAAATTATTGATTATATTGTTAAACTGTTTCAATCTATACTGTAAGTAGCAATGTACATTGGGACCTAATTTTCTGTAACCTTTCTGGCACTAGGCATTCATGCTATATAGTTAAAATGACAGTGTAACAAATTTCTGCTCTTTTTAATTTCTCATTTTAAAAGTATGTCTTTTTTTAAAAGCTAACAAGGATGAACATCTTTCTGTTAATTAATCAATTTGTTAATTAGTTAATTTGGGGGGAATTATCTCATCATATCTTTCTGTTTGTACATTTTTAAGTGATCTAAGGTTCTAGTCCTTGCCTTCAGTTGCATGTGGTTGGGAGTGGGTAATGGCAAGAAGAAAAAAGTAAAGTACAAAAAGTTCAGAATTGTAGGGGTAATAGCTCATGAATTTATGATGAAAATCTGCCTGTACACATCAACTTGCCCAGCGGCAAGGAGTTGAGAAATCAGGGACTTAACAGCTTAAGTAGCTAGTTTCACAGTGATGATGGTAATGGATACTAAGTCTTTGGGAACTACTCCTTGTGAACAGAGGCCATAGGCTATTAGAGATTTTGTCTACCAGGAAAAGCTAGTATAGATTTTAAAGCTGAATAATAGAAAATAACAAAGTCAACCTTTCATTTTATTTGGTATCTATAAATGTATTTTCCATTTGTATTTATACATACAAAATTATACAGAAGAGTTGAAAGTATTTAATGACCTGAGATTCTTACAGTTTAAAGTAAAAAACTTAGTAAACATTTAAAAAACACATGTCTGATTAAAAAAACATTTTTAGTATTTCTAGGCCTAGAATAGTGTGACTCTTGAAAATTGGAATAATGTATTGGGTAACAGTTAGTTGAAAAAAATCTGTAATGGTTTAGTCTATAGCCAAAAGTAGGTACAATATGGTACATTGTTTCTGAGCTCTAGGTTTCCAATTTTTATTTTCTAGAGGTTCCTAGTTATCCCACAATTATCAGACAAGATACATTTTATTTTATATGCATTTTAAAAAGAAACAAAGGCAGTTTGTCACAGTCTTAAAGAGACAGTTATTGTGAAACTATTTAGATTAAACTGCTAGTGGAACATTTGCCAAATTGTATTTTACTTATTCTCTTGTCTCTGAACACCTTGAGGACAGAGATTGTGTATCATCATTATTTTTTGAATAGGTTTCTTGTGCCTGGCATGTAATGAAGTTGATTAATTTTTTTTTTTTTTTTTTTTAGCCTTGGTAATGGGATTCTTTAGGTGGAATAGGAGTATTGAAGATAATATTTTTTTGAATTTATTTCTTTTCTGCATTGGGGCAAATTTTTTAAAAAGGAAGCTTTAGAGCAGGATTTTTTTTTTCAAATTATATTTTGTGGAAGACTAGTTCTGTACGAAGCTCTGGTCAAATAAGTTTGGGCAGAGCCAGATATCATATCCCCCTCTTAGATGGTTTTAATTTAGGCTAGGATATTAAAAACTTGAGAAGTCTTGCTGTAAAGAAACCTGTTTGTGTTACTTCCAGCCAGAGGGCAAGGTAGATACTCTGGGGGCCTCTTCCACTTCAAACAAACTAGATCCTAGATTAAAAAAATACTTGTTGATGTATTTCTAAACTTTGAAATGGGAGACACACCCCCAAAAAGGAACAAACTGTGAGGCAAAACCAGAGATGGGAACAATAACAGTAGGCGTGCAATAGAGATTCAGGTTGCCCTAAAGACAGATGCCAGTGGCTGCAATACCCTGTATGTAGAAAACTAAGCTTTGAGCCAGCATATTTCTCAATAGTAATATTGGGAGCCAGAGGACAGTAGACTAATAACTTTAAAGTTCTGATAGAAAGTAAGTTTCAACTTAGAATTGTATCCCTAGCATACAGATTCCTCTGTTCTTGAAATATAGGACATTTTCCAGATAAACAAAAACTATGAGGGTTTACTGCCACATTAAACTTATATTAAAGGGTTTTCTAAAGAATAAACTTCAAGAAGGAGAGAAATAATTCAGAAAAAAAAATGATCTGAAACAATGGTTAAAGAAAATAGTAAACTTGTATATAAATCTAAACAGTGTCTGTAAAATAATGTCTTTTTACACTTTACAAAAAGACAGTACAATAGCATATAAATCAGAGAGAGATGACCACAATTAGTGTTCTAATGTCCTCTTTACTCTTTAAGGTATTATCTTACTTTTTTTTTTTTAATCCATCAACAAACTACACAATACACTTTAATGTTTATTTATTTTTATTTTTGGCTGCATCAGGTCTTCGTTGTGGCGTGCGGGATCTTCATTGCAGCATGCGGGATCTTTTTTTGTTGTGCACGGGCTCTTCCTTGCAACACATGGGCTTCTCTCTAGTTGTGGCGCGTGGGCTTCTCTCTAGTTGTGGCGCACGGGCTCCAGAGCGCATGGGCTCAGTAGTTGTGGCATGCAGGCTTAGTTGCCCCGTGGCATGTGGGATCTTAGTTCCCTGACCAGGGATCCAACCCGCATCCCCTGCATTGGAAGGCGGATTCTTTACCACTGGACCACCGGGGAAGTCCCCAGGTATTATCTTACTTTAGAACTTAAGTTAATGATGCCCTTTAGTCCAAGGGCAAGGACTAAAAGGATAGAATTAAAATGGGTAATTCCAAACCAGAAGAAGAAAAAAATTAAAACCAAACTCATCTAATACCAAATATAATGCACACATGTACATACACATGCACACATGCATATATATACTCCGATACACACACACACATATATATATATCTATATATATATGAACATTTGTATGTACATGTAAAAATCAGTGTTTACATTTCATATGTATATAAAAATATGTGTATGTGTTAGGGAGCTAGAAATCAAAAAGTAAGATAATAGAAACATTTATAATCAAAATAAATGTAAGTAGTCTAAACTTGTCAGCTAAACACAGATTTTCAGATTGATTTTAAAAAGAATTTTCTGCTGCTTAGAAAGATACCTAAAACAAAAGGACATAGGAAGGATTTAATTTAAAATGAGAAGAGATTTACCAGACAAATATTTATTAAAAATGATAAGTTGTATTAATATAAGACAAAATAGATTAAGAGGCAAAAAGCATTATTGGGGATACTTTTTAGTGACAAAAGATTCAAATCACTAGGAAGATTTTGAATTGTAGGCATTTAATAAATTAGCCCTAAAATATATAAAGCAAAAGTTAACATGATTACAGTGAGGAGTTGAGAGATTCTCTACCACAGTGGGAGAATTACTCACTGCTCATGCAATTAATAATAGTGCAAGCAAATAAATAAACATAGAGTAGACTGTTAACATGCTGATTTTACGAACTTATAGTTCAATACTTAAAGCATACACTAAGATATCAGAGAACATATTTTTTCAAAGCAAACATGAAATCTTTTTTTGATCACATATTGGGCCATTAACCAAGTCCTGACAATATCAGAGAATTGGTATCATTCTCTCTCTGTTAGGTAAGTTCCTTTGTATTCTGACTTATTCTGATAAAAATTCTAGAATCCTACAGTAAATGTTCCAATGGTAAAATGCTAGACACATTTCCATTAAACTCAGGAAGAAAACAAGGAAGTCCATTATTGCTGCTTCTATTCAATATTGTATTAGAGATCCTTAGCCAAAGAAAGATAATTTAAAGATGTAAGGATTGGAAAGAAATAAACTTGATATTTTATAATACAGTTATCTACACAGAAAATCCCAAAGAATCTATAGAAAATTTACTAGATGTAATAAAAATTTTAATAATATAGCTGATTATAAGGTAGATATATGAAAATTAATTGTAATTCAATAAAGCTGTTAAAAATTAATTGCATATCTACTTGTCAGGAATATAGAGTTCAAAAATGTTATTTAAAATATACTGTGTGCAATAATAACAAAAAGCACATAATACATAGGAATAAACATAGTAACTAAGGAAGGTGTATATGCAGAAAACTCATGAAATTTTATTAAAGTCAATTTAAATATAATTAAATGGAAGGTATGTACTGTATTCTGGAATGGGAAGACTCAATATTGTAAACATGTCAGTTATTCTCAAATTAATCTATAGGTTCAAAGAATTCAGGATTTGTTGTAGAACTTTACCAGTTCATTCCAAATTTTATATGGAGGGCAGTGGACCAAAAATAACTGCAAGAGATCTAAAGAACAAGGTAGAAAGGACTTCTCCAATATCAAGACCTATTTTAACTAGACATCTTTTAATTAAGAAAATGTGGTATTGGAAGAGCTAAACAAAGAAACCAATGGAGCAGAATATACAACTCTAAAATAGACACAATCATATACAAAAAAAACTTAACAGATATGCCATTGAAGATCCGTAGGGATAGGAAGGTCTTTCAATTAATGATGCTGTCCATTGGTTTTATAACGGAAAGAAGTGAAATTGGACCCTTACCTCACACCATCAAGTATAATCATTTCTAGATGAATTTAGACTTAAATGTGAAAGTCAAAACTTTGAAACCTTTAGAAAAAAATATAGAATATCTTTGGTACCTCAGGTAGGGATAAGTTTCGTACATAAGAAACAAAAAATGCTAACCATAAAATAAAAGATGAATAAATTCACATTCTTTAGGATTAAGATTACGTGTTCATCAAAAGATACCTTAAAGAAAAAAGACAACTATAAACTGGGAGACGATATTTGTTGCATATATCCAAGAGATAAAAGGAACCAATTAATAAAAAAGACAACTCAGTAGAATAAAAAGAGGAAAGGCATGATCAGGCATTTCACAGAAGAGGAAACATAAATCCCAGTGTAAATCTAAAAGATGTTTAACCTCATTAGTAATTAGGGAAATGCAAATTAAGACCATAGTGAGATAGCATTTTATACCTACTTTAGTGCCAAAATTAAGTTTGACAATGGCAAAAAATATGAACCCTAACGATGTATTAGAGAGGCTGTGTCTCAAACCACTGGTGAGGGTACATTGTTACAAACACTTCAAAAAATAATTTGCATTATTATGTGAGGGTGAACATTTGTATAGTCTATGAACATTTAGAACTATTACAGAAAGTGACTCATGTAAAGAGATGTTCAAGAAGGTAACTATCGGTGCTGTTTATAATCTAGATTTGGTGCATTGTATCAATTAACCTAGATTCTAAAAAAATAACGAATATAATATTTGATGTGTATTGATAAAATAAATTGATATATAAAACGAAACTAAAGAGACATGACAACTAAATGCAATACCTGTTGTTTTTTCTTTTCTTTTTTATTGAAGTATAGTTGATTTACAATGTTGTGTAAGTTTCAGGTGTATAGCAAAGTGAGTATATATATATATTCTTTTTCAGAATTCTTTTCCGTTACAGGTTATTAAAAAATACTGAGTATAGTTCTCTGTGCTATACAGTAGGTTCTTGTTGGTTATCTATTTTATATATAATACTGTGTATATGTTAATCCCAAACTCCTAATTTATCCCTCCCCCTACTTTTTCCTTTGGTAACATTAAGTCTGTTTTCTATGCCTGTGGGTCTATTTCTGTTTTGTATATAAGTTCATTTGTATCACTTTTTTAATTCCACATATAAGTGATATCATATGATATTTGTCTTTGTCTGGTTCACATCACTTAGAATACTAATCTCAAGGTCCATCCATGTTGCTGCAAATGGCATTATTTCATTCTTTTTTATGGCTGAGTAATATTCCATTGAATATATGTACCACATCTTCTTTATCTACTGCTTTGTCAGTGGACATTTAGGTTGCTTCCATGTCTTGGCTATTGTAAATAGTGCTACAATGAACACTGGGTGCATGTATCTTTACAAATTATGGTTTTCTCCGGATATATGCCCAGGAGTGGGATTGCTGGATCATATGGTAGCTCTATTTTTAGTTTGTTAAGGAACCTGCATAGTGGCTATACCAAATTACATTCCCACCAACAGTATAAGAGGGTTCTGTTTTCTCCACACGTTCTCCAGCATTTATTGTTTGTAAACTTTTTGATGATGGCCATTCTGACTGGTGTGAGGTGATACCTCATTGTAGTTTTGATTTGCACTTCTCTAACAATTAGCAATGTTGAGCATCTTTTCATGTGCTTTTTGGCCATCCGTATATCTTTGGAGAAATGTCTATTTAGATCTTCTGCCCATTTTTTGATTGGGTTTTTTTTTTTTTATATTGAGGTGCATGAGCTGTTCGTATATTTTGGAGGTTAATTCCTTGTCCATTGCATCATTTGCAAATATTTTCTCCCATTCTGTGTGTTGTCTTTTTATTTTGTTTATGGTTTCCTTTGCTGTGCAAAAGCTTTTAATAAGTTTAATTAGGTCCTATTTGTTTATTTTTGTTTTCATTACTCTAGGAGGTGAATCCAAAAATATTGCTGCATTTTATGTCAAAGAGTGTTCTGCCTATGTTTTCCTCTAAGAGCTATTAGTATTCGGTCTTACATTTAGTTCTTTAATCCATTTTAAGTTTACTTTTGTGTTTGGTGTTAGAGAATGTTCTAATTTCATTCTTTAACATGTGGCTGTCCAGTTTTCCCAGCAGCACTTACTGAAGAGACTGTCTTTTTTCCATCGTATATCCTTGCCTCCTTTGTCGTAGATTAATTGACCATGGATGCTGCATTTATTTCTGGGCTTTCCAGCCTGTTCCATTGATCTGTATTTCTGTTTTGTGGCAGCACCATGCTGTTTTGATAACTGTAGTTTTGTTGTATAGTCTGAAGTCAGGGAGCCTGATTCCTCCCGCTCCATTTTTCTTTCTCAAGATTGCTTTGGCTATTCGGGGTCTTTTGTGTTTCCATTCAAATTTTAAGATTTTTTTTGTTCTAGATCTGCAAAAAATGCCATTGGTAATTTCATAGGGGTTGCATTGAATCTGTAGATTACCTTGGGTATTATAGTCATTTTGAAGATGTTGATTCTTCCCATCCAAGAACATGGTACAATATATCTTTCCATCTGTTTGTGTCATCTTCGATTTCTTTCATCAGCATCTTACAGTTTTCGAAGTACAGATCTTTTGCCTCCTTAGGTAGGTTTATTCTTTCTGATGTGATGGTAAATGGGATTGTTTCCTTAATTTCTCTTTCAGATCTTTTGTTGTTAGTGCATAGGAATGCAAGAGATTTCTGTGTATTAATTTTGTATCCTGCAACTTTACCAAATTCATGGATGAGCTCTAGTAGTTTTCTGGTAGCATCTTTAGGATTTTCTATGTGTATCATGTCATTTGCAAACAGTGTCAGTTTTACTGCTTTTTTTTAAAATTTGGATCCCTCTTGTTTCTTTTTCTTCTCCGATTGCCGTGTCTAGGACTTCCAGAACTATATTGAATAAAAGTGGCAAGAGTGGACATCCTTGTCTTGTTTGCTGATCTTAGAGGAAATGCTTTCAGCTTTTCACCATTGAGTATGATGTTAGCTGTGCGTTTGTCATATAAGGCCTTTATTATGTTGAGGTAGGTTCTGTCTATGCCTACTTTCGGGAGAGTTTTTATCATAAATGGGTGTTGAATTTTATCAAAAGCTTTTTCTGCATCTGTTAAGATGATCATGTGGTTTTTATTCCTAAATTTGTTGATGTGGTATATCACACTGATTGATTTGTGGATATTGGACAGTCCTTGCATCCCTGGGATAAATATCACTTTATCATGGTGTATGATCCTTTTAATGTACTGTTGGATTCAGTTCGCTAGCATTTTGTTAAGTATTTTTGCATCTATGTTCATCAGTGATATTGGCCTGTAATTTTCTTTTTTTGTGGTATCTTTGTCTGGTTTTGGTGTCAGGGTGATCGTGGTCTTATAGAATGATGTTGGGAGTGTTCCTTCCTCTGCAATTTTTGGAAGAGTTGCAGAAGAATAGGTGTTAACTCTTCTCTAAATGTTTGATAGAATTCACCTGTGAAGCCATCTGGTCCTGGATTTTGTTGGGAGTTTTTAGTCACAGTTTCAATTTCAGTGCTTGTGATTGGTCTGTTCATATTTTCCATTTCTTCCTGGTTCAGCTTTGGGAAATTGTACCTTTCTAAGAATTTGTCCATTTCTTCTAGGTTGTCCATTTTATTGGCGTATAGTTGCTTTCAGTAGTCTTTTATGATCCTTTGTATTTCTGTGGTGTCCGTTGTTAAGTTATCTTTTTTCATTTCTAATTTTATTGATTTGAGCCCTCTCCCTTTTTTTCTTAATGAGCCTGGCTAAAGATTTATCAATTTTGTTTATCTTTTCAAAGAACCAGCTTTTAGTTTCATTGATCTTTTCTATTGTTTTCTTCGTCTCTATTTCATTTATTTCTGATCTGATCTTTATGATTTCTTTCCTTCTGCTAACTTTGTGTTGTGTTTATTCTTCTTTCTCTAGTTGCTTTAGGTATAAGGTTAGGTTCATTTGAGATCTTTCTTGTTTCCTGAGGTAAGCTTGTATTGCTATAAACTTCCGTCTTAGAACTGCTTTTGCTGCATCCCATAGGTTTTGGATCGTCGTGATTTCATTTTCACTTGTCGCTAGGTATTTTTTGATTTCCGCTTTGTTTTCTTCATTGATCCATTGGTTGTTTCATAGCATATTGTTTAGCCTCCACGTGTTTGTGTTTTTTATACTTTTTTTCTTGTTAATTGATTTCTAATCTCATAGCATTGTGGTTGGAAAAGATGCTTGTTATGATTTTAGTTCTCTTACCTTTACCCAGGCTTGCTTTGTGGCCCAGCTTGTGATCTGTCCTGGAGAATGTTCCATGTTCACTTGAAAAGAATGTGCATTCTTCTGCTTTCAGATGGAATGCTCTATAAATATCAGTTAAATCCAATGGTCTATGTGTCATTTAAGGCCTGTGTTTCCTTATAAATTTTCTGTCTGGATGATTTTTCCATTGATGTACGTGGGGTGTTAAAGTCCCCCCATTACTGTGTTACTGTCAATTTCTCCTTTTATGTCTGTTAACATTTGCCTTATATATTGAGGTGCTCCTATGTTGGGTGAATATATATTTACAATTGTTATCTTTTCTTCTTGGATTGATCCCTTGATCATTCTGTAGTGTCCTTCTTTGTCTCTTGTAACATTCTTTATTTTAAAGTCTATTTTGTCTGATATGAGTCTTGCTACTCCAGCTTTCTTTTAATTTCCATTTGTTTGGAATACCTTTTTCCATCCCCTCACTTTCATTCTGTATGTGTCTCTAGATCTGAAGTGGGTCTCTTTTAGACAGCCTATATTCGGGTCTTGTTTTTGTATCCATTCAACCAGTCTGTGTCTTTTGGTTGGAGCAGTTACTCTGTTTACATTTAAGGTAATTATCGATATGTATGTTCTTATTGCCATTGTTTTGGATTTGTGTTTATAGGTCTATTTTCTTCCTTCCCTCTTTTGTTCTCTTCTTTTCTGATTTGATGACTATCCTTAGTGTTGTGTTTGGATTTCTTTTTCTTTTTTGTATGTATATCTATTATAGTTTTTTGGTTTGTGGTTATCATGAGGTTTTGATAGTCTATATATATACATGATTGTTTTAAATTGCTGATATCTTAATTTCAAATGCATTTCAAATATCCTGCATTTGTACTTTCCTTCTCTCACAGTTACTGGTTTTGGTATTATATTTGCATGTGGGTGTTTTGCTACCTTTATTCTATGTTTGCCTTAACTGGTGAGTTTTCCCATTTCATAATTTTATTGTTTCTGATTGTTGCCTTTCTTTCCATCTAAAGAAATTCCTTTAGCATTTGTTGTAAAGCTGGTTGGGTGGTACTGAATTCTTTTAGTTTTTGCTTGTCTGTAAAGTTTTTGATTTCTCCGTCAAATCTGAATGAGAGCTATGCTGGGTAGAGTATTCTTCATTGCAGGTGTTTCCCTTTCATCACTTTAAATATATCATGCCATTCCCTTCTGGCCTGTACAGTTTCTGCTGAAAAATCAGCCGATAGTCTTATGGGGATTCCCTTGTATGTTATTTGTTGCTTTTCCCTTGTTGCTTTTAATATTTTCTCTTTGTTTTTAATTTCTGTGTTTCTGGGCATGTTCCTCCTTGGGTTAATCTTATATGGGACTCTCTGTGCTTCCTGGACTTGGGTGACTGTTTCCTTTCCCATGTTAGGGAAATTTTCAGCTATTATCTCTTCAAATATTTTCTCAGGACCTTTCTCTCTCTTTTCTCCTTCTGGGACCCCTATCATGTGAATGTTGGTGCATTAGACATTGTCCCAGAGGTCTCTTAAACTGTCCTTGTTTTTTTTCATTCTTTTTTCTTTATTCTTTTCCACAGCAGTGATTTCCAGCACTCTGTCTTCCAGCTCACTTACCTAATTATCCATTCTTCTGCCTCATTTATTCTGCTGTTGATTCTTTCTAGTGTATTTTTCATTTCAATTACTGTATTCCTCATCTCTGTTTGGTTGCTCTTTATATTTTCTGACTCGTTGCTATAAACTTCTTATACCTTCTTGCTCTGTGTATCCATGCTTTTCCTGATTTCTTGGATGATCTTTACAATCATTACTCTTAACTCTCTCTCAGGTAGATTGCCTATCTCCACATCACTTAGTTCTTCTGGGTTTTTTTCTTTTTCCTTCATCTGGAACATATTCCTCTGCCATCACATTTTGTCTAAATTTCTATTTGTATTTTTATGTATGTGGAAGTTTAGTTATGTTTCTCGACCTTGGAGAAGTGGCCCCCTATAGGGGATGTCCTGTGTGTCCCAGCAGTACACTTTCCCTCTCATTACCCAAGGTCCAGTGACCAGCTGGTCCCAGGGTAGGTTCTGACCTGCGTTTGCAGACTTGGTTCCACAGGCTGCCAGATCGTAGTTTTCTTGCTTCTGGTGTCTGCCTTATGGTGGGTTAATCTGGTCTAGAAGCTTGTGCAGACTTCTGGTGGGAGAGGCTGGTGCTTGCCCACTGGTAAATGGAGCTGGGTCTTGGCCCTCTGGTGGGCAGGGCTATGTCAAGGGGCATGTCTAGAGGTGGCTATGGGCTTAGGAAGTCTTTAGGCAGCCTGTCTGCTGATGAGTGGGGCTGTGTTCCCAGCCTGTTGATTGTTTGGCCTGAGGTGTTCCAGTCTTGGAGCCTACAGGCTGTTAGGTGGGACCTGGTCTTGATGCTAATTACCCAAGAAAGATGTCTGTCTCCAGCAAGAGTTCAAGTAGAGGAACACTCCCCAATATTACACCACCAGCTTTTATGACCCCAGAGAGAGCCACAGCTGCCCAAGCCTCCCAGGAGACCCTTCAAGACCAGCAGGTAGGTCCAGTCCAGTCTCTTACGAAGTCACTGTTTTTGCCCTGGGTCCTGGTGCTCACAAGACCTTATGTGTGCCCTCTTAAGTGTGCCCTCACAAGACCTTGTGTGTGCCTTCTGTTTCCCCCATTCCTGTGGAGCTACTGCAGTCAAACCCCGCTGGCCTTCAAAGCTAAATGCTCTGGGGGTTCCTCCTCTCGATGCCAGACCCCCAGGCTGGGGGCCTGACATGGAGCTCAGAACTCTCACTCCTGTGGGAGAACTTCTGTGATATAATTATTCTCCTTGTGGGTCACCCACCCAGGATATGGAATTTGATTATATCATGACTGTGCCTCTCCTACTGTCTTGTTGGGTTTCTTCTTTATGTTTTTGGATGTAGAATATCTTTTTTGGTAGGTTCCAGTCTTTTTTTAATCCATGGTTGTTCAGCAGTTAGTTGTGATTTTGATGTTCTCGTGAGAGGAGGTGGGCTCAAGGTCCTTTTTCTCCACCATCTTGTCTCCAATCAGGTACACAATACCTGGTTTTAATTGAATTCTAGATTAAAATATAAGAACTATAGAGAAGACATTATTGGGAAATTAGGGAAAGTTGAACATGCACTGTATATTAAATTAGATAATATTTTATCAATGTCAAATTCTTAGGTGGGACTGTAGTATTGCAGTTATGTAAGAGAATGTACATATTCTTTGGAGATGTGTACTTAAGTATTTAAGGGTGAAATTGTTATTATGTCTGCAGTTTACTTTCATATGGTTCAGCAAAGGAGAAAAGCTATGTATAGAGTGGGCCAAAAACTGCCTTCGGTTTTTTAAGTAAAAATAAAAGACACATTTTTCATTTTCATCAAGAATGTTATTGAACAATGTGTTCACCCTTTTGTTCCACTACCTTCTGTGATTTTTCAGGCAACTTCATAATCCCATCTTCCCAAAACTTTTTATCTTTTTGAGCAAAGAACTGTTCCAGGTGCCTTTTACAGGCTTCTCGGGAATTGAATTTTTTTCCATTAAGAGAATTTGTAAAGACCTAAATAAATGGAAATCCAAAGGTGCAGTATCTGCTGAATACGGCAGATGAATCAGAACTTCCTAGCCAAGCTGTAACAGTTTTTGCCAGGTCATCAAAGAAACGTGATCTTGTGTTATCCTGATGGAAGATCATGCATTTTTCTGTTGACTAATTCTGGACGCTTTTCGTCAAGTGCCACTTTCAGTTGGTCTAATTGGGAGCAGTACTTGTTGGAATTAATCATTTGGTTTTCCCGAAGGAGCTCATCATAGAGAACTCCCTTCCAATCCCACCATATACACAGCATCACCTTCTTTGGATGAAGACCGGCCTTTGGTGTGGTTGGTGGTGGTTCATTTCACTTGCCGCACGATCTCTTCCATTCCACATTGTTGTACAGTATCCACTTTTCATCGCCCGTCACAATTTGTTTTAAAAACAGAACATTTTCATTACATTTCAGTAGAGAATCGCACGTGGAGATACGGTAAAGAAGGTCTTTTTCTCTTAACTTACGTAGAACCTAAACATCAAAGTGATTCACATAACCAGGCTGGTGCAAATGATTTTCAAAGCTTGATTTGGATATTTTGAGTATGTCAGCTATCTCCTGTGTGGTATAACACTGATTGTTCTCAATTACTGTTTTGATTTGATTGCTATCAACTTCAACTCGTTCACCTGACCGTGGAGCATCATCCAGCAAGAAATCTCCAGCATGAAACTTCGCAAACCACTTTTGACATGTTTGATCAGTCACAACACCTTCTCCATACGCTGCACAAATCTTTTTTTGCATTTCACTTGCTTTTTGAAATAATGAAGCATAATATGCCAAAAACGTCGCTTTTTTTCTTCCATCTTCAATATTAAAATGGCTACACGAAAATTCACCAATTTTGATGTCTTTTTTTAAATGCACGCTGATATGACAGCTGTCACATACCATCTAACAAAATTGTTTCGAATGAAGTTAAAGACAACTAAGTGCTACTAGAGCCACCTAATGGAAAAAACTGAAGTAACCTTTTGGCCCACCCAATACATGTGGTGCGTAGAGACACATGAAGCTAGTGTAGAAAATATTAACCATTGGTAAAGGGTATTAACTTCGCTATAATAAGTCTGAAATTTTTCAAAATTAAAAGTTGGAGTGAAAGCCAACAAAACGGAACAGTATATCATTTGAGGATGCATATACATGTGACAAAACTGTATAATAAAAAAGAAAGCAAAATTCAAGATGGTGGTTCTTTTTGGACAAAGCACAGAATTTAAGAGGGAGAGGGCCACATAGGTCATTCCATGTGTTGGTAACATTCTGATTTGTGCCATGGATTCACAAGTGCTTATTTTTACTATGCCTTGTGACTTACATATATGTGACATATTATTTTGTATATAGCAAATGTTATATTAAAATAATAAAGGAAACAAAGATTGAATTGATTGAATTAACTGTGCTATGCAAAAAGGAAAAAGAAATTTCATGACACACGATTTCTCTGAGTAAGAATTTGTTAAAGGTTAGGATGGAGTAGGAGGAGGAGAACACCTATATGATTTTCTCTGTCCCAGTATTTCCCAGGCTTATTTGACCAAGAAAACTCTTTTCATATATCATACCTTAAAGTTCTGTTGAATTAATGGCCTCAAGAGTCCTTTTGGGGAAAAAGGGTACAAATGAACTTATTTACAAAACAGAAGTATAGTCACGGATATAGAAAACAAACTTATGGTTACCAGGGGATAGGGTGGGGAGGGATAAATTGGGAGATTGGGATTGACATATACACACTACTATATATAAAATAGGTAACTAATAAGAACCTGCTGTATAGCACAGGGAACTCTACTCAGTACTCTAATGGCCTATATGGGAAAAGAATGGATATATGTATATGTATAACTGATTCACTTTGCTGTACACCTGAAACTAACACAACATTGTAAATCAACTATACTCCAATAAAAAATTTTTTTTTAAAAAGTCATTTTGGGAAAAGATGCTTAAGCAGAACTAATAAGAATTTTAAAATTTAGCTTGTTGATAAAAGCAAACATTATTTCATTATAAAAACAAATACTGTCTGGTTAAATTAATGAAAACATTTCAACCTTGGTTTTAGGAAGAGAATTAGCTTCTTATTAACCACCCCTGTTCCATCCTGGATATTTAACTATGAAAGGATTTTTATTCTTTTTATGGAACACTTAGTTACAAGAAGTTGTTGTCTCTGGATTTTAATTTTTTTCTACAACTGGACTATTTATTTACTGCCTTCTAAGTGAAATCTACAATAACTTAGAGTCATATATGTCCATTCCTGTTTAGACAGGGCCTGTACTAGTATACTGGTGAGAATAGACTAGATGTTGCTGCAGCAACAACCATGCTACAATCTTAACACTTAGCACTGCTTGTCCTAGGTGGTTTGGCAAGGGGCTTTGCTCCATGCAGTCATTCAGGGATTTTTGCTATTGGAATTTTTACTATTTTCTAGTTGTACCATTTGGGACATTCAACCTCATCAGTCTCTGTATCAGGTTAAGGCAGAGACTAGAATTGCCCTGGGAACTTCAGCCTGGAAATGACCCATATTACATCTAGCCATATTACATTGGCAGCAATCGGTCTCTACCATAGATAATAATACTAGGACTAAATTTGAATCATGGGAAGCTTGGCAAAAAGATAATTTATATAGGCGTGTTCACATACCTGCTTATTCATAGTTGGAGTTTTATCTTTAAACTACATCTTAGATGTTGAAGATCACATATAAACAGTTTAATATCACTTATTTTTTGGTAGTCTATGCAGGTCTTTTCCCCTTCAGGTTGAATGTAGTTAGTTGGGATATGGTGTGCAAATGAGTCAACAAAAGCAGCTAAAGGAGGAATTATTTACATACAGTTAATCTACACATTAATATTTCTCTGTTGTCTCTCCCCCTTTTTTATGGCAGCATGAAAACATTCCTTTTGAAGACAAGACTGCATCAGTTAAAGTGGTAAGTTCATATAACAGTAAGCTAAATGTTATAATGTTGAAACTATTCATTGGTTAATTTATTTGCAGATCAACTAATGCTTTGAACATGCTAAATGTATTTCAGTGTATTGAGAGCAGATAAGTAGAGTAAGATAATTTAATAAATGTGTGCACTATTTTGTGTAATAACATAGAAAATTTGGTCTCTCAGATTTTTATCCAGGAAAAAAATAATCTTGTACGTTAATTTGAAACCAGTATGTATTTAGGATCAAAGTTCATAAAAGAACATATATTAATTTCTTGAATTCCCAGTCACAGGTGACTTCTAGATACTGAGAATCCAGATGGGGATCAAGACAACAATGTCCTAAATCTAATGGAGTTGATGAGTCATTATAGTTTTCTATGTGCAATTAAACATGGGATAAGGATGGCAAAAAGGAAAAAGTGGGGCAATAGAAATGTATAGAACAAGGAATTATTAAAAGTAGTTTTCCTCCTTGAGGAAATAATGTTTTAACTGAGGCCTCAAGCTAGTTAGGCTTAGGGGGAGAATTTATGAACATTGTAGGCAGAAGGAACTGGAACAAAGCCCTGGAGAAAAAGGAGCGCATAGAGCATTGCAGGAGCTGAATGAGAACCAACAGGACACTTAGCACGGGGGAAATGGCAGGAGAAAAGACAGAATGTCTAGGCAGAGGCCAGATCCTGCAGCTTCTTAGGAATTTTAAGGACTTTGGAATTTATTCTCAGGGCAACTGATTGAACGTCCTTGAATACTTAAGCAGGGATGTGGCAAGATCAGATTTAAAATTTTAAAACATTACTCTGACTAAAATGTGGGGAATATTTTAGAGAAAAGCAACAAGTGGACGTAAGGAGAACTATTGTGAGATTCTTGCCAAAATGAGATGAGAGATGAAGATATTGTAGATAAGGTAGTGTTTTACTTTTAAGTACTCTATAAGAGATATGTTAAAGTTTATTTTGAATGGTGGATACAATATTTTCTTTGACTTCTTTTCTTACATTTCTCTTTTAGGATTTTCTGTGGCATCCAGAGGTTAATGGTTCTATGAAACAGTGTATCAAAGTGTGGACTGAGGTCTGTATTTGAAAATATAGGCCTTGCTGGTTTTGAGCAATCAGATTTTGAAAGCTCATTCTCCCATACTCACCTGTCCCACTCTCCTGTACTTTATACCAACCTTTTTGATTTCGACCATGCTGGGTTGATTATCACTTTACTGAGAGAGCAAAGTTTTGATCCAATACCTCTGTTGTCACCATTCTAACCCTATGGTGATTATGCTTATACCACACTTTACTGATTTAAAACTTTCTGTTACTGTTGTAGCTCAGTTAATTCAAACTCAGATAATCTTTCTAGCACTATATACATTCTCTTGAGCATTTGTCCACTTTGTTCTTCAAACTCATGTCCTGATACTTCAGGAAACTTTTTTTTTTTAATATTCTGTTTTTTTCCCTTTTATCATTATATTTGTGACCTAAAAGTCGAGCCTAATGTGTTTTGGCTCGTAATGTTTGGAGATAAATTAGATATAAGGCAAGTATGCTGTTAACCTCAGAAAACCCCTAACTTCTCACAAGTCCACTTTGGGACTTCCATAGTCTCTCCATATAGCTCCTTGTCAGTCCTTTAATTAAACCTGTATTCTTTTCCAGAGGTATTTGCATTTGGGATTGGTAAAACAATATTCAATTTTGTTGACCTTGTTTTGCTTAATTACTTGTGTTGCAATGATATTTTTCTTTGCTTCTTTTCACAATAAGTGTTTGGTACGGCAACCAAATAGACTTTGGTAGGATCCAGTGAGAACCTAGTCAACATTTTTAACTTTGTTTCTTTAAGAAAATGTTTAAGTTTTCAAAAAACAAACATGCAGACAACTTCTAGAATTCAACTTTCTGGAAAATTGGAATCTCACATAATTTTGTTTTGTTTTTATTGATGTGATTTTAAATGTCCAGAAGTATAATGTTATGAGTATATTTCAGATGATTTAAACATGTGTTTTACCTTTGTGCTGGACCTGAAAGTATATCCATTAAAGTAGTAGAAATTCACAGTTAAACAAACGTCAGTGTAATATAATTTATAAGTCAGGCAAGATCACAAAAAACCTTTGTTATTTACTAACCTGGAGATATATTGCATATTCAGATCTTCTGTTCTTATAATTTGCTAACACTAGTTTTTGGAGCTTTAGATTCTGTTGTAAAACTCCTTATGATTATTGGGGGAGAGGAAAGATTCAACTTATTTGGATAGATGGCCATGTAATCACCTGAGATTGATTAGTTCATTGGTTTCAATCAAAGAGTATGTATGTATGCATGTATTTATGTATTTATTTTTTAATATTTCCATAATAAGCTGCTAGATCCTGAGAATACAAAGTTCTGTATTTTTATTATGTATGTACTATTACTAGCTTTGTTCTAGGTATTAGGAATGTGACTGGAAATTAGCCCCAGTCTCAGGCCTTGAGGAATGTGCAATCTAGTAGATAGTGACTTTCTTATGAATAAAGGTATGATAATATGAAGGGTAACAGTAGAATTGAGCGCAAAGAACTATGAAAGCACCATGGAGAGAGGCACTTAGGATGAGGGTTGTTTAGAGTAGTGAGGATCTAAGAAAGCTTTACAGAGGAGATAATATTTCTAGAAGAACAGTGGATTAGAAAGATATACTTATGAACTGAAATAGCCTTACAGATACTTACAGGCATAAAAGCAAAGTTGAATTTAAACAACTCTACTGTTATCCAACAGATATTTATAAATCAGCTGCCATATTTTAGGCACCAGGCTGAACTCTGTTGATACCCTGGTTAACATAACAGAGTTCCTCTCCTCAAAGAGCTTCTAGGTGAGTGACAGATATAGGTAATTAAGGAAACCAGCAACTTAGATTTAATTCTGTCGGTGAATGGTAGTCATTAAGTCTGAGCTACTTAGATGGATTTGGGGAGTCTTGGTATGGAGTGAGTTGATATTTGAGGTGACTTGAATAGAAATAATTGAATAGGCAGCAAGTATAGATTAAATAAGAGAGTATAGGAATGGAACTATAAAAAAGATTATGAGAGGAGGTAGTAAAAGGGGTAAGAGGAAAAGCAGAAGAAGAATAACTGTAATATCACACACAGGGAAGGAAAGAGTTTTAAAAAGTGGATAGTAGTGTCATTTTAGGAACTATATAGGGTAGAATGAAACTACAGGACTTGGCAATTCAGAGTTCATTAATGGGCTCTGAGGGCAGTTTTAATGGATGGTTAATTCAAAATCAAAACATGATAAGTTGAGGCATAAATGAGAGATATAGGAATTAGCATAGTGAAAGCGGAATGCTCTTCCAAGTAATCTGTTGGTCAAGAGTGTGAACGGGAAGAATTTGAGAGTGAGAAAGGATTGAAGGAGCATTTTTTGAGGATAAAGATGATTTAACATTTTGTGGATTGAGGGAAGAAAGAAGAGTAGAGAAGGATGAAATGGATAATTCAGGAGTCTGAGGAGATAACTTATGGATGTAACTCCAGAAGTAAAAAGGGAGGAGATATAAACGCAGAGCAATGGGCTAGCCATTAAGCAGAATAGGAACATATTTTGTTTACTCTCCTGTCAGAGGAAGGTAGACTGGGTGAGCATATGGACAAAGTTGTAAGAATGGAGGAAGGAAGGCAAGAGCACACAAGCCAGATGAATTCTGTTTTCTCTGTGAAGTTTGAGAATTAGGCTTTGCCGAAAGTGAGGAGGAGGACAGGAGGGACCTGTGTAAGGGAAAAATGATTTGGGATAACCACTGTGAAGAGTGAGAAAGGGAGCCACCTACGGATGAGGAAAAAGTTTCACTGAAGTAGCAATGTAAGATGGAGCATGCTAGACTGGAAACTGGAATATCTCTGACGAGAAATAGATTAATTTTGTTATTACTTTTCTCTGCTTTCATAGTTTTCTCCACTGAGCATGTTTTACCTTCATAATGAGACAGTGACTGTCATTTCTATCTTTATATATGGGTTGGACTTTTTCTGATTTCTTGTTTTTAATTGTTTCTTGTGCACATGATTGTATCATCAGATCTTCTATGTTGTGGAAGATGCATTGAACCCAGTAGTCGGAAGACTTAAGTTCTGGCTTTGTCCCTGCCAGGCCTCAGCAATAGCTATAAACCTTTCTGAGTCTATAGCCTTTTTTTTTTTTTAATTTTATTTATTTATTTATTTATTTATTTAGGCTGTGTTGGGTCTTCGTTGCTGCGCGCAGGCTTTCTCTAGTTGCGGCAAGCGGGGGCTACCCTTAATTGCGGTGCTCAGGCTTCTCATTGTGGTGGCTTCTCTTGTTGCGGAGCACGGGCTCTAGGTGCCTGGGCTTCAGTAGTTGTGGCACATGGGCTCAGTAGTTGTGGCTCGAGGGCTCTAGAGCGCAGGCTCAGTAGCTGTGGCTCACAGGCTTAGTTGCTCCGCAGCATGTGGGATCTTCCCAGACCAGGGCTCAAACCCATGGTCCCTTGCATTGGCAGGTGGATTCTTAACCACTGCGCCACCAGGGAAGTCCCTATAGCCTTTTTTTATAAGATATGTATAATATCTTCCTGCCTATCTAACAAGTGGCAAGAATCTATATTAAAATGAGCTAATTTAAGAGAAATACTTAGTAAATTACTAAGTACTATATAACTGGTAGTATTATTAATAGTATAATTTGCACTAGGTGAGGATCTCTACCAAATTACTCGGTTTTTTCCCACATTATGGTCTATAATAATTATCAGTTTACTTTGTTAAATACATACTAGATTGGCTTTCCCAAAAGATCATGTTTCTTTAGAGCACTGCATTTTATTTAACACTTAAACTGTATACCCTGTAGGCTTCCAAGAATACTTTTTAATTGGCTGACATAATATACTAGAGCTTTACACAGTTTACTCAGAATTCAGAATAATATTAGGCTGTGTTAGATTTCAGTAGTGTTTTTTTGTCTTTGTTTTTGTTTTAAAGAACACCAAAGAATTAGCCATACAAGCCTCATGCCATCCTGTATAGTCATATAACCATGTAAGGTTTTAGGCATGGGGTGTCCATCTTATTGTAACAAGAATCTGATAAGGAACCCTAGAAAATTAAAATGCATTTAAATGGAAGAAGAACTTAAATTTAAGGGGAAAAATTAAGGGATATTACTAGCGTTAATTTCCTGAACTGAATATAACACTATTATAAAGATTTTTCTTTCTTCAGGATTCTGTTGCAAAGCCCCATGTGGTTGTAGCAGGAGCTGCCACAGTAAGTTATTATCTGTATTCTTACATAATGATTTTTGTTTCATACTTAAGAACATGCTAAGAAAAAATTAACTGATGTTATATAGAATTCTTGATTATACTTATATTTTCATTCCTATTTCTATTAATTAGTTAGACGGATAATTTTTTTAAAAGATCTGAATGAACTTAGGAAACTTGATGGTAAATGTCAATATTATTTTATATCTAAAATTACGTTCTTCTTGAACGTTATACATTGAAAGTAATTTTATATCAGCTTTTTATAACTGCCTTCATATATTTCATGAAATAATTTGACCATACTTTATTCTAATATTGAATAAGAATGGGAATTATCTTAAAATAATAACCTTTGTTACAATAGAGGAAATTATATACTTTAATTTTTCTGTGACAAATACTGAATTAATGCTTAATTTTTACTTCCTCTTAGTGGTCTATTAAAATTCACAATGGCAGCAACGAAGCACTTTCCCAATATAAAATGAACATTACCTCCATAGCACCACTTTTAGAAAAATTGGCAAAGACTAGTGATGTTTATTGGGTCTTACAAGGTAAGGGATAAGTAATGAAAAAAATGTCATTTTGTATATATTTTGAGACATAGGTTTCTATTATCTTCTATTTCAAGAAACAGAATTACTACTTTATGAGAATAAATTTTGAAATAAGGTTTGAAAAATTAGAATAAATTTGAGCTCTTTGCTTTCCTGTTTTGAACTTAAGGAATAGACAGACTAATAAATACAATAAGTAAAAAAAAATTAATATTAAATAAAGAGATTCTCCAAGGAACCTTAGCAGGTAGAACAGCTGCAGAATATAACAAAGAGAATAAGTCCTAAAGGCAAATAAGATGTTTGCCTCTGATTTTTTGATTTCTTACCAAGTATATTTATTGTGATTGGGAAATAGAGAAAAAATTGTCTGGTTCATAATATTAGGTTCATTGGAAGTAAATATTCTTTGGAATCGACAATATATTTAAATTCAAACCAGTTAGTTTATACTTGGTAATGAAATTCTTTAAGAGAAAGTTGACATTAGATCAACTCATTTCAGGAGTTTATTGAATGTCCATTATTTAATGCCTAGCACAATATGAAATGCCTTGGGTATTTTAGCAATTCAAGTTGTTTGTCAGAAACTCTTATGATTGTTTCCAAGTTTAATGTCAAGCTGAGAGAAACAACACGGTGGTGATAATCTCTTCCAAAATCCCAATTTCATTTACAGACTCATTGTTAACCTTTCTATTACTAAAGTGAGGAAAAAGTTAAATTTAAATGATTTATGGTAAGTGATAAAAGACCTCGATCCTTAATAATATTACCTCCTAATTGTGTGAACAAAGTTTGCAAAATGAATCAGCAACAGGAGGAAAAAAAGATTGGCTGCTATTCTTAATTAGGCCATCTTCCATAATCCAGTTTTAAACTCCGGTTACCTGCTATAACCCAGCATCCAAAATTTTTAAACTCTTAAGACATGCTAGAACATAAAAATGTTTCCTGAAAGCTGTGTACCTCAGAGAGAAGAGGTATAAAAGTTCTTTAACTTTAAGAGGGTTATGGATTGATTCAAAAATTGAATACAAAATAGGAAATCTATTGTAAACCTTGGCCAACTTTACTTTAAAAAGAATTATTAAGTGCTTGGAATTCTCTGAACTTTAACAACAAAATATGAAATGCAGTTAACTAACTTGCACGATTATAATTTCTACCAGTAGGGATTTTTAAGCGTATTTTTTAAAATATGTTTCATGTGCAGATCCTGTTTATGAAGATCTATTAAGTGAAAATAGGAAAATGATCACTAATGAGAAGATAGATGCCTACAATGAAGCTGCAATCAGTATTTTGAATAGCAGCACCAGAAATTCTAAATCGAATGTTAAGATGTTCAGTGTTTCCAAATTAATTGCTCAAGAAACCATCATGGAATCTTTGGATGGCTTACATCTTCCTGAATCAAGCAGAGAAACTGTAAGAATTCTTGTATCTGTCAGTACAGACCGTAATATCTAATTGGTTATAGCTATATGTCACTATAACGTGGTAATAAATAATTTAATTGCAGTCTTAATTACTTGCAGTTATTCTATCTAAACATAGATCTAGAAATAATTTTGCTTTCCATCACCTAGCTGAATATATAAGTGAGAGTTTTAGTATACTCTAAGGGAGAAAGTTATGGAAGGGAGGAAATGCGACTTCATTTAGGAGTGCTAGTTACTCTTAATATCCCTTGTTTCATATAAAGCTTATAAGTTCTCAGCACACTTATGTTTGAAAACTACTGCTTTATATTCTCTTTGCCTTGAACCTTAAATTTACAAGATTAAACTTCTGTGAAGAGCACATTTTTTTAATATGTAGAATGATTTTTATTATTTCCTTCTAGTTCTGATACCCTAAGCATGATTCAATGTACAAAGTAGATACTGAACAAATCTAGATTGATGGGTGGAAAAGTATTTTAGGTTAAGTACAAAAGAGAACTGCATAATTATAAATTTTCACACATAGTACAATAGATATTATTTAGAGTTATTGTTTTCTTATAAAGCAGTGGTTCTTAACCTTTTTGAGGATCACATAACCCTGTATCTGATAAAAAGTAATGGTTCTATTCCTCTCCTGAAGAAAAATATATGTCTGCATACACACACACACGGTTCTCCATATTTTTTCAGGGGCTTTGTGGACTCCCTGGAACTGGTTAAGAACCTTGGGATGGAGTTTGTAGGCTAGTATCTGCAAGAGTTCCAGGCTCAGAGTCTCCTGAAGTCTCAGAGCTAAGAGAATGAGATTTTCTAAATAACTGAGTACTTTGAATGTTTTAGGCTTAAATAATATAATCATCTTAAGAGTTCTAGGGGTACCTAAACTATAAAGTTTTCATAAACTAGATTTGACTGAACCTTCAACTAGAAATACTTAACAGCTTGCCTAGAGTATTTTTATTATAATGAAACCATGTTGAAGATTCTATACTTTATTTAAAATTAGAAATCTTAAAACTGTTGAATCCTAAGTGATCCATAAACTGTAAACCAAATGAAGGGCATATTATAAATATTGTTAGCTAAGAATTAATTATTTTTGGTGGCAGTTATTTTATATTCTTTTTTCACATCTAAAGACTGGGACTCTATCTTAAGTATCTTGGTATCTTTTGTATTGAAAATCTGCTAATTAAATTTCTTTGGTCCTTGACATCTGTCAGTATTTTTGTAACCAAAGGTCACAGCCCATTAACAGCCATGAAATCAGCATTTTTTTCTTTTTTTAAAGAATAGAATGGAAAAAAGTCAGATGCATTCCCAGTAGTAAGGATAGGTATTGTTTCCCATATATGTGTTCTGAGTCACATTCTAAAATGAATTTTTCATTATGGTTAATAACCCAAGAAGTTGGAAAAACCCTGAACTAGTTATTTACAGATTGAAGGAATACCATTATTTACATGAGTGTTTGGGAAATCGTAGCAAAAAGTACAAAAACGTTTTGGTTTCAGTGCTGAAACGGTAATATTCACAGGAGAAAATCTAATGGGAAATACATTACTGACAAGATAATAATGAAATAACTTGATTTGTTCACAGAGTGCAATGATTCTTATGAACGTGTATTGCAATAAGATTTTGAAGCCTGTAGATGGTTCCTGTTGTCAACCCCGGCCTCCTCTTACTCTCCTACAGAAGCTAGCTGCTTGTTTTTTCGCTTTATCTATTATTGGATATTTAATTTTTTATATAATTCATCGTAATGCTCATCGGAAGAATAAGCCTTGTACTGATTTGGAAAGTGGAGAAGAAAAGAAAAATATTATCAATCCCCCAGTGTCTCCATTAGGAATACTTTTACAGTCTTTCTGCAAACTTGGCCTGATCATGGCTTATTTCTATATATGTGACCGTGCAAATCTATTTATGAAGGAAAACAAATTTTATACACATTCAACTTTCTTTATTCCAATTATCTACATCTTGGTTTTGGGAGTATTTTACAATGAAAATACTAAGGAGGTAAGAGTCATTTTCTTTTTAGTTCATGTTATCCTTTTCATCTCATTACAAAGTGTAGATTAAAGAAATAATATCATTTATCATGCCATAATATACAAACATTTACATATATAGAAGAGGATGAAGGAATATTGCAGCTGTACTTCACTTAGTGGACTCTTAACTGTTGCTTTTTTGAAACAGTTTAGAGAAAGTTCAGAGTTTCATAAAGATTGTTGAAAAGTTGGAAAATAATGACCTGTGAAAAAGATATCATGATTTGGTGTCATTTTGCCTGCTTGAGGATGGAGAAAGTTGAGGTGCTCCCAATTTTGTAATGGTCTTCAAACATGAGATACTATTATCTTTTATAAGTTAAAAACATATAATTATACTAATAAACACTTGTTATATTTATATGTGTATATAGTCAGACATGTACACGCAAATTAGAACTTACATAATAATGTGGGCACTGTTCACAATCTTCTGAATTCCTATTTTAGTATTGCTGTAATTGCTCAGAATATTAATGTAACTCCTTTATAAGTCATGATTTATTTGAATTAATAAATTCTATTGTAAGACATAACTTTCATATGAGGATGATTAATCAGTTCTTCATTTCCAGTGGGAATATTCTAGAGAAAATAAAGTATAATAAAGGAGCTTTTTTTTTTCACAATAAAGTATAAAAGAACTGTAAGATCTTTTCTAACTGAAATTCTAAGATTTTCTTAAAGAAAATTATAAAATGACACTTTTTTAGATTTACAAACACATCTGTCATAGTTTAAAAGTAATCTTAATATAAAACCATAAGTATCAAATATTTAAAGTCTCTTTTATATTCATTTTCAAATTCATATTATACTTTAAATAGTTTTATTATCTCTTTTATCAAGAAATAAAATGACAATCTTTAACTGTTTTTCCCCCAAGGTTCTTTTGAAAGAAGCATTAGCTTTATATCCTATGAGAAAAATGTTAACATATTTAATGTATACTGTCCAAATAATAGCTTCATGATGAATTTTAAAACAAATTTTGATTCTTTTACACAGACTAAAGTGTTAAATAGAGAACAAACAGATGAATGGAAAGGCTGGATGCAACTTGTGATTTTGATTTATCATATCTCTGGAGCAAGTACAGTAAGTATTTTGAATTTAAGTTCTGAAAATATAGGAAATAATGTCACTTTAATGTTTCCTTAAGGGCACCAATTCTTTTGTGTTTTATATTCTCTACCATTTGGAGACCCTTCTTATTTCCCACCCAATTTTTCTGTCTTCCCATTTTTCTCCTACCATCTGACTCTTTGAGAAGGTATAGTCTTAAAAGCAAAATAATTACTTTTTAAAAGATAAAGCAATAATTTGTATTTACTTTGCCTTAATTTTAATGTAGTAGGAACAGCTAATAATCTAAGGGTATTGTTTCATGTCCTGCTGAACAACTAAAGTTATCAAGAAACTTTCTAGATGATACTTAATTGCAAAGGATTTAGAATAGGCAAGTTACTATTAAAAGAAATCAAATTAGATGATTATATTTTATATTCTATCCTTCACTGTATGTTAGGAAGTTTGACCAACCATTTTTATATTTTTAAAGTTTAAAAACTTAGAACTCTCTTGCCCCAGTATTCAGAGTACTCAGATACCGATGGTCTGCTGTTGTTGACCATGTATTATGTGCCATACTTCATAAGTATTACCACTTCCATGAGATGGAAGACCCTTCCTTTGCTCACCTAGTGCCCTCTGTACCGGGACAAATCATTTTTCCCTTATTTGTAGGTGTCTTTTTATATCTTTTAGACTTAGGATTCTCATGATATGGGGACATCTTGGATTTGGTAGGGGTAGAAAAAATGTGTTCAGAATTGTAACATTACAGTTACATACATTTAAAACAAGCTTTTAAGAGTAAACCTAGGTATCTAATAACCACTTTCACACAAGTTTTTATAGGGAAGGTACAAACTGATTTCTATAAAATATGTTTTAAAAATTTAACAAATTCTTTCATAATTTGGGAACTACTGAACTGGTTTTTATTGCTTTATTTGCTTATATAAAGCACACGTCTGTAAACAGTAACTTAACATAGAATCAGTGATTCCATTTAACACTGAGTCAATGTTAAGTTGAGATAATAGGGGAGTGTTGCCCAGAAAGGAGTATTTTGAAATTTCCATTGCAGCATTTAAGAAGGTAAACAATACTAGGGTTTTTCAGATATCTCTAACAATTAGAAATACTAATGTTATTCTTCATTAAGTCTCTTTATTATTTTCAAAAATTACTGGTGATTTTATGGATGGCTTGTTTGAAGGGCAAAAGGCAGAGGAAGAAGTATAATTTTTACTGAAATTGTATGGCTATGATATGTATATTTGTGACAGCAGTAAAACTCCTGTGACACTGCAGCTGAAGGGGACCTAGTGAATTCAAGTAACTGTGGAAGAACCAAGACAATAAAAGAGATCCAAAGCAAGGAGAGATGAAGATAGTAAGAATTAGTTCATAAGCCCAGTTCAGAATTTGTAGGATAAATTTAGCAGATTTTCTAAAAAGTAAAGATGAATATTGAATCATAGAAATATCTCTGACATATGAAGAAAGATTAGTTTAATTTGAGTGGGGTGGGGAGAGGGTTTTGTTTTAAGAAAATGCCGCTTAAGACATAATTAATTGCTGACATATAAAGGGTAATAGTACTGTGTAAAAAAATATATATATATCAGATAGAAAGAATTAATGGCAGATTCAGTTCTTCAATTCATTGATTCCAGAAAGGATTTGGATCATCAAAGGATGAAAGCAATTTGGCATTCTATTATAATTATTTGCCAAGCTAGCATTCTAATACATCTTAGACTATATCCCAATACATTCTAAGTTACAATTTAAAAACATCTATATTCTGGAAGGACATACTTTTCATTAACAGATCAGTTGTTATGATTAATTAACATATCCCTGTTCATTCATATAGAATTTTGTGGTTAAAAATTACGTGTATCTACACTGGCAAAGCATTATTAGCATGGGTTATAATGTATTTGGGGACTTGATTCTTGGATATTTGTGGGATTACCCTCATTAAAAACTTTTTAATGGTCATGATTATTTTAATTACCTAACCTTAATGCTTTTTATTTTGAGTAAAATGTGTCAGACTTTAGTTGTGCCATGTTTTTATAGTAAAATAGAAACTATGTCAAAAATTACAGAGAATTATTAAAATAATCCAGATGGTCTGGCAGATTGCAACTGTTGGTGTAAACATTCTTTTAAACATAACTTATATCTGATATGGATAAAATATTGTGAATGAAATACAGAGAGTGCAGCAAGTTAGGTATATACAGTAGATGATTTTGTGTTCCATTGTGGCTTTTTCTCCTTTGAGAGTTTGTAAATAACTTCCAAACTCAGGGACCTGAATAAAAGGTCTTAAGGGAAAATTTGTGGGGCTAGAAAAAGAAGAGAACCAGCAGTCAGCCTATTAATTCTAATGAAATTGGGTTCTCAATACACTTTTAATACTAAAATTTTGTTGTAAGTAATACTTGACTCCTGAAAGACAAAAAGGAAAACAGTTCGAATTAAAGGAGACTAAAGAGGAATGAAAACTAAATGCAATGTGTGATTCTTGGTTCAAGGTTCCTAAATCAAAAAAAAATTTTTTTAATCATAATGGATATCACTGGGACAATCAAGGAAACTCATATATGGATTGTACGGTAGATACTATTATATTTATATTAAATTTCATGGGTATTATAATGATAATATAAGAAACTAGGTAAGAAGCTTTTCTTACAAGAAACTATTCTTCCTTAGGCGATACTTGCTAAAATATTTAGGAATGATGTCACATGGTCTGCAAATACTTTTGAATAGTTCAGCATGGTAAATAGTTGTTCGTTGTACTATTCTTGCAACTTTTCTGTTGGTTTAAAATATCTTAAAAAGTTGGGAGAAGTATTACATGAAATTTGTAATAATCCAACATTGGTAGAAACTTGGCAAATTGTTGTGATAGTGTTTAATTCAATTTAAATGGTTGTATTTACTGTTTAAATATCACCAAGTCTAAACATTGTAGGCCCAGACCCAGTCTTGAAGGGACTCAAAAGCATGTGTTATGGAGAATGGTTCAAGTAATTGGGAATGGTTAGCCTCGGTTTGACATCTGTTTTCAAATACTCATAGAACTATCAGATGTAAAAGTGATTAAGTGCGTGCATATGGCTCTAGAGTTAGACTGTCCATTTTGGTGGCCACTAGCCACACGTGGCCATTGAGCACTTGAAATGTAGCTAGTCGGAATTGAGATGTGCTGTAAATGTGAAATATATATCAGATTAAGTATGATTAATTATAAATGCATACAAAGTTCAAAAGCTTAGTATGAAAAAATATGAAATATCACGGTATATGTTGGAATGATAATATTTTGGATATATTGAATTAAATAAAATGTTTATTAAAATTAATTTCACTTATTTCCTTTAACTGTTTAAATGTCTGGCAGCCACATTAAAAATTTACCATGTGGCTCACATTTTATTTTCATCGCACAGCACTGCCCTAGAGAGCTTAATTTGGTAGCTTTTACATAGAGTTTGATTTCAGCTTTTCATGGAAAGGAACTTTATAGCAATTAATGACCATCTGAAAATGGAATGGATTGCCTTGGGAATTTGTGTGTTTTCTGCTATTAAAAAGTGCTCAGATACTTGAAGGGAATATTTTAGAGTGCATTCAAGAATGAGGTAAAGATACAGGTTTAGGTTAGATAAGTTTTGAGGCTATTTCAATACTGTATTCCCACCTTCATCCCAGTGATTCTAATATGTTACACGTTCATTGAAAATTCCTGATCTAATGATACGACATTTAAAAAGAACTAATGATGAAAAGCAATAAATATAAACTCTAATATATAGATTGTTGGTGCTAAAGGAACTCAAAAGAAGGAGAAATGACTTTCATCTGAGAGTAAAAGATTTGAAAATTTGACCAGGGCTCTAAAGAAGAATAGGATTTGTATAAACAAAATGTGGTTAGGAGAACATTCCAGGGTAGAAAGAACAGGTAAACAAAGGAGAGGTGACAGGAAAGTACAAGAAAGACCAGTTCAGGAGACAGAGAATCTAACAGTTTGGCTAGAGTGGAGACTATGTTGAAGAATTTATGACATTATAATTCAGGGGGGTTTTCCTTCCAGAAAAAAATGTTATCCCTCAGAAAAGAAAAAGATGTGTTCAAGGATGCATTCAAGGATATATACAAAAGATGCATATGTTCGAGGCCTTATAAAATCTGTTTAAAGCGTCTGCTCAATTATCTTATTTTATCCTACAAAGTGTCACTTGGGGAAGACATGTTAAACTAAAATGGCCCTAACCAGTGTTAAGGCTGGATAATTACAGAGGTGATCAGATGAGTCTATAAAATAGAAGCCAAAAAAATGTTTACATAGATTTAGTAATTATTCCTAAAAGAATGGCCTTATAATTACAAAGGTTAGATGTCACTAAACAAGCCTTTTAAAGATCATTTTAAAAAACAGTACACTACCTGTGTTTTAGAGATCGTGACTATACACCTAAAGGACTAATAGGTGGTGGGGAGAACACATGACAGTGTTCTAAGGTTAAGAGAGTTAGGACTTGTAAATGAAATAATATTTCCAGTGACTCCCATAAAATAGAGATTAGAAATATGTTATATTTCTTTCAGCTTAGACAGAAGTGAAGATGTGATGCTCTGAAAACTCATGGTAAAGATGAAACATTGATACAGGAGTGTAAAATAAAATTGTTTTATAAAATAAGATTAGAAGGGAAATAATATTTCTGAATTATGTTTGCATATGTTTTTTAAATGTAATTTTTGCTAAATAATCAAATATTTTAAGTAGTCATGTGACAATTTTATTTACAAGTCTAAATTGTGTATATTTGGGGGGCCAAAAATGTAGGATTTTGGGGGGTTTTTTTGGTTTTTTTTTTGGCTGTATTGGGTCTTTGTTGCTGCGCGTGGGCTTTCTCTAGTTGTGGCGAGCGGGGGCTACTCTTCGTTGTGGTGTGCGGGCTTTTCATTGCGGTGGCTTCTCTTGTTGCGGAGCACGGGCTCTAGGCATGCGGACTTCAGTAGTTGTGGCTCGTGGGCCCAGTAGTTGTGGCTTGCAGGCTCTAGAGCGCAGGCTCAGTAGTTGTGGCACACAGGTTTAGTTGCTCCGGGGCATGTGGCATCTTCCCCGACCAGGGCTTGAACCCACGTCCCCTGCATTGGCAGGCAGATTCTTAACAACTGCACCACCAGGGAAGCCCTTTGTTTTGTTTTTTATCTTATTGAGAAAATGTGAACTCCAGAGTGACCTTGTATTCAGCATATATATGGTGATTAATAATTATGGATATCACATATTTAATTCAAATTGGATGAAATGTACAAAGCGCCTCACATTTATTAACTCATTCATTCCTCACAAGACCCTTTGAGGAAGGAGAAGATAGTCTCATTTTGCAGTTTAGAAACTCAAATTTAAGTTTAAAGTCACATAGCTAATAAGTGGCAGAACCAGAATTTGAATCTAGGTCTCTGATTCCAAAGTCTACTTTTTTTAACCCCTGGTACAAGGCTTAATTTTTGAGAATAAATCTTTTCATTGAGCTAATGCTGAATGATAATGATGCTCCACTATCTTGGTTAAATTTACTGGTTATGATAATTTAGGTATAGTTAGTGTCAGCATGTATTTCACCTGTTTATTTTTGTCAACAGTTTTTGCCTGTGTACATGCACATTCGGGTTCTGGTTGCTGCGTATCTATTTCAGACAGGGTATGGGCATTTCTCATACTTTTGGATCAAAGGAGACTTTGGAATCCATAGAGTATGTCAGGTAGGAATGCACTGTTATTTGTTTTCTTTCATTTCAACATGCTTTTGTGCCTAACTGTTGAGAAACTATAAATATGTCTATTTTAAGGCCATGGATAATTTGAATTTATGACATAGCACTTTAAAGTTTTGTTATTTCCATGTTCTATGGTTAATAATCAAGATAAATAATTTATTACTGAGGGATGAAAAAATAGAATTTAGATGAATGTATAATAAAAGCAAAAGGGAGAACATTGCTGATTCACTTTAGTTTTGTAGAAATGTACAGTTACATGGGATTGTTATAACATGCTATGTTTTCTGTCTCTAAGAAGAGGATTAATATTTTTTGTTTCTACCTTGTGCTAGGAAGTTTGTAAACATTATTTTATTTACCCTTCATTGCAACCCTGAGTTGTGATCTTTATGTTTACAGACAAGGACACTGAGGCTCAGAGAGGTTAAATAATTTGCCTAAGGTCACACTGTAAGTGATAAAGCTCTAATATTAATCTGCTCAAATTCTGTGTTCTTTGATATCACACTGTCTGAAATGACTGTTACAAAAGTCCCAAAGATACTTTTGATTTTCAAAGACAGTTTTTAATTTGAGTAATATTATTTTGTAGCTATTAAAATGTTCAATTTAATACCAAATGAGGTAAATCAGCATCAAACAGAGATGAAATGGACACCCTTTTGTTGAGGTAATCTAATCTCTGTTTATGACCTGTAGCTCTAGGAAGGAGATTTATAATTCTTTTGCTGCATTTAACAAGATGGCAGTTATAGCCAGAGAACAGCTCAGGTTGGTGCTTTGCTGGGATTCAGTTAATATAATGATGCATAAATATTTTATATTCAACTCTTTACAATGATTTTAAAATAAATGTGATTTTAGGGATTAGTAAAACATACTTGTACAGTTATTATTTTAGTCTTAAATAAACATTTATACTCTGTCAGAATCTGTCTGCTTTTCTTGCATACCTGGAATGAAAACCATTTTCTCCTCCTTTTTAATAGGTCTTATTTCGTCTCAATTTCCTGGTAGTGGTGTTATGTATAGTAATGGATCGGCCTTATCAATTCTATTACTTTGTCCCCTTGGTCACTGTATGGTTCATGGTCATATATGTTACTTTAGCACTGTGGCCACAGATAATCCAAAAAAAAGCAAACGGTAAATATACTCTCTTACTAATGTTAATGAATATATTCTTTCAATGTAAGTTCCTTTTCAGTTGCTAAAGGCTATTATTTTTATTGAGACATGTTGACAGTTTAAATTTATGTGTAGCATTGACATTTTGAAATTTCGTTCTTAAATTATGTTTTTAAAATTTTACAGTTAAGTAGTTCAAGTAGTATAACAGTGCAGAACAATAGTTTGCATTTATATTGTATGTGTTTTCTCTTTTTTTAAAGTTAAATTTTCAAAGCCATTTTATATATCTACTAGTGCAACCGTTTTCAAACTATCTTGTATGGAGTCAGAATGGAGAGAGCCAGAAGAGAGGAAAGCCAAACAGGGCTCCAGGGCCATACTCCTGCTTCAATCTTGGCAGTTCTGCTTTATTTGATTTCTTATATATATTGAGATTTTGAGTAAACATTATGTCAAACAAGCTTAAAAATCACTAATATAGTTTATATTCTAGACAACCCTTTAAGCAGTTATTATAAACCTGTTTTTCATTTAAGGAAACCTAAGTGCCCAGAAGGTGTCATCTTCAAATTTCACATAGCCAGGTCTGATAATGTTCGAAGTGAGGTCACAGTCGTTTATCTTAATGCTTTTCCCCCTCAAGATCATGTCATTAAAATAAAAGCCTCCCTTTTTTGGAAAAAGAAAATTTTTTATCTTTAATAATGTATTTAACTTAACTCTTTCAACCAAATATTGTATATCAAAAAATATTTTCTGTTGACTTCTATTATAATATCAAATAATTCTTCAGGAAAGGGTTCAATAATGTCCATTTGTGTCTTTGGACAGGCTCTGTAGTTTCATTCCTCAACACAAACCCAGCATATTAATAAAATGATAATCAGTATGTATAAACTGTGAACACATAATTTAAAATATGCATATGTTAAAATACATCTTATGGTTAAATTAGTCCACTAGGGAGTTCTTAAGCTCTCTCCTTAGAACTGTAATGTTTAAGCAGTATTACCTAAGTTATATTAAACGTGAGTGTTTGTTAGAGTTACATTGAACCTATTGTTCCAAATTTTGTTGTAACTTTCAATAATGAATAGTATAATTGAATCTAGGAGGTATTTTCAAATATATTTATAGTGGATAAATAGCAGGTATATGGGGTATCAGATTAATGTTGTAGCCTCATTCCTAGTAAGGACCCTCCACCTTTTCTTCCCTTGTGTCCTACTTGTAATTTATACTACTTAGATATATTTTTTGTATCCTGTAGGCAGCCTTAAATTATTTTTAAGAGCTATGCAGGGTATTAATATGTTAAATAGAGAGTATTTAATGTGTTTTCTAATGTAAGTTTACATTTCTTAGTAAATTAAACATTTTCTCTCTTAGGAAATTGTTTCTGGCATTTTGGCTTACTGTTGAAACTAGCCTTCTTGCTGTTATGTATATGTTTTTTGGCATATTCTCAGGTTTGTATAGTCTTTTTGGTTTATATTTTGTTCTATTTTATTGTAAAGTTCAAATCTATTAAAGTATGAGAGAAGAGTAAGCCTCATTTTTTAATGACTGTAATAAAAGTGTCACTCTGTAGCTGACTACTCAGTGTGGTTCTTTTGAGACCTATCTACTTTTGTTACCACTGTTTTTGTTGTAAGAGCAATTTAAAGCTCTTCCTCTGGCAATTGTTCAAAATCCATTTTAGTTGACTTTGATCAATCAAACTTTTATTGAATGCCTTTTATAAGACACTACTCTAAGTGAAGATCAAAATTCTCTTGACAGAATTTGCAACTTGGTTTGTGCATTATTCATGGCACCGAAATGTAGCTTGATTTTTCCATAACGGCATAGAGTAAAATTTTGGCTGTTAATAAAACCAGCTTCAGAGCAAAGGGGTTTGTATATATGTAGTACGTTTAACTTAATAAAACTTTTGGTCATTTTCTTATCTCTACCCTTTTATCCCCCTATTATGATGGTTGAGATTTTCTCAGCTATTTTAGCAGGATGGCAAATTGCTACCTGCTGGTCAGTCCATCAGACAGACGTATTATTTGGTCAGCATGATATTTATAACAAAATATTTTAATTTGAATGCCTATAGTTGTGACATACTCTGTAGTTTACTCCCATCTCCAACACTCTCTGTCTTGTATCTGGCTGTGCCAGGTAAAAATGCCATATAAGCATTGTGTGTGTGTGTGTGTGTGTGTGTGTGTAGTCCTATAAAGCTGTTTTTTTTGTTTGTTTTATAGGCTTTCCTACTTATTTTTATACTTAGAAATAAAGCGTATTTATTTCTGCCTGACTTCCAAGGTTTTTTGCAGGAAATATATAAAATAATAAGGAAGCAATAGGCAAATGTATAAAGAAATAGCCAGGTAACTGCCACATTACTTGATAATTATTCATTAAAATTCCCAACACTCCCTGGTTCATCTGAGGGAGAGAAAGGAGCACGGACCAGCAGTTCAATAGAAAGAATTAAGAAGATTTCCCCAGCTTTGGAACAGTATTGACCACTGGACAAGAAAAAACAGTACATAGCCCAGTGTCTTTCACAAAATGGGTGCTCATTAAATACTTGCTTATTAATCATACAAAAATAAATTTTTAATGAGAAATAAATTTTTAAATTATAAATACATCATATATGTGATATATGATCTACAGGGCCATGTATCTCTAATATATATAGATAAAATATAGAAATATGATATAATAGGTATATACCTTACATTGCAAGTCTTGGTAATAATCATCTTTAATTTTCTGAGGCAAAGGCTTTGATAGAACCTATTTTTATAAGCTATTAGCATTTTTAATTCTGCAGTTAAATGGAGAATATTGCATTTTGTTAAAATAATAAAGTTCTTCTGACCTAAAGATTTGGTATTACCTAAAATATAATACTATTTTCATATTTTGCTTTGATTTTTATTAGCCTTTTTAAAAATTGTGATGTTACACATTTTTTTATCCTGTGGCATTATGTCTAATAATGGAGTTTCCTTAATAGAGTTTGTCTTCATTCTTTAGTCTGGAAATTGAGGTTTTTGTTCTCTTTTTTGAAAGACTTCATTAATGTGCAGGAATGTACCCAAGACTTCTGCCCCTTCATTCCCAGATTTTCCAGGCTGTCAGATTAATAAGGGGGTACATTCACTAACTCGACCAGAGTAAAATTGTAAACTTTGTTTCAAAGGCTAGTAATGGAATTTGGGTATGGTTGATTGAGTAAGGTGACTAATTCAGAGGATTTTTTTAACTCAAATGGTTCATTATAGATTATTAAGGACATTTAGATAAAGAAAAACTATAACTTTAACCATCATCCTTTAGGTTATTGATACTGTGTTGGCTGAAGTATTTTGTATTTTTGTGTTTTGATCAGTAAATATTAGCTCTTTTGTATACTAGATTAAAAACCTTAAATGGAATAATTTTCCAATTACCGGCTTGGTTTTTTTGTTTGTTTGTTTGTTTGTTTGTTTTATTTTGCAGTCTCAGTAGCCTTTCATATGCAGTGAAAGTAAGTTAACAAAAATGTTTTAAATCATCTTTATTAGCCTTTAGTAGAAAATATTTATTTTCAAATGAATTTCAAATGAAATGACATTTTCAAATGAAATATTTAAGTAGAATTTTAAAATTGTGTATGACCCTTATATAATCTTAACTTTAGAAAATGACAGTTTATAATAGAATTGCAAGGCAAGTATTCACTTGTACCATCTTAATTTATTTTCTGGATTCCTCTTCTCAGGGTGCATTTGAGAAGATCTTTTCTCTTTGGCCATTGTCCAAGTGTTTCGAACTGAAAGGCAATGTATATGAATGGTGGTTCAGATGGAGGTTAGACCGTTACGTATGTATTTACCTTGTGATCTTTTGCTATTTCAAATTATACTTTTAAAAATTATTTGGAAAATTTTAATCTATTTTTATTTAGTTTTGGAATGAGGAAACATGTTGATTTGGTAAATCAAAGCAATCCAGCCCTCCCCTGTTTTTATAGTGGAGAAAGGGTATGCATGTGTACATATATCAGTAGGAAAATACTATAAAAATGTTATCTATAAAGTGACCTTTATTTGAGTCATAATATTGATTTAGAGATGATCTCTCATATATATGCTTCAGCCATTCAACACAATACTTATTAAGCTCCAATATATGCTCTAGATGTTGGTGTTATGAGGGATATATTTTAGAGAAAGAAGACATACCACCAGACTTCTAAACCTTATAATCTAGTTTAAAACTCTGGATTACTAAAAAAAAAAAAAAAAAAAAAAAAAAAACTCTGGATTACTACTTATAATTAGGGCTAAACTCTGCAGTATGGATTTTGTAATAGAAGTGTGCAAAGAAAAGAGAGCAGTGTCATGGATTATTCCATGAATTTTATCTTGAAGGCTGGTTAGGATTTAATTGGCCAAGAAAATGTAAAACATCTAGCACAGCGTTTGGAAAATAATAGACACTGAATAAATATTAATTACCCCTCTTCACTCTTTCCCTTTAACTTCCATTTTTTACTCTTCCCTTTTTTCATTCAACAAATATTTTCTTAGTGCCTTTTCTGTGCCATTCCTGGTTTCTAATACCTATGCACTTTCCAATTTTTCTTAATAAATAAAATATTTACTTTTAAAATTCTTTTTCTCTTTATTTTTCTAATTGAACATTGCATTTCAAAACCATATGTGAGTAAAAAGCTTTGTTAAAGCCTTGCCATAAAATAATTTTAAATTCTCAACTTTCTCATTAGAGCAGTCTACTATGATAGCTCATGTTAAATGTTTATTTAAAAAAGAAAGCTGGGACTTCCCTGGTAGTGCAGTGGTTAAGAATCCGCCTGCCAGTGCAGGGGACATGGGTTCGATCCCTGGTCTGGGAAGATCCCACATGCCACAGAGCAACTAGGCCTGTGTGCCACAACTACTGAAGCTTGTGTTCCTAGAGCCCATGCTCCGCAACGAGAAGCCACCACAATGAGAAGCCCGTGCACCGCAATGAAGAGTAGCCCCCGCTCGCCGCAACTAGAGAAAGCCTGCGCATTGCAATGAAGACCCAGTGTGGCCAAAAATAAATAAATTAATTAATTAAAAAAAAAAATGAAAGCTATTGTGCTTTCTAATCCACCATTTTTTTTTCATTCTTATGTGCATATACTGCTTTTTAAAAGTATGCTCTTGGTAATGTTACTGTTTTATTTGCTTGGAAGTACCAATATAAAATATATTTTATCTTGGTTGAGTACATTTAAATTTTATCATGTGTCTTCAGAATAGTTTTTATCATTATTTTTATTTTTTAATTAATTTTTATTGAAGTATAGTTGGTTTACAATGTTGTGTTAGTTTCTGCTGTACAGCAAAGTGAATCAGTTATACATATACATATATCCACTCTTTTTTAGATTCTTTTCCCATATAGGTCATTACAGAGTATTGAGTAGAGTTCCCTGTGCTATACAGTAGGTTCTTATTAGTTATCAATTTTATTTTATTTTTTTTTAATTTATTTAATTTATTTTATTTTTGGCTGCATTGGGTCTTCATTGCTGCACGCAGGCTTTCTCTAGTTGCGGCGAGTGGGGGCTACTCTTTGTTGCGGTGTGCAGGCTTCTCATTGTGGTGGCTTCTCTTGCTACGGAGCACGGGCTCTAGGCACGTGGGCTTCAGTAGTTGTGGCGTGTGGGCTCAGTAGTTGTGGCTCACGGGCTCTAGAGCACAAGCTCAGTAGTTGTGGCGCACGGGCTTAGTTGCCCCATGGCATGTGGGATCTTCCCTGACCAGGGCTCGAACCCATGTCCCCTGCATTGGCAGGTGGATTCTTAACCACTGCACCACCAGGGAAGTACCAGTTATCTATTTTATATATAGTAGTGTATATATGTCAATCCCAATCTCCCAATTTATCCCTCCCCCCCTTCCCCCATGGTAACCATAAATTTGTTTTCTATATCTGTGACTCTATTTCTGTTTTGTAAATAAGTTCATTTGTACCATTTTTTTAGATTCCATATATAAGTGATATCATATGATATTTGTCTTTCTCTGTCTGACTTAGTTCACTCAGTGTGACAATCTCTAGGTCCATCTATGTTGCTGCAAATGGCATTATTTTGTTCTTTTTTTATGGCTGAGTAATATTCCACAGTATATATGTACCACATCTTTGTTATCCATTCACCCATTGATGGTTGCTTCCATGTCCTGGCTATTGTAAATAATGCTGCAATGAACGTTGGGGTGCATGTATCTTTTCGAATTATGGTTTTCTCCAGATATATAAATTGTCTTTATTTCTTCACTTGCTGCTGAGACTGCTTGGAGTAAACCACCTTATCTTGTGTCATTGCAAGAGATGTTTGCTTGTCTATTGCAAATTGTTTCCAACAATCGTTGACTTCATTTCTTGAAGTTTAAGCTCTTCATAGAAACTTTGGACCTTTAAGCTTTTTACCTACATACTTTTATACATATTGTTCTCCTTTACCAATTACATTTGCTATTTGTTGAAAAGTAGCTGTTTAAAACAGGTTTTCTCTCCTTATTTTTTAGGTAGTCTTTCATGGAATGTTGTTTGCTTTCATTTATCTGGCTTTACAGAAGCGCCAAGTACTTTCTGAAGGAAAGGGTGAACCTCTTTTTTCAAACAAAGTTTCAAATTTTCTATTATTTATTTCAGTAGTTTCTTTCTTGGTAAGTTTCAAAATGTAATTTTCTAAATTTCCAAAATCCATGGTACAGGAAATTAACTTCTAAGAGATAGGAGTTTAATCATTTGTTTTTAATAAATAAAATCTTTACTTTTGAAATTCTTTTTCTCCTTATTTTTTAATTGAACATAAATTCTAAAGAGAATATAAATATATATATATGTTAAATATGAAGAATAACTGAGATCTCAGTGAAATAGGAATTTTAAAAGTTGTAATAAGTTTGGGAAAAAATATAAGGTGTTTGACAGGAAGAGCCATCACTGCCTTATGATCACTATTTCCAGAAAATCACAGACTTATGCTCCCCTCTCTCTACTTTCTGATATTTGAGCACACCAAAAAGAGTGATGAGCAAACCTGTGGACAGTTTTTACTGAAGCTTTTTTAATAGCATAATGAAGTATAATGTTATAAATAAAACTATTTTTAAAGTTGAGTGCTGCCTCTTTAAGGCATATATATTTTTGTGAACTGATGCATATATTTTTTATTTTAGACCTATTCCATCTGGGCTAGCAGTTGTAAAAACAAAGCAGAGTGCAATGAACTCCACCCATCTGTTTCTGTGGTACAGGTAATTATCTTTATTTAGAGAAATTTTTCTTAATTTTTGATAAGAACAGTCTTTAGAGGCAGCGAGATTTGAGATTAAACTCTATTAAATGTAGGTATATTACTTAATCTTTCTAAGGCCTACCTTCCTCTACTGTAACAGAGATATTAAAATCTCTTTTAAAGGGTGGTTATTAAATGTATGGAAATGATCAGTGTCTGTCGCTTAATAAGCACTTAGAAAATGTTAATTCTTTTCTCCTGTTTGCTTTTTCATCATTTATTTATTCAAATTTCTTCATTTACTTTTTTACTTAGAAGATCATTAAAAACTATGACTATGTGTTAAGAACCATGCTACATGTAAAAAGTACATGTAGCTTCTGCCCTCACAGAACTTACAGTCTAATAGAGATATGGATCGGTAAACATTCATTCATTCATTCATTTAACAATTTTTAAAATTCATTTAACAAATATTTGATACTTACTATGTGCTAGATATTATGCTGGGGGATATAGTGGTGACCAAATCAGACATGGTCCCTACCCTCACAGAGCCTATATTCTTCTGTTAGAGATAGTAATCATATAATCACCATGTAATTATAAATAGAAGTACATGATGCTACAAGGGAATATAATATGGGATATGACCTAGTTGGGGTTGGAGTGAAGGTAGTTAGGGTTCAGAGATGATTTCCCTCATAAAATCAAGCTGAGAATGGAGGAATGAAGGCAGGCAGCGAGAACTTAGGCCCTGTGGTAGAAAAGAGCATATTCACATTCAAGGAACTTAATGAAGGCCGTTGGGGCTAGAGCTCAGAGACCCAGGGTCAAGAGAAGTATGTCGCAGTGCCTGGGAGGTGGGCGGAGGCTAGGGGCAACCCAAATCAGATTTACCTTTTACAGAGATACCTCTGGTTGCAGGTAATCATAGGGTATTGTGATTAGTGTAGTGATGGTCAAGTACAGGGTACTTGGGAAACACATGGGATTTCTTCCTAACCCATCTTGATACCAGAGCAGGGTTCTTGGAGAAAGTACGTCTAAGCCGAGGCCTAAAAAATGAGTAGTTCAACAAAGAGGAACAGGGAGGATTTCTGGAGGATCTTCTTTTAGGTTTTAAGTTCTCTTCAATGAAGAAACTCTTTTATCCCTCTTAAACCTCTATATAGTCAGTAGAACCAAGCATATGACAGACTCTCCAAACACAATTGATAATGACATTTTAAACATTGTACTGTATTCATATAACATTTTCATGACTTCTGCAGACAACCAGATATAACACTTTGTATATCATATCTGATGTCATTTTTGTAATGACATGAAAGGAAGGGGGTTGTTCCACTAACAGTGCACTAATACTGAACAATATAAGGGGAGCTAAGGAAGGGAGTGGCTGCACATAGAGTAACACTAACACAAGCACTCCTGAGCCTTTACCACCTTTTCTCCTAGTCACTCCACTTCACATGCTCATCTTTCCTTAGTTATTCTTTTCCCACGTTTACGTTGCTGCCAGTAGAAGGAGACTTTTGAAGAGAGCAAAAAGATGGGGGTGGGCGGCTCCCAGAAAAGCAAATACTTTATGGAAGAAGCAAAATTGTATCATGGAATTTTATTAAATTTTGCTACATAAATATATCATTTCTTTCTACACAAAGGGCCTTAAGATGAGTTTATATTTTTTCTAATATACATAAAATAAAACTGTTCAGCCATGTACTATGTATAACCTGCACTTGTTTGCAGTATACAGACCACATGCTGAGAAATCCAGTTTGAGTAGACTCTGGATCAAAAATAACTTGAAAAAAACCATTTATCTGTTGAAGAAAACCATTGTGTCGATGTATCAAGTTCAATAACAAAGAATAAAGTTATTATTTGAAAGAAAGCAAAATTCTTTTAATAAGCAGATTATTAATATTTGCCTCTCTGTTTTTTCTTTAGATTTTAGCCTTCATCCTAATAAGGAATATCCCTGGATATGCCCGTTCAGTTTACAGTTCATTTTTTGCTTGGTTTGGAAAAATTTCATTAGAGGTTGGTACATTAATATTTTGGTCTGTCTTACACAACCAAGTGTTATATGCAGGTGTGTATGTGAATGAGTATATGGGTGTGTAAGTCTGACATTTTTGTTTTCAACCAAAGCTATGTTATTTATGAAATTATAGGGAAGAAATTTAGAACTTCAACAGCAGTATTATAGAATGTAATGGCTAGACATTACATTATTTAAAGCCTTATTTAAATGGCTAGACATAGATGACTTTCAAATATTCTTTACATTGTCTTAAGCTTTCAAGTACAACAAGATGCTGAGATCAGAAGAGAAAAAAATGAAATAGATATAAATGAAATTTGTAAATAGACATAAATGAAATCAAGTTGAGAGGATTTTGATTTGTTCATTCATAATTAAATATTGTATTACTGGAATTTAGTTTATTGATGCTTATAAAAAAATCCACTCTTATGATTGGAAGTTTGGGGAAAATTTTTAAACTCATTATTTTGTGTGCAATACCTAATATGAAATTATCTACAGAATCAGTTTAAAGTAGGTTATGAAATACATTCTGAGTATTCTGAGTTTTATTATTTGAAATAGAACATTTTAAAACAGTAGAATTCATACTATAATCATAAAAGATACATTTTAGAGTTATAATATTTATTAAGTTGTCTTTAAAATGGGGAAAATTTCTCTGCGAGTGTTACACACACACACACACACACACACACACACACACACACACATTCTTTTTCAGATTCTCTTCCCTTATAGGTTATTACAAAATATTTAGTATAGCTTCTTGTGCTATTTAGTAGGTCCTTGTTGGTTATCTATTTTATATATAGTAGTGTGTTAATCCCAACCTCCTAATTTATCACTCCACCCCCTTTCCCCTTTGGTAACCATAAGTTTGTTTTCTATATCTGTGAGTCTCTTTCTGTTTTAGATCTTTTTTTTTTTTTTTTTTTTTTAAATTCCACATATAAGTGATATATGATACTTGTCTTTCTCTGTCTGGCTTACTTCACTTAGTATAATAATCTCTAGGTCCATCCATGTTGCTGCATATGGCATTATTTCATCCTTTTTTATGACTAATATTCCACTATACACACACACACACACACACACCGCATCTTCTTATCCATTCACCTGTCGATGGACATTTAGGTTGCTTCCTGGCTATTGTAAACAGTGCTGCAATGAACTTTGGGGTGGATGTATCTTCTCTGGTTTTCTGCAGATATAGGCTGAGGAGTGGGATTGCAGGATCATATGGGCACTCAAAAAGAATGTGTAGTCTGCTTTTTTGGGATGTAATGTCCTGAAAATATCAATTAAGTCTAACTGTTCTATCGTATCATTTAGGATCTCTGTTGCCTTATTGATTTTTTGTCTCGAAGATCTGTCCATTGATATGCGTGGGGTGTTAAAGTCTCCTACTATTATTGTATTCCCTTCGATTTCTCCCTTTATGTCTGTTAGTATTTGTTTTATGTATTTGAGTGCTCCTATATTGGGTGCATATATGTTGACAAGTGTAATATCCTCTCCTTGTATTGATCCTTTTATCATTATATGGTGTCCTTCTTTATCTTTCTTTATGTCCTTTGTTTTAAAGCCTATTTTGTCTCATATGAGTATTGCGACCCCTGCTCTCTTCTCATTTCTGTTTGCGTGAAATATCTTTTTCCATCCCCTCACTTTCAATCTATGAGTGTCCTTTGCCCTAGAGTGGGTCTCTTGTAGACAGCATATTGTAGGCTCTTCTTTTTTTATCCAATCTGCCACTCTGTGTCTTGATTAGAGCATTTAGTCCATTAACATTTAAGGTAATTATTGATAGATACATATTTATTGCCATTTTAAACTTTGTTTTCTTGTTGGTTTTATGTTTCTTCTTTGTCCCTTTCTTTTTCTTTTTGTTTTTCCTTTTGTGGTTTGATGGTTTTCTTTTGTATTATACTTATGTTCTCTTCTTTTTGTTTTTTGTGAATCTGTTGTATGTGTTTGATTTGCTATTGTCCTGTTTCTCAAGTATGTTAACCCCTTCCTGTATCTACTTGCTTTAGACAGGTAGTCATATAGGCTCAAACACATTATAAAAAAAAAGTCTACATTTTCTTACTGTCCTCCACCATATTTTATGATTTTGATGTCCTCTTTTACATCTTCATGTTCATCCTTTTGCTGCTCATTGTGGTTATCATTGCTTTCTCAGAAATTTTTTAATTTTTTTTAATCCGTGTCCAGGCTTATTTAAGAGATTTACTTTCCAATTGTGATTATTTCTTTCCTACAGATTCTTACTTCTTTTCTATTTAGAGAAGACCTTTCAATATTTCCTTTAGGATAGGTATAGTATTGCTGTATTCTTTTAGTTTTTGCTTGTCTGAGAAATTCTTTATCTCTCCTTTTATTCTAAATGATGATCTTGCTGGGCACAGTATCCTAGGTTGCAGATTTTTCCCTTTCAGGACTTTGAATATACCTTGCCACTCCCTTCTGGCCTGCAACATTTCTGCAGAGAAATCAGCTGACAGCCTTTTGGGTGTTCCCTTGTAATTAACTCTTTGTTTTTCTCTTACTGCCTTTAGAATCCTCTCTTTATCTTTAACTTTTGCCATTTTAATTATATGTCTTGGTGTAGGTCTGTTTGGGTTTATCTTGTTTGGGACTCTTTGTGCTTCCTGTACCTGGATATCTGCTTCCTTCTTTACGTTTGGGAAATTTTCAGCCATAATTTCTGAAAATTTTCAGAATACATTCAATACAAATACATTTTCAATCCCCTTTTCTCTTTCTTCTCCTTCTGGGATCCCTATTATGTGTGGATTGGCATGCTTTATATTATCCCATAGGTCTCTTATATTGCTTTCATTTTTTTTCATTTGGCTTTCTGTCTGTTGTTCTAATTGGGTGATTTCCATTATTCTGTCTTCCAGATCCTTTATTCATTCTTCTGCATTATTCATTCTGCTCTTCATTGCCTTTAGTTCAGCTTTTGTCTCTGCAAATGAATTTTCTAATTTTTCTTGGCTCCTCCTTTTAGTTTCTAATTCCTTTTTACAGTAATCTGCATTTCTGTTGAGAGCCTTTCTTAATTCCTTCAGTATTTTCATTATCTCCTTTTTGAACTCAGTGTCTATTTAACTGAAGAGGTCTATTTTATTGCTTGTTCTTTCAGGGGAATTCTCTTGATCTTTTAATTTGGAGTGGTTCCTCTGCTTCTTCATTTTACTTATATTTCTCTTGCTCTATGAGTTTAGGAGAAACAATTATCTGCTCTGGTCTTGGAGGGCTATTTTTATGTGGGAACATCCCTGTGTTCCCTGCATGGGTTTAATATTTTTTGGTACAAGGGCTCTTTTCAGTATGGATGCCTGCTGTCTCTTTCCTCAGTGTATGCTGGCCATTATCCCTTTGATAGGAGGTGTGACTGATGTTGTGGTGACCAGAGCCTGCACTGGATATTGAGTGGGCCTCCTCTTTGCTCTGTGGTTGCTACAGCCCTGTTTGGGACAAGGTCTACTCCCTAGTTGTTGGGAGTAGAAGCCCCCAGATCCTTTTCTGACCTGCATTTCTGAGCTACAGTGCAAGATAGTCAGTATTGGAGCACTCCCACTGGGAGAGGAGCCACTGAGTTTTCCTCTGCGGCCGCTGGAGCTGTTCACCAGTGAATGTGCTCTGTTGTGTCACCTTTCACCTACTGTGCGGGCTCACAGAGTAAACTGTTGTTGGTGCTGCCCTTGGCCCCTCCTCAATGCTGGGAATACCATCAATCAGCCCTGGTGTCCCACAGGTGTTGTTTTCACAAGGCCACCAGTGCAGATTGACTGAAGTCAGGTCCCAGGACCACAGTACTCGCACATCTGAATCCACTGTGGGAGCTATGGAGGCAGTTCACACCCTGGCCCGGCCAAGCCCACACACACACACACACACACACACACACACACACGCGCGCACACGCACGCACACGCACACACACGCACACACACGCACACACACCCCCACAGCTGCTAAGGCCAGATACCTCCCAGCCACAGGACACCTGTCATCTGTTCAGATGTCCCGCAGGCACTGAATTTACAAAGCCGGCGGCAGAGGTGTAAATCCATGGCTCACACAGCCATGGGGAGAGATTTCAGCCCTGCTTCCTAAGTTGCATGGCCCCTGGGGCTCAGCTGTGGTTTCAGCCCCACCTCTGCATGTGGGCAACACAATGACATCTCCTCCCAGGGCCTGCCAAGGTGGCAGTTGGTGTGGGAGCCTGCCAAGGCAGCGGCGGCTGAGACACGCTCTCCTGGAGGCCAATGAGGTGAGGCAGGGGCCAGCACATGAGCTGCTATGGTGGCCCCATCCTTCACACACCACTTAACAATAGCCCTTTGTTTCTATGGCAGGCCCAAGCATCTTCCTCAAACACCCACTACTGCAGCCGTACCACACTCCAGCCCCTTCAGGCTGTCTCCGTGCAGCCAACCCCAGTCCTCTCCCCAGGTCTACCTCATTGTAGTTTTGATTTGCATTTCTCTAATTGTGATGTTAAGCATATTTTCATGTGCTTTTTGGCCATCTGTAAGTCTTCTTTGGAGAAACATCTATTTAGATCTTCTTCCCATTTTTTCATTGGGTCGTTTATGGGTGTGTTTTTTATTTTTATTGGAGTATATTTGATTTACAGTGTTGTGTTAGTTTCAGGGGTACAGCAAAGTGAATCAGTTATACGTATACATATATCCACTCTTTTTTAGATTCTTTTTCCATATAGGCCATTACAGAGTATTGAGTAGAGTTCCCTGTGCTATACAGTAGGTCCTTATCTATTTTATATATAGTAGTGTGTGTATGTCAACACCAATCTTCCAATTTATCCCTACGCCTCCCTTGCCCCTGGTAACTATAAGTTTGTTTTCTACATCTGTAACTCTATTTCTGTTTCGTAGATTAAGTTCATTTGTACCCTTTTTTTTAGATTCCACATATAAGCGATATCATATGATATTTGTCTTTCTCTTTCTGACTTACTTCACTCTGTATGACAGTCTCTAGGTCCATCCATGTTGCAGCAAGTGGCATTATTTCATTCTTTTTCATGGCTGAGTAATATTCCATTGTAGCCATGTACCACATCTTCTTTATCCATTCCTCTGTTGATGGACATTTAGGTTGCTTCCATGTCCTGCCTGTTCTAAATACTGCTGCAGTGAACCTTGGGGTGCATGTATCTTTTTGAATTATGGTTTTCTGCAGATATATGCCCAGGAGTGGGATTGCTGGATCATATGGTAGCCCTACTTTTAGTTTTTTAAGGAACCTTCATACCATTCTCCATAGTGGCTGTACCAGTTTACATTCCCACCAACAGTGTAGGAGGGTTCCCTTTTCTCCACACCCTTTCCAAGCATTTATTGTTTATAGATTTTTTGATGATGGTCATTCTGACCATTGTGAGGTGATACCTCATTGTAGTTTTGATTTCCATTTCTTTAATAATGAGTGATGTTGAGCATCTTTTCATGTGCTTTTTAGCCATCTGTATGTATTTTTTGGAGAAATGTGTATTTAGATCTTATGCCCATTTTTTTGATTGGATTGTTCGTTTTTTTGATATTGAGCTCCATGAGCTGTTTGTATATTTTGGAGATTAATCCCTTGTTGGTTGCTTCATTTGCAAATATTTTCTCCCATTCTGTCGGTTGTCTTTTTATTTTGTTTATGGTTTCCTTTGCTGTGCAAAAGCATTTAAGTTTCATTAGATCCCATTTGTTTATTTTTGTTTTTATTTTCATTACTCTAGGAGGTGGGTCAAAAAAGATCTTTGCTGCAATTATGTCAAAGAGTGTTCTCCCCTAAGAGGTTTATAGTATCTGGTCTTACATTTAGGTCTTTAATCTGTTTTGAGTTTATTTTTGTGTATGGTGTTAGGGAGTGTTCTAATTTCATTCTTTTACATGTAGCCATTCTGTTTTCCCAGCACCACTTATTGAAGAGGCTCTCTTTTCTCCATTGTATATTCTTGCCTCCTTTGTCATAGATTAGGTGACCGTAGGTACGTGGGTTTATCTCTGGACTGTCGATCCTGTTCCATTGATCTATATTTCTATTTTTGTGCCACTATCATACTGTTTTTTTTTATGGGACTTTTTTTTTTTTTTGGCTGCAATGTGTTTTTGTTGCTGCGCATGGGCTTTCTCTAGTTGTGGCGAGCGGGGGCCACTCTTTGTTGCGGTGCATCGGCTTCTTGTTGCGGTGTCTTCTCTTGTTGCAGAGCACAGGCTCTAGGCACACGTGCTTCAATAGTTGTGGCACGCAGGCTCAGTAGTTGTGGCGCACGGGCTTAGTTGCTCTGCAGCATGTGGGATCTTCCTGGACCAGGGCTCAAACCCATGTCCCCTGCATTGGCAGGCGGATTCTTAACCACTGCGCCACCAGGGAAGGCCTATCATACCGTTTTGATTACTGTAGCTTTGTAGTATAGTCTGAAGTCACAGAGCCTGATTCCTCCAGTTCCATTTTTCTTTTTCAAGATTGCTTTGGCTATTTGGGTTCTTTTGTGTTTCCATACAAATTGTAAAATTTGTTCTAATTCTGTGAAAAATGCCATTGGTAATTTGATAGGGATTGCATTGAATCTGTAGATTGCTTTGGGTAGTGTAGTCATTTTCACAATATCTATTCTTCCAATCCAAGAATATGGTATGTCTCTCCATCTGTTTGTGTCATCTTTGATTTCTTTCATCGGTATCTTAGAGTTTTCAAAGTACAGATCTTTTACCTCCTTGGGTAGGTTTATTTCTAGATATTTTATTCTTTTTGATGCAATGGTAAATGGGATTGTTTCCTTGATTTCTCTTTATGATCTTTCATTGTTAGTGTATAGGAATGCAAGAGATTTCTGTGTATTAATTTTGCATCCTGCAACTTTACCAGATTTATTGATGAGCTCTAGTAGTTTTCTGGTAGCATCTTTAGGTTTTTCTATGTATAGTATGTCATCTGCAGACAGTGACAGTTTTACTTCTTTTCCAATTTGGATTCCTTTTATTTCTTTTTCTTCTCTGATTGCCATAGCTAGGACTTCCAAAACTATGTTGAGTAATAGTGGTGAGAGTGGACATCCTTGTCTTATTCCTGATCTTAGAGGAAATTCTTTCAGTTTTTCACCATTGAGAATGATGTTGGCTGTGGGTTTGTCATATATGGCCTTTATTATGTTGAGGTAGGTTCCTTCTATGCTGACTTTCTGTAGAGTTTTTATCATAAATCAGTGTTAAATTTTGTCAGAAGCTTTTTCTGCATCTATTGAGATGATCATATGGTTTTTATTCCTAAGTTTGTTGATGTGGTGTATCACACTGATTTGCAGATATTGAAAAGTCTTTGCATCCCTGGGATAAATCCCACTTGATCATGGTGTATGATCCTTTTAACGTGTTGTTGCATTCTGTTTGCTAGTATTTTGTTGAGGATTTTTGTGTCTACGTTCATCAGTGATATTGGCCTGTAATTTTCTCTTTTTGTGATATCTTTTTCTGGTTTTGGTATCAGGGTGATGGTGGCCTCATAGATTGAGCTTGGGAGTGTACCTTCCTCTGTGATTTTTTGGAAGAGTTTTAGAAGGATAGATATTCAGTCTTCTCTAAATGTTTGCTAGAATTCTGTGAAGCCGTCTAGTCCTGGACTTCTGTTTGTTGGAAGATTTTTAATCACAGTTACATTTTCAGTGCTTGTGATTGGTCTGTTCATATTTTCTATTTCTTCCTGGTTCAGTCTTGGAAGGTTGTACCTTTCTAATAATTTTTCCATCTCTTCTAGGTTGTCCATTTTATTGATGTATATTTGCTTTTAGTAGTCTCTTATGATCCTTTGTATTTCTGTGGTGTCTGTTGTCATTTCTCCTTTTTCATTTCCAATTTTATTGATTTGAGTACTCTTCTGTTTTTTCTTGATGAGTCTGGCTAAAAGTTTATCAATTTTGTTTATCTTCTCAAAGAACCAGCTTTTACTTTCATTGATTTTTGCTGTTGTTTTCTTTGTCTCTATTTCATTTATTTCTGCTCTGATCTTTATGATTTCTTTCCTTCTACTAACTTTGGGTTTTGTTTGTTCTTCTTTCTCTGATTGCTTTAGGTGTAAGGTTAGGTTGTTTGAGATTTTTCTTGATTCTTGAGGTAAGACTGTATTGCTGTAAACGTTCCTCTTAGAACTGCTGCATCCCATAGGTTTTGGATCGTCTTGTTTCCGTTCTCATTTGTCTTTAGGTATTTTTTGATTTCCTCTTTGGTTTCTTCAGTGATCCATTGGTTATTTAGTAACATTCTTTAGCCTCCATGTGTTCGTGTTTTTTACAGTTTTTTTCCTATAACTGATTTCTAATTTCATAGCGGTGTGATCAGAAAAGGTGCTTGATATGACTTCAGTTTTCTTAAATTTACCAAGGCTTGATTTGTGACCCAGCATATGATCTATCCTGGAGAATGTTCCATGAGCACTTGAGAGGGAAGTGTATTCTGCTGCTTTCGGATGGAATGTTCTATAAATATCAATTACATTTATCTGGTCTAACGTGTCATTTAAGGTTTGTGTTTCCTTATTGATTTTCTGTTTGGATAATCTGTCCATTGGTGTAAGTGGGGTGTTAAAGTCCCTCACTATTATTGTGTTACTGTCGTTTTCCCCGTTTATGGCTGATAGCATTTGCCTTACATATTGAGGGGTCCTATATTGGGTACATATATATTTAGAATTGTTCTATCTTCTTCTTGGCTTGATTCCTTGATCATTATGTAGTGTCCTTCCTTGTCTCTTGTAACTGTCTTTAAAGTCTACTTTGATATGAGTATTGCTACTCCAGCTTTCTTTTGATTTCCATTTGCATGTCTTTTTCCATCCCCTTACTTTCAGTCTATATGTGTCCTTAGGTCTGAAGTGGGTCTCTTGTAGATAGCATATATATGGGTCTTGTTTTTGTAAGCATTCCACCACTCTACGTCTTTTGGTTGGAGCATTTAATCCATTTACATTTAAGGTAATTATTGATTTAATCCATTTACATTTAAGGTAATTATTGATATTGATATGTACATTCCTATTTCCATTTTCTTAATTGTTTTGGGTTTGTTTTTATTGGTCTTTTTTCTTCCCTTTCTCATTTTTTCTCTTCTCTTATGTTTCCTGCCTTGAGAAGCTCCTTTAGCATTTGTTGTAAAGCTGGTCTGGTGATGCTGAATTCTCTTAGCTTTTGCTTGTCTGTAAAGCTTTCGATTTCTCTGTCAAATCTGAATGAGGGCCTTGCTAGGTAGAGTATTCTTGGTTGTTGGTTTTTCCCTTTCATCATGTTAAATATATCATGCCACTCCCTTCTGGCCTGCAGGGTTTCTGCCGAAAAATCAGCTGATAACCTTATAGGGATGCCCTTGTATATTATTTATTGCTTTTTCTTTGTTGCTTTTAATATTTTTTCTTTGTATTTAATATTTGTTACTTTGATTAATATTTGTCTTGGAGTGTTCCCCCTTGGGTTTATCCTGTATGGGACTCTGTGCTTCCTGGACTTGGGTGACTGTTTCCTTTCCCATGTTAGGGAAGTCATTCTTTGTTTTTTGATATTGAGCTGTATGAGCTGGCTGTATATTTTGGAGATTAATCCCTTGTCAGTCACATTGCAAATATTTTCTCCAATTCTACAGGTTGTCTTTTCGTTTGGTGTATGGTTTCCTTTGCTGTGCAAAAGCATTTATTTAATTCAGTAATTACTTCCATTACTCTAGGAGACAGATCCAAAAAGATCTTGCTGTGATATATGTCAAACAGTGTCCTGCCTATATTTTCCACTAAGAATTTTATAGTATCCGGTCTTACATTTAGGTCTTTAATCCATTTTGGGTTTGTTTTTGTATATGATGTTAGAGAATGTTTTAATTTCATTCTTTTACATGTAGCTGTCCAGTTTTCCCAGCACCACTTATTGAAGAGACTGTCTTTTCTCCATTGTATATTCTTGCCTCCTTTGTTGTAGATTAATTTGCCATAGGTGTGTGGGTTTATTTCTGGGATTTTTATCCTGTTCCATTGATCTATATTTCTGTTTTTGTGCCAGTACCATATTGTTTTGATGACTGTAGCATTGTAGTATAGTCTGAAGTCAGGGATCCTGATTCCTCCAGCTCCATTTTCTTTCTCAAGATTGCTTTGGTTATTCGGGGTCCTTTGTGTTTCCATACAAACTTTAACATTTTTTTGTTCTAGATCTGCAAAAAATGCCATTGGTAACTTGATAGGTATTGCATCGAATCTAGATTACCTTGGGTAGTATAGGCATTTTAACAATATTCTTCTAATCCAAGAACACAGTATACCTTTCTATCTGTGTGTGTCATCTTCGATTCCTTTCATCAGCATCTTATAGTTTTCAAAATACAGATGTTTTGCCTCCCTAGGTTGGTTTATTCCTAGGTATTTTATTATTTTTGTTGCAGTAGTAAATGGGATAGTTTCCTTAATTTCTCTTTCTGATCTTTTGTTGTTAGAGCATAGGAATGCAAGAGATTTCTGTGTATTAATTTTGTATCCTGCAACTTTACTGAATTCATGGATGAGCTCTAGTAGTTTTCTGGTAGCATCTTTAGGATTTTCTATGTATACTATCATGTCCTCTCCAAACAGGGACAGCTTTACTTCTTTACCAATTTGGATCCCTTTATTTCTTTTTCTTCTCATTGCCATGGCTAGAATGTCCAAAACTATGTTGAATAAAAGTGCTGATAGTGGACAGCCTTTTCTTGTTTCTGATCTTACAGGAAATGCTTTCAGCTTTTCACTTTTGCGAATGATGTTAGCTGTGGTTTGTCATATATGGCCTTTATTATGTTGAGGTAGATTCCCTCTATGCCCCCTTTCTGGAGAGTTTTTAATCATAAATGGATGGTGAATTTTATCAAAAGCTGTTTCTGCACTTATTGAGACGATCATATGGTTTTTATTTTTCAATTTGTTAATGTGGTGTATCACACTGATTGATTTACGGATATCAAAGACTCCTCGCCTCCCTGAGCTAAATCCCAACCTGATCATGATTCTGTGATCCTTTTAATGTATTGTTGGATTTGATTTGGTAGTATTTTGTTGAGTATTTTTTTGTCTTTTTTCATCACTTGTGTGGGCCTGTAATTTTCTTTTTTGTGGTCTCTTTGTCTGGTTTTGGTATCAGGGTGATGGTAGCCTCATAGAATGAGTTTGGAAGTGTTCCTTCCTCTGCAATTTTTTGGAATAGTTTCAGAAGGATAGGTGTTAACTCTTCTCTAAATGTTTGCTAGAATTCTGTGAAGCCACCTGGTCCTGGACTTTTGTTTGTTGAGAGTTTTTAAATCACAGTTTCAATTTCAGTGCTTGTGATTGGTCTGTTCATATTTTCCATTTCTTCCTGGTTCAGTTTTAGGAAATTGTACCTTTCTAAGAATTTGTCCATTTCTTCTAGGTCGTCCATTTTATTGGCATATAGTTATTTGTAGTAGTCTCTTCTGATCTTTTGTATTTCTGTGATGTCCATTGTAACTTCTCCTTTCTCATTTCTAATTTTATGGATTTGAGCCCTCTCCCTTTTTTCTTGATGAGTCTAGCTAAAGGTTTATCAATTTTGTTTATCTTTTTAGTTTCATTGATTTTTTCTATTGTTTTCTTCATCTCTATTTCATTTATTTCTGCTCTGATCTTTATGATTTCTTTCTTTCTTCTAACTTTGGGTTTTGTTTTGTTCTTTCTCTAGTTGCTTCAAGTGTAAAGTTAGGTTGTTTGAGATTTTTCTTGTTTCCTGAGGTAAGATTGTATTCCTATAAACTTCCCTCTTAGAACTGCTTTTTCTGCCTCCCATAGGTTTTGGATTGTTGTGTTTTCATTTTTCATTTGCCTCTAGGTATTTATTTCCTCTTTGATTTCTTCAGTGATCCATTGGTTGTTTAGTACCATATTGTTTAGCCTCCACATGTTTGTGTTTTTTACAGCTTTTTTCCTGTAATTGATTTCTAATCTCATAGTGTTGTGGTCAGAAAAGATGCTTGATATGATTTCAATTTTTGTAAATTTCCCCAGGCTTGCTTGTGGTCCAGCATGTGATCTATGCTGGAGAATGCTCCATGTGCACTTGAAAAGAATGTATATTCTACTGCTCTTTCAATTGGAACACTCTATAAATAGCATTTAAGTCCTTCTGGGCTAATGTGTCATTTAAGGCCTGTGTTTCCTTATTGATTTTCTGTCTGGATGATCTGTCCATTGATGTAAGTGGGGTGTTAAAGTCTCCCACTATTATTGTGTTACTGTCAATTTCTCCTTTTATGTCTGTTAACGTTTGCTGTGTATATTGAGGTGCTCCTGTGTTGGGTGCATATGTATTTACAGTTGTTCTATCTTCTTCTTGGATTGATCCCTTTGATCATTCTGTAGTGTCCTTCTTTGTCTCTTGTAACAGTCTTTATTTTAAAGTCTGTTTTGTCTGATATGAGAATTGCTACTCCAGCTTTCTTTTGATTCCCATTTGTATGGAATACCTTTTTCCATCCCCTCACTTTCAGTTGTATGTGTCTCTAGGTCTGACATGGGTCTCTTGTAGACAGCATATATACTGGTCTTGTGTTTGTATCCATTCAGCCAATCTATGTCTTTGTTTGGAGCAATTACTCTGCTTACATTTAAGGTAATTATCAGTATGTATGTCCTTATTGCCATTATGTTTGTTGTTTTGGATTTGTTTTTGTAGGTCTTTTTTCTTCCTTTCCTCATTTGTTCTCTTGTGATTTGATGACTATTTTTATAGTGTTATGTTTGGATTTCTTTTTCTTATTTGTGTGTATATCTATTATGGCTTTTTGGTTTGTGGTTACCATGAGGTTTTGATATACCTGTCTATACATGTCTATACATGATTGTTTTAAGTTTCTGATATCTTAATATCAAATGCATTTCAAATATCCTGCATTACTTTCCTGTAGTTTCCTCCTCTCACAGTTACTGGTTTAGATATCATGTTCGTGTGTAGATGATTTCCTATGTTTCCTGTATGTTTGCCTTTACTGCTGAGCTTTCCCATTTCATAATGTTCTTGTTTTAGTTGTGGCCTTTTCTGCCTAGAGAAGTTCCTTTAGCATTTGTTGTAAAGCTGGTTTGGTGGTGCTGAATTCTTTTAGTTTTGCTTGTCTGGAGCTTTTGATTTCTCCATCTAATCTGAACGAGGGCCTTGCTTGGTAGAGTATTTTTCATTGTAGGTTTTTCCCTTTCATCACTTTATATTGTGCCACTCCCTTCTGGCCTACAGAGTTTCTGCTGAAAAATCAGCTGATACTCCTGTGGGGATTCTCTTGTATGTTATTTGTTGCTTTTTCCTTTTTTTTAAAAAATATTTTTTCATTATCTTTAATTTTTGTCAATTTGATTACTGTTGTCTCAGCATGTTCCTCCTTGGGTTAATCCTGTATGGGTCTGTGAATTTCCTGGACTTGGGTGACTGTTTCCTTTCCCATGTTTGGGAAGTTTTCAGCTATTATCTCTTCAAGTATTATCTCAGGTCCTTTCTCTCCCTCTTCTCCTTCTGGGACCCCTCTAATGCAAATGTTGGTGTGTTTGACATTGTCCCAGAGGTTTCTTAAACTGTACTCATTTTATTCTTTCTTCTTTATTTTGTTCCATGGCAATGATTTCCACCACTCTGTCTTCCAGCTCACTGATTCGTTCCTCTGCCTCATTTATTCTACTATTGATTCCTTCTAGTGTATTTTTCATTGCAGTTATTGTATTCTTCGATTCTGTTTGGTTGTTCTTTATACTTTCTAACTCTTTGCTAAAAACTTCTTGTAACTTCTCACTCTGTACATCATTCTTTTCCCAAGTTCTTGGATCGTCTTTACCATTATTACTCTGAACTCTTTCTTGGGTAGATTGGTTATTGCTACTTCACTTAGTTGTTGTTCTGGGATTTTTATCTTGTTCCTTCATCTGGAACATATTCCTTTGCCATCTCATTTTAATTTTCTATTTGTGTTTTTATATATGTTGTAGTTTAGTTATGTTTCTTGACCTTGGAGAAGTGGCCCTCTATAGGGGATGTCCTGTATGTCCCAGCAGTACACTCCCCTCTCGTCACCCAAGGGCCAGGGACCAGCTGGTCCCAGGGTAGTTCTGACCTGTTTTCGGACTCAGTTCCACAGGCTGCTGGATCATAGTTTTCTTGCTTCTGGTGTTTTCCCTCTGGTGGGTTAGTCCAGTCTAGATGCTTGTGCAGGCTTCCTGGGGGGGCGGGGCCAGTGCCTTCCCTTGGTGGGTGGAGCTGGGTCTTGGCCCTCTTGTGGGCAGGGCCATGTCAAGGGGCGTGTCTAGAGGTGGCTGTGGGCTCAAGAAGTCTTTAGGCAGCCTGGCTGCTGGTGGGTGGGTCTGTGTTCCTGCCCTTTTGGTTTTTGGCTTGAGGTGTCCCAGCCCTGGAGCTTATAGGCAGTTGGCTGTGACCAGGTCTCAGTCAAAGGACCCAAGATGTCTGCCTCTAGCCAAAGTTCACGTAGGTCCCCGCTATGCCTGCCACCAGCTTTTATGACCCCAGAGAGAGCCTCCACGGCCCCCCCCCACAGGAGACCTTCCAAGACGGGCAGGTAATTCTGGCCCAGGCTCCTGTGGAGTCTCTGCTTTTTCCCTGGGTCCTGGTGTGCGCCCTCCAAGAGTGAAGTCTCTGTTTCCCCCAATCCTGTGGAGCTCCTGCAGTCAAGCCCCACTGGCCTTCAAAGTCAATTGCTGTGGGTACTCCTCCTCCTGATGGTGAACCCCTAGGCATGGTGTGGAGCTCAGAGCTGTCACTCCTGTGGGAAAACTTCTGTGATATAATTATTCTCCAGTTTGTGGTTCTCCCACCCAGGTGGTATAGGACTTGATTATATCATGAGAGCGCCCCTCCTACTATCTCATGGTTTCTTCTTTATGTCTTTGGATACAGAATATCTTTTTTTGGAAGATTCCAGTCTTTTTTTTTTTTTTTTTTTAAAGGAATTCCTTTATTTTTATTTATTTATTTATTTATTTATTTATTTATTTATTTTTGGCTGTGTTGGGTCTTCGTTTCTGTGCGAGGGCTTTCTCTAGTTGCGGCAAGCAGGGGCCACTCTTCATCGCGGTGCGCCGGCCTCTCATTATCGCGGCCTCTCTTGTTGCGGAGCACAGGCTCCAGACGCGCAGGCTCAGTAGTTGTGGCTCATGGGCCTAGTTGCTCCGTGGCATGTGGGATCTTCCCAGACCAGGGCTCGAACCCGTGTCCGCTGCATTGGCAGGCAGATTCTCAACCACTGCGCCACCAGGGAAGCCCTCCAGTCTTTTTTTTAATTGATAGTTGTTCAGCAGTTAGTTGTGATTTTGATGTTCTCCTGAGAGCAAGGGCCTTCTGCTCTGCCATCTTGTCTCTGAATGTCCTATTTTTTAAGTCTCCTTTAAAAGAGAGATTGTATAGAATTTAGCATTCTTCATCATGTTGATATTTGTTGAAGTAGCTTAAGCATTTTCCTAATCTTTGATATTTTGAAGCAATGTGATGGTAGAACTACATTTGTAATCACAATCAAAAGTAGTAATTGTGTCCTCTAATATGTATACTCACATAGAAGTTGAAATACACTTTTGAAACATTCAAATGCAATTCAAGACATTTGTCTGGTGCAGAACAAACACGAGGACATCTTAAAAAACATGCCATTTCCCACTCATATATACATATACATAAGTATATTCACAGATATACATATGCAGTACAGACGTGTATACACACACACACACACACACACACACAGTAATTCTTTATTTGGAGTCTGAATACAAAAGTCCATATATCATTGCATGATATAGAAGACAGCTGACAAAGAAATGTTTTTAAAGTTAGAAGGTTCCTGCGGTTCATTTCTTGGGGACTTTGAAGCAGTGCTTCAGCAATTAGGAGTTCTGGACACTAGACTGCAATAGACTTTAAGGCCAACAGTGAAACATAATTAAATGGTTTTGGAAAAGCCTTCTGACATAATTATGCTATCATATGTTTAAATTAGGAAAATCTGTAATATATTTATGGACCCTCTGAACATATCTAACTTGACATATTTTTCCTTTCAGCTATTTATTTGCCAGTATCACATATGGCTGGCAGCAGACACAAGGGGTATCTTGGTACTCATACCTGGAAACCCTATGCTCAACATCATTGTCAGCACTTTCATATTTGTTTGTGTGGCACATGAAATTTCTCAGATCACTAATGATCTTGCACAGATTATTATTCCTAAAGATAACTCATCTCTGTTGAAAAGATTGGCATGTATAGCTGCATTTTTTTGTGGACTCCTCATCTTATCATCTGTTCAAGATAAATCAAGACATTAGGATACTAAAACCTTAAACTCTTCAGATTAACTTTGTGTCTACCTGGAGGAGAACAGCATCTATCTGAAGATACAAATGTATATGTAAATAAAAATTTGTGTGACAAGAAGATAGCTCAGTGACATCTGTTGAACATGTGTGGTTGTATATTTTGGAAATGTACATATATGATGTGAAATACTGAAGAAAATTGATGAAGCAGAGTGCATTGTATAGGACTGCATGTGAAAAGTCTTTTCTACTGGATCTGTATTTCCTTTTATAAGTGATTTTAAGTTAACATATGAAGGCAGGGAAATAATTACCTTTCCAGTAAAAAATACAGATAATTAGCTTAGTGACACCACTGAGTGTTTTGATACTTACTAAATTTGTGGTAATAAAAATGTATGCACCTATATTCATCATGGAACTTCCTATTTCATTGAAAACTTTCTTACTCAAGAAAGACTGCAGTATTGTTTTCTTATATGTGCAATGATGTGGAATGACAAACAGTATGTCTTCTGTGTTCATGTTCTGATTGTTATGTTTCCTGACATGAGTTTTCTTCCTAACTATGGTTTTCAGGTATATAAGTCTAAAATCTTTGTACACTTTGTCTCAAAGTGTTCTAGGCTCCATGACAGGGTTTTGTCATTGATACTGTTGTAGCTTTTTATAAAAAGGCCAAATTTTCTTTCTAGTCCAAACATTCACCTGTTTCCTTTCGTTAAGCTATACCAGTGTAATACCAGTTACCCTGTGGATCCATTGAATATGCTTTCCCCCATCTAATTAATTTTGTATATTATTTCCAATGTTTGGAAGCTCTTTATAACCATTTTGGTATTTCCTATTACTCCCTCCTATTTTTAAAAAAATAGTTATCAATCTAAACTTGTGCAGTGTAGTAAAGATTCAAGTTATGTTTGAGATGTATAACCATAAGTAGAATTTTAAGTAAACCGGTGACCTTGGGCAGTGTATGTTTTTGGTTTTGTTACAAGCTAATTGTTAGAGGTATAAATTTATTTATCTGTTGTACAGATTTGATTATAAATTTTAATGTTTGAAAGATTGCACTTGTTTGCTGTTACTGTGTATGGAGTAAAATATTTTTTGTTCATGGTATATGAAAATATGGAGTAATTTAAACAGTAAATAAACATTCTGTGGATGCTTATTTTTGTATTGTAAAGTATCAATTAAACTATGTTTTTTTTTAAAGCTGGATCCATTAATGATTGGTTCAAATGTCTAATTCATTTCCTCAGCTTAAATTTACTTTTTCAGTCTCTTAGCATATATGGGTAAGTCACTGTGATAGTTAAAGAATAATTTAGTTATCAGTGCTTCAGAGGATAATCTGCCTTTCTGCCCATGAGTTAAAATATTGTTTTATTCGTAATGTTACTTAAAGATTTTTTAAATTTATTTCTTTAGCACTGGATTTATGTGCTAGTGATATATTTCCATTAATTGAGGAATATTTCTCAAACAGATGTGTGGTCTTTCTTTTTCCTCTCTTCTTCTGCCCTTACTTAATCTTTTGACATTTCCCAGATAGACAATTGTAATGATTCATTGCTCTGCCTCCTAGACTGCAGGCTTATAAGTAGAGAACAGTATAGTTATAAATCAAAAACTTCCAAGTACTGTGATCACATTATTCTTGCTGGTGTGGCTTGCCAATGAGTAGAGTGCATTTTAATTTAGCTTGTAAGTTTTATCATCTGAGAAAGATTCCTCCTGATGAAACAATTGAAAAAGAAAGATGACCATTATTTGTGTTATAGAAGTACTTGTGTCTTCTAATAGTGATAGCCAAGTGAAAAGTTTTTTCCTGGAACTGGTAAGCCCTATTTCTTTATCACGTGTTCTCATTTAATTTATATGTATAAAATAAAACAGTGGCACATAAAAATTAAAATTAAAATGTGCATTTGTCATTAAAATACGTTCTATTTATATTTGATTTTCTTAATGAGTCTTTATGGATAAGAGGTTATTGTGGTATGTTACCACAATGATAGCATCTATGGTATGTTTTAATATTTTTTCTGCATTGACTCACATAGTGATTATTTGCATTACTCAATCATACCATTCTTCAGAAAAAAGATGTTTAACAGAATATTTAGATATGCTAAAATTTAGATAAAACCACAGGTTCTCTAAAACTCAAATTTTCTGTAATATAAATCATGTTGAAAAATCTGTCATCTGGCCCCAAAAGGTACTTGCTTGACTCAGTCTACCCCAGTCCTTCCCCGTTTCCCTTGTCAAACCATCCCATTTTTATGGATAGCCAACATAGCAGAGCCTTCACCTAAAAACCATTAAAAATTCAGAGCCTTCACCTAAAACCATTTTAAAAATTCAGAGCCTTCACCTAAAACCATTTTCTGTACCTATGAACTGGATCCTATTATTTGTTTTAGGTGCTGGTATAAGATAACATTTATATCCTACCATTCCATTGTAAGATAAGTTGACCAGTTAAAATTTTAAAGATGGGTGAATATTATTTCAAATGTTAGTGAGCATAGGAAGCTTTTAAGCTTGGTAAAATTAACTTTAATGATAAGCATGTCTGTGTTTGATTATGTATATTTTTTACTAGCTTGCAAAAATATGTATATAAACTATTAAGCCTAAACAAATAAACCATAGGACCTAGGGCAGAACCTTCATAAAACAGACTCAATAAAAACAGTTTGTCAAAGAACATGCAATTTCTACGAGAATGCCTCTCCCCCTTTAGACTGATAAGAGAGGGAGGGACAATCTAGTAAACTTGAGAGCCAAGTTGGAATTTTTATGTTGAACTGTATTAAATCGCTAATATGCTATCAATTTGACCTACAAAAATGGCAGTTTCATAGGGCTCAACCTAACAGCTTCCCTTGATTAAAACATCAACAACAACTTGGGTAGTTTCCTGCAGAATTGATCTTGACAACTTCAAAAATTCTAAATATTAAGATACTCATGCTTGAAAAGCATGTTTAAATCCGTATTGGTCTTTTAATGAAATCCCTCCTAGCATCTTGTATTATGTGAATTAGAATTATAAAACTTCCATAAAAGTTAGATCCATAAGGTAGTATAAATGAGACTATTTTCCAAAAGTAGAGTTGAATATATTATGAGCTATATAATACATCTAATAGATGAAGAAATAAGACTTAAATTTCTGTGATTAAAAAACTTCCAACAAACAAAAGTCCAGGACCAGATGGCTTCACAGGCAAATTCTAGCAAACATTTAGAGAAGAGTTAACACCTATCCTTCTGAAACTTCCCGGAAATTACAGGGGAAGGAACACTCCCAAGCTCATTCTACGAGGCCACCATCACCCTGATACCAAAACCAGACAAACACACCACAAAAAAAAATTACAGGCCAGTATCACTGATGAACATAGAAACAAAAATCCTCAACAAAATACTAGCAAACCGAATCCAAGAACATAGTAAAGGGATCATAAACCAGGATCAAGTGGGATTTACCCCAGGCATGCAAGGATTCTTCAGTATATGCAAATCAATCAATGTGATACACCACATTAACAAATTGAAGAATAAAAGCCATATGATCATCTCAATAGATGCAGAAAAAGCTTTTGAGAAAATTCAACACCCATTTATGATAATAACTCTCCAGAAAGTGAGCATGAAGGGAACCTACCTCAACATAATAAAGGCCATATATGACAAACCCACAGCTAACATCATACTCAGTGGTGAAAAGCTGAAAGCATTCTCTCTAAGATCAGGAACAAAACAAGGATGTTCACTCTTGTCACTTTTATTCAACATAGTTCTGGACGTTCTAGCCACAGCAATCAGAGAAGAAGAAACAAAAGGGATCCAAATTAAAAAAGAAGTAAAACTGTCACTGTTTGCAGTTGACATGATACTGTACACAATTATTTACAAAATACTTTTTAAAATACCATTCCAAAGCATAAAAAGGGGGTAGATCAACATTTTAAAAGGAAACTTATGCTTACCTAGAAGTGTTTGTCATGTGCAGGCAAAAATCTTCATCCTTAAAAGTAACTATTATATTTTTAAATTCAGCTGATTGTATTAGCATTTACTTCACTAATACCTAGTGGTCCTATTATATAGAAGACATTTGAGAGAATTTTTTAATAATGAAAATCACTTAAAGGATCATAAAACTTAAAAATTTTTTTAATTCTATAGCTACCACAGATGGATTATTTAATTCTTTTAATCTCCACTTCCAAAATAATAAACTAGAATTTAGCGGATGGTAAAAGTTCTCCATGTTTATGTCTTTTTAATATGAATTCCAGCCAGACCAATCTTACTGTTCCCCAAATATACTATTCCTTTGTTCCCACTCTTCATCTACCTAGATCCAACTTCTTTAACATAGAATTTAAACTCCACCTTTTCTGTGACACCAATACTTTATCTCCTTTTAAACTATTCTAGCATTAGTTACCTGGTGCCATTATGTTGTCATTTCTTCCATTCCTTCAGTAAGACTGTAACTCCATAGTCAAGATGGATATAGTAACGTGCTATACACAAAGTAGGTATAGAGAGGCTTGACCATCAGCTAACAGATTCTGGCTTTATTTTCTCCCATCTTAGAAACAAAATTCCTCTACCTCTAGCATTCCCAAAGCTACTGCTTCGTTTATCTTCTCCTCCAGACCTGAACTGCTCTTGTCAAGATCAGCAAGAGCTTCCATATTGCTAAATCCATTGATTAGTTCTGAGTTTTCACCCTACTTGACCTATGGGTAGTATTTGACACAGTTGATTTAATGCCTCCCTTTTCAACCATCTCCTTCACTATGCTTCCAAGACATCACCATTTCCTGTTTTCTCCCTACCTCAGTAGCCATTCCTTCACAGTCCTGGATACTGGATCCTCTTCACACCCTCAGTCTCTAAAACTGCAATTTCCCAGAGGTCAGTTCTCAGAACTTTAGGTGATATTACTTAAGGAGTGAGTATGAATAGTCACGTGGCTTTAAACATTATCTACATTTTGATGTCTACCAAATTTTTGTCTTTAGTCTGAACTTCTTCCCGAAAATTCAAATCCAGATACCTACCTGCGTACTTTAACATCTCCATTTGAATATCTAAAAGACATCTCAAACTTAACAAGTCTAAAACAAAACTAAGCTTCCCCACTACTGGCCACAAACAAAAACACCCACAGTCTTTTTCTCAGTAAATGGCAACTACATTCTTCAGGTGCTCAAATAAAAAATTTTTAACTCATACTTTTTGTCTTATATTTTAGTAAAACTTGTCAGCTTTATCTTCAAAATATATCCATAATTCAATAATTCAACCACTTTTCATCATCCCCTATGTGATCACCTTGTTCCAGAAGTCTACCAGCTCTTTCCTGGATTATGGTACTAGTCAGCTTCATTTTTCTCTGTAGTTCCAACATACTTACACTTTTTACTTTCTTATTTTTTTATTCTTCCATCTCCCCCAATTAAAATGTAGTCTTTCTGAGGACAGGGATTTTTCTGTTTTACTCTCTATGGTATCCGCAGCTCCTAGAACAATACCTCTCAATTATTTGCTGAATGAACTAATTAATAAATGCTACAGAAACTGTGTCAAGTACTAACCCCATACAAGGCAGGTGGGCAGCCGTGCAAATGATGAAAAGGAAAATTATTTTCCCAACTGCCTTCTTAGTGATTTGGACAGGAGGCTAAAGATATACTTTATTTGGCTTTTAGGATGTTGATTTGAATGATGTTGTTATAAAAAATTTAACCCACTTATGCGGCCAGATAAAGAGTTTAAATAGTCACATGGCACATAACCTGTGACTCTGCAGCAGGGTAAGAGTTTTTCTGTTCTGGATGCAAACTACTTGCAGACCTGAGTGCTTGCCATACCAGGTAGAACATAAGCTTTTACTCGCTGTGAGTCCTACCATTCTTCATTTTTTTGCTTTATGCTGGGGGGAAATGTCAACTGCAATTTGTCATTGTACTTATACTATTATATTTGTTATAGTAGAGAGAATTATTTCTTTGGAATCCTATCTCTATCAAAAGCGGAAAATGAAAAGATAAACTAAGAAAGCCATGTATTTTTAAAAAAGATTGTGCTTTTTGTGGAAGTCAAAAATATTCTTCTGTGTTCAGACAAAATGTGACTATGTCATAAAATACTACTTAAAAATACTGCTTAAACCGTTACGAAATAAACTATATTAAAAACTATTGCCAGTACCTAGAAATGTATATATGAGTGCCAGTATAAGTAAAATCAGATTAATTAATTAAATGAAAACCTGAAATTTCAACAGGACTTTAATGAAAATTTTTTAAATAATAATGCTGTGAAATTCAGATATATATTAAGTGAAAAAATTGCACCAGAACATTTAACAGATGGTAAGTTTTAAAAGCATATCCATTGAATATAGCAGAAATTACATGCCAAAAAAATAAGCTTTTGAAAATAGAAGGCTAACTAGGAAAACTTATCTCCCTTGGTATATCAAGATATGGCTGAGAACTTATAGAGGAAGTTTATGAAAAGTGTAATTTGTGACATTTTCTATTGCAGTTGAGAGCCCAGATATCAGCAAACCACCTAGTTAATTATATTTTGCTTACACTGAGAATTCTAATGTAACGGACTCAGAAACATACCTATGTCATGTTCATTATAAGAAAATGATTTACTGATTTGATTGAGGAGATCTTAAAGTTTGATATAGGCTAATATTAATAAAGTTAATTAGTATGATAACAGAAAGTGCTATTGTGATGATCCGTGGACTTACAAAATGAGACTGAAATTAATGATGTTTTGCAAGGGCATGGAACTTAAGTCCACTCATTTCATTCCCTGGGAATGGCTTTATGCTAAATTTTTAAAATAGAATACATTCTGGATACAGCCATTGATATCATAAACTGGAAGTGTTTTGTGGGTTATCTTATAGACAGGTCAGTGTTTTGTTTGATAGACTGGATGTACCATATGGGAGCCTGCTGTATGACAGGAGGTTAGATGGCATTGTACTTAGAGATCTTTAGAACTATTGAAAGAGATTAAATTTTTTACATAATTCAAGAGAAAATGACCATTAGCCTAATTTCAAAGACTGAAATAAAGATGGTCAATTTTGACTGGCAGTTCAATCTGTCTTACCAGTTTGAACATTTTTCTGCAAAGACATTCAAAACTGATTGAATATATGACTCAATTTGTTCATTCTCAGGATAATTGTGATTTGGGGAAATGTATTTGGCAACGTTTATTCTGGTTCATTTTCTTATGCTAAAAATGGTTTCCAGAGAAGGAACGATTGGCAACTACATTCCCAAAATTATAGGGTTGACGACTAAATTCTAGAAAACTTTTTCTGGTTTTAAATCTTATAAAATGTAAAAGCGCTATATGTTTTACCTTTTCATGTTAATAGTGATATTAAAAATGAGATATGAGAAAAAAGTGGAATTTATATGGCTGCCATTCAATATGGTACCAGAATCTAAATATGACAAAATTTTGGAATACCTGAATTCTATGTAACACTAGGAATAGTTGTTCTAAAATATAAAAGCTATTATACAGGTATTTTATCCATTATGAAGAATTTTGGGGACTATGAAACAGGATAAAATGAAATACTTTGTCTTTAAAGGATTCAAAGATAAAATTTTACTGAGCATCATAATGGAAATATCTGACACTTTACATCTTAGTAAAGAACAGTACCCAAGATTCTTTTTCCAAATTCAAGGTAAACCAAGAAAGAAAAAATTTTCCATTTTCTAATTTAAAATATCTCTGATATTATAAATGTTTATGTTATATTAAAGGCTTACGCCCTCATACATTAAAAATAAAAAGGTTTGATTCTCTATCTGGCAGTTGTGTTTTTTTGGGGTTTTTTTGGTTTTTTTTTTTTTATTCTTAACCTTCTTTATTCTACTTTCTATCTAGTCAAAGTTCTTGACTTTTGACCATAGCTTTTTCATAACTAGGTCAGTATGTTTTGTTTTGTTTTGCCTGATAAGTCATAGGGTCAAGGTCCTGCTAATAAAAGGATTAGACTCTCCTCTATGAGACTAGATTAGATATTAATGTTTGGAGTGGCAAGATTAGTTTTAATTAAGTAATTCAGGAGAAAAATAGTGACAGCCATCTCTGGTATAGAAAGAGTAAACTAGAACTAAGAACCCACATTTTCCTTACCTCACCTCCTTCCATCTCACCCCCACCTAGGAACACTATCACTAAGAGAGAAAAAAATGATGGAAAAACATTTAGTTGAAGGCCAAGGGGTCCAGCACTTTCAAAACACATTCGCACACAAGGGACACAGAGCTGGAGCACTTAGAGACTACAAAATTTTAAATGGAAACTATAGAGAAGTAATACATGGGCACGGCTATCCAAAAAAGAATTTAAATAGAGTAATGAAAGGGGTAGGACTTGTACAATTGGATGTATAGACACGTTAAGCTACAGTTATCAGTGTGGGATAGATGCAAGAATATATAGATTGACCGAATATGAAACAAAAACATTTTAATTCCAACAATTAGAGTAAGGTAATATTTGATTTCACATTACTAAGGAAAGATAGACATAGTCTTTAAATGGTCCTCAGACAATTGCTTAATTATGGGAATGGGGGCAGTAAATTCCCTTTCTTACTCCATATACTAAAAGATATTTAAGATGGTTAAAGGGTTTAAGGACATTCAAAATAAGAACTAGAAATAAGAACTTGTGTATTACCAAGTCCAAGCTCATACTACTCACTGCACAACAGGGTGACTCATTAGGGCAAGGAATAGCAAGTTTATTCAGAAAGACTGAGAAGACTGAGAAGATGATGAACTAGTGTCCCAAAGAACCATCTTCTCTGAGTTAGCATTCAGGCTTCTTTTATATCAGTACTAAAAGGGGCGGGGGGCGGTAAAATCCTGGTTCTGGCCAGACTCTGGAAGGGATGTGTTACTTCCTTCCTTCCTGCAGCTGTTCGCAGGTGGGCCTAGTCAGGATGTTTCCTGTAAGCTAAACAAAGGTATATTAGTTTAATGCTCATTACCTGGGAGGCAGGGTTCCCAGAAATAGGCCATTATGTGTAATTTCAGCTTATAGGCAACATCCCTCTAGTGATTAACTTGTAATAGAATACAAAGGTTCTTCCCTATTACAATTTCCCACTGTCAATGATCCATTCCCCAATCCTGGGGGAAAAGGGACGAAGACCTCTCTAATTGTTGTTGAACAGGTGTGATGAAGAGGTGATTACAAAATGGAATTGATGAACCTTGGACGGGAAATATTCCTTAGAGTCTTTTAGTCAGTAGTGCAATCCTCCTTCCTTTTTTATCTACAATTATTTGAAACCGATTAAACCCCTTAGCACTTCATTGTCTAATTTAATTGAACTTGGGGTTTTGGTTCCTGTTCCCAATATGTATAAATTCCTGTGCTATTTATTTGGACAAAATTAAATGGGCTGACCCTTCCCTAGCAACAATGAAATTATAATCAATACTTCTCTTTTTTTAAAGAGCAACCTTAAGTCTTCTAAGAGCTCACAAACCCATTGCTCTCCAGGCCTCTCAGAAGTAGGGTCATTTTCGGATGATAGTGGTGCTGCTTTTATGTGAGTGTGATGAATCCATAGTTTTACTCCAGCTAACTTGACAGATGAACGTGTGGTAAGTAATACCATGTGTGGTCCTGTCCACCTTGCAGTCAGCTGATGTTCAGGCCATTGTTCTCTCCAGGTTTTAAGGAGGACAGTCTCCAGGTTGGAAAGGATGTAAGGCTACTTCAGTTGGATAGGCAGACCGGTTGGAGGCAAATTCATGAACAGGGGTTAGTATAGTGCCCAAAGTTTTAACATAATAGACAACTGCTAGGTCTTTAGAGCATTTCTAGATTCTCCCACCCAGCAGACACCTGGAATGGTCTACCATACAATATTTCAAAGGGGCTTAATTTAAGCCTGCTTCTGGGAGCCACTCTGATCCATATCAGGGCAACTGTCAAGGCCTTATCCCAAGTTAAATTAGTCTCTTGACATTTTAGCAATGCTCCTTTTTAATGGATGATTCAATTTCTCGGTTTTTCCTATTGATTGTGGCCTCCAGGATGAACATAGTTTCCAATTAATTTGCAATGCTTTAGATACCTGTTTGATTATACTGGAGACAAAAGCAGTCCTATTGTCACTTTGAAGGGTGTTAGGGAGTCTAAATCAGGGAATAATTTCCGTAAGGAGGACTTTAACCACTTTGGAGGCTTTTTCTGTCTGGGTGGGATATGCCTCCACCCATCCTGAAAAAGTATCCAAACACTAGCAGGTATCTGAAATTTCCTGCAGCTCAAGGCATTTGAGTAAAATCTATTTGCCAATCCTCGGTGAGGCAGGTTCCTTTGTGTTGAGTCCCTATCTGGGGAGGTCTGACAACAGTCTTCGGGTTATTTTTAAGCACAAATCATGCAATTCTGAGTGACCTGCTGGATGATCTTTTGTAGGTTAGACCCCATTATACACTTTTTAGTCCATTGTAAGGTGGCATCTCTCTCATAATGGGTACTATTATGAATGTGCTGCAACACAGTGTCCAAGAGTGTCTCAGGGATCAAAACAATTCCTTGTGCACTACATTTCCAGCCAAGCAAGGTGTGATCAAGAGTGAAACCCCATTCTTTGGCCCTTTCTTTGTCCTTTTCTACGAAGGAGATCTTGGCCCAAAAGAGAGATTGGAAACTCTGACATATATAAGAATTTTTGTTTCCGGTTGAGGTCCCCTAGTTGGCATTCTAGAGGTTGTAAGAATGAATGATTTTGTACTCCTCCAGATACTCCCATGACCAGGACGGATTGAGATGTTTTCTGTGCCACTTTGATGTCTACCACAGAGTATGTTGCACCCGTATCTATCAGAAAGTCAATCAGCTCATTCCCCAGGACTCCTGTCGGGAAATTGGAATTAGGTGCCTCAAGTCCAAGGGAGCCCCTGGGCCTCTTCATTCATCAGAGTGTCCCTCTCTTTCTACCATATGAGAGGCTCCCGTCTTTTATTGTTCTTATGTTTTAGCCTATGGCAATCCAATGTCCTTCCTCCTTACAGTAAGCGCATTGTTCCTTCCCCAGTGGTGGCTTAACTCTCTTCAGGTTACTCGCCTCCCAGGAATCCAATGCCACTACCAGAAGAGTGGCATTTCTGTTAATATTTGTTTTATGTATTTAGGTGCTCCTATGTTGGGTGCATATGTTAATGAATGTAATATCCTCTTCTTGTATTGATCCTTTTATCATTATATAGTGTCCTTCTTTATGGCCTTTGCTTTAAAGTCTATTTTGTCTGATATGAGTGTTGCTACCCCCGCTTTCTTGTCATTTGTTTGCCTGAAATATCTTTTTCTACCCCCTCACTTTCAATCTATGTGTGTCCTTTGCCCTAAAGTGGGTCTCTTGTAAGCAGCATATTGTAGGCTCCTGTTTTATTTTTTTCAATCAAATCTGCCACTCTTGATTGGAGCATTTAGTCCATTGACATTTAAAGTAATTATTGATAGATTTAAAATGGCAATAAATATATATCTTGTTTTCCAGTTGATTTTGTATTTCTTCTTTGTTCCTTTCTTTGTTTTCCCTTTTGTGGTTTGATGGTTTTCTTTTGTATTATGCTTGTGTTTTCTTTTCGGTTTTTGTGAATCTATTGTATGTTTTTGATTTGTGGTAACCCTGCTTTTCAAGTATGTTAACCCATTACTATATCTATTTGCTTTAGACTGGTAGTCCTATAGGCTCAAACACATTCTAAAAAAAAAAAAGTACATTTTCTTACTCTCCTCCCCCACATTTTATGATTTTACTGTCCTCTTTTACATTTTCATGTTTTCCTTTTGCTCTTCATTGTAGTTATCATTGCTTCCACAAAAACTTTTTTGATTTTCTTTTTAAATCTGTATATTGGCTTATTTAAGTGATTTACTTTCTAATTGTTATTTTCTCTTTCCTATAGGTTCTTGCTTCTTTTCTATTTAGAGAAGACCTTTCAATATTTCCTTTTGGATATGTTTAGTATTGCTGTATTCTTTTAGTTCTTGCTTGTCTGAGAAATTCTCACTTTCTATTCTAAATGATAATATTTATTAATACTCTACCCAGCAAGATTAACAAACATAAAGGGAGAAGTTGACAGGAATACAATAATATAGGAGACTTTAACACCCTACTCACATCAATGGACAGATCTTCCAGACAGAAAACCCATAAGGCAACAAAGATATTAAATTACACAATAGAATAGTTAGACTTAAAAATATCAATTAAGACATTTCAGATTTTTTTTTGGATATATACACATTCTTTTCAAATGCATATGAAATATTCTCTAGGATTGACCACATACTAGGACACAAAACAAGCCTCAACAAATTTAAGGATAGAAATTATTTCAAGCGTCTTTTCTGAACACAATGGCATGAAACTAGAAATCAACCACAGAAAGAGAAATGAGGAAAAAAATAATTACATGGAAACCAAACAACATGCTACTAAAAAAACCAATGGCTCAATGATGAAATCAAAGAGGAAATTTAAAAATACCTTTAGACAAATTACAATGAAAACACAATACAAAATCTATGGGATGCAGCAAAAGCACTCCTAAGAGGGAAGTTAATAGCAATGCAGGCATTCTTCAAAAAACAAGAAAAATCTCAAATAAACAACCTAACCTATCACCTAAAAGAATTAGGTTTTGTCACTCTTTTTCTAAAGTAAACAAAAGGAAGGAAATAAAGATCAGAGAGGAAATAAAATAGAGATTTAAAAATAGAAAAAAAAATCCATAAAATCAAGAGCTAGTTCCTTGAAAGGGTAAACAAAAATCAACAGACCTCTGGCCAGACTCACCAAGAAGAAAAGAGGACCCAAATAAACAAAGTAAGAAATGAAAGAGGAGAAATAATAACCGATACCACAGAAATACAAACAAAAAAAAAATAACAGAATACTATGAAAAATTTTGAACAATTATATGCCAAGAAGTTGGACAGTCTAGGAGAAATGGATACGTTTCTAGAAACACACAGCTCATCAAAACTGAATCAAAAAGAAATAGATAATTTGAACAGATCAATCACTAGAAGTGAAATACAATCTGTAATTAAAAAAAAAAAAAAAAAACTCCGTGTAAACAAAAGTCCAGGACCAGATGGCTTCACTGGGGAATTCTACTAAACATACAAAGAACTTATTCTGAGCCTTCTCGAACTCATCCTAAAGATTGAAGAGGGAACACTCCCAAAGTCATTCTATGAAGCCACCATCACCCTGATACAAAAACCAGACAGACAATACCAAAAAAGAAAATTACAAGCCAATATCTTTGATGAATATAGATGCAAAAATTCTCAACAAAATATTAGCAAACCAAATCCAACAACACATAAAAATCATACACCACAATCAAGTTGGATTCATCCCAGCGCCACAAGGATGGTTCAACATAAATCAATGTGCTACCCCACATCAACAAAAGACAAAAAACCACAGGATTATCTCAATAGATGCAGAAAAAGCATTGATAAAATTCAACATCGATTTATGATTAAAAAAAAAAAAAGCTCTTCCCTCCTTATAGAGGGAACATATCTCAACATAATAAAGTCCATTTATGACAAACCCACAGCCAACATAATACTCAATGGTGGAAAGCTGAAAGCCTTCTTGCTAAAATCTGGAACAAGACAAGGATGCCCACTCTCATCACTTCTATTCAACATAGTATTGGAAGTCCTAGTCACAGCAAACAGACAAGAAATAAAAACATATCCAAACTGGAAGAGAGGAGGTAAAATTGTCATTATATGCAGATGACATGATATTATATATAGAAAACCCTAAAGACTCCACACAAAAACTACTAGAACTGATAAACAAATTCAGCAAGGTAGCAGGATACAAGATTAACATACAGAAGTCGGTTGCATTTCTTTACACTAACAATGAAATATCAGAAAGGGAAAGTAAAACAAACAAACAAACAAACAAAAAATCCCTTTTAAAATCACGTCAAAAAAATAAAATACTTAGGAATAAACCTGACCAAGGAGGTAAAAGATTTATATGCTGAGAACTGTAAAACAGTAAGGAAATTGAAGATGATTCCAAGAAATGGAAAGATATCCCATGCTCTTGGATTGGAAGAATTAATATTGTTAAATTGGCCATACTACCCAAAGCAATCTACAGATTTAATGTGAGCTCTAGCAAATTACCCATGATGTTTTTCACAGAACTAGGATACTAAAATTTACATGGAACCGTAAAAGACCCAGAACTACCAAAGCAATCCTGAGGAAAAAGAACAAAGCAGGAGGCATAACCCTCCCAGACTTCAGACAATAGCACAAATCTACAGTAATCAAAACAGCATTGTACTGGACAAAAACAGACATATGGATCAATGGAACAGAATAGAGAGCCCAGAAATAAACCAACACACAATCAACTAATCTTCAACAAAGGTGGCAAGAATAGACAATGGAGAAAAGAGGGTCTCTTCAGCAAGTGGTGTTGGAAAAGTTGGACAGCCACATGTAAATCAATGAAGTTAGAACACACCCTCACACCATATACAAAAATAAACTCAAAATGGCGTAAAGACTTAAATATAAGACATGACACCATAAAACTCCTAGAAGAGAACATAGGCAAAACATTATGACATAAATCATACCAATGTTTTCTTAGGTCAGTCAGTCTCCAAAGGCAATAGAAATAAAAGTAAAAATAAACAAATGGGACCTAATCAAGCTAATAAGCTTTTGCACAGCAAAGGAAACTACAAACAAAACTAAAAGACAACCTATGGACTGGGAGAAAATATTTGCAAATGATATATTTCCAAAACACACAAGCAGCTCATACAACTAAACAAGAAAACCCAATCAAAAAATGGGCAGAAGACCTAAAAAGACATTTTGCCAAAGAAGATATACAGATGGCCAAGAGGCACATGAAAAGATGCTCAAATTCGCTAAGTATTAGAGAAATGCAAATCAAAACTATAATGAGGCATCACCTCACACTGGTCAGAATGGCCATCATTGAAAAGTCTACAAATAATAAATGCTGGAGAGGGTGTGGAGAAAAAAAGAACCCTCCTACAACTGTTGGTGGGAATGCAAATTGGTATAGCCACGGTAGAGAACAGTATGGAGGTTCCTTAAAAAACTAAAAATAGAACTACCATATGATTCTGCAATCCCACTCCTGGGCATATATCCTGAGAAAACTATAATTCGAAAAGATACATGCACCCCAGTGTTCACTGCAGCACTATTTACAATAGCCAGGACATGGAAGCAACCTAAATGTCCATTGACAGATGAATGGATAAAGAAGTTGTGATATATATACACAATGGACTATTACTCAGCCATAAAAAACAATGAAATAATGCCATTTGCGGCAACATGGAAGGACCTAGAGATTATCATACTACATGATGTAAAACAGAGAAAGACAAATATCATATGATATCACTTATATGTAGAATCTGAAAAAAAAAAAAGATGCAAATGAACTTATATACAACACAGAAACAGACCCACAGACATAGAAAACAAACTTATGGTTACCAAAGGGAAAGGGGAGGGGGAGGGATAAATTAGGAGGATGGAATTAACATATACACACTACTATATATAACAGATAACCAACAAGGACCTACTGTATAGCACAGGGAACTATACTTAATATTTTGTAATAACCTACAAGGGAAAAGAATCTGAAAAAGAATAGATATATAGAAATATAACTGAATCACTGCTGTACACCTGAAAACATTTACAACACTGTAAATCAAGTATACTTCAATCTTAAAAAGTAACAGAAAAAAAGAAAAAGAAAAGTGGCATTTCGCTTTGCGATTTCCTTTTTCTGTCATTGTTCCCTGTTGTTGAACACTTTAAAAGCAACATCTACCAATTGAGAAGTGTTCACTCCAAATGCACCATTTAATTTTTGCAAATTTCTCCTGATAGCTGAGGCACTTTGCCCAAAAAAAGATCAAATTTACCATTCTCATATTTTCAGGGGCCTTGGGATCTGCATCAGTATAGCATCCGTAGGCCTGATAAATCCTTTCCAGAAATTCAGAGAGGCAGACCAGTGGAACCGCTGCCATCTCACCCGGTCCACACAGCCCGTGTCGCCGGCCACCCGCCCAGTGTCTGCCGCCCCGCTGCCATGGGAGTGCAGGTGGAGACCATCTCCCCCAGGGTCCGGCGCACCTTCCTGAAGTGCAGCCAGACCTGCATGGTGCACGACACAGGGATGCTTGAAGATGGAAAGAAATTCGATTCCTCTCGGGACAGAAACAAGCCCTTTAAGTTTGTGCTGGGCAAGCAGGAGGTGGTCTGAGGCTGGGAAGAAGGGGTTGTCCAGGTGAGTGTGGGTCACAGAGCCATGCTATCTCCCCAGACTATGCCTACGGTGCCAGTGGAGCTTCTAAAACTGGAATGACAGGAATGGCTCCCCATCCTTGGATGTGCCATGGAAGGATCTGGTGCCTCCAGATGCACACAGAGAGTCTGCAGGGAGCTTTTCCTGATGTTCCACTACACTCTTTGTATAAACATCTTCCCTGACTGAATGTGTTCTGTCACCGGCTTTGCTCTTCCCTTTTCTCCTCACATGTACGTTAACCTGAACTGTATGCCATAAACCTCAAGTTACTCATTTTAGTTTGTTTTTGTTTTGGGGTGAAGATTGAGTTTCAGTCGTTTGGATCTAGGTTTCCACTTAAGTATTAGTCAAGTATTAACAGCACAAGTTATGGATTAACTTTAGAACAGGAATTGGTGCATGGGGTGGGGGTGGGGTGTGTGCAAGAATCTATTTTATTTTTTTGGATGAAAGTTTTATCTATTATATATTAAACCTTCTTGCTGCTGCTGCGCTGCAAAGCCATGCCAGATTTGAGGCGCTTTTAAGGGCCGAATTATTCTCCAAGTTGAGAGATGTCCTTGGGTTGAATTAGAAGCCCTACCCAAAACTAAAATGGGATGCCCAATGCCTCCACTGCCCCACCCCTGCCCTCCCCTTAAACCCTCTGCCTTTTGACAGCAGATCATTTTCACTGAGATGGTGGACACTACAGGTATCTGTCCCCAGGCCATCAGGGACCTCTGAAACCTTCTTCATGGCCTGTTTTTTTTTTTTTTTCCCCATCCTGTGATTTTTCTAATGGATATTCAGGACTCTTGTAATCTCACAGCTATACAAGCTCCACTTCCTAAATTTTAAAAACTGTAATTGAAAGTTAAATTGAGGGTGCTGTTTGTAGACACTTAACACCCATGAAAGCCCAGCCATCATGACAAATCCCATCATCTTAAGAAAGTGATGTTGGCCATCACAGCTTCAGCATCTCCTGGTTTTTAATGCTCAGCTCCCCCTGCTGATCTCAGAGTTTCCTGGCTTCTCCTTCCCCCCTCTCACCTTTGCTGCCCTGTATGGTGATTTGGTGAGAGAAATTGATGCCTATTCCCCCACCCCTATCCCCACCCCCTGCACTACATATGTTTCAAGTTTTATTATTGCAATACAAGTGCTTTTATGCTGGCTTTTCTCAAAAAAAAAAAAAAAAAGAGTCGTCTTCATTTGGTTTCTGCTGAATTTCTTGAGTTTTGTTCAAACTCTTGCTTTGGTACCCCTTTTCAAAGCCCTGCCAAGATGCATTTACGGTAGAGCTCATATAAGAGCATTCCTCACTCACTGGGGTCCCAATTTGGCTCAGCTGTGGGTACTGCCAAGTGGGCTTCAGGTGTACCATTTGAGTCTATTAGGTGGAGATGGTACTCTTCTTCCCTGGCCTTATCAATGACCATTCTTCTTTCATCTCCTGTAAGCATATCCTCCCTCTAAGGAGGGTTGCGATCTTTCCAATTAAACAAGTCTGAGGTGGAGAAAGGACTACGGATCCATGGAAACCCAGCTGGTTGCCATTAGCATTAAGGCCTCCTACAGGATATCGGCACAAGGGAAATTGCCCTGCTCCAGAAGTGGCTCCTGGTACAAACTGAGTGCCTTGTGGAGGTCTTAGATGGGAATACCAGACTAGGTCCCTGTGCCCAAGGAACTAACACAGGATTTTCTAGTTGCCCCTATAAGGAGGTGGAGCCAGTCTGACCACTTCCTGATCCCCAGTATCAGGAATTGGGGCTGGGTCGGAACGGGAGGCGGTGGAAGGGGTGGATATATTAGTATAACGGCTGGAGCAGCTGGGACAGTCAGCTCCGCCAGAGATTGGGGCAACATATCCTTAGCCTCATTCCCTTTCTTTTCGTCCTGTATGACAGATTTTCCCTTGGTTTCTTTTACCATAAAGGTGACAACTGTCTGACTTTTCCTCACCCTGATGTAATAGCACAAATTCTGCACACAGAGGATCATCATTCTTCCCTGCTCCTTCACAGAATAGCTATAGAGCCATTCAAAGTCCACCGTAAAACCATAAATAGCAATTGATCATCTCTAACCATTAAAAGAATGCCCTTTTCCCTTGACATTAGCCAACCAGGCTGAATTTTGGAATGGTGATTTTGGTGATTTTAGGAACCCAGTGGAAACTTTTTCTCCCTGAGAATATCCCGCTTTCAGGCAAGAACAGACAGGTTTTTTGTTGTTGTTGTTCCTTTCCTCCATTGACATCAGTCTGTAAATAGAGAAACAGCACCAAGACAAAATGAAATGAAAAACCCGAAGAACAAACAGAAAACCCTAAACAAACCCTCAAGTTTGGTCTCGGGGTTTTACATATCACAAGAAACATCAACTTAACCCCAAGGCAATGTGACTCCTTGGAGAGCTGTTGGATCCAGACCAACAACACAGGAGACCACAAACAACGTACTTGACACAAGGGTGACAGTACATGGTGCACAGGGTCCCAAGGTAACCCAGCCTAAACCCCTTGTGGAGATCCTAACAGGTACTGTGGCCACACATCGTTACAATAAAAAATCTTCCTCTCAGTCATGGGTTCATAGCTGTAATCACATCACTTATCCAAAACGTGCTTCAGAGAACTTGCTTTAGGAATAGTTGAAACATTCCCCATTTTTTAAAGACAGAAATACAAGACAAACAAAACACAAACGGTGCACACAGATGCTAGCATTCAAAGAAACAAACAAACTTGTTCACAAATCGGGTAAAAGTCCAAGAACTATTTTCTCTCTCCAACAGGGTACTTCACTCAAATACAAAACAAATTGGCTCATTCCAGAGGAAAAAGCCCCAAATAGAGGAAAAAGAGTTTCCGGCTGTACAAACCAGAGTGACTTACCCTACTGTATTGAGCCCATCAGCTTCCAGATGTCGATTCCTTGCTCCAACTGCCAAGCCCTGGGTCAGCCAGTTCCATTTCGGGGAATTTTGAAGGGAAGACCCTCAGGACAAGTGGTCCTGGCAGCTGCTAGGGCCTTACCTGAAAATTCCCCAACTGGGGATGGCTGCCCACCAGCAGCAAGGCTCCTGGCTAGCTTTGTCAAAATTTGTTAACTAAGTCCAAGCTTGTACTGCTCACTGCACGACTGGCCAATAAGTCAAGAGATGAGCTCTTGGGGCAAGGAATAGCAAAATTTTTGGAACACCAGCAGACAGAGAACATGGTGGGCTAGTGTCCCAAAGAACCATCTTCCCCAAGTCAGAATTCAGGCTTCTTTTATACTGAAAGGGGAGGGGTTAAAGTCCTGGTTCCAGCCCGAACCCAGAGGGCAGGTGTTAATTTATTCCTTCCTGCAGCTGTTCACAGGTGGGCCTGGTCAGGATGTTTCCTTTGAGCTAAACAAAGGTATTTTAGCTAAATGCGTATTACCTGGGAGGCAGGGTTCCCAGATATGGGTCATTATGTATAATTTAAGCTTATAGGCAACATCCCTTTAGTGATTCACTTGTAATAGAATACAAAGTTTCTTCCCTATTACAAGTAAATATTTCAAGATGAGAAAAGATCTACTAAGAACGAAGCAAAAGATAAAATAGAATTGTTACATCCCATTACATAAAAATTTAAAACCAATATGCCAAAAGATATTAATAGAAAAAATACAAGCCAGAAAATTTTAGAACATGAGTATTTGACAAAAATTTAATGTCCTGTGTATATATAGAGCTCTTAAAGTTTTGAAAAACCAAGATATTTTCCAAATTTCAGTTGGTTCCTGATTAATTCTAGACAGAAGGTCACTTCATTCAGATACCTTGATGTACATTACGCAAATAATTTAACTTGGAAGAACATCAGGAAATCACAGTACTCAAAGCTAGGCTTTCTATGGATGTTTTTTGGGAGTTGAGGGAGGGGAGGATTAATTTTAATGGCCACTATATTTAGTTTGCCTTTCTTACACATTTTCCAGACTAATATTAATTACGACTAGGTTATATTGAGCAGAAACTTGGAACCTAAATGGCCCATCTGTCTGAGAGTACATATTCCATTCTTCTTTTCTAAAGAGAATCTTGGCCAAGCTTTAGAGTACTCCCTCAGAAACTCCTGATTATTAGACTCTTAAATTATCCCAAAAGGTGTCGCTCCTACACTTACTCGATATCCTATTGTGCTCCTACTTTTTCCCTAGATCTCTGGAATAGTAGAACTCCAGGTGTAGGATATCCAGTTTTGAACTTTCAGCTATCTAATATCTATCAGCTATGGGTTTGGCTTGGGCCAAATGTGTAAAGGAATATTAAAGATTTGGTTTTTACCACTTCCTCAGATCCTTTAAAATGTACCTCAGAATTAAGTCAGGCAAGCACCCAGCAAAGACCACCGGTGCAGTATCCTCCTTCTGTACCCCCAGGATTTGTCTTTGCTTTGAAGCCCTTGGTCAGCATTGCAGGACACTCTACAAAACCATTACATGAAATTTATCATCATGTCACTGTAAGAATGTTGTTGATTACGTTACACAATGGCCTCTTTATATGGACTCTCAAGAGTTATTTCATTCTGGCCTCAGCAGTGGATGCTTGTGCTTCTCCTGAACAGTTAGTTCATTTGCTACTATCTTATGGACACTGTGAGTTGGCTTTTCAAACATGCTGATAAAAAACTAGATCTAAATTTGTGCTCCATCCCAGAATACAGGGCACTTTGGTCTCCGTTATCTATATTAGCCTCATTCTTGGCCCCTTTTTCCCTCTCATCTACTTCAAATGATGTTATCTGACTATACTTTGCCCAGCCCTGTAAGCCATCTTATGTCCTTTTTTCGAACAAGGCAGTGTGGTGGTCATAACTGTCTTCAGACCATACCACCCAGGATAGAAATAGAGGCATACCCAGTGTAGATCATAAAATGCTCCACAAAACGTTCACAGCTCTCCGTCTAACTCTTCATAAAAACAAGGCTGAGAGTTCTCCTCCTGTTCCCTCTACATTATTTCTTCCTCCTCAGCCAATACTGTTTCTTTTTTTTTTTTAATTACCAAAATTCTAGTGGTATCTGTCCTGGTTCCTTTCCTAACTCCCAGTTCTGTTTCCTTTCTGGAAGTTACTGCTCTTAGGACCAGATGCCAGGCCACAGCCTCAAGATGTTGGTACACATTTGCCCTCAGGAAAGGGCAGTGACCTCTTCTGTGGGTACTTGCTTGACCTCTTCTGTGGATACTTGATTCTCACTGTAACATCGTTATGCTACTGCCCTGACGGCATCTGGCCCCGGCCAGGTGTAAACCATAAATCAGATGCTGTCTCCCCACTAGAAAGTAGTCTCAACTGCCCCCTTTTTCCTGTATCCCAGAGGATGCTGGAGGATTCAGGAAGATTCCTCTGTTTCTTGTGGCTTTAGTTTTCCTGGCCCTTCAGAAAAATTTAAGACCCTCTAACGACCTGATATGATGTTGATTGAAAGGAGAGTAAGGTCTGCCCCATGCTCAACCCCCACCCTACACACAGGGCCTTGAGAGAGATAGCAGTACTATCTTTAGAGGAACTCCAACCCATGAATTCCCCATCTGTAGTCCGTGTCAAAGTGAGGAGTGACCCTTGGCAGGGAAGAGAGGAGTAAGAAGAACCTGGCCCTTGGAGGAGGTGTTGAGTAGACCACTCAAGATAGGAGGTTACACTACTTCCCTCCTTATTCCCTTTTCCATATTTTTTAAAAGGAGTCAGTGTTAAAGAGGCCTCTTCCATGCAAAGGTCAGAAAAGGCCTCTCTGAGAAGATCATATTTAAGCTCTGGTAAACTCATATATAGCTAAAGAATTCTTTGAGGGAAGGTGTTTTTGTTGGGTTTTTTTTTTTTTTTTGATGGTTGGGCCGATAAGAGAATCAAGTCATAATTATTTATTTTCAGTTTTCAATTTTTTTCTTAATAAAGTGCCTATTCATTTCCTTTAACCATATGGAACTAAATGCTTGCCTTTCTCTCGGTAATCTGTAAGCATTCGTTGTATAATAGGATGACAACCCTTTGTCTAGTTTTGCAAATACTTTCCCTGGTTGCCATTTGTCTTCTATTTTGACTGATTATAATTTTTTACATAAAAATGTTCAAGCTCAAAATTTATGTCATTTTTATTAATCTCTTTCCCTCAAACCATGATGCATTTGTGATACCTGTGAAAGGAAAGGGGAAAGGATAGAAATTTGGGTAAGAGGAGCTGCAGAGTGCATGAAACCCTGAGAAGTCTCAGGCAGGCTGTTGAGGAGACCTGGAGCAAGGATCACCCATTCAGAGGAGTCCTGTGTCAGAGGGGAATAGCTCGGCTAATGGACACCCACCATGCTTGTTGTTGGCTGGGGGCAGCCCAGGGAGATGGAGACCTCAGCCTGAACAATGAGGCAGGTGCAAAGGTGCTGTATCTGCAGACTGTCCACTATGGCCTTCTTCACATCGGGTTCTCTTGAAGGGAGATGTGAACAGGGCACCTCCACAGCCATCACAGTTCACCCCTGGTGTTGGACATGAATCCATATCCACACATTTCCAGGAAATTTGTCCTACATGATTTCCATGGGCCACTTTTTCTAAAGATAAATTTTCAAAAGAGAGGTGAATAGGACAAAATACAGTCCTTGCATCTGCAGTTAGCCTTCGGGCCACAACTGGTGCTCACACCTCCCTCCTCTGCTGCCAATTCTAAATTCCTTTTGCCCCCAGCCATGCAGCTCTCCGTGGCTTACCTGGAGTTGTGATCCAAACTCTCCTTCTGGAAGGGTCTGCGTTCTTGGTAATCATACTCTTATTAGGCTGGGTTCCACACACATTCTTTCCATCCACCATTGTGTAAAAGCGGCCCCACCTCCTATTGCTGATTAGGATCCTTTGTCCCTTCCAAAATGGTGACTCCTCTTCTTACATGCTGGTTCATGTGTTTTGAGGGGAGATCTGAGCAGCACACCTCCGTGGCCACCACAAAGAATAATGAGGGAAGTAGTTGTACTCAACAGTAATAAAGAAACCCAGAAAATTACAACTAAATTCACGGGCTACATCAAAGGAGCAGAAGAAAAAGTTGGGAATAGAGTCTTATATACAGGACAATTCATAATATAGTGAACACAGAATTTTAAATTAGCAAGGAAAGGAGGGGAAAAAATACAACTTAATTTTAATCTAATCTCTTATACAGAAAGAATAGCTTAAACATATACCCAAAAGAAGAAAACAAAATGCATAGGGTTGGGATACTCATTTATAAAAAAGAAGTATTTCTCTTGGTCAAAAGAAATGCCATAAATAAATTAAAACGCAAATTGAAAAAAATACTTTAAAAATGAGTAGACCTGTTTTTAATATTCTTATATAAAAAACTTTTACAATTTTATTTTTTTAAAGCAAGATTTTCTCCAACTGATGGCTGGTTTGTAGTTTATGATTTCATGTGGCACATCACTACATTCCGTTACTTTGGCTACATTACATAAATAGTTTAACTTGGAGGGTACATCAGGAAGCAACAGTGCTCAAAGCAGGTCATTCTATGGGAGCTTTATTGAGTTTTTCCTTTTTGTTTTTTTTCCAACGTGCCACAGTGGGCTTTTGGTTACACCTTCCTTAAACATTCTACAGAATAAAATTATTGAGTCTGTGCTATATGGAGCAGAAACTTGGGTCCTCAATGGCCCATCTGTTTGTGATTAAGAGCAAATTCCAAGTTTGTTCCTGAGGAGCATCTTGGCCGGTCTCTACCCCTCACACACCACTCATCCTGGTGCGGCACGACGATGGTTCTTCTGGTTTTCAAGATGCAGAGAGAATGTTTCCCTTAACCCACTGTCCCCTGCCAGTTACTATTTAAATTTGCACTCTGAATCAACCAGACAGAATAGCTGTACGCCAGATATTGCCAGAGGGGTTTTACACTTTCCTATTTATTCTGCTAACTGTAATTTTAGTCTTACTACTTCTATCCTGTTTTATATTATTTTATTACTCTTTATTGTTGTGATTGATTTTTCTTTTCTAACATATTGCAGTCGTCCAATTTTTTTTTCTTTTCTACAGATTTAAACCTTTGATATCCTGCTTTTACCAGACCTGTGGTTATCTTTCTTTCCTCAGAGTTCTAATTTTATCTGAGTGGGGATATGTAAAAGGAACAGGCATATTATTGGAACAAAAATTAAAATTGCCCATCACTTCCCGCATGAAGCATGTGTACACTTCATTTTTGGCAAGGTGCTAGCTTTGAAAATACCAATGGAGTTATAAGGAGAGATCAGAAAGAAGACACCAGAGGATTGGTAAGCCTCTCTCTCAGCATTCTGCTCGTCTTTAAAATACCAGGGGAGATATGTGGAGATAACAGAAATAGGAATGTATACTGGTGCCAACCGTGTCCTCTAGCATCTTCTCTCAAGGTCAACTTCGTTCATTATTTATTTTCATGTATTTATTTTTGAATAGGGAACATATTTAGATGGTTCAAAAATCAAAAAATATTAAAAGTTTTATTTTTCCTCCACAGTCTGTCATCTGCCCAATTCTCATGACTGCTACTCCCCCAGTACATGTAGCCACTTTCACTAGCTTTTCATGTATTCTTACAAAGTCCCTTTATACAGCACAAAGAAATATATATTCCCATTTCTTTAACGTAAAATATACTATCCTATCCAGGTTTCTGTACTTTTTTTTTCACTTAGCAATATTCCTTGGAGATCTTTCCCTATCAGTGTATAGTTTCCCCACTGTTTATTACCCCTGCATAGGGTTATATGGCAACAGCAATCTACCATTCCTTTATTGATTCTCATATTGATCCACCATTCTCTTATTAATTTGTTCCAACCAATTGCTATTACAAATAATACTACAGTGAATAGACTTATTTATAAGGTCATTTTCCACCAGTATGAATCTATATATAAGTTCCCAGATGTGGGATTACTGGGTCATAGGGTATATGCATTTTTAATTTTCATATTTACAGCAAGATTGCTTTCCTTAGGGATCCTAGCAATTTATACTTCCAACCAACAATGCATCAGTGCTTGTCTCCTACAGCCCACACCCCCGATGGAGTGTGTTATCAGATTGCATCCTGTCATATATTTAAAAGCAGTTACTAATTCCATTTCTGTGAATACTTTGCCTATACTGTTTGCTCATTTATCTATTGTTGGTTCTTTTCTTACCAACTTCAAGGAATTCTTTACACGTTTGGGAGAGTAGCCCTTTTCTATAAGATACAGATACTTTTTCTCAGTCTGTCTCTTGCTTTCCTCATGGTGTTTTTGCTTTGTAGATGTTTTATACACATATAAGATTTTGTCAGTCTTTTCCTTTATGACTTCTGGATTTTTTTTTTTAACATCTTTATTGGAGTATAATTGCTTTATAATGTTGTGTTCGTTTCTGCTGTATAACAAAGTGAATCAACTATATGCATACATATATCCCCATAGCCCCTCCCTCTTGTGTCTCCCTCCCACCCTCCCTATCCCACCCCTCTAGGTGGTCACAAAACACCGAGCTGATCTCCCTGTGCTGTGCAGCTGCTTCCCACTAGCTATCTATTTTACATTTGGTAATGTATATATGTCAATGCTACTCTCTCGCTTCATCCCAGTTTACCGTTCCCCCTCCCCATGTCCTCAAGTCCATTCTCTACGTCTGCGTCTTTATTCCTGTCCTGCCCCTAGGTTCATCAGACCCTTCTTTTTTTTTTTTTTTAACATTCCATATATATGTGTTACTATACGATATTTGTTTTTCTCTTTCTGACTTCCTTCACTCGGTATGACAGACTCTAGGTTTATCCACGTCACTACAAATAACTCAATTTCATTTCTTTTTATGGCTGAGTAATATTCCATTGTATATATGTGCCACATCTTCTTTATTCATTCGTCTGTCGATGGACACCTAGGTTGCTTCCATGTCCTGGATATTGTAAATAGAGCTGCAATGAACATTGTGGTGCATGTCTCTTTTTGAATTATGGTTTTCTCAGGGTATATGCCCAGTAGTGGGATTCCTGGGTCATATGGTAGTTCTATTTTTAGTGTTTTTTTTTAGTTTTTTAAGGAACCTCCATACTGTTCTCCATAGTGGCTGTATCAATTTACATTCCCACCAACAGTTCCCTTTTCTCCCTACCCTCTCCAGCATTTATCATTTGTAGATTTTTTGCTGATGGCCATTCTGACCGGTGTGAGGTGATACCACATTGTAGTTTTGATTTGCATTTCTCTAATGATTAGTGATATTGAGCATCCTTTCATGTGTTTGTTGGCAATCTGTATATCTTCTTTGGAGAAATGTCTATTTATATCATCTGACTTTTTGGATTGGGTTGTTTGTGTTTTTGATATAGAGCTGTTTGAGCTGCTTGTATATTTTGGACATTAATCCTTTGGCAGTTGCTTCATTTGCAAATATTTTCTCCCATTCTGAGGGTTGTCTTTTCATCTTGTTTATGGTTTCCTTTGCTGTGCAAAAGCTTTTAAGTTTCATTAGGTCCCATTTGTTTATTTTTGTTTTTATTTCCAATTCTCTAGGAGGTGGATCAAAAAGGATCTTGCTGTGATTTATGTCAAAGAGTGTTCTGCCTATGTTTTCCTCTAAGAGTTTGATAGTGTCTGGCCTTACATTTAGGTCTTTAATCCATTTTGAGTTTATTTTTGTGTATGGTGTTAGGAAGTGTTCTAATTTCATTCTTTTACATGTAGCTGTCCATTTTTCCCAGCACCACTTATTGAAGAGGCTGTCTTTTCTCCATTGTATAATTCTTGCCTCCTTTATCAAAGATAAGGTGACCACATATGCGTGGGTTTATCTTTGGGCTTTCTATCCTGTTCCATTGATCTATACTTCTGTTTTTGTGCTAGTACCATACTATCTTGATCACTGTAGTCTGTAGGATAGTCTGAAGTCAGGGAGCCTGATTCTTCCAGCTCTGTTTTTCTTTCTCAAGATTGCTTTGGCTATTCAGGGTCTTTTGTGTTTCCATACAAATTGTGAGATTTTTTGTTCTAGTTCTGTGAAAAATGCCACTGGTAGTTTGATAGGGATTGCATTGAATCTGTAGATTGCTTTGGGTAGTATAGTCATTTTCACAATGTTGATTCTTCCAATCCAAGAACATGGTATATCTCTCCATCTATTTGTATCATCTTTAATTTCTTTCCTCAGTGTCTTATGGTTTTCTGCATACAGGTCTTTTGTCTCCTTAGATAGGTTTATTCTTAGGTATTTTATTCTTTTTGTTGCAATGGTAAATAGGAGTGTTTCCTTAATTTCTCTTTCAGATTTTTCAACATTAGTGTATAGGAATGCAAGAGATTTCTGTGCATTAATTTTGTATCCTGCTACTTTACCAAATTCATTGATTAGCTCTAGTAGTTTTCTGGTAGCATCTTTAGGATTCTCTATGTATAGTATCATGTCATCTGCAAACAGTGACAGCTTTACTTCTTCTTTTCTGATTTGGATTCCTTTTATTTCTTTTTCTTCTCTAATTGCTGTGACTAAAACTTCCAAAACTATGTTGAATAACACTGGTGAGAGTGGGCATCCTTGTCTTGTTACTGATTTTAGAGGAAATTGTTTCAGTTTTTCACCATTGAGAACAATGTTGGCTGTGGGTTTGTCATACATGGCCTTTATTATGTTGAGGTAAGTTCCCTCTACGCCTACTTTCTGGAGAGTTTTTATCATAAATGGGTGTTGAATTTTGTCAAAAGCTTTTTCTGCATCTATTGAGATGATCATATGGTTTTTCTCCTTCAGTTTGTTAATATGGTGTATCACATTGATTGATTTGATTTGCATATATTGAAGAATCCTTGTATTCCTGGGATAAACCCCATTTGATCATGGTGTATGATCCTTTTAATGTGCTGTTGGATTCTGTTTGCTAGTATTTTGTTGAGGATTTTTGCATCTATGTTCATCAGTGATATTGGCCTGCAGTTTTCTTTTTTTGTGACATCTTTGTCTGGTTTTGGTATCAGGGTGATGGTGGCCTCGTAGAATGAGTTTGGGAGTGTTCCTCCCTCTGCTATATTTTGGAAGAGTTTGAGAAGGACAGGTGTTAGGTCTTCTCTAAATGTTTGATAGAATTCGCCTGTGAAGCCATCTGGTCCTGGGCTTTTGTTTGTTGGAACTTGTCCCTTCAGGTAAGAAAACTGAGGTCACATGGCTAATAAGTGGCTGAGCTGGGATATGAACTCAGGGAACCAGGTTCCAGTGTCTATACTCTTAACCACTACATGAAATCATCCTCCCTCCTCACCCTAGAGGATGCTCATCCTGCCTCTTTTACAGCTGAGGACACAGAGACCCACAGCCTATTTCACAGAAGCTCACACAGCTAGTGATGGGGTGGGCCAAAAACGAAAAGAGTTAAACTCATGTGTCTACTTCCAAGTCTTGTGGTCTCCTACACAGTACACCGCCTCCCTTTGCTATCCTAAAATAAATAAATAATTAATTAAAATTTTAAAAATTTAATTTATTCAGTCACATGAATGACCATGGCAAGAGATTAAGGGTGTGCCTCCCAGATCTTCCCAATCAAACCAGAGGGCCTCTAAGAAACATAAAGGTGCTGTCCCTCTGCCATCTCAGCAGGAGGCAAAGATAGAGAAGGAATTATCTCCAAAAAATCTAGGGATGTGGCTTTTGTCTACTGAAGTTGATCTCAGTGAGATCCATGGAAAGCCCATTAAGTTCTTGAGAAAATCATTCCAGTGGAAACTCTGCCAGCTGGGACTGAAAATGATGGCAAACGTACAAATTAAAGGAAGTTGTTTAATACCTCTCACCCACCCCCAAAATCTACTGGCAGGAAGCAGGATGCTAATACATGCTACCTTTCATGAAAAAGAAAGAATGACTCAGAGGATGGAACCAAGAGTCACGTAAGATTATTCCCAAGCCTTGAAACCTAATCTAGGAAAAAAACAGTTGCCCAGCTGGATTTCAGAGCTGTTATGGATCAATGTTTCCTTTTTATCTACCATTTTCTCCCCCTTTTGAACCAGAATGTTTATAAATATTATCCTATACTTCTCTCACCATTGTAGCCAAGGTATGTTGGGGGGAAAAACTTGTTCTTTAGTATCACAGGTTCACAGGTTAAGAGAAATCAGACTTCATGAACTTCACTTAACAGATGACATCCAGAAGCCTTATCTGCATCTGATTTAAATAATGTTTGACAATGAGGTTTTGGACTTTGAGCCAATAATATCATGAAATTCAAACTTAGATGATGAGATTTTTTTACTTTGAGCAGATGCCATAATAGGATGATACTCCTGGGAACATTGCCCCTAGGAAAGGGGCAAATGTTTGGAAAGGACGTGAATCTTTGGAAATCAGAGGAAGGACTGTGATAGGCAGAATTCTAAGATAGCTTCCACTATTCAAACTTTTGGTATAATTATACCCGGTATAACCCCCTCTCATTGAGTATAGAAGGGACTAAGAAAAGGGTGTGATTAGGTTATTAATCAGTTGACTTCGAGTTCATTAAAAAGAGATTGTCCCCAAGTCTGGCCTAATTAAGTAAACCCTTAAAAGAGTGACTGAGCCATTCCTAAAGGGAGAGATTCAAAATGAGAGAGATTCTCCTGCTGACCTTGAAAAAGGAGATACCACGCTGTGAACTATGCAAGAAGCTACACGGCAAGGAACTGAGAGCAACGTCTAGGAAGTGAGAATTGTCTCCAGCCTATAGCCACCAAGAGAGAAGGGACTTCAGTACTATAACCACAAGGAATTGAATTCTTCCAACAACCAGTGAGCTTGGAATAGCACCCTGAGTCTCAAATGAGATCATAGCTCAGGCCAACACCTTGACTTCAGCCTGGTGAGACCCTACACAGAGGACTCACCTAATCCATACCAAGACACTTGACCCATGGAAACTGTGAGATAACACATTTGTGTTGTTCTAAGCTGTTAAGTTTGTGATAATTTCTATATAGCAATTGAAAACAAATCAATGACTGTTATACATCTCCAATGCTTCCCTCTTTTAAAAAGTATCTATTTATTTAACAAGTACCTATCTCATCATTCTATGTGGAATTGTGGGAATGAGGCAAATTACTCATAGTTTAGTATATGTCTCCATATCAAGAGAGACCACACACAAAGAGAAGCATCTGAACCTGATGTAGATCATAAAATCTTGTACTTTAAGTCTGTTGCTGTGTTTGGATGAGAATTTGGAGTCTTGAAAGGGGTTTAGTGTATTTTGCATGTGGAAGGAACATAAACAATCAGGGCCAGTGTGCAGACTATGGTAGATTGATTGAATTAATGGCCCCAGTTAATAGCTGCCCCATATTTAGTATGCCTGTAATCTTATATTCTTCTCCTACTCTGATTTAGGGCTCAGTCAGTTTACTTGCTTTGATCAATGACATATTAGCAACTGTGTCACAAAGAGTGGCTTGAAAGAAGATGCACATTTTCTGATAACCCTTTTGTGTTTCTGCCATGCTATGAGAACATGCCCATGCCAGCCCAATTAAATGAAATAAACCTGGAGGAAACCACGTTTTCCCACCATACCAGTTGAGGCCACCCTAGATCAGTAGTTAGTCAACTCCATGACACATGAGGAAATTTAACTGAGACTGAAAGAAACTTCTAATAAAACCCAGCTTAAATGGTTGACCCAAAGTGAGCTAAAAAATGCTTATTATTTTGGGGGTAATTTGTTACACAGCAGAACTGTAGCAGTAGATTAAATGACACATCAAGACATAAGCTGCTTAGCATAATCTAGTTGAAGGATACATCTTCCATCCAATTTAAAAATTTTTAGGCACTTGGCATTTCTCACAAAATAGAATATTTCTCACCAAGTAGGCTTGTGAGTCACTCTGATGCAGAATTTGTCAACATAATAGATCCAAGCTATTTTAAGAAAGACCTCACATGTCTAATCCATGATTATCAACTGTAAAGATGTAGCACCAATGACACTGTTATGTCTCACTAGAAATTCCATGTGCAGTCTATAAAGAATTCTTTTATCTCAATGACCCTGACTATTTGGCTTGGCCTGGGAGTTCACAATCTCAACATTCAGATCTCTGAACACAGGAGGAAGCAATTTTAATTATTCATTTCAATTTTTCAATAATTTTCAGAGATGAGGAATCACCACAGATAAGTTAGGCCATAACTCTGTTTTGAAATGTGTTTGTTCTCCTTTAGGTTTGTCTAAGATAGCCCTGTGTTACACATTCACCTGAAACAAGAACCCTGGACTTCATTATCTGTATCCATGACAGAACCTTTGAACACTCTGCACTGATATAGACATTACCACACATTAGTATACATGTCCAGTTAACGTTTTACTAATACTGTCTGTTGGAGCCAATAAAATTTGTTTCAGAGGCTTACCACAAACTTATATACACGAAAATTTGGCAAATGGCATAGAAAATTCCTCAGATTGCACGTCTACCTTGCTCTTTGCCCTAGTAAGAGTTGGCCTTTGTAACTAGGAAAAAAAAGTTCAGAACTAAACTCTTGGTTTTGTCCTTGATATATATTCTTTGCTCAGCCTTCTCAAACTCAGTAAATAGATCAAAAATATACCCAGGAACTAAGGCCATAACTCTGGAAATTATTTTCATTCCTCCTTTCCCCACATTTCCAAGCCATCAACAAATCCTATCAATTTTATGTACAAATTATTTCTCAAAGACAAATAGTTCTATCCGTTTTTTCTTCCTCATCCTATTTCTCAAAAGTTGCTCTTCTTTCCTCTGCATTAACTCCTTGCCCTTTTATCCATTCTTAATATTTTTGTTAGAGTGCTATTTTTAAGAATTTTTATTTTGAGATAATTTCAGACTTGTAAAATGTTTTAAATATAGTACAACTAGTACCATATACTTAAAGTTATCAAATGTTAATATTTTATCATACTTGATTTTTTATTTCTCTCTATCTATATATCTATCTCTCTGTATACAATTTATTTCTAAAAGAGCTGAGAATTCCAGCTCAAGATCACACATTGCATTTGGTTGTAATGTCTCTAGTTTCTTTTAATCTGTAGTTCCTCAGTCTATAGCTCCATGAGCTTGATGTTTTTGAAAAATAAGGCCAGTTATTTTGTAGAATGTCTCTCAGTTTGGTATTATCAAATGTTTCTTCTTGTTTGATTTAGGATATGCATTTTTGGCAGAAATATCACAGAAATGGTGGTTCTTCTGATGCATTGTAACAGGAGGCATGTAGCGTCAACTTGTCCCATTACTGATGGTACCTTTGATTGCTTGGTTAAAGTAGTGTTTTCCAGGTTTCTTTACAGTAAAGTTACTGTTTTTCGCCAAGGTAATTGTTAAGATATGTTGATCAAAGCAGGATGTTGAAGAGATATTTACACACCCATGTTCACTGCTTCATTATTTACAATAGCCAAGCGGTAGAAGCAAACCAAATGTCTATCAACAGATGAATGGATAAAGGAATGTGATATAGATACACAATGAAATATTACGCCACCTTAAAAAAAGAAGGAAATCCTGTCATATGCTACCACATGGATGAACTTCAAGGATATTATGCTAATTGAAATAAGCCAGTTATAAAAGGACAGATACTATATGATTCCACTCACATGAAGTAGCTGAAGTAGTCAAAAATCATAGAAACAGAAAGTAGAAAGGTAGATGCCAAGGACTGAGACAAGGGGGAGGAGAAATTAGTGTTTAACAAGTATACAGTTTCAATTTTGCAAGATGACGAAGTTCTAGAGATCTGTTGCACAACAACGTGAATACAGTTAACATTACTGAATTGTACACTTAAATATGGTTAAGATGGTAAATTTGATGTTATGTGTGGTTTTTGTTACCACAGTAAGAAGAAAAAACAGGATGGCCAGAACACTATGTAAAAAATGTTCATCTTTAGTGATAATCAAAGAAGTATTAAATAGAACCACCAGTACCAGCGATGAATATTATTACTTTTGTCATCTTTGACAACCTGTCTTTGCATAGGTTAAGGTGTAAATTGAAAACATTACCTTCTTTGAAAGTATTTTGGCAATATAAATACATTAAACATGGGGAAATAAAAGGATATGTTGAAGTCCTAACTCCCAGTACCTCAGAAGTTAATTTATTTGGAAATGAGGTTGTTGTAATAGTTAAGAAGAAGTCACACTGAAATAGAGTCAGCCCTTAATCCAATTTGGTTGGTGTCCTTATGAGAAGAATAGAAGAGATACAGAGACACAGACACACAGGGAGAGAAGGCCATGTGACGACAGAGATAGAAGGGCTGCCACTGCAAGCGAAGGAATGCCAAGATGGCCAGCAAACCCCCAGAAACTAGGAAAAGACAAGGAAGGATTCCCCTCTAAGATTGTAGAGAAAGCAGGGCCCTGCTGACATATTGATTTCAGACTGCTAGCTTCCAGAACTGTGAGACAGTAAATTCTGTTGTTTTAAGCCACCCAGATTATGATATTTTATTATAGCAGCTTTAGGAAACTAAAACAGTAATTAATCATTACACTGTACAGAGATATTTTGAGTCTATGTAAATATCCTATATTCCTGTAGAGATAGAAGATGTGTGTGTGTACATATATACATCTATATATTTTCTAGCTCTGTTCATTGGGAGGACTTAGAAGCAATGACACTCTAGAATATCTAGTACCCAGATCTTAGTTTCTACTTAATTATCTATTTATGATTCTTGTGTTAAACAGTTTTCTCCATGGTGGTTGCAAAATGATGATTTGCTAATTCCATCATGTCTTCTACATTAGTTGATATTCTACTGTAAGGAAGCATTTATTCATTCATGCATGCATGCATTCATTCATTTATATCAGTATAGATTCAGGGACTCTTATCTACAGTTTATAATACATTACTGTACTTATTTTGTTACCCAAATTGTCTTATATTTGGCCAGTGTGAGCCCCTTCTAGCTGGCTCCTGAATTCTTTTGGTAAACCTCCATTGTTCTTTGGACATTTAAAAATTTTCTGGCACAAGAAGGTGTTCTGGGTCCACGCTCATGCTATTCCATCTGACAAAATTGCTAAGGGTGACTGACATGTGATCATCTTTCCAATTTTATCTTAAGTGTTTTCTCTTAAGATAGACCTATTCTGATCATTTAATCTAAGCAGCTCCCTTCTCCAGTCCCTATTACAACACTCCTTTAACCTTCACAGCCTTTACTTATTGACATTAGATTAATTCCTTCAACAAATATTTATTTAGAGCCAACTAGTGCCAGACATTGTACTAGACTTTGTTTATTGTCTTTCATAACACATTATGTCTGTTTTATTTACCAAACGTAATTCAGTGCCTAGAACATAACAGGTTCTAAATAAATATTCACTGCATGAATGAATAAAATGACCTGATACTAAATCCAATAAGAAATTTTGAGATGGTTTGGGGAAAAAAAAGGAACAGGGATATATTATTCTGTTAGACCAATTTATCTCAATCTTACCTCATTGTTTTAGCACTTAATTTGCTTTAGGCACACACATGGACGCCCAAATTTAGGTAATAAAAAGAAGCTTGTCATATAAAAGTCATTAAATATATTATTTATAAAATTACTAACATAAGTCCACAATACATTACTGAAAACTCTTGAGAACAGGTATATTTTAATATTCAATTGTTTTAAGATTCTGTAAGTGCAATTAATATAAGGTATGTTCCTTATATTATATAACATATTCAATAAGGTAAGGGCAATACCCTGTAATAAATGGTAAACTTTCTATAGCAAAAAGTCATACCAAGTAGGATTAAGAAAGATAATATAAGTATCCTCATTTTTGTTCAGGTCAAGTTCTATCATTAAATGGATTTTCTATGAAGCTGTGAAAAAAATCGAGATCTTTGGATTTGGAAATAGCAGACAAGGGACTGTAACCTTAAAATCATATATTTTTCTACAAGAATTCAATGCAGCATTTCTCCAAAATGTGTTTATTTAGCTCGATTATTATATCTAGGCACTTTCTTTTTTGTTTTTAATTCCACTGAATTAAAAATTCTATCTGACAAATTAGGTCATTGAGGATGACAGAACTACTTATCTGCATAATTATGTCCTTCATTTTCACATACAGCTATTAGTCCAAAAGCACCAATCACATGTTTTGTCCAGTCCACATCTGTGGGACAATGCTTGTGTTCACCACTTTTTCTTCCTGAGTACACAGGAAGACTACATTTCCTAGCGTCCATGGCAATTATGTCTGGGTAATAAGACATTACCAACCACCAGAGCGTAGATAAGAGTGAGAGATGCCATTTCGAAGCCCATCTCTTAAAAACAACCAACATGGGCTTCCCTGGTGGTGCAGTGGTTGAGAAACCGCCTGCCAATGCAGGGGACATGGGTTCGAGCCCTTGTCCGGGAAGATCTCACATGCCACGGAGCAACTAAGCCCATGTGCCACAGCTACTGAGCCTGCACTCCAGAGCCCGCAAGCCACAACTACTGAAGCCCGCATGCCTAGAGACTGTGCTCCGCAACAAGAGAAGCCACTGCAATGAGAAGCCCGTGCACCGCAACGAAGAGCAGCCCCTGCTCGCAGCAACTAGAGAACACAACTAGAGAAAGCCCACACGCAGCAACAAAGACCCAACGCAGCCAAAAATAAATTAATTAATTAATTAGGAAAAAAAAACAAAACCACCAACATGATCTTTCAGCTTTAATTTCCTTTTCCACAGAAATCCTGGATATCATGTGTTCCAAATCATATAGCATACAAGATGGAGGAAGGCTGACATAGTTGCACTGTACTGTGATATGAGTGAGCAGTAAACTTTCATTGTGTTAAGCCACTGTGATTTCAGGGATATATTTCTCACATCAACACAGCTCACAACATAATTTTTCCCTAAATGAAAATCAGTCCTCTCATGGCATGAGACTCCAATGATGGCAAAAAAAGTCATCAAGCCATTCTTCCTTATATATGAATCTCATGTATACCACAAGTCGACTTGTATGCTGTACATCAATGATTTCATCTCACTGCAGACTGAAATGTCAGCTAATAAATACAAGTGATAGTAATTGCCTTTAAACATTGTATGTCAATAATACTATACAAAATCCAGCACTGCCCCCTGATCAAGACATTTTGCTAATAGCTTATTCAGCTTTCTTTCTTTTTCTTTCTTTCTTTCTCATCTCATGTGTCCATAGCATCTCTGAGCTTCTCTGCCCCAGGTTTTTCTCCAGACCACCAAGATCTCACCCAGCCTACTCACAGCCAGAGCCCACAAGTATGTGAGTCAGTGAATGAAAGACTAAACCTTCTGTCACATGGAGGGAAAATTCTGAGGTTTATGCTACATAGTTCATTACAGAATCTGCAGTAAGACCAAGTTCTGCTTTCCAGAATAATAGCCAGATCCATGACATAAACTTCACTGTCTTTCCTTCTGACCTCCTCACTCTTTCTGCTTCTATACTCTGGCTTCCTGGGATTACCTCCCAAACGAACGAGCTATTCTGGCGGGACCCAAACTAATTCAATACTTCTGTGGTACTGCTACCTTTCATGAATTTATCTATAAAAGCAATCAATTTCATTCCCAATTGTTTTATTAAAAAGGAATTATATATTGTTTGAAAATGATGCAAAAACAGACAGCAAACTAGTTACTGAGGTACTAGGGAACAGATTTCTGATCCAATAAAATCCACTTTTTTAAGATGAGCACTTTTCTGTTTGGGCTTCTTTTATGTAAAATCTTCACTCAAAATCATGTATTCTCATACATAGAGACATATATTCTATATTTGCAGTCGGAGCCCTAATCATTCCTTATGTTCATGGCATTATTTTGAATTATAGTACACGTACCTATTGGTATAGTGTGCTTATTGTTGTCAGTTTTCTTCTTCAGTGAACCATTTTTGAACCATTGATCCACATTTGTGATTGGGAATGTAAAGCAATACTATAGAGATCCATTGGAGCCTCTGGAAAGTAGATGCTGAAATGGAATTGCAAGTGCAAAGGTTTATTGGGGCCAAAGCTGTGAAAGATAAGAGGGGATGGAAGCAGAATTGAGCAAGGAAAATCTTCAACCCATGATGGCGATCTGACACCTCTGAAAGGAAAGGGGGTGGAGGGGAAGCTGGATTGAGCAAAAAGGTCATCCGACCACAGTGCACATCTGACAAAGTCACAGCCAACCCAATAGAAAGGTCCAGAGAAAAGAGTTCCCATCAGAGGAGTCCCAGACCCTAGGACTCAGTCCATGCTCAGTCATGGCTGAAGGGTGCCTGCCCAGGAAGTTTCTCTGTTCGGAGGCCAGAGGCAGATCCTGAAGGTGCTAAGACTGGAAGCTGTCAGTTAACTGCTCTCCTTGCAGCTGAATGGCAAATTCTTTCCTGAAGGAAGATCTAAGCAGCACGCTGCTATGGCTGTCACAGTTTAAAAAAATATAAACACCAATATGAAAACTACATGATAAATTACCTAAGATGAACTGCAGCCTATTAATGGAATGTAAAGTGAGATGATCTAACCACAGAAACCCTTGCAGCCCATGTACAACCTTGTAAAACTTCAGATTTATTAATAACATAGTAAGGTTTCAATAAAAATGTAAGTAATATTACATTTTAATTTTGTGAAATGTGAATAAAATACCATCCCTGCCTTTCTCTGTCCATTAGATTCTGGCAAACACTCAACTTTACGTACCCTACTCTTTTGCTAGCCATTGGAGGAATAACTGTAACACAAAATGTAGCTGATTCATGAGTGTTCAGGTGACATACCAAGGACCAGATTTCTCACCAACTTTCACGGCGTCAATGACTATGTATACCCAGATGACTTACCAATCATATCACCAGCCCAGACCTCTACTTTGAGCTTCAAATTCATGTATCCAACAGCCTATGTCTCTCTGTTTTCTCAAGGGCACTTCAAGTTCACCTTATGTACAACTGAACTCATACTGTTTTCCTCAATCCTGGTTCTTATCCAGTATCTCTTATAACAATGGACAGCACTACCATTTGACACCCCCCATCAGAATTAGCCCCTTTCTTTTCCTTAACACCATTTCCAAAGTATCCAATGTACCAACAACTGCTGTTTTTCACCTCCTAAATAGCTCTTTTGTTTGTTTGTTTTTATTTCCATTTCTCTAGGAGGTGGGTCAAAAAGGATCTTGTTGTGATTTATGTCATGGAGTGTTCTGCCTATGTTTCTGAATAGCTCTTGAATCTCTCCATTTCTCTCCATCTCTTCTACTACCAAAGTTATTTCTCAAGTTATATCTACAATAGCCTCCTAGCTGGTCTATCCACTCACACTCTGCCCACCTCCTCTATCTCTTCTCTATATTACAGCTGGATTGATTGTACAAAAATGCAAAGTATGACCACATCACCATCTTTTGTTCTTAAAATGCTTTTGCCTTTAAAGTCATGCATGGTTTGGTCCTACCCGTTATCTTGGGTCTCACTTTCCCAACACCTCCTCCCTATACTCCATACTCTGGCTGCACTGAACTTTCCGGTAAACTCCTACACTCATCAGGAACTCTTCTCCCAAAAGGACTTAGCAATGCTCTTCTCTCTGCCTCAAATACTCTTTTTTACTCCACTTCATCTTATCAATTTCTACTCATCCTTTTGCTAGCAGAGCAAACTTCCTTAGGAAATCTTTTGTGACCCTGATGACCAGGTCACATCCCCCTGTGATAAGCTTTTATAGCACCAATGACTTTCCCTCATAGTATTTATCACAGTTGCAATTTGACATTTATTTGTATGACAACTCGATGAATGTCTATCTTTCCTACTAGAATGTAAACTGCATGAAGGCAGAGCCTGTGTTTCGTTTGGTCCACCACAATGTCCTCAGAACATGACTTGACTCATATTAACATATTGGGTGTACAATAGATAAGCAGCTAGAAGAGTGTTCCATAAGAAATTCCAAAATGCAAATTTGTGAGGCTGCTCTATCTTAGAATGGTTTGCTTGAAAGTTTTGATCCATCCCCTCAATTGGGTATAGTCAGGACATGGGAAGCAAGAGCTCAAATCTTGGACCACTGATCCCAGAGGTCACACACCCCACCTACACGCTATATCTGTAATCGGAGGCTCCAGCCTTGATGTTGTTTTCTACTTAATTATTCTCTAAGTACTCCCTTAGCCTCAAATTTAGCCTTAACATTTTTACCGAATGCTCTCTTCTATCATTGGTGTAGACCTACAGATGTGAACTTCCCCAAAGACAGGTCATCATTTATTGAGTGGCCATGGAAAAAAGAAAAGTCACAAACTTTTAGGGGATATTTGGAATCTAGAGCTGAGTTTTCATGAGTTCCTGAAAGTGCAGACAACCATTGCAACTGGTTTTTTAGGGCAACAGCTTACTGAAAAAAGGTGTTCTAATTTAAGTTCACCACTGGGACCCCAAACTCACCATGTACTCATTTGCCCTCTATGAGGGTGCTTAGTTGGGAAAGAAACCCTCAGCATGGGGCAGAATCCCCACATTTTTTTACCCATAAAGTAAGGGCTATTAAGGTAGCAACAACCACTGGGCAAGCTATTTGGACCTTCTTCCCTATCGAAATATTAAGTCAGAGGCAAAATCACTTGTTTGGAGGGAATTGCAGAGATTAAGGCAATTATCAAAGATTTGTGAGCTGCTGGCCAATGATTCTTATCCCCATTCAATTCCTCAATATGGTCAGTGTGAAAACTGATGAGAACTCCAACTGCATTTTCCAATCCCCACAGTAGACTCTTTCCTAGAACAGATGAATAAAGTTCCTGACTCCTGATCTGCAGTTCCTGATTTGTGGATCCTGTATTACTTTGTTCCTGCTCATTTGGACTACCAGAAATAGTTTGATTTCACCTGGCAGGAGCAACAGTTTGTTAACTCTCCGCCCTGTGCCACAGTCTAGTCACCGGGAGTTGTGGCAACATTTCCTTTCTCCTAGCACATGGCCCTGACCCAATACTTTTACAACCTCAAGCTGATCAATCCAGGAGAATAGCAAGTGGCAATACCCTAGCTGTCTTGGAAAGGAATATGAGGTAAATCTTTAAAAAATCGAAGATCCCACATCCTCTGTTAAGTCCCAGGAAGGTGTGGCTGGGAGGGGGAGTTTCAATGTCAAGGACATGGTAGACTATTTCCCCTAAGTGGAAGACAAGTTGTACACAACACTAACAGGGAACCTTCTTGGATTCTGGAATCAGATACAGATAGCATTTGTGTATCCTCTGACCAATTAATAGGTAACACAGGTATCTGCCCAGAGCAGATTCAGAGAAGGTTTTCTAGTCTGCAACAAAAGGGGCCTGCTAGTTGGCCTGATGACCACATTGATCCAGTAGTGTCCAAGACGCATGAAGCATGTATACCAACATGGTATAAGGAAACTCTGCTAAGCCTTGAAAGTAGTGTTACCACAGGGAAGCCTGGGGTTTTGGAGCTAATTCATGTCACCATCAGCAGGTAACTATTCCCTTTTTGAGTAACAACTCCTGGCGTGCTTCTAAAACCAAATATCTGATTATAGAGTCAGGTTAAGTATGCAGTCTGGGCTGCCCTTCATGAACTGGGGATCATCAGATTCACAATCCAAAGGGCCACGTTTACTCTAAAACACTCCAACAAGTGGTATATAAAAGAACAAGCTTTACAGGCCACAAGGATAAAAGTATTAAGTAAATGGGTAGCTCACTTGGAACACAGAAGCATAGACATTTTATACATTACAGGAAGTGCCTAATAAAAATCTCATTAAATAAAGAATGAACACGCGAACCTGTTCCTAGCAATGAAAGATTCCTACTACACAGGAGGCAATCAAATACTTTCTGAAGTAAATTTTGCCAGACTTCAGGCTTCATTAATAATATTTATTTTAAAGATCACTTTTTATTGTAACAAATATAAAGTCATCAATGTTTTACAAATTGTCAAAAATGCCTTAAGTACCAAAAAAAATACATTAGTAAAATGAATGTTATATTGTATTATTTGGTATATACTTGACACTGTCAGCATGCATACCATATGTCAGAAAAGCTCATGCATTATTGGAAGAGAGAAAAAATAAGATATAAGTGCTATATTGTCTGATTACAAATTCATTGCTTCAGTTAGTTTTCTTTCTTCAGGGATACCATTTACCTGCAATGTGTAAGAATGAACATGGGCATGAGTTAAGCATGGACACTTTTAGATTTGGAGCAAAACGAATTACTGCACGGCGTAATTTTCTATCTTCTTAACATAATTTAAAATAATTATGTTGCATTATTTCTCTGCATTTGGTTTTCAAAAAAAGAGGAAATTCTAAGTTAGTCCTCTCCTTCTTGGGTCAAAGCTACAATGTTTTGTATTTCTCAAAAGGCACGGCCTGAAAATTCCTCCCACAATAAACAAAAAGAATGAGTTTGACTGCAGGACGTATGACTGTACCTTTTAATCGTGGCTCTTTAGAAAATATCATGTGGTTTGGAAGGGCAGAGAAAATGAGAAAACCTGAAGGGGCATCAAAACTAATGGCTTGGGCCTGGTCCAAACGGTAGTGCTATTGTCAGCTCTTAACTGCTCTATTATCTCAGCTAGTGCTTAAGTCCAGGATTACAAGCCCAGCAGCTAGTTCATTTCTTAAACTTCTGATGATCTTTTAAAAGAAAACAACTAACCAAAGAAAACAAACTTCAAAATATACCCTCCCTTGACAAATTCCATATAGCAAGCTGCAAACAAAATGACTTGATATCCATGGGACAAACCCTGTGCTTAAATTACCTTCATAAAGAAAACTGTGACATTAGCATAGTGCTTTGAGGTACTTGGAAAAAACAAATTATGAAAATCCTGCACAAATGTTGTTGCCTCTTTGCGATACTAGGATAACCAGGATAGAGGGACAGCAAAGCTGTTGTGCCCATGAAAATACATACACAGCACTGAATCCATGCATGTGCAGACAGAATGGAATAACTTATAAATTGAGAAACAAACTTCATTTTTTCATTCACACGAACAGAATGGGAATAAGGAATGTAACCTGCCCATTTAGCTCTTCTCTTCAGGAGGTACGACTATTTGGTGTTACATTTATCAGAGGCAGAAACACAAAAATCTAATATCATAATTATAAAAGATGCCAGGCTGGTCTCTCTCCCTTTAGCACTTAGGTACTTTGGGGACTCATCGAAAACAAGAACAAGAAGAAAACAACCAAGAAGATACGGTGTACTTTAGTCAATAATACAGAAAATTACAGAAAAATATAAGAAAACAAGAAGGTAATAGGCTGTAAGTGTTAACTAAAAAGGAGATGAAAGCTTTCCTGACTCAAGCAAAATGCTTGTTCCCCAAAACCTGTCTTAGAAAAATAACTTAGAAAATTATGTTGAACAACCTAAAATCCCCCTAGGGAAATTCTTTGGCTCTTATAACATTTGCTCAGGCAGAAATTGTCTTTGTATTTGGAAACGGTGCCTATTACTAAATTGTAGCAAGCTAACAAGTCTACTTGCTAAAAATTTATACAACTATTAGGTAAATCTCCCTAACATCATCTACTTAGGTTTCCTTATTTCTCCCAATGGTAGGAGGGAGAAGTAAAATCTAGATTTTTTAAGTATTCGAAAGAACTATTTACTATTTTTCTAGATATTGTCTTCCTTCACTCCTTGTCTGAAATAATTAAGAATCAGAGGTAAGACATCTTAGGAGAGATGGAAGTCTATGAGGTTAATGAGGAAGAAGTTCTAGCATTTCCACTGAAGAAATATTCTTTTAAAATTTTACCTCTTTAAAAAAAGGCATGAAATTAGTGGTAGTAGGGATTCATTTATTTCTTTGCTCTTTAGACAACACATATTTACAGCAGTTTGTTCCTTCATTAATCTCCTGAATGCTCACACAGTAGCACCACTGCATTAATATACTGAACAGTCTTGTTGAAACATGTTAGCATTTAATTAAAACAAGCAATCAAAATTGTGGGGGAAATTCTTATAAACGTTATTTCATAATTAAAATCTGATGAACAACTTCATTATACTTGCCTCAAATCTTTGAAAAGTTGTCAAACGAAAATCTCCTTAAATTCCCGAAAGCAGTAATAGAGAAGATAATTTTTTGAATGAAAACATGCAGTAATTTTCTATATGTGCCTAAAGTTTTTATGAGACTTACTTAATAGCTTCCCTACCACAATACCACTATTCATACTCTGAATTCCACATCCAACTTACATTTTTAAAACTTCTCTGGCTTTTCCAAAAGAGCTACAAAGGCATTACTGGTTGCTCGGCAATTAGAACTAGGAATCAACCACTAATTAGAAAACAATCATGAATAAGTTATCTACTTGGTACAGAGATGAATGAAATAATTGGCTGTGGAAATTTTTTAGGGACACTTGAAAGAAATAAACTTAAAGAAAGCAAGTCTCAGGGAAATAGAATAGTCCAGGGAGAATTGCCCACCATCTTGTTGTCACTGGTCATGTTATAAGAGCTTTTTAAACGGCATTAAAACCAGACCAACCATTTCTCATTTATCCCCCTGAAGCCTCAGTGATTAGTCACAATGGTTTCCTTTTGTAAGAGTCAGTTTCAAGCTGCTCACTTACTGAGACAAATCCTGGAAGCATCCAAGCTAAGAATCTTTCATACCAAGGGGAAGAATAGGGCGCTTCACTGAAGGAAGGGGATTTTATTCAGTCTTCCTTAATTAGACAGGACCTCCATGGATGCTTTTGCTGTAAGATCATTTACCCTGTGTTTATCACTCTTATGCCAATCTACGCAATGATCTAAGCTATTATTCTGAGGTTCTAACTCTGATTAAGGAATGACACAACTGTTTTGCCTTACTTGGTGAAGCTAAAGCTTCATAAATTATCTAGTAGTATAATTATCTTTTGATCTATTAGCTTCGTTCATAAACATGAACTTATTACTTTTCGTACTCACCTGTAGTCTGCTGTTGGGGTATCTGAGTCTGATGTGGCAAGTTCCTAGAAATGATTAACATCTTTTAGTAAAACTGTATTTGTCGACACACATGTTAACAGAGAGCAGACACATTAGAATGAAAAACTTTATAGCTGGAAAGACCCCAGAAATCATCTAATCCAGCACAAACACAGCCCCCCACCTCTCATAAGTTTATGGATGAGGAAACCGAGGTCTGAGGAAGATGAATAATAACAATATTTGATAATATTCATGGAGTTTCTACTACATGTTATATTCTACCTCACAACAACATAGGAGGTAGGTATTATTTTTCTCAATTGACAGATGAGGAAATAGGCTTGGAAGTCCAAGGCTACGTAGCCAGGAAGTGGTGGATAAAGATGAGAACATAGGACTCCAGGGCTTGTGTCTGTAACCTGTACACTTTCAGATCCAGGTCTAGAACACATATACACACTCATAGAACAACATATATTACCATCTTCATTCACTGTGCCAAACCTGTGCTCCTCCATCCAAATCCCAGGGAATGACACTGGCTATCCACCCAACTGCACCAGTCAAAATATGGAAGTCATCATTGACTCTTCCCTCTCGTTCAGTTTCTACAATGAATCACTTGGGAACCCTTCATGATTCTCCTCAATCTCCTTTGAATCTGTTTGCGTCTTCCCCATCTCCACTGCTACCTTGGTTGAAGCCATCATCATCTCTCATTTGGATCTCTGCAACTGATCTGAATTATTTCCTCATTCCCATTCTTGCTCCCTTATAATCCACTGTGCACACTGCTGGCAGATGATCTTCTGAGACACAAATCTGATTATGTCATTCAAATGAACACATTTCATTATTTCCTTATACCTACTGCAAATTAAGTTTCAAGTTTCTTAGTTTGATCTGGAAGACCGTCAATGTATCTGGTTCCTACGTGGAGCCCTCCCTGAACTTCTTGAAACAGAATCACCGCCACCATGGCCACTATCATCTCTTGCCCCCAACCAGCTCCCATTTATCCTTGCAAACTCAACCCAAAATTTATTACAGTGGACTCATATTACTCCTATAATTTAAAAATATCCCACAAGGAACATTAATTAAAATATTTAACTTATTATTTTTAATTAAAAAAGTAACATCTCAAGTACCACCTCTTCTATGCCTCCTCACTCTCTAAGCACCCCTACCCCAATTAGGTTGCCACTGAGCAGGCTTTCATACACAAGCTGACTGTCATCGTATTTCTCCTCACATAATGTTTAATTGCCCCAAAGGGCCTTAACAGTAAGAACCTTCCTATTTTGTTTAGTATCCCTAGCAGTAAGCATGCAATAAATTATGTTTGGATGAATACATGCAAAAATGAAGATACTTACAAAGATTCACATAATACACATGTTTATTAACACTCATATTCACCCATTCATTTTCAGATTTTGATATGAAAATTAGTTTACAAAAATATACAATTTAGATTCTGTGTGGAAGAAATTCTAGGAGTCAGCCCCTTGCAACAGAGTAGGGCTTGATCCAAGCCAGGGATTTTCAAGGTTTTTTGTTTCTCTTCAGCAGTGGAATTCCTTTTAATTGAAATCCTAAGCAGAACTCTTGATGTACAAAAGAGATAAATGTGAGGTTGCCCGTGTTGAAACAAGGGAGCCAGGAATCCCGCCTGCTTTGTTTCCTTTGCCTCACATGCTGGCCCCTAAGGCATTGGTAAGAAACCTCCAAGAAACAAAGTTTGAAAACCGTTGATCTGAATCATTTCAGCCAGGCAAATATTATGCTCCAAATACAATGATCTAAACTGGAAAACAGTACATACTAAATACTGTTCAAACTCTTAAACTAATCCATAGGAATGTTAATGACTTCAAGTGATTTTTTTTTTAAGTTTGAGTTCCTTTTAAAATATATGGTTAAGGAAATAAAATCAATTCTAATTCAATCTGAGGAAGTTACTTAATAATTCATCTCAATAATTACATTCTTTTTTTGCTATTCCCTATCAGCCCTACTTATCCTTGTGTGGTCTCCGAGAGTATTTTCCTTGGTTTGTTTACTCTTTCAGTATTTCACACAATGTATTTATAGTGCTTTTGATCACGAAAGTAAAAAGATTAATTTACAAACCACAGAAAGGAAATTAAGTTACAGATTTAAAGATGGGTGAACAAACATCTTTACTACCAAAGTCAAAATGCAATTTCATGGACATTTGGGAGGGGGATATGAGTTTTCTTTTAACTTCTCAGGTACAACTACTTTGGGTCTATTCTACATTAGAAACGAATACAGCACACCTTGCGTTTGCACGCACGCACGCACACACACACACACACGTCCTCATTTCCTATCATCTCTAGCTCTACCTGGCCTATTAATGGATTAAATCAATACATTTCGACAAAATAAAGATACCAAAGAGGACAAAGAAAGCCTTTCAAAAGCCCTAGATCAGGATAACCAAATTCAAAATCAATCTGTGAATGAAGTAGCTGGACCCCCCTCTCTCACTGGCCAGCCCACCTGACCCTTCTGTGGAACACAGTTTTAAAACCACGGATCCAAGTCAATCTACACCCTGTCATTTCTTCTCTAGCCTTCGTTGTTTTTTTTTCCTCTTTTGCTACAACTTTCTAAACAGCAATGGCCTTGGTTAGGTTTGAAGAGAAATGGTTAGTTGAGAAAGTGCCACACACAAATGAGCAAGAAATTTGGAGAAGTATGAGCAATTGTGTGTATTACACTGGTTTAGGGATTTACAAGTATCTGCAGTGAGTGTCCCAATTAAGTTTGTTAAGTTTGAACAAAGTACATGTGCTCCTCACAGCTTCAACTGAAACTCAGATGAGTTACATACAAGTACAATGTGCGCAACAAGGTGCTCAACAAAAAAATATGTGGAGATTCAACATCCCCAGAGTCTCCAAGGTGCGCACACATGACTGATTTTGCGGTTGACCAAACTTGTGGCTACAAGTGAGCCTGTGAGTGTTAATATACCTATGATGGGCATATTTGAAGCACGTATTCCATTTAAAGGTTGAAGGGAGGTACCTCATAAGAGCGCTGCTTCAGGCATACTGGAAAAATGCCCACATCTGACTTTGCTATAGTTGAGCAGAGAATGCAGTAAGAAAATGGAAACGCTTCTATCTTTGGTGAAAGCAGGCTGCTAAAGGCAATTAGACAGGAGAGTCGGGGTTGACTTCAAACAGAAGTCCTATAATCCTTCAAAGAAAGGACCTTTATAAAGTCATCAAACTATTTAGAATAATTAACTTATCAGTGGACTGGTGGAAAGATTATTATGCGTAAACTGAATTATGTAGAAAAAAGATTTACAAAAACTGTAATTCTCTAAATTATTAGCATTAATTTTTTTCTATTTTTACTACCATTAACTACAGGCATTTAAATAGAAAATTATGTAAATTAGCTATTGCACAAACTCTATCCTTTAAGAAAGCAAAGGTAATAACTTGCAAATTAATAAATAAGTTATTTGGGGGAGTACATAATTATTTATTATTTGTGCAACCATTTTAAAGTAATTTGACATTCTTGGATATCCTGTAGAGTAATTCTATGAGTAAGGTTGATGATTATCAACTCATTATATTCCTACTTGCTTGAAGACTCAAAAGCAAAGAAAGGTTAAGTGATTTGTATAAGGCCACAGAATCCATGCCAGAGTTGAAAACAAATGACATTAGTTTAGTTATGTGGAACACAAAACACTTCTTTTGAATTAGTATGGATTCATTTAACAATAAGAAATAGTAATATCTTTTTGGAACTTCTCAATTATCAGCAAAATTGACATTACCCAAACCTTGAATTTTCTACAAAATTTTTTCTACAAAAATGCTGATTTGGACCCTATGACTACTTTTACTAAGGAACCAGGCCATTATTTTGCTCAAAGAAGGAAGGAAGGACACAAAGAAACTGGAAACATCACCACAATTTTAAATTTCAAGATCTAATTTTAATTAAAATCAATGTAGAATATACATGGAATATAAAGAAGAAAGGAGAAATTAATTTATTTTCGGTTTTTTTCCCTACTTTTATAAAGCTGAAAGCAAGCCTACCACAGCTTTAAACTGAAGGAGTCCAAATCTCTAGAACCAAAATCCATCAGAGAGATACTATATCTATCACTTTTAGTGTATACTCGCTGAATTTTTTTAAAAAGTCAATGGCTCTGAAATATCCTTGGCTGCTCGACCCACGCTTCTTGTCAACAGGAAATCATTATCTTGATCTCCCAAAACAGTCTCTTCAACTGATATTAACTTTCATTGAAACCTAATTTTTTATTTATGGAATTTTACCATGAAGCTGGTTCTCACTATTACCCAAGGGAAGACAAATGGAAAAATACTTTAGATAAAAGCTAAAATGATTAGTTACTAAATATCTATAATTAGAAGACTTAACTCTACTTTTATACTTGTTAATTTGCAAAAGATTAAACACAACCTACTTCCTCTCTTGAGGGAGACCCAATCACCCTGGATTAAGTGTTATGTTTAGTATAATGAACAAGGAAAATTTTTGTATAGCCAATTAAAATCTTCCTAGAAAATGTTTGGGTACTTTCCCCTATTATTCCTTATATAAATTCCTCACTGAAGATGCCTCCCACTCGGGAAAAATCAATTGATACTGATGTTGGGATTAAAAAAAAAGAATAATGAAGAGGCAGATCTACCCCCTAAAAGACCACATAATACACTACAAATTAAAGAATAAATTATTTTTTAGAAAATTGAATATTTGGGATCCTCCAGTCAATGCTTCACATGAAATCGCAAAATGAGCACAGTTTCCAGGTGGTTTTTATCTTTTCAAGGTTTACCGTTTCTCTGTCCCATTCAGATATCATTTTCTAATCAGCACAAATCTCTCACTTCTCCACACCATCCTCCTCGGCAGTTTAAGGAAGTGTGAAAGTCTAGAGGCACAAAGCCCAACACTCTGGACTGTCCCCTTTCACGTTTTCTTTTGCACAGACCCCTCAGGGGGAATTAGGAGAAACTGTTCCCCCTTTAAAACTTCCCCCCCTCCCTCCACAACAGAAATACTAGAAATACTGAATCCTAAAACGTAGGTTCTTTAAGTATTTAAAGCTGGGATTCCCAATGTTTTTTTTTCCTGCTCCACCATAATACATACGTCCACCAGCTTCCAAACTCCCAGAAGTAGGGCCCTGGGATCTGTATTGCAAAAGCCTCACAGGGGAGTGTAACGTGCAACTTGGTTTGGGAATAACCAGGCTAGACTACTATCTCTCAACATTCCTTTTAGGACCTAAAATTCTATGCCTTGAAATTTGACTTTCTTAATTTAAATCATTACAAAAGCTTATCTTTGAAGTACATCAGTCAAATCTGTATTATATTTTTGATGTTACATCTTTGGTCAAAAATGTAACCTCTAATCACAACAGTGATTCTTCGGGCAAAGCAAATTTACTTTTAAGAATTACTTTAGAATGTGATTTCTAGCAATGAATTGCTGTAAGTCAGGGGACTGCCTATAGAGGCAAAAATTCTTCTTCCTATTAATGGTAACACGTATTCACTGAGCTACAAAGATAACAGATTAAGTACAGATGCAGACAGCCTGACTATACTATGGGATGGGGGACACTCTACAGAAGACATGGCTAGTGTTCCTCAAGACTGTCAAGGTCATGGGAAGCAGGACGGTCTAAGAAACTGCCTAGAGCAGAAGAGACTAAAGAGATATGCCAATTATTGTGTCCTAGACAGAATCTTGGAGCAGAAGAAGGACATTGGGGGGGAAACTAGCGAAATCTGAAAAAAAAAAAAATCTGAAGTCTGCTTGATAGTAAAGCACCAATGTTGGTTTCTTAGTTGTGACAAACGTACTCCGGGACTGTACGATATTAACGATGGGAGAAATGGGGTGGGGGAATCTCTGGGAACTCTGTATTATCTTTGTAACTTTTCTGTAGCTTGAAAATCATTCCAAAATTAAAAAGTTTATGAAACAATAAATACGTTAGCAAAGATCAAACTAAATTTGCTTTATATTTTTATATTATGTGATAATTTTAAAAGTCTGTCTATATTGTCTCTCTAATCTGAAAAGTAGAAGGAACACTGTACAAAATGAAATCCCCCCTTTCTAGCAGGTGTCCCATCTCCTGGGCCTGCTCCAGTTTACCTTTCCACTATCTGTTCAAGCAGGTGTCCCATCTCCTGGGCCTGCTCCAGTTTCCCTTTCCATTATCTGTTCAATCACTTTGCCCATAACCTGAATCAGAAATCCTTCGAGGTCAATGACCACATTATCTATCCCTGACTTGATATCAAGATTGGTAAATAACCTAATCTCAGTTTTGACCTAATTTAGGTCTCTTATCCATATCTCGAGTTTATCATCTGCAAATGATTCAACATTTTTTTACTGTCTAATTTAAGGTGCCACTCTGGAGTCCTATGAAGCATTCTACCAAAAAGAAAAGATTACTGTGTAGTTGATAAATAACTGTGGCAGCCTCCCGTTACACAACTGTTACGAGTTCTCTAGACCTCGCTGTTACGAGGTTTGCTATACCTCGTGGACTGACTTGTTTAAAAGACCCAAACAAGTTTCTATGCAGCTTTGAAGGAAAGCTTTAAATGTTCTTGAGTCTTACTTAGAAGCCAACATAAACTTTCAGCCCTATTATGCCTGAATATTTCTGATGTCAAGTCTGAAGAATAAACACAAAATAATGTAGCTAGCCACATTATTTATGAATGATAAATTCAGTACAGTTAGTATGAATATTTGAAGATGCATGCCCTTTTAGAAAGGGTTATTTAATAAATAACAGGCAGCATTATCCAAGGATATACCTGGTTATCAAGTACGGTGATACCTCATCGAATATCTCATTTTAACATTGAGAATTCAGTTCGATCCAAATGACCAAGATATTTATGTATGTGTGTACTTGGGCTGAAATAAACCTTCAAAAACAGGGAAGGAGTAAAAGCTGAATTTGCGTAAAGGACATTTGTGAATGAATCTGAAACAATAAATTCTCTATCATCTGGCATGGTTGGAAAATGAGGTTAATCACATATTCTGGCTTATAGGGAGTTACCATAGAGACCGTGCACATATTATCCATTTCCAAGAATAAAAGAAAGATAATATACACTCAACACTGAAACTACATTGAATGTAATTTAATTTTCCTCTGATGAGTCAGACGCACTTGATGATCTTGCAGTGCCTCAGAATAATCATTGTGAACATCGTCAATTATCTATGTACCCTATTTATATAGAAGTGCTAGTTAATGGACTTTTTCCATTAGCAGAAATCTGAATAATATAAAGGTTTTCTGGACTTAAAAATATATGTATGGTCAAATTGTTGTAAGTTCAATAAAATAACCTATTGCATTTGCAAACAGAGAGATCTTATCAACATAAGGACAGTCTTGATGGGGTTATGGAAGGACCAGGAAGATGCATTTAGTTATAAACTAGATAGGAAATTTTATTTTGCTTGTATATTAGTAGCAAAACTGCAAAGTCCCAGTAACATGGAATCAAAATAAAATTTAAAGAGTTATCCTTATTCCCAACAAATATGGTTAGAAAGCAGATCTAAAAAGTGACCCAGGCTTTTTTTCTCCCTTAAAGTTTTACTGACTTAAAAACATATTCAAGTTCCCCTATTCATTATAATGAATATTTCTCTCCTCTAAAATTTGATAGCATTGTTATTTTGTCAATAGAAGATTTCCCAAACTGTGTTCTTTAAATAGAGTTACCTCTTCTGACCTTTTCCATGCTTTTCACAGAGCATATCAACACACTAAAGGCTCTGAGAACTCTTGTAGTTTAAACACAAAAACCAAAATATCCTGTTTCTCAAATGTATTTGACCATTTCATTTTTGAAAATATATATCAACCTTTGAAGAATAAATATCGACATTTCACTAGCATTCTTGGGTAAAGAATATAAGAAATGGAAGCCTTAAAGAATTCTTTAATTATTTTCATTTTGAAAATGAATGATAAGGCTGTTCATAATTTTCATCTAAAAAAAGACAGGAGAGATTGCTAAATTGTGAACTATTACAATATTCTTGAAATTTTCCTAATTATTCTCATCAGTATCTAATAATCCTGGTAAAGTAGGTTTCATGATGACCCTCTAACCATCAGAGGACATAGAAATCCATCAGTTCCATTCAGTACAACTCAATTTTGTGAGACTTTAATATTTACATCCCAGATAGAATATTGTTTCCAAAACTCAAAATTATAAATGTATGCAATTTTCCCTACTGCTAATGGAACTTGAATCAATTACACACACACACACACATACATGCACACAAACACATACCTTGGTCTGTCCAACAGTAAGTACATGTTGTTAGAGGACTTCAGGAAAATATTCATAATACTTTTAAGAGTCTCATGCTCTACCGAGCTAGCTGGGCGCTCCTTCACAATATTTTTAGATTGCCAAAGTATTTTGGACAAACTTATAGTCTGACTGTCTATACTACTCATATTAATTACTGTTTAATCTTCAAATTACCACATGCACTTTACACAGTTGCAAAATAAGCATTTGCAGTGGAAAAATGTACCCAATATGGCTCCCAAATAAATCTTTAATCAGGAAGAGGTTACTTTTATATCATATCCTAACGTTTGTGTGTGTGTGTATATGTGTGTGTGTGTGTGTGTGTGTGTGTGTGTTGGGGTGAGAGGGCCAGATATTTTTGTATATCCATTGTATTTACAAAAGTAAACTGAAAAGGAGGAGGATCTCAAAAGCAAACCGTGACTCCCTTGGGGAAACTGAATTTAACCCATTTTAACATATGGTTAAAAAAGAAAAGAACAGCCATGTTCTTAGAAATAAATGACACTTTTACCTACAGTTCCCTATACCAAAACCGAGCTTCTAGACATATAACATGGGTTCTCAAGAGCAACTGGCCAATCTCCTCAACCAATCTCCTCCACACCTACCCCTTACAAAGGCCTCTTCCAGGCTTTCTAACCATAGTCCTTCTAGCACTACAGAGAAGGTCTGTACTAATAAATTGTGTTTCTAGCCAAAATTGGAACTACTCATTTTGATATATAAGCAAATGACAACAAACAAACAAACAAACAAAAAAACGCTGAAAACCCTGAGGCAAAAAATTTAGATTAAATAGATCTGTGGTAATAACATTAAAAACAATAGGTTAACAGAACCAAACAATTCTAATAGTTCTAAAAAATAATCCATTTGTTATGCTTTAGGACATGCCTCTCTTTTCACAATTAACTCATCTTTGAGCAAGCATATGTTAGTTTATTAGTAGTGCCAATTTCTTAAATATTAAGGTGAATGTCATCTTGTTTGGATTAGTGAAGGAAAAAATGCATTTCCTGAAAGTAATTCTATTTATTTGGATTAGCACCATGGGGTGGGGATCTACACTATTAGTATTTTGCTATTTTCTCCTCCAGTTATAAACAAATAAACAAATGCAACAACAATGAAGACGTCTGGTCTTGAAAGACATTAAGTAGATATATTCATGCATTAATAGTTACGGTTCCAGGGGCTTCCCTGGTGGCACAGTGGTCAAGAATCCGCCTGCCAATGCAGGGGACACGGGTTCGAGCCCTGGTCCAGGAAGATCCCACATGCCATGGAGCAACTAAGCCCATGCGCCACAACTACTGAGCCTGTGCTCTAGAGCCCGCGAGCCACAACTACTGAGCCCACGTGCCACAACTACTGAAGCCCGCATGCCTAGAGCCCGTGCTCCACAACAAGAGAAGCCACCGCAATAAGCCCGCACACCACAATGAAGAGTAGCCCCAGCTTGCCACAACTAGAGAAATGCCACGCGCAGCAACGAAGACCCAACGCAGCCAAAAATAAATAAATAAAAATTTAAAAAATAATAATGATAATAATAATTACGGTTCCAAGTGGATACTTACTGCTGTGTTTGCATCAACGGCATATTAGTGCTCTCATAACTGTCTGCGTGTAGAGGAGGTATGATTTCCCCAGTCACAGGGTGAAACACAGGAAGTGTTGACAGGGGCCATGCTATCTCTCTATTCTTGGACATGTCACGAAGTTCTTTGGTAGATTTCTGAATAGCACTATGATGGACCAGTTGGATGCTAGGTCAAAAAGAAATAAAACCACATATATTTAAGATCACATATCAGCCCCACAGGTCATCAGTTTGAAAAAGTTACGAAATCTTTTTTTCTCTTTAAAATTAGAAGACGTTATTTAACTTTGGGCATTCTACAAGTTATTTCAGAAAAAGACACATTTCATATACTTTTAACATAACAAAACTGAAAATTAGAAACTAATTTTTAAATAAATGCATCTCTCATTAAACTAAGCTATAAAGCATTGTGTTACTATTACAGCCCTAGGTAGCAAGCTACTATTCTATTTAATTTCTACGATTAAGATAAAACTACCATGGCTTTTATATTGTTACTTCTGATGGGGCATTTATAAATACTCACATAAGTTTCATTTTATGGTAGGTTATTACTGTAGATTCAGGAAAACGTGTATGAAAGGTCTTTTCATCTGTTCTCTGGTTTATCGAAATGCAGATTGGGAAATCACATAATATAAATGGCAAGTTAATATTCTGAATCTGAAATATTTTAGTTTTAATTTTTATCTATATAATCTTAGTTTTCACACGCTTTTTATTTTTAGTCTCACCCCTCCTAAATATCTCTATTTAGAAAGCAGCTTTCACGTTTATGAAATAAACTATGAAAGATGATGAATGGAAAAAAAAAAAGCATGACACACATGTATGGGGCATGACGAGCAACTGAGAAATGAAAAAGAAATGATAAAGAAAATAACAGGAAAGAAGACACTTACTCTGGTGTTTGCATGTTTCTCTTTTCCCTAGAAACAAAACAAAATTTATGAATTAAATAATAGCATTGATATTTGGAACATTAAGACTATATGCTCATGGATCTTGCATGAGGTGGAAATGCTGACACTGTTACTATTAAACGCAACCAGGCAGCATTTGCCACCAGGTTTATGACGTTACTTGGATGAGTACACATACAGAGATGGAATACTGGTGAGAAACGCACAGAAAAAAATGAAAAAAAAAAAAATGGAGATTAAGAATCAAGCTCTTGGAAATAAGTTCTATGACATAATGAAATCAGGCTACATGTAAAAATGGAAGAATTTGTTACTTGCTGCTTTATTAATTTTTTATCCTTTGTTTTGTTACCCTGACTTCCAGATAATCTCGGGAGATTATTTTAATTGACATAGATGTCCAGAAAGTACTAACTATTCATGAAGTGAAGACTCATTACTCAAATTATCATCTTATTTTCATTAATTTACTCCTAAGTTTTTATATATCTATATATACCTTTAAACATTTAGGTGGTATCGCCCTGTTTGATAGCAGAACAATTTCAAGAAAAATTCTGACCATCATTTCTGATCAAACTGACTGAGACAATTTATTTATTTAAAGTGCAATTACCATGTCAATAGATTCCGCAGTCTCTGCTTACCCAGGATGGCTTGTATAACCAAAATATCTAGCCTCAGTTATTCTTGGGACTGTTTTGCCTGCAAGAATTTACATCTAGCCTTAACAATTTTTGAATAAAGTAATTATAACCTCTAATTTAATTTACTAGACTCAAAACTATTTTACTTCATTTTAAAGGAATAAAGTACTGTAGTTTGACTTGAACACAATTTCAAGTCATTTATAAAGTGTTTTATGCACTAAATGAAACTTGGCTTTTAATGGAATCTTATATGTTATCTTAGTAGCTCTATAATTTTTTTATTAGTGCTTTAAAGTACTCACACTCCTTCCCGTCGGCAGCACATGATATAAGCAAGTATTAGAAAAAGGACCAATGCTACTGCCGAGGGCACAGCCAGTGTAATTAGGAAATCCGTGTAATAGTCTCTGCTTTTCAAAGAATCGGAAGGGGGTTTGTATTCTCCACCATCAGGTAAAATCCCTTCTCCACGAATCACTTCCTGATAGGTGGACACTTGCTTTGTTTTATCAACCTGACACAAAAGAAGACAATTACACATCAAATTAATAGTTGCAAACATTATGAGAGTTTAAGATCTAGACATATCAAGACAGTCTTTGACTAATTTCTAAAAAGCAACCTTTTCCAATTACTTTATCACCTTGAACTTGCAATTATTTATGGAAACTAGGAAGAAGTAATGCATAAAAGTAATAAATTAAAGGGTGTATATTGGCCTACTTTCTAGGTCCTTCCCACAACATATATACATACATAAATGTATACAAATATAACAAATATGTGTGCATGTGTAGGTGTGTGTGTGTACAGTTGTTCTTTTTCAGTTTACTTCCTCCAAAGCAGAAGTCCTTCACACCACTCTGTGTATTTCTTGTTTCCTAGTGACAAACCTCTAGAGCAGATGTTACAAACTGTGAACTGGCTGACAACCAGTATGTGAGTATGGTTTCTAACGTTAGTAAAAGAGAAAAAAAAAAAGAGAGAGAGAGACAATTTCTAAGTGACTACAACCTTGATCTTTCTGCCATCCAGCTGACAGAAGTAGTTTTTAGGAAAGATAGTTTAAGGAACAGGTAACCCATCCAATGCTACAGTTTCAATAAATTCTATTCCAGGCTCAAAAAATGTACAACACTTGGACTATATTAATTTACCTCCACAGTAATTGAACTGCTTTCACTATGTTGCATTTAATTATGCTAAGGTTTTTACTGAAGGCCACTACAAAAATAGCCATGTGAAACTTGTTACTACATTTGCTCGCCCCTTAAAAAAATGTTGGGGAGAATTATCTGTGGCATTTCTCAGTATCCTCTCCCATACAACTCCACTTGAAGAATTTTGTTAATGATGCAGTGCTAGTAAAAACTTTATCTTCTGCCAAGGAATTGATGCTCTGCCTCCTTTAAGAATGAGAACCAAATAACAGATGAATTTCCTCATTTAATCCGGGACATTAGGAGGCTTATTGTCAAACTTGCCCTTAGGCTTATGTTTTGGTAAAGTTTAGGTCCTGATTTTCCGGTTCTTTTATATTTTATATAGTATGTTTACTGTCTGACCCTTTAATTTAAACCTCCTGAAATCTTCTGTGGTAAGATGTGACCTATAAATAAATACAAGTAAAAGATGAAAACGAAAATTCCCAACCTTTCTCTTTATGAAGTCTTACCACAGAAATTAAAATCTTCAAAGCAGAAGTCATTTTGAAAGCTTTAGAAATTAGATAATTTTCCTAAACGTGAACACTGTACAGCACCAGCACAAATAAAATGGTGTTGTCAGGGCCCGCTGTCTACTGGCTCTGGTGAGAGGCATCTATTTAAGTTATGATTGCAGCCACTCAGTCTTTTGCACCCTTGGATGGTTAGCACGATGACTGAAATATTGAGCTTTGTAAGTTCAATATTCATCGATAGTACACATAAACCACAGCATCTGAATAACTTTACTTGATTTGAGAAGACAGGGAAAGAGCATTATTTCCCTAAGACACGAGCGACATGGAAAGAGGAGCCTGGGGCCAAGGGCCACAGGTGCTAAGTGCCGCAGTGTAAGCGTATGTTCTCCCGTCCTGGATCTGGGAAAAGTCCTGCTGCTGGTTCTCTAAGACATGAAGTGACAGTTGTGTGTATGTGTTGATATTTGTTCAAATGTCAACTTTAAACTTAGACCTAATTCACTCACCACCAATCATCAAGAGTTGACAGAAGTTAAATCTAAAGGTCGCTAAAGAAGTGAAACAACTTTCCTATCTTCCAGAAAGGAGGATCAAAAAAATTAATATAAATTATATATAAAATATCATATATACCTTTCATATATAGGAAATCTTACCCATATGTTCCTAAGTCTTTGAGCATGCTAATAAAAAAGTGATTTAGAAAGAAATATTTAATATTTATGGGGCTGGGGGTAAGAGTCTAACTTTCCTCTGCTTTTCCCTTTATTCCTTGGTCTCTCCCTCCAATCTGCGTTTCTAGGACATTGAATCATAGCACAATATTGCTTTATTTCAGATTTGTGATTGCACTCCGGTCTCCCCTTCCCAAGTGGGACAGTGGCAGCATATCTGAGGCTTCCTGCACATGTCACACTGACTCCAAAATCTATCTTGACTTAGCAGCCACCTGGATGTCCAGGGGGAACACTTGGACCACCTGCCAAGCTAATCTGGCCCCCACAACTAATCAAGAGTAGACTGAGTACAAAAGTGGAGGTACTATTTCTTAAATGGATGCACTTTCAACGGACTTGCCAAATCCTTAAAGTCAAGGGAAGTCAATGGCAGTTAACAAAGTAAACCCAGGATTTGTTCCTAAAAGCAATTCAGGTTTTAGTCAAATGCTATCTCCAGCCACATCACTTCTAATTACATTTGCAAAAACAAAATAAAAACTCACCAACGAAATTTTGCACCAGTCGATGTGAAATTGAGTACGAAATTTTTTATCACATGTTATTACAGGCTCCATTTCTTGACTGCATCTCAATTGATTCTGCGGATTTTCAACTTCTCGTAAACAAGAAGAAAATGGGACGTCGGCACCAACCATGACATAAACGCTGCAAAAATGTGAAACACTCAGGTTATCCTTTAAGAAAATTGGAAACACTGAAAAACAATCTACCCTGAAAGCAGGATTTATCCTTTTGAATTGAGGGATTATCTACAATCATCCCTAAGGTAGTGGCCTGGGCTTTAAAAGCAGTGATTCATGTAGGGGCTTCTTTTCATTCTTTCCTTTATTCAACCAATATTTACTGGGTGCTTTGGTGTACGAGACACTCTCTTGATTCTCTGTTAATTTCTAAAAATTTTTTCACCCTATTTAATTCAAAATAATCATGTATCATATTTCGATTACATATTTGGTAGACTACATTCAAAAATATTCTTAAAGTAAACTGTTTAGAAAATAACATTATCACTAAAATAATTATCAGTAATAAATCTTCATCTGATTTCATTTTAATAAGATTGTGATATTACATCCTGGAGGTGTGGAGCTGTAGGCAGACTTCTCTATTCTACCTAAGCGTTTTGTCCACCAGCTTTCCTACTGCAGAGACCCCTACTGTTAGGTTCCTCATTATAAGGTCCCTCAATCTTTAAGAAGCTAATATAAAAGAAAAACTATTGTTTGGTAAATACAAATTAGGCAAACAAAATGTATTTTCTTGATGTGTATCTTGGCAACTAGGGGAAAAGAACTCTATTCAATTTGCCAGTAAGAGTTTCACAATAAAAGTGAAGATAGTGATAATAGCATTTAAATAATCTTGGAGCAGCTTAAGAAGGTAGGAATTTCATAGGTTTTTTCCAGAAGAAAAGGGAAATTACTCTAAATAAATATTATTTCTTTTCCTAATGACAATGCTATAACTACTTACAAAATGGAATAAACCCATCAAAATTCCAGCTGTCTTCTTTGCAGAAATTGACAAACTGATTTAAAATTCATATGGAAATTCAAGGGACCCACCCACACACAAAATTCTTGAAAAAGAAAAACAAAGTTGGAAGACTCATAATTACCAATTTCAAAACTTACTATAAAGCAATAGTAATGAAGACAGTGTGGTACTACCGTAAGGCTTGGCATGTAGATCAGTGGAATAGAATTCAGAGTCCAAAAATAAAATCTTTAGTAAATTGATTTTGTCACAGGTGCCAAGACAATTCAATGGGGGAAAGAATAGTCTTTACAACAAATGGTACCAGAATAACTGGATATCCACAGGCAAAAAAAAGAAGGTGGACCCCCATCTCACACCATATAAAAATTTACTCAAAAAAAAATCAAAGACTTAAATGTAAGAGCTAAAACTATTAAACTCTGAGAAGAAAGCAGACACAAATTTTAATGACCTTGAATTAGGCAACAGTTTCTTAGATATGACACCGAAAGTTCCAGCAATAACAGGAAAAAATAGATACATTGGATTCTATCAAATTTTAAAACTTTGTGCTTCAAAGGACATCATCAAGAAAGTGAAAAGGCAACCCACAGAATAAAAGAAAATCTTTACAAGTCATATGTCTAATAAGGGACTTATACCTATAACATATAAAAGACTCTAACAATTCCATAACAAAGAGACAAATAATCCAATTTCAGAATGACAAAGGATCTGAACTGATACTTCTCCAAAGAAGATATACAAATGTCCAATAAGTGCATGAAAAGATGCTCAACATCATTAGCCATCAGCAAAATAGAAATCAAAACCACAATGAGATACCACTTCACACCCATTAGAATGGCTACAGTGAAAAAGACAGACAATAGGAAGTGCTAGCCAGGATGGGGAGAAACTGGAACTCTCCTGCTCTGCTGGTGGGAATGGAAAATGGTGCAACTGCTTGGAAGACAGCCTGGCAGTTCAAGAGGTTAAATACAGAGTTACCATATATCTCAGCAATTCCACTCCTAAGTATATACCCTAAGAGAAACTTAAATATATGCCTATCAAAAAGCTTGTACATAAATGTTCACAGCAACATTCTTCTTAATAGTCAAAAAGTGGAAACAATCCAAATGCTCATCAACTCATGAATGGATAAAAAGTAAAATATCCATACTTTACTCAGCCATAAAATGGAATGAAGTACTGTACATGTTACAACATGGATGAACCTTGAAAACAATATGCTAAGTGACAGAAGTTGGTCACAAAAGACCACATATTGTATGACTCCATTGATATGAAATGTCCAGAATATGCAAACTTATAGACAGCAAGTAAATAAATTGTGGTTGCCTAGGGCTGGGGATTGTGGTGGTGGTGACTGTTAATGGGTGTGAGAGGGGAGTGTTGCGAGGATAAAAATGCTCTAAAATTGACTGTGGTAATGACTGTACAACTTTGTCAATAAACTAAATCCATTGAGTTATATATACTTTAAATAGGTGAATTGTATGGTATGTAAAGTATATCTCAATAAAGCTGTTTTTTTTAAAAATATGAAATGAAATAAAAGTAGGGCACAAAAATTCAAAGGTATGTAAGTATGAAGTCACACCCTTAATTGACAACTGTGTCCCAGAGTACCATTACACAGATTCATTTGGTTGCTCTTTATGTCAATTTTATATTTGGACTTAATTTGAAAGATTTTTTAAAAACTATGGTGTCTTTGGGAGACAAATAGTATATAATGGATTGAAATTTAAAATCAAGTTAAACATTTATAAGTTCAGAAAAAGGAGATATAAGAAACCACTGGTAAAGAATTTTGATGATTAGTGAATAGAAACACATTCCATTTATAAGAATATTACTCAGCCATAAAAAAGAACAAAATAATGCCATTTGCAGCAACATGGATGGACCTAGAGATTGTCATACTGAGTGAAGTAAGTCATACAGAGAAAGACAAATATCATATGATATCATTTATATGTGGAATCTAAAAAAATGGTACAAATGAATTTATTTACAAAACGGAAAAAGAGTCACAGACGTAGAAAACAAGCTTATGGTTACCAAGGGGGAAAGGCGATGGGGTGGGGGGAAGGGATAAACTGGGAGATTGGGATTGACATATATACACTAGTATATAAAAAATAGATAACTAATAAGGGCCTACTGTATAGCACAGGGAACTCTTCTCAATACTCTGTAATGACCTATGTGGGAAACGAATCTAAAAAAGAGTGGATATATGTATATGTATAACTGATTCACTTTGCTGTGCAGCAGAAACTAACACAACATTGTAAATCAACTACACTACAATAAAAATTTTAAAAAAAGAAATATATTCCATTTACAACAATTTGTTAACTTTTAAGCTTCATATAAAGCCAATTTCTATCCCCTTATTAACTGCTTAGCAAAGACCATATTTTTCCCTGATAACTGTGAAATATATTTGTAAACACAGAAATAAAATAAATATTTTAAAAACTGTTAGAAGTTCTCTTGCTTTTACATAACATTGATTTGCATTTATAATTAGTAAGATTTTAAATTAATTCACTTCAAGATAACATAAATAGGCATAAGCATACATTTTGGGTGCTTTGAAATGTTTTATTTTTTTCCTCAAATTATAAAAGCAATATAAAAACATTACATAAAACATGGGATATAAAAACAATTAATTTCTATTACCAAGACCACAATTTTCATTTTCCAATGTATCTTGCAGAATACTTTTCAAGTGCATATATTTTAGCCTAATTGCAATCAATCTCTAAAATATAATTTTGTATCCTGCTTTTTCACTTAATGCGTCATAAGCATTTACCATATTGTACAGTCTTTGTAATTATATTTTTATAGAAGTATAATTTTTAAGTGCACATGATTTATTCAGTAATTATTTCAGAGTTGGACACGTAAGTTGCTTCTCATTTTTTGATGTTATAAATAATATTGTAAAGACTATCTCTGTGCATATTCTTTAATGTTACTATCTTAAAAGAGATGCCTAGAAGTGGAAACATTTTTATGACAGTTGACACATACTGCCAAACTACTTTCTTCTCTACTTGGATGATCCAGAAGCTTCACAAACTTAGTATGTTCCGAACTGAGCTCATCATCACCCCACCCCACCTCCACCTGTTGCTCCTTCCATCATCTTCTCTCTTGGTGATTGGCATGGCCAGATGCTCAAGCACCATCATCTTTGACTCCTGTCCTTTTCCCTACATATTCAATCTATCATCAGTCTCTGACATTTACCCTGAAAGAACTCATACACACCTGTCCACTTTGTTCCATCCCACTGCTACCACCCCAGTTCTAGTCACTGTCACTTTCCACAGGGAGTGAAGCAACAGCCCCTTGATTGTTCTCCTTGAACCCAGTCTCTCTCACTGTTCTCAGGGAGCCTATCTGCAGAATGAATGATACCAGTTTAAAAACAGAAGCAACTGTATGTTTGAAAGTTGCTAAGAGAGTAGTTCTTAAAAGTTCTCATCACAAGAAAAAAAAATTGTATCTATGTGGGGTGATGGATGTTAACTAAAGTTATTGTGGTGATCATTTTGCAATATATACTTATATCAAATCTTGATGCTGTACACTTAAACTTATCCAATGTTATATCGTCAATTATATCACAATAAAACTGGAAAAATAAATAAGTTAATAAATAAAATGCAAACACACTACTCAAGAGAAGTAGATATTGGATTTGCCTTGTAAGTCAAAAAAACGTGTATTTATTGTTTCTTTTATAGAGCCAGTAAGTTTCAACATGTTGGCTTTTTAAAAAAATAATTTTGTACGAGGCAATGTATAACAATTATAATTCTATGCTATACATGCTAAAATACATTTTTCATAATCTGCTGTTTTCCCAGATCTTTGACATGCAGCTTTTTTTGATCTGCAGTTTTTTTGATAGGCAGAAATTTAAAATTTTTATGAAGTGAAAGGAGGATGATTTTTACCTTTATAACCATAGCCACATGTTTTCAAGCTTTCAAATATATGTAAACAGATGGGATGGGAGCATATTATCAAGTTCAAGGCTCTCAAGCAATGTTAACAAAACATGGTGACTCACAATCTTAGGCATTGGGTACTCTGAATAAAATTTGTTCCTTACGAAGGATTTTTTCTTCCAATTTGAACAACTCAATTTCCCTTGAGGTAAAACACATTTACTGAGTCCTTTACACATACAATGTGGAGAACCGCGTTACAGGTTAAAAAAATTAAGTCAGGGGCTTCCCTGGTGGCGCAGTGGTTAAGAATCCGCCTGCCAATGCAGGAGACACGGGTTTGAGCCCTGGTCCGGGAAGATCCCACATGCTACGGAGCAACTAAGCCCCTGCACCACAACTACTGGGCCTGCGCTCTAGAGCCCGCGAGCCACAACTGCTGAGCCCGTGTGCCACAACTACTGAAGCCTGCACACCTAGAGCCCGTGCTCCCAACAAGAGAAGCCACCACAATGAGAAGCCCGCGCACCGCAACTAGAGAAAGCCCGCGCACAGTAACAAAGACCCAACGCAGCCAAAAATAAAAATAAATAAAATAAAATAAATTTATAAAAAAAAAAAATTTAAGTCAAAACTCTGGTTTTTTTCAGCAACAGCCAGTAAACAGATCCAATGATTGTATTTTTTTTACCTAATTGTCCAAGTAATGAATGTATTTTATTCCTTATTTTATGTATATAGGAGACAAGGGACAGTTTAGAGAAGAAAGTGTCCACATATGCTACATGCTGCCTGGGAACTCTTGAGCTCTTAAAAGAAAATGCCTCATGATTCCTGCCTCTCTGTTCCACCCCACTTCTTTGTTCTGTGCGTATCAGTCCATCAAAAAATAAGATGAAAAATAAAGAAGAAATAAAACTAAAGAATCTAATTCAGAATAAGAAATAAAACAAAGAATAAGGTCACTTCTGGAGTCTAGTTCTACTGCTTGTTACTCATCTTTACTGGAGAAGGGATGAATTATCTTAACAGAAGAGGGAACTGGCACACAAGGCTCAGACCTTTCTGGAGTTTTTTGTGGGAGGATTTTCCTGCTTGCAGAAAGGAGGCATTTAGGTTTGGTCTATTCTTTCAGCCATGTGGTAGGGCTTAGCAGGCCTACTTGCTAAAATGAAAATTTTAATATAAACCATTTTCTTCAAAGGTCCCTAGTGCTTCAAGATAAAAATCCAAACAATTCTTCCAGGTGTACAAGGCTTACATGATCTGGTCTTTGCCTCTTTGGTCATTATCATTTCTGGATCCCTGTCCCCCATTTCCACACAAAGTAGGTTTCCAAATTGACCAGGCTTCCTCCTACCTAATGGATTTTGCCCAAGCTGTTCCTCTGCCTAGACTCTCGCTTTCTCATTTTTTGAGCTGGCTAATTTGTACTCATATTTTAAACTCAGATCAGGCTTCATCTCCTCTATGAACGCTTTGACATGGACCAGAAGTGGGAGAGGAGCCATCTCTGTGAATACCTCAACTGTGATAGGTACAACACTGCTTTCTAACTATCTGATTACTTGCCTGGTCCCTAATAGATGTGAGCATAGACTGCATTCTTTAAAATCACTGTACCCTAGAGACTAATACATTATTCCCCCATAAAAAATACTTAATAAATGTTAAACTACGAAAGAAAAAAATGAATCTATGCCTAGAACTTAGAAGAATAGATATTAAAGAAATATAGTTACAGACATATAGTTTAGACATAGAGTTGCATTGATTTTTAACATTTATTTATTTTTATACTTATAAAAATGGACTAATATTGGCTTCCAATTTTTACTTTATTAAGCCTTTTTTCCAAAAATTTCAATCTCATATCACCACCATTCCCTAAAAGAAAGAATAGTTGCATCAAAAATATAGGAGGCACGTTATTTAAGAATTAAAGATCTTGTAAATCACCAAACATGGGAACAGGTTCAGCAGAGCACTATAGACTGGCCTAGGACCATGACCTTGCATCAGAGCAGTCTTTGGCAGCCTTTGACTTACATTCTCTTCTTCAAGTGTAACTTCTCCCTGAGCCCTTTACAGGGCAAAAAGCAGACAATTCATTAGAGGGAGTACTTTGTGAGATTGTCTAGAGAATAAACTAGGATCCTCTGTTGTTGACTGAGGATAGATCCACAGGCTTTGGTAACCAGAGGAAACGGTGGTAGGTTTGACAATCTCTTATGAAAAGTGAGTATATTCTTTAATCCTCACACCCCATCATTCCCTTCATAACTACCATTTACACCGCATCACTCACCCTGAGCTGGCAGCTACGCCATGCCCAGAATGAAACATGAACCTGCCCCTCTTTCCACCAGCTTTATCCCAGGCTAAATGCAGCCATGAGTCCTTAGCCTCTGGCTCAGTGTCAAGAGCAAAGCAGCCCTAAGACCACACCCAGGGAGAGCACAGTCGCCCTGAGGTTATGGGTCTGGAAAGTGAAAGGGAATCTTTTCAGGAGGTTTAGGGTTCCTTTGCAGGAGCTTACTCACTTTGAAGGAAATCTTTATAATTGTTTTCTGTTAGATTTAGAAGAAGTTTAAAGGCTGTCAGTGAGGTCGGCAGAGATGAAAAAAATGCACATCAAGAAGGATGAGGAGGGGCTTCCCTGGTGGCGCAGTGGTTGAGAGTCTGCCTGCCGATGCAGGGAACACGGGTTCAAGCCCTGGTCCGGGAAGATCCCACATGCCGCGGAGCAACTAAGCCCGTGCGCCACAACTACTGAGCCTGCGCATCTGGAGCCGTGCTCCACAACGAGAGGCCGCAACAGTGAGAGGCCCACGCACCGCGATGAAGAGTGGCCCCCGCTCGCCGCAACTGGAGAAAGCCCTCGCACAGAAACGAAGACCCAACACAGCCAAAAAAAAAAAAAAAAAAAAGAGTACTAAAAAAGTATCTTGCTTTTTAAAAAAAAAAAAAAAAAAAAGAAGGATGAGGAGCTGGGAGGCTGTAGAGGGGGTGCTTGACGACTGACATTTAATGGCACTTTGGGCCGTGGAAGGGCTGTTGGTTTACTCTGAGGGTCTACTACTGAGAGCTCCTCTTTGTCTTCTGCTGTTGGTTTGGGTAACATGGAAAAGTTTGCAGTTAGTAAATTGTGGCTGCCGTGCGTAATAGGAAATACTGTCAAGGAGTTTTTTTTTTTTAATCAGAGACTGAGACTCATGCAAAATATTAAGCAGAACACGGTTATTAGGTGTTTAATTAATACTTCTGAAGTGTATAAATATATTTTAAAATAAAATTTTAGAAAATAAAGGGATGCAATTCCTTTGCATCTCTGATCCCACCCTCAATCTTTTCAATATTTCATTTTTAAAGAGATTTACAGTCCATGTTATTTTCAAAAGAAAGTACAGAGGCAAAAAGTTTTGTAAGTGAATTAAGAATCATGACATACACCCTTAAAAAGAAAGGAAGGCACAAGAGATGAGTTAAGCACTGGATTTATTTCTAAATTTAAGGCAACAGGGTAAAAAAAACCCCTATTTTTGTTACCTTGACATTATGTAACAAGCAAAGAAAATATGCAAAATCATTCCCAGGGACAAATTTTTCTCCTGCAATCATACTCAAGTAGGATCTTATTTCATTGGTGCACATATAGGGACACTGGAGTAACAGAGTTGGCACTGGGTACAATTTATAGAAATTCTATTTTAAAAGACTTATCATATGAATACTCTGTAAAGGTTGCGGCTTAACATTAAATTAAAACTCATGGAAAGCATTTCAAGTTGGGAAAGGATCTGAGACAACAGGGTCCAAATAAATGCCATGGGACTGACAGCACATGCCTCCCGCTAGCAGGTGTTGGGGGTCAGTCAGCTAATGACTGAATTCTCCAACAAGTACTTGTAGGACAAAAAATTCTGTTCTTAATTTAGAGTCACATGCTCAGGCCCAACCCTAGACTCAAAGATCCAGAATCTCTAGGGGGAATCAGAGGCCAGGAACCTAAGTATATTTTTCATAAAGCTCTACTGGCAATTCTCAGCCTAGACATAGTTGCGCAGCACTGTTTTAGGTCAGAGTTTGGTTTAGAGAGTTGTTAGTTCAATTTAGTCTAGTTGTTTCTTGAAGTGCCTCTACAGGTGGGGTCTACACTACTGGTTAGAGAAGCAGTGAGCCCAGAAGAAAGCACAACTATGGAAAACTCTACCAATACCTGGTTTTCATGTTGTTTCCTCCAACATCTTTTGGTCATTGTTTTAACAATCACTGTGGAACACATTACCTTAATAAACTGTTGAAAAGATTCCACATTTGGAGAATGTCTTCAGGGGAGATACCCCTGTTCATCTCCTTCTATGGTCCTCCTTTAATTACTCATTGGGAAAGAGATCCATGTCGTACCTCTCAAGTAAAATTTTAAGCTCCAGAATTGTGTTTTCATAGAGAAAGCCAACCAGCAGATAGGCAAGCGATAAAGCAACTATTTTCCTCCAAGCACTTCTATGTGTGCTTGACTGACTTCAAAATCCATTATTGTACCGTACAAGGTACAATTTAATTCTGAAATTTGTAACTTGGACTTTGCAGCTCACTGCTTATTCTTTATCCCCCTTCGGACTACTCGTTCATACCTCATCTATGTCTATTTGTGATCTTTTCCCTTATCTCCAACAAAGTTCTCCTTTAAAGTTTCCCTTAAATTTGATTATTAACCCAGATATTCCAGTTAATTCCAGATATCATCTGTATAAATGTTACCAAGAATATGGATAAAGGAAGAGTTGGAAAAGGACATGCTACATAAAATGTGATTTATTCCATATCTCGCACTTTTATAGGATTGGTTTTTAAAAAAGGCAGATCTGCCTCAACTTACAGAACAGAAATTAAACAGCAAAATTTCATTTGACATTGACATTCGATCTGTCAATGTACCCAGGCATAAGGAGTGTTTCATAACCTCTACAAGAATGTAAGTCAGGGCTTCCCTGGTGGCGCAGTGGTTAAGAATCTGCCTGTCAATGCAGGGGACACGGGTTCGAGCCCTGGTCTGGGAAGATCCCACATGCCGCGGAGCAACTGGGCCCGTGAGCCACAATTACTGAGCCTGCGTGTCTGGAGCCTGTGCTCCGCAAGAAGAGAGGCCGCGATAGTGAGAGGCCCGCGCACTGCGATGAGGAGTGGCCCCCGCTTGCCACAACTAGAGAAAGCCCTCGCACAGAAACGAAGACCCAACACAGCCATAAATAAATAATTAAAAAAAAAAAAAAAAGAATGTAAGTCATACTCTGTATCTGGAATGCTTGAGAATAGACAAGTCCCTTTCAAATGCATTGTCTCGTTTAATCATTACAACAACCGTGAGGGAGAGAGTGTAGTCCCCATTGGAGCAGATGAGGAAGTTGAAGCCCAGAGGAGTGCAGCAGTTTGCCCAGTGTCACCCAGCTTGTGAGTGACAAGGCCAGGCTTTAGGAATGGGTTTCAAATCCACCCCAGCCATCAATCACCGCCACATGGTGGAAAGAATGTTAAAGGCGAAGAAATAGTTTCCTAGAATAAAGTGACAGCAGTCCGTGCGTCCTTCTGCAGCTGATAACTGGGGCATCAATTTCCTTTGAAATTCAGGATCCTAAATAAACAGCTTCTCTATGGAAGGTACAAAAGACTTAGTGCTGTAATTTATGATGTGGATCCTGATCTACAATTAGATTTCACAGGACCTGGAACATCAGATATAAAGAACCATTAATGCAATCTCTTTGTCAATACAGAAAATTGCTAGTTTTTTCATATCTTTACAATAACTATTTCTTATTAAAAAGAAAAATGCAATAGGCCATCTTCCATCTATAATAAGTTTGATAAGATCACCATATTTAAAAATCCATACTTAAGGCAAGTCTGCTTACCCCTCCTTCATGTCATTGATGGGAAGCGGAACCCTGCCGCCCCTGTCTAGAGCTGATGTGATGTTTATGGCGTTCAGACGCTCTGGCTGCCACACATTTTTCACGGCCCCAAGAAAGTCTCCGAGAACCTCGCTGGCCAACATTTCTTCTACGTTCATATTTTTAATGAAGAATTCTGCTTGATATGGTAACGGGAAGTCTAATTTTGGTGAAAAAGGGTATGCATATCTTTAATGAAGTAGTCTTTTGAAAGGGAAACGAAAGAACAATTTGAGATTTGTTGATTTCTGTCACAATCCTGGCTTTGGGGAACAATATTATTACTGACTTTAAAGGCTTTCTATATAACAGAGGATATATCTAAAAACACGACGTACATTAGACCCAGAATTTTATCTACAATGCAATCAAATCTAAGGGACAGCAGGGCAATTCACAATTAGAGAAAAAAAAATAAAAAGGAAAAGAAAAAAATGTCAAATCTCAAATCTGTCGCTAACTTGCCAGTGACCTGCCAGCCTCCTTGTCCTGTCAATGTACCCAGGTAGAAGGAGCATTTCCAGAACTTAGAAAAGTATTTTGTACTTGTAGTGTTTTAAAGCTGACAGATCTTCAAATACATTGTTTAATTTAATCATTACAATCTTAGGTAGTGCTATTTCCCATTTGAACAAAGGAGGAAGCTGAAGAACACAGCACCATCCTTTGTAAATAGAGAAGACATGTCAAAATATCTATACTTGCTTGTGGGTTGCTTATATATGATATGGAAAACCATATTTTTAATTTGCAGTATTACTGATCTTTTTGGAGCAGGCTAAAATGTCACATTTTACTAAAATAAATATTGATTGTATTTTCAATAAGCACTCTGAAATCATAGCTATTTCATTCTTTGGATCACTCCATAATTAAATATTCTAGAGAAATAATATTTTAAATTTCTCATGAAATTCCATATCTCACATTGTTAGAGATTTAGTTAGCTTTTTCCCTCCCCAATGTCTCATCAGTAATTTCCCTCTAAAGATGCCAAAATGAATATTTTAAACCAACCCAATGTCCCATTCAGACTCTCAATATAAGAAACTTTAAATAAATATAATTTATTTCAGCTTCTCAAATGTTACTCTTCAATTACAAACTATCATTTCCTGTATTCTGGTTGTTCTGTTAAGACAGAGGATAGCTTTCTTTTTGTTTAGTAATACTTCTGTAAGAATAAAGGCTACTTTTTTTGAATACATACTATGAGGCAGGCCAACCTAAGGGAAAGAGGTGAATTACCGTATTTAACACTCACAACCAGAAGGTAAGCAGGGACTTGTATTTTTCTCCATACTTTCAGAAAGGGAAGCTGATCTTTCGATCATTTGAATTTACCTCATATGATTTTTATCTAAGCTAAAAGAGACTGTAGATATAAAGTGCTCAATGGAGCTCCCAATATAGAGTAAGAACTGAGAAAATGGTAAACTTTAGCAATTCTTACAATAATATGCACAATTACTTGGATTCTGCCCTTTACTTAAAAGGAAAAAAAATATGTCTGGACTATACACAGATTTAAAGTCCCCAACAATAATTATATTATGTATATCCTCTGACTTATTTCATTAAAACTCATGTACTATATGTTCTTATTTCTTATACTATTTTTATCTCATGTACTATTCCATTCTTATTTAATAAACAAAAAACTAAAATTATACGATAAATAACTGAAACCTTGATGACTTCATTTATTATCAAGCCTCTTTAATATTAAAGGACATTTGATGCCAGAGATGAAGTCAAGGAGATATTCTGGCTTTCGAGTTTTCAGGAGAGTTTTCTGGAGTGTGGTGTCTCTCCCTAAAGACTAAGTTTTTCAAAGCCCTAATCACAGAAGGCTCTTTACTCATCCCCTACCCAGTAATTTATTCTGCTTATGATTTTGTTAGATTTGTTTGATGTATAGCCCATCTGCAATCTTCTAAAATATGCTATGTTTATTCTCTTTTATGTAGATAAGTTTCCTGTTTTATACTGATACATTTCCTGTTTTATACAGATAAACAGGAGCTTAATCATGCTACATTTTTCCCCATACTGAGAAACAGTCATGCAGAAAAATGTCATGAAGAACAGTTTCTTGGCAATATATAATATTTATAAATAATACCAAGTATAGTTTTTGGGTATGCTAGAAGTCGATCATCTATTAATTTCATTCAGTGAAATTTTTCTAAAAAAGCGTGCAAAACTTTTTCCTTATTATCAGTGCTACTCCTTGGAGAACTGTTACTTGGCTTTCCCTAACCCATGTGACCCTCCGTGGCTCCTTTCTGAGACTTGCGGCTGCCACGCCCTCCGAGGCTCCGGGCTGTGCAGCTGCCTGCCGTCTACCCGGCCAAGTGCTGCTGCCAGGCCTCCCAGAGATGAGTCACAGTAGCTTTCTAACTTTGGGGAAATCCCGTGCCTGCTATATTTGGATATCACAGAGGCCAAGGGAACAGTAGGCCAACAGATTGGTGGCAGGCCTCTGAGGCACTAAACCCAATTTAGAGATCACTCTATGTACTCTCCTTGAGCTCCATGCTGTATGATTCTACATGACTAATTTCCCATTAGGTCTCCCAGAGCGGGGAGTTGCACTGAGCATGGTTATCCGGATATTCAACCCTTGTTACTTCTTTCCTAACCTTATCTGGGAGAAATGGCATGTGTACAGGCCATGCTCAAAGATGTACGTCCTAGTGTCCATCGTTCCATGGATTCCATCGAGACAAGCAAGGAAACATGCCTGCCATTTGGTGCACTGATTTTCAGAGTTTGGGCCACTGACCCTTATGTAAAAGGAGGCTTTCAAAACCCATGTACTCGTGCTCCCTCAACCCTGATTTAAATAAATAGTCCCTAATGCCAACTTTCAATCCTTCAATCATCTAACAGTCTTACATTAGTATCTGCTTGAACATGGGTCCCCACATGTGTACTACGTATTGAGTACACGTGTGTGGACCCATGTACTCTGTACTGACAGATGCCTGTGTACTCTGTATTGACAGGACTGAGACCAGACTTGAGAAGGAAGAGGTTCAAAACTGTAGACCAGGCTATCTTTCAGTTTGTAGGGGCTCCCATACCTGACAAAGGGTTTTGAGTCCTTCTGAGAGCATAATAGTGAGGTTAGTGGTCCGAGCCCACTGCAATGGAAGTATATAACTAAACTGATGGATTCCCAAGGAGAAAGGGAACTTCGCAACCATTCTGCTCATTAAAGGTATTCCAAATTCTACAAGGACAGCTTGGACTGGATGCAAGTATCCAATTACAATTGGAGTCAAGAATAAAAATCTCTTTGATCCGAACATGAATACCTTCCAAAAGCCCTTGGGAAGTGGAAAAGTGGGTACAGAGTCTTCTGGCCAGGCCAGAGGAACTGGTACTTGGACTTTCTTTTCATATATGAAGGCCATTTTAAATTTTCAACTAGCACATTTGTTGTCTGCAATTATTACAGCTAAAATGCCTGGGGAAAAAACTCATGTTAAGGGTTTCAAAACCTTCCAGCAATCTTCTCCCCAATTATGTACTGCATTAGCAATTCTATCGAAATTGCTTTCTTTCATATAGTGTAAAGGTAATTTTTAACTCAGCCTTTACTGAATTATTACGAATTCCAAATTAGTAGGCTCTGATAAAATGTGTTGTGTTTGCTTATTTGTTTTCAATCGTACTAGTAAATAGAAGTAAGAATTTTCCTATCCAGGATGCACAACTGTTTTACTGTTTTGGGGGGAAAAATGCTATATCAGTTCTTCTCCTGTCACCCTCATAAATGATATCTGGTATAGTATCCCATGATTTATAAACTTTAACCACAAAGTATTTAGTGGTATGTATTTTTTCCATTGAATGCCAAAACAGGATCAGAATATTTGAGAGTGTAATTCTTGGAATCTCTCCTGTGTCCCTAACCTTCTAAACCCTTAGGCATCACTTACAATTCAAGCATGTGTAACGATAAATTGTTGTTGGACTCCAGCAATTACAGATGCATGATTAGCTATTTAGAAAGGAGACTGTGACCCAAATTATGGTTTATTTCTGTCCATCAACAACTCTTTATCATCATATACAACTAGACTACCACCGATGATAGGTTTTAAAGTAAAATAATACCAGTCATGCATTCTATGATCAGCCCTATGTCAAGCACATTTTGAGACTTAAATGATGGCATCCTTACCTCAGACTTATGAGAGAAATAGTATTCTTAGTCTCACTTTACAGATGATTTAACCAAGGCCTGGAGAAAATAAGTGGCCTCTATATTTGGCTCCCTATCCTCAGGTTTTCAGCACCAAAACACGTCATGATATTTTATAATGAGTTAAATATTGCTTAGTTTTCTACATTTTACTATTTCATTAGTTATAGTAGGTATGTGGTGCTTTAAAATCCTTAACTATGTTTTACATATATATAAAATATAATGAAATACTTCTTGCAAATAAGGAAACAATCAGCAACATATTTTTCCATACCTACCTTCTGCTGACATTATATTAATTATCAAATTATGCCTTGCAGTCTCAAAGGTACGCCTATTGTAGGCAGTTATCTATTAGAAAAAGAAAGTCATATTAAAGAAGTAAAATTCTATTTTTTGATATAAAATAACTATTAAACTCATCTTACAAAAAAAAAAAAGAAGTAAAATGTTATTTGGAAAACGAAATTCATTAAGGACAAAATGAAAACAAATTGTCGTTCTTTCCATTTTCATTATTTGTTTATATACTTACAAAATATTCCTTCTCTGGACAAGAACTCAGAGCTTTTAGCAATATTGTGGGAAAATAGATAATTAGGTCTATTTAACATGCTAAAACAACAAGTTAAAATCAGAAAAACCCTTTTATAGAAGACTGTTAAGTGCCAGTAGCAATGCAGATGCATCATTAGTAAATGGATTAACCATTACGAATTACTTACCAGAGCTGTTCTAAAATTTCAAAAAAGCCAAAACAATATATTTGTGTACTTTTAAATGGAGCTTAAGGATCATACCAGAAAGTACACTTTAAAACAAGCATGTCTCTGTGGTGTTTGCATTCAGTACTAAACTGCACACCAACCAGTCAAGAAATGTCACGAACCCTTTGGAAATCATCTCTCACAATGGGAGTACAGCAGTGAGGATCACAGTCTAAGAAGCTGATGGCAAATGCTCAAAAACACAAATCAATCCCTTCGCAGAGTCAAATATTAGTAAATGTTTGCAGAGCCAATGAACTTACATCAAAGTCAATTCAGAAGCAGCCACTGCAAACAACAAACAAAGCAAAGGCCAACAACAGGATATGGCTTCAAAAATCAAGGAATAATTAACTTTATAACAGATATTAAATCACTCAGACAGGCCTGCAGTACCTCAAAAAAACCCCAAATGATTGTGTAAAAGTCTTAGCATCCCAGCACTAGCCTTCTGGCAGTAACTGCAGCTGTAGTTGACACTGCGACAAAAAAGATAAAACTGACGCAAACTGAAAAGAAATATCTTGCATATTTAAAAACAAGTATCAAAGATTTTAATAGCATCACATATGAGCTTTAAATAAAATGCATTACACTCATCAGAAATATTATTTGAGAGAACAGCGAAAATCAGAATTTTGGGATAAAAAATTCCAAACCTTTAACAATATTTCAAAGTACATATTCTGAAACGTGTATTATTCCACAAAGATAAAAGCACTTATCTCTCCACAATTTGTCAAATTTCTTTTGAATTTAATGACTTCTTTGCTGCTCTCTGTTGGGACACGTGGTCAATTAGGTTCACACTGAACACTAAAATTAAGATTAGTCATTAAAATTAACGAGGCATTATTGTTCACAAGTAAATGAAGAAATGCAAAAACATTTGGGAATCCTCATGATTTTAAAAGTTTACCCTGCAAAAAATTTAATAATATTCTCAGTGGAAAAAAAATACTAGATACTATTTGTTATAATATCTCAAAGCTAATGCTCAGAAAAAAAGGTTAAACATTTTCAAATTAATGGCAATATTTTTCTGGCTAGCCTTCCCATAATTATCACAAATTTCATTATTGTAAATTTCATAAATTCTAATAAGTTTTTTTTAATCAGAGGCTACACAAGAGAGTGAAGAACCTTTCATGAATCAGGAGGAAGAATTTTATTATCTGAATTTATATTTAATGCTTAATTTTAACAGCTATAACAGAATGCAATTCTTCTATGACTTCTAATGAGATATTTAAATACTGTAATATCCTCAATCAAATTCTACTTATCATGATGATGTGAAGCCCTTCATAGCAAAGAGGTATGCATGTTTGTGCACTTTCTGATCCCCTATTTCTAAAATAGTGGCTGATCTATTTTAGATGCTTAATAAGTAGCTACTGAATAAATTAATTAGTGGATATATATGATTAAATATTAGTTTAAGATATGCAAAATCTTTTGACTATATTATTAACAGGATATTTTTAAACACTGAAAATATATTATATATGGATGTAGAAATGAGTTATTTACAGATAAATCAATACTTGTGTTAGATGAAAGAGATGCTAAGTGTTCATAATCTTTTTTTAAAATTTAATTAATTAATTAATTAATTAATTTATTTATTTATTGGCTGCATTGGGTCTTTGTTGCTGCACTTGAGCTTTCTCTAGTTGTGGCGAGGGGGCGCTACTCTTCGTTGCAGTGTGCGGGCTTCTCATTGCAGTGGCTTCTCTTGTTGTGGAGCACGGGCTCTAGGTGCACGGGCTTCAGTAGGTGTGGCACGTGGGCTCTAGAGCTCGGGCTCAGTAGTTGTGGTGCACGGGCTTAGTCGCTCCGCGGCATGTGGGATCTTCCTGGACCAGGGCTTGAACCCGTGTCCCCTGCACTGGCAGGCAGATTCTCAACCACTGCGCCATCAGGGAAGCCCTCATCATCTTTTTAGATATTATTTGATACATATTCATAACATTGTATGTTGGTAGTAAGGTATAATGCACCCCTGTGAATCCTGGTTCAACACATGTGTTTCTCTCCTACCCTAGCCTCTTGCTTCTCTCCAACCAAAGTAACCATTTTGGATTTTGTGTTTATCATCCCATCCATTTTAAATATAGTTTTATTATCCATGCATGTATGCTTAAAATATATTGTCCATTTTTCTGGTTTTTGAGCGCCTATAAAAATAGTAAACTGTATGCAGTCTTCTGGGGTTTGTTTGGTTTTTTCCAACATTACGTTAAAAACATTCATTCATGTTGCCAGGCAAGCTTAAGTTCATTGCTGCTATAAATGTTCACTGTGTGAATACTCCACAATTTATCTAGTCTCTTGCTGCTGGACTTCTGGATCTCAATTGGTTTGTGGGTTTCCAGTGTTTTCCTATACAAACATTGCTCAATGAACATGATTGTGCATGCCTTTGGGTGGACATTTGCAAGTGTTTTTTCTTTTTTTTTTTTTGGCCACGCTGCGTGGCTTGCAGGATCCTAGTTCCCTGACCAGGGATTGAACCCGGGCCACAGCAGTGAAAGCACCAAGTCTTAACCACTGGACCGTAAGGGAATTCCCTGCAACTGTTTAAGTGCATATCTGGAAGTGGGACTGCTAGATCATAGGGTACAGTGATACTCAGCTATGTGAAATATTCCGTTTTCCAACCCACATCCACTGCAATGACCTTTACTGAGGATAAAATTCTCACTGTGGTTTTAATTTGAATATTCCTCCTTAACTGATGAGAGTAAGTTTCTTTACTTAAATGGCATTGATGTCTCCTCTTTGGTGAAATGTCTGTTCACATCTTTTTCTTATTGAAATTGTAGGAGTCCTTTTTTATATTTTACATACTTATCATTAGTCAGCTATATATATTCAAAATATCATCTTCCAGCTTGTGGGTTGTCTTTTCTTTAATGTTTTCTTTTGATGAACAGAAGTTCACAAGTTTAATATGGTAAAATTTATCAATCTTTTCACTTAAATAAAAAAATTTAGGTGTTATTTAAGATCTCTTTCCCTCCCCCAAACTCAGAAAGATACTCCTCTACAGTTTTATATAATAGTTTAAATTTTTGCTAAATCCTTAATCTACCTAGACATGAGTTTTGTATTTCCTGTGAAGTAAGAATCTAATTTTATGTTTGCCATATGGCTGAGCACCAGTCAATAAATTGACCTCCTTTTCCCTAATCTGTGATCTCTGGCACCACCTCTTTAGACATATATCATTGTTCTTTATGTAGATGGATCTGTCTCTGGGCTCCCTATTTTATTCATTGGTTAATTTGTCTATCCCTGTATCAATACAAACTTATGATTGATTACTACATATTTACAATAAATCTTGCTATCCGGAAAGGAAAGAAATCTTTCCCCTTTTTATTCTTCTTTAAACATGTCTTGATTTTGCTTTATTACCTTCCTTATAAATTTTAGAATTAGTTGCCAAGTTCCATGAAATAACCTACTGAGATTTTTTTATTGGAACTGCATTGAATCTATAGATCAATTAGGGGGAAAGTGATGCTGTCATGATTTTCAGTCCTCCTATCCCTGAATGAACTATCTTTTCATTTATATAGGCATTCTTTAATATCAACAAAGTTTTATAATTTTTCCCATACAGAACTTGCATACCTTCTGTTAGATTTATTCCAAGTACATTATAATTTTGTTGCTACTAAAAAAATGGTATCTTTTAAAATCATGTATTTCTCTCAGTACTTGTTATTTAATGAATAAATATAACTAAATTTTTTATATTGATCCCATAGCTTACTGCTAGGCTTTCTGAAGATTTTAATAGCCTATAGACTCTTTATATCATTGACTATTCCATTTCTTCCTTTCGAATAGTTATAAATTTCTTTTTCTTTCTTTACTGCACTGTATAGGACTTCTAATATATTCTGTAATAGATGTGATACAGGGGGTCATACTTGTTTTGTTCCTGAATTTAAATGGAATTCCTCTAGTGTTTTCCCATTAAAAAATGATGTTTGCTATTATTTTTGATAAATAACCTATTAGGTTAAGGAACTTCACTTATATTCCTAGTTTGCTAAGAGTTATTTTTTTCTTATCAAGAATAGGTGTTGAATTTTATTAAGTGCTTTCTCTGAATCTTCAAGGTGATTGTGTTTTTCTTTTTTAATCTAGCAAGGTGGTGACTTACATTTATATATTTCTTTTATAACTTTACTGAATATTTAAAAAATTATTTTGACAATAACTCCAAATAACTTTCTTTCTTATATCTACATATATTTCTATCTTATATCAACATTGCCTTAAGAAAGCAGATTTATAGATAGAAATCACTGAAATGTCATGTTAATACAAACTTCAGTTCAAATGAAGAAACACCTTCTCTCAGCCAGCATGGAAGCTCATATCCAGAGTCCACGGCTGACTAAAACTTTGGAGAAAAACTCAAAGCATGTAATCTCCTGAGAATCTGCAGAAATTCTACAAATTTTTGGTGGTAGAACACATGCCACGCAGGACATATACAAACTCCTGGCAATTCCACTAGCAGTTCCTAGGCTGGTGCCCTGGCCACTACCAGTAAGCTTTTATGGAATTGAAGAGTTAAATTCCAATTTAAGATCCTAGAGGCATCTAGGCATAAAACTATAGTAGGCCTCTCCTGCCATTAATTGCCATTCTAATTCTGATTTTGTTAGGTATAGTAAAGAGTGAAACGCTTTTAGCTTTTATATCCATTCATTAAAAAAAAATTAATTCCCATTAAAGGTTCGATGTCATCATTGTTTTTGTTATTGTTTCAATTTCTAATATCTTCCAGGTATGCTATTAGGTACTGGTAAAAATCTGATTAATTATAGCACCATCATCACTCCCAAAGTAAAGGTCAAACATATCCGCATGGCTTACAGAGCCCTCAAAGATCTGCTCCTACCAACATCAACACCTCCGTTCCCATCATTTGCCCTCTGGAGTGCATCCTGTCCTCTAGCCACACTAGCAGTTCTCTAAGACTATGTGGTTATGGTTATGCCTCCAAGATTTTGATGTGCTGCATCTTCTGCCTAAAATAGCCTTCCTTCTGCTTAGTGAATTTCTATTTACCCTCTTGTAACTCTGCATCAAACGGCACCTTCTTATTATAACAGTTATGTCAGTGCTGGCTAAGTTTGAGTTTCCATTCCAGTGCTTCAACCCCTGAACTGTAAGACATGGCAGGGCACAGCTACTCTTCATCTTTCTACCACCGACACCTATCATAATGTTCAGCACATGGTAGGGGCTCAAAAGACGTCTCCTTAATGACTGAATGAACATGAAAACTGAAATTAAAATTTGGAGAAAATAAGTGTTTTAAGTTTTTGTTCATTTTCTTAAATAGAATTCACAGTAATTTATTTCTTTTAAGTACCTTTTAATTTTTTTCACTAATTTAGATGGCGCTTTTTAACATAAAAGCTGAAACAAAAAACTCTGTAGATGAACAGAAAGGAATGGTACATTTCCAAATGTTATCTAGTGTGTTTTCATGCATAGAATACTGAAAACCACTGCCATGTAATTTTAATTACAACATTTGAAACTCAAATTACAAAAAACCAAGAATATAATTTTGCTCTTTCTAAGTAAATTACCTCAATGACTGTTGGTTTCCCCACATTTTCAGCTGTTGGAGACCCATATAGGACTCCATCACTGTATGGTGTCCTTTGGATATATCGAAGCCATCCAGGCCGGTCTGGGTAACCCATTAAATTTGTGTTAAATGTTATGGGATCATTACTAATCTCCCCTAGGTAAGAAACACAGAAGTAAGATATAAGACAGTTATTTTCACATGTTGCTTTGATTGTTTCAATAAAAATATGTCTGTCTAAAATTTTTTTTCTTAACATTTGTAGCAAATTAAATACACACCAAAAAAAAATCCATCTGGGAATTTGGATTAGGGCCTCATGTAAGAAAAAAATCCTTTTGGTTGTTTAGTTAGTCTAGAAATCTGATTCAACAAAGAAAGCATATTCATACAATTTGGGGGTAAATTTCCTTTTCCTTTTTGGGGGAGGAGGTCACATAGCAGTGGAAAAGTTCTACCAATGAGACAACTATCTTTCAGGAAAATCCCCTAATCATGTTGATGTATTCATTCTTCTGAGAAACCTTCCTTTCATGAAACTCTGAACACTATCAAACTCATCTTAAGGGATATCTCAAAATTATAAAAGCGTCATCAAAACAAAAATTATGTAATTTAAAAACAATGGAGGATGAGTTGAAAAAATCCAAGTCCAAATCCAAAAGAACTGCAATAACATGACATTTATTAATAATAAACAATAATAATGGTGTCATTTTATTAGCATGTGCCTGGCCTCTACAGGCACTATTTCATCTGATTTTCAAACATACCAATGAAAGTAGTACTCTTATTAGCCCTAATTTTATTGATGAAATATGTAATTTTCCATGTTAATTCTTCATGGCCATACTAAGTGGTGAAACTAGAATTTAATCCTGGCTGACTCCAGAAACTATGCTCTTAACTATGTTTTTTTCTCCAATGTTGAAGCTGCTGCTCACAAGGTTTAGCTATATAGTTTTGCAAAAATAGAATGCCCCTCATGAGAAAACATTTTTTAAGTAATTGATGAAAAGACTGCCTTGTTTCTTGAATGCTGGTGAGAACATGCTTAACTGTATTTTATGAGTGTTTTCAAGTATGCTATTCATCATATAATCCACAAAAATAATATTTATATTAATTCTAATGCTATAATTTTCAGAAATTCATTTTTATTTGTTACTTAAGTAAGAGTCATAATAACAATGTATTTTCTCTTGCTATTCTTTCTGTATCTTCGTTAATTTGATGGCATTTGTGACAATCCAACATAACATAATTTAAACCAATAGTAAATTAAATAGGACTTCATAACTGGTATTACTTTGAAGAAAAATTAATCTCCATTATATGATTATGAAGTTATATAAAATTATCTCATATTGTAAAAGTTTTTTTGAGAACTCTTTCTTAATACCATATTTCATTCTCTTCTACAACATATGTACAGTTTTCCAAAACTCAATGTACTATGTAAGACTCTAAGTCTTAATGTGGAAAACTGTAATTGTACATCTATAATTATTTCTCTGAGAATAGAGGTAGGTCATTTGTCAGAAGCACAAAACTCAAGACTAGGAAATCAGAAATACGCTTTCTTTAAATTTCAAAAAAGGAATTATTTCCTTCGGTAATTAAATTTCTAATCTTAAAATGGGAAATATTCTATAACAATCAATTTATCACATATCCAGACCATGTCAAATAATGTCAGTAACATCTGATCATGTATCATCTAGATTATGCACATCGAACAAAAAGAAAAATTTAGTAAATTAACCACTTTTTTTCCCACCAGAACATACCAGGTTTTGGGTAAGGTGGAAATTCCCCCTTAAAATACTCTCTTTCCAAAACATGAACAAAGAGGACACCTGCAGATGGGTAGACATTCCGATCAGAGTGCACCTTGGAGAAAATAGTGTACACTGAAAACAAAGAGGGAAGATAAGAGACAGAAAGACAAATAATGAGCTCTGCTTTTGAAAATTCACTTACACTGTAAAGAAGGGTTTCACTATGTAGAAATTTCTGAGAAAACTGAAGCAACATGCAAGATTGTTAAGAAGTTTGTTTTAAAGGGGAGTGGTTTTAGGACAAAACATGGGACAACTCTCAACTTGCTGTGTTTATAGACTTTTCAAATATTATGTAAGCAGAATTAGGCACATTTAATATTTTAAATTATTATTAAATAATAAAGACATCCATGAAATCTCTTTTGTAATTTTTGTGGAGATTATTACCAACAAAATACATCATGAGAACTGACCAGCTATATAATTGCTACAGTATATTTTTTCTTTTTCCTTTTTTCAAAGCAAAGTATAAAGAGTCATTTTTAAATGGTAACAATCTCCACCGTATTAACTGTTTGCCAGACAGAGCATATCGGACTACATAATACCATTGATATATGTAAGGTGACTTTCATATATATTGATACTTATAAAAATGCATTGGATACTCTTTCTTTGAGTATTATTCCCCCCCTATCTTTCCTGGAAGTGATTTATTCCACTTTACCTGATCTCGACATTTAATAATTTACACATACAATCTAGTCTATTATGCTACCTCCTAAATAAGCAATAACAATTACATAATAAAATTCAGCGCAAATCATTTCTTTAAGTGAAATGGGGCAGATTTCATGATTTACTGGTTACTTACAATACATGATGTGAGTACATTAAAATGACCAAATTGGTTTGATTAGTTTCAACTTATCGTCTTTTCCTCTGATATCATCATCTCCACCAACACATTACTGCCATTACCCTTGTCACCTCTACAATCTCTTTTGGTTTTCTATCTTCCTGTTTGGCTACTGGCTGCAATTTTTAAACAAATAAACCGTATCAGGCAAGTTCTTTCTCTTAGTCACTGATGGATTTGTAAATGTAGTAATTAACCTTAAGAACCCAAGGCTGCTCACTCCCGGGCTCACAACTAACTAAAAGCCCTTGGATGGCAAAATCACTGACAGTGAATTTTTCAGCATAAAAATAGGAACTCCCACAAAAATGTTTCTTTATCTGTGAAAACTTGCCCCTACAGTTCTGTGGATGGCTGCCAAAAATGGGGAACTGAACTAAAATATTTGGCTTGTAGCTTCATGTATCCATAGCTTTACTACTAAAAACACAACTTCAAAGGCTGTGGTAACGGAGGGAAGGAAGCGGCAAGTTAGGTTTAAACTAGGTACATAGGGAGACTCATTCTTTCCTGACTTGTTTTGTACTAGCACTGGTAAGCATTCCCATGGCATTTAGAGTACCCATTCTCTCTCTATCCAAGAGAAATTTACTCACCTGTGAAAATGGTCCCGTTCCAAAAAAACAAGAATATGTGAATCACAGAAAAATAGTGAGGATGAGAATTAGAGATTTTTCACCAGCTGGATTCCATGGCATCCGCTGAATGCTAGGTGCTGTGGAGAATGTGAAGATGAAGGAGACCCAGTCCCTGCCTTTCATGAGCTCACCATCTGGTTTGGGAGGACAACACCCCCCTAACTAGGTATGACCCCAGAGAGAAAAACTGCTCTGGCAAGACCTGGAAAGATGGTGAAGAGCAATGGAAGCTGGAAAGACCTGGGAAAGGTTATATAAGAAGTAGAATTCAATATGGCTTTTAAAGTACTAGCAAGATTCTGATACTCAGAGATGGGCAATTTCAGCGGTGAAATGTGCAAGATACAAAAGTGGGATACTGCGGGGCCCTTTCAAGAAAGGGAATTAAGCCAGTAATGCTAGATCCTGGTGGGGGGTAGGAAAACTGGGAAGATGAGTCAAATTATGGAGAGCTGTGAACTCCTGGTGAGAAGTTACTTCATTCTATACGGAAAGGTGTTTAAATTCTAGATCACAATCTTCCATCCAAGGCACAGGAATGTTTTGCATAATTCAAAGGAATCTCTTTGGAGCTTATCCAATTTATTCTTTCTAGAGATTAAAAACACCTTGAAGTCCAGCACTGAACTTTATTTACCTTTGTTATTTTCTCGGCACCTAGAAGGTGTCTGGCATATGTGAATAATTTTATAAATGGATGAATACATTCTAATACAAAGCACTGTAGAGGGAAACACAGTTCTTATGTTTGTGGACTAAATATATATAATACTTACTTCATTTTCAGTTTTGTAACTTAAATTAATTCTCATATGTGTGTAGCAGTTTATGGGTTACCATCTTCCATTTACATTATAAACTACTAACAGTCTCCCGTAGCTTTTGCTGCCATAAGGTGGTAAAAGCTAGCTTATAAATCAAAAAGAAAGGTTGTTCATATTAATAATATTGAAATGATTCTATTTTCTATATGGCCCATGGTAGGGCCTAAAATAGAACCATAAGAGGGTACTTGTCACTGCTTATTACCTCACTTCAAGGACTAGCGTAGAACATCTCACTTTCTGCTTTCATAAACAAACAAACAAACAAAAAAATTTCTACAATCTACAGAGCCAAACCACAATCTACCATGGCCCTCCTGGGTTTTAAGATGACATGCACATTTCTTTATTCATGTGTACAACTGCCTTTCTGCAATCTGCTGAACTGCATACTTGCTGGTCAGTTACCTTGGCAACTCTGCAGTAAAGCCTGCTTCACTGTAAGTATAGTATGCCATTCACTTTGAGAAAAACATGATACAGATGTATGACACAGTCATCATCTAGAAATGGAAGATGACTAAGCCACTATGTTTTGTTTGTGAAAATAATACTTCCTTTCTGTAGCATCAGTTTAAATTATGGGGACCCATACAACATTTTAGAGAAGTGCCCTTTACCTTACCTTTCCCATTTGTTACTTGCAAAACAAATAGCTCTTCAACAGAGGCTATTTGGGCAGTATTTACACCTAGCTTCCTTTCAAAAGCAACAAGTAACACAGAGAATTCAGTTATGGGCTCTTGTTCTAAACATGAGCGATATAAACAATACTGATAGGGTTTGCACTAACACCAAAAAAGGCTGTTACTTAACAGTGGACACATGTTGCACTCACATATGTCTAGGTAGTACTCACAAACAGTAAGCTTGAAGCATATTGTTTTCCCTAAAAGAAAGTCTTGAAAACGAAATTGAAACACTTGAAGAATCTCTGAAATACACATTGCTAAAAAAAAAATCTCTGAACAGTCTCTGAAATATACAAGCAAACAGCAACATGCTAATCAAGCTGAGGTCACAAGGTCTGGCTGCTCTGTGTATTGCATGGCTCTCCAGTCCTCTAGGGCTGCAAATCCATTCTCTGCAAACACATGCCACTGGATACAAATGAAACTGGAAACTAGTCTGTGGCTAAATCCGTGCAAATCCATCACCATTAATGGACAAAACAATTAAACCAAAAGTCCAACCCACGGGGGGTCAAAAACATCACCTTCAAACCTCAAGGGTAGCTAGATTTGCAAAGATTAAAAACTGAAGACAGGTAGTCATAAATAACGGAATTTTTTAAAGGAAAAATTACATATCTGAGTTGAGAAGAGCAAAAGGATATGTGGGCAAGTGGCCGGGGTTATATTTCACCCTCCCTAAATGCAGGTCCAATATTCCTTGTTAACATGCTACCAAAATCTTTCTATAAAACTGTTCCCTGTATGTTTTAGTCATAAGGCATAGAAACTACAAACCATTTTCGACAATGTATCTTATGGGACAGCACAGAGCCAAGAACCAAGTAACAGAAGGTGATGGCGGTAGCAATAAAGTGGGACCTCATGCTAGCTAAATAGCATCCTGTCTTCCTTTATTAATAGTCCATTTGAAATTCTCTCCCTATGGGAGCAACACTGAGATGAAAATATGAGGGTGCACATTTGTGTGCTTATTTACAATTACTTAAAAACAAAAGCAAATCTGGATGTGTTTAGTAAACATCAAATTTTGAAAGGGTTGTGGTGGTGCACTGCTAACGAATCTAGAGCATAACACTCCACAATTATCACGATGATTTTTTTAACGGCATATGCATGTGCACAGGCACATACAAAGTCCGGAGAACACCTCCCAGCCCTTTTTCTGCATCAAGAACAGGGACATGACTATAAAGATAAACTGGCTGCTGAGTGTGACACCCTACAAGTCTCAGCTAGATTTAAGTCTTAAAGTCTCCTCTCCTCTGAAGTCATAAAGGATTGTCAGTATTCATGTCAAGGTGATCTCTCTCTCTCTCTCATAGATGCTTTATCAACAAATTAATCACTTTAAAATGTCCACTTACATCATCATTTTCTAATTTTTGCGGTTTGAGAGAATACAGTAAAATCTCAGTTTAGCAGGAACCCCAACGAAGGAAACATTTTAGAGAGCTGAGTTTTCTAAAGTACTCGGCGGTCGATCCTTCTTCATTATGGCATAAGATCATCATTGGCGCATCAATTATTGCACTCCCCTCTATAATACAATCATGCCCTTATGGACTGTTTGGTTGCCTTGTCATTCCAGTACACTAGCGGGTCACCGTCTGCTAATGCTTTTTAAGGCTGTGTGTTTTATAGATTTTCTGTTTCCTCATCTGTAGACACGTTGTCAGCTGTCACTTCTCATTGCTATCCATATGTTTCCTGTAACAGCTCCTCTATCCCTTCTAATTTGCTGCTATTAATCTGCTGCAGGTTTAGAAACCAGGCTACCAAGTGAGGTGGGATTGCGTGTTAAAGTAAGAGCAAATTTGTACTGTTTTAACGCACGCAGGGCTCTGTTAGGTGTGAAAAACAGGAGCCTGCGTTTGCTGCATCTATTTTGGCTACCCAGAGACCCTTTTGTGGTGTATTTCCTGACTCTTAGTTGACACAGTATACTTCTGAAAAGATGATCGTACTATAATTGGGAGACAGCCATTACTTGAGGAGGTGGCAACATAAACTCTATGTATTAAATGTATTCAGAAATAAATAAGTGTACCACAGAAAGTCTTAATTCAACCCATATGTTATGTAAACAAACTGTCAAATCAAAAGGAGGGGATTTAATGTGCTGTATAAAATAATTTCTTACATATTCGATGTGTGGGAAATATACTGCATAATTTAAACAGAGATCTATTGATTAAGTGATCTATTACCCTTAGCAATAGCTAAATCAGCCTAAGAACATAACACACTAAAATAAGTAATTTATTAATAAGAAACTGAAGCCTATTTCCAAAAGCATTTCAATTTTGTTAATTTGCCTCTCGTGTTCAGAGAGTTTTAAGACGTAAGCTACTCATTGGGAAACATGACAAGGGTGCTTTAACTGAGTGCAAATTAGTTAAATAAGACAGTGCATATTTTCCAACTGTTCATAGTATTGCCTTAATAGTAAGTATTATTTGAAAAAAAATTTGGATAAGAATGATGAAGAAGACTTTTAAATATGTTTAAAATACAAAGATAATACTGAATAGCCACTTATCTGGTACAGCTTTTAAGATAAACTTTTGCCTAAGCAACTAGGTATCCCAATTCCTCAAAATCCTATTTACAGAAGAGACACCACGTCCCTGCTAAAGAACTGGAATATTATTAAAAAGAAAGTTACACAAAAAATACAATTGCTGAAAACTTATTTTACTATATGATCATCTCTGATAATTAGAAACTGTAAGTACGGACAGAAAAAAATAAGACTTGCCTTCTCTTTTATAGTTTTAATAGCTAAAAGCTCTTTATGAGGCTCAGAGCCCCTGTATACACAGCACTCCAAGAAGCTGCTACCAATTAATGGGAATTGATTATAAGAGATGAATTCCATTTGATATCTCTGCACCAAGAGAACTCATTTCAGGGTTTTCAGAGCTTGATATATTTATGGTTTCCTTCCTAATTTATTTTTCAATGTGTTATTTCTATAGTCTAATTGAAATTTAATTACTAAACCAGATAATGTCTGTAGAAAAGTAGTTTGAAAGGCATCAATATGCAGCCAGGTACACAACCTGTTTTGGTTTTGTTTTTTTTTTTCCTCTTTAAAATTTACCTTGTGTTTTATCAATCCAGCTTTATAAATCTTGGCTTAGAATCAAAAGCTTTTCTCGGCAGTCTGCCCTTCACCCCTTAAGTTCACTCAACATCAAAGTACTGAAGGCCATTCATTGGGCAGTGGTCAGCTATTGTTTTATTTCAGTCACGGATAGTCCACACCTGGGCTCTAGAGCTCATCATGGGGAAGGCATTAAATTGCCTTTTAAAACTTCACTCCTCTAAGAGATAGGACCACTTTTCTCTACATGAGGTAGAAAAGAAACCACTACTTGGATCTTTTTCTACAAGAAGCAGAAAGGTTACTTTGTGAGATTCCCCTCCCCTCAACCAAAGCCACTTACTAAAACCATTTTTCTATACTAGAGTTAAATATCTTGATTTTTCCATAGAATGATCATGTGTTTGTTTTGTTTTGTTGTTTTTTTCTTAAATGTCGGCTGGAAAGTGGTTGCAAACCATTTTTAATTGGTAATCAATAAACTTGGTCTCATAGAACACTGCAATTGAAAGGGGCTTTAGATGCCATCCTGTCAGGGCGTGCCAAATAACTTTCTCTACTAAGAGACAAATCATTGCATTACTTCCTGCTTGGATATGGCCTCAGCATTCTACTCAATCCAGGATTCCTGACAGATAACATCAATCGGAGTTTGCATGCAAAGAACCAAGTTCAGTCCTTCATCTTATAGTTAACAAAATTGAACCCAGAGAGGCTGAATGACAGGTTCAAGCTTACAGGACTAGTAAGAGGAAGAGCCAGGACTTGAACCCAGGGTAGTTAACGTATTTTGTTGATTTGCTAACATGAGGTAATACATTTGGTGGCTGTCCATTACATTATTACAACCCACTTAAGTAAACTCATTACTCTCTGTGTAAGATATTTTAATAATGCAGAACTATAATGATAGGATTTAAATTAGAGGAGGAAACCAGGAAGGGAGAAGCTAAAGAATGAGTTCAAGAGAAACTGAGGAAATAAGAGAATGCGATAATCTGAACTGGTTACCTCAAGATGTATTGATCATTTCGATTTTGAGAACTACAGTTATGGCTCAGGTTCCAAGGAGAAAATCAGTTTGAGGTCCAGAGGGAGCATGAAGTTTGAAAAAGGAAGAGATGGAGATTCTAGAGAATGCTATGGTAAAGGCCTTGGAATAGTACATTTCACTAAGAAGAGCACCATAGTAGATGACTCAGCTGAGCTTGACAGCCGGTTAGAGAGTACCTTTATGTAAAATCAAATAGGAATGGAGGGACACGCTTAAAGAGGACAGAAATTCTAGGGATCAATATTAAAAAGAAGAAACTGAAGAAAAGGGAAAGACTGCAATTTAGTGCAAAATAGTGTGAAGTGCAGAGGAAGGGTCTTTACTGATCTCGTGTGAGGCAGCAGGAATCAGGGCAGGTCCCAAATCCCTGGGAGATGACAGAAGTAAATTGCAGATGGCAATACTGAGGGCCATCTGGGGCCATAACTGGTAAGATTAGAAAACAGGAAGGGGCTTCCCTGGTGGTGCCGTGGTTAAGAATCCGCCTGCCAATGCAGGGGACACGGGTTCGATCCCTGGTCCGGGAAGATACCACATGCCACGGAGCAACTAAGCCCGTGCGCCGCAACTACTGAGCCTGCGCTCTAGAGCCCGCGAGCCACAACTACTGAGGCTGTGTGCCACAGCTACTGAAGCCCATGTGCCTAGAGCCGGGGCTCAGCAACAAGAGCAGCCACCACAATGAGAAGCCCGCGCACTGCAATGAAGAGTAGCCCCCGCTCGCCGCAACTAGAGAGAGCCCGTGCGCAGCAACGAAGACCCAATGCAACCAAAAATAAATAAAATAAAATAAAAAGAAAACAGGAATAGTGGATGTGCCGAAGAAGCCAAAGGCCCTCAGCCTGATTAAGGAGCAGCCCAGATAAGGTAGTTGGGGGTGATTCCCTTGAAGGAAACAGAGAAAATCCTTTGAGAATATCTAAGGAGGGTGTGGGGAAAGGACTGTGGGACGATACGCTTAGATCCTAGAACAAGTGAGTCTAGTGCTTTTGAAAACGACTATTTGTTAACTTTTCATGAGAGTTTACTGTTATAAAACTCTGTTTTCTTTTCGATATTAGAGATGAAAATTCCTTAAAAATGCAAAGGTGTTTGTGGGTTTGTTTCAAAGACAGCAGAGTAGAAAAGATGCTGGGAGCCTTGGTCCTACTGTGAAACAGATCTGGGAGTAGAAGATTCTAGCTGAGGAATAATTTGATGCTAGCTGGAAAAAAGTCAAGTGACCCGCAACTCAGAAATGTAAGAAGAAAATGAGGTAAGCCAGGAATCACTCCTACAAGATACCTAGAAAGTTTTATATGGCAGTAAGGCCATTTTATCACATAAAATTACTGCTCTTTTCAAAATATTTTAAAATTGTTGTTTTTTTTAATAGATATTCTGGTTACCCCAAAGTTATGGAAACTAGGCTACTGTTCTGCTAATGTTCTGTTCATGACCACATATAGCCAAAATTGTGTGTGTGTGGGGGGAGGGGTGAGGGTACAGTTAAGAGGGATTATAAAGACAAATAATCCAGAAATATTAAGTGAAAGCTCATATTGATAATTGATATTTTTAAAACAACTAATCTTTTGGTTATTAAGTAAGTCTTTTTCTCCCTGATAAAATGCATTATTTCAAAGGTCCTGACACATTGCTAACGAACACATTAAAGATAGGGAAGAAAAATTTAGAAGGACAATCAATCATTCAAGGGTCAGGCCATCTTTTCAATAGAAAACAAATGCCATCTAATTAGTTAATAGCAAACATACCAATTTGGTTTTGCAACAAAAATCATTCAAAAAATCACCCACAACTAGCCAAAATATTTTATGACCATTTTTCTAAGGTTATGTAAATACTGTTTTTAAACGATTTACGTTAAATGTACTTCTTAATGTTTTTCAATGTTATAAGTAAATTGTTATAATAACCACACTGGGACAATTTTCATAAGTGGCAAGCTAGTGACTGGATAAGGGGCAACAATAGGTTAAAAACAAGAATTATTTTTGGTTAAAAAAAAGGGAAAACTACAGCAAAGGAAAAAAACTTGGAGAATAATGGATTACGAACACAGAGGATCAGAACTTTTAGAAGATTAGGAAAACAAAATTTGATTTTTTTCAGATTGACTTATCAAAAAAAAAAAAATCCACACATGACTAAAAAAGCAAAAGGACTATTGGAAGCGGACATTTAATTGACTCCCCAAAAGGGATTCAGATTTACAACCTAAACTCACCATCTTTCTTCCCAGCAGTCATTTTTCTGCTGATAATAAAACTGTTGGCCTGTTTGGTCTTCCAGTTAACTGTTCCATTTATGCCATCAGCACAGCTTAATAAAAAAGCTTTTCAGAATAAAACAAATGCACAAAAAATGAAATTAATGTCAAATTAAAATGACTATCACAAATCACCTACTACAATATTAACTGGTATCAGATTCCTTCCAGCCCCAGCGAGCTGTTTAATTCCATTCAATAAATATTTGTTGCATGTCAATACAAGGAATATATGGGGATACAAAGTAAAGACACAGTTCCTGCCCTCCAAGGAGCTTACAATCTATAGGGATTGATAATTCATGTACCAAAATATATATGTAATATATAATATAGTGTATATGTATAGCAATTACACATATACACACAGTGGTAGAAAGCATAGCTGCTACAATAACACTGAGAGGGGAAGCAATTTTCCCTGGCTAGGAATGTTGTGATAAGTTTAAAACGTCTTTTAAATTTACAGTTGAGTTTTGGAAACATTACACTGGCAGCAATGAACAGAATCAGGGTTAGTGGATACTAAATAGGGGGATATCTCTGGAGTGTAGATTAGCAGTCAGCCCATAATCAGGGGTTGAAGAAAGGAAGAGTAAAGGTGGGGCCAGTTACAAGACATCATGGGAGAGATACTGACAGTACTTCTCAAATTGCTGGATGTGGGCTAAAAAAAGAATCAATAATGGCTTTGAAGTTTTGATCGAGGATGACACAGAACAGTGATATATTAGGAATGCCAAAAAGGAGTCCATTTCAGGAGAAAGATGACAAATTTATTTGGGGATATGTTAAATGTGGGGTACCAGTTGGATATCCAGGTGAAACCACCTAAGAAGAAGATGGAAATAGAACTCTGGTTCACAGGAGAATCTAAGGCAAGGATGCAGATTTGAAGTTCATCACCAGAGAAATGACTGTTGAAGCCAAAGTCCCAGTGCAATTCCTTAAAGAGATCATGCTCTCAGGTAACACGCATTAGACTGTCAGGTACAAAATGATCTGGAGAAGATACACATTCACGTTCTTGACCTATTTGCCTATACTATTTCCAATCATCCAAACTACCAATCTTACTGCTTACTCTCCCATTTTTCATCCTTATCTTCCAGACTTGATATTTAGGTACCTTTTTCCTAACTACAACATTGGGTCAACATCTCATTCTCCCTTCCTCTAGCCATCTCAGATATGTTCCCTTTGAGTTCAGCTCAGTTCCCAAATCCCCCAGGGTGTACCCCGTAGTTTTGTCCTAGCTTCTGGAGTTGAAATATATAGCAAGAAGGAATGCACGAAAAGTGGGAGGGACAACAAAGGCAGAAGAACATGTTAATAAATACATTTACATAGCAAAAAACAGAGGATAATTCAGCAAAGAAATAAGAGACAAGGCGGTCAGAGAGGTTGGACAACTGAGCCTGAAGTGTCATATACATATGTCAAAGGAAGAGTTGTCAAAAAGGAGAGTGTGATCAACATCCTCACTTACTGCAAAAAGGTCAAAGAGGATGAGAGCTTAGAAAAGATTGCTAGATGTGAACGGGGAGAAGTTATTGGTGACTCCTTGAAAGTGGAGTTCCAATAAAGTGGTAAGAGTAGAAGCCAGACAACAAAAGGCCAAGACGTAGATGCAACAAACAGAGTTAATCTTTTAAGAACACTGGCCAGAATAGGGAAGCAAAGAGATAAAATGATATGGCAGACTGAGGAGCAGCAAGGTAGAGAAAAAGATTGGTTATTTTAGTGTAGGGAAACAAATTTTGTTTATAAGCTGAGGAAAAGACATAAGGAGAGAGAAAGAGACTAGGTGTAACGAAAAGGAACATAAATGATGAGACACAATCCCAGAAAAACTAGAATGGGTGGGACCAAGCAGAAACATACAATATACACATACTTGTATATTGTACAGCATATACAAAGCATATATGCTTTATACAAGCATATAAAGAAAATACTTCATGAATCAGAGAGTAAGGACAAGTGAAGAGAGAAACATTTGTTGGGGTACAGGACACTTAATGTTGAAAGGGTTCCTCACCCTAGTAAATCAGAGATGAAATGGTTATTTCCTTCTCAAACTGAATTTTGAGTAAAATTCTGAACTTAAACTAAATTATGAGAAATACCAAGTCCCCTTCCAAAATGAAAAAAAGAATACAATTCAAAACCCAAGTTATTAAAAATAAACAATCAAACAAAACCTCAGGTGATCATTTCAGTGATACCTGGGAGTGGAAATCAAAGGCCTTAGCACCCCAAGTGAATAAATGACTTGGTTGGTATTGAATTTTTAAATTATGTAAACCTAAGTATACTCATTTTATATCTATTAAAAGACCAATCTTATGGCTGATTCACCTAATAAATGGTTGATTCACCTAAGAACTGAAGTTATGTCCTTTTAAATCTAGATGAAGAATACAGTAGTCATTTCCTAAATAATTTAAGCTAAAATAGGATCAGAAATGTTCATGGCCTCTTGTGGAAAATATCCCACCTCCAAGGGTTTTCCTAATTGCTGGGTTCCAAAGGCAACATGCTAGTTACATAAGAATCACCTGGGCAGCTCTCTAAAAATACATATTCTCACACACCCCAAAAACTACAAAATAAAAAATTTTTAAAACACATATTCATGACTCCACCATGGAGAATCTAGGTAGGTGGGTTACACAGTTTCATCAGGTGATTCTCACACACAAATACGAATTCTAGAAGACCAACAGAACCCAAGGGTATATAGGATATTCAACCAAGTCACATCAAATGTGACAAATGTAGGGCTAACCTTATAACTGAAAACTTTACTCTCTCTTATCCCCAACTGGCCCACAGATGCAGCCAATTTGCAAGAACATGAAAGTCACTGCTGGACAGTGGGAAATCTCAACCTAGAAAGACAGGAAGCAAGTGGCCAAATTCTTCTCTACAACTCTTCAAAAAACAATGTATATATGTGGACCTGACAAGCAACATTTACATTTAAATCCATCACATCACCTGGTCCTGAGCAAGGTGCTTTCATGTAGATTGTCTAGTTCAATCCATACAAAACCAAGAGAATCTGTTAACATGTCTGAAGGTTATAGAGGCTTGATCCTACAGCAGAATGGAGTAAACCCTGCAGGCAAGAAGGCACGCTTCAGAATTCTCCACTTTTCCATGGATTGGGGAGTTACCATAGAGAAAGAAGGGTTTGGGTGTCCAGACAGCACCCCTTTTGTTCCTTCCTTTATTCTAGCCCAGTGGTTCTCAGACCATGCTGTGCATAAGAATTATTGTTCAGTTATACACACAAAACTACACATAATGTACTTCATAGGTAATTTAAAGGATTTACTAGGGTAACTTAAGTCTATGGAATTTTTTGCCTTATACACTGGCTTTTAGAACCTCACTAACCCATAAGATTTAATGTCACTGCACATCCTTGCCGGGTGAACCAACATATCATTGCTCAAGCTTTCCAGGTCCTGTGTAAGTGCAGCCTACTTGGCTTTTACAGACAAGAATTTCAAAATTCAAAAGACAAATTTGATTGGTGCCTCAGTTGTTAAAAACTAGAGGCAGGGTAAAATAGTTTAAACACATCTCACAGATATAGCTCTATTTTAAGGCTGGCATTGCTTTGAGGATATTCATTTTTTAAAAGTTTATATTGATCCATCTAAAGTCCTACTTTGACCACAGAAGACCACAGTCCAATAAATCTAAATAAAAAGACAACTTTTTACTGCTCTACTCACCAGACAATGTCAATAAAGGCAAGACACAACACCACGGATAATGTGTCTGCTTAAACATTCAAGTCCCACACCTTGAGGGAGAAATCTCAGTAACACTGAAATATCTATTTTTCACTGTGCGTCCAAGATCATGGATCCACTTGGCTAACTTCTTGTAAAGAAAATTATTGTAATCTGTACGTTGACAAATGCAGAATACTCATTGGGAAAAAAAAGGTAGTATTTTAATAAGTTTGATTTTCATTAGAAAAGGAGCACACCATTTTTTTTTCTATGAGAATAAATTTCCTTAGGATGGGAAAACATGACTCAATTTTTGAAACTATTTATTCTATACATTACTTTTCAAGATTAAATCTAGTGTGTAAAGAAAAAAAGTCAGCCTGTACAGACTGATTCTTGGACTCCTTCCAAAGAGAATGGACCATCCTCAGAAATCCTGAAAGAACTCCACTCTGCTCATTTGGTTCATGATAATCTATGCTACAGTTGTACCTGGATATGAGTTTTGCTCTAATTCATAAACACAAAAGCAAAGAATAATATGAATCTCGTGTTTACAGAGCCCAGACTAAGAAGACATTCACACAATTAGCTAGCATAGCATGGTATACAAGTTAACCAATTCCTCAAGGCTCCCTCTCAAAACTCATCAAAGCCTGAATTAATCCAATGGTGACTGGCATGCCCTTAAAATCCCTAGAAACCATTCAATACTTAAAGTTTGTCTTAAGGTTCCATGATTCATCCGGAGTCTTGTAGCAGCATGACTGCATCTCATCTGGCCTAGGGCAAACACTCTCTGAAGAGACATGACTCTTTCCCAAACCTGAATAATTTGCTGACTTAGTGAGGAAGGGTTTGCTATTTAATAAAAGCAATTGAAGAGCTGTGAATAGTGACTGATTGCTGATGAGCTAATCAAAATGTCAAGGGATAGAAATAATAAATAATAATTTAGTCTGACATCACTGTCCAAGTAAATAGCAGAATCTGCCAGATGAAATATAATCTGATTAACACTCACCTTAGAACCAAACTGTCAAGTCTTTCTCTGTCCAATGTTTCATCTGTCTCTTTTCCTATTTCACTCCAAGGGGACACAGACTTTGTTTTCATAAATAGGATAGACAGCTCATGTCGCCTACATCTCTTCCCTTCTCTCATCATTCCCCGCGTCATTATGTCTCTCCCTTGCCCTCTACATTGTCTCTTCCCTTTTTTAGGCAACTCTCCTTAATACTTTTAAAATTGTCTCTTATACTGAAATCTTGTTTTTATATTTTTCTCTCTAAAAAATGTTAGCTGCCATTATCATTAGCTACCAAGTTTTGAGTGCTAAGTACAAGGCACTAAAGGTTTTATACATAACTATTCCAATCCTTACATCATCACTATGTGAAACAGGTATTATTACTTCCATTTTACAATGAGGATAAGAAGTCTTAGGAAATTATGTAGCTTATCCCAGGTCATTATGTTTAGTAAGTAGCAGAGTTGCATTTTGAACCCATTTCTTGATTGACTTCAAAGTCTCCGTTATCTACTCATCAATACGATCTCCAAATGGTTAAATGGGAAAGCACTCTGTGAACTATATATTTCTTAAGTAATTTGAGATATTATTATTATTACTAGTAGGTCCTCTTCAGCTTACTTTTCTTTCTAGAAAAAAATAAGTTTTCCCTGACTGCTGGATTAGAAACAGCTAGCAAGGAGGCAATACCCATGGGAATTAATCCTATGTGTTATGTACGTATGTACACACACACACACACACACACACACACACACACACAATTCATTAAAAGAGGAAAGCTAAAAGGTTAGTTGGAACCTATGGAGAAAAAAATGGCTTTGCTGAGGAGAACTGTTCACCCCAACCTCAAAGGGAGTCAGAAAAAAATATTCCTAAGAGAAGTATAATAGCAAGACTTCAAACCAAAAATGCCAGAATGAGAAGCCTCTAAACTTTGTTAAAACAGAAGAGCCAAAAAAAAAACCAAAACAAAAAAAAAAAGAAGAGGCTGGCAGGGCAGAATGTAAGTAATTAATATAATTTAAAGTTATTATAATTTTAGCACAAGCTAGGTAAGATTTTAGACTCTAGAGTGAAATAAAAATCGGGAGCACAGAAAGGTAGTGTTTAAATCAGCATCTCTGGAGACAGAGTGCCTGGGTTCAAAATCCCAGTTTTTGTCCACTGGGCTAGTTATTCAATGTCTCTGTACCTCAGTTTCCTCATCTGGTAGGGCCAGAACAGTGCCCACTTCATAGAGGCATTGTGAATATTAAATGAGATAATACACTTAAAACCCTTAGAAGAGTGCTTAGCACACAATGATGTTCTCAAAAAATATAAGCTATTATTACATTTACTCTTCACTTAATATGAAGGAAATTTTAGATTTCTTTAAATGTGTTTTTTTAAAAAAATAGATGTTCAAATGAAAAAACTATTGTCACTACAGTTGGCATTATAGAATATAGCACTCTTTTTTTTTTCTTCACGGTCATGAGACACATGAAAAAATGATATTTGTATGGCAGAGTGGAGTAAACGCTAGAGGCTGCTCACCAGCGGAAGGAGAAGCCCAGGGGCTCCAATCATCCCAAACTTCACAGGGCTAAGAAGACGGCATCTTAGCACGTCTTCATTCCCAGTACCGGCCAAGGCAGACTGGTTGAGAGCTGCAAAAGCCAGGTGTGATAAGAAGCAAGTTATAATTGAGGATACGGGCAGGGGGAAGGGTAAGATGGGACAAAGTGAGAGAGTGGCATGGACATATATACACTACCAAATGTAAAATAGATAGCTAGTGGGAAGCAGCCGCATAGCACAGGGAGATCAGCTCGGTGCTTTGTGACCACCTAGAGGGGTGGGATGGGGGGGTGGGATAGGGAGGGTGGGAGGGAGGGAGAGGCAAGAGGGAAGAGATATGGGGATATATGTATATGTGTAACTGATTCACTTTGTTATAAAGCAGAAACTAACACCATTGTAAAGCAGGTATACTCCAATAAAGATGCTAAAAAAAAATAAAAATAAAAATAAAATAAAATAAAAAGAAGCAAGTTATATTGATATCTGTACTCCCTGACTCTCACAAACTCTTAGGTATTTATTCTGAGGAAATAACGCAACAAAAGCAAAAACTGCATGGGCACAAGATTCGACTTTGCATTACATATATCAAAACTGGATGAAAAATTAAATGTCTGATAAAAGAATAAGTGTTGGTTTGATAGAATAGTTCATGGAGAAGGGAGGGTTATCCACTTCTCTTTGGAGTTTTACACCTTTGCTCAAATAGCCCAACCAAGGCACGTACTGGGTTTTCACTGCCCGGAAATGGTACTATCTATATTCTATCTCAGAAACACTAGATGCATAAGGAGCACCAGTGGGACCCTTGAAAATGGGCTACATAATATATGCAGTAGTTACATGCACCATTACAATTTAATGTCCTCATCTGCAAAATGTTGGACTGTTTTGAAATTAATAAAATTAGCGAAAGGTAGAATACAAAATACTACGCAGACGGTGAAATCTAGCCTAATAGTGCAATCTAGTGGGAAAGGATTAAAAGGCAAAGCGGTTAAGAGCTACTGGGTTAGGGAAGCAAAACTGTAGGAAAAAATTCTGCTCAAAATAAAAAATATAACAATAATATACTAATGGGTGTTTACTTGAAACAGTCATTATTTTTCTTTATTATAGAAGCCACACATTTTCATTGTAATACATTCAAATAGTATAACCAGGAGGGTATAGAATATAAAAGTTCCCTTCAATGCCATCCTCCTAATGCCACTGCCGAGGGTACCCACTCTTAATAGTCCCTGCATCTTTCCATATTCTATGCATATGCAAACGTATGTTTATACACATACATATATAAACACACACATACACCATGCTTTTCTTTACATAATGTGATCACACTTTTTCCCTTAGCATATACCTTGAACGTGTTTACATGATATCACATTTTAAGACTGCATAGCTTTATGCTGTGTGGCTCAGTCATAATTTATTTATCATCACCTCAAACTCAGCCTGTCCAAACTAGGACTCCTGATCTTTCCCTTAAAGTTTGGTCCTCTTCCGGCATTCTTCATCAGGAGAATGGTATCACCATTCATTCCCATGAATACAACAGAAATCTAGAAATCATCCTTGATATTTCCTGTCACTCTCCACCCCAAATTCAATCCACAACCCACTCCGATTGCTGTTTACCCCTCAAGATGTCCCTCCTATCTTCATTTCCCCATCACCACCCTAGCCTGGGAGGTCATCATCTCTATTCTGGGTTACTAAAGTAGCCTTCGAACTACCGCTTCTATCCTGACCCCTCCAATCCTTTCATCACAATGCCGCCAAAGTGCTCTTTTTGAAATGCAAATTTGATCAAGTCCTGCTTAAACCCCTCCAAAGACTTCCCGTTGGTTTTAGGATGAAGATTACACTCTTTAAGGTAGTCTAACAGACCCGGCAAAATTTGCTCCCTGACCCCCATCTAGCCTCCTTTCATATTGTAGTTCCCCTTCCCTCCCGGCTCCAACATCACTGGACTTTTTCCAACACCTTCTATTTGCCAGGGCAACCTGCCCCAGGGCCTCTACAGAGCTCTTCCTTTGACCTCAAATATACCTTTCCTCTTCACCTCACTTAACGTTTACTCATCCTTCAGATCTGAGTACCTTCTCAGAGAAGCCTTCCTTAATCCCCATGTCTGGCCAAATCCCCTGCTTAGAAATTCTACTAGTGTTTGTAGCACTTATCATAGTTCTGAGGGCACATTTATATGTGATTAATTGATTAATCTTTGTCAACCCCGCTAATGTAAAACTTCCCTAACGGCTGGGAAAGTGTATTCCCCAGCATCTAACACAGTCTCAAAACCAGTCAATACTCAAAAAATAAATGAATAAAAAAAGTATTAGTTAGTAAGATGACCCAATTTTTTTTTCTAGTTTTTCATTATTACTATCGAGCCTACAATAAACGTCCTTATATTTTTATTTTTCATCACTTAAAGGAGTACACTTGTAAACTAAACTAGAATTTAAACAGCTAGACAAAAAATAACATACATTTCAAATTTTGATAAACACATGTAGCAACCTGTTCTGTTTCCACTTCTGCAGTACTGGCCTTTGATTAGAATCAATTCTATAACTACAAAAAAATGAAAGATGTTAAAGGTGCTACACTGATTAACTCTTTCATAGGACAGAAGAGCCACTGCCATTTTACCGCACAGTGAGAAACACCAATTTGCTAAGGAGAAAAAAAAAAAAAGAAAAACCATGGGGCTAATTTTTTCTTCTTCTGCATTCCAAGGTAAAAAAATCAACTTTACTTCTACGTCTATTGCTGAAGAAATCAGGAACTAAAATATTTCACTTTAACTGCTATAGGAAAATTAACTGTGATCTCTTCTTTCAAATTCACAGTGAACCCCAAATCTCCATAATAATCAAAGTGGTGACCAGATGAATGAGTGAAAAGCTAAAGAATGGGAAAGAATTTACACTGGAGCTGCCTAACTCCTAAACATTTTTGAAATGAGCGGCTTCATTTGTCAGAAGAGAAAAAGTCTGCCTTCCGTGTCACAACAGATGCCGTGGCGATTCCCGTGGTACAGAATGCCAAAGAGCTAGTCTAAAAAATCAGATTAGTCCAAGGCAATTAAGTAGAAAATGAGACGTGCTAAAGACGAGCACTTTTTAAGTGATAAGACACATTTAAACCACGATTGCATAAATAGTGCATAGAAATTCTTAGATGAAGACACAAAAAATAAGAATTTTACCAAAGTGACCCAAGAAGAAAACAGCACTTCAGCGTTACTAATATGTTGATTTGTGCAAGAATATAACATTACTAAGCACAGCAACTCATGTTTCGAGGCTACCTATTTATTTCCTAAGATAACTTCTTGAAGTTTTACATTTTAAACGTTGGAGGTCATTTGCTTCCCAAACCCAGGAGCAGGAGCAAGTATTGCATTCAAGGAATTGCAAGTAGCCGCCTGCAGATCAGGTGCGTGAGCGCTGACAAGCCAGACGCTCATCGTTGAGCATTTCTCTCTCGGAAATATGAGCTTAGCTCAGGAACGCCTGTGGCATCTTCAACAACTGGGAACCCAGCCATCACAAGTTGCCCGGTGTATTACTACTATCCCACAAAAGTGCACGACACTTTTACAAAAGATAGAGAAAATAAGAAGAGGAGAAACTTGTTCAACATTAAAAATACACTTCACATAGTCAGGGTTAGCTTGATCATATATCTGACCTAACAATTTGAGTGGAGGGGAAAGTTCTGGGTGTGGGGAGAAGAGGCAGGAGTAAAAGAGGCAGGAAAAAGTTGGTTTAAAAAGATGACTGAAGAATGTTCTCTTCTTTCTTCACATTTCTCATCAGAGTCTTAGTTTTCAAGGGTCAGGGGCACAAAAATCGTTGCGATGGAGTCAGATGTGTTACAGGTTATCACTTCTTAGAAGTGGGGTCCTGTGTGCATACTCTACAAATTAATTTTGAGCAATCACATTTTCAAAGTTAGAGATGATAATCAAAATAAACAATCAATAGGCAGATGGAGAGGAAAGAAAAATCTGTCCCAAGACGTGTTTGAAACACTAAGACTGGCGGTCAGAAACGAGGCTAACTTGAAAGGAAGAGAAGTTAAAAGAGCACAGGGGGCAGCAGCTATGTTTGATTGAAAGGTTTTATTTTCTGTTGAAAAGCTAAAAATTGTAACTATTAAGTATTGCAAGGACATATAAAGGGGGGGTGGGGGTGGGGCGGGGACTGCAGAAGGGAGAATGGCTGCACATTTCCCCTGAGTAAGAGGCTAAAGCAGCTGAGGTCTCAGCTGCCCAGCAGCAGTCCACTCCCCCTTAACCCAGGGCGCCCCCCCAGGCATCTGCAGCCACTCTGCCAGAGAAGCCCGTTCTCAAGCAAGCAAGCAAGAAACACCAGGAAAGGAACAACTCTAGGAAGCAAGTTAAAGCCAGGATAATTTGCAGGGGGGGATAAAACTTTACTTCTCAGATTTTCATGTTTGAAATGAAATGAGAAGGGAGGAAAGAATGTGTTAAAATGTCCTGTTGCAGCTATTTTCAAGTTGTAAGAAATCAACCTGCAACACATAGGACTATTCTTTTTAGATAGTTGATCAGAAAATATAAAATGTTTCCATCACAAGTATCTTTGCTATCCTACACTAAAATGTTATCATGGTCTTCAAATTAAATATTCATTACAAGAAAGGTAAATATTTCTGATACTTTAAAATAAGAGACCAAGTAAAGGTGTTAAGTTGATTCCCTTCCTGAGCTGCACTGTTAGAAAGGTCTCAAGTTGAAATCCATCTCTACCTTTCACCCACTGCAGCTAGATCTGCTCTCTGAAGCAGACAGAAGAGAGTTTATGTCTACTTTTAGTCTTCAAGCTAAACATTTCCAGACCCTTGGAGGATACCTCCTATGACAGGATTGCCAGACCCCTCACCATCCCCACGGACTGTTCTGGAAGTTGTCTACTTTGTCAATGTCTCTCTTTAAACGTGACAGCCAGAAATGGACACAATACTACAGATGTGGTTAATTAGAGCAGGGTACTGTTAATTTTTGTGACATATGGACACTACACTATTATCGGAATCTAAATTTGATATTTTTGTAGCCACGTTACGCCACCAGTTCATACTAACTGTCCTTTTCCTCAAAAACCGCCACCATGTAAAGTCACCTCCTTCCTTACACACCAATGAATTATGATGGATTTACTGCTATAAAATATATTTTTGAATAGCACTACAGCCTACTTAAACCTTGTTAACTCTAAATTCTGTTATCTATTTGTAACAGTTAACCTTTTTTCAAGTCAACCATGGATTTTAAAGCAAGCATCTTAGATCTTCATCACAGTTATCCATAAAAATGTTGAAAAAGAGAAGACCCAGGGCAAAGGCTTGTGATCCTTCACTAGGGACCACTCCCAGACCCAAACCCAGTAAACCCCACACCTGGTGGGTACTGGTTCAGCCTGCCACATGCTCACAAAGCAATCCTGCTAGTCTAACACAGCATCTCACACACAAGAGCATCCTAAAGCCTTGACAAATGCTTAGCTGAAAGCAAGATTCACTTATCTTTCAAAGCAAAGTGTAAAAAATCTACACACATTAAAATTATAGTCATGTAAAAATATATATGCACATGGAACAAAGACTAGAAGGGAAGGAACATCAATGGAAATGTTTCTTCTAGTGTCAGACGGTGGAGATTGTTTTTTATTCAATTCTGTCTTTACTATAGTTACATTGTTTAAAAAAACTGAATTTTGCTTAGACAGAATTTTGCTTGGAAGCAGTTCGGAAGCAGTTCATGTGGAACAACTTTAAGAGCACGGAGACTCTATCTGATTCTACCAACCTGAAAAATACGTGTTGATCTTTAGAAACACCAGCTTCTTTTTCTGAATTATGCACTGATGCTTTTGGCTTAATATTTTTAGAAATCAGGGAGATAGCAAACTGGAGAACTGGATCCTAAAGTTTAGAAAAAGCCTGGATGTCATGCATGTGTGTGTGCCCAAGTGTCTGTCTATCTGTCCATGTTTGTCCGTCTGTCTATCTGCCTACCCATGTCTATCTGTCTTTCTATCGTGCCTGTCTCTCTGTCTCTGATGGAGAGATTGGAAAGGATAGAAAGAAAAAAAAACACAATGTTAATATTTCTGTGAAGCTCTGGACTTAAACAGAGCTCCAGACCAAGAATCTCTAACGGACACATAAACCCATGTCATCTATTCACTTAGAGTCCTTTTTTATACTAAGAGTAGGAAATGAGACCAACAATAGAATTTACACTTGGGTGTTTAGAACTGACGTAATGGTGAGTTTTAAGAAAAGGGATCAGATAGAGTAAGTGTGAACAGTTAGTAAAAAAGAAAAAGCAACAAAGTAGCTGGTTATTTTGGAGAAAATGTGATCCATAAATATCGCACTTATTACAATCCCAACCAATCTGAATATCTGATTGAGAATTTTTTAACATGTCAGGGTTTCTTCAATGCTTCAACACTTTATTTGGAGCATGGTTTTTATCAGTGAAAACCAGTGCTAGAAACTGGATACGTGTTACTTTTCTCTCTCATCGGTTTTCTCACTGTCCCTTGCTAATTTTCAATGTCTGAGAGACAAGTGAAAATTCCTCTTTGCTTAGAAAAACAATTTGTCCACCATACTAGAATTTAAACTAAATATATGAGGTAAATCAACAGTTTTTGGATTTATGGCAAACTCTTATAATAAATGGATAAAATGATCAAGTACTAAGTCCAGGTGATATTTGACAGCTGAAAATTTTACTTTGCTTAGAAATAAATTTTTCCTAATATACTAAAAGGTAAGCCGAATGCATGTGGTAAATCAGCAGATTCATAGAGCCACAGCAAACTGTCATCTAAAATAGATAAAATGTCTGACTAGAAAGTCCAGTTATTATTTGACAAGTGAAAATTCAACTTTTTTTTCTTGGAATACCATTTTCCCACCACCCAAGAAATTCAGCTAAACATATAAGGCAAATCAACAGCTTCACAGATACATGGCAAATTGTCTTAAATAAGTAAAATGTCCAATTAGAAACTCTAGCTATTATTTGACAAGTGAAAATCCCACTTTGTTTTGAAATACAATTTTCCTACTACACTAGAAGTTAAAATACAGGTGGTAAATCAACAGCTTCATAGATCCACAGGAAATTCTCATAAAAATGGATTAAAATGTTCAGATACAATGCCCAGTTATTATTTGATAAAGTATATAATGCACATTAGCCCTTCTTTTTGCTTTGCGTGTAATCTTGTGCAAAACGGGTAAGAAACAAACAACAATGGGAACAAATATCTGAAAAAATCCAAAATTCACTTATGATAACAAATGTCAAGAAAGTGTTTTAAACTCCTGTCTATTAAGTTGGGGGGGTGGTTTTAAATGCAGTTTTGTTGTTTTAGGTAACATGTTATCTCAAGTATTTATCTATTAACATTGTATTTTTGTTTTAATGTTTAACATTGTTTTGTTGCTTTAGATTAAAAAGTTTTATCAAAACTACTTATCTACTGATGTTGTTTTTTCCTTAGAAAAATCTATTTCTGAGCAAAAATTATTTCATATGTAGAAGAATAAAAAACACAAGGAAATATACCAAATGATTACTATGTATATGTTAGAATAGTGAGATCAGAGGAAACTCTCTATTCTTTGGTTTTAAATATTTCCGTACTAATGTTGTTCATTTAAAATTTTAATTAGAAAAAGTAATTAATACTATTTCCTTTTAAAAAAACTCTGCAAATTTAATGTTATTTAGATAGTTAAGGCTCCTTGAAGAGAAAAAAATGGAGGAAATTAATTTGATCCCATTTTCAATTTTTAGAAATTATACATGTGCAACTCTGTGAAAAATGTATATTATTTAGGCACGTATATACGCCTAGATAAAGTAGAGCCCATAATGTTTACTGGGGTTATCACAGGATGAAGAGGTTACAGGTGATCTTGATTTTTTTTTTCCAGTTTTCTGGAGTTTTTCTTCCCTAAATTTTGTACAATGAATAGGAATTACTTTTATTATGATAAGGATAATACTAAAGCTGGGTTTTTTTTCACCCCCCTCCCCCCCCCCCCCGCCGCCAAAAAAATCCTGGCTAACATTTTGAAATAAAAATTCAAATAGGTTCAAACTTGTTCAAACTTTTAAAGTCTTGGGATAGATTTTTAAACCTGAATTTTCTCTATCACCTATACTATTTTTTAATTTCATTTTTTAGAAAAAAGAATGTCTATCAGTTAACAAACAAGTAGATGAAGTAACTTTCCTGGATTAAAAAATGCTAAGAATTTGACAATCCGGTGGTCACCAGAACAGTACTCTAGCATACATAAGAAATCCTGAAATTATTCTACATTGCAGAAAAGAGTGAACATCCTAAACATTAAAAGGCACTAGGCACTTCTAAACAGTATAATTATGTTCACCCAACTTCCTAGAAAAATATCTTTCAGTGTTGGAAATCTGCACTTCATTCATTCACATATCTGATAGTCAACATTTTATTTCTGATTAAAAAGTAGAATCTCAATAAATGTGCTACAGTTTTGTTTACTCCTAGAAAGGCTCGCTTTAACTGAGATCTCTGCCATCGTATCATCTACAATGGGTCAAATTCTTATCTATCCTCCTACAATGGGTCAAATTCTTATTTATCCTCTATGTATAAAATAATCTGTAGCAATGTTACTGAAATATGCTCAGTTTTAGCCTTTATATACAAATGTGTCTCATCTGTGTTTCAGGAACCTCACTCAGTTGTACGCAATTGGTTTTTCATTTTAAACTTCTTTTACTAAGATTATCAACAGATTGTCCCTTTTCTCAGTGCCTAACACTTTGAGGCACTTAAATGGAAACCCACGTTAAGGCTTTTTTTCCAGCATCCTTCCTCATCAGTATTTTAAAGTCTTGTAACTCATTGCAATTTTCTCTAACGTAAAATAAATATGTTTATACGTATAAATATACATAAATATTTGTGGCCGAATCTCGGCAACACGCTTCAAAGGATTAAACGTGCGGTAACCGTGACTAAATATATTCATTCACCCTACAAGATTTAGAAAAATGTAATGTTGCAGAGAGATCTAGGTCTCTGCGTAAACCTCGTAATCACCACTACAAGGCCGTAGCTGGGAGCCTCCGAAGCCCGCCAACTACACTGGAGGCATCCACAGCTGTTTCTAATTGTTTTTGCTTTCTCGAAATAGTGCACTTGGTGGGGCAAACCGTTCTGTTTGCAGCATCTCTGGCCCCCAGCCGAGGTTAACCCTGACCTCAACACCCTGTTTGGCTCCTAGCGTTTCATGATTCCGTTTCCCTGCTCCGCAGGGAAAAAACCTAAGAAAAACGAGATTTCCATCGCCGAGAAATTCGCTTAGAAAGAGGGGAGAATTAGGCGTTTCAAATGCACATTTCTGTGTTCTCTCCAGATCGGATTCAAGAAAAGGAAAAAAAAGATGCGTTTGTGTAGAGGGGGGGCGCAGCTTGACACCCATTTCCTACGGCTCGCCTCTGGGCTGCAGAGCCCCATTCGCGGGGTAAGCCACCACCCCCCCCCAAATGGTCAACGACCCCCAGCTCTTTGAGGCAGGGATCGGGAGAGGTTCACCACCAGGACTGCTGGGGGTGGGTGGGGAGCAATGGGAATGGAAATTGGAGATGGAATTTCGGCGCCTCTGGGCAGGGAGGGGCCCGCGGGGGGCGCGGAGAAAAAAGGCCAGGGGTCAAGCCTGGTAGGGGGCGCACAGGGCCCGGGAAGTGGGGTGCGGGGCGTCCTGGAGGAGGGGTGCACCGGGGATTCCGCAGCAAGAGGGGCTGATGCCCAGAAAATGCACCCGGGTACCCAAAACCCGGGCGGGGGATGGGGAGGCGGCGGCCTGTTGGCCCCAGGACCTCCCGTCGCGCGCGGGCCACTAACCTGTCAGCAAGAAGGTGCCAGTGGTCGCGGGGCTCATCCTGCGTGTCCCCCGACACTGTCCCGTCCAAGCACAAGGGTCTCCCAGCTCCCACCACCAGGGCAATTGCATTCTTGGCCTGCCTAGGCCGGCCGTCCTCGATTCTCCCCTCCCCTCCCTTTCTTCTTTCCTCCCAGCTTGGCCAGTTCAGCATCAGCATCCTGCACCCCCTCCTTAATCCCGTGCTCCCTCTAGCGGCGGGCCAGTGTAGCATGGCCATCGCCCCCACCCCCCCATCTCCCCCATCCCCCATCCCCCATCCCCTCCGCCCCCGCTCCCCCCTCCGCCCCCCTAACCCGCGGAGCACGCTGGGATTTGGCGCCCCCCTCCTCGGTTCAGCCTATATAAGGCTCCCAGTCGGCGCTCTCGATACACGCGCTTCAACTTCGGTTGGTGTGTGTCGAAGAAACCTGACTACGACCTGAGGAGACCAGCGAAGAGAGACCACCGAGCCTCGCGAAAGGTCCGCTGAGCGGGCTCGCGTCCGGAGCCACTCCGGGCTGCCGAGCACCCAGCGGAGCCCACGCCTGGCACAGGTGTGGGACCCCGTCCTTAGTGTCTTCGCAGAGGAGTCCTCGCGTGGTGAGTATGCGGTGAGGATGTTTCTTTTTTTTAAGATCACATTCATTCCCCCTTCTAATCGGGAGCTGCGGGAGATGGAGTAGCGCCCGGAATGTCTCCACGCACACCTTGTCACGCCTTCACTGGCTGTGCCCCAAAACTGCATGGAGAAACCTAGCCTTCAGGGCTTTGATTTCCAGAACCTAAGTCCAGATACGGACTGTAGACACATATGAGCTGTGGACAAACATGAGCTGCAGATGGACATGAGCCACAGACCAATTTGCAAATGTGCTGCAAAGTGATGTGCACTACAAACTAATTGGCGCTTCAAATGCGCTACAAACTGATGAGCGCTTCAAATGCGCTACGGACGGATGGGCGCTTCAATGCGCTACAGACTGATGGATGCTTCTTTGCGCTAAAACCAGTATGAACTGCAACGATATGTGAGCCGCAGACGACTGATTTGCGCTCTAAATGCGCTACAAAATCTGAGCTGTAGAAGGTCAGCGCTACAAAAATGATAACGATTAGCACAACAGCGCTTCATTGCGCTACAAGACACAGGAACCGCAGAGGTACATGAGCTGCGGAACAATTTACACCTAAAATGCGCTACAAAGTAATAATAGCTGCAGAGGTACACAAGCTGCACTGTTTTGCGCTACAAAGAAACCAGCTGAAGCGCACATGAACTGAAGAGTAAGATTACTCTGTCTTCTTGGAGGAACCCCACCCTTTGTCTCTTAACACACCTTTTGGAATGGCTCCCACTATGTTTTTCTACAGGATGGTTCTCTGCATGATGGTGCTGTTAGACAAAATGGAGCCCTGGGCAAAAATTAGTGTTTAACATTCTGCCCACACCATTCCTGCTATGGCAGTGGAGTGGAAGGGCGCTGACTTGAGCGTAAAAAATCTTTTGGTGGTGGCAGACCGGGCTGCCTTGCCTAGTTGCGCTTGATTGAAGTGGCGGTATAGTTGTAGTGGTGGCGCGAATTGGCGTCCAGCAACAGTTTGTGGAAACTGTTGGTTTGCTTAGTCTTGGAAGGCGCGGGGTGGTGGTGGGGGGATTGGATCTGGGGGTGATTGCTCTTGTTGCATGAAATGAATCTGCCTGTTGGAGGCTGGTGGGAGGGGTTTGGGGAGGGGGGAATCCTGGGAGAGGCATGCAGCCAGTCTCAGACCTGCCCCGCCCATCCTAGCGCGCCTTCTCTGCAGTATCTCCTCAGAACAGGCTTAGCACCTCCCAGCACCTACTCAGAGCGCGCCTCCTCTGCGGCGCGCCTTCCCGGAGCGCGCCTTCTAGACCCTGCCTCCCCAGACCCCGCGTCTCCCCGAGCCCGCCTCCTCTGAGGTGGTTCCTCTAGACCCCGCCTCCTCTGAGGCGGTTCCCCTAGACCCCTCCTCCCTCTGAGCCCCCCCTTCTCTGGAGTGGCTCCTCCAGACCACACCTCTCAAAACTTGGCCCCGCCCTGAACCAGCCTCTTCTGGGCTGGCCTATGGCCCCACCTCTCCAGGGCCCACCTGCGCCTGCGCAGTGTGAGCCCCCCACCCCCCCCCCCCCCGCCTCCCATCAGGTACCCCTCCTTTGCGCCTGCGTCTTCGCTGCCTGCGCCTGGCTGCACAGCCCAGCTCTCCTGCGGTTTCGCTGCTGTGGTTTCTCTTCTGCGCCGGTTTTGCTTTTTATCCACCAGTGTCTAATAAATATAATAATAATAAATAAGAACAATTAACAACAATAGTAATTATACATGGCATTAATAAGCACTTTGCATATGTTAAATAGCGTAATCCCACAATTTAAACTCCTGATAGTGGCTTATGAAGGGTGCTTCCAAGCTGACGTGGCTGGCGCCTCTAAAGGCAATCTAGCTAAATGTTTTTGCTGCAAATGAAAAATAAAACATTTTAAATACTTTTAACATCATTAAATTTTAAGATTTTTTAAATCTTAAAAAATTAAAATTAAAAGTTTAATTTTTTAAAACTAAAGAACTCAAGTTTTTTTTGACACACTAGTGGACCTTTTTGGTGGGACCTACTGGAATCAGATGCTTTGGTGGCTACAAAATAAAGAACAACTTGAACTTTGTTTCACAGGAGTTTTAAGTGACTTTGTTGGTGCTACTGGCTTGGCCTCTGAGCGAGGATGAGGTGTTTATCTGGATTTTTTTCTTGGAATTTTAGGGGATTAGCCCTGGCTAACTTGCCTACATAATTGTGCCTGACACATTGTAGGCACAATTTAATGAACACCTGTTCATTAAATAAGTGTTAAATGACCAGAGTAAACTGGTTTATTCAGTGTCTTCCTTGGTGTCTGCAGTTGTTTTCTGGTTTTTTGCTCCTGGCTATTTCCTATGGTGTTTTGCTGTCCTGGGTTGTCCAAGACATTGCTTGCCTTATCTCTCTCTCATTTAACAGGATCTTAAAAAAAAAAAAGCATTTTTAAGCTCCAATAATGTAAGCAGTAATTATAATTCAAAGCAGCTAAATTAATTCAAAACACTCAAAATAATTAGCTTTTTTATAAACTAAAAAGCAAAAGCTAATTATTTAAATTTGGGGCAAGTGGATTATTTAATGGTACATAATTGTCATTTAAAATTTGTGTAACGTAACAGAGTGGTTACATGAGAAAATATAGATTGAAGGTTTTAGCTGGCATTTAAAAATATCTATATAAAACAAATTTATAGCTAACTGCCAATCCGCTATTTATGTTTCTAACTAAATGAAGAAATTTTAAAACCTGGTTCCATATATTAGAAACCATAAGCCAGGACTGTTACAGGGGCATTTAGAAGCACTGGCTCCCAAAAACCTGTCACACCCCACCAATCACCCCTCCCCCCAGCCCCCAACAAGTATACAATCTATGGATAACATGTGCTAATCATAATTACACCTTTTAGTAAGTCCCCAGGCCCCTTTTACCCACCTTGCCACCCTGACCCCTCTTCTCTTTGGAATTTGTGTCTGCATTTTAAAGAGGTTCAAAACAATGGTTTGAAAAATGTGCATATTATTAGAATTTGCATTTCACAAATAGTACTCATAGCTCTCAAAAAGAAATATGGACATTTGCAAATGTAAAACAATTAAGCACTGTTTAATGAAGTGTCATTTACTAGTGTGATGTTTAATGTATGGTGGGTTTTGTTGCACTTTGGTGTGTTTGTAGGGGGGTTGCGGGGGATAGAACGTTTCAGAAGTCATTGTGAAGAGTCAAAGATGAAGCAAATGTCTTTACTTCTTAAATAGAGTAATACTGAACTCTTTTTCATGTGTAAAAGTGGCATCTGTCCCAGGGAGCTTAGCTTTATGCTGTGTGTCCTTCCAGGTTTTAGGCACTGGGCCCCTTGACCCACCTCCCCAGTCCAGCCCCTACTAAGGGGGTGTTTAAGGAGCCATAGTCCTATATTCAAATCAAGTTACCGTTCTCCTGTTCCCATGTTAACTGGTGCTCCAATTGCTGTTTAAACATTTGTAAACTTTACTTACACTGTTGACTTGCCTGCCCACTGCCCTATCACTTTTAATGGTTAAACGACTCTGCTCTGGGCAGTTAACTCTTTTAGGACTTAGACTCCCACCCCAAAATTACAAACCCCGGGGGTGGAGGCCTTAGGCCTGATATTGGTAAAAGTTAAGGGCCTCAAACTGGTGATCTCGTAGGTCAAAAAAGGCCCTGAATTTCGTTGACCAGCACTGTATTTAAAAATTTTACAAGAATTAAAAGATTGTGGGGCGGGGGGGGCGGGGGTGTGTGTGTGGTATGCATCCCCAAGTTAAATAGTTGCAGCCCCTTCCTGTTTTCCTATCTCCAGTCTCTTCTCACCTTTATATTACCTTCCTGTCACCAAAAGCATTTGAATTTTAAACTCTTATTGATCTTCTGTTTCCATAAACAATACAGTGATTGTTTGCTGATTTCCTAATGTATTGTTATTTCTCTCCTATTATTGTGTTTTGCAGATGTGAAAACCATCAGACCTGGGCCTCATTAAAGCCCACCCCAGTGACTGTGATTGACATATAGGTTGTTAACCTTCCTGACCTGGGTCACGCTGCTCCAGGCCATGCTGTGAATGCCTTTTCAGAAGTCTTGTCTCTAAGTTTTTAAAGTATTAGTGTCTTGATGACAGAAGTGACACCTGAGTCACCTGACCTGCGCTTATTAGTTGCTTTTTAATGGGACATTAAAACTCTTAAGTTTAATTAATAAAAATTGCATTATTTTGTGACCTCATATTCTGAGTGTCACCAATATAATTATCTTTAAGCAGCTGGAAATGAAACAATGTCACAGGCTATGATGTGTTAATTACATCTTCTGATTTTTTTCTAAATTTGAAGATTTTATCTTGCATGTCAACTATTAGTTGTTTCCATAGCCTAAGCTATTAAAGTAATTAAGTAGCATTTAAAACTATTAAAATGGCACAGTAATTCTGTCCCTTAAGGACTCTACTTGCTGTATAGCCACTCCTTGAAGAGGCCATACCAACAGCCCAGGGCATAAGGGAAAATGGCTGTGGATGGCAGGGCTGGGGCAGGGGAGGGGCCTAAAGAATGAGGAGGGGTCTTAGGAAGGAAGGAGGAAGGGGTATTTCTCTACAGCCAGGCATCATGTTTGATTACCATCACCTTTTTTTTTTCCCCGTACACTATTGGTTGAAACATTAGCTATTTTTTACCTAACTTCTCTGAATAACACGTTTATCTTTGTGGCTTTATTTTACGTAATTAATTTGGTGTCCATTTTTTGTCTTGATGGGTCAGAGAGGAGCAGGTGACCGGGACTGCCAAGTTAAAATGTAGTGAATAGGCAGTCTGCCTGCTTTACATATTATATTTTTAAACTTTTGAGCACTTTCCTAGAGTTTTCCAAATATGAGAATTTGATGCCCATTAAAAAAATCATCAAAGTGTTAAAATAATTACTCTAAATGAATTTAACCCTATTTCCAGGAAGTACACAGGCCCTGTGTGCTGATATGTTATATGTGTGATTTATTGTCACCCTACCCATAATTAGGATATTTAACCCCCCCGTCCCCTCCCCCCCCACACACACAGTCACTCACCCCGCTAGGAGTGACCTATCCCACTCTAAATTACAAACTTTTGGGTGGGGCTGTACTGACAAACCTTGTTTAAAAACCTGGGATTGCACACTGGTGACCTGAAAGTCTAATGAGGCCCTGGATTTGTCTGACCAACGCAGTATTTAAAAAAAAAAAAAAAAAATTAGTATCTTTAGTGGGATCTGCATACCCAGGTTGCCATAGTTGCAGCCCCTCCCTGTTTTAATCGCAGCCTCATCACACAGAAATTTAAAGTTTCTGTTCTTTACTAATAACTTTATTAATATCAGCTAACAGTTATTGAATACTCACTATGTGCTTTACCTGCATTATTTAATTAAATCCTTATTATAAGTTTGAGGTATACTATTATTGGGCTTCTTTGAATGTCCCATTTTACAGCCCAGCTACTCCTAGGAGACGTCAATTGATATTTGTCGATTGACTTCATAATGAGGGAAACTGATATATACAGGTTGCTACTCATTGCCATTTCTGTCCCAAAGGGAATTCTCTTTGGGAAATCAAATTACGGTCCGAAAAGTAATTTAGACAATCCCACTGGTTTGGTGGCAGTTGTTGTTTGTTTTGATGACTAGTTACCTTCTCTGTAGAGGTGGATCAGGGTCGCGACAGTGGGCCAGAGTGGCCCTCTCCCCCAAGGTTGATGAATACAGGCATTGTGATTTTTAACTCACCCCCCCCCCTTCTTTTTCTTGGTTTTCTATTGGCTGGAATAGTAGCAACTTTTCAGGTAACTTTTCTAATAATAAAGAGTTATAATTTTGACTTTATTTTGTGTAACTTTTCCACTATCAATCTTTGCTTGAAAGTTTCTTGCTCTGCTCTCTCCTTATAAAACTTCTTGTTTGGAGTGTCTCCTCATTCTTTATTTGTCAGTAAAGGTAATAGTGCTGTTGATACAGTTGTGTATTGTTGAATCATGATGAACAGATGATTCTTGAGGAGGAAAAAGTCATTTGGACATCAAAAAGTAGGCTGCTTTTCATTATCTACTGTCCTATTGATTAATATCTTTTTTGCAGGGCTTTTGTCTGTTTATTAACTATTGATGTGAACAAGTAGAACAAAGAGATGCTTTAAATGCTCATGTGTGTAGAGTACTTTAGTAGATACTTTAAATGATAAAATCTTCTTTGTACTGTGGTGCTTTAAATGTATATGTTGAATTTATGCTTCTGTCTTCACTTACAGAAACAAAAAGCTTCTGAAAATCAAAAGGCGAAAGGGTGGAAGAGGAGGCCAGGACCCAGGCCTCCATCCCCACCGGAGTGAAGCTACACCTGGGAGGTCTCCTCCCACCCCACCTCTCACCCTGGGGCCCGACTGCCCACCTCCTCCTCCTCCTCCTCCCCCCAACGATCCTGCCTCCCCCTCCAGCTCCCCCTGCAGCGGCCAGAGGGGCCAGTACAACCCCAACCTGGCCGAACGAAGGCGGGAGGATCTCTCTGAAGAGATCAACAACCTCAGAGAGAAGGTCATGAAGCAGTCTGAGGAGAACAACAACCTGCAGAACCAGGTACAGAAACTCACAGAGGAGAACACCTCCCTCCGCGAGCAGGTGGAGCCCGCCCCTGAGGAGGAGGAAGATGACATTGAGCTCTGCGGAGCTGCAGCCGCTGCCGCCCCAGCCACTCCGATCGAGGAGGAGAGCCCAGAAGACCTTCCCGAGAAGTTCGACGGCAACCCAGACATGCTGGTGCCTTTCATGGCCCAGTGCCAGCTCTTCATGGAAAAGAGCACCAGAGATTTCTCCGTTGATCGCGTGCGTGTCTGCTTCGTGACAAGCATGATGACCGGCCGTGCTGCCCGCTGGGCCTCCGCCAAGCTTGAGCGATCCCACTACCTGATGCACAACTACCCAGCCTTCATGACCGAAATGAAGCACGTCTTTGAAGACCCTCAGCGGCGCGAGGCTGCCAAACGCAAGATCAGACGTCTGCGCCAAGGCATGGGGTCAGTCATCGACTATTCCAACGCTTTCCAGATGATAGCACAGGACCTGGATTGGAATGAGCCTGCCCTGATTGACCAGTACCACGAGGGCCTCAGCGACCATATTCAGGCGGAGCTGTCGCGCCTCGAAGTCGCCAAGTCGCTGTCCGCACTGATCGGCCAGTGCATCCACATCGAGAGAAGGCTGGCCCGGGCAGCTGCCGCCCGCAAACCGCGCTCCCCGCCACGTGCGCTGGTGATGCCTCACGTCAACACCCACCACCAGGTAGATCCGACTGAGCCCGTGGGAGGTGCCCGCATGCGCCTGACCCAGGAAGAAAAAGAAAGACGCCGAAAGCTGAACCTGTGCCTCTACTGTGGGAATGGAGGTCACTACGCCGACAACTGTCCTGCCAAGGCCTCCAAGGCTTCGCCGGCGGGAAACTCCCCGGCCCCGCTGTAGAGGGACCTTCAGCGACCGGGCCGGAATTAATAAGGTCCCCACAAGATGATGCTGCTTCATCGCCACACTTGCAAGTGATGCTCCAGATTCATCTTCCGGGCAGACACACCCTGTTTGTCCGAGCCATGATCGATTCTGGTGCTTCCGGCAACTTCATTGATCACGAATACGTTGCCCAGAATGGCATTCCTCTGAGAGTCAAGGACTGGCCAATACTTGTAGAAGCGATTGATGGACGTCCAATAGCATCGGGCCCAGTTGTCCACGAAACGCACGACTTGATCGTCGACTTGGGAGATCACCGTGAGGTGCTGTCATTCGATGTGACTCAGTCTCCGTTCTTCCCCATCGTCCTAGGGGTGCGCTGGCTGAGCACACACGATCCCAACATCACGTGGAGCACCCGATCGATTGTCTTCGATTCTGAATATTGCCGATACCACTGCCGGATGTACTCTCCGATACCACCCCCGCTCCCACCACCAGCACAACCATCATTCTATTACCCAGTGGAAGGATACAGAGTTTACCAACCCGTGAGGTATTACTACGTCCAGAATGTGTACACTCCAGTAGATGAAAACGTCTACCCAGACCACCGTCTGGTTGACCCCAGCATAGAAATGATCCCTGGAGCACACAGTATTCCCAGTGGACACGTGTACTCACTGTCGGAACCCGAAATGGCAGCTCTGCGAGATTTTGTGGCCCGAAACGTGAAAGATGGGCTCATTACTCCCACTGTCGCACCCAACGGAGCCCAAGTTCTCCAAGTGAAAAGGGGGTGGAAACTGCAAGTTTCTTATGACTGCCGAGCTCCCAACAATTTCACCATCCAGAATCAGTATCCTCGACTCTCTATTCCAAATTTAGAAGACCAAGCTCACCTGGCGACGTACACTGAATACGTACCTCAAATACCAGGATATCCGACCTACCCTGCATATGCCACGTACCCGACCTACCCGGTAGGATTCGCCTGGTACCCCGTGGGGCGAGATGGACAGGGGCGATCGCTCTATGTCCCTGTGATGATCACCTGGAATCCGCATTGGTACCGCCAGCCACCAGTGCCCCAGTACCCACCGCCACAGCCGCCGCCGCCACCCCCACCGCCACCGCCGCCGCCGTCTTACAGCACCATGTAAATACGCATCATGTCCTTCAGGATCTCTCCCCTCGAAATGAACTCCTGTTCAGCTTCTCAATCAGTGACTGCGTGCTAAATTGGGCTATTGCACCTTCAGACCAACCTGAGGCACAGGTTTTCTCTGAAACGGCTACAGAAGGTCAGGGCCACCCTGGACTGGGGCACATCCTAAAGCACCAACAGACCTCCACTGTTTGGTGGGAGTGACAAAATATTTACCAACAAATTATCTCTGTTTTCCACCTTAACTGCCAATCTAATTAAAATTCGTAATAAGTTTACTTCCCAGCAAACCCTGGAAGCCTGGGTTTTACCTGCTGAAACCTCTGTCACCATATGAATTATTGGCTGCCATGTTCCTCATTTAATAGTTACTGAGAAGCTGATGCAAACACAGGAAATGCTGTTTTCTTTATGGAGGGGGAGACAAGGAGGAGGAGGACATGACTTTTCTTGCAGTTTCGGTACTCTCTTTACATCTTTGGAGGACCGAGGCCTTATTAAGGAAGCCACAATTATTGGTGCAGTGTGAAACGGCTTCCATGATTCTTTTGCTGCACCCTTTGAAACTTCACCATCTTCAAACTCCACTTTCATGACGCAAGGAGCAGCAACTCGACTGGTTCCCCCAGGAGCAGGCAAAACCCCTGCAACAGAAACACCTCAGGCCTCGGAAGGAAGTACGCTCAGATGGACGTTGGCATGTTTGAGTGTGCCTTCACATCCTGGTGCAAATCACATGTACCCAATAACTCTGGCTTTGTCACAACACCTTACCATCACCATGCCAGCAATGGCTTCCACAAAACCTTAAACCTGGTAACCAGAGACTAGTGGTGGCTCCAGGTGTGTTAGATGTTTGTGAAATGTGATCACCTCTCAGTCACGTATGAGGGCTAACGAGTAGCAAATCAAAAGGACTCCTAAGTCCCCGTACCCAGCTCTTAAAGGGGAGACTCAAAGTTAATGTTACCACCTTGACCTGGAACTTCAGAAAGAATTTTTAAGAGCGTTGTTAATTGGCTGGAAGAGCATCACCTGAAGTCTTGGGAGCATCTATCCATGTCTCTGCCTCCATCTGCATCTGGGCATTTCATCATCAGTCCCCTCACTAGACTGTAGCACTAGGATGCTTAGGGAGGGGGAATGATTTTAGCACCCTCTAGGGGATGGAGCCGATAAGCTGCCAAGGAATGAAAGGCCTCCAAAAGCAACTCAAAGCAACAGACAACACAAGAGTTGTCTTCAATCCAGTGACATCAGCTGGTGTCTCCTGGACGCTTTGTGCTAACCTGGGACTGCCTGACTTCCTTTAGCCTGGTCCCTTGCTACTACCTTGAACTGTTTGTCTAACCTCTCTCTTTCTGTTTACTACTGCCACTAACCCTGCTGCAGGATTTGTGTCATCCTTCCTGCCTGGCTGCTGAGACTCTTATTTTGCTGGCTTCTTGGCAGGCTTCTCGGAGCATGTGTTTCAACACACAGTCTCCAACAGTTTGAGCAGTAGAAAAACAACATGGTGTATATTTCAAATTGCCTGTCATGAAGAGGAGTCTAATGGTGAAGTTTCACTTTTCATCAACATCATCTTTCACATATTCATTATCACCCACCCTTATCCTTGCATGTTTAGATACTTAAAAGTTTTAGCTGTAGGTTGATAGTGTCCTTTTAACAGTGTTTTAAAGTGGTGACTCTGCTTTCAAAAGTTATTTCCATTGAATTACAAAGTACTATCCAAGTCTTATTGTTAAATTAATTAAAATTGATAAGTAAGGTAGTGTAAAATATTTCTTTACTGTGAACTCTTACAACACTGTGAATGAGAGGCTCCTCAGAACTGGAGTACCTGTATAATAGTTCATCCCGTTCATCTTCAAACTTCTGTTTTAACATCATCCATAATTTCAGTTATTTTTGATTGGGCCTTTAAAAACTCACACAAAATGATATACAAATTCAAGGAAGATACCTAATTGGCTATTTAATTCAAAACAACTTTTCCTTTTTTTTTTTTTCCAATGGAAGCAGAAAGCTTGTCAGTCACTCGTGTTTTAGAGTAATTACTTTTTAAATGGTGCATTTGTGCTTCTGGACTTTTTGAAGCGTCACTTCAGTTTACCTCAGATACCAATCCATCCTCCATACATTTGAATTTAAGTTGTTCTGTGTCAGATTTACAGTTGTCAATTGATCTTCAAACTGCAGAGGGCCTAGAAATGGGCTGTTGTCTGCAGCCCCGGCATGTGCACATGGACATTTGCCATCACTACAAGCAGAAGTCTGGAAATGTGGCAACAACAACTGTCAGGGAGAGCATGGTGGTGTGGGTGAACAACTCACGGATGAAGTCCCTGACACGCTTTTGGCTGTTTCGTAAAGCTTGTGAAAACCTGTTTGGCAGTGTGTACTATGCTCTACAGCTATATATGCTATCTAGAAGTGTAGGTGTAAGGATAAGTAATCTCAAATTTATTCTGTAGAATCAGAATTTTATTAAGTTTCCTTTCGCTCATGTGATTTATTTCATTGCTGTTGATCGACTTCAATTGAATACTTTACAATTTTTTTGGCATTTCCCAACAAAATGCCTTATTCATCAGAAAGGGGAAAGCAAAGAATTAAATCTCTAAAGAAGGTGGAAAGGGAGCAAAATAGAAACAAAGGAGATAAATAAATTAAAACATCAAAATTATTAAGCAAAGCCGACAGTCTACCTTTTGAAACAAACTGGCAAAATTGATTGACTGTTGGCCCAAATTTTCAGTGTTAATTAAAAAAATCAAGGAAGAAGGTATAAGCTCCCATTGTTAGGCGGACGTGGAGAGAACTAGCTAAGGTCACCATGCTAGGTTGTTTGAAACGGAGGAAGTTTACATACATTTCTGAAGGGTCAGTTTAGTTTGAGCAATGAGGTATTTGTATTAGATACTGGAAAATGGAGAATTAGTTGGAATAAATCATGTGAGCTAGCACAGTGAACTTGCAGGTGCACAAGATAAGAGGGGCACATCTACGTAGTGCAGTCTGGATTTCTGTTTAAGTTTGCAGGTACCTCTTGGACTCCTGAATTGATCCAGTCATCATCCACCACAGATGTCTAACATCAGATAGAATTCCAAGATTGGCAACAGAGAACACTCTGCTAGAAAGACCTGGGCAGAGATGAAGGACCACCTGCAGAGATGAAGAGCCTGATGGGAACCATGCTGTGTTTTCATCTTAAAGAAAGAATGCACATCTGTTGGGACTGAAAGTTCTTTGTTGTTTCAGATTGTAGAATGCTATCAAATTGGTCTGTGGAAAATTGCATTGTTTTTATATCTTTGTGTAATCAGTATAAGTAATTGGGGATATATATAGTCATAAGTATTTTAGAGTGGGAGGGACTATTAAGTAATCTTAAGTGGGTGGGATTAGTTAAAAAGCATGATATAACATATTAGATATCTCTGTAAGTGGACATGTGTACTTACTTGTGATCCCTTACCCTATGATTGCTACTCCTAAAGATTTCAAATAAATTCGGAGGGAACTGCAGGGAGATCAATCTTTTTAGGGCTATTGAACATGGATAAAAACCTAGTGAGAGAAAGTTCAAAGATGATTGGATAAATAATTTAATAGAGCTGCTCTGCCCTGGGTATTCACTCCAGGGATTGAGATTGTAAGCAAAGCGTTTAGAGAGTTAGGATAGATAGATGCCCTTTGAGAAGTTGTTGCTGGAGTGAAATTGATAATGATGGATGGTAAAGATTCATGGAAGTTACAGGGAAGTGATGAATAAGAACCATTGCTTATGCCCCTGTCAGTAGCCCTCCTCCTTACCCCTGCCCCTTTTCCCTAACTCTACACCTCTTACCTATTCCTGCCCCACTTCCCTGCCCTTCCCCATTTTATTGCTGTTTTCTCTTTACTCTGTGTTTCTATTTACTAATATTGTATTGATGTTAGAGTAAAAATTCAATAAAGATTTAGTGGTTAAGTGCAAACTGTGTCTCGATCATTTCAGCATACACTGGCATAAAGTGAACAGGGTGGGGGGGAGGACAGGAAAGGGAGAGAGGGAGAGGGGGAAGTAGGAAAGGAGGGAAGGAGGGGGGAGAAGGGGAAGAGGAAAGGAGGGAGGGGTGAGGAAGAGGGGAGAGGGGGAAGGAGGAAGGAGGGGTGGAGAGAGAGGAGAAGGGAGGGTGAAGGAAGAAGGAGGAGTTAGGAGGGTAGGGGGTCTAGAGGATGCGGTTGGGGGTGGGAAGGGGGGGAAGTGGGGAAGTGGTGGGGGTAGTATAATGAATACATCAATCAAGCAACTCAGTATCCATTATTTACCCAGAATACTCCAGGAAATCAATGAAATCATTCCTGCTGCAAACGTTAATGTATAAAATAAAGCCACACAATTAATAGTGACTCTATGGACATAATAAAAAAACTTTTTAAACTGCAAAACTTTAACATATAAATTAAAGCCACACAATTAATAGAGATTCTACTGACATATAAAACTATTTTTTATATAAATTTTACTTGGAATATTTGAGGTTTATTAATAGAAAGTTATTAAAACTTCAGTGAGGACAAAAAATTACCAAATATAGTCAGGTATGACATGCAGAGAAATTAGGATACAGATGTTTTTAATGCCAAGTAACACTAAAACAATATCAGAGTGATGAAAGTTATCTAAGGAAAAGTGACAAATGAGGTTCATGAGGCACTCAACCTATCAAATTTCAAAACATAATAACATTAGAGTTGTAGAATAATAGGCTGCATATAGAAAACCTGAACTAAATGTATAATGGTAATCATTTCACAATATATGTAAGTCAAACCATTATACTGCATACCTGAAACTTATGTATGTCAGTTATAGCTCAATAAAACTGGAAGAAAAACACCAACAGATTGCCAGCTTCCCCCCTCCTTAGAAAAAGAAAACCTGAAAAAGGGACTCTTAATGATGTGCCAGTTTTGAAGAGTTACTGGGTTCATGTGACATGGTGATGACATAAACACAGTCGTTTATTGGGAATTACACATGGGAGACGATGACTATATGGAATGATCTGGGGTAATGATGGACACACAACCTAAAAACTCTCACCTTGGAAGCACACTATCCTGAATAGTTACACATCCAGCCCAGAGTTCACAAGGCCTCCAAGGTGCGCTGGGTGGTGGGTGGAACTGGCACAATTGGTAGTGGGACACAAATGCTTGCTTTGGGGGGTGGGGGTTACTTATAACGTAGACAATATGGTGTTAGAGCTATTATCCAAACCACTTTGAAAGGAAACTGAAGTACCCTATACATCCCTGTTTTGTTACACCTAGACTCCTCTCCCTTCTGACCCCCACCTCTCTTCCTAAACCACATGATTAAACAAAAATTAAGGGAAAACACACAGATTATAAAAACAAATAAAAGCAATTAAATATTATGCGGAGAAAAACTGCTTTTGATCCATACCTCAAAAAATACACTAATGAATTCCAGATAAATCAAGAACTACAAAAAGGAAGAAGTTAATGGCAGAAGAGGGTAAACAAAATTATTCATGGAATCATAATGGCAATCAAAACTAAGACCAGTGGTTTTGAATTCATAAAGAACTGCACAACATAATGAAAAAATATATGATACACACCTATAAAATATGTGATAACTAACTTATTACCCAAGCATCTAATATTTTCCTGGAGAAATTAAATACCCAACCCCCACCCTTTACTCATTTTCTGGCTTTTCAAAAAATATATAAAGAATCTAGATAGATAAATAAATAAATAAATAATAAATAAAGGGGTGTGTGTGTATGTTCTGGCTTCCTTGAACATATGTAGAGAACAATCTACATGGATAAATAATAAATAAATAAGTAAATAAATAAATACGTGTGTGTGTGTCCTGGCTTTCTTGAATATATATAGAGAAGAATCTAGATGGATAAATAGTAAATAATAAATAAGTGTGGAGAGGAGCTTCAAAATGGCGGAGGAGTAAGACGTGGAGATCACCTTCCTCCCCACAATACATCAGAAATACATCTACATGTGGGACAACTCCTACAGAACACCTACTGAACGCTGGCAGAAGACCTCAGACCTCCCAAAAGGCAAGAAGCTCCCCACGTACCTAGGTAGGGTAAAAGAAAAAAGAAAAAACAGAGACAAAACAATAGGGACGGGACCTGCACCAGTGGGAGGGAGCTGTGAAGGAGGAAAGGTTTCCACACACTAGAAGCCCCTTTGCGGGCGGAGACTGCAGGCGGTGGAGGGGGGGAGCTTCGGAGCCACGGAGGAGAGCGCAGCCACAGGGGTGCGGAGGGCAAAGCGCAGAGATTCCCGCACAGAGGATCGGTGCCGACCAGCACTCACCAGCCCGAGAGGCTTGTCTGCTCACCCGCTGGGGCGGGCGGGGGCTGGGAGCTGAGGCTCGGGCTTCGGAGGTCGGATCCCAGGGAGAGGACTGGGGTTGGGTGGCTGAACACAGCCTGAAGGGTGCTAGTGAGCCACAGCTAGACGGAAGGGAGTCCGGGAAAAAGTCTGGAGCTGCCGAAGAGGCAAGAGACTTTTTCTTGCCTCTTTGTTTCCTGGTGCGTGAGGAAAGGGGATTAAGAGCGCCGCTTAAAGGAGCTCCAGAGACGGGCGCGAGCCGTGGCTATCAGCGCGGACCCCAGAGGCGGGCACGAGACGCTAAGGCTGATGCTGCAGCCACCAAGAAGCCTGTGTGCAAGCACAGGTCACTATCCACACCGCCCCTCCCGGGAGCCTGTGCAGCCCACCACTGCCGGGGTCCCGTGACCCAGGGACAACTTCCCCGGGAGAATACATGGCACGTCTCAGGCTGGTGCAACGACCTGCCGGCCTCTGCCACCGCAGGCTCGCCCCAAATCCGTACCTGTCCCTCCCCCGGCCTGAGGGAGCCAGAGCCCCCTAATCAGCTGCTCCTTTAACCCCCTCCTGTCTGAGGGAAGAAGAGATGCCCTCAGGCGACCTACACGCAGAGGCTGGGCCAAATCCAAAGCTGAACCCCAGGAGCTGTGTGAACAAAGAAGAGAAAGGGAAATCTCTCCTAGCAGCCTCAGGAGCAGCAGATTAAATCTCCACAGTCAACTTGATGTACCCTGCATCTGTGGAATACCTGAATAGACAACGAATCATCCCAAATTGAGGAGGTGTACTTGGAAGCAACGATATATATATATTTTTCCCTTTTTCTCTTTTTGTGAGTGTATATGTGTATGCTTCTGTGTGTGATTTTCTCTGTATAGCTATGCTTTTACCATTTGTCCTAGGGTTCTCTCTGCCCGTTTTTTTGTTTGTTTGTTTTGTTTTTAAGTATAGTTTTCAGCACTTGTTATCACTGGTAGATTTGTTTTCTGGTTTGGTTGTTCTCTTCTTTCTTTTTTTTTTAATTACTTAAAAATTTTTTTTAAAATAATTATTTCTTGTTTTTTATTTTAATAACTTTTATTTCATTTTATCTTTTTCTTTCTTTCTTTCCTTTCTTCTCCCTTTTATTCTGAGCCATGTGGATGACAGGCTCTTGGTGCTCCAGCCAGGCATCAGGGCTGTGCCTCTGAGGTGGGAGAGCCAAGTTCAGGACACTGGTCCACCAGAGGCCTCCCAGCTCCACGTAATATCAAACGGCAAAAATCTCCCAGAACTCTCCATCTCCATGCCAAGACCCAGCTCCACTCAATGACCAGCAAGCTACAATGCTGGACACCCTATGCCAAACAACTAGCAAGACAGGAACACAACCCCACTCGTTAGCAGAGAGGCTACATAAAATCATAAGGTCACAGACACCCCAAAACACACCACCAGACGTGGACCTGCCCACCAGAAAGACAAGACCCAGCCTCATCCAACAAAACACAGGCACTAGTCCCCTCCACCAGCAAGCCTACACAACCCACTGAACCAACCTTAGCCACTGGGGACAGACACCAAAAACAATGGGAACTACGAACCTGCAGCCTGCGGAAAGCAGACCCCAAACACAGTAAGTTAAGCAAAATGAGAAGACAGAGGAACACACAGCAGATGACGGAGCAAGGCAAAAACCCACCAGACCTAACAAATGAGGAGGAAATAGGCAGTCTGCCTGAAAAAGAATTCAGAATAATGATAGTAAAGATGATCCAAAATCCTGGAAATAGAATGGAGAAAATACAAGAAACGTTTAACAAGGACCTAGAAGAACTAAAGAGCAAACAAACAATCATGAACAACACAATAAATGAAATTAAAAATTCTCTAGAAGGAATCAACAGCAGAATAACTGAGGCAGAAGAACGAATAAGTGACCTGGAAGATAAAATAGTGGAAGTAACTACTGCAGAGCAGAATAAAGAAAAAAGAATGAAAAGAATTCAGGACAGTCTCAGACACCTCTGGGACAATATTCAATGCACTAACATTCGAATAATAGAGGTCCCAGAAGAAGAAGAGAAAAAGAAAGGGACTGATAAACTATTTGAAGAGATTATAGTTGAAAACTTCCCTAATATGGGAAAGGAAATAGTTAATCAAGTCCAGGAAGCACAGAGAGTCCCATACAAGATAAATCCAAGGAGAAACAGGCCAAGACACATATTAATCAAACTATCAAAAATTAAATACAAAGAAAAAATATTAAAAGCAGCAAGGGAAAAGCAACAAATAGCATACAAGGGAATCCCCATAAGGTTAACAGCTGATCTTTCAGCAGAAACTCTGCAAGCCAGAAGGGAGTGGCAGGACATATTTAAAGTGATGAAAGGGAAAAACCCACAACAAAGATTACTCTACCCAGCAAGGATCTCATTCAGATTTGACAGAGAAATTAAAACCTTTACAGACAAGCAAAAGCTAAGAGAATTCAGCACCACCAAACCAACTTTACAACAAATGCTAAAGGAACTTCTCTAGGCAGGAAACATAAGGGAAGGAAAACACCTACAATAACAAACCCAAAACAATTAAGAAAGTGGTAATAGGAACATACATATCGATAATTACCTTAAATATAAATGGATTAAAAGCTCCAACCAAAAGACATAGACTGGCTGAATGGATACAAAAACAAGACCTGTATATATGCTGTCTACAAGAGACCCACTTCAGACCTAGGGACACATACAGACTGAAAGTGAGGGGATGGAAAAAGATATTCCATGCAAATGGAAACCAAAAGAAAGCTGGAGTAGCAATTCTCATATCAGAAAAAATACACTGTAAAACAAAGACTATTACAAGAGACAAAGAAGGACAGTACATAATGATCAAGGGATCAATCCAAGAAGAAGATATAACAATTGTAAATATTTATGCACCCCACATAGCAGCACCTCAATACATAAGGCAAATACTAACAGCCATAAAAGGGGAATCCGACAGTAACACAATCATAGTAGGGGACTTTAACACCCCACTTTCACCAATAGACTGATCATCCAAAATGAAAATAAATAAGGAAACAAAAGCTTTAAATGATACATTAAACAAGATGGACTTAATTGATATTTATAGGCCATTCCATCCCAAAACAACAGAATACACTTTCTTCTCAAGTGCTCATGGAACATTCTCCAGGATAGATCATATCTTGAGTCACAAATCAAGCCTTGGTAAATTTAAGAAAATTGAAATCATATCAAGTATCTTTTCTGACCACTATGCTATGAGACTAGATATCAATTACAGGAACAAATCTGTAAAAAATACAAACACATGGAAGCTAAACAACACACTACTTAATAAGCAAGAGATCACTGAAGAAATCAAAGAGGAAATCAAAAAATACCTAGAAACAAATGACAATGAAAACATGACGACCCAAAACCTATGGGATGCAGTAAAAGCAGTTCTAAGAGGGAAGTTTATAGCAAAACAATCCTACCTTAAGAAATAAGAAACACCTCAAATAAACAACCTAACCTTACACCTAAAGCAATTAGAGAAAGAAGAACAAAAAAACCCCAAAGTTAGCAGAAGGAAAGAAATCATAAAGATCAGATCAGAAATAAATGAAAAAGAAATGAAGGAAATGATAGCAAATATCAATAAAACTAAAAGCTGGTTCTTTGAGAAGATAAACAAAATTGATAAACCATTGGCCAGAGTCATCAAGAAAAAAAGGGAGAAGACTCAAATCAATAGAATTAGAAATGAAAAAGGAGAAGTAACAAATAACACTACAGAAATACAAAGGATCATGAGAGATTACTACAAGCAACTATATGCCAATAAAATGGACAACCTGGAAGAAATCAACAAATTCTTAGAAATGCATAACCTTCCGAAACTGAACCAGGATTCAGACCAATCACAAGCACTGATATTGAAACTGTGATTAAAAATCTTCCAACACACAAAAGCCCAGGACCAGATGGCTTCACAGGCGAATTCTATCAAACATTTAGAGAAGAGCTAACACCTATCCTTCTCAAACTCTTCCAAAATATAGCAGAGGGAGGAACACTCCCAAACTCATTCTACGAGGCCACCATCACCCTGATACCAAAACCAGACAAAGATGTCACAAAGAAAGAAAACTACAGGCCAGTATCACTGATGAACATAGAGGCAAAAATCCTCAACAAAATACTAGCAAACAGAATCCAACAGCACATTAAAAGGATCATACACCATGATGAAGTGGGGTTTATCCCAGGAATGCAAGGATTCTTCAATATATGCAAATCAATCAATGTGATACACCATATTAACGAACTGAAGGAGAAAAACCATACGATCATCTCAATAGATGCAGAGAAAGCTTTCGACAAAATTCAACACCCATTCATGATAAAAACCCTCCAGAAAGTAGGCATAGAGGGAACTTACCTCAACATAATGAAGGCCATATATATGACAAACCCACAGCCAACATTGTCCTCAATGGGGAAAAACTGAAATCATTTCCACTAAGATCAGGAACAGGACAAGGTTGCCCACTCTCACCATTATTGTTCAACATAGTTTTGGAAGTTTTAGCCACAGCAATCAGAGAAGAAAAAGAAATAAAAGGAATCCAAATTGGAAAAGAAGACGTAAAGCTGTCACTGTTTGCAGATGACATGATACTATACATAGAGAATCCTAACGATGCGACCAGAAAACTACTGGAGCTAATCAATGAATTTGGTAAAGTAGCAGGATACAAAATTAATGCACAGAAATCTCTTGCATTCCTATACACTAATGATGAAAAATCTGAAAGTGAAATTAAGAAAACACTCCCGTTTACCATTGTAACAAAAAGAATAAAATACCTAGGAATAAACCTACCTAAGGAGACAAAAGACCTTTATGCAGAAAATTGTAAGACACTGATGAAAGAAATTAAAGATGATACAAATAGATGGAGAGATATACCATATTCTTGGATTGGAAGAATCAACAATTTGAAAATGACTATACTACCCAAAGCAATCTACAGATTCACTGCAATCCCTATCAAACTACCACTGGCGTTTTCACAGAACTAGAACAAAAAATTTCACAATTCGTATGGAAACACAAAAGACCCCGAATAGCCAAAGCAATCTTGAGAAAGAAAAATGGAGCTGGAGGAATCAGGCTCGCTGACTTCAGACTATGCAACAAGGCTATAGTAATCAGGACAGTATGGTACTGGCACAAAAACAGAAATATCGATCAATGGAACAGGATAGAAAGCCCAGAGATAAACCCACGCACATATGGTCACCTTATCTTTGATAAAGGAGGCAAGAATATACAATGGAGAAAAGACAGCCTCTTCAATAAGTGGTGCTGGGAAAACTGGACAGCTACATGTAAAAGAACGAAATTAGAACACTTCCTAACACCATACACAAAAATAAACTCAAAATGGATTAAACACCTAAATGTAAGGCCAGACACTATCAAACTTTTAGAGGAAAGCATAGGCAGAATACTCTATGACATAAATCACAGCAAGATCCTTTTTGGCCCAGCTCCTAGAGAAATGGAAATAAAAACGAAAATAAAGAAATGGGACCTAATGAAACTTAAAAGCTTTTGTACAGCAAAGGAAACCATAAACAAGACGAAAAGACAACCCTCAGAATGGGAGAAAGTATTTGCAAATGAAGCAACTGACAAAGGATTAATCTCCAAAATTTACAAGCAGCTCATGCAGCTCAATATCAAAAAAACAAACAACCCAATCCAAAAATGGGCAGAAGACCTAAATAGACATTTCTCCAAAGAAGATATACAGATTGCCAACAAACACATGAAAGAATGCTCAACATCATTAACCATTAGAGAAATGCAAATCAAAACTACAATGCGATATCATCTCACACCAGTCAGAATGGCCATCATCAAAAAATCTACAAACAATAAATGCTGGAGAGGGTGTGGAGAAAAGGGAACCCTTATACACTGTTGGTGGGAACGTAAATTGATACAGCCACTATGGAGGACAGTATGGAGGTGCCTTAAAAAACTAAAAATAGAACTACCATACGACCCAGCAATCCCACTACTGGGCATATACCCGGAGAAAACCATAATTCAGAAAGAGTCATGTACCACAAAGTTCATTGCAGCTCTATTTACAATAGCCAGGACATGGAAGCCACCTAAGTGTCCATCGACAGATGAATGGATAAAGAAGATATGGCACATATATACAATTGAATATTACTCAGCCATAAAAAGAAACGAAACTGAGTTATTTGTAGTGAGGTGGATGGACTTAGAGTCTGTCATACAGAGTGAAGTAAGTCAGAAAGAGAAAAACAAATACCGTACGCTAACACATATATATGGAATCTTAAAAAAAAAAAGAAAAAAAAGGTCATAAGAACCTAGGGGCAAGACAGGAATAAAGACGCAGACCTACTAGAGAATGGACTTGAGGACACGGGGAGGGGGAAGGGTAAGCTGGGACAAAGTGAGAGAGTGGTAGTGTATATATGGACATATATACACTACCAAATGTAAAATAGATAGCTAGTGGGAAGCAGTCGCATAACACAGGGAGATTAGCTTGGTGCTTTTTGACCAGCTAGAAGGGTGGGATAGGGAGGGTGGGAGGGAGGGAGACGCAAGAGGGAAGAGATATGGGAACATATGTATATGTATAACTGATTCACTTTGTTATAAAGCTGAAACTGACACACCATTGTAAAGCAATTATACTCCAATAAAAATGTTTAAAAAAAAAAGTGTGTGTGTGTGTGTGTGTGTGTGCGCGTGTGTGTTTTGGCTTCTTTGAATATATATAGAGAAGAATCTAGGGGGATAAATAATAAATATTTAAATAAATAAATGTGTGTGTTCAATAATTATTGATTTCTTTTAATGTGCCAGACAGTAGACTAGGTTTGGGGGACACAATGCACAGACCTTACACTGAGATACCAAATGCAATTAAAGGATGAGTACCCAAGGATTCTCCTGCCAGGGTACCCCAACTTTCTTAGGCACCATTGTTACCCAAGTTATTTGTGACCAGGCACAATTTAATCATCATTTAGTGCAGACAAAGAATCTTTCTTAATGTTTGGCATTTGATATTTTTTCTAGAATACACTAAATTTCTCAAGTGTTTGTTTTTATTAGTGTTTAAATGAGAATTAGAAAGGATCAACAAGAGAAAGGGAGGCTAGATGACCCTCTCCTCCCAAATTAACCTTCCAAGAAACCCTTTTAGGTCTTCCCTGGTGGCGCAGTGGTTAATAATCCACCTGCCCATGCAGGGGACATGGGTTCGAGCCTTGGGCGGGGAAGATCTCACATGCCGCAGAGCAAATAAGCTTGTGTGTCACAACTACTGAGCCTGAGGTCTAGAGCCCGCGAGCCACAGCTACTGAAGCCCACATGCCACAACTACTGAAGCCCTTGCGCCTAGAGCCTGTGCTCCACAACAAGAGAAGCCAACACAATGAGAAGCCTGTGCACCACAATGAAGAGTAGCCCCCACTCGCCGCAACTAAAGAAAGCCCACGTGCAGCAACAAAGACGTGCAGCAACAAAGACCTAATGCAGCCAAATAAATAAATAAATAAATAAATAAATAAATAAATAAAAGAAACCCTTTTAGCATACACTAAATCTCCCTAATTCTATTTCCAGATAATCACTAGAGATAGATGACACATGTACATCAGAAATCTTGCTTCCTGGAAACTCAGGTTAATTTACAGAATAACATTTTGATCCAGGACAATAATGATTATTAATTACTCTGAAAGATCATTAATTACTGTTTTATATCCAGCCTTATAGTCCTAACATAAGAAAGTAGCTGAATTAAAATGATCAGTTATATAACTTTGTATCACTGGCTACTTCTTTTCAAGCAGTCCATGTCATAAACCAAGGAAGAAATAGGTGCAAGTTATAGCCAGAGACAGCCAGTCATGAAAATTCATTATAGATTAAATTATTTTAAAAGATAACAAAAAACATTTTATCTATTCTAAGAGGTTTCAACATTATTGAAAGAACCTGATGTTAGAATAAGCCTAATAAAAAACACAGCATCCTACCTTCTAAACCTAAATTGACTTCAAGACTATATATTGTTCATTTCTGTAACTTTGAAATGAACACCTGAGTACCACCTCAAGTTTCATCACTGCCTGCAATTCTTAAGATTAATCACAAGTAAGGTAATGGCATTTTATTAGCTTTAGGGCCACAAAATCTGTATATCAAATTACCAATTTTGTGTCAGTACAACAGTGAAATAATGCCCAATTCTGAGAACTAGGTTTAAGCCTTGTTACTAGGTGCTAAAACTCACCAAAATCAAAGCTGGGTTTGGGGAGAGTGTTCACTGATTACCACTCTCCTCTTTTGACCCTGCTTGAGAATGAACACAGGAAGTTAGATGTGGAGTAAAGTGCGTCTTTAAAAAATTTTTTGGATTAATTTTTATGGAGATTTAATTGACACATTATACTAATTGCAGGTGTACAACATAATGATTCAATACATGTATAGATTGTGAAATGACCAGCACAGTAAGTTCAGTTAACGTCCATTGCCACACATTTTTTTCTTTCTTGTGGTGAGGAATTTTTAAAATTACTCCCTTAGCGACTTTCAAATATGTTAATGCACTATTATTAACGATAGACACCATGCTATCATTATATCCACAGGACTATTTTTTAATAACTGGAAGTTAGTACCTTTTGACAACCCTCACCCATTCACACACCCTCCATCCCCCACCTCTAGTAACCACCAATCTGTATCTATGATTTTCTTTAGATTCCACAAGTTAGCGAGATCATATGGTATTTGTCTTTCTCTGTCTGACTTATTTCGCTTAGCATAATATCTTCAAGGTCCATCCGTGTTGTCATAAATGGCAAGATTTCATATTTTTATGACTGAATAATATTCCATTGTGTGTGTGTGTGTGTGTGTGTGTATATATATATATATATATATATATATATATATATATATATATATATATTATCCATTCATCTATCAATGGACACTAAGGGTGTTTCTTTCTCGGCTATTGTAAATAATGCTGCAATAAACCTGGGGGTGCAGATATCTTTTTGAGTTAATGCTGTCATTTACTTTGCATAAATGTCCAGAAGTAGATCATGTGGTAGTTTTGTTTTAACTTTCTGAAGAACCTCCATACTGTTTCCACAGTGGCTGCACCAATTTACATTCCCACCAACAGTGCACAAGGATTCCCTCTTACCCACATCTTTCCAATTCTTGTTATTTCTTGCCCTTTTTTTTTAAACTGAGAGGCCATCTTTTTTTAAAAAATAAATTTATTTCATTTATTTATTTTTGGCTGTGTTGGGTCTTCGTTGCCGTGTGCAGGCTTTCTCTAGTTGCGGCGAGCAGGGGTCACTGTTTGTTACAGTGTGTGGGCTTCTCATTGCGGTGGCTTCTCTTGTTGCACAGCACAGGCTCTAGGCACACAGGCTTCAGTAGTTGTGGCACACGGGCTCAGTAGTTGTGGCTTGCAGGCTCTAGAGTGCAGGCTCAGTAGTTGTGGCGCATGGGCTTAGTTGCTCAGCTGCATGTGGGATCTTCCCGGACCAGGGATCGAACCCGTGTCCCCTGCATTGGCAGGCGGACTCTCAACCACTGCGCTACCAGGGAAGCCCCTCTTGCCTTTTTGATGATAGCCATTTCAATAGGTGTGAGGTGATACCTCATTGTGGTTTTGATTTGTATTTCCCTGATGATTACTGATTTTAAGCATCTTTTCTTGTACCTGATGGCTACCTGTATGTTTTCTGTGAAAAAATGTCTATTCAGATCCTCTGCATGTTTTTATATAAGATTGTTTTTCTGTTGTTGAGTTGTATGAGTTCTTTATATATTTTGGATATTAACCCCTTATCAGATATATGATTTGCAAATATTTTCTCACATTTGTGGGCCTATTCATTTTCTTCATGGTTTCCTTTGTTGTGCAGAAGTATTTTAGTTTGATTTAGTCCCACTTATTTATTTTTGCCTTTGTTGCCTTTGCTTTTGGCGTCAAATGCAAAAAATCATTGCCAAGACGGAGGTCAACGAGCTTGCCACATATTTACTTCTAGGAGTTTTATGGTTTCAGGTCTGACGTTCAAGTCTTTAATCCATTTAAGTTGATTTTGGGGTACAGTGTAAGATAGTGGTCCTGTTTTCTCAGTACCATTTATTGAAGAAACCATCCTTTCCTCATTGTATATTCTTGGCTCCTTTGACATATATTAATTGACCATACAGATGTGGGTTTATTTCTTTGCTCTGTATTCTGTTTCACTGATCTGTGTGTCTGTTTTCACATCAATACCATACTGTTTTGATTGCTATAGCTTAGTAATATAGTTTGAAATCAGGAAGCAAGATGCTTCTAGCTTTGTTCTTCTTTCTCAAGGTTGCTTTGGCTATTCATGATCTTTTGTGGTTCCATACAAATTTTAGGATTGTTTATTCTATTTCTGTGAAAAGTGCCATTGGAATTTTGATAGAGATTGTATTGAATCTATAGATTGCTTTGGGCAGTATGGACATTTTAACAACAGTAATTCTTCCAATTCATGAGCATGGAATACCTTTCCATTTATTTATATGATCTATTACTTTCATCAGTACCTTAGCTTTCAGTTGACAGGTCTTTGGCCTCCTTGGCTAAAATATTCCTAGGTATATCATTCTTTTTGATGCAATTGTAAATGGGATTGTTTTCTTAATTTCTCTTTCTGATAGTTTGTTATTAGTGTATAGAAATGCAACTGATATCTGTTTATTGATTATGTACCCTGCAGCTTTGCTGAATTCATTTATTAGTATAACAGCTTTTGTGTGGAGTATTTAGGGTTTTCTATATATAATATCATGTCACCTTCAAATAGAGACAGATTTACTTCTTTCTTTGCTATTTGGAGGACTTTTATTTCTTTTCCTTGCCTAACTGCTCAAGCTAAAACTTCCAATACTATGTTGAATAAAAGTGGTGAGAGTGGGCAGCCTTGTCTTGTTCCCAATTTTGGAGAAAAAGCTGTCAGCTGTGAGTATGATGTAAGCTGTGGGCTTGTCACATATGGCCTTTATTATGTTGAGGTACATTCCACAAATAACATATATTGGCAAGGATGTGGAGAAAAGGGAACCCTTGTACACTATTGTGCAAATGTAAATTGGTAAAGCCACTGTGGAAAACAGTACAGAGGTTTCTCAAAAAACTCAAAATAGAGCTGCCATAGACTCAGCAATTCCACTCCTGGGTATATATCTGAAAAAAACAAAAACACTTATTTGAAAAGATACATGCACCCCAATGTTCATAGGAGCATTATTTACAATTGCCAAGATATGGAAGTAGCCTAAGTGTCCATCAACAGATGAACGGATAAAGGAGATATGGCATATATATATATATATATATATATATATATATACACACACACACACACACACACACACACACACACACACACACAATGGAATGTTACTCAGCTATTAAATAGAATGAAATTTTGCCATTTGTAACAATACGGATGGACTTGCAGGGTATAATGCTAAGTGAAATAAGTCAGACAGAGAAAGTCAAATACTGTATAATGTCACTTATATGTGGAATCTAAAAAGTAAAACAAACTAGTGAATATAACAAAAAAGAAAAAGACTCACAGATATAAAGAACAAACTCGTGGTTACCAGTGGGGAAAGGGAAGGGGGAAGGGTCAAGATAGGAGTAGGGGATTAAGAGATACAAACTACTATGTATAAAATAAATAAGCTCCAAGGATATATTGTACAATACAGGGAATATAGCCAATATTTTATAATAAATATAAATGGAATATAACCTTTAAAAGCATGAATCATTCTGTTGTACACCTGAAATTTATATAATATAAATATAATTATATAATTTATATAATATCATACATCAAATATAATTACAATAAAAAAAACCACTCAGTCATGTAAACTACCATTAAAACAGATTTTTCCCTATTTTTTTCCTAGATTTTTTTCTACAGATTTTTCCCTAAAACTCTGTAGAAAGTTTTTGTTTTAAATCAAATTGCAAGACTTTATATGTATACCTGTTAAATATCACTTTCTTAAGTTTAACCCATTGTTTACAGACTACTACCAAAATGTTAACACCTGAATTTCACTTACTTCAACAATATTTTTTACTGAGCACAGATTTTCCAAAATTGTAAGCCCTATTAGGGCAGTGATCTTATTCTACAAAGATATATCTAAAGCACAAAGAACAGAGCTTGACAGTATGCACTCAATAAATATTTGTTAAATTGATAAAGTACAGGCAAGGTACTATGACTATAGATATGCAGACAGCTCTTGCCTTTAAGATCAACATTTTGTATAAGAAAAAATCAAATATTATATAATGCAATAATTATATAACATTATAACATACGTTAGGAAAATATGTATGGGATGTTATGGCCAGGATGCTCAGCAAAAGTCTTACAGAAGAGATGACTTTGAGGTAAGACTTGAAGGGTGAGTTAGCCTTTATCAAGAAACATATTTGCTCTATGGTCTTTATAAACATTCAGAATTTCTTATTAGTCATGGAAGAGTTGTATAAATCTTCACTCTTCAGCATGGTAGCCACTAGCCACATGTGGTGAATGAGCATTTGAAATGTGGCTATCCCTATTTGAAATGTGAACTGAGATGGGCTCTAAGTTTAAAATGTACGCGTGATGTTGAAGACTTGATTTTTTTAAGTAAAATATATTAATAATCTTTATTGATTACATGTTAAAATTACAATAGTTTTTTTATAATGCATTAAATAAAATATACTATTAGCATTAAAAAAAAAGTTCAGGACCATATGGCTTCACAGATGAATTCTACCAAATATTTAAAGAAGAATTAATACCAAAAAATCTCACAATCTTCTAAAAAACAGAAGAGGTGGGAACATTTCTGAATTCATTTTATGAGAACAGCATTACATATACCAAAACTAGGTAAGAACACTACAAGAAAAGAAGACTACAGGACAACATCCCTGACAATCACAGATGCAAAAATCCTCAACAAAATATTAGTACACTGACTTCAACAATACATTAAAAGGATCATACACTATGATCAAGTGGGGTTTATTTCAGGGATGCAAGCATTTTTCAACATCTGCAAATCAATCAATGTGATACACCACGTTAACAAAATGAAGGATAAAAATTTTATGATATCTCAATAGATGCACTAAAAGCTTTTGACAAAATTCAATATCCATTTATGATAAACTCTCCCAGAAAGCGAGCATAGAGGGAACATACCTCAACATAATAAAGGCCATATATGACAAGCCCATAGCTAACATCATACTCAAAGGTGAAAAGCTGAAAACATTTCCTCTAGATCAGGAACAAGAAAAGGATTTCCACTCTCAACCACTTTTATTCAACACAGTATTGAAAGTCCTACCCACAGCCATCAGTCAAGAAAAAGAAATCCAAATTGGAAAAGAAAAAGTAAAACTGTCACTGTTTGCAGATGATATGACACTATACATAGAAAATCCTAAAGACACCACCAGAAAACTATTAGAGTTCATCAATGAATCTGGTAAAGTTGCAGGATACAAATTAATATACAAAAATCTATTGCAGGGACTTCCCTGGTGGTCTAGTGGTAAAGAATCCGCCTTTCAATGCAGGGGACACGTGTTCGATCACTGGTCAGGGAACTAGGATCCCATATGCCGCAGGGCAACCAATCCTGCACGCCACAACTATTGAGCTCACACACCTCAACTAGAGCCTGCATGCCACACACTACAAAGCCCACACGCTTTGGACCCCGTACGCCACAACGAGAGAGAAGCCTGCATGCCGTGACAAAAGATACCACGTGCCACAACTAAGACCTGATGTAGCCAAAATATAAATAAATAAATAAATAAATAAATAAATCTTTTTTTAAAAATAACGATTGCATTTCTATATGATAACAACAAACTATGAGAAAGAGAAGTTAAGGAAACAATCTCATTTACAATCACATCAAAAGGAATAAAATACCTAGGAATAAACTTACCTAAGGAGGTAAAATACCTATACTCAGAAAACTGTAAGACACTGATGAAGGAAATTGGAGATGACACAAACAGATGGAAAGGTATAACATATTCATGGATTGGAAGAATTAATATTGTTAAAATGACCATACTACAAGGCAATCTACAGATTCAGTGCAATCCCTATCAAAATACCAATGGCATTTTTCACAGAACTAGAACAAATCATTTAAAAATTTGTATGGAAACACAAAAGACCCTGAATAGCCAAAACATTCTTGAGAAAGAAAGAAAGAAAAAGGAAGGAAGGAAGGAAGGAAGGAAGGGAGGGAGGGAGGGAGGCAGGAAGAAAGCAAGGAAGAAAGCAAGCAAGCAAGCAAGCAAGCAAGAAAGAATCACACTCCCTGACTTAAGAGTATACTACAAAGCTACAGCAATCAAAACAGTATGGTACTGGCACAAAAACAGATCGATGGAACGGAATAGAGAGCCCAGAAATAAACCCATGCATATATCGTCAATTCATCTATGACAAAGGAGGCAAGAATACACAACGGAGAAAAGACTTTCTCTTCAGTAAGTCGTGCTGGGAAAACTGAACAGCTACCTGTAAAAGAATGAAGTTAGAACATTCTCTAACACCATGTACAAAAATAAACTAAAAATGGATTAAAGACCTAAATGTAAGACTGGAAAACATAAAACTCCTAGAAGAAAACAGAGCCAGAACACTCTTTGACATAAATCATAGCAGTATTTTTTTGGATCTGTCTCCTAAATCAAAGGAAATAAAAGCAAATATTAGTGCAAATGCAAATATTCGTGTGCTTGATGTTGTCCCAGAGATCTCTTAAACTATCCTCATTTCTTTTCATTCTTTTTTCTCTTCAGCATCAGTGATTTCAGTTACTCTGTCTTTCAGCTCGCTGATCTGTTTCTCTGCATCGTTTAGTCTACTGTTAATTCCGTCTAGTGTATTTTTCATTTCAGTATTGTAGTCTTCATGTCTGTTTGGTTGTTCTTTATATTTTCTAACTCTGTTAAAAACTTCTGACTTCTCACTCTGTGCATCCATTTTTCACTCTAGTTATTTGATCATCTTTACAAACACTACCCTGAACTCCTTCTCAAGAAGATTGCCTGTCATGATATTGCTCCATGCCCTCTTTTCAGCATATTTCCCCATATCTGTATCAAGATATTATTTAAATAAAGTTAATTCCATTGCTTTCCCCACTCTCCAAATCTCTTACTCTTTATCTGTATTTCTTCATTTCCTGCAAATTTCCCAAGGCATTTTTGGTTCTTCTCCCATTATCCTGAAAATCTTTAGACCTTTGAATTTGGTCTTCTAGGATAGTTTCTTCCTTGCCTCACATGCAGTCAACTGGAGAATCAAACTCAACAGAGCTCTGAACTGCAGCTGCTGTTCATACCTCCAAAGCCTACCTTCAGGGGTTCAATAAGGAGCATTCTAATCTGCCCTCTGCTATTCATTATTCTAACCCTAGCCTTTCTGGGTCTGGAATCACTGTTCTTACTTTGATGGCATCAGAGATAACTTATTTATAACATCCCTTTGAAGCAGCAGGTGAGATACACTTGTAGTGGTCTTTTCTTTCTTTATTTTTTCCCCCCTGTTGTTATGCATTCTTTTTTGACTGTCCCAGTTGAGTTTTTACATTTTTTTTTACCTGCTTCTGAGGTTGACCCCCTTTCTTTTCTACCAAGAGGACAGATAGCACTGATGGGAGGAGCTTGACATTTCTCTTCTAACATATTCATCCATATTTTTCTTGGGGGTGCCCATAATGGGAGATAGAATTCAAAGATTCTGGATCTTTCAAATGCATCTATTGTTCTAATAAATTTTGTCTACCTTCATTAACTCAAGATGAATAATTTCACAAAGGAAATATCTTTCCACCAGTCCACCACATATCCCAGGACAAAACTCAACCTTTATTTTCACACCAGCTTGCTTATGATGTTCCTTATCTTCCTTGTGTTCTCCCTTAAGAGTCCTAACTCTATTATGTGTCATTCATGCCTTGCACCTACAATAATTGTGTCACCTTAAAGCTCACATGATCTCTGGCACTTTAAAGTGTATTTTTATGCTTAGTCTTATCTCAAATAAGTTCAAATCTTATATAACCACTTGGTATAATTGGCTCAGTTTTCAAAGTATGAATAGTAAAATTCCACTTGTTTATTGCTGGTATATAGGAAAGCTATAACCTTTTAAATTAACCTTGTGTCTTAAAACTTTTCTATAATTGCTTATTAGTGCCAGGAGTCTTTTTGTCAATTCTTTCTAATTTCCTACATAGACAATCATGCCATCTACAAACAAAGACAGTTTTAATTCTTCCTTCCCAATCTGTATACATTTTATTTCCTTTTCATGTCTTATTGCATTAGCTAGGATAGCCAGTAGAATGTTGAAAAAGAGTGGTGAGAGGGGATATCCTTGCAGTGTTTCTGATCTTTGTGGGAAAACTTCAAGTTTCTCACCATTAAGTACAATGTTAACTGTAAAGTTGTTGTAGATATTCTTTATCAAGTTGAAGAAGTTCCCTTCTATCCTAGTTTGCTGGGGTTTTTTGCAATGAATCTGTGTTGTATTTTATCATATGCTTTTTCTATGTTTATTGGTATGATCATGTGATTTTTCGTTTTTAGCCTGTTGATATGCTAGATTAGAGTAATTGATTTTCAAATGCTGAAGCAGCCTTGCATACCTGGGATAAATCCCTCTTGGTTGTGCTGTATAATTCTTTTTATAAATTTTGTTAAAACTTTTTGCTCCTATGTTCATGAGAGAGATTCATCTATAACTTTCATTTTTGTAATGTCTTTGTTTGGATTTGGTATTAAGGTAATGCTGGCCTCATAAAATGACTTAGAAATTATTCCTTTCTGTCCTCTGAAAGAGGTTGTAGAGTATTGGTATAATTTGTTTTTTAAATGTTTGGTAGAATTCACCAGCAAACACACTGGGGCCTGGCACTTTCTGTTTTGGAAGTTATTAACGATTGATTCAATTTCTTTAATAGATATAAAGATTGCCTATTTCTTCCTGTGTGAGATTTGGCAAATTGAATGTTTCAAGGAATTGGTCCATTTAATCTAGATTATCAAATTTGTGGGCAGAGTTGTTCATATTATTTATTTTTTATATTTTTTGCAGTTTTCTTTAATTGAAGTATAGTTGATTTACAATGTTGTGCTGGTGTCAGGTGTACAGCAAAGTGATTCAGATATATATAGATATAGATATGGGTAGATAGATATACAGATATACATAGATATCTGTGCTATACAGGAGGTCCTTGTTGGTTATCTATTTTATACATAGTAGTGTGTATATGTTAATCCCAAATATCTAATTTTTCCCTCCCCCCTTTAATGTCCATAGGATCTATAGTGATGACACCTCTTTTATTTCTTTTTTTTTTTTTTTTAAATTTTTATTTATTTGTTTATTTTTTATTTATGGCTTGTGTTGGGTCTTCGTTTCTGTGCGAGGGCTTTCTCTAGTTTCGGCAAGCGGGGGCCACTCTTCATTGCGGTGCGCGGACCTTTCACTATCGTGGCCTCTCTTGTTGCGGAGCACAGGCTCCAGACGCGCAGGCTCAGTAATTGTGGCTCACGGGCCGAGCTGCTCCGCGGCATGTGGGATCTTCCCAGACCAGGGCTCGAACCCGTGTCCCCTGCATTGGCAGGCAGACTCTCAACCACTGCGCCACCAGGGAAGCCCACCTCTTTTATTTCTGATGTTGATAATTTGTGTCTTTTCTTTTTTTGCTTAGTTAGCCTGACCATAGGTTTATCAATTTTACTGATTATTTTTTAAAGCCAGCTTTTGGTTTTGCTAATTTTCCCTACTGCTTTTTTCTTTTCAATACTATTAACCTCTGCTTTCATTTTTATTATTTCTTTTCTTCTGCTTGCTTTAGGTATAAATTGCTCTCATTTAACTAGTTTCCTAAACTAGACTTTTTTTTTTTGGCTGTGCCACATGGCACGTGGGATGCATGTGGGATCTTAGTTCCCTGACCAGGGATTGAACCCATGCCCCCTGCATTGAAAGTGCAGAGTCTTAACCACTGGACCACCAGGGAAGTCCCTAGATTATTGATTTTAGATTTTCTTCATGTCTAATATGGACATTTAATGCTATAAATTTCCTACTAAGCACTGTTTTTCCTGCATTCCACACATTCTGATAAGTTGTATTTTCATTTTTATTTAATTCAAAATTTTTATAAGTTTTGAGGCTTCTTTGTTGACCAATGTGTTATTTAGATGTATGCTCTTTAACTTCCAAATACTTGGGAATTCTTTCACATCTAGAATTTTATTGATCTAGTTTAATTCCATTGTGGTCTTAGAGCATACTTTGTATGATTTCTACTCTTTAAGATTTTTAAAGGTGTATTTTATGTCCCAGATTGTAATCTACTTTCATGAATGTTCCATGTAGGCTTGAGAAAAATGTGTATTCGGCTGTTATTGTGTATTCTATAAATGTCAATTACATCAAGTTGACTGATAGTGCTATTTCCATCAATTATACTTATTGATTTTCTGCCTGTTTGATCTATGCATTACCTACAGAGGAGTGTTGAAGTAGTTCTCCTTACAGTTTTATCTGTTTTGCCTCATGTACTTTGAAGGTCTGTTGTTAGGTATACATACATTGATTGTTGGGTATTCTTGGAGAACTGACACTTTTACCTTAATGTGATGCACGTCTTTATCCTTAATAATTTTTTCTGAAGTCTGATTTTTCTGAAATTAATTTAGCTTTGCTTTCATTTTTTATTAATGTTGGCATAGTATATCTTTCTTCATCCCTTGACTTTTAATCTATCTGTGTATTTATATTTAAAATGGTTTTTTTGGGCTTCCCTGGTGGCGCAGTGGTTGAGAGTCTGCCTGCCAATGCAGGGGACACGGGTTCGAGCCCTGGTCTGGGAAGATCCCACATGCCACGGAGCAACTAGGCCCGTGACCCAAAATTACTGAGCCTGTGCGTCTGGAGCCTGTGCTCCGCAACAAGAGAGGCTGCGATAGTGAGAGGCCTGCGCACCGCGATGAAGAGTGGCCCCCGCTTGCCACAACTAGAGAAAGCCCTCGCAGAGAAACGAAGACCCAACACAGCCAAAAATAAATAAATAAATAAATAAAATTTTTTTTAAAAAATGTTTTTTTTGTAAACAACATATAGTTGGGTTTGATTTTTTTAATTCACTTTGACGATCTCTGTCTTCTAATTGGCATATTTAGACTATTCATATTTAAAATGATTATCGATTAATTAATATCTTCCTGGTTTATAACTGTTTCTATTCATTATGCGTGGGTTTTTTCTTTTGTTCATTTTCCTTCCCCTTTTTCTGCTTTATGTGGTTCAGTTGAGCATTTTGTGATTCCATCTGTCTCATCTTTTAGCAAATTATATTTCTTTCTAAAAAATAATTTAGTAGAGATTGTTCTGAACTTTGCAATATTTACTTTTAACTAATCAAATTTTACCTTCAACTAACAAGGGAGGCTGGGAAAGAAAGGGTCTGGCTTCTACCTTAGTGATGTTCATAGGTGGGAAATTCCTCAAATATTGGAAAGATGTTCTAAATTGCTGAGTAGATAGAATGACAAATGTCTACTACATGTTTTCTTAACAATATTTTCTCATATATCCCACCTCTTTGCTTAGTGCCTAAAACAGTGAATTTCTATTTTAACTTCAAGTCATTAGGTCATCTACATATATTTTGTTGCTGTTTAGTCTTATAATTGAGTTCTTTTTCAAAAATATCATAGTATCATGTTTTTAATTCCCAAGAATTCTCTTATTCTAATAATTTCATGTTTTAGATGCAGTAATCATTCAAATCTATTTGAAGGTATGAATTGTAAGTTTTTAGAAGGTTAACTTTTTTCTCTATTTTTGTGTGTTCATTATGGGGTCTCTCTTTCTAGCTATTTGTTTTCCTCAAAATGCCTGGCAAATTATTTTTTTCATATCCATATTTATAAATGAAGGACTTGGTTCACCAGATTAGGTGTCATGCAGTTCCTTAGTCATTTTCAAGTTTTCTTTCCTATTGAGAACTTGCCCTCCCCCCACACCCCAAAAAAAGAAGCAGTAGCTTCCATAAGTGTGATGGGGAAAAGCTTTAAAGCTTAAAAATGCTTCTTGTCAGGGACTAAAGGGCATCTTTTCTAAATGGCTCATAGGTAAAAGGTAGAGAGACAACCTACTAACCTTCCTGAAATGGTGAAATAAGGAAAGGATCACTATGGTTCAGTTAATTTCAAACTGAAGCTACATATCCTTCGCTGTTTTCTTCATGTCCATTCATGTCCATTTGAGGGTCAGATTTTACATTTTTATCTTACTCCAGCCCAGGAGCTCATGGTGGATTTTCATTTTCCATGAGTCAGAACTTTCACATTATTTAACTCTTCTAACTGGATTTAGCTGTAAGCTAGAGAACTTTCAAGTTGGGACTGTCCCAACTATTGCACTAAATTACTGTTATACCATGCCCATAGCTACATAAAAAAGTAATTACATTTTTGAGCAGTATATTTAAGTTATGGAAAATCTAAAAGCATAAACAGCTTTATATACTCTGACTGCATAGAGTTTTTTTGTGTACTATGAAGTTTAAAACTTCATGCATTATTTCTTCTCTACTTTTTCCTGCTAGCTGCTGACCTTCAAAACAACATATTATTGAAATGACTCATGAGAATCAGTGTGAAATAGAATGTGTTACTGTTGGAAGTTTTTTCCTCCTTAGACTTCTTAGTACTGTTTGGCAGTATTGTATAAAGGAATAACAAAGTTATAAAAACTGAGATTAGGAATTAATTCTGTCAGCACACCTTAAAGGAACTATAATTTTGTTAGGAATGTGTAACAAAAGAGTCAATGTTAACTATTCATTTAACAATAACATTTATTATGCAGCAGAAATAATGCTTACTAGCATTAGAAGATGAAATCTCTTCTAAGGTCTAACCTGGCAAATATAGAGCTTTGTAGGCTCCATTATAAGTTGGCTAACCCACATCTCTCAAATTTCTCTACAGATTACATGAAATTATATGCCCATAGATTATTTAAGTATTATAACTTTAGCATTTCTCTTTATTTAATATTTGGGACTCATCCTATAAAAGTGCCAGAGGAGTAAGAGACAGAAGTTGGCTCTAAATGTGGAAGTGACCTTGGGAGGCATTTTCAAAATCTGGGAAAAATTAAGAGTATAAAGTGTTAACATTTTTATTTGTTATGAAAAAATAGGCAAAAGTTGAAAGTGAGGTGAAAAGTTGGGTACCATGTGCCATGGCATACTGTGCTGACAGTTACACAAGGATTATCTAGGGAACTGGTTCCCAAACTTCAGGGTGCATCAGAATCATGCAAAGGACTTATTAAATTACAGATTGTTGTGCCCCACCCAGAGTTTCTGATTCTCTAGATCTGGCATGGGGGCCTGAGAATTTTCATTTCTAATAAGTTCCCATGTGATACAGATGCTCCTGATCCAGGGACTACAATTACAGAATTGCTAACATAGAAGAAGGTGCCTACTTAGACCTGCTGTACACTATCAGTTAAAGTTTTCAGTCATTAATTTATAGACTGTTAATTAAACAAGGAGACCGTCAGACTGAGGTGGCTCTAATGCATTGATAGTCTGTGTAAGCAAACCAAACCTAAGCCTGTAAATGCTTTGTACTTACAAAATTGAATCCTAAGGACAACCAATCACGAACAGCCAACTAGGCTTTAAGATATAGTCAGTCAAATAATTTCCTTTCTTGGCTCCTGTCAGCTTAGCACTTCTAACCACTTCCTGTTTCACACTGCCCAATTTGAATTGACCTTTGCTCAAATAAACTTAAAAAAAATTTAATATGCCTCAGTTTATCTTTTAACAAGACTTTAGTTGAATAAAGATGGAAATAATTTCTATACAGTGAAAAAGATAACACGAAATATTATTGTAAAATTATATACATTAAGAGATATGAATAAATGAATTTTGGTGCTCTTCTGGACTTTATTATATAATTTTAATCAAGTTTTGTACACAAATCATCAAGATAACATCTTTCAAATTAAAAATTACATATTTTGTGAAATATTAAACTACTTTTTAATATCTTATGTTATTTCAACAGACTTCCTTTTCTTGCCTCAGATTTATGTGCTTTTACATTTTCTTAAGCTTTATCAAGTTTTGCTACAACAGCTTTCTTTTGATTTCCCTTTGCATTGAATACCTTTTTCCATCCCCTCACTTTCAGTCTGTGTGTGTCTTTAGATCCGAAATGAGTCTCTTGTAGGCAGTATATATACTGGTCTTGTTTTTGTATCCATTCAGCTACTCTGTGTCTTTTGGTTGGAGCATTTAGTCCATTTAATTATCAATATGTATATTCTTGTTGCCATTTTGTAAATTATTTTGGGTTTGTTTTTTGTAGGTTCTTTTTTTTCCTTTCTTCTTCTTTTATTCTCTTGTGATTTGATGACGACTATCTTTAGTGTTATGTTTGGATTCCTTTTTCTTTTTTGTGTGTATATCTATTATAGATTTTTGGTTTGTGGTTACCATGAGGTTTTTTTTACAGCAGTCATATATATATGTATATATATATATATATATATATATATATATATATATATATATATATATACACATATATATATGATTGCTTTAAGTTGCTGATCTCTTAATTTCAAATGCATTTTTAAAATACTGCATTTGTAGTCTCCTCCCCTCATGATTACTGTTTTTGATATAATTAGTTTACGTCTAATTGTTTTGTGTATCCCTTAACTGTTTACTGACTTGTATTATATGATGATTATCATTAATCAGAAATAATTTCCTCCTTGTTATCACTTAAGTAGCTTGTAAAGAGTCCTTTTTATGTTAACATGGAAATATACAACATGGTTCTTCATAAAAATTTGGTGGCATCTATATTAGGTAATAGGGGCTTCCCTGGTGGCGCAGTGGTTAAGAATCCGCCTGCCAATGCAGGGGACTTGGGTTCGAGCCCTGGTCCGGGAAGATCCCACATGCTATGGAGCCACTAACTGAGTGCACCACAACTGCTGAGCCTGTGCTCCGGAGCCCGCGTGCCACAACTATTGAGCCCAAAGTGCTGCAACTACTGAAGCCTCATTCCTAGAGCCCATCTTCCGCAACGGGAGAGGCCACTGCAATGAGAGGCCTGAGCACCGCAATGGAGAGCAGCCCCCACTCGCCACAACTAGAGAAAGCCCGCGTGCAGCAACGAGGACCCAGTGCAGCCAAAAATAAATAAGTAAATATATTAGGTAATAAAAAATACATATTTTTGCACATAGAAATAGTAAAAGAACATGGAAGCTAGGAGTTTAGGTGTGCTTCCAGGAATTAAGTAAATAGCTGGGGGATCCATAGCTACCAATTCAACTCCCAATTTATCACTAATTTCCTCTGAGAACTCCAAATTTATCACTAATTTCCTGTGAGTCCTGGGAAATCCCTAACCTTTTTAGTTCTTTTGTATCACTGTTGGCAATACAATGCCAAGTACTGTAATATTTGCAGCTATATGATATATTAATTTAGAGAAGCTATAGGTAACATTTGTAAATTGGATGGTCTAGTGCAAAAAAAAAGTAGTATCAAAAAATGTCTTCAAAACCACCATGAGATATTATTTCACACTTGTTAAAATGACCAGCAAAAAAACAAACAAACAAACAAAAAAAAAAACCAAAGCCAAAAACAGAAAATAACAAGCGTTGGCAAGGATGTGCAGAAATTGGAAATCTGGTGCCCTGTTGGTGAAATGCAAAATGGTATATACGCTATGGAAAACAGTACTTTAATCCTCAAAGTATTAAAAACACAATTAGCAAACCCACTTCTGGGTATATATCCAAAAGAATTGAAAGCAGAATCTTGAAGAAATATTTGCACACCCATGTTTATAGTAGCATTATTGACAGTAACCAAGAGTTGGAATCAGTCCAAAAGTATGTGGTCTATGCATACTTTGGAATATGATTCAGCCTTAAAAAGGAAGGAAATCATGTCACATGCTACAACATAGATGAATCTTGAGGACATTATGCTAAGTGAAATAAGCCTGTCACAAAAAGTCAGACACTGTATTATAACACTTATATGAGTTACCTAAAGTAGCCAAATTTTTATTGAACAGTAGAATAGTTGTTGCCAGGGGCTGGGGTGGAGGGAGAAATAGGGCATTGTTATTTAATGGGTATAGAGTTCCAGTTTTGCAGCATGAAAAAGTTGTGAAGATATGTTGAACAACAATATAAATATACACATTGTTATGCAACTAAAAAAGAGTTAATATGGTCATTTTTATGTTATTTACCACAATTAAAAATAGAAAAAAATATATAAATCTTTCTGAATAGGACTAACTTTATGGCCTTATAAGAAGGCAGCTACAGGAGTGTAAAGCTCACTAAAGGATTCTCTTTTCTCTAACCTCTCTTTATTCTTTAAATGCCACCCTTAGAGCATAATTCCTTGTGGTTATGAGCATATTCCTTATCGTGAGTAAATATCTAACATAATGATCTATAATATATAACATAATGACCTTATTCGATAGAAGAAGGGAAGAAAAGGAAGGAGAAGGGGTCCTTGTTGAAGGGAGAGTCAAAGCCTGGCGAAGACTAATTGTTTCACCTATTTAACTCCACCGCAGACCTGTAGAAAAACTTTCCCTTCCTATTTCCTGTTGGCCTGGGGAAAGTTGCTGTTACCATAGTAAAGGGATTCTATGTGTGTAACCTATGCATTCCTTTCTAGGGGCAGACAAAAGAAACATTGTGAGGGAATTACTTTCACAGCTCTTCAGCTCTAGTCAATTAGCATGCTCAGTTTTAAGCAGTATTTTTCCTGTTTTTGAAATTAAATGTGATATTGATTGTTTCTTCTCATTTCCACATCTTCCTTTAGTTAGGTTGAAGAACAATACATTATGATCATTACAAAGGGACCATAAGTGTCAATTCATTTTAAGGTCCATCAACACAGACCACTCACCTCTCAGCCTTGTGCTGTGGAACTTACTTCTGGAAGAAACTCTATTCTTCATTTTGTGATTTCTACACATATTAAACCCCCCCTAAAAAAAATGGTTACCATGGAAACCAGGGAGTAAGTAACTTGGTAACTTTAACAGAAGTGCTTAGTTGCTATTGCCAAAGCTGGAATAACAAACATGCATTTACCAGGGGAATACAGAACTTTCTATCATAAAGTTGGCTACTTTTTTTGCCAGGTGCTCCATAAATCTTCTACAAGTGTATTCCCAATATAGGAACAATATTTTCTGTATTAATGACATAGGAAAATGTTTGTTATTTTGACATAGCAGTATGGTGGTTAGTGAAAAAAATTAAAACTTGATTTATATTACCTTATGTGTCTACATCTTTCCCTTCTCTTCAGCCTAAAGCTTCAAAAGGGCATCCTGGAGGGTTTTGTAGGTTTCAGTTCCTTTTATTTTTAGTTAAGCACTGAACTGATTTATTACACAAAATTTGGAGAGTAAAGTAAAATGTTACAAAGGTGAAAAAACCCATTAACTCATTCTCCTGACTCAATTTTAAGTAAGTAATTGATTTATGTTCTTCCAGTATTTTTTCTTAAGTATTTTTTAACATAGCTGAGGTTACTGAAGGCTTTAACTGCAATATATTTTATCACCTAGAGCTTGTACTATTGGATATTCAAGTTGACAGTAATCCATTCAGCTGTTTCCTATTTTTTTAGGCTTGATAATAGAAAAGGATTTGACTGTTGGTCACAGGGGATGGAGAAGGGGGAATAATCAACCTGTAAAATTTCCTTTTCTATTCAGAATATTAAATGCTTTAAGCTCCTCTTCCTCTAAAAAATACTCCTCAAAAATATCCTTTGCCCAAAATTGTTCTGTTGTTGTTCTTGTTTTTCCCCAAGTATTGCTTCTGATTCTGCCAACTTCAATGTCCATTCTTTCATATTCTTGTGGCAACATAAACAGCATAAACTGTAGCCCAGAATTCACACACGTAATCTGAATATACTAACTTAAGGCTGAAAAAATACTCTGTGTAAATCCTTGACCCTCAGGATGGCACCTCAAAACACAGTTGGGAATCTAGAAGTCACACGTAGGGGCAGGTAGATAAAGAGGTTTCCACAAATAAGTTCTGAAGCTGGAGGGATGCTCAACAATTACCTAAGATGATACTGAAAGTATCCTCAAACAACCCTGTTTCCTGTAGTTTCTTTACACACACAAAACGATAAAAATAATACTCTTTGAAAGGCTCAGAAGCCATCCCAGTACTTGCCTATGTGTCATGAAGAATAGGAGGCTTTAACATTCTTGAAAGTCCCAGGCATAGTGAATTTGCCATTAGCAAAATATTTGAACTTATGAGGACCAGAGGCTGGAGAAAAAAGAAAGGGGATTTATCCTTAAGTTGAAACTACAAAGGCTATATATATTTCTATTCTCAGCTACCAAACTCTTACTATGTAAACATTGCTAAGAAGCCCTCTTTAATCTAGATGCCTTATAAAATGGATAAGATGTCAAAATACTCTTCTAAAACAAAGAATTCTTAAGTTCAGTAAAACTTAAAAATTCAGCAATTTTGGTCTGCACCCTGCAGGCTAACAAGGCCTGTACTCGCCCAGCTTCAAGTCCAAAGAAAGAGCCCAGAGTCAGCGACAGAGACATCACTGGCTTAATGGACAGGGAGATCTTATATGTCTGCAGCAAGGTCCTGGAGTGACACCCCATGGTGTGTGGCCAATGGCGGGCAGGACATGGGGTAGAGGTAGGTTATTAGTTATAGGCTCATCAGTTATGAAAATCAGTACAAGGAAACAAGCAAAGGGGCACACCCTTTACCTCCCATTTGATAAGCATAGTGGAGAGCTCTGATCTAAAGCTAGACACCACGGGACTTCCCTGGCAGTCCAGTGGTTAAGACTCTGTGCTTCCACTACAGGGGACACGGGTTCGATCCCTGGTTGGGGAATCCTGCATGCCGCGCAGTGAGGCCATAAATAAAATAAAATAAAATAAAGCTAGAAATCAGTAGCTGGGGCCCAGGGCAGGTATGTAGGTATGGTATAGGTGAGGTAGGCACTGGTCAAGCAGGGGATCTACAGAGAGCAAGAAAACAGCCATCTTGAGTGGCCTGACCATACACTCCACCCCTACATACCCTGCCCAATCCTTATAATCTTGGTCTGCCGCTCTTCTATGACATCCCTGGGGTCAGGTATGTAGGGCGCACTGAAACAAGATACCACACATGCAATACAGACACCAGCAGCCAAAGTATCAAGAGTAAGATACCTAGTATGCTAAAACCAGTCATTCGCCAGGATGTGGGCAAATTTTGGAGCCAAGTGCTTACTGGATCAATGGAGAGGGAGTTAATGGCAGCAGTGTTATAAGGAAGGTAAGGTCATTCCTGGTTTTCACAAACCCAGAGCCAATATAATACTCAACAGTGAAAAGCTGAAAGCCTTCCTGCTAAAATCTGGAATAAGACAAGGATGACCATTCTCACCGCTTCTATTCAACATAGTATTGGAAGTCCTAGCCACAGCAATCAGACAAAAAAAAAAAAAAAAGAAAGAAAGAAAAGGTATCTAAATTGGAAGGGAAGGGGTAAAATTGTCATTATATGCAGATAGCATTATATTATATATAGAAAACCCTAAAGACTCCACACAAAAACTACAACAACTGATAAATGAATTCAGCAAGGTAGAAGGATACAAGATTAACATACAGAAATTGGTTGCATTTTTCTACACTAACAATGAAATAACAGAAAGGGAATGTAAAAAAAAATTACCTTTTCAAATCACATCAAAAATAAAATAAAATATTTAGGAATACACCTGACCAAGGAGGTGAAAGACATATGCTGAGAACTATAAGACTTTAATAAAGAAAATGAAGATGATTTAAAGAAATGGAAAGATATCCCATGTTTTGTTTTGTTTTTTTAATTGAATTGAAAGGTGTTTTTTCTTTTTTCTTTTTTTATTTATTTTCTTTTTAAAGGAATTCCTTTATTTTTATTTATTTATTTATTTATTTTTGACTGTGTTGGGTCTTCGTTTCTGTGCGAGGGCTTTCTCTACTTGCGGCAAGCGGGGGCCACTCTTCATCGCGGTGCGCGGGTCTTTCACTGTCGTGGCCTCTCTTGTTGCGGAGCACAGGCTCCAGACGCGCAGGCTCAGTAGTTGTGGCTCACGGGCCTAGTTGCTCCGCGGCATGTGGGATCTTCCCAGACCAGGGCTCGAACCCGTGTCCCCTGCATTGGCAGGCAGACTCTCAACCACTGTGCCACCAGGGAAGCCCCCCCATGTTTTTTGATTGGAAGAATTAATATTGTTAAAATGGCCATACTACCCAAAGCAATCTACAGATTTAATGCTATTCCTTTAAACTACTCATGACATTTTTCACAGAACTGGAACAAATAATCCTAAAATTTATGTGGAACCATAAAAGACCCAGAATTGCCAAAGAAATCTTGAGGAAAAAGAACAAAGCTGGAGGCATAACCCTCCCAGACTTCAGACAATAGCACAAAGCTACAGTAATCAAAACAGCATGGTATTGGCACAAAACAGACATATGGATCAATGGAACAGCATAGAGAGCACAGAAATAAACCCACACACCTATGGTCAATTAATCTTTGACAAAGCATGCAAGAATAAACAATGGGGAAAAGACAGTCTCTTCAGCAAGTGGTATTGGGAAATTTGAACAGCCACATGTAAATCAATGAAGTTAGAACACACCCTCACATCATATAAAAAAATAAACTGAAAATAGCTTAAAGACTTAAAAACAAGACATGACACCATAAAACTCCTAGAAGAGAACATAGGCAAAACATCCTCTGACATAAATTGCACCAACGTCTTCTTAGGTCAGGTCAGTTTCCCAAGGCAACAGAAATAAAAGCAAAAATAAACAAATGGAACCTAATCAAACTTATAAGCTTTTGCACAGCAAAGGAAACCATAAACAAAATGAAAAGACAACCTATGTACTGGGAGAAAACATTTGCAAATAATGTGACTGACAAGGGATTAATTTCCAAAATATACAAACAGCTGATATAACTCAATAACAAAAAAACAAACAACCCAATCGAAAAATGGGCAGAATACCTAAATTCTTCTCCAAAGAAGACATACAGATGGCCAAAAGGCACATGAAAATAAGCTCAACATAGCTAATTATTAGAGAAATGCAAATCAAAACTACAATGAGGTAACACCTCATACTGGTCAGAATGGCCATCATTGAGAAGTCTACAAATAACAAACAATGGAGAGGGTGTGGAGAAAAAGGAACCCCCCTACACTGTTGGTAGGAATGTAAATTGGTGCAGCCACTAAGGAGAACAGTATGGAGGTTCCTCACAAAACTAAAAGGAGTTGCCATATGAACCATCAATCCCACTCCTGGCCACATATCCAGACAAAATTATAATTTGAAATGATACATGCACCCCTATGTTCATAGCAGCACTATTTACAATAGCCAGGACACAGAAACAACCTAAATGTCCATCGACAGATGAATGGATAAAGATGTGGTATATATATATACAATGGAATACTACTCAGCCATAAAAAGGAATGAAATAATTCCATTTGCAGCAACACAGATGGACCTAGAGATTATCATACTAAGTGAAGTAAATCAGAAAGAGAAAGACAAATACTGTATGATATCACTTCTATGTGGAATCTAAAATATGACACAGATGAACCTGTCCATGAAACAGAAACAGACTCACGGACACAGAGAACAGACTTGTGGTTGCCAAAGGGGAGGGGATCCGGGGAGGGAAGGATTGGGAGTTTGGGATTAGCAGATGCAAACTGTTATAGCTAGAAGGGATAAACAACAAGGTCCTACTGTATAGCATAGTGAACTATATTCAATATCCTGTAAAAAACTATAATGGAAAAGAATATGAAAAAGAATGTATATATGCATAACTGAATCACTTTGCTCTGCAGCAGAAATTAGCACAACATTGTAAATTAACTATACTTCAATAAAATAAAATTTTAAAAATATATAGCCACTAAAAGTCACAAACTTTCGGTTGTAAGACTAGTAAGTTCTGGGATCCAGTGTACAGCACAGTGATTACAGTTAATAATACCATATTATATACCTAAAGTTGCTAAGAGAGTAGATCTTAAACGTACATACCACAAAAAGAAATTGGTAATTATGTGACAAGATGGGGGTGTTAGCTATGGTGGTAATCATTTTCAATATATAAATGTATCAAATAAACACGTTCACCTTAAATGTATACAATACTATATATCAATTATATCTCAGTAAAGCTGGAAAAACAACAGCAACAACAACTAAACCCTTAATCTCTGGCAAAAAGCAACAAGCAAGTAATTGTGAACTGTTTGTCATACCAGCAGGAAAACTTAGGCTTTAGTTTTTCTCTCCTAAGGCAAAAGTAGGTAAACTTAGACCCGCCCAGCAATTAATGTTCCAGTATTTTACCCTATTTGAAATGACTATCCAGATAATCAATGAATTCTCTTCATTTAACTTAGTTCAGTTGCAAGTTACCAAAATCTGGAGAGACTGTTTTACATAGACATTCCCAAAACATAATTGTTTCTAAACAGTTTTAAAAGGCCTCTTTTTTTTTCCTTCACTCTTAAAGATCACATATGGTTAAAGTTCCTGAGAGCCCAAGTAGATCATTTACATCTCAAAAGCACAAGAACAGAAATACCAATTCCTTCTAGAAAGCTAACTTCCTCTAATGGCATATGCAAAAACCAGTTTTAGAATGTCAAAAGATTCCCATCTTGGCCAGTTTCAGGGATTTTTTTCCCAGTTTCTAAATAAGCCAATTCAGTTGAAAGAAATAACAGTAATAAACAATAATACATATCAATATCATTCACTCACATTCACATGCCTCACTTTCAGAGGAACAGGAATCACCTTTCAAGTTAACCTTCACCTCAATTGGTAGCTCAGCCTCTGCGGCCTTTCTTAATACAAAAAGCAACTGCCAGCCCACAGCTGCGGGCACCGCCTTATTGTCTCTAACTTCTTTTTCCCCCACCAGAATGGCAGCTAATATCTCTGCATCAGCCTTCGGGGTGTCTGTGAGTTCTCAGTACTCTCTTGGCGGCCCCCATTCATCAAGGACAGTCACCAGAGGGCCCCACATACTAGTGGGCGGCCACCCCGGGATCACACCTGCAACTTTCGGGCACCACGTGCTAGTGGACGGCCCCTGAAACCTCCCATCCCCCATCCTTCTTTCCGGACATCTCAGTGTTCACGGGGAGTTTCCTGGGTCACCTGGCGGCTCCGCCAATTGTTGGGCTGCACCGCGCAGGCCTACAACGCCTTGCCCAGCCTCAGGACCAAAGAATAAGCCCAGAGGCAGGGACAGAAACAGAGTGACAGAGACATCAATGATTTACCGGACAAGGGGATCTTACATGTCTGAAGCAAGGTCCTGGAGCAACACCCCACCGTGTGAGGCAGGAGAACATGCTGGCAGTCTTCGCTCCCAGAGGCAGGGGGAGGTTACCCATCACAGGGGGAATTGACATCAGGTGGGCTCACAGGTTACCAGGGAAACAAGCAGAGGGGTATACCCCTCACCTTCCCTCTGATAAGCATAGTGGAGAGTTCTAATTAAAGCTAGAAATCAGTAGCTGGGGCCTGGGGCAAGTTCGTAGGAAGGTCAGTCATGTGAGTAGCGTGTAGGTGAAGCAGGCACTTGGTCCAGCAGGGGATGTACAGAGAGCCAGAGAACAGCTATCTTGGGATTCCCTGGAGGTCCAGTGTAATGGTTACACTGTGTGGCCCCCGGTTCAATCCCTGGTCTGGGAACTGAGATCCTGCAAGCCCCTCGGCGTGGCCAAAAAAAAAAACAACAGCCATCTTGAGTGGTTCACCATACAAGCAGCTACAACATTTTTTAAATGGTACTTTACCGCTGATATAAATCTTATGAATGCCTAGACACAATTAGGATTTATGTATATTATCGATTAGAAACATTTCCCTTTTTATTGAGAATTATTTTTTTATAAAATTGTGGGTTACTTTTTTCACTAACATAGATGTATTATTAGTTTTTATTAAGAAAATTTTCTATAAAGTAGATAGCCTAACATTTTCTAATGTTTTACTTATGAACTCCCCAAGTTTTAAAAAAACCATTTTATCCATTTTTGTATGGTATACAATAAAAAAGTAAATTTAATAATTTATATATTTTATTTTGTACATCAACGAACACAATACAACATTCATTTAAAGCAATAATTTTAATATTTAAAAATATTTAAAATTTTAATATTTGGTCATTTTTTAAATATATAAGCATAAATTTAGACTCTTTCCTATTGGAAAGAATAAAAAACAAAGGTGCTTAATTTCCTTGAATTAATTATGTAAGACAAAGCCTACTATGCCAAAAATAATATTTAAAATGAAATAGGCTTTATTTGGGACTGAATATATGTTTTAAAATATATTAATGTATAACTAAATGTTATACATCAAAAAGAGCAAAAAATGACTTTGCAGTTTTAACATAGTCTTCAAAAACTCAATTGATTTGTTAATTTTTTTTTTTTGATTGGCAAAGCCAAAGCAGTGTTTTCAGGCTATTTCTGAATATCTTTCCAAAATAAAGTAATTGCCTTGGGAGTATAGTAGTTTATAGTAATTTTACAACACATGGCTTACACATTATGTTTTCTCATTTTAACATAAGTTTTTGAAGTCCTTCTCTTGAAGACTATTTGAGTGCTATAGCTCCTGGATTTGGTTAAGAATAGTTTTGTATTATAACCACTGAGGAAGCAGAACTGCCTGCTTCATAGTATAACTAAATTGATGAGATTGACTTATTACAGTGACTAACAGTATCAAAATTGAAAAGAGTAAACTTTTCCATTATGGTTTAATAGATAAGAATTTTATTAATATATTTCCTTGGATTAGATTATATCATGGACAACGAAGGCATCAACAAATCTCTTGACCCTGTCAATTTATTGTGCACAATGTACAATCTCATAATATTTTACATGAATAACATTTAATCTGTACAAAATTATCTTTTCCTTTGATAATTCTCATGAATTCCTTATATAGTAATGAGCTAGCTCAGGAGTATAAAGTATATCAAAGTAACCTAAAATATTTCTGGCATCTCTCTTTTTATAAGATAAATGTGTAAATCACTGTGATTTTCCAGGGGCTCTCTGAGAAATCCCAAATATAATTTTAATTTTGAAAGACATCTAATGCTCATTTTGGCAACACATAAACTAAAATTGGAATGATATAGAGAAGATTAGCATGGCCCCTGCACAAGTATGACATGGAAATTTGTAAAGTGTTCCATATTTTTTCAGCAAATGGTGCCAGGAAAACTGAATATTCACATGCAAAAGAATGAAGTTGAACTCTTACCTTACACCATATACAAAAGATTAACTTAAAGTGAATCAAAGACCTAAACATAAGAGCTAATACTGGACTTCCCTGGTGGCACAGTGGTTGAGAATCCACCTGCCAGTGCAGGTGGGGACACAGGTTCAATCCCTGGTCCAGGAAGATCCCACATGCTGCGGAGCAACTAAGCCCGTGCACCACAACTACTGATGCCTGTGCGCCTAGAGCCCGTGCTCCGCAACAAAAGAAGCCACCACAATGAGAAGCCCACACACCGCAACGAACAGTAGCCCCCGCTCGCCGCAACTAGAGAAAGCCCACGTGCAGCGACGAAGGCCCTACGCAGCCAAAAAAAAAAAAAAATTTGGGAGAAAACATATGGGAAAAGCTTCATGAGTTTGGATTTGGCAATGATGTCTTGGATATAACACCAAAAGCACAGGCAAAAGAAGAAAAAAATAGATAAATTGGAGTACATCAAAATTTAAAACATTTGTGTATTCAAATAACACTATCAAGAGAGTGAAAGGGAAACCCATGGAATGGGAGAAAATATTTGCAAATCATGTATCTAATTAGTGGGTAACATCTAGAATATATGAAGAACCCCTACTATTTAACAACAAAAGAAGTAAACAACTAGATTTAAACATGCACAAAGGAATTGAATAGACAATTCTCCAAAGAAGATATACAAATGGCCAATAAGCACATGAAAAAAATATTCAAATCACTAATCATTAGAGAAATGCAAATCAAAACCACAATGACGTATCATTTCATAACCATTGGGATAGCTATTATCAAAAACCAGAAAATAAGTGTTGACAAGCATGTGGAGAAACTAGAACCCTTGGCATTGCTGGTGTGAATATAAAATGGTGTGCACTTTGGAAATTGGTATAACAGTTCCTAGGAAAAAATTAAACATAAAATTACCATTTAATCCAGCAATTCCATTTCTGGGTATATACCCCACAGATTTAAAAGCAGGATCTCGGAGAGATATTTGTACACCCATGTTCATAGCAGTATTATTCACAATAGCCAAAAGGTGAAAGCAATCCAAGTGTCCAATGAAGGATGAGTGAATAAACAAAATGTATTATATACATACATTGGAATATTATTGAACCTTAAAAAGGAAGAAAATTCTGACACATGACACAACACAGTGAAACTTGAAGATATTCTAAGTGAGATAAACCAGTCACAGTAGGACAAATACTATATGATTCCATTAACTACTTAGGGTAGTCAAATTCATAGAGGCAGAAAGTAGAATGATGGTTGCCAGGGGCTGGAGGGAAGGAGGAATGGGCTGATATTGTTTAATGGGTATGGAGTTTCAGTTGGGGAAGATGAAAAAGTTCTGGCAATGGATGGTGGTGATGGGTGCACAATAATGTGAAGTAACTTTTTGTACTTGATGCTATAGAACTGTACAGTTAAAAATGGTTAAGATGGTAAACTTTATGTTACATATATTTTACCACAATAAAAAAAAATGAAAAAGACATCCTAAAAATTTTATGTTTTTGAATTAGGACCTAATCTTGAGGAAGCAAAATAAAGAATTATCAAAAAAGATTTGGGGAATTCCCTGGCTATCCAATGGTTAGGACTCCGAGCTCTCACTGCCAAGGGCCCAGGTTCCATACCTGGTTGGGGAACTAAGATCCCACATGCAGCTCCATGTGGCCAAAAAAAAAAAAGATTTGGTTATGTGATTAGCCAGGAGCACAATTACCTGTGAGCAGAGATGAGTAAGAGGCTAACTATACATAAATCAAAGTGAAAATTATATTTTACAATAAAAATAGAAGAAGGTAACAAAATTGTAAGGAACTTTAGCTGTTCTGAAGAGACGAACTTTTTTTTTTTGATAATCAAGAACATAATAAAGCCAGCACAAATTACAAGAACTTATTCTAGTGGTATACAGAATTTCTGCTAAACTTGCAGATTAGGCAGAAGGTAAAGAATAATCTTATTTCCCTTGTTAAAAAAAGCAGACTAGATATTTCAAGATCGATTTATATTTTCACAGGGAGAAAATAGAATTCCGGTACTGCATTAACTTAGTCTTTGGCAGTAAAGGATATTAACATACCTTTACAAACAAACTCATCAAAATTAAGCAAAACTTTGCCAAAATTTTAAAATATTTTGTCTATTTTCTTTCAGATTCAGATATTCTGAAGTATTGCAAATAAAATTCACTTACCTGAAATCTTCTACAACTTGCTATACACACTCAAGTTTTATCCTTCACTATGTTCAATATTCTAGAACAAACAGAACTTTACGCTGAACAAATTTATTCTGTTTTTCCTCAAAAAAAAAATGCCAGGCTACCTCTCCTGATTGTCAAAGTTTGTATTTCTCTTATTTCGTATGAGTCAACTTTTAAAAAATTGCCAAGATTTGTTATAGGACCCACAGTATGGTCTATTTGGAGAATGTTCCATGTTCATTTGAATGATCATCATAAATCTCTCTTTATCCTGGGTAATATTTCCTTGCTTTGATAGCTACATTATATGATATTAATATAGCCACTCCAAGTTTTTGATTATTTTTTATATGGTATATCTTTTAAATCATTTTAACCTACTATTGCAGAGAAAGTAATGAATTGCAAAGGAGCATGAAGATATTCAGGGGTTGATGGAAATATTCAGTATCTGGACTGGCAGTGATATCTTAAGAGTTATATATCTGTTAAAACTCATCAAATTGTATACTTGAATTGAGTGCAGTTTTTGGTACAAAAATAACACCTGAACAAGGTTGATTAAAGACAGAATATCGTAACAAAAAATATCTAGAAACTCTCCAATTATTTGGAAATTAATATACTTCTAAATAAACCAGGGGTCGGGACTTCCCTGGTGGCCCAGTGGTTAAGCACCCCCACCTGCCAAGGCAGGGGACACAGGTTCTAGCCCTGGTCCAGGAAGATCCCACAGGTCGCGGAGCAACTAAGCTGGTGAGCCACGACTACCGAGCCTGTGCTCTAGAGCCCGTGAGCCACAACTACTGAGCCCACATGCCACAACTCCTGAAGCCCGCACGCCTAGAGCCCATGCTCCGCAACAAGAGAAGCCAACACAATGAGAAGACCACGCACCACAACGAAGAGTACCCCCTGCTCAACGCAACTAGAGAAAGCCCACACGCAGCAACAAAGACCCAACACAGCCAAAAATAAATTAAAAATAAATAAATAAATACATTTATAAATAAATAAATAAAATAATTTAACAGGGGTCAAAGAAGAAATCACAATGAAAATCTAAAATATTTTGAGTTGAATAATAATGAAAGACTTCATATCAAAATATGCAGAATGCAACTAGAGCAATGTTTAGAGAGGCATCTATAGTTCTAAATGCTTATATTAGACATGAAGAAATATTTAACAACTCTGATCTGCATTTCTACCTTAGGAACCTAAAAACGAAAGTTAAATCCAAAGTAAGTCAAAAGATACAGTAAAATCAGAGCAAAACTCAATGAAATTGAAAATGGCCAATTATGGAAAAAATAAACCATACAAAAAGTTTGTTCTTTGAAAATATTAATGCAATTGATAAATCCCTGGATAGGAGACACATTGTTTGTTTTCTTCTAGGACATGAGCAAATTGATCAAAGAAAATTGGTTATCTCAGTGTTCTAGATAATATCTTTTTTTTTACCCTGAATATTACCAAGAAAACTATGGTATTAGTCTTAGCAAACTTAGTGTTAGCAAAGAATTTAGGTAAGATTTTGAAGGATGCTGTTCACCATACAAACAGTGAAGGTAGGGTAAGTATGCATGCAAAGACATCAAATTATGAACAAATATATCATGTTCACAGTTCATGAAAAATCATCCAAAACTTAGAATTAAAGCCAAGAGAGTACAATATACATTTTCAATGTCATGCTGGATCATTATTTAATGAAAACATCTGAGGATTATTTTTCTTTAAGAAAATTAAACTGGCACATCTACCTATATTTTACCATTCTCTTTACTATTTGATTAGAGCCCAGACAATGTAAAATTCATGTTATCTTGTAGATTTCTGTGTGAAAGAAAAGTTAACTCCCAGAATTAAGTCGGGGTTTTTTGGTTTGCTTTTTTCCTGTGAAGTAACAAGTTTTGTATCATACCTTGCAATCTTTTTTTTTTTTTTTTTTTAATCCTTATAAAACACTTCTACAGACAAGTTTATTGACCTAGATGGAACATTTTAGAAAAACATTTTCTAAATGTTTACTGTAATGTATATTTAAATTTCCAAATGATAGTTAACCCAGGATTTTACAACTAAGCCTAGAATTTTGTTACCAAATGTAATAAAAAGCTTTTAAAACCCTTGAACAATCAATGGTATAAGTTTCACATTTTCCTGAATATATAAATTTGGTATACTTCACTTCTACTGACAACGTTTGTATTGTTTCTAAGAGACCTTAACTTTTAATTTTCTGGACCATATTATCGTTAAGTCACAAATAGTCTTTTTTTTTTTTGGTGATAAGAATGAATAGCAGGAGCAGCATTTGTTAAACCAAATCTAATATGAAACTGACTCTTTCTTGTGAGTAAATTTGAATTTTGAAACAGTAAAACAATAAGGTTTAATATAAAGCAAAATAAATTTTTTATGTTTATGATCTGCCAATTTCCCAGAAAAAGTTTTGTGGTGACTTTAGTTATATACCAGATATATTAAAATCACCAATGGACAACACATATTTTATTCAGGTGCCATCTGAAAGTTTTAAAAATTTGTTGACATAATATCACTGAACTGTCCACTTTAAAATGGTTGAAATGATAAATTTTCTGTTTTGTGTATTTTACCACAATTTTTAAAAAATGTGTTGTTTCAAGATTTTTACATACCTTGCAATCTTATTCTAATATTACTTTATTCAAGTGCCTTTAAATAGTTCCTCAAAATATTGTTGAATTAGCTTTACCATCTTACTTGCTAATGTTAGGAGATAATTCTCCATGGGTCTCTCACATTTCTGTGTGTCTTGTGAGCAGAGGTACTAACTGCCTTTGTTCTGAATTATCTTTTCAAGAATATTTGTATAGCAACAGCCTTGGAAGATACAGTATTTGCTTCCAGAGGAAAGTGCAGGTTTGCTTAGAGCCTTGGAAGATAGAGATAGGTCTCACTCCTGAGTGGGACGGGGGTCAGGCATGCTTAGTGTGTACTACCTAAGCTCAGAGTTTCTCTCCTAGAATGCAACCCATTGCATGTGCAGGTGTCACCTGGCCTTCTTCATAGCACTGTGTGGAAATTGTGGTTTGAAAAACTGGTACCAAATATGCTTGTGCTCATGCAGCTTGCTGTGCTGTAATAAATTTCTTTCTGCCTCTTACCCAGGCATCTTGTGTCTTTGCTAGCCATGGCAGGCAACCTTTTAGCTCGCAACTAGGGTAAAATCTCAGACCCCTCATAGTTCTTGATAGGTTCTTCATTATTTTAAAAATTGGGCAGAATATGAACCTGTGTTCATTCTATATTTGTATGAGAGCTGTGTTTCAATTATTTGAAAAATGTACATCAACATGTTGATAGGTCATCAACTGAGATACCCGAGTGGCCTTACCTGCTGGATTCAGTAGAACAGCATTGTCCAAGAAGTGAACTTAATGTGCTGCTAAGCTGAGGCATGTTTTTCCTTGACCCCTGCAGTGATTTCCAATCAACCATGGAAACTTACCTTTGCTGACTCACTAATTCTCCAGTTTTTTCCTTTCTTTCTTTTTCCCTCCTGATTTTTGTTTTCTTTCTTGGTTCTTGGTCAAGCTTGTTAGTTGGTCTATGTTTTGTCTCACTGGGTGTTTGGGCTAAGTTGCTTTTTACAGCCAAGTACAGGGACAAATGGTCTAGTAGGTCGTCTTGATTGCATAGTCAGTTGAGCATCTGATGTGTACATGAATTTGATTTATGTATGGCTAATAAATGTTTCCTGATTGATTACTACAATTTCTGATAATCTCTTGGTACGGTCTTGACATTTAGTAATCTCTGTAAGGGTGATGGAGATCTGTTCTCTGTCAGGTAAGAGACAAGAGCGAATCTAGTTTGTTTTCCTTTTTGACTATTTGTGAACTCATATCAACTAAGAAAATATTTCTGTGTCCATTGGAAAGGAAAAAGAACTGTGGAATTTTTGTGCTCTGTGTTTACTTTTACCCGAGGCTGAGGCTGTAGAACTAAAACTGCAAACTCTCTCTGTGGTTTCTGTGATTGAGGAAAGTCTTTAGCTCCTTTAGGGTGATTTCAAATATTTTCCTACCTCCAGAGGGTATTAATAAATTAGATTGTAAAGTCTTACAAAAGAAAAAAGCTCTGTTCTGACTGTTTTATACAAGTTAATAAGTTATTACATAAATGTAATATTCCCAGAATTTCTAGGAATTAAATAAACTAAATTTTAATATTTTATATGTTAGTCTTTTAAAAACCCCATTTCTAAAGAAACTTACTTCAGAAGCATTTTTATATAAGAATCCAAATCTACATTATCAAGGTGAAATCTTGGACAATTCAGACTGGATTCATAATTTTGGTTTAAAACAAGGTTTCTTCACTTTGGCGTTGTTGACATTTTAGGCCACGTAACAAGAATTTAAAAGATTAAACTCTTGGAAAAGACATCTCTCATTACATTTTCATTTAAACACACTTTATTATTTTTTTAATCCTAAAAAAACTTGTGGAAACAAAGATAATTTGCTGGATCCATGGAAATGATGTAGGAAATCTTAAACATTTAAATCATGAAAAATTAAACTCATACTAACTAAAATATTTTGCTAAACATTTTTACGTGTTGATAAAATTAGTAAGACATTATGTTGATTTAAAAGCTAAAGTTAAATTACTCTAATTTGTCCAAAGAATTGTCTATTTAAGAAGAATATCTTCCTGATTTTTCATATATAAATAAGTCTCCATAATAATATCAAGAATTTTACCGAGGTATGCAGGTTTACACCAAGGTCATATAGCGCATGGGTGGCAGAGCCAGAGTCTGAACTCAGGGATTCTGGAACCGTAGTGTGTGCTCTTTAACTATTATGCTATTTTATTGTATTTGAAATAAAGATTAAAAAAAAAAAAAATTCCAGAAAAAAAAAAAAAGAATTTAAAGACTGTGAAATTTGGCCAAAAATTCTGTGTTGAGTTTTTCTTTCTAGCTGGGAACCACATCCATTACTTAAAATCACAGCTAACTTTTCTGCTGAGTTTCACTCTTGGCGAGGAAAAACATACAAAAGAAGCACAAACAATCTAATATTTCCTCTGTCCCTTTTGTTTATTTTGGAAACTTTAAACTTTATATCTACACTAGATATTCTAGAATTCACACATCATTACAGAGCAATGTTCGTGAACAAATTAACTTCCAAAATTCCAAAGAGAAGGGAAAAAGAAAGGGAAATAAGAAACAAGAGGAAGCCAGCTTAAGATAGATATAAAATTATCAATAAAAGGCTAATTATCTAACCTCTGCAAGCAAGGGAAAGGGGTCAGATGAAAGAAACCCTATTTTTACAGATATACACATAAGAGAAAAAAGCAATACACTTTTTCTAAACAATAACTAGGGCCTTTAACCATTCCATCAAAACTTATGATTAAAAAGCTGGTACTCAGTAATCACCAAAGTAGGAAAACTTGACGGGTGGATCTCTTAAGTTAAAAAGTAACCTCTTTCACATGTAGCTGTCCAGTTTTCCCCAAAGCACTTAGAGACTGTCTTTTATCCATCGTATATTCTTGCCTCCTTTGTCATAGATGAATTGACCATATGTGTGTGGGTTTATTTCTGGAATCTCTATTCCATTCCATTGATCTATTTGTCTGTTTTTGTGCCAATACCAGGCTGTTTTGATTAGTGTGGCTTTGTAGTGTATTCTGAAGTCGGGGAGATTGATACCTCTGGCTTTGTTCTTTTTCCTCAAGATTGCTTTGGTTATTTGAGGTCTTTTGTGGTTGCATTATTTGTTCTAGTATTTGTTCTAGTATTTGTGGTAGTATTATTTGTTCTAGTTCTGTGAAAAATATCATGGGTATTGATATTTCACTTATATGTGGAATCTAAAAAATAAAAAAAACAAATGAATATAATAAAACAGAAACAGACTCAAAGATACTGAGAACAAACTAGTGTTTACCAGTGGGGAAAGGGGTTGGGGGAAGAGGCAAGATAGAGGAAGGAAATTAAGAGGTACAAACTACTAGGTATAAAATAAATAAGATACAAGGATGAAATAAATAAGATACAAGGATGTACATGGGGAATATAGCCAATATTTTATAACTTTAAATGGAGTATAAACTATAAAACTATCAAATCACTATGTTGTACATTTGAAACTAATATAATATTGTAAAACAATTATAACTCAATTTTTTAAAAAAGTAACCTCTTGTTTGGACACACAAGTCAGAGAATCCCCTCCCAAGGTTTTCTTCCCATTTGCATCTTGTTCATGTCAGAAATTCCCTGAAATGGCCACAGTAATTCTAAAACCTCCTTGGTGAAATAGACTGATGAGAGAAATATTCACACAAATGAAAGCGTGAAGGCAGCACTTGTGTGCCCCAGAGTGTCAAAGAAGACCTCATGAGAACTGCAATACTTGGTGAGAATCTGGCCAATCAGCAAGTCTCACAGGCTTCAGACTTCCAGCTCCAAGCAAAAGAAACAAAATTAAGTGATTATCAAAGAAACACAGGCCAGACGAAGGAACAGTTTTATTAGGTTTGGATAGGTGGCCCAAGGCAAAATTGGTCCTATAAGGATGCGGGTCTGATGAGGCATTCTGAACTTGTCAGTACTCAGGGATGGATTGAGAAACAAACTATTGAACCTATGCTAATCCTTTCCCCTCTGAATTTTCTCTTATAGCCTCACAACAAAAAGTGACAAGAACAGAAGATGAACCCTAACATTGTGTTATAAATAACAAGCTAGGTTTCCCTCCAAATGTGAGTTTTCAAATCTGACCAGATAGACAAAGATTCCCAGGAGGAGTCCTCTCATTCCCAGGACACAAAATAAACTCAGTTTTAGTGAGCTTCACATAAATCTATTGGGCCTGAACACCAATGCAGGACCTATTTGACCACTGCAGTGGGAGAGGTCCCTGAACATGAGGTTCAAGAAGCCTCAAGGGTCCATGTGGCTTCAGAGCTGAGGGCCTTGGGCTGTGTCAGCCAGAGGGTCTCAATCAGATCTTCTTGTGTCTTCAGGTTGTCAGTGTCAATTCCAAAAAAGAACATCAGAGAAACCTACTGATCAAGCAAAGCTAAGTTTATTAGAGTTACTGTCACAAGGGGGAGCACCCCCATGATAGTCTTCATAGTATATCAGAAGGGAGATTTCAGGAAGTAGTATTTGTAGGGTTTAAGGAGCTGGACTTACAAGGTTTAGAGCAACTAAGCTGCAGTTTATTATTGTGATAGTTTTGACACAATAATTTGGGATTGGTGGAGACAACAAGGTGTTTTGATGAGTAAACTGCTGAAGGATTAGGAAGCTGTTTGCCCAAGCCAGCTAGCAAGTATTGTCTCAATAGGAGAACTGTTTATCCAAATGAGCAGATTATTTACCTGGACAAAATTGGTTTGTAGAAATTCCCTGAACAAATAGTTAAATTTCCTGATTTATAGTCTTATCTCCTTGGGCCACAGTTCTCTAGAACAAACAGTTGTGTCATGATGGCACAGGTGGTCTGAGGTCTCAGAACCTTTCTGTTCTGTGACATCTACTATGGCTTGCCCAGTGGTATACCTGGAAAGTATCATTACTTTCAGATGATTTCCCATGTAAAAATTAGTAAATATCTTTCAGAGGAATAATTTTCTTCTGTTTCCTCAGAATATACCCTTTCTTTAGAATGGTATTATCCTTTCTTTGGTCTGGAAATGTTTCTTTTTTCCATTTTCTTGCAAATGGGGTACTAGTTGTTAACAGATTAGAGTTAAAAGAGGTTTTGCCAGGGTTTGGATCTCAGATTCTTTCCAGCTTCCTGGATACACTGGTCTATCCTTCCTTAATCTGCTCCCATTCATAGATAGCAAAAACTCATGAAACTTCTAACGCTAGTAACAATTTCTTCTGACTTTAATATTTTACAGTTATTGTCATAAAAATCTAGGTTGAGAAAAATTAACGGTTTGATCTTATGACCCTTTTGTAAAGCAAACAAGTTGGACATTTTCATTCTAACATGACCGGTAAAATAAAAAATAAGATTACAGATGACAAAATCACTCTGGTCACTTTGTAATGTGACTGTTTCATTATTTGGATTAGAGCAAAAATGTTTTTGTCCATTTAACGAAGTGAAGCAGCTTGAATGGGAGCCTGAAATACATATTTACTGCTTTCATTTATTAAAACAAAGAATTAAAACCTAAATTGGACTTGCTAAATATTAGAAACATTTCTATAACCCATCCTAAAGAGCTTTTTAATTTGACAAGCCAGATTAAGAGGCAGACACCTACAGGCAATACAGATACATAAAGAACATGATCACATTGTGTGTCCAAGTGTTGAAAGATTTTAAAAGTCAAGAGTGCAAAAAAAAACACAAAGCTATGGGCATGTCTGGAATTTAATTAGATATCTTCTAATATGTATAATAATTAGAATCCTAGAAGATAGAAAGGTGAAAAGAACACAAGGTATGGTCAAGTCCAAAGGTTTTTCAAGATAGGAAGCTGCTTAAGTATTTTAGGACACGAAGTGAAAAGCCAAATGAGATGATGAAGCAAGTGGCAACAATCTTAGTGGGGGCCACACAGTCCTTTTAGAAGACAAATGCAGGCATTTCCTGATTAATGTCAGTAAACTATTCCTGACAATCAGCAGTTATGCAGAAAATTGTTAACAGAAGCCTATGTCCAATTATTTTAAATAGGAACACTTTTAATAAGTTAACCATCAACTCAATGCCTCCAACCAATTTCTTAAAATACAGAAAACAATTGCATGTGAGTAACAGACTCTAACATTAGGATGTGAAATTACTGTAATTAAATATTGTATTGTGTGCAGTAGTGCTTCCATACTTCTCTTTACCCTATGGACATCAGAAGAGTCACAGTAAAAAGAGTTTTTATTGACGTTATGGTATGCTTGTCAAGGCTTCTACACTGATTCTGTCATTCTGTTAATTGTATTTGGATCACAACTCAAAACTTTTCCCTCTCATCATTTTGATAAAAAAAAAAAATTGCATTGAGCTTTGGGGATATAAATATACATTTGTTCCCATATAAGCCCCAGCCTAAAATATTGTTTTGAGAGATAAATGTTTTATGAAGTTAGGAGTATTAAGATCCAAGAGGCATCCTAGTGGGAAAACCATAACTGTGGAGAGAATCAGCAGTTTATGCCTATATTAGAAAAACTGTGACTTTTTTTTTTTTTTTTTAAACATCTTTATTGAAGTATAATTGCTTTACAATGGTGTGCTAGCTTCTGCTTTACAACAAAGTGAATCAGTTACACATATACATATGTTGCCATATCTCTTCCCTCTTGCATCTACTGTGACTTATTTGAGGCTTAAATTCGTGGACATGAACTAAGTGAAACTCTTCTCCATCCCCTTTTGAAAGGTATAGTGATTATAACTAAGACTTAGTTTGAGCTCCCTCACTGTTGTCATTAAGAATCATTCTAGAATTTTGCCTTAAATAGGAAGGAAACTCTGACACACTACAACAAGGATGAACCCTGAGAGCATTAGGCTAAGTGAGATAAGTCAGGCACAAAAAGACAAACACTGTATGATGTTCTTTATATGAGGTATCTTGGGTGGCCAAATTCATGGAAAGAAAAAGTAGAAGGGTGGTTGCCAGGGTCTGTGGGGAAGGGAGAAATGGGGAGTTGTTTTTTAATGGATATAGAGTTTCAACTTTTGAAAAAGTTCTGGAGATTGGTTGCCCAACAATGTTAATATACTCAACATTACTGAAATGTACACTTGTGGTACAAATGGTAAAGATGGTAAATTTTATGTTATGCATTTTTTACACCAGTAAAAAAGAAAAAAGGAGGGGGAAAAAAAGAATCATTCTAGAAGCTCACCTTATGCAGAAGGCACTTCTAAACATTTTTGGTATGACATAAATGTCTCTTTAGTGATTAAGCATCTTTTCGCCCAGGGAGAATTAGGAGTATGTATAAAAATCTTCAGATAATAAAATCCATAGTGTCAATATTTTGCATTAAGGAATCTTGCATATTTGCCACTATATTTTCTTATTTATTTGCCTTAATACCCTTGTAATTCCATTTTCTAAAGTGTACTTGTGTAATTGATTTAGGTGTGTGGTACTAAATTCAATTCTTACTAAATTTATGTACATTCTTTAAAAATTCAAGATAACTTGAGGTATTTATAAGTTTAATTTATGAGATTAAGAAGAGTTAAGTAGCCAGGAAGACTGTATTTAAGTTAGACAATGGTTTTGCTGAAAAGAAAATTGAACATTTTAATGTAAAATGTTAAACGTAAAAGGAAATTTAATAAACTAAGATGTTTAAGGGAATTTAATAAGGTTCTGAAATCTCCCTTAAAAGCAATTGTAAAAATTTGCTACACTTTTAAAAAGAATTCAAAGACTATAAAGGTACATTAAAAGCTTAAGAAAGAATCAAGTAAATAAAATATTCATTTAAAAAGAAACCTAAGTAAACCTCTAAATGGTCTTTTCTACACATAAAAGCTGTCCTTGAGGGCATCAAAAAAAACCCCTCACTTTCACACAGGCAGTAATACCGAACGTAAAGAAGAGAATGAGAGCTGGGTTGCAGCAGCGACCGAGTAGTTGTAAACTGCCACTGACAGTGTGAGCAAGTCAGGTATTCTGTAGAACAGAAACAGAACTAAACTCAACGACTGCAGAGAACCACGGCTAAAAATGGAGATGCAGAGTATTTGTTTTCCTATTTAAATTATATCGAACCCTTCTTGATAATTTTTAACCTCAGAGCCTTTCCTCAGTTCTTTATTCATTAATTGCCTCGCCAGCAGGCAGTTTGTGAGTTCCAGGGTCGGCCTGAACCTGTGGGGCGCCAAGACTACCAGGAGCCTTGATAATGAGCAGCTTAATTCTCTCTTCCTCTCTGGGACTGAGTAACTTACAATTCTGCTCAGGTGCAAAGGCAGTTTGTCTCAGGTTCTCAAAGATTTTTTCACAATCAAAAATAGATTTTCTTTTCTTTTGAAGTAGTCTGCAAAGCACCCTGCTCAGTAACATGTACATTTAATAATTTGGGGGGAAGGTAATAAGGATGACCTGGTGTGATACCATTTTAATGAGCCAGTTTCTCTCTAAGGAAGCTCTGGGCTTGGGTGAATCTGAGGCACATTTTTAAATGAGTCAGAATCACTTATTGATCACCCTCTGTGTGTAGATGACTGTGTTAGTATTATTGACAATTTAAAAGAATAACAAAAGAAAAAGCCTTGGACTTCAAAGAGTTTCTAACAGCCTTTTCGGAATATGGAACACTTCTGGGCAGGCAAGCCCAGGGCGACATGCTGCAGCCATATGTCGCTTCAGGGCTCTGAGTCACACAGCAGGATGAGAGGAAAGGAAATGAGGACAAGTAGGCTATAAAAATGAAATTGCCTCCAAAGAAATCCTCAGACCAGTGGTCTAATGGAACATGTCAAGCAGGGACTGGAGAAACCCATCCAAAATTATACCTCTTACTAACCACAGGACTTGGTCCAACTATCAGTTCAACAAAGACTTTTTAGATTAAAAACAAAAAACAAACCACTGACTTCATGGAGAGGCTGAAAATACAGACGGATAATGCCAGAACATGTATCACGTACAGCTTGGCCCCATGCCTCTGCAGCAATCAGCCCGAATGATCAGGACACGGTCAACGACTGCTAGCTTCCTCTCATTTTGGGCCCCAGCTTGTTGCTCAGGACCAACCAGAGAAAGCCATATAAGATTCCCAAATCAGTCATGTAGGACGACCCACTTCTCATTAGCTCACTCTGGCTTCCCCATGCTGACAGCCTCCAATCAGAGCACACTGGAGGCCTATCCATTTTTTTTTTCTTCACTATCAAGCTTCCTTGCCTGTCTTGGAGTCTCTGCTAAAAGCAAGTGATTGGGGCTGACTGCAATTCAGAGCTGTAGCAAGCTCTGAATACATCGCCTTCTAAAATTCTAATTTGGGTAGTCCTCATTTATTTCCAAAGTTCTGCTGGAGACCCAACATAGATACTGTCTGCTCTGCCTGTGGCCAGAGACCCCAGCCTTTGACCAGACGCAGGACCCCCAGAGGGAGGCCCAGGTGTCTTGATACTTGTGGCCTGTGGAGGGCACGCTGGTGTGGTGAGTCAGCACCGGGTCTGAACTCTGCTATCTTTGCAGAATTCCTCCGCTATTTATCCTCAGTTTATTAGGCAGGCTTTGCTACTGGTTCCCATTTGTTTGGCATCCTTGGTGGAATCAGGTCATTCCTTTTCATCTTTTTTTGCAAGGTTGTGTGCTTTCTGTTTTGTGTTGTGCTGTCTAAAAGTGTTGTTTGTTATAAGAGAATTGCAGGTTAAAACACAGGTCTGGGCCCAAAAAGCCTGTTCCAGCTTACCTCACAGACACGTGGATTTGCTCTTCTTACTCAGGCGTCCATTTGGACGAATTCTGCTGAGGGTCACCAAAAACCTGATGAGTTTTTCCTTCCATCTTGACTTTTTAACTTGAGAGCTTGGCGTTGATCCAGATAGACTGTTCACTCTGGTTTTCTGCCTGTGGGGTGAAGAGTTGGGGGTGGGGATGAAGATTACTGGGTCTGCATTTGGAGGTAGCCAGCCAGCCTTCACGTTAGGGGCCCAAAACATGAGGAACACAAGCCTCACATTACTACTGACCATTGCCAGCTCTCATGGCATCACTGAAGCCTAAATCCTCTCCTCAGGAAAGAATCTTTCCTCTGTGTACTCTCATTACAATCCTTATTCTTGAGCCTCTCCCTCTAAATGGCACAACTTCACCAGGGATGATCTGGGCCTTCAGTGGCACTCTGGGGAATAGTTAACTTGAATGAAATTGTTCACTTGAGAGGTGCCTTACAAAAGAAAAGGTATATGATTTCTCAGGCCTAATGGGCAGCAGTTTTTGACTGGCACGCAGAGACCTCTAAATGAAATCCTGAATCAAAAATTGCTTCACTAAGAGTCTTTGGCCAAAAACAATGAGAATTTAAAGAACTCAAACAAAAGCAAACTAGTCTCATTTCCCTAGTAGGTTCTCTAGTTGCCTCCTTATATCCCTTCCCAGCCCCCACCCCCCATCCTCTGATCTCCCTCCTTCTTCTTCCCTGGTCCAGATCCTCTTCCTCCTAACAATGACTCTCCAAAGCCCCTGAAATACCACTTGCTTCTAAAATCCATGCCTCCCATGAGCCAGGTATGCAGACAACTATAGAATTTAAACCTTTGAACAGAGGTGACTTAAAAGCTGTAATTAAGGATTTCCCTAAACCCAGACAAGACCAACAACTATTCACAGATGAATTTAGAATTCTTTTGGATGCATATGACCCAGGGTTACCTGGCCTCGATCAACTTGTACACATGGTGTTCAGAACTTCAGATGCTAAATCTTAGATGGCAAAAGTTGATTGAACCAACTCAGAAAGGAACCTACAAGATCTCTCTTCTGACAGTAAACCCAAGGGTCAGAAAGAAGCTCAAAAAGGGGACCAAGGTATCCTAAAAGCCATATCTGAAACACTTCCAATAAAAACTATTTGGATCGTAATTGAATTATACAAACAGAAAAAACATGAAACTATAGGAACAGTTCCTCAATCAAGATTTAAAAGAGCTAAATTTCTCCTGTGATTCAGTTCTGACACAATACATAGATGATGTCATACTTTGTTCAGAGAACAAGGAAGCCTGTAAAAAAGATGCCATTTACAGTCAGAGCAGAAAAAAAGACATCAAGTTTCCAAAGATATTACAATTTTTCCAAAACACCACTCATTATTTAGGGCATGACCTAATAAAAAGAGAAAAACACTCTCTCTTAATTAGACTAAAGACATCCAAACTTATCCTACACTCCTTATAAAATGACAATTGAGAGAGTTCCTAATTTAATTGTGTATTGCAGATATTGGGTGCCAAATCTTTTTGAGTTTGTAACACTTCTTTATGAATTGAAGATCTTGCAGTACAGTTGACCATGGAGATAACTGAACAATCCCCAATTGGTGAAGATCTGGATCTCCAGCCTTCCCTAAATTGGTCAACCTCTCACAAGTGATAGAATGACCAAAGTGTGGGGAGGAAGGGACTGAGAGACTAAATACGCAAGTGGACAATGGCCAGATCATATATGCAATCCCACTCTGACCCACAATTTCTGCTGCCATCGGCCCAGAAGGATCAAAAATTGGCCAATGACTGCCAGCTTTCCTAATTTTTGCCCTAGCTTCCAACTCAGGAGGAAACAGAGGAAGCTAAGTAATCTCTACCAAACTAATTGCATAGGATGCCCCATTTCTAGTTAGCCCCTTGTTTCCTCTATAAACCTTTTGCATTCCCCTGTGTGCCTTTGAGTCCTTGCCAAATGCAAGGGATGGAGACTGACTGCCTTGCTGTATCAAACTCTGAATAAATAACCTCTGTTTATTCTCACTTGGGTTGTCTTTGTTTATCTCCACATCTTGCACTCAGAATTTTCCCATTTGAAAAATTTTGGTTTCCAGCTATCAAAGTTCCTGAGTACCATCAATCACACCCAGAGCCAAGGTAAAGATGATGCTACTTGATCCCCAATTGCAGAGTCAACACATATGAGTGAAAATGCCATTTTGTCTCACTCTACCAAAGACACAGTCAGTGAAATACCATCCAGCCCTGCAGGAAAGATAACATATTATCACCATCAATGTGATAGAAAAATTATCCAAAAACCAGAAATCGGCAAAAGCAAGTATTGGGTATTCGTTCAGCACAGTGCTGTGCTTGCAGCTTTAACTTCCTACTGCCTGCACTATTTTATAACTCTGAAGGGACAGAGGTTAACATGCAGAATTTTTGTTCAGTAGAGATATAGATAACTTCTATGCTGTATCATTTATTGTCCTGTAAGATATGAAACAGCTTAGTATATACCTCAGAAATCTAATAGTAATATTCTTTTGTTAGATTAAAATTTAGATTCCTGGCTCCTCAAATGCTCTCTGGACTAGTTTTAACATCTTATCGGTTCCCTCATTGATTGATAAGTTGAATAAAATCTTTGACATGTGTTCATTGGATATTTTCCTGCAAGACATTTTACTTTTTGAAAATTATACTTTAACCATTAAAAATTTTAGCTCTTAAGTATCATATAATTTTTTTTCCCTTAAATATTGTAATATGATAATATGCACTAATAGCTCTGCTAATATTGAATCAACCTTGCATTCCTGGGATGTAGTGTATATGATATTGTGGTGCCAAATTCTAATTGCATATATTTCTGTTGAGAATAATAGCATTTATAATTACTAACAAATAATTTAGAGCAAAGGGGAAAATTATTTATACAAATATAAAAGTAAACACATATTAAATAATTTATTTTATTCCTATCATATGAGGAAACCAAACAGATGTTATCACTAGTTCACAGGAAAAGTTAAAACAGAAAGTTATATGGAGTAAAGGAATGTTGAGAGGAATTGCAAAATGGGGGCAAAAATGTTTATTCCAAAGAGGAGAGGAAATCAAAATCATTACCAGACAAGGCATTATTTACATATTTATAAGCTACCCAAACATAAACAGAAATGCAAGATAGCTCAAAGACACTGAACAAGGCTAGAATCTGATAACCTGGAAGGGTATGATACAGATGATGCACAGTCTCCATGGAAACACAAAAAATTTTTTGACATAATCATTGATAAAATTGGTCTGTAAGTTACCATTTTTTCTGCAATTTTATTGCATTTTGATATTGTAAAGGGAAAAAAAAAGTTTCTCCAACCCTTCCATTAAAGAAGAATTTCAAGACACATGGACATCAGTGAAAATGGTGGACTAAGAACCTCCAGGTGCCTGGCTCTCCCAAGAAACATAAAAAAATCTGGCAAAAACTTTCAGAATTAGCCTTTTATGAAGACCGGAAGATAGAAAAAGATTTGCAGCAACCAGAGGAAAGGCCACAGAAAAAGGTAAGAGAATTTTGTTACAGTTAACTTAGCCTTGCATTGCCGCTCTCCGCAGTACAATAGCAGTCTTGAAGATAGTAACCTGTGTTCCTGATGTGGAAACATGGTTCCAAAGTGAGCCAAGCAGACTTTGTTCCTGGAAATGGTATTATTTTTCTTTTGGCCTGTTCTTGGGTTCCCTGAGGACTGATGCCAGGGGCCTGCCTTTGTTTCACCTAACTTGGAACCCTCTCAAGGTGAGAAGCAGCTACATGAAGGATGTTTCTCTAAACAATGAAAGTCAGAAGAATGAGCTTCTGCCAGGTGGAGCAAAAAATATATTTATCAGTTGGGACAAAGGATAGACACACAGAAAGCCAGGAATAAAAATTTGGAGAGTGAGACTCTTTGGGGAATATGGGCTCTGAAAAGCTCTTGCCTGTAATGGGGAACCTAGAAAACCACATACGTGCCCAGGGCAGGATGCCTGCTCAGAAAAGACCTGAGACGACCATAACCTTTCACTTCTGGCTATTCTTTAGGTTCAGTGAAAGCCGGAAGTGAAGTCTAAGTGGGAGTTAAACAGACTGGCTAATTAATGAAGGAGTGCCTCAACATAGTGCTGGTCTTCAAAGACCTGGGGGGTATTGTCCCCTCCCCTCCCCTCCCTCCCTCCCTCCCTCCTTCCTTCCCTTCTTTCTTTCCTTCTCTTCCTTCCTTCCCTTCCTCCCTCCCCTCTTTTCTTTTCTTTTTTCTTTCTCTTCCTTCCTTCCTTCCTTTCTCTCCCCTCCCTTCCCCCCTCCCTCCTCCCTCCCTCCTTCCTTCCTTCCTTCCTTCCTCCCTCCCTCCCTTCCTTCCTTCTCCAGGAGTTTAAGAAAATCTTTAACTAAAACTTACTAAAACAACTAAACTAATGGAACAGAGACTTCAAAGACACATGTGACAAAGAATACAGTCTTTACAAAAATACTATAGACAAGTCACTAAAACAAACAACTACAACCCACAGCAAACAAAAACAAATCCTGGAGAGGGAAATTTTAATTTCCAAACTTACCACATCATTATATTCAGAATGTCTAGTTTTCAAAAATAACAAAAAAAATTATGAGGTATACAAAGAAAGAAAAAAAATATGGCTCTTTCACAGAAAAAAAAAAAAAAGAAATGAACACAGACTGTCCCTGAGGAAACACAAACATTGTACTTAGGTAAGATGAAGGTCTTAATAAATGGGCTTACGTGTGCTCAAGGAGCTAAAGAAATCCATGGACAAAGAAATAAAGGAAATCAGGAAAATGATATTTCAATAATTAGACAAGGGCTTCCCTGGTGGCGCAGTGGTTGAGAATCTGCCTGCCAATGCAGGGAACACGGGTTCGAGCCCCGGTCTGGGAAGATCCCATATGCCGCGGAGCAACTAGGCCCGTGAGCCACAATTACTGAGCCTGCGCGTCTGGAGCCTGTGCTCCGCAACAAGAGAGGCCGCGATAATGAGAGGCCCGCGCACCGCGATGAAGAGTGGCCCCCGCTTGCCACAACTATTGAAAGCCCTGGCACAGAAACGAAGACCCAACACACCCATAAATAATAAATAAATAAATTTAAAAAAAAAATTAGACAATAACAGCAAGGAGATAAAAAAAATTATAAACAGGGATCAAATAGGATAGTTGGAGCTGAAAAATACAATAGCCAAAATGAAAAATTCACTGGAGGGACTCACTAGCAGATTTGAGGAGGCAAAAGAAAGAATCAGAGAATTTAAAGATAAGTCAAATGAAATTATGCAGTCTGAGGAGTAGAAAGAAAAAGGATGAAGAAAAATAAACAGAGCTTAAGAGAATTGTGGGACACCATCAAGCATGTTAACAAATGCATAATGAAAACCCCAGAAGAGGAGAGAAAGGGGTAGAAGTGTAGTTGAAGGTTACTCAATATATCAAGAAATAGTGGCTAAAAATTTCCCAATTTAAAAGACATGAATCTATACATTCAAGAAGCTCAACACACTCTGAGACTGAACAACTTTTTATAGTTTTAATAGTCACTTGTGTTTTCTGTTAACCGCCTGTTCATTTTTTCTCATTTTCTCATTTTTCTAATATGTTGTATATATTTCATCCATGTCTATGGCTTTCTTTATATTGTCTTATTGACAGATGATTTAATTTTTATATTAGCAGTTCTGTTCTTTTTGTTTCCTTATACTCTGGGTTTCCTGCATTGCTTAATAGTACTTCATCCACTTCAAGACTATATGATTATTCTGTTACACTTGCTTCTAATATTTCTATAGTTTAATTTTTAACATTTAAAACTTTCTTCCATCTGCAATTTACATATTATATGTGAGAGACTGGGGGACCTAAAACCTTTTCTTCCAAATGTTTAACCACTTGCACTGACACAATTATTGAATAATATATTCTTTTACCCGACTAACATCTAATGCTGCATAACTCTATCCCTTACCCTTTAGGATTTAATATATACATGGGAAAGTCTATAGACTCTTTTAATCTGCCTGTTTCTATACCAATATCCTACCATTTTCATGAAGCAACTTCAAGAAAATTTTCATATCTAATAGCACAATACTACTCTTCAGTACTATTCAATACTATTCAATACCACTTCAATACTATTCTTTTTCACAAACTTCTTGGCAAGTTTCAGGTGCTTATTCTTTTACTTGAACTTAAGAATTATTTTACTGTATCAAGTTTAAATACCTTTGGAATTCTGATTGGAATTAGATTTATATATTACTCTGGGAAGGATGGATATGAATTCTTCTCATCCTGGAAAATGATGTCTTTCTATTTAATCAGATTTTGGTTTATAGTACTTAATAATTTTCTTTTTTTTTCTTTTTAACATCTTTATTGGAGTATAACTTCTTTGCAATGGTGTGTTAGTTTCTGCTTTATAACAAAGTGAATCAGCTATACATATACATATATCCCCATATCTCCTACCTCTTGTGTCTCCCTCCCACCCTCCCTATCCCACCCCTCTAGGTGGTCACAAAGCACTGAGCTCATCTCCCTGTACTATGCGGCTAATTCCCACTAGCTATCTGTTTTACATTTGGTAGTGTATATTTGTCCATGCCACTCTCTCACTTCTACCCAGCTTACCCTTCCCCCTCCCCATGTCCTCAAGTCCATTCTCTACGTCTGCGTCTTTATTCCTGTCCTGCCCCTAGGTTCTTCATAACCTTTTTTTTTTTTTAGATTCCATATATATGTGTTAGCATACAGTATTTGTTTTTCTCTTTCTGACTTACTTCACTCTGTATGACATACTGTAGGTCCATCCACCTCACTACAAAAAACTCAATTTCATTTCTTTTTATGGCTGAGTAATATTCCATTGTATACATGTGCCACTTCTTCTTTATCCATTCATCTGTCGATGGACACTTAAGTTGCTTCCATGTCCTGGCTATTGTAAATAGAGCTTGTGGTACATGACTCTTTCTGAATTATGGTTTTCACAGGGTATATGACCAGTAGTGGGATTGCTGGGTCATATGGTAGTTCTATTTTTAGTTTTTTAAGGAACCTGCATACTGTTCTCAATAGTGTCTGTATCAATTTACATTCCCACCAACAAAGCAAGAGGGTTCCCTTTTCTCCACACACTCTCCAGCATTTATTGTTTGTAGATTTTTTGATGATGGCCATTCTGACTGGTGTGAGGTGATACTTCCTTGTAATTTTTGTTTTTTTAACATTTTATTGGAGTATAATTGCTTTACAATGGTGTGTTAGTTTCTGCTTTATAACAAAGTGAATCAGCTATACATATACATATATCCCCATATCTCCTCCCTCTTGTCTCTCCCTTTCGCCCTCCCTATCCGACCCCTCTAGGTGGACATAAAGCACCGAGCTGATCTCCCTGTGCTATAAGGCTGCTTCCAACTAGCTATGTATTTTACATTTGGTAGTATATATAAGTGCATGCCACTCTCTCACTTCGTCCCAGCTTACCCTGCCTCCTCCCCATGTCCTCAAGTACATTCTCTATGTCTGCATCTTTATTCATGTCCTGCCCCTAGGTTCTTCATAACCATTTTTTTTTTTTTAGATTCCATATATATGTTTTAGCATACAGTATTTGTTTTTCTCTTTCTGACTTACTTCACTCTGTATGAAAGACTCTTCACTGTAGTTTTGATTTGCATTTCTCTACTGATTAGTGATGTTGAGCATCCTTTCATGTGTTTGTTGGCAATCTGTATATCTTCTTTGGAGAAATGTCTATTTAGGTCTTCTGCCCATTTTTGGATTGGGTTGTTTGTGTTTTTGATATTGAGCTGCATGAGCTACTTGTAAATTTTGGAGATTAATCCTTTGTCAGTTGCTTCATCTGCAAATATTTTCTCCCATTATAAAGGCTGCCTTTTCATCTTGTTTACAGTTTCTTTGCTGTGCAAAAGCTTTTAAGTTTCATTAGGTCCCATTTTTTTATTTTTGTTTTTATTTCCATTTCTCTAGGAGGTGGGTCAAAAAGGATCTTGCTGTGATGTATGTCATAGAGTGTTTTGCCTATGTTTTCCTCTAAGAGTTTTATAGTGTCTGGCCTTACATTTAGGTCTTTAATCCATTTGGAGTTTATTTTTGTGTATGGTGTTAGGGAATGTTCTAATTTCATTCTTTTACATGTAGCTGTCCAGTTTTCCCAGCTCCACTTATTGAAGAGGCTGTTTTTACTCCATTGTATATTCTTGTCTCCTTTATCAAATATAAGGTGACCATATGTGCGTGGGTTTATCTCTGGGCTTTCTGTCCTGTTCCACTGATCTATATTTCTGTTTTTCTGACAGTACCATAGTGTCTTGATTACTGTAGCTTTGTACTATAGTCTGAAGTCAGGGAGTCTGATTCCTCCAGCTCCGTTTTTCTTTCTCAAGATTGTTTTGGCTATTTGGGGTCTTTTGTATTTCCACACAAATTGTGAAATTTTTTGTTCTAGTTCTGTGAAAAATGCCATTGGTAGTTTGATAAGGATTGCACTGAATCTGTAGCTTGCTTTGGGTAGTATAGTCATTTTCACAATGTTGATTCTTCCAATCCAAGAACATGGTATATCTCTCCATCTGTTTGTATCATCTTTAATTTCTTTCCTCAGTGTCTTATGGTTTTCTGCATACAGGTCTTTTGTCTCCTTAGATAGGTTTATTCTTAGGTATTTGACTCTTTTTTATTTATTTATTTATTTATTTATTTATTTATTTATTTATTTATTTATTTATGGCTGTGTTGGGTCTTCGTTTCTGTGCGAGGGCTTTCTCTAGTTGCGGCGAGCGGGAGCCACTCTTCATTGCGGTGCGCGGGCCTCTCACTATCGCGGTCTCTCTTGTTGCGGAGCACAGGCTCCAGACGCGCAGGCTCAGTAATTGTGGCTCACGGGCCTAGCCACTCCACGGCATGTGGGATCTTCCCAGACCAGGGCTCGAACCCGTGTCCCCTGCATTGGCAGGCAGATTCTCAACCACTGCGCCACTAGGGAAGCCCGGTATTTGACTCTTTATGTTGCAATGGTAAATGGGAGTGTTTACTTAATTTCTCTTTCAAATTTTTCATCATTAGTGTATAGGAATGCAAGATATTTCTGTGCATTAATTTTGTATCCTGCTACTTTACCAAATTCAGTGATTAGCTCTAGTAGTTTTCTGGTAGCATCTTTAGGATTCTCTATGTATAGTATCATGTCATCTGCAAACAGTGACAGCTTTACTTCTTCTTTTCCGATTTGGATTCCTTTTGTTTCTTTTTCTTCTCTGATTGCTGTGGCTAAAACTTCCAAAACTATGTTGAATAACAGTGGTGAGAGTGGACAACCTTGTCTTGTTGCTGATCTTAGAGGAAATAGTTTCAGTTTTTCACCATTGAGAAAGATGTTGGCTGTGGGTTTGTCATATATGGTTTTTATTATGTTGAGGTAAGTTCCCTCTACGTCTACTTTCTCCAGTGTTTTTATCATAGATGGGTGTTGAATTTTCTGGAAAGGTTTTTCTGCATCTATTAAGATGATCATATGGTTTTTCTCCATCAATTTGTTAATATGGTGCATCACATTGACTGATTTGTGTACATTGAGGAATCCTTGCCTTCCTGGGATAAACCCCACTTGACCATGGTGTATGATCCTTTTAATGTGCTGTTGGATTCTGTTTGCTAGTATTTTCTTGAGGATTTTTGCATCTACGTTCATCAGTGATATTGGCCTGTAGTTTTCTTTCTTTGTGACATCTTTGTCTAGTTTTGGTATCAGGGTGATGGTGGCCTCCTAGAATGAGTTTGGGAGTATTCCTCCCTCTGCTATATTTTGGAAGAGTTTGAGAAGGATAGGTGTTAGCTCTTCTCTAAATGTTTGATAGAATTCGCCTGTGAAGCCATCTGGTCCTGGGCTTTTGTTTGTTGGAAGATTTTTAACCACAGTTTCAATTTCAGTGCTTGTGACTGTTCTGGTTATATTTTCTGTTTCTTCCTGGTTCAGTCTTGGAAGGTTGTGCTTTTCTAAGAATTTGTCCATTTCTTCCAGGTTGTCCATTTTATTGGCATATACTTGCTTGTAGTAATCTCTCATGATCCTTTGTATTTCTGCTGTGTCTGTTGTTAGTTCTCCTTTTCCATTTCTAATTCTATTGATTTGAGGCTTCTCCCTTTTTTTCTTGTCTGGTTAATGGTTTATCAATTTTGTTTATCTTCTCAAAGAACTAGCTTTTAGTTTAATTGATCTTTGCTATTGTTTCCTTCATTTTTTTTCGCTTATTTCTGATCTGATCTTTATGATTTCTTTCCTTCTGCTAACTTTGGGCTTTTTTGTTCTTCTTTCTCTAATTGCTTTAGGTGTAAAGTTAGGTTGTTTATTTGAGATGTTTCTTGCTTCTTGAGGTAGGATTATACTGCTATAAACTTCCCTGTTAGAACTGCTGTTGCTGCATCCCATAGGTTTTGGGTCGTCGCATTTTCATTGTCATTTGTTTTGTAGGTATTTTTTGATTTCCTCTTTGATTTCTTCAGTGATCTCTTGCCTATTTAGTAGTGTACTGTTTAGCCTCCACGTGTTTGTATTTTTTACAGTTTTTTCCCTGTAACTGATATCTAGTCTCATAGCATTGTGGTCAGAAAACATACTTGATATGATTTCAATTTTCTTAAATTTAGCAAGGCTTGATTTGTGACCCAAGATATGATCTATCCTGAAGAATGTTCCATGAGCACTTGAGAAGACTGTATTCTGTTGTTTTTGGATGGAATGTCCTATAAATATGAATTAAGTCTATCTTGTTTAATGTATCATTTAAAGCTTGTGTTTCCTTGTTTATTTTCATTTTGGTTGATCTGTCCATTGGTGAAAGTGGGGTGTTAAAGTCCCCTACTATGATTGTGTTACTGTCGATTTCCCCTTTTATGGCTGTTAACATTTGCCTTATGTACTGAGGTCCTGCTATGTTGGGTGCATAAATATTTACAATTGTTATATCTTCTTCTTGGATTGATCCCTTGATCATTATGTAGTGTCCTTCTTTGTCTCTTGTAATAGTCTTTATTTTAAAGTCTATTTTATCTGATATGAGTATTGCTACTCCAGCTTTCTTTTGATTTCCATTTGCATGGAATATCTTTTTCCATCCCCTCACTTTCAGCCTGTATGTGTCCCTAGGTCTGAAGTGGGTCTCTTGTAGACAGCATATAGATGGGTCTTGTTTTTGTATCTATTCAGCCAGTCTATGTCTTTTGGTTGGAGCTTTTAACCCATTTATATTTAAGGTAATTATTGATATGTATGTTCCTATTACCATTTTCTTAATTGTTTTGGGTTTGTTATTGTAGGTCTTTTCCTTCTCTCGTGTTTCCTGCCTAGAGAAGTCCCTATAGCATTTGTTGTGAAGCTGGTTCGGTGGTGCTGAATTCTCCTAGCTTTTGCTTGTCTGTAAAGGTTTTAATTTCTCCGTCAAATCTGAATGAGATTCTTGCTGGGTAGAGTAATCTTCGTGGTAGGTTTTTCCCTTTCATCACTTTAAATATGTCCTGCCACTCCCTTCTGGCTTGCAGAGTTTCTGCTGAATGATCAGCTGTTAACCTTATGGGGATTCCCATGTCTGTTATTTGTTGCTTTTCCCTTGCTGCTTTTAATATTTTTAATTTGTGTTTAATTTTTGATTGTTTGATTAATATGTGTCTTGGCGTGTTTATCCTCGGACTTATCCTGTATGGGAGTCTCTGCACTTCCTGGACTTGATTGACTATTTCCTTTCCCATATTAGGGAAGTTTTCAACTATAATCTCTTGAAATATTTTCTCAGTCCCTTTCTTTTTCTCTTCTTCTTCTGGGACCCCTATAATTTGAATGTTGGTGTGTTTAATGTTGTCCCAGAGGTCTCTGAGACTGTCCTCAATTCTTTTCATTCTTTTTTCTTTATTCTGCTCTGCAGTAGTTATTTCCACTACTCTATCTTCCAGGTCACTTATCCGTTCTTCTGCTTCAGTTATTCTGCTGTTGATTCCTTCTAGAGAATTTTTAATTTCATTTATTGTGTTGTTCATCATTGTTTGCTTACTGTTTCGTTCTTCTGGGTTCTTGTTAAACGTTTCTTGTATTTTCTCCATTCTATTTCCACAATTTGGGATCATCTTTACTATCATTATTCTGAATTCTTTTTCAGGTCGACTGCCTATTTCCTCTTCATTTGTTTGGTCTGGTGGGTTTTTACCTTGCTCTTTCATCTGCTGTGTATTTCTCTGTCTTCTCATTTTGCTTAACTTACTATGTTTGGGGTCTCCTTTTCTCTGGCTGCCGGTTCATAATTCCTGTTGTTTTTGCTGTCTGCCCCCAGTGGCTACGGTTGTTTCATTGGGTTGTGTAGGCTTGCTGGTGGAGGGGACTAGTGCCTGTTTCCTGGTAGATGAGGTTGGATCTTGTCTTTCTGGTGGGCAGGACCGCATCCGGTGGTGTGTTTTGTGGTGTTTGTGACCTTATTATGATTTTAGGCAGCCTCTCTGCTAATGGGTGGGGTTGTGTTCCTGTCTTGCTAGTTGTTTGGCATAGGGTGTCCAGCACTGTAGCTTGCTGGTTGTTGAGTGGAGCTGGGTCTTAGTGTTGAGATGGAGATCTCTGGGAGAGTTTTCGCCGTTTGATATAATGTGGAGCTGGGAGGTCTCTGGTGGACCAGTGTCCTGAACTCGGCTCTCCCACCTCAGAGGCACAGGCCTGACACCCAGCCAGAGCACCAAGACCCTTTTGGGAAGTCTGCGGTCTTCTGCCAGCATTGAGTAGGTGTTCTGTAGGAGTTGTTCCACATGTAGATGTATTTTGATGTATTTGTGTGGAGGAAGTTGATCTCCAGGTCTTACTCCTCTGCCATCTTGAAGGTCTCCAGTACTTAATAATTTTCAAAAGTTCTTTTCACGAAATCTTATTTTTCTTGTTAAATTCATTCCTACATATCATGTAATTTTTTCATTATTATGGATGCAGGAATTTTTCCATTTTGATTTCTATCTGGTGATTTCTAATATAAAAATTATTAATTTTTATACATTTATTATTAGCTGCTTATTAAATTTTGAACTAGCTGTCATAGTTTTCCAAGTTGAGCCTCTTGGATTTTCTTGGTATAGATTCATAATAACTATAAATAATAATTTTCTTTTTTCAATAATTGTACTTATTTCTTGTACTTTTTGTATTAGCTAGAATCTTCAGGAAAAAATGAATAATAGTGGTGATAGGCAATATTCCTATCTTTTTTTCTGGTTTTAATGTTAATGCCTTTAGTATTTTTTGTTTTTGTATTATTTTTGTTGTTGATGGTAGTTTCTAACAAAAGTTTTTTCTGCCTTTAAGGAATTTCTGTTCCTTTTTGCTTAGAGTTTTAATCAGGAAAGGCTAATGAATTTTACCAAGCTTTAAAAAATTATCGATTTATGTCACATATTTTTCCTTTTCATAATTGTAAATATTACCTTGACAGATCACCTAATTAGAATTGCCTTTCTATTGTAAATCCCATTGTTCTTTGAGTAAAATCCAGACTTCTTCCCATACCCTGTAGGATCTGGTTCTTACCTATTTCCAAACCAATTTCACTCTTGCCCCTTGTTTTCTACTATTCCACCACACTAGCCTACTTTTTATTCCCAAAGATCACTAAGACTTTCTTGCATATTGTTACCTTTGAGAGGAGTGCTTTCTCCCTAGTTCTTCACAGTTCAACCACAGTCTCACCCTATAGACCTCAGCATCTCCTCAGACTCACTTCCCCTGACTAATCTATATAAAACTTACTCTTCTGGGTATTCTCTAATTGATTTAATTTTCTTTATATCAGTTTTTAAAAACTATAATCATTTTGCTATTTTTTTGTGGTCTATTTCAGGATCAGGAAATTTTTTCCATAAAGGGATAGGTAGTGGACTTTGTGGTCCTTGAGGTCTCTGTCACAGCCACTCAGTTCTGCCAGTGTTGTATGTAAGCAGCCATAGGCAATACATGAAGAAACAGATGTGGCTATGCTCCAATAAAACTACAAAACAGGCAGCAAGCCAGATTTTGCCTATAGGTGGAGTTTGTTGACTCCTGGTTACTTTAGTTACTTTAGTTGTTTTTTCTCTGTTTGCCAAATTGAGTATCAAGACTTCTACTTGAAGCAGAGGTTTAGCTGCATTCTTTTAGGTTTTTATCCAAAATGCTATCTTTTCCATTACTCCCTTGGTGATTTTATATTTCATTTTAAAATCATATTTTTTGGGGGATCATATTAAAGGGTGTTTTCAATTATGAAGCAACTAAGTTTATATTTTTTGTTATTAATTTTAGTTTTTTCACATTTTAGTGAAGGAGTATTACTAACTTTCTACATTTAAAAATTTTCCAAGTTTTTTATCTGCCCAATTACAGATAATTTTTTACAATTGTTCTGTGAGTGTAATAAAATAACAGTACATATACTGATAGAGAGAGATACAAAATATCATATACAGATATATGTGTGCTGGTGACTGTTCTGTTCAAAATCTCTATATTCTTAGTTGTTTGATAAATACAGATCAGTGATTGTTGTATCAATTTTTATTGTATTTTTACCATTATAAATATCCCACTTTTGTTGAATAGTTTTTAATTCTACTACATTTGATATTAGTAATATCATCCTCTGATTTTTAAAATTTGTATTTGCCTAATATATCTTTCTCCATCCCTTTATTATTTTTTTTTATTATTTTGATTTTTAAAATATTTATTTATTTATTTATTTATTTATTTTTGGCTGAGTTGGGTCTTTGTTGCTGTGCATGGGCTTTCTCTAGTTGCACCAAGCAGGCTTCTCATTGCGGTGGCTTCTCTTGTTGCGGAGCATGGGCTCTAGTCACGCCGGCTTCAGTACTTGTGGTATGCAGGCTCAATAGTTGTGGCTCGCAGGTTCTAGAGCACAGCTTCAGTAGTTGTGGCACACGGGCTTAGTTGCTCCATGGCATGTGGGATCACCCCGGACAAGGGATCGAATCCGTGTCCCCTGCATTGGCAGGCGGATTCTTAACCACTGCGCCACCAGGGAAGTCCCCATCCCTTTATTTTTATCCTTTGTTCTTGCAGTCAGTATATGGCTAGATCTTATTAAATCAATCTGGAAGTCTATCTTTTCATGGGGGAATTTAACCAAATCAATTGTTCAGTTTGATTTTGTTTTATCTATATATTTTGTTATAGCCTTGTTTCCATTCTTGTGTGCTTCTGGCATTGACCTTTTAAAAATTATGTTTCCCTTAGTAATTTATTCTATTACATAGCTCTATAGCTCTACTGTAATCAACCATATTTAAACCTCTAATTCTCTCCAATGGTATGCCAAAATGAAAAAATTTTTGTACTGCTGTGCCCCAACTCTCTCTTCTATCATTCTCTGTTTTTTTCTGATGTTGGGGATCGCTGGTCTCTGACTGAGCCACACAGTAGAGCTGTGGAGGCAAAATATCCACTCAGATAATTCTCAAGGTCTCGCAGATATTCTAACTGAATGTAGAAAGAAAGAGCTAATGAGGAGGGGAGACTGGGGACAAGAATTTCCTCCCTCAGAAAGTATCTACAATGAGAAGGTGGTGTCCAGCCAATTTCCGGTTGTTGACCCTCTTCCTGTCAGAGGACTGCATCCATTCCCTACTGCATTGTTCTAGGGCAAAAGGTCAAGCATTCACTGGCTATGATTAGACTTGCTTAAACCTTAACATCTGCTTGTAATTAGTATAAATCCTTCCAAGTTTCTGATATATGATGAATTCTAATCCTTAGTTTTCAGAGCCTTTGCGCATGTTTTTCTAATGTGTGTTTTCATAGATATTTCATTAAAATTTTGTGTTTTCTTTTACAGCTATTGAAAAAGTAACACATAATGTTGTCTAACATTTGGAAAATACAGAAAAGTCCCCAGAAATAAAATATACATAACCCATTTATATGGAGAGAATTTCTGTCATCAGATTGTTTTTTATTATTAGATTTATATAATTATAATATAATTATAATTTATATTATATATTATTCTAATTCTGATTTTATAACTATTTTTGTAATACTAGAGTCTATTTGCAAACTGTTCCATATTTTAAAATTTATATATCATGAACTTTTTTCATTCCATTTAGTATCTTCAACAGCATAATTTTTATTGCTACTTAGTATTCCATCTATAATTTCCAGAGAATTGTTTTCAAATTTATTGGTAGAGTTGTGCTAGTATTTTCTTTTTCCCTTTTAGTATCCTCTGGCCTGTGCAGATATCTGCTTTCTCATTCTTAAATTTGTTTATTTGTATTTACTTTCTATTATTTTTTATTAGATTATGTAGAGACTATTTTAAAATCAACACTTTTTAAAACATCTTTGGTAAAATTTTATTTTAATATAATTTCAAACTTGCATAAAAGTTGAATGAGTAGGGTAGGCAATACCTAGATGCCCCTTACCCAAATTCACCAATTGTTTGTATTTTCCCCATTTGCTATATTATTTATATGTGTATATTATATATAAAATGTATATCATATATGCATTGCTACCACTATTCTACGTTATACTATTTTTTTCTGAGCCGTTTGGGAGTAAGTTGAAGATATGCCTATTTTTCCCTAAATATTCAGTGTGTATTTCCTGAGAACAAGGATATTTTCTTACTTAACCACAGTATAGTTGTCAACATTAGGAAATCAGACATTGATACCCTAACATTGAATCCATAGTCCATATTCAAATTTACCTATGCTTCAATAATGTCCTTTACAGTATAACATTGCTTTAGTTATCACATCTCTTTAGATTTTTTTAGTCTGGAAGAATTCTTTCTTGACCTTGAAGTTTTGAAGAGTTTGCAGTTATTTTGCAGAATGTCCCTCAATATGACTTTGATCTTTCCCCATGATAAGATTTAGGCTGTGTGTTTTGGTGGAAATATCACAGAAGTGATGTTGTGTCATTCTCAGTGTATGGTATAAGGAGAAATGTGATGTTAGTTTGATCACTTGGTTAAGGTGGTGTCTGCAGGTTTCTTCACTTTAGAGTAATTATTTATTCCTTTGTCATTAATAAGTAATTCGTGGAGAGATAGTTTGAGACTATGAAAATGTTCTGATCTTTTTCATTCATTAATTTTAACATCTCTTGCTGATTTTTAACTCAACCATTCTTTCCATATTTATTGACACTTTACTATAAGGAAAGCTATTTATTCTTTCCTTTTTATTTTTTATCTCTGTCGTTCATGAATTCCTATGTTATTAAATTGGTTATAATTCATTACTATATACATTTTGGTATACTACTAATCCCAAATTTACCCAGTGTGAATCCTTTGAAGTTGTCTTCCTTATCCTTTTTTTCTTTACCTTCATATTATATTGCTTTTTCATTAGCTCTATTAACTGTTTCCTGTTTTTAAATTTATTTCCATGTATACTCAGGCATAAATCAAATTGTGATGTATAGGAGATGCCTCATGAAATTTCAACCTTTTATACAAAGGTCTCCAATCAGAATAACCTTGACTTGGTAAGAAAATAATCTGCAGGTAAAATAGAACATGCTATCAGATGTCAAACACACTACTCTTTTCTTGTTTGTTTTTCACCATTTTAGTTTTTAATGCAGTAGCTTTTGGAAAAGCGTCTGTTGTCTTTATCTTTAGGATAACTATCTTCTTGTTATGACATGGGAGGATGACCTCATTGGATTTGTTAATGTTCTAATAACACTACTTTAGTGTTTGGACCATGAATCTATATCATCCACCAAAACTTTTGACTTTCAGTAACCATTTTACCCTCATTCATTGTATGAGTTTGTAGATCTTTACTCTCTGTATACTCCATGCTTTCATTTTTGTTTTTTTACATTCTTTTTAAAAATTTTTATTCTTTTCCAATATGGTTTATCACAGAATAGTGAATATAATTCCCTGTTCTATACAGTAGGATATTATTGTTTATCCAATGCTTTCATTTTTTAAATGCTGACAGGATTGTCCTTTGAGTTCATCAATGTGTTTGTCAATGAACAAAGATGATGTAATTTCCTCCAAGATTTTTGTCCCAGATATATAAGAAATAGAGAAGAGTGCAGACTTGCTTTTATAAATCTGTGAAGACAAATTCTCTTTGGCTTTATCATTGTTTGTCTTGAATTCTTGTAACCCTCTTTGCATGTATGCTGGGATTCTTTCTTCCTTGGTCTCTGGTTTTCACTTGTCATGGTGGCGTTTTTAATTGTTACTTAAATGTCATAATGAATGAGCCTGTTGAGGAAGCCAAAGAGCCAGTATTTGTTGGAGACTGTGCTCCCTATGGAGCTGCTCCCAACCAATGCCCCTGCCTGTCCTCCTTTCTACTCATCAGCGGGGCCAGGGATTGCAGTCCATGCTTCCACCAAGCTCCCTCTTTATTCTTTTGACATATCTCCATGATTATTTGAACACTTTCTTACTTTTATTTTTCTAAGGAAACCTGGTTGTTTTTGTTAAGAATGGCATTAGACACTAAGATCTGCATGCTAGATATGATCGTTGCTATTGATGTGTCATCGCCTCTAGTCCCATTCAGCAAAAAGAGCTAGGAAATAATCATTATCTGCCTATTTATATCTGTACATTATATCTGTATTTATTTCTATATCTATGTTTCTATTTCTATATCTAAATTAATAACTATGAGTTTCATTTCCAATTCAATACCACAGGGCACCTATTGATTCTCCTCTTTCCATATTTTTATCCCTCTTTCACTGTTCCTGAACAGTGAAAAATCTGGATCCCATTATCCTCAATATTTTTATTTATTTACACAAGTCTAGAGTACACAAAAAGTTTCAGAATTGTTAACTCACACTACTGAGAAAAGTAAGCCTTCTAACAAGACCTTTGTTCACAGATTTGATTTTAGGCAAAACTTATAGTTAGCTGCACAAAACCTAAGTCTACAATTGATAAGTTTTGACAAGTGCATACATACATATAATCCACATCTTATCAAAATATTTTCCAAATGAAAATGTAGAGCTTTTGCATACATTCAAAGTTAAGTTCAACCTAACTGGGAAAAGAATTTTAAAAACAATAGATACATGTATATGTATAACTGAATCACTTTGTTGTACACCCGAAACTAACACAACATTGTTAATCAACTGTACTCCAGTATAAAATAAAAAGTTTAAAAAAAAGCTAAATTGCTATCCACTTAAAATAGACTGTTATAAATGTAAGATGTTTTATGTAAGTCTCATGGTAACCATACAGCAAAACCTATAATAAATACACAAAAGATAAAGAGAAAGGAATCAAAGCATACCACTACAGAACATCATCAAATCACAAAGGAAGAGACCAAAGAGGAACAAAGGAATAAGGAATTAAAAAACAATCAGAAAAAAATCAATAAAATGGTAATTGTAAATCCACACCTCTCAATAATTAATTTTTTTAAAGGTTTTATTGAATTTGTTAGAATATTGCTTCTGTTTTATGTTTTGGTTTTTTGGCCACGAGGCATGTGGGATCTTAGCTCCCCGACAAGGGATCGAACCCACACCCCTTGCATTAAAAGGCAAAGTCTTAACTACTGGACCGCCAGGGAAGTCCCTCAATCATTATTTTAAATATAAAAGGAATAAATTCTCCAATCAAAAGACACAGAGTGTGGCTAAATGGATAAAAAAAAAAACAAAATAAAAAAAACAAGATCCATCTATATATTGCCTACAAGAGACTCATTTCAGCTTTAAGAACGCACATAGACTGAAAGTGAAGGGGTGGAAAAAGATATTCCATGCAAATGGAAACCAAAAGAAAGTAGGAGTAGCTATACTTATATCAGGCAAAACTGATCTTAAGCCAAAGACTGTAACAAAACACAAAGAAGATCATTTTATAATGATGAAGGGGTAAATTCCTCAAGAAGATGTAACATTAGTAAATATTTACACACCCAAAACAGAAGTATCTAAATATATGAAGCAAATGCTAACAGAGCTGAATGGAGAAATAGACATTATAATAATATTAGGGAACTTCAAAACTCCACTTGCAACAATGGGCAGATCATGAAGACAGAAAATCAATAAGGAAACATTGGATTTAAAATACACATTAGATCAGATACACCTAACAGACACTTCTAAAACATTCCATACAGCAGCAGTAGAATACACATTCTTCTCAGTTTCTCATGGAACATTCTCTAGGATAGATCAAATGTTAAGCCACAAAACGTCTTAATAAATTCAAGAAGATTGGAATCATATCAAGCATCTTTTCTGACCACAATGATATGAAACTAGAAATCAATTATAAAAAGAAAACTGGAAAATTCACAAATAAGTGGAGATTTAACAACATGTTACTGAACAACCAATGGGTCAAAGAAGAAATCAAACGAGAAATCAAAACATATCTTGAGATGAATGAAACTGGAAACACAACACACCAAAACTTACTGGATGCAGCAAAGCAATTCTAAAAAGGTAGTTTATAATGATAAACTCCTATATTAAGAAATAAGAAAGATCTCAAATAGCTTTTCTTTACAACTCACAACTAAAAAAAGAAGAACAAACGCAATCCAAAATCAGTAGGGGGAAAGAAATAACAAAGATCAGAGTGGAAATAAATGAAATAGAGACTAAAAGGACAATAGAAAAAAAAAATCAATGAAACTAAGAGCTGGGTTTTTGAAAACATAAATAAAACACACAAACCATCAGCTAGACTTACCACGAAAAAAAGTGAGAAAAATCAAATGAATAAAATTATAAATAGAGAGGAGACATAATGGATATAAAGCAAATACAAAAGATCATAAAAGACTACTATGAATAATTATACAGCAACAAATTGGACAACCTAGAAGAAATGGATAAATTCCTAGAATTATAAAACCTACCAAGACTGAATCATAAATAGAAAATCTGAACAGACCAATTACTAGTAAGGAGATTGAAACAGTAATCAAAAACCTCCCAGCAAAGAAAAGTCCTGGACGAGACAGCTCCACTGGTAAATTCTAACGTTTAAAGAAGAATTAACCCACAACTCTTCTGAAAAATAGAAAGGGAGGGAACACTTCCAAACTCATTTTATGAGGCCAGCATTACCCTGATACCAAAGCCAGACAAGGACACTACAAGAAAAGAAAATCACAGGCCAATATTCCTAATGAATGTAGATGCAAAAATGCTCTACAAAACATTAGCAAACTGAATTCAACAGTAAAATTAAAAGCAGCGGACACCATGATCAAGTGAGATTTGTTCCAGAGTTGCAAGAATGGTTCAATATAAACAAGACAATCAATGTGATACACCACGTTAACAAAATGATGGATAAAAATCATATGATCATCTCAACAGATGCAGGAAAAGCACTTGACAAAATTCAACATCCATTCATGATAAAAACTCTCAAAGTGGGTGTATCTCAACATAATAAAGGCCATATATGACAAACCCACACTTGACATTATATTCAACGGTGACAAGCTGAAAGCTTCTCCTCTGAGATCGAGAAAAAGACAAGAATGTCCACTCTTGTCACTTTTATTCAACATAGTATCAGACATCCTAGCCAGAGCAGTTAGGCAAAAAAAGAAATAAAAGGCATCAAAACAGGAAAGGAAGAAATAAAGCTGTCTATATTTGCAGATGACATGATATTACATATAAAAACCCTAAAGACTTCACCAAAAAATCTTTAGAATTAATAAATGAATTCAACAAAGTTGCAGAATCCAAAATCACTATACAAAAAATTACCTGTGTTTCTGTACACTAACAACAAATTATCAGAAAGAGGAATTAAGAAAAAAAGTACCATTTAAAATAGCATCAAAAAGAATAAAATGCTTAAGAATAAATTTAACCAAGAAGGTGAAAGATCTATACATTGAAAACTGTAACTTAACATTAATGAAAGAAATTGAAGAAGATACAAATAAATAGAAAGATATTCCATTATCATGGATTGGGATAATTAATATAATTAAAATGTTCATACTACCCAAAGTGATCCACAGATTCAATGCAATCCCCATCTAAATTCCAATGACATATTTCATATAAACAGAAAAAAATCCAATAATTTGTATAGAACCACAAAAGACACGAACAGCTAAAGCAAACTTGAGAAAAATGAACAAAGCTGGAAGCATCACACTTCCTGATTTCAAACTATAGTAAGATATAGATCTTTTTACATAATATATTTCTTTGGATTAGAATGGCCATATAAAGACTTACTGTCACAAAATCACTGAATCTCTAAATTAAGCTCTTACCTAAGTCTAATGTCACTTTCCATCTGATACTTAAATCCCTTGAACAAAATCACTTGTTAGTGATCTTCAAAACTAGTAAAAATCCAGTGAAGGAAATATTGTTGATATAACCCATTCTAATTTTGCATACTTCTGATTTTTCCATTAACCCACTGACTATCTGGTTTGGTTTGTTTGTTTGCTGTGATATTTCCCACATTCATTTCTCGCTAACCAAAAAAATTTTTAATAAATGCCTTAATGAGAGAATGAACTTATTATCAGGCCAGGCTACCTCTTTGGAATTTCTCTTTCCCCTTAGTAATCAAACTAAAAGACACAACTCGATGATTATACCTAGATATTGCTAAGTAATAAAATTTTATACCTAGAAGAATAAAAGGTATTCAACTTGAATCAACCAAATAATATTAGACAGATATGTTTAAATGAGTTGATTTTAATAATTTCTTTAAAAAGTAAAACAGAGGGTAATAAAATCAAACTCAAAATTGTAACTTAAAGATGGTTTAAATTGAGTAACTCCATTACATGAAAAAGAAAATTCCTCTTCTTCACAAAAATTATTTGTTGTGGTAATGGATTAGAGTTTTCAGTACAAACTCATGTTTAGTTTAAAATAAATACAAATACACTTTCTTCTCAAGTGCTCATGGAACATTCTCCAGGATAGATCATACCTTGGGTCACAAATCAAGCCTTGCTAAATTTACAAAAATTGAAATCATATCAAGTATCTTTTCTGACCACAATGCTATGAGACTAGATATCAATTACAGGAAAAAACCTGTAAAAAATACAAACACATGGAGGCTAAACAATGCACTACTTCATAACCAAGAGATCACTGAAGAAATCAAAGAGGGAACCAAAACATACCCAGAAACAAATGACAATGAAAACACAATGACCCAAAATCTATGGGAAGCAGCAAAAGCAGTTCTAAGAGGGAAGTTTACAGCAATACAATCCTACCTCAAGAAACAAGAAAAATCTCAAATAAACAACCTACCCTTACACCTAAAACAATTAGAGAAAGAACAAAAAAGCCCAAAGTTAGCAGAAGGAAAGAAATCATAAAGATCAGATCAGAAATAAATGAAAAAGAAATGAAGGAAACAAAAGCAAAGATCAATAAAACTAAAAGCTGGTTCTTTGAGAAGATAAAAAAAATTGATAAGCCATTAGCCAAACTCATCAAGAAAAAAAAGGGAGAAGACTCAAATCTATAGAATTAGAAATGAAAAAGGGGAAGTAACAACTGACACTGCAGAAATACAAAGGATCATAAGAGATTACTAAAAGCAACTGTATACCAGTAAGATGGACAACCTGGAAGATACAGACAAATTCTTAGAAAAGCACAACCTTCCGACACTGAACCAGTAAGAAATAGAAAATATAAACAGACCAATCACAAGCACTGAAATTGAGACTGTGATTAAAAATCTTCCAGCAAACAAAAGCCCAGGACCAGATGGCTTCACAGGTGAATTCTATCAAACATTTAGAGAAGAGCTAACATCTATCCTTCTCAAACTCTTCCAAAATATAGCAGAGGGAGGAACACTCCCAAACTCATTCTACGAGGCCACCATCACCCTGATACCAAAACCAGACAAAGATGTCACAAAGAAAGAAAACTACAGGCCAATATCACTGATGAACATAGATGCAAAAATCCTCAACAAAATACTAGCAAACAGAATTGAACAGCACATTAAAAGGATCATACACCACAATCAAGTGGGGTTTATCCCAGGTATGCAAGGATTCTTCAATATACACAAATCAATCAATGTGGTACACCATATTAACAAATTGAAGAATAAAAACCATATGATCATCTCAATAGATGCAGAAAAAGCTGTCAACAAAATTCAACACCCATTTATGATAAAAACCCTCCAGAATACGGCATAGAGGGAACTTACCTCAACATAATAAAGGCCATATATGACAAACCCACAGCCATCATCATTCTCAATGGTGAAAAACTGAAACCACTTCCTCTAAGATCAGGAACAAGACAAGGTTGTCCACTCTCACCACTGTTATTCAGCATAGTTTTGGAAGTTTTAGCCACAGCAATCAGAGAAGAAAAAGAAATAAAAGGAATCCAAACCGGAGGAGAAGAAGTAAAGTTGTCACTGTTTGCAGATGACATGATACTATACATAGAGAATCCTAAAGATGCTACCAGAAAACTACTAGAGCTAATCAATGAATTTGGTAAAGTAGCAGGATACAAAATTAATGCACAGAAATCTCTTGCATTCCTATACACTAATGATGAAAAATCTGAAAGAGAAATTAAGGAAACATTCCCATTTACCACTGCAACAAAAAGAATAAAATACCTAGGAATAAACCTACCTAAGGAGACAAAAGACCTGTATGCAAAAAACTATAAGACACTGAGGAAAGAAATTAAAGATGATACAAACAGATGGAGAGATATACCATGTTCTTGGATTGGAAGAATCAACATTGTGAAAATGACTCTACTACCCAAAGCAATCTACAGATTCAATGCAATCCCTATCAAACTACCAATGGCATTTTTCACAGAACCAGAACAAAAAATTTCACAATTTGTATGGAAACGCAAAAGACCTTGAATAGCCAAAGCAATCTTGAGAAAGAAAAATGGAGGTGGAGGAATCAGGCTCCCTGACTTCAGACTATGCTACAAGGCTATAGTAATCAAGACAGTATGGTACTGGCATAAAAATAGAAATATAGATCAATGGAACAGGATAGAAAGCCCAGAGATAAACCCACGCACATATGGTCACCTTATCTTTGATAAAGGAGGCAAGAATATACAATGGAGAAAAGACAGCCTCCTCAATAAGTGGTGTTGGGAACACTGGACAGCTACATGTAAAAGAATGAAATTAGAACATTCCCTAACACCATACACAAAAATAAACTCCAAATGGATTAAAGACTTAAATGTAAGGCCAGACACTATAAAACTCTTAGAGGAAAACATAGGCAGAACACTTTGTGACATAAATCACAGCAAGATCCTTTCTGACCCACCTCCTAGAGAAATGGAGATAAAAACAAAAATAAAAAAATGGGACCTAATGAAACTTAAAAGCTTTTGCATAGCAAAGGAAACCATAAACAAGAGGAAAAGACAACCCTCAGAATGGGAGAAAGTATTTGCAAATGAAGCAACTGACAAAGGATTAATCTCCAAAATTTACAAGCAGCTCATGCAGCTCAATATCAAAAAAACAAAAAACCCAATCCAAAAATGGGCAGAAGACCTAAATAGACATTTCTCCAAAGAAGATATACAGATTGCCAACAAACACATGAAAGAATGCTCAACATCACTAATCATTAGAGAAATGCAAATCAAAACTACAATGAGGTATCATCTCACACCAGTCAGAATTGCCACCATGAAAAAATCTAGAAACAATAAATGCTGGAGAGGGTGTGGAGAAAAGGGAACCCTCTTGCACTGTTGGTGGGAATGTAACTTGATACAGCCACTATGGAGAACAGTATGGAAGTTCCTTAAAAAACTAAAAATAGAACTACCATACGACCCAGCAATCCCACTACTGGGCATATACCCTGAGAAAACCATAATTCAAAAAGAGTCATGTACCACAATGTTCATTGCAGCTCTATTTACAATAGCCAGGACATGGAAGCAACCTAAGTGTCCATCAACAGATGAATGGATAAAGAAGATGTGGCACATATACACAATGGAATATTACTGAGCCATAAAAAGAAACGAAATTGAGTTATTTGTAGTGAGGTGGATGGACCTAGAGTCTGTCATACAGAGTGACGTATGTCAGAAAGAGAAAAACAAATACTGTATGCTAACACATATATATGGAATCTAAAAAAAAATGGTTATGAAGAACCTAGGGGCAGGACGGGAATAAAGATGCAGACCTACTAGAGAATGGACTTGAGGACACGGGGAGTGGGAAGGGTAAGCTGGGATGAAGTGAGACAGTGGCACGGACGTATATACACTACCAAATGTAAAATAGATAGCTAGTGGGAAGCAGCCGCATAGCACAGGGAGATGACCTCAGTGCTATGTGACCACGTAGATGGGTGAGATAGGGAGGGTGGGAGGGAGGGAGATGCAAGAGGGAAGAGATGTGAGGATATATGTATATGTATAGCTGATTCACTTTGTTATAAAGCAGAAACTAACACACCATTGTAAAGCAATTATACTCCAATAAAGATGTTAAAAAATGAAAATTAAAAAAAAAATAAAATAAATACAGATGGTTACATATATAGAAATATATATATTTGTTTACTCAGTGGTTAGTAAACACATATATATTTCCTTGCTTGCTCTGTCAGCTGAGAGGGCTTGAAGCAGTGACATCCCAGTAGCAACGAGCATACCTAACACTTAGATCTTGGTTTCTAATACCATTCTCCAAGAAGGAACCAGGGCTCCACAGGGAAATGGCTGATTGTAGTGCTGGGGCAGGAAATAAGATAATCCTGGAGCATCTTATAGTGCTTGAAGAGTGAAAGTGCAAAAACAAAAACAAAAACAAAAAAAACCCATATGACGGGGACATGTCAAACGGAGATGCAAGCAAACTGGAAGATTTCCCAGTGATCAAAGCTGCAACAGTTTGGGCAACTAGAAAAAAAAACTAACTACAACAACAACAAAAAAGAAGTATTAAGTTATAACACAAAGTATAAAATAAATATCTATCAGTCCATACTTATAGAACAAAATGATTGAATAAATAAAGAACAGAAGAGACAAATTTCTTGTGCAGAGAGTTCCAAATAATTTGTGTAGGTACTCTGCTGTCAAGAAATGGGGGCATAACCCCACTCCTTTAATGTGTACTGTGCACAGTAACTTGCTTCCAAAGTACACAATATGGAAAGAAGGGGGAAAAGTAAGTTTACAGTGGAGGAACCTGGCAAACACTACCTCAGGCAGTTGATCAAGGTTAGCATGAACAATAATAAGTCATGTTAATAGTATGTACCCTTGATGGAAAGTGATGGAAGTGGCAGTCTACCTCTGTCGTCTTCCTTCCAAACATCTGTAACCCGAGTCTAACAATGAGAAAATTATCAGGCAAATCCCAATAGAAGAGACTTCTACAAAATACCTGACCAGTACTCCCCAAAACTGTCAAGGCCATCAAAAATGAGGAAAGTCTGAGAAACTATCACAGGCAAGGGGAATGTAAGGAGACATGATGACTAAAAGTAACATGGTATCCTGGATGAAATCCTGCAGCAAGAGAAGGACATCAGGTTAAAACTAAGGAAATCTGAATAACATATAGACTTTAAATAATAATAATGTATCAATATTAGTTCGTTATTGTGACAAATGTATCATACTGATATGTCAGTAAGGGGAACTGAGTGTGAGGTGTAATGGAGCTCTGTATTATCACCTCACTTTTTCTGTAAACCTAAAACTGTTCTTAAAAAATAATGTTTATATTTTTTAAAGTATATGTTGAAGTATAAAAAGTCCACTTGGTTTGGGATTGTATATATAAATTCTTAGCAGCCTAAAGGTCAATTGCATTGAGTTATTATTTATTATTCTTTCCTTGGTTTGCAATGTTAACCGTATTCTTTTGATAAAGTGATTCAAAGTTATTTACTTTCACTCCCTCAGGCAAAACTTCCCTATATGCTCTTCAATATGCTATTATGTAACCTTTTATTGCAATATTCTTTTAATAAAAATTCCTTTCAGAAACAATACATTGTGGAGTTGGAGTTGGGTTTTCAATTTTATTGAGTGAAGGACATTTGTTCTTCCTGTTGTAGGTTCAAATAAATCTTGCATTTAAAATACAGATCTCACGTATATTACTTTTGCTCTGAAAAGGAAAATGTGCCTTGTGAGATAAACAAAATACAGTGCAATATGTGACAATTACGGATTTTGAGGGCTGAAAGTGACCCTGAAATGAGAAACTTCAAGTATAGGACTGCACAAATTATTCCAACAATCACTAAATAATGGCAGCCAGGGCAAAAAGAACATAAATAAGCAAAACAAGTTCTAAAAATACAACTCAAAGCACATCATAAATTGAAAATATTTATAAATGTTAGAAAAAACATTCAAATAATGAAGGTCTTCACTTTTTTCACGATTTCTCAATATACCATAGGAATATATGTGGGGGCCTATTTGTCATATTTATATAAATATAGAGTCAAGTCCTTTTCCTCTGTTTTGGAGAATATTTATTAAGATCAAAGACTCTTCCCTGATATTAAAATTCTGCACAACCCCAGAAAAATTCCAGAAAGAAAGTTGTTTTTCCCTTTGTGCAAGACTGCATATTCTGCGATGCTAAGGGGAAGAATTCAGTTCAAACTAGGGGGGTTTTACTAGAGCATGATGATGTTACAAGTACAGAAAAAACACCTTTAGATATTGGGGAAAGAAACTGGTACCACTAAAGAAAATTATACCTATTCGAAATAGGACAAAAGTATGACTGTACGTCCTTTCAATATCCTACTGAACATTGTCTGATGGGACCACCTAAGGATTATCTAATTCTCTAGGGAATGAACCGTTGTTTGACTTACTAGTTACCTTTGATTAAGACCCAGATTCTGTGAATTATATGTCAATGGTATGGATTTTTTTTTTTTCAGTAGAGGTGCAAATGATTTCTCTCTGGTAGAAAAGATAATACAAAAGGTTATAGTTTTATTGCCCTGTAGGATATTAATCAGTTTTATCTCTCACTAAGTAAACTTATTTCAGCAAGTCTTTTTTCCTAACTTAATATAAATCAATCTTAATCTCTCTCTCTCTCCATATATATATACATACATATATATATACACATACATATATATATACATATATACATATACATATATACATACATATAAATTTCAAATGTTCTTTGAACCAGCTTAACCATTCTACTGGCACCCTTATTAAGTCAAAGACATCTTTGACACATGTTTATTCTACATTTGTATGAGTCATGCTATAATAAAATGATTCAAATTATTTACTTTTACTTTTCCAGGTGAGAACGTCCACATACATTTTTCAACCCTCTAAAACAGGTCACTGAAAAAGAAAGATTTATGCATAAATTTGCTGGTTTAGGGCTACATTACTACCACTAGAGTTCACCTCTTCCCTACTGTTACATATGTCCTCATCTATTTATGACTGTGGCTCAAGGCAGAATTTGTGAGCTACTATCAGTGGTGACAGGACATAGATGGCTTAACTTTTGCAAAGTTGAACAGTTTGGCCTTGTGATAGATGAACTAGTTGAATGTACCATAAGCTTTCAGAGCTTTTAAGCAGATATCAGTTGCAGAACATGCTTTTGTTAAACACTTTACACTTATTTTAAAAAAAGCTACTTCATTAATGAAAATCAATATTCAATCATATTTAATCATCTCTCATTAAATATTATCCTCAAGGGAATAAAATAGATTTCGATCTGTGGGTTATATGAGGGGAAACAATATAATCAATGAACATTATAATAACAATTTATTATCTTTTCTACCAGGGAGACAATTTATTAAGTAGTCAATTTTATAAATTGTCTCTTTTGTGATAGAGTCACCACAGGATCTAAATACATTATATAGATACTTGAAATACATAAAACAAGGGTGGAATAACTACTATGCTAAATTTCATTAAATAATCATGTAGACAAATTAATAAACAACAAATCATCTGGCTACTCAGTCAGCCTAGGAATAAAGCTCCACAAAATGACAGTTGTCCTTCCTAGAGATTATCATACTAAGTGAAGTAAATCAGAAAGAGAAAGAGAAATACCATATGATATCACTTAGAAGTGGAATCTAAAATATGACGCAAATGAACTTATCTAAAAAACAGAAACAGACTCATAAACATAGAGAACAGACTTGTGGTTGACAAGGGGGAGGTGGGGTGGGGGAGGGATGGATTGGGAGTTTGGGATTAGCAGAGGCAAACTATTATATATAGAATGGATAAACAACAAGGTCCTACTGTATATCACAGGGAACTATATTCAATATCCTGTGATAAAACACAATGGAAAAGAATATGAAACAGAATGTATATGTATAACTGAATCACTTTGCTGTACAGTAGGAATTAACACTACATTGTAAATCAACTATACTCCAAAAAATAAATTTTTAAAAAAATGACAGTCATCCTTGAAACTCCTGTATGTATCTTCTGGGACAAAATAAATATCAGCAAAGTATTCATGCTAGTGTAACCAGTACTGATGATGAGAAAGGCCCTAATTGTTAGACCTTTATATAATAAAGTCAGCATTTTACAAATAAATGGTCATAGAAGTACAAAATCCTGTCTGAGTGAAAGGCCCTTGATTCTCCTGCTTATAGTCACTTGTCACGGTTCTTACTAAATCTGTAATTTACAAGAGCCAATAAGTGGCGTGGTTGGAATTTGAATGCAAGACTTTTAACTCTACACCCAGTGCTTTCACCAAAAGATGATAGTATCCATATTCTGTACATTCTGACTTTACATTATTTCAAATCAGGGTTTATTAAAACCTTGTTCTGTATTTCAGCATGGGAAACAATATTTTCAAGGTTTCACTCCACAGGAACAGGATGTATGCATGTATAGTAAATTCTGATAACCCATGCCAATAAAGAGCATTAGCATGAAAAAATGAAAACATCATAACTAGTGTACCACTTGAAACAGAGATCGGTTCCACCTGCAAAGAGGTCAATGTGTTTCCACATCCATTTACATTTATATGTTTCATGACAAACACCATGTAGTCAACGTCTAATTGTTTCCCACATATTTTCTGTTCAAAATATTTAGTTAGGGCCACACACACTGGGGTTTCTGAAACACAAATATTCAGAAAACTTGAGGGTATATTATTCTTTTACTGAAGTACTGTACTTCAAATTATACTTGTGACCAAAAAGCCAAGAAATGTAGTAAGCTTTTGGGTTTTTCAACTACTTTAATAGACATACATAGCACTACCATTTGGATAGTCTTCAAATACAAAGGCGACATAAATAAGTCAAGTGGAAAGGCTAACCACACTAGATTAGGGACTAAGAACCTCAGGTTCCAATAGTGTTCATACTACAGTTGTGACATGATGTAATTAGGAAATCACCTGGGACTTTTTTCCTCCAATGGAAAATCAGAGGGCTGGGCTGACTTCTAGAAAATGCCTAAGTTCTTTCTCTTCCGTTTCATAATTCATTGCCTTCTCTAAATTTTTCCATCATGAAAAATAAATTCCAAATAAAATTCTTGTGTTTATGAAAACATAAACAAGCATCTAAAATTTAAATAGATATTTCTACCACGGGGGGAAAAAAGAAAATAGTTTTTCTTTTATACTTGATCTAAAAAGCTAAAATGTCCTTTATAATCTAACTATGAATTTTTGTTACTGGCAAAATGTTCAATTTATTGTAACAATACCTGTAACTGTGCCAAGTAAGACAAAACTGTAAATATCACTTAAACTTGGACATTCTGCAGTATTTTTGATATATTGATGAAAAATGTAACTATATTAAATGTTAAGGATTATGAAAAACTTTAAAAAAATATCTCACAGACTGTCACTTAATTATCTGAGAACATATAAATACAGACCAGCATGAATTATTCTAGCATTCACTTTTGAGTATGACTGATGAAATCAATAGTAAAAACTAGATAACTGAAATGCCCAACTTTGAAAACTAAAAATTTGTTTGTCAGTGTGAATTCTATCAGCTTTTGTTTTCCAACTCTCTAATTCTTCTTTTCCTATCAAAAAATTTTTCCCACTTAAGTATTATCTTCAGAATCATTAATAGCCAAGTCAAGTCAATGTGGTCTGACTAAATACTTTGTCACTTCACATAAGGCAAAAAAAAAAATAAAAGCAAAGAATTAAAACATGGTTCTTTCTATTAGTGTTCATTTCAGTTCTGCCCAGAGACCCTCTCAAATTTAGCTAGAGATAGTTTCCATGGTAACTGAAGAATGTGCTCTGATAAGTCTTGAAACAGACAAATAAGCATCTTTGCTTCCTACAAGTGGGCAACAATTTACTTCTCTGATGCTTAATGGGAGACATTGGAATCTATTTTGGTTTCAGACAAAAGCTGGAAAAAAGCCAGTTCTGTCAATTACACAAAGTTTAAAAGGTAGATGTCAGTAAAGTTGAGGTCAGTATAGGATACTGATATACATCCCAGCTCTTTTAGCCTTCCCATGATATTTTTTCCAAAAAAATTAAATATCTTATACTACCATGAAGAACTTTAAAAACTAATTTTCTTTCTTTCTTTTTTATATAAGACATATTGTTCAGAAAGCTTTACTATTTGTGCACACAATTAATTTGATCAGCTTATGTTACCCTTCAAGGTAAATTATTTATTTATTAAAAAAATTTTTTTAATTTAATTTTATTTATTTTTTTATACAGTAGGTTCTTATTAGTCATCAATTTTATACACATCAGTGTATCTTTAAAAACTAATTTTCTTAATCCAAGCAAATATATCACTTTCCATTCTCATTGAGTTTTAATTAATTACTTCCTATGGCATATAAAATGCTAAGTTGTGACACTGCAAAAAATCAAAATTGGTCTTTAATTTTTTATGTTTTGGGGCTTTTCTTGGTAGAGTAAAATTTGGGATGGATTAATGGGAATGCACAAGTCAGTATGTGAAGGAATGAAACACTTGCAAACTACTGAGTTGAAAAACAGGTACAACCTTTCAAAGTCTAAAAAAATCCCCCTGAATGTAAAAAAGAAAATTGGTATTACTCAAGAACAAATCATGACCCTACTTGAAAGTATCTCTGCGTAAACTTGTATAGAAAAAGATAATAAAAGCAGATAAATCTATCCCAATCCCAAACCAAAATTAACAAAAAGGCAGTCAACTCCCTAGAGAGGAATCTGTGTTTCTCTTGGTTGTGACACTGGTTACCAAGGTAGTGATTATATTTGAGAGGCCCCTGGCTAAAAATCCATTCTCCTGAAGACTTTCAGTGGAATCTAAATAAAACAGACTCTTATAATGTACTAACTTGTGCTCCTAGTGTTCAGGCACCTGAACCTTAGCAAATGAAACTTCTCTTGTTGCAAAGCAAAGGCAAAAATCAAGGTAATTATTGAAAATTTTGGCTTCAAACTGCTTTTACCTCAACTCTTCAGAACAAAAAGTTAGAACATGTCCATCTGGTATCATTTAGAACCCTGTGATCCAGGCATTGTAATTGGCAAGATAGCCAGTAGCCCACATGAATATTTGTGTGATTTACAGGATATGAGTTCTGGTGTTGGGACTCACAGCATGTAAAGCACAAGCTTGATTTAAGGTCTCCCTCACGTCTTCATCCAGACATATTTGTGCAGTATATAAACTGCACAACTGTATGAGGCAGCCCTTGCTTTGGATCTTGAGTATGCAGTGATGAGCAGAACAGGCCAATCAATACCAACAGAAAACAATAATTGGAATCTGATTACTAAAGGACTGTTATCATTAAAGGACAAATATCATATGATATCACTTATATGCAGAATCTAAAAAAAAAATGATACAAATGAACTTATTTACCAAAGAGAAACAGACTCATAGACTTAGAGAACAAACTGATAGTTACCAGGGGGGAAGGGTCGGGGGGGGGAGAGATTGGGAGTTTGGGATTGACATGTACACACTGCTATATTTAAAATAGATAACCAACAGGGACCTACTGTATAGCACAGGGAACTGCTCAATATTCTTTAATAACCTAAATGGGAAAAGAACGTGAAAAATAATAGATACATGTATTATATATGTATAACTGAATCACTTTGCACACAACATTGTTAATCAACTATACTCCAATGTAAAATAAAAATTAAAAAAAATTTAAAAAATTTTAAAAACTACAATAATTTTGAGAGACTATTTTTTAGGGAAATAGGATTAGTTTTCAACACTATTCTTTGTGATCCATGCAATGTCATATAACCATAATTTTCCTCAAAACTTAAATTTAAAATATTATGCATTTATCAAAATAAATATTAAAATTTAAAAGGACTACAAAAAAATAAAGGACTACTAGTATTTAAACTAATTTGTCCAACATTTTAAGAACCTACTATGTGCCATGAAGACTGTGTACTGAATACAAAGATGGGAGCTAAGAACTGCAAAAGAACTCTCAGCAGTAATGAATCCTTCAAACCCCTGCACTAAGAGACTTTACCAAACCAATCTTGGCTTTTGGCAGCCTAAGGCCACTTCCCTGGGACTACCCAGCCCTTCTTTTGAGTTCCTACCTAAAAAAGTTCAAGGCTATCAAAAGAATTCAATGTTTGTTCTAGCCAACACCTGACATTAGGCCCCTGCTACCTCCCCTTCTTAGAACATTTACTAAAAAAAACAAAACAAAAAAAGAAAGCTTACAATCATAAATCCTTCAACCATCTCTTTGAGATATATGCGTGTATAGCTCCTATCACCACGGAGTGTCTTTCTCAAGGACTGAAAGCCATTCCTTCAAAATATAAACTTTAGAAAGGATAGGACCTCTGTCTCCCAATCTCTGTGGGAGGATATAATCCTAACTTCAATCATTGCTAGCCAGGAGATACAGCTGGCCTAATTGCATGTATACTAACTGACCCCCTTACCCACTTTTCTTAATTTTCCACTCCCTTGACACTGCTTGAGCACTCCCCTTCCCTAATCCCTCATTATCCCTTTAAAATACTCAGTCACCTCTGCACAAATTGGAATGGAGCTCAGCTCTTTCCCTACTGTTAGTAGTTATTGAATAGACTCTGTTTTTACCACTTTAACTAATGTTTGGCTTTATCTTTGATAGGTCTAAAGAAAATATTCTAGTGTGAAAAATAAATATGTTTCAAAATGACAATATAATACAGAATAAATATGCTATGACAGTACTTTGATAATTAAATTGAGAGTGTGTGATATAAAGCCTGCACATTGGTACAGATAATAATATAATATCTGAGAAGGGAGATACCCATTGGGCAGAGGAGGAAAGCAATATGGAAGGAGAGGAAATTTATCTGGGCTTTATGAGTTTGGATTTGAAAATAAAGAGAATTGAATTTAGTACTGAAAAAGAAATTAAAAAAATATTTAACATTGACATAGGTTCATATTATTCCAGAAGACATAAGCATTATCATAACCATACCAATAAATTCCAAGATCCATAAAGGGAGAGATCTCGTCTGATTCTTTTCATATCTGCATCATCAATGTATAAAATACAATGGTTTCAACAAAAATTCATTGAAGTTACAAACATATGAATTATCATTTTAAAAAGAAACTAAATATGTGAACTAAAAGGAAGCTTATGCAAACTTAATCAGAAATGAAAGAAGAGACATTACAACTGATGCCACAGAAGGAAAAAGAATCATGAGATTAGTATGACCAATGATATACCAACAAATAGGACAACTTGGAAGAAATGGATACTTCCTAGAAATATACAACCTACCAAGATTGAATCATGAAAAAAATAGTCAGTCTGAAGAGACTGTAAGTACTGTGGAAATGGAATCAATAATTAAAAACCTCCCAACAGAGAAAAGTTTGGAACTAGATGGCTTCACTGGTGAATTCTACCAAATATGTAAAGAATTAACACCAATCCTTATCAAACTCTTCTGAAAAATTAAAGGAGAGGGAACACTTCCATACTCATTGTTTGAGGCTAGCATTACCTTGATGCCAAAGCCAGAAAAAGATACCGCAAGAAAAGAAAACTACAGGTTAAAACCTCTGAGGGATATAGATGCCAAAATCCTCAACAAAATACTAGCAAACCAAATTTAACAGCACATTAAGAGCACCATACACTATGATCAAGTAGGCTTAGCCCCGGGATGCAAGGATGATTCAACATATGAAAATCAATTAATGTGATATGCTACATGAACAAAATAAAGTGTAAAATCACATGTCCATCTCAATAAATGCAGAAAAAGCATTTGACAAAATCCTGTGCCCTTTCATGATAAAAACTCGCAACAAACTTGGGAAGTACATCAACAAAAGAAAGGCACATGTGAAAAACCCACAGCTGACATTTTAATCAATGGTGAAAAATTTAAAGCTTTTCCTCTAATATCAGGAAGAAGGCAAGGATGCCCACTCTTGCTACTTTTATTCAGCATAGTACCAGAAGTCCTAGTCCGTGCAATTAGGAAGGAAGGAAGGAAGGAAGAAAGAAGGAAAGAAGGAAAGAAAGAGAGAGAGAAAGAAAGAAAGAGAGAGAGAGAGAAAGAAAGAAAGAGAGGGAGGTAGGGAGGGAGGAAGGAAGGAAGGAGAAAGAAATAGAGAAGGAAAGAGAGAAAGAGAGAAAGAAAGAAAGAGAAAGAAAGAGAGGAAGGAAGGAGGGAGGGAGGGAAGGAAGGAAGGAAGGAAGGAAGGAAGGAAGAAAAGGTATCAAAATTGGAAAGGCAGAAATAAAATTGTCCTTGTTTGCAGACGACATGCTCTTATACGTAGAAAATCCTAAAGACTTCATCAAAACACTGTTAGAACTAATAAATTCAATAATGTTGCAGAATACAAAAATCAACATTACAAAAATCAGTTGTGTTTCTATACACTAACAATGAACTATCTGAAAAGGAAATTAGGAAAACAATATCATTTACAATAGCACCAAAAAATAAAATACTTAGGAATAAACCTAAGGAGGTGAAAGATTTATATTCTGAAAACTAGAAAACACTGATGAAATAAACACGGGTCCAAAAAAATCACAACGGAAATTAGAAAATGTGAACTAAGGAAAATGAAAAGAGAACATAATAAAATTTGTGGGATGCAACTAAAGCAATTATTTAGAGGAAAATTTATAGCTTTAAATCCTTACATGAGGAAAGAAAAAGAAAAGTCTAAAATCTATTATCCAGGATTCTCCATTAAGAAGCTATTAAAAAAAAAAAGGAGCAATATTAAACCTAATGTAGGTTAAAAATGATAATAGTAAGAGCAGAAATCAGTAAAATAAAAAACAAAAAACAGAAAATTAATAAAACAGAAAGATGTTCTCTGAAGGGTAATAAAATTGCTAAAACACTAGCTGAACTGAACAATAACTAAAGAAAGATAACTCAGATTACTGATATCAGTATGCCTGCTTGCTAGTAACTGTGAAGGATCTGACATTTTACCCAACTTGCAGACTAATGTTTTAGCCTGCCATAGTTTCATAGATGCTGTCATCCAAGACTCCTGGGTCAAAGCTTTATTACTCGTGGCACAGCAAGTAGCATGACTATTAGCATATTTCCACCAATTTTCTTTGTCCTCAAATCTCACAGGGGTGAGGCAGATGGGCCCAGATGGATGTCTGAACATGCAGTTAGTTGCATTATAGAGGAGGGAACTCTAATCTTTTATGATGTGCAGTGTGCAATGGCTGCCCTTTGCTCCAGGAGGAGACATTATGTTTATTGTACTGGACAGTTGACATGCCTGCCTTTTGCTCTGGAAGGAGATATCATCTCTTTCTTCCAAAGCTACTTGCTGTACAAATATCCATTAAAGATAGTCCAGAAAAAAGTTCAGGTAGTAACTTGCTCACGATAAATGAAGAAACATGAGAAACCTATGAAGAATTGTCTCCCCAAACTGTTCTTAAGTACATGAAAAAAGGAAAGGCACAGACAAGAAAATATTTACAACACATATATGTGACACAGAATATATAAATAACTTCTGCTAATTGATAAAAATACAAATAACCCAATTTAAAAAATAAGCAAAAGATTTAAGTAGATATTTCACAAAAGATATCTGAATGGCCATTAAGTATATGAAAAGTTGTTCAACATCCTTAGACATGCAAATTAAATCCACAATTTGATACTACTACATATCCATTAGAAAGCCTAAAGTTGAAAGCACTAATATTACCAAATGTTGACAAGTATGTGGAGCAACCAGAACACTCATATACTGCTGGTGGGGGTGTATAATAGTACACCCATTTTGTAAATGTGTTTGGCAATTTCTAGTACTATTAAAAATACACCTACCCCATGACCCAGCAGTTTTATTGTTAGGTATGTAGCTAAAAGAATACACATGTCCAAAAAAGACTTATATAAGAATAATACTTGTAAAAAATATATAAATAATTATAATACTAGCCCAAATCTGGAAACATCGCAAATGTCCACTGACTAGTAAATGAGTAAACTGTGATATAATCATACACTGGAATACTACTTGGCAGTTAAAAAAATAATAATACCGGTTCTACCAACATATGCAACAACATGGATGAATTGCAGAAATATTATGTTGAACAAGAGAAACCTGATACCAAAGACCACATACTGTATGATTCCAATTTAACTAATTTCTAGAAGAGACAGAATTAATCTATAGTGACAAAAAATAGATCAGTGGATACTTTGGGGTTCAGGATAGAGTTTGACTTCAAAGAGCTCAAAGGATCCTTTTAGCGTAATTGAAACATTCTGCATCTTGATTATAGGGGTGTTTACCCAGTTGCATACATTTGTCAAAACTCATTAAACTGTACACTTAAAATTGGTGTATTTTATTGCATATAAATTATGCCTACATAGAGTTTATTGAGGATATAGTACAGTTACATAAAAGATGACTTGAAATAACAAACTTACAGGTAAAGACATTGTGAATGAAAATATGTGGTGTTAGATTTGAATACAGTGAAACATACATTTATATATAATCATCTAGTATAGATGGTTATACTAGATTCTATACAAAATAGAATGCAGTTTTTATCATCAATGTTGAAAAGGTATTAGTAATTATAAGACAATTCAGTAAGGTAGTTGGACACAAAATTAATATTTAAATCTTAATTGCTTTGCTATTTACAGTTTTAAAATGTAATGGTGGGGCTTCCCTGATGGCACAGTGGTTAAGAATCCACCTGCTGGGCTTCCCTGGTGGTGCAGTGGTTAAGAATCTGCCTGCCAATGCAGGGGACATGGGTTCGAGCCCTGGTTCAGGAAGATCCCACAAGCCGCAGAGCAACTAAGCCCGTGCGCCACAACTACTGAGCCTGTGCTCTAGAGCCCGCAAGCCACAACTACTGAAGCCCGCGCGCCTAGAGCCCATGCTCTGCAACAAGAGAAGCCACTGCAATGAGAAGCCCGTGCACCACAACGAAGAGTAGCCCCTGCTCGCAGCAACTAGAGAAAGCCTGCATGCAGCAACGAAGACCCAACGCAGCCAAAAATAAATAAATTTATAAAAAATAAATAAAATAAAATGTAATGGTGAATATTCCATACAAAGTAAGCACACATAAGCAAAAACACTCAGGACTACACTTGAAAGGAAATGTAAAGGACACATATAAAAATATTTTGTAATTCCGCTGTGGAACACAAGATATACTTGAATAGTATGGCTGTCTTGGTTGACTGGTGCTATATAACAAACCACTCCAAAACTAGGTGGCTTAAAATATTTACTTATTTGTAGATTTGCTGGGGTTTAGCTGGCCTGGGAGGAGCTTGCCTGGGCAGCTCTTCTCCCTATAATTCTTCAGGCTGGCTAGGGTACTTTATGTTGTAGCAACTGGGATGGATCTGCTCTACATATCTCTATCCTCCTGTTTGGACCCTAACAGATGGATAATGTTCTCCTAATACTAGTGGTAAAGGCAGTTTCATGACTCAAGAGGATTTCAAATTCTGCTTATGTTACTTCTGCTAATGTACCTTTAGCCAAAGCAAGTCTTCATGTTCATGGCCAAAGTCAATGGGCAGGAAAAAGTACTTCTCCTATGGAGGAGAAGAAGGGACTGCAAAGTCACTTGGAAAGGTTGTGTTATGGACTGGATGTGCCCACCACCCCCAAATTCCTGTGTTGAAGCCCTAACTCCCAATGTAATGGCATGGGGATGAGGATGTAGGGATTAGGGAGGGAATTAGATTTAGATATGGTCATGAGGGTGGAGATCCCATGATGGGATTTGTGCCCTTATAAGAAGAGGAAGAGACATCAAAGCTTCATCTCTCCACCACAGCAAAAAGGCAGCCTCCTTCCTGCCGGGAAGAGAGCCTTCACAAGAACTGAATCTGCTAGCACCTTGGACTTCCCAGCCTCCAGAATTGTGAGAAATAAACGTCTGTTGTTTAAACCACAGTCTTCAGTATTTTGTTACAGCAGCCCAAGCTGAGACAGGTTGTCATTAAAGGGATAGGTGAAGAATTGGACAAATAATGCAATTTACCAAAATCATACCTCGATTTTGGATAGAGTCAGTAATTATGGTGATTTTTAAACATTTACACAAATTCTTTGACACAAACTAATTCCTTGACTTCTCCCATGAAGAAGAGGCTATGATTCCTCCACTTGACCCTGGGGAGCCTTTGTCCATGAATAGAATGTGCCAGGAAAGATGCTACATGACTTCTGAAGCTTTGTTAGCAAGGGCTGTGCTTTTAAAAAAATGCCTCAGTACTTCAGAATTATTGTGCTAAATAAATTTGTTAATTTGCATAATGTGTTAGTACACATGTTTTTATTAGCGTGACTAAAATGTATCCAATAATTAACACCTACGGTTGTGCTTACCTTTACATTTCAAAAATTGTTTTATATAAAATCCATAAACAAATTCAAAAATAGACAAATAGACTTTTAGATTTGTTTCCAGCACTCAGCTTTCAAACCATATGAATCACAACAACTAAGAATAAAAATAAAACAATTGTGTAAGACCAATTTCTCCTGATTATTCTATAAAGAAGTTGTGAAGTGCTGGCTGGTGGCTGCACTGTTGGTATAAGGCCAAGCTAGGAATAGATGAAGTTAAGAAGGCCCAGTCCAGCCCAGCTGAGTAATAAGTTACACAGAGACAAATTCATTACATCACAGAGTCCTAAAGGTAGAGTCAGTGCAGAACCATGGAGCTGAAGTGGTCTTCTCCTAGACTGAAGCCCACCCAAAGTCCTTCATCTTCATTGTCTTAAGAAATACATTGGGGGCTTCCCTGGTGGCGCAATGGTTAAGAATCCATCTGCCGATGCAGGGGACACGGGTTCGAGCCCTGGTCTGGGAAGATCCCACATGCCACGGAGCAGCTAAGCCCGTGCGCCACAACTACTGAGCCTGCGCTCTAGAGCCCGTGAGCCACAACTACTGAGCCCACGTGCCACAACTACTGAAGCCCGCGCGCCTAGAGCCTGTGCTCCGCAACAAGAGGAGCCACCGCAATGAGAAGCCTGCACACTGCAATGAAGAGTAGCCCCCGCTCGCCGCAACTAGAGAAAGCCCGTGCACAGCAACGAAGACCCAACAGCAGCCAAAAATAAATAAATAAATAAAAATTTAAAAAAAGAAAAAAAAAAAAGAACTGCATTGGGGTCCTGAAATGCAGCCAGTCTGCTCACACTGAAAAGCTGAATTCACAGCACCAGGAGTCAGCTGGCCAGGACATGTGTGAGACCAAATGTGGGGAATATTGCTAAATGGTGTTTGTATGTTGTACAGAATTAAGGCGGCTGCAAGCAGAGCATCCATAACTAAATTGATAGAGAAAACACATAAGCAAAGCTTGAAGTAAAACTGATGTGAGGTGGGTGGGTAGAAATTGACAACAGCAATTAAATTTGCAGGAATCATAGCAAACATATTGGATTTTTTTTTTTTTTTAAACCAGGACCAAGACATGTTGTTCATGAAATGGAGAGCACTTGTAAGTGTTGAATGCAGAGACTATAGCTTCCCAGGAGAACAGCATGACCTTTCTATGTCTGCTTGTTCCTCTAAATCACAACATGAGACTATATCTACCTCCTATTTTCTCTCTCAGTCCAAGCTCTTCTTCCAATTTGAAATAACTTCTTCACTCCTGCTGTCACTACAAGGACTTCCTCTACCTAGTTATCTGGTCCAAATCTCCTGGATTGAGCTCTGCTCAGTTTAATCAATCTCTCACTTGCTTTAACATTTTCCACCAATTAGCACCCATTTTCTTGTCGCTTTGTAAGTATGCCCGACAGTTATTAATGTGTGGGTTCTGTAACTTTGACTAGATTCTAAACTCCTAAAGATGAATGTCCGATTTTTTCCCAGCTTTACTGAGGTATAATTGACATAATGTTGTGTAAGTTTAAGGTGTACAATGTGTTGATTTGATACATCTATATATGGCAATATGATTGCCACTGTAGCATTAGCCAGTGCCTCCATCACATAATTACCATTTCTCTTTTGTTGTGAGAACATTTAAGATCTAGTTTCTTAGCAACTTCGAGGAATAAAAATATTGTTGACTATAATCACAATTTTGTACAGTAGATCTCCAGAACTTACTCATCTTCTACCTGGAAGTTTGTACCCTTTGACCATTATCTCCCTAATTTCTCTGTCCCTGTTAACCACCATTCTACACAGATAAGTCATATAGTATGTCTTTCTCTGACTTAACTCACTTAGCACAATGCCCTCAAGGTCCGTCCATCTTGACTCAAAAGGCAGGATTTCCTTCTTTCTCATGGCTGAATAATATTCCATTATATATGCCTATATCCATTCATCCATTGACAGACAAGTTGTTTCCTTATCTTGACTGTTGTGACTAATGCTGCAATGAACACGGAAGTGTAGATATCTTTTCAATATCTTATTTTCATTTCCCTTCAATATATACCCAGAAGCATTGCTGAATCATGTGGTAATTCTACTCTTAATGTTTTTAAGGAATCTCCATTCTGTTTCCCATAGTGGCTGTACCAATTTACATTCCTACCAACACTGCACAAGTATTCTCTTTTCTCCACATCTTTGCCAACACTTGCTATCTCTTGTCTTTTTGATGATAGTCATTCTAACAAGTGTGAGGTAATATCTCATTGTGGTTTTGATTTGCATTTCCGTGATGATTAGTGATACTGAATATCATTTTATGTATCTGTTGGCCAGCTGTATGTCTTCTTTGAAAAAAAAAAATTAGCAAATTGAATTCAACAGCACATTAAAAAGGATCATACATCATGATCAAGTGGGATTGATCCTTGGGATGAAAGGATGGTTTGACATACACAAACCACATTAAATGTGATATCCACATTAAAAGAAAGAAAGATAAAAATCACATGACCATCTCAACAGATGCAGAAAAAGCATTTGACAAAATGAGGCATCCTTTCATGATAAAACCCTCAACAAATTGAGTATGGAAGGAACATACCTCAACATAATAAAGGCCGTATGGGAAAAGCCACACACTTCATACTCAATGGTGAAATTTTGAAAGCTTTTCCTCTAAGATCAGGAATAAGACAAGGGTACCCACTCCCACCAACCTTATTCAACAAAGTACTAGAAGTCTTAGCTTGAGCAATCAGATAAGATAAAAGAATAAAAATTATCCAAATCAGAAGAGAAAAAGTAAATTTTTCTTTATTTGCAGATGATAGGATTTTATACATAGAAAATCCTAAAGACAATCAAAAAACTGTTAGAACTAATTAATGAATTCAGTAAAGTTGTAGGATACAAAATCAACATACAGAAATCAGTTGTGTTTCTATACACTAACAATGAAATATCTGAAAAATAAATAACCAAGTGAAAAAGGACTCAAATAGTTTATTATAAGTAAATGAGGACCCAGATGGAAAAGAGAGGGAGAGGGAAAATGAGGCAGAAACAATATTGGAAGTGATATCCAGGAATTTTCATAAACTAATGAAATATATAAACACCAGATGCAAGAACCTCAGGCAACTCCAAGCAGGATAAAAAAAGAAAACCACACATTACAGTGAAACTGCTGAAAACAAAAATGAGGAGAATCTCATAAAATCAGCCAGAGAAAAAGACCCATTGCATTGCAGTAATAGAAATAAAGCCAACAGATAACTTTGCAAAAGAAACATTGGAAGAAGATAACGGACAACTCTGAAATGCTGAAAGAAAAAAAAACTAATAATTTACAATTTTATATTCAGCAAAAATACCATTCAAAATGAAAGTGAAATAAAGGTGCTTATTGACAAACAAAAGCTGAAATACTTGTCAACACACCATAGTACAAGAAATGCTAAAATAAATTATTCAGGCTGAAATAAACTGATGTCAGATGGAAGCACAGAACATCAGAAAGGAATGAAAAGTATCTGAAAAGGTAAGTATGTGGGTGAATACAAAAGAATATTATCTGTTTAAATCATGAAGAACATCAATGTCTTCTAGAATTTATAACAAATATAGAAGTGAAATATATGTTTGTAATCGCATGAGGGCAGAAGATTGTTAAATATAGTTAAACTATTGAAAGGTTTCTGAATTATTCATAAAATGGTAAAATTACTAATATGACAGTCTGAAATAAGTTCAAGGATGACCTATAACGGGCAACATAACCACTTAAATATTAACACAAAGGGTATATCTAAAATGTTAGAAGAGATAAAATGGAATAATTTTTAAAATACTTGTTTAATACAACAAAAACAAAAAGAAGAAACAAATTAGAGCAAAAATAAATGGAAGAAAAATTGAAAACAAATAGCAAGATGACAGACTTAAATCCAGCTATACCAGTAATAATATTGAATGCAATAGTGATGAAATACTAAAATTAAGAGAAGATAGTGAGGCAGATTTTTTAAATGGCTCAATATATTCTATTCACAATAGACACACTTAAAAATATGAAAATTGATAGAATGAAAGAAAAAGAATGAAAAAATATGTACCATGGAAATGTTAACCAGGAGAAAGCTGATGTGGCTATGTTATATAGGACAAAGTAAACTTTGATACAAGTAGTATTACTAGCATTAAAAGTGGACATCTGATGATAAAAGAGTCAATTCACTAAGCAAAAAAATACTCATTTTATTTCCATCTAATTATGGTAACAAGATATATAAAATAAAAATTGACAAAACCAAAATGGACAAATAGATGAATCCTTAATCAGAGTAGAAGATATTAACACAATTCTCTTAGCAATTATTAGAACAAGCAGACAAAAACATCATAAGGATATGAAAAATTTGAACAATACTATTAACCAATTTGACCTAAATGACATGTTTGGATTACTACATACTACAATTGCAGAATACATTCTTTTTAAGTGCATAAGAAACTTTACCAAAAAAGACCACATACTGGACCATAAAGTATGTCTCCAAAAATGGCAAAGGATTGAAATTGTGGAGTAATATATTTGAAATTGACAGCAGAAATAGAAACAGAAAATCCCCTAATGTATGTATTAACACCTTTCTAAACATCTCAATAGGTAAGAGGAAAATCACAATGAAAATTAGAAAATATTTTGAACTAAACATAATGACATATGAAATATTTGAGGAATACAGTTAAGGGCATAGAGAGAAACTGCTTGTTTTAAATTCATATATTAGAAAAATGAAAAATGGAAAAATGAAGTTTGCATCTCAAGAAGGTAGAAAGAGAATAAATTAAACCAAAAAATATTAAAAGGTAATAAAAGAATATAAGAAAATTAAATAGAAAGCAGACATACAATGGGATAATAGGGATAATCAGTAGAACTTAAAGTTAGTTTTTTGAAAATATTTTAAAAATTGATAACCCCTTGGAAGACTGATCCTCAAATTATAAAAAATGAGAAAACACAAATTACACTATCAAGAATGGAAAGGGTGATATCACTACTGAAAGGGAGGGAGATATTTTATATGCATTTTTAAAAATCAGAGGATATTGTAAATTTAACAGATTAGATAAAATGAAAAAAAATTCCTTTAAAATGTAACTCAAAAAAACTAATATAAAAGGAAATAGGAGACTTCCCTGGTGGTGCAGTGGTTAAGAATCTGCCTGTCAATGCAGGGGACATGGGTTCGAGCCCTGGTCCAGAAATATCCCACATGCCACAGAGCAACTAAGCCTGTGCGCCAGAACTACTGAGCCTGCGCTCTAGAGCCCACGAGCCACAACTACTGAGCCCGTGTGCTGCAATACTCAAGCCCACGCGCCTAGAGCCCTTGCTCCGCAACAAGAGAGGCCACCGCAATGAGAAGCCCGCGCACCACAACAAAGAGCAGCCCCCGCTCGCCGCAACTAGAGAAAGCCCACGCACAGCAACGAAGACCCAATGCAGACAAAAAAAGAAAGAAAAAGAAGGAAAAAAAAAAAAAAAAGGAAATAGAGGGGTTCCCTGGTGGCGCAGTGGTTAAGAATCCGCCTGCCAATGCCGGGGACACAGGTTCGAGCCCTGGTCCAGGAAGATCCCACATGCCACAGAGCAACTAAGCCCGTGCACCACAACTACTGAGCCTGAGCACCTAGAGCCCATGCTCCGTGACAGGAGAGGCCACTGCAATGAGAAGCTCACGCACTGCAACAAAGAGTAGCCCCTGCTCTCTGCAACTAGAGAAAGCCCGCACACAGCAATGAAGACCCAACACAGCCAAAAATAAATAAATAAATAAAATAAATTAAAAAAAAAAAGGAAATAGAAAATCTGAGTAATCATTTTTTTTCCTATTAATGTAACGGAAACCTTCCCACAGTGAAAACTCCAGGCCAAGATGATTTCAAAGGCAAATTATTTCAAAGGCAAATTATTCCAAACATTTAAGGAAAAAATACTATGAATCTTATGCACATTCTTTGACACAATGGAGAAAAATGAAAGAATTCACAATCTGTTCTATGAATCTAGCATAATTCTGATAGCAAATTACCAAATTCTTACAAGGGCATCACAAGAAAGTAATATTATAGGCAATATCTCTCATGAACATGGATTTTGAAATGCTGAGCAAAATATTACCAAATAAGTCTAGCACTGAATATGTATGAATATATATGAATTATATATAACCACTATATATATATATACATATATACATATATGGTTGTTTTACATTACAATTGATTTTTATTTCAGGAATGCAACATTAGTTTAACATTTGAAAAGCAAATAATATAATTTGCCACATTACCGAAATAAATTTTAAAAATTTATTTTTAAATTTAACATCAGCATTTCAATAGATGGAAAAAACAACTTAAAAAAAAATTAAACTTCCATTCATGTCATAATTATTCCTCTCAGGAAGGAAGGAACAGAATAGAATTTCCTTAATCTGAAAAAGGGTATCTAGAAAAACCCATTTCTATCATTATACTAAATGGAGATACAGAGAATACTTTTTCCCTAAAATCCAGAATGAGACAAACTGAATATAAGCACAATTCTATTCAATATTGTGATGGAGGTCTTAGTCACTACTGCAAGACCCGTTTCCCCCCCCCAAAAAAAGAGACGGGGGCAGGGGGAGAAAAAAGATTAAAACAAATACTCTACAAAGAAACTGTTAAATGAGTAAGTGAATTTAGCAAGGCTGATGGATACAATTAATATACAAAATATATACAAATCTACAAAAATCAACTGGATATCTATATGCTACTAACAAACTTTTGGATTTCTATATAATAGCAACAAATTAGTGGAAAAAAGAAATTTGCAGATATCACTTATATTAGAATTTTTAAAACATCAACTACTCAGATATAACCTATGAAGATATGAAAAGCTTCTTCACTAAAAAGTATGAAATATTGACAAGTTTTTAGTATCTATATTTATTTGTATTGTCTGAAAATAGGCATGAGCTTTCTAGGGCAGGAATAGATTATATACCTATAGCACTAACATATCAATTCCCATTTGCCCCAATTCTTTTCTCTTCTGGAAAAGAAACAGATTAGATGTCACCCTACCAGTACTGCGGTCTGTCCTGTAGGCTAAAGAACCATAAAAATACGAATCTGGAAGTTTAAATAGGAGAGGGATAGCTTTTCCTTCTGAGAGAGTAGAGAAGACATAGTTGCCTATTGTAAACAGTCCTTGAGAGGAGAAAGGGAATGATTCTGGGCTATTACCTTTTAGAATGTAAATAAAAGTTTTTAGGGGAAGATAAGACAAGCATCTTTGAGTTTATAATCAAGATTTTATCTCCCTGGCTCCAGGACGCATCCCCTTGAAATAAAAACATACCTCTGTGAAAGTAAATCTCTTAAGTTCTCACTATCTGTTTGGTTATCATTTCATTTCCAAGGCTTATGTTTTAGCCAGGTTTCAGTTTTCTTTGCCTCAGAAAGCCCTAAGTACGCAAAAAAAAAAAAAAAAGAAAAAAAAAAAAAAGAAAAAGAAAAAGGAAAGGAAAAAAAAGAAAGAAAAAAAGTTCTCCATAGCTTTGTCAATACTACTCAAATAAAAATTTTTAGATATCTTAATAAATATCCATAGACAATATTTTTAAGACCTTAGTTATTAGCAAAATTATCTAAGTATTCAATTCAATTGAACTCAATTCAATATAATTTCAATAAATATTTCAGAAGAAAACTTCCACAGGAAATTGAAAAGCTGATTTTAAAATGTATGGGAACCCATAAAGATCTAGAATACTCAAGAAAATTTTGAAAACAACAAAGATGTAAGGCATACAGTAATAGATTTTAAGACTTACTAGAAAATTGTAACAATTAAGAAATGTTATATTAGTGAAAGGGATAGACAAAGAATCAAATGGAATAGAAAAGTGTACGGAAACACACCATACATACACAAGCAACTGATGTAAGACAAATAGATTCATTTCATTTAAATTTCAAAAGTGAAACGCCTGTCTCTCCTGTAAATGGTGCTGGACCAATTGGATATCCATATTGGAAAGCCCCAAATTTAAAAGATAAAACAGTAATGCTTCCGGAATATAACATAGAATACTTTCATGACATTGGAATAAGCAATATTTCTTAAACAGAACACAAAACCCAATAAATTAATTAAACGAATAAATATTAAGTGACCAATATTATTATTAGTCTTCAGGGAAATGCAAATTAAAACCACAATGAGAGAATATCTCATACTCATTGTAATGGTTAAAATATTTAAAAAAAAAATCTGTAGAGCAAATGTTGGTGAATGTGGAGTAACTGGAAGTCTCATACGTTGCTGATGGAAGGAAAACTATTTAACCATTTAAGAAAACTATTAATGTCTAGTAAAGCTAAACCTACATCTATCTTATGATGGAGGAACATACAACAGTTCCAGTCCTAGGTATCTATTTATGAAAAATATATGCACAAGAATGTTCAAAGCAATTTTGTTCATCATAGCCTCAAACTAGAAGTAACCCAAATGTCTATCAACTGGGGAATGGATACATATATTTTGATTAATTCATACAATGGAATACTACAGAGTAATACATAATGAATGCATTACTAATAAATACAACTGCTAACATAGACTTTATGTTGATAAAAAATATGCTGGACACAAAAGTGTACATACAGTGTGATTCCATTTACATGCAATTCAAAAAACAGATGAAATAGATGGTAATAGATGTCAGAAGAATGCTTACCTCAGGTTGGGGATACTGACTGAGAAGGGATATGAGGGAACTTTATTGGAGTGTTCTATATCTTGCTATAGTTGGTAGTTTCTCAAGTGTGTACGTATATTAAAAAAATCATTTAACTCTGCCTTTAGAATTAGTGAACTTTTGAACATTTTTGAGTATATATTACAAGTGAGATGTAAAAAATGAGGAGTATTTTTATTTGTTGAGAAGTATATGAGCTTTTTTGAGCATGTTTTATGTGAGACACAAGGGGATTCTCAGAAGGAAATAGTTGTTTCTCTTTATTCATGGTAATGTTCTAAAAAATCCTCATGAACATTGCATTAGCAGACACTGAACCATTGCTCCTAGGAGAAATATAAGATTAGGTTCCTGCTAACATCTGGTCATATTTTTGTCAACTGATCAATATATAACCTTGTTTTATGCATATTGCTGCTTAAAGACACCTTATTTAATATACGTTATTGATTCATTAACATTGAACTTGCAGCCAACAACACTATAACTCATGCCTGAACAAAGCTTATCTAGAACATATACATTCTTCATAAGGCACATCACAACCTTCTTCTGCTTAGGAACAGTAGACCACACTTCAGCACTATACTTAGGGGCCATTTAGAACAGCAAAATCACCAAACCCCCTCCCCACCCCTACACACACACAAACGAGCATAAGATGTGGCATTAAATAGACTGCAAAAACAAGAGCTGAAACAAGAGGGCACAGCAACACTTTGTTTGACCTCATCTGGGAAAATTCATGTCAGACAACTCAAAATTTTCACCACTCTATGCATGTCCATGAATGACCACAGAAGTGATGCAAGTATTGATTTGGGGGTCACAAATAAATTTTAGTGAGTAGACAAATTTGCAAATATGGAATCCATGAATAATGAGGATTGAGTGTAACTAGGAGGCTGTAAGACCCATAAATCTTTCATCAATTCTCAAATTTAGGAATAATGTCCCTTATTGGGAAATTGATTTGGAAGATATCTAGGTAGATATAGCAGGAAGTGTGTAGAAAATATCAAGGCAGAAATGAAAGTAAGAATAATAAAGCAAAACTGGACCTTTGGCCATTGGTTACACAGAGCAATAAGAACAGGAGATACCACTGAAAGAAATAATAGGGATGTAAAATGTATTGTGTAGTCTCCCAGAATCAACTAAAAACTTAAACTCATCTCTTTTGCTCCTTTCTACGTGTTTTCTTTTCTTTTTTTTTCCTTTCCAATTGCTTTTATTTATTTTTAATTGAGGTATAGTTGATGTACAACATTATGCAAATTTCAGGTGTACAACATAGTAATTCACAATTTTTAAAGGTTATGATCAATTTATAGTTATTATAAAATCTTGGCTATATTCCCTGTGTTGTACAATATATCCTTGTAGCTTATTTTATACCTAGTAGTTTGTACCTCTTAATCTCCTACCCCTGTCTTGCCCCCACCTTCCCTCTCCCCACTGGTAACCACTAGTTTGTGGCACATATATACAATGGAATAGTACTCAGCCATGAAAAAAAACGAAATTGAGTTATTTGTAGTGAGGTGGATGGACCTAGAGTCTATCATACAGAGTGAAGAAAGTCAGAAAGAGAAAAACAAATACTGTATGTTAACACATATATATGGAATCTAAAAAAAAAAAAAAAGGTTCTGATGAACCTAGGGGCAGGACAGAAATAAAGACACAGACGTAGAGAACGGACTTGAGGACACGGGTAAGGGGAAGGGTAAGCTTGGATGAAGTGAGAGAGTAGCACTGACATATATACACTACCAAATGTAAAATAGATAGCTAGTGGGAAGCAGCCGCATAGCACAGGGAGATCAGCTTGGTGCTTTGCGACCAGATAGAGGGGTGGGATAGGGAGGGTGGGAGGGAGACACAAGAGGGAGGGGATATGGGGATATATGTATACATATAGCTGATTCACTTTGTTATAAAGCAGAAACACAACATTGTAAAGCAATTATGCTCCAATAAAGACATTAAAAAAACCAAACAAACTGATGCATTGATTACATGGAGCTGCCTGCCTTGTCTTTCTGTTCTCAAGATACCTTTCTCAGTTCAGTGGGTACTTTTTGTTTCCTCTGTCCTCCAACAACTACTATCTCAAAAGTTGCTTCTGGAATGTAGCAGAGGGAACAAAATAGTTTTGGAGAGTTTCATATCAGCAATAAATGCTTCAACAGAGAAGTGAGGTACATATATTCTCATAATCATTGGCCAAATCTAGTTAAGTAACCTCATCCAACCAAAAGAGGGCTCAATATTTGTTAAGGACATTTGTGGCTATGTTTATGAAGGATGCTGTTCCATAGTTTCCTTTTCTTGTAACAGCCTCATGAAATGAGTTGATGAAAGTTTCCTCCTCTATTTTCTGAGAGATGTATAGAATTAGGATTATTTTACTCTTAAATGTTTATTAAACTTACTGTTGATCCACTTTGAGCCTGGAGTTTTCTTTATACAGTTGACCCTTGAACAACACAGGTTTGAACTGCATGGGTACACTTATACGTGAATTCTTTCGAGTGAACATATTGGATTTTTTTTTTTTAGATTTGTGACAATTTGAAAAAACTTCAGGAAGAATTGCATAGCCTAGAAATATCAAAAAAAATTGAGAAAAAAAAAGGCATGTGGTGAATACATAAAATATATGTACATACTCAACTATTTTATCATTTATTACTATAAAAAAATAAATCTGTTATAAAAAGTTAAAATTTATCAAAACTTATACAAACACAGACTTACATCAAGCCATTCACCACTGAGAAAAACAAAGAAATGTAAATATATAGTACTAAATCATAACTTCATAAAATTAACTATAGTACATACTGCACTACTGTAATAATTTTGTAGCCACCTCCTGTTGCTATTGTGGTGAGCCAAGTGTTGTTGAGTATCCACTTAAAACACAGTGTGTGGCTAATCATCTCCATGTGAGCAGTTCATCTCTCTAGTAAATTGTGTATCACAGTAAAAAGTCCTCTCTCGTGATTTTCCTATATTTTTCATCGTGTTTGGTGCAATACCATAAACCTTGAATGACACCATGGGACCCATACGAAGTACCACAAATGATGCTGAAAGTACTCCCAAGAAGCAGAGAAAAATCATGACATTATAAGAAAAAGTTGAATTGTTGATATGTACCATAGATTGAGGTCTGCAGCTACAGTTGCCCACCATTTCAAGATAAAATGAATCCAGTGTAAAGACCATTGTATAAAAAAAAAGAAAGAAAGAAAAAGAAAAGGAAATTTGTGAAGCTGCTGCTGCAACTAGGCCAGCAGGTGTGAAAACCTTGCACTTTTTGCAAAATATCTTTATCTCATATTGAAAATGCAGATTTATGTGGGTGCAGGATTGCTATAAGAAAGGCATACCTATAGACTCTAATATGATTTGAGAAAAAGTGAAGTCATTATGTGACAACTTAATGCAAAAGAAAGGTGAAGAATCTAAAGCTGGAGAATTAATGCCAGCAAAGGATAGTCTGGTAATTTTAGAAAGAGGTTTGGCTTAAAAAAATGTCAAAATAACAAGAGAAGCAACTTCTCCCCATCAAGAGGCAGCAGACAAGTTCCTAGATGCCATTAAGAAAATCACTGAGGAGAAAGGTTATCTGCCTGAATAGGTTTTTAATGCAGAAAAAGGTGTCCCATTTGTGGGGGGAAAAAAAAAAAAAAAGCCATGAAAGACATTTATTAGTAAAGCAGAGAAGCAAGCACCAGGATTTAAGGCAGGAAAGGATAAGCTAATTCTACTCATTTGTGCAGATGCAGTCCGGTTTATGATCAGGACTGCCCTTATCTATAAAGCTGTTAACCCCTGAGCCCTGAAGGGAGAAGATTAAACACCAACTGCCAGTCTTTTGGTTGTAGAGCAAGCAGCCCTGGACAACGGGAACCCTTTTTCTGGACTGGTTCTATGGCTGCTTTGTCCCTGAAGTCAAGAAATACCTTGCCAGTAAGGGACTGCCTTTTAAAGTTCTTTTCATATTGGACTATGCCCCTGGCCACCCAGAACCCCAAGAGTTCAACACCAAAGGCACTGAAGTAGTCTACTAGCATCCAAACACAGTGTCATTAATTGAACTTCTAAATCAGCAGGTCATAAGGACCTTTAAGGCTCATTATACACAGTACTCTGTAAAAAAGTTTGTCAATGCTATGAAGAGATCCCTTTCATGATAGAGACAGTATCATGAAAGTCTGGAAGGATTACACCACTGAAGATCCCGTCATTGTTATAGAAAAAGCCATGAAAGCCATCAAGCTGAAAACAATAAATTTCTGCTGGATAAAACTGTGTCCAGATGTTGTGTGTGACTTCACAAGATTTACAAAAGAGCCAGTCAAGGAAATCATGAAAGATATTGTGGTTATGGCAAAAAAGAGAGGGGTTGTGTGAAGGGTTTCAAGATACAGATTTTGGAGAAATTCAAGAACTAATATACACCACACCAGATGAATTAGCAGAAGACGACCTGATGGAGATGAGCGTTTTCAAACCAGTGCTCGGTGATGAGGAAGAAGATACAGAAGAAACAGTGCCAGAAAACAAATTGACATTAGACAATCTGGCAGAAGGGTTCCAATTATACAAGACTGCTTTTGACTTCTTTTACAACATGATATGGGTACTGAAGCTAAAGCAAACAGTGGAAGAAGCCTTGGTACCATATAAAAACATTTTTAGAGAAATGAAAAATCTGATGCATTTTTAGAGAAATTACAATGTATTTTCATAAAGTTACCCTAAGTGTGCCTGCCTCTCCTTCCACCTCCTCCACCTCTTCTGCCTCTGCCACCCGAGACAGCAAGACAACCCCTCTTCCTCGTCAGCCTACACAACGTAAAGATGACAGGATAAGGAACTTTATGATGATCCACTTCCACTTAATAGTAAATAATCCTCATGTCATACAGTTAATAAACTTATCTGTTGTGTACGTGTGTGAGTGTACTCATGTGAAAATTTAGTAACTGCATGGCAAGATCTGTTTTTGTGTCATCATCATCAATGTCACAGTGAACAGTCTATCCTTGCATAGGCACAGGGCAAGTGATATTTAATATAAAGTTAATAATGTGTTACTTTTCTTACTGTTTTGTAAGTTTGCTTTTAAAGAATTACACTACTGTATAGTATGCCTCTTTCTTGTAATTGGAAAAACTACATATCAGCCTGTCATCATAGGTAAGTCTTTTTTTAAAAAAATTTAACGATGTTTCCAATATTTTATTATGAATATAACTGTAATACTGTATACCATAAAAATTTTATAATGATACATTCATTAGCGTATAGGCTAGGTTACCATGAAGCATTCATATCGATTACACTAGGCTATCATAAAACAATCATATTGCTGCTTGTTAGCAATGCATGAATCATTATAGCTGCAAATAAATATGAATTTCTTTCACATTATCTTTTCATTTTTTATGTCTAATGTTAGTAATACATACAACATCTACATTGTTTTGTATCATATAAGGCAGTACTGATGTAGGTACTGACAGACAACTTATCTTGTAAGCAGACAAAAACTTAATGGTGTCAATAATTACAGTACAGTACTGTAAAAGTGTTTTCCTTAATAACATTTTCTTTTCTCTAGCTTACTTTATTGTGAGAATGGAGTATATGATACATGTAACGTACAAAATATGTGTTAAACAACTATTTATGTTATCGGTAAGGCTTCTGGTCAACAGTAGGCTATTGATAGTTAAGTTTTGGGGGAGTCAAAATTTATACGTGAGTTTTCTAATGTGAGGGGTGTTAGGAACCCTAACCCCGACATTGTTCAAGGGACAACTATACTTAAAAGATAAAAGCAATCAGATTTTCTGTTTTTTTCTCAAGTCAGAGTTGGCATTTTATGTCTTTTGAGGAACCTGCCCTTTTAATATAAGCTGTTGAATGTACTGGTATAAAGTTGTTCATAAAATCCCCCTATTACTTTCTGTATCTACAGGATGTACAGATAGTTGGCAATTTTTATCTTCTTTTTCTTTTCAGATACTATGAATAGAATTTTATAAATTTTATTGTTTTCAAAAAAAGCTTTTGATTTTACTTTTTCTATTATTTATACATCATTCTAAGATTTAGAATGAGTAAGAGATAAGTGATGTTCAGAGTCGTAGTGACCCCACTACAGTGACCTGTGTTTGCAGACTGGGGTTGAGTTATAAAACAAGGGGTTAGTCTAAGGAGCAGCTCCCAGTAGATCTGGAACCCTGAGGCTAGCATTGCAGGGTAAGCTGGAATTGCTGAGAACATCAGCCAGATTAAAAACTCCTGGAAGTTTCTCTTGAAGATATCTAAGGTGGCTAGTGGCTAGCACCAATGCCTGCGAAAGACCAATGTTTCTTAAATATTTGTTAAATAAATCTCCAAGGACTGTGGATGACCTGGATGCCTAAGAGAAGGCATGACAAGAAAATGTTGGGCTGCACCAGCAGAGGACAGTAGAGCCAACAGGAACCCTACAATGACTTTCACCAGGGTGAGACAGTGGAGATGGGATATTGCCATGAAATCAAAGGGACCTGGGCAGCAGGTCATTGCAGCTGATTAAGTAGACATGCTCCGGAACATGCTGAAGATTTCTTATTCTGTGGCCAAAACACTGGAATAATAAAAACTTCACTTAAACTTTGTGGGCAATGGGCTTACAAAAGAGGTCATCGATAACAGAACACTGGTATCAATGCAGATACTTATAACAGCAGGGAGATTTCTCTAGGGTTCCTGGTGGGATTCAAATCAAGTGATTAAATCAAGTGGTTTTTAATTTTTCCTGTTTTTATCTTATTTCCCTAACTGGAATCTAGAACACTACATTCATTTGTACCCTCTATGATGTAATCCTGGTTCATCATGTTCTGGGCAAGTGTACTGTTAATATATATGAATACAAACACACATACACACACTATCATCCTCCTACCTTTCAGCCAAGTTCACAAATTATCTCTTTCATTTCACCATTTCCTCAGACATTTCCTCCATATGGTCCTACAGGGCAAAATCAGAAAAGTTTTAAGGCTGGGTAAAGATGGGTGCTATGTGTATGTTTAGGGGTTGACATGACAGTAAATGATACTCTTACTCACTCCTGGATCCTCTTTGTTCTAAGATACCAGTGTTATTTTTCTTTAGCATTAGTGTAGATAATGTGAATTGACTACATTTGTGAAATAAAAGGAGAAACTAAGCAAAGGCTGCAGGGGAGATATTTAATCAATAAATTCACAAAAATCAACATTGTAATAAAACTGTACAAATATTTAGCTAAATTGGAAAACTGTTATGTGTGTTCCCAGCATGCAATTTGGCATTATAACAAATCACAAGAAAAACCATGTCTTTGTGAAATAAGCAAATGTGAAACGAGTAAAACTATACAAGGCTGTTTGCTAGCTCTAAAACAATTGTTTACTTGCATTTTTCATGAAGGCCGTTTAATTAACTATGCTTGATATCTTGGGTTGCATGTTATCTTCTATGTCTTAGTGCTGAGAATGTTTCATATCTGAGAGCTCTGTACTGCATATTCTGAAAATAAAGCTTGGAAGATAATTTTGACTGTTTTTGAGTGATTAATTATATTGCCAGAACTATCTGACCATTTACCAAATGTTCTTCTGTCCAGTCACCTCTATCTTTCTAAAACATTTTAAAGGAAAAAAATGGGATCTCCACGAACTTTTTGGACTGATATTGCAAAAACTTGGTAATTTAACTATATATCTGGATTGTATAATACTTCTTACACTAATACAGGACTTAGAAGGACAGAGGAAAGAAAAAGGCTAAATAGACTGTTTATGTTCTAACAGCAATATAATGATATTGAAAGTCAAGAAGTCATTAGTTCTGCTGCCTTTTTCCCCTTATTTCTCTACATAGCCACAGCAAACCTAGGAAGTCTTTTACTCTGTGATCAGTTTTTAACTTGGAACCCCGGTTATATCTGTCAATATCTGTCATTCTGAGCCTGTTTTTCCAATCTTGATTGAAGTTCTCACTTTCTTTTCTTTGTTATTCTACTCAGCTTTGAATATGTGCTACATTGCTATAGGTGGAAGTTTTTGTTTTTGTTTTTGTTTTTTTTTGGTCCTTGAAATCTTAAATTATTCTTCAAACTAGTCTGGACATATAGACTTACAGATATATGAAACATGTAAATCTTACCATTTCTCTCTTTCAGTTTTCTAACAGCCAGTTCCAGTTCTATTTTGTTTGAACTGTCTAAACTTCCACTGTAGATACTAATTTGGACATATTGGCCTTGTGCACACTAATGTTACATATTTCCCTCTGGCCTGAGGGATGCAAACAAGAGGGATAGTCTAAAATCTGGTTAGGGTGAGAAATTGTACACAGAAAAAGTCACTGATCCATACTGAATATACAATGAGGGTCACAGACAATGCTATAAGAATACAAATGATATTTAATTATTGGGTGCTGAACTAGAGAATACTTTATTTTTTAAATTCAGAGTAATAATGTCATTTTTAATTGTCATAATTATGGAATTCAATAAATTTCTGAATCATTTGCATAGTGTCAAAGTATAATTATCAAAAAGCAAAAGTGACTCTCATACAAATACAGAATAAATATTTGTCATAGATATATTAAGCCATTAATGTTGGAGCCATTAAGATGGTAAAGCTTGTTCAAAGACCACTCTGAGAAACTGGTTACTTACAGGCATTTTGGGAGTAGTAGCGGGGAGAATATTAAATACAAAGTAGTTAATTTCCAACAGGACAATTAAACCATAATCTTTGTCGTTATCATCTCTACCAAACAAAAATCTATAAGTTAACATGTCATTTACAGTATCTGCACTCTAATCAAATAGTAAAATAGCAAACTCAAGCACAAGTACACTCTCTTAGAGAATTAAATAGTCCTTGGTGGGCCTTTGATCCAATGGCCTTTATTACATTGGAAGGTGATAATGCTCCACGCCCCATTTTCAAGTTTTCGATAAAAAAAATTTTAACACTGGTTTATCCTCCCGGTTGCTGTAAGTAAATCACATAATTTCTTGGTCTCACTTTTCTTGTTGTCGGTTAAAAGGAATTCAAGATGTATTTTTCTCACAGGGGGGATAACAAGCTAATGTGCAAAAAAGGTCTTTGAAAGGTAACATAGTTAATAGTTATTAATTATTAGTACTGTCCCACTCTTGAGTTTCTTTAAGAAATATTTACATGGGATTCTAGTTTATCTTTTTTCTGGCATGTTTTTAGAGGCTAGGAACCTGTCTCTTTGCAATCTGACTTTCAAGTGTTCTTGCACATTCTGACTCATGGTAGATATTAAACAAATGTTTGCTGAAGGAAGACCTAGTTTTTGTGAACATTGCTCTTTGTTAATAAGGAATATATGGTGCTCAAATCCACCTACTAATGAATTTTTTTTCCTTACGGCCATTAATGCAGTGGTTTTCCTCTGCAAGTAAGCATCATGTTCTTTATTCCAACAGATCTAGGTCTTCTTTGTAAAAACATTAAGTATTTTCTATTTAGATGTCACACTTATCTTTGACAATGGAATGGGGGTGTTATTTTTTATTAATAGCCTTTTGATATGTTTTATTAGCCAAAAATAAATAATAATTCATCCCCCATCTTTTTCATTAGCCTTTTATGGCAACTAAGGTGTCAACACTTTCATGACTAAGCATCAGATTATTAATCTACTTTCTCCTCATCTGTAAAATAAGGAGGCCATATTTTATTATTTTTAAGAAACTTTCCAGTCTGTAATTCTCTATTGAAATGTTGAAACAAATCATTTTTATAATTTTTTTCACTTGAATTAAAAACAGCAACAACAGCTTAATGGACCTTTACAGTAGTAGTTGCCCTTAATTCAAATACCCTAACACCATCTTTATTTGGCATACATTATATAATAGATTCACAATTGTTAAAAATGGCATTATACAGGTGAAAAAGAAGTACTGAACCAGAAATGAGTTTAAATTCTGTCTGTGCCCCTTGCCGGGTTTAAAAGATCACACACGATTAACTTGCATATGTATGAATTTTATAAAACTTAAAATCTGACAGGCACAGGACTTACAAATTCCAAATGCCTATATGTCTTAATTCCAATATAATTCTGACATTGTCCCACTGATAAGAAATAGGAATAGGTGCAACAAAAATTCATTTTATGATAATCATTTTATGGATGCCAGATATAAGAAGAAGGGCAAAACTACATCCTAGTTACAGAAAATCACACAGAAGGCAAGCTCAGCGTGAGGGTATTAGCTGGGGCTGCCCTCCTAACAAAATACCGTAGACTGGGAGGCTTAAACAGACAACAGACATTTACTACTTACAGTTCTGGAACCTGGGAAGTCTGAGATCAAGGTGCCAACAGATTCGGTTCTTGGTGAAGGCCCTCTTCCTGCCTTATAGATGGCCACCTTCTTGCTGTATCCTCAGGTGATGACAGAAACAGGAAGCTCTGGTCTATCTCCCTCTTCTTATGACAGAAATCCCATCATGATGACTCCACCCTCATGACCTCACCTAAACCTAATTACCTCCCAAAGACCTCACTTCCTAGCACCATCACATTTCCCTAGGGCTTCAATACATGAATTCTGGGGGGACACCAGCATTCAGTCCTTAACAGTAGGTATTTTAACCAAGTCCTCTGAAATTGGGGAAAGGATGGGAGAAGGAAGGGCCTGGGTATTCCTCTGTAAGTCTCCCATGATATCTGTAAATAAAGAAAACATTGTATACACGCAAAGTTAGTAAGCTGCTATGACTCTTTTCTATGAGAGATTTTGATTTAGTATGTTTGGTGTGATTTCTGGGAATATGCATTTTTATTAATCGTTCTGACCAATTCTGACTCAGGTAGTCTCTAGACTACTCTACTACTAAACACTGGACTAGATGACCTGTGAGGTCATCTAAATATCTAAAATGCTGATTACAAAAGCCTAGGAATTCATTAGAATTCCAGCTGATTTTTCTGTGTGCTAGTATAGATTGCCAAAGAAAAAGAAATACTACATGTGAGTTATCATGATAATTACCTGAGGAAGATTAATACATCATCTTTGAGATTACTTTTTAAACTAAACTAAAATAAATAATTAAATTAAATAATAATGAAATATAATAATTAAGATCTCTTCTTGTCCTTTGCTTGGCACAATGAACTTATTTTGCCCTGGGTATTCAATGTTAACAGATCTTCCTTTTCATACTTTCTCCTCTTCTTTCTTTTTCTTATTCATTCATATTTTCTCTGGGACACTAAAAATGCAACTTTGCATAATTCCTACTTTACCAGTATCACTGGTAAGTATTCATGTGCCCCTATACGTACAAGTCATTATTTTTTTATTCAATTTCATGAAGCAGTCTAGGCCACCGTGTACATTCTTTGGTTCAAATTGTTTCTAATTAGCGTATGAGCCTCATTTGCTTTTTTATAATGCCCTTGAGCTGTTTGGTTCCATTAGTGTTTTTAAAAAAGGGCTAGTACAGAGGAAGAAGTCAGAGCATCTGACTTCTATAGTCTTGTGCAGTCTGAAAAGCGACTTTACTTCTCAAATGAGGACATTTTTGTGTTGTTGTCTACTTTCATGGTAATATGTGCCCACCATTAAAATCTACAGGACACATAATCTGGACCAATAAAGCAATATTGGTGACAGTTTTCCCTTTTTCTCTGCTTCTTACTAGTACAAGAAATAAGCTTTCTCGGTGTAGTGGCCACTCTATTATCAAGAGCTCTTGGCCAGTTTCCAGGTCAAGGCCTATTAAAAGCTTCTGAGAAGCCAAACAATTTAAATACCCTGTAGTTAAATTAAGGAGCTCCATTCAAGCAGACAACAGCAAAGGTGATAGTACGTCCACAATTCCATTAACAATTCATGAATTCTCAGCAAATGTTGATGAGTTAATCCAATCACCACGGTTAAAACAAATGGAGCTTAGATTCTGCTAGTTTTTCTTCTTCATCCACAAAACTTTAATTTGCCTTTTTATTTTTAATGGAAGATATTAGGGAGGAGAGAGGGCTTTGGAATTGTACTAGGCTGGTTCATACTCCAACCCTGGCCTTTATTAATAACTTTAGGGAGATCATGCAATGTTTCTGAGTTTTAGAGGGTTGCCCCCTCCCAGGAGCATTCCTAATAGAGATATTGCAGGAATTGATATGAGTCAATGTAACAGGCTTAGTACAGTGCCTAGCATACACATTGCCCTTAATAAATAAAAGTTGTTACTATTTAGCAAGAGGCCAAATATTGATATAGGTGAATGTGCATGTCTTTCTGCCCTCACTCCCTCCTAAATCCTTTTTATTGTTTTCCTCCAAACTGGAACAGGTGCTTCCCTCTCTGCCCATTCTCCTACCCCAGTAACCTCCACACCCATCCCTTTCCCCAGCTGTCTGATTGAGTCCAATATTTCCATCCCTGGCCTTGCTCTTCCTGTTTGTGTGCTATTTTTTTTAGAACATCCTGACTCTATTGTTATCAAAATATATCTTTTATTTGGATTCCATTCTTTTATTTCCATATCCTATGTATTTTATAGGGAATACAAGAACTGACAGTGGTGAATAATAGTGACAATGCCTTACTTCCAAGTAACATACTGGCATTTTTTCCCTGTTGGGAAAAAGACCCTGTATCTTAGCAGTAAGTCCTGTTAAGCTGCACCTCACAGGCCTACAAGGCCTGTACTTGCCCAGCTGCAAAATCAAAGAGACTGGAGTCAGTGACAGAGACATGAATGGTTTAATGGACGGGGGAGCTTACACATCTGAAGCAAGGTCCTGGAGTGACACCCCACCATGTGCAGTGGATAGTGGGCAGAACATGGTGTCAGTCTTCTCTCCCCGGGGAAGGGGAGCTTACCAGTTATAGGAGGAACTGACATCAGGTTGGCTCACTGGTTACCAGGGAAAACCAGCAGAGGGGTGTGCCCCTCACTGCTTCTTTGATGAGCATAGCGGAAAGTTCTGATCTAAAGCTAGAACAGTCATTAGCTGGGGCCTGGGGCAAGTGTGTAGGAAGGTCAGTCATGTGCATAGGGTGCAGGTGAAGCAGGCCCTGGTCGGGCAGCGTATGTACAGAGAGCAAGAGAACAGCCATCTTGACTGGCTGGACCATACGCTCCATCCCTACATACCCTGCAGAACCCTTACAACCTTGGTCCACTGCTCTTCTACCATATCCCTGGGGTCAGGTATGCAGAGGGGCACTGCCACCAGATACCGCATATGCAATACAGACACCAGCAGCCAAAGTATCAAGAGTAAGATACCTAGGTATGCTAAAACCAGTCATTCGCCAGGATGTGGGCAAATCTTGGAGCCAAGAGCTTACCAGGTCAATGGAGAGGGAGTCAGTGGTGGCCATGCCCTGTATGGTTATAAGAAAGGTAAAGCCGTCCCTGGTTTTCACAAACCCAGAGAGTCCCATGGGGAGGGGAAGGCTCTGGCTTTAAAGGAAACATTCTACTGGCCTAGCCAGGAGTCAGCAGTTACATTAAAAGTCTGATTGCATTGCCCTTTAGGTGTCCACCCCATGTTATGTTGGGTGCCATTAGGGGTAAACCTATTAGGTTTATCCAAAAAAAGACAGTTAATCCCACTAATTGGACTTGTATGTCCAGAAGCCAGCCTATTCCACTCCACACCATGTAGCCCAGGGGGGCTGATGGGCAGTCACCCTGGCAAAGTATATGACATGTTATACAGTAACGTTTACCGACAGGGGTCCTTCTGATATATTGATATGTGGGACAGGAAGATGGTAAGAGTTTTTTCCCCCCATTGTCAGTCATCCCCACATGGTCACATTAGTTGGGTCAATTTATCATGGAAGTCCAGAGGAGGATGACAAGAGCGTCTCGCTGTAGACCCAGCAATTAGACTTATTTTGCAGTGAGGCCATTGTTGCTGCTCAAACCTCAAATAGATTTCCTCCGCTCAAGCTAGGGAAGAAATGTAAGACATTTAACAGGCACAACACAGGGGAGATCATGACCATTAAGCAAGATACCACACCTGCCTGTGGTTTCGGTCCTGGTCTGCAATACAGTTCAGAAAACTCAAGTTTTCAGTAATACAGGAACATGTCCAAAATCACATCTACGATGGTCACCTCATTTTACCTTGGATGTCTGAACTATAGCTACCCCATTTTGACTTTTAAATGCATTCCCCTCCACAACGGCCAAAGCAGATGCACAATGCATGTTCCACAGACCACAAAACAGGCCACTGAGGTCAGTAAACTTTAAGTTAAATGATGTATAAGCCAGAATGACTTCCACATGTGATGATTTTTCCATCGTTTCCCCTTTTGACTGCAAATCTTTTGATAGACCAAAGTATTTGTCCTGGGACCAGATCATGTCCAGATCATGTGCCTCAGTGCTAGGCCTTCTTCATATTTGCCTAGTTATCCACATAAGGGGAAAACTGATCACACAAGCTCAGAGGTATGTCAGTGGGGGAACATTTTAGAGGCTATACATTTTATCAATTATACCCAATTGTTACACAAGCATCGTACATGCGCTTTTAGGAATAGACTTAAAGCAAATAGTGTTATATATCACCTCATGATATATCATCTCAGAGTAGTAATACTCTGACAACTTCACGAGAGAATTCTCTTTCCATCCTGAATCTCAGGGCAAAAGTGTGGCTAACACAATAGCTTTCATAAATACAGACCTCAGCAGAACTAGAAGTTACTATCCACTGAAACATAACATTTTTTCTCTCTAAAATTACCCTCATCTCCACCAAACACAGCCAAGTCAAGACTAATTTGTTCACAAAATAAGTCGAGTCAACTGACCACATAGGCTACTCCAAACTGGCTCTCGTGGAACTCCTCAGATGGAGCCTCAGGCTGAATTCAAAAAAGGCCTCTCGGGCTTCCCTGGTGGCGCAGTGGTTGAGAATCTGCCTGCCAATGCAGGGGACACGGGTTCGAGCCCTGCTCTGGGAAGATCCCACGTGCCGCAGAGCAACTGGGCCCGTGAGCCACAATTGCTGAGCCTGCGCGTCTGGAGCCTGTGCTTCGCAACGGGAGAGGTCGCGATAGTGGGAGGCCTGCGCACCGCGATGAAGAGTGGCCCCCACTTGCCGCAACTAGAGAAAGCCCTCGCACAGAAACGAAGACCCAACACAGACATAAATAAATTAATTAATTAATTAAAAAAAAAAAAAAAAAAAAGACTATCACTTACTGATGACCTCTATAGGCTCTGCTAAGTCTTTAAAAAAAAAAAAAAAAAAAGGCCTCTCAAGGCCAAGAAGGCCATCAGACTCCACCTCGGTGGATTTCTCTCTTCTAGAGGTTCTCAAAATATCGAGATTCCTGCATGTGCCAGGAGACAGTTTTTCCCACTTGCCTAATAAGGCTGCTTGGGAACCCAAGTCTCTTAATTTCTGGAGGGTCCAGGCGGAGAGAAAAGAGAAATGTTTCAATTCTACCCACAGGTATAGTTTACTCAATTGTTGTAAGTCATAACTAACTTGAGAAAGGCTTCCCTATATCTGTAAAACACAGATCAAAGCCAGTAATATTCCAGACAAAAACAATAAAAATCATAACCATATTCACCAGTTCACTCAGTAACCAATCCTTTTGTTAACTTTTTATGAAACCATCAGGTTTTCCATTAGGATTCTTTACTTTCTTACCCAGTTCAGCACTATCATCTGAAATTTATCAGAGACCTTTATTGGTCAAAAGTCCTACCTATCCCCAAAGACATTCTATGAAGCCACCATCACCCTGATACCAAAACCAGACAAAGACGTCACTAAAAAAGAAAATTACAGGCCAAGATGTTTGATGAATATAGATGCAAAAATTCTCAACAAAATATTAGCAAACCAAACCCAACAACATATTAAAAAGATCATACACCATGACCAAGTTGGATTTATCCCAAGTTCACAAAGATGGTTCAACATACTCAAATCAATCAATGTGATACACATCAACAAAAGACAAAAACCACATGATCATCTCAATAGATGCGGAAAAAGCATTTTCATAAAATTCAACATCAATTCATGATAAAAACTCTTACCACAGTGAGTATAGAGGGAACATATCTCAACCTAATAAAAGCTATTTATGACAAACCCATAGCCAATATAATACTCAATGGCGAAAAGCTGAAAGGCTTCCTGCTAAAACTGACCTACGGTCAATTAATCTTTAACAAGAAGACAAGAGAGACAAGAATATACAACAGGAAAAAGACAGTCTCTTCAGCAAGTGGTGCTGGGAAAGTTGGACAGCCACATGCAGATCAATGAAGTTAGAACACACCCTCACACCACACACACAAAAAAACCCTCAAAATGGCTTAAAGACTTAAATATGACATGACACCCTAAAACTCCTGGTAGAGAACATAGGCAAAACATTCTCTGACATAAATCGTACTAATGCTTTCTTAGGTCAGTCTCCCAAGGCAATAGAAATAAAAGCAAAAATAAACAAATGGAACCTAACCACACTTATAAGCTTTTGCACAGCAAAGGAAACCATAAACAAAATGAAAAGACAACCTATGGACTGGGAGAAAATATTTGCAAATAATGTGCCCAACAAGGGCTTAATTTCCAAAATACACAAACAGCTCACACAACTCAACAACAACAAAACAAACAACCCAAATGAAAAATGGGCAGAAGACCTAAACAGACATTTCTCCAAAGACATACAGATGGCCAAAAGGCACATGAAAAGATGCTTAACATCTCTAATTATTAGAGACATGTAAATCAAAACTACAATGAGATACCATTTCACACCAGTCAGAATGGCCATCATTAAAAAGTCTACAAATAACAAATGCTGGAGAGGGTGTGCAGAAAAGGGAACCCTCTTACACTGTTGGTGGGAATGTAAATTGGTGCAGCCACTATAAAAAGCAGTATGGAGATTCCTCAAAAAACTACAAATGGAGTTGCCATATTATCCAGCAATCCCACTCCTGGGCATATATCCAGAGAAAACTCGATTCAAAAAGATAAATGCACCCCTATGTTCATAGCAGCACTATCCACAATAGCCAAGACATGGAAACAATCTAAATGTCCAACAGATAAATGCATAAAGATGTGACTACTACTTGGAATACACACAATGGAATACTACTCAGTCATAAAGAAGAATAAAATAATACCATTTTCAGCTACATGGATGGACCTAGAGATTACTATACTAAGTGAAGTCAGAAAGAAAAAGACAAACACCATATGATACCACTTATATGTGGATTCTAAAATATGACACAAACGAATTTATCTGCAAAACGGAAACAGACTCATAGAGAACAGACTTCTGGTTGCCAAGGATGAGGGGTGTGGAGGAGAGATGGAGTGGAGTTTGGGGTTAGCAGATGCAAACTATTATATATAGAATGGATAAACAACAAGGTCCTACTGTGTATCATAGGCAACTATATTCAATATTCTGTGATAAACCATAATGGAAAAGAATATAAAAGAGAATGCATATATATATGTACATATACACACATATATAACTGAATCACTTTGCTGCACAGCAGAAATTAACACAACATTGTAAATCAACCATACTTCAGTTTAAAAAAAGTCCTTCCTATGAATCTTCTTGAAGATGAAGCACTTTTGCAAAAGCATCAGAGTACGATATCTATCTATAAATGATAAAAGACTAAAATGCACAGTTAAACACCTGATGCTGATGTAATCGGTAAAGAAACTTGGGTTACAATACCTAGAATTATGACTGATTATCATCTTAACCCTTAAAAACCTTAATCTGTAGCAAGAAGCAAGTGATTGTGAACTGTTTGTCATACCAGCAGGAAAACTTATGCTTGAGTCTTCCTCTCCTAAGAAGGCCAAGGTAGGTAAATTTAGACCCGCCCAGCAATTAATGCTCCAGTATTTTATCCTATTTGAAATGACTATCCAGATAGTCAATGAATTCTCTTCATTTAACTTAGTTTTACCAAAAGACAGAGAGACTGTTTTACATAGACATTCCCAAAACATAATTATTCCTATACAGTTTTAAAAGGCCTTCTTTTTTTTCCTTCACTCTTAGAGATCACGTAGGATTAGATGAAAGATCCTGAGAGCCCAAGTAGATCATTTACATCTCAAAAGCCCAAAAACAGAAATAGCAATGCCTTCTAGAAAGCTAACTTCCTCTGATGGCGTATGCAAAAGCCAGTTTTAGAATGTCAAAAGATTCTCGTCTTGGCCATTTTCAGGGATTTTTTTTCCGATTCTACATAGCTAATTCAGTTTAAAGAAATAACAGTAATAAACAATAATACATATCATTCGCTCACATTCACATGCCTCACTTTCAGAGGAACAGGAATCAGCATTCAAGTTAACCTTTACCTCAGCTGTTAGCTCAGCCTCTGTGGCCTTTCTTAAAATAAAAAGCAACTGCCAGCCCACAGCTGTGGCCACCGCCTTATTGTCTCTAACCTTTTTTTCCCACCGGAATGACGGCCAGTATCTCCGCAACAGCCTTGGGGGTGTCTGTGAGTTCTCAGTACTCTCCTGGCAGCCCCCGTTAACCAAGGACAGTCACCAGAGGGCCCCATATACTAGTGGGCGGCCACCCCGGGATCACCCCCGCGACCTTCTGGATTACCCCTGCAGCGCTTGGGCCCCCCAGGCTAGTGGGCGACACCTGCAACCTTCCATTCACCCGTCCTTATTTCCTGACATCTCCGGGCTCAGGGGAGTTTTTTGAGTCTCCTGGCTGCTCTGCCAATTGTTGGGCTGCACCCCGCAGGCCTACAAGCCCTAGACCTGCCCAGCTTCAAGACCAAAGAAAGAGCCTGGAGTCAACGACAATGGTTTCATGGACAGGGGGAGCTTACATGTCTGAAGCAAGGTCCTGGAGCAACACCCCACCGTGTGAGGCAGGTGGCAGGCAGAACCAGGGCGGCAGTCTTCGCTCCCAGGGGGAGGGGCAGGTTAGCAGTTATAGAGGGAATTGAGGTCAGGTGGGCTCATTGGTTACCAGGGAAAATAGCAGAGGGCACGCCCCTCACCTCCCCTTTGATCAGCTATCAGGTGGAGACGTGGCGATTTACAGTTAGAACAATCATTAGCTGGGGCCTGGGGCAAGTTTTTAGGAAGGGCAGCAGGTGAGTACTGTGTAGGTGAAGCAGACAGTCTTTGTGCAGGGGATGTAGAAAGAGTAAGAGAACAGCCATCTTGAGTGGCCCGACTATACAAGTCCAGAGTAGAAATTATAATCACCATAGCCAGTCCAGTAATGAGGTATTGGTGGATAGGGTAGCCCTACATGTGAACCTTGTCAGGGAGGAAAAACTTTTCCTCTATTCTCTTAGGTTCAGTACTAGGGGCCTGTGAATTAAAAAAATAAAAGACGGATTAACAGGAGGAAAGGTACACAATTCTTATTAATATTTACATGCATGGGAGTTCACAGAAAAGAAGTGAAACTCAAAGAAGTGGTTATACCTGGGGGCTTATATACCATTTTAACAAAAGAAAGAGGATTTTGGCTTCCAGTGATGATAAATCCTAGGGAAGTGACTAGGAAATAAGTTAGGTAACTAATGGGAGATATGGTGTATTTTAGTAAGGTTTGTGTATGAAAACTTATCTAGGTGGGTGTAGACTCTCCATCCCTGGTGATGAGTTGCTTCCTGGTAGGGAGTAGGGGAGGGGGTATTAGGAAGGGGAAGAAACACCTTCACAATGGGAAATTTATGCCAGCTTTTAGGCAGATAAGAGGAGGCTGGAGAACTCTTCTGCATCTGTTGATTATCAATTGCCTTCAGCTCAAAATAAACCTTATGTCAAAGTGACATATTTTGGGGTGGCATATCCTGATCTTCTTCAACCTCATACAACCATATAGACAGTTAGATGGCTACCCATGCGTGTACTTAGCCAGATCTACTAAGTAGATGCTCACCATAATCTCATAAATGTATCAACTGTGGATCTTCTTAAAAATGCAGACTGATAAGTCCTCTTTCCAGCCTATCTCTGGAGATTTTGATCTGCATTGTCAACAAGCATTCCAGGTGACTGTTATGTGATTCAAAACTTGAGAACTCCACTAGTGTACCTTTGGGCGTGTACATATAATGAAACAAGCAACAATGTTCTTACAAATAACATTTACCAGATTTTCAGTAAATCCTGAATAATGAGTCAGAAGTTACATCTCGAAAGTGAAACCAAGTGGGGCCTGGGCATGGAGGCCTCCTTTTGTCCACCACTTCTTATAGGCAAGACTCCAGCCTCCATGACCTTCCCTGAGTTCCAAAGGGCGGATCTGAACAGTTGCTAATCGACAGGAGGAGCAGCCAAGAAACCACCTGAGGCAAGATTAAAGGGACCAGAGAAGCTCATCAAGACCACCTGAGAAGAGATTCAGGGAGGGCGAGCCCTGCTCACACCCTAATCTTGTCAGAGACCTCACCCTGGAACCAGTATTATAAAACCCTTCATCAGGACTTCCCTGGTGGCGCAGTGGTTACGAATCCCCCTGCCAATGCAGGGGACACGGGTTCGAGCCCTGGTCCACATGCCACGGAGCAACTAAGCCCATGCACCACAACTACTGAGCCCGTGTGCCACAACTACTGAAGCCCACACACCTAGAGCCTGTGCTCCGCCACAAGAGAAGCCACTGCAATGAGAAGCCCGCTCACCGCGTGGAAGAGTAGTTCCCGCGCTCTCCGCAACTGGAGAAAGCCCACACAGCAAAAAAGAGCCAACACACCCAAAAACAAAACAAACAAAAAAAACCCTTCATCATATCCTCTGGGGTTCAAGGCAGAAGCCCTTTGCCTGGCAAAGCGATAAAGCTATCCTTTTCTACTTCACCCGAAACTCTGTCTCCGGGATTTGATTCGGCACCAGTGCACTGAGAGAGAGGCCGAGCTTTCAGTAAAAAAAGAAAATAGAATCCTTCTCCCTAGTGTAAAAGAGATTGCTAGGCATCCTGCTAGTTTACTTTGACCAATCCTGGAAGTTGGTGTTATAAACAGAACCAAGTTGGGTTCTATTTTGAGACATGTTAGTATTCCCTGGAGAGCTCTTAAAAATCCTGATTCACAGGCCACACTCCAGAACAATGAAGTCAGGACCTTTTGGGGTGGGGCCCAAGCATTTTTCAAAAGCTCACCAGGGGATTACAGCATGTAGACACATTTAAGAATCAGTGTACTACCGGGGGGTGGGTGGTGTGATGAATTGGGCGATTGGGATTGACATGTATACACTGATGTGTATAAAACTGATGATTAATAAGGACCTGCTGTATAAAAAAAATAAATTAAATAAAATTAAAAAAAAAAAAAGAATCAGTGTACTAGAGTCATGATTCTCAACCCTGGCTGCATATTAGAATGACCTAGGGAGGGTTTGCAACAGACGGCTATTTGGAGATCCATTCCCAGAGATTCTCATTTAATTGTTCTTGGAGTTACCCAGGTTGTACAATGGACGGCCCCTGCTGAGAACAAAGGCACTTAGAGCCGGAATTCAAAGTGAGAATGAGGAAGGGTGGTAAGGAGGAAAACTTACTTTCAGATTTGAAACAGAGAAGAAGAGAGAAGGGGAAAGTGGAGGTTAGGGTTTAGAGTTTCAGAGCAGGAAAGAGGCTAGTTTATAGCAAATGATCCAGCATAGGCACTGTAATACAGAAGTGAGTTAACAGTTCAAATATCCTAGTCCTGAATGCACAGTCCCGGGGTAGGTTGTTTCTACTTGAAAGATTAAGCAATTCTATACTCTAGGCTTTAGAGAGGTGGCTATTCTTACTATTATCAACACCAGGTGTGTTTTAAAATAGCATAAGAAATGTCAGAAAATTTTCATTGCTCTTTAAGATATGTGGTTGGCTAGGAAGACTGTATAGGTCCTCCAGCCCCTGCATGAACAGGGCATTAGGATTTATCAAGATCAATGGTCTATACCCTTGATATTCAAAGTGTGCTCTAGCCTAGCAGCACCAGTAACAGGAAGGAAGCATTTTGTTTCAAATGCAGGATCTCAGGCCCCATTCCAGCCTTACTAAATCAGATTTGCGTTTTTAACGAGATCTGTACTTGAACAAGATTTGTGTGTACATTAAAGTTTGAAGTGCAATAAATGGCACTCTAAACAATATTTTTCTGGCCCTATATTCAATTCTGTAACTTAAAATTTTGCCCTCTGACTCCTAAAAGAAGGTTAGCTGAATCCTGCTGCTATAATATTGTACAGTATCCCCAAATGAAACTTTCATACAAAGAGCTTGTTTGGGTGCCGAAAAGAACAGAACAAACAATTGGGACTTTTCTGAGTTTACAGAACAGCTTGTGTCTGCTTGCTAATGTGTGTGCATGTGTGATGGAATTTTGTCTAAGATTTCCTTCATTGTAATACGTCCCACCTAATAGCCAGGTTGTGCTAAACTTTACCTCTAAATATTGGTGGCTACACATAGTTATCAAAAAGAACCTAATTAATTGTAAATGACAGAATCCATTGAAGTCAGTCACAAAGGTAGTCCAACCTCCACATTTGACAGACTGGAACAATGGGGTCCAGAGAGGCTAGGGATTCTACATAGATGAATCCAAGATACAGTTTGCCATCTGGGCTGGCCTTTTGCTGCTTTCCACCCCTTCTGCTGACCATCCTTAAACTTGAGAAGCTACTGCACTGACAGACCAAGAAAACCAAAGCTAAAATTGTGCACATACATATATGTATTTATATTTGTGTATTTGGTCACATGTGTTTATTATACTCATTTATGATATACTTTGCTTTATGCAATAAACATAAATCCCCGGAAAATAGAGCTAAATTAAAATTTGTATGTTGATAATATATATATCACAAAGATCAGAGGAAGAATATTAATTAATTGATTGATGAATAACTTGGTACAATTTATGGATAACAGTTCCCAGTGTTTCACACAATGCCCCCATATGGTAAACATTCAGTAAATAATTGTTGATTGATGGGACATAAATGTGAGTACTCTAGGTCCTGATAAAATATTTTTGTTGTTAATGAAATAATTATTATCCCAAATTGTTCCTAGAAAGAATGGCTTAAGAGCAACCAGTATGAAATGTAAGTTATCATTTTAGGCAGATATTTGCCAATATTTGATAAACTTATATCTAATGGCCCTATATAAGAGATCAAGTCAATATCCCTGGGGATGTATTTTGTAACTAGTGCATCTTGGGAGGTTACTAGAATATTACATTTTTAAAAATTAGATATTTTACGGGTGCTTTATCAAATTATTTTATGCATCATCTCCTGTAAATACTCCCCAGGCAAAAATAATTATGGCAACGTACTGTCGCTCTATAAAGTAGGACACTGAGGTCTCCTTTATCCATTTATCTATATGCTAAGATACAGAGTTACTTTTGGAAGAAAATCTTGGCTTTGTCTAAAAATAGGCCCTTGGCTCATCTCTGTTGGAAGCAGGCTGGCTTTCTATCCAAACATGTGCCTCCTCAGCAGCCTTCATTTTTATAAGAAGGAATCTTCCTACTTTGACAATTAGTTGATTGTCAGAGCATATCAATCTGTCTTTATTTGGGAAAATAGCATATGTTAATTCCAAACTCCTACCAAAGAGTGTGTCCTAGATTGCTTATTGCTCAATTCTTATAACCCCTGTAGGGGAAAAATTATTAGAAGATTAATAGAAGTATTTTAAGTATATTTCTCCGTTTGTATTAATCAAGCTTTTTTATTTTCGGTAGTTTTGATGCTTTGACATCTGGGGCCTTGCTGATCCTGGAGGAACTGCCCCTCCCAAGGCTAGCTAATTCCTAGGCACCTGTGAGAGCGCCTTTCAAATGCAAACCCACCAATCCAGGGCCCATACCCTGAAACCTCTGTTTTATTGGGCTCTCACAGAGCTCTCACACTCAGGGTCACTGTTTCCTAGCCCTAAACATCCAAGGGCCATGTGCCAGACAGCTAGAAACAGCCCTTACACCCCAGAGGCTGCTGAAATTATTCAAACTAGGCAATCATAAACCCGCTTATCCTGCTTCACCTGTTTCTTCCAATAGAAAACTCAACAGAGGCTCTTAAATTTTTTTCTTCCATTCCCTTCGCCTCCTGACTTGACTGTGGTACTTCCCTGCACGGCCCTGCATGGTGTGGTGTGCCCCTCCTCCTGGGAACTGTGAGAAACAAGCTATCTTTGCAACAGAAATCATCTCCTGATGTCTTGGTTTCACCAAACCTGAATAATAATGAAACCTACAATTAGAAACACCTTTGGAGCAGACCAGCATTAAAAATTTAGCTAAGGCTCAAATCTAACTATTTGAATCTCTCAGTGACTTGCTTTTACTGGATAATCTTTTTCTCTTATGCCAGCCACCTGTATTTTAGTATTTTAGAAGAAAAAAGTATAAATTATTTTTTAGATAAATGTGAAGTTGTTGCTAATGACATAACTCACTATTGTCAAAAAATGTGCCTTTTATGAATTTATACAATAGAAATATAGTAGCAAACATACTTTTAATCTCATATTTTACTTTGAGCAATATATTGATCAAATTTTACTGAATATATACACAATTTTTTGCTCAAAAACTTACTATAAAACATTTTCTTAAAGAAAATCTATAATTATTTTATTGTAACTAATTACCTGTCAATGTATTCTTTTTAATAATATGTGGGTTTTCTTCAGTAGTGAGTTGGAGCTGGGTCTTATTGGCCTATGAGAACCGACTATTAAATTTTCAGGAATTGTATGTTGGTAGTTTGAAATTGGCCATGGTTGGAGTAATTATACCATGGAAATTTGCAAATACTGAAAATTAGGGCTTCCCTAATCCCTGTGGAGAGCCAGATGTTAAACATTTATCAGCACACCACTGGTTTTCTTACACTTGTTTTATAAACTAGTATACATCTAAATCAATAGGAAAGGTTTTAACATCTTTGGAATTTCAGCCTAATTTACAATAAATATGTTAAAATTGGTCAAACATTTAATGAAACCAAATATAAAGTTTCAGACCAATAACCAAGCTGCTTGATTTTTTATTAGACCAATAAAATGCACTGTTAATTTGCTTTTTAAATGAATAAAGAAATTCAACTTGATTTCTTAGGCTAAAGTGGAATAAGTGAAATGAAAATGTATTTGCTATTTATAGACGTTCAAGGCTAACTAGGTATACAGCTTCCACTTGGCTGGTGACAATGATGAGAGAGAGAGAGAGAGAGAGAGAGAATTCATAGTGGGGAAGGGTGAGGCCCAATGATATGGGAACTCCAGAGTTCAAAGAGCAATTGGAGTCTTCTCTGGCTCAAGTTCAGGGGATTAACTTCATAGCAGAAGGCCCAGAGAACTGACAGCACCCAATTAATCAGAATGAAGATGAATCTGAGTTAGGCTGGACCAGCTAAAATCATTCCTTATCAGATGGGAAGAATCAAAATGGCATCAGGATTCATGAGGAAACAGTTGTCTGACTTTTTGTTGTGCATCAGTAAAGTAAGAAGTCAGACCTGCCATTACAAATACAAAAGTCAGGTTTAAAAGAACTTAAGCATTTATTTACTTTCAAAGTATATGGCACTTAGATTTTATAACACAGTTAAGTAATAAAGTGCCTGAAAAATAAGGAAGCAATTTTCATACCTTCCGAGGCATCTGTGAAGTCAAAAATGTGAAACCTGGGAAAGTACACTTGTGTATGAATTACCTTCTCCTGCCAATTCACCTTGATTTCGATGATTCTCCAGGGATTATTATACATGTAAAATTGATTTTCTGTGTTATAGGTTCACCTTGCAGCAATGAAAAACACTTTTTTCTATTGTGGTCAAAAACACATAACATAAAACTTGCTATTGACTTTTCAAAAGTGTACAGTAGTTAAGATAGTAGCATTAACTGTATACACATTGTGCAACAGATCTCTAGAACTTTTTCATCTTGCAAAACTGAAACTCTGTATCTATTGAACAACTTCTCTTTTTCCCCCTCCTCCCCCTGCCCCTGGCAATCACCATTCTATTTTCTGTTTCTAAGAATCTGACTATTTTAGATATCTCATATAAGTGGACTCATGATGTATTTGTCTTTTGGTGACTAGTTTATTCCACTTAGCACAAAGTCCTCAAGGTTCATCTATGTTGTAGCATATGACAGGATTTTCTTCATTTTTAAAGACTGAACAATATTCCATTGTACGCATATACTACATTTTCTTTGTGCGTTCTTCTGTTGATGGACATTTAGGTTGCTTCCAAATCTTGGCTATTGTGAATAATGTTGCTGTGAACGTGGATGTGCAAATAACTCTTCAAGATCCGATTTTCAACTCTTTTGGGTAAATACCCAGAAGTGGGATTACTGGGTATAGTAATTCTATGTTTAAATGTGTGAGGAAACTCCATACTGTTTTCAATACCAGCTGTACCATTTTATATTCCCACCAACAGTGCACGAGAGTTTCAATTTCTCTACATTCTCACTAATAATTGTTATTTTCTTTTTTTTTTGGTTTTTTTGATAGTGTCCATTCTAATGGGTGTGAGGTAATATCTCATTGTGCATTTCTCTGATGATTAGTGATATTGAGCATCTTTTCATATACTTGTTGGCCATTTGTGTATCTTCCTTGGAGGTGTGTCTACTCAAGTTCTTAGCTCATTTTTAAATAGGACTTTTTTCTTTTTTTAGTTGTAGGAGTTCCTTATGTGTTCTGGATATTGACCTCTTATCAGATATATGGTGTGCAAGTATTTTCTCCCATACCGTAGGTTTTCTCACTCTATTGTTTCCTTTGCTCCACAGACATTTCAAGTTAATATAGCCCCATTTGTCTACTTTTGCTTTTGTTGCCTGTGCTTTTAGTGTCGTATTCAAGAAATCATTGCCAAATCCAACATCATGAAGCTTTTCCTATGTGTTCTTCTAGGGGTTTTATAGATTTGGGTCTTACTTTCATGTCTTTAACCCATTGTGAGTTAATTTTTATATATGGTGTAACATAAGGGTCCAACTTAATTCTTTTGCAGCTTTTATTCTGTTTTTCCAGCACCATTTGTTCAAGAGACTAGCCTTTCCACATTGTATATCTTTGGCACCTTTGTTGACGATCATTTGGCCATATATGTAAGGGTTTATTTCTGTGTTCTCTATTTTGTTCCATTGGTCTGTATATATAGGACCATTCAGTGACAGACCACAGGTTAATGAATAAAGTTAACTTGATTTAAAATATGAGAATCATACTTGACTAGGCAACCGGTTATGGGGCTATGGACTTCTTTATAGATTAGTCAAAGTTTTTTTTTTTTTTTCTTTACAGCTTTATTGAGGTAATTCACATGTCATACAGCCGACCCCTTTAAAGTATACAATTCAGTGTGTTTTGGTATATTCACAGGGTTGTGCAACCACTACCACCATACAACTCTAAAACATTTTCCTGTTCTTCAAAAAGATACTCCACACCCATCAGCTGTCACTCCCCAGCATCAACCCCCCCAGTCCCAGCCTTAAGTAAGCATCAGTCTACTTTCTATCTCTATGGATTTGCCTATTCTGGACATTTTGTGTAAATGGAATCATACAATATGTGGCCTTTTGTGATTAACCTCTTTCATTTACTATGTTTTCAAGCTTTATCCATTTTGTAGCATGTATCAGTACTTCATTTCCTTTCATTGCCAAATACATTACACTGTATAGATACATTACACTTTATTTATTTATTCAGCATTTGATGGATATTTTTGTTGCTTTCCTATTTGAAATATTATTATTATTATTATTTTGTTGTTGTTGTTGTTATTAGTCATCAATTTTATACATATCAGTGTATACATGTCAATCCCAATCGCCCAATTCAGCACACCACCATGAACTATTATTAATAATGTTGGTATGAACATTCCTGTTTATAGTCAAAGACTGTTAATGTAAGTGTTTGGAAATAAAGAAGAGAACCCTTGTGGAGGTCCTGATGTCTAGCATTGTGAGAAGAACATTATGCTTCAAAGGAAAACTGTGCACTGTTTAGATCACATTCTTCCAGCTATCTGATTCTAGTCTTTCTTCATCTTTGAACAGCTCCCTATGTGTAGACAGCTGATAGCAAAGCAAAATAATTCCTCTCTATAGACCAATAAATTCTGACAGGTGGAGGTTTACTCGCCTTTCCTCCCCAACTGAGGAAGAGGCCAGTTTTACTTTCATTTAGACATTAATTTCAATATTTCTGATCTATAAATATGTGTTTAAAAAAATAATCTCCCTGGAACTGGTTGTAATATCTTATTAGTTTTGTTATTAATGAATTAAATAAAATCATTAACACATTTTCATTTTAAAATCTGTATGGGAGTCATGATTTCGCTTTTTTTTGAAAATGATCTTTTAACAACATGCTCGATATGTGGCTGCCTCCAAAACTTCTCCATTTTCTGGTGGAGTTAGAATTTCAGTGGCTCTGAGAAGTATCCACCAGTTGGTCGAGAAATTTCTGAAATCTCAACAAAGGTAGCTAACATATCACTGTACTGTCAAATTTAAGTACATTCTAAGAGAGAGTTTTTTTCTGGATAGTCTTGAAGTTCCAGGAAAGTTTTGAGCAGAAGAAGTCAAGAAGACTTCTCAATTTGTGGATATGTGAGTACCACATGTATAAGTTTTTCTAGCCTACTTGGATCACTGTAGAGAGCTAACAAGGATAGCTACTATAAAGCAATGGCTGTCACTATCATCTTAACCAAAAAGCCGGGAGTAGACCTCCATAACCAAAAATGTAGCAGGGAAGATGGGGCTATCACAGTTTCTGATACTTCCTATTCATGGTCCCAGAAGCTTCCCCACATATATGACGACCCTACTATACAGGGTTCACCAAACGGTGATTCAGGAGTGAGAACTTCAGGTATATGCTAGACATTAGCAACTCACTAGATTCTAGTATCCATTACATCATCTAGTTAGTGTTTCCCAAATATCCATCCACTGTCCAGCTGTACAACAGAATCACCTTTGGAACATTTTGGAGTTTACTAGATTCCATCCCAGAGATTCCTATTCAGGTTCCTGACACAGAACCCAGGAATTTGAATCTGATCAAACACTCTAGGTGACTCTGATTTTCACACAAGGTTTGAAGTCAGTGGATATGATACTAACAAAGAGAAATATTTTGTAATTTTGCAATGTAATTCATGTGTTTTCTTATATTGCTTTCTAAGCATCTTCCACAATGACAAGAATAGCTAACATTCACCTTTCATGCCTCACTATGCCAAGGAATTAAATCAAACTTTCTATGAGCAAGGAACATCACAGAGTCTTAACTTATTTAATAAAGATTCCATAGGCCACCATAATTGGTTTCTTTTGAACTTAACTAATATACAAGTTAGCTTCCTTTTTATAATGTCAAATTCTACTGATAACTATTTCAAAATCAATTGTGTATTTGATTTCTACATGGCGAACCTACGAGACAGTAATTTATTAGAAACATTTTGTATTTTTATTAATTCCTCAGCTATGAATTGTTTGTTCCTTATATTTCTTAGGTTTTATATACCCAAACATATGGCTAGGATTTTGCAGAGAAGTCATATTTTCCATAGCTGGAGACAATTTCATTTAAAGCAAAATTAAAATCATTATAGTATACATTGACCTTGTGATTCGAAAATCCCACAGAAGTGATCAAAACAGTTTTAATGAGGTGATGATGATGTACAGATATTTTGGAAAATGTGCCTACATGTAAATATGTAAGTTTCTGGGTTGGCACTCATGCGAGAGTATCTCAGTGTCAGTTTTATGCCTAGTGTTAGAGTTTTGAAGGTGCATATGCTTTTCATTAAGTAAAACTACATCACATAATAAATGACTATCTAAATGCTTCATTTGGCCTTGGTCCAACTCTCCTTTGGGTGAGCATGTGGTAGTCTATCATTTGGTTCTATGTTGCTGGCCTTGTTTAATTTCTGAGGCTCTTGAGGTGGGCTCAACTTATGAATTTGCAAAATATGTACACTTTGCATAAATAATATTATAGCACACTGTAATCAAATACATGTAATTTATTATAAGAAAGTTTTCAGGCTTCACAAAATAATGTCAGACTAAATTGTTAGCTTCTAGAACAAAGCAAAAATTTTTAAAAATCCACAAAATTCAGTTTCCTTCCCTTTAAAGCTACGTCAGGTCAAAGTTACATTTCTGGCAAAGATAATATCTTGTTTTTGCTTTTTGAAGCTATACTATTTAACCCCCTTCTAAAATTTTCATTAATAAAGCTCAATTTCATCTCTCATTAATGTGTTTGTTTCTATTCTCAGTATCATAAAATATGAATTCCATTTCCTTTGAGGACCCAGCTAGGTATTAAACTATTTTCAACTGTTCACTATATTGTTACTGTATTCACAAAATAAATAAGAGGCTTAGATTATTGTTCAAGTTTTGTCACATTTCAATAAGGAAATAAGTAGTATTCTGATTTTTTCCATAGACATGTACCATGTTGGTGCCCATGGCTTTCTTTTAAAAGTAATGTGATATAAAGGAACAAAACTTAGCTTGTAGGCCAGATAATTATTAATGTAGAATTTAACAGTGCTTTGCTCAATTAAACAAAAATCAAGAGCAGGATTCAGACACAAGATTTTCTAGACAAACTGGTTGCTTTATTTCAGCTTATATAAATTCATTTTTAGAAAACTAACACCTTATAATTTGAGTTTTAAAGTTTTTTTCTTCTAAAAACAATACAAAAAATAAAAACTGAGAAAGTATGTGATCCATATATACATGTAGAATCTAATCAAAGATACTAGTTAAGTAAAGAACTTTGTAGTGGCTTAATCAAGAAGAAACTAGCTCTAAAGCCAGCAACATCTCCAAATACAATCACAGTGTTGGGAACTGTCCTAGGACAAGAACAAGAGGGTTGGTTGCTCAAGATCTGCCCGCTGATTAGGATAAGTTCTTGTTCATTATTCATCCAATTCAAAAGTTTAATAGTGTATAAACATTAAGTCATTCATCTATATTTTCAAACTTTATTTGAAACTATTGTGTTAATGGTAATTGACAAGAATCTATGCTGGACATCAGGATTATGACTAGGAACCTATAGAAAATGTACTAACAACTTCAGAGCAAATTTTTTATTATTTCTAAAAGCAGATGACCACATCCACAAATTAAATACTAGAGCTTTCTTAAAATGCAGTGTGTTATAATTTGAATTTTGTGTAAAGCGGGACTATAATGGACCTCCTCAAGGAGGTTTTATTACTAGAACTAGACTGGAGATGGAAATAAAATCACAGAAACCTCCTGTTTAATTGGAGACAAACAGGGATGTTCATTTACTTACTTTAATAATTAATTCAGCAAGGCTAATGCCATGGAATGGAGAAGGTACTGAGATACCTTTGTTATTCTTTGATTTTTTTTCCCCCCATATTTTCACGATTAAGACTGTTTTGGACAACTATTACCCCCAACAGCTGTGTGCAAAAAAGAGCTATGCTATTATATAGCTCAATAACTAGGCTTAGCATCTCTAGGGTAAAAAAAGTACTGAATATGAATTTCAGTAAAAGGTTTTCGATTTGAATCTCATTTTGACATTTTGCTGACTGTTCTCTCAGTGAAGGATCGCTGTGTCTCTCTTATTTGTTTCAGTCTTGAAATAATAAATTATTCTGAAGCAGAGTAGACAACCTGCCAATCGCAAGGATGCCAGAGTTCAGGTGCACCTTGTGGGTAGAGGATTGGCAGGTTGTGTACCACTCCTAGAATCCTTCTGCCAGACGGGCTAATCTGCTGAAAGTAAAATGGGTTTCTGTAGAGACAGATAAATACCTAACACTTGTTTTTCAACATGCAATTTGCACCACTATAAAACTGAAAACCAAAAAGAATTGGTATAGCAGCTATTGTTTCAACCTGAGAAGCAGTGACAGTAATGAAAACATCACACACGTCTGGTCCAATAAAACTCTTGGTTTTCTGTGTTTTGTGTGGGCAACCAAATAAAGTAAAAATAGAGAAAAGAGAGAAGATGTTTAACTTTGGCCTAAATGTGCTGTGTAAATCTACTGTAGTTTATTTGTAGAGCTAATATATTAATAATAACTTAAAAATGACTTTAAGAAATCCCAAGAAGTTCTATAGTTTATTACTTGTAGCAACTAAAAGTAAATACTCAAACCTATCATGAACCTACTTTAGGCTGAAAAGCCAAGATACTGGCTGTATTGTAGAATGAGAAATGAACCAAAATGATGGTATAAATTTTCAATGGCACGCCCTAGCCGTGAATGCAGGTAGAAAGTCATGCTGAATCATTATCAATTTATTTAGGCAAAAATTATACCTTCTAGATTACAAAATCCATTTATTGATTTAAGCTTAATTTTATAACTAGCATCACAAAATCAGACTGATCATAGATATCTCTGATGTATTCTGAATGTAAACCTGAGGACTCTATCACTATTTTAGAGAAGTATATTTTACCTCTACAATGAAGTGTGTGTGAAATATTATAAGACTAAAAAATACATACTTAATTTTCACCCTTAAATAGGGATGGTTATTTTAAAAGATGGACCTTTAAGATGCCAGAATATCAACATTCACATCTAAAGATGACAAAGCACTCTGATATTTACAAACGTAAAATAAGCAGTTATAACTAAACTTTTGGTAAACAAGTGCCTCATTACTGTCAACTAATTTCTTATTAGTACTGGTACAGAAACAGTAGTATGAGTAAAATATCCTTTTAAGCTAAAGTTATGGGTAAAACTACCTATAGAAATTGATCTTCCATTACTTCACCTATTCCATAAAGAAATTATTCTAGAGACCTCCAAGGTCGTTCTATTCTTTTCTCTCCCTTTATGAACTTGTTAACACGCAATCAACCAGGTGCCTTCATGCTATAAATCAAGGAGTGATAGGCAGTTTTCAGGCTCAGCTTAGTCAATTTTCTCTAGTCTTAAAATTTTATTTGGGTTTGATTTAGGCTTAATTTCACAACTACACCCAACATTTCACTTTCACATATGAATAATTTAATTATTTGAATAGATACTCAGAATATCCGTTATGAAAACTGAAAAAATATATTGAGAAAACCCCTAAAACAATGTAGAATACATTTTGTACTTTTTATTGACTAATCTTATGGTCCATTCTTGGTTACAAAGGAAATAAGAGTAACAGCCCACAATATTCTACATGATTTATAAAATAAATCACATATGAAAATCAAAATCCCCCTCTTTCCCAAATATAATACATTGCGTTTTGGATGCCTTGCATGTCAGTACTAAACTTCACCTAACACTGCCCCAGTCCCTTTACGATTAGAACAGGCAAAATTTATGACCTCTTATCCCCAGTACATTAATGATCTATTGAACTAAGTTTTGATCCTTATAAAGTTAAAATACCTTTCCTAATTTATGGAAGTGCAAATGTTGTCTAAGACAGCACTGACCAATAGAAATTTCTGTGATGAAAATGTTCTGTATCTACACTGTTCAGTAGGTAGCTACTGAGTCTTTCGAATGTGGCTAGTGGGACTAAGGAACTTAATTTTAAATTGTATTTGAGTTAAAGTTAAATAACCACATGCATTGGGTTAATTACTACTGGTCTAGCAGTCCCTTCAAACACTCAGGTTAAGTATTAGAAATGGAAGGTAGGTTATGGACAATCCAGGAATCTGAAATTATGAAAAATTATGTTTTAAAAACTCTGTCATTGGACTTCCCTGGTGGCACAGTGGTTAAGAATCCGCCTGCCAATGCAGGGGACACGGGTTCGAGCCCTGGGCCGGGAAGATCCCACATGCCGCGGAGCAACTAAGCCTGTGTGCCACAACTACTGAAGCCCGCGTGCCTAGAGCCCATGCTCCGCCAACAAGAGAAGCCACCACAATGAGAAGCCCGCGCACCACAACCAAGAGTAGCCCCCATTCACAGCAACTAGAAAAAGCCCGCGCGCAGCAATGAAGACCCAATGCAGCCAAAAATAAAATAAATAAAATAAATTAAAAAAAATAGTTTAAAAAAAACCCTGTCATTCATCCCTTCAGTATGAATTTTTCCAGAAGGTTCACATTAAAAAAAAAGTGAAACCCAAACCAACCAAATTCTTTAGGCTGCTTTTCTGTATGCATCATCTTTTTGTAAAGAGGTGTAAGACTGGTTTTTTTGCCAACTCTGCCCCCTCGTCTACAGATAGAACTGTAGTGATTAGGTTCCTGCATTTATTTAGGTTATTCTCCTAAAAAACATGGTTTCCATACTGCAAATAAATGACAGGAACTTTTCCACCTAATTACCCCAGACAACACAAATGTTCTTTCTAAAAGTGGAGACTGGAACCACAAGCCCCCTCACATTGCCTGTTACATCTGTTTATGCTAATAGAAGTGACATCCACGTCATAGACAGGGAATGCCAATTTCTTGGGAAAGCACCCAGAATTTGGTGAGGCTTTAAGAAAAAATTCCACTGTTCAAAATAAGAGATACATAGAATTGAGCAGCTATAAAGCTCTTTTGAAATTAAGCAAGAAAAGATTTTGCTTCCAGAGTATAAATTCTGTGTATAGACTTGCCGGAGTTCATACGCAGCCATAATCATTTACTAGCGATAAAGCTGTAGGTAAGTCACAAAACCTAAACTTCAGTTTTCCCATCTGTAAAATGGAGATAATAATAGCTCTGTTGGAAAAACTCCTGTAAGACTTTGAAATGGGCAAAAGATTATTGAGTGTCCTTTCAGTGGAATGCTGGATGTTATCTAAAGGACTCTGGAGTTTCAGGGTTCTACAGCAGTTTGCACCTTTGCCTGCCTTTGACTTTTTACGACTCTATAAGCCCTAGAAACTTAACGATACTATAAATGGTTCTTATCGATACATATGCAAAATTATTTTGTTCCTTAGAGATACAGTTGATCACTGCCCTGTATAGGAGATAATTCAAAATATTACATTTTAGCGCCTTATTAACCAGTTTTGCCTCTTTTCTGATTTTCCATAAAGCTTTGTTCTTCACATTCTCATTTGGATGGGTTGCAATATTTTGGTGTTCCCTCCCTAACTGATGAGTCAAATAACATTTTTGACACAGCTTCATTTTACATTTCTGTTAGAGTATATTTTTACCTTCTTGAAAAATTATCCTTAAAAGTTTCTACTCCATAGTTTTTTTGAGGGTTGGTTTAAAGGTCTATATTGACGGTTTTGATTGGTTTTATATTTTGCAGTAAGGCTGTAACACTTCCGAAATTTTTGATGGGGAAAGGAGGGGGTACTGAGCATTTATAAAAGGGGAGTCTGAAAAGCTCTTTCTTGATAAGGAAGTCAGAAGATTTCCTCACCTCTTTCCTTTCAGCAGCGGAAGGTCAAGGTGGGTGTTAGGCGAAGCACAGTGGCCTAAGCGGAGGAGTGAGGCCGCTCTGGATCTGGGCCTAGGTGCCGGCCTTCCCTGCCAGGAGCGTGGCCCAGGGTTTTGGATGCCCTGGGGTCACGGAGTTAACTGCAGACTTCGTGGGGCCCCAGCAGCAGACAGCCCAAGAACCCAGTTCTCGCGAAACCAGGACCCAAGCTGAAGGGCAGGATTTGCCCCAGGCCCGCGGGGCCCCTCGTCCACGGCCGAGGGGGTGGGGCGGCCTCGCCTCAGGCCGCTGCTTTTCGCCCTCCGTTGGCCGCCAGAGGCTCCCTCTCTCTCCCTCTCCTGGGATTTTGCTGCCGGGCTCCCTCTCTCTGCGGCCCTAGAGTTAATCCCATCAGCCGAGGTGAGGCACCTGTTACCCCGGGCCTTCCTCACCCCCGCGGCCTCTCCCCCGTTACACCCCCGCTCCGCCGCCAGCCACACGGCCCGGCGCGGGCGGCCGCACGTGGGCGAAGCCCCTGCCCGGGCTGGGACCCCCTCCCCAGGTCGGCCCGAGTGTGCGAGCGCGTCGGGGCCCGGGCCGCCGCCCGCCCGCAATGGCGTTAGGGAGCGCAGCGCGCCTCCCGGGGCCGCCCGCCGCGGGCCGGCCGCGCGTGGGGGGCCGCGGCGCGCGTGGAAGCGGCCGCCGCAGCCGCCCATCGCGCTGCGCCGGGAGGAGCGGGTGGAGGGGCAGCGAGCGGGCCGGCGCCGAGCCGAGCCGCGGCCACCGTGGGGCGGGGGGCGCCTCGGAGGAGGGGGTGGGAGCCGCGGCCGCCCGACCCTCCCCACCGGCGGCGGCTCCCGCTCGGGTAAGGGGGAGGATGTGCGCGGGGCGAGGAGCTGGGGAGGGTGGAGGTGAGGAGGAAATAATCGGGATGTACAAAGGCTGAGTTGCAGGCTGAGGGTGGGGGTGGGCTGCGGTTGGGGAGCGTTAGGTTGAGGATCGGAGGCAGTATCGGTGGGATCTATTGTTTCCTGGCACACTGGGAGGAAAAACAAAGGGATTTATCAGTATGACCCTGTAATTTTTTTTCTTCTTCTTTTTTTAATGTGGATGGGGAGCTCGGCTCTCCCCATGCCACACTGGGATCCGCCTGGCAGCCGCCGGGAGCCGCAGCCAATGTGTTAGGACTTCAGGTGCTTCTTGGCACAAAGCTAGACTGCGACCTCCTACCATAGCGCTTGGCGTCACCTGCTCTCCCGGCCCTGCCTCTGCCTGGGGCCGAGGGATTGCGTCCCGAACCAGGCTCGGGAATCGGCTGCCTCTCAAGTTGGTGTTATTTATGTTTGTCTTTTGTGAGGGCAGGTTTTGAATACCCCGGCGGCCCCAGCGCCCCCGCCCCCCGCCCCTTCGGGTCGAATTGGCGGGGGAGGGAGTGGGGGGGCGGTGTGTTGGGGGGAGGGGAGGGTGTGTACGGCTTAAACAAATGTCAGGGTAGAAGGAGATTGTCGAAGCTTGACAAAAAAACAGGCGCCACACTCTGAAGCCTTTCTTGTTTGTCTGCATGGGCCATGCATGCGTGCTGGGCCAGGAGCCGAGTCTGGAGACGGTTTAAGTGAAAGTGTGTGCTTCCTCATCTGATGGTGCGTGAGGGTGATAGGGCTCCGCCTAATATTAAAAAACAAAACAAAAACAAAATGAAAAATCTTTAGAACTACAACGTCTGCTCCTCAGCGGATCTTGAAGTATTTGCTTGCTGGCATATTGATGAGAAATCCAGATGTGGGCTAGAGGAGACCAGCCAGCACGTATTGCGTTGTATTCTGAGCTTGTAGTAAGTTAGAGGCAAGTGTAATAAACAAATCAGGGCCATGAAAAAAGGTTTCATGGTCCTTTACTTTCTGATCGTCACGTTCTCATACATTTATTCCCATGATATCCTGTATCCCACTCTATACTTAATGTTCACTCTTAGGAAACTTCCAAATATTTGATGTGGTTCTGAACTTAGAGTGAAACTTACTGCCATTTAAGAACTTTGTTCTGCTTGTTTTGGTCTGAAATTGCACTAGTGTTGTTTTGGGGATGCTGTAGATGAGAATATTGGACCAGAAAGAGTGAAATAAGCCTCTGTAGACACGTTTTGGAGTTTGTAAACATAGATTCTGAACTTTTAATTGTGCTTGTACAGAAAGAATAAGTTCTACCTGATGTGGAGACTCTCAAATGAATTTCATTTTTCTGGACAGTTTGATGATTTTTTAAAGATCTAGGAACTGCTGGTTTCTTTTAAGGTCATTCACAAAACCAACCAAAACTTGGGCTAAAGTATTGCTTTGAAGTGTACTTATGTGTCGCTTGTATGTGTGTATGTGTGTGATTTTGGTAGGGGTCTCAAGTTATGTTTGAAACAGTTTTGTTACCAAAGACCAATCTGAGTTATAACTTTTAAATTCTTGGCTTTGAAATTCCCATTTCAATATGTAATTTCTTCTTATTTGACATGTGGCCAAGCCACTTTGAAAAAAAAATGTATAATAGTTGACTAAACGTAAATTCAAATAAGTAAATGAATTCAGAAATTCGTTCTTTTCTATTACAGATGAACCTCTAGTCTTGCTTTGAAAAAGCCGTTTTGTGTAACTCTTGACTGAATAATTTCCTAATACACCTGTTGGGAGGATCACTGACACAGTATGCCATTTGAGAGGTACTTTTTCTTGACCAGATACTGGTGATTAGAGAAGAGAGGTGTTTTGTTTTTTTGGTTTTTTTGTTTTTCCTGATCATTATGAACATTGGCTTTTCACCCCTGAAGTAAAAATGTTGAAAACTGAGTCTTCAGGTGAACGTACCACTCTCAGAAGTGCCTCTCCTCACAGGAATGCATATAGAACTGAGTTCCAGGCACTGAAAAGTACCTTTGACAAACCCAAGTCAGATGGGGAACAAAAAACAAAAGAAGGTGAGGGCTCCCAGCAGAGCAGGGGAAGGAAATATGGCTCCAATGTCAACAGAATTAAAAATCTATTTATGCAGATGGGTATGGAACCCAGTGAGAATGCTGCAGTCATTGCCAAAACCAGGGGGAAAGGTGGACCTTCATCCCCTCAGAGGCGAATGAAGCCCAAAGAATTTCTGGAAAAAACAGATGGCTCAGTTGTTAAGTTGGAGTCCTCTGTTTCAGAACGAATTAGTAGATTTGACACAATGTACGATGGCCCTTCATATTCTAAGTTCACAGAAACTCGCAAGATGTTTGAGAGAAGTGTGCATGAGTCAGGACAGAACAACCGCTATTCCCCAAAGAAGGAGAAAACTGGAGGGAGTGAACCTCAGGATGAATGGGGTGGTTCTAAGTCCAACAGAGGCAGTACTGACTCCTTGGACAGCCTTAGCTCCCGGACAGAGGCCGTCTCCCCAACTGTGAGTCAACTGAGTGCAGTATTGGAGAACACCGATTCCCCCAGTGCCATCATTTCTGAGAAGGCTGAGAACAGTGAATACTCAGTGACTGGGCATTATCCCCTGAATTTACCATCTGTTACTGTTACAAATCTTGACACCTTTGGGCACCTGAAGGATTCTAATTCTTGGTCTCCTCCAAGCAAACACAGTGACGATGCAGAGGATGCTCAGAAGAGTAATACAACTCCGGTACTAGAAGTGGCTTCGAAAAGTACCTCTCTAGCTTCAGTGCCCACTGAAGAGGCACAGCAGAGCAAGGAAGCCGAGGACTCCACATCTAACCAAGAGACTCCTGACAGAACTGACAAAGACATTCCTGAAGAACCTTGTGCTGAAAACAAGGCAGTTACAGAGTTTGAAATCCCTTCACCACAAAACGAACCTTCAGAAGACGCAGAAGCTCATTTGGTTGGGAGTGAGGCAGCAATGCAACAGAAGAAAGAACTTGCAGGTGGTGATTTTACCTCTGCTGATGCTTCTGGATTCAGTTGTGGAAAGGAAGTATTCGAAGATTCAAATAATTTTGGGAGCTCCCATGTTTACATGCACAGTGACTATAATATATACAGGGTGAGATCCAGGTATAACTCAGACTGGGGAGAAGCAGGCACCGAACAGGATGAGCAGGAAGATAGTGATGAAAACAGTTACTCTCAACCTGACATGGAATACTCAGAAATCGTTGGATTGCCAGAAGAAGAAGACATCCCGGCAAATAGGAAAATTAAGTTTAGTAGTGCTCCAATTAAGGTAAGTATGTTTTCTCAGTTTGTTTTTGAAGTTTTTTCTAAGTTTTTTGTTTGTTTGTTTGTTTGTTTTAGTATTTGGGCCTAACTGTATGTAGACTAGCTTTGACAGCTATAAAGGATTCAAGGTTGTTGATATACACATGTTGTCAGGTGATTTTAAAAGTTTGGAGTTTGAGAGATATGATTTCCTGATGTGCTTTATAGTTGTATAAACCAGTACTGAGTAATACTGAAGTTAAAGAAGTTTGGGGATTGTGAGAGACATTCCAATGGACGGGAGTATGAATAATATGAGCACTGAAAACCAGGAGTGTTAGTTTGAAATGGAATTACTTCTTTAACTAGTTCTACTTGAAATTACCCATGAATAATAAAATTATCTGAATTGAAACACTGTAGGATATGAGGTATAATGTACAAAGGGAGAGTTATGATAACCTTGAAATAATATTCTTTATTTATTTGCTTAAAAAATCTGAGTTATCCCTTACTTAAGTGTAAGTGGATTGTGAGGAATGTTGGAACTTTTTTTTCTGTACTGCTACTTGGTAGTGAATGTTGGATTCATGGAAATATGTTAGCGGACTTAAATACTTTAATTGGAAAGCTATGACTCTAAATAGCTTTGAGTTCAGAATTTGTTATATGGCTTTAAAATGAAATTGTGTGAAAGGACGTTAAATTGATTTGCCATTCATGGATTTATTTTTACCTCTTAAAATCTGGATAAATGCCAGTTGAATTCAGATGCTGTATTCTAATGACTTCACTTAGTTAACATTTGGAATAGAAGAATAGCACAAAGTACATCCGCAGCGGGTGGTGAAACATTATTAGCTGATAATGGCAGTGGGACAAGAGGTGTTTGGTTGAGTATCAGAATCTCCTGGAGTGCTTTTTCAAAGTGTACTTGTCCATCGGCTCAGCCCCAAGATGCTGGCATGTCCTCCTAGGGGAATCTGGGGAGTTGTGGTGGCAGAATATGTAGTTTGAAACCACTTTCTAGGGGCTTTTAGCTTACACAGTGTGTATATATGATAGATTTGGAATTAGATCTGGTATCTTCTTGAATTTTCTCCTCAAAATCTAAAGTCACTGTCTATTGTTATTTCCATCTTATGAAACTTTCATATAAGGCTGTAAGATACATAATTTACATAGCAAAGATAAATATGACCTTTCTGTAATTACGAAATAAACTAATAGTCTATGAAATTATTTACTGGTGTTAGCAGGCAAACTTTTCTTTCATTAGTGTAAAGCAAAAGTTCTGGGTCAGAATGGGCCATGTCAAGTTAAACTGTGTTTGAAATAACTACTGGAGTTGTGAATCTAGTTTCTAAGTAAGCTAAGTTTCTTTGCTGCTCTTTCCCACCTTCCTTTGTCATTCTCTCCCCTACCCCCCAATGGTAGGTACTCTCTTTAGAGTTGCCTTTCCCTCAGGCCTATCCAGCCAGCTTCTAAATTTCATCTTTTAAGCCGCTTTGCAGGTGCTCCCCTTGGAACATCATCTTTTTACCCCTGAGGAAGAAAGCAATAAGATTAAATTGTTACACACTGAGCAAGGCAGGAATAACTGAAATGAACTCTTCAAGGAGTTTGTTAAAACCAGTGGCTGACTCCCTAACGGGGGATAGCAGTTTATGAAAATTTGGCAACCAAATGGGGCACCAGCCTTGTATTTGGGTCCTATGCTGCACAGAGTGTAACTGCATAGTAGTAGGTTTAATGGATTTTAAAGGATTTATCATTGAAATTTGGATGCTCTTTTGTGAACAAACCAGGATTTGGGTGTGATACTTTGAAATTGAAGTGATTTTTTTTTTTCTGCCATTTATAACAATAAGCATTTTGCCTCTGAATTTTCACGTAATAGACTTGTATTTCACGTAACAAGGAATGAACTAGATTACATACATTTAAGTTCAACACATTTCATTAAGAATATGGATCAAGCATCAGATTTGTGAAAGATAATGTGCTGCGTTTTAGTGGGCAGTTAACGGTACTAGCTGGAGTGGATTAAGTTTGCAAACAGAAGATTCATTCTTAGCCCTTTGTAATGAATAAGGCAGTTACTCTTTCTTGTTCCCATTGTTTAACATGGAAGTGGATTCACTTGGAAATTTTGAGTGCTACTTTTCTACTGGTGGTGGTGATGATGGTAGTGTTTAGATTATTCGCCAATTAAGATTTTTGCCTCAGAGAGTGGTAATAATTAAATTCAGTAAGTGTTTATTGAAGGCTTATCATATGTCTGTTCTCATGCTGTTAGCTGCAGAGGACACAAAAATCTATAAGGTTACCTCTTTCCTCTGTGAGCTTGTAGAGTCAATTCTTAAACACATGGTATTTAAAACCCATGAAACACAGTGTAAAAACCTGTGCTGAAGTGTCTAATGTCCTATGAGTACTTTAACTGTTCTTGGCTATACTAAATGCATGGAGTGAACAGGATTTGGTAGATCATTTGGAAGGGAATACACTCAGCCATTCCCTATGTGTGTTTCCTTATTCTTTTTATAAATATTTATTTATGGAATGGAAGTTATGATTTCCAACTTAAATCTTTTCCTTTGAAACTTAAACACATTCCCTATTTCAGAAGTAATAGGCAGCACATTCCTTACAGAAATGATTTTTAGAACTTTTGCATTCTTTTCCCGATAGTCTCACCTTATTCTTCACTAGAGTAAACATTCTCAACACTTTTGGTCTTTTGTTTTAGCTCTTGTGTGTGTGAGACGATGTCCTCAGTTTCTATTTCAGTTCTTCTATAGATGTTTTAAATAGATATTTCCCTAAGATGTCTTAAATCTGGACCTAGAAAAATACCAAAGTAATATCTGATCTTTCCTGTGTAGTACATCCCTTATGTATAATTGTTGGTGACTTTTAGAAATGGTCAGATCGTTTCTTAATGGATAGGTTAATGTGTTTCATAGTGTCGTGGAAAGTTAGAATGGAATTAATAATAGAAAATGTAAAATCCAACTTCGAGATATGGAATGAGGGAGTGTTAGGAAGATGCTAATTTGAGATGTGGAATTATACCTTCATTCTCAGGAATTTCTCAGAACCAAGGAATTGAATTAAATTTATCTTAGATAAATCAAAGATAGAAAGGGTGACATTTAAAATTATTTTTTCTAGTAATTCAGAACATTTATTGAGCCCTTACTATGTGTCAGGAACAATGCAAATGTAATAAATACATAAAATGACTGGAGCTGATCAAGTCGGGAACCGGTGGTCGGTGGGAGGTGTACAGCCCATTAAGGTCACTTCTTAGGTCATTCTGCTCAACTCTGTTCTTGGATGATCTTTCTAAGATCATCACTGCAATCTTGTTAAGGAAGTCATGACTCTTTTTCTGTTTTTGGTAGCCTTATGTCCTTTGGATTGGTGTTCTTGAAACATAGCATATCTGAAGAAGGTTATTTTCCTAATTCCCAGCAAGATGAAATTGCTGGGTTAATGTTGGGATACATAATGCTATATTTTTCTGTGTGTTTTCTCAAGTTGCCTCGAGCTTTACAGAGCTGGAGTTCAAAGGAGAGTCACCAAGGGCAGCAGCGCTTCTCTGAGACTTACATGATAGTTGTTGAAAATGGGTTTCTTAGCATTCTCTCCCTTTTTGGGGCTCTGAGTTATTGTCAGGGGGTACACGAGGCCTTTTATTCAGGATGGTGTTCTGAGCATAGTTCTGAAATCCAAATTTCTGTCTTTGTGCAGCTTTCCCTTTCTCACAGTCCTGCTCAGTGCTTCTAAACTTGAATTTGCATATCAATCACCTGGGGACCTTTTTAAATGCATATTTCTTATTCAGTAGTTGTCTTGTAGGAAATAACCTTGTTGCAATGGTTAGCCTGCAAGTACACTACCAGCTATCCTGGAGGTATGGAATAGATAGGCTCAGCAACCAAATTAAAATGCTTGAATCACACGATTTATCAAATTAGTTTAAAACACACAGCCAGAAGCAAGAGGAAAGCAGTGGGGGGTAAGTTAACACACTTAAGGTGCAAAAGAGATTGGAAGGAAGGACCACACTACCTGAGTCCTGGGTACACAAAATTCATGTGTCCTGTCCCTCTCTCTTTCGTATCAGCCTTTCCCATTGATGGTGTGGTTGTGAGGACTAGAGTTGATATTTGAGCAAGAACTCCACAGACTCATGATGCCCTGGGCATCATACTTCCTGGGATACATACTTGCTGTATGGAAGAGAGTGGGGACAAGTACACTTAGATACAGCTGTAGCTTGGCCAGTTTGCCCGCTGATGAGCCATGGGTGTTATTTGCATTTCTTGGTTAGAGCACCTGTGGGTCCAGAATAGGATCATACTGGGTGGCTGATGTGGAGATGGCATAGCTGTCAGACCAGAGATGGTATGGTAATGACTTGGGCTTTCCACCCCTCTCTATCTACAAGTAAATCTCTTGTTTGTTCCACAATATTTTCTATTTTGGAATGTCTTACAGGTTACTAACTTACGTATTTTTAACATATCTTGTAACTTTTGTCTTGGCCTTACAAGCTCTCATTATCTATACTTAACTGAGTCTCTGAGTATTAGCTTACTTACCATCAGTGATTCTCACTTCTTAGAGTTTCATCCATTCCATTTGTTTTCTTGACCTTTATAACAGAATTTAATATTCTCAGGCAATATAGCAAACTCTCAAACAGTAGGTCTGGGGTGAGATTTTGCGTTTCTAACAAGCTGTCAAATTGGTGCTGATGCTGCTGGTCAACAGATCACTATTTGGAATATGATTTTGAAGTATAACCTTCTGGCTTCTGAAAGGGGCTTGTAACGACGAAATGTTGGGGAAGCTCACTTAACAGATTTGCTTTCCAGATGGGTCTGCTGTAGCTGGCTGTATGGGATAATATTCTTTGAAGATGAAACAGGTGTAAATTTGTAAAGTGCATGAAGCACTCTGTTTCTGGATACCAAAGTGGGTTATGAGCCCTAAATTCATAAGGAGTTTGGGTCATTAAAAAGTCATATCCTAGACTTGTTGTGTGGTCTAAGTTTTTAATTATAAAAGGACAGGAGGAGGAAGTTCTTGATAGACTCAGAAATTCCATTTCTCTCATTCTTTTGGAAGCCTAAATTTAAAAACTTCTAGAGAGAGTATAAGAAGCATCATCTTTTATATAGCTTGCTTTTATTTGGATAACATTTAAATTGAACTGCCTTTTAAAATTTGATGGTTTATAAATTATGGTTTATAACCAGGTAAATAAGTCAAATATTTTAATGTACTGTGTAAAATCAAATAATGAATAGTTATTGAATGACCCCTTTTCTAATACCGCGTGGGTCTACCTCTTTATTTTTTTCCACTGAACATTGGTCATTTAGTATTTAGAAGAGATTCTTTTGTACAGCAGACTATTATAGATGTTTGCTGGCATTTATTTGTAGTAGAAAGATTTAAAGTTTCTTGCTTTTTGTATCATCAACAGTATTTTTTCTTCCCCTCTAAATGTCCTCACAAAGGATGCTAGTGTTGGGGTAATGGACTTTAAAGACAAGAGGCTGAATTTGGGGGAAAATAACTTTCTATTATGTCATCCATACGTTGTTTAGTTTATTAATCCAGTCACATGCCAGTCAGCAATAATTTGATTTAAATCTCATCTGCATTAGTTTTTTTCTAACATCTTCTTCACCACTCAAAAAGAAAAAGGCTTCAGAATTTCTATAGAAAAATACAGTTAGATACAGGATAAATTCTGTATAAACAAAACAAATATTGTTAAACTCTGAATATCATTTCTTGATTTTTGTGCTGTTATCTAATTTACTTAATATTTTTTCTTAATTTCCTATGCTCTTCCTTTTTGAATCTATTTCATTTTTGTTCTTTTGCTTCATTATATTCTACAGTTTTCATTTTGAATAGAAAAATACTTTTCAAGTAATACTTCATATTTTTTCTTTCTGGTCACTTTAAAAAATTTCCCTGGTTCTAATATCTTCCTCTTGGTTTGTGACATAGAAACTTAAAGATGAAAAATACTTAAGGGTAATCTAGTGTAATTTCCCCACTCACTTCAGTTAGCCCTTCAATAGCATATTGCTGACAGATGATCATTCAGCTTCTGCTTGAATAATTCCACTTATGGGGAGTTTATTATTTTGCAAGGCAAAAGGAAAGTTAGAAGGAGGGACATGGTGTGTGTGTGTGCGCGCGCTCATATATTTGCTTATTTTCATTTGTTTTTAATTTGCAATTTTCTATTAAGATAAAATTCAAATAACATAAAATTCACCATCTTCAAGTGTACAATTCAGCGGTTTTCAGTATATTCACTATGTTGTGCAACCAGCACTATTATCTAATTCTAGAATATTTCCATCACCCTAGAAAGAAACCCTGTGCCTGATAGCAGTCACTCCTAATTCCCCTTCTTCCCACATCTTCTGGCAAACACTAATCTAGTTTCTGTCTCTGTGGATTTGCCTTTTCTGGACATTTCATATAAATGGGATCCGGGGCATGCTTTTTAAAGGGAGTGTAGGAGAGGCAATGAGTATGGCGTGAGATATGTTAAGATTTAAGATACCATGAGGGCAGCAGACCTTAGGAAGGTCTAGAGAGCAAGGATAAAGGAATTTTTGGATGGTGACATGGTCTTAAGATGAAGTGGCAATGTGGGGACAACAAATGCTGCCTGCCTGTTAATGCAGTTCATGGAGAGAAAGAAGACAGGAAGCTGAAGTAACAGCAGGATCCAGAAAGGGATGAGCATATTTGTTAACTGAGGAAGAATAGTGTACGGGGCAAAGAGGATGGTTAGAATCACTCCCTACCTTGGGACACTACACTTTTCTTCACATAATCTGAAATTGCTGTTGATGAAGCTAAGTGATTGCTTCAGCATAGTGTATCTTTAAAGGCACAAAAGCGCTAATGCCAATTTTCATCTTTACATTGGTCTTTTCTAGCATGCGGAGACCCTTGCCCTTTTGTAATGACCTGATGCTTATTTCCATCCTACTGCTCTTATGTTCTTGCTTTCATTATTCTTTTTTTTTTTTAATAAATTTATTTATTTATTTATTTATTTATTTTTGGGCTGTGTTGGGTCTTCGTTTCTGTGCGAGGGCTTTCTCCAGTTGCGGCGAGCGGGGGCCACTCCTCATCGCGGTGCGCGGGCCTCTCACTGTCGCGGCCTCTCCCGTTGCGGAGCACAGGCTCCAGACGCGCAGGCTCAGTAGTTGTGGCTCACGGGCCTAGCCGCTCCGCGGCATGTGGGATCTTCCCAGACCAGGGCTCGAACCCGTGTCCCCTGCATTGGCAGGCGGATTCCTAACCACTGTGCCACCAGGGAAGACCGCTTTCATTATTCTTTTATGTTGATTGGAATTGTTCATGGACAAACTTCACTCTTTATTTTAAAAATTCTCCTCCTCCTTCAGTACTTCAATATAGATTTTATATGCCATACTTGCTATTATCTATAATATAACCATGTATGAGATAAGTCATTTTGGGCAGGCACTTATTTAATTTATTACACATTGTCAACTGAAGTATATTATATACATCACTGTTAAATATTATTAACTGATAATGAAAGTAACACCAAAAGTTTCTTGATATTCTGTAAACTTGGACAAATCTACGTCTTGAGGCTTTGGTTTTCTTATTTGTAATTGAGGCTCTCTTACTTGTAATTTATCACTAAGACCTCTTCTCAGCTTTAACCTCTTGTTATCTTGATTATCTCTTAAACATATTTGTACAGTATCATTATCATAAATATTTGTGCTGTTATTTCGAAGGGAAAAATTTGAACATCTTTTGTTGAAATATCAAAATGAAGAAGTTATATTAAATTGCTCTTGGGAATGTTATATATGCTATAGATTATAGTAGAAACTTTAAGATGATTGAAAGATTAAATCCAACGGAGTACATTTTGATAGAGTGGCTTTTAGAGCAACTCGACTTTTGAAAGTGTGGCTTGAACTATATATTAAAACACCTTGCTGAGGAACCTAAGAATAAAGACAGAAATGTTTTGTAATATAGTTGCTGACATAGTAATTGCTTCACTCACTTTTGTTCTGGAAATAGCTTCACAGCACTGTTCAACATGATTGAGATATTGATAACCTTTTGCACGATTCCCAATTTTTTAGCCAAACTTGCTCTCTCTTTCTCAGGCCCCTATCCTTACAAAAAGGACAATGAAACAGGCAGAATATAAAGATATTTGGAAATTTTATATTTTAGGAGGACCACAGTCTTGTTGCTTATTTAATGTATTTCAGAGGGACTAAAAAAAGAGTTTGTACAGTCAAAACTATTCCATATATATTTATGTGTGAAGAAAAGTGGTTTTAAATGGACCGGCTCACAGACATGTTATCCTCTTTCTCTCTTTTTTTTTAAGTCAGATAATGAATGAGTTTTGTTCTGGGGAAAGCTAATCTTCCACATTATTTTCTGTGCCAGATGAAATACAGTGGGCTAGGTTGGGATACATAGTGGTTGAAAAGGGTCAGAAAGATAAACAGAATGGTGACCTGGGAGAGTCCAGGTGAGAGGCTTCCAGGGTAGGTATTTGGTGTTTCTCCCTTGATGCTTTTAGACTGGTATGACCCTGAGAAACTGCATGGCTTTGTGCCTTGAGTCTATCACGGTCCAGTGAGGGGGACCTTTCTCTTTCTTCCACTTCAGATCTCTCCTCCACAAGTTGCTTTTTACTTCTCTTCTTTCAGAACATATGTCAGGATAGAGCTTCGTGGAGGGTACATTCATACTGGAAAATTTGTCTAATCTTGATACAAGGATTTTAAATAGTACTCAAAGTGAAAGGTGCCTATTCAGGCTTTTGAAGAGTTTTCCTTCACTGTAAGGGACCTCAATAGAGGAGGGAGAAAAACAGGTTTATTGGTTGGTTTTTAAGATCTACTTGTGAGTCAGTGCTGTATTGATGGGTTCTTTTTACTAAGCACTTGTTTCAGATAAAATGGATGTGCAAAGTTGTTTTGTAAGAAAGAAACAGACATAAATTCACACTTTTCATTATGAATCAACTATTGTATATTTTTTAAAAGAACCCATTCCTAGAGATACAAACTTATTTATGTATAAAATAAGTAAGGAAGGAAGTTATATTGTACAGCACAGAGAAATATAGCCATTATTTTGTAATAACTTTAAATGGAGCACAATCTATAAAAATATTGAATCACTATGTTGTACACGTGAAACTAATGTAATACTGTAAATGAACTATACTTCAATAAAAAAAATTAAAAGAAAAGAAACCATTCCTCAGAGGAAAGGCAAAACTTACTATAGGGTGTTTGACTATCATCTTGTGCACCAGTATGTAAAACGTAATTATTATTATTATGTTTTGGCCGGGCTGCACGGCTTGCGGGATCTTAGCTCCCCAACCAGGGATCAAACCCATGCCCCCTGCAATGGAAGCATGGAGTTCTAACCACTGGACCGCCAGGAAATTCCCAGAACGTAATTATTTTTAAAAGTTTATTCTGTAGGTAGAATAATAAAATGCAGTAATTTAAGTTGTGCATCGGTTTTAACATATGAATGCCCAAAGCATACATTTCCTCTTAGAAATTTTAAGATTGAGCACTGAACATTAAAACAAACACACAAATCTTATGAAACATAAAAGCTGGACCAGAAATGAAAATCTATGATACAATAGGGAAAGCGGAATACAAGAATGATAATAATATAGATCAGGTCTTCATTGACATTTGATACATGTGCATAACACGTTATGTTTTGTTTCAATGTTAAATTAACGTCGAAAGGGAATTAACCCTATATTTTTTGGTCAGCATCTAGAATTATCTATGATTATTTATTTAGGATAGATTCCTAAAATATTTTAAAGCCTTTGATACACACAGCCTGAATTATTATTCAGAAAGGTTTTATTAGTTTATAATTAGCATTGCACTGGAATGGTTTTCTCACAATCCCTGTACTAGCACTTGGTGTTATATATATGCTTTATAGTTTTCAGCTTATTAGGTTTCTCATAATTTCTATGTATTATGTTGATTTATTGGTGAGGTTGAATGTTTTCTTGTGTTTATAGGCAATTTTTGGATATGAATTCTGGGTGTTGTTTACTGCCTTTTTTTGTCAATGATTGTTAGTAAGGAGTATATCAAAGTGTTATTTGTCTTGGTAGAAAGTTAAAAGAACTCACATATTCAATAATAGGGGAATGGTTAAATTCATTATTATATATATATATATATACACACACACACATATATATAGTGTAATAAGATAAAGCTGTTATAAATCATGTTTTCTAAAATTTTTAAAGATGAGAAATATTTTGCAATATACTATAGGATAAAAAGACTGGTTAAATATTTAATATGCATTTTTATCACAGTTTTAGTTTTAAAACTAAAAGACTGAGCAAAGACTGAAAGTGCATATAGCAAAATGTTAACTCTGGTAATTTCTGGATGCAGAGAATAAAGGTGATGTTTATAAAATTATTTTAATTTTTCTAGATTTACTAAATTTTCTACAATGATCATATATTACTTTAATTATAAAGAAAAAGAAACGGGGGACACTTTTGGAACGATCAGCAATAGCAACTCTTTTTTTTTTGTTTGTTTATTTTATTTATTTTTAATTTTTTGGCCGTGCCACGTGGCATGCAGGATCTTAGTTCCTCTGACCAGGGATGAAACCCACGTCCCCTGCAGTGGAAGCACAGAGTCTTAACCACTGGACCACCAGGGAAGTCCCTAACAGCTCTAAAGTTGACAAAAACTTTAAAAAAATACTGTCCGCGATTCTAATAATTAATTTTTAATGTAATTTTCTTTGGAGGTCAGTAGATCACAGAGAAAAATTTTGGGATATAAATTTATGGAATACTGAAGAAGGTGTTGGTTTAAGAAAATGAGTGAACTTTTGACAGTTGAATTCGTTAAGTGCATACTTTCTAATCCTTGGTAAAATTGATCCCATATTTGTGGCTAAGCTTGTAAGTATTATGTGGGGCAGGACTTTCTAATGAATTTTAAATTATGATGATAATACTTGCATAGGTGTTAGACATTTTCTTTGAGTTGCTGTTGTCTGTATGATATCCTAACGTGTTACTTAAAATGTGCTTTTAAAAACTGGGCATATATTCTGGATCTGGAGTGAAAAATATTTTAATGCAAAGTCTTACTCAAAATAATACATATTTGTTTAAAGAAAGCCTAAGAATTCTCCCTTGTGAGATCACGTCATTCTTTTGGGTCTATTAAATTATTGAGCCTTAACAGGCTTTGTCTTTCAGAAGCTGAGAGTAGAGATGTCAAGTTTAGTATCTTGCCTGTATGTAATCCTATGAAAACACTTGCATGCACTCAGTTAAAAATGGGATTTTGTGTCCTAGGTCTCCACAGCATCCTTTTGAATATGTTATCTAAAACACCAGCCAATATGTAGTTTCCTGTTGTTATTCTTAACAAAAGTTTTAGCTGAAAAGATTGATTTGATATATGATTAGAGTATATGGTAGTATATAATATTTTTAGTTAGCGTCAAAGGGTCGGTTACCCTCATGCACTGGATAGTGTTGCACCTATGAAAAGTTTTGGTAGACAATGCTGAAGTATATAAATGATAAGAAAAATATTTTTTTGCGGGGGCAGAGTTTTCTGAAATCAGAATTTTAAAGTGTTGCTTTTGGCCTAATTAGATCAGCTGATAAATCTTACAGTTTTAAGCAATTCCAGCATTTTATAAGTTCTGGTGAAGTCCTTTAAACTGCCTTACTATATAATCTGGTGCTGCATTATCATTTTTCATTAAGTATACTTAAACCTTACTGTGATATGGCTAATAAATTCTATTTGTACTTTATTGAATACTGAATTTATAATAGTACTACTTAGATATGTACTACATACATAATTGTAAGTATTTAAAGGAAAGAGGGCAGCATTATTAGGTACTCAACCAAGTTTGAGAGGAGACCTGTGTTTTTCCATTGCGGACTGTGATGCTTGTGGAATTTTTATATTGCTGGTTCCTTCTCTGAATAATGAGTTCTGTGAGTAATATATTTAAGGAACTAGAGAGCTCTCAGTAGATTGCTCCACTTGTAGAAGTAGCAATTAGAAGTTTTAGTTTGAAGTTACTTGGGTTTGGCACTTATTGTTTTGTGAAATTCTTACCCTTAATCTAGAAATGAATCACTGACTGAGTAGTTGATCCCTCTCACTGGAGGATGGTGGAAATAAGCTGTAAATATTGATACAAAATACTTTTTTAGTTGTCTTTTTTCCATGTCATGTATTTAATGTTTAGGTAATATATTAGTCAGGGTTCTCCAGAGAAACAGAACCAATATGATGTGTGTATGTGTGTATGTGTGTGTATAGATAGATATCGAGAGAGAGAGGGAGAAAGAGAAAAAGAGAAAGATAGAAATAGAAATGTTTAAGGATTTGGCTCACATGATTATGGAGGCTGGCAAGTCCAAGATCTGCAGGGTGGGCTGGTGGGCTGGAGACCCAGGGAAGAACTGATGTTGCAATTTAAGTCTAAAAGCTGTCAAAGTGGAGACCTAGGGAAGGACCCAGGCTAGAGACTCAGGGTGTAAGTTCAGAGGCTGTCTGCTGGAGAATTTCGTTTTGCTTAGGGGAAGTCAGTCTTGTTCTATTCAGGCCTTCAGCTGATTGGATGAGGCCCACCCACATTATGGAGGGCAAGCTGCTTTACTCAAAGTCAACCAGTTTAAATGTTAATCTCAATCAAAAATATCCTTTCAGGGACTTCCCTGGTGGCGCAGTGGTTTAGAATCTGCCTGCCAATGCAGGAGACACGGGTTCGAGCCCTGGTCCGGGAAGATCCCACATGCGGCAGAGCAACTAAGCCCGTGCGCCACAACTACTGAGCCTGCGCCCTAGAGCCCGCAAGCCACAACTACTGAGCCTGTGTGCCACAACTGTTGAAGCTCGCGTGCCTAGAGCCCATGCTCCGCAACAAGAGAAGCCACCGCATTGAGAAGCCCGTGCACCTCAACGAAGAGTAGCCCCCGCTTGCTGCAACTAGAGAAAGCCCATATGCACAGCAATGAAGACCCAATGCAGCCAAAAATAAATAAATAAATAAATAATTTAGGAAAAATATCCTTGCAGAAATATCCAGAATAATGTTTGACCAAGTATCTGGGCACCATGGCCCAGCCAAGTTGACACATAAAATTAACTATCACAATCAGGTTTTCTTATTTGGTTGTACCCTCTGAAGCTGTTTCAGGGGAAAAAACCCCTCAATTTCCCCACACACCTTAGTGGAAGAGTTGTTCTGCCCCTGTCATTCTTAGAAAACCTGCCAAAGGGGTTCTTCCTTTTGGGACAGTATGTAGCTAGTAGTAGCAATAGTAGTAGAAAAAAGACCACATGGTTTGGAATCAGACCTGGATTCAGATCCTGCTGACATATGATCTTCTTAAGAAAGTTTGTTTAAACTTTAAAGGCAGGGACTTTGTTTTATGGTTGTGTCTCCAGGACTGTCACACTGCCTGGCACATAGTAGGCACATAATCAGTGTTAGTAATCTTTGATGTCCGTCACCCATGCTCCTTCCCCTTTCCTGTTCACTCTCCCCACATCTGAAGGTCCAAGTTGGGATGATGGGATAATATTTGTACATGTATAATGATTGTATAATTTATTTATAGGTAAAATCCTTCAAGTTAGCAGTTATAAATGAAAGCTGAGTGATTCCATTACAGATTGTCATCTTTTCTGGCCCCTGCTCTGGCTTGCTGAAGCTGTTGTGCTCTCTTTCATTTGGAAAATCTCAGTCTATTGCCTGGTAAGATAATGACAGTTTATAAGTAACCAGAAGCAGTTATTAAAGTATGGTTGCATGAGATATGGCTGTGAAAGTTGAAGGGGGAGAGTATTCATTTTGCTTTAACTTTATTTCTGCTTTGAGTGGTTGCCCAAGCTTGTAATTAGTTGCAAGATAATATAAAAATTGGGCTCCATATGAAAGTTGTAAAGCTACTTATTTAGAAATTGCAGTAATTTGCCACATCTTTGGTAACTTGAGTCTGTGAATATATCTATATTCTTTCATGAAAATTATTGAAAATTTAATTAAAGAAGGCAGTTGAATTATTTCTTACAGTTTAGTCTCTTCCCCACCTTTTATTGCCTGACCTGTTTATTAAAATGTGGTTTCTTTCGTTCTTTTCAGTGATTAGAGAGGAATTACCTTTTTGGATCACTTCTACCCCCACCCCCTTGATACTGATTTTAGAAATGTCCTTGGTTTTAATTCCAGACCTAAGTCATAATTTTATACGTATTTTGGTAGCCAGTTGTCTCATTCTCTGATCAAGCTCTTGCTGAGTATGACTTTTATTTATCCAGAAAAACAGTTTTCCATTTTTCTTGGTGCTTTTAAGTAATTAGTAATAAACTACATGGGAACAAATAATCCAAGGTCTTCAAATCATATTTTTTGCCTGTATGTTGCTTGTATGTTTTCTCCATGAATTATGTTATGTGGAAGATGTCTAATAGTTGTTATTAGGCTAAAATATGAAATGGCTTTGCTTGTTCTTGTAAATTTGTTTATGTACAAAATGTATATCATTTTCCCCAGGCAGAAGTAGCTTTTAATGGCACTCTAAGAAAGAGAATTGCTAAGCTGTTTTCTGCATTTTTCTTTTTAAATAAAAATACAATAACTACTTTTTAGGGTTTATGTGCATTTCTGGAGGCACAAAAAAGTGTTCTGTAAAATTTACCTTTTAATGCTAGTGATGTTGTTAAGAATATATGAGAATATGAGAGTTCATCATGTTATGTGAATGAATTGAGTCAGTATGTCAAATGCTATGTTATTACTGGTGATGATATTCTTTGTTTTGAGATTAATATGATTATAACATTCTATAACTACTGTATGGGTGTAAGTCAAGGTTAATAAATCACTTAGTCAGCTGTTTATAAATAACGGGTTATGCTGCAGCTATTTAGAGAAGGATTGTATTCTGAATTGATTGGTAACAGTCAACAAACATTATTGAATATACTTAATATGTATTGAGCTTGGGCTCTGCTGTGTGGATATTGTGATAAATAAGCCCTTGCTCCTCAAGACATTTATAGTCTTGTGAAGGAGATAGAGAAGAAAACATTGAATGGTATTATAATGTATATAGGTATATACAGAAGGCAACCATTTATCATTTATTGTCCAAATGTGACTCTTTTCAGGATAAAAACGGGGTGAATAATAATTACACATATTTGAGAAATGGGATAGTCTGAGGGTATGTGTTTTTTTTTTTTTTAAATGAGAGCATAGACCATTGCTTAATCTTCTTTGTATTGTACAATGTCTAGGGTGCCCATTTAGTTTATTATCAGACTGGGACTCTTTTTAATAGTGAAATGAGTGCTGCCAATATTTATGCTGAGACAACAGGTGTAACCTAGGACTGACCCAAGGCAGCCAGTTCACATTGTCACCTACATATAACAGGGTGCAGAGGTGCTCCCGAGCAAGGTGCTCCTCTTTAGGAGGAGGGGTATCATAAGGGAGAGATTTTTAGAGGAAGTGATACGTGAAACTTTAAAGATGACTAAGAATTAGCTAGAGAAGGGGGACATCCTAAGTCCAGGGAAAAGCATGTTTGAGATAACTGCAAATAAATCAGAACAACTGGAGGAACAGTAGGGGTGTGTGTGTGTGTGTGTGTGTGTGTGTAGGGTAAGATTGTGGGCAGGTAGTATTTGTATACTAAGGCGTTGGAAATTAAATGCAAACTATGGGGAGTCATTGAAGAACTTTGAGGGATGGATGACCTCATCATTTTGCTGTAGCGCTTCCCTCCTATGAGTGGTTATGGAAGGTTGGAGGAAATTCATTGGTTCTCCATGCTTTCTCTTTCATTCCTTGTGTTCTTTCAGTAAACATTTATCTAAGAAGCTTTCAGCCAACTTCTATTTAACCTACTTTCTGGGCTAGCTGATGTTTTCCATTTGCTGGACAAACTGTGCTGACACACACAGTGTGAGTAATTCTGGCTCAAAGACTGTTCTTTAGAATGCCTCCACCATCATCCTGCCATATTGAGTTGTAGGCTAACTGCGAGTGGTTATGTACATTTCTTTTTTTTTTTTAAAGCTTGATGGTATTCACATTGCTTAATTTGTGTCATGCTTTATTTATTTATTTATTTATTTTATTTATTTATGGCTGTGTTGGGTCTTCGTTTCTGTGCGAGGGCTTTCTCTAGTTGTGGCAAGCGGGGGCCACTCTTCATCGCCGTGCGCGGGCCTCTCACTATCGCGGCCTCTTTTGTTACGGAGCACAGGCTCCAGAGGCGCAGGCTCAGTAATTGTGGCGCACGGGCCCAGCTGCTCCACGGCATGTGGGATCTTCCCAGACCAGGGCTCGAACCCGTGTCCCCTGCATTGGCAGGCAGATTCTCAACCACTGCGGCACCAGGGAAGCCTGGTTATGTACATTTCTAAACCTGTTTTTTTTGCCGACTTCTTGTCTTTCTAAATGTGTATTTAATTGAATATTATGTAAATTGAGGAAATATGAGTGTGAAAGAAAGTTTTTTTAAAAATAAAAATGTAAATTGAATTCTTTGGAAAGATTTGATAAAGGGATCACTTAAAAATCTTGCTGTTGAATTAAATGAGGGTGATATGGATGAATAAAACTGAACAAATAATCTAAAAAGATTGACTACTTCAGTTATTTTTCACGTGTTTTTAAGTTTTTGGTACACTTTAAGAAAGCCAAACTGGCCGTCATAGCCAGTGCATTATGCAGAAAGATAATGCTGATTGTTAATCTGCAGACCTAAACTCAAAGGGAAGGCCCTGGCCTGATATCCAGAGATTGGTGAATGATTGGCGAGCCACAATTACTGAGCCCACGTGCCTAGAGCACGTGTTCTGCAACAAGAGAAGCCACCTCAATGAGAAGCCCACACACCGCAACAAAGAGTAGCCCCGGTTCACCACAGCTAGAGAAAGCCCACACGGAGCAACAAAGACCCAATGCAGCCAAAAATAAACAAATTAAATAAATTAAAAAAAAAAAAAAAGAATAAGGGGTTAGACCTGATGAGAGTGGTGGGAGGCAGCATGATGGGGCAGGCCCACATTTTGGAGGAAGAGAGTTTGAGAAATAGTGCTTTGGAGAAATCTCCAACAAGATTAGAAAGATTTTAAGAAGTGTAAAGGTTTAACAACCTTCCTGGTGGGTTGGTAGATGAAGTACCAAACTGAGTAATTCTGAGGAAAGCTGGTGGTATTTATGGATTGAGACTGGGGGAGAGCTCTTCTAATCAGGGAAGGTAAGAGAGGTACAGAAATGTAAAGATATTGACAAATATTTATTTCTGATAAAGTAGGTTGGTATTATTGTACCATTTAAAATATGTAATAGTAAGTCACAGTTGTGTACAAGGTTGGTGGCAGATTTGGAATCAGATTGCAGGGCCTAAAAGAACCAGTGCCGTGCCTAGCTGTCAGTATATTGCAAGTTAAGCCTAGATTATTAATATATCTATCCAAGATAGTCAAGTATGCAGACTGCTGTTACCTTCTGTAGAATTACTTTGCATGGTCAGCTGGAAGTTTTTTTTTTTTTTTTTCCTTTGCAGATTTTTCTAGCTGTAGTATTTTGCCCTCTGGTATATTGAATCTGTAATGCTCCCAAACAAAGGCTCCAGAGTAATGTACATGAATATCATTCTAAGCAGTAGACCGAATTAGTATTTCTTTCAATCTTCATTTACATTGCAAAAATAAGTGCTCATCAGTAAGATGTTGTGTTTGTTTTCTTTTCTGAAGGCATGGTGAGGTTCAGGTGGTATTCTGGTGTAACTCCTAATATACTCTAGTATATTAGGAGTTGATTCTCCAGTTGATTTGAAGAATAACCTTTTGACAGGTCATTGTAAATTAAAATCTTTTTCCTATTGGTCTAATGTTTTAGGTGAGATTTTATTCCTGGAAACAGATGTCACCTTATAAAAATACTAAAATTAGTCATGAAAATGAATAGAGAGAACACACAATGTAAGTTTATGCAAATATTAGGCATATTAACCAACACTGTAATAATATAAATGTTCCTTTTTTTTTTTTTAATGATGTTGTTTTTTTTAAAAAATTAATTAATTAATTTATTTTTGGCTGTGTTGGGTCTTCGTTTCTGTGCGAGGGCTTTCTCTAGTTGTGGCAAGCGGGGGCCACTCCTCATCGCGGTGCGCGGGCCTCTCACTGTTGCGACCTCTCTTGTTGCGGAGCACAGGCTCCAGACGCGCAGGCTCAGTAGTTGTGGCTCACGGGCCTAGTTGCTCCGCAGCATGTGGGATCTTCCCAGACCAGGGCTCAAACCCGTGTCCCCTGCATTGGCAGGCAGATTCTCAACCACTGTGCCACCAGGGAAGCCCTAAATGTTCCTTTTAAGGGATTTTTCTGCATGAATTTGACTGACTGTGGGTTCTTAAAATACCGCTTCTATGTGTACGAATGTTTGCCTGTTAAGGTATTTGGATAGGAGTGGCTGTTTCCATGACTGTTTCTTCTTCAGGGAGTTTTTGCTGTTGAACCTACACTGACCTGGCTCTTGGCATTTACTTCATTTGAGGTGGGTGTTGGGCTGGGCATATCCAGTTTTAAGGACAAGTTTAGTTTTCTTTGCTGTTGTATAAAATAAGTTGGCAAATGCTTGTGCTTAAGCCTTTCTATCTCAGGAGTGGCTAGAGATAGTGCTACTTGCCGTTCTTTAGAAAGAATGGATTATGATTATGATTATTTTTAAACAAAGCAGTATTTACCAGCCTAAAGGCGCTTTGGATTTTGTATTGTTATATTTTGCCTTATGACCTTGTAAGTTATATCAACGAGATCGGATTGGTACCAACTCCATACTTGAATTCTCTGAAATGAAGATGCTGGACTAGATGATCTTTATATCTAGAAGTCCCTTGTAGCTATAAAATTTCAAGCCTTTATTATATAATTCTTAATTTGCTATGTAAATAGTCAGACCTCTTACTTTTGTAAATGTTGTTTTGAGGTGTGAATTTAGTGTTTATTAAGTTTATTAGAACTGAGGCAAAGTTTTGTAGAGCTAATTCTAGAGGTTAAATTTAGTCCTATGTTAAAATTGAGAGAATAAGTATTCATAGCATTTGACCTGGGAATTATAGGTAGGAGTGTTTGAGAGGAAGGGAAAGGGGAATGGTAGGACTCATCGTGACAGTTCATGAATTAAATTAACCACCTACTCTACCAATGATAATTTTGATACATCTTTTTTTATGCTGCTATTCATTTACAAAGATGGAGACAGAGATTCCGATCTACCTGGGACATATGCTTTGTCAGGAAAGGTAATAGGGTTTTGATTCATATACATTTTATGATTTGCTCTCCTGTGTGACTGGTATCACATAACTGTGAAACAGACAGTCAGGAATGCAGTATATATCTATAGAATAGCACTAAGTGAAGGAATATGTGACTATATGATTAATCATGAAAGAATTAACTTTGACTATAAAACACACACACACAGATTGGCTATATACATATATCCACATCTCTATGCATATGTATGTATATAGCATATATAGTGTCCTGTCATCATGTAGGAACATTTCAGTGCTTTAATTATTAAGAATAGTTACATTATCAAACTTCAAAACTGAAAGACATTCTCTGGGAACATAGTTTGCCATGATTACACTGTGGAAATGGGCAAATTTACAAGCAGATTAACAGAGAGAAGTTTATTATGGTTCAGGTTTTAACTGCAGGCTGCTCCAAGGTGAAGTTAAAATATTCTGAACCATTTGCAGAAATGCCACTGAAGCATGTAAAGTATCAAAGTGCTTAAGTCATCACTGAATTTAGGTAGACAGGCAGAGAGATCAGAATAGAACGTGAAGTGGGAGTCATTCTCCTCCCTTCTCTCAACTGTATTGCACACAGTGCCAGTGTGGCTCATGCTGTGTGCTTATATTTGAAAATCAGTGGGCTCAGGTCCTCTACCCTGAGGAACTCCGATGAGCTGAAGAGTAGCATCATAGGGCAAAGCAGTGAGGTATAGTGAGATTAGGGTACACGCAGCCTCCAGGTAAAGTCACCTGAGTAAAATTTAGTTTAATTACTTTGTCTCTATTCTGTAACCACCTAGGGATTTCTTCATAATTGAAGGAATATTCCTTACCACTTGAGGAAACATTTTTTATTCCTAGCCTCTGTAGGTTCTTGAGTATAAGTATGCTGTGCATTACCAGTGGATCAACAATCAAACAAGTGTTTGAGTGTTTGCTCAGCCTAACCCCTTAAATCTCTAGGATATTCATTTGTATTCTGTCTCACAACCTTCTTTTAAAGATCCTTTTGTTACTGTGCTTCAACCAAGTAATCTATGTGACTAGGAGCTCCTTAAGGGTGGGTAGCTCTGTGTCTTTGTAATTTTTTTGTCCCCACTGCCTATGGTACAAATTAGGTGTTCATTAATTAATTTTGAATGAGTGAAACTTTATAGCCATCTGCCCATAATTTAGTTCCAAGAACATATGTCATGATTTCCAGAGTTCTTAGGCATTAATTAGAATTACAAGTATATGGCGTTAGTGGTTTGGTTTCATAAAGAACTATATGCCTCTCATATGAACTGCTTTTTATAGAAAATTAGAGAAATAACAAAATCTTCTTTTTTCTTTTTGTCTATGTGGCAGGTGGGCTTCTTAGTTGTGGCTCATGGGCTCCTTAGTTGTGGCATGCAAACTCTTAGTTGTGGCATACATGTGAGATCTAGTTCCCTGACCAGGGATCGAAGCCACCCCCTGCATTGGGAGCGCAGAGTCTTATCCACTGCACCGCCAGGGAAGTCCCATTTTCTATCTGACTTTTGAGGAGATGAAGATATTCACGATATCTAATGGCCTGGTTCCTCAACCAGACCATTGGGTAACGTGGCCCTGATGATGGATATTAGTCTTACCTGTAAATTGGTATAGCATTTTGGATAGGTTGCCAAGCCATCTCATTTCTTTGTTTAATTTGCAGTAACTTTGAGAATTGGTTTTCTTTTATAGGTTGTAATATTGCATATACTTACTTGTTGAGTGTTTGCTTTGGGCATGGTGATATTTTAGACATCTCTCCATATGCTCACGGAGGGATTTGTTCTTCCCTTGCCATTATCCCAGCAAAATGATGACAGTGCTTATGGGAGGGGAGCAGATATCTGAGGTGTTATTTGTTTAAACGGCATATGTAACTTGTTAGCCAGTGGAGGAGGTGCTTTGAATTTCAAGCATCTTCTTACTGTACCCTTGTAGAAGTCAGGGTGTGCACAGAAGTGGTGTTTAAATTTCTTATTCATCTGGATTATGCTTTTTATTTAAAGTATTTATTGTGAAATATATTGCTTAGATTTTATATCGTCATAACTATTTTATGTGTAACTTTTATTTGTTTTTTCCCATTGCATTTATATTTTCAGCGTTTTCCTTTTATAAGGTGTAATTTTTCCCCTGTGAGAAAGTAATTGGAGCCCTTGAATCTGCTGTCTTTGTCTTTTGTTATGCATAAACATCATATGGTTGGAGTTGACACAATCAACTAATTTTTTCTTTTAACAAAACTAAGTTTGTGATTCTGTTTCAGCAACAGAAATTTAAATCTGGTTTTATTTCAGATGTAATCTGGTTGTAATTTTTGTGAGATTCAGATTCCCTAGTTGATATGTATCATTTTGTTATTAAATTGCCATTTTAAGGCTGCTTTCACCCATAAATCTCTTCATAGAATTCCCCACATTGCCATCACTTAATATTCAAATTTTTTGTCCTAAATTCTAGGGTTTTCCCTCTATGCTCTTTTTCATTAGATCCCTATTCTAGTAACATTTTCTGCTGTTTTCCATTTCATTTTATTTTGCTTACATAAACACATTGGTTTCTTACTTGAAAAAGAAGTATTTTAGATTTTTTTTTCTTTTTTTTTGGTAATTTTGTACATGGTATTACGCAGAGGATTTCAAGTGATTTACAAGAAGACAAAAACCCGAATAAAAATAGAGAATCAGGAATAAAGCAAAGAGGAGCCCAAATGTGGAGATTGTAAATCAGCAGAATTGGTTGCTCTGCTTGTGCTTCACATGTGAATCATAGTGGAAGGGAGGTATACTCAGTTACATGTTTCTGATATTAAGGACTAGCAGCATTTTTAACCTCAGAAGCAACAAAACTTTTGTTTTGTTTGTAAAGAAAAAGTTTTTACATGGGACACTATAATGACGATGATAATAAAAATACCTAACATTTACCATGCAAAGGCACTACTTATAGGGTTTTATCTGTGTTAATTCATTTAGTCCTTAGGATAGCCAGTCACTTTACAGCAGTGGAAGCCCAGAAACAGCACCCTTGAGCATGGAGCCTATGGTTTATGGGTGGACCCAGCAAGTGGTCAAGGTGGTCTTGCCCTGGAGACTATGCTCATTACTAGTAAAGGGCCTTTAGAATGGGCCCTTCATGATAAGCTGTCTTCTTTCTTTTTCTTTTATTTTTTTTAAAGAATCAATTTTATTTATTTATTTATTTTTGGTTGTGTTGGGTCTTCGTTGCTCCGTGCGTGCTTTCTCTAGTTGTGTCGAGCAGGGGCTACTCTTTGTTGCGGTGTGCGGGCTTCTCATTTTGGTGGCTTCTCTTGTTGCAGAGCACAGGCTCTAGGCATGTGGGCTTCAGTAGCTGTGGCACTCAGGCTCAGTAGTTGTGGTGCATGGGCTCAGTAGTTGTGGCGCACGGGCTCTAGAGCACAGGCTCAGTGGTTATGGCACATGGGCTTAGTTGCTCCACAGCATGTGGGATCTTCCCTGACCAGGGCTTGAACCCATGTCCCCTGCATTGGCAGGAGGATTCTTAACCACTGCGCCACCAGGGAAGTCCCCTTCTTTCTATTTTTTAATCCTATTTGGAAAATAGTTTTTCTATTAATGCTTTTAACTGAGTTTAGAACTGACTGCCATTGCATAGCATAATCAAAGTAAATTCAGGTTCTCAATTTGAGACAAATAAAACTCTAACATTGTTAGTTTTTCTTTGTTAATGTTATTTTATTGACTAGTCTTTGAAAAATTTCTGTGAAGAAGTTCATATTTAACAGATGGGGAACCAGAGGCAGAGTTAGGTCCATAAGATCAGGGTAAATTGAGAGATGACCCAGGAGTAATTTGGATGTAGAATTCTGTTTGAGCAACATTTTGGCCTTTTACTGGATGTACGTTTTATGTCCAGAGTAGAGCATCAGACCATTGATCATTCATGTGTCTTTCCTGTACCAGACTTACTGACAGCTCTGTAAGTATAATTGAGTCACAGCAGCACACCCTTAACAATTTAGACATCAAACACTTGCTTTGAACGTATAGACCTTTGTTTAATCTCCTCTTATGTGACCTTTCAAAATCTCTAACAAGTGGTATAAATTTGAGAGCTTCTCAGCATTAACTGCTGAGATCTATCCTGATTTTTATCATCCAAATGTTACCTCTCATGTTTATAAATTATTATTATTTTTTTGGTCAAAAAAATCTGGCCGGTGAATTCAGAACAGATTCAGTGAAGGGTTAAGAAAATACTGCAAGATGAGTACAGTCAGCAGTTCACAGTACGTTTGTATTCTGTTTAGCCTATTTTCTGAACCTTTGTCATTTGGGGGCCCCTTTTTTATTCTGGAGGTTATCTTTTTAAAATACGTTTATGTTTTGACAAACATCTATTAACAGCTTGTCAAACTAGCATTCCCCAGGATGCACATTGGTGAACCATGTCACAAATCTCAGCTCCATACCTGCAACCTAAAGTATGTTTATGTTTTGGAGTAGTGAATATAATTTTTGGGTTAGCAACAATTCTAACAGAATATCATGTAATAAAGTGTGAGAATAATAAATGCAGTGGTTTGAGCTTTACGACATGTAGACTGCATGCTCATAAATAATGTACTTTGTGTTTTCATACATTATGGAAGGGTCATTTTCATTGCCTGAAATTAGTCATCTTCAGTTCTCTTCTCTCTGCCAAGGTATGAGAGGATGATAAGGCTGAGCTACATTATTCGTTTCCATAGCCCTTCTTAGAACACTAGTGAGCAAGGGCGTTGTACAGTCTAGAGGCCAATAACAAGATGTGGTGGCATATCGCAAAGATGTGTTTTACTGGATATTAATTCTTTAGGGAGCACTGCAAAAAAATGGTTTTGTGGTTAAATATGTTCGGAAAACTTTATATCGTAGCTCCTTCTTAGAGAATCACAAGACTATCCATCCGCCTGTTCAAGGCTTCAAGGAGACTAACTGTCACATTTTTGAAAAGATTCTCTTCCCATCTTATTCTTTTTCATTTAGCATTTCATGGTATAATTTAGCGTTCCATGGCTGTGGAACACACTTTGGGAAAAATTGTTGTACAGTTTTTATTTTATTTTATTAAAAAAATGTATTTATTTTTGGCTGCATTGGGTCATCCTTGCTGCATGCAGGCTTTCTCTAGTTGTGGTGAGCGGGGGCTACTCTTCGTTGCGGTGCATGGGCTTCTCAATATGGTGGCTTCTCTTGTTGCGGAGCACAGGCTCTAGGCGCGTGGGCTTAAGTAGTTGTGGCACGTGGGCTCAGTAGTTGTGGCTCGCGGGCTCTAGAGCACAGGCTCAGTAGTTGTGGCGCACGGGCTTAGTTGCTCCGTGGCATGTGGGATCTTCCCCGACCAGGGCTCGAACCCGTGTCCCCTGCATTGGCAGGAGGGTTCTTAACCACTGTGCCACCAGGGAAGTCCCTGTTGTACAGTTTTTAAAACAGAATTTTTCTTTTAAATTGCGTTTCAAAGGTTCAGTTGCTCTTACTGCACTCCCCCAGTGATTATCCCAGAAATCTGAAATTTAATAATGATGTTGGGTTATAGTAAAGTGGTTTCAATTAATGAAAGTACTGCTATGATGAAGTAGTTTCAATTTTCGGTAAAGCTTGTTGCTATTTCATTTTAGAAACCAGGGATTTTGGATTTTAAATTTTCTTTTAATTACTGAATCAGTCTGGATTATAGCATGCTATATTTTCTGTCTCATGGTAACTATATTGCCATAAAATATAAGAAAATAAAAAACATTCTGTTTTCTTATTGTTTAAATAGTTGAAAAGAGTGAAGTAAATACTTCAGGCTCTGTTTACATCTGGAAAAGGAGATTTGAGTAGTAATCTCTTCCCCTAGAGTTAGACCATTTAGATAATTAAGCCTAAATTAAAGTAGTTTTCTTCAATAACTGGGTTTAAGTGTTGCTGTATGGGTACCAGAGAAGGCAGTGGACTTAGAATGAGGATACGTTTACACTTTCCCAGCTATATTCTCCTATTGGTAATCATTAGCTATGAGTGATCTTTTTATTAAGAACCTCAGTTTCCTCTTCTGGAAATGAAAGTCTTATTAGATGATCTTTTTAAGACTCTTCCAGCTCCTAAACTCATTTTCCTTTAATTCAATATCTAAACAAAAATTTCAGTTCTTATTCCTTTTTTTGCCTGGAAAAGCTTTTAACACCAAATCAGGCTTAGACCAATAACATTTTTTGTTTTTAATAATACTGGAGGTCCAGGAAAAAGGGATTCTCTGTTTTCATCCTATTATTTTCTATCTTATTTCATGCATTATCTTCTTTATTCTGTGGATTTGAATAGAACTGTCTTATTTGTGTAGGATGTATTTATGAAGGCTTATAAACAGGGAAACCTGAGCAAAGATCATATGAAAAAAAATCTTTGAAAGTACTTTAGCCTGAAATAATATTAAAAGTGTTTAATATTAATAAAATAATAAACTAAGTACAAAGAGAATGAAAAATATATATACATACACATATATTTATTTATTTCAAAGGATAACCTAGCAACTCAAAATAATTAAGAATTCTAAAATTACTGAGGGGAAATATCACCAAACATTAATTCTGTAATATGTTCAGTTTAATGAATGACCAGCCCACAGTTGCTTCCTTGACTTTGGGAAAATCATTTCTCCAGTTCTGAGACTCCTCAGTTCATATATATACTTCGACTTATCTGAATAAATTTACACATAGAAAAGTAAACATAAGATCACATTTTTTTTTTTGTCTTCATGTTTCTTTTTTCAATTAATAGTATGATAGTTAAAGCCATTATAATGTCATTACATGCCTGTGTATCATCATTTTTAATAGCTCCTTAGTATAGATGTTATAATTTATTATTTGTCCCCTATTGATGGATATTTGATTATTTCCAATTTTTCTCTTTGCTTCTATGAGTAATGCCCAGTTAACGTCTTGATGTATTTTGTGCACACGTGAGCGTTGTTGTGGGATAGATTCCTAGAAGTAGTGTTACTCAGAGTCCTTTCTTGTCCTCCAAACTGGGTTATGCCTATCTCTCCTAGGTGCCCCAAGCTCCCTGTGCATCCCTCTAGCACAGTGCTGGACCATATTTTATTGTAAGTATGAGGCTGTTCCCTTCACTAGATACTCTCAGGGGATAGAGGTTGTGATTTATTTATTGTTGTGTCCCTAGCACTGGGCACACAGTATTTAAAAATAAATTTGAGCTTAACTTGAAACTCGAAATCAGTATCCAACTCCTTTATTTTAAAGTCTTGACCTGTCTCTTACAGACTTCTTTAACTCTCCAGTAATTTCTTTCCATTGCATTTGGGTCATGACAACATAGCTCTCCTGATATTTGTAGCCATCATCATAAAGAGAAGCTCCCCTGCTCTTTGCAACTTAAGTTTCAGAAGCTTGGCATGACCCAGTTACACAGGCGTGGTTTCTTACAGAATGAAATGTTTTACAAGTCTCTTGAGATAATTCTCATAATTAGAAATCAAGGCATGAGAAGCCTTATGTAATATGCATTGTGGTAGAGTGAACAGAATACAGGTTTGGGCATCAGATGTTTGCACGCATCTTCTCTGTGGCACACTATAGTCATTTACTTAGGGCAAGTTTATTGATCTCTGTGAGACCCTGTTTCCTCATCTGTAAAAGGAAGATAGTATTATGTATTAAGATAGGGTAACCTCTTTAACCTATAAAAATGGATTCCTTTCTTAATCATCTAGACTTGTAGGTATGAATATAAACTATAAAATTGGAAAGAACTGAAGATGCTTGTACAAAAAGAAATAAACATTCCTTTTATTCAAAATATATTAAAAAAAAATAAGGTAGGGTGTTGGAAGGATTAAAGGAGGTCTTAAGTGTGAAATGCCTAACATGGGCCTTAGATATGATAGGCACTAGGGAAACGTTAGTTCCCTTCCCAGGCACCTTCAGAGTTTCCAGCCTTCAGGGGAACTGACCCAACAGCACATCCACCATAGTTTTTAACACCCTGGGATACTCTGGTAGAGTAGAAGATTGTTATAAGTGTGAGACGTATCAGAGATTTTAGACAATTACTGTCCATTTTTTTTTTTTTTTGCCATTCAGACATATACGGTACTTCCCCCAATTTTTTTTCTTGGTATGAATGTGTTGACTGTAGTGTTGCTGTCGTCACCAGGCGTTTACTACCGTTATGTCTTTCTTCTCTGTCATCCTCCTTAATGAGGTTCATTTGAAAAATTTCATTGACTGGTCCTGTTTCCAAGTGAGTTAGATTACATTTGTCAAAGGATCAGAAGTGGTCCTGGTTCTCATCATTCTTGATTAAACCCATTAAAAAAAATTTTATTGGAGTATAGTTGATTTACAGTGTTGTGTTAGTTTCAGATGTACAGCAAAGTGAGTGTTATACATTCAAACTCATTTTTAAACTAATCTGTAAGTTTCATCAGACCAATTTGTGAATAAACAGTAAAACTAGTTACAAGAGCATAAACTAGCAGAGATAGAATTGGTTGATTCTTCTCTAAGTAAGTTCTTTTTGGGGTACAAAAGTGAAATATGCCATGCTGTATGTAGCTCTGGGGATTAAAAGAGTTCTGACAGTATTTTTTTGTATAACCTCAGACAAGTATCATGATGTGAATACACTACCACTTTTTTTTTTTAAGGGAGAGATAAATGGTGATTTTCCCTCCAAACTGTGAAAAAAAGTATATGAATTTTATGAGCAAATTAAAAAAAACTTTAAAAAAAATTTTTATTTATTTATTTATTTATTTTTGTCTGTGTTGGGTCTTCGTTGCCGCACGTGGGTTTTCTCTAGTTGTGGTGAGCGAGAGCTACTCTTCGTTGCAGTGCATGGGCTTCTCATTGCGGTGGCTTCTCTTGTTTTGTAGCATGGGCTGTAGGCGTGTGGGCTTCTGTAGTTGTGGCACGCGGGCTGCGTAGTTGTGGCTCACGGCCTCTAGAGCTCAGTAGTTGTGGCGCACGGGCTTAGTTGCTCCGCAGCATGTGGGATCTTCCCGGACCAGGGCTCGAACCCATGTCCCCTGCATTGGCAGGCAGATTCTTAACCACTGCACCACCAGGGAAGCCCATATGAGCAAATGTTTTATTATTTTTTTGTTGGTAAAGGGATGCTAAACCAGAATTCATTGTGTGTGATGTAGATGAATCACTGAGAAAGCCTTGAGGTAAAGTAGCTAGGATGATGGATTTGGAGGGAGAAGATCAAGTTTGGGATTCAGCTCTGGAGCTTGCTAGTTGTGTAACTTTGTGTACATCTCTTCCCGGTCTCACTTTCTTCATCTAGAAAAGGGATAATACTTTTTCATAGTGTTGTTTTGGGAACTAAATAAGAGAATATGTGAAAGCACTTTCTAAACTTAAAAATTTTATCTACATTGATAAATTGAACTGTTACTATGCCAGCATCTACTGCAGTGCTGGTAAATAGTGGGCGTATATTAAATACTTGCTAAATAAATGAGCCAGGGGAAAATTAAGCTGGAACAGTTTCCTTCTTAACATAAACATTTAGGATCCATTTTTATTTTATTCCTTCTGTATGTTCCAAGTTAAGAAAAGAAATATTTACCTTCTAAAACACAGATATTTGGCAGAGATATGATTTTAATAATAATCATAATGAAGGACTACTCAATATTCCATTGGACTATACAGCACTTTAGTCAACAAAACAGATTGAGGATACAAATTACTTATGTTGTTAAACAGTTTACATAAGAAATAACTACTTATTGAATATACACTATGTACTTAGTATTTAATCATTTAGGTAAACATTGATTGGAGCCTATTATGTGTTCAAACCCAGGGAATTATATAGTGTTGTAGCAGGGACAAGATGAGCTAACCCAACCCTACAGCCTGCTAGATATACTCTGTCTCTTTACTTCCTACCTTATGTGGTCCTTGACCTGTCTTGGTTGCTGACTGCAAGCTCCACAAGTGCAGGGGTGTGTGTCACTCACTCCTGTACCACAAGTACTTGATATGGTGCCTAGGACGTAACAGCTGCTCAGTAAGTACTGTTGAGTGATGACTAGATGAAGGTCCTGATTTAGCAGTGTTTGTACAGGAAAGAACTTGAGCCATAACAGTCACAGTGGCTCACCTTAATTAAACCCTACGATGTGTCTTGTAAATGCTGAGTGATTTACAGGCAGTAACTCATTTCATACTCTCCTTATGCCTTGAGGAGACTACTGTTACTGTTCACATTTTATGTAGGGAGAATTGGCATCTTAGAGGGGTTAGATAATTTGCCTGATGTCTTGTAGCTGTCTCCTATTTCTTCCTTTCTCCCATTCAGGAGGATCAAGTATAGCATAACCTTTGCTTTTCCTTTTCTTCTCACTTCTGCTGAGTTAACTTGAGCTTAGCTTATTTCAGCCAGATGTGCAGTATCCTCCTTAATACTATTTCCATTCCCTTCTAACTCATTCCTACTTACTCTGAAGAGTCTCTCCCTCTCTTGGTCTGTGAGCCAAAGATGATGCTAATCATAGCTCATAAACATGAGATTGGGATTAATATTATCTTTGTAATAAAGGAAAAGGAAAGCTTCAAGTTTTAAAGTAAAATGAACCAGTTCTGTTAGCCTCTAGAGTTCTTGAAAATAATTAAAAGTCCAGTCTGAATCCCTCCAAATGTCTTCATCTACTTTATTATCTTTCTCTACTGAAACCAGCTTCTTTTCATGACCAGAATGCAAGATCAAAAAATGGATTATCATATACAAGATTTTTGGTAGATTCATAGAATTTGAAGATTGGAAATGGGCTTATTTTATTTTTTAGTTTGGGAAAAACCTTTTAAGAAAACTTAAAAAAGTAAGTTAGGAAACTGGAAGTTTTAGAGTATTAACTCTGCCCAGAGCACCTTGCCCAGCTCCCATCTTTCTGTAAGCCATAAAAAGTCTTTCCCAATGAAGAACATACCTCTTCCAGCAGCAGTGAAATCTGAGAACTGAAAAATTGAAGATTCATTATGCACACTGTCACTGTGGTTCTTCATTTTGCCAGAAAGCAATAAAGATAAGTATCTTCTACTTGATTTGATGATGTCTATGTGAAAGACCAACATTTTTTAAAAATTGAGAAATAACAGGACAGGCAGTAACATATAAGGACAAAAATAAAACGGAAGTAGAGAAAGTAAGAGGTTTTAAAAAAAGGCAGCAACCTTTAGAAGCTATTGCAGAGATCAGATGGGACAGACACTTTGAGGTAGTAACTAAGGGATGAAGCAGAGATGGGTTTTGCCATGAACAGGTGGCAGTGATGAGAGTGTGTGTGGGTAGTGAGACGGAGTGTATGTGAGCCAGTGTAGGTCACCTAAACCTCAGAGAAGATGTGGACGTTGGAATTATCTTTATGTGGATTTTTAGCCCTTGAAACTAGCGTCTGTACCCCCGCATATGCGACAGTATGATTTATGGATAATTTGAACCTCGTCAGTGCGCTTTTTAAGAAGGCATAGAAGTGTGTTTGCATATTTCAGAAAGGAGTTTAGCTAAAGGTTCCAGAAGTACAATTTGATACCTAATGGTCAAGCCGCAGTTAATTGGCAACTTACCCAACCCCGCACCTTTTTGTCCTAGGCTGACCAATGTCCCGGAATTAAAAGCCACTCGTATTTGGGGGGTCTGATAAGTTTTGTGGGCTGGCAGGTGTGGGAATCTAATTTTGATTTAAATCTTGATTTTTGTACAATTAAGTTTTAATATCTATACATCTTTAAAATCTTTAAAAAATCATCTTGATAAAAGTTGGGGTGCTATCTTTATTTTTAAAGTAGTCAAGGAAATGAGAAAACAAAATCATTGAATTTTTTAGCAAGACAGTATAGTTCATTGGAGAGAGCATCGACTTGGTTATGTAAGTTTCAGTTTTCACATCCTTGTTGTGATCTTGGGCTGAAGTTATTTTCTTTGATCCTCAGTTTCCTCACCTGAAAATAGGAAAAATTTCTGCCTCATACGGCTTTCTACGTTACATGAAATGTATATAAATGGCCTAGTTAGGGTTTGATACATAGATTCACTCAATAAATATTATTTTCCCCACTTCTGTCTTCTTTTCAGTAAGCTAGAATATTTCTCTCTGATTCTTAATCCCTGAACCAATCACTCAGAAGCCATAATAGCACAAAAGTCAGTTTCCCTAGGCTATAGACTTCCCTAAGAGTTTAATTTGAGCTTCAAATTAGTTCTCCTTCTGTATACTACATTAGGAAACAGGCACTTTCTTGACTTGGGTGGGAGCATGAAAAGAGTATGAACCTATCTAGGAATAAGTTAACAATTTCAGTTAAAAGGCAGTCATCAAAATTGAATAGTTCAGAACAGAGGCTGGTGAACTATGACCCCTGGGCCAAATCTAGACCTCTGTTTTTATAAATAAAGTTTTATAGAGCACAGCCACTCCTATTTTTTAAAGTGTTGTCTGTGACCGTTTTTACACTTTAAAGGCAGAATGAGTAGTTGCCAAAGAGATTGTATAGCCAGCAAACTCTAAAATATTTATTATCTGCTTTTTTTTCCAAAATAAATTTGCCAATCGCTGACTTAGAAGATTGTGATAGTTTCTTTCTTTCTTTCTTTTTTTTAGTTTTTTGTTTTAACATCTTTATTGGAGTATAATTGCTTTACATTGTTGTGTTAGTTGCTGCTGTATAACAAAGTGAATCAGCTATACGTATACATATATCCTCATATCCCCTCCCTCTTGCATCCCCCTCCCACCCTCCCTACCCTACCCCACCCCTCTAGGTGGTCACAAAGCACCGAGCTGATCTCCCTGTGCTATGCGGCTGCTTCCCACTAGCTAATCTATTTTACATTTGGTAGTGTATATATGTCAACGCTACTCTCTCACTTCGTCTCAGCATACCCTTCCCCCTCCCCGTGTCCTCAAGTCCATTCTCTATGTCTGTGTCTTTATTCCTGTCCTGTCCCTAGTTTATTCAGAACAATTTTTTTTTTTTTTTAGATTCCATATATGTGTGTTAGCATACGGTATTTGTTTTTCTCTTTCTGACTTACTTCACTCTGTATGACAGACTCTATGTCCATCCACCTCACTACAAATAACTCAATTTCACTTCTTTTTATGGTTGAGTAATATTCCATTGTATATATGTGCCACATCTTCTATATCGATTCATTTGTCGATGGACACTTAGGTTGCTTCTATGTCCTGGCTATTGTAAATGCTGCTGCAGTGAACATTGTGGTACATGACTCTTTTTGAATTATGGTTTTCTCAGGGTATATGCCCAGTACTGGGATTGCAGGGTCATATGGTAGTTCTATTTTTAGTTTTTTAGGGAACCTCCATACTGTTCTCCATAGTGGCTGTATCAATTTACATTCCCACCAACAGTGCAAGAGGGTTCCTTTTTCTCCACACCCTCTCCAGCATTTATTGTTTGTGGATTTTTTGATGATGGCCATTCTTACCAGTGTGAGATGATACCTCATTGTAGTTTTGATTTGCATTTCTCTACTGATTAGTGATGTTGAGCATCCTTTCATGTGTTTGTTGGCAATCTGTATATCTTCTTTGGAGAAACGTCTATTTAGCTCTTCTGCCCATTTTTGGATTGGGTTGTTTGTTTTTATAATATTGAGCTGCATGAGCTGCTTGTAAACTTTGGAGATTAATCCTTTGTCAGTTGCTTCATTTGCAAATATTTTCTCCCATTCTGAGGGTTATCTTTTCCTCTTGTTTATGGTTTCCTTTGCTGTGCAAAAGCTTTTAAGTTTCATTAGGTCCCATTTGTTTATTTTTGTTTTTATTTCCATTACTCTAGGAGGTGGATCAAAAAAGATCTTGCTGTGATTTATGTCAAAGAGTGTTCTGCCTATGTTTTCCTCTAAGAGTTTTATAGTGTCCGGTCTTACATTTAGGTCTCTAATCCATTTTGAGTTTATTTTTGTGTATGGTGTTAAGGAGTGTTCTAATTTCATTCTTTTACACGTAGCTGTCCAGTTTTCCCAGCACCACTTATTGAAAAGACTGTCTTTTCTCCATTGTATATCCTTGCCTCCTTTGTCATAGATTAGTTGACCATAGGTGCGTGGGTTTATCTCCGGGCTTTCTATCTTGTTCCATTGATCTATGTTTCTGTTTTTGTGCCAGTACCATATTGTCTTGATTACTGTAGCTTTGTAGTATAGTCTGAAGTCAGGGAGTCTGATTCCTCCAGCTCCGTTTTTTCCCCTCAAGACTGCTTTGGCTATTTGGGGTCTTTTGTGTCTCCATATGAATTTTAAGACTTTTTGTTCTAGTTCCTTAAAAAAATGCCGTTGGTAATTTGATAAGAATTGCATTGAATCTGTAGATTGCTTTGGGTAGTATAGTCATTTTCACAATATTGATTCTTCCAATCCAAGAACATGGTATATCTCTCCATCTGTTGGTATCATCTTTAATTTCTTTCATCAGTGTCTTATAGTTTTCTGCATACAGGTCTTTTATCCCCTTAGGTAGGTTTATTCCTAGGTATTTTATTCTTTTTGTTGCAATGGTAAATGAGAGTGTTTCCTTAATTTCTCTTTCAGATTTTTCATCATTAGTGTATAGGAATGCAAGAGATTTCTGTGAATTAATTTTGTATGCTGCTACTTTACCAAATTCATTGATTGGCTCTAGTAGTTTTTTGGTAGCATCTTTAAGATTCTCTATGTATAGTATCATGTCATCTGCAAACAATGACAGCTTTACTTCTTCTTTTCCAATTTTGATTCCTTTCATTTCTTTTTCTTCTCTGATTGCTGTGGCTAAAACTTCCAAAACTATGTTGAATAATAGTGGTGAGAGTGGGCAACCTTGTCTTGTTCCTGATCTTAGAGGAAATGGTTTCAGTTTTTCACCATTGAGAATGATGTTGGCTGTGGGTTTGTCATGTATGGCCTTTATGATGTTGATGTAAGTTCCCTCTATGCCTACTTTCTGGAGAGTTTTTATCATAAATGGGTGTTGAATTTTGTCAAAGGTTCTTTCTGCATCTATTGAGAGTATCATATGGTTTTTGTCCTTCAATTTGTTAATATGGTGTATCACATTGATTGATTTGCATATATTGAAGAATTGTTGCATTCCTGGGATAAACCCCACTTGATCATGGTGTATGATCCTTTTAATGTGCTGTTGGATTTTGTTTGCTATTATTTTGTTGAGGATTTTTGCATCTATGTTCATCAGTGATATTGGCCTGTAGTTTTCTTTTTTTGTGACATCTTTGTCTGGTTTTTGTATCAGGGTGACGGTGGCCTCGTAGACTGAGTTTGGGAGTGTTCCTCCCTCTGCTATATTTTGGAAGAGTTTGCAAAGGATAGGTGTTAGCTCTTCTCTAAATGTTTGCTAGAATTCGCCTGTGAAGCCATTTGGTCCTGGGCATTTGTTTGTTGGAAGATTTTAACCACAGTTTCAATTTCAGTGCTTGTGATTGTTCTGCTTATATTTTCTATTTCTTCCTGGTTGGTCTAGGAAGGTTGTGCTTTTCTAAGAATTTGTCCATTTCTCCCAGGTTGTCCATTTTATTGGCATATAGTTGCTCGTAGTAATCTCTCATGATCCTTTGTATTTCTGCAGTGTCAGTTGTTACTTCTCCGTTTTCCTTTCTAATTCTATTGATTTTTGCCTTCTCCCTTTTTTTCTTGATGAGTCTGGCTAATGGTTTATCAATTTTTTTTATCTTCTCAAAGAACCAGATTTTAGTTTTATTGATCTTTGGTATCGTTTCCTTCATTTCTTTTTTGTTTATTTTGTATCTGATCTTTATGATTTCTTCCCTTCTGCTAACTTTAGGGTTTTTTTGTTCTTCTTTCTCTACTTGGTTTAGGTGTAAGGTTAGGTTGTTTATTTGAGATGTTTCTTGTTTCTTGAGGTAGGATTGTATTGCTATAAACTTCCCTCTTAGAACTGCTTTTGCTGCATCCCATAGATTTTGGGTCATCGTGTTTTCATTGTCATTTGTTTCTAGGTATTTTTTGGTTTCCTCTTTGATTTCTTCAGTGATCTCTTGCTTATTTAGTAACGTATTGTTTAGCCTCCATGTGTTTGTATTTTTTACAGTTTTTTTCCTGTAATTGATATCTAGTCTCATAGTGTTGTGGTTGGAAAAGATACTTGATACGATTTCAATTTTCGTAAATTTACCAGGGCTTGATTTGTGACCAAAGATATGACCTATCCTGGAGAATGTTCCATGAGCCCTTGAGAAGAAAGTGTATTCTATTGTTTTTGGATGAAATGTCTTATAAATATCAATTAAGTCCATCTTGTTTAATGTATCATTTAAAGCTTGTGTTTCCTTATTTATTTTCATTTTGGTTGATCTGTCCATTGGTGAAAGTGGGGTGTTAAAGTCTCCTACTATTATTGTGTTACTGTTGATTTCCCCTTTTATGGCTGTTAGCAGTTGCCTTATGTATTGAGATGCTCCCATGTTGGGTGCATAAATATTTACAATTATATCTTCTTTTTGGATTGATCCCTTGATCATTATGTAGTGTCCTTCTTTGTCTCTTGTAATAGTCGTTATTTTAAAGTCTATTTTGTCTGATATGAGATTTGCTACTCTAGCTTTCTTTTGATTTCCATTTGCATGGAATATGTTTTTCCAGCAACACTCTTTCAGTCTGTATGTGTCTCTAGGTCTGAAGTGGGTCTCTTGTAGACAGCATATATATGGGTCTTGTTTTTGTGTCCATTCAGCCAGTCTATGTCTTTTGGTTGGAGCATTTAATCCATTTACATTTAAGGTAATTATCAATATGTATGTTCCTATTACCATTTTCTTAATTGTTTTGGGTTTGTTATTGTAGGTCTTTTCCTTCTCTTGTATTTACTGCGTAGAGAAGTTCCTTTAGCATTTGTTGTAAAGCTGGTTTGGTGGTGCTGAATTCTCTTAGCTTTTGCTTGTCTGTAAAGGTTTTAATTTCTCTGTCGAATCTGAATGAGATCTTTGCTGGGTAGAGTAATCTTCGTTGTAGGTTTTTCCCTTTCATCACTTTAAATATGTCTTGCCAGTCCCTTCTGGCTTGCAGAGTTTCTGCTGAAAGATCAGCTGTTAACCTTATGGGGATTCCCTTGTATGCTATTTGTTGCTTTTCCCTTGCTGCTTTCAATATTTTTTCTTTGTATTTAATTTTTGATAGTTTGATTAATATGTGTCTGGCGTGTTTCTCCTTGGATTTATCCTGTATGGGACTCTCTGCACTTCCTGGACTTGATTGACTATTTCATTTCCCATATTAGGGAAGTTTCCAACTATAATCTCTTCAAATATTTTTTCAGTCTCTTTACTTTTTCTCTTCTTCTTCTAGGACCCCTATAATTCGAATGTTGGTGCATTTAATTGTCCCAGAAGTCTCTGAGACTGTCTGCAGTTCCTTTCATTCTTTTTTCTTTATTCTGCTCTGCAGTAGTTATTTCCACTATTTTATCTTACAGGTCAGTTATCCATTCTTCTCCCTCAGTTATTCTGCTATGGATTCCTTCTAGAGAATTTTTCATTTCATTTATTGTGTTGTTCGTGTTTTTTTGTTTGCTCTTTAGTTCTTCTAGGTCCTTGTTAAACGTTGCTTGTATTTTCTCCATTCTATTTCCAAGATTTTGGATCATCTTCACTATCATTACTCTGAATTCTTTTTCAGGTAGACTGCCTATTTTCTCTTCATTTGTTTGGTCTGGTGGGTTTTTACTTTGCTACTTCATCTGCTGTGTATTTCTCTGTCTTCTTGTTTTTCTTAACTTACTATGTTTGGGGTCTCTTTTTCTCCGGCTGCCGGTTCATAGTTCCTGTTGTTTTTGGTGTCTGCCCCCAGTGGGTAAGGTTGTTTCAGTGGGTTGTGTAGGCTTGCTGGTGGAGGGGACTGGTGCCTGTGTTCTGGTGGATGAGGCTGGATCTTGTCTTTCTGGCGGGCAGGATCGCATTAGGTGGTATGTTTTGGGGTATCTGTGACCTTAGTATGATTTTAGGCAGCCTCTCTGCTAATGGGTGGTGTTGTGTTCCTGTCTTGCTAGTTGTTTAGCATGGGGTTTCCAGCACTGGAGCTTGCTGGTCTTTGAGTGGAGCTGGGTCTTTGCGTTGAGATGGAGATCTCTGGGAGAGCTCTCACCGATTGATATTAGGTGAGGCCAGCAGATCTCTGGTGGACCAATGTCCTGAACTTGGCTCTCCCACCGCAGAGGCTCAGGCCTGATACCCGGCCGGAACACAAGACCCTGCCAGCCTCATGGCCTGGCTACCTCCATCACCACGGGAGCCTTTTCCTGGCAGAAGCACCTCTGTGCGCCATCTCTGAGGGCTGCTGCCCGTCTTGGCCCCAGCCTAGCAGCCCCTTAGCACCCGGGAAGTGGATCACGTAGCCCCATCGGCGGCTCAGATCTGCTCCAGCCGCTCGCGGGCACCTCCGTTATAGTTTCTTTAGGTGAATGTTTCCTGACAAACTTTGTTTGAAATATTCATGTTTGAATAACTGTTAATTTTCTCATTAAAAAACCCATCTCATAACTTCTGAGATTTTGCTACACTGAGTCTGGGTGAGCTAAAATATGATCTAGAATTAATAGATCTCATTATTTCACTATTCTTGGACTAATTAGGTGTTTTGGGTAGAACATGTGGTTTTTAATTATCATTTTTTTAAGATTTATTTGTTATTCATTTATTTATTTAATTTATTTTTGGCCTCTTGGGGTCTTAGTTGTGGCATGCGGGATCTTCGTTGAGGCATGCGGGATGTTTCTTTGTAGTGCGCAGGCTTCTCTGTAATTGTGGCGTGCGGGTTTTCTCTTCTCTAGTTGTGGCGCGCATGTTCCAGGGCACGTGGGCTTTGTAGTTTGCTGCACACGGGCTCTAGTTGAGGCGCACAAGCTCAGTAGTTTTGGCACGTGGGCTTAGTTGCTCTGCGGCATGTGGGATCTTAGTTTGTGACCAGGTATCGAACCCACGTCCCCTGCATTGTAAAGCAGATTTTCTACCAGTGGACCACCAGGGAAGTCCCGTAGTTTTTATTATTAATAATTCATGTTTTTTCCCAAAATATCAGTACACTTGTTTCCCGGTTAGTTAAACTTAGTAAACTGCTGAGTAAAATAGTTTCATAAGCATTTTTATTATCTAGACATCTGTTTTTGGAAGTAAAGGTTTTGTCTGTATCTACTTCATCTAATAATGTATTTTGAACTGTCATGGTACAAGGCAGTGTGGTAGACCCTGGGGAGTAGAAGTGGGGTGGAGATAAAATATATTGAGTATGTTTTAGACTCAAAGGTAGGCCCTTGTCCATATTGACATTTTAAAAGATAGGTCTATGAATTATCATCATTTCTATGCATGGTAGATAGTGACAGCTTAAAAAAGAGGTTAGAGTCATGTGTTGAGAATTCAGATCTCTTGCAGTGGGATATGATTATGACAGAATCAGGGAAGGCCAAATTGTGACTTGCATTTTTGCAAAACTGGAATATTTGTTTCTTAAATGTTGTCAGTTTGCTTATTTCTGAGTTTGTTCCCTTTGTTTGTAAAATGCTTACCTCCATCCAATCATCTCTATGAGCGTCTGGCCTGTATTCCAAGTCTGTTTCCAACAACACTTCTTCATTAAACCAGTTCAGGCTTCCCTGCCCTCCCACCCAACACATATACCCTCTTTGATCACCTGCCCCTTTGTATCTCTCTATGACATTTAAATGAAATAATGTTGGGTGTTATCAACATTGTGTCCTTTACACACTTACTAAACATTTAACATATAATTAGTGAAGTACTTTGTGCCTATAGTAGAAATGTGCTCCATTAAAAAAAAAAAAAGATTATTACTACTGTTCCTTGGAGTTGATTTATTGTTCTTTAGATCAGCTAATTTTTACTCAAGGGGGAAGAGGGCCCCCCATATCCTAAACTTGCAGTTGTAGTTAAACTTTGACTAAAACCAGAGTGATGACCTTGTGATCAAAGACATTTTTTTTGATAGATTTGTTTATTTGTAGAAATCCCAATCCTTTTCCAGAGCAGTTTCTTTAGTCGCCACTTTTTGTGTACTTTGTTGGGCTCTGATTCTTGTTCTCAAAACAGCAGATTGACTGGATTTTGTATTCTGGTTACATCTGAAGAGGATTTTGAGAGCAACTGTAGAATTTTAATTGAATTCTGTTATTTCAGAGCATTGGGGATAAGGCTTTTCAGGTGTATGGCTAATTAGATTCCAAGGAGTCAAAGAGTTGAAATTCTTTTTTTTTTTTTTAATTATTATTTATTTATTTATTTATTTATTATTTATTTTTGGCTGTGTTGGGTCTTCGTTTCTGTGCGTGGGCTTTCTCAAGTTGTGGCAAGTGGGGGCCACTCTTCATCGCGGTGCGCGGGCCTCTCATTGTCACGGCCTCTCTTGTTGCGGAGCACAAGCTCCGGACACGTAGGCTCAGTAGTTGTGGCTCACGGGCCTAGTTGCTCCGCGGCATGTGGGATCTTCCCAGACCAGGGCTCGAACCCGTGTCCCCTGCATTGGCAGGCAGATTCTCAACCACTGTGCCACCAGGGAAGCCCAAAAATGTTGAAATTCTTAATCAAATTTTGGATTCTAAGTCTAGAATCTCCACCCAGTGGGTTTTAGAGGATGGTCTATGATGTCTTAACTTTCATAAGATACACATGTATGTTGAAAAATCAGTAGGATGATAGTAAAAGCGTTTAGGTCAGGTCCCCCAGCTCTTTGCAAGCTTAAGTAACCTGTTGTAAGTTACTTAACCTCTTGTGCTTTTCTTTCCTCTTACAAAACGATGATGATTATACCTTCTGAAATGGAGATTGTGAGGCTTATTTTCATGACATATATAAAAAACAGGGATTCTTAAGGTCAAATGAACATAGTGAGGGTAATCTGGATAATTTTAAGGGGGTGGAGGGACGTATTTAGGGAGGGTGTCTAAATTTAAATTGATTCATTGTACTTGTTCCAATTCACTGATAAATTGCCAATTTTTTATTTTGTTTTGTATGAAATTGGCATAAAACTGCCATTTTAGTCACTTCATATTTATGCCCAGTTCACAAACATCCTCTTGCTGTTTAGTCACAGTGAGAAGACGATTACATTCTATTCAAGTATATCAATTGAAATAGGCTAAAAAATTTATGAACATATGTTTTGAAATTTGGAAATGTTGGAAGAAAAGAATTAGCAAAGATGTAAATATGTTTTGTTAAAACAGTTTACATCTGTTAAATATTTTCTTAGTAATCTGCTTGACATGCACAAAGCAGTATAAATAGAAGTGAAAGAACTTGTTGACAAAGAGGTTTGCATGAATACAGAATTTAGTTTTTGGATTTTGTTTCATTAGTCTGAATATTAATTTTAAATTATTTTACTAGATTGGTGGCTTCCATAGCATTAATTCTGGGAACTTGCAGTCATCAGAAATCTAATACAATGCTAAGAAGGTACAGAGATTCTTAAAAAAGTTTAAAATTACACATGAAAAAGATGTATTGAGACTCTTCTCAAACTAAAGTGATACCTGCACTCTAGCAAAGTTCTTACAGCTCCTTTTCCCCTCTAGAACTAGCACTCTAAAGCTCTCTGGGAATACCCTGGGTAACTTACACCTTAATGATCCTTAGAAAACACTGGCCTTAAATCCTTAAATACTAAGGAAGAATAGTAAAAAAATGTTTTTTAAAAGAGAGAAACATATTACAAGGTTTACCTATCTATTTCCGGTTTTGATTAGAGTGAGTAGATCCAACACAAAGGGATTGGGCCTGTTTGAGAGCTTTGCTCAATTTAGATGGGGCAAATTCAAGGGCTAGCATTTACCTTTGGTAGTTTGTGTCTAATTCTCCTGAAATTCTCAGTTGTTCTTTTGCTTCTACCCCTGCCACAAACTTTCACCATTTACCCACTGATACAAGAAGGACAGGGAGCAATAAAGGGTGAATTTCAGGAGGCCCATTTGGTTCAGTGGTTATATTAAGAAGGGTAGTATTCAGATTCTTGCTAGTTCTGACTCTGGTTGGAAGTATGAAGCTGGGAATGGGACACCTTGCAGGTTAGCTCAAGGAAGGTCCTCAGAATAGGGGTGAATGCTGTGGCTCTCAAATAGAACAAGAATGGGATTTACCCAAAATAAAAGGTAACTATGACTTATTTTAGGGATTTTGAGGTCTCTGTTAGGCCAGTTAGTGGCTTAGACTTAGTGGTGGGAATTCATTGAAGTGTGCTGATGTCTATAATGACAGAAGTATAAAAGGAACACACAGCTCTGGAATGTTTCCTAATAGGGTAGGAGCCTCATCTGGGGACTGGTGGGGTGGTGATGGGGGAAACAAGTTTAGAGAGAGCCTTAGAGTAAGGTAAACCACAGGGTATCATTTTGGGGTCATTTGCTCCTCTCTCCACTGGGGTACTTCTCTACTAAGATTTTTATGGTTCATGCTTCAAAATGACATGTGTTGCCTCTCCCTAGTCAAAATTCCTATTCTTTTAAGAGGTACCCCCCCCCCACCCCGCCGCCTTTTTTTAAAGCAGGAATTCTCAAACATTTTGGTGTCAAGACTCCTTTACACAAAATTTATTGAAAACCCCAAAATGTTTTTGTCTGGGTGGATCATATCTATTGTACAATGAATTAAGTTTCTATGGAAAGTATTTGTCTCTACTGTTTCACCTTTGTTCACTTATCTCCAATCATTTATACCTTTTTAAAAAAATATCAAATTTGACTTAAGAAGATAGACTGAGTGAGGTTTCTATTGTCATTTTTGGAGCATGAATAGTGGATATTGGAAGTTTTACAGTTTTACATTTCATATAGTTCAGTGTATTCAGAGAGCTGATGGCCAACCCAGGGATAATGGACTAGGCCAGCTTTCTGATATTCATTGCTATGTAAGTAGAGTTCTGTTTCTGGGGTCTCTTTTCTGATCTGATGATTGATTTGTCTTTATTTCTACATCAATCACAAACTTATTTTGTCACATTCTGTACGTTTCGATATCAGATATTCAAGTTCCCCTACCTTGTTCATTAAGAGTGGCTTTGCTCTTCTTAGCCCTTTGCTATTCTGTATAATTTTAGAAGCAGCTTGTGAAATTCCTCAAAAATCTTTTTTCCATTTTAATTGAAATTTCATTGAATCTGTACATCAGGTTTGAGAGAATTTTTGTATTTTCTAGTCTGGCTATGGAGATTTTTGTATTTTCTGGTGTGGCTAGGGAAAGTTATATGGCTATACCTTTCTGTTTCTTTGGGTCTTCTTTAGTATCTTTGTAAGTTTTGTAAGTTATTGTGTAACTTTCATTTAAAATTTTTTGTTGCTGTTGTAAATGGTATTTTTTTTTATCTATGAATTGAAAGGCAATTGATTTTTAGTATTGTTCTTAATGTCTGGTGACCTTCTGAATTATTATTAATTATAAAAATTTGCTTGTAGATTATTTGGGTTTTCTAAAAAGATGATCATATAATAGCTTAATAATGATAGTTTATTTCTTCTTTTCTAAGCCTATACCTTTGTCTTTTTTTTGTCTCACTTGGACCCGCTTCAAATATTGACCAGAGGTGGTGGTAGTGGACTTTTTTGTCTTGTTCCTGATTTTAATGGAAGTTATTTTAATATTTTATTATTACATATACTGTTTATTATAATTTTTTGATATCATTTATCAGGTTAAGAAAGCTTTGTTCAATTGCCATATTTTTGGCATTTTGCTTTTTAAATCTTGAATAGATATTGAATTTCATTGAATTCTTTTTTTCTGTATCTGTTTGCATGATCATATAAGACTTATTATATTAATAGGTGTTTTTGGTGTTAAACCACTCTTGAATCTCTGGGATAAATTTGGGATAAATTTAACTTTGTTGTATTTTATATTTTTTATTCACTGATTAATTTTATTTGCTAATATTTTATTCAGGACATTTGCATCAGTGTTTGTGAGTGAGATAGGACTCATAATTTTCCTTCCTTCTACTGTCCTTGCTCGGTTTTGGTAATAACAGTGTACCAGTCTCACACACGACTTGGGGAGTGGTTCCTCTGCTATTTTCTGAAATGGTTTGTGTAATGCTGGATTGACCTCTTCCTTCAGTGTTTGATTCAGTTTTCTGTAAGACCGTATAGGCATTTTCTTTTGTTTGTGAGAAGATTTAAAATTTTCATTCAGTATCTTTAAAGATTATAGCACTGTTATGTTTAATGCCATTTTTGAGTCAATTTTGGTAGGTTATATTTTTTAGGGAATTGCCCATTTTGTCCTAGTTTTCAAAATTATTACCATAAAGTTATTTATAATATTCTCTCTCTTTTTTTTACATTTCTGCTCTATCTATAGTTCCTAATATTGTTAACATATCTTATTAATTTATTACAGAAGTATGCCATTTTTAATCTTTTCAAAAGAACCAACTTTTGTTTCTGTTGATCTTCTCTGTTAATTTTTTGTTTTATTAATTTCTAGTTTTTTTCTTCCATTTTCCTCTTTTTGGGTGTTCTTTTTGTAAATTCTTAGTTTGATGTTTAGCTCATTAATTTTCAGCCTTTCTGAAACAAGATTTTAAGACTAAAATACAAGATTTTAAGACTAAATTTTACTTTGTGTACTGCTTTAGCTAAATCTAACAAATTTTTATATTCATATGTTTTCATTATTCATTTTAAAGTATTTTCTGATTTCTATAGTGATTACTCTTTTACCTACGATTTATTTAAGTGTGTTTTAAAATTTCCTAATGCATGCCTCCCATTTATGTTTTTATTATTTATTTTGAACTTAACTTGCGTTATGATCATACAGTATGGTCTATATGATACAGATTTTTTTTTTTTAATTAAAAGTGGCTTCAAGGCTTAGTTATGATCAGTTTTTGTAGCCATTTCCTGTGTGCTTGAAAGGCCTCCATTTCATGACAACAGTTTTCTATATATGCACATTAACTCAAGTTTGATACTTATGTTGTTGAATTTTATATCTTTGTTAAGCGTTTTATTAGCTTTATGTATTAGTAGTGAGAGAATTGTGTTTTCTCACTGACAGTTTTTTAGTTTACGTATTTTGAAGCTAGTTTTAAGTATATACAAGTTCAGAGTTGTTACACTTTATAATTTTTAAATCAGTCTTTATGTATCATTATATGTCATTTTGTTATTTCTGCTTAAGGTATTCTATCTCTGATATAAATATATAGCTATATCAGCTTTCTTTTGTAGACCTAGTAATCTTGTTTTATCTTTTTACTTGCAGACTTTTTTGTCCTTATGCTTTTTAGGCATTTTTTATGAAAAACATAGCATTGGAATTTTAAAAAATCAGACTTTTCCTTTAAATAGGGGGCTTGGCCTACTTAGATTTATTATGATTACTAATAGATTTGTGTTTATTTTGAGCATTTTTTAATGTGCATTCACACTTTTACTGTTTGTCTCTTTTTTTCTCTTTTTTTGTGTTTTTGAGTTTTTCCTTTTGGCTTGTTTTGTACTCTCCACTAGTTTGGAAGATATAGAGTCTCCTTTTTAATTGGTTATTCTAGAACTATAGTTGACCCTTGAACAACAGCAGGTTTGAATTGCTCAGGTCCATGTATATATGCAGATATTTTTCGATAGTAAATACTACAGTACTATAAGGTCCATTGTTGCTTGGATCCACAAATGCCAGGAACTCGGGATATGGAGGACTGACTATAAGTTATATGTGGATTAATCCCATGTTATTCAAAGGTCAACTGTATGTTTTTGTGTGTATATATTTGTATGTATGTGTATATATATGTAATATCTTAGCAAAGTCTAAAGTTATTCAATATTTTTACTCTTTTCCTGAACTATAAAGTAACTTTTATTACCACTCTTCCTGTGTTTACAAAATTGTCCATATTTTAGGTCTTTTTAAAAACTTATCGAATTAGACAATTATTATTAACACAATTACTGTTTATTTAATATGATTTATATACCTGTTTTTCATTTTCTTTTTTCATTGTTTATTCATGTATTCCAGATTTTCCTTTGGATTAGTTTTCTTTTTCCCGAAGGGTACCTCCTTTAATAACAGATTATTGGTATTAGCCTTCTCATATTTTTTATCTGAAATTTTATGCTTATTTATAAGCAACCTTAAATAGCACACACTCTGATTCCTATTGTAGTAAAACAAATTTAGTGTAAAAATATTACTTCTTAAAATGTATATGAAAGTGTAATGATTTTTGTAACAGCTATTGCTTTGTATTATCCATACTCTTATACTCTTTCTGTGGCATGGATAATCAAGAATAATTTGTAGGAGATTCATAATCTTTTTTCCTATTATAAAATTGGCCCAAAAATAGTTCTCCTATTTCTTTTGATTCCCACTGGATAGTACTTTCTTTTTTGCTCTAATTGCTGGTCTATAAAAATATCTTAACTTGACTTGTGTTAATTTTCTTTACTTCCTTTAATTGTCTGGGCACTGAATTTCCTCATAAAAGGGGAGGGAATAGCTGTTATCAGTACGTTCTCATTTATTGCAAGTGTGTTGTTTCTTACGGTTTTAAAAATCAGTGCTTATTTGAGGGAGAAATTGGACTTAAAATTTTTTCATTTGTGTTTTTGTAGTTTGGACATTGTGATAAGCTGCATGACTAAGTGTCTCCAAATTCTACCAATCTCCCATAAGCTTGCCCCACTTTCCTAACTTACTTAGGCTTTGGGGCCAGTATTGTTTCAGGGTGGGGAAGATGAGATTTTCTGTGCCCCTGTTATAGGATGGGAGCCCCTGTCTTACTTCCTGTGTTTGGTTATCTGCCTTCATGGTACCTTGGCAACCTTAGCTAGGATCTCGCTATCTGCTGCCAGGCCTGCCTGCCTATCTGCCAGCCTATACCTGTCACAGCGTTGCTCACTCTATCCTGTTGCCTGATGCTGTGTTCTCCAGTTACTGCTGGCCCACAGGTTGGTTGGATTCCTTCCATTAGTGAATGCTGCTGGATAAACTTTGAAGCCCGTCATTTCAGTAGGCATGTCTAATTTCCCAGGACAGCCCCATATTGTTGGTATCTGAACCCCTGTTCTAATGTAGCAGTTGGCATTTAAGAAAGGACAAAGTTGGTTTGTTCCACAAGCTTTCAGGAGAAAATTAGCTGCGAGTAAGAAACCTTTTTATTGAAAACATATTGAGTGTTAATATTAATATTCTTTGTCTGGTTTTAGTTTATTTTCAAACAAAAATATAACTACCACCTGTGTACCATAACAGTAGAATTTTAAATTGCTTCTTTTATATATAAAGATAGATTTCTTACTTTCATTCTTTCTTTATTTTTTAAAAAATTTATATATTTATTTGGGTTTTTTGTTTGTTTGTTTGTTTTTGGCTGTGTTGGGCCTTCGTTGCTGTGTGCGGGCTTTCTCTAGTTGCGGTGAGCGGGGGCTACTCTTCGTTGCGGTGCGCAGGCTTCTCATTGTCGTGGCTTCTCTTGTTGCAAAGCACGGGCTCTAGGCGCGTGGGCTTCAGTTGTTGTGGCATGTGGGCTCAGTAGTTGTGGCTTGCAGGCTTTAGAGCACAGGCTCAGTAGTTGTGGTGCATGGGCTTAGTTGCTCCGCAGCGTGTGGGATCTTCACGGACCAGGGTTTGAACCCGTGTCCTTTGTATTGGCAGGCAGATTCTTAACCACTGCGCCACCAGGGAAGCCCCATTCTTTATTTTGCATTTCATATTATTTTGTCATATTTAACTTGACTAAACAAATGTATTATTTTTTACAGTACTGAAATATTACCTGATTTCTTTCATTTTTAGTTGCTACCCAGTGATTAATTTTTGTAAGTTAGTGCAAGTTTCACTGTAGTGGGGCTGGTTAACATTTAGCAGTGGAAATTTTATAAATTGATACAGCAGTGGTAAAACATTTTTTCCAGAACATGCATTTTTGTCCCTGTGAGCTATACTTTGGAGTATATTATGGTAAATGAGAGTGGTAAATGCATTAGATTTCTTTTCTCAAATGTCATCAAACTGGTATCTTTAAGTAATTTTTTTTTCTTCTGAATCCACATGCCTTTCGTTTATGTTTACTTTCTTGGTGAATATCCACTTTTTACTTAAGGTAAAAAAGTGTATATGGATATATAGATTGCCAGCCCTCTGAAAGCAAATCTTACCTTGCTTTATTTTACAGTCTTGGCTCATTGCTTGCCCACAGTGCATAGCAGGGCTTCAATCAGTGTTTGAATAGAAGTCAATCAGATGATCTAGCATTAAAGTTTAGATTACGAATTTTCATTTGTCAGTATTTGCAAAGATGTAGATGATTGTAAGATAACCACTTTCCTGCAGTTCTTTATATCCAGATATCGGTATACATGATCACCTTTTCACAAGTAAGGTGTTAAATAAACATCAATGTGGTTTGTATCATGTTGAAATATATCTTTCAGAATTTAATTATCATTATACACTTTATTTCTTTTAGCATATATGAGACTTACGAAAACACAAAGTTCTTAAGTTTTATCTCTTATTTTGGAAAAAATAGAAAATTTGGTTTCTTATATTCTTTTTTGTTTTAAATATGTACTGCAGCAAATTTTATCTGTTAATAGTGGACTTATTCTTGGCACTACATCATAGCTGAAGCATAAAATATAGTTGCTTTCAAAGAGGCCTGTAGTGATTAGCTTTGGAACAGTTAAAAATTGGCACCTGGGATATCATACTTAGCCTGCTTTGCTGAAACCCCTCATCACACCTCTGTTTGTAGAACAACAGTAATAGTAGGAGGTAAGCCATATTAAGTAAAGCAATTATAATTTTTTCTCTCTATGTTTAACCAAGTAGTTATGAAAAAGCACCTGTAGATTTGATAGGCCTGTTGTCATGATTTCTGGGTAGAAATTTTACAAGTAGGTAATATTCTCTTTTAGATTAGGAAGTAGCTCAGTGGGTGAGATGTTGCCGTTAGACCCTTATTCTTTATTAATCGTTAATCAGCGACAAGTGTGAATTATAAGTGCCCACCTGAAGAAAGGCATAATGTGTACTTTGTTTGCAAAAAGCCTACGATGTGGTTGCTGGTTTCAGTAGATTTAGCCCTTGCCAGGAACATAGTAGAAACTAGGTGAATTTTGTGAATGATGTGCCATAAGGAGTTTATGAATTTGGCTGCAGGTACTGTGGCTTTCATGCTTGCACTGGCTTCTGGCCTTGAACTAGGCATCTGTCTGGGCTGAATGTCCCTTCTTCCAGATATTAGCATGGCTGGTTCTTGATATCCAGGTCACTGTGCCTAAATGTCACCTCCTTGGAGGTCTTCCGTGTTCTCCAGTTTAAATTAGCCTCTTAGGATCTATCATATCACACTTTTTGTTTCCACAGTAGAACTTATCAATACCTGATGTTTTCTTCTTCAGTTATTTCTCTCCTTTTAGAATTTTTGTCCCAGGACAAGCAGAGACATTGTCTCTCTCATTCACCTCTTTATCCCCAGGGCCTAGGTCAGTACCTGGTATAAGACAAGTGCTCAAAAATGTTCCCTAACTGAATGTGTACATTTTCTCATTCAAATTTTTTTTGATCATTGTTATTTGTTATGATGGCACTGTGTAAGTTATTATGGGAATAAATGATAGTGGAGCCCTAAAATATAATGAATGGCCATATCAAATTAGGGCTCTCAGGTCAATGTAGTTTCATTAAGTCATCAGCAGTATTAAATTAAGCTTTGCTGTTGTATTTGCTTTCTTATTATATTGATTATACATTTATTTCCATTCATAAAAATTGCAACCTGGCTAAAATCCCAGATTATATAATCAATTTCCTTTTTCAATTGACTTGGTTATTTTCAAACAAAAGAGACATTTTCTGTATTGCTGCCCAAATTCCCTTTAGGGCTTTTACAACAGTATGGCTTAAAATTCCAAGGATGAATATAGTTACATATTTTACAGATTACAAAGTTGGGAAAATAGTTAATAAATGACTAGGACAAAGCTAATGAAAGTAGTTAATGAACAACCACTAGAAAGTAGAATAAAAGTTTTCATTTATATCCAAATCAAATCTAAAATGATAGTGAAAGGGCACTCTAGATTTAGTTTGGATATAAATCAAAAGACACAAGAATAGTAAGTATTTAATTTTACTTTTGGAAAGAATTATTTACTTATGCCTTAGTATTTAGTAACCACCTATAGTTAAGGGAGTCTGTGAATTCACATTCTGTAGAAAAAGTAGCCACTTTTAGAGCCTTTCATTAAATTTACTTTATTCAATATGATGTTTTTGATACTCCTGAGCATAGTAGTTGTGTACAGAAAAAAATTATCCAGGGATTATATTGACTTTAAAAATTAATATTTAAAATTACAGATTCAAATTCCTAGTTTTACCTTTGGTTTATAAGTCTAGCATACAAATTATGTTATTCTTATTATATCAAATTGGTAAAAATTTTGAATGATATTGAAGGTTTTGAATGATATTTAGTCACATTTACGAACTTAAACACCTAAAACCATTTAAAACTATTCATATAAAATTTATTATATTTGATTTAAGTGCTTTTCAGAAAACCAACATAATTCTTATACATCTCACAAATCAAACTTATAAATATGGTGACTCTAAAAGTTCCCATAATATGTCAACACCATGTATCAAGCTAGTGAGGTTCCTGCTTATAATCATTGGTCTAAATCAGTTACTCAATTTTGTATTTTAATTGGAATTACAAGGCTGACCTATCACTCTAATAGGTCAGGTTATCTTAAAAGTTACAAATACTTAAAATATAATTGAACTTATCATAAAATGGTAATGAAATGTGTTTGATTCTTCTAAATATTTTTACATTTAATTTAAATCTCCTCAGGGTTATACCATCCCAAGCAATTTTCTCAACCATTTGACACTGCATGAGGAATTTGAGCTGGATGCTTATCAGATTCTTGTCGGTTCTTGTCACAGACACATTAAAATTTATTTATAGATGACAAGGACATATTAAGTTATTCCCCTCTTAACCATATGTCCATAACCCTATTCTAGTCATGTATAGAATGTTGTCTGTAGTACCTGATTGGACTTTGTATTTCTTTGGCTCGTTAGGTAATTAAATGTCTTTTCACTAAACTTTAAAGACTTTTGAAGTTAGTGGAATTTTTTTGCAATGTTCTTCCTGGCTGGAGCACAAAAATCTTACTGATATTAAAAATATCTGATTGAATGCTGGCATTCTCTCAAGACTTTGTTCAATTACAACTTTCAAGGTCATTCCACTGATATTAAGTAAAAGTGAACAGTGAACTTTGTTAGTCTCTTAACCCTTCTTCAAGGGTTTGTAGATGTCCTGTTACTAGGGGTGAAAAAAAGAAAGTACTCTTAAAAGGTACACTGATGCTAATCCTATGATATCTTTATATTATAAATGATAGCCTCTGTTCCTTTTAGTTTGGGTCAACATAAAATGAACAGAGAACTCTAAAATCCTTTTAGAAAGTAGGGGACAATAAAGGAAATAACACTAAGCCCTACACTGTGCCAGGTGTTTTACATATATTATCTGATTTAAATTCATTTCATTCTTAACCATATAGCTGCCAGGCAGGTGTTATTATTTCCTCATAAAGTGTCTCTGTTTATAGATAAAGAGATAGTGGGTCAACAAGGTTAAAAACTTGCCAGAGTTCATAAAACTGTTAAGTGATGGAGCCAGAATTTGAATCTAGATCTGTTCGTGTCCAGACCTTCCTGTCATGGCAGAAGATAAATGAAAATAAATTGGAGATGTGTTCATTAAAAAAATATATGTTTCTTCCTCACATTTGCTTATTTTCCCTGCTAATATATTTAGTAGAAAAGCTAAAGTTCAATGCATTTCCTGAATTACCACTATTGGTTTTGTAGACTCACTTGTTGGAAGTTCTAACAAGTTCTGTGGAGTTGGCATCCACTCATTTACTCTATGTAAATGAGCTTGATTAGGTAAAGGGGAGAATTGAGTAATGATAATGATGCTCCTAGTCCGGAAGGGAAGCTCCTGAGTTCACTACCTTCCCGACTCTGGCTTGTTCTCTTCTCCTCCCTCTGCTTCATAGGAAGGAAACAAAGCTGGCCAATAAAGTGACACATTTGCCCTTGAACGGGATTAGGATAAGCTACCCCCAAATATGCCATTTTGGCATAAGTATTATTTTGAGCTGAAGGAAATAGAGTCAACAAAGGTAGGAAGAGTTCTCTGCCCTCCTCTTATCTGTGTAAAAGCAGGGCATAAATTTCCCTTGTGAAGGTATCCCCTGTCCTGTACCAGGAAGAGGAAAGCAACTCTTATCACTGGATTTGGAGAGTCGGCACCGAGATGAGTGTGCATAAATAAATCTTATTAAAATAGCTGATCTTCCATTGGTTCCCCCATATATTTCCAAGTCACTTACCCATAGTTTATTGTCCCTTGAAGTCTAAACCGCCTTTCTTTTGTTAAAATGGTATATAAGCCCTTGAGTCTAACCACTTCTTTGAGTTTCACTTCTTTTCTGTGACCTCCCATGCACCTAAAATATTAATTAAAAATGTATGCCTTTTCTCCTGTTAACCTGTCTTTTGTTAGTTTAATTTGCAGGCTCACCATTACTGAACCTAAGAGAGTAGAGGAAGAGTTTTTTTCCTTGACATCTAAAAGGGAAACTTGAACCTTACAAGGATAGTTCATTTTTTCCTGTAACTGGGGTATCTTTTGGCTATATCAAATATTTATGCTTTTCAAAATGGTATCAGTATATTATTCTAATAGCCACGTGGGTTGGATAGGACAGGTATTATTCCTATTTCTTTAGTAAGTAAATAAAAAAATGAATAATCTGAATCACTTACCTCAGGCTAACTCAGAGTAGAAAATCTATAATCTTTTTAAACAAAAGGGAAGACTATGAGGTTCCTTGTAAATATAAAATTAGATAGATTTAGGAATTCTAGATGGTTATTTATAGGAAGTTGGAGCATCTAGGTTAAGGTTAATTTTAGAAATGACTGGTACCCCCTTTGCAAAAACTATTTGGAAATATCTGTACCCACTGTGGTAGCAAATAGTGCCAAATTTGGATGTAAAGGCCTCTTAGGCAGCAAATTACTATTTAAAGTTTGAGTTAAAGCATTTGGAAAATGTTTGCCTCTTGTCCTTTAACACACTCTTGTTTTACTTGTGATTTGAGCACATATCCTAGAACAGACGTTTATTGGTACAGCCAATCTATTTGAGCACAGCCTGAGGGTCAGTATGTCAGAGGATGCTCATTTTGCCTTAATTTATGAATATTGTCAATTATTATAGAAATATCTGAATGGTCATTATATGACTTATCTGTACCTTGTGAAAGAGATATTGAATTTACTTTTTGAATCTTCAGTGGGCTTTTGGATGGAAACTTACTTTAGATTCAAATGAATTTCCTGGGATTCACTGCAGATGGACTAATCCTCTAGTCCTAATTTAAATCTTATTAACTATCAGGAGTGTCAGATCTCATTCTCCTAGAATCAGTTAGTTTATTTTTTAATTTATTTAATTTTATTTTTTTTGGTGCAGTCCACCTGGGTATCCATCCTTTATATAGAATGGGTTTTAAAAAATATTAGTGAATGCCTAATTCACTCTCAAATTAGCTCATGCTATATTTCTGTGCAGTTTACTGTTCCTAAAATTTGTAAGCCATAAAAATGTGCTACTGCTCAGATATCAGTTATTAATTAATTTTTAAAGCATACACTGTCAACTCTAGTGGCTTAAGTGTTCTTAGAGTTTTAAAGAACTTCCTGATAAAGCAGGATTGTGAGAATTATTATATTGGTTGTCAGTTGAAACTAGTGGGTTTAAAAAAATTCTACCGAATATTTTTACAAATGCTCAAAAGGGTTTTTCCCCCCTATGTTGGGTTATGACATATGACCCTAAATTGGATTACTTTAACCTCTTCCCCATAAGAAAACCTTTTCTGTTTAAAGAAATGTAGAATTTATTCCTTGTAAGGAGAATATCTAGAGTTCTATTTATAAGCAGATAGTATTCAAGTAAAAAAAAAAAAAACCTCATGTTGACAATTCAGATAACTAGCTAGCAAAATCACCTTGCATTAGAAAATATGTTGAAATGATGTGTGTGGAATCTAAAAAATAAATATACCTTAAGTGCAGTGAAACTCACCTTAATTTTAGGCTTGATCTTGGAAGTCCGAGTTACTACAGTGTCATTGACTTCAGCACAAAAGGACTAAGTATATTCCCACTGTAATCAAGCTAGTATTATTAACACAGGTCCCTTTGAATTTCTGTATCTGTGGGTTGCAGTGTAGGCAGAAGACTTGCTACAGAATAACAGGATAATAAGTAGTAGCTCTTAGAGAAATATATTTCCTTTTCTGGATTTGCTTCCTCTTCATATATGCTTAATCAGTGAAACAATTTACTTTTGAATACATGAAGTCACAGCATTTAACATTCCAAATAGGAATTATTTAAATACAGCAAAAATCTCTCTATATTAAGGTGCTTGAAGAATCAAGCATTCAGGTTTATGTAACCACATAACCTTTACATGGACAACCAATTCTCAAAATATTAAAATAAAATATATTTAATATCAAAACTTCTTTGAATATAAGTAGTGTTTTTTATGACTTAAACATGGCATTTTAGACATTTAAAATGAATTTTGGGTTACCAATTAAGCAGCACTTAACCTGTATTAGTGAAGCATGGAATGAAAGTTTGTGAATGAGAATTTCTAAATTCTAATATGCCAGATAAATCAGTTTTCAACTATAGTTACTAGTTTTTATAATGGCTTTATTGAGTTATAATTCATATACCATAAATTGTTTTCAGTATATCCACAGAGTTACTCAATCATCACCACAGTCAGTTTTAGAAATTTTCATCAGCCCTAAAAGGAACCCTGTACCAAGTCATTCCCTATACCTCTCTCACCCCAGCCCTAGGCAACTGCTAATTTATTTCTTCCTGTTCTGTACATTTTGTATAAACAGAATCATACAGTATATAGTCTTTTGTGTCTGGCTTCTTTCACTTAACAAAGTGTTTACAGGGTTCATCCATGTTGTACTATGCGTCAATACTTTATTCCTTTTTATGGCCAAGTAATATTCCATTATATGGATATACCATATTTATTTATCCATTCATCAGTTGATGGACATTTAGGATTCTTTCCCCTTCTTGGCTATTATGAATATTCATATGTACGTTTTTGTAGGGACATAGGTTTTCGTATCTTTTGGATATATATCTAGAAGTGTATAGTTAGTAATTGAAAACATTAATTTTACATTGTTAAAAGTAAATAACGTTCTGTATAAATAAACTAACATAAGGCAACATCTTTGAGTAGTGAAAATGTGTATTTTTAATCCTGGCTCTAGTATTTAAACCTTTTGTACCTCTGATTCCTTATATGGTAAGTAAGAGTTGAATTGGAAGATCCATTTAAACTCTTAAGCTCTTGTGTGTGTGTGTGTGTGTGTGTGTGTGTTTTCTCATTCACCAAACATCTGTTAAGTATCTACTCTGACAGATTCGTGGAAGGATTTGGGGAGAGTGAGTCTTTGGGGGAGCTTAGAGGCTAGTAGACAGGTGGGGAGAGGGACAGAAAAAGCAAAGCTCATAGTCAACAGTTAGAAGCCAGTGTTGTGCATGCCCAGAGGAGGGTGGAAATCACTGAACGCTGCTGGACCACTGAGGGGTGGTAACTCATCCACTGTGGGTGTGGGTGCAAGGAGGTCTGGGGAAATTTCTTCATGGAAATGATGCTTAAGCAACCGTCAGGAAGTCAGCCAAGTGGATGAATGGGTAAATGGCATTTTATAACAGAAGCTACTTGTTGATTATTTCACACTTAAAATTTTGGGTGAATGAATTGTTGAAGTTGACCAAGCAAGAAAAAACAGCAACACTTTTTTTTTTTTTTTTTTTTTACTATTCATTGCCAGACTTCATAGTTATTTTTCTCATTGCAAAAGAATGTAAAACAAGCTGATTAAGCTTAAAATAACTCTTAACTCTCACTTGAACTCTTACTTGAACTATTTTAGTCACCTTCGAAACTGTTGGCGATCATCATGGGAAAATTCAGTTTTCTTTTTCTTAAGAAGAAATTAAGCTTTGTTGAATAATCATTTAATTTTTTAGTAGTTACGTATTTCCTCACAATGAAATGTAGGAATGGCCTTGGCTGAGGGTCTCTAGTTGGGAAAGCCTCAGAATGGAGTTATTTGGGCTAGGAATGTAGATCTATGTATAAGCATGGCCAGCTTCAACCTGGGAATGGGTGAAATGGTAATTGTGAGGCCTGAGTCTTGACTGCAACTCCCTTCAGAGACTGCAGTGCAGTGGCTAAGCACCACCTATGTGGAGGGTAATTTACTTCCATGAGAACTGACAGGTAAAGTCTTTTTTTTTGGGGGGGGGTTACTTTTGAGGCTCTTGGCCTCACCCACTTCTCCCTCCCTTCTTTTCTTTCTTCCTCCTTTCCTTCCCTCCTTTCCTCCCTCCCTCTTTCCTTCTTTCCTTCCCTCCTTCCCTCCCTCCTTCCTCTCTCTCTCTCTCTCTTTCTTATTTATTGAGGTATAATATAACATAGTAAAAGTTTAAGGTGCACAACATGTTGATTTGATACATTTATATATTACAATATGATTACCACTGTGGTGTTAGCTAACACCTTCATCGTGTTGCATAATTACCATTTCTTTCTTGTTGTGAGAACATTTAAGATCTTGTCTCGTAGCAACGCTGAGGAATATAATACAGTATTGTTAACTATAGTCACAATGCTGTGCAGTAGATCTCCAGATACATTCCAGTTATCCATCTTCTCACTGGAAGTTTGTACCTTTTGACCAATATATCCGTAATCTCTCACCTCTCTGCCCCTAGTAACCACCATCTACTCTCTTTTTTCTGTAAGTTTGACTTTTGTAGATTCCACTTATAAGTGATAGCATACATTACTTGTCTTTCTCTGTCTGACTTACCTCACTTAGCATAATGTCCTCAAGGTCTATTCATGTCACAAATGGCAACATTTCCTTCTTTCTCATGGCTGTATCATATTCTAATGTGTATGTGTATACATATACACACACACACACACACACACACACACATATATATCTTCTTTATCCATTCATCCGTTGATGGACAGTTAGGTGGTTTCCACATGTTGGCTATTGTGGATAATGCTGCAAAAAACATGGCAGTGTGTATATCTCTTTGATATCCTGTTTTCAGTTCCTTTGGGTATATATCCAAACGTGGAATTGCTAGATCATATGGTAGTTCTAGTTTTAATTTTTTGAGGAATCTCCATAATGTTTCCCATAGTAGCTGCATCAATTTACATTCCCACCTACAGTGCATGAGGCTTCCCTTTTCTCTACATCCTCACCAACACTTGTTATCTCTTGTCTTTTTGGTGAAAGCCATCCTAACAGGTATGAAGTGATGTCTCATTGTAGTTTTGATTTGCATTTCCCTGATGATTAGTTATGTTGAGCATCTTTTCATGTACCCATTGTCCATTTGTATGTCTTCTTTGGAGAAATGTCTGTTCAGTTCCTCTGCCCATTTTTAAATTGGGTTGTTTGTTTTTTTGTTATTGAGTTGTACGAGTTCTTTGTATATTTTGGATGTTAACACTTACTAGATAGATGGTTTGCAAGTGTTTTCTCCCATTCCATAGGATGCCTTTTCATTCTGTTGATTGTTTCTTTTGCTGTGCAGAAGCGTTTTAGTTCGATGTAGTCCCACTTGTTGATTTTTGCTTTTGTTGAGAGAATTCACAGTTTTCTATTCGTTTTGTAGCCAGCAGGTGAAGGGTATGTAACTTCGGAATCCTCTCTGTGTGGTAATCTGTAGTAATTGTGGTGGTGTTCCCATAGGAGTGTTTGTAAGTGATTGTGGGTCACTGGAGAAACAAACAAAACAACAACCAAAAAAGGTGTGATGAGAGTTGTTCTAACTTGTAGAATCAAAAATCTAGTTGAAGTATTAAAAAAACTCTTTAGTGCTATTAAAACGAAAAATACAATTAACTTTGTTCATAAATTGAAATTTCCAGGATTTTTTAATCAAGATATAAGAATTCTTTCTTCCCCTCCCAAATTCTTCCCTGTCTTTTATAATCATCATTTCCTTTAAAACCTGATTTAAAGCTTCCTTTAAAGAAAGCCTTCCATCATTAAAAATTCCCCTTATCTTATTTTCTTGAATACTGATATGTAATTTATTACCTAGTTTGTATTCTCCTAATGGATTGATTTAAAATAAAATTACAGAGATATTTCTGCCCTGGCCATGATGACCAAGGCACACACAAAAGGTGACTGCAGGACATGAATGATAACACTTAATTTTAATTCATGAATGCAGTCCGTTTTTTCATACATCTTTGGTTTTGTACTATACATATTATTTCAGGGTCTTATTATTTTAATTAGGCAGTTTGTCTCTTTTGAGTTTTGGTTCCAGATCTGTAAGTGGGAAAGATTCATATTGACCTCAGCTTTCATGATTTATTATGCTGACGCAAATGAAACATAGAACAGAGAGAAGGGAAACAACCTTTCTTAGATGAAGCAATGCATTCTTAACTTATGCTGTTAAGACTTTTTTTTTCACTACAAATGTGACAGGCTGCTCATTCTCTGGCGGTGACCTCTACCTTGGCCCTGACTCAGCTGGTATGGTGGCTCTTTGTGCAAATATTTTCTCAACCTTCAATTTGTCACAAGAAGCTAAGCATTATCTTATGAATAATAGATTTATGATTTTTCTAGCATTAGCAGAGTGGCTAGGATACTAACTTGTTCCAGCTGTGTTTCCTGGATTTGGTTTTTCTTCTCAGGAACTGGCCTTTCTGAGCAAGAAGAAAATGAATGGTCAGTTAAATAGATTTGTAATGGGTTTGTACTGGCTTGGCCCTGAGGAAGATTAATCTGAAGACAGGTTGAGAGCACATAGAATACTTTAGGCTCTTGATGATCTAAATGTAAACTTTTGCCAAGTCATGGATCCAGGTAGCTACCACATTACTGACTAAGAGACTGAATCTTAGAGAGACAGAGGCACTTGCCCAAAAGTTGTCCCATGCTGGATTTAATATACACTTTCTGACTCTAAATTCCATGCACTTTTCATTCCATTGTAGTATACAAAGACCAATGAAATGAATAGATTTTTATTGGTGAGAAAATAACCATTTTCTGGACTGAATAATTAGAAAAAACCCCACAGAAGTAGAAATGACTTACTAGATTTCTTGAATGTTCCAGTTCTTTAAAATAATGCTGAGATTTTACTTCCTTCACTTTTTTGCTTTATGCTGTGAAACCAAGGTACCTCCACAAAATGTAAAGTAAAAAATACATCCACTGCATCATAAAAATAATATGTCTTTGTGTATTTTGGTTATTATTGTTCACTAAGGTATTTTCTACCTTAGATTATAAATTCCTGCAGTTAAAAGGACCAAAATGTTTATTTAATCAATTGATGCTGAGTCTTATACTCAGAAAGAAAGAAAAGATTTTGGATTGGTAGGGTGGAAGGAGAAGATCTTTCTAGATAAGAAGAGTATAAATAAAATCAAGTTCTGGGGACAATGGGAGTTAGTAGATATAGTATAGTTAATGGGGCCTTGTATGCTAGCCCTGGGATTTGGACATCATTGAATGGGTAATAAAGACCAGTACTGGCTATTGTTGAGTAAGAGAGAGAGTTTTAAAAAGTGCTTTGGTAACATTGTTGTTTAAGAGATATGGAGCAAATGGAAGGCTAGATGATGTCTGAAAGCAGTCGTAATAATGTGATGTGTAAAGAGCCAAGAAGGGAGTTTGGGACTTAAGCTTTCCCCTGAGGGACTGATACATAGATAAGAGAGGAGTAGACATTATAGATTTGGGGGAGTTGAGTTGTCTGTGGTAGAGTGTGTCAGACTGAGTACAGTCAAACTGCAGTAGGAATTTGAATGAGGATTTGACTGGACTTGAGGGTTCATGGGGGACAAAAGAGATAGCTTGGGATCAGCTTGTAGAGAGTCTCAAAAATTAGCAAGATGAGTTTTTAAAATTATGGTATGTAAGTCAAGACAAGTTACAGAGCAGGAAAACAAAAATGGTGTTTTTAGAAATTTTAATTTGAGGAATTGTTGATATCATTTAGGAGATTGATTGTGGTTTTAGGGTCTTGGACTCTGGTACCAATAGGATTTGTGGGGGAAGGATGTGATATTAGATGAATTGAGTGAGTAAAGGATGAATCTAAGGTAGAAGTCCTTAAGCTTGTATGTGCATTAGAATCACCTGAAGAGCTGGTAAAGAGATTCCCAGATAACACCCTTTGAGGCTCTGATTTTGAAAGGATGGGGAAAGGACAGAAATCTACATTTTTAAAAGGTACTCTAGGTAATTCTGATATAAGCAGTAAACAGAAGTTTCCAGCCAAACATACTGGGATAATCACAGATGAAGAAATGGAAATCAGGGGAGTAAATCTGTGAGGCAAATGGTGAGTTTGGTTTTGGACAAGCTGAGTGTGATCTTTATTTGCTACGGTGAGTTTGATGGCAGGGCATCCAAGCGGAAAGAGCTGTCCTGTAAAAATAGGTCTTTGCATTGGATGGAGCGCATCTGTCTGGCTGTGAGAGTGGATAATGTATCAGGAAGAAGGGTGTTGGACAAAGAGCAAGAGTTTGACCTCTTTCTGATTAATTTACCTCAGAAACACCAGGCACTGATGGATCTCTTAAGTCATCTCAACACGGCTTTCTTCTTATTTTCCTTCTAAAAGAACACTGACATTTCTTGTTTTATTTTCTCAACTCTTGGGAAATGTACATAAATGTCTTTGGCGGAGTCAAGCTGGTCTTGACATAGCTTTTCAGCCACTGTAGACAGCTGTTTGAGCTATTCAGTTGAGGCACGTTAAAATAATTCATAAACAAATAAAGCACTGTTAATAATTATGGCACTAATCTGTGACGATATGTCAATGACTTACCTCTTCCAATGTAGGCATTGGCATCATTATTATGTTAATAGTACCTGAGATAGCCCCATTTATAAGTGATTCTTAATTCATATTTTTCAGGATTCCCAGAAAGCTTTGCAGATAATTTTAGCTAGTATTTTGAAGTTCTCAAAAATTAATTCTAATTTCTCTTAATTTGGAAAACAGATACTGTGTTGCACTGTTTAGAAGAGTCTGGGTATATATAAATTGCTCTGGTCTCTAAATCAAATAAGTAGTGGCATTCTACTTCAACTCCCGAATCGATATGACTCATTGTGATAAAGGAAGTTTAGTCCATTCATAAAGGAAGAAAAGTAGCCTGGTAGCTTGAAGCCCTTCTTTTGGCTCTGCTGTATGTTTTATAAAATGTTAAGCAAGCTTATTCACCTCTGGACAAGCTGGAGGTCTTTCTAACTGCACCATCTGAGTGGAAGAGACCTAATATAAAGTGACTTATTCTTAAACATATTCAGAAATGCCATGGGCCAAATTGAATCCCATGAAACCTAACCTGTATACAGATAGTTTCCAGCATAGCCAGTTGTGTTCCTAAAGTTTATGTGTAAGGCAGCTGTTTGGAACTCAGAACACATTTTTTTCCCTCTTACTGAAACAGTATAAAAAATATTGGCTATGTTCCCAGGCCAGCTCACAAATCTTTTTTTAACCCAAAATGTACCCTAAATTTTAACTGTACAGTTTCACTTCATTAAGGGTGATATTTTTGTTTCTGTGGGAAAATATATCCCAAATCAGTTTGAAAGAAATGGGTTATCTTTGCTTAGCTGGGATAGGGGTCTTCTCAGAAGGTGCCACTGTCAAGCTGGGAACCAGTAATTTATTAACTTGTACATTTGTAAATAGCTATCTTCTCCCCATTATAAAGGAACATTTCTAGGTTATTCACTCCCCAGGCAATTCCTGTTTCAGAAAGGTGGCCTCCATTTCTCATTCTTTTCTTTCTTTACTTTCTCTCCTTTCTCCTCTTCCCTCCCCAAATGTGGGCCATTATTAAGTGCATGTTCATAAATCAGGGGTTGCCTGTAACAACAGATTTGGCTATAAAATGTCTAGTGCTCCTGTACTTCATAACCAGCATTAATTAATAAGGTTAATCACTTTCTGTCTTAAATGAGACTGGTGAGGACTTAGGATGTAAAGCTTATCTGGGAAATTATATGTTATCTGGCAAGGATGGTGATGATTGGTGTTGTCCAGGGCAAAACACTGAAATACTTACTAAATTATCAACAACATAAAATTATATGAAATATTATTATAACACTGCCTATTATATTGTATCTTAATGCTTTGAACTTTGGTGAGCCGTGCATAGTAAATTAGCTCTATTATAATTAACATATTATGTTCTTAATCCATATTTCATTTTGACTGGTCATCGTTGGTGAACATATATTCATTAAATGAAAGGAGTGCTGTGAAAGAATGATTAAGGCTGTTTTAAGTTCAACCATAAGGAATGTTTTACCTTAATGAGATTTACTATTGTTTTGAGTGGAATTGAGGATCTGGAACCTCTCATTCATTCATTTAATTATTCATTCCACATATATTTATTGAATGTCTGTTATATGTCAGGCTCTAGTCTAAGTATTGGGGATGCTACAATGACCAAAACAGACATGGTCCCTTCCCATATGTAGCTTATATTCTTGTTGGGAGTACAGAGAATAACAATAACTGTGTAAGTAAGTATATAGTGTGTCTGGGTATACTGTGAAGGTAGATCCCACTTGGCTAACAGATTGGCTATAGTGTATGAGAGTCAAGGATATCAGTGGAGATTTTGGCGTAAGTAGTTAGAAGCATGTAACTGCCTTTTCTTAGTATGAGGAAGACTGCAGGAGATGGGGGCTTAGAGTCACTGGGGTGGGTCAAGAATATGGTTTTATGTATTAAATTTGGGGTACGTGTTAGGCATTTAAATTGAGATATTTAATAGGCAATTCAGGGAAGAAGTCTGGGTTGAAGATAGAAATTTGTCAATTGTTACTAGACAGTGGATATATAAAAAGGAGAGGTCCAAATTATTAGCCCTGGAGCACTCCAAAATTGAGGGGTTGGGGAGATAACAAACAGGCAAAGGAGACAAAGAAGAGCAGTGAACTTCTGGAAGAACCAAGACGGTTGGTGCCAAATTAAAAAGTGTTTCGGGACTTCCCCGGTGGTCCATTGTTTAAGACTTTGCCTTCCAAGGCAGTGGGTGCAGGTTTGATCCCTGGTCAGGGAGCTAAGATCCCACATGCCTCGTGGCCAAAAAACCAAAACATAAAACAGAAGCAATATTGTAACAAATTCAATAAAGACTTTAAAAATAGTCCACATCAAAAAAATATTTAAAAAAATACATGTACATATATCCCCATATCTCCTCTCTCTTGCGTCTCCCTCCCACCCTCACTATCCCACCCCTCTAGGTGGTCACAAAGAGGGTGGGAGGGAGACGCAAGAGGGAGGAGATATGGGGATATATGTATATGTATAGCTGATTCACTTTGTTATAAAGCAGAAACTAACACACCATTGTAAAGCAATTATACTCCAATAAAGATGTTAAAAAAAAAAGTGTTTCAAGAAAAAGGAAATGATAATTCCGTTAAATGTTGCTTGTAGTTCAGCTAATAGGAGAACTGACCATTGATTGAACAACATTGAGGACATTGCTGACTTCTGACAAGTCATTTTCTTGGGAGGTGGAAACAAAAGCCACAATTTCAGGAGAGAATTTAAAGGAGAGAAATGAAAGCCAGGTATACAGTCAGTTGACAAGCAGGGAGTTCCAGAGGGCACAGTGGCAGCGTTTCAGGAGCTGAGGAAAGATGGGAGATAAGACCAAATCTGGATATAGAGAGTGTTATGGGGACTAGAGAGCAGGCGTTGAAGGGTATTTGGGCTCCTTGGGCATCTTGTGGTGATTGACAGGAAGTGGGCTAAAGGACGTGATGCGTTTAGCCCTAATAGTCTTCAAAGTGGATTGTGGTGCAAAGCCGGTGAAAGTGGAGGGATAGGAAAGGGTGGGTGTCTGGCCAAGATCACCTAGAGCTCTAGGTCGCAGCCTTGATTTTTGGCCAATTATATAGTTTCTTACAGAACATATTCCCAAGGAATAATCTAGGAAAGTAAGTTGCTGCAGTTTACCTGAGATCGAATTGTACAAGAAGCCAAACCATGGCTATCTAGTAAATATAGAGCTTATGTTTTTAATCGAGTTATTGTTACAAAATAGACTAAATTTTTACATGACATGTAAATGGCTATTGAAAGAATAAATGCTTGAAAAAAATGAGTAAATGTTACAGGTTCTCCTTTCAATAAATTTCTGAAGGCCTGATAAATAATTTTAGATGTGAATAGTATTTTTCCTATACATTTACTTTTTTTCTCAGAGGTTGCCTAAAAATTCTACATTGCCATGTCATTCCTCACTATTTTTTCTGTCTTGGTCTTTTTTTATGGGGTTGTACTCATTTTCATTTTCATTCAGCAGATTTTTGTCTTGTGCTTTTCTCTGAAATAAACACCAGTCTTATTTAGAATGAAATCATGACCCAGTGTAAGTATTCTGAATACTGTTTCAACTTTTCTGTGTTTCTAGAAATTTTTACTATTAGAATTTGATTGTTGGAACAAACTCCTACGGTTTTATGTCAGATCTGTCATGTATGTGTAATTCCTGATCAAATTTTTAGTTTTTCAGTCATAAATTGCATTAATTTCAGTTTAATAATGGCCAGGCGTATTCCACCTCTCCATCAGCGAGTCTTTGTAGGACGGTACAGCCATGAATCAGTGCTGTCTTATGTGAAATTGGTTGGAGATCTCTCAATGGGATGTGTGGTTTGTGTGTATTGCCCTTATATTTTTACGGAAGATAATAAGCACTAATGTTAAATGCTGTTTAGCAAATGGATGCAAAGGATTGACAGTAATTTTAGGTTACTTCTAGAAAATGTGGACTTAAAAAATTTTTTTTAGAAAGCTGTTTTCAGTTGACTTGCATATACTTGTAATCTGTTATTATCAAAGTCACACCACAGAAGATCTCTGAATACTCATTGAACCATGTATAGTTATTACCTCTCAATTTTCCGCAGAGGAAATATCAAATTCTGCGGTGACTTGGGTGGAAGAAGAAGGCTCATTCCTCAGTTTTTGTTCTGAATGGTAACTATGCAGCTATCTTCTATATCCTATGGCCAGTTATTAAACGTAGTGGAAGCCAGTTTTAGCTAGGTGTTATATAGACATAGCTCTCAATTGTCTAATAAGAGGAGGAAAAGAGTTGTATATAACTCATACTGCTTGACATGTAAAAATCATTATCTTTTGGCTTTGGAATACCTTTTAGAATTTACCTCTGCAGATTGCAATACTAGATCTGAAAATTCATATTTGTGAAGAACCATTGGTGTAATTGTCTAGATCAGTGTTTTTCCAAGAAATTTAACTCATAACTCATAGTAAGAATTCATTCTACACTCTAACCCAGTGTACAGTTTCACACATTTATGTGCATATATTTGTGTGTCCATGTATGTGTTAATAATTAGTTATAATATGTAATATGTGATATATATGTAAAAGTTTCATGAAATAATACTTACCTTTACATCATATGGTACATTAGAATGTTTTTCTATTCTAATTAATTAAAAAAAATATTGTACATGAACTAAATTGATTTCATAACCCATTACTGGCTCATGACTGGCTATTTGCATGATCTTGGCCTAGCTGATCTCCAAGGTGCCCTGTAAGTATGGAATGTTTTACTACGACAGTGTACATAAAAATAACTTTTTGTGTTTTTGGTTCTTTTTTTTTTTGGCCACATGGCGTGGCATGTGGGATTTTAGTTCCCCAAACAGGAATCAAACCCACGCCCCCTGCACTGGAAGCATGGAAAAAAATGTAGTTTCAGTGAAACTATAAAAATAAGTGAAGATTTGGAAATTAAATCCTATTAAGAAAGCAGTATCTTAGATATTGAAAAAGTTATACTCCTTTTGCATTAAGTATGACAGTAGGAGAAGAGGTAGTTTCTCCAGTAAAATCAGTCAAGACATGTTACATCCTTTGGGCTAGTAGGCCTACTTTTCATAGTGTATATTACATAAATAATCCAAAAGGAGGGAAATGTTCTTTGTAGCATTATTTATACTAGTGAACATATATATCCTTACTCATATATGTGTGTGTGTGTGTGTGTGTATCCTTATCTTAAAGTGTAAAATTTTAGGTATCTTCCTGGAATGCTATAGTACCCAATCTTTTACTAAAAGGGATATATATGGAATTATAGCAACAGGGGTCATGTAAAAATGTTTTACACAATTAAATTTGTACCACTTATGTATGAGCCATTTTTTTAATTCTCAAAAAATGCCCTTACCTTTTGACAACATGTTCAGGATAATTTTTTTTCCCTTCTGACTTATTTGGTAACTTACTTTTCTACCAATTGCTCCTTATCCGATTACATACATTTGTGTTGTTATTCAGATTTCTAGGTTTATTCTTGTAAAATATTGATTGTCATTTGAAGTGCTGCTCTCTTGTATTCTAAATGATTTAATATCATAGCTCAAAAGTGAGAAAACACATGTTTCTGTGTATGAGTTTTGGTTTGTTGGATTTAAAAAATAGGTAACACAATGAATACTTGCTATTGGGTCAGAGGTTCATTACCCTGGACACTTGTGGGCAAAAAGCCTAGGAATTTGTCATCTGTGTTTCCAGATGGGAAACTCTTACCTTCTGATATTTGGTCTTCATTACAACTAAAATACTAGAAAATTTTGTTAGCAGCAGATGTTGGGAGTATGTAGACATAACCCAAATGCAACTCTGGAGGAAATAGTTCAGTTAAAACAAACAAAAAATCAAGTATATTAAAACACCTTTATAATTTAATGATAGAACTTTCATAGCTTCTCATATTCTACTATTTATTTTAGACATTTGTAATTTAACTATTTAAGAACAGACCTATCCAGTTTTAAAAAAATGTGTTGGATAAAAGGCCAGCACAGCAGTTTTGTAAGTTTTTTTTTTTTTACTTAATGTTTCCAAATGGTAATACTGTGTATTTAAGTAATTAGTGAATTGGAAAGATGAGCCAATTTCCAGCAGATCTGATTAGATTAGAAAGCCAGGCTAAATAATTTCTACTGAATATAAAAACAGGACTTGATTATCTGAATTATGCAGGTAATTATTTCTGTTACATTTTCTTAACCTTTGTTGAAAACAGTGGAAAAGTAAAATGAGAAACTTCTACTACAGTACTTTATGAAAAATGAGGGGGAGAGGGGAGAGGTGAACAGGCAGAACACAGAGGCTTTTTAGGGCAGTGAAAATACTCTGTATGATATTATATGGATATATGTGATTATAATTTGTCTTAATCCATAGAATGTACACCAAGAGTAAACCCTAAGGTAAACTGTGGACTTTGAGTGATCATTATGTGTCAATGTAGGTTCATCCTTGGTAAAACATGTACTGTTTTGGTGAAAGATGTTGATAATCGGGGAGTCTATGCATGTGCGGGAGCAGGGAGTATATGGGAGATCTTTGTACCTTCCTCCCAATTTTGTTGTAAACTTGAAACTGCTCTTAGAAAAAAGTCTTTAAAAGTGAAAATAAGAAATTATGAATCAAAATATATGTTGAGAGGAGACCATTCTTTAGTTGTGAAGTAGAATACCTGTAACTCAAATCCATGTACTTTTCCTTATCCTAACATTTTGGAGTGATTGACCCCCTGCCTCTCCACCTCCACCCCCTTAGGTGGTGGTGGTGGTGTATTAACCTGTATTTCTTACATTGCAAAACTCCTGCTTTCTCCAGATTTTTTCAGTGCTTAGCTGTTCAGTACTTTTAAGTTCGCATTACATCTTTTAGGTTATTTACTTCTTTATAAAACTAAGGGTTAAATATGGTGGTCCCTTTGACAAGGGGGGAAAAGAAACAAGGAAAATGTAATTAGCCCCCAAACAATGGTTATCTCAATTTTAAGGAATCTTTTAGCCTAGAGTTTTTAAACTTTAGATTGCATCAGAATCACCTGGAAGGCTTGTTAGACAGGATTGCTGGCCCTTATCCCCACATTTTTTCATTTAGCAGGTCTGAATGTGGCCTGAGAATGTTTATTTCTGATAAGTTTGTAGGTGATGCTGATGCTACTCATATGGGTACCACACTGAAAAAAAAAACCCCACTCCTTTAGCATGTGTACTATGCAACTCATTCTTAAAGTTTCAAAAAAAAGGTAAAATCATCACTCTCAGAGATATACAAGGAGCTTTATAAATACTGTACACATGATGAATCATTATTTAAATCATTATTAGCAAGGGAACCAGCTATATGTTGTAACCAGTTCAAAGTAGAGTCAAAGAAATACAAATTTGTACAGTGTAGGAAATACTGAAATGAATTTATAAGTGGTCAGGAAATTGGCCTTTTCCATTTCAGGGACTCACAGAACCTCCACTGGGCGCATTGTCTATAGACGAGAATTATTTGCATTGCTCTCGGTTATCTATGATAATGTTATTTACAGCTTACTTTGAGTGGTGAAAGATAAGACTAGGATCAGATAACAAGGAAGGGTGTGTACTACAAAGTCCATATTTTCCCACTGGAGCACACTGTCATCTTTTTTCTCATTCCCAGTTTCCTTACAGTTACTTACTGTAGAACTTGCTCTTAAAGGTAGTTATCTCCTTTTTAGCAAAGCATCCATGTGATTCTGATGCACTGTGAAGTTTGAGAAGCATTTTTGAATGTTAACAGGGTAAAAATTTATTGCATCTATAACACGTTTTTATTAAATCACATGTTTTCTGCCATCATACAAATTATTGTGTATGTAGCCAATTTATTATTTGAAAAATCTAGGTCAGGTTGCTCCCATTAGTTGAAAAATTTAACCTATTTATTGACTGTAGAGGAATTTAATATGCATTTAGGTAATAAAATAGTTGTGAAGTTTTTGAACATAATTAGAAAAGCTCTGGTTTTTTTGTTTTTGTTTTTTAAATTTTATTTATTTATTTATTTATTTTTGGCTGTGTTGGGTCTTCGTTTCTGTGCGAGGGCTTTCTCTAGTTGTGGAGAGCGGGGGCCACTCTTCATCGCGGTGCGCGGGCCTCTCACTGTCGCGGCCTTTCTTGTTGCGGAGCACAGGCTCCAGACACGCAGGCTCAGTAGTTGTGGCTCATGGGCCTAGTTGCTCCGCGGCATGTGGGATCTTCCCAGACCAGGGCTTGAACCCATGTCCCCTGCATTGGCAGGCAGATTCTCAACCACTGCGCCACCAGGGAAGCCCAAAGGCTCTGTTTTGATCCATTTAAAAATGTGCTTCATTAAAGCATCAGATTAATCAAAATATTAAAAATTTTAATTGAAGATCTTTTATTAGGGTATATCTTAAATTAGTCTTTGTACACATGATAAAATGTTTCTCATAGTGTTTTTTTTTTTTTTTTGGCCTCGTTGGGTCTTTGTTGCTGCACGTGGGCTTTCTCTCTAGTTGCGGTGAGCAGGGGCTACTCTTCGTTGTGGTGTGCGAGCTTCTCATTGCGGTGGCTTCTCTTGTTGCAGAGCACGGCCTCTAGGTGCACGGACTTCAATAGTTGCAGCACGCGGGCTCAATAGTTGTGGCACGCGGTCCCTAGAGTGCATGGGCTTCAGTAGTTGCAGCATGAGGGCTCAGTAGTTGCGACGTGCGGGCTCAGTAGTTGTGGCTTGCAGGCTCTAGAGCTCAGGCTCAGTAGTTGTAGTGCACAGGCTTAGTTGCTCCGCAGCATGGGGGATCTTCCCGGACCAGGGATCGAACCCATGTTCCCTGCATTGGCAGACGGATTCTTAACCACTGCGCCACCAGGGAAGTCCTCTCATAGTTCTTAAAAGGACCCAGTATATTAAGAGGCCAACCAGTATAATGTAAAGAGCACTAATTTTAGGAGGTCAGGCATGGTTCATTTCCCTTTTGTAGCTAGTAAGTTATAGAATTTGTAATTCACAGTGGTGGTGGGAACATAAAGATAACTGCAGCAAGGCTCTTGTGATGACAGGCGCTTGCATTTGGACCTCTGTTTTCTCATACAAAATTGGGATGATAGAGCCAAATGAGAGTCAAGGTCTTCTTAAGCACTAACAGCGTATAATACTTTGGCTATTGCACAGTGGAAATCTTTAAGTGTGTGCTAAATTGCTGTTGTTCACCATTTCTCTTTCTCGTTTCCCCCTTTGCTTTTCAAAGCCTGATTGGTTATGGTTTCTTCTTTTAAAATAGCTTTACTGAGATACAGTCAATGTCCAATAAACTGCACATATTTAAAGTATACTGTTTGGTAAGTTTGGACATAGTGTATACACTTATGAGATTATCACAGCAATGAAGATAATGAACATATCATCATATACAAAAGTTTCTTTGAGTCCCTCTGTAATCCCCCCTTCCACTCCAGACAACTACTGAGATACTTTCTGTCATTATTGCCTAGTTTGCATCTTCTAGAATTTTATATACATAGAATAATCCAGTATGTACTTTTTTTTTTGGTCTGGCTTTTTTTTTTTTTTTTTTTTTTTTTTTAAACATCTTTATTGAAGTATAATTGCTTTACAATGGTGTGCTAGCTTCTGCTTTACAACAAAGTGAATCAGTTACACATATACATATGTTGCCATATCTCTTCCCTCTTGCATCTCCCTCCCTCCCACCCTCCCTATCCCACCCCTCTAGGTGGTCACAAAGCACCGAGCTGATCTCCCTGTGCTATGCGGCTGCTTCCCACTAGTTATCTATTTTACATTTGGTAGTGTATATATGTCCATGACACTCTCTCACCCTGTCACATCTCACCCCTCCCCCTCCCCATATCCTCAGGTCCATTCTCTAGTAGGTCTGTGTCTTTATTCCCATCTTGCCACTAGGTTCTTCATGACCTCTTTTTTTTTTTTTTTTTCCCTTAGATTCCATATATATGTGTTAGCATACTGTATTTGTTTTTCTCTTTCTGACTTACTTCACTCTGTATGACAGAATCTAACTCCATCCACCTCATTACAAACACCTCCATTTCATTTCTTTTTATGGCTGAGTAATATTCCATTGTATATATGTGCCACATCTTCTTTATCCATTCATCCGATGATGGACACCTAGGTTGCTTCCATGTCCTGGCTATTGTAAACAGAGCTGCAATGAATATTTTGGTACATGACTCTTTCTGAATTATGGTTTTCTCAGGGTATATGCCCAGTAGTGGGATTGCTGGGTCATATGGTAGTTCTATTTTTAGTTTTTTAAGGAACCTCCATACTGTTCTCCATAGTGGCTGTATCAGTTTACATTCCCACCAACAGTGCAAGAGTGTTCCCTTTTCTCCACACCCTCTCCAGCATTTATTGTTTGTAGATTTTTTGATGATGGCCATTCTGACCGGTGTGAGATGATACCTCATTGTAGTTTTGATTTGCATTTCTCTAATGATTAATGATGTTGAGCATTCTTTCATGTGTCTGTTGGCAATCTGTATCTCTTCTTTGGAGAAATGTCTATTTAGGTCTTCTGCCCATTTTTGGATTGGGTTGTTTGTTTTTTTGTTATTGAGCTGCATGAGCTGCTTGTAAATCTTGGAGATTAATCCTTTGTCCGTTGCTTCATTTGCAAATATTTTCTCCCATTCTGAGGGTTGTCTTTTGGTCTTGTTTATGGTTTCCTTTGCTGTGCAAAAGCTTTTAAGTTTCATTAGGTCCCATTTGTTTATTTGTGTTTTTATTTCCATTTCTCTAGGACCTGGGTCAAAAAGGATCTTGCTGTGACTTATGTCATACAGTGTTCTGCCTATGTTTTCCTCTAAGAGTTTGATAGTGTCTGGCCTTACACTTAGGTCTTTAATCCATTTTGAGTTTATTTTTGTGTATGGTGTTAGGGAGTGTTCTAATTTCATACTTTTACATGTACCTGTCCAATTTTCCCAGCACCACTTATTGAAGAGGCTGTCTTTTCTCCACTGTATATGCTTGCCTCCTTTATCAAAGATAAGGTGACCATATGTGCGTGGGCTTATCTCTGGGCTTTCTATCCTGTTCCATTGATCTATATTTCTCTTTTTGTGCCAGTACCAAACTGTCTTGATTACTGTAGCTTTGTAATATAGTCTGAAGTCAGGGGGCCTGATTCCTCCAGCTCCATTTTTCGTTCTCAAGATTGCTTTGGCTATTCGGGGTCTTTTGTGTTTCCATACAAATTGTGAAATTTTTTGTTCTAGTTCTGTGAAAAATGCCAGTGGTAGTTTGATAGGGATTGCATTGAATCTGTAGATTGCTTTGGGTAGCAGAGTCATTTTCACAATGTTTATTCTTCCAATCCAAGAACATGGTATATCTCTCCATCTGTTTGTATCATCTTTAATTTCTTTCATCAGTGTCCTATAATTTTCTGCATACAGGTCTTTTGTCTCCTTAGGTAGGTTTATTCCTAGGTATTTTATTCTTTTTGTTGCAATGGTAAACGGGAGTGTTTTCTTAATTTCACTTTCAGATTTTTCATCATTAGTATACAGGAATGCAAGAGATTTCTGTGCATTAATTTTGTATCCTGCTACTTTACCAAATTCATTGATTAGCTCTAGTAGTTTTCTGGTAGCATCTTTTGGATTCTCTATGTATAGTATCATGTCATCTGCAAACAGTGACAGCTTTACTTCTTCTTTTCCGATTTGGATTCCTTTTATTTCTTTTTCGTCTCTGATTGCTGTGGCTAACACTTCCAAAACTATGTTGAATAATAGTGGTGAGAGTGGGCAACCTTGTCTTGTTCCTGATCTTAGTGGAAATGGTTTCAGTTTTGCACCATTGAGGACAATGTTGGCTGTGGGTTTGTCATATACGGCCTTTATTATGTTGAGGAAAGTTCCCTCTATGCCTACTTTCTGCAGGACTTTTATCATAAATGGGTGTTGAATTTTGTCGAAAGCTTTCTCTGCATCTATTGAGATGATCATATGGTTTTTCTCCTTCAATTTGTTAATATGATGTATCACGTTGATTGATTTGCGTATATTGAAGAATCCTTGCATTCCTGGAATAAACCCCACTTGATCATGGTGTATGATCCTTTTAATGTGCTGTTGGATTCTGTTTGCTAGTATTTTGTTGAGGATTTTTGCATCTATGTTCATCAGTGATATTGGCCTGTAGTTTTCTTTCTTTGTGACATCTTTGCCTGGTTTTGGTATCAGGGTGATGGTGGCCTCGTAGAATGAGTTGGGGAGTGTTCCTCCCTCTGCAATATTTTGGAAGAGTTTGAGAAGGATAGGTGTTAGCTCTTCTCTAAATGTTTGATAGAATTCGCCTGTGAAGCCATCTGGTCCTGGGCTTTTGTGTGTTGGAAGATTTTTAATCACAGTTTCAATTTCAGTGCTTGTGATTGGTCTGTTCATATTTTCTATTTCTTCCTGGTTCAGTCTCGGCAGGTTGTGCATTTCTAAGAATCTGTCCATTTCTTCCAGGTTGTCCATTTTATTAGCATAGAGTTGCTTGTAGTAATCTCTTATGATCGTTTGTATTTCTGCAGTGTCAGCGGTTACTTCTCCTTTTTCATTTCTAATTCTATTAATTTGAGTCTTCTCCTTTTTTCTCTTGATGAGTCTGGCTAATGGTTTATCAATTTTGTTTATCTTCTCAAAGAACCAGCTTTTAGTTTCATTGATTTTTGCTATTGTTTCCTTCATTTCTTTTTCATTTATTTCTGATCTGATCTTTATGATTTCTTTCCTTCTGCTAGCTTTGGGGTTTTTTTGTTCTTCTTTCTCTAATTGCTTTAGGTGCAAGGTTAGGTTGTTTATTCGAGATGTTTCCTGTTTCTTGATGTAGGCTTGTATTGCTATAAACTTCCCTCTTAGAACTGCTTTTGCTGCATCCCATAGGTTTTGGATCGTCGTGTCTCCATTGTCATTTGTTTCTAGGTATTTTTTGATTTCCCCTTTGATTTCTTCAGTGATCACTTCGTTATTAAGTAGTGTATTGTGTAGCCTCCATGTGTTTGTATTTTTTACAGATCTTTTCCTGTAATTGATATCTAGTCTCATAGCGTTGTGGTCGGAAAAGATACTTGATACGATTTCAATTTTTTAAAATTTACCAAGGCTTGATTTGTGACCCAAGATATGATCTATCCTGGAGAATGTTCCATGAGCACTTGAGAAAAATGTGTATTCTGTTGTTTTTGGGTGGAATGTCCTATAAATATCAATTAAGTCCATCTTGTTTAATGTATCATTTAAAGCTTGTGTTTCCTTATTTATTTTCATTTTGGATGATCTGTCCATTGGTGAAAGTGGGGTGTTAAAGTCCCCTACTATGATTGTGTTACTGTCGATTTCCCCTTTTATGGCTGTTAGTATTTGCCTTATGTATTGAGGTGCTCCTATGTTGGGTGCATAAATATTTACAATTGTTATACCTTCCTCTTGGATCGATCCCTTGATCATTATATAGTGTCCGTCTTTGTCTCTTGTAATTGTCTTTATTTTAAAGTCTATTTTGTCTGATATGAGAATTGCTACTCCAGCTTTCTTTTGATTTCCATTTGCATGGAATATCTTTTTCCATCCCCTCACTTTCAGTCTGTATGTGTCTCTAGGTCTGAAGTGGGTCTCTTGTAGACAGCATATATATGGGTCTTGTTTTTGTATCCATTCAGCCAGTCTGTGTCTTTTGGTGGGAGCATTTAATCCATTTACATTTAAGGTAATTATCGATATGTATGTTCCTATTCCCATTTTCTTAAATGTTTTGGGTTTGTTATTGCAGGTGTTTTCCTTCTCTTGTGTTTCTTGCCTAGAGAAGTTCCTTTAGCATTTGTTGTAAAGCTGGTTTGGTGGTGCTGAACTCTCTCAGCTTTTGCTTGTCTGTAAAGGTTTTAATTTCTCCATCAAATCTGAATGAGATCCTTGCTGGGTAGAGTAATCTTGGTTGTAGGTTTTTCTCCTTCATCACTTTAAGTATATCCTGCCACTCCCTTCTGGCTTGCAGCGTTTCTGCTGAAAGATCAGCTGTTAACCTTATGGGGATGCCCTTGTGTGTTATCTGTTGTTTTTCCCTTGCTGCTTTTAATATGTTTTCTTTATATTTAATTTTTGATAGTTTGATTAATATGTGTCTTGGTGTGTTTCTCCTTGGATTTATCCTGTATGGGACTCTCTGTGCTTCCAGGACTTGATTAACTATTTCCTTTCCCATATTAGGGAAGTTTTCAACTATAATCTCTTCAAATATTTTCTCAGTCCCTTTCTTTTTCTCTTCTTCTTCTGGGACCCCTATAATTCGAATGTTGGTGCGTTTAATGTTGTCCCAGAGGTCTCTGAGACTGTCCTCAGTTCTTTTCATTCTTTTTTCTTTATTCTGGTCTGCAGTAGTTATTTCCACCATTTTATCTTCCAGGTCACTTATCCGTTCTTCTGCCTCAGTTATTCTGCTATTGATCCCATCTAGAGTATTTTTAATTTCATTTATTGTGCTTGTCATCGTTTCTTGGTTCCTCTTTAGTTCTTCTACGTCCTTGTTAAATGTTTCTTGCATTTTGTCTATTCTATTTCCAAGACTTTGGATCATCCTTACTATCATTATTCTGAATTCTTTTTCAGGTAGACTACCTATTTCCTCTTCATTTGTTAGGTCTGGTGTGTTTTGACCCTGCTCCTTCATCTGCTGTGTGTTTTTCTGTCTTCTCATTTTGCTTATCTTACTGTGTTTGGGGTCTCCTTTTCACAGGCTGCAGGTTCGTAGTTCCCGTTGTTTTTGGTATCTGTCCCCAGTGGCTAAGGTTGGTTCAGTGGGTTGTGTAGGTTTCCTGGTGGAGGGAACTAGTGCCTGTGTTCTGGTGGATGAGGCTGGATGTTGTCTTTCTGGTGGGTTCGTCCACGTCTGGTGGTGTGTTTTGGGGTGTCTGTGGCCTTATTATGATTTTAGGCAGCCTCTCTGTTAATGGATGGGGCTGTGTTCCTCTCTTGCTAGTTGTTTGGCATAGGGTGTCCAGCACTGTAGCTTGCTGGTCGTTGAGTGAAGCTGGGTCTTGTTGTTGAGATGGAGATCTGTGAGAGATTTTCGCCATTTGGTATTACGTGGAGCTGGGAGGTCTCTTGTGGACCAGTGTCCTGAAGTTGGCTCTCCCACCTCAGAGGCACAGCCCTGATGCCTGGCTGGAGCACCAAGAGCCTTTCATCCACACGGCTCAGAATAAAAGGGAGAAAAAATGGAAAGAAAGCAAAAAAGAGGATAAAATAAAATAAAATAAAGCAATTATAATAAAAAATAAGAAAAAAAATTATTAAGAGTAAATTTATTAAGAAAAAAAATTTTTTTAATTTTTAAAAATAGATTTATTAATTTTTTATACTAAAAATAAGAAAAAAATTATTTAGAAAAAATTTATTAAGAAAAAAATTTTTTTAATTTTTTAAAATAAAAAATATGAAAAAACTTATTAAAAATTTTTTTTTAAAAATGGAAAATAAGGAAAAAATTATTAAGAAAACATTTATTAGGGAAAAAAAAATTTTTAAGCCAAAAAAAAAAAAAAAGAAAAAAAAAAAAAAAAAAAGGACGGACCTAACCCTAGGACTAACGGTGAGAGCAAAGCTATACAGACAAAATCTCACCCAGAAGCATACACATCTACACTCACAAAAAAAAGGAAAAGGGGAAAAGTTAATATATCCTGCTCCCAAAGTCCATCTCCTAAATTTGGGATGATTCGTTGTCTATTCAGGTATTCAACAGATGCAGGCACATCAAGTTGTTTGTGGAGCTTTAATCCGCTGCTTCTGAGGCTGCTGGGAGAGATTTCCCTTTCTCTTCTTTGTTCGTACAGCTCCCGGGGTTCAGCTTTGGATTTGGACCCGCCTCTGCATGTAGGTCCCCTGAGGGCGTCTGTTCCCCGCCCAGACAGAACGGGGTTAAAGGAGCAGCTGATTCGGGGGCTCTGGCTCAGTCAGGCCGGGGGGAGGGAGCGGTACGGAGGAGGCGGGGCGAGCCTGCGGCGGCAGAAGCCGGCGTGACGTTGCAGCAGCCTGAGGCGCGCCGTGCGCTCTCCCGGGGAAGTTGTCCCTGGATTACGGGAGCCTGGCCGTGGCGGGCTGCACAGGCTCCCGGGAGGGGCGGTGTGGAGAATGACCTGTGCTCGCCCACAGGCTGTTTGGTGGCGGCAGCAGCAGCCTTAGCGTCTCATGCCCGTCTCTGTGGTCCGCGCTGATAGCCGCGGCTCGCGCCCGTCTCTGGAGTTCGTTTAAGTGGCGCTCTGAATCCCCTCTCCTTGCACGCCGCGAAACAAAGAGGCCAGAAAAAGTCTCCTGCCTCTTCGGCAGCTGCAGACTTTTTCTCGTGCACCCTCTCGGCTAGTTGTGGTGCGCTAGACCCTTCAGGCTGTGTTCACGCAGCCAACCCCAGTCCTCTCCCTGGGATCCGACCGAAGCCCGCGCCTCAGCTCCCAGCCCCCGCCCGCCCCGGCGGGTGAGCAGACAAGCCTCTCGGGCTGGTGAGTGCTGCTCGGCGCCGAGCCTCTGTGCGGGAATCTCTCCGTTTTTCCCTCTGCGTCCCTGTTGCTGTGGGATCCGCGCTGATAGCCGCGGCTCGCGCCCGTCTCTGGAGCTCGTTTAGGCGGCGCTCTGAATCCCCTCTCCTTGCGCGCCGCGAAACAAAGAGGCAAGAAAAATTCTCTTGCCTCTTTGGCAGCTGCAGTCTTTTTCCCGGACTCCCTCCCGGCTAGCACCGAAGCCCGAGCCCCAGCTCCCAGGCCCCGCCCGCCCCGGCGGCTGAGCAGACAAGCCTCTCGGGCTGGTGAGTGCTGGTCGGCACCGCTCCTCTGTGCGGGAATCTCCGCTTTGCCCTCCGCACCAATGTGGCTGCGCTCTCCTCCGTGGCTCCGAAGCTTCCCCCCTCTGCTACCCGCAGTCTCTGCCCACGAAGGGGCTTCCTAGTGTGTGGAAACCTTTCCTCCTTCACAGCTCCCTCCCACTGGTGCAGGTCCCGTCCCTATTCTTTTGTCTCTGTTATTTCTTTTTTCTTTTGCCCTACCCAAGTACGTGGGGATTTTCTTGCCTTTTGGGAGGTCTGACGTCTTCTGCCAGCGTTCAGTGGGTGTTCTGTAGGAGCAGTTCCACGTGTAGATGTATTTCTAATGTATCTGTGGGAAGGAAGGTGATCTCTGCGTCTTACTCTTCCGCCATCTTGCCCCTCCTCCGATCTGGTCTGGCTTTTTGTTCAGTATAATTATTCATGCTGTGCACATATCAATTCTTCATTTCTTTTTATTGCTGAGTAGGATTCTATTTTATGTTGTACCACAATTTGTTTATCCATTTACCTGATGATGGACATAGGGATTGTTTACATTTTAGATATTACAAATAGGGTTGCTGTGAAATGTATGTATACAAGTTTTTGTGTAAACATACACTTTTCTTTTGGGTAAACACGTAGGGGTGGGTTGATTAGATCACATGGTAGGTGTACATTTAACTTGTTAAGAAACTGCCAAACTGTTTTCCAAAATGGTTGTACCACTTTACACTCCCACTAACAGTGTGTGAGAGTGCTAGTTCCTTTGCTTCCTCACCAACACTTGATGTGCTCAGTCTTTAATTTTAGTCATTCTAATAGGTTTGTAGGAGAATGTTGCTGTGGTTTCAATTTGAATTTCCCTAATGACTAGTGATGTCAAGCATCTTTTATTGTGATATTTTTTTGCCATCCATATATCTTATTTTGTGAATTTCTGATGAAATATTTTCCCAGTTTTTAAGATTAAGTTGTTTATTTTCTTATTGTTGAGTTTTAAAAGTTTGTTATATATTGTAGATACAAGGCCTTTGTCAGATACATGCATTTGCAAATACTTTCTCCCAGTGTTTGGCTTGTCCCTTTATTCTCCTAACAGTGTCTTTTGGATAGAAGAATCTTTTAACTTTGAAGTCCAGTTTTGTAGTTTTTTTCTTCTATGAATCATCTTTTGGTATCATATCTAAGAAGTCTTTGGTTAATCCAAGGCCACAAAAATATTCTCCTATGTTTCCTTCTAGATTTTTATAGTTTTCGATTTTACTTTTTAGTGTATGATAACATTTTGAGTTAATTTTATATATGCTGTGAGATATGGATCAGTATTCTTTATTTTTTTCATATGGATACCTAGAGGTTCCTGTACCTTTTGTTGAAAAGGCTGTCTTTTTCTACTGAATTTCCTTTGCTAAAAATCAGTTGTCCATATACGTGTGGGTCTATTTCTGGACACTGCCAATACCACATTGTGTTGATCACTGTAGCTTTATAATAAGTCTTAAGATCAGAATGAGTTAGCCTTCCAATTATGTTCTTTTTTTCCAAAGTTGTTTGGGTCTTCTAGGTACTTTGTATTTCCATATGAATTTTAGAATTAGCTTGTCTATTTCTACAAAAGAACCTGCTGGTATTTTGATTTGAATCTATATATCAGTTTGGGGAGAACTGACATCGCAACAATATTGAATTTTCATGAACAAGATGTAGCTCTCCATTTATATAGGTCTTTTTTAATTGCTCTGAGCAGTTTTATAGTTTTCAGTGTACATTCTTGCACATTTTTTTGCCAGATTTATCCCTAAATATTTCATATTTCTACTTAACGTTTTGACCATTCGGTACAGTTAAAGTGATGGTTTCATGTCCTTATCTACCATTTCTAAAATTTGTGTCAGTTCTAGGTTAGCTTCAATTGATTGATTTTTCTCCATGTCATGGTTCAAGTTTTCCTGCTTCTTTGAATTTCTTAGAATCTTTGATTGGATGCCAGACATTACTGGGGACTAAACATTTTTGTATTCCTACTAATATTTTTGAGCTTTTTTCCTAAGATGCAGTTAAGTTACTTGGAAACAATTTGATTCTTTTGGATCTTGCTTTTAAATATTTGTTAGGCAGGGCAAGAGCAGCATTTAGTCCCTGGCTCATTATTCTTCACTAGTGAGGCAAGGCCCTTCTGAGTACTCTATGCAATGCCCCATAAATTATGGTGTTTTCCAGTCTGGCTGGAACAACTGGGTATATATTTGGGAAACAAATGTACCTTGAACTCTAGTTCATGATATATATAAATATTAATTTGTGATGGAACATAGGAGCTCATAGGAGAATATTTTCGTGGCCTGAAGATAGGAAATGATTTATTATACAGGACATAGAAAGCACTAAACCTAAAAGAAAAATTGATAAATTGGACATGATAAAAACTGTAATCTCATCAAAAGGCACTGTTAAAAAATGAGTAGGAATACTAGGACAAAGTATTTGCCCTACAATATCTGATAAAAGACTCCTATGTAGACTATTTAAAGTACTCCTACAGCTGCTTTAAGATTTTCTCTTTATCACCGATTTCCAGTAATGTGATTTAAATACTCTGGTGTGGTTTTCATTGTATATATCCTACCTGAGCTCCTACTATCTGTGAGTTTATTATTTTTATAAAAATCTGGAAGATTATTGGCCATTATTTCCTCAAATGCTTTTTCTGACCTTTTTTTCTTTCCTTCTTGATTCTAGTTGTGCATATATCAGACTGTTTAATATTGTCCCACAGGTTACTTAGGATCTATTCATTTTTGCAGTCCTTTTAAAATTTCTCTCTTCCACTTTTGTTAGTTCCTGTGTTTTTAAATTTACTGAGCTTTTCATTTCGGGTATTTTGTTTTTCATCTCCCTAAGTTCCATTTTTATGCCTTCCATTTTCCTTATTTTTTTTTTAAATAGATTTATCTCTTTATTTATTTTTGGCTGCATTGGGTCTTCATTGCTGCACACAGGCTTTCTCTAGTTGCGGTGAGCAGGGGCTACGCTTTGTTGCGGTGCACAGGCTTCTCATTGCGGTGGCTTCCCTTGCTGTGGAACACGGGCTCTAGGCGCACAGGCTTCAGTAGTTGCGGCTTGTGGGCTCTAGAGCGCAGACTCAGTAGTTGTGGCACACGGGCTTAGTTGCTCCGCGGCATGTGGGATCTTCCCGGACCAGGGCTTGAACCCATGTCCCCTGCATTGGCAGGCGGATTCTTAACCACTGTGCTGCCAGGGAAGTCCCTCCATTTTCCTTTTTATCATATTTTGTTTTAAACACTTGAGCCTATTCATATAAGCTGTTTTAAAGTTTCCCCGTTTATTATTTTTTGCATCTTGGGGTCTGTTTTTGTTCTCTCTTTTTTTCCGCACCCATTTATGGATCTCACTTTTATCTTTTTACCGCTAACACCTAGAATTTTTTGATTGGGTGTTGGATAGTATGACTATTATGCTGTTAAGTGTTTAGATTTTATTGTGTTCCTTTAAATTTTTTGAAATTTGTTTCAGGTGGTGGCTAAGTTACTGTGCTTTAGCTTGATTTTTTTGGAGACTTTTTTCAAAGCTTTGTTGGGGTGGGTCTAGTGACACCTTTATGTAGGCTGGTTTAGGCCTACTAAGATATGACCCTTCGGCACTCAGTGTCTGGGGTTGTCAGTTTCTCTACACTCATGTGCATCAGAACTCGGTCTCCCAGCCCAGTGAGACCACTGGGAATTATTTAGCTTACAGCTCCCAGATGGTTTGCCAAACCTCATGGAGTGTTCTCTATACATAAGCGTAGTTTAATAGTCAGCCATAGACTCAAAGGACCTCTGTGCAGGTTCTGGAACTTTTTCGCTGCCAACCTCCCAACTCTGATATTCTGCTCCACAAACTCCAGCCTCTTTTGTCTCCCCTAAATCTTACTTTTGTCTCTTCAACTCAGTGAGACTTTCATGATCTCCTTTCAGGAGGTTCCCCTCCCTGCACTCTGTTGTGGAAAGTGCCTCTTGGAAGAAGAGTTTCACTGTCTGTTTTTCTTCACTCACGGGTCATAAGTCCTGGGTTGCCTATTGTCTGTCTCAGTGTCCGAAAAAATATCTTTTTTCCAATTTTCTAGTTGTTTATGGTGAGAGGGCATTATGGCATGAGTAGAACACTTTCTGTTTTCAATAGAAGTGTTTATTGCAATCATGATTTTAAATAAATGTGATCTGAGGTTATTTATTTTTGTTGTTTTCTGAGTAATTCTTTTCAGCAGCAGAACTCTCCCCCCTTTTTTTCCAAATGAAATTCTACACAGGACTCCAATATAGAAACTAGTTAAAACTTCATCTGCTCTCATTTAAGTGAGGTTTGGAGCTGGCTTGGTTTCCACCTAACCCTGAAGCAGTCTGGTACTCCTGAAAATAAAATTTGAAGACCAGTGAACTATTTACCCCTCTCATTTTACGTATGAGGAAACTAACTTCTAGAAGGGTCAAATGTTTTGTCCGAAAGTAATGAGTCTTAAACTATCTTGCTCATATGGGCTTCCTGGCATTTGAAATAAGACCTCTTATATCCAAACTCAGTGTCTTATTCTGCTTAGGTCAGCTTGATTGGGAAAAAAAAAGAAAAAGAAAAAGAAAAACGGTCCCTTTGATTTTGAGCTGTTTCAGCATGAGATTCTTAGAGAACTCCATTTCCTATTAACCTTTGTGTAGTGCATTGAGCTCACATGGACTATATTGTAACTTATAGCTGTTTAAACAGTCTTAGAATAGTTTGTTTTAACACCAGTCCAGCACTTTGGTTTATTCTGCTTTCTCAGTGTTTCTGTATGATAGATTTCTGCTTATCCATTTTATAAGAACTGTGTATGAAGATGGTTACATACCCTTATTTTATTCCTCCCTCCTCTTCTCTTATCGTGGCTATGTTATTTAATCTCCTGGAAACTACTTGGACTATATTCTAAATAATGCTGTAGTTTGAACTCTAAATAGTAGATGATTGGTTGTGACCTTGAGTTGTTGGGGAGGTTTTCATATCGAAGGAAACAGAGTGTCAACAGCTTGCACAGTATTTCTTGGCAAAAACCTGCTTTGTGTGTACCTGGGGCCGTCTGCAATCAGAATCTAAGAACTTACACTTCAGTTATTTCATCCTGAAAGCCATCCTGTGTTCACTCACTGCTTTATTAGTGTGGTCTATAGTGTAGAAATGGGACAGTCACCATAGATGGATGAGAGATGGACAGGCAAAATAGATGTGGCATTAGTTCACTCTTTTCAGTCTACCAGTTGTAGCTAGATTTCAATATTGAAGAATAATGTTGCCACTATTTTTTAAAAATTTTCTTCTTCTTACTGAAAAAGGAACTCAAAAGAAAACACCAAATAATTTAGTTGTGCATTATGTCCACGTTGTATAGTTTTAGAGTTAAGATTTCCTTTGAGACACATCTGTTGTAATTATTAGAGGCTCAGTGAATATTTGCTAATGAACAGATGAACTAAACCCAACAAATACCCTATCCCAAAAGAAATTGTTGTTGAGCTGTACTATTATTTGAGCTGCACTACTTTACAGAACACGAAGAATTTGATGACTCTTCGGCAAAACCAGTCAAGTTACCTTATTTTTATGTTAAGGCTAGGCATGCCATGGTGATACAGCCTTTCCATGAGGAGTGCAGGAGAATTTCCTCTTACTCATCTTACTCTTGCTCAGCACCCATCATAGTGTTTTTCCCATGATAGGTGTTCAGGAAGTGTTTGTGGAATGAGACAAGAAGTTTGTTCTATCACATTTCATTGCACTCGTGGACAGGCCTAGCAGGTCTTGAAAGAGCTATTTTTTCACGACTGTAATAATCTCATGTGGATTTTTGCATATACACTTCACATACACATATTTTTATTCTCTACTTGTGATATCTCTTAGTAGCCATTCCTTTCTAACATTGATTAGAAATTTTTATTTTTAAAATCTTAAATTTTTAATGTAGTATTTGATACTTTTTCTGTGTACTCCTCTTATAACCTAAATAACTTGAATTTATTTGATTTTTTTTCCTTTACCCAGGTGAAAACTTACCACCTATTGGAAATAAAACTTGTAGCTTTTGGACTGATTGCTAACTTTTATAAAAGAGCAATTTAGGAAGGGTTTTCATGCATGTTATCTTGTTTGCTGCCTCAACTTCACTGTAAGGTAGGTAGCCAGCTAAAGTAAGTGATGCAGATAGATTAATTGACTGTGTCAAAGTTACACAGTTCACTTACAGAGTTAGAACTCTGAGGCCAGTGTTCTTTTTGCTGATTCTAAACTGTCTCTGTATATCATGTTTTAAAAAGTGATACAATCTATTTGCTTTAATTAACTTTTATTAGGACTGACTTGCAATTTTGTTTAAAGGAAATGATACTGTACTCAGTGGAGATAATATAATTTCAAAGGGTGATTTTGATATATATCTATATCATATATATATATTTATATGTTTAATCTTGTCATCATAATTCTCTTGTCTAGGGCCCTGTGTCTTAACATCCTCAGTTTGATAATTTGTTTCTGATATAAACAGTTGGCAAGAAAATGATTCCCAGATCTGTTATTGTTGCTGTGGTAATTTGATGTTTTACAGATAAGAATTTTGACTGATGGGAGGCTAGTCTGGAATTCACATGTCTCAGGGGGCCCATATTGTTTAGATCTGGAAGTGTACTTGCACTTGAATTCAGGAAGGCTGTTGTAAACAAGGACTTAGCCTGAATTATAATTAAAATTAGAATCTTTGTGTACCTATTCCTTTGAACTATTAAAAGAAAAATCTTTATTTTTGAGATAGAAAATTTGAAGCTTTTCTTTTTTTAAAAAAAGAATTTATTTATTTATTTATTTATTTATTTATTTTTGGCTGCATTGGGTCTTCGTTGCTGCACGCGGGCTTTCTCTAGTTGCAGCGAGCAGGGGCTACTCTTCGTTGCCATGCGCAGGCTTCTCATTGTTGCGGAGCATGGGCTCTAGGCGCACAGGCTTCAGTAGTTGTGGCATGCGTCTCTAGAGCGCAGGCTCAGTAGTTGTGGCGCACGTGCTTAGTTGCTCCATGGCATGTGGGATCTTCCCCGACGAGGGCTGGAACCTGTGTCCCCTGCATTGGCAGGCGGATTCTCAAAATGGTCTTTTCCTCTCTTATACTGAATAACCATTACAGTGATAGGCATTTATATAAAGGCAGAAAAGTTGAAAGTCAAAAGGTATTAAATCTTTCAGTGAATAAGAACCTTTGTGTCATATAATACATTGAAAAGAAATGTTCTGAGATTCTTAACAGATCTAATTGCCATGTGACTCCCACAAAGAATTCTTGTATGAGGAGAATAAAATGATGCCTTGAGGGATTTTTGTAACATTTTTAATCAGTTGAAACACAAATTTTATTTTGATTTGTTAGCCTTATTTATTTAGAATTAATTATCTTTCATTTTCTGTACTCCTTATGTTTTTTTTTTTTTAAATTAGTTTATTATTTTTGGGGGGCTGTGTTGGGTCTTCATTGCGGTGTGTGGGCTTCTCATTGTGATTGGCTTCTCGTTGCAGAGCACGGGCTCTAGGCACACAGGCTTCAGTAGCTGCAGCACGCGGGCTCAGTAGTTGTGGCACAAAGGCCCAGTCGCTCTGCCGCATGTGGGATCTTCCCAGACCAGGGATCGAACCCATGTCCCCTGCATTGGCAGGCTGATTCCCAACCACTGAGCCACCAGGGAAGTCCCTTCCTTATGTTTTTGATTAGTGTTTTTTGGTCATCAGTTCAAAAGGAGTTAATTTTTACTGCCTTCTGAAAGCTGACGTCTACCTACATGAGAAGTTTTCTAAATGTATTAAAGACAGAGAAATTCATTAAAATCTGATATTATTCTCTCCCTTTCTAGAGGCACATTTGAAAAACAAACAAACAAACAAAACTTTAGTGTTCTTTCTAAGTGGCATTTTTCAAGTATATCTACTCTAAAAGTTAATCATTGACAAAATTATTTGAAGTGTTCTAGTATTCGTGTGAACCTCACAAGCCATGCTTTTTAGAAAAGAGAACTTTTAAAGTGACTTCACCTATGGTAAATACTGATGTTGATCTATTACACAGGAAATAGCTAGCTCTTCAAAATACTTTGTGGAAGTGAAAATTGCTTTTCATACTGAAACCATTGGGGAATGGTTATGGGGAGGCTTCAAACTGTTCAAAAATATGTGTTTAAAAGTATATGAGTACGATATTTTAAGTATATGAATATTATTACAAAAATTACAATATTACAGAATAAGATTTTTTTGCACACTAAGTCTAATATGTTGATGTGAATAATATTCCACTTAAGAAGGTTTTCGAAGCAGAAGTCAGGATTATGAGCCACCTGGGAGTCTATCCAAGTCCTGTAGGTTCCAGGAAGCAAAGGAAGGAAAGAAGAGCTGAGAGGTAGCTGGGGTGGGTGTCTAGGTAAGGCAAGTTAAGATGGGAGTAAGCTTAGCCTTAGGGAACCTGAGGAAGGTGCTAGGTGGCTAAAACAAAGGAAAGTCTAGTTGGGGATGCCTGTTAGGAGAATGCAAGGATCTTCACTGAAAGAGCACTCAGGTGAAGGCAAGGAGAATAGCTTAGACCTTAGAATGTATTTGTGGGCTTGAAACCCAGAGTTAAGAGAAAATATACAGAGTTGAAAGTTATTATGTGGCCTAAGATCAAAAGTAGAATGATCTAACAGGAAGGAAAAGTGAAAGAGGAAGTATCATCTCCTAGGAAAAAAGAGAACAGAAACAGAAAGAAATCAGGCATGTGTTCAACCTGAGATTCACTAACTGAATGGCATTACAGGTGTCTAACTTACCTGTGTATAGTTTGTGCTCTTCTGATGTCCTTACACTGTAATGAAAGTGTTCATCTGAATTTACTCTTTATTTACATTCCATCAGTGATAGCGGTAATAGCTACGTCTAGAAAAGAGAAGGCCAGCCTCATAATTCCTTGAATAGCCACACTGTAGTACTATCCAGTGGATATGTCTATGGGAACCTGATCATGAGGCTTTCTGATTGGAGAATTGCTGGTGTCATTGTAGCTTATAAAAAAGCCCCACCAGATACATGTAAAGGACATGTGTTTAAAAAAGTATGTAAGAATAAATCTGCAGAAAATTGCCTTTTAAAAATGTTGAGTTATTATTTCATTTTTCTCCTTAGGATTCATTAATAATTATATTAGTGAGGTGTTATTCTTAGTGACTAAAGATAACAATTGTTTTCTTCTGTTTTCAGTAGTCAGATTCAAGCCTGCTATGAAAAACTTATGAATAATTATTTTGTGTCTCAATTAACATGAAGAATCATGCATAAAATGTAGGTGCATGCTTGTCTCTAAAATGAACAAGGAAATACAATTTCCTGGTTCTGTTAGTTGTTACAAAACATGGTTACTCAGCTATTATCCTGTACTTTGCGGAAAGAATTCTTCAGTATTGATTCCAAGCAAAATCATTTAGAAATTAAAGTCTACCATGTGAATGTTAAACCATGACTTTTTTTTTAGTTACTTTATTTAAAATATTTTTTTAAAATATATATATTTATTTATTTATTTTGGCTGCGCCGTGTCTTAGTTGAGGCATGTGGACTTCTTTTTAGTTGCGGCGTGCGTGTGGGATCTAGTTCCCTGACCAGGGATCGAACCCAGGGGAAGCACGGAGTCTCACCCACTGGACCACCAGGGAAGTCCCTAAACCATGATATTTTTAAAGGGTATATTTCTTCAATCTGAAAACTCTCTGATTAGGAAACAAAAATATAGCATGTGTTTCGTCCCTTGATACTCAAAACAAAAAGTTTCTTTTTTTTTTTCCCCCAGTGTCAGTTTTTTTTTAAACATCTTTATTGGAGTATAATTGCTTTACAGTGTGTTAGTTTCTGCTGTATAACAGAGTGAATCAGCTATACGTATACATATATCCCCATATCCCCTCCCTCTTGTGTCTCCCTCCCACCTTCCCTATTCCACCCCTCTAGCTGGTCACAAAGTACCGAGCTGATCTCCCTGTGCTATGCAGCTGCTTCCCACTGGCTATCTATTTTACATTTGGTAGTGTATATATGTCAGTGCCACTCTCTCACTTCATCCCAGCTTACCCTTCCCCCTCCCCATGTCCTCAAGTCCATTCTCTACGTCTGTGTCTTTATTCCTGTCCTGCCCCTAGGTTCATCAGAACCATTTTTTTTTTAAGATTCTATATATATGTGTTAGCATACGGTATTTGTTTTTCTCTTTCTGACTTACTTCACTCTGTATGATATAGCCACTATGGAGAACAGTATGGAGGTTCCTTAAAAAACTAAAAATAGAACTACCATATGACCCAGCAATCCCACTACTGGGCATATACCCTGAGAAAACCATAATTCAAAAAGAGTCATGTACCACAATGTTCATTGCAGCACTATTTACAATAGCCAGGACATGGAAGCAACCTAAGTGTCCATCAACAGATGAATGGATAAAGATGTGGCACATATGTACCATGGAATATTACTCAGACATAAAGTTTCTCTTTTGATGAGAACCCTGATTGTAATCTATGTATAAATTTTTACAGAAATAATTTAAAGTAGGGAGAGGCAGCTCTCAGTCTCCTGATTTTTTTGACCTATAACATTGGTTTTCCACCCTGGCTGCTCTGTAGAATCACTTGGGGAGCTTTTTAAAATTACCAATGTGGTCTCACCCTGAGAGATTTTGATTTATTATTGGTTTAGTGTGGGGCTCAGCAGTGGTTGAGTTCCATAGGTAATTCTTTTTTTGTTTGTTTTTCTTCCAGTTTTATTGAGATATAATTGACATATTGCACTGTATAAGTTTAAGTGTACAACATAATGATTTCACTTATGTACATCATGAAATGATTATCGCAATAAGTTTAGTCAACATCCATCATCTCATACAGATACAAAATTAAAGAAATAGAAAAAAAATTTTTCCCTTGTGATGAGAGCTCTTAGAATTTACTCTCTTTCATATATAATGTACAGCAGTGTTAATTATATTTATATAATGTTGTACATTGCATCCCTAGTACTTATTTATCTTATAACTGGAAGTTTGTACCTTTTGACCACCTTCATCTAATTCCCTCTCCACCCCTGTCTCTGGTAACCACAAATCTGATCTCTTTTTTCTGTGAGTTTGTTTGTTGGTTTTTGAAGTATAATTGAACTACAGCACTATGTTAGTTTCTGTAACACAACATAGTGATTCTTTTTATATACATTTCAAAATGATCACCACAGCAAGTCTAGTTATAATATGTCACCATACATATTACATAATTATTGATTCAGTCATTTTGCAACTGGAAGTTTGTACCTTTTAATCTCCCTCACCTATTTCTTTCCTACCCCCACCTCGCTTCCCTCTGGCAACCACCTATTTGTTCTCTGTATCTATAACTTGCTTCTGTTTTGTTATGTTTGTTCATTTATTTTGTTTTTTAGATTTCACATATAAGTGAAATCATATGGTATTGTCTTTCTCTGACTTATTTTACTTAGCATAATACCCTTGAGGTCCATCCATGTTGTCGCAAGTGGCAAAATTTCATTCTTTTTATAGCTGAGGAATATTCCAGTGTGTGTGTGTGTGTGTGTGTGTGTGTGTATATAAACACATCTTCTTTATCCATCTGTTGATGGGAGCTTAGGTCGCTTCCATATCTTGGCTATTGTAAGTAATGCTGCAATAAATGTAGGGGTGCATATATATTTTCTAATTAGTGTTTTTGTTTTCTTTGTGAAAACAGGAGTGGAATTGCTGGATCATATGGTAGTTCTATTTTTAATTTGTTTTAGGAATCTCTATGCTTTTTTCCATAGGTAATTCTAACATGTAGTCAGAGTTGCGAACACTGCCTTGGAAACATTCAGTTAAACTTTCTTTTGTCTTCATATAAAGTCAGAAGGGGAAAGAGGAAGAAAAAGGTGACCTGTAGCATTAGCTAACCGTCTGTGCTTACTTTAAGGGATCAAGGTAAGGGAGCAGCTGAAGGCCTGGATTTTGCATCCTGTGTAGCAGGGCACATGGGCTATTATGCAGTATTGGAAGTAATGTTCTTGAATGTTGCAGTGTGGTGGTGTTTCTTGCCAGGAGTGAAGGAATGATAGATTATTTTTGTTTCTCTGGTTTTGCTTGACTTTGAGTAAAAAGTTGACCATCTCCTGCTTTTTTAGCATTTTAGGAAAAAAATTACTGTGCCAAGAGTATCAGGCAATCTGTCAGAAAAATATATGAATGGAACAGATTTGTGTGTATCACTTCAAACCAATGAAGTTAAAAGCATTCCTTTTTGCTTTCTGGCTAAGCTTTGGCAGCACAAGCACTGGTAATTTTGTACAGAAATTTATTTCAAAACAGGAAGAAAGCCAAAAAAAAAAAAAAGCTATTAGAGTGAGAGAGAAGGGAGAGAGAGGACACACACTTGGGTAACATTGTGCTTCTTTTAAAAAATCTGAGAAGGGTTTAAAATCTTTGAGGAAAGCTCACTTTGTCATTATCCCTTTTCTTGCATTTTTTTTGGTATAAACTTTATTGTGCGCTTGTAAATTAACTAATTTGTGAATACATATTTATTGAATGAGTTCCGTGTGTATGGAACTGTTTAAAGACCCTGAAAAGAAGAATAAGGATCTGTCATGTTAATAGCAATTCTGGACACTATATGCCTAAATTAACTTTTTTTCCCCCAATCCAGAGGAGTATGTATGTAGTCTAACTGGTATAACCGTTAGAAATTGCAACCCTGTAGTCATTGGTTAAACACTCATTTCATCCAACATTTGCTGTTGCGTACTGCCGTGTTGAAGGGAAGAAGAACACATCAGAAATGATGATTCCTTCCCATTGATGACAGTATATACCCTAGCAAAGATCTGATGGGCGTTTCCTGGTGGAAAAGAAGAAGTCTATTTTTTTTGTCAATCAACTGGGTAAAGATTTTTGATTATCCTAGAACAGAGGTGATGGAAGTAATTTTTATGGAAACATGTACTCTTTTGTTAGTAAAGTATGCTAGAATATGCATTCTGTTGATAGGGTTCTAGGCCACTAGACTCTAAGCTGCATCTGGGTAGGGATTTTGTCTGTTTTGTTCACTATAGTATCATCAATAAAAATTAAATGTCTTAAATTTTGATGAAGTCATTTATTTACTTTTTAACTTTTTCATTCTTCTTACGTGTTATTTCACTTTGTAATTATATGATGTAATCCGCTTATAGTTTTCTCCACAGAGCTAAATATGGTAATCTTTTACAATTTATTAAAGACACTTAGTAAAACTGATGGTTTGTGAATAATTTATGGATTATTTTATAGAGAATGACAGTTAAAAAACTAATGACTTGAACATTAGTGTTGAGTCTTTCTCTTACAATAAACCTTTATAAGAGTTTAAATAAGATTTTAAAACATTCTAATACATGTAATCACAGGTATAAATATATTAAAGAATTCCATTCAGAATCATACTGGTTTATTCACATTTCAAAACTCTTAATTGTGTAAAAATTTTTCTAAGGGTTGGTTCTAAATTACTCACCTAGTGAGTTTAAACCTAATTTTATTTTCAAAAACTCAAATTTCAGATCATTTTAGGACCGTATATATTGTAAAATGTGATATACACCAACACCTGGTTATGGTCAACATCTATCAGAAAAGGTAATACAGAATTTCTTTAAGATCTATGATTCAGAAAAATGTCCTGGCTGTATTTATAGCGGCCTGTATAAATAAGTGCTGTAAACTTACCAGTTCACAATATTTGTGAGTTCTTTTACCCACCTCAAACAGATGCGAATAGGAAAATTAATTAGCTTTTTTCTGTTATCTGGCATAAATTATGCCAGATAACAGAAAAAAGGTATACAAAAAATTGATGTGTAGAATCATACAGTTTTAGAAAAGGAGAGGGTCTTAGAAATAATCAAGACTTATTTTTAGCATCTTGATTATGGATTATAATTTTGTAAAAAGCTTAGTGGTATTTTTATGGAGGAATTTTTTAAAAAATTAATTAATTAATTTATTTATTTTTGGCTGTGTTGGGTCTTCGTTTTCTGTGCGAGGGTTTTCTCTAGTTGCGGCGAGTGGGGGCCACTCTTCATCGTGGTGCGCGGGCCTCACTGTCGCGGCCTCTCTTGTTGCGGAGCACAGGCTCCAGACGCGCAGGCTCAGTAGTTGTGGCTCACGGGCCTAGTTGCTCCGCGGCATGTGAGACCTTCCCAGACCAGGGCTCGAACCCGTGTTCCCTGCATTGGCAGGCAGATTCTCAACCACTGCGCCACCAGGGAAGCCCTATGGAGGAATTTTTAATTAAGCTTTCTGTGCCTTAATATTTTTGTACTAGCCTTATTTGTTAATTTTTGCCAAGAGTTCCACTGAGAGATGAGCCACTTGTTCCAATTTGCAATTTACATAAGGAAGAAAATAAATTGAGATCTTAAGAACATTTTTGATGCCTTTGATTTTTGAAAAGAAGGCCCTGAATAAGGTATACAGCTTGTTATAACTGATGTTTAAAAATATTTTTACCATGCAAGAAATTCACTATTCATTCAGTAGGATAATTAATGCCTTCTAGTAACCTTTTGAGAAAAAAATAAAAGTGACTACATTTTGATTTTAAAGAGTAATTTTCTAAAACCCTTCCCCTTCTCAATTCTGATGTGGTCTGCCTGAGGTCTGACAGGGTTGGTTTGCTTCTCCAGCAATTTAGTTATCTTACCACTGCCTCCTTCTGCTGTCCTTTGAGATACACAGTTTCAAGGTCTAATGCGTGTGTGCGTATGTGTGTGTGTGTTTTAAATACATGGTCTACCCTTTCATCTTTTTGGAGCAATCTTTTTTATTTGAATGGTCATCCTAAATTTTAGGTGCTTCATTGGCGCGTAGAGTTTTGCCCTACATTGTAAATTACTCTAGGGTAGGGTTTCTCAATCTATGTATTATGACATTTGAACCAGATAATTCTTTGTTCTGAGGGGCTTTCTTGTGCATTGTAGGATGTTTAGCAGTGTTCCTGACTTCTATCCACTAAATGCCAGTGGCATCTTCTCCCTCCATTTTTGACAACCAAAAATGTCTCCAGACATTGCCAAATGTCCTGTGGGGGGAAAAGTATGATTGAAACCACACACGTGTCCCTTCTAATTATATATAATATGTAAAAAAAAAAAGCCCAATAAATTTTGACTGAATTGAAATAGTAACTTTATTTCAAGGCCCGATTATACCGTGTAGAAATGTTTATTTTATAGCTGGTGTATACCAACAAATACATCAAAACTTGGAGGGGAAATACAGTATAATCCAAGTATATTATAAATAAAAGTGTTACCTTTGGGTATCTCTTAGCTCAGTTTTAAAGTCCATGCTTAGTTTTCCATTTGTGGCTGTTACAAAGTTATGGAAACTACATTCCAATTTTTTCTCTCTGTAAAATGGGGATAATATCTATTTCACAGTTTTGTTGTGAGGGTCAAATTAAATGATTAATATAATAGGCTAAGCCCAGCTAAAAGTCAAATGTTTTTGGTGGGTGTACTTTGATGGTACCCTTACCTCTGTTTTACTATTTGCATTCTCTGATTTACATATAGGATTTCTAAGGGGCAGAAAACCTATTTGAAATCTCCCCAGAGGTGGCATTTAGATATATACGAGCTTTTGGGCTTCCCTGGCGGCACAGTGGTTAAGAATCCACCTGCCAATGCAGGGGACACGGGTTCGAGCCATGGTCTGGGAAGATCCCACATGCCGTGGAGCAACTAAGCCCGTGCGCCACAATTACTGAGCCTGCGCTCTAGAGCCCGCGAGCCACAACTACTGATCCCGTGTACCAGAACTACTGAAGCCTGCGTGCCTAGAGCCCATGCTCCGCAGCAAGAGAAGCCACCACAATGAGAAGCCCGCGCACCACAACAAAGATTAGCCCCTGCTCGCCACAACTAGAGAAAGCCTGCATGCAGCAACGAAGACCCAACGCAGCCAAAAATAAATAAATTTATATATTAAAGTTATAAATGAGCTTTTAATATGCACTATAGAGACTCCTTATAGATTTCTGTATATATTTCTTTGTAGAGTAGATTGCAAGAAAGGACAATGGTTGAGAGTGTATCATCCTTACTGTGGGATCCTGTTTCAGTTAGGGTAGTCTGCAGTAACAAACCCAGATATTTAATGGCTGGTTCAGTAAAGTTTATTTCCTACTTATATAATAGTCCTGGCTGCTTCAAGTTGGCAGGCATTCATTCAGAAATTGAGTGTCCTTCCATTTAATGGAGTCACCATCCCCATTGTAAGCTTCATTGTTGTCCAGATGGTGGAGGAGATAAGAGTGTGGAAGAGTCATCTGTGCTCTCCTAAAAGCAATGATCTGGAAGTGGACAGATGAATTCTACTCATATTCTATTGTTCTTCCTTTGGTGAGAACTTGGTGTAATGGCCATATTATGTACCCCTGTGGAGACTGAGGAAGAATGGATTTGGCTTCTGCTTAGACTCTTTTCCCAAAGAAAGAGGATGCTGCTATCTTGACAAGAATTATAGCATTGTTCTCTAGCATTCAGGTATGCTGGAATTCTTACCTCTTGACAATAAGGTGTGGTGGTTTTCCAGTGCTACCAGTGGCTAGGTAGTAGGGAATTTATGAGTGCTGCTTTGATTACCACCTCTCTAAAACCATCAGGGCTGGATCTGGATGACCTGTGATGGGAAGTAGAGATCAAGAGTAATCCATCCATGGACTCTTGCAAGTGCTCCTTTCGATTCCTGAGAAAACTGGAAAGTTGTGCCACCCTGTCAAATGGCGGGCTTCTGGCAGTCAAGTAGATGGAGCTTAGAGTTGTTGGCCAAGCAGCTACGAGCTTAGAATCATCAAGAGGCAATTGAAATGGGATATATATATATATATATATATATATATATATATGTTCATAGACTGGTGAAGTTTGAAAAGTTCTGGTTACTTAGGTTACAAAGAGGCTGGAATTGTATACATGGCATATAGCTCCCTAGTGTATCCTGGCTAGGTAGAGAAGACAATAGAGGGCAGAATGACTTAGCAGGAAAGCAGTGCTCCTTGCCAGATAGGGCAAATGGCTCTTCAGATTTTATAGCCATGGTCAGGTGGGCAGAAAATTGTTTGATTATAAGAAAAACAGAAAACCTTTGTATTAAATCATTTGTTTAATGAATGATATATTTTATTAAGAAACTGTCCATGCCAGAGAGCTTATAAAAAACATATTTAGCATTTTTAGTACTGTATGTGCTATAACAGTTCCAAGAATGTTAATATCAAAGACTATTTACAGATATTAAATTTCATACCTTCCTCCAAGTGCCGTCTAATTTCTGAGCTTCTCCCATTTTTTCTTTGCAAGTTTGATAACTATCTCTGCTTTTAAATGGAAGGGAATTTGTTCTTTTAATTTTACTCTGTCTTTTTTTGGTTTCTGTCACTGAATTCCACTCATAATGCATTTGTAGCAAGCAGCAGAGGGGTCAAGTTATATATAAATTAATATTTGTGTTTTTTAGTGTAGCTACTCAGTATTGACAGTGTATCCTGAGCAGCACAGATGAATATTTTCTGTAGTTAGTAAGTCCTGGAATAGTTTTTTTCTTGTCTTCTCCTTTGGTTTACTTTAAAATGTATAATCAAAATACATAGTTCAAAAAAATTTTTATATGCTGCTCTTTTAAAAGTTAAAACTATTTCATCCAGGAAGAAATTCATCAAATTGCAGAGTGATCATAGTATTTTATTTTAAATAACTCTCATTGATAAAAATTATATATATATGTATATATATTTCAGAGACTTTGGGGGGAATTTGAAGAAGTTCATTCTGAGCTTCTGCCTTCTGTTGCTATAACAGATAACACTTTCAAAATTTGAACATAAATAGGAGGATTTAATGGAACAATATTCTTGTATTGATGTTTTGTGTTTAGTTGTATATGTTATTGTCCATAAAAATACGTAAGTTCCATTGATGTCAGTATTGCACATAGCTAGTAGATTAAAAATGATGAATTGGATGATCTGCCTAACAGAAATGCAGTCTAAGAAGAGAATTTTCCTCTTTGAATAGAACTCTCTTTACACTTGGCCTGAACTTTTTTTAAGATAACAATATTGCCTTTCAGAATTCAGCATTTCTCTAAAGATATTTTTCATATCAGCATATTACATCCAAAATACTTCATGCTAAATATTATGTTAAATTTAAAATGAGAGTTATTAATATCTGAATTAAGCACATAAAATTAATTTTATACTTTTAGATGTGGAATTACAATATTCTTTTTCGAGGTTGATGTTTAGATTATCTTACAAGTAAAAGCATCTGAAAAATTTTGGCAAGCTTGGTCTTTTTCAAAGGCGCATTCTGGCAGATTGTGGTCTTGTTTTGTGAACTACTGATTGTAGGGGGAAGCAAAGATGCTATTTTATTTTTTGTTTTTTTTAAAAACTGAGCAATAAGTTAAAACCTACAGTAATGTTTCAACAGTCATCACCTTGTATGTGTTATCCTTTTATCTCTATTTTCTCTGTAAATAATTCCTTAATTTTTAAAATTTTATTCAATTAAAATTTATTAATCACAGAATTACTACTAGTCAGGAATTATCATGAGGACTGACATTTAAAAACTACTCTATTAGAGGGAGCAACTGTTCAGTTAAAGTAATTCACAGCAGGATGGCTAAAGATTCTAAAAGTGAATGGACTACATGAATCAGTGTCAGCTTGGAAAGAGAGCTCTTCTTTTTTTTTTTTTATCAGACTATAGTTGCTTTACAATGGTGTGTTAGTTTCTGCTATACAACAAAGTGAATCAGCTATATGTATACATATATCCCCTCCCTCTTGGACCTCCCTCCCACCCCCATCCCACCCATCTAGGTCACTGCAGAGCACCGAGCTGAGCTCCCTGTGCTATACAGCAGGTTCCCACTAGCTAGATATTTTACACATGGCAGTGTATATATGTCAATCCTAATCTCCCAGTTCATCCCACCTCCCCTTTCCCTCCATGTCCACACATCCATTTTCTATGTCTGCGTCTCTATCCTGCCCAGCAAATTGGTTCATCTGTATCATTTTTCTAGATTCCACATATATATGTTAACATATGAAATTTGTTTTTCTCTTTCTGACTTACTTTTCTCTGTATTGACAGACTCTAAGTCCATCCACATCTCTACAAATGACCGAATTTCATTCCTTTTTATGGCTGAGTAAAATTCCATTGTATATATGTACCACATCTTCTTTATCCATTCATCTGTTGTTGGACATTTAGGGGAGCTCTTTCTTTAACTGCGTTCCACTTTTTATTTTGAATGAGTTAGATGACTCCCAAATCATGGAGTCTACGTCAGACTCTACTCTTAGCATTGAGTTCAACTTTGCGACTTTACACTGAAAAATACAAGATATTGCTGAAGAAACTAAGGAAGCCTAAATAAATGGAGAGATTAAACTATACTCATGGGTTGAAAGACACGATATTGTTAAGATGGGAATTCTCTTCAAATTGCTCTATAGATTTAACATAATTCCAATCAAAATTCTAGCAGGCTTTTTTTTTTTTGGATAGAAACTGACAAGCTGATTATAAAATTCATATGGAAGCTCAAAATCCCTAGAATAACCAAAGCAGTTTTAAAAGAAGAACAAAGTTGAATAACTTACCCTACCTAACTTGAAGCCTTACTATATAAAGCTACAGTCATCAATATAATTTGGTATGGTGAAATTATACAGAACAGAGAATCCAGAAATAAACCCGCTCATAAATGATCAGTTGATTTTTTTATTGAGGTATAATTGACATACAGTATTATATTAATTTCAGGTTTACAGTCTAGTGATGTAACATTTGTATACGTTGTGAAATGATCACCAAAATAAGTCTAGTTACCACCTGTCACCATGTGAAGTTAATACAGTATTATTGAGGATATTCCCCATGTTTAATTAAATTAATTAATTAATTATGTAACTGGAAGTTTGTATCTCCTGACCTCCTTCACCCATTTCATGTGGTTTAATCCCTCCATTCGTTTAAGCTTCTTTACTTTATTTTTAGCAATATTTTGTATTTTTTCACTCTGTGAATCTGGGGTTTGTTTTGTTTTCAGATTCTACTGAATACATGTAAATGAAATGATGTGGTATTTGTCTTTCTCTGTATGCCTTTTGGACTTAGCATAATACCCTCAGAGTCCACCATGTTGTCACAAATGGCAAGATTTCATTTTTTTTTTTTTTAATGACTGAGTAGTAGTTCATTGTGTGTGTGTGTGTGTGTGTGTGTGTGTGTGTGGTGTGTGTATACCACATCTTCTTTATCCATTCATCTATCAATGGACACTTAGGTTGTTTCCATATCTTGGCTATTGTAAATAGTGCTGCATTGAACATGTAGGTGAATATATCTTTTCAAATTAGTGTTTTTATTTTCTTTGGATAGATGCCCAGTAGCGGAACTGCTGGATCGTATGGTAGATCTATTTTTGATTTTTTGAGAAACCTCCATATTCTTTTCCATAGTGACTGTACCAATTTAAATTCCCACCAACAGTGCACAAGGGTTCCCTTTTCTCCACATCTTCACCAGTAAGTACATGTTATTTCTCATCTTTTGGTAATAGGCATTCTGACAGCTGTAAGGTAGTATCTCATTGTGGTTTTGATTTGCATTTCCCTGATGATTAGTGATGTTGAACAAATTTTCATGTGCCTGTTGGCCATCCTCATGTCTTCTTTGGAAAACTGTCTATTTAGATTCTCTGCCCATTTTTTAATCAGATTTTTGTTGTTGTTGTTGTAGAATTGTTTGAGTTCTTTATATATTTTGGATATTAACCCTTTATCGGATATGTGATTGCAAATATCTTCTTCCATTCGGTACGTGGCCTTTTCGTCTTGTTGGTGGTTTCCTTCACTGTGAGAAGCTTTTTAGTCTGATGTAGTCCCATTTGTTTATTTTTGCTTTTGTTTCCCTCGCCTTTGGAGCCATATCCAAAGCAACATTGCTAAGACCAATGTCAAGGAGCTTACTGGCTGTTTTCTTCTAGGAGTTTTATGGTTTCACAAAACACTTAAATTTAAGTCTTTAATCAATTTTGAGTTAATTTTTGTGTGTGGTATAATACAGGGGTCCAGTTTTATTCTTTTGCATGTGGCTGTCCATTTTTCCCAGCACCATTTATTGAGGAGGCTGTGCTTTCCCCATTGTATGTCTCTTTTGTTGTGTATTAACTGACCATATATGAGTGGGTTTATTTCTGGGCTCTCTATTCTGTTCCATTTGATCAATTGATTTTTAATAGAGGCTCCTTTAGTGAGACAATTCCTTTGATTCTCTGAAATTTCTACACATCTTCTGAGCAAGAGGCATTGACATCTTTGTTCCAGACTATCTTTGCATAGATGTTTGTATAGCAAACAGCTTTGGGATATTGGGATAGTGCCTTTCTCTGGGGCAGAGGCTAGATCTGTTTTCTTCCAGAAAGACAAACATAATGTCTTCCACTCAGGCAAAGGCTGGACAGGTTTGCTAGCAGCCCCTTTATATGAGTTGGTGTTTCCTAAGTGATAGTCCCTCAGCTGTGACCCAGACCCATTGTGTATGCAGCCTTCACCTGAATTTACCTCTGCATGTCCCCTGTGGGACTTGAGGGCAAGGAGGGCCAAAGTGAACATGAAGCTCATGCTGCCTAATATGCCAAGGGTAATAAAGTGCTTTATCTCTGACCCAGGAGTCTTGAGTCTTCTGCTAGTATCAAGGAAACTGTGGCACGCTAACTTGTAGTTTGCAAGTAGGGTAAAATTCAGACCTTTCATAGTTCTTGATAGTACTGAGGGAATTAAAAAGGGGAAGGAAAGTCTTTTCAGCAAATGGCACAGGAGCAACTGGATATACGTTCAGAAAAAAGTGAACATCAACCCTTACCTCATGCTAGATGTAAAAATCAACTTAAAATGACTCATGGACCTACATGTAAAACTTGAAACTATACTACTGAAAAAAGAAAACATAGAACTTAAACTCTGCAACCTTGGCATATGACACAGCAAGTCATATCATAAAAGAAAATATTGATTAATAGGACTTTATCAAAATAATAAACTTTTTCTCTTAAAAATCCATTAGGTAAAAAAAGGCAAGACTTTGAGAAAATATTTACAAAATATATATCAGACAAAAGACTTGTGTCCAGAATCTACAAAGTACTCCTTTAGTTTAATAATAACAAACAAGTCAATTAAAAAAGAGTGGAAAAATGTTTGGACAGAGGCTTCACAAAAGAAAAATATATGAATGAAGGATAAGCACATAAAAAGATGATTAGCATAATTTGTCATCAGAGAAATGCAAAGGAAAAGCACAATTTCATCCTACTACACACCCATTAGAATGGTGAGCCTGTGGAGCGACTGGAACTTTTTATACATTGCTGAACGTATGAACATAATGTAAAATGGTGTCACTGCTTTGGTAGACAGTTTGGCACTTTCTTATAAAGTTAAATATACACGAACCCTATAAACCAGTCATTCTAATCCTGGTCTTTACGCAAGAGAAATGAAAACATATGCCCACACGAAGCTTTGTACATGAATTTTTTATAGTGGTTTTATTTGTGATAGTCAAAACTGGAAACAACCCAAAAGTCAACAAGTGAATAGATAAACTATGTCATACCCATACAGTGGACTCAGTAAAAAAGGACCAAATTGCTGATCCATGCAACATTATGAATGAATCTCAAAATAATTACATTTAAAGAAGCCAAACAAAGAGTACTTATTATATAATTCTACTTACATACAGTTCTGGAAAGCCCAAATGAATCTGTAATGACATAAAGCAGATCAGTATTAGCCTGGCAACAGTGGTAGAGTGAGGGATAGATTATAAAGGATTGAAAGGAAGTTCTTGAGGCTGGTAGAAATGTTTGTTATCTTGATTGTAGTAATAGTTTCATGATGTATATAGGTCAGAACTAATTGTACATTTTAAATATATATGGGTCATTGTATGTCGATTAAATCTCAATAAAATGGGAAAAGGAAGACACAATTTCAAATTAAATATTTTATTATCATTTTTTAGAATGTTCGGTTTTCTAAATGCAGCTTTATTATACGAAAGAGATGCATTTTTATTTACTTCATGTATTTTTGATTGCGGTCTCATGAATCATCTGCCTGTATATTATTTAGGTCCATTTGGTCCCACATAGGTTTGGGGATAACATAAAAGCAATTTAATTTTTAACTGGCCTCACTTTCCTCAACTATAAATTTAGGGTTGTATCAGATTACCACCAAAGATTCTATCACTGAAATTCTGTAATTGTAATTGTGGATAAATTGGTCTTTTGGGATTCAGAATCACCTCATAAGAGAACACTGTAATGAGATCAGGAATATTTAATCACAGAGTTCATGTTAATTCTTTCAGAGAACATTTTGAATAAATTTAGACCAATCTGGTAACGAAAAGTTGGACAACTAGAAAACAGCTATCCAAAGATGAAAAGCCAGTCTTTTTCTGGATTAGCTAGTATTTATAATCAGGAGTATAAGTGAAATATAAGAAAAATGCATTTTTGTTATATAAAAATGAATTCATATTGCTTACTGTGTATTTGGAATGATTTAGAAGAACTATCTCATGCTTTGCTCGAGGAATCTTAAAATTAACACGACAAATTTTATTAATATATTGTTAATGCAATTGCACATGTCCACATGTAGTAATCTAAGTAAGTTTTTATTAGAAATCATGTAATGGGATGAGTATTAGGTAACCTTCTTAGGGATAGGGGAAAGAATGTGTGTCTACTTGGTTGAACAGAATGTGGAACACGGGTGTGGAGAATCAAGAAAAAGTGTTTTTTTTAATGTAAAGAAAAAAATATCTTTTTGAAGTTTAATGCTCTTAGTATATGCTTTTAAGTTTTACTTTAATATACTTGTTACATAAAGAACATCCTGTTTAATACATACAAATTCCATAGACAGATGTTCCCTGGTGACAGAAATGAAACACCTACAGAAGTTGCTTGTACCAGGGCTGCATTGATAGAATAGTCTTCTTTGAGTGGAGCCTGAAGCAGGAAGATAGCTTTACTGACCAGACGTTGTGCTTTCACTCTTTAGGCCATGCTTGGACAAACAAGGAGGTCAGTGTGAACAGTCTGTTTGTGGGTTGGTCTCAGAAGTCATTCTCAGAAGTTATTTTTAAAAAGCCAAGGAAAATAGAACCCCTGTTTTTGGTACATATGTCACAGCTGAACCTCTCTGTTTGAAGAGCCTCATTTAATATTTTTTGCCTTTTGGAGGGTAAGCTCTAGACTACATCCTAGACACTGTACCATTGATAAAATGTTAATATACAGAGGCTCTGTGTATTCTTTGCACCAAATACTTTCCTTTTTCACACTGCTCTGACACAAATCTTTTCCGTAGGGTGAGGAAGTGTTTCATGGATGGCGAAGCCAGTTTTTAAAAGACGGTGTGAAAACATCACTTAAAATTTATTATTATTATATTTGTTTTTAGTGAGTCCTACATTAGTGGAACTTTCTCATATTCTGGAACTGCAAGCAGGTTTAGAGCCCATGGAAGCAGGCCAGATTTTGATTTAGAAAAAAAATTAGGAAAATTGTGATTGAGGTAATTAATATCAGGCAATAACTTATGATGTTAAAATTCTGAGCAACTTGATAGAATACATATTGAAATGATAATTAACTGTTCAGTCATCGGTGATTGAAGGGAGCCCAAAAGACCTGTTTAGTCTTAAGAAATTATAGAAGAAGCCATGTGTGTATGTATATAAAGTGAAATAGTTATTTTTTTCCTTAGTAAGCTCATTAAAGAACTATTAGGTATAGCAGATTTATAACACTCTACTGTTAAAATTATTATAATTAATTTTTAAATGAGAGTTTTATCTAACAAGTCTCAGGGAAGAAGATCCTGTTTTGAAGCATGTCTTTTCTATCTTATTCATTAGTTCTTTGCTTCTTGCAAAATTATTTGGACGTGTGTTTGATTTCTGATGCATACTTCACTGAATCAGAACTGACATACGTTACCATTTTAGTTGGTGTTTAGTGTATTACATGATTGGTGCTTGTCCTGTAGTTTTTGTGTTACAGTCTTAAAGTGACAGTAGGCCTGGCCTGAGCATCATGGCTGGTAGGAGCCATGCTCCCTCCATTGCTTCTCAGGAGCCTGAGTAAGTAGTAGGGTGAATATGGTAATGATGGTGCAAGAGAGAGGCCCCATAGACTCTTCTTTATGTTCTCTCTCTGAGCTTGTTCTTTAGTTATAATTTTAAGTTTCTTTAGGGAACACTTTAGGCTTCTTTGTGATGTACACTGTGCCTAGTCCTTTGCTAGCGCTCTTTTTCCAAATGTCAGTGTTTCAGTATTCAAATCCAGCTCTCTTACTTACCAAATGAGTATTGGGCAGATGTCTCAGAGCATCAATTTCCTCATCTGTGAAGCAGAGATAATAGCATATATCTCAAGATAAATGGTCAGCTCCAAATGAGATAATGTTTAGAAAAAGCTTCTTTAAAATATTCAAATGTTATCTTAACTCAGTAAATTGAATTGAATGATAGCCTTTTTGTATTTGGTGGTATTTTATATAGCCAGTAAGCACTATTCTATTAAGTTCCTCTGAAACTGTGGTTAGAAAAAATCTGTATGTTTTAATATGTTTCCTTGAAAGCCGTTTTTGTAATCATATGTGTATGTATATATTTTTTGCACAGGTTGAGATTAGAGAATGAAACTGACATATACTTTTAGCTGTCTGGTTTCCTAGAGGCAAATACCTTGTACTTAGTCTAGCAGAGTTTTCTTGTCCAAGTTTTATTTCTGAACTTCTTGTTATTGTAATGACAACAAATGTGAGAGATGTGGTAATCCAGAAAAGGATGAAGAGTGACTCTGGCTGTCTATCTACAAAAAGCTGCCAGTAATCAGTAATTTCAACCAATGAAATAGTAAAATTTGATAAGTCACACCCACTTAACCTCTTATTTTTCCTTTAGAATGCAAAATAAACATTTTACTTACTTCCAGTTTACCCAAGAGTGCCAAGTATTTAACAACCAGTATGGTCTAGGCACCAGGGAGTGGGGACTAGAACAGTGTACTGGGGACATCCTGTTCTACTAGGGCTTAGATCTTTAGTTGTGGAATTGTGGGGAGGTTAGGGCAGGTGGCCGTGCAAGGGTTCTGGCTGAGGGGACTGGGTAGCTTGTGTGGGAAAGTGGAACTCGGGCCCTCTGTTAAACAGCAGCTCAACTCTTGGCCAAGTAGTACAGAAACCTGTATGTAACTATTGAATATATCCTCGAGCTTACCTAAAGGTGTATATCTAAAACTGGATTCATTATACCTGGTTTTCAATTTTGTTTTACAGAAGCTCATTCATCCTTTTTATTTTCTTTAATCAACTGTAGGTGATAGTTGTAGGTATAACTTAATATACAATTAACTGTGTTTTTAGGAAGGTATATGTAAAGTGTTAGCTTTAATAAATGGAAATATATGCTCTGGGAAAGCTATTTAAAGAAATCTTATTTTAAGTTCTTTCAGAAAGTGATGATTTTAATTTATCTTAGTTATAATATTGAATTTTTATTTATTAAGTTTGTTATAAAAGCAGTATTAATAGAGAATAGAACCCTGGATAGTATATAGTTTTGGAAGGGCTAATTTATATATAATCATAGAGTTGGGAAAAAAACCTTAAATGATTTTAACCAGTTTGTTCCAACTCATCTATGGTCAGTCACCCTGACCATTTATTTACCACCCAACTCAGCTGGTAAATAAATGCCTAATGCCTGAGCCAGAACGTCTATTCTGTCTCCTGTTATTTCTACTGTATCCTATTTGTGTTAAGAAGCAATGGCTCTCTTTAGTTTGTCTTCTTCAGATCACTTTAGCAACAATTAAGATATATGACCTTCAAGATATGTAACATGGAAGTTACTGTGTCTATTTGAAACTTGGGGTAACTGAGGCCCAGAATTTTTCTTGGTTCCTGATCTATCTAATTTCATTATTCACACTGGTTGGGTAAAAAATGCAGCTTGTAACTTTTCCTGCATAGCCAGCCAAAGGTATCCTCTGTAGTCTGGTTGCTTAAGATCACAGTGAGAGTTAATAGATGGGCACATCTATGGACTTCTTGTCAAACATGCATATTTTGAAAGCATATCACCAGGGGGAGAAAACTTGATACTTGAATTTTTATTATGGCATAATCCTTTTTTTTTTTTTTTTTAATTTAATGAGAAAACTGAAATCCAGGGAAGCAAACTCACTCAGGAGGATTTACTCATCAACAAACTGACAGTAGGATTGGTACAACTAATTGAATCCCTTCTTCAGTCTACCCATGTCTAATTCCTATCCCTTAAGACCCAGACCATATGATACCTCTTCCATGTAGCCTTCTCTGGAGAAAGTAAAATATGACCTACAATGGTCAGTCTGACTCTAGAAGAACAAAATGGGGAAAATATGAATCTAGAAATTATATTTTTAAGGAGAATCTTTATTTTTGGTATATAGCCTGGGTTATCTGGAAAATTGTCACTGTCTGGTCTAAACTGAGTTCTTTCAGCACACTTAAGAAAATATGCTTTTATTACAAAATATATACACAAAAGTATATAAAACAATTGTACAGTATGTATAATTATGAATAATTATAACATAAATACCCGTGTAACTACCTCCCACATGAAAAAATAGAATATTGTCATTAACTCAGAAGTCATTCTAATTTTTGGAGGGAACAACTATCCCTGACTTTCATGGTAAGCACTTTGTTTCTTTTTGAATAAAATTATTTTAAAATTCTTATATGTATTCCTAAGTGGTCCACTTTGCTCTTCACTTTTGCCTACATGTTGAAGTTCTTTGTTCATTTTTTCATTCTATGGTGCTGTATTATCAATTTGCAGAATTTCTGCTTAGAGTTTGACTGGAAACCATTTGTTGCTTGTATGGGTGACAGTATCTTGTTTTACTCTATACCATTTGTTTTCACTCTTTATTATGTTTTTTGCTGAACAACAGTTATTATTTTTAATTTAGTCAAGTTTATCAATTATTTCCTTTATGGCTAATGCTTTTAGTATGCTGTTTAAGAAATTTTTCCCTCCCCCAAGATCATGAAGATATTCTTCTCTATTCTAAAAGCTTTATAGTTTTGTCTTTCACATTATGGCCTGAAAATTCACCTGAAGTTTTTGTTCTTGTTGTTGTTGTTTTTTTCTGGGTAGTGTGAGGAAAAGATTCAATTAAAATTTTTTTCTATATGGATATCTAATTGTACCAACATTATTTATTAAAAAGACGCTCATATTTCTACTTCCATCAAGTGCTATTTTTATCCTAAATTAACTCTAATATATATATTATATATATATTATGGGTCTGTTTCTGGGTTCTCTGTTCTGTCCCAGTTATACTTGTTTTTGTGCTGCTGTACCAATACTGTGCTGTACTGTTATTATAAATAAATAGAAATTAATTTATATATGTAAAATTATATATAAATATATTTTATATGTATTAGAGATATATATAAATAAATCACTATTTATAATAACTCTTCATAACTGAAGAGTTCTCACTTTGTTCTTCTTCAAGATTGCCTTGTTTATTCTTGCCCTTTTTCATTTTGAAATAAATTTTAGAATCAGCTGGTCAATTTCCACACAGACTCTTTTGTAATTTTAGATTGTGATTACATTGTATCCATGGAACAATCTGGTATAAATTGATCCTTTAAGCCATATAAATGCTATATCTCATTTATCTAGGTTTTGTTAAATGTCTCAAAAAATTTTGCAAAGTTATTTTTGGATGTTTGTAAATATTCCTATTTAGCAAGGTTTCTGGTATACAAAATTAAAATAAAAATTAGTTGTATGTCTATATAGCAGCAACAAACTAAATAAGATTTAAAAAGATACAATGTGCAGAAACATTTATTCTAAATATATTTCAACATAAGGTTTAAATTTACCACCTTATTTTTGTGCTTTCCACTCTAAAAGTTTATGCTATTTGATTCTACAAAGAAAGTAGTGCCCCGAGTACCCAGCAGTTGTTTGTACAGTTGTATCAATTATTCAGAATTAGGAAATATTCTAATTTGAGAAGTAACAAATGTTTGATTTTATATTGTTAATGGCATTAATATATTCTCTTACATATGCTTATTTAGTCCTTCTAGCAACCGTATGAATATAGCATTATGCCCTGTTTATAGCAGACGAAACTTAAATGTAGTGATGTTAATTAGTTTCCCCATTTACACAGGGCTAGAAAGTTGTGAGTACCTTGATCTAAACCAGTTTGTGTCTAACACCAACATCCTATGTTTTCACTTTTAACATTTTGTCATGTATCAGTAGCTCTTGAGGGCAGCACAGTATTTCAGAATGGGATGGTAATTGATTATGATAATGAGAAACCTGATTATGATAATGAGAAACCATCAAAAGACTAATTAATATTCATTTTATTTTGTTTCACTAAGCAAGAAAGAAGATAATACATTTTGGAAGATTTCCATTCAAAACATTAAAATCAAAGTTTAAGCCTGCTGAGCTTTATGATTGAAATTAATTCAAATCACTCTTTCCTATAGAAGGGGAAAATATAATGCATAAATATAATACTCATTAATGCTAGCTATTTGTTAAAAATATTTTATAGTTAAGAACTCTACTTTTCACATAGAGCTCAATTTTTTTTTTGAATTTTTGAATTTTATTTTTTTTATACAGCAGGTTTTTTATTAGTTATCTGTTTTATGCATATGAGTGTATACATGTCAATCCCAGTCTCCCAATTCATCACACACACCGCCCCCCTGCCAGTTTCCCCCCTTGGTGTCCATACGTTTGTTCTCTACATCTGTGTCTCTATTTCTGCCCTGCAAACTGGTTCATTGGTGCCGTTTTTCTAGGTTCCACATATATGCGTTAATATACGATATTTGGTTTTTGTTTTCTGACTTACTTCAATCTGTATGACAGTCTCCAGGTCCATCCACGTCTCTGCAAATGGCACAATTTCGTTCCTTTTTTTGGCTGAGTAATATTCCATTGTATATATGTACCACATCTTCTTTATCCATTCCTCTGCCGATGGACATTTAGGATGCTTCCATGTCCTGGCTATTGTAAATAGTGCTGCAATGAACATTGGGGTGCATGTATCTTTTGGAATTATGGTTTTCTCCGGGTATATGCCCAGTAGTGGGATTGCTGGGTCATATGGTAGTTCTATTTTTAGTTTTTTAAGGAACCTCCATACTGTTCTCCATAGTGGCTGTATCAATTTGCATTCCCACCAACAGTGCAAGAGGGTTCCCTTTTTCTCCACACCCTCTCCAACATTTGTTGTTTGTAGATTTTCTGATGATGCCCATTCTAACTGGTGAGAGGTGATACCTCATTGTAGTTTTGGTTTGCATTTCTCTAATAATTAACGATGTTGAGCAGCTTTTCATGTGCTTCTTGGCCATCTGTATGTCTTCTTTGGAGAAATGTCTATTTAGGTCTTCTGCCCATTTTTGGATTGGGTTGTTTGTTTTTTTAATATTGAAAGCTCAATTTTTTAGGATGGAAAAATGTGGAACTTTGCTTATATTTATATATATTTTCTCCTTCTGTCAGTGACTGCCACCTTGCCAAATCTGTGGGAGTTTTATGATCTGTAATCCTTTGAGATCTGTGAATTCATTGAACATTTTACTGTGATTTTATTGGTTTTGGAATCAAGAACTAAAAACTGAATATAGTTCACTATTCATATAACAAGATTTAAGGATGCTTAGTTTTTAAAAGTTCCTTTGGTGCTCATTAGATTTATTTCTGTTTGAAATAAATGAGTAGATGGAGGAAAAAAATTCAAACATTGCATATGGTTTCTGGAGGTATGTTTTAATAACAAAATCAAGTGTGGTTAATGAAAGCTTTCAGAAAATGATTTTATGAAAAACTTGCATTCTTTTAAATCAAGAGCAGTTTTTCCTCAATCTTAAATGTCAGTCATACTACTTTTTTCTTATTCTGTTTTCCACTTTTGTCTGTTTCTTTAAAATACTTCTTAGCTATGTGGAGATTTGCCTGAGAGCTATCACCTACTTAGGTAAAGGTCAATAAAATGATAGCTGGAAAAACTCCATATTTTCTACCTTGAAGGCTAGGATGAAATAAAAGAAAAATAAGTAAATGCTGTTGTGATTTTTCTACAATATACTTGTAGCTCTTTTAATTAGACTGTGGTGTAAGCAATGTCTTTTACACTGAGGCTTGCAACCTGTTGGTGGGTCATGAAATAGATTTGAAGCATTGTAATCAGCATTTTATTTAATGAATAGTGTAGAATAGTATGGAAATTTAAATTTAAAAGTGAATATAGATTTAAGGGAATTTTAAATGGGACAAGTAGAATAGAAAAATTAGTATATCAATAAAGTTAAGTATTAATTCATGAAAATTTAGTGTCAGTTCCACAGACTTACAGATCTATCAAACAGTGTATGTCAGGATTTAGTCCAGGAAATAGAAACAACATGTGTTTTAAACAGGAAGATATTTAATGCAAGGGATTTAGGTGCTTATAAAAGGTTGTTCCTACTGGAATGACTTGCAGAGAGTATAGAACTGATCCACCTAAGAGCTGCTTATATGTGAGGCTGTTGCTGGAGCTATGAGTTTAAGAACATACCCCCATAGCTGCAATCCAGTAATTAGGAAATCAGAATTAAACTGCTGCTGCTGTGGCCTCAGTTGCCTCTTGTCACCAGAAAATTGGAAAGTGCCACTACAAGCCCTGCTTATATATAGTAGAAAACCTCACATTTCCTTGTCTTTGTTTGCAGTTGAAACAGCCGAAAGGAAAATGGGCTCTGCTGCACTTTTGTTTTCATCATCTTAAATGAGTTGCTTGTATTTGTAGAACTAATTCTCATCCAGAATTCTTTATTTTTTTTTTAACATCTTTATTGGAGTATAATTGCTTTACAATGGTGTGTTAGTTTCTGCTTTATAACAAAGTGAATCAGCTATACATATACATATATCCCCATATCTCCTCCCTCTTGCATCTCCCTCCCACCCTCACTATCCCACCCCTCTAGGTTGTCACAAAGCACCGAGCTGTCACAAAGCTCCCTGTGCTATGTGGCTGCTTCCCACTAGCTATCTATTTTACATTTGGCAGTGTATATATGTCCATGCTACTCTCTCACTTCATCCCAGCTTACCCTTCCCCCTCCCCGTGTCCTCAAGTCCATTCTCTATGTCTGCATCTTTATTCCTGTCCTGCCCCTAGGTTCTTCAGAACCATTTTTTAATTTTTTTAGATTCCATATATATGTGTTAGCATACGGTATTTGTTTTTCTCTCATCCGGAATTCTGAGTACAAGAGAAATGTTCTTAGTTTATCGACCTGTCCAGCTATCAAGATGGAGGGTAGAAGGGCAGATGAGAGAATCAGTGAAAAATATCCAACTCGGTTTACCCCTTTGATTTCTCAAAACTCACATATGCTCTTCTACTCATGCGTAGGTTTCCAAACAACACCACTAGTAGCAAAAATGTGCAGCTGTCACTCCTACAAAGAATCGAGCTCACTTCTCCCTAAAAGGGGTTAGGATAAAGCCACTGTACCCAGTGAATGGATGCTGTTGTCCAGTAGATATGCATACTGAAGTATTTGTATGTTATCTGGGATTTGCTTTAAAATATTCTGGAAAAAAAAGTGGGAGGGAGCGACGAGGCAAGATTGGCAAAAATGTTGATGATTATTGAGACTGCATTATGGGTGCATAATGGTCCATTATTTCTCTCAATTTTGAACATGTTTGAAAATTCCGTAACTAGAAATTTAAAAAAACATAAATGTAAATCTTTGCTCATAATTAACTTAAAAAATTGGTTCTTACGCTTGTGAAGAGTAACAGAAGCAATGAAACAAAGAAACTGAACCACAGTGATAAAGACCTGTACAAAGAAGAATATTGATTTTCCTCACTTTATGAATTTTTCTCAGTAGTGATTGCATTCATAAATATAAAGCATTGTCACTCTCATCTTCTTATTTTAAAATGAAAATGCTACCTGGAGTTATGATAATAATTAACACCCACATATGTTATGACCAAAAAGTGATTTCATATCTATCTGGTTGAATTAATATTAGAAGAGTTAAAGGTAGATGTGATGTATTACATCTGAAAAGTATCAAGTCCAGAGCTTCTGACTCTAAAATATCATGTTTGCACCATATAGTATACTTAAGCTGTTATCAGTTATTAGCATCTTTGAATATGCTCTGTACATGCATTTTCTTCCCTTACCTCTTGTTGAGAATAGGGATCTGAAAAAATGTTGTGTGTGTGTGTGTGTGTATTTTAACGCTGTATTAATGTGAAAAGTAGACGTTGAGACTTCCAATTTCAACTCTGACATTTAAAGATCTTGAAGGTTGTCACTCTCATCCTTACAGCAAGAAAAAGCTGGACAAATTTAAAAATCTATGTCTCCCATCATAGAACTGAGGATACAGGGTAGACTACCACCCTGAAATCTGGAGAGATGGGTGCATCCGGAGGGTGTTAGCCAAGATCTGCTTACCCAGAGCAGAAGCTGCTGAAGCAGTGACACTTAAATGGTAATTTTGATAAATTGCCACAGGCTGAGTATGCACTAGTGAGGGTTAGAAACTCTTGGGGGCTGCAGTTTTAGTCCACATGTTCATGGGCCTTTCCTATAGGAACCCCATCAAGTTCTCACAGAAGATCTGAGACAGATCCCTTCATGGCTCTGACAGGAGGAGTGGACAAGTAATCATCACAAAAATACACCCAGAGCCTTCTCCATAGAAAGCCTACTCTCTAGGGTGAAAGTCTTTATCAGAGCCTTGTCCTAGAGCCATGGGAGTAGGGCATTCCTCTCTAGCCTCCCATTGCCTTCCTGTCTCATCTAAGGAAGTAGGGGAAAAGCTATTCAAGAAGAAACACTTGTAAAAGTCACAGGTCAGAGACAGGCCTGCTAAAAGCTGAAATTTAATCAGAAGATTATAGAATGCTACCTCTCACCCACATTTTACCAGTACACCAACAGGTCTCCAGTATAATAACAGTGAATTACAGCTGAAAGAACTGCAAGACACAGACTCCCTCTGAGGAGGAGTCTGTAGGGAAGCCCAAAGTCAAGATGGAAGACAAAAACAAGGACATGAGAGGAATTTGATGCTGTTGGCATCTATGCTACAGAAAACACTAAACACAACCCCACGATGCCAGATGAACATAAATCCTCACACTGAAGGTCTGTTTACTTCAGTTTCTTTTTTCTAGTACAACATGCCTGCTTTCAACAAAAAATTACAAGGCATGCCAAAAGTCAAGAAAAAACAGTTAGGAGACAAAGCAATTATCAGAACCAGACTCAGGTATGACACAGTTGTGAAGATTATCAGACAGGCAATTTAAAACAACTATGATTAATATGTAAAGGGCTATAATCGAAGAAGTAGACAACATGCAAGAATGGATGAGTTATATAAGAATGGAGATGGAAACTCTTAAGAAAGAATCAAAAGAAAACGCTAGGAATCAGAAACACTGTAACAGAAATGAAGAATGCCTTTAATGGGTTCACCAGTAGACTTGACACGGCTAAGGAAAGAATCAGTGAGTTTGAAGGTAGGTCAATAGAAGTTTCCCAAATTGAAATGCAAAGACAAAAGAGAAGAAAAAAAGAGAACATTCAAGAACTGTGGGACAGTTTTTAAAGGTGTTACAGATCCACAGTTGGAATGCCAGAGGAGGATAAAGAGCAAAAACAGCAGAAAAAAGTGAATTGGTAATGGCCAAGACTCTCCAAAATTTATGACAGAAAACCACAGACACAGGAAGCTTAGAAAATACCAGGTAGCATCAACACCAAAACAATCAAGCAAACAAACAAATGAAAAACAAAGACCAACAACCCACACCTAGGCACATCGTATTCAAATGGCTGAAAACCAAAGGCAAAAAGAAAATCTTGAAATAAGCCAGAGGAGGAAAATACCTTACCTGTGGAGGAACCAAGGATAAGAAAGGTGGATGTTGAGCAAGGTTACACTTATTAAAGGCACATGTATTTATACTTTCAATTTAACAAGGGTGTTTTAAATGCCTGCTAAGCGTCATGTTTTATGAAAGGTGATGAGGCTAAGTAAGACCTAATAACCCACTCTTCCCCGGGAGGTACCAAAAAAAGGGTAATAAAAAACTCAGGGGAAGAAAAGATAGCACTGATTGGGCGGGTCAGGAGCAGCTCTATGAATGATGGTGTTAAGCAGTTATTTTACTTCTTTTCCTTTTGTTCGCAGTAGTTGACCCAAAACTTGACCTTCATCATTTTCTTCATGTCTCTTTCAGTTTTCATCTGTCCCTCACTCAGGTTATGTTGCCTTCTATTTCATTGAGAAAATAGTAACAATGGAGAACGTAGGCCATCTTCATTTCCACCCTTTTCCTCAGGCCACATCCAGTTTTCACAAGGCACTCTGCATTCTCTGCAGAAATTGTTTAATGTGCTCTCTCCTCTCTATTTCTACAGTTACTGCCTCAACCCTTGCCTATCTTGCATGATTATTGTGATGATCCCTTCATTCTTCTCCACAATAGCATCTTTCCAGCATCCTATACATTTTCCATGAACCAGATTAATCATACCTCTCCCATGCTTAAACTCTTTTATGCTTCTCACTTTGCCTACAGAATAAAATCTACCTCTTAGGCCTGTCTTTCAAGGACCTTCATATTCTGCCCCAAACTATATTTTGTGATTTGTGGGGGGAGATACCCCATGAAATTTTTTCCAAACTTATTTGACAGAAACATCTATTTGATGTCTCCTGGGTCTCTTATGTTTTGCAGAGTACAGTTTGGGAAATGCTAGGACTGAATGAAGAATGTGAACTTTGGGGAATGGGAACAGGAGAGAAAAGCATGACTGAAGTCATCTTGGTAGTAATGCACATGGAGGCCAGCTGCATATGAGGTCATGACACATGTTAGTACATGATTCTCAAAATGCTGATTTCTTCTCCAAGAGTTTTAGGAGTGATCCTCTGTGTCTGTTTATAATCTGCAAAGACTGTCATGCAGAAAAATAGGAGGAAAAATCTTTCTGCTCTTAATCTCAGGAGAAAAAAGATTTTAACCATGTTTCTGGAAAGTTGCATTGGCAGAATTTAGTCTTGCAGACAGCTCAGTTTTATTTTATTTGTAGTTATATTTCACTTTAACAGTGTGAGTGTAGGCTTATTTGGCAAATTTGAGAAGAATAATGCATTTTCATTTCTTTTGAATTTTTGTGCTGCTTTTTTATAGCCTGCCTAAAATATTATTTACATTTACATTGTCATCCTAAAATCTGAATGTATACCTGATAATGTTCCTATCACAAAACCTGTGGTTAATTATGTTTTTATTTGCAATGTCTTGTGACTGAAAATCTCTTGCTTTATTGGAATAGGGATAATTATTTATTATCATGTCATTAAGGAGTACTTAATCACTCTGAAGTGACTTATGACATCAAAAATATTAATTATAGTTTGTTATTATATTATATATTATGTTTTAGTTATTATGACAATTTAAAAATTCATTATTTCTTTAAACTATTTTCAGTGAGACTTCCAGCACCTAGACTGGGGAGCCCTGACTGAGAGACTGACCACTCACACAGGGTGTTGCAAATGGAACCTTTAATGCTTTACATAGGACCTTTTTATAGTAGTTAGAGGGCAAAATGCATGGCAAGTCATGTAGTTCATCCTTAGGAACACAAGAGTATTTCTAGGCCTCACTCACAGGTGGGAGAGGGTCCTCATACCCATCTGGTTCCAGGTCTGGGTGTGGGAGAGTCTGTAGGTAACTGTGGGTGTGGCTGTTAGGGAGGGCAGGTGGCCAGGTGCCCTCTTACTGCCTGGGGAGTTCCCAGTCTAGTTGTGCATGAAATATGCCTATGCCTAAGCATCTGACTTTAGGATTATACCATAAGTAGTTTTTTAAATTTATTTTTATTGGAGTATAGTTGCTTTACAGTGTTGTGTTAGTTTCTGCTGTACAGCAAAGTGAATCAGCTATATGTATACATATATCCCCTCTTTTTTGGATTTCCTTCCCATTTAGGTCACCACAGAGCACTGAGTAGAGCTCCCTGTGCTGTACAATAGGTTCTCATTAGTTATCTATTTCATACGTAGTAGTGTATATATGTCAGTCCCAATCTCCTATTCATCCCACCCCCCTTCCACCCATGGTATCCATACGTTTGTTCTCTACATCTGTGTCTCTATTTCTGCCCTGCAGATAAGTTCATCTGTATCATTTTTCTAGATTCCACATATAAGCGATGTTATACAATACTTGTTTTTCTCTTTCTGACTTACTTCACTCTGTATGACAGTCTCTACGTCCATCCACGTCTCTGCAAATGGCACAATTTCATTCCTTTTTATGGCTGAGTAATATTCCATTGTATATATGTGCCACATCTTCTTTATACATTCCTCTGTCGATGAACATTTAGGTTGCTTCCATGTCCTGGCTATTGTAAATAGTGCTGCAATGAACGTTGGGGTGCATGTATCTTTTGGAATTATGGTTTTCTCTGGGTGTATGCCCAGGAGTGGAATTGCTGGGTCATATGGTAGTTCTATTTTTAGTTTTTTAAGGAACCTCCATACTGTTCTCCATAGTGGTTGTACCAATTTACATTCCCACCAACAGTGTAAGAGGGTCCCCTTTTCTCCACACCCTCTCCAGCATTTATTGTTTTTAGATTTTTTGATGATGGCCATTCTGACCGGTGTGAGGTGATACCTCATTGTAGTTTTGATTTGCATTTCTCTAATAATTAGTGATGTTGAGTGTCTTTTCATGTGCTTCTTGGCCATCTGTATGTCTTCTTTGGAGAAATGTCTATTTAGTTCTTCTGCCCATTTTTGGATTGGGTTGTTTGTTTTTTTGATATTGAGCTGCATGAGCTGTTTGTACACTTTGGAGATTAATCCCTTGTCAGTTGCTTCATTTGCAAATATTTTCTCCCATTCTGAGGGTTGTCTTTTCGTCTTGTTTATATGGTTTCCTTTGCTGTACAAAAGCTTTTAAATTTAATTAGGTCCCATTTGTTTATCTTTGTTTTTATTTTCATTACTCTAGCAGGTGGGTCAAAAAAGATCTTGCTGCGATTTGTGTCAGAGTGTTCTGCCTATGTTTTCCTCGAAGAGTTTTATAGTGTCTGGCCTTACATTTAGGTCTGTTTATTTATTTATTTATTTATTTAGGCTGCATTGGGTCTTTATTGCGGTGCGCGGGCTTCTCATTTGCGGTGGCTTCTTTTGTTGTGGAGCACGGGCCCTAGGTGTGTGGACTTCAGTAGTTGTGGCATGTGGGCTCAGTAATTGTGGCTCGTGGGCTCTAGAGCACAGGCTCAGTAGTTGTGGTGCGTGGGCTTCGTTGCTCCGCGGCATGTGGGATCTTCCCGGGCCAGGGCTCGAACCCATGTCCCCTGCATTGGCAGGCAGATTCTTAACCACTGTGCCACCAGGGAAGTCCTACATTTAGGTCTTTAATCCATTTTGAGTTTATTTTTTTGTATGGTGCTAGGGAGTATTTTAATTTCATTCTTTTACATGTAGCTGTCCAATTTTCCCAGCACTGCTTATTGAAGATACTGTCTTTTCTCCATTGTATATTCTTGCCTCCTTTGTCATAAATTAGGTGACCATAGGTGTGTGGGTTTATCTCTGGGCTTTGTAGGATTATACCATAAGTATTGACTTTTCAGAAGATGTAAAATTAGGAGTGCAGAAGGAAGAAGAAGTGCTTAGGAAATCCATGTTACAGATGCATCATGGCAGTGAAATGGGTTTCTTTCTAAAATTTTGGCTTAAAATGCTGAAATCCCTACTTGTGCTACTGCTTTTTTTTTTTTTTTTTGTGCTACTACTTTTTGAAACTGATAAATGCTCTATTAGAAGACGTGCAGAGGGCATGTCTCTTTAGATAGAAAACTTTTTACATCAAATGGATTTAAGAATGCTATTTTATGATCCTGTTTTTTGTGTTAAGGTATCTATACCATTTTTAGTTTCACCAAATAAAAATACCAAATTTTGGTAAAACCTGTTTCATTTATGAATCCTTGAAAAATGAACCATACACTGTGATTAATTTAAGTTTTAGATCATTTGCAGTATGTCAGTTTTCTTTATTATATAATCTCTAAATATGTCTGCCTGTACAGCGTACCTGTTCCTAAGAAGTATATTATGGGAACCTCATGATGTCTTGATCTAAAGAAACTTCTTATTGATGTTGAATTTAGTCAATAGATTGTCTAATGTTATTTTCATGATCAAGACAAAGAGAAGATCAAGCTACCAAAATACAATGCTTTTAGCATCATCCGCATGTTGAAATAAATTCCAAATAGTCCTAGACTTTTAGCTGATAACTCTCATTTTGGAATTATTATATTTCTGATACATATAAAATAAATTTTTGCTGGAACAGTGTTCCATTAAGACAGATTTTAGGTATTCCATTTGCTGTACAATTTCTCTAACTTAGAACCATATTTTTAAAATGTTTTCCCTTCATAGCTAGAGACATGGAAATTTTGCTACTGTGAAGTCACAGTAACATGTATAAAAAAATGAGACTGCTAAATTAAGTCTTTTCTTCTTTACTTTCTTTAAAACTATATTCTTGTATTCCTTTGTGATATTTTCATCATTTAAGGGAATGAGGTTTCAAATTAAATTCTAGAGAGACTTAAATTCCCCTTGGGTTCTCTTTTATTGGAGGTATGTGTGTGCTTTGAGGTATTTAGTGGTGCCTCATTAGGATAATACAGGCAGAGTGGTAAGACTTACTTCTGCCTTGAATAATTGTGCTGAGAAAAAACAGACCCACACCACTAAATAAATACCCTTGCTTGTACTTTCTATAAAATTAAAATACTTTGGACATTAATACATAAATACAGTACAAATGAATGGAAAACTTGTGAGTGATGTACTCCTCTAATAATAAACTGTTATAACATCATTTCCAAACTTGAACTTAACTTTCTACCTCCCACAGGCTGCCTCAGCCCGTTTGTTTGCTACTCCTTATTCTACTTTTTGCTTTAATAATTCTGCCTAGTTCTGTCCTTAGATACCTAAGCCTCTTATTCACGAATTTTCTTAGCTTTTGAAGCAATTCAGAGGTAAGATTTAGTGGCTTACTCTTTAGCTTGGCCAAGATTTAAATTCCACTTATCTCAGAAGAAAAATAACACATTGGAGGTTCCGTGTTTCAAAAGTTGACTGAAAAGGAGAAACACCAAGCAAAGCCTTAGGCTAAGTGAGGAGGAAATGAGGCAGTTACTGTTTGTTGTTGTTGTTGTTGTTGTTTGTAGTTAATATCCGGTCCCTGTCTCCCAGGGGCTGTTCTAAACTGCTTCCTCCCTTCTCAAGTCTTGAAAGCCACACTTTATCCATCATTCTCACCTCCTGTTCACTGACAAGACTGAGGCCACCTGAAGTGGATTCCCTCTCCTTCCACCTTAACAGTTGCTCTTCCTCATCACTCATACTCTTTTTTTCTTTTTTTTCTTTCTACTGTATGAAATTCAGAGGAAAATAAATATCAAAATGGCTTGAAAACTGTAAAGGGCTGTACAATAAATAAGTTGTTATTAACTATCTTTTTCCATTGTTTGTGCTTGGTATAATTTGATCCAATTTTTGTTAGAGGAATAGATTTGGTTTAAAAGGGTGCGGTAAAATTTGAGTGGATTCAGTAAAGAGCAAGAATGAAAAGAACAGAAAATAAGTCCTAAGAGTAAAATTGAAAAGGCTTGGGACTTTATTTGTCCTTATAAAATCAGGTAAGATGACTAACTCTTTCTAACTCCTTCAAGCATATGAAGTATTATTATATTAACATATACTATACTTGATATCTCTCCAAAAATCAAATGGAGAAAATGGCCTTAAATTGTGGCAACAGAGAATAGTTAAATTCCTGAATTAAGGTGTTATTAGACACAGAAACAAGCTACTAAAGGAAAGTTTTAGATATTTTTCCTAAAAGCAGATGACCTGATGACCTCTTGTATTCCCCATAACCCTTTGGACTCTTACTATTTTATACCATTGGAATTCGGAGCATCATATGATGTACTTCATTTTCTCTTCTATTATATTTAAATTTTTCCTTAATATGCACATTTTCTAAGAGGATACTTTAAAAAAAATAAGAGGATACTTTTTTAAAGAGAAAAGATGGCGGCCTACATGGGTAATAGTTGGATTGAGTCCTGAGGATTCTTTGCCATGGATTCCAGATGCGGGGATATCAGCTGCTGTTTTATTTGCTGCTGACTTCTCACCTCCTTCTTTTTCATTTGCTGCTGACTTCTCACCTCCTTCTTTTTCATACCTCCTTCTTTTTCATACCAGTATGAAATTGCTTGTCTCTAAATAATCCATCATGTTTGATTAAATTAGACCAGAAATAAAGGACCACGGATCCTCAAAAAAAAAAAAAGCAAACATTCAGGTCCTCTTGACCCTGCAATTCAAAAATTATTTCTGAATGTTTATAACCAACTTGGTTGATCAAGTCTTTTTTCCTTGTTCCTTCTCAGAGAAACAATGACCTGCAGCCATCTGTGACCGCCAAGCTGAATGTATTGTGACATTTGTAATCGAAAGCTTTTTGTATGTCTTGGTTTTGGTGCTGGCCCCTCTCCTGGATTTCTTGATTTCAACAATGGAGTAATTCAGGAGAGCAGAGAGGGGCCAGGGAGAGCCCTCCAGGTGCTGTGTAACACACACCATTGTTGGCAGCAGCTGAGAGCTATTTCACATTTACTTCCACTGGAGTTATAGTTGTTCCAGCCACAAGATTAAAGTCAACATGTCATCTTTTTGCATGATTTTTAAGGGCTTTTTTACTTCTGTAGTATAGATGAATAACTTGTATCAGTAGTGACTATTAAGTAAGTTTTTCAGAACAAATGTTTTATAGTACATTTTTTAGTTGTTGTGTACCATGTCAATTATAGAGGGCCATCAGTATATTGATAGTTTGTCTTCAATGACATAATCTCTAACTATCTTTTTCCAACTAACTGTAAACCTTTCTTTTTAAAATTTCGCTTCTTGAGCCACAGTCGCTTCAGTTCTCCAGGATCTTTTTGTGCCTGTTTTGAATGACCTCATTGTTTATTCACAGTAAAGAATGTTTCTGATACTGCTTTGTTGTAAATATAGTTGAGTGCCCTTGTTGACATTCTTGTTGAGCCTGAAAAGTCTATTCTGAGTACACTTTCTCTCAGGCTCTACCTTTGCTGAAACTGAAGAAGGAGATTTTGAAGAATTTTCCCAATCTCTCTAGGCTATTTTAGCTGCCTTCAGTTTTCCTTTTGAATTTGCAGTAACTTTTGCCAGCATACTGATTCAGTGGGGACCACTTTAACTTTTTGCACTGTGGTATGTGTAGATTTAAAAGGGACATATTGTTTAGGACTTGGCAGTTGGAAGTAATCCATATAGAAGTTGTTTGACGATTTCTTAAAAAATGTATGCTGTATGCTAAATGTATACTTATACAAAATATAAGTATAAAGCCATGCTGGTTAATAAATATTTTCTGTTTTTTCTTAGATTACAGTTTTATTTGTAAGATTAAATTAAAATAAGACTATAGTTTTCCAGATTGAATATTTATTTTAAAAAGGAACAGCTGTAAATAGAGTAAGAAAGAGGACTTCATTAAGTTTTTAATTTCTCATCTAATTTTACATAAAACAAAATGTATATTAAATGGTAGTACAAAAAGGTCTAATGTAAAACATAATGTACAAATATTGGTGTTTATTTTTCATTAACTAAAATGGTAAAAATTCAGGAGCATTTTCCTACTTAATAGCATCCGTTAAATCTATTTTATGTCTTCTTGTATTATAACCCATTCACTAACTTATCATTTTAAGTGTTCATTCAAAAAATTTTGTGACTTGGTAGGGTTTTAAGATAAATAGGATAGTTTTTTCCTCAAAGCTAACTTGAGAAACTTGGATGTGAAAGATAAACAAATATTATGCAGGTACAATAATAGAAATATTAGTATAGTAACCTATTTTACATTAACTCTGCTTTTTAAGAAAACCTCTGGGATAAGCTTTTCCAGGGATTTCCAACTTGTGTGTGTATGATGGGTGATTTTAAGAGTTCTGCAAATCCCAGTATCGACTGTAGGTTGAATTCATAATATATGACTCACGTATGTATTGCTGTTTTCCAAATGGATGTAGAAGCAATCCTATTCAGTGAATGTGAATTTATTTATACAGTTATCAAATTCATGGTAGCTTTTTGGTCATTATATGTCCTTTCAGTCAGCTGATGTTACAAGTGTATCCACTATCACATGATGGGTCTGTGCTCTGCTCTCTAGAAGTATAGATAGTTCAACTCATTTAGGTATATTGAAGATAGGAAAGATTTGGAGTGTAATCACAAAACTATATTTCGCCTAAAAAGATGTCTGATGGAGGAGAATGTTAAAAACAGCTACAATAAGCCTATATAAATAACTTAGGTTAGTACAGAAGCATGACATTTTAAAATGGGTACATTGGTCATTTTAGATTAATCCACTATGGCTTCCTCCAGTGGCTTCCCATTGTATTTGGGATTTAATTCTAAGTCTTTACCATGCATTGCCTGGAACTACGGTGACCATTTAATTTATCATTGAAGTCAGAACTCTTGAGAGTGAGAGAAGTGCTGTTACTAATTGCACGTGAAGAACAGGAATACCTAGCTCTGTCTTAGGCAAATTAAGATGTACGGTTACCTGAACACTAAGGCTCTACGGGTCCTGGCTCCCTGGTCCCTGCTTGTCCTTCCCACCTCATCTACCACTTTTCCTCATCTTCCACACTGGCCTTTCTTCTCTTCCTTGACTAGTCTAGGTTTGTACTTGCCTTAGAGCCTTTATACTTTCTCTTCCTCTGCCTGAAACACTTTGCCAGATCTCACATGGCTAGTTTCTTGTTATTCAGGTCTTAGCACAAATATCATTTCATTGCTGAGGACTTCCCTATCCATCCATCTATGTCCATCCATCTAAATGAGCCCTTCTGTTTCCTAGCTCACCAACCTTTGTTTTTCATAGCATTTTACACCATCTGAAATTTTGTGTTTGTATATTTAATTACTTATTTGTCTGTCTTTCCGCATAAAATAAAGAGCAGGGATGGTGTTTTTCTTGTTCATTACCATACTTCCAGTGCTTAGAACAGTGCCTGGTATGTAAGGTTCAAAAATATTTGTTGAATGAATAAAAGCAAGTTAATGATTACAGCTTAAGTGATCCATTCTGATGAATTATATCTATCATGGTGGTAAACAGAATTTATTTGGGGGAAAAGAACTTTGGTATAGGAGGCAGAAGGGACTATTTTCTTGGATTACCTTAGGCCTTCACTGACTGTTCTTCCCTCCCTGTTCCACAAATCTGGTAAGTGGAGGTAACATCTGCATTGCCCTTGTCACCATTATAAGATACATGTTTGGGAAAGCAATAAATGTTAGTGGGCTTTTATAATTAGAAGGCATTACTATACATTTTTGACTTCTCTCCCACTTAAAATATTGCTGTTTTCCAACTTCCCAGTTTCTTTTGAGACCTCCAGGCTGGAAACCTTAGAAATATTCTTAACTCTACCCACTCTTTTGTTCTTGACGTGGAGTTACGTCCCTAAGCTCTATTAATTCTTCCTTTGAAACATCTCCACTTTCAGTTTTTATTGCCACTACTTAACACCTGACTCTAGTGCTGCCTCATCACTTTTTCCTAGATTACTATGATAATATTTAACATGTTCTTTTTCTTTTTCCCATCTGGCTCACCAAAGGCAGGTTAATCTTCCTTAAAAGATGTTTTCCAATAACCTTCAGTGATCCCTGTAGCCTATTTAAAAACATCCACATTTCTAAGTCTTGCCTTTGGGATTTTCTACAGTCAGCTGGAGTTGATTTCTGCCTCATGTCCATCTCCTTGGATTCTTATTAATACACTTATTTCTGTGTTTTTTCCCCACTTGAGTGCCCTTCTACTCAAGTACCTTATCCTCCAGGAAGTCTTTCCTGACAATACAACCCACATTTAATCTCAGCATACTTAAAAAACTTCTTGCACTTGTTTTCTGTTATGAAACATTGTACCTATTCTTGCTTCCATTTATTGAGTACCTACCATATGCCAGGAATAATATTCCAAATGTTTTACTTAATAATTACAAAAATCAATACAAAGCAACCCAAAAAGGTATTAATGCAGTTATTTGCTAACTTGTGTTATTTAACTGTTGTATATAAATGTGTTTTCATAGTAAAAAATTGAAATGCTTTCAGAAAGCAATACCCATGTCTCATACTTCTTCACTTGCACATATTATTAGAGATATTAAGTTCTCACTTGTTAAAATTGCATATATGTTTTATATTTCCTAAAGGCTGACTTTTCTTATCGTAGAGCACACTTGATACTTACGAATTTGTGTGCTGAAGAACTTTAATGGTCCAAGAAGTTCTTATCTAAACAATTAAACTGGAATGACAGAAGTTCAGTGAATTTGCTAATTCCCTTGTAATCATTCATTATCCAGGAACAAGTTTATAACCATGGATTTATGTGGTATTCACCCTCCGCAACCCCCCAGATCAACACACTGGGTTATAGTCATGCAAAGATAATTTCAGTACAACAGTGGAATACTTAGAGCAGCAGAGTGGGTTTTTTTTCTTTCTTTTAATAATGGTTACTTCAAACTCTGGAGCTCACAGTAGTCTGGGGTTAATGAAGTGTTGCATTCTTATTAATCATAGTGAGCTTATGATGTTACAAAATACCAGGTTTTTCTTGCCGTATGATTTTTTCCCCTGCCATATGATTTTGCTGCATTTTTCAGTTTGTGAATACTGCATGCATTGTATTACCATATTCCCAGAAGTTGCTTAATGATAGCCAAGTTAGCCTGAAGTAATACTAATGGCATTTACAGCTGTATATAATATCATTCACCTCATGAAACTTATCACTGGTCTGTTTAAAACAGATATTTTAACTAGTATATTTTTGCAGGTATTTGCTTCAACAGCAGCTCTTAAGAAAAATTGAATTTTTACACTCTTGAATCTTGAAAAGGCCAAAATCTAAGATATTTATGTGTGGCTGTTTGCTATGTAATTCAGCCAGGGCAGTTCTAAAAATAATCAGACACACCATTGCTAGAATTTGTGAGGCAACTTCAGATTACATATAATGTTGATTAAATTATCAATATGATTTATTGCTTAAAAAATTGTTGAGTTTCGTTCTCTCTCTTTGTGACACATTATTTGTTTGGAGACTTCACTTAGAGAAGAAAAGGAGGAATTTATGACTTCATCAAGAGCCTCATTAGGAAATGTGTTTGGCCTTCATGCTGAGCTTTTTCTTTTTTTCTACTGTCGTCTGTTCCCAAGAAATTCAGTCTTTGCACTCACATAATTTAGGGGATTTCAAATACTGCATCATTCAGCCACAGCTGTTTTAGATATGCCACAAATTGTAGTTGTATGAAATTGATCTTTTTCTGAATATGGTGAAAAGCAAAGAATACTGAAAAGAAAACAAAACAGGGAAAATTTAAACTGTCTCCATAGTAATGAAATAATTCATTCAGCCAAAATGCTATAGATTAGTAAGTAACTACCTTGCTTTTAATGTAGCATCAGATACTGGTGGTTTGTTTCTCATTTAGTGCAGATGTGGAATATTCTACATCTCTAGGGTGGTTTATAAGAAGTTATAGTTACGGTAGAGAGGTATAATATGGGTTCCCTCCATGAACTTGAGGCATTTTCCCAACAAGGAGCTGGAAGGTGAATTTTAGGTACATTAAAGAAATAAATACAGATAGCTTGTACAACCTCTAAAACTTGGAAAACCTGTGTTTTATTTTTTTTCTAATCCTTTCTGAGCTCATTTGTTAATAACCCTCTTTTTTACTTACTCATTTTTATCCCTTCCACTTACCCAATTTACTACTTGGAATAATTTTCTGTGTAACAGAATCCATTTGATTCCTTCTTCCTGTACCCTTTCAGTATAGTATTGAAGAGAAATTAATTATATTGAACAATTGTTCTTAAATTTATTTTATTTACCTCCTCTCTAATCATCTACTTTTCTTCTCATTTAGAACTTTAGTTATGGGAAGTAGGTCAGGATTTGGAAAAGCCTTTGTTCTGAATAATTGGGGTGACCATATTTGCCAATTAGGGAGAGATATATAGAGTAATGGTTATAAACCTGTCTGAATACTAGAGATTCATGGAGAACATTGGAAACATGTATTTTCAAGTTTGACCTAGAGATTCTGACTTAGTAAGCCCTAAGTGGCCCTGTGAGTAAGTGCTAGAAATAATCGACAACAGTGTTGTTCTTTAGTCACCTTAAATGATACTTCAAGAATTGGTTTTAAAAGAAAAAAAAAAGCATTTTTTCCTGTGTAGATTTACCTCCAGAAAGTTTTTTTTTTTTTGGCTGCGTTGGGTCTTCATTGCTCCATGTGGGGTTTCTCTAGCTGTGGCGAGCGGGGGCTACACTTCGTTGCAGTGTGCGGTCTTCTCATTGCGGTGGCTTCTCTTGTTGCGGAGCATGGGCTCTAGGCGTGCAGGCTTCAGTGGTTGAAGCACGTGGGCTCAGTAGTTGTGGCGTGTGGGCTTCAGTAGCTGCGGCTCGCAGGCTCTAGAGCGCAGGCTCAGTAGTTGTGGCGCACGGGCTTGGTTGCCCCGCAGCATGTGGGATCTTCCCGGACCAGGGATCGAACCCGTGTCCCTTGCATTGGCAGGCGGATTCTTAACCACTGCGCCACCAGGGAAGTCCCCAGAAAATATTATCTTTAGCTGGACTGTTTAGTTGACCTTTAAGTAAAGAAGAATGGGTTAGGCTAAATTAAAATAATTAACTGGACTATTAATGGATTCATTACTAGGTGTTAGGTGTTATGCTGGGTAGGGTAGAAAATACAAAAAATTATAAGATGTTTTTCCTAGAAAAAGAAAAAATATATATATCAGAAGATATATATACTTGGGCTGGAGATGGAAACAGTCTAGTAAAGAAGACTTCTTAGGGGAGAATGTAAACTGAGAAGAAAAGAGGGCCTGCGTGGAGTCCTCAGGAATATTGTCTTTAGCCTTTGGTTAAAGGGGAAAGGGTCTGAAAGAGAGACTGTGAAGCAGCTGCTAGAAAAGTGGGAGGAAGACAGGGATGGTGTATCATGGCAGCAAGGAGGGAATAGTCAAATGTGTTGAAGCTGCCATAAAAGGTCAAGTAAAATGAGGACTAGAAAATTGGCTTTACCAAAGGAAAAAAGGATGGGGGGCAGTGAGGGGTGGGGTGGAAGGTTCTCGTATCAAAGAGGTATTTTTCCAGCTTTAGTTATTCATGTATCATCTCTGTGTTTTTTTTAATTTCTAAGCACCATCCTAATTACTTTTCATTCTTTTTCTTCTTTACTTTTATAGGTGATATTGCATGGTTAAAAATAATCAAAATTTTATAAAAAGGTATATTTAAGACTCACTTTCACAATCATCCCAGGCTCCTTCTACCCCTAACCCTCACTCCTTTTAAACAACCATCCTGATTAGTTTTTTGTTTATCCTTTCGTGTTTCTTTTTACGAAGTCCTAGAGAAATCTATCACAATAGCTTTTTAGCCTTTATTAAAATCCCACTCTCTCCAAAGTACAAGAGAATAACAGAGTAATAAGGGGCTCTAGGTTCTCAGCTCAGAATTCGGAGAGCTGTGAGGCAGTCTGCTATGTGACCATATGATTAAACTGCCCAAGCGTAACCCCAAACAGACTATGACCTGAGCACTAAAGGTAGTCCTAAATATATTATTACTTCATCTTTCTGTATCTGTTAATTCTAGAACGTAAGCAGTTGGCATTTTGTGTGAGGTTGAGCATGACAGAACTTTATGTACATTAAGTGTGGGCTTTAAGGACAAAAACTTCTGTGATGTATTAACCCCACAAAATAAGTTTGCAGCTCAATAACTCCACCACTCAGCCTTGAATTTGGATTTTATTTCGTTTCCTTCATTCTGAGTGTGTACTGGGTCCTTTTGAGATTGAGATCCAGACCTTGGATCCTGATCCAGACCGCCTTCTAGCCCTTTTGCTTTTGTCCTGAAAGAGTGAGAGGGGATATAGGAACATCAAGGCGTTTCTGAAAAACGTGTGACAGATGTTTTGCCTCTGATGTTGGGAGAGGTTAAGGTGCGGGAGAATCTACAGTCTGAGGAGGGTCTAGCAGACATTTTGGAAACGGTCCTGGAGATGGAAAAAATCCAGGATATAGACTGATGATCCTCTAAAATCTACCGTCCTCGAATCTCCGACACAGTACAGGGCACAAGTCTGAGTCTAAAACATTAGCTTTGTAAGTGCTTTAGTGCCTTCAGGCCTACCTAATTGGGTTAAAGCTCAGCTTCTGTATGTCCAGGCTTACTTAAGAAACTGCAGTCCAAGGATCTGAGTTCTTGCTGTGCAAATAAGTGTCTGGGTAGGCTGACTATCCCACACTGGGAACCTCTGATAGTGGGAGTTCCAGGCAGCCATGCAGTTTGGCAAGGAGGTGGGGCAGAGTTGGGGATTTATATAAATTGGCTTTATTATGGAGGAGGGATTAAGGTATACGTTAGGAATTAAACTTGGACACTAACTAATAAAGACCAGATATATAAAAGAAAGATGAAGTGGCCATGACCCATGGTCACCCAAGCCATGCCCCCATCACCAGTGCCCAATGAGAGGGTCCTTCATAAGTAGTACTGAAAACTAAGAGCAGGGGTTTATAGAAATTAGGTACTGGAATCACTCAGTTCTGTACCACAGTTAAAGAGATAAGGTCAGGAGCTCCCAAACTGTCACCACAAGTTATAGTTAGATTTAGATGCTGGCATCATCTAAGAATGGTTTTGCAACTTCAGAAAGGCGGCTCTTTTACCCCATCCAAATTTCATTGGGTCAGATTATTCCAATTTAGATACAACTTTAACATAATAAACTTGTACCATGTGGCAGCAAGCTCATACATACATCACCTAACTGTACGTTCTCCAGATGAGGCCTCTTAGTGAATATGAATACTCCATTAATCCCGGTGGAATTCAGACTATGAATGTACAGTGGTTAGGCCAGAGATACTCCTAGTTTATGGGGCAGATGACACAGGAAAGTTGGGAGCCAATAGTAGTGGCCGGGGTATGGAGTGGTGATGGGGAGCACAGACAGAAACTTTACCTTCAGCTTTAAATATATTATGTATATCAAGATATAAATTTATTGCAACAGAATCCTATTATAACATGCAGTTTAGAAAAATCATTTGCATTGTAAAGGGAGTCCTACATTCCGACAATGAAAACACCTGGACAAACAGAACACCTGGAATTTTCTGGCCTTCTTGTCTTCCTGGGCTTGTGCTAGGCTCAATGCAGTGCCACCAATGGGAAGTCCTCTATGGAAATCTGTAGGAAGCTTTAAACATGTGTGAGCTAACATCTATAAAAAATTAAGTAGTTGGGCAAAAATTCCTTCAGTGATATTGTAATAACTGAAGTTTGGAATGTTATCATTTATGTGATAAAGTAATTTAAAAAATTACCACAGGCCTTTAAAAATGAGTTGTCATCATTCTTTAAATGGCATTAATAAGCTGTGGCTTTGTCTCTATTAGCAACATGATGCAGGGTAATGTCACTGTTACCCAAAATACAGCAAAGCTTTATTAACACAGAACACTGTACCTGAAAATGGCTTGTAAATTAGTGTTCTTAAAATAAAAACAGTGATATACTAGGCTAGTGAATATAGAATTTGCTTAAAATACTTTAGTGATTTGAACAAACCTGGATTACCATGAGAAGATGCTATACTAGGGGCCCAAATTCTTTTTAAATTAAACCATCAAGGCAGTTTAATTGAAGAGAGTCTCATTAGCTTGTATCCTCTGGAAATTGTTTTGGTTCTCATTTTTCTTTGACAAGAGCAATTGTGTATATCTTGAAGATAGAAGACATCCTCCTTTGCACAGCTGACAGGTGCCTGGAGTCAGGGGAATGAATTAGGTGACCTTTCAGGGTGAGTGGAGCAATCCGCCTCACACTTTGTTATTGTACAGATTCAGAAACCAGTGTCTTCAGACTCAAACTCTCACCCTTGTTTTTATGAAAAGCACATGACAATTAAGATTTGAGAGGGCATAAGAAGGGAATTGCAAACCCCAGCTTCCCCAGGCCCCTAAGTGTTGGTGTGAAAGAGAACCGAAAATGTTCTTTGCACGTCCTTCTTGCTCCTACAGATGGAAGCAGCTCAGCTCATAGATGAGTGATTTTTCTCCCGTTCAGCTATGATTGTCATAGTACGATTATAAAACTATATCTTTACCCTTCTTTTTACTTCTAGCAGAGCCACTAAATGTTTTAAAGAAAAATATCCAGAACAGGCTTTGCTGTCAGAGAGCACTTATATCTGTGTTTCTCCTTTATGAAAGGGGGAGTGTTGCTTGGTAGCGGTAGTGGCTGTGGGTGTTTGATGGCAGATGGGGGATGGCAGGGCTGCAGCTGCAGTCTTGCAAATATTGTTAAAATAAACTTCCATTGCAAATTGACTGGTCAAATAGAGTGTCGTTGTGATGAAGCAGAGTTGAAAGTCTAATCTGAAAAAGAGCAAAAGCATTTATCTGAGCCATGGAAACTTCTTTGCTGAGCAGTGTGGATGTGGTTTCTTGGCAGAGAATTGGTGGGCTGTGACCCTAAGACGCCTCTAGGGGATGATTGGAAAAACTGTCACTGATAGAGTATTTTGATGAAAGAGAAAGCAATTCAATTATTTATTTTAAGAAGTTTTCATTCCACAAACTAATCTTGTACAACTCTGTAATGTGTGTCTTACTCAGTTAAAAGTACATTTACCTGTATCAAAGATTCTCACGTGTGCATAAGACAGACTTTGTATGTGGTGAGTTTGCATATTAGGTGTTACTTTGGCCTGCACTGTACCCTACAATCACAGTTTTCTTAAAACTGCAGGAGAGCCAAATGAATAAATGGATGGTGATTATCAAGAGTTGTGGAAATTTATGGAGATTTGTCTTTTAGTTTAGTTGAGTCTGAGTTATAATTATAATGACATACATATTAGTTTATCATATTATTATTCTTATTTTCCTTCGTATTTTAATTAGGTCATAATACTTATTATTTTGTCATTATGTGTGGGGTAGTTTTTATCATGTGAGTTCATTTCAAGCTAGTAAAGAGGGCATTACAAAATTTATTATAAAAAGGGGGACTTTGAGATCTACTTATCTTGGTAATAGTTGACTTGGACCTTAAATTGTTTAACTGTATACATTCAGCAGAACATTTTTCCTTTTATCTTTTAAAATACAGTCTGTTACTATTATTTGCAGTAGTTATGTTCTGTAAAGTTGCTGCAAACACTGTATTAGTGAATACTGAATCTTTGCTCCTAGGGAAAATATAGTGTTAGATTCCTGTGAGCCTCTGGTCACAACATTTTCATCAACCAATCAGTGTATAACCCGCTCGCTGCAACTAGAGAAAGCCCACGCGCAGCAACGAAGACCGACCCAACACAACAACAACAACAAGAACAACAACAAATATATATATAGGGGGCTTCCCTGGTGGCGCAGTGGTTGGGAATCTGCCTGCCAGTGCAGGGGACACGGGTTCAATCCCTGGTCCGGGAGGATCCCACATGCCGCGGAGCAGCTGAGCCCGTGTGCCACAGCTGCTGAGCCTGCGCTCTGGAGCCCGCGAGCCACAGCTACTGAAGCCTGCGTGCCTGGAGCCCATGCTTTGCAGCAGGAGAAGCCATCGCAGTGAGAAGCCTGCGCACAGCAACGAAGACCCAACGCAGCCATAAATAAATAAATTTATATATTAAAAAAAAAAAAGTTACTTAAAGCAAAAGTTACAAAACTAATATCACCATTTCAAAAGAGCAGATTTAGGGACCCCCCCCCAAAATATATATATTTATATAAAACTTGTTTTATATTGTGTGTTTCTGTTGAAAGACACTTTATTTAATATTGTTGATTCATTAACATTAACTCATGACCAATGCCAGAAATATTTTAAAAAGTACAGTAACAGAGGGCTTCCCTGGTGGCACAGTGGTTGAGAATCTGCCTGCCAATGCAGGGGACACGGGTTCGAGCCCTGGTCTGGGAAGATCCCACATGCCGCGGAGCGACTAGGCCCGTGAGTCACTATTACTGAGCCTGCGCGTCTGGAGCCTGTGCTCCGCAACAAGAGAGGCCGCGATAGTGAGAGGGCCGGGCACCGCGATGAAGAGTGGCCCTCACTTGCCGCAACCAGAGAAAGCCCTCGCACAGAAACGAAGACCCAACACAGCCATAAATAAATAAATAAAATTAAAAAAAAAAAAAAAGTACAGTAACAGAGATGAAGAATGCCTTCAATGGGCTAATTTGGAGACTTGACTCAGTTGAGGAAAGAATCGGTGAACTTGAGGGAGATCAATAAAAATTACCCAAACCAAAAAATAAAGAGAAAAAGAGAGTGGGGAAAATAGAGAGTAAAGTTTCAAAGACTTCTTAACCAATACTAAATAGTCTAATGTTTGTGTGATGGGAATGTAGAAGAAGAGAGAGTATGTAGTAGAAAAAATATTTGAAGAGATAATAGCCAGGTTTTCCAAAGTTAACAAAATACATTAAATTATGGTTTAGAGGAATTCAGAGATTCTCAAGTAGGATAAGTATTAAGAAAAGTCACCTAGGCACATTAATATTAAAATTGTCCAAAATGAAAGAGTAAATGAAAATCTTGAAGACAGGAAAAAAAGATAAATGACAGACATAGCAATGAAGATAAGGGTTTTAGCTGAACTCTTTTCAGAAACTTTTCAAAATATAAGACAGTGGAGTGAATTTTTTTTAAGTACTGGGAAAAATGGAGCCTGTCAACCCAAAATTCTATACTCAGTAAAAATATCTTTCAAAAATAAAGGTGAAAAAACCCACCTTTTTTAGAAAACTAAAAAATGGAGAGAATTCATTAGCAGCAGACCTGTGCTGTGAGAAATGTTAAAGGAAGTTCTTCAAACACAAGGAATATGATACCAGACAGAAACTTGGACCCACATAAAGAAATGAAGAACCATTGAGAATATCAAAAGTTGACACTCCAGGTACCTCTAAAAATTGGAATGTGCAATGGGAAGAAGATCAGGAGATTTGTTTGAAGGTTTGAGTGATAGATCTTCTCCCTAACAGTGCAACCAAGCACTTTGTAATCTTCCTTTTCACCACTAGGAGAAGATAAGAGTCTTAACTACCTAAGGAATTTGAGCAAAATCAGTTATCTTCATACTGAATAGTAAGATCACCAGTCTACTTCCCTAATGTTGTTCCCAACAGGAGGAAGATTCTTCCCTGAGAAAGACTTTTAAGCCAAGAGGAAAAATTTGGCACATATTTGGAATCGCCCAATTAGATAGCTGGGTTATCACTTTATCAACCCACATTGAGATTCACCAGTTAATAAGCTCTGTGCAAGGGCACAACACTCCAGTCAGCTTTACAGAAATACACCATTATGGGCTGAATTGTGTACCCTCCCCCCAGATTCATATGTTGAAGCCCTAAACCCCAGTACCTCGGAATGTGACTGTATTTGGAGGTAGGGCCTTTTACGAGGTGATTAAGTTAAATGAGACTATTAAGGTGGGCACTAATCCAGTCTGACTGGTATCCTTATAATAAGAGGAAAGTGGACACACAAAGGGGTACCAAGGTGTGCACACACAGAGAGAAAAAACCAAGTGAGGACGTAGCCAGAAGGTGGCCACCTGCAAGTCAAGGAGAGAGGCCTTAGAAGAAACCAAACTTGCCAACACCTTGGATTTCCAGCCTCCAGAACTTTGAGAAAATGTATTTCTGTTGTTTAAGCCACCTAGTCTGTAACGCTTTGTTATGGCAGCCTTAACAAACTAATATATGTGCTCTTAATTAAGTACACAGAACCAAATATCAAGGATGGACAAACAAACAAACAAAAAATGGGAGTTAAAGAGAGTGGAGATAATGCAGGAAGAAGAAAGCAATTTAGTTTAAAATACTGTAAGTAACGTAAGAGAAGGTAGTAAGTACATCTATGAAACAAGTATTGGGTGTCCTAAAAAGTTGATGTTCAGAAGACAAAAAGGAGCTTTGGGACAGTAAAAATGAGAGCGGACATTTAAAAATTCAACATGGTTTTGAAGATAGGGATGAGGAAACCTCCCAAAGAGGTAGAAGAGGTAGATATGGAAGATAGGAGAGAAAAATTAGATAGTAGAAGATAATCAACCCAAGAGGTCCAACGTTCAACTAACAGGAGTCCAGAAAACTAGAGAACAGAGGAAAAGGGAAGGAGAAATTACCAAATAAATCATATAAGGAGATTTTCCTAGAATTAAAACATGTAACTATTGAGATAGAAAGGTTTATTAAATGTTCAGTAAAGAAAAGGACTTCACTATCAATTGTGAAATTCTAAAGCACCAGAGATAAAATGAAGAAAACCTGCAGGGGAGAAAAACAGGTTACATCAATGGTTTGGAAATCTGGATGGCACAAAATTTCTCAGTTATAACAAAGAAAACTGGAAACATAATAGAGGGTATCTTAAATATTTTGAGGGAAAATAATTTCCATCATAGTATTCTACACCAAGATTGTCAATCATATATGTGAATAGAATAAAAGCAGTGTTTTAAAAACATATTTCCTTTACCCTTTCTCAGGAAGCTACTGGAGTTGTATACCATACAACTTAAGGGAATTAATGGAGAAAGGAATATATGGGAGTGGGGTCCAGCAGAGAGAAATAAAGGGAATTCCCAGAGTGATAGTGAGGTTTTAGGAAAATAGTTGGTTAAATGCCTAGAGAGGATACAGTCCAGATTAGAAGACCCCAGGAGGATGTGAAAGGCAAACAAACAGGCATGAAACTGATATATTATCTGAGGTGTTGCACTGGAGTAAGGGAAGTTTTGTTTTCCTTTTGGAATGTCTTGAACTGAATTAGTAAAAATACACAAAACAGTTATCCAAAAAACAAAGGCAATCATAAACCTTAGAGTTAACAAAAAGTTTTGCAAAAAAAAAGAAAAGGTAAGTATATACACAGAGTGGCTTATGTGTAAACAACTTTTAAATAATAATGAAAATACTGAATATTGACTTTTCCTAACATATGAGGAGAGTGATGTGTGTGTGACTGCCCAAAAGGAGGTGGGAGGGGGCAGGAATCAGGAGTGTGCAGAAGTGGGGGAGAGGATTACTCTTTGTTATAAACCAAACCTAATAGTACTATTTGACTTTAAAGTTTTTATACTTATATCCTTTTAGCAAAAATATTAATGTTAGTAAAGGAAGTAGAGCTACATTTTAGATTTAAGAGAATACATTCATAAGGGGGTGGGGCAGTTAAAATGGAAAGAAAGTGAAGGAGGAAGTTCATCCACTGCAGGATGGGGTTTTTAAGTACAGTCATCCCTTGAGCAATGCGGGTTTGAACTGTGTGGATCCATTCATGTGTATTATTACAGTACTGCACGACCCACAGTTGGTTGAATCTGTGGATGCAGGACCACGGAGAGGGAGGGTGACTGTAAAGTTACACGTGGACTTTCGAGTGTGTAGGGGTTGGGCGCCCCTAACCCCCTCATTGTTCAAGGGTCAACTGTACAGTTGTTCCTTGGTATCTGCAAGGGAGTGGTTACAGGGCCCCCCTTGGATACCAAAATCTGAGGATGCTCCAGTACCTTACAGTTAGCCCTCTGGGCCTCTGGCCCTCTGTATCCATGGATTCTGCGTACATAAGGGCGACTGTAGTTTGGCAGGGGAGAGAGAGAGAGGGAAAAGGAAAAATCAGGGCACCTTGGAGACTCTCCATCAGGTGGCTCAATTTTATTATATAGATTACGTATATAAAGGTTATGTATATAAAAAGTAATATGCCCCAGCCTTTTTATTGTTCCATAATTATATGCTCAACAGTCAGCCTGCTTTCTTTTCAGTGTTGACATATGTAGATAGTAGCAGCCAGGATTCTCCACTTAAAAGCTATACTTATTAGGTGCCTGCTGTGCCTTTGAAACCCCTTGGTTTGTATGGGTTTTTTTGTGTTTTTTTTTGCCCCCGGGAATCCTCTTGTCAGAGACAGAGTGAACAGACAGACCAGAGACAGCCAAAAGAGAAGAGAGTAGAATTAACCATTACTTTTTACCTTAGGCACTGGGGTCCTTCAGCTTCCTACAGGCAGTGCAGAAAATCTCATTACATGCTGTTGTTAACACACAATAAAATGGTCTCTTCTTACTCTCTGAGGCTAGAACCATATAATTCCTTTCCATTTCCTATTGTCCTCAGGTACCTTTTTTTTTATATATATGATGACTGCTATTTGTGGGTGCAAGTATTACGTTATTGCAAAAGGAAACTTTTTCCAGCCCATCTTACACTAGGGTTTCTTGAGCTATTGGCTTACTTGGACTTCTTTGTTAACCTTGATGTAACATTCCAGTGGCACCTGATATTTCCTAGAAATCATTCCACAGTGTGTAAAAACCATAGATGTCAACCTCACATCCTTGCAAACCTTATTTCTTTCATTATATGTCATGGAAGGATGTCGTTGCTGGACTTTTTATGTCAACTAGAAATGATTTGGGTTTAATTATATTTGAAAATAATATTGTTGAATGGAGGTAAGCTCAAGAAAGAGATATTGAAGCATTTACTTGAGTAAACATAGACCACCATGACTTTGTAACAGTTTACCGTGAAACCATTCAGTGAAAGCAAATTTAGGGATTTGCTGAAAACCAGTGGTCAAAGAGAGGAAATGAACTGTAACAGTTTTCTATTTCATAGAACCAGAAAAATTACCACACTTGGCTGATGCTAAAGTTTAAATTTCAATCATTTTTATTTCTGGTAGATAAGTATAAGATGCTGTTTTTGCTTATGAAATAAGACTCTTTTGTCAGAGTTCATGTACTTACGAAATTATAAGTTCGGTATCGTGACGAATAATACTTTCTGTGATTCCTTGGAGTATTTCGTCAGGTCATGCTTCCCCTACCCACCACCGCTCTTCTTACAGTCATTACCTATTTCTACTTAGAGGTATTTAACATCTTTGTGCTTTTCAGAATATTATAAAATCATTATTTGAATTCTACCCATATGAAAAGAGAGAATATTAGCGAACAGTGGCTTCTACTTTAAAACTTTTAATTGGAGGAGGTCTTCAGATGATCAGGATAATGGTAATTGGCAAAAAAAAAAAAAAAAACTTTTTTGAGAAAACTTTTTTTAGAATGTCAAGAGAAAAAAAGTAGCTTTTCATTAGTGTACTAGGAACATTTATTTATGATTCATTTCAAACTGGAATCTGACCTTCAATTGTAATTATAAATTAAGCTTTTCACTTGATTCAGTTATATCCAGTGCTCATACAACTAAGTGATCATACTTAGAGATGATTTGACACTATCTCAGTATCTGGTAGGATTAGCAGGCAATATCTCATTATAGCAAATTCCAAGTATATCAGTGATTCAAACAAATTATAAAATGATGAGATTTTAGGATTTAGAGAATAACTACCTGAGCCCATCCTCTTTGTTGTGAATTAGCAATGGCACAGAAGGATTTGTAATATAGTGGGAGAAACTAGCAAACGAGGAAGAGGGTGAGACAGAGGACAGATAAATAAATAAATACAAAATAAATACAGATAAATCTATTATCAGGGTTCCTTGCAAAGGTAAACAGTATCAGATCCTTGTTTGAGAATTTTTGAGTTTTTAAATTTTATTTTTCCTGGGTACAACATCTAGTTGAACGTCTTTCGTGTGGCAGTTCATAGAGTGTGGCGAAACCAGAATTGTGAATAGCTTGGCTCAACTCACCTTCTACTTTTGTTAATTTTAAGTGAGCACAAAGTAGAGCATACAAAAATGTTCGCTATCTAGGACCATTATTTTCAATAGCCAAGATTTTCAAATAGCTGAGGATCAGTATTTTTAAAATGAAAAGAAAATAGTTTATTATAAAAACTATTATTTGTAAAAAATACAGAAATAATATAAGCCAGAAGGAAATACATTTTTTTTGTAGCTCTGTTACCCAGTGTTAATTACTATTACAGTTTGAAAGTAGATTTTCAGGCTATTTTACTATGAATACAAATACTTTTATTTTTTTAAGGGATCATATTTTATCTACCTTCTTAACATCTTTTCCCTACCTTAATATATTTTAAATAGTAGTCCATTTCATTAAATATTATTCTGCAGTATAATATTAATTGCTGCAAACTATTACATTATGTGGGTGAACCATATGTTAATGTTCAATTTAAGAAAATTAATTTTATTAACTAAGTTTATTATAAAAGAAATACGAATATTCATGTTAAAACCATGTCGTATTAACTAACTCTTTCATCATTTAGGTTTTTTTTTTTTTAGGGGAAACCAATTTTTTATTTACATTTTACAGTAAAAATATTTGTGTAATACACACAACTTTTGCCTTATTAAAAAGAAAAGAGTTATAGAGTTAATCGTTTTGATGTTTCAGTGTTTATATTATGAATTAATATTGTTTTAGTTATAGCTGCATATAAAGATAGAGGCACATATAAAATATAACACAGGATTAAATTTGGATTTGACTTTCTTTAAACATTTCTAGTGTGTGTGTTTCAATGGCAGGTTTACTTCAAAACCTGAGGTATTTTTCCAATAAGAAGAGGACAGAATTCTTCAAAATTAACATAAGCCATTTTCTATGTTTGAACAGTATCTCATGCACAAGAAACATTTGAAATTTCATTTAAAAATGATTACAAGATAAAAAGGTCTCTAAAGTGTAGTCTAATGTTATATGTTCCCATAAAATTTTTCCTCAACTTGAGTGTCAGAATATGAACAATACCCTATTCAGTAGGGTGAATTAAAGCAGTAACTTGGAGGGTAAAGGCTAAAGAGACTAAAAATATTCTTAAATTCTACCATGACTTTGGTAATAACCATGGAAAGTATAGATCAACAGACTATCATCACCATCTTTATGAAAGCTTCTGAAATGGTCTTCTGCCAAAAATATTCAACACAAAAGCATGCTCCCCAATAATTTCTTCCTTCTTCAGAGTCCATTCTCTGTATAAAGTAATAAAATAGAAACTACCGTGAAAAATTTTAAGGATATCATAATTTAAATTGTTTAAATATTTTTTTCTAAAATTTAATACACTTCTTGTTGGAGGGTCTTTAACATGAAAGCATATATCAATCATATCAGTCAATCCATCTGCTGCTTAAACCAGTTTTGAGGGCTGAATGGGTTAAGGAAGCACGTTTGAGGATCTGCTGTGCTTATTTTGTTGTTCCTTCCCACAGTTCCCAGAGTCTCATAATGGTAGTGATGGGGAGAGGGCTATTGTATACATAGGCCAGGCAGGAGGACATGAAAATACTTACCTAGGTGATTTTGATATCTCTACTCAAGTAAAAAAAACTAAAAACCTAAACCCAGGGTTATCAGGATTTTCAGTCCCCAGTCAGGTTAGAAATTCATAAACATCACTAAAACCACATTTGGTCACAGTTGTGAACTATTCCAAAAAATACACTGGAATCAGAAACTCTTTGAAAATGCAGTTTAGTTCTGATGCCTCTTCTCAAGCTTCATACAGTGATTTTTTAAAAAAATCTATGAAATTTTGTCTTCTTAGGTAAAATTATGTCATTTCTGGATGCCTACACAAGTCATCACGTGAAATTACTTTTGCAAATCACATGATAGGTAACTTAATTGGGTGCATCATCTTTTGGTGGCACAAATTTCACAAGGGAAATTTATGCCCTGTTTTTAGCTGTATAAGGGGAGGGCAGAGAACTTTTCTTGCCTCTGTTGATTCTCAGTTGCCTTCAGCTCCAAATAATTCTCATTCCAAAGTGGCATAGTCTGGACTGGTGTATCTTTCAACCTACTGTCTCATAGTGCATGGTATAATTTTCTTATACAGAAATCTTTTAATCAACTATAGTGAATTCTTAATTGAAGGTTAACATGATGTATGCAAATTGTTTTGTGTACTAAACACTAATTACATACTAGGTCTGCTTGCGTAAATAAATCTCAAATTCAGTAACAGTTTATTTCTAAGGATCCTAATAAATCTCAGATTAAATAAAATAGATGATGTAAGTGGAAGCATGTATCTCTGTACTTTGTGTATAATACTGCTTCATTTGTTGTTGTGCTTTCCTCTTCACTGATAAATTAATCATGTATAGGATTTTTAGATATTCAGTTTTCCTCTAGTTTTGGAATATAAATATTAAAAATTGTCTGAGAAGACTAGTGGATAAAGTAGATAAAATGTTGATTTTTTAAAAAAAATTCACATTTGCCAAACCTTCAAATAGTAAAGAAACATAGAAAGCAAGAAATAAATGTTTTGTCAAGTCTCATTTTCCAGAAGAACTACTAATAAATTTCCTTTGTATCCTTCCAGAAATAGTATATGAATTTGTAAATACATATATATATATATATATGCTTCTTTATAGTAAAAATATTATTTACACAAACATGTGCACACCCACACACAATATTTGGCAACCTGTACTTTAAGATATATTGCAAGAATAGTCATTGTGGTTAAAGGTAAGCACATATCAACTATACTTCAATTAAAAAAAAACCACACTGGGCTTCCCTGGTGGCGCAGTGGTTGAGAATCTGCCTGCCAATGCAGGGCACACGGGTTCGAGCCCTGGTCTGGGAAGATCCCACATGCCACGGAGCAACTAGGCCCGTGAGCCACAACTACTGAGCCTGCGCGTCTGGAGCCTGTGCTCCGCAACAAGAGAGGCCGGGACAGTGAGAGGCCCGTGCACCGTGATGAAGAGTGGCCCCCACTTGCCGCAACTAGAGAAAGCCCTCGCACAGAAACGAAGGCCCGACACAGCCAAAAATTAAAAAAAAAACAAAAAAACAAAAAAAAAACCCACTGATTAAAATGGAATGTATCATTCAAAACTAAAATTAAAAAAAAAACAAAAACTAAAATTAAGCTCAGTATCTTGAGCTCTACTGCCTGGGATTGAACCCCAATTTCAGTGTTTACTATCTGTGATGCCTTGGGCAAGTTATTTAACATCCTAAGGTCTCACTTTCCCCGTGTTTAAAATGGTGGACAATATTAGTATCTATCTCATAGAGTTGATGTGAGCATTTGATATTAACTATGAAAAAGTACTTAGAATAGTTCCTGGCAATACAAAGCCCTAGTATGTTAGCTGTTATCTTTCCATTTATCAGGGTATAAAAATTTATTTTATTCTTTCTAATATTTTCAGATTATCCTATATTAATGTTACCATAATTTATTGGTCTGTCCCCCATTATGGGGCATTGAGCTGTTTCCCCACTTTATGTTAGTTATTGAAACAATGTTGCAAAGACTGTATTTGTTCTTACGATTTTACACACTTGTAATGTAAATATATAAAGCCCTGGGAGTGTAATTCCTGTGTCAAAGACTACATATTTTAAATTTCCTTGGATATATTGCTAAATTGTCTTTCAAATTATGTGACTGCTTTTTTCCTCCTATCTTCTTCAATACTAGACATTACTGATTTTTCAATTTTTGCTAATGTGATTGGTGATGCTAATTTATTTTAATTTATATTTAATTACAAGTAGACTTGAATACCTATTTATATTTTGGGGCTGTTTGTGATTTTTTTCCATGAAGAACATATCCATGTAATTGCCTCATTTTTCTATTGGTTTATCAATGTTTTCCATATTGCTTTGTAGGGACACTTTGTCTTAAGATTGAGTAAATATTTGTCAGCCCATTTGTGCTATAAATAATTTTCTCAGTTTATTATTGACTTTTGACTAATATATTTATGTTTATGGCTTCTTTTTTGTCCATGATTATTCTAATTTTTATGTATTCAGGTTTACATATTTTTATTGTTACTGCTTCTGAGTATTATGTTACTCTTCAAAAGGTCTTTCCTAGCAGAGGATTGCATTTAAGATTTACTTATCTATTTCTTTAGTGCTTTTATAATTTTATTTTTACCTTTAAATCTTTGATCCATTGCAAACTTACCTTGGTATAAGACATGAAGTAAGGATCTAGCTTTATATTTTTTCTTAGATAGTTAGAATATTTTACAAATACAATTTATTGAATATTCCATCTTCCCTTCACTATTTTGAAATATTGTACTTCTCATAAACTTAAGTTGCATTTATATACATATATGTGTATATATATATATATATATATATATATATATATATGTATCTGAGTTGGAGCTTTCTGTACTCTATTTTGTTTCATCAATCTGTCAGTGTACTATTTTATCAATACTAGTAATAAGCAATCTTTATTATTGTATATTTGTAATATTTTTAAATTTCTCTTATTTCTAGCTAACCTTCCCCAACACTATTTTTATCTGGAAATTTCTAGCTCATTCTTCAGTGTGTATTTTTTTCTGGCGAACTAAAACTTCTTTGTCATATTTCAAAATAAAAGTCCCATAAAATTTGTAGGTTAAGTGAGACTCCATTGAGTTTATAAGTTCAGTGGAATTTAATATCTTAATATTCAGTGGGACACTTTCTAAGGTAATCATAAAGATATTTTCTTTCATTAGATTTTCTGTCATTATTGTATATATACAAGAAATCTTTCAGTTTATACATGTTAGTTTTATAACCTGACTCCTTACTTAATTATCAATATAATGTTTCTAATATTTTCCAGTTGATTTTTGTTTTAGTTATATTGCTTGCAAATTATAGTTATGTCTTTTTCCTTCCAATATTTATGCCATTATTCCAGTGTTTATACTTTTTATTTCTTTTTCTTGTCTCATGTCACTGGATGATTCTTTCCAAAGTGCTATTTTACTTTCAACTTTTTTGAGTGAGTTTATTCTAAATGAGCCTTTTGTGTAAATATACAGTTGGCTTTTAGTTTTTAATCCAGTCTCAAATTTCTTCTTCATTTAAATAGCTGACTGCTCAGTAAACAATTATTGTTATGACAAAAATGTTTGATCTTAATTTTACCCACTTACTTTGTTATAGTTTTTGTTTCCAGTGCTTCCTTTGTTTTCTGGTTTTTGCTTTATGGTTCATATTTTTGTTATTACCGTTAGTAGTGATCTTTAAAAATTCCGGTTATATAATTTATTCTTTTTAATCAAGTAGAGACAATTACCAACTTGTTATTGAATATGAGGATTATTAGTATACTTTGAAGGGGATCAGAATATGCTGACCCCAAATATGCCATTTTGGCATAAGTTACTTTGAACTGAAGGCAAGTGAGAAACAGCAGATATCAAAGGACCTCTTTGCCTGCCTCCTTTCTGCCTAAAAATAGGGCATAAATTTTCCTTTGTAAAGGTGAAATAAATATCCATTTGTAAACATGCCCCCTTCCCACCTCCCTTCCTGTACCAAGAAGAGGGCAATGATTCTTACCACTGGCGATGACTTGAGTCTGTACAACAAACCTTTCTAAACAGCTTAAACCTTACATTTCTTAGTTACCTTTCTGCTATTTACCACCTCTAGGAATCCAAAGTCCTTTTTTCTTTGTTTAGTCACTTCTCACAAATTATTGCCCTTTGGTAAAATGGTCGATAAGCCCCCAGGTGTAATCACTTCTTTGGGTTTTCACTTCTTTTCTGTGAAGCCCCTAGGATTTTAAAGACAACAGTAAAATTTGTATGCCTCTTCTCCTGTTAATATGTCTTTTGTCAGTTTAATTTGTTGTCCCCATTTACAGAACCTAAGAGGGTAGAGAAAAAATTTTTCCTCTCCTACAACCTCCATTTCCTTTATTTCACTTGTTTCTCATCTTTTTGATTTTTATTTGCTGTGTAAAGGATAATTTTCAGAAAAAATGTAAAATCGTGTCTTTTATACAGATTTAATAATGCACATACATTAAAGAATTTAATTTACTCATATGATATGGGGGAACCAAGTAGATGTTATAACAGGTTCAGAAAAAGAACAGCATAGATTGATATGAGGTAGAGAAATGTTGAGATGGCTTACAAATGAAAGCAAAACTGGTTTGTCTACAGAGAGTAGGAAGCCAAAACACTGTCAGGCAGGTCAGAATTTACATATCTATCAGTGAACTATAATTTACAAAAGTTGAAAAATAGCTCAAAGACAACAATAGAACTAGATTTCCTTAACCCAGAAGGTTATGCTATGTAAGATGCATAGTTTTTGTTGGAACACAAGCAATTTTGTTGACCTTACTTTTACATAGGAAATGTTTATGATATTTATTTTATATATTTATGTAATTTCCAGAGTTGTTTAGCCTTCATTCTCTGTATTAAGGGTTAGGAAAATTTTTCTTTAAAGGGACAGAGAGCAAATATTTTAGGTCTTGTGGAACACATATGGTTTCTTTCATATAATTTTTGTTTTATTATTTTTATTTTCTTTCTACAACCCTTTACAAATGTACAAACCATTATTATCTTGTGGACTGTACAATAACAGACTGTGAGCTGTATTTTGTTGACCTCTGCTCTATACAAATTATTTGAAGTTCAGCACCAGTCTTTTCATACTATCAATTTCCAATTCTTGAGATCTTCATTTTGATAAATCTCTTGGCTGACTGGTATTTATTATCAAATACGCACAAGCACATTTTTCCTGAGAAAGCTCGTTAGTGCAATGTAGTTATTTTTCATTAGTCTATGCATGCTTCTCAGTGCTTTTATGTGCATCGGTGGCACACCAAGGGCAGGGCAGTGGGAGTGATGTGCTTTAAGTACAGGCTATACATAGGGTTCATTATTTGCAGAAAATTTTAAAATAATAATAAAGTTGAATAAAAGTCAGTCTACGCAAGTTCATTTCAAGAGTAAATTCAACTTCTGCTTCCATTCAGGATGTCCTAACAAGGATTGGATTTACCCTCCTCCTTGAAACAACAAAAAAATGGACCAACTGAATGAAATAATTACAGTGAAGACATTGGCTATCAGGCAGTGCAAGACAGTGATCCCTGAGAGATGGGAAAAAAGGTGATCCTGCAATTGCTCAGATTCACCAGAAGGAAGTTGCCAGACCATTGTGCAGTAAGGAGAACCCAGACAGAGATTATCATAGCAATCACTGAGATGTAGTGACAGAGCTGGGAGTCTGAGGAAGCCAAGACAGCTAGAGTCCATGGGCAGATTAGTGATGAGAGCTGCACAGAGGGAACACTCTAGACATCTACAGAGGTCCCCTCTTAAAGACTGAGATGAGTACTGATCCGTGCATGCATGTGAGAAAAGTACGCGTGGTCAGGGAATGAAACACCAGAAAGGATTAGAGCGAACAGTGCCCATATGTCATATCTGGTGTTAAAGAGGGCTTATTCCCAGCAGCTAGAGTAGAAAACCTCATAATTCTATAGGTATTGATTAGAGTGTCAAAGAAGGGTCTCACCTCCTTAGTGGTGAAAAAATTAAATCTAGGCTAAATGCGGCTTCATTCCTTCCTAACAAAGCTTAAAATCAAGACCTGAATGGATGAGACAGTTTCCAAGTAACTTAACCATATCCCAGAAAAAAAGCTCAAGAATATTTGTAGAAACACAAAAATATCCATGATCCAAGAAGGTAAGATTCACAGTATCGGGCATTCAATTAGGATTTTCCAAGATATAAAGAAGCAGGGGGGAAAAAGCATAATGAGGAGAAAAAGCAATCTTTTGGTCCTGAGATGACACAAATGGGGGAATTAGTACACAAGTATATCACAGTAGTTTTTTAGACTGTTCCGTGTGTTTGAGATGCTAGAGGAAAGATTGAATAGTGTGAGACAGAGACACAGAAGTTATTAAAGATCCAAATTAAACTTCTACAGATGAAAAAATGCACTGGTTGGATTTAACTGCACATTAGACAGTCAAGAAGTAAAGATTAGTGAAAGTGAAGACATAACAATAGAAGTTCTCCAAAATGAAACAAGACAAAAAGAAAGACTGGGGGAAAAAAACCACTGAAAGGTACGTCAGTAAACTGTGAGATAACTTAAGTGGTCAAATATACATTAGAGTGTTACCAAACTCAGGTTCAGTTGCTCAACGCTCAAAAGCCAATAATCAAGAGGCAAGTGTCAATAGAAAGGAAAGGTGCCTTAATCTCAAAAGCCGGCAGTCTGGGGAGAAGGTAGATTCATGTCCCAAGACCAACTCCAAAGATTCTGCTAAGCCATGACAGTTTTTAAAGGGCAAAAGGCAGGGTAGGAGCCAGGGAAGAATCTCAGTGAATCATCCAGGCAGGAGGTTGGGTTCTGCATTGTTCTCCATTGCGTGTAGGCTGGCAGACTCTCTGAGTGATGTGCCTGCAGGATTGCTTAGGGGGGCTTTTGGGTAGAGAGCTAGTTATTCTTTAACTACTTAATTCTTCATTCTTACTTCTTTTTACCTAGGAAAACAATCAACAACTTAATTGGGTTCTTTTGAGGTTAGAGAGGAACAAAAGTGGACAAACAGGAAGGGGGCAAAAGAGCTGCTTTCAATTCCTCACTGTCAAACATTGTTCCATTTCTATGGGATTAGGGGCGAAGGTCCATCTTCTGTAACTTTGGAGACTCAAAAAAGGATATAGAATACATTTGAACTTCAGCTCAAGAGGTGTAAAAATAATATCAAGGAAAATAGAGAACATAACTTATAAAGTAGTTGATACTTTAGACAAGAAGTCAGTGAAATTCATGAAAATGCTATTTCACTTCAGAAAAAGAGTTTAGAATACGAGAGGGACAAAAGCATAAAGCTGATCAAATTATTGTCATTCCATTCTGTAAAGCCGCCTAACACACTTATTGTAGTTGTGCTGAGAATGTGAGTCTGCCTTCTCATTTCCTCACCCTTTAAGGCATAGGAGTAAACACAATTCAGATGTGAATGTATAGCACCAGGTGTTTACTTTTATCATATTGAGAAATTGGTGATGTATTTTGGATTTCTTTTTCTAATCAGATATGGTCGCAATAGTTTATTTAAAGATAAATACTTTTTGAAATGTAACATTAATTGTAGCTCCTTAGAAATTTGTCTCCTCACTCTAGTTTTATTTGAAACTACAAATAAAATAAACTTCCTTTATTCACAGTACTATTGAATCCCTAATATGGGCAGTCTCTTTACTAGATCATGGTCTATAATGCTTGAAGGACTCACAGTTTCATGGGAAAAGTGAAACATGATGAAATATATATAGTAAAGGGGTAGATGATCTAATATATTTGTGTTTCCCGTGCAACAGTATTCTTTAGGATGGTTACAAGTGTGCTGCAAAAAAATGCTCAAATAAGTTTGGCAAATCCTGGGCTTTGTCGTTTTTTTGTTGTTATCGTCATTGTTGTTTCGTAATCCCAGGTCTTCTCTGTGGCTATAATCTGATAATACTCATCGTGAATGTAGTGTTTGATTTTCTCCCAGGTGTATGTAGCCAGGAAATCCTTTTTAAGGCAACACCTATGAATATCTCCTGGAACTGAACCAAGGTCACCAGTTTGTAATAGAGGAGAGTATAGAACTTGAGTGGAAGAAGCTCCTAACTCCAGCTTTGTTAGTCAAGAAAGGTAATGAAATCATGTCTACATAGAATCTTAAAGGTTAAGTTGTTTGTAAGATGGGTAGCAGGACCATGAAAGGGAATGCTGGTTATTTTACGTAGTTTGAGATGTTGAGATTGTTGGAGATACTGATAAGAGTGTATTGGGGGAGGATGAGAAGTGAGAATATTTTAAAATCTTGTAAGATCTGTTATATTGTTGGAACTTTGGTAGCTTATAAGAATCCTTTGAAGGTTTTAAATTTGAAACAAAAAAATTTTTTTTTTGTCTCTCAAAGCAGAGCAGAGTCCTAATGAAATTCAAGTTTTTAGAAGAGTACTCTAGTGACAATATGCGGTTATTAGAGTGGTACCTGAGTAGTAGCTGAGAATTGATGTATAATAATCAATGTAATTTATCAATGAGAAGAGCTTTTGTCACTGTGGAAGAGAGAAAGAAACTCAGACTGTTTAAGGAGGTGGAGTATATTGGACTCATTCCTCTGATTTTTACTTTAAGAGACTTAAATGGATGGTGGTGCCCTTACAAGAGTCTCTTTTTTCTTTTTTTTCTTTTAAAGAGCATGGCATTCTGTATTACATGGAAGTTTTACTGAAGTTTGTAAGTACTCAGAAAACACTGTGCAGTTGGAGAACCTTAAAGATTAAAGAGGATGAACTACACCCATAATGGTCTGTGTTCCTGAACAAACTTTCCTTTTTTTGAGGTTTAGAGTTTGAGGATCCCAGTGGACAGTATTCCTCTTCTCCAATAAAACTGCACCACATGTGAGATAACTTGGTAAAGTTATAGCTATAGATATCAAAGTTCCCCTGTTAAAGAGTGGGTATGAAGGTGTACCTTAGGTTTGTAGGAACATCAGTCTTCCCAAATTCTGAACTCCAAAATTAGACTTACCACTCAGTTCCTGCTGGCACTGGAAAATAACAGGTCTCTCCAGCCAAGAGAAAGCCCTAAAAATTAAAACATTGAGGAGTAGACCAGAATATGAGTACCTGCTTCCAAAAGAGAAGAGCAGAGTTACACAGGCCTAGTTTCTTATCCCTAAAGGACCAGACAGATAAGTAGATCATTTTTACCTGAGTCTGGAGGCACACGCTAATTGATGTTCCTTCCCATGAAAAATAAAGCCAGGGGAAAAGTGGTTCCTTTTCTCCCAATCAGTGGCACTGCTAAGACTGTAAACCATTAATGATAATATTCTACTTTCAAATAGCAGATTATTGTAGGTACCATTTTGGAATTTCAGAGATGAAAGTGATCTTGGAGACCATTTACTTCACTCCTCTCGTTTTTACAGATGAGGAAAATGTGGACCTAAAAAGGTCAACTTTCTTAAGATAACACAAGTGGAAGAGCAGATCTTCTGAGTCACCCTGCAGACATCTATTTATAAGCAGGAATGCTAATGTATTGCTTTTTCAACCGAAAATTAAGTGAATTTCTTCATTTCCATTTTTGTGCAGAAAACAAAAAATATGAAAATAACAAAAACAATAAAGCAAATTCATAATTCAGCTACCTTAAAACAACTACTATCCTTTTTTAACATATTTTCTTTTGAAAAGCTTTTTAATGCTTAAAACTTATATGTGGATTATAACTGCGACATCCAAATTGGAATCGTTTTCTGAGAAGGGCTCATTTTGGTTCATATGAAAGAACTTATTTTGCTACTTGTCTTTTTATAGAGAACCATTCTGAAGGAATACAAGGTAGTATCAAGAATACTCTATAACATCTTGAAATTACTGTTATAACATCAGGATTGATTAACTGGGTGATCTTGGATGGCTTCCCCTGAAACTAAAATAAGAAATTAGACCAAATATGGCAAATTGTTTCTTTTGTCCTTCCCCCGACTTGATCAATTAATTAACAGTGACTACATTGAAGATGCTAGGAGATGGCTCAGTTTAGCTAGCATTATTCACCTGGTTAATCCACCACAGAATGAGGGGGCGTATCATGTGTGGTGGTGTTTATTTGTATCCCCATTTGGGCATTGCCAGGATCCCATCTGGTTGTAAAATTCTGTGGCTGTATACATTAGAAGCTAATTTTTTTCTGAATTAAACCGATTTATAATTTCACTAAGTTTTATTTTATTTTTTTATATTTTATTGGAGTATAGTTGATTTACCTGAGTTTTAAATAAAGTTATATTCTTCAGACTGATCAGTTTGCCATACTTATCTATAGATATAACTCAGGGGACCAGTTCTTCTGTTTTCACGTGATGAAAAAAATCATTCCGCATAAACACACAAACAGCCCAGAAAACGTCAACCAAAGCATAGTATTAGTTTTTTGCTCAGCATGAGTAGTGATTTTCCACTGAGCAGACCCTCCGCCAGATGTCTGAAAGAAGAAAATGTACAGCTGACTTTCCTATAGCATATGCTCAGAGTTAAAACCAGAGTGTTCCAGTAACTAAGCTCTCTTGCATAGGAAGTGGGATCTAGATCTTCTTTGTTATTGAGGATCAAGGCTTTTGTAGTGTCTTAGTATTTAAGGTCAAAACTCTCAAATTTTTTTTTATTTTGGTGAATAGTACCTTAACTCTAAAGCATAGTTTCTAACTGCTTGGCGCATAAATGCTTATTATATTAAAAAAACCCAAATGTGATTTTATTTTGCATTAAAGATTTTTGTTCCTTAGATTCATCATTGCAAACATCAGTTATCACTATATAAATTAATGCTGGATGTGCTATTAAAATATATTTTAAATTAATATAAATCCAGATAAACTTGCTTTTACAGTATGTGGAAAAACTTATGCTTGTTGATCATTAAAGATTTGGTAATGAGTATTTTAAAAATAACATTTTTATTTTTCATTTATTTACCAACACTATTTTTTTTAAAAGCCAGAAAAGTATAAAGAAAATACAGTTATTTATAACTTTAGTACCCCAGATTATCATGTCTATATGTATATGCATAATTGGGATCATTCATATTCTATGTGTGTGTACACACACATGGTTTTATTATCTTTTCACATACCTATATTTTAACATTTTTTGTGTTATTAAATAATCTTACAAAGCATGATGATTATGGTACATCTGTAAGAATCAGTGTGTTCCATCTTATGGATATACCATTATTTATTCATCCTTTCTTTTTTGACATTTAGCTAACTGAATTTTTCTCCTTTTGTAAATAATACTGTGATTAATGTCAGTGTACATATATTTCTGGGTAAATATAATCTATGATTTCACTAGATTAAATCCTTAGAATCTGTTAGGTCAATTGATACTAAAGTTTTCAAGATGTTTAACATATTGCTGTCTAGAAACTTATACCAGTTTACTTTATCCATAGTGTATTAGAGTGATAGTTTGTCCCTTTGCCTGTTTTTAAATCTTTGTAAATAAAAAATGATTTAATGTAATTTGCATTTCTTTAGTTTCTAGTGAGTTGGAATTTTCCCCCCTTATTTATTGGTCCTTTGCAGTTGTAGGGTGAGTGTGTGTGTGTGTGTGTGTGTGTCTGCGTGCGTGCGTGTGTGTGTGCGTGTTGTTTATTCTACATGGGGTGCTTATTTTAAATTTTGGTGTTTTTAATCATGCTTCCTTTACCAAAGCTGTATGGCATGGGGGAAAGGGCATGAACTTTTAATCCAGCCAGACCTGGGGTTAGATTTCAGTTGTCACATGTATTTTCCATGTGTCTTTGGGGGGCAAACTACCTGTCATCTCTAAGCCTGACGTTCACTGATCTGTGAAATAGGACCATTATGGGACACTTATCTCAGAAGAGTCACTCAATGATAGCCACAATTATCTTCCTCTTCCTCATCTCCTCATCATCACCTACCTGTCATTTCTCTGTTTAGATATTCTTGAACAAAATTGAAGGAAAATTCTATCCAAGTTTACTGTTTGCTTGTAAACAGAGTGGGTGGGTTCTCCTCATCGTCCACCAAATGGTCACTGTTGAAATCATCTTTTCAATTCTTACGATAGGGCTGATTGGCAAATATTTACATTATATATATTGAGGAAAAAGTGGAAAGAGTGGAACAGGCCTAACTACGAGAGGACCAGCTTTTTCTGTCCCGTTTCTGATACTACTTTTTTGTTAAGAGCTGACTCCCTGTGTTGCATTTTTATGCTGCCCTTAGCTGCTGCCAGAATCTCAGTGCCCTAAATGCCAGAGCTTGTAGTGGAAGCTAGCCGGGTAGACCAGACAGGAAGGTTTCCTTTGCTCATGTTGACAACTTATCTGGAAAACTTGAATAACTATTTGAATGAATGGAGAACTTATTCAAGAGAGTTTAGTTACAGAATTTCGAAAAGAAATGAATTTATCCGACAGCCTCCCTTATAAGGCACTTCTGTCAACAGACATCTGTTGAGTAGGCACCTTGTGTCAAGCACGATGCCAAGTGTTGGAGATGCAATGGGGAATAAGACTTTAATCTTGTGTTGAAGATGCCAGATAGCAATAAGATTTAAACACATAAAATATTATTAACAAATAGAAGGCAGGATGTAAGCACTAAGTGATTGACAGAGGACTCAAGGAGTTCTGGAAAAGAAGGAAGTGATTGAATGTTGGAGGATATTATCATAATGAGGCTTCAAAATATTTAAGGAATTGAGTCCTATATTTCCAAACAGTGTCTTTTGCTTCTTCCAATGTGAAAGGGTGAGGTACATTCCCGTTTGTATTAAACTTTTCTTCTAAACCTTCTATGTCAGGTTGATTAGCAAAAGGCAGATGGGCATTTGAGTACATCAAATTTAGGCACATGACAAACACATTTACCCTCCCGATGTCAGTATGGCAGGTGGAGACGACATGGGAACAGGTTTTGGTAGACTTAGCTCTTACACACTGGATTGTTTGTAATTTTTGGCTTGAGAGAGGATAGGTACCAGCAGATGGAGTTTCTCACAGATGAACCACCGTGACCAGAACACAAAACTGTAAGAGTGACTGCTGGATTTAATCAGCAAATCTGCCACAGTTGTGAGACATTAGGAGCTTAACTGACCCCCTCTCACTTAGGGTGTGATGCTGCACTCAAGGCTACAAAAGGAGCCAACCACTTGTATATATTTAAATCCACTGTCTAAACACAAGTGAAATACTTTAAAATTTCTCTTGCCAGTGTCTCATTTCAAGCAGAGAACCCAATGTTAGATATTATTATAGCTCTTCAAATGTTACACTTTCAGAGAGCTAATTACCCTTGACTGCCCTATTCGTACCAATATACTTTTTTTTTTTTTTAAACATCTTTATTGAAGTATAATTGCTTTACAATGGTGTGTTAGCTTCTGCTTTATAACGAAGTGAATCAGTTATACATATACATATGTTCCCATATCTCTTCCCTCTTGCATCTCCCTCCCTCCCACCCTCCCTATCCCACCCCTCTAGGTGGTCACAAAGCACCGAGCTGATCTCCCTGTGCTATGCGGCTGCTTCCCACTAGCTATCTATTTTACATTTGGTAGTGTATATATGTCCATGCCACTCTCTCACCCTGTCACATCTCACCCCTCCCCCTCCCCATATCCTCAAGTCCATTCTCTAGTAGGTCTGTGTCTTTATTCCCATCTTGCCACTAGGTTCTTCATGACCTTTTTTTTTTTTTTTTTTTCCTTAGATTCCATATATATGTGTTAGCATACTGTATTTTTTTTCCTCTTTCTGACTTACTTCACTCTGTATGACAGACTCTAACTCCATCCACCTCATTACAAACACCTCCATTTCATTTCTTTTTATGGCTGAGTAATATTCCATTGTATATATGTGCCACATCTTCTTTATCCATTCATCCGATGATGGACACCTAGGTTGCTTCCATGTCCTGGCTATTGTAAACAGAGCTGCAATGAATATTTTGGTACATGACTCTTTCTGAATTATGGTTTTCTCAGGGTATATGCCCAGTAGTGGGATTGCTGGGTCGTATGGTAGTTCTATTTTTAGTTTTTTAAGGAACCTCCATACTGTTCTCCATAGTGGCTGTATCAATTTACATTCCCACCAACAGTGCAAGAGTGTTCCCTTTTCTCCACACCCTCTCCAGCATTTATTGTTTGTAGATTTTTTGATGATGGCCATTCTGACCGGTGTGAGATGATACCTCATTGTAGTTTTGATTTGCATTTCTCTAATGATTAATGATGTTGAGCATTCTTTCATGTGTCTGTTGGCAATCTGTATCTCTTCTTTGGAGAAATGTCTATTTAGGTCTTCTGCCCATTTTTGGATTGGGTTGTTTGTTTTTTTGTTATTGAGCTGCATGAGCTGCTTGTAAATCTTGGAGATTAATCCTTTGTCCGTTGCTTCATTTGCAAATATTTTCTCCCATTCTGAGGGTTGTCTTTTGGTCTTGTTTATGGTTTCCTTTGCTGTGCAAAAGCTTTTAAGTTTCATTAGGTCCCATTTGTTTATTTGTGTTTTTATTTCCATTTCTCTAGGACCTGGGTCAAAAAGGATCTTGCTGTGATTTATGTCATAGAGTGTTCTGCCTATGTTTTCCTCTAAGAGTTTGATAGTGTCTGGCCTTACACTTAGGTCTTTAATCCATTTTGAGTTTATTTTTGTGTATGGTGTCAGGGAGTGTTCTAATTTCATACTTTTACATGTACCTGTCCAATTTTCCCAGCACCACTTATTGAAGAGGCTGTCTTTTCTCCACTGCATATGCTTGCCTCCTTTATCAAAGATAAGGTGACCATATGTGCATGGGCTCATCTCTGGGCTTTCTATCCTGTTCCATTGATCTATATTTCTGTTTTTGTGCCAGTACCAAACTGTCTTGATTACTGTAGCTTTGTAATATAGTCTGAAGTCAGGGAGCCTGATTCCTCCAGCTCCATTTTTCGTTCTCAAGATTGCTTTGGCTATTCGGGGTCTTTTGTGTTTCCATACAAATTGTGAAATTTTTTGTTCTAGTTCTATGAAAAATGCCATTGGTAGTTTGATAGGGATTGCGTTGAATCTGTAGATTGCTTTGGGTAGCAGAGTCATTTTCACAATGTTGATTCTTCCAATCCAAGAACATGGTATATCTCTCCATCTATTTGTATCATCTTTAATTTCTTTCATCAGTGTCCTATAATTTTCTGCATACAGGTCTTTTGTCTCCTTAGGTAGGTTTATTCCTAGATATTTTATTCTTTTTGTTGCAGTGGTAAACGGGAGTGTTTTCTTAATTTCACTTTCAGATTTTTCATCATTAGTATACAGGAATGCAAGAGATTTCTGTGCATTAATTTTGTATCCTGCTACTTTACCAAATTCATTGATTAGCTCTAGTAGTTTTCTGGTAGCATCTTTTGGATTCTCTATGTATACTATCATGTCATCTGCAAACAGTGACAGCTTTACTTCTTCTTTTCTGATTTGGATTCCTTTTATTTCTTTTTCTTCTCTGATTGCTCTGGCTAACACTTCCAAAACTATGTTGAATAATAGTGGTGAGAGTGGGCAACCTTGTCTTGTTCCTGATCTTAGTGGAAATGGTTTCAGTTTTTCACCATTGAGGACAATGTTGGCTGTGGGTTTGTCATATACGGCCTTTATTATGTTGAGGAAAGTTCCCTCTATGCCTACTTTCTGCAGGACTTTTATCATAAATGGGTGTTGAATTTTGTCGAAAGCTTTCTCTGCATCTATTGAGATGATCATATGGTTTTTCTCCTTCAATTTGTTAATATGATGTATCACGTTGATTGATTTGCGTATATTGAAGAATCCTTGCATTCCTGGAATAAACCCCACTTGATCATGGTGTATAATCCTTTTAATGTGCTGTTGGATTCTGTTTGCTAGTATTTTGTTGAGGATTTTTGCATCTATGTTCATCAGTGATATTGGCCTGTAGTTTTCTTTCTTTGTGACATCTTTGTCTGGTTTTGGTATCAGGGTGATGGTGGCCTCGTAGAATGAGTTGGGGAGTGTTCCTCCCTCTGCAATATTTTGGAAGAGTTTGAGAAGGATAGGTGTTAGCTCGTCTCTAAATGTTTGATAGAATTCGCCTGTGAAGCCATCTGGTCCTGGGCTTTTGTGTGTTGGAAGATTTTTAATCACAGTTTCAATTTCAGTGCTTGTGATTGGTCTGTTCATATTTTCTTTTTTTTTTTTTTTTTTTTTTAAACATCTTTATTGAAGTATAATTGCTTTACAATGGTGTGCTAGCTTCTGCTTTACAACAAAGTGAATCAGTTACACATATACATATGTTGCCATATCTCTTCCCTCTTGCATCTCCCTCCCTCCCACCCTCCCTATCCCACACCTCTAGGTGTTCACAAAGCACCGAGCTGATCTCCCTGTGCTATGCGGCTGCTTCCCACTAGTTATCTATTTTACATTTGGTAGTGTATATATGTCCATGACACTCTCTCACCCTGTCACATCTCACCCCTCCCCCTCCCCATATCCTCAAGTCCATTCTCTAGTAGGTCTGTGTCTTTATTCCCATCTTGCCACTAGGTTCTTCATGACCTCTTTTTTTTTTTTTTTTTCCCTTAGATTCCATATATATGTGTTAGCATACTGTATTTGTTTTTCTCTTTCTGACTTACTTCACTCTGTATGACAGACTCTAACTCCATCCACCTCATTACAAACACCTCCATTTCATTTCTTTTTATGGCTGAGTAATATTCCATTGTATATATGTGCCACATCTTCTTTATCCATTCATCCGATGATGGACACCTAGGTTGCTTCCATGTCCTGGCTATTGTAAACAGAGCTGCAATGAATATTTTGGTACATGACTCTTTCTGAATTATGGTTTTCTCAGGGTATATGCCCAGTAGTGGGATTGCTGGGTCATATGGTAGTTCTATTTTTAGTTTTTTAAGGAACCTCCATACTGTTCTCCATAGTGGCTGTATCAATTTACATTCCCACCAACAGTGCAAGAGTGTTCCCTTTTCTCCACACCCTCTCCAGCATTTATTGTTTCTAGATTTTTTGATGATGGCCATTCTGACCGGTGTGAGATGATACCTCATTGTAGTTTTGATTTGCATTTCTCTAATGATTAATGATGTTGAGCATTCTTTCATGTGTCTGTTGGCAATCTGTATCTCTTCTTTGGAGAAATGTCTATTTAGGTCTTCTGCCCATTTTTGGATTGGGTTGTTTGTTTTTTTGTTATTGAGCTGCATGAGCTGCTTGTAAATCTTGGAGATTAATCCTTTGTCCGTTGCTTCATTTGCAAATATTTTCTCCCATTCTGAGGGTTGTCTTTTGGTCTTGTTTATGGTTTCCTTTGCTGTGCAAAAGCTTTTAAGTTTCATTAGGTCCCATTTGTTTATTTGTGTTTTTATTTCCATTTCTCTAGGACCTGGGTCAAAAAGGATCTTGCTGTGACTTATGTCATACAGTGTTCTGCCTATGTTTTCCTCTAAGAGTTTGATAGTGTCTGGCCTTACACTTAGGTCTTTAATCCATTTTGAGTTTATTTTTGTGTATGGTGTCAGGGAGTGTTCTAATTTCATACTTTTACATGTACCTGTCCAATTTTCCCAGCACCACTTATTGAAGAGGCTGTCTTTTCTCCACTGTATATGCTTGCCTCCTTTATCAAAGATAAGGTGACCATATGTGCGTGGGCTTATCTCTGGGCTTTCTATCCTGTTCCATTGATCTATATTTCTGTTTTTGTGCCAGTACCAAACTGTCTTGATTACTGTAGCTTTGTAATATAGTCTGAAGTCAGGGAGCCTGATTCCTCCAGCTCCATTTTTCGTTCTCAAGATTGCTTTGGCTATTCGGGGTCTTTTGTGTTTCCATACAAATTGTGAAATTTTTTGTTCTAGTTCTATGAAAAATGCCATTGGTAGTTTGATAGGGATTGCGTTGAATCTGTAGATTGCTTTGGGTAGCAGAGTCATTTTCACAATGTTGATTCTTCCAATCCAAGAACATGGTATATCTCTCCATCTATTTGTATCATCTTTAATTTCTTTCATCAGTGTCCTATAATTTTCTGCATACAGGTCTTTTGTCTCCTTAGGTAGGTTTATTCCTAGATATTTTATTCTTTTTGTTGCAGTGGTAAACGGGAGTGTTTTCTTAATTTCACTTTCAGATTTTTCATCATTAGTATACAGGAATGCAAGAGATTTCTGTGCATTAATTTTGTATCCTGCTACTTTACCAAATTCATTGATTAGCTCTAGTAGTTTTCTGGTAGCATCTTTTGGATTCTCTATGTATACTATCATGTCATCTGCAAACAGTGACAGCTTTACTTCTTCTTTTCTGATTTGGATTCCTTTTATTTCTTTTTCTTCTCTGATTGCTCTGGCTAACACTTCCAAAACTATGTTGAATAATAGTGGTGAGAGTGGGCAACCTTGTCTTGTTCCTGATCTTAGTGGAAATGGTTTCAGTTTTTCACCATTGAGGACAATGTTGGCTGTGGGTTTGTCATATACGGCCTTTATTATGTTGAGGAAAGTTCCCTCTATGCCTACTTTCTGCAGGACTTTTATCATAAATGGGTGTTGAATTTTGTCGAAAGCTTTCTCTGCATCTATTGAGATGATCATATGGTTTTTCTCCTTCAATTTGTTAATATGATGTATCACGTTGATTGATTTGCGTATATTGAAGAATCCTTGCATTCCTGGAATAAACCCCACTTGATCATGGTGTATAATCCTTTTAATGTGCTGTTGGATTCTGTTTGCTAGTATTTTGTTGAGGATTTTTGCATCTATGTTCATCAGTGATATTGGCCTGTAGTTTTCTTTCTTTGTGACATCTTTGTCTGGTTTTGGTATCAGGGTGATGGTGGCCTCGTAGAATGAGTTGGGGAGTGTTCCTCCCTCTGCAATATTTTGGAAGAGTTTGAGAAGGATAGGTGTTAGCTCGTCTCTGAATGTTTGATAGAATTCGCCTGTGAAGCCATCTGGTCCTGGGCTTTTGTGTGTTGGAAGATTTTTAATCACAGTTTCAATTTCAGTGCTTGTGATTGGTCTGTTCATATTTTCTATTTCTTCCTGGTTCAGTCTTGGCAGGTTGTGCATTTCTAAGAATCTGTCTATTTCTTCCAGGTTGTCCATTTTATTGGCATAGAGTTGCTTGTAGTAATCTCTCATGATCGTTTGTATTTCTGCAGTGTCAGTGGTTACTTCTCCTTTTTCATTTCTAATTCTATTAATTTGAGTCTTCTCCCTTTTTCTCTTGATGAGTCTGGCTAATGGTTTATCAATTTTGTTTATCTTCTCAAAGAACCAGCTTTTAGTTTCATTGATTTTTGCTATTGTTTCCTTCATTTCTTTTTCATTTATTTCTGATCTGATCTTTATGATTTCTTTCCTTCTGCTAGCTTTGGGGTTTTTTTGTTCTTCTTTCTCTAATTGCTTTAGGTGCAAGGTTAGGTTGTTTATTCGAGGTGTTTCCTGTTTCTTGATGTAGGCTTGTATTGCTATAAACTTCCCTCTTAGAACTGCTTTTGCTGCATCCCATAGGTTTTGGATCGTCGTGTCTCCATTGTCATTTGTTTCTAGGTATTTTTTGATTTCCCCTTTGATTTCTTCAGTGATCACTTCGTTATTAAGTAGTGTATTGTGTAGCCTCCATGTGTTTGTATTTTTTACAGATCTTTTCCTGTAATTGATATCTAGTCTCATAGCGTTGTGGTCGGAAAAGATACTTGATACGATTTCAATTTTTTTAAATTTACCAAGGCTTGATTTGTGACCCAAGATATGATCTATCCTGGAGAATGTTCCATGAGCACTTGAGAAAAATGTGTATTCTGTTGTTTTTGGGTGGAATGTCCTATAAATATCAATTAAGTCCATCTTGTTTAATGTATCATTTAAAGCTTGTGTTTCCTTATTTATTTTCATTTTGGATGATCTGTCCATTGGTGAAAGTGGGGTGTTAAAGTCCCCTACTATGATTGTGTTACTGTCGATTTCCCCTTTTATGGCTGTTAGTATTTGCCTTATGTATTGAGGTGCTCCTATGTTGGGTGCATAAATATTTACAATTGTTATACCTTCCTCTTGGATCGATCCCTTGATCATTATATAGTGTCCTTCTTTGTCTCTTGTAATAGTCTTTATTTTAAAGTCTATTTTGTCTGATATGAGAATTGCTACTCCAGCTTTCTTTTGATTTCCATTTGCATGGAATATCTTTTTCCATCCCCTCACTTTCAGTCTGTATGTGTCTCTAGGTCTGAAGTGGGTCTCTTGTAGACAGCATATATATGGGTCTTGTTTTTGTATCCATTCAGCCAGTCTGTGTCTTTTGGTGGGAGCATTTAATCCATTTACATTTAAGGTAATTATCGATACATATGTTCCTATTCCCATTTTCTTAAATGTTTTGGGTTTGTTATTGTAGGTGTTTTCCTTCTCTTGTGTTTCTTGCCTAGAGAAGTTCCTTTAGCATTTGTTGTAAAGCTGGTTTGGTGGTGCTGAACTCTCTCAGCTTTTGCTTGTCTGTAAAGGTTTTAATTTCTCCATCAAATCTGAATGAGATCCTTGCTGGGTAGAGTAATCTTGGTTGTAGGTTTTTCTCCTTCATCACTTTAAGTATATCCTGCCACTCCCTTCTGGCTTGCAGAGTTTCTGCTGAAAGATCAGCTGTTAACCTTATGGGGATGCCCTTGTGTGTTATTTGTTGTTTTTCCCTTGCTGCTTTTAATATGTTTTCTTTATGTTTAATTTTTGATAGTTTGATTAATATGTGTCTTGGTGTGTTTCTCCTTGGATTTATCCTGTATGGGACTCTCTGTGCTTCCAGGACTTGATTAACTATTTCCTTTCCCATATTAGGGACGTTTTCAACTATAATCTCTTCAAATATTTTCTCAGTCCCTTTCTTTTTCTCTTCTTCTTCTGGGACCCCTATGATTCGAATGTTGGTGCGTTTAATGTTGTCCCAGAGGTCTCTGAGACTGTCCTCAGTTCTTTTCATTCTTTTTTCTTTATTCTGTTCTGCAGTAGTTATTTCCACCATTTTATCTTCCAGGTCACTTATCCGTTCTTCTGCCTCAGTTATTCTGCTATTGATCCCATCTAGAGTATTTTTAATTTCATTTATTGTGCTTTTCATCGTTGCTTGGTTCCTCTTTAGTTCTTCTACGTCCTTGTTAAATGTTTCTTGCATTTTGTCTATTCTATTTCCAAGATTTTGGATCATCCTTACTATCATTATTCTGAATTCTTTTTCAGGTAGACTACCTATTTCCTCTTCATTTGTTAGGTCTGGTGTGTTTTGACCCTGCTCCTTCATCTGCTCTGTGTTTTTCTGTCTTCTCATTTTGCTTATCTTACTGTGTTTGGGGTCTCCTTTTCACAGGCTGCAGGTTCGTAGTTCCCGTTGTTTTTGGTATCTGTCCCCAGTGGCTAAGGTTGGTTCAGTGGGTTGTGTAGATTTCCTGGTGGAGGGAACTAGTGCCTGTGTTCTGGTGGATGAGGCTGGATGTTGTCTTTCTGGTGGGCTCGTCCACGTCTGGTGGTTTGTTTTGGGGTGTCTGTGGCCTTATTATGATTTTAGGCAGCCTCTCTGTTAATGGATGGGGCTGTGTTCCTGTCTTGCTAGTTGTTTGGCATAGGGTGTCCAGCACTGTAGCTTGCTGGTCGTTGAGTGAAGCTGGGTCTTGATGTTGAGATGGATATCTCTGAGAGATTTTCGCCGTTTGGTATTACGTGGAGCTGGGAGGTCTCTTGTGGACCAGTGTCCTGACGTTGGCTCTCCCACCTCAGGGGCACAGCCCTGATGCCTGGCTGGAGCACCAAGAGCCTTTCATCCACACGGCTCAGAATAAAAGGGAGAAAAAATGGAAAGAAAGAAAGAAAGAGGATAAAATAAAATAAAATAAAGCAATTATAATAAAAAATAAGAAAAAAATTATTAAGAAAAAATTTATTAAGAAAAATTTTTTTTTAATTTTTTAAAATAAAAAATATGAAAAAACTTATTAAAAAATATTTTTTTAATTTTTTAAAAATAGAAAATAAGGAAAAAATTATTAAGAAAACATTTATTAGGGAAAAAAATTTTTTTTAAGTAAAAAAAAAAAAAACGGACGGACCTAACCCTAGGACTAACGGTGAGAGCAAAGCTATACAGACAAAATCTCACCCAGAAGCATACACATATACACTCACAAAAAAAGGAAAAGGGGAAAAGTTAATATATCCTGCTCCCAAAGTCCACCTCCTAAATTTGGGATGATTCGTTGTCTATTCAGGTATTCAACAGATGCAGGCACATCAAGTTGTTTGTGGAGCTTTAATCCGCTGCTTCTGAGGCTGCTGGGAGAGATTTCCCTTTCTCTTCTTTGTTCGTACAGCTCCCGGGGTTCAGCTTTGGATTTGGACCCGCCTCTGCATGTAGGTCGCCTGAGGGCGTCTGTTCCCCGCCCAGACAGATCGGGGTTAAAGGAGCAGCTAATTCGGGGGCTCTGGCTCAGTCAGGCCGGGGGGAGGGAGCGGTACGGAGGAGGCGGGGCGAGCCTGCGGCGGCAGAAGCCGGCGTGACGTTGCAGCAGCCTGAGGCGCGCCGTGCGCTCTCCCGGGGAAGTTGTCCCCAGATTATGGGAGCCTGGCCGTGGCGGGCTGCACAGGCTCCCGGGAGGGGCGGTGTGGAGAATGACCTGTGCTCGCCCACAGGCTTTTTGGTGGCGGCAGCAGCAGCCTTAGCGTCTCATGCCCGTCTCTGGGGTCCGCGCTGATAGCCGCGGCTCGCGCCCGTCTCTGGAGTTCGTTTAAGTGGCGCTCTGAATCCCCTCTCCTTGCACGCCGCGAAACAAAGAGGCAAGAAAAAGTCTCTTGCCTCTTCGGCAGCTGCAGTCTTTTTCCCGGACTCCCTCCCGGCTAGCACCGAAGCCCGAGCCTCAGCTCCCAGCCCCCGCCCGCCCCGGCGGCTGAGCAGACAAGCCTCTCGGGCTGGTGAGTGCTGGTCGGCACCGCTCCTCTGTGCGGGAATCTCTCCGCTTTGCCCTCTGCACCCCTGTGGCTGCGCTCTGCTCCGTGGCTCTGAAGCTTCCCCCCTCTGCTACCCGCAGTCTCTGCCCACGAAGGGGCCTCCTAGTGTGTGGAAACCTTTCCTCCTTCACAGCTCCCTCCCACTGGTGCAGGTCCCGTCCCTATTCTTTTGTCTCTGTTATTTCTTTTTTCTTTTGCCCTACCCAAGTACGTGGGGATTTTCTTGCGTTTTGGGAGGTCTGACGTCTTCTGCCAGCATTCAGTGGGTGTTCTGTAGGAGCAGTTCCACGTGTAGATGTATTTCTCATGTATCTGTGGAGAGGAAGGTAATCTCCGCATCTTACTCTTCCGCCATCTTGCCCCTCCCTCCCAATATACTTTTATATTAGCATTTCAAAATACATTTAAAAAACAATCAGTTCTACCAAATTGACTTCTCTTGTCAGTCACACTAATCTGATCAAAAGGGGAACATTGTAAAATTTCTTACCAGGAGCTAACTGGCCTTTAAAAAAGGGGAGCAGTGGTCCTTTTTTGGTATTATCTACAATAGGATTTAAAATTAATTTTAATAATAAATATCCATTCTTTGGTACTACTTGATCTCTGACATAAATAATCATTAAACTAGGTTATTAAGTCATCTCTTCTAGAATACAGCCTTGCAAATGTTTATGCTAACTGGGTTTTATCACAGGTTTATTTGACTAATGGATGACCACTAAAGATCATCCCAAACTGTGCATATGTGAAGACGTCTTTGTTTTGAAGTTGTAAGTTTTATTTTGAAGCATTTTAGGATTGAGGCTCCCTTTTGCCTTGTGAAGGTCACTTTTCATTTGTTCAGAAGCAGTTCTGACTTAAGATACCATCCGTATATAGATCACTGACAATGATAAAAGACCCGTTGCTTTTAAGACGTTTTACTGTTAACAGTAGGTGATGTTGATTGTGGTAAATATTTCACAAGGTATACTTACATCAAAACATCATGTTGTTAAAAAGATATAATTTCTGTTTGTTAATCATACCTCAATAAAGACGGAAAACAAAAAACAAAAACAAAACCAGTAGGTAGTAGAAAGGTGAATAAGACTACTCCAGCCCCAGGGAGCTGACATTTTATTTGAATAGAAAATGTGATCACAGATAAATACAATATATAGCGTGGGGTAAATTCTGTAGGAGAGACCCCAAGAGAGGTGAAAGGAGTTTTGCAGACATATAACAAGGTAGTAACAATTTTTGCACCATAGGGTGAGTGAAAGGAAGTAGTGCTAGGTAAAGGCTGGCAAGGTAGGCTGGAGTCAGATCTTGGAAAATTTTGATGTCCTTCTAAATATGTCAACTTTATTCCTGTGGGAGAGGAGGACCTTAGGAGGCTTTTTAGAATGTCTTTCCCACTCCACCCCCGTAAGAAAGTAATACTTGGTCATTATACAGAATTGGAAAGCACAGAAAAGGTGTGCAGAGGAAATGTAAAATCACTCATAGATCACTCTCTCTCCTTCTGTTCCCCACCCCAACCCTGCCTCCCAAGTTTGTTGTAGAGGATGGGAGACACTACAGTTTTGCCTTGGGCCCCTTTAAGTTTGAGGTGTCATGAAGGCATTGAACTGGCCCAGAAGTGTGGACAGTGCATAAATCAGGGACCCAGGTAGCAGTGGTTGTTGCACCCTCTTCTCTGTTTGCAGAGCAGTCACCTATTTTTAACAAATTACCACTTAGCTTTGTTGGCATCTTTTTTTGTATGGACAGTTTCTGAGGTTGTGGAGACAATTGATTTAAGAAGCATAGTGGTTAACACAGTATTTACAAAGTCATCATTTCTATTACAAGATATATGAGGTCAAAGTTGCTGTGATTCAAGGGTCAGTGATCCCCAGCTTTGACCATTAATCCTATGGTAATGGAAGTGATGGCAGCTTTCACCTCAAACACACCAAGAATTAATGTGACAGCACTGTCCGCCACATGTTTTGACAAAGATTGCCCATTGTCTTGTTTCCCGTAAAGCACGGCTGCCCTTTAGGTTTTGCCAATAAATAAGGGAAGAAGGAGACAGATACCATTTGTAGATTTAGCGTTATGTTGACATTTTCAACGATGATCCCGAATCAGTCGATTACATTTGACTATAGCTCTTGGAGAAGTCTAAATGGAAAGGACAGTTTGTTTATAAGAAAGCAGTCTTTCCTGCTTTGTAGGGTAACATAACTAGTTTTAACATTGGATCACAGCTGTGCCGAATGTAGTAAAGTTCCTGTTGCATCTAGGCTTAGTTTACAAGTTCAGCCTTCAGTGTCCTCATGTATATATGCATTCCCTAACAATTGGTTATTTGTGCTTCGGTCTTGTTTTTCAGTTTTTTCCACCATGTGATGTCTGACCTCAGCTTGCAGAATTTAAAAATTAAGCGTATTTTACTCATGACCTTTACAAAAATTAAAATTTTCAGTTTGCTCTGTAGGTCTCAGTTGGTGGTAGAAATGCTTGCTAAAACAGTTTTTTTTGGTTTGTTTTTGGTTTTGTTTTTTTAGCTCTATCAACTTTTGAACCTGTTGGAGATTTTGGAAAATTGTGCAGCCTTTGCTTTTATTATTTGACCTCTGGTAAAATAATGTGAAACCTCAAGTATAGATTCTGGTAAAAGGTGTTAAACCTCAAGTATAGATGCTCTCTTCTAGAGACCAGCACACTCCTCAAGTGCAGGATTTTAGATAGGCCTTTATCTTGCATGATTTCTACATAATTTCACCCTAACAATTCATCAAAGATAGTCTTTTGTGGCTGTTGTCACTCACATGCCTCTGTTGCTTTAGCTGACCTTGGAGAGGAGCTTCAGCTCCCAGTACCTGGGTTTACTCGTGGTCCTTCTGAGACTGATGATGCCTCTGCTCTTTTTGCTTCCCAGTCCCTGTGCAAGGGCAGCGTGCCCATGTCCCTGACTGCCTTTTGTTGTCATGTGAACGACTGGCCGCGCCACCAGGGGCACTTTGGGGAAAGTCTCTTAGTACCTTGAGGACTTAGGCTCCCACTTAGTCCCCCCAAAGGGGTGAAGATATAGGATTCCTAGAGCTTCTAGCTCATCTCCCCTTCCAATTCTGGTCCCCTCTAACCCTCTTCATAAACTCCCATTATCTTTCGAGGTTAGAGCATATGAATTTTATTCACACAACAAACCATGTGTCACAAAGCTCTCCCTACATACTTTTTCCCATCTCTTACCATTCATTCACCACTCCAGCTTTGGCCAGATCGAATTATTTCTTGGTCCATAATTCTATTCTTCTCTCTCATTCCTACCTTGCACATATTATTCGTTCTCCCAGAATGCCTTCCACATGCCTTCCCTTCCCCGCTTATTATTTGCTGATGGTAAGCATAGCTGGCTGAAGTCTGTGCTTTTAAGATCTCTCATCCTTTCTTGCTTACGCCTCTCCTCCCCCCTCTCTCAGGTAGGCTTGGATGCCTCCACCGTGTGCTCCCATAGCACACGTGTCCTCCTCTCTTTTACAGCTCTCATGCTGGTTACAGTCACAGGTCTGAGATGATCAGGTGCTCCCAGTACTGACCACAGCGCCAACCACTGAGCTGGTGCTCAATAAAAAATTGAAGTAAGAATCAGTGGCTCAGGAAGGAGAAGAAATGTGAAGCGTAATTTTTTCTGCACCTCCTGTCATCATTCATAGGCTCAGTAGTTTGAGAAGCTTGTACTGCCTATTTTGACTTTTAGAATAGAACGTAAATTAAATGGGAATTCTCTGTGGATTAGAGTTTTTAAAAAATTATTGCTTAAGCATACTGTTTTTTTTAGCGCCTACATCATAACCATTTTACATCAAGACATGGTACATGCATGTGTGTGTGTGTGTGTGTTTAAATCAAACTGAAAGTTTTAAAGTATAATACATACTCTTACTAATTGTAATGAACACTGATGTTTTCTATTCTTCTCTATTTAACTTTACTCAATGCTGTTCATGACCTCCTAGATTGATTTTACAACCCCTATAGGTCACAGTCAGCACCTTGGAAACCACTGCTCCAAATAACTGTACTTTGTCCTATACTTGGAGTGTTGGTGTATCAGAGTTCAACCAGAGAACATGAACCAATAGAAGATACATATTAAGAGATTTATTGCAAGCAGTTGGCTTACACAAATGTAGAGGCTGGGTATGTAAGGCTGAAATCTGTAGGGCAGGCCATCAAGATGAGAGGGAGGGTGGAACTCTGCAACAGACTGAAGCTGCTGTCCAAAGGCAGAATTTCTACTTCCTCTGGGAAGCCTCAACTCTGCTCTTAAGGCCCTTCAACTGATTGAATGAGGCTCACTCAGATTTTCTAGGGTAATCTCCCTTACTTAAAGTCAACTGATTTTGGACTTTAATCACATCTACAAAATACCTTACAGTGACACCTAGATTAGTGTTTGATCAAATAACTGGGGGCTGTAGCCTAGTCAAGTTGGCATATCAAAAGACCATCACAGGAGGTGTAAGGAGCCTGGTCTTCAGCCCATTTTATTATCTAAAGATAGGAGTCAATTTTAGTTCACCCACCACTAGGATGCTTTACATCACATTCCTTTCTTCTGCTGTACTAAAGTTAACCTGCTTGAGTTGCTTACCCACTTGTTTGCTGGTATTTAGTACCATCCGTGTTTTCACATTTTCTCCCATTACCCTGGGTAAGTGCACAATTTTTGAGAGTTTTACAGAATTCCTTATGTTAGGAGTCCTTCTGCTTTTAACCTGCACTGTTACTTCTGATGATATTCTTGAACAGATGGTCAAGTTCCCTTCAAGGCTCTTTTACTCTGTTTCCAGGCAAAATTTTGGGCCTGGGGTTCCTAAAACCCAAGGTTCCTAAAACCTCAGAGTTTACTGTTTAGTCCTCATGATACCCCTTAGCCCTCCCATCAGAGGTGCAGTCACCCTTGGGAGCTTTGCATGGGGGGAGTGTAAACTTCTATACCTGAGCAACTTCTGTACCCTAGGGAAGTCTTTCTCTTCTCAGCCTCTTTGGTTTGGTCATTGGCCCCCTTTCTCCTCTTTAACCTCACTACCCACACATGCTATAGTACTCCCCCCCATCTGTTTTCCTATTTAGACAATTCAGAATAATCTCCCTCCATGGGCTTTTAGAAACACAGTGCTGGCTCTGGTAGTAAAAGAAGAAGTGAATACCAACTGCTAAAACAAATGCTAGAACAGACCCTGACTTCATAACTCATCCTGTTGTATATGTACAAGAGTATTAACTTCTGTGAATGGGAAGTCAGGTATTCCTCTAAGGAGATTACCCTGTCCCCCCAAAAAAGGTGCCAATTAGTTCATTTTTTCTGTGATGGAGACACCTGTCCAGTGGGAACAGGACCAAGGCCACCAATTTATTTCATGCTGGCCACCAGTTGTCAGTTTTGTAAAGCATATGTCTCTGATTTAAACTAAAAGCTTGGCTGAGCTGAAAGAGAACATTGCTAATTTCTCATGGATATGTTTAATTGTTTATTATAATTTGAAAAATACAGTGAAAAACATGAACATCAGTGGAATTGCCCAGTTTTCTGTTTAACTGTCTACTGGAAAAACTCACTAATTTGGACAATTTGTCCAAGTTTAGAATGAGCTAAGTTTATATCTGTTTATGATGGAATTTCTTCCTGATTAGATTAAAGGCATAAACTGATTTTGTAAGGAGATATTAAACTTCATTTTAAGATATTTCAAGTACTTAAACGATATATATTTGCGGATAAATGTGCTAATTATAATTGAATTCTATTTTGTCAAAATGAAGAGATATAGGACCTTCTAATCTTTTTATTTCATTGATAATTTCTGTATATGTTACCTTGATAAAACTCTACTTATTTTAAAATGTTCTTTCATAAAAAGTTTCCTTGCATTTATCTTTCTACAGAGTCAACCACAGCTATTCTAAATTTGAAGAGTTTACATCCTTCATATTTGGTTGTTGATAATCTACAAGTATGAAGTGATTGGTGCCATTGATAATACAAAAATGTATGTTTGATTTTATCATGGGTTTTGTGTACATTCTATGAGTATCTGGGGATAAAAAAATTTACAACACTCCAGTGATATAAGAGAGACACTATCTAGATATGATTATCTTCATCAGATGTCAAAAGACTAGTTTTTGGAGCCGGAGAATATTCTATTTTAAGGCCTTTGTGATGGTTAATTTTGTGTGTCAACTTGGCTAGGCCATGGTGGCCAGATATTTGGTAACACAGTATTTTAGATGTTTTTGTGAGGGTGTTTTTGAGTGAGATTAACATTGAAATTGGTAGACTTTGAGTATAAAGCAAATTGCCCTCTGTAATGTGGGTGGGACTCATCCAACCCGTTGAAGGCCTTAATAGTAAAAGACTGACCTCTCCTGAAGCAGAGAGAATCCTTTGGACTTGAACTCCAACAGCAACTTTTCCCTGGGTCTCCAGCCTGCTACTCTGCAGATTTTGGACTTGTCAGCCTCTATGATCACGTGAGCCAATTGCTTAAAATAAATCTAGTTTAATATAAATACAAATATAGTATGTATTAAATATTTTATACACACACATCCTGTTGGTTGTGTTTCTCTGGAGAACACTGACAAATAAAGGCCACTTTGTGTTGCCTTTTGACTAGCCTGCTGTCTACCTCCCATTATGTAGAGTATATTTGTTTTTTCACTTCCTGTTCTTTAGTTATTCATGAAAACACTAGGCTCACAATTAGTGAAATATACCTTTTGTCCTTATAGACTTTGTCTTTATTAGTTATCCTCATATATACCATGTATATTGTTCTCTGAGCTTCAAATCTTTCCTCTTTTCTGCCTTACTTACTGGATCAGTTGGTACAAGAGTTAAAGATAACTTGTGTAATGTTTTATATTGTCTGTAATTTACTTCCAGTTATTTCAGCACACATATCACCATATTTATGGTAATAACTATGTTTTAGGAGCCTTTATTAGCATTCTAGGTATAACAATCATGAATCTTCACTCTAGGATTAGTATTTGAAAGTCCCTAATTAGAAGTCTACATTCCAGAGATGCATACTTTAAATAGGAAGGTTTATTAATGTTGGGGATGTTACAAATAATTGGTGAAATGCGTAATGTTGAAAATATGTGGATCGGTTTTAGAAATATTTTATGTAAATGGACTTTGAGTCAAGCAAGCTAAGCTTTTAGAGTAGCACCTAACTCTAGTTCTCATTTGGTCCTGTTTTCTGAAATGTAGGATTCCGTTGAGGGATCCAGTTAGAAAATTAGACACATCCTACTGTAGAATATTGTCACAGTTGCTTTAAGTATACCTCCATGCAGGTTACTTGTCAGAGTAACTAAAGGACAGAAATCTGAGACTTTACTGAGCTTGCAAGATAGAGCTGTGGGCCTTCTTTTTCCATCCTCCTGCTCATCAATGTGTTTATATGCAGCAGAAAGCTCTCACTTATTTAGAATCTTTGGAGACTGCCAACGTTTACCCCCGAATGCCTGATAATTGTGAACTTCAGTTTGGCTTATGTCAATTTGCAACAAGAACCTAACATTCTCCCTGGCACACAGTAGGCAATCAAGAAACTATAATTCTTATATCATAAATCAGTGAGGGAAGAAAAGAAAACTGAAGTTTTATACATTGTTCTAAGGCTGTCAGGATCCTCCTTTCTGAGGATGGTTTATCGCCAGATTTGTTTTTAAAACTTTAAGATATGGACTGTCTTCTCCATGTTTTCTCTTAGTTTCAGTTGAGAGTCTCATGTGAAGGTGAGTTAGAGTTCTGCCAAGGAGGCTTGTGATAAGTGCGGCCTGTTCGTGGAAGCATGTGAATGCGTGGCTAATCTCCAGGGGCATGCTGTGCTAAGCCATCACCTGAAACACAGCTTGCAAGAACCTGCAGCATTTTCTATCTTTGACGCGTCAGGAGGTGCAGCAGAACCCAGACGACAGGCGGAACTGAGACCTTGTGGAAGCTTGTGGGAGATTCCTTCCAGTCAATATTTACAGAAAATCCTGAATTCATTTTGACCTGCATTGATTAAAGAAAATGTGTCATAAGGAAGTAAAGGAAATAAGGGGTTTTTTTCCTTATTGTTGAAAAAAATGTTGCTGTTGTTTTGAAAAAGTGTTGGCGTTCAAAACTACCAGAAATGTGAAAAAGAATGATTCTAGTTGAAATCTTATAAGCTAACTTTAACTTTATTTGTTTTTCATAGCCTTGGGTTGCTGGGTCAGAAATGTCATTGCTAACTGTATTTGTAAACTTGTTATCCCTAAAAGCCTGCCTCTGCTGCAAAGCAAGGGATATGGTCTTGTTTTGGTTCCTTTGATCAAGGAATAGACTATCACTCGTTGGCTCTGAAACAAGAAGTCTTAAACTTAAACATCCTTTTGCTTGCTTTTCTCAGTGAAATAAACCAGGAACAATGTGAAGGTGACTGAACTAAATATATATGTTTATATCTTGAATGGCGTTGAATATTAGGACCCAGGATGCTGTTGGCCTTTGGTTTTTTGCGTTTTTGCATTGCAGTGATATCATGATGGAGCTCTGATTATTGTTTGTGTAATTAGCTATTCATATATATTTGTAGAGCAGTTATGGTAATATAAATAAAAATGATAGAACTATTATAAGAATACTGAAAGAGTCATGACCATATTGATGAAAGGGGGAGTCTTTACCTAGGTCAATTTTCCTTTCATCTCTGAGGTTCTACCTGGTCAAGGCAAAACAAAGCCTGGCAGATGATGAGCCATTGTGTAATAATAGTGTATTGCTCTGGACACAGGTAGGGATTTTGGCAGGCCAGTCTACATTATAATACCAAATTAGTCTTGCAGATTTTTGTTCCAAGGGCATTAAGCATCATAGTGGATGAAATATTCAAAACTTATTTATAAATGAGAATATGAGGTGAGTGTAGGTATCTGGGGCAATATTGTTATCTCTCATATTACCCTGGGAAAGCTTTCCCTCCCCTGACATTGAACCCAGCATGATTATTTGGACTGTCTCATTTCATTCTTACAGCAACTTTATGTGCTAGGTATTATTATTATAATAGCCATTTTGTGAATAATGAAACTGAGGCTTAGAGTGGTTTTACAATTTGGCAAGAGCTACATAGCTAGAGAATCTAGGAGGTCTTTAATTTAAAGTTAGGATCATACCAATTGAGAACATATTTATACCTATATATGTATATATAGAAATAGATAAATAGATACAAAAGGATATATCAGTAGATATAGGTATATCTGCCATGTGCTTTTTTGGTTAAATAATATATGTATTTCAGAACCTTTCATGTCAGCAGAGATAGATCTTTTAAATCATTGCATGAAATTACATATTTGTATATATTATAATTTAGTAAGACATTTTCTCTATCATTGAACATTTAGGTAATTTTCCATCTTAGGCTATTACAAATAGTTCTGTCATGAACTTCCTTGCACAGGTATCTGTGCACACTTACAAGTATCTCTATAAATACTTAGGCATAGCGTTATTGGATCAAAGGCATTTACATTTAAAATCTTGATAACTATTCTCAAATTGCAACCTTTTTCCTGCTTTTCCAAGTGTATTCTTTTTCCTATATCCTCATAAACACTGGATGTTGCAGTCTTTTTTTAAAAAAATCGTACTATGGGTGAATATATAGTATTTCCTTCTTAAATTTGCTTAATTTTTAATGAAGTTGAGCATCTTTACATCATTTATTAAACATTAATATGTCTTTGTTGAATTCTCAGTTTCCTTTCCCCTACTTACAGATGTAGTTGTTTAAGTTGATAAAACCCTTTTTATATTATGAATATTCATATTTCATTTTGATATTTGGCAATATATTCTCCTAATATTTGACTTGTTTTGTAATTTCATTATGGTATATTTTGTTACCTAGAAGTTTTTAGCATTAATTTTTAATCAAATAGTTTATTCATTTTCTTTAGGATTTCTAGGATCTACGGCTTTTTGGGAATGTCCTCTCTAGCCTGTTAAACATTGTCCCATATTTTCTTTTAGCAGTTTAATAGTTTATAATTTTTGTTCTTAACCAATGTAAGTTTTACTTTTTGTTAATCATATGAAATAGGAATCTTTTTTCAGATGGATATCTCATTCTTTCCCTACTATTTATTGAATAGACCACCCAAACTAATTTGAATAGAAAAGTAGAGGAGTGAAACAGAATAGAGTACAAAAATAGATCTATCTTGGGGCAAACTGCACTGCCTTAATAAACGAAGTTTTATTGTATGTTTTGGTATCTGATAGGGTCTATTTCCATCCTTATTCCTTGTTTGCAAGCAGCTTGTTAGTTTCCATGAAACATGTTAGTGGGATTTTAATTTTGATTGCCCTGAATTCATAAATTAAATTGGGGCAAAGAGACATTTACAGTAATTTAGGATCATAGAGGTTTTTACAATATTAAGGATTTTAATCCAATAACATAGTATGGCATTACACTTATTCAAGGCTTTTTGAATTTTTCGGTTAAGTTTTATAGATAAAGGATATCCTTGCACATTTATAATCAGCAATTCTTGAGTATTTTATAATTTCTGATCTTTTCTGTTATATTTTCTAAAGCTATTATGGGCTTTTTTGGTAGTTTTGAAATTCTGTTTTCACTGAACTCTTGTTCGTTCTAACAGTTTTTCTGTTTAACCTCTTGGATTCTCCAGGTAAACAAAAGCTTAATTTGCAAATAATGAATTCTGGCTTTTCTGTTTCATGTATTTATAGGTTTTAGCTATGTGCCCACATAATTTACCAGACTATGAACAAGCTGAAGATGAAAAGTATATTACATTATTTCTTCTCTACAGAATTAAATGGTGATATGGTCATCTGATTGCTACATGCCTCAAACATTATTTAAAGTACTGTTTTCCAATATGTAGTCATATAGTTAGTTTTCTGTTTGTTTTATTTAATTTCTGGATATCCCCAAATGGACTTTATAAACCAGACTGATTGGGGAAGGACATTTGATAGCAGATGTGTGTGTATACACACAAACACACATATACACATATATACATGTGTATGTATACACGCATTTTTTTATTCACACATTAAGTTGGTAGCAAAATTGAGTTATGTTCCAGTATGAATATCCTTTGACTCCTTGTTTAGCAATCATATACTTGAACCTATTAGCAGAAGTAGACAAGTGGCAAACATCAATGGAATAATTTCCAGTCATCTCTGCCAGTAGTTTCCAGGACATGTACGTTCCAGATCCAACTAACTTTTTTTGTGTGTTGTTAAAGTTTGCTCCCCTAGGCATGCTGCACTGTGGTCCACTCAACTGTCGATGTTTTCCAAAAGATACAGATACAGATTTTTTTCTAGTGTCTTATATTTGAAATATACATTCCACCTCTTCTACATTTGAATATGTGAATCCTTGTTTATTCTTTAGGATTCAACTCAAATATTTTCCCCTCCATGAAATTCATGACAATAAAAAAATTACTTGGTATATTTCTTTGTTACCTCAGTTATCACATATATTTTAGTTGTTTATTTTGATTTCTATGTCCCTACTGAGCTGTGAGCTACTTGAAACTGTGCCTTCTTCAGTGTCTAGCACAATGTCTGACATAGAGTTGATGCTTTGTAAATTTTTGATGAATGAATAAATAAGTGATTACCAAAACATATAAGGGAAGTGAAAGATCAAAAAGGCTGTCTAAGAGAAAGTCATAAACCTGACAATTTAAGAAAAATATTGGAAGGTTCTATGGAAGGGGCATAGGAAGCATATTTTATGAAAAGATTAATTTAAAAGGTACAAACCCTATAGTTTAGAAGTGTTCATTTTGATGCAGAAATGTTTATTATGGTGGAGAAATGTGGTAGAGACCAAGTGAATGGTACAAGGCTATGAAAACATGTTGAAAGTCAGGAAGAAAAACAGTTATGCATTCTGGTACAAAACCTGTAAATGACACGATTTTGAGAAGTATGTAGAATTAGGAACCACACTACATCTGTTTCTTTGTACGCAGTATGTATTTCTGGTTTATAGGTTACCATATACAGCATGTAAGAGTTGCCAGTTTTCCAATAATATGAATGTAAAGCACATCTGGACTAGCAGGGCCAGCTTTATAGGCAATAGACTTAATTTCTTTCATCTCTGACCTTCTGTCCTGCTTTCTATTGATGTTTTTATTTTCACTTTTTAATGTATATTTTTAAAAAAACTACTCACTCCTAGATTTTAAGATTTTGGAGGACATGACAAAGTTTTGTCAGGCACAGTCTAGATACTTCATAATTGTTGAATTTAATTGAAAATGTCAGTTTTTATCATGCAAATTAATTAGGCTTATTGAAGTATACATTTCTTTTTTAAAAATATTCCTCAGTGTATTAAGTGAGGGATTGTATACCTATTTCCAGTTACTTTTCAAATAAAACAAATATTTCAGCAGAAAGAAGGACAATAATTTTCTTACAGCTACATCTGAAGACCACATTTAGTAGTCTTTTGAATGATTTAGGTCAGAAAGAAAGAGCTACCAATATCCTGTTTGTTCTGCAGCTCTTGAGCAATATTTTGATAGTCATTTCATTAAAAGGTTCAATGAAGATTTAATTTATATCTACATGGAAGTAAAATGAGAGATGACAAATGAGAGCTTAACACAGCCCAGTACAGAATAGAATAGAAGTCAGTTTCAATGATTCTGTGTTTGAAATATAATTCTAGTACCAGCACACTGCAACATCAGGGCTTGTATAGGTCATAGCATGAAATGGGTTCAGTGTGGGTATTTGCTTCGGTAGCCTCAAGATGCTTTACCTTAATTTTATTGCAGCTAATATGGTATACTCTGATTCTATAAAACGTGATAAATGTTGCTAACCATATAATGTATTCTGTGGCTAATGTTGTCTCTCAAATTATTAAAAGTGGTACATTTTTTAAATTAGTAAGTTATTTTTATTCTGATTCAGTTTTCCTTTTCTTAACATCTCAGTTGATTTTATGACAAAACAGTTGTGTAGAAGAAATCCTTTGTACAAAATTTTTAACTTACGTAGTTTCGGATATGTAGCAGATTTTTTTTAAATCAAGAAAACTGTCTTTTCTGGATTTTCATCTTTTTGTTGATATCTTACTACAGGTCTTCAGCACATACTCCAATGAAGACTATGACAGGAGAAATGATGAAGTTGACCCTGTGGCTGCTTCAGCCGAGTATGAACTTGAAAAGCGTGTAGAAAAGCTGGAACTTTTCCCAGTGGAACTAGAGAAAGGTATATGAGCTCTACAATGTTAATAATATTATATTGCTGTGTTAATAATGTAGAAATGACTTTATTTTCCCTAAGTATAGCCTTTTCCCCCCCTAAGGATTGGATAAAGCTTTATTTCTCATGGAGGGTTTTATTTGTTAAATTTCAAAAATAGTTTATATGAATTCTGTATAGATGGTAGATTGAAAGGCTCCTCCCTTACCCACCCCACTGAAACCCATCTACTTTAGTTGGCTGGGTTGGCGACTAGGAGTAGGGAGGTGTGAGTGAGGTCTGATGTTTTCTTGGTACTCCTGCAAAGCACTGGTGCAGGTGAGGAGTCCAGAGAGAGCTGCCATAAGTGAGAGCTTGGGGCAGGTGGTTGTTTTGGGGTTTTTTGGTGGAGGGAGAGTGGTCATGGTTAGATTCTGAATGTAGTAGATAGGGGGAGCGCTGGGCCTTTAGAAAATGGTGGATTTTTGGAATGAAGGCAGTGGAATCCTCTTCATCTCTGAGGGGAGAAAGCTAAAGGAAAGCAGGGAGGACAGGAGCAGAGGGGCTTGCTCCTGATTTCTCCCTGGAATCACAGACTGCCTGCTACAGTAACTGGGGACCTACGGGACCAGAGCCTGCTGTGTTTACCATCATAAATCATCACCTGGGAACTGAACTAGGACCTAATGAACAGAAAAATAGCACATCTCAGAGAGCTTTGGAAAAAAGCAGAACAAACAGATGACAACTTGGATAACAAAAAAAAACAAAGAAACCAAATAAAGATGTTCAAGTGTGGCTTTAAAAAGACGTTCTTAGGGCTTTCCTGGTGGTGCAGTGGTTGCGAATCCGCCTGCCAACGCAGGGGACACGGGTTCGAACCCTGGTCCGGGAAGATCCCACGTGCCGCGGAGCAACTAAGCCCGTGTGCCACAACTACTGAGCCTGCGCTCTAGAGCCCGCGAGCCACAACTACTGAGCCTGCATGCCACAACTACTTAAGCCCACGCGCCTAGAGCCCATGCTCCGCAACAAGAGAAGCCACCGCAATGAGAAGCCCGCGCACCGCAACAAAGAGTGGCCCCCACTCGCCGCAACTAGAGAAAAGCCCTCACGCAGCAGCGAAGACCCAGCACAGCCAAAAATAAATAAATAAAATAAATAAATTTATATATTAAAAAAAGACATTCTTAAGCAAATTAACAACAACAAAAATATTTATTTTAAGATTAAAAATTTCAGTAGAGGAATTGAAGAGAAAAGGATAGTTATTGTTGAGACTCAAATTGGTGATCTAGAAGCTCAAGCATAAGAAATGTCCCAAAGTAATTTTCAAATTTTCAAACAGAGCAAAAAATCCAAGAAAAATCATGAAGGAGACCCAATATATAAGTTGTAATAGAAGGGGAAAAGACAATACAGGACAAGAGACATATTAGACAAAATAGAAGAAATTTTCCTGAGCTCAAAAAATACCTGAACCTCATAATTTAAAGGTCCTAGCCAATTTGTTGCAAGTGAGAGGACTTTAAAAAAAATTCCCATACTCAGGCATAGCCTGAGAAAATCCTAATCTTCAAACATAAAGTGAAAATCTTACAAAATACCAGGCCAAAATCAAAGCAAACAAAGAAGCAAAGGTACTTAAGTTATTAGACTAGCATCAGACTTCTTATTTGTAACACTGGGAGTGGGGAGGCATACGTATGATTTCACACACCACTGAGAAGAAAAAGGATAATGATCCAAGAATCCTATATCCATCCCAGAATATTTACCTATCCTGATGAAAGAAAGAAATTTGCTTATATGTAAGGACTTAAAGAACACATCTCCTTCATACTTCTCAATTAGCAAGGAGGAAAAGATACAAAGAACAGCTTGTTCAAAACAGCAAATGTTAGGGAAAGAGAGTTGAAAACTATGTAAGTATTAAGCATAAAATTGCTTGGATGAAAAATATATAAAGAATACCAATTATTACACTAAACATCACTGGCCAATAATTGTTCCTATAAAAGACACTTTCATTTGAGGTTAAAGAGAATGTAAGAGTGAAGCTTACACTTTTCATCCATTTAAAAATGTAAAAACCATTCTTAGCTTATGACCCATACAAAGACAGCTGGATTTGGCTGTGGGCCATTGTATTGCTTACAATAGCAAAAATGAGAGCAATCTGAGTAATCATCAATGATAGGAAAAGGTATATAAATTGTAGCATATCTATTCCATAAAATATTACTCAGCAGTAAAAATGAAGGAGCCACAGTTCCATGTAGCAGTGTGTTATGATTCTTACAAACATGAAATTGAGGGGGGGTGGGAAACAAATCACAGAAGAAGCCATTCAGTACAATTCCATTTTTTTAAATTTAAAAGCCAGGAAAAATTAAACAGCATATTGCTTAGAAATATACAAATAAGTAGCTTTAAAAAGTAGTATTAAGAAAAGGAAGGAATGGTTAGCACCATGTTTAGGATAATGGTTACCAAAGGAAGAGTTATGATTTCAGGGAGGCTTACATAGTGGGCTTTTGGGGTATTTGTAATGTTTTCTGTCTTTGTTAGTACATGAATGTTTGCTTTATTTTTGTTTTACACAATGTTTTGTAGGTAAATGTTTTTATAAACTCTTTTGTTTGTATGCTACATTTCATAGTAAAAGTTAAACTAGAAAAATTAAACTAGAAGAGAACTAAATGAAGTAGTTATTTTTAATTTTTTGAGGAATCTCCATACTGTTTTACGTAGTGTCTCCAGCAATTTACATTCCCACCAAGAGTGCACAAGAGTTCTCTTTCCTCCCCATCCTTCCCAACACTTGTTATCTCTTATCTTTTTGATGATAGTCATTGTAACAGGTGTGAGGTGATATATCATTGTCGTTTTGTAGCTATTAAAGCTGTAAAAGTTGTATTATAGCTATTAAAGATACAAGATCTGAGCAAATAGATATTCTGTATTCTTGGATGAGAAGACTCAGTATAGGAAAGTCTCTTCTATTCTGTCTTCTATACCTATACATTAATAAATAAATTTAATGTGGTTCAAGTAGAACTGCCATCAGATTTTCATTGTTAGAGGGGATTGCATAATACAATACTGAATTGTATATGGAAAAATACAGACCTAAGGGAAGTATGGAAAAGAATGTGAAAGGATTTAACTTCCCAAATATCTGAATGTAACGTAAAGCCTCTATAATCAGAACAAATTGTATACATATAGCAGTTGATCAGTGGAACAAAATACAAGGTCCAGGGAAAGATGTTAGTGTGCATGAGAATTTAATAACATGACACATAAGATACTCTAATTTAGAAGTAACAGGGTGCTTTACAAATTGTTCTGGCATAAAGCATCTATCTGAAAGAGTATTAAGTTGGAAAACTTCATTTTCATTATATCATATATAAAAATAACTACATGAATTAAATAATAAAATATTAAAAATGACAAAGATATTTGATGAAAATTTATGTCTACATTTATCATCTGGGCTTGTGGGAGGAGGGGCTTAACCAAAATGGAAAATCAGAAATTATAAAAGAAAAGATGGACCAATTCACTCATCCAAAATTTTAAACTCTTAAAGGCAATATTGTCAAACAAAGCCAAGAGATAAGTGATACATTTGAAGGGGGAAATATTCATTATAGATGACATGGAGTTAATAGCTATAATATTCTAAGAGTCTTTGGAAATGATGAGGAAAAAAGAGTCAGGCAAAACTCATTAGAAAAGTTGGCACTTTACTTCAGAGGAAATCTAATGGCCCAAGTTCATATGAATACAAGCTCAAATCTCACTAGCAATGAGGGGAATGCTGAACTTAACATGAGATTTTTTTTTTTTTTCCTGGTAGAGAAAAAAAGCTCTGAGCTCCAGAGGGTGGTGATAACATCTTCCTAACACAGCCTTATAGTCTTTTCCATCTTGTCCTGGCTGCTTTGCATACTTAGTGCTCTGCCTGTTCCTAGGAGAGTATATACAGAGGAAGACAGGATGGCTGCTGGGTTCTTGATGGTGCAACCACAAGAATCAGGGCCTTGAAGTTGTGGCTTGGACTTCACCCATGCTTGACATCTCAGAGAAGCTGTACAGAGATGAGATTAGTCACCTGGTCTCTGTGGGTTGATTGTACTCTTTCTTTAATTTTCCTTCGGTTATCACCATGTCTTTCACATGGTCTGCAATGGAATTGAGGATGGCTCAAGCTAATATAATAGTTTTGCCCACAGTTGGGTTTTCAGCTTTGCAAATCTGAGTAATTTTCCAGTTAGAGCGTCAAGAGGAGCTATGGAAGGAAGGAAGATAATTTTACTAAAGCCTGAGTCCAGGCAGGGAAAATGGATTTAAAAACTTAGATATAATTTTCATGCAGGTTATTTGCAGGAAGTAACTATTATATTTAATGGCATGATAGTACAGAGAGTCAACATTTGAGGGGAGCCCTTTCAATATACTAAGTATGGGAACTCAACATTGGCTTGACATGTGATAATTCATAATGAAGAAGAAGTCCTATAAATACAATGAATATGAATAAGAATTCAGCTAATACTTAATATACACCAGAGATTTCATACAGGAGAGAAACCCTATGACATTTTTCAATGTGGAAAAGTCTACAGAGATCATCTCTTAAACTACACAAGAGCAAACATACTGGAGGAAGAAAAATAAACTTCTTTGAATGTAAACACTGGGAAGGCTTTTGGTCATCATTCATCCCTTTATCAACATGAACAAATTCACACTCTAGAGAAACCCTATGAATATGATGAATATGTGCAATAATTCAGCAATACAGCTAACCTTTATAAACATAAGAGAATTCATGTGGGAGAGAAGAAACTTTATACATGTAACCAATGAGGAAGAGCCTTCGCACAGATCTAACCTTCATGTGCGTAAGAAAACTCGTTCTGGGGAGAAACTCTAAAACTGTAATGAATGTAGGAAAGTTTTTAGCAGGAGAATGCCTCTTGATGAACATGAATATCTATACTGGGGAAACGATTAGAATGTAATAAATATGGGAAATGACGTGTGCAAATATTCTAAATGTAAGGAAGGAAGGAAAGTCTCCAGTGATCACTCATTTAGTCAGCAGTTCTCACAGTAGATACCTGTGCCTAGAATCAATGAGGATGTGCCTTCAGCTGGGGATCACATCAAACGTTTCCTCCAGGGAGAGCACTCTACATAGCTTTCTTTAGCACACAGCTGAGCAAACACATCACTTTTGCCAAATGACATATTTTTAAACATATGTAGAATAAAGATGTAGGATTATGAGTTGTACTTAGAAATACTTAAAGCAGAAGCTGGCAGTAACTGATAATCAATGAGATGAACCTTATTCAAAAAATTACTAGTTGAGAATACTTAGCAAATTAAAGGTTATTGCTAAAAAGGCTTTTAAAAGCATCAAGTATTCTATTGAGCACATGAGCCCGTTTTCCTTTAACAATCCACCACTGCTGACTAGCTAATACCATCTATTTTTTATGCAGCTAATACACCATTATTATAAAGACTTTGAGGCTATCAGAAAATAACTTTGAATGTTAACCAAAAAATGTGGAATGCAAATAGTGTATCTTTTATTTCATTAATGTTAAAATATATGTGTTCACAGAGAGGGAGAATTGGAAGTATGGATTTGTAAGTGAATTAAAAAACGTGTTTGTCAGTATTGTTCAAAGGTCCAATAAAATGGAAACGAAAGTGAATGCCTGTTAGTAGAGAAATGGTTGGATAAGTTACGACAGCTTCTCACCATGAAATGTTATGCATTATAAGTGATTTAAGGCTATGTAAGTTGATATCCATGAGGTATCATTGGATTAGAAAAGTAAGCTACAGAGAGAAGTAGGTATAATATGATCTTGTTTGTGTAAAGAAAATAAGAAGGAAAATTAAGCCATATATAATATGTATATTTAATTATATGCATATAATGTATATATCGTATCTGATGATATGTTTATATGCTTGTATAGTAGGACAGAGGAAAGTACTGGGAGACACATACCATCTTATTGACATGAATGAGAATATGGACCAAGTAAAAAAGAAAAGAAGACCGCATAAATAAAGGGGAAATTCCAGATATATTATCACATTTATTTAAATAATATATATATATGTTTGAGTATGTATGGTCTGTGCTTAGAAATATTATATTATTTAGTCAGGCAGATTGATTGCTCAATAACCAAATTATTACCTTTTTGAGGGATCACAATGGAAGAGCCACCGGCAGTAGTAAAATGAGACTAAACTAATGAGCCTTTTGAGGGGTCTAATTTGACATCTTTGCTCCCCAGCATAGAATAAAATTTCTGTCAAAGGAAACATATCAACATAGTTCACAAAGAACAAAATTAAAAGCAGCAAATAGATCTCAGCAGCTAATTGTGGATGAGTGTAAAACTTAGGTTGTTTCATTTTTTTTTCCCCTTTTCATAGATGAGGATGGACTTGGTATAAGTATTATTGGAATGGGTGTTGGAGCAGATGCTGGACTTGAAAAGCTGGGAATATTTGTCAAGACAGTGACGGAAGGTGGTGCTGCTCAGCGAGATGGCAGGTAAGCCAACTACTGTTGTTAATAACTCAAATCTCCTAGGAAATGTTTCTGGGAATTTCTTTCAATGGTAGCTTTCTTTTGACTTTTTAGAACAGAATTTCAGAGTGTGTCTCAGATGTGGAAAATGTTAAAACACTTGAATTACTTTCTGATTTGCAGGCAGAATACATTTCTTTAATGTATATTAGATAAATAGGTGGATGGATTTGTTATCTATATCTGTCTACCTTTGTATCTATCCATTCATTTATCTAGCCAGTGAAGGTGAGCAGAATCATGGATGTGTATCGTTTAAGAATATGTACTGTGGAGATCAGCATATAGTTTTCACTTCAGAGATATCAAAACAAATAATAATAGTTCTGGCACTTCTGAAAATGACAGAGGTAGGAGGGAAAATAGGAACTAATTCTGCAATGATGGTAATTCTGGAGATCAGTCTCTCTCAAAATGTGTTCTGTCTAAAAACACAGGTTCTTGAGTGCCACCTAAATCTGGAAGTAAAATCTCTAGGAGAGGGTTAAACATCCACCTTGGGTAATTTGAATGCACACCAGAGCATCAGATGGTCATTGTTTTATGTCTTAGCTTTCATCATCTCAAGCTACAAGTATCTTTAAAGATTTGATTAATCCTGACCCTAGGCTCCTGATGCATCAAGTTGGGGCTGAAACAGAAATAGAAATAAAAGTAGACTCAAAAATATGAGTGCCAAATTCAAAGAAATGTCATCTTATTTTTTTTAGGAACATTGAATAACTGGCTTTGATTTTTTTCAAGGTTTAAGTATATATCACTCAACCAGCTTATCCAGAAATAATAAACCATGTTGAAAATCATTTGTGAATCTCCAATGAGACCAATAGTAGTATTATTTATTTCATAATTTTAAAAACATATTTATATATACGGATGTTTCCCAAGAGGAACTAAATTGATTTATTTAAATAGAAAGCCACACCTTCAGTACCATCTCTTTCTATGCGGTTAGGGACCACATCTTAGCTAGTAGCCTTATTTGTATTCCCATAACACTTGAACAGAGACGGTCTGAAATGAATGTTTTGAGTGAATGTTCAGCTGACTGAATGTTTATCACACTTAAAACAAAGAAAGTGGGATATTAATATTTTGTGTTTAAAAGTAATTTATTAAGTCTTCCTCCTTTTCAAAGTAGTTAAGGAAATAACCTCTTTGCCCCATCAATGAATTATATAATGGTAGTAGTAAATATTTCCTATTATTAATTTAGAACCTTTCTTCCAAGTGAGCTAAAATTTGTTTGTAAAATCTGTATCTTTTCTCTTCATGCTTTATGAAAAACTTAAGTCATTCTAAAGTGATAGGAAATAATTCTTACTGTTAATATTCAAACATATTAAATTATTATAAATCACCTCTCTTAAGTAAATGAGCCACAAAGCCAAACCAAACTACAAATTGATTAAAAAACAAAAAAGTAGAGAATTTTGTATTCATCAGTTAGTCGATTCCCGTTGTTCTAAACTCAGAACTATTTGTTTTTCTGTCACTCATTTTTTAAATTAGGTTTGTTTTCTATTAACCTATTTACTGATTTGTTCTCCTGTGTAGTTATAATATTTACACTGATATGAGAACTTTGCTTTATCAGTCCCAGTGTGCATTTCCTCAATCCTTCTAAATGAATGTTTACCTAGTACAGTAATCCTGCTGTTGTTATAATAGATGCTTAATAAATGCCTCAGTGAATATATTAAAAAAGACAACTTGATGTAATGAAATGAGCAGAATCTTTGGGATCATGTGACCAGGAGTCTTAATTTCATACCCTCTACTTACCAGCTAAGGGATATTGAACAAATTACTTAATTTTCAGGTTTCTACATTGCAGGATTGTTGTATGCGTTAAATAAGCATATCTAAATAAAAAACCTTCCACAGTGCTGTTTGTGTATGAAGCTGTTCTTGACTGAAGTAGGCATAAGCTTGAAATTTATTAAAAATTGTTATTATGGGAAGTCTTATGAAAAACTATAGAAAGATGTATGAAATAGGTACAGAATCATAAGATTTTGGTGGTCAGAGGGACTTTAGAGATCTTTTCCATACCTTTCATTTTATATGAAAATTGAGTGTGTGTGTGTGTGTATTTGAAAATAAGTGGTCACATTATTGCACCTATGGCAGTGTTCACATCTTTTATTGGGTTGGCCAAAAAGTTCGTTCGGGTTTTCCGTAAGATGTTATGGAAAAACCTGAAGGAACTTTTGGGCCAACTCAATAAATTATTACACTATTATTACGACCATTATGGGTATGCTCATTTGCACAGTATTTTAATGTTTGCTATTTAAAAGGTATCAGTATTAAAAAACTACAAAAGGAACACTTGGTTGCTGCCTGCAGTCAATAATTTTTTAAAGTTTTGTTATGTATACTAACTGATATAGAAAGATATTGTATTAAGGATTTACAAAACAGTATGATTAGTATAATGCCATTCTTGTGTGGATATGTTTTCTATTCTTTTCATCACTCCCCCCACCTCGCCCCCATCTCTCTCTGTCTCTCTCTTTTTTCTCTTTCTCTCTCTCAGAAAACCTGGATTTAATAAACACCAAAGTGTTGAATGGCTCTAGTCTGTGTTTTTTTTTTTTTAATTTCATCTAATATGGAATATTTAATTTTGTATAGGGAATATGTAATATTTTATATATTTTAAACTGCAACTAAAATTAATAAAATTATCACCATGTGGCCTTGGGAAAGTTACTCTTCAGACCTTAGTTGTGGACAGAATTAAAGCTCTGGGTTAGATGTTCCTTTTAGCTTTAAAAGATTGAGTCTGTATTATAGCTTTCTAGCTTGCTTCTAGCTTCTTAATAACTCTTCTTTACTTAAGAAAGTGATTTCAATTTAATCTCAGATTTGGGCAAACTTCCTTCAAGGTATGTCAAATAAACAGGTATATAGAGAAATTCTTTTCTCCCTCCTCTGCCCATCCCACCCACAATACAAGAAGCCGTTTTTGTTGTGTTGCTTTTACCCCTTCCACATGTCTCATAAACTCATCACATTTTGAGTACTTCTAAAAATTTGCCATGGATATTTATCTCCGGAGTCATCTAGTATAGTTAAAAAGTTTTGAGTCTTCCTTATTATTTGATATGATGTCTTAACATTCTAAATGTCTCTTCACATCTGTCTGTATCTTTTCATATGACACCTGAAACGTAGGGGGTGCTCAGTAAATATTTGTTGAATGAGTGAATACCTGTGCTTTAATCTCTTTCAAGACATTTAGTACTGGGACCTAACATTTTTCTTTTTCTGCTCTTTTCTTCTCCTCCTTTTTTTTTTTGGCTACTTTGCCTCTTACAGTTTATCTTGTGATTTAGCTGAGTGGCATGATAGCCATTTACACTTTCTGTGTTAGTTCTAAATTTTTATTAAAATAATACTACATATATTAACCATTAGTTTTTGCTGCCATAATTTTATGAATGTACACAGGACACTTTAACACACTAATTATTTCTCCAGTCCTCTTTAATGAATCTATAAAGCAAAATGAATTTTATAATAGCACAATTGAAAATGCTGATAGTAGAATAAATCATGTGGATGGTAACTGACAAAAGATATTAATAATGCTGGGCTAAAGAGGCAAATTGAAAATGCATTTAAAATCTGCTTTGTTTCTGGGTCCTTATGTTTTTTTCTCAAGCTTTTGCTTGAGAACACTGTCATTTTAGAACACTGTCCTGTTTATTTTTCAGTTTTTTGGAAAAGCTAATCAAATTTGAACTTAAGGTGCAATGTAGTTTATCCTCATTCACGTGTTGGTTTAAACGATTTTAATCATTTTGGACAATCTTTCTGGTAACACTAACATATAAAACAGATGAAGAGTCCTATTCTTCTGCTTACCCTGCAGCAAACTCTCCCTCCTTGCAGGACCTGTGTGTCCCCATGAGGTATCCTCAAGCCTGGGACAGCCCTGAATGGGAACTTCTGTTTTCATTGTGTCCATATATCCTAATTCCTTAGTCAGTGGTTTCCTCTCTGCACACACACTCTTTTGTCACTCTTCTAATTAAGCATCTTCACCCCTTAGAGAGTTTTGGGATATTACTGCTATGATATGTATTTTCATATGCATTTAACACTTTGCTGTCTAGCATTTTGGGGAAAACTCTCTGTTGTCCAGCGTTAATGTTGCTCCAGCTTGTTTCCTTTTCATTCATCCTTGGTTGCTTTGCTGACATAAAGCCCCGTGAGGTAGGATTTTTGTTTTTGTTTCCCCATCCCAGATACATCATGTCAATAAATAACTACCCAATGACATTAAACAAACTCCAGAGTACTCCAACTTAGATATTTTTACTAGCCTTACCCCCACTGATTCTGGTTTTTAGATTCAGAATTGAGGGATTTCAGAAACATCAGACTGAGGTGGAAGAGCAGTCGTATCGCACACGTGTGTTTATGAGCACATGGAAACGTTGAAGAAATGGCCAGGACTAGATGCCTTTTACAAACTAGCCAGCTACCTTCCTGTAAATTCCATTCCAGTAGACAGTGTTCCCAGGGAAAAACAGGCTATTTCCTCTGCTATTCTGGAAAATTTTTGGAAAGTCTGTTATCTGTATTCTTTCTACTCTGGGGTGGTCTAATGCAGAGAGTCGTCCATTTAATTTTTACCACCAGGACTCATCCCTTGTCTTTTCTGTGCTTCTGATTATGAACCAAGATTTGAGAGGTATTATCAACTACTACTAGTGAGGTTGCATCTAAAAGTTACCTTCTCTCAGGGTAAGAGATTCAAGCAAAGTGGGTATCAGATGCCAAAAAACTTTTCCCTACCGTAATAACCACTTATGTAGTAAGGACCCTGCTGGTTCATGACCTTGTGGTTTGTAGGGTCCGTCCATGGTAGCAGTAACCCTGAACAGGTGCCCTTTTTTGTAACCAATATTATTTATTCCTGTCACCCCTGTCCAATCGTTTCTACGTCTCCTCCTTCTTCTGCTCATTTTTACAGTTTCTTGAGTTTGTCTCCACATTAATCACCACACAACTTACCTCTAAAAAGTAAATTGAAATGCCCTTCAAATAAAATAGCAAACTCTGTAGAACTTCCCTCCCTCCCTCTTTTCTAATTTAAAGGTGGCTTTTATTTCCTAGTTTTAATTTTGTATCAGATTTTCAAATCCTTTCTGTAATGAATTTATCACTTTGAAATGAGAAAAAAAGTTTTAAAAATTAATACCCTTTTAATGAAAATAATAATCAAATAATATTGAACTCTCTTCATCCCCTTAATGCTTGCTGTATTAAGGCAGGCAGGAAGAATTATGTAGGATCAGAAACCTGCAATTTAGTTATGGGATGCTCCTTTCTTACACTGGGCTCTGAATGCAGAGAGCAAATTCAGTCAAATGTCTGTTGCCACTCTTCCTGTTGCATGGAATGCTTTAAAGCTCGACTATCTTCTGTCTTCTCAGTGACCAGCACCAGTGTTCTTTTTTTTTTTTTTTTTTTTTTTTTTTGGCTGCGTTGGTTCTTCGTTGCTGCGTGCAGGCTTTCTCTAGTTGAGGTGATGAGGAGAGCGGGGGCTACTCTTCATGGTGGTGTGTGGGCTTCTCATTGCGATGGCTTCTCTTGTTGCAGAGCACGGGCTCTAGGCATGCAGGCTTCAGTAGTTGTGGCACGCAGGCTCAGTAGTTGTGGCTTGTGGGCTCTAGAGCACAGGCTCATTAGTTGTGGCGCATGGGCTTAGTTGCTCCGCAGCGTGTGGGATCTTCCAGTACCAGGACTCGAAGCTGTGTCCCCTGCATTGGCAGGCAGATTCTTAGCCACTGCGCCACCAGGGAAGCCCAGTACCAGTGTTCTTCATTCCTTTGTGGAATCCGTATTTCCACCTAGCATCACTTTTCTTCTCCCTGAGGGAGGTCCTTTATATCACCAGGTCTGCTCGTGATGAATTCTTTCAGCTTTGTTTATCTGAACAAGTCTTTGTTTCACCTTTGAGTTTTTAAAATATATTTTCTCTGTGTATAGGATTCTAGGTTGACAGGGTTTTTTTTTTTCCATTTAGAACTTTTTCCAGATTTTTTTTTCTAATTTTAGACTCATGGATGTGCATGAACATAAGGACATTGACATAGGTGAATTAAGAAAATTAGGAAGTGCTATAATATAAATATCAATATTGTTTATTTTCTGCTTAAGTTAATTGTATATGATAAACATTGTAAAATTTCTATTGAAAAACAGAAGCTCAAAACCATTTGTATGAGTTCTCCCATCTGTTACATTTTTGAGAAAATGTCTTTTTGGCTTTGGGTTAGATATTATAGATCTTTGAGTCCAGAACCTTTAGTCTAGTTATTTTATGGTTATTCACATATGCATCTTTAATAAAGAACAAGGAACTATAATGCTTCAGTCTAGAGGAAAACTTTTTAGACTATTTCCACAGTCACTGTAAAATGCCATCATCAGTTGTCAAATAAGCATGTGCTAATTTTAGAGAACATTTTAGAGTTATAAATGTAATACATGTTCATGGTTGAAAATTTGGAAAATGTAGAAGAATGTAAAGAAGAAAATAAAAATCTCATGTAATCGCACCATGTAGAGTTGACCACTCTTAAAATCCTGCTGGTGAATTTTCTTCCAGAGTTTTTTCTGTGCATATGCCTTTGTTTACTTACTTAACGAGATTAAAATCAGTGAATATATAGCTTTATGGGTTTTTGTACATTTTATTCATCAAGATAATAGTTGTTGAGCGCTTACTATATGTCAGGCAATATGCTGTGTTCTTTATATTTTGTATCTTATTTAATCCCTCTAATAGCCCTGATTAAATATATAAAATTATTGTTATTTCTGTTTTAGATATAAGGAACAATGGCTCCTCTTATATAGTCACAGCAAATAAGTGGCAGAGCCTGGCTATGAACTTAAGATATCTTATTCCAGAGCCTATGCTCAAATAATATGTTATACTATATAACGTTACTAAATACTTTTCTAACAATAGAATATATCTAAGGATATATTATGCTGTAGTATTATATATATGAACCATTTATTGTTCATATTGTTATACTAGTATGTTGTTTCAAGGTATTGATCAGGTTAGCATTTTTATATAAAAATCATTGTGAATATCTCTGATTATTTCTTTGAAAGTACTTCCTTGGAGCGGAATTACTATGTCAAAGTGCATTACATTTTAAATGCTTTAGAAACACATTGCTAAACTGCCCTTCAGAAAGGTTGTTCAATTTGTATTCCCCAGGAGTGTGTCGAAGAGTAATCTACTGCACCCTTAAGATTAAGATTGAATATTGTGTTATAAAATCTTGAATAATTTGATAATTTCTTGTTTTTGCATCTTTTAAGATGTTTACTGGATGCTTGTATTTCTTTCTTTTTTTATAAATTATTTTCAGTGTGCTTTTTTCCTGTTGCCTTTTTTACAACTGTGTTATCATTTGTTCTTTTAGTGCTAATCTTTACAAATAAGTAGTCCATACCAACTGGCTTTACTTCTTAACTGTAAGGAACTTTCTCCTCTACTCCCCCACTCTGATAACAAAAATGATCAAGTCCAATAAACAGATTTAAAGTGCAACTTTAAACTTAACACAATAAAATTCTGTATTTAGTTTTGAGCCTTAATGTTCTGTCAAATTTATTGCTCTAAAAATTATTTACCTACTTTTTGAGACATCCAAGTAACCTTTTCTTAGACCTAATCTTAAACTTCTCAGTGTCATTATAGTCATTTATTTCTAATGAGATCCATGTCCCTTTCCTTGATTTTTTTGTTTCTTTGTTTTTGTTGGTGTATGTGTGTGTGTGTCTGTGTGTGTGTGTTTGTGAGAGAGACAGAGAGAAAGAGAGGCTTTCCAGGTTCTCCTTCTATATAGATCCTCCTGTTTTTCACCCTGCATTGTAAGAATGCTTCCCTTCCAAGCTGAGCTTCTTGACCTCATTTTTGTATTCAGCCAATGAACTGATTTTTAAAAATGACTGTATAAATTACTCCCAAATTTGTATCCCAGTCTCAGTGCATGTAGACCTATTCATTTATTTCACGTATATGTTATTTTTATCTCAAATTCATCATAAAAGAAATTTAATTCCTCTTTTCCTTATTCTTTTTTCTTTCCCTTGATATGAACAACCTGTGTTTTCTGTGTTGATTGTTTTTCATCACTTTAGATGTAAACTTTCTAGTCATCTTTTATTCTTTCATTTATTTTACCCATTAATATTTTATTGTATTGTATATTTTTTTTCTTTGGAATGTCCCTCAGATTCTTCTTTTGTGTTCATTCTCTGGGCCACATCTCTGGGCCAGGTCTTTCTCTTATTCGTTGTGTCTGTGGGCTTCTTTCAGCTGATCTTTCCCAGTTTATCCTTATCCTGGTCCCAAGATTATTCTTCTGCAACTGTCACTTTGTTTGTGCAGCCTTTCTGAATAACAGCATGTAGTTGCTCTCCATATTTTGCCAGTCGTAACCCAGGATCTTGTTCACATTGGATACCAGTGTTATTTCTTAAGTACATACTCTCTACTTCACTCAGGAAAAGTACATTATTGTCTCTGTTAGTTTCCTTCCCCAGCCTCCTTGCACATCTGAGTCAAAATAATAACTACTAAAACTGCAGTATATTAAGGCTGTATGATATGTCAGTTACTGCACTAATCCTTTTACATACGATTTTTGCTGATCTTTACAACCAGCATACATGGTAGTTATAGTAGACCTTTTCTATCTAAACTAAGGATTAATTGTTTCAGGAATTCATAGTTGAAGAAACTTAAGGTTTTATAGAAAACAGGATTAAGAAAACTGTGGTGTGAGGTAAATGAGTGAAAGCATATAAATAAACTTTTGCTGAAATAAAACAATCAAAATGCATTGTAAAGAAAGAGACTATCAATTACACATTTTAAAATTTTGCTGTAATAGGTATAGTATCATTAATTTACATTTAATATTTTGCATGCTACATACATTTAAATAGGATATCCCTTTCTAACCCCCATCCAGTATCAGGAAAATGGTTGTAAGTTTGTTCTACCTTATTGGTAATGGTGTGCATTTTAAGTGGCATTTTTTCCCCCAATCCATCATCTTTTCTTCAAATACTCATTGCTTTTCTGGTTTTGTAAATTTGGAGTTGTTTACTACCAAGGTCTGGGACTCTATAGCTCAAGCCATCCATCTCCCTTATTCATTCTTTTTTTTTTTTTTTAAATTAATTAATTTATTTATTTTTGGCTGTGTTGGGTCTTCATTTCTGTGCGAGGGCTTTCTCTAGTTGCAGCGAGCGGGGCCACTCTTCATCGCGGTGCACGGGCCTTTCACTGTCGCGGCCTCTCTTGTTGCGGAGCACAGGCTCCAGACGCGCAGGCTCAGTAGTTGTGGCTCACGGGCCCAGTTGCTCCGCGGCATGTGGGATCTTCCCAGACCAGGGCTCGAACCGGTGTCCCCTGCATTGGCAGGCGGATTCTCAACCACTGCACCACCAGGGAAGCCCTCTTATTCATTCTTAACGTTCACTATGCTTGCAAAATAGGAGGCTAGGTCTGGGTTTACTTTACCTCAGATTTCTTTCTCTCTTTCCAAGGCTCCTTTGCAGAAACTTTCACTCCCAGTCTGCCATCTATTTTCTCCTTCTTTTCTTTTTCTGTCTTTCAGTAATTCCTTTCTGTGTTTCTCTACATCACACAAATTTAACAATATTAACAACATAGAGATGAGGAAACAGCAGTTGGGACTTCTTTTAGATTATCAGTAAATGAAAACTTTGGGATTGAAATTTAGATCTGAGGGTTCTAAGTTTCAGGTTTTTTTCTTACTGCCACATTTCCTTTCATCCTCTTCACCCTACCCAGAATCATATTTTTCTCAACATTTTATTACCTTCTACTTCAAGGCTACGCTTAGTGTCCAGTTCCTCAATGAAACCATTTAACTGCCATTAGTTGATCCCAGCTGAACTCTTGGCCTCTGTACCCTTAAATGTAATAGACTGTAGCACATGCATTTGTGTTTAATTGTTTGTCATCATGTTATGTGTATGGTGTATCCCTGGATTCATTGTTAAATCTATCTATCTATCTATCTATCTACATATATAACTGAATCACTTGGCTATACACCTGGAACTAACACAAAATTGTAAATCAACTAGAGTTCAATTTAAAAATCCAAAAAAATTTAAAAAGGAGTATCAAACAATATCTGGTAGCATGCAACATTAGGTGGAGGTATAAAATATAAGATCTAGAAGAGGTTCAAGAATGAAAAAAATCATTAGGCTTGGATAAGCAGATAATTCCTCAAAGAGAAGAGCTGGGCCTTTAGGAGAAGGCTTTTGAGAGGGTAGGGAAAGGCTTTTTGGCAAATATTTTGTAAAAGGTACAAAAGCACAAATATGAACAGTCTTTTCAGGGTATGGCTTATCTTAGAGCTTTTAGTTATGTGAGGATGTTGTTGGATAAAAATGAAAAGTGTTGAGATGATATTAGGGATTGATGGTAATGTGATATTTGGTTAGATAAATAAATGGAGACTTAACAGTGTTTATAGAATAGAAGGCTTAACATTGTTAAGAAGTCAGATGTCCCCATATTTATCTGTAGGTTCAAAGAAATACAATAAAAATCTCAGGAGACTTCTTTTTTTTTTTTTTTTTTGGTAGAAATTGACTAGCTGGTTCCAAAATGCATATGGAAATGCAAAGGACCTAGAATAACAATTCTGAAAAAGAATAAAGTTAGAGGACTAACCTTACCTTTCTCAAGACTTACTACAAAACTTCTGTAACCAAGGCCATGTGATATTGGTATAAAAATAGAAACAGAGATCAGTGAAGTAGAATAAAAAGTAAGGAAAGGATTGAGACAGATATAGTCAGGTGACTTTCAATAAAAGTGCCATGATAATTCAGTGGTAAAATGTACAATCAACAAATAGTCCTACAAGAATTAGATATCCAATATTCTGTAATAACCTAAATGGGAAAAGAATTTGAAAAAGAATAGATACAGATTCAGTGTATAACTGAATCACTTCACTGTACACCTGAAACTAACACAACATTGTTAATCAACTATACTCCAATATAAAATAAAAATTAAAAAAAGAATTAGATATCCATATGGAAAAACAAAAAAACTCAACCACAGACCTTACCTCACCCCATATACAATTAACTCAAAATTAATCATAGGTCTAGACATAAGAGTTCAAACCATGAAATCTCTAAGAGAATACATAGGTGAAAATCTTTGTGTCCTACCATTAAGTAAAGATTTTTGAGACAGGACTCAAAGCATGGACCATCAAAGAAAAAACTGATAAACTGTACGTTATTAAAATCAAAACTTTTGTTCTTTGAGAGGCACAGTTACGAAATGATAAAGGGAAGCTATGTAGACAAGAAGAAAATATTTGTTAAACATTCATGTGAGGACTTGTGTCAAGAATATGAAGAATACTTACAACTCAATAACAAAAAGAACCGCAACTCAATTTTAAAAATACAGATGAAAGATTTGAACGGTTATTTTGAAGAGAAAAATATATGAATGGTCAATAGCATATGAAAAAATGGTCAACATCATTAGTCATTAGAGAATACAGATTAAAACTGCAGTGAGATACCACATCTACTAGAATGGCTAAAGATAAGAATGCTGACAATATAAAATGTTAGGAGGGATGTGGAGAAATGGAACACTCCTACATAGCTTGTGGGAACATAAAATTTTACAGCCACTTAGGAAAACAGTTTGGCAGTTCTTTTAAAGTTTAACGTATACTTAACCTTTCAAGCCAGCAATTCTACTTGTTGGTATTTTCTGAGAAATGAAAATGTATGTCTACATAAAGACTTATATGTGAATGGCAACTTTATTCATAATAGACAAAATTGAAAAACAAATGTCTATCCTGTGCTTTACTCCGTACCTTCTGAATGAGAATTTTGGAGGAGGTGCAACTTGAGGAATCTTTAATTTTCAAAATTGCTCCATTATTCCATTGCAGTTAGGCAGTGTGGGAACTAGTGCCCTAGACTATCCTATCCAGCATGGTATGGCCACTGCTAGCTCATATTGTACTTTTGTGCAAATTTGAAAAATATATCTCTCCCCTCCTCCCTCCTAGACACTAATCTACTTTCTGTCTGTAGAGATTTGCTTCTTCTGGACATTTAATATAAATGTAATCATATAACATGTGATCTTTTGTGATGACTTTTTTCACTAGTATAATATTTTCAAGGTTCGTTCATGTTGTAGCACCTATCAAATTTCATTTCATTTTATTGCCAAATAATATTCCATTGAATGCGTATGCCACATTTTGTTTATTCTGGCACCAGTTGATGGATATTTGGATTGTTTTTACTTTTTGGCTATCTTGAATAATGTTGCTTTGAACATTCATGTACAAATTTTGTGTGGCCATGATTTCATTTCTCTTGAGTATGTAGTTAGGAGTGGAATTTCTGAGTCATATGGTAACGCTATGTTTAACCTTTTGGAGAACTGCTGGATGGTTTTCCAAAGCAACTGCGTCATGTTATATTGCTACCAGTAATTTATGTGGGTTACAGTTTCTCCACATCTCATGAAAACTTGTAATCTGTCTTTTTTTTTTAATTGAAATATAGTTGATTTACAATATTATAGTAGTTTCAGGTGTACAACATAGTGAATCAATATTTTTATAGGTTATGCTCCATTTAAAGTTACGATCTGTCTTTTTTAAAAAATTTTATTTTATACTGGAGTATAGTTGATTAACAATTTTGTGTTAGTTTCAGGTACTACCTGTCTTTTGATCATAACCATCTTAGTAGGTGTGAAGAGGGGTCTTATTTTAGCTTTGATTTATATTCCCCTGATGGCTAATGATGTTGAGCACCTTCTTCATATGCTTATTCGCCTTTTGTGAAACTTCTTTGGAGAAATGCCTATTCAGGTCCTCTGCTCACTTTTTGAAATTGAGGTATAATTGACATATAACATTATATTAGTTTCAGGTGTACAACATTATGATTTGATATTTGTATACGCTGTGAAATGATCACCACAATAAGTCTAGTTAACATTCCATCACCAGATGTAGTTACAAAATTTTTTTTCTTTTTTTTTCTTGTGATGAGGACTTTTAAGATCTACTCTCTTGGCAACTTTCAAATAGGCACTACAATATTATTAACTATAGTCACAATCCTGTACATTACATCCCCATGACGTATTTATTTTATAGCTGGAAGTTTGTGTCGTTTAACCTCCATCACCCAGTCTGCCCATCCCCCATCCCCTACTCTCTGGCAACCACCAATCTGTTCTCTGTATCTGTGAGCTGGTGGGTTTTCTTGTTTTGTTTGTTTGTTTTGTTTTTTAGATTCCACATATAAGTGAGATCATATGGTTTTGAATATTTTTCTTTGACTTATTTTTAAGTTGGGTTGTTTGTTTTTTTATTATTGGTTTGTAACTATTCTTTATAATATTCTAGATACCAGCCCCATATAAGATATATGATATTTAGAATTTTTCTTCCAACCTATGAGTTACTGCAAATTAAAACCATGATAAATACCACTAGATACCTATTAGAATGGCCAAAATCTAAAACGCTATCAACATGAACGCTGATGAGAATGTGAAGTAAAAGGAGCTCTCATTCATAATTTTGTGCTGTTATCATTTCAAACTGTACAAATGGCAAATGGCTTCTTAACTGTCTCATGATTTCAGTCCCTCTCTTCACTGTCCTTCTCTTCCTTTACCCCTAATGGAGGAACATAATAGCAGTTCTCAAATATATGAAGGGCTATCATGGAGAAAGGAATTGACTCGTTCTGTGTAACTCTGGTAGTAGAAGAACTACACTCTTTTCTTCTAAATTATATTTTGAATAAGTCCTTCAAAACTGAGTAAGTTTTGTCAAAATGCAGCACATTTTATAGCATCTTTCTGGCCCCACATGGTGTAAACCAAGGCAAATGAAAATCACTTCTTTAAACCTTCCTCAACTTGCTCCACACACTCAAGTTTTGACCTTCATTGTGTTCTTTCATATTCTAAAACAGGCTGATACTTTTGGGCTAAACTGCTATTCATTCTCTTGAAAAACAGAAATTCATTCTATTACCTTACCTACTCTTTTTTTTCTATCGCTATTGCTGTTAGCATAGTCTTAATTACTCATTTTAAATTTAGCTCATAGTCTATCTAACCACCTTCTAGAAACAACCTTCACTCATAGATAGGAAGTTGATAATAATCACCTATCATACACAAGCAATTTAGCAGACTAACAAATACAATTTTCTACAGCCACGTGTACTATTTTTACATATTCTTAAAGTGCAAGGATAAACACGTTCATTAACATGATGCAAAGTTATAGTACCTTTGTAACATTTTAACATAAGGAGAGTTGTATATATTAAAAGGTTTATGACCAAGGTTTTGGAAATAACTAAGAATCTTGGAAATCATGTTTTAAGCTGACACTCTATAAAACATAATTACCATTGATATAAAAGTTTGTTAGTATTATGATTCAGTTTAGTTGAACACAATTTTATATTTTTTATGCTTTTTTATGCTTTTATGTAGGGGTACTTAATTTATCTGATCAGTATTTGTATCAGAATTTTAGGAAGTTCAGATTAAACTTCAGAAAAATACAAACCCACACCTTTACAAAATCATGGAGAAAACATAGATAGGTATTTTAAACCAAAATTATTTAGTTAGTCTTATTTGTCCAAAGACTCACTTTTATTACATGAACTTGGTCTCTTATATGAAAATACTTCTGAGCTTCTAGCAGAATCTCCAAGAAGGATTTTTTTTCTTAAACATCTAGCACATTTAAACTCTCATTAGATATGAAAATATAAGATTTATGAAAGTGCTTATTATTCTCTATGAACCAATTAGATTATTGCTCCTTTAATTTAAGAGGCTTTATAATTTAGTTTATTAATACCCTTCTAAGTTAGGAACATACTTCATACGCATGCAGTGAGATCATGGCTTCTCTCAATTACAGCAGCACAGAGATTTGTAGCCTCAGTTCTGCAACTTCAGAAACAGGTTAAGTAATCCAAGAAACAAAAAACTCACTGGTCAAGATTCAAAGGGCTTTTTGCTTTCTAGTGTTCATGAATTTTTTTAATGAAATAGTTTGAGCTCACAAATAGACAAAGAAATTAAAGGATAGCAACTCAAATTCTTTACCTTCTCTCACATGGGAGATAACAGATTCCCATAATCCCATTAGAAGTCTCAAACGGTCAGATTATGAAATTACACTCCCAATCATTTCTTCTACCAGTGGGGAATTATTTATTGTTGTTGTTGTTGATGATGTCGCTGTTATCTAGTGCAAACTAGGTCCAGAACCAACATGGCCAAGAACCAAGAAAAAAAAAGTCAAAAGTACTGAATTAGAAAAAAACATGGTAGCAAAGATAAAGTAAGTTCTATTGCTGCTTTAGACTAACTCTGGGGACCAAACAAAGTCCATGAATGCATTTCTGTGGTAACACAGTTGAATTAGTTTTGTGAATCCACTCTGGCCTCTTATGGAAACTCCAAAGCTATTACAGGCTAATATTCAGAGTTTAACAGATGACTTTCATAAATATAAAACGTACATGTATCACACTTTATTCAACTCACTAATGAGAGGACCAGTGAGATGGTAAGTGTGGTTCAAAGAACATTTTAGGAGTAGGTATTTACATGCAGGTTAATAAAGTAATGTTAGAATAGCATTGCTAAGATAGATACAAAACCAGTTAATATTCTACAGGGAAATAAACCATGACCTATGGGATTGTCTTTAATAACAGAAGAAAAGTATCTGATTTTATTTAGGACAAAAGTCTACAAATTAACGTTCTACTTTAGTATGTCTAAGACTTTTAATCAATTTTAAAAACAGTGGATCAATTAAAATACATTCCCCCAAATTATCCTTGGTTGGGCCTGTTTAATAATGTATGTACATGACATTGAAACAACATATTGCCTCTCCTTTGATTTTTATTTCCAAACTTTAAATAACTTTTCTTAATACATAGCAACAACATGTGATATATACAACATCTGCTCAAGATAATTATAGTAGCACTTAATTTTTATTGATGGGAAGAATCAATATGTTAAAGATTCAGTTTTTCCCAAACTAATCTTAAAAATCTGTATAATTTTATTAAAACTCCAACAAATGTTTTTAGAGAACTTGGCAAGTAAATCCAAAACAAACTATGAAGAGAAAAAGCCCAAGAAGAGCTCAGAAAATTTTGAAGACAATGAACTAGGTAAAGGGAGTTACCCTATGAAATGTCAGAACTAATTATGAAACAATGTAAGTGTGCAAAAATAGACAGTCAAGTAGAAACCACATTGATGCACATTTGAAACCTGACAGGGGCAGCACTACAACTCAGTGGATAAAAAGTGGACTATTAAATGTTGTTAACCCAATTGTTTATATACTTGGAAAAAATAAAAAGATTGTTAACACATATCATAATAAAAAATTATTTCCAGGTAGATAACTAAAAATGCAGAAAAGCAAAGTTTAAGACCTTTAGAAGAAAATATAGAATGTTTTTATAACCTTGATGCAGAAAGGGATTCCTTAAACAAAACACAAAAACTACCTAATATAAAGCCAAAATTAAAAATATGATTATATTTTTAAAAACTGTTCTTAAAACCACCATTTCCCTCAAAAATGTGAAAAGATGAGCTACAGATTGGGCCAAAGATATTTACAACATATTTAATTAAGAAAGTGTTAGTATACAGGATAAAGACATCTTATATAAATCTATGAGAAAAAACACTCAACAAAGATTGGTAGAAGACAGGTTCTAACAGTTTTCAGAAGGGGACATTATGACTCATAAACTTACGAAAAAACATTGAACCGCACTATAATCAGGGAAATGCAATTAAAATCACATTATACCTTTTTACAATTATAAGATTGGTGGTATTTAAAGGATCTGAATATACCAAGTATTGGTGAGGGTGTGGAGAGATTCAGAACCTCTCTACAGTGCTCTTGGGAATTTGCACTGGTATAAGCATTTTGAACTGAAATGTGTCAGTTTGCTAAAGTTGAAAATGCCTGTGTTCTTTGACTCAGAAATTCTGTTTCTAGCTATATATCCTGGAGAAACTCACACATGTATGTAAGGAGACATATGAAATTAGTTATTACATCAGTATTCATAATAGCTAAAATTCAAAACAATACAGTGCCCATCTGCAAAATAATGGATGAATATATTTTAGAATATTCATGAAAGATAATACTACGTGCTTGTTAAAATGAACTAGCTAGGTTATCACTTACCAACTTCTGAATTAAGTTGGCTTCCTATTTAGACCTACCAGAAAAGAGAATAAAAATACTGCCAATCCAAAAAATAAATTAATAAATTAAATTAAGTAAAATAAAATGAACTAGCTAGAATTGTATTTATAACCATGGATAAATCTCATATATAATGTTGAGTGAAGAAAACTAAATTGTAGAAAGAGAGGTATATTTCATAACGTTTGAAAACTGCAGATGTACACATATTGTGCCTGTTCAAGTGTATGTATTATTTCAAAGCATCAGTAGAAAGGCTAAGCATCAAAATTAATGATAGTTACTTCTGTAGAAGCAGAGAAGGGAATAGAATTGAAGACAAATAATAAAGGGGCTTTGGCTTTTTTGTAATATTTTTTTTAGAAAAAAATCTGACTCAAATATTGCAGTGCCGGGATTTGATAAAGTTGGGTGCTGGGTACATGAGTGTTTATTATCTAATTCCCTCTGCATTTCTCCATGATTGAAATACTTCATTTTGAGGAATAAAAAATGGTATATATAAAATATGTATATAAATTTAAAGGCATTATATGATAAACTACAATAATACTATATATACCTCCTAGACATAAATAAATATACATACACACGCACATACACTCATGTATGTGCGTGTGTGTGTATATGTGCATTTATATACGTGTGTATATCTATCTACCTATATAGATACACTTATGAGCATTACACATACACTTAACGAGCATTACATAATTCAAGTATACAACTTGAATAGGAAGGATTCCCTGCAATTCCTGGTGATATTTTTCCTTGGGGAGGAGAGGTGGGATGAGGGTTAGGTAAGAGGCCCAAAGGGTATTTCAGTTGGATCTGTTATGTTTTATGTGATTTATTAAGGGCTAAAAAATGGTTTAAATATGTCATCCATTAGCAGTTATCAATTCTTTGTGATAGGAGTATGGATGTTGGATAAACGGAATCTCTCCACTTATCATTGCTTATTTCTGTTTTTCAAAATAATTTTTAAAAAACATTAAGCTTTTGACTAAGATCTGGAGCTTGGAGACAAATTTTGAATCAAAAAGAGTATCTTGAAAATCAATTTTGTCAACTCATTTATTGGGAATGATAATATATTATCAGAAAAACTAATTGTGGGTAATTTTTTCCCTCTTCCCAAAGAATACAAGTCAATGACCAGATTGTGGAAGTGGATGGAATCAGCTTGGTGGGTGTCACACAGAATTTTGCTGCAACAGTTCTCAGAAATACCAAGGGCAATGTCAGGTATGTGGCTTGAGACATACAATTTGGTTACTTGATATTTTGTTGAATTTTAGTTTTCTTTCTAACTGTACCTATAATTACAGGAAGAATTTTATCTAAATACTATAAAAACTTGCCTTTAGTTTAAAATTTTTCCTTCTTTATTGTAATTAGTTCATAAATGTAATTTAAAACTAAAAATTATAGTATTCTAGAAAGACACAAAGATATGAAGTGTACAGTGTGAATCAATATGGTTAATTACCAAGCTATGTTAGTGTGTCTTATTGCTAACATAGCAGTAATTTCTATGAAGATAGAATTTCTCAATAAATATGAATTTAGACTCCAAATCCTTTCAATAAAACCAGTTATACAGTAAATTGAAATTGAAATGATGATACATATATCCAATGATACATGTTACTAGACAAGCAGGCTGAATGATTTAAGGTTAATAAATGCATTTTTAAATCTCTTTATTGTTTTAAAGAATCAGGAAGGACTAATCTTTGGTAAACTATAACTTTTCCAACTTAATAGGACAGAGGGTACATTATTTTGGACCTTAAATTTATATCCAACCCTGGGGTCCTGAAATTTGTAGCTTGGAAAACAAATAAAGTAGTCCTGAGCCAACTAAGGTCAAGGTTTGAAATCCATTTTATTTGGTCACAGGGTACTTATTTTTTAATATAGTATTGCTTATGCCTTATACTTTTCAATAAATCCTATAAAGGAACACATAAGAGGACATTATTTACTGTGTGTAATTATGAAAGTGTTTTAGTGTTATCATCGTCAAAATTAAACTGCCAAATATTCTGAAAATATCGATTAGTTAATATTGCTATAAAGAGAGTAACATTAGGATTTTATTGCAGCATATTTTATGTTGCACAAGCATGGGTTTAGGTTTTATAATTTACACTTTTTCAATTGGAAAACATCCTTTAACAATGAAAGGAATGTTTAAAGAATACAACCTAAATGACTTCTATGGGCGCTATTTTAATGCTTCAAGAATACCCATCATCCTAAGAAAAGTATGTAAAATAATTGGAAAGAGTGCAGGGAAAACTGTCTGATGTACTCTCAGAGCTGCACGGGTGAGCCCCTCAGTAAATGTGATTGTCTCTGCAGAATTGCTGTCTGTTCTTGAGACAGCATTTTTCTGTGTCAGTGAAGAACTTGGTTTTGAAGCTGCTCATTACACTCTGCAGTGAATTTTAAAGTGAAATAAAGTAAGAAATATGTTCAACTTATAAGAACATTTCTCAGTTGGAAAAAAGTTTGTAGTTACATGAACTCATAGCCATCCCTTTCTTTCTCTTCATAATTTTGTGCTCATTTCAAGCCTTGTACGGATGGCGAATGGCTTAACTGTTTCATGATTTCAGTCTCTCCCTTCTTTAATCTGTCCTTCTCATCCTTATCCCTAATGGAAGAACATAATAGCAGTTTTTAGGGCTATCATGGAAAAAGGAATTGACTCATTCTACATAACTCTAGTAGTAGAACTAAGACCTGTGGGTGGAAATAATAATTCTGCATTCGTTATGTCCTCTCTTCTTTAGAAACCTTCAATGGCCCTCCATTCTGTGCAGAATCTAAGTTCTCTCCATTCTGTGCAGAATCTAAGTTCTTATCCTGGTATTAAAAGTCTTTCATCCCCAGTCTTATCTCTTACCTCTCCCTATATTCATGCTCTAGTATAGTCTTACTAGTGTAGTCATCATCCTTCAAACATGACTTGTGAATTATTGTTTTTGTGCCTTTCTATCATTCTTTCTGTTTAAAATACTGTCTTCTGGTTACAACCTACTTATCTTGAGGAACATATTTTAGCTCCTTTGCCCTTCAAGAAATCCTCCTTGATCTCCCTATCCCCTAGTGATTTCTTCATCCTGGTAACATTCATCATTCATACCACTTTTTTGACCTTGAGGTTACAGAACATTCCACTTTAATTTTTTAAAGGCATACATTTAATTTCCTCATTCACTTTGCAAAAATCTTGATATCAAAATGGGACCCTTAGCTTCCTTTGTTCCCCCAAATTATTTAACCGTAGGTTTTAATTGATTGAAATTGTATAACTCAGGGTCTTAATTAGTTGGGTCTTTTCTTTCCTAATTAATTGGGTCTTTTTTAAAAAAATTATTTATTTATTTATTTTTGGCTGCATTGGGTCTTCGTTGCTGTGTGTGGGCTTTCTCTAGTTGCAGCGAACAGGAGCTACTCTTTGTTGCGGTGCGTGGTCTTCTCATTGCGGTGGCTTCTCTTGTTGCGGAGCATGGCTCTAGGTATGCGGGCTTCAGTAGTTGTGGCATGTGGGCTCAGCTCTAGAGCGCAGGCTCAGTAGTTGTGGCGCTTGGACTTAGTTGCTCCGCGGCATGTGAGATCTTCCCAGACCAGAGCTCGAACCTGTGTCCCCTGCCTTGGCAGGCAGATTCTTAACCACTGTGCCACCAAGGAAGTCTTTTCTCAATTTTAACTTATTAGAAATAATATTTGAATCCTCTGAATATATTTTAGGTGGTAGTTCTTCATAAGATATTAATACAAAAACAAGATCCAAAAACTAGACCTGTATTTTTAATGAATCATTTTAAACTGAGGGTTTAAAACATGTATGGTTCTATATTTCTTATTTATTGTTGAGCTAGCTATCACATTTAGTGGTTACTAAAATTTATTTTTTAAAAGGGATATCTGAAAAATCACTAAATTTAGTTTGAATTTTTCTAACTACTAAGCACAGATCTGGAGGGAATGTATGAAGCTCATGGCTTTAAAGAGCCAGGAAGGGGAAAGATAAGAAACTAATAGTGTTAAGGAAATTGAAGCTGAGATTTGGATATGATTATATTTTAAGTATTGGAGATAGATTTTAAAATTTATTTCCTGGAAATGCATATGAAATTGGTGCCAGCATTTAGATATAAATCAAAATCACACAATGAAGTTCTTTTGACTTCACCCACACTTATAGAGAATCACTTTTTATCTGACCATAGTCTGCTTTATTTTATTAAACTTTGAATTGTTACACCTGAATTTGTGAACTAATAGTACTAATGAAAACCTCCTTGGTGTGCCATTTTTGACACACCAGAGAAATTATAAGACAAGTATTTTAATATGATAACTTCCAAGGGCATATGTGTTTTTCAACCCTACATCTTTTATATGAGTTAAAGCATATTAGGCCACTGTGAGGAAGTGGTTCAGCTCAAACCAGGCTATATTCCTGGGGCATTAGAAGCCCAGGCCTGGCTGAAAGCATTGGAAAACCATTATTATTTCCTCAATTTTATTGATATCATTTAAAACTAAGTAATCATAGTGAGATCATGGTGAGTACTATGCTAACCATGTTAATTCCTTTAAGTAATTGATTAGGGAAAGGACTTACAGGACTCAAATAGTTTATACTCAGAAATGATATATCACAACAACAGCAGGAGAAAGATAAACATTGAAGGAGTGGGCATGGAGGAATCAGACAGTGTTCGTTATCATCCCTCCGCTGGGTTTCACAAGACTTGTTGATTTCCAGATTTTAAACCACCATGGGCATGGGCATGGTACCAAGAAGCCCAAGTCTTTGTGTGGTACGGGACTCTCACAGTGTTGAGATTTCAGTTTCCCCCAAATCTGCAGATTAAAGCACAATCACAATGAAAATCTCAGCAGGCTTTTTTGGAGAAATTAACATTTTTTACAAAGAACAAAGTTGAAGGACTTCCACTGTCTGAAAACTACACTAGTTACAGCAGTCTGGTTTAAGCATAAGGATAAAAATATAGATTAATGGAACAGAATAGACAGTTCCAATATAGTCCTGCACAGACATAAACAACTGATTTTTGACCAATGCACCAAGGTAATTCAATGGGGGGAATTATAGTCTTTTCAACAAATGCTGCTGGAACAATTGGAAAACCACATTAAAAAAAAAACTTGACCTTCATCCTACAGTGTGTTCAAAAATTAACTCAAGATTGATCATAGACCTTAGTGCAACAGCTGAAACCATAAAATTTCTAGAAAACAGGCAAAAATTTTATGATCTTGGGTTAATCAAAGATCTTTTAGAACACAAAAGCAAGAAATTTAAGAAAAAGAAATGATAAATTAAACCATCAAAATTTAAAACATTTGTTTGAAAAATACCCTTAAAATAAAAAAGCAAGCTACTGACTAATATTTGCAAAACAATTATCTGATAAAGCACTGTTACTTAGAAGATATGAAGAACTCTTTATAATTCAATAAGAAGATATATAACCCTGTTGAAAACCTGCAAATCAATTAACAAGACACTTCACTGAGGAAGATATACAGTTAAGCACATGAAATGCTGCTCAACACCATTAATCATTGGAGAAATGCAAATTAAATCCACAGTGAGGTACAACTACACACCCACTAGAATGGCTGAAATTTAAAAGACTGATACTACCGTGCATTGACAAGGATGTAGAGCAACTTTAATATAACATCCATTCATTTCTGGTGGGAATGCAAAATAACACAGCCACTTTGCAGAACAGTTTGACAGGTTCTTATAAAGTTAAACATACACTTATCATACCAGCCAACAGTTCTACTCTTAGCTATTTACGCAAGAGCAATAAAAACATGTATCTACCCAAAGGCTCATACTTGCACGTTCATAGGAGCTTTATTCAAAAAAGCTCCAAACTGGAAACAACTCAAATGTCCTTTAACTGATAAATGCATCTACAAGTTGTATTATATTCCATACAATGAAATATTTCTTAGCAATACAAAGGAATGAACTGCCAATGTATTTAGCACCATGTATGACTCTCAAAACTATTATATTGAGTAAGAAGCCAGACACCAAAGGCTTTACACTGCTTGAATCCATTTAAACTGCAAAGAAGAAAGAGGGAACATTTTTGGGGTGACAAAATGTTCTATATTGTGGTTATTGTGTTTGTTATACAACTGTATATATATTTGTCAAAACATATTATACAATTTAAATTTGGTAAATTTTGTTGTATATAAATTTGACTTCAGTAAAACTGATTCTTAAAATGTGTGATAATAGTTAAAATTAACTTAAAAAGTGCTATGCTAACTAATTATATTGAGGTGATGGTGATTTGGGAAGGAGGATCATGTTTCTTTAAGAAAGGCAGATGTAGTCAAACAATTTCATTAACAATATGTAGATTTTATTGTGCTGTATACTTCTATTTTAAAAATATTTTGTTATTGAGTTTTTACCAGAAAAAATATATCTATATAAAATTCTTTATTACGTATGGACCCTTTTCCTTATTCAAACATAGACTTGCAACGTAACTTTTAAGAACTCATGTTTTTGGGTCTGTAGCTTTAAGTAGGACCTTGCCTATCTTATTTACTACTATGTGCCTGGCATAATTGGTGTACCTATTGTTGCCTAACATATTACTCCCAAATTTAACGACTTGAAACAGCAAACTTTTTTTATCTCACAGTTTCTGTGATCCACTTCCCAGCTTTCTTATGAGAGCCTCTCTACAGGGATGCCTCACAACATGGAAACTAGATTCCCCAGGGGGAGTGATCCAAGGGAGTAGCCAAGATGCAATCTGCCATCTTTTCATAGAGCCGAAGTGACATTCCATCAGTTCTGTATTTTATTTGATAAAAGTGAGTCAACAAGTCCATCCCACACTCAACGGGAGAGAATTACACAAGACATGGATATAAGAATACAGAGATTACTTGAATCCATCTTAGAGGCTGCCTATTATGTAGTGATCAGTAACTAGTTGGATGGATGCACAGACAGATGGATAGACAGGCAGACAGATTAATGTTATACCATAATATAATTTATGTTTAATGTTGCATACCTTATCTTAAGAACCCTGAAAACCTTGAGACTATTTAAGAAAGACTGACCTTTGGATGGTGAGAGATCTAAACATTTTTCCTTCTATACATAAAAGAGTCTACAAACTTTTGCCTAAAATATAGAAAAATTTTAAAAGACATGGTAACAATTGTAAAGCATTTGAAAGAGTGAACTCTGGAACAAGGATGAGTTGTTGTTTTTAACTCCAGACAGCCTTCCTAGTACTGAAAGGCAGCTGTTCTAGGAAAGTGATGCTATAGAAGAGATTGTGCTTCAGTATGAGAAATTTCTAATAAATTTTATGTTTGCTCTTCAGTGCCGTTCACATTAAGCTTTAAATGCTTTCTGAAAAGTACCTGCTACTTGTGCTCAATCACTAAGCACTCATCATGCTTTTATCCCCAGTGAATGTATTTAACAACTTTCTGACATCAAGTCATATAACACTTCTGGAGGTCAGGATTTTATAGGAACTATAGTTACACACAATAGAAAATAAATTAATCTGAGGGTCTTAAATATTCCTCTGTCCTTTTTGGAAGAGGTTATAATATTCAAAAGAAAATATAAGTGAATGATAAGTGACTTTTTTATAGCTATGCTCATGTTTATTTTGGATTCACCCCTGGGCATGTAATTTCTAAGTATGGAAGCTTTAAAATATTCTTTTTTATGTAATGTCATTGGTGTATTTGAGATCTCCATTGAAATGCATCGAATATTGAAATGTTTTCACTTCATTCACATCATTTTAATAAGAATTTTTGTCACCATTACACACAAGGGGAAATTGAGAGTTTCACTTTTTAACAGAGCCTTGGTTTTGTGGTTGGGTGTAATGGAGTGTCATACATAATGAAGGGCAGTGAGGGTATTATCATGTTCATGGAAATCATGAATCATTGTGGATTTTGTACTTACATTACTCCTAAGACTATCCCCTTTCCCTCAGATAAGAGGAGCAGCCACTCTAAAGTTGGGACCATGGATAATAAAATTTTACTCTCATATATATGAAAATAGTCAGCAACAACTGGTGATAGGAAGAAGATAAAGACAGTGGGGATTTCAGAAAACTACTTAAAGGGGACTTTGGCTTAATGAGATGTTTTCTGGTGTCACTATGTACAGATTAAGATTCTCAAAAAATGCTTTTTAGTATTTGTGTGTGTAAACGTTTAAACCTGAGACATCAGAGCTAACTATTAAATAGAGAAATGTCATTTCTTGAAAGGATGTAGCATTTTAGAAAATATATAGTCCTTGACGTAGCATGAGTTAGGCAATGTTTTTTAAATAATTCAACTACTTTTTTTTTTTACATTGAACTATAGTGTAGAAAAAAGTTCTTTATAATCAGAGTTGGATTAGATACAAAATTCATTTCCAGGAACTAAGGCTTACAATTAGGTTTAAATATTTCAGATCTGTCTTTTAAAAACAAACATTTTTAGATGAATTTTTAAAAATTTAAATGCTAAATGTATAGTATATTAATCTAGATCCCAATATGGAAAGGAAAAATATGTAAGAGTCTTCAAGTATAAGAAAGAGGGAAAAGCCTGGTTGTGCAGAACTTCAGCCTCTGAACACAATCAGCAAATTTTAGTGAAGGGGGATGGATATACTTTTGCCACCATTGCTCAGTAAAATTAAGTTAAATATTTTAAAAGCTATCAAGTTCACACTTGTAAGATGTCATCAAATATAGAAAAAAATGAGTTTTTACCAAAATGTTTAAAAGCACCATGTGATCTTGTGACCCAAGGCTGAAGTAAAATGATAATAGGTCTTGTTCATCTAGTTTTCTTTTTATTATTAAGGTTTTTTGTGTGCATATGATAAATATTTGTTTATAGAATATTTGAATGAAAGAATTGATTTTATAAGAACTAATAACTATATCCTGATTTAGATTTTCCTTTTTTAGATTAGCTTAATTCCACATTTATAATTAAAAATTTTTGATGTCATAATAAGTGCTATTTTTGACTGATGTATCACTTTTATTGGAATAGCTTATATCGGAAAAACAGACACTCATAAATCATCATTTTTCAACATAACCTCTCACATCATTCTTTATGACTACAATTCAGCAAATTGTAAATGGAATTTTATAGTTGTTTGTTTTTGTTTGACAGCTCACCAGAGAATTCAATAAACTAATCAAATGAATTCCATATAATCTCGTCATCTAAACTCCAAAGGACAGTACATGGACATTGCTTTGTCTTATAATAGATGAAAAGAAAAGGAAAAACTGATTTATCTGCCTTTGCCTATTTTATCTCAGCCTGAGGGTGAGAGGGGACAGTTCTTTGTAAAATAATTCATGTTGAAGCAGCATGATTGTTTTAAACACTAGGAACACGCCACGCTGTAAAAACACGCCACGCTGTAAAAACATAAACCCTAGTTATAGATTTTGTTTTTAATATTGCCATTATTTGTAAATTGTAAGCTTAGAAAATACCTAAGTTTAATTTAAATGTACATTACGTTGTTTTTTTTTTTTTACTTCATTCTTTATAGCTAAAATACAAAAGATCACACTGTTCCTTACTGAAGCAAGGAAAAATAATAGAAAGTAACAAGAAAAGTATTTTTCTCTTAAAGGAATTTTAAGTTTATAAACAGGATGATTTGACTACATGTGTTGTCATTTCAGCTGGGGATAATGTCTAAAATATAAATAATAATTGTGCATAAATGTCAGTTAATTTGGTCACATATATTTAGAGGGTCTGATTGTTGCTGGCTTTAATTGTTATATTTTTGATGATCTTTAAAATTCAATGTGGAGTGATTATATAATCCATACTTTCCTATTTCAAATGCAACTGAAATTAAGGTTTTTTAGAGCACATTTCAGTGCAAGTATTTTATCTTTTTCCTGTGGTTGACTCACAAAAACCTTCTCTCTTTCAAAACTAGTGAGAACAAATAAGTAATTTGGACAGTGTGTACATATAGTACTTTGAAATGCACTCAACCCTGTGTAGATATTAATATATTATCTAGATAAAGGCAACAGTAAACATGTACTAATACTCTCTAGGCACCAGGTACTTAGTTAAGCTTTTTATATGGATTATATATTTGTTTGTTATTGTTATTATATTTATTTTACAAATTTGGAAACTAAGAATTAGAAATTTTAATACACTCAGGGTCACAGAGCCAGTAAGTCATGTTTATGTTTCAGTGGATTTGTTCTGTCAAAGCCATTTTTCTCTTTTACATACACTTTTAACTCCTAAATTATACTATCACAGTATGTCCATATTCTGAATCCATACTTGAAATAATAACCTTACTTTAAATTTTATATTTTCCACTCATTTCTATGTATGCTAGATTATACACATACAATAGGACACACTTATAATGACAGCTTAAAAATGGACCAAACATTTAGAATATATAGACAGGTAATTTGAATGTTACACATTTTCCAAATGGGAGATTTTATTAGTCTTATCTTAATAATAGTGCCTTAAAGTCCTTTCATGTCTGTACCACATTTTATTCTTCTGTCACTCCTTTAGATATATGGGGTAGGTACTAATTTTCACATGAGGAAAATACAGCGTAGAGAATAGTTCAGTTCCACTTCTGTGTGCTTTCCCTTTGGACCACACTTACCATGATGACATTCTTTTATTGCAAATCTGTACTGTAAATTATACCAGATTACAAGGCTTTAAAATGTGTCTAACTGGAAGCTATAACGCCACCCAAATTTGCTGCCTGAATGAAGAGACATGTGTAGTTCAACGTAAAACTTTTAAATAAATGCAGAGAGATCAATGAACTGGAAGACAGAGTAGTGTAAATCACCCAAGCTGAGCAGAAAAAAGAATTTTAAAAATGAGGTTAGCTTAAGAGACCTCTGGGACAACATCAGCATACTAATGTTCGCATTCTAGGGACCCCAGAAGGAGAAGAGAGAGAGAAAGGGGCAGAGAATTTATTTGAAGAAATAATAGCTGAAAATATCCATAACCCTGAGAAAGGAAACAGACATCCAGATCCAGGAAGTACAGAGAGTCCCAAACAAGATGAACCAAAAGAGGTTCACACCAAGACACATTATAATTAGAAGGGCACAAATTAAACATATAGAATCTTAAAAGCAGCAAGAGAAAACCAACTAGTTACTTACAAGGGAATTCCCATAAAACTGTTAGCCAACTTTTCAGCAAAAACTTTGCAGGCCAGAAGCTAGTGGCACCATATATTCAAAGTGACGAAAGGAAAAAAACCTACAACTAAGAATACTCTACTCAGCAAGGCTATCATTTAGATTTGAAGGAGAGAGAAAGAGTTTTATAGATAAGTAAAAGCTAAAAGATTTCAAACCACTAAATTGGCTTTACAAGAAAAGATAAAAGGACTTCTCTAAGCAGAAGAAAGAAGACCACAACTAGAAACATTTAAATTACAAAAGAAAAAGGTCTCGTTGGTAAAGGCAAACATATAGTAAAGGTAGTAGATCAACCACTTATAAAGCTAGTAGGAGGGTTAAAAGACAAAAGTAAAACCATCAGTATCCACAATAACTAAGGGATACAATAAACAAAAAGCTGTAAAATATGATAACAAAAAAGCTAAATGTGGTTGAGAGGAGTAAAAATGCTGGGTTGTTAGAATGCAGTCAAACTTAAGAGATCATCAACTTATAATAATCACATATATAGATGTTATAGATAAACCTCATGGTAACAACTAGCCAAAAACCTATAATAGATACATACATGCAAGAAAAGAAAAAGGAATCCAGACATAACACTGGAGACAGTCATCAAATCACAAGGAAAGAGAGCAAAAGAAGAAGAAACAAACAAAATTACAAAACCCCAAAACAGTAAACACAGTGGCAATAAGTACATACCTATCAATAATTACTTTAATGTAAATGGATTAAAATGCTCCAATCAAAATACATAGAGAGGCTGAATGGATTAAAAAACAAGACCCATATGTATGCTGCCTAGGAGAGTCTCATTTCCGATCTAAAGACACACACAGACTGAAAATAAGGGGATAGAAAGAGGTATTCCATGCAAATGGAAACAAAAAGAAAGCTGGGGTAGCAATACTTCTATCAGACAAGATAGACTTTAAAACAAAGACTGCAGCAAGAGACAAAGAAGGACATCACATAATGATCAAGGGATCAATCCAACAAGAAGATTTAACAGTTGTAAATATGTGTACACCCAACATAGGAGCACCTAAATACATACAGCAAATATTAACAAACATAAAGGGAGAGATTGAGAGTAATACAATAATAGTAGGGGACTTTAACACCCCACTTACATCAATAGGCAGATCACAAAGACAGAAAATCAATAAGGAAACACTGGTTTTAAGTGACAGATTAGACCACATAGAATATATATATATATATATATATATATTATATATATGTATATACACACACACACATTCCATCCAAAAGCAGCAAGATATACATTCTTTTCAAGTGCACATGAAACATTTTCCAGGACAGATCACTAGCTAGGCCGCAAAACAAGTCTCATTAAATTTAAGAAGATTGAAATCATATCAAGTATCTTATCCTACCACAATGCTAAATAGACTAGAAGTCAACTACAAGAAACAAAAAAACTTCAAAAAACACAAACACATGGAGACAAAACAATATGCTACTAAACAACTGGTGGATCACTGAACAAGTCAAAGAGGGAATTAAAAAATACCTGGAGACAAATGAAAATGGAAACACGATGATCCAAAATCTATGGAACACAGCAAAAGCAGTTCTAAGAGGAAGGTTTATGGTGATACAACATTACCTCAGGAAACAGGAAAAATCTCAAATGAACAATCTAACCTTACACCTAAAGGGACTAGAAAAGGAGGGGCAAACAAAACTCAAAATTAGTAGAAGGAAAGAAATCATAAAGATCAGAGAAGAAGTAAATGAAATAGAGACAAAAAATAAATAGAAAAGATTAATGAAACTAAGAGCTGGTTCTTTGAAAAGATAAACAAAATTGATAAACTTTAGCCAGACTCATCAAGAAAAAAAGAAAGAGGGCCCAAATAAGTAAAATCAGTAGTGAAAGAGAAGTTACAACTGACACCACTGAAATGCAAAGAATCATAGGAAATTACTACACAGTTATACACCAATAGAAGACAACCTAGAAGAAATGAATAAATTCCTAGAAATGTACAACTCCCAAGATTGATTCAGGAAGAAATAGAAAATATGAACAAACTGATTACCAGTAATGAAATTGAATCAGTAATTTTAAAATGCCCCACAAAATACAAGTCCAAGACCAAATGGCCTCACTAATGAATTCTACCAAACATTTAAAGAACAATTGACATCTGTCCTTCTCAAGCTACTTCAAATATTTGAAGGGAAAGGAATGATTCCAAACTTGTTCTGAGGTCAGCATCACCCTGATACCAAAACCAGACAAAATTACCACACATAAAAAGAAAATCACAGGCCAATGTCACTGATGAACCTAGATGCAAAAATTCTCATCAAAATGTTAGCAAACTGAATTCAACAATACATTAAAAGGATTATATAATAACATGATCAAATAGGATATATCCCAGTGATGCAAGGATGGTTCAATATCCACAAATCAATGTGATAACCACATTAACAAATTGAAAAATAAAAATTATATTATCTCAATAGATGTAGAAAAAGCTTTTAACAAAATTCAACATGCATTTATGATAAAAACTCTCAACAACATGGGTATAGAGGGAACATACCTCAACATAATAAAGGCCATATATGACAAACCCACAGCCAACATCATACTCAATGGTGAAAAGTTGAAAGCATTTCCTCTAAGATCAGGATCAAGACAAGGATGCCCATCTTTGCCACTTTTATTCAATACGGTATTGTAAGTTCTAGCCACAGCAATCAGACAAGAAAAAGAAATAGAAGGAATCCAAATTGGAAAAGAAGAATTAAAACTGTCATTTGCAGATGACCTGATACTATATATATAGAAAATCCTAAAGACACCCCCAAAAAACTTAGAACTAATAAATGAATTCAGTAAAGTAGCAGATTACAAAATTAATATACAGAAATCTCCTGTAATTCTGTACAGACAACAAAATATCAGAAAGAGAAATTAAGAAAACAACCCAATTTACAATTGTATCATAAAGAGTAAAATAGCTAGAAATAAACCTAACTAAGGAGGTAAAAGACTTTTACTCAGAAAACTATTAGACATGGATGGAAGGAACTGAAGATGAAATAAACAAATGGAAATATATTCTGTGCTTATGGATTGGAAGAGTTAATATTGTTAAAATGCTCCTCAGGCAGTCTACAGATTCAGTGCAATCCCTATCAAAATACCAAAAGCATTTTTCACACAACTAGAGCAAATAATTCTAAAATTTGTATGGAATCACAGAAGACCCCAAATAGCCAAAATAGCCTTGAGAAAGAACAAAGCTGGGGGTATCATGCTTCTGATTTCAAACTATACTACCAAGTTACAGTATTCAAAATAGTATGGTACTGGCACAAAAACAGACGCATAAATCAATGGAACAGAATAGAGATCTCAGAAATAAAATGACACTTAAATAGTCAATCAAAGAAGGCAAGAATACAAAATGGGGAAAAGACAGTCTCTTCAATAAATGGTGTTGGGATAACTGGACAGCTACATGCAATATAACCAAACTGGACTACTTTCTCACACTATATACAAAAATAAACTCAAAATAGATTAAAGACTTTAATGTAAGACCTGAAACCATAAAACTCCTAGAAAAAAACATAGGCTGTATGCTCTTTGACGTCAGTCCTAGCAATACATTTTTTGGGGATACATCTCCTTAGGCAAGGGAAACAAAAGCAAAAATAAACAAATGGGACTACATTAAACTGAAAAGCTCTGCACAGTGAAGGAAGCTATCAACAAAATGAAAAGGCAGCCAACTGAATGGGAGAAGGTATTTGCAAAATGATAAGGGATTTATATCCAAAATATATAAAGAACTCATATAACTCAACATCAAAATAGCAAAGAACCCTATTTAAAAATGGCCAGGGGACCCGAACAGACATTTTTCCAAAGAAGACATATGGCCACAGACACATGAAAAGATGCTCAATATCACTAATCATCAGGGAAATGCAAATCAAAATCACAATGAGATATCACCTCACACCTGTCAGAATGGCTATTATCAAAAAGACAACAAATAAGCGTTGGTGAGGATGTGGAGAAAAGGGAACCCTTGTGTGTTGTTATTGGAATTGTAAATCAGTGCAACCACTATGGAAAGCAGTATGGAAGTTCCTCAAAAAATTAAAAACAGAACTGCAATATAATTTAGTAATTTTACTTCTGGGTATTTATTTGAAGAAAACAAAACCCCTTATTTGAAAAAATATATGCACTCAAATGTCCATTGCTGCATTATTTACAATAGCCAAGATACAGAAGCAACCTAAGTGTCCAACATTAGGCGAAAGGATAAAGACAAAGTGATATATTTATACAATGGAATATTAGCCATAAAAAATGAAATCTTGCCATTTGCGACAACATAGATGTATCTACAGGGTGTTATACTAAGTGAAATATGTCAGAAAGGAAAGACAAATAATGCAGGATCTCACTTAAATTTGGAAGCTGAAAAGCAAAACAAAAACTTAAATTAAAACTGACTCAGATATAGACAGCAAATGGGTTGTTGCCTGGAGGGAGGGGTGTGTGTGGAGAGTGAGCCAAATAGGTGAAGGTTTTAAGAGATACAAATCTCTAGCTGTATGATAAGTAAGTCAAGGTGTTGTAATATTATAGCATAAGGAATATGGTCAGTAATACTGTAATAATTAATATGGGGACACATGGTTACTAGACTTGTGTTGATCATTTCATAATGTGTACAAGTGTCAAATCATTATGAATACACCTGTAACTAACATAATATTGTATGCCAACTATATTTCAATAGAAATAATTAAAGAAAAATAAATGCAGAGATATACCATGTTCATGGATCAGACAATTCCATATTATTAAGATGTCAGTTCTCCACAATCTATAGATTCAAACCAATACCAAATGAAACATCAATGGGCTTTTTAAATGAAATTGGTAAGCTGGTTTTAAAAGTTATATAGCAATTTAGATAACTTAGAATAGTCAAAATAATTTTGAAAAAGATATACATAGTTGGATAACTCATAGCACCTAGTTTCAAGATTTACTATATAGTAATCAAGGCAGTGTGGTATTGGTACAAGGATAAATACATCAATGGAACAGATTGGAAAGTCCAAAAATCAGCACACAAGTACATGGTCAATTGATTTTCAACAAATGTCCCTGAGTAATTCAGTGGTGGTAATGAATAGTCTTTTTAAGAAATGGTATGGAAACAACTGGTTACTCATTTGGAAAATAATGAAACTCCCCCCTTACCAAGCATCATGCATGAAAATTAGTTTGAAAGATTTCTCATACCTAATAAAAAATCAAAACATTAACACTTTAACAAGAAAAATAGGAGAAAAATCTTAGCAATATTAAATCAGGCAAAGATTTCTTAGGAAACACAAGGCACAATATTTTAAAAAGCGATAAATTGGACTTCCTTGAAAGACACAGTTAAGAAGATGAAAAGGCAAGCCACAGATTGAGAGAAGGTAATAAATCAAACATATGCATATATGATTTGTGTGCATGTATGTATCTGTGTAAGTGTATGTATCTATAACATTTATAGATAAGGATATATATCCAGAATATATAAACAATTATTACAACTCAATAATTAATAATTAATAATTTCCCAAAGGAAAATAACTCAGATGATAAATGAATACCCAAGCATAATTTCAACAGTCCTGTTTGAAACTACATAAAAATATTTCTAAAAAGACATTTAATTACTAACATCCAGGTATAAAAATTTTGACCTTTAGTGAATTTGTACAGAGAAAGGTAAAGTATTTCATTTAAAATTGTAATTGAAAATAGCAACATATTATAATCAGAGGAAATCATCAATTAAGCATAGAAGCAAGATTAAACAAAGAGTTACATCCAAAATAATGAAGTTAAATAATATATGGAAACTATATCATGGAGACATATTATTTGTATTTTTAGAAAAAATAGAACCATATATTAGTGTGAAAAGATGTTAAAAAGTGAATATTAATTTGTTGAGGAAGAACCATAGTATCAATGAGGGTGTATCATAAGTGACTAGCTGGCAATAAGTAAATGTCTTCCCTGTTTTTTTCTTTATACTTATAGGAATTAGTATCAACAGATATTTCCCCTTGACTCTTTATTTCTTGAGGCCACATCCTTCCTCATAGCATCTTTCTCCAAAAGAAATGAACTAATTTGCCACCTCTCCTTATTTTAGTTTTTCATTTTAAAAACAAAACCAAAAACTACATTTGTTTCCCCTTCTTTTTCTTATCTCCACAGTTACAGTTGCTTAGCAAAAAGTTAGTGCCTCTCTATTTACTCACATAGGGTATGCCATACCTCAAAATATTTTTGAAGTAGTTTTTGCATTATAAAGAGGACATAATTATGAAAATGATTCTGAAGTTCAGTGGTACAGTAAATTATGAGCTTGCTTTCATTTTGCAGGGCATCAAAAATGTGTAAAGTACTGTAGAATGGATTACATCTGTTTTGTCTTCTCCTAAAGTAATAATTTTTTATGGTCCTTTACTTTTCCCATTTCTTTTCCTTTGGGCTGTGGCTACAAAAATCACTTTAATTGCTCAGCTAACCTCTTCTTCTACCCAGACATACCTTTCAAAAAATATAGGTAGTAGTTTTTTGAGGTTTGATGTACCCTGATGAAATATGAAGCTTGGTTACTTTTCTTAGCATTCCTTTTTTCTGGAGAGTCTAACTATATCAGTTTTCTTTAACCTTTGTATAGATTTGTTATTGGGCGAGAAAAACCAGGACAAGTGAGTGAGGTTGCCCAGTTGATAAGCCAGACGCTGGAACAAGAAAGGCGCCAGAGAGAGCTGCTTGAACAGCACTATGCCCAGTATGATGCCGATGATGATGAGGTAAGTTGCATTTGCAAACGTTCTTTTTCCTTCATTTCTTCTTTCTACATCCCTACTTGATAAAACTCTCTTTACCGTATAACAGTATGACAGGTCTTTGCAGTTTCTCAAGGAGAATGTGTCTACATTCAACTCACAGAAAGGAAATATTACTTGTGTTTGTTATTAGCTTATCAATCAAGTAATGGTATCATATTTACAGTATGAAGACTTCTGGATCAAATAAGTCCTCTTTTACCACAGTATTAAGATAAATTCACTGAAACAAAAAAGGGTAAAAATACCAAAATGTGAATAGTAGCTATTTTTTTGTTGGAATTAGGTGATCTTTTCTCTCTGCTTTATATTTTTTCAATTTTTTCTAAATTTTCTACAATAAGTATGTAACGCTTTTTCAAAAAAATCAGTAAACATTTTGAGTGAAAAGGCACATACACATACACAAACATACATAGAAAAGTACTGAAAATTGCTGAGTGTTTTCAGGTTTTTTTCCCCCCCAGGAAGAGAAAGTTCTTTGGACCTGCTCACTATGATTTGTGCTAACATAATGCAGAACAAAGCTTTTCCACCAGCACATATTCCATAGAGTAGATACATACTGGAATAATTTTGCATCCTGCTCTCTGTAGAAGATCAAGCAAATGAATAGAAGCTAACCCCCAAGTGAAAACTTCTCTACGGAACCCTTGTGTGTTGTAATATAATACAGATGCTGGTCTATTTCTAATGTAAATGCCAAATGTACATTGATAAAATGGGACAACATACTTTATTATAAACATGTTTAAACATGCATATGTTTCACATTGGCATGTCAAAGGATCCATCAACAATTTAGTTGCAGTATTTCATACCTCATAAACATAGTAAATATTCAGGTAAAACAAATACTCTTCTTCATACCAGCTGATATAAATAAGGATAGTGTAACTTCATATGTTCAACCTCTACTCATCTGAATATATTCTTTTTCCAGAACTTTTTTTGGTTTCTAGCCAGGACCTAGTGAAGCTCAATAAAGAGACATTCAAATATTTTTCATGTATTTTTAGTCTGGAGTGTTCTAACCCAAATGTATCTTAATTTTTCATCTGTTTGTAGTATAATGAGGATGTATTCTCTCTTTATTATAATAGAAAATTTTTAAATGGTGCTTCAGTTAACTGTTGATCTAAGAGTAAACATTAGAAATTCTTCACTTGAGTGAATTAGTTTCTTAGAATTCTATTTAGTTGATTTAGTTTTTCACTTTCAGAATTCACTTTAAATGGCAAGTTGGTTTTTTTTGTTTTTTTTTTTTACTATACTAAGATATTATATATGAAAATGTTATCTTGGATTTTGAAACTAAAAAAGTGATTTCCTCAAATATTTGAACTTTCATCTTCCCTAGTTTTCAGTTTTGTGTTTTATCAGAGACACTGATTTGCTTTGGCTTCAAGCCTGAATTAGGATTGTAGAATCATTCTCGGCAGGTTTGGCTTTTACCTGCTCACTCTGTTAGAAAGAATTTGGATCTGAGGTTCAGGGGAGTACGGGTGACATCAAGTGGTGGAAGGTGAGGAAGCCAAATTTTTCAGTCTCTGTGGACCTCGGTGTCTTTGCTTTAAAGTACGGGTAGGTATTGGGCTAAATCTCTAAATTCCTTCCAGTTTCTAATATTCCATGAGCCTGTGAAATAAAGCATCAGGTCTAACAAGGAAAGAGGGGAAATAAGATAATTCTTTAATTGAGGCTTCCCAACTGAAATTTTTAGATCATTTACTACATACTTCCTCCAGTTATTTTGAGGAATTGATCACATTCATCCCCCAAAGTTTTCAACTTAAGCAGCTAAAGCTTTTTTTTTAATATAAGATTTTCTCTAATTTAAAAATTTGACTAAATGCAAAAGGAATATTTATCATTCAACATTTATACTTAGGAGTACATCATATGGATTTTGTTTGTTTGTTTGCCTGTTTTTATAAGGAAAGCAGAGTTAGTTGATTGTCACCTGAGCAGATATTCTCAGGGGCAAGGAGGGTAAATAAATATTCAGTGCCAGGCACTTGGCTAGGTGCCTTTCCTACATGATTTCATGTAATCTTTACAGCAAGCAGAAGAATCTTTTTTTTTTTTTTTTTCTAAAAACGTAGTAATTGAGGCTTTTTCTAGTGGTATAGCTAGTGGTTGCCAGATTTAGGATGGGAACAGGGTCTTCCTGACTCCAAGGCCTGGACTCTTTGCAACACACTGCTGATTTTGAATGGAGTAGACTGATGGGTCTGTCTGTTTTTAGGCACACACAGCGTAACTGGGGAACAAGAGATGCTGGAAGGAAGATTCCTGTTTTGGCTTATGGAGTTTCTTGTAATACTTAGGCTCTGTAATTCTTTGTTCTATATTTCTAATAATAGGGGGATTGAAAACTTGCAGAATTATTTTACTATAGGTAAATACTTAATTCAGAAGTAGCCTATGAAGATAGGGCTTAAAGGGAAGAATAGCTAAGTATACAACTACTTTACAAAAAAACAGAGTTTAGCTTTAGGTTAAACTTTTTCTTCTGTCTGTAAGTTGTAGAAATAGAAAGCAGGTGCTTGCTATTATGCTACCCCAAGTAACCTTCACTTTATTGAAAAGGTCAAGGAACCCTTTCCCATTGTTTCTTTCTCTCTCGTGTTCCTCTCTGACGTACCTTTTTCCCTTTCTTGTGTGTTACACACTGCCTCACCAAAGCATGCCCAACTAAAACCTACCATTAATTTTCTGTGCATCGGAGAGATGAACACCCTGCAAATAGTAAAAATCTACTTTTGTGTACACATGTTAATTTATTTACTTGATTAAATTCATTTTTTACTAATTTTTTACTATCTGGTTACAATTTAACCAGATATTGTTAAATTAATTGATCTGAGTGTTATGTCCTTATTTTTTATTTATTCTCTCTCTGTGTTAATGAAAAGTAAAAGACATACTGGAAATGAGAAGAACCAGTATTTGTTATCCAGTGAGTAAATGGTCCTTGAATAATTGATTTAATTTTATATGTAATTGAACAATTTATTGATTTACATGTCTTTGTTAACCCTGAGTTGTGTAATCAATTGCTTGGTTTCTTGTTTTTCTTATCATTTATAGAATCATCCTATGATTCCAAAGTTAGAATCGTTTTTATTTGATAATATCCCCTGTGACATTCCCTGGGCCAGCCAGGAAAACCTCTAATTAAATGCAGAGCAACCATGTTCATCCAACTAATTTCCAGAGCCAGCACTTAGATCTGCTTTGTCTACCGAAGAATAGATAGCTCTGGTTTTGGTCAAATAATCCAAGGTTGATTCTAACTTGGAACCTGTCACATTGACAGAGGGGAGTTGCTTGCTTGAATTGCCTACAGGGAAAACATTGCAATGTGAGAAGTATATCCTGAAATTGTAAAAGTTCAGTGGGCGTCTTATCAGAACCATATTTAGGATTAAGAATACCTTACTATGTATTGTGTGTGCTTACATATATCTGTTTTAATGCTTTAAGAAATTATAAATCATACTCCAGTAGAATTTAAAATATATAGATAATACCCAAACTTCATTTAAATTTCTGAATTTTCTGGTTTTTTTCCTTCAAATATTTAAACTAGAATAGAGTTTAAAATAAGCAAACACCCAGTTCAGTTTGAATTGCATTCCTGCTTCTGTTCATTCTCTGTTAAACATTATGATTTTTAAAAAAAGTTAAAATGGCTCTGCCTAAAGGCTGAAAAATAAAAGGGAGGATCCTATAAAGAAGAGGGAGGTATAAATCTGAACCACTGAAAAATTTTAAACGTAGATCTGAATATATCTGTGATTGGGTGATTGTACTTCTGAATTTATAGAATTGTTGTTCATTTCTCTTTCTTTCCTTCTTTTTTTTTTTTTTTTAAACAATCTGAAAGGTAACCATGGAGGATTTCAGTAAACCCCTCAGACAGTCAGCACTATCCCACGAAATTCTGGGGGTATGGTAAATTTTTCAACTAGATTTTATTTTCAATAACAAGTTTAATTTCCATTCATACACCACAGTTATCAATGTTTACCTTTTAATGGTGAGATGATGTAATTCTGGTATATGTTTTGTGTAGCGTAGGTCATGTATGTATATTTTGGGTATCTGTTTCTATCAAAGAGCAATATGCAATGTGAAACACTGTGGGCTCAGACTGGAAATGAAGTATGAACTGGTACTGTACCACTTTTTTAAATTAGAAAGTATATAATGGTCATTCACATTAAAATGAATTATTTTACATACACTTTTAAAATTATATGATTATTTTGGTCTTGCTTCTTTAAATATAATACTTATTACACTTTAAAGTCTTAGAGTATAGATGGCATTTCAAAGCCACTTTGTGTAGTAGTTCATAGCAAGATTAATCATCACTCCAGAAACCGAGGCTCCTTCTCTTAAAATATAATTTAATCTTTCTTTCATAATTTGTTTTTATTACTAGAAATTATTATTAACAACTGTATCATGACAACATTTTTTTTAGAATCTTTTAAAGCACTGAATACCATTTAGAGCAACTGCCTACATGGGTATGCATTTTTATTGCTTGTGTTAATATGTAATAATTAGAGGCAGAAATACAATGGAAGCTATGGTTTGCATGTGTTAAAGGTTTACAACAATGTAATTTTTATGTGAAAAGCATTAAAGGGATAACATTAATCTTGACTCATGCTGTTTGCTGTCCCTGTCTGGAAGCAGCTGGTGTCGTGTGAACAAGAGACTGCAGTTACTATGGATGGCCTTTTAGTAATGTGAACTGGCTTTATGCTGTGTGTATAGGGCTAAGAAACTGAGCGTTAGGAGTATTAGTTCTTGAAAGTTCGTGTTACAGCAAGCACTGGAACTTCAGTGTTTTTTCTCTCATTAGGCTGCTCTCTCTAGTGGGGGAAAAAGCCTTTTTTAATTTTTGTTGTCAACCATTTTAGAACACTGTGGCTGAATTGCAAGGAGTGTCTGGCAACTGCAATAACAATAACAACTATTTCCTTAAGGTTTGTTTTTTGGTGGAAAATAATGCTTATCTGTACCTTCCTGCTTTCATGTGTGAAGTTAAATATTCTATGTGTCTTATTAACTAGCTCTGTGCTTGGAAGAACTTCTCTAGAGCCGTGTGTTTTGTATGTTGAATAATAGTTTGAAGATAACCAATTGAAAAATAATTAACTCTGAAACATAGCACATATTTTAGGCACAGTTTCTGCAATTTGGACTCACTTCCTAATATTTAACCATGGATGTTTTAAACCCCTAACATTTTAAATATTTTGTGATTTATATTAAAGGGAAGAAAAAGGTATCCAACAACAGAGTTGTATGATGTTTATAAAATATAACGTACACGGTGACTTATATTATCTTTAAATCCAGTGATTATTTTTTTAGAAAAGGATCGTTTGATACAAAGTTCTTAATTTTTCAAAAAACTAAACGTATATATATTTAACTTATAGTAGTACTGTGTATTGCACAGTACATATAAATTGTGTTTGCACAATTTATATGGTAGGCATGCTAAAATGTGTAAAAAGATTTTACACTTTAAATCATAAACTAATTCTCACTATCTTTAGCTGCCAGTAACAGCGATAGAATAACTTAGAAATGGAAAGTCAGGTATATTAAAAAGGGAGATTGCTTTATGGTGATTAGAGGAGCCAGAAGAATAGATGAAGTACAAAACAAGAAAAACAGCTTGTTTACAGACTCCAGTTTGACTGGACCTTTAAAATTATTTAATTTAATTATGTCCTTTGGTTTGTGATCCCCAAATCTATAGTAGTGGTCATTGTCATTGAAACCCAGAATCATAAGGTGCTTGGAAGACCTTCAGTTAAAGACTGTATCCATTCTTGGTCTTACCTAAGCAGTGTACACATGCGTGCGTGCACACGCACATATACACGCACATAAATGCACTATCCCCAGGAGGTGGACATCTTCCTCTACTTGAAAGGTCCTCTCTAGACATATTCTTTGTGTATAGAAACATGATTATTTATAACATGGAGCAGAGACAGGAAGATGTGCAATGTAAAGGGAAATTAGAAGTTAGAATAGAAACCTTTGCCTAAATAATGCCATCTTTTTGTAGCTCATTTTTTTAGTTTTATTTTGTTTATCATAATTCAAGTGATTTGAATATGTTTTCTTATTTTCTTTCCAACTACCACATTGTCATATTAATTCATGAGCCAAATATGAAATATCAGATACACTTTATCAAGTACTTCTAAGCCATTAAATTCCTCTGAGATTATAGACTTTTTACTTTCTAGAAACCATGCTAGAACAATTCAGTGATGAACCGCAGAGTTTGCAGTGTTACAGAAATGTCACAGAAACAAACACAAATGACAGCATTTTTCCAACTTTAAAAACATTTATAAATTGAATATAATTTTTTACCAAAAAGCTCTAAAATGCTAAAATGCATAGTGAGAGATGGGCCTTATTAGCCTGGGAAACTGACTAACTTTCCAGTGGGCCATAAGGATCCTGTGGTTTCCCATGCTTTTGCTCCTCCTGTTTTCTCTACCTTGAATGTCATTCCATACACTCTTTGTTGCTCTTTTGTGCCCACTAATCCTGTTCACCTTTCAGGGCTCTGTTTAGATTTCATCTGTCTCCTCCAAAAAGCTTTCCTGGGCTCTCTCAGCTGGGCTGAGGGCCCTTTCTTAATTGAGTCAGTAGCACCTTGTGTATCGCTCTCTATCATTGTTTACCCATAAGCTTGTAATGTCTTCAATGACAGGTCTCGATAGCTGGTTGATTTTTAATACATACAGTGATGAGCACAGCACTGGGCAGATTAGAGGAAGCCAAGAAATTGAACTGACTTGAATCACTCAAAGGATATTAAGATGAAAAGTGGAGAGTAGAGTTAAATGAGGAGAATGAAATTTAGTTAGGAACATAATCTGAAATAGTGAGGGAAGAATGGCATAGAATACAGGGATAAAAGAAATGTCAAACCTAGTTGGACTAGAGATTGAAGATAGGGAAAGGGCTGAAGGAATAAGCTGTACTTGTCTTTGGCACTTTGGGGTTTAGCACCGTTCTGTGGGCTTTTGCTACCACATTTTAATTGTTTGGAGAGACCGTGAATTTACAAGAAGACCCTATCTCTATCACACTGCACCAAAATCTTCTGCATGTAAAACCAAAAAAATAAATATGCATATTTCGTTCCTTGAAAACCTTTAGGACCTTAGAAATGGCAACCTGGTGACTCACATTGACATGACTTTTTAGTCATAACTGAATAAACATGTAGTAGAAACAGAATAGTTGAAATGGCCTAAATGATGCCAAGATCAATACTGCATAGATAACCATCTTCTCCTGCCCATTGTATTAACTTAGAAATAGCCTTCAGTCATAGAAATACATTTTCATCAGCAGGAAAAACTAAATGGTGACCTGACCAAGGACTGACGCCCTAAAGATGCCTTACTGTGGAGGTTTGCCTGATCTGATAAGGGCTCCATTTATTTTAAACTGATATTGATGCTAGTAAGGGTGGTGGTAAAAACTCTTAATTGATTTTTGGAATTCTGGATTTTAAAGGGGTTTTTGAAAATTATTTTATTGACATAGAACAAAATGTGCAGATCTTAAGTGTGTAATTTGATAATTTTTATTACTATATATCCATATTTCACATATTAAAATCAACATTAATGAAGAATAATTTATATACAATAAAGTGCACCAATTTCAAATGTGTTTAGGTTAACAGTGCGATGAATAACCACCACCACAATAAAGATACAGAACATTTTCATTACCTCAAATAGTTCCCTTATAGAACTTTGCAGTCACTCTCAGCCCCAAAAAAGCATTCAGTCTGCTTTCTGACACTATAATTTTGTCAATCCTAGAATGTCATTTGAATGGAATCATAAAGTACATACTTTTTAATGTCTGGCTTCTTTCATATCTCTATCATAATGTCATACTTATCCTAAGTGTTCTCTATATTATGATTATACTGTAACTGGTGTTGCTTTGGGTTACAATAGAAAAAGCCCATGGCCCACCCAAAGTGGAATTCTAATTGAAGAACTCCATCTTAAAGCTAGAGCCCCATGGGCTACATTCCAGATAGATTAACTACTCAAATGTGAAAAGCAAAACTATAAAATTTAGAAGACAGTGTACAAGAATATCCTTATGACTTCAGTGTAAGAAATGGTTCATTACGTTAAGGAACACTTAAGAAAAGCAAATCCATAAAGGAAACAATTGAGAAAATTGACATTAAGATTAAGAACTTCTATTCATCAAACGAATGCCTTTGTGAAAGCAAAAAGACATACCAGAAGCTGGAAGAAAATATTTGAAAACTAAATAACTGAAAGAGAATTATCTAAAAAGTCCTCCATGAGCCAGTGGGAAAGACTGCTTATGGGCTATTGGCTTGAATAGTCATATCGTAGCAGAAGAAATCTCAGTGGCCAACGAACACATGAAAAGATGCCCAAACATATTAGGAATCAAAATGTAAAAGTTAAAAACCAAAATGAAATACTATTTCCTACCTACTAAATTGATTTAAATTGGATATTTTAAGTTTTGGTGGGGATATGGAGTAAAAGGAACTCTTATTCTCTGCAATAGGAGTATAAATAGGCCCATTCACTTTGAAAAACAATTTGGCATTCTCTAGTAAAGTTGACTCAACAATTATATTTCTTACTAAACACCTTAGTAAAATTCTTAAATTCATGAGGTGTAAAACATGTATAATATCATTCTTGTAATAGAAAAGAATTGGATACAACTGACATCTCTATCAAGAAGAGAATGGGTAAATATATTGTAGTATATTCATTCAGTGGAATGATACACAGAAGTTGTTTCTGCAGTTCACAACAGAGGAATTTCAGGAGCATACCGTTAAAAGGAGAAAGGCACAGAAGAATACATGATTCCATTTATATGAAGTTTAAAATCATGTAAAAATTAATGATACATTGTTTAGTCATTAAAAAAATATAGTAAAACTAAAGAACAACAAGAATAATAAAATTCAGCAGAATTATTCCGAAGGGCAGGCGACTAAAATAGAATCAGGGAGGCACACAGAGAGGATTATAATTGAAATGTAGTGGTACTGCTCCTTTTCTTAAGTTGTTAGTTAATGGTGGTGGTTACATCATTATTCATTATACTTTTTGTATATTTCATAAATACTCTTTGTGTCAACTCAATATTTAATGAAGAAAACTAAAATCTGCCATGTCCAATTGCTTATGTTTAATAGTTATGTGGATATAAAGTGAATATGACATGATTCCTGCTCTCCAAGGACCTATAAAATGACTTGAGACTCTGTGTCTCAAAGTGGGACTCTCATAGTACTTCTTTAAGATTACAGATTTCTCCGCTCAGCCTCACACCTGCTGGAACAGAATATGCATTGTAAATAGCCTAGGGTAATGGGAGTTTGTGGGAAGGGTTAGTTGCAATCAGAGCTGGAGTTGTCCAGTTTAAAGATGGCAGGAAAACTGACGTAAAGACTTTTGAGTCCTGGTATTGCAGACACTTCTCAAGAAGAAATTGCTTCCACAAACCACCAGATAGCCATAATGAGGAAAGGAGTAAAATTATTCTCCCTCAAAGGAAATTATAAGTTTGAGATTATATTTATTATTAATCTGTAGATAATCCATAGAAATACCATCAATAATATTTTTGTTGGTTTTACTTTTTTGTTTACTATAAATTCTGTAGCTGTAACTTCTGGTTCTATGTGATAATCAGCATTTTTGCAATCATATGAGTCAATTTTTATATGAATACACCATATTTTCCAAGATTCAATTCGTTGTATGATTAAAGAATTATTAAGATAATAATGACATGTGCCACTTGGTCAGTGTAGTTGTTCTCTTCTGCAGATTAAAGATTTAGGGAAATACAAATCTCTTAGTCTCTTCCCACAGTCCTGCTGGCATCAGAATAAGTGCTTCATTGTTTCCTTGGCAAGTAAAATGAAACTCAAGGAAGGCTGCCAATTTGAAATTGCAATGTGACATTTGAATACAGAGGTCTACTTTGGTCTGTTGACTGTTTAGTTCTGGATCTCAGTGGGAGAAATAGGGATCACTGGTTCCCTCCTCATATAGAATATATTTATCAGAGATTTAAAGACAATGGCATTTATGTCTTAGTAAGTAGCTATCATTTATTAAGAGGAATTGAATTAGAAATATTGAGTCAGAAAAATATAGTTTATACTCCCAAGAAGCTTGCTATTTTGCTGTGGAAACAATAAATATATATGGTAAAGAATTTAAATCATTTTCCAGGCAATCTGTCAAAAGGCCAGATAACCAAAGTGTAAAAGAATCATCACAACAAAGGACATACAAAAGTAAAAGCATGAATTTGAGATTTGTGGTTTCAATTTTTATTTGCAAGAAGTTGTTTGTTGTTATTGTTTGTTTTCTGTAACTAAGAAGCTGGGCCAATATTAGGTGTGCTCAAGAAATAAAAAGACCAGTTTACCTGCAGAGCTGAGTATATAGAAAGGAATAATGGTTGGAAAGTCTTTGAAAAGGTAAACTGAATAATATTGTAGGGACTTTAAAAATCAGCAGACTTTCTAGACATTTTTTCCATTAAATAATAATCGGGGTAAAGGGAAATAAGGTTTCTGTGCTTCATTTCAGTGGGTAAAATGTCAACACCAGAAGACTTTGATAAGTAAAAAATAAATAAATAAATAAATCGGGAAACAATTCTCTCCAAGGCTCTAACATTTCTGAGGCATTGACTGCCCTTTGTTCTAGACTATCTGTTCAAGTGTTTATATAGATAACAGTCTTGGAAGATACAGGTAGACTTTCCCTCTCGAGCAAGGACAGTAATACTTACTGCCTGTTATGAAAGATGCAGGTTACCAGACATGTCTGGGTGTCTCTACTGACATGCCTGCATGTGCAGGAATCCTCTGGCTCTCTTATCACTCTTTGGAAATTGTGGCTTGAGATACCAACACAAAAATCGTGATACAAAAATCAACTAGTATGAAGACCCATTCTGGGTTAGAAGAAGGTCTTGACCTTGTTCAGACAGCAGTTACTGGGATACATACTGACACTGAGCATGAAAGGAAGGAATTTGTCATTGTCATAGTCAAAAGCCTGGTAAATCCTTAAAACTTTGGCTGGTTCACTGGGGAGATTATGGGACAAGGAACATAATGCTAGTTAAGGAGAAATAGCAACAGTTGAGCTGCCTTTTGACTCAACCCCTCCTGCAGTTTATCATGCCAAATTTAGATTCACTCAGACAGTAAAATGTCGTGAAGCTTTTTGCAGTGGGTCTTGACTGCTATAAGGGAAGATTAGCCCTGTCGGGGAGATTTCTTTCAGATTGACAAACTCCTGTGGGAAACCATGGATGAGTATTTGGGTCCTAACTGGTCTATAATGCTGATAAAAGTAACGCACCAGAGAATGAGACACTATTTTGTTCAAAACAATCTGGATAAATTCTTGCAGTCAGCATTACCACTTGAAAAATGTCCCCATCCCTTATGTTCACACTACACTTATGACTGGACTCCAGATTGAGATGGACTCCATAACAGAGTCCCTGTTGTAGGAGTCAAGGATAAGGCTTCTGAGTCAAAAACTCCCTGAAGCTAAATTGGTTCTATCAGTAATGATGACTCACCCTGCATAGTGCTTTAGGTGGACCACAGACATTGGAAGTTTGGTTAAAACATATTAACCACTGCACTGCTCAAAACTGAAAATGCACTATTACTTATTACATGAAATTGAATGGTCGAATCAATTGAATAATTGAAAATGAATTATTACGGCACCTTATTACAGGCACAGAGCTTCTCTCTGCCTCCGTGCCCCTTGATGTCCCCTCTTACTACCCTAACCTCAGCTGCTTTAGGAGAAAGATGATGAGGGGTCAGGCTAAGATAGATCTCTTTGTCCTCCAGAGAGATCAAATGCTATATGAACCCCTTGAATATACTGGGAAACTTTGGGAGGGGAGGCACTCAAACTTTATGGTTCTGTGGATACTGGCTCACCAGTCAGCATCTCACCTGATCCCATAGTGAGAAAGAATATCCAGATTCAACTGATGTGGTTTGGGCAGAGTCCAAAGCAAGAAGGAAAGCTGAAGAGGCCTTTAAAGGGTGGATGGGGCCCTTTTGGCAGATGCAATGTAAAGCTGTTATGCTTCCACTGCTAAATCTGCAATGGAATTGATTTCTTAATATGCCTGCAGTTTTTTGTGCCATTAGTGACAGTGGAGATTCTCCCACTCAAGGATTGCCACATATAGAAAAGTGATAGTAGGATATGTAGATGACTCTCCCAGTTTTATTCCAGGTGGTGATAGTAGGATATGTAGATGACTCTCCCTGTTTTATTCCAGGTGGTCCAGCAGAAACAATACAGAATCACAGGAAGAGAAGGGTAAATCGCAGTTTATTTAAACACTTAATGGCTGCCAGAATACTCAGGCCATTTCTCAACACAACACTGCATGCCTGATGCAGCAACCAAAAAAAGAGGAGATGGGGTAGCTATTAACCTCCTACTAAGCTCTTATGGAAACTGAAACTGAATGCTTGACCCATGGAGGCCTTGTCACTCTCTGGCCTAATGTTCTCAGTTTGATGTGGGTCAACTTGACCTCACTGATCAATAAGGTTGGAAGGGCCCAACAGACTTTGCTTGTCAAATGGAAATGATAGATTCAAGAAAGCTGTTAGCCTGGCCCAGCAGCATCTTAGATTTACATGAACGAGTAGCAGCTTTTTATTTGGGGGGAACTATCTGCTACTATCCTCCTGAAACAAGGCCTCTAGCTCAATGAGGCCTTTGGTTCATAGAGGTTTCCTTAAATGCCTGGGCTTGTTTCACCAGTGGTTCAGACAAGCTGTCCAATTCCATCTGCTAGGCTTTCCAACCTCAGCACTAGCTATGCAGACCCAAAAGTGAACATGGTCACTTTGCTCATTGGGCAGAATTCAAGGTCATACTTATAACTCTGGCCAGTACTCCCCTTGATGAACCTTGTGATATTTTTACTGACTTTTGAGCTGCTGTCAACATCCTGTTGGTCTGTCACTTGGAAAATTACAGATTAAAGTTTAGGATGGCAAACTATAGAAACAAATTGTGGCAATTGATCAAACTCTTGAGACTTTTCATGAAGCTTAGGGGTAGTCATAAGAGACCTTCATGTATTAAAAGAAACACTGTAATTATCAGATCATGTAGCCCTCAGATGACATTAGAGATCCCTCCGAAGTGAGGCTGTTCTTAGTTAATCGGGGTTGCTTTCCTGGGGGAAAGCTGACTTTTTATTTATATGCAATTATTCTTAGGTTTGGAGTCATTTAATTAGATAAGGTGGTCCAAAATTTGTTCCAAACTTTAGGTGATGTTATCAATGACACCACATGCCTTCTATCCTGGAAGGCATTCAGGTTGACCTCAACTCACTGGCCAGGGTTGGTATGGGTGATAGAATCGCCCTGCACCCTAGATTTCCTCCTGTGGTCCAATGCCTAGTCTGTGCAATCACTGATACCTCCTGCTATACCTGGATTAATACCTTAGACCAAGTGGAAAACTCAATGAAGAAGCTTAAGGAGAAAGCCACCTAGATTTCTAAGGTAGACCCTGATGGTTTATGGGATTTGTTTAGCCAGTAGAGTCTGGAAGCCTGGGGAGTATGGTTGATCTCAGTACTGCAAGTTGGGCTCATTCTGCTGTTTGGAGTTCTTTTAATAGTAGTTTTAATTATATGCTGTGAGACAGACTGAACAGTTTTGGTCCTAGCCAGTCTTGGTCACACTTATCAGTGTAGTCAAGGGAATGTCATACTCATGGAAAAATTCACCAGTTGCCAAGATAGTGTAGAAATGAGGGTGGATATTGTTGGGAGACAATTCCCCCATGGCTCTCTCACTTCTCTGCATGTCTTGTGAGCAGAGGCATGATGGCCTTTGTTTCAGATTATTTTTTCAATGATATTTGTATAGTGAACAACCTTGGAAAATAGAGATAGTATCTCTCTTAAGGGTAGGTGACAGACTTGCTTACCACCTATTATAAAAAATTTGAGTTTCCTAAGCTCAAAATTCTTAACAAAAGAGTTTTATGGTCACAGCTGCTGCTTCATTTTTAGACCATGACAGTATCCTGGATTTGAACTTTGTTTGGAAACCATTTCTTAATTTTAGAATCAAGACTTTCAGAACCATCAAGTCTTGGTTCCTTTCTGTTCAACAGTCCTCTCAATTGATCTCTGTTTGTCATATTTTAGTAGCAGCAGCAGGAAGAAATCAGGCAGCGCCTTCAGCACTTTGTTTGGAAATCTACTTCCCTGGCTCACTCAGTTCAGTAGGGATATTTCCTACATTTTCCTTACAGAAGGTGATAATGTGGCAAAGCTTTCTGCCACTACACAGCAAGGATCCCCCTTCCAGATCTCCACTTACAGTCTTTTCAAGGCAATTTAGGCTGCTTTAACATACTCTTCAAAATTCTTCCAGCCTTCATTCACTGCCTGTTTCCAGACTTCCCTGTTTTTCTGTATTTGTTATGACAGTACCCCCTTTCTATTGCTCTATAACATTACCACCAAAACTCAGCAACTTAAAATAAGAAGTATTCACACATTACAGTATCTGTGGGTCGATTTACTTGGATACCTCTGACTCAAGATCTCTTGCAAGGCCAAAAATAAGGTTTCAGCCAGAACTGCAGTCATATACATGCTCAACTGGAGGAAGATCTGCTTCCAAGCTCACTCACAGTTGTTGGCAGAATGCAGGAGATCTACTTCCAAGCTCCCTCATGTGCCTTTTGGCAAGCCTCAGGTCCTTGCTGGCTGTTGGCCAGAAACATCAGTTCCTTGTGATGTGCGCCTCTCCATGGGGCCACATACAACATGGTGGCTTGTTTTTCAAGAGCAGGAAGACAAAAGAGACGCCAGTCACAGTTTTTTGTAAACTAATCTTAGAAGTGACACCCCATCACTTTTGCTGTATTGTGCTTGTTAGAAGTGAGTCTGTAGGGACTTCTCTGGTGGCGCAGTGGTTAAGAATCTGCCTGCCAATGCAGGGGACACGGGTTCAAGCCCTGGTCTGGGAAGATTCCACATGCCGTGGAGCAACCAAGCCCATGCGCCACAACTACTGAGCCTGCGCTCTACAGCCCACGAGCCACAACTGTTGAGCCCGTGTGCCACAGCTGCTGAAGCCCGTGTGCCACAACTACTGAAGCCCGTGCGCCTAGAGCCTGTGCTCCGCAACAAGAGAACCCACCACAATGAGAAGACCGCGCACCGCAACGAAGAGTAGTCCCAGCTCGCCGCAACTAGAGAAAGCCCGCACACAGCATCGAAGACCCAACACAGCGAAAAATAAAAAAAAAATAATTTTTTTTAAAAAAAGAAGTGAGTCTGTAGATCCAGTCCACATTCAAGGGAAAGGATTATACAAGAGCATGATTGCCCAGGAAGAAGGGATCATTAGGGGTCATTTTAGAGCCTGCCTACCAGAGTGGTAAAGAGAGAGTCCCTGCTTTTGAGGAGTATACTTTTGAAAAGGAAGGGAGAAAAAAACTAAAAAAAAAACTTTAAAACTCTGTGATATCTAATTCTGATTTTTGAATGGTCTACCACAATTGCTGTAGCAATTTTAAGAAGGGAAAAATGAGTTTGAATTGTTACAGAAGATTTTATAGGCAAATCTGGTCAGAATTTTAGGAAGAAGAATTTGCTAGCAGTATTATCAGTGACCTGAGGAGCTGAGCATCTGAAGGCAGGGAACACAAGCGGCCTTATGAGTAATCAAGATAGAGATTTCAGATGTTTCTTGATTTGGCGACTAGACAGTAAGAATGGAGTGAAATGTCAGAAAACATTCTGAGAACAAAGACTGACAAGAAAATTTTGAATGACTTGATAAACGAGAGAAATGAATATATATCTTGGGCCATCATGTTGGATGTTTTACATATTTTATTTCTTTGAGTCCTCTCAATACCTATGAGATTGGTATCTTTTGAACCATTTTATAGAAGAGGAGATCACGGAAGATACAAGCTAAATGACTTGCCCACTATCATACAGCTGTGACATTGTTTTTTCTCTTTTGGGGCCCTGGTCTCTCCAGACCCCAAGCCATGCTCTTTTTTTTGTTGTACCGTTCTGTGGCATTGTCCTGGAGAAACGAGGGACAGTGAAAATAATCGTAGTCATAAAGTCATCTTGTCATTTAGCATATTCTAGGCACTGTGATCAATACTTTGAATATATCACTACTAGAAATTCTCCCAACCACCTTATGAAGAAGGTGCTGTTATTCCCAGTGATGTGGAAAGAGACTAAGTAGCGCAACACTACAAAATCAGGACACACAGAAGTCAACTGACAGAAAATGGAAAGAGAGATGCCTTTGCAGAGAAGGGGATGCTTTTGCTGAAAGCCATCTGGATGGTTGGCACAGACTTAGGAATTTTAAACATTAAAGTGTTAGTTTGAGGTCTTTCTCCTCCAGAGAAAAAGCAACTCTCTTCTATTCTCCCACAGAACTGAGTCTGAAAATATATATAACCAAATTCAATTCCAGTAAACAAATTCCAACAAAAACTGCGTAATTAAGGCTATTTTTATGATTAGCACCATTTAGTTTCCCTGAATTTACCAGAACAAACATTGCTGCAGCAAAAATTACTGCTAATGGTTGAACCTAACAGCAAGAGAAAATCCCCAAAAGGGTCATTTAGGCCCCAGCTGCAGCTGTGCTTCACTGTATTTCTTACTTGAAAGCTGAGAACTAACAGGAAAATCAGGCTCTGCTGTGCTGTGCAGATGTGGCTAAAACTGTATTAATTCACTCAGCAAACATTTGTTCAGTGCCTACTGTATGCCAAGCAGTGTGCTAGCCACACTGGGATCACAGGGATAGATTATGCCTGGCATTCTCAGGGAACCTACAGTTGAAAGAAGTAGTTGGGAGGAGGCAGATATAAAAACAGCCAAGCTTCCTGAGTGACAGAAGGCATGCCATGGAAACATAAAGGAGTGGGTTAGAAGAGTCTTATGCCAGCAGCGTCACGGGATGTGCTAAGTAGATGGATATTCATCTTGGACCGCCGGGGCAGGAGGAGAGTCGATCAGTGAGGAGAACAGAGGCCTGTGGGTAGAAGCTGGTACCTACTCCAAAACTGGGAATCCAAGAAGAGGAGCAGGTTTAGGGAAAGGAAAAGTTTTACTTCAGAAATGACCAGTTTGCTTTTAAAAGATTCATGTGGCAAGGTCTTCTAGGACATTATATTTATGAGACTAAAAGTTAGCAGATGTCTGGTTACAAGATCTGATGAAGCCTTTAGCCTGTTGCTATTGTAGTATAAGTACTGCAGCAGCAGCAGCAGTGATCACTTATTGTGAGCATTGCCATGTGCCTGACCTTGTGTTGAACACTCTACAGGTACCACCTAAACTTAATGTCATGACAAGCTTGTTATACTAAGGAACTATTTTTATCCTCGCTTTATAGACGAGGAAATTGAAACTTAGATCTGAAAACTGACTTTACCAATATCAAGAGCCGGGATTTGAACCCAGGCCTAAGTGACTTCAAAACCAAGATTCTTTAATTGGTCACCACTTAACTCACCACTATAACAGATACTGTCTGTTCCTTCTGTAAAACCTACACTGAGATCTACAGCCCTCCTGAGTATTCAAGGCTCTAATATGTCTACATGCTTCTGGTCCCACCAGAACCACCAGAAGAGGCAGAACCTGTCAGTTGTACTTAACATTGTAATTATGTATTTTAATAAAATATTAAATCCTCCAATAGCATATGAGTATAAAGGAAGTTGTGTCCATGAAAGCAGATACAATGCTTTGCAAAGATTCAGTGAAGACTGGTAGCTCAAGAAAATTAGATGTGAGAAGGAAATGTAAAAGAGAAAAACCATAAAAATCTAGAGGGCCTTAGCACTCATTTTGCCCTGCAAGAATCTTTTTCATCCATTTTAAGACACTGCATTAATTCTATAGATTATATGCTCTGGTTCTGGTTTATATAAGAAGGTGTGCATGAAACATCAGTCAGCATGCCCGTGAGCCAAACCTTTTGAAGGGGACTTCTATGCGCTTGCCCAGGGTGAGCATATTATGAGAGAAAAGAAGAGGACAGGAACTTTGGAGCTCATTGCAGGCAGGTGCAAGTCTTCAAAGTGAACTGAATGATCATGTTCAAAGATGTGGAGGGTGAATTTCAACACAATAGGATTATGCACCAGGGTTTTTGGTTGGAGAAAAATGAAAGGAATGTATTTCCATCTTTTTTTCTACAAAGCTATAGTTCTGTAGACTGTAAGCAGGATAGCATAGAAGAAGGAGCATGGGCTTTGGAATATGTTAGATGTGTAGCTTCAGCAACATAACTAATTGACCTTGGGTAAAGTCTCTGAACCTCAGTTTCCTCAAGTTAACATGGTATAGTAATACCTATATCAGTTAGTTTTTTAAGGAATGTACAGTGGTGGGCACATAGTAAGTTACAAAACAATCACTATTCTTTTTTTTGACCCTTTTTGGGAAGCCATTAAAAAGTATAAGATGTTAATCAAGAAGGTAGACAAGAAGATGAAAAGGCAAGAACTATTCTTGCCTCATTTAAAGTGGATTTGCAGGTTGGGACAAAGAACTTTCAAGAGTCTCTGTTTACTTGAAAGATGCTGAATCTTTTCAGAATGAAGAGATACAGAGAAGGACCTGGATACCACTGGAAATACTTAGTTGTAGCAACTTTTGGGGGGTACAGCATTGTCCATCTTCCTCTGTAGATGTCAGATTCAGTCCAATTTAATTTTGAGGTTTATGAAATTCTGCTAACCTATCATTCCATGTAATTTATTTTATTTGCAGACTACCATAAAAATAATGTCCATTTTCCACAAAGATAAAAGAATCAGAAGAACACATATTCTAAGTCTACCAAGTGTAACTTTTTAACCTCCAGGTGTTTATGAGGTTCTGTAGTAAATGCACCCTTTATTCTAAAGCCTATTTAGGATGGGAGTGGTAAATGATCTGCGAGAGAGAATGGCAATGTAATATTTTTAAACACCCTATCCAGAGTCTCTAGTAAGTAATAAGTAGAATCAAGACAGTAAAATATACATCTTGTCCTCAGGATGCTTATGAGACTACTTAGAAACAGAAAACATTAGTAAATGGAAAGATGAAATGAAAGATAAAAAATTTTAGCAGAATTGCAGATGATTTGGGTATTGAGGAGAGAGACCGGTAGAGTAGAAAAAAAATAAAAGAATCAAAAGAATTATTAATAACTTACATTTATGGAGATAATTTTGATGACTCAAATGGGTAACAAAGCCAGAATTATACTTAGAGGTAAGAATTGTATATATTGTACAAACCCTTATCCTGTTATTCACTAAAAGGAGCATTAAAAAAATAAATGTGATAGAATGCTGCCTTCTCATCCAATGACTTTGCAGTGCATTTTCTTGATATTATTGAAAACTTCCTTAGCAGGTTATAGATATTACCAAGTAAATGCAATTGGCGTTCTTGGATTTATTCTTTTAAAAATGTTTGTTAAGATCCTGTTATAGGTTAGGCCCCCTCCTAGGCACATGCTTATGTTCATTCCCTTAGATATGGTGAAGAAGTATCTATTTTCAAGCTGGCAAAGGGAAATCAAATTGTTCATTTCAACTCTTATGTTTAAAATGTGCTGCATTGTCATCAGACTTTAAATTTAACTTAAGATTTTATTGAGTCATTCATGATAGTCATCAAATTGATTTGATATAGAAGTGAATTTTATGTACCTGGCTTACGCCTTCATAATAAACACCCGGCTTTGCTGCTAGTTGTAACTATAGGGTCAAAAATAAGCACAGAGTTTTATATCTCTAAATCAAAACTTTCATCAGGTTATCTTGAGATTGTGCACTTTGCCAGCCTTGCTACATTTCTATTAATTAACATCACTGGGATTCATAAAGTACCTATTAGTTCTAAAAATATGTATAAATAGGAGATAAATTAATTTACAGAATATCACAAAAAAAAATACCAAGTCTGGAATTAGAGTCCTTTTAAGGTTTATAGGAACTAATCATACCACGAATGGAAGCTATCTGGAACCAACCAGCCCCACTGTTCAGCTACCTTGCCCTGCCAGTGCCAAAGACACTTAGAATGGTATTTACAGTTTAGACATTTTCAGACTGGTTTCTCTCTTTCTTTCTTTGTTTTTTTATTATTTTATTTTATTTTTTTAACATCTTTATTGGAGTATAATTGCTTTACAATGGTGTGTTAGTTTCTGCTTTATAACAAAGTGAATCAGCTATACATGTACATATATCCCCATATCTCTTCCCTCTTGCATCTCCCTCCCTCCCACCCTCCCTATCCCACCCCTCTAGGTGGTCACAAAGCACCGAGCTGATCTCCCTGTGCTATGCGGCTGCTTCCCACTAGCTATCTATTTTACATTTGGTAGTATGTATAAGTCCATGCTACTCTCTCACTTCGTCCCAGCTTACCCTTCCCCCTCCCCGTGTCCTCAAGTCCATTCTCTAGTAGGTCTGCGTCTTTATTCCCGTCCTGCCCCTCCTACTGAACGCTGGCAGAAGACCTCAGACCTTTCTTTCTTTCTTTTTTTAAAAATTTTATTTATTTTTGGCTGCATTGGGTCTAGTTGCAGCACGTGGGCTCAGTAGTTGCAGCACGTGGGCCCTAGAGCGCGCGGGCTTCAGTAGTTGTGGCACATGGGCTCAGTAGTTGTGGCTCAGAGGCTCTAGAGCGCAGGCTCAGTAGTTGTGGCACACGGGCTTAGTTGCTCCGCGGCATGTGGGATCTTCCTGGACCAGGGATCGAACCCGTGTCCCCTGCACTGGCAGGCAGATTCTCAACCACTGCGCCACCAGGGAATTCCCTTCAGATTGGTTTCTAAAGACCCCTAGGTTTCCAGGTGCTGATGAGCCATATAGTATAAAGATGGAGGCCAGGACTTCCCTGGTGGCGTAGTGGTTGAGAATCTGCCTGCCAATGCAGGGGACACGGGTTCAAGCCCTGGTACGGGAAGATCCCACATGCTGCGGAGCAGCTAAGCCCGTGTGCCACAACTACTGAGCCTGCGCTCTAGAGCCTCTGAGCCACAACTACTGAGCCCATGTGCCACAACTACTGAAGCCCACATGCCTAGAGCCCGTGCTCCACAACAAGAGAAGCCGCCGCAATGAGAAGCCTGCGCACCGCAACAAAGAGTAGTCCCCACTCACCACAACTAGAGAAAGCCCGCACGCAGCAACAAAGACCCAACACAGCCAAAAATAAAAAAAATTAAAAAAAAAAAAGATGGAGGCCATCCACCTCTTTCCCTTTCAGTCAAAGCATTGCTGATTATATTTGGGCTGTGCGGGGGAAGGGGAGTTCTAACTAACATGTAACCAGTTTGGAAAATCACTGCTCTGTATGAAATATCCTGACCTTACTTCTATACACAAATGCCACCAAAGTCAGAGTCTTCATGATAATAGTCTCTGTATGTGGAAAAAGAGTCTGAGGATGCTGAGGCATCCTTTGTTTGTTCATCGTGGTCAATGCCTGCCAGATTCCTTAATAGAAATTGTATCTACTTCTGGACACCACAATTTAAGAGAAATACCGAGAGCTTGGAGAGAAGTCGGAGTACAGGCGCAAAGACAATTACAGAGAATGAGAGCTACGAGGAAACTAGAATTATTTACTTTGAAAGAGAGAAGTCAGAACGGCAATTCATTAATGGTCTTCCAGAAATTAGGAATTATTACGTTGAGGTTAAGGATTGGCTTTCCTTCATTTGCAAACATAGTCAAGTAAATACCGTTTCAGGTTTAGGAAGAAGAGTATAGTGTAGAACCAAAAGAAAAAATAACAGTCAGATGCTAAGCCTCTTTAATCAAAGGAATAGATCACTCAGTACACTATGAAATTTTTTTTTAAAGGCAATATGAATCCCTAGCTGTTTTATGTATTAAATGTAATACTACCTGAAGGAACAGGGGTGAATTAAATGAACTTTGTTTTTCAACACTGTGACTCAGTGATTTATCTTTAAATTATATCAGAAGGTATAGATTTCAAACAGTTATTTTGAATTAGAGTCTCATAGCCTGATGCTGCCAGGAGAGGAGCTACTTTCTAATAATGTTAAGGAACTTAGTGGTGAGGAGGAATATTTATTCGAAGGGTCATGAACTCATATACCTACAGGGGCCCGTGGGTATCACGAAGGAGTGATGCTAACAGCTTAGAATAATGAATTATGGAAGTTATGGTGTATTAGAAAGTGTACCTGTGTAAAGGGACAACGACTGCTGACTCTGGCCAGTGGTTATCATGTCGTAATGTGCCTATATTGCCAGATCTTTGGCTTTCTCAAGGAACACTGGAAATCTAGAATCTTAGGTGAAAGTTTTTAACATTGCCAAAATGCTGAGATTTATTCAAGTAGTACTGTATAGGCAAAGCAATACACCTGTGTGGGCTGTAAGTTAGAAACCTTTGGTTAATCCTTTAGGTCACTAATTAACCACCACGTTAGTTAAACAAACAAATGAAACAGAGCTGATTGAACTCTAAAACTTAGGAGAATCAATCTACTAAACATTTGTAAGGCTTAATTAAGGTCCTTTCCAACTTGATGAATCTTTTGGTCTCCCCTTCCTTCTTCCCTGCTGTCAATATTGGGTGACTTATTCATTACAGGTGGTGGGAATTTAAAGGAATTACTTATTTCCCTTAGCAACATAATTTTATTTAGTAAAAACATCAAACACTTTGATTTAAAATAAAGATTTTGTTGCTTTACTAAAGATACTGCTGATGCTATTAGATGTTTAGAAATGCACTTATAAATGGCATAGACATGTCACTTTGGATCTTTGAACTAACATTTGTTTGTAACATTGGCTGAATGAGGCATGCTTGACTCAAAAGCCTACTTACACTTTTACCATTTGGTGACATATTTTATTTCTCTTTTATAAAATATTTTGAAATAACCCACCTCCACATGGGTAAGGACAGCTGGATTTCTGAAATCCCCTTCCTTTCAGACAGGAGAATATGCCACAGATGAAGAGGAGGATGAGGTAGGACCTGTTCTTCCTGGCAGTGACATCGCCATTGAAGTCTTCGAGCTGCCTGAGAATGAGGACATGTTTTCCCCATCAGACCTGGACACAAGCAAGCTCAGTCACAAGTTCAAAGAGGTAAGTTGCTGATCTGCAAAATATTTTTCTATAGCTGTCCATTTCATTATTAAGTATATATATTTGTTTGAAAAGTGTATTAAGAATAATCAGTTTTCTAAAGAAAGCCTTTCAGTAACAGATTGTCCTGAATCTCATTGAATTTCAAGGCAAAAGTTAAGTAGATCTCATTCCACAATCATTAATTTAAATGCTTGTTATTTGTCATAGTGACAGTTTTTAACTTGTCTGCTCCATAGTTTCAAGCTATAGCTTAAATTTGCAGTTTTCGTGTCAAGGTTATATTTGTAAAGCTTTATGAAAGTTTTGGGACCTGGCTTTCCTCGAAGGCAGTGATTTCTAAAAAGGGTTTTTTTTTTCTTTTCCTAAAATAGACAAGGTTCCAACAGGGATCAGATGATATTCCCAAGTGGTTTAATTGAAGAAAGTTTAGCGAATGAACTTTGAGTAGAGTTAACAGAACTACCAAGGGATGGTGCAGTGCAGAGGGACCGGCCACAGGGGAAGTTGTTACCATCTTTTGGCTTAATGGGTAAAGAGGGAAAGAGATTACCTTTTTTTGAAGGAGGGCCATTCAACATCTGCAGCTTTGTAAGATGCAACCACTGCTAAAAACTACATCCTGGGGGTAAGGTATATACCAAGACCCTTCTGTCCGCTTGTTGATGCCTCCCATCAGCCTAACCCAGGCAGGGGAGCCTGGGAGATTCAGTCTCGAAATCTGAAGAGATTAGCCTCCTGAGGCAGGAGCTGTCAGAAAAGGGCCAGGAATGGATCCTGAGGGGGCGAATGCAGATAACCACAAAAACTCTTCTTCCAAATTAACTTCTCAGAACCCCAACTTGTAAAACAGAAACAGTGATGAAAGGGTCCACAAGCATTTTATTCTTCACTGCTTTGTGGAACATCCTCCGTTGTTGGAGACAAGTATGTCATTATTTACAGCGTCCCCACAATAACCCTGAAGCACTGAGACTTGAAAACAATTGTTTTGTGGTTGCGAGTCTCTTAGGGACTTGACCACTTGGAAAATATATTCTCCTATTCATGAAAAACAAGGAATATAATTGTAGATTTATAATTTATAATAATTTCTAATTTTGATATATTATAAACAGGTCAATTTTATATGTTCTCATGTTTTACCTAATACACCTAGTACATTGACTTACCTTTTTAATTCCCTATGACAAATTTATAGTTGTGAGACCAGTGTCAAAGTGAATGTACTTTTCAAATGTAAGTTTTTATTAAATAAAACAACTTATGTTCATTATAGAGTTTTAGAAAATACAGATTTGTATAAATGCCAAAAACTCATTCCTAATCCCAGTATTGTGGTATTTGGGATTGTAGGATGTATACTGTTTTAAATTCCTGCTCTTGATACTTAAAAGTGTACTATTAGGGTTTTCCCATGTCGTCAAATATTTTTCCATAAATGATGCTTATTTACTGTTTTCATCTTATGGATCTTATATAATTTACTTAATTCTTTGTTTTGGAACATATCCTTTGTTTCCAGGTCTTTTTAAATTATTAAAAGTAATGTTGCAATAAATTATCCTTAGGATAATTTCTTACAGTGGAATTATTAGATCAAAGAATATGACTATTTTGGGGGCTTGTACTTAATGCCAAGTTGCCACCAGAATGGCTTTTCTTGGTAATATAGAAATTTATTTATGTCACCCAGTGGTTTCGAGTGCCCATTTCTCTTCCACATATTGGTATTACTCAGGTTGAACCATTTCCATTTATATAGTTCACAGAGTCCTTGAGGCAAAATACATAGGTTTTTCAGATGATTTATGACTATTCCTAGTTCTAAATCAGATACCAACGTCTCAGTGACAATGAAGTACACTATTATATAATGATTAGAATTCTCTTATAGTAGAAGTAGCAATGCCTATCTTAGGACCATTTCTTATAAAGTCTTTCTAGATTAACTGATATCTTCAAACCAAAAAAAAATGCAGAAAAAGAAAGTTCTTCTGCAGGAAGTGACTGAGTGGGAGGAAGTGGTATAATCTGTTTCTCTTCGGCTCTGATTTGGCCCAATAATACATATTATCTGAAGAGTAGATGAACTGTTTGTTCTTTAAGAAATCTTCCTTGAGAAAAGACAGTCTCTTCAATAACTGTTGCTGGGAAAACTGGACAGCTACATGTAAAAGAATGAAATTAGAACACTCCCTAACACCGTACACAAAAATAAACTCAAAATGGATTGAAGAACTAAATGTAAGACCGGACACTATAAAACTCTTAGATGAAAACATAGGAAGAACACTCTTTGACATAAATCACAGCAAGATCCTTTTTGACCCACCTCCTAGAGTAGTGGAAATAAAAACAAAAATAAACAAATGGGACCTAATGAAACTTAAAAGCTTTTGCACAGCAAAGGAAACTATAAACAAGACGAAAAGACAACCCTCAGAATGGGAGAAAATATTTGCAAACGAATCAACGGGCAAAGGATTAATCTCCAAAATGTATAAACAGCTTATACAGCTCAATAACAAGAAAACAAACAACCCAATCAAAAAATGGGCAGAAGACCTAAATAGACATTTCTCCAAGGAAGACATACAGATGGCCAAGAAGCACATGAAAAGCTGCTCAACATCACTACTTATTAGAGAAATGCAAATCAAAACTACAATGAGGTATCACCTCACGCCAGTTAGAATGGACATCATCAGAAAATCTACAAACAACAAATGCTGGAGACGGTGTGGAGAAAAGGGAACCCTCTTGCACTGTTGGTGGGGATGTATATTGATACAGCCACTATGAAGAACAGTATGGAGGTTCCTTAAAAAACTAAAAATAGAATTACCATATGACCCAGCAATCCCACTACTGGGCATATAGCCAGAGAAAACCATAATTTAAAAAGACACATGCACCCCAGTGTTCATCACAGCACTATTTACAATAGCCAGGTCATGGAAGCAACCTAAATGCCCATCGACAGACAAATGGATAAAGAAGATGTGGTACATATGTACAATGGAATATTACTCAGCCATAAAAAGGAATGGAATTGGGTCATTTGTAGAGACGTGGATGGACCTAGAGACTGTCATACAGAGTGAAGTAAGTCAGAAAAAGAAAAACAAATATCGTATATTAATGCATATATGTGGAATCTAGAAAAATGGTACAGATGAATCGGTTTTCAAGGCAGAAATAGAGACACAGATGTAGAGAACAAATGTATGGACACCAAGGGGGAAAAGGGGGGGTGGTGGTGGGATGAACTGGGAGATTGGGATTGACATATATACACTAATATGTATAAAATGGATAACTAATAAGAACCTGCTGTATTAAAAAAAAAAAAAAAAAGACCCTAGGACCTTCTAGGAAATCTAAGAGGACTCAGTCATATTCAGTAGATGCCCCTGCCTTGCTTATATTCCTGATTTTACTGATTGTAGCTTGTATTGTTTTCCTCATCTCATTCTTGCTACACTTTGGGACATCCTCACATATTTTGCGCTAATTAATATAACACTCTCAATTTAGTCTGTCTCTTTGTTATTGTCCACTCACCTTCCCATCTTCTGACACACATCTAATGAAAGAAATAGAGGAATAAAAAGCTGTGATCATTCACAAATGTCCTTGATAGTTGCCCATGGAATTCCAAGGGTCTTCTGAAGTATTTTTGTTTGTTTGTTTTGTGTTTGTAGTTGCAGTTGTGGTCGATGCTGCTGTGATTTTGGTGAGCCTCTGATAAATCTGTTCAAATAAATTCTTGTTCCAATCAAAAAAAAAAAAAGAAAAGAATAATACCATGTGGTTTCACTTATATGTGGAATCTTAAAAAAAAAAAAAATCTTCCTTGAATATTGTAACTCTCAATCCAACTTTGAGGCAGTGAGGACAAGGTTGTGTACCCTGGCAAAAGCATATTATATAGCTCTTCCATGTTGCCAGGTAAGTATGACCCCTACTCTTTGTTAGATAATTGAGCTGGAAATAGGGTACACATTTTTTTAATGGAAGCTAAAGAGCCTAAAAAGCAGAAATAGTATGTGGAAGGTTATAGCCTCCATTTTCTGAATTGAGCCAAGGACTCAGTGCTCCATAAATATTGTTTGAAGTTGACTCCATAGTGCAGACAGCTGCGTGATCTGGACCAGGGGTTGGCAAACTATGGCCTATTGGCCAAATTGGGCCTGCTGCCTTTTTTTGTAAATAAAGCTTTATTCAAACACAGCCATGGATATGCATTTATTTATTGTTTGTGGTTGCTTTTATTCTACAACAGTAAAGCTGAGTAGTTGTACAGAGACCATATGGCCTCCAAATCCTAAATTCTTTGCTGTTTGGACTTTTACAGAAAATGGCTGCTGACGTTGGTGTAGGCTGCTCCATGATCTGGACCCATCCGATATAGCATGGCTGATTTAGTTTTAGCCAGAGTAACCAAATCTGTAGTATTAATTTTGGCTTTTAAGAATTGGAGGTTTGTCACCACCTCTAGAACAGACAAATACTACATCATTTCACTTCTAATCCTTTTATTCTCTTTTGTTTTATATTTAACATATATATTTATTTCTTCGGGAGATTGCTACTCAGTATTAACTGTGTGGCCCTCTGTCACAGGATTTGTATCTTGTACACTGCCACTACCACAGTTTGAAATTTCTTTATGTGATTAACATACACGCCCAAATACTGTACAGTGTTAGATATTTTTCACAAGATTATACACAAAACCTGGGGTGGAGGTGGAGAGTCATTTTGTGTTGGAGTCTGTAGAAAGTCTCATATTACAGAGAGTTCTCTTAATTACATTATTTCAAGCAAAAGTGTATGTTACACTGTTTGGGCAAAGCAAATTAGACTAACATTCTCTCAGTCATTCCTACTTTTTGCCCATTATGTATCTTGCTACTAGACTCTAAGCTCCTCTGTTTTTGCTGAATACTGCACCCACAGTCTTTGCACGGTTCTTGGCATACAATTAGTGGTTAAATATTTGGTGAATGAATGGTATCAAGCATATACTAGAATTTGTTGTATAAACAAGACAGCTCCCTAATTTAATTTTCCCAAATAGCTGACAAGGGGGCTAGCACTTTTATTAAATGCTCATTTACCCATTTCCTTCTGGTTGGAGGCCCAGCGTTATTATCTACAGTATTTGTGCCTTTACACTCTGGACTGCTTTTGGTCTTCATATTGTGTTCCACTTTCTCATTAATTTTTGGTGCCGTACTGTTAGAATATATATAAAACATTGATGGAATAAATCAGATCCATCTAACTCTTTTCTTCAGAAATTCCGTTACTTTTCAACTTATTCAAGAAAACACTTGAATCACTTTATTAACTCCCTTGAAAAAACTTCCTTGCATTTTCTTACTGTAATTACATTAAGATAGTAAATTAACTTGCAGAAAACTGGCATTTTTATCACATTGACTCTTTTAATCCAAGTTTATGGAATGTATCTGTTTAATTCAAGCCTTTTTTTCTGACCCTCTCTCAAATTTTATAGTCCCCTCTATTATATAAACGTCACCTAAGAAAATCTTAACTAGAGTGGATTAATCAAAAGCTGCCACAAAGGTTATATTAGCTCCAATATAAGTTAAGAAGTCTTCTCTGTTTTTCTATTTTCAGAAATGACTTTTATAAGGGACACTTAATGACTTGCATAAGATCGCAATTTCTGTTCCCTGAAAGTTTGTTATTACTCAGCTGTAAAACCATCTGTGCCTTTGTGGAGGAAGACTTGAAATACTTTTTTATAATAGCTATTAGTCTTTTCAAGTTTTCAAGTTTTTCTTGGGCCAATTTTGGTATTTTGTATTTCTCAAGAAATTCATATATTTCCTCTAGGCATTCATATTTATTAACTTATATTTTTATAATATAGCTTTAAAATACTGAAATCTTTAGTATCTATAACTAGTTACTTTTTTTATTCTTTTCTTTATTTGAGTACTTTCAATTTTTTCTCAGTGTTTTTTTCTAGAATTTATCTGTCATGTTAGCTTTACATTTCTTTTTAAATTAAAAAATACTTATTATTTCCTACCAATATCTTTATTATTCCTCCTTTTTTATTTTTTGGCATTAATCAGTTGCACTTGGTACATTTACTTTTGATAACCCTTACAGTCTGATAAGTGTATTTAAAGCTATAATTTTTTTCTGAATATTGCTTTAGCTACATGTCACAATTTTTTTTTACATTTAGAATGCCACTGCCATTTAGACGTAATTTCTTTTGCAATTTCCTCTTTAACACAAGAATTATGTAGTGGCATATTTTACTTTCCACACATATCAACTTTATTTTGCTATCCTTTTGTTATTGGGTTCTAATTTTATCACACTATTTAGAAAACATATTCCATATGGTAGCTATTTAGAATTTTCAAGACATCTTTTATAACTTAATTCATAAATAGTTGTATTTAAATATTCCTCATGTATGCAAAAAGCACACATATTCTGTGCTTGGGTATGAAATTTATATAAGTTAAATTTATATGGATATGATTAATAATACAAACACACACGTCTTCTCTGCAGTGTGGCTTAGATTTTGTTGGCTTGATGTACTAATTCTGAAAAGCATATGTTAAAATTACCAGCTACAGTTGTTTCTTTCTTCCTATAATTCTAGCAGTTGTAGTTTTACACATTTTAAGTCTTTGTTGTTAGCTGCCTATATGTGCAGGATTACTACAGCTTTTCGATTTATTGTAACATCTCCCTTGTTTCTAATGATGCATTTTACTCCAAATTCTATTTTGTCTGGTAGTAAAAATTCAACACTGGCTTTCTTTTGCTTCATATCTGCTTCACAGTATCTATTTCTTCCATCTCTTTGTTTTCAGCCATTCTGTATCCTTTTGCACAATTGTGTTTCCTTCAGTCAACCTATTCCTAAATCTTACTTTTATACTACTCTAGGAGTCTTTGTCAGTTAATTGGTGAGTTTACCCCATTTATATTTACTTTAATCATTTTAATATTAGAACTTACATCTACCACCTTATTTCATATATTACAGTTTCCATGCTTCTTGTTTTGTTTTGATCTTTTTACCTACTTGCCATTAGATACATCAAATTTTCATCTGCTGCTTAAAAGTTATACATTTTTATTCTATTCTTCTAGAGATTACCCTTGAGTAACTTTGACTCAGTCTTAGGATATTTTCTCCCAGCAATATAGAAAGCAGATCAGCAGCTATGTCTTTACCACTTAACAAAATGATAGCCATAGCATATGCTTATCTACCTCTCCTCTCCTCTAATTCTAATTATCGTGACACAGGAATGGTAATTAACTGGGTTTAATACTTTGATTCACAACCTTTTCCCCTGTAAATGTTGTAGGGCAAGCTTCATTGTTTTGAACTAGCATTGCATACTGTAAAGGAAAAGTCTAATGACAACAGATATTTGGATGCTTGTATTACTTTAACCTTGTACTTTAAATTTTTTATCACAATTTCTTTTTTTTTTAAACAACTTTATTGGAGTATAATTGCTTTACAATGTTCTGTTAGTTTCTGCTGTATAACAAAGTGAGTCAGCTATATGTATACGTATATCCCCATATCCCCTCCCTCTTGTGTCTCCCTCCCACCCTCCCTATCCCACCCCTCTAGGTGGTCACAAGGCACCGAGCTGATCTCCCTTTGCTATGCGGCTGCTTCCCACTAGCTATCTATTTTACATTTGGTAGTGTATGTATGTCCATGCCACTCTATCACTTCGTCCCAGCTTACCCTTCCTGCTCCCCGTGTCCTCAATCTGTTCTCTACATCTGCATCTGTATTCCTGTCCTGCCCCTAGGTTCTTCAGAACCTTTGTTTTTTCTTTTAGATTCCATATATATGTGTTAGCATATGGTATTTGTTTTTCTCTTTCTGACTTACTTCACTCTGTATGACAGACTCTAGGTCCATCCATGTCACTACAAATAACTCAATTTCGTTTCTTTTTATGACTGAGTAATATTCCACTGTATATATGTGCCACATCTTCTTTACAGTTTCTTGAAGTAGGCCTCCTTTCATTCATTTTTTCTTCCAATCTGCTTTCCTTGTTTTATGTTTGTGTTTATGTTTTCATTTTAGTCTATGAATATTTTCTTCATTTTTAAATTTTTTTCAGTTTCTGTTTCTTTTCTAGAAACCGTGTCTTCAGTATTATCTTTTTTATGTTTCTTTTCTGTTTTTTTCCATTTCTGAGATTGTTCTCAAATGTGTCCTCTCATGTCAATGATTCAGTTTTCTGTAGCATTAAATATGCTTTTAACTTCAAGTTCAGGTATGCTCTTTAGCACCTCTAAAATGACTTAATTCTCTTAATTACATTTTCAGTTTCCTTACTCTCCACTCATTCCTCATGCTTCTTCGCTTTCTCTTCGTCCTGGTGTTCCATAGAGTTACTTTAAAATGTCTTTTTATTTATGGGATACATAATTTTCACAGGTTTACTTATTTGAATTTTCAAGTTGATACTCTCTTTTCCTTGATCTGAAGTAATAGGCTCAGTTTTGCCTTTTTCTCATTTATTTCTCTTGAAATGAGGCAAAAACCTTTTTTTTGTATTCAAGCAGCAATTATCCACTTTTAAAAATTACAAATCCCATTTCTAGACCTACATCAGGAGGACATATCTATGTGCCTAGTTTCCAGCCTGGTTGCTATTTTCTGGCAACCTATCATCTAAAGCAGTTCTCTGTACTAAGGTGGGATATCCAAATCTCGCCACTCAGTTCTTGAAGTTAAAGGGAAAAAAAAGTTATTCCTTGCTATCAAAGCACTTACTGTGACTGCCCCTGTCTGTATCGCTGCACTTTGGGGTCTGCAGGTGAAAGTAGGCAATGTGCCACTATCAGCCACCCTTCCTGCATTCTTTTCCTCATCTAGCAGTTGCTTTCTGAATGAATATGGAAGGTGGAGAGTTAGAGAACCTGGTTTGAGGACAGCTCCTGGGAAGGACTGTAGAGGTTGCCCATCTTCCTCACTGGATAGACTTGGTATCTCAAGCAATCAGTGAGAGAGACACAAAGCATCTCCCTGTCTTTGGAGTGAAGCTTGGATAGATTTTTCTTAATTCAACTTCATGACTCCTTCATATTCTAGTAACAGTTGTTTCTAGTTTCAGTGTCAATTTGGTTGTGAGTTTTTCTTTTGTAATGTGATTTCACTGGAAATTTAGTGGGAAGTAGGAAGAGGCTGAATCGGAAACTGCTGGCCAGGTGCCGTTTCAGTGGACTGTGCAGTGCTTCCCCTCCACCATTCCTTCTCGGGAGCCATAGATACTGGCTCCCAGTAAAAACAGTTCTGCATTTGTCTTGAGGAAAAAATATGGAGTGTAAAAATTGTGTTATTTTGCTTACTTAAGTCATAGAGAATCTATGAAAAGTAATCTAGAAGAAGTTATTAATGCATTAGATAGTAAAGTAATCTTTATGGAACTTTCCATTAATATGTAGAGAAGGTAAAAAATGTTACGTACTTAACAAGAAACAGATACTGATTTAAAGAGTAGCTGTAATTACAGGCTGGCACCTACATCCAGCACCTTCACCATCAATAACCAGTTTATGAGCACCTCCTTAGAGAGTGACCCTGTGCTGCATATACTGCAGTTAGTGTTGCCATTCACATTAGGTTATGATATCATTCAATCAGCTGATTTCAGCTAGTTTTGTATAATCTGTTTCCTAAGAAAAACACTTTTGTTAATATAAAGATAGGTACCATATATAAACCTTTGAGCAGAAATTATAAAGCAATATGGCATAGCTTCATTTTAACAGCACCAAAGTATAGGCAAAAACAGCACTTATTTCTTCTTTTGTGGAACTTACACCGTCATGGGTAAGACAGACTGCAATCAAATTATCACAGAGATCATTGTAAAAATTCTGATTCCAATGCTGAAACCACTTCATAAAGTTGTATGCAAATATCAGTTATTATTTTGCCCTTGTAAAGTAAAAACAGAGAATGTCGCTCTTATCTGTAAAATCTCTAGTACTAGAGCGCTCTTAAAATCTTTCCTGCAAAGATAACATTTTTCCTTTTTAAAGAAAAATGTTTTTCATGCTTGCACAGGGTAAGTAAAGAGTGCAGAAGTTCAGTTTTACAATGTTTATGTGTAAGGATGTTTCTATTTCTAGTGCAGTTATATTTGGATTATATTGATTCAGTGATGTGAGTACATGTTCTGTATTCATATTTTTGAAAGAAATAAACAGAAAATAAATACAGCAGGTACACCTGCAGAATGTTATATGAGAGCTACTGTTCTCCATAGGAGTGTGTGTGTTTATTTGTGCTGTAATCCTGGGGTGTATATTGATGCCATTCATGTTCAAGATGATAGAAGAGATGAAAGAGATTGGTCTTCTAAGTTGAGAGACACTGACCTGCAGTCCTTAACCTTTTCTTTTTATTTGTATCCTCCCTTCCCAAGTCTTTTCACCAAACCTAGATTCTCTGAAGCCCAAAAGGTCCAACAGGTATTTCAGGCTCTGTTTCTATTAACCAGTCCTGTAGACCCTGCTTCCTGCAGTCAGCCTGACCAGTCTCGGGGGTTGTCTGCGAACCCTTACACCTGTACTTTGGAAAGGCTATTAAACGTGAAAGGAGAACTGCTCTAGAATAAGAAAACTCAACTTTGTACGCACTGTCTTCTTTTGTCAAGTCACTTCACCTCTTTCAACAGCAATTTCCTCTTGCTCATGAAATGGAGGTATCCCAGGCCCATCGTGCCCACTTTGCCTGGGAGGCAGGGTCCATAGTTGGAGATATGACACGTAGGCCAAAGCCGCAGGTCACCTGAAGTTTCTCTCCAAGTTTTTTCTGAGGCATCTGGGAACTTCTCTCAGGAGGTGGTATATATTCATTTCCCTGTAGTAAGTGTTTCGAAGGTAGGTTCTATGTCACTTTCGTGTATCCTCAACGACTAGCACAGCACCTGGCACATAGTCTCATTCAGTCAATGCTGGTTGAATAATGAGGGAGAGATTTCTTTCTAAGTTCCATGACTAATAACAGCAGCTGACTGAGCACATGTAGTATGTAGTGTCAGAATACTCAGCCTACCAGAAGTGATCCATGCTTTCCAGGTGGAGTCCTACTTTCTCATCTGGGAGGTCACAGTGATCACATATGCCTCAGGGTTTCTGTGATGATCAAATGAAAACTGTATTCCAAAGCTGGTTCAGATGAGGGGCATAAGGAAGGGAGGAACAGAGGTGGGTGGAGTCAGACCTGGGATAATTCCCACTCCACCACCTGCTCCTGCTGGGAACTTGAAGAAGCCGTGTAACTTCTCTGAGCCTCTTTCCCTGTATGAACAGCGAGGGTAACAGTGCCTGTCCTGCCTCCCTTACAGATTCATTTGCAGTGAGGAAGGAGATGATGAAAGAGGGAAAGGGTCCTACGAATGTAAGAAACTTAGTATTAGAGGAGAGGACTGTGGACTGGAATTTGTAAAACCTGGCTTTGACACTTACTAGCTCTGCAACTTAAACTACTGAAACACAGTTTCTTCCTATATAAAATGAAAGCGTTAGATTAGTTTATTTTTAATGCTTTTCCTGTTAATAGTGATGGATTTGTAGAAGTTCTCTTAATGTGCATGCAGGATTAAAGTAATCACATATCTATAATTTTCAGCCTTATGAGTACTGGGGGAAACCTCACACTAAAACTTTTGTCCATCTTCTGAATAATGTCTGAATTTACAGACCTCATTCTGCTTTCCTGTAGCTAAAGGATTGGGCTATACTGAGTAACACTTCAAGCTTTTATCAGTGTTCTCACCTCACCGCTTATGAGTTCAGCTCTCTTCTGTTATCTGTTTCGCTGAGATGGGAGGGGTAGGATAACTGAAAATTAACTTGGCTGCTTCGCAGTTTCACCTCGGTTTGTCCCACACATCAGTGGATTAGTCTAGTGTATGCGTTCATAGGAATGAAAATGCTGGCTTGGGACGAGAATTCCTAGACTCTGCAACCTTGACAACCATCTCCAGGCCCTACATTTCGTAAATGCCACACCTGGAGTACTTGCAGGGGCCTTGGGGTTCTTCCCACCTAGCCCTCTCATTTTTCATATGGGAAACTGGGGCCCAGAGAAGTAGCTTGCTAGAGAACATGGCGATTTGAACAAAGAAAATCCAAAGTCCCAACAAGTTGTATTGCAATAGATTATCCTACAGGGAGTTAACCACTGAGAAAATAAGATATGGCACTTCCTCATAGTTGCAGTGTTCATCAAAAAGTCTGCCTTTTTGATTTCTTGCTACTCTTCAGCTTAGAACCAGAGGGCTTTTATTTCAGGTGCAGCGTTTTACAGCATTTAGCACCTTTAACTGAGAAGTAGAGTTAGGGTAATCATATTTGAGTTCTTCAAATCATTCTTTCTTAGTCTTGGCTAACTTTATAGGGGACTTATTCTATGCTAGACACTGTGCTAACAAAGAGTACTTCCTCTCTAGAGACTGTTAGAGCACAGAAGCCCCTGGGAACAGTGAGGGTGAAAGGAGCAAGAGCCGAAGAGGCAAGAGTGACCAGGTCTGAAAGCAGGAGAGTAACATCAGTGAGTGGGGCAGAATCAAATTTGAAAGTTTCAAGATCGCCCCTCAGGAGCAGGAGCGGGACCAGAGCTGTAGCTGCACAGCCCCCAGAGCTGTAGCTGCATAGCCCGCAGAGCTGTAGCTGCATACCCCGCAGAGCTGTAGCTGCATACTCCCCTGCTGGCCAGGTGAAAACCAAGGAAGTACAGATTACAAACCAGAGAGAGAGCTGAGGTTTATGAGGTGGTGTGATCTCCAAAGGTTCACATTTCTGTCTTTTCATTAGCCGTCTTTCTGATAAGAAAACCTTAGACTTATTTGATTACAGTAATATGGGAAGTGTACAGTCCCTCTGTACAATCCTAAATTCAAAATGCTCTGAGACAGTTTTTTAAAATAATTTTGTGGCACACTCACTTGGGTGGTAAATCTGACCAAAACTGACAGGATGCTACAGTCTTACAGTCTTTAGGTACCTCCCTTAGTGAGAATATTCACATGTTTGGTGGCAAACATATTCATGTGTTTGATTAAAGAGTGCCTCCACAGACCCTGCTGTGGGCAATAAACAATTTATGGAAAAATGCATTTTACTACGTTTCTGAAATTGAAAGAACTCGGAATTCCAAAAACATCTGGCCCCAAGGATTTTAGAAAAGTGATTTTCAACCCATAAATCGTTTTCCGTAAATTTTGGTGTGTTTATTTATCCCTTAAGGAATGAACGTTTCCTTCGTTTTTCTTCCCTATGAAGAAAAAGTGGGGGGGAGGGGAGAAGCAAAACAAATCTAAATGGTGGCTCTCAGGAGAATAAGCTGTAGCTGAAGCTTTGGGGCGGGGGGGGTGGTCTAGGTCCTCAATAGGAGTAGATCTTTTAAAGGACAGAGATCTAGATCTGTACTTTTCCTGCAATTAAAAAAAAAAAAATTACAGATTTCGCCGCGGAACTGCATCATCCTCTTCTCAGCTTTGCAGCAGTCTGAGCTGTAAAAGAGCTGCTAAGCCTAAAATGCGTGCGACTCACGGAACCAGAGCGCCACCTTTCTTCCAGATTTGGAATTGAAGCTTCCCGCGGCCACTGGCCGACTTGCCTGCCGAGGCTTGTTCAATCCACAAGACTGCAAGGAAACAATTCCTTGACACTCAAATCATAAAGGAAGAGCTGCAAAGAGGGCAAGAAAATGTGTTTCCTTCTCTTTGGTCCCTGAGCAATTAAATTCGTAACCTAATCTGATGTTAGGGAGTGTGGGCCATAAACCCCATGTTTAATTAGTTCGCACCTAGAGAGTCATTTTACACACCAGACATTTTAATTTACAACCTGCTGCATTGCAGCACTTTTCTAGGCCTTCAGCTATATAATAAGGTATTCTGCTAGCTGCTGAAGCTTTAAAAATATAGATACACTTAGTTCAGATTTTTTCTTTCTTTTCCATTTTCAGTTGCAAATCAAACATGCAGTTACAGAAGCAGAGATTCAAAAATTGAAGACCAAGGTAAGCACCAATACATGATGTTTGAATTGTACTTTTTAAACTTCAGATGCTATGAATAAATTCAACCCGAGGACTAAAGGAATTTGTTTCTGTGCATTTGAAAGAATACAAATGTGAGAGATTCATTTCCACTATTAGCGGAAAAACTTGCCAGTGCATACTCTTAGGGGATCAGCACCACCATACCCCTCAGTGAAAATAACGCAGTATTTTAAAATTACATATTTACATATTTGCACATATGTGGCCCGTTCCCTCTGAGCTTTCCTCAGAAAGTAAATGTTTATGTGGTGGTGTGATGAGTTGGGAGATTGTGATTGACATATATACACTAATATGTATAAAATGGATAACTAATAAGAACCTGCTGTTTAAAAAAATTAAATTAAATTTTAAAAAAAGTAAATATTTATAATAGTTCAAGCATCCAAATTACATTTTGACCACTAATTCCTTAAGCACAAGCTGTTATACTATATCTCTTTATCTTATCTTAAATGTTTAATTATTTATTTTTAACTTATTCATCAGAAATAATGTATTTTAACATAGCACATTACTTATCTTTCATAGAGAAAACTTCCAATTTCTAGTAATTAAATATTATGAAATTTAATTAATATATGAATAATTTATTTTAGGTGCCAGGTGCTACCAGAAATCTTTAGACAAGTTTAGTTCATGTTATTTAAATTTGTGGGGAAATACAGGTCTTGATAAAAGGAGTATGTATTTTTAGTTTATATATGAAATAATACATAATTAAAAAGGGCATTTTTCATTGGTAAATTATAAGGTATTTGTAAGTTTCTTGAACAGTGTTTAGTTTTATCATGTACCTAATTTCCAAGATTTAAAAATATCTCTTGAGTTACTTTAAAAACACAATAATCTTTATTTTTTATGGTCTTTTAAAAATTGAGACATAATTGCTCTCACACTACTAACAATCCGTTTCCCTGTTCACATTAGATACACTTGTTTTGGTTTTTCCATGTGTTTTAAATGGAGATGAATTAGCAAGGCTATTCTGGTTAAATGGTATTTTTAGCTAATAACTCTGCAGCTCTTTAGTCAAAACATGTCTATACATCATTCATGGTTTCAACCAAGCTCTGTGAATAATCAGTTTTAAATTAGTAGCGGTTGGTAAATAAACAACTCGAACAGGAAACATTGCTTAATAAAAGATGCCGCAAATACCCAGTCCTGTTTTAAATTGCCATGTTTCTTGTCATAGAATGGAAGAATAGAAGATTTTTTTTGTTGTTAGGTACAATCAGGGAAAAAGATTCACCTGGGATTGCAAGTGCTTTAACAAAGCTTATGTGTTAGATACTTAATCTAGAAAATTCTATAAATTAGTATTTTATATTTTTCTCAATATTATATTGGCATATAATAGCCATAGATTAGCTTGTTTTACTATGACTCTTTATATCCAAGTTGATAATAGAATTCCTAATTTTGAAATGTTTTTGACTACTTTTTACTTTGTAACCTGTTTTGCCAATGTGTTTAGTTTAAAATATACATAAAAACATGTATTTCCACTTTCCGAATGATTTTGGAATGTTTTAGATTTTGAAAATTGATAGTTTATAATGACTCTGCATCCTTTTGAACTTTAACGGAAGCATGTGAAGTAGATAAAGCACTCATTTAAAGGTTAGCTGGTTATTGTGAATAAATGACCTTTGACCCCTTACCTGAGAGATCAGTCTTGAATTTCTGTAGAAATGAGGGATTTGGACCAGTGTGTTATCTGTTCCTAAGCTTCCCTGAAAGCAGAAACCACAAGAACTAGCCTTTCTGTCACATCAGAGAGATTTAAATTAATTCAGCAATCATTTATATTTTTACTCACACTGTCTTTTATACTTTTATTCAAATCGGGATTTATTAGGCTCTAGAAACTCAGAACAATGTCAGCAAAATAATGAGCTACAAACTATGTTCATGTCAGTTGAAATAAAGGATGTGATAATATCATCAAAAGGGATAGAAACAAAGTAAAAATCACTTTTATCAGATTATTATGCCCAAGGAGCTGTTCCAAGCGTGCTGATGTGTTATATCACAGTTCCGATTAAAGATAACATAATTTAGTCTTAGAGGACTTCAGTTACTTGTCCAAGCTTTAAAGGCCAATAATGGCAGAGCCTGGAATTCAAATCTAGACTGCATGACTCCACAGTCCCCCTCTTACCCATTAGGCCATACTGTGTGCTTCTGCCCCCTCTCCTTCCCAGCTTGCCTCTCCCTACTCCCTTTTTAGTTAACTTTTTATTTATAATTATATGTTTAAAAAAAAAAAAAAGAAAAACTCTAGAAGAAAACGTGTTGAAGTTCATTGGATAGAATCAAACTCTAAAACACTTTTTCCTGCTCAGAGAATTTCATACACCAAATAGTGTGATGGAAAGATCATGGGAGTTGGAATCAGATCCATGTTTTGTCATTTATCAGATGTGTGACCTTGGACAAACACTTTCACTTTTCAAGGCTTCCATTTTATAATCTATGTAATAATGAAAATAATACTTGCTCTTCTCATCTCAGTGTGTTTGATGATTTGAGTATATGTAACAACGGAATTTAAAATACACTATAAAAATATGAGGGATTTTTGCTACAGAAGTACCCAGATAATGCTCGCTTTGATATTTGCTTTGTCCAGCTGCAAGCAGCAGAAAATGAGAAAGTGAGGTGGGAACTAGAAAAAACCCAACTCCAGCAGAATATAGAAGAGAATAAAGAAAGAATGTTGAAGTTGGAGAGCTACTGGATTGAGGCTCAAACGTTATGCCACACGGTGAACGAGCACCTCAAAGAGACTCAAAGCCAGTATCAGGCCTTGGAAAAGAAGTACAACAAGGCAAAGAAACTGATCAAGGATTTTCAACAAAAGTAAGCAGCTTCTAATGACTAAAGAATAGTTGTGTGCATCTAAAGAAGGTTTATGTCCAGTAATTTCATAATATCTAGTGGAAAAGAAAAGGTGACCTCAGAGTCATGCCCCTAAGGAGCATAGTTAATGCATAAATAGACATTAAGTTTTAGAAATCTCTTGCATCATTTTTCATATGTGATTATATTTTTTCTTCTATAATTTTTTCGCAACCTCCTGTTTTGTTGTTGTTGTTGTTGTTAATCATTAATAGTAACTGTTAAACCATTTGAACCTCTATCCTTTTTGAAACATCTGTGATTTAGAAGCAAGAAGCCCAGCTGAAGTCATGCAGAATAACTATTGGTTAAAGTACGTACAAAGCAGCAACTGGGGCCTTGATGAGGCTGCTTCTATGTCTATTCTTAGAATCAGTTAACTTCAGAATTTTCCCACTACAGATAGTGTAAATATTGACTAGCAAGACCTCCTGCCCTGCCAGTTTCCTTCTTTTAGCTGTTGAGAGAATCACAAGGGCCTTGGTTCACTGCAGTAAGAGACCATCACCACACTCTGCTTTTAAATTTCAACCGCTATTTCTGAGCGAATGCTGCTTTGCTTCTATCTGTTGAATCTTGGTGTAATTTCAGGGAGACTGACCAGGGAGATTTTTACGGATTTTTTTCAACAGTTACTTCTGGCTAGCTAGAATAATAGAAAGTAGCACCAGTATCTCTTCTGGTCTTCTATGTCAAGCCTTAAAAGCTAAGCATATATGTAGGAGTCACCATAACTGTTATTTCCTATCATGGAAATAATGTTTTTAATGTTTAAAAGATATTGCTATAAAAAGTGTATTGAAAAGGGGGGAATTGTTTTTATGACCATGAATTCAGTATATCACTATTTTAACTCTTTTTGCCAAAAATATACCTAACTCTATTTCATGTAATAATTTTATAATAAATTCTACCAAATTTGCATATTGCATTCCAGACTCTCAAAATGGAGGTATTTCTCCTTCTCCCCATATTATCCTCAGGTATGTAGGGACAGCTCCTCCTCAGTGTTTCTGACCCAACAACCCCTCTACTGTCATTTATAGGAAACAATCTTATTATAATTATCTTTTTAAAACTCTTACCATCCAGTTCCATCAGTTTACTAGGTAAATGACTTTATAAATGTGGAATTATATCTACTCGACATGTAATTATCTCCACTAAATTATCCAACGTGGGTCATTAGTTCAGTAGCTTCTATCTAAATATGAACAGGTGCTCTAGAGTCAGGAGCTACAGATGAAAATCTTAGTAAGCAGAATCAAAGCATTTTTCTTTACTTTGTAATCCATTAAAACATTTTATTTACTTTCATTACTAGATGCCTTTTCTCTGTGATTGAGTTTTGTTTATTTAAACAGCTGTCTAGTTATTTATTTCACTGTGCAGTTCATTGCTTCTGATAAGAATTTTTACGTTTCCTCATTTATTGAGTGTTTGATGCAATGAGATCTATTATTTTCTTCTTAAGAGAACTTGATTTCATCAAAAGACAGGAAGCAGAAAGAAAGAAAATAGAAGATTTGGAAAAAGCTCATCTTGTGGAAGTTCAAGGCCTGCAAGTACGGGTGAGTTATATGCTCAAAGCCCCTGAGTAATAGGGTAGCCAGACAAAACTATAATTTGAAAAGATACATGCACCCCCATGTTCATAGCAGCACTATTTACAATAGCCAAGACATGGAAACAACCTAAATGTCCATTGACAGATGAATGGATAAAGAAGATGTGGTACATGTATACAATGGACTATTACTCAGCCATTAAAAAGAATGAAATAATAGAGATTATCACACTAAGTGAAGTAAGTCAGAAAGAGAAAGACAAATACCATATGATATCACTTACATGTGGAATCTAAAATACAACACAAATGAACATATCTATGAAACAAAAACAGACTTACAGACATAGAGAACAGACTTATGGTTGCCAAAGGGGCGGGAGGGTTGAGGAGGGAAGGACTGGGGGTTTGGGGTTAGCAGAAGCAAACTATTACATATAGGTTGGATGAACAGCAAGGTCTTACCGTATAGCACGGGGAACTATGTTCAATATCCTGTGATAAACCATAATGGAAAAGAATTTGAAAAGAATATATATATGTATAACTGAGTCACTTTGCTATACAGCAGAAATTAAACACATTGTAAATCAACTATATTTTTAATAAAATTAAAAAAAAAAAGAATAATAGGGTAGTTTTGCCTAGTGCTTGGAGAGAAGTGCTGATTTAGGGTTTCATGAATGGATATTTTTTTTCTCTCTTAGATTAGAGATTTGGAAGCTGAGGTGTTCAGGCTACTGAAGCAAAATGGGACTCAAGTTAACAATAACAACAACATCTTTGAGAGAAGAACATCTCTTAGTGAGGTCTCTAAAGGAGATACCTTGGAGAACTTGGATGTCAAGCAGACATCTTGTCAAGATGGCCTAAGTCAAGGTTTGTTTAACCTAACCATAAAAAATGTTTTTAATGACTGTAAAATTTGGCCTTACATTCTTATTTTTTTAACTCAGAGATTTAAAAGTTGAAAAAGGCTTCCTGCTGTGGGAAAGAAGAAAGGGCTTATCAAAATAGGAACTTATAATTTTTCTCTCATCTTATCAAAAATAAATCTTTGATGTAAAGAAATAACAAAATTCCAACTCAGACAAGTCAGGTATTATTTTTAAACCACCATAAAATTTGATAAGCTTAATAAACTGCCTTAAATTGATAGCTCGTCCCATATAGGGTGAGTTACACTACTTAAGTATTAATGAGTAAGGCTTAAAATGAGTGATTTTTAAGTCCCTAGAAAGAAGATCTTTTTCATAACATCAGAAGGCTGACTTCTAGCACTTGGAATTCACTGAGTTAAGAAGTTCTGTGTAGTTTTCTGCTTTTACCGCGATGTCCTGTGTATACGTCTCATTCTTTCCTGTCAGAGACCAAATCAGACCAGAACACGGGAAGCATTTTGTATTGTGAATGGCTGTCTTCTTTCATACACCAACCATAAATAAATCACTTATTTGCTTCCCTCACACACGCCCGTGCATAGACTGTGTGTATAAGAATGTGTATGAATGTTTTAATACGTGTAGTGTATTTATAAATTAGAGAATGTATAAGATTTATAACGATAAATGCACAGGCGGACATAAAACTTTTAATTTCATCTTTTAAAATAGGTACCTAGTAGACCTTAGAAAAAGTGAAAATAAAAGAATGTCATATGGCAGCATTGTCGTGAAGGGACTGACAACTCACAGGCAGTGGTTTGACACGCAGTAAAACTGTGATCACTAATGAGCTGTTTAATTCTTTGATGCTCTTTCGCACATATTAAAATGTCTCCAATGAGATTTTCCTGATAAACAACTGTTTATATCATATCATTAACTTTCAGAACTGAACTCTTAGCCGTTGAAAGTGAAAAGTATTGGAAATTTTCATTTAAAATTACAGTGGTATTTAGAGATTTGCATCTGTTCACTAAGTTTATATCCTTTTTCTGTGTTTTCCCTTACTAAGACATAATCTGTAAATAATGCCTCCCAGGCAGTTAAAGAAGAGTATTTAGCACCAACATTACCACTAACTGAAGAGGTGTGTGACTTTAGGAAGGTCATTCAACTTCTCTGGCTTGGTTTTTTACTATGTATAATATCAAAATGGCAGCACTTCTTTCCTCTCCACCCTAAATGGTGTTTGAGGTGAAAACAAGAAATTTTATTAGAGCTTTTATGGAGTTACAATTTTTATATCTGGAACTCGATAAGATTGTTTTCTTAAAAAAGTCAGAAATCAAATCAATGTGTTTTTTTCACCTTTTTGAATATTTTAATTCTTCAAATTCATCTTAGTTTATAATAAATATATATTCCTGCTATGCCATACACAAAGTATGATCAGTAACCAGTAGCTTTCCAGAGTCTAATTTATTTCTGTTCATTACTTTTAGTTCAGAAATCTGTATCTTGTCAAACATATAATTAATGGTATTTATTAAATTATATGACTACAGAAGATCAACAAACTATACTATAAACATGCTGATTTGGATCAAAACCTTACATTTCTTCTGAACCCTTTTTCTTCTATTCTACACCCTCCATTTTGCCACATAATTATCAGTTTCCCTAGCAACACTGTCGGTTCACGGTGAGATGCAGAGACTACTAATTCTTCCTGAAACCAATCCATGCTTGTGCAGTAGAGGTAGAATCAGTCATCTCAGACATTAGTAGCATACATATCAAGCAGTACTCTCCAGTTTTGCTGCCGAGGACAGTCAGCGATAAATCTCCTTGAATTTCAATTGCTTGATCACATAAACTAAAATGGCTTGGTCAGTAGCTAGATAGGAATGCTCTGGAAAGCACTTTCCTAAATTGATCCTTTGCTTCTGTTGCTAGGGAACGCTGAAGTCCTAGAGGTTCAGAAAAGGAAGTAAAGCAGCGGACCAAACACAGGCCATTTGGTATTTAATGATCACCCTTCCCCCTCAACACACACCTTTTTGCAACAGGATGGGTACAGCGGTTGAAGTCAGTTCTGGCTAGTCTGCGCCCTTGAGGTGCAGTGCTTTACCTCCCCACCTCCTGTGGACTGTCCAGTTCTGATTTGTTTTCCAAGCACTGGAGTGTTTTATTGATAGGATGAGTGGTTTAGCATCTTTTTGGGTCTGAGGCAGCTCAGTGAAGCAAAAGGATTATCAATTATAGGTCAGTGAAAAGCTATGTTAGAATGAAATGTGAAAGAAAAGGAAGGAGAGAGTGAAGGAGGCAGAAAGGTAAGAGGAGGAAAGGAAGAGCATGTAAGCAGCTGCTTCTTCACAAGAACTCATGTTCTTCTAGGAACGAGAGTCCCAACTGGGGATGGATTAATTATGTGGCTCTCGATATTAAATTATTTACATTTTTAGAGTGATAAAACTGTTTTTCAAACCATGCAAAAATTTGCCACAGTTAAATTTACATCCAAACATCATATGTATGGTTCTTTCTGTAAATTAAGCCTACTCAAGTATCTCATTAAAATGTTGACAGATTGGGAATTCCTTGGAGGTCCAGTGGTTAGGACTCTACGCTCTCACCGCTGAGGGCCCCGGGTTCAATCCCTGGTCGGGAAACTAAGATCCCACAAGCCATGCCTCACGCCAAAAAAAAAAAAACAAAAATGTTGGCAGATTATATACACAAATATATTATTTAACACATTCTGATACTTTTTTCTTAAAATCCATAAAGCAAATATAACAATTTTTTTTCACCAAGAGATGAAACAAACTCTAAATCCCTTCTAGTTTACACCAGTATGCTGGTCAGATATTAGTTTACATGTGTTCCAGAATGTGAAAAATGACAGTTTTGTCCCACTGCCGCGTTTCATATTTATAATTTCTTAGTGTCTGAGTAATGCTGGTCTGTATAAGAGTTCTCTACCTCGTATCCAAAGGCCCCGAAGTGACTAGAAGTGTCTATGACCACTCAGATATTCAAGTCAGGATTAGAAAAAGAGCAGAAAACAAGCATGTTAGAGAGACCTTGGAAGGAAAAAGGGTTGTAGTCGTAGTTTGATTAAACTTCTCTAAAAAACTCACTTAAATACCATGCTCTTCCTGAGGCAGGTGAAGGGTTTGGTATGAAACAAATAGATGATATAAACATTTTAAGAGATGAGAGGGAGTTTGAAGAAGAGAAAAAAGTGAATAAAATTAGAATAATTTTTTTCCTGATTCATAGACCTTATGTTAAAAGTGGGACCTTATGTTAAAAGTGTGTCATAGGGTATTCTTGGAGTAAAAGTAGTCTTTGGATGCCAGAAGAAGAGCTTATACTTAATTCTGTAAGCATTGTGACCCATTAACAGTTCTGTTTTTTCTCAGAAATTAAAAACTCTTTTAATGGAAAAAGATAACATTTGCAAAGTCAGCAATAGTGATAACAAACAATACTTTAATACAATATTGTAAATCAACCATACTTCACTTAAAAAAATTATTCCTGGGAACTGATGTAGTGTTTCTACGGGCCAGGCAGTGTTTTAAGTTACAGTGATTCATTTAATCCTCACAACAACCCTAAGAAGTAGTATTGCTGTCATCCCATTTTACAGATCAGGAAACTGCAGATGGAGAAATTAAACCATCTGTCCAAGGTCACTCAATGAGCAAGAGGCAGAACCAGGAGCTGGATGAGTCCAGCTCCACAGCCAATTTTCTTAACTACTCAACTGAACCGTACTGGTTTTCTGGAGTCTGCTGCTTCTCCTAGACAACTGATAGGAACTCTTTGCCCCCAGAAAAGGCTGAAATCATAGGAAGTCAGGAAATCCAAAGCAATACCATTAATAGTTTTGAGGCATAACAGGAACTGGGTCACTGCTAGGTTTGTAAGTGTAATTCAAGGATCCCTTTGAAGTTTGGGCATTACTACCAAATGCTTCTTTTATTTCACACCCATCTACTCAGCCAGTGGGGCACTGATTAGATAACACTGCAAGTTATCTTCTCCAAAGTATGAACATGGAAGATTATATATAAAGCATTTTATCCTTAGTTCCTTTAGTTACTTATTATTTCTTAACTCTAATGAGAACTGTGCAAGAAGCAAAAGACTTAAATTGCAAGATAGAGGATTATAGGAAAGTCTAGACTTTCATAATAAATTGTGGCTGGAATTAGTCAATCTTGATATCTTTTTTTTTTTTTTTAAGATTTGTTTATTATTTATTTATTTATTTATTTTTGGCTGCATCGGGTCTTAGTTATGGCATGCAGGATCTTTCGTTGTGGCTCGCGGGCTTCTCTCTAGTTGCAGTGTGTGGGTTTTCTTTTCCCTAGTTGTGGTGCGCAGGCTCCAGGGTGCTTGGGTTCTGTAGTTTGCGGCATGCAGGCTCTCTAGTTGAGACACGCAAGCTCAGTAGCTGTGGCGCACGGGCTTAGTTGCCCCGCGGCATGTGGGATCTTAGTTCCCTGACCAGGGATCGAACCCGCGTCCCCTGCATTGAACGGCGGATTCTTTACCACGGGACCACCAGGAAAGTCCCAATCCCGATATCTTTAAAAATAAAAATATTTCTTAGCTACTTTTTAAGTAATTTAAGAATATCCTAGAGAAAGGAGCATAATGATAATGAAAATAATATCTTCTTGCTGTTTCTCCTTTCCCTTACTCTTTTTCCACAAAATGGTTCAGCTGTTGCAATAAGACCCCAGGTTTCTTTTTTTTTTTTTAATTTTTATTTATTTATTTATTTTGGCTGCGTTGGGTCTTCATTGCTGCCCACGGGCTTTCTCTAGTTGCGGTGAGTGGAGGCTACTCTTCGTTGTGGTGCGCGGGCTTCTCATTGCAGTGGCTTCTCTTGTTGCGGAGCACGGGCTCTAGGCGCGAGGTCTTCAGTAGTTGTGGCACACGGCTCAGTAGTTGTGGCTCGTGGGCCCTAGAGTGCAGGCTCGGTAGTTGTGGCACACAGGCCTAGTTGCTCCGCGGCATGTGGATCTTCCCGGACCAGGGCTCAAACCTGTGTCCCCTGCATTGGCAGGCAGATTCTTAACCACTGCACCACCAGGGAAGTCCCAGGCCCCAGATTTCTTAAAAGTAGATCTCTAAGATAGTAGTCCACATTTGAATCCTGAACCCAGTAAGCGTGGTCCCAAACCTGGGATTTGTGGACATATCAGTAGAACTCTGAGCCTGCTTAGATATTCAGGCCAGCTAATTCTTTGGTCAGTAGGCCCTATCGTATGGTATTTGCTTATTGTGACCCAGTTGTTAGCTTATTGGTTTGCACTGAATCTGATTTTTCTGAATGGAATCGGTTTTTTTTTTGTAATTTACTCATATTTAAATAAAGTCTTTATCAGGAAGAACAAGGGGAAGTAAACAACTGCCATTAAGGGTATTTGCCTTTTTCACCACCTGTGTGTTTTTAAATTCTTATATTTCATTCATTCATGCACTGTCTAGAAATAACTTGGAGCGACACCTTTATATGACAGGATAGAGTGAATTGAAAGTGATAAGATAAAGGAGAACAATGAGGATGAGGACAGAGTAGAACCAGATATGATGCTACAAGTGTATATACCATATTTATATTATTTCTGAAGCTAAGTCTTTAATTTGGCTGTAAACTTTCTAGTCATCAGAAGGAGATGGAAACCCTGGTCCATTACATTCTTCACAGTGTTCATAAGATTAAAATAAACCATCTGCTCAAGAGAAGTATAACTATTGGTACAAATAATGCATGATTTGGAGCAGTGATATTAATATTGATAACATCCTTACAGTAGATCCACTGATGATTGTATCAGGGCATTTTCACACAGTGAACCTCAGTGTGGACTAATGGCATCACATAAATATACAATGTAGTGTTCAGTAAAAGCAATTTAAATTACTGAGAGGAGAGGATGTATAAGAAATGATGGAGTGGGGAGGGCGGCGCGCGCGCTAAGGGGCTGCCAGCGGTCTCTCGAGTGGGCTGGAGCCTGGCCGCGGCTGCTCGCTCCGGACGGCCGCGCCATGGCGGAGGAGGAGCTCGAGGCGCTGAGGAAGCACAGGCTGGCCGAGCTGCAGGCGAAGCACGGGGACCCTGGCGATGTAGCACAACAGAAAGCAAAGCAAAGGGAAGCAGAAATGAGAAACAGTATCTTAGCCCAAGTTCTGGATCAGTCAGCCCCGGCCCGATTAAGTAACTTAGCACTTGTAAAAAGCCTGAGAAAACTAAAGCAGTAGAGAATTACCTTATACAGATGGCACGGTATGGACAACTAAGTGGGAAGGTATCAGAACAAGGTTTAATAGAAATCCTCGAGAAAGTAAGCCAACAAACAGAAAAGAAAACAACAGTTAAGTTCAGCAGAAGAAAAGTAATGGACTCTGATGAAGATGACGATTATTGAATTTAAGATGTCTAGAGACTGGGACTTCATGGAGCAATTCTAGGACAGATAATACTTGGCAGAAGTTAAGAGGTTGATGGGATGTTTACTTTGTTTACTGTCTATATGCCTTTTAAAAATAAACTTGTTATGCAAAATAAAAAAAAAATAAAAAAAAAAAAAAGAAATGATGGTACTTAGCTCTCTGTTGACCTAGGTTGGTGCTCAGGTGCTCTGTCATGTATGTCAGGTCAAATTTGCTAACCATATTCAAAACTTCTAGAATGTGTTACTGAGGGAGATGCATCAAAAAATAACACTATAATTGTAGATTTATCTGTTTCTTCTTTTGGTTATGTCGGTTTTTGCTTTATGTGTTTGAGGTGATGTTAATGGGTACATACAATTTAGAATTGTTATATCTTCTTGGTAGATTGACCTCTGATCATTAGGAAATGTCCCTCTTTATTTCTAGTAATTCACCTTGTTATTGATTTTGTTTGAGATTTGAAGAGCTGTATCAGCTTTCTTTTAGTAAGTGTTTGTGTGGTATCTTTTTCCATTCTTTTACTGCAAATTTTCCATGTCTTTTATAAGCAACGGTTAATTGATTATTTCTATTACAGTCTCAATCTTGCTTTTAAAAAATTTTCTCAATCTTTAAGATGCATTTAGAAAGTTGCTATTTAATTTATTTACTGATATATTGAGTTTAAATCTAACATCTTACTATTTGTTTCTAATCTAACAAAAAATCTTTCTTTGTTCTTTTTATCTGCTTTCTTGCCTTCTTTTGGATTAATCAAGTGGGGATTTCTTTTCTTATTTATTTTTTCCTATATTAACTTTATTCTTTGTGTGGATACCTACAGATAAAATTTAGAATATTTGCTGGAGAGGATGGATTGACTATTCATTAAGATGTCCCCATTCAACTGTTGTGGGGGGTTTGTTTGTTTGTAAACAAGTTTATTAGCATGATTAAAAACATTTTTTGAATAATGACAAAGAATTTCTAAACATGAAAGAATATCAGTGGCTATACCTTATAACCAATATTTGAAATTGAATGGGTAAGCTTTATTGCCAGTCTTCCTTTTATTAAAAAAAATCCATTTATTGGTTCCATGTGAAGTCACGACTTGTTTTGTTTGGGAATGAGTCCTTACTGCAACTAAGCATAAAAAAATATCTTCCATAATTGGAGCATGACCTGCATTACCGAGTAAAGAGTTGGTAAAAATCCTCAAAGCGTTGGGGATTTGTTTTTTCTTAAAAACAAAAAAACAAGAAAACATTCTTTTTATACAAGTGTTGTAGTTCTTTGTGAAATTGTCAATAAGTTAGAGGTTATACTCCCTGGCAAATGCCTTGAGTATGGTTTTCTGTGTAGCTAATGTAGTATAGATCTGTATATTTAACAGTTAGGATGGATATGGGGTTAATACAGGTTTCTGAGGTTTAAACTAACATGATTGTGTTCTGGAATAGAGTTCCTCCTCTACTCTCAGATGAGCAGAGTGAACGCCCATTGGCTGGCCAGAATTCTCTTTATTTAAAAAAAAAACTACTTGTTCACAAAGGTAAATGTTGAATCCAGAAATGTATTTTAAAGTCTACATATATAGTATCATGACCAACTGTGTCTATGTAAGAAACACAAAAGTCGGTTCAACATTTTAAAACTCATATAATTCACACATTAACTAGAGGAAAAATGTATATAATCATTTTATTAGATGAAGACAAACACTAAATAAAGTTGAACAGTTATTCGTGGTAAAAAGTTTATTAAGCTAGAAATACATAGGAACTTTCTTAACTTGTTATGTGAGGCTAACAAAAGTCTCTATCAATCATCATATTTAGTGGTCAAATGTTAAAATCAAGAATTTCCTTTAAAATTAGGAATATTTTTAACATTTCACCACTAAATGTTTTTTTTTAAATTTATTTATTTATTTATTCTTGGCTGCACTGGGTCTTCGTTGCTGCATGCGGGCTTTCTCTAGTTGCGGTGAGCAGGGGCTACTGTTTGTTGTGGTGCACGGGCTCTAGGCACGCAGGCTTCAGTAGTTGTGGCTCACGGGCCTAGTTGCTCCGCGGCATGTGGGATGTTCCCGTACCAGGGCTCGAACCCGTGTCCCCTGCATTGGCAGGAGGATTCTTAACCACTGTGCCAGCAGGGAAGTCCCCCACTAAATGTTTATTACCACATCTATTCAATGTTATCCTAGAGGTCCTAGCAAGTAGTAGACAAGCAAAAGAGATTTAAAAAATATAAGGAGTGAAAAAAGGCAAAACTATCATTATTCACAGATAATAAAATTGAATACATAAAAAAATTCGAGTCTACAGGTCATTACAATTAAGAATTTAGCAGGGTGGATGGCTCTTAGAATCATAAGACATCAGTCAACTCTGACAAAAAACGTAATTTTTTAAAATATAAATTTATTTATTTATTTATTTTTGGCTGTATTGGGTCTTCGTTGCTGCACGCGGGCTTTCTCTAGTTGCGGTGAACGGGGGCTACTCTTCGTTGCGGTGCGCGGGCTTCTCATTGCAGTGGCTTCTCTTGCTGCAGAGCACCGGCTCTAGGCGCACGGGCTTCAGTACTTGTGGTTTGCGGACTCTAGAGTGCAGGCTCAGTAGTTTTGGCGCACGGGCTTAGTTGCTCCGTGGCGTGTGGGATCTTCCTGGACCAGGGCTTGAACCTGTGTCCCCTGCATTGGCAGGCGGATTCTTAACCACGGCACCACCAGGGAAGTCCCAAAAAACGTAATTTTTTACAAGCTACCATTTATGATAGCAACAAAAAATATAAGGTAGCTAGTATGAATTTAACAAAAGAAGCTCAAGACCCATGAAAAGACATTCAAGAAGACCCATATAAATCAAAAGAGATAGGAAGCCTCAATATTGTAAAAATGACATTATGCCAAATTAATCTATGTATTCCATACAGTTTCCATCAGAATTTGAACAGGGTTGTTTTTTTTTTTGGAACATGACAAGTTGTTTCTAAAATGTAGGTGGAAGAACAACTTGGCCCAGAATAGTCAAGATACTCCTGAAGAAAACCAAGGTGAGGGAACTTGTTCTTTCAGATGCTGAGATTCATTGTAAAGCAATAGTATTAAGACAGTGTGGTGTAATCTCAGCAATTGACAAGTAGACCAGTGCAACAGACTAGAGTCCGGAAACAGACTGATCCATTCATGTTAGTTTGAGAATGATACAAAACTGACACTGCAGATTAGTGGGGCAAGGATGGACTAACAAATGGCTGGGAAAATTGACGATTCAAATGGAAAAAAATGAAATTGGATCTGACCTCATACCATTCATGAAATAGATTTAAAATGGATTGTAGTCTCAAATATGAAAGGCAACATTTATAACTTTTAGAAGAAAATGTAGGAGAATGCTTATGTGATTTCTTATTTAACACAAAAAAATCCAAATCATAAGAAAAGTTTGATAAATTTGACCACAGTAATATTAAGAAAATCTGATCATGAAAAGATACTATAAAAACATAGAAAGAGAAGCCAAAAATTGAGAGAAGATATTTACAGCCCATGTAACTAAGAAAAAAGATTGTTATCGTTATCCAGAATATACTTAAAACTTACCCCAATCATAAGAAAATACAACTAACATAATAGAAAAAGTGGACAAAACACATAAGCAATCTGTTCACAAAAGAGGAAACCCAAAGATTGGTGAACATAAATAAACATTCAACCTCATTAATAAAAATAAAATGATTGGCAAAGATAAAGTTTCACAGTAATATGTGATAGCCAGTATGCAGGGGAAAAAAAGAAAACTCATACAACTATTTTGTTAAAACAATTTGATATTATCTAGTAAAATGGAAGATGTACAAATTCTATGGCCCAATAAGTTCACTTCTGCATATATGTATGCTCTCCAGAAATTCTTGCTGTGTACCAGGAGACGTGTTAAAAAATGCACAGCAACATCATTCATAATAGCTACAGTAAAAAGTTAATTAATTCTAGTCAAACCTTTCAACATAATGTTGAGCAAACAAAAAAAAATGATTTGAAGAATATTATGTACAGTTCATTACCAAGTATATAAAGTTTAAAAGCAAGCAAAATTAATCAGTATTTTCTTTAGAGATACTTTTGTGGAATAACTAGGAGAAAAAAACAGGGGTTACAACTAGGAACGGGACATAGAGAGGGCTTCAAAAGTACTAATTTTGTTTCTTAGGCTTGATAGTAGGTACATGGGTGTCTTTTTTTTCCCCCTTCTATTTCTATATGACTTACATATATGGTATACTTTTTTGCATAAATAAAATATTTTAAAATAAAAAAAATTAAGTAGCATAATTAAAAGATGAGAATGAGAAAAACCACAAAAGATTTTTAGGCTTAAAATATTAGTTTAAGATTTGTAAGAAAAAAAAAAGCCAGCACCAGCCAGACATTTACATCGATAAGGAAGTTCCTGAGGTCTTTGGACTCCTCCAAGAAATTATTTTCTGCTGAGGCTGTAACTATGTGTTGTCTTTGTGTTTCCCTGAGCCCTCAATGTTAGTGGCTCTTTTCTGCTACCTGTGGATATGAGGCCAGGCCAGACTCCTACCACCGCATCTGATTTATTTCCTGATAGAGTCTGAGAGTACATTAAACATTCACTTTTAGCACTGGAACCCAGAATTTTAAAAGAAGGTTAAAGACATGATTAAAGTCAGAATTCATGAAATGGAAAGTTATTAAAAGGAAAGTGAATGCTTACACTACATCATCAGGAGTGTCTTATACAAGAGCATGAGATACAGAGCAGTGAAGTAATTATTCCATGCTGTCATGTTGTGTAGTTCTAAATTGGGGCAGGGGAAAATTCTTGACTAGATTCAAGCTTTCTTTATCATGCCTATAGATATAATTTTTTGGTAAACTTTCACAATTTTTATTTTTCCTGAACAGATTATTTTCAGTAATTTTTAAAAAAGTTTATTTATTTTTGGCTGTGTTGGGTTTTCATTGTTGCGGCGAGCGGGGGCTACTCTTTGTTGCGGTGCGCAGGCTTCTCACTGCGGTGGCTTCTCTTGTTGCAGAGCACAGGCTCTAGGTGTGTGGGCTTTAGCAGTTGCAGCGTGTGAACTCAGTAGCAGTGCGCGGGCTCTAGAGCGAAGGCTCAGTAGTTGTGGTGCACGGACTTAGTTGCTCCGTGGCGTGTGGGATCTTCCCGGACCAGGGCTCAAACCCGTGTCCCCTGCATTGGCAGGCGGATTCTTAACCACTGCACCACCAGGGAAGTCCCTTCAGTAACTCTTGATCCCCAATAAGTAATTTTGACCATGAAATATTATTGAATTGCACTAATCAAAGGTTGAACATTCCCAGTAAATCACTGTGGAAAATTTTAATGAACAAGCCAAATGAATGAGAAATCAATACTTATTGATTGTTTTCTGGCATATCATTAAAGCCAAAATCTGTTCTCTTACTCAAAAAGCAAAGCACCTAAATTGCCTGTCTAGTTTTGTGCAAGTTTTGCATCTGTCTATGTGTAAGCCATTAAGACTTTTGTTGACAAATCAATGAGGCATTCAAAAGGAGGTATTTAGTTGCAAAACGGCAACTTTCCTTGGTTCATATTTCTCACTGCATCTTCATAAGTTCACAGAAGTCACCAGACCCTTCACTCATACTGAGAATATGTATTAGTGCTAGAAGAGATCCAAAGTTGTTTTGATGGAAAGCAAGTTATTTTTTCAGAAGCTAAGTAATTTTCTGTTCATTTTAGGAAAAGTGAGCTACTTCATATTTTATTTTGGCTTTTGAGTATTTTGGCTTTTGAATAAAATTCAATAAAAATAAAATTTTATTCAAAAGCCAATTGAACTGTAAAGGTAGATTATGATCTTCTGGAAGTCAAGACAATTTTAACCCAAATGTGGAATATAGCTCCTTTTCAAGGAAACGTCACAAGATAGCTGTGTTTTGAAGTGTTTCTTATATTTTATAAATATGCTCTGGTTCACCATGGAATCCTAATTTTATAGATTGGAAGACAGCATATGATTATGCTAAGGTAAGCTGATTAAACGAATAGGCTGGGAAATCAGGGTGGAGGGATATAAAAGTAGGAAGGAGAAGATGCTGCATGGAGTGGTTTGTATATGAAGTATGTGCTGGGGGTTCCTGTAGATTATTTAAGATTTCACTTAAGATTTCTACCAGCCAAGAGGGAAACACAGTCAACCATGGGGTCACAGCATCTACAGAGTTAAAACTCGAACGATGAACAGCTATTTCTGGAATTAGGACCAGAAAATTCTCTTGTGTGCATGGTTCTGAACAGTCTGCCAACCATATTGTTCCAGTAGTTATAGTACTGAGATCCTTAAGGTTTTTTCTGTTAATGTGGGGCACAGACATCAAGTTATAACTGAATTCTCTTAGGTGGACATGAAGTAATGTTCTACTTCAATACTGTGCCCTGATTATTTCTGAGACCTATAGGAAATTCCACTTATGAGGAAAGTTAGGAAAAATTAGAACGTATTTGAAAATTTGAAACTGAAAACTCTGTTGCTTGTGAGTTTTCTGATGAAACAGAAGGGTTTGGGGCACCAAAAAGTCATTCTGATTTTTATTTTAGTTTTAATGTTTGATTTGTTCAAGTTACATGATCAAAAACCTAGTTCTTTACATTTTAAAACTTGATTTGCAAATCACTGCTAAGTGATCTTTGAATAATATTTAGTTCCTATTTACAGATGTAGCTAATTGAACATCTACAAACATTTAAAATTGCATTTATAAATTTGTTATATTTGATTTCCTTTTTAAGTACTATTGTTAGCAACCGACAGTCTTTGCAAGTACTTAAGAAGTTCTTATACATCTGTTCTATTAAACTTACAAGTATTGTGATCTTTAAGTTTTCTTAAATCTTCTAATGCTGTATTATGCAACTCAGTCTTCCTCTAGTCAAAAGATACTTTCCCATTTAGGAAGCCAACAACTATCACCTCAGGTTACTTAGGTTATTTTCTACCAAAGACATAAAATCTGAGTTCTTCCCATACTAATCAAGGAAGATGTTATGTCACAGTATGTAATTTGGGGACTTGCCTAACTAGCATGCTTGGAATTACTAATATCCAGAGATTATTGACAGAAAAACTGATTAGATTCCTATAAGCAACCCTGAGTGAGAATACAGAAGCTTGTTTATTGTTGTCATGTCAAAGACACTATAGTGTTAAGAAAAGGATATTCACATAAACCACCTGCCTAGACCCAAGCTCTGACATGACTTCATAGTCCTACTCACAGAAGTCTGCAGTTCCCAGCCGGTTTGCCCATTTGATTTGATTTTACATTTCTTCAAATTTTGGGTAGTGCAGATCTTTTCTATCAGAGTCTAAAGACAGCTTACAATGAAGGAGTCCGAAGATATTTAAATGCCCTGTTGTCTAAATCTCAATTCTGTATCCCTTTATATTCTCATAATCAAGCAACTCTTACAAGTATTTCAAATGATATATGATGGAATTTAGTTTTTTATATAGTTTTTTTCTGACTTGTAGTCACTTCTTCCATGGGTAGTCTAGCCTAGTGGCATTACTAAAGAGTCATTCCTGAGATCTGAACTGTAGAAATGATCCCTGAAAGTATAGTCTCAAGAGATATAGACAGCAAAATTTGGACCTCTCTCCCCTTTGAGAATAGGAGTGTAGGTTGACTGTAAGCTGAAGAAGGCTAAGTTAAATATCAGACTGCACTGGAGAAGCACTACATTAAAACAAATTACCAAATTATGTTTCAAAACCATACAGATAGTTTTGAGATTGCATTTATTCATAAATAGGTAAAGAATTCCTCAATGTTTTTCAAAGATTAGCAAATGAAATGTATAGTTCATACAACAATAAACTCAGACCTAATTTAAAAATTAAGAAACAGCAATAATCTTCTGCTTGTTCTAAGATAGTAAGAAATCAAATCAGCCTCCTAAAATTTCATAAATACTACTTGGGATACAAAATTTATCAGGTTTTGGGTGGTTATAAAGAAATCGACTATTAATAGAGTTGAGAGTGAGAGTTGCCCATGGATGGGTTCCTAACCAAAGTGCTATCGTAAGATGAGCTGAAGTTGTATAACTTGGTCTCAAATTACCGTGTGTGATTCAGTACATCCTCCCCATACAATACTGAAACAAAGTAGTAACTGGAAGGAAACTAAACTATAGGGCCCTTATTTAGTCCCAATCACCTGGCAGTAAAATAGCAAGGCAGGCAAACAGTCTCCATAGATGTGATGAAAGAACAGCCATCTCACATGGGGCAGGCTGACAGTCACAGGGATTTTGACAGAGTATCCCGGGCTGATACCAACATCTGATAATCCTGAGTCCTAGAACACTAGAGCTATCAGATTAGAATGGAATTAAGATGTCTGTAAAAGTAAATTTACTGAATATGTGTTTTTTTCTTTCTTATTAATTTTAACTGCATAAGTAATGTATAGATTTTTTTTTAAATACCTAATGCAAAAAACAAACAAACAAATTAAACGTTACAAATAAGACTAAAGTACCTGTTGACCAACATCTCCAAATCTAATATCTTCTCTGGAGGTAACCACCATTATCAGTATGAAGTATATCTTTCCAGCTTGCTTGCTATGCAATTATATGCATATATTTACTGTTGGAAAAATGTATTTTATGTTGCTGGGTTTTTTTAATATTTAAAATGAATATACACGTTGTTCTGCACCTTGCTTTAGTCACTTAAGAATATCTTGCTAATCGTTTTATGTCAGTAAATAAAGACATTTGTTGAGTGCTTATAATGTACTCTTTCAAGCATTTGTATATCTATTTAATGCATTTAGTCTTCATGACAATGCAGTTATTATTATGTTGTTATTATCATGCCCATTTTAGCAGCTGAGGATTCTGAGGGAAAGAGAGATTAGAGAAATTGCCCAATTTAGTGACAGAGCCACCGTTTTGGGTTCTGTTCAAGGAAGACTAACTCCAGGTCTCCTCTCACGGCAACTATTTTACACCGCCTCTCTGAGGTACATTAGCCTACCTCTGAATGCGGTGTGTATCAACCCAAAGCCCCATGGGTCCATCTTTTGCGAACTTGCAGTGACTGAACGATATGCAGATACTGTTCAAGTTTAAAGATGCCACCGAGTGCCTCATTATGCTCGGCATTTCGGTTGATAATAGCACAAGCCAGGCAGTGTGATGGTATAAGGTGTGTGTGACTGTCTTTGAGGAGAATAATGCACGTAAGAATGCGGAGCAGACCCCATTGTTATGCTGCACCATTCCCCTACTTCCCTCGCAGCCTATGTCTGATCTGTGAGCAGCATTCCATTTACATCAAAAATAACGTCAATCTAGTGAAAGAACTGAATGACTCAGAGCATTACTGTAGAGAACTGGTCTCTGTGTAATATGATCTATAACATCCTAATTTCACAGAACATTTTTCATAACAGCTGCTAAAATTGTGATCGAATCCATTAACTTCTTTTAAAGGATCCAATGTGAAGCAATATTGAAGCTAGACTTAAAATGCAGGTGTACTGAGGTGGAGTCCCACCCACTCAAACCTGCATTATCGTTAGCTACTTCATACCTTTTCTGCATCTGTCTGTCTATATTTATTGATCCACTTGTGTCTGCTCTTCTTTTGTATTTCTAGCTGCATTTGAGTCAGAGATAGGCTATTTCAGAGTCTGGAGGGTCTGAAAGAAAGAACAGAGAAGAAAGGAGAGAGGAAAAGGAAGTTTTCCTCTAATTCTAATGGACAGCAGAACAAGATACACTGGAGACAAGGGGTAGAGGAAGAACCCAGGGTCTTGCGTTTATGAAAGTAGTGTTATGCTATGCTATTGATTAAGATCTCTGTAGAGAATGAATGACAGTGAGAGAACGTGGCCACCGAAGCCCTTACATTGAGCAGCTCATAACTTAGAAATGTTGACCCAGTTGGATTTCTCCTGCCACATCGTCATCCACAAAAGTGACAGCTAATTTTTCTATGTAAGAATTTTATTCCTTGGATAAATACAAAGTCAAATAAAATCCCTCCATTTTATTTTTTCTTCTGATGCTATATCCTTCTGGGAATTTGTAAAGTTAGCCCTTGACATGTATTTTTGTTTGGAACGTAGAGTAAGACTAAAAGGAAGTTTCGAAGAAGGTGGAAGGTGACTTGTGAAATTTCCTTTCAGACTTGAGAGTGTCCTTCTAGAAAGAGGATAGGCTTCTGAGGACTGAGCTCTATCCAGTCTTCCACAGATTAACTGATAAAGTCAGTACACAAGTTAGTGACCTGTGAGCCTTGGTTTTCCTACCTGAGAAAAAAGGCTGGGCCAGAATCCCTAAGGTTCGTTTGAATTATAATATTCTGATTCTTATATGACATGATTGAAAAATATAGCTTCTAGTGGTCGTTAGATCACCCTTCTAGTTACCCAGCAGCATAATCCTGTACACATTTTCCTTCTCTCTCACACTAATGCTCCTGAGGGGGTTGTTACTTGCGGTGTCTTTAGTAGTTGCTTCCTCTGGACAGCCATTTCTTCCAACTTCCTTCTGGTGTAAGAGTTGTTGAAGTGAAAGTCCTCAGCTCCATTCCAGTTTTATAGATCTTAAAAAAATTTTTTTTCCTCAGGATGGGAATACAGATTACTGATTTATAATCCATTAATCACTGCTGTAAAGAGGTCCTGAGATCTTTGTTTTCAGGCCCTCAAAAATTGTTAATTGGATGTGATGTGTTGTTGGCCACTTGGATAATGGATTTAAAGCACTGCTTCTCAGACTGCAGCTAACTTCATGTTTAATAGGTATCATTACATGTGTGCGCTCCAGCGGTTTGCACCCAGTCAGTGCTAGCTGATGATAAAGCAAGCATACAAGATTGCCATTTGGGGGGTGTCCAACACCAGGACCAGGCGAATTACTGCATAGTAATGGGGCAGAAGCCCCAGAATAATTTTCTATACTCTCAACCCTGCTGATAAGCAGTTCTCACGTTCCCTCACTTTATTTGTTCAGCACCTAGTGATGAGGTAGCTACTGCAATCCTGGATGTTATATACTATGCTGGGTCCTCCAGAGTTAGGTCTCTATTGCAAAAGGAACCATGTTTACGAAAGTAGAATGAGCTTCCTGCTTGGTTCTTTTTGTCACCGGGTAACCAAAGTTGTTACTAAACCAACCAAAGAAGAAATCATCTGAGAAATAATTTTTCTATAGTTTTCAACGTCTTCCTTTTTTATGCTCTTCCACATATGTGGAAGATTAATAACATTTCATAACAACATATTGGAGAAGTGAATTTTCTAGACTAGTCACATCATTTGTGAATTGACAGCTGAACACACTGAACTCTAATTGCATTAAAATCTTATTCTAATAATTTGTTCAACACTAGCTAAATTGGAGTGTACAGACTAGTGGCCTAGGAGTCAAAAAACTAGAATACGTAGTCACGGCAGCTCATAAACTAGCTATGTGGATGAGGACAAGACAGTCAAGTTCTCTGAGCTTCAGGAGAGGAAAAAATATACTTGACTGCTCTGTCTTTTGGGGCTGTTGTGAGGAACAAATGAGATGATGTATGTGACAGTGCTTGGTGTTATAAAATGTACAGTCTAAATATGAGATAGATAAGTTGTAAGATGTGTGTGTATGGCAGTATATCTAATTATATTATTGCATTCCTCCATGTGGTATTTCCACTTTTTATATGTAAACAAGAGCTGGTGAAGTTGATTCTCTCCCAGTTATCACAACTCCTAATGGGCAGCTACAAGTTCAGATTTTATTGAAAAGAGGAAATTAAAGTGATCAAGGTGATTATTTTTTCTTCATTGACATGTAAAAAAGAAAGGGACTACTGATAGAAAATATTTAGCTGTCTTTAAATATACTTGAATGGTCTGACTTTTCTGAATATCCACTTTTCTTTCAAGAAAGCAAAGGCAAATGAAGTGAAAAGGCAAACCTTCTGTACATATTGTTATTCAGTGGATGTATCTCTCAGGGAAAAATATATTTAATTTTATTTGTTAGAACCATATACCAAGTGCTAAGTTCCATAGATAAGAAAGGTACAACCTGAGGTGCTTCCTTGTTTTGCTTTTATAATATAATATATTTAGAACATAATAATACTTCATAATATTTAATACTGTGAAAAGAATTTCCTGGGGTAATGCTACTGTGAGAAATTGTTTTACTCTATTAATATCAGTACATATTAATATTTTCTACAACTCAGTTATTTGCTTTATTCTTAATAATTTAAATCCAAGAAGCACTTGATTATTAATTTCTTGAGCATTATGACTTCATTTAATGACTGCCGCTCTGAAAAGGTAAAATAGGATTAATGACCAAACTTCATTATTTCTAAGGAGTGGCTACATATGCAAGTGTAAGGAGCAGTAGCATTCCAAATAAATTCAACTAGGGGAACACTTTTACTCAGCCAGTGCCTATTCAGCCAGTGTTCATGGGTAACCTACCCTCTTCCCTTTTAGAATGGCAACTTTTGAGTCCTGACTTAGACTCTGGGCAGCAAGATTAAGGGTGGGGAGAGGCAGACTAAAGAGAACCACAGTGGTTTCTCCCTCTAGCCTTTACCAGGCCATTTTGTGTGTGTTCCACTTCACTCTTTTTTTCTTTGAGTCTTTTTATTTAAAGACTTAAACACTTTCCTTTGAAAAATCAGTGTAGTTTCTGGTGGGGAGAGAAGATATACAGGAAAAAAAAAATGAGACAAAGACGCATACGCATAACTTGGAATATAAACTTAAAAGTTAATAAAAGGAAATTGGGGAGCGGTATTTCTTTTAACTTTTCAGCTCTTTTACTTTATTTATCTTGCAGTTTTATTGAGATATAATTGACACAGCACTGTATACGTTTAAGGCATACAGCATAATAATTTGACTTACATAAATCATGAAATGATTATCACAGTAAGTTTAGTGAATGTCCATCATCTCACATAGATACAAAGTAAAAGAAAAAGAGAAAAAAATATTTTTTCCTTGTGATGAGAACTCTTAGGATTTACTCTCTTAACTGTCATATATAACATACAGCAGTGTTAATTATATCTATCATGTTGTACATTACATCCCTAGTACTTATTTATCTTATAGCTGAAGTTTGTACCTTTAACTACCTTCATCTAATTCCCCCTTCTCCCACCCCCACCTCTGGTAACCACAGATCTGATCCCTTTTTTCTGTGAGTTTGTTTGTTTGGTTGGTTGGGGTTTTTTTTTGAAGTATAATTGACCTACAACACTATGTTAGTTCCTGTTGCACAACATAGCAATTTGATATTTTTATACATTACAAAGTGATCACCACAGTAAGTCTGTTTACCATCTGTTACTATACAAAGATATTATGCTATTGTTGACTGTATTCCCCACTCTGTACATTTTATCCCCATGATTCATTTATTTTGTAACTGGAAGCTTGTACTGCTTAATCTCCCTCACCTATTTCACTCATTTCCATATCCCTTCCTCTCTGGCCACCACCTGTTTGTTCTCTGTATCTAAGACTCTGTTTCTCTTTTGTTGTGTTTGTTCATTTGTTTTGTTTTTTAGATTCCACACATAAGTGAAATCATACAGTATTTGTTTTTCTCTGTCTGACTTATTTCACTTGGCATAATACCCTCTAGGTCCATCCATGTTGTTACAAATAGCAAGATATCATTCTTTTTTTATGGCTGAGTAATAGTCTGTTGTGTATACACACACACACGCACACGCACACACCACATCTTCTTTATCCATCCATCTATCAATGGTCAGTTTATTATACTTCATCCATAATACTAGTAAATTAAGTACTTGTGGTGGTTTACCTGTTTTTTGTTTTTGTTTTGCTTGGATAGCCCGACCTTGTTTTATTTCCCCAGCTATCTTAAATTTGCTGTTGAGGTAAGTTCTTTGCTGGTCTTTCTAGAGAGTTCAAAGAAGAACAAGCTAAATTTTCAGAAACTCTATTTTGGGTGGAAAAAAATATATTAAGACCAAAATGGTACAGTCCTTACTTACAGTTACAGTCTTGGTAACTTTTGCTGTAGAAAATTTATGCTGATGGTCACCTTTTGTTATCTGCTCTTGACCTGGCACCTGACTTTTTTAGGTTTTTTTCTTGATTTCTAAGATCTCCCAACTTTGACACACCTTCTTGTATCTTTGTTCATCCAACACTCCAGCATGCATTCGTGTAAATAAATAAATACAAGTGCGTGCTTTTTATAGTTATGTTGTAGAAAGGTTTTAATGGTCTTTGGATGTTAGATTTTTGTTGTTGACTTGGTCATCTTTAGTGTTCATTTCTTCCCTTAGGCTTTGTACATTTCTCCTAAATCTCACTGATTTCTTTGTTACCTCTGTTACCAGACAGGCCGCCATGGTTGTCACCTGTTTCCTGCCTGGTATTACTGATAACCTTGAGATTTTGTTATCAGTGTCTATGGTCTCTGTCAATCCTCTCCAAAGTTTTCACAGATTATTTTGCAATATTCTTTTCTTAGACTTTAATGAAGCAGTCCCAGAGACAGAACGACTGGATTCAAAAGCACTGAAAACCCGGGCCCAGCTTTCCATGAAGAACAGACGCCAGAGGCCCTCTAGGACAAGACTCTATGATAGTGTCAGTTCAACAGATGGAGAAGACAGTCTGGAGCGAAAGGTGAGTGCCCCTGACCGCTTTCTGACTTGTGAGTTTGGGCTGTATCCTTGTTCCTACAGCTTATTGAAGATAATGATTTTCCTGCAGCCATATTCTGTATTCTAGTTGGAAACAGCTGGAATAGTTCACTTCTTTGTCTCCTAAATTCTTATTCACCTCGATATATCGTTGTAATTCAAATTCTTTCTGTACTCATTCGATGAACTAATAACCAAGAGCATTATCCATATTGTCATATTTCATGATGGTGCTTTTGATATTCAGCTGTTGGTTTTATCTGATGGTAAATAATGAGTGTACAAGTCATTGTTTCTACATGTCTTAGGTATCTGTGGTAGCTACAAAGGTAATATGGTGAATTGTTGTGAACTATGTAGTCTTATCTGTAAACCAACAAAAATGGGTTTTCATAGGGATTTACTAAAAAAAGGTCCGTCTGATTTCAAAGTAAGTATCACATGGGACTGATGCTCAGTGGCATAACCTCCTTTATAATCTCTTATACCAACAGCCTTCAAACAGTTTCTATAACCACATGCACATTACCAAATCACTTCTGCCCAAGGGTTTGAGAACTTCTCCAGAATCAGATTCTGGTGCTTCATCCCTCACTCCAGTGGCTGGCAGTGTGCCCTTCTCGTCTGACCACATAGCTGAATTTCAAGAGGGACCCCTGCACCCAGAAAGGGAGCCTTCCTCCTCTACTGGGGGAGACACGTCATTCTCCTCTCCTTCAAAATCTGATCATGATATGGAAGAATCTCCTTGCCACCATCAAGCCACCACCAAGAAAATACTACAAGAAAAAGGTACTGTTAATTTTGTTGTTGTTTAGCTTTTGTTTTGCTGACTTCACTAACACCTCAATTTGTGCCATGTAAAAATGGCTCTTTTCAAAAAAAAAAAACAACAAAAACAAAGGCCTGTGTCTTTTCATAGCTAATAATTAATACTGCATTCCTTTTATATTATGGGACAAGAGAACACCCTTCTCTCGTTTTTACTTTATTTTTTTTGATCTTTTCCTACCTGATTAGTATTTCACTTCTTCAGCTTTCTACAAGTTTACTATTGAAGGAAATTCTTCAGGAGGCCTTCCAGAGATTTTGTGTAATAGTAGCCCATAGTTTCAATAACTACTAACATAATCATTTAGAAAAAAATATGTATATATGAAAGTGAAAACAATATAGGTCTTAACCCATTAATTGGTTTTTATTTAGAAGAAGTTTTCACAGTAATTTATATTGCAAAGAATGTTATAGAAAAGCTATGATAAAGATAATGCAGGGAGATTAGTCAATAAATTTGAAAATATGCTCCTAGAATTAGCATCAGAATTTCATAGCAGTGTCAATAGATTGTTGTCCTTTTAATTGTATGCTTTAATTTATAGAAGTAATAAATTCCTGTTTAAACAAGTGAAATGATGCAGAGATATATAAAGAACAGGTTCATTCTCTTCCTGCCACATCTGATGTGTTCCTTTAAAGTAACCAAGAAGATTTGGTTATATTATTTTCACATCTGAAATGCACATAGATATATATATGGTGTGTATGTGTGTCCGTATATATATATATACACATATATTTAAAACAAATGTATATATATATATAAACAAAAATAATTTCTGGTGTGTGTTTTGTTTTATATATTTTTTTTTATAAAAGTGAATTCTACAAATGACATTATTCTGCAGTTTTGTTATACACATGATAATATTTTATGGACATCCCTCTGGGGCAATATACACAAATTTAAATGACAAGATAATCTTCTATAGTGAGCCGATCATATAACTGAGGCAACCCTTGTAGTATTGATGGACATTTAGGTTGTATCCCGGGTGGGGGTAGGTTGTTGTTGTTTATTTGCTTGTTTGCTTACCACTGTGAAAAAGATATAAGCATTCTGATGCTTTACATTCTTGTATGCTAATGCTTTCATTTCTGTAGAATAAATTTCCAAAAGTTGAATCGGTAGTCAGAGTATATTGTACTCAGAGGAGAATGTATGGCTTTAAATGCTTTTATTGTAAAAAATAAATACTGAAAATAAATAAAATAAATATTCAAAATAAAGGGAAAGAACAACCAAAAAACAGAAAATAGAAAGGAGGGGATAATGAAGATAAAAGCTGAGTTTAATGAATTTTATTAACATGAAAAGCCTACTCTTAACACCTCCACAAAAAAACGCAGCAAAGCTGTGTAAAAGTGAATAGCCCCCTGGAAGGACAGGTTAAGAAAAAAAAATAGAGAAACCAAAACACCCACAGCATTTGAAATGAGAAAGGAGATACAGAGGTTAAAAAAAATTTTAAGATAGCATGCAAACTCTATGGCAGATTTGAAAATCTAGAGGAAATAGAGGATTTCCTACCAAAATATAAAGTACTCAAAATGGTCTAAGCAAAAGAAAACCTGAATAAGCCAATAAGTACAGAAATATAAAATATATTTTTATAGCTTCCATTTAGAAAGGTACTGGGCCCAGGTGGTGTTATAACTGAATTCTGACTCACCTATAAAAAAAATAGATAGGAAAAGGTAAATTAGAGCATCTATTTTATGTTAATTATTCCAGGAGGATGTTTTTCATTTATTTTATGTAGCTAGAGTCTTAAAAACTAGTAAAGATCATGTGGAAAAAGAAAATCTTATTATACCTTAAGAAATATATCTTATTTCTTATTCTTATTATATAAGAAAATCTTATATAAAATCTAAATGTAGATTCATTTTAAATATGATGCTCGTAAATTAAATCCAGGAGTGAAAATTACTTATATTCCATAATCATGTAGGGTTGATTATGGAAATGTAAGGATGGTTTAACATTAGAAAATCTAACTGTATGAATCATCATATCAACAAAGGAAAAGCGAAGTGTTATAATATTAATAGACATTGAAAGGAATTTGATATAATTTTTCAGACATTTCCTATAAAAACTTGTTAAGTAAAGAAGGGATTAGGAAAAAATCATCCAAATAAGATTAGTTATTTACCAGAGAGCAATGACAAAACATCATACTGAATAGTGAATCTTAAGCCACACAAAACTAGCAGATTATTTAGAGACACAAACAAAATGTTGAGGTTACAAATGGAATGACAAAGTTAATTACTTGGGAGGAGTGTCAGGGAATGAAAATGGAAGAGAATATACTGGGGACTTCCTAGGTATAAACTTCATGGGAGTGGGGTGAGAAATGAAATGGGTGTTTATTTTATTGTTTTTCCTTTAAACTCTAAAATTATTTTATAAAATACTCTTGATTTCAGTAGACAATAATATATATACAAAGTTAACTGATAGACTTTATATGTCTAACATACAAGTAGCTTCAAAGAATTTTTTAAGTCAAGCATAGGCTAAGGTAATAAATCATCAATTTATTGAAGAGAAAATTCATGTTACTTATAAAATATGAATAGGTTATCAACCTCATTAATGATCAGAGAAATAGTCATTTGAGTTAGACACCCATCAGATTACTTCCACCAACCAGTGCTAGCAAAGCTAGCAGTGCTAGCATTCATTACAGGTATGATTGTGCATCACTACACTGAAAAGTCCATGCTCACTTATCTGTACCAGAGCAAAAGTTGTAATCTTTCTACAAATACATCCTCAACATAGAAATACAGTTGATTGTGGAGGCTCACCTTGTTTTGTAACTCTTAGTAAGTGTCATAGCTTTATCCCTGATATTTTCCCTGGTTTCCTTCCCTGAGCCTATTGATTTGCTGGAATTATCTTCCACAGACTGGTCCTAAGCACAAGTCTTCCAGAAGACATTTTAAGGTAAAAAATAAGTACTTAGGGAGTACAAGATACTAGCGGAGGCAAGAGAAAATATGTCAAGCCTGCTAATTCATCAAAAGCAGTTGTAAAGTTGGTGAAGGACTTACACGGTGATTTTGGCCTACTTTCAAAAGAATGAAGGCTTCAGAAACTCTCATTAACTAACCTGAATTGTGGATTGTAATGGCACTTTTATAGAAATATACTTGTGTGAAGCCCTCTGTCATCTCCTCAAGAAAAAAAAAATGTGTATAGACCTTACTTGGTTCATAAGAAGGCAAAAGAGCAGAAGCATATATTTTGGAAATATAGGTTAATACTTTGTAGTCCACTGTTTGAGTTTATAAGGCATAACTTAGCTATCTGAAAGAGAGTACTTTATAGTCGGAGAGTGGATCCCTCACATGAAATCTGACTAAAATTTTTTAAAAGTGGCTACATCTTGTCTAGATTATTTCTCTTTTCCTTTTACTTCTAAAAGCAGATGTTTCATCTCAAATTGGAGAAGTATTACATGGATGTGAGTTGTGCTTCACAATCCATTAGCAGTAATATACAGCAAAATGTGGTTAGCAGTGATTAGCATTAAAATGTGAGAATTCCGTCTTTTCTCCAATACCTTCTTTGCTTGCTACTGCCTCTTCTTTGGGATTAAGCTTCCAGCTGTAGTAAGCAGGACCAAGAAATAGGGGGTGGGTAGTGTCTTCTCCAGAGACAAACTCTTAAGCTTTCCCATTTTTTTATTTTCCTGGATTGATCATGCTTCTGGGTAACTAGAAAGGAGCAATTAATTGAGCTTTTATAAAGTATTAACTTTATAAATAGTCAGTTACTAGTATGATAACCATTATTAGACATTAACTATGACCAGATGAAAGCAGTGCCTCACATTCTTTCCTTCCCTGGATAAAAGTTTCCAGCCTTGAAGAGCTTCCTGTGCCTTCCATGTTCACTAATATTAATCCATTCATTCATGTATTTATTCAACAAATAGTTATTGAGCACCTGCTCTGCATCCGGCATTGTGCTAAAGGCTGAATATACAATGATAACATTCCATCCTTTCCTGCAGGGAGTTTGCAGACTAGAGTCTGTTTGTCTGTCTCTCTGTCTCTGTTTCTCTCTCTCTCTTTGATTTATTGCTTGCTTGTTTGTTTGGTGACAGACCCTGTCTCTCTGACACCGCACAACCACCACCATCAATAACCAGGAAGCCCCTGTACTTTCTGCCTTCCACTCTCAGGCTCTGTTGCACCTTGAAAGATAGCAAAGAAACCTGTCAAGACTCTTTACATTCTGTGAAATCCTTGAGTTCTTTGCCATTCAGAGCAGGACTCAACAGAGGTTAAGTGTGGTTAGCCTGATTTACCTGTGTGTATGTGTTTGTATGTGTGTGGTTCTTACAACTCACTGGCTCCTTAATAAAGGAACTAGAATGGGATTTGTACTCACAAGTACAAACTTCATACGTAACATGCCACTCCAGGAAATTCTGGTCCTTCTTCAAAGCTCAGCTTAAATCTCACCTCCTTTAGTGGACCCTTTGCACACCCTCCCCATTCCCAGGCAAAGTGAATTATTCTCTCTGATCCCACAGAAATTTTCACACTGTTACTTCTGCTTCTGTCACTTTGTGTGTGATAATAAGTGATCAGGTTGTCAAGTGTGAGCCAGAGTTTTCTCACTCATCTGATTCATCTTTGTATTCATGGCCCCTAGTAAAGTATATGCATATAATTGATATTAATAAGGTTCTTGGACGAATTAATAAGTATGTCTCTCTAGATAATCAGTACAAGTCTTCTAGAACAGAGGTCGTCAAACCAAATTTGGCCTCCACCCGTTTTTTTTTAAACGATTTATTATTTATTTATTTATTTATTTATTTAATTTAGTTTTTGGCTGCATTGGGTCTTAGTTGCGGCACATGGGATCTTCATTGAGGCACGTGGGATTTTTTGTTGCGGTGTGTGGGCTCTTCGTTGTGGTGCATGGGCTTCTCTCTAGTTATGGCGTGTGGGTTTTCTCTTCTCTGGTTGTGGCGTGCAGGCTCCAGGGCGCCTGGGCTGTGTAGTTTGCAGCACGCGGGCTCTAGTTGAGGCGCGTGAGCTCAGTAGTTGTGGCACACGGGCTTAGTTGCCCCGCAGCATGTGGGGTCTTAGTTCCCTGACCAGGAATCGAACCCACATCCCCTGCATTGTAAGGATTGTAAGGTGGATTCTTTACCACTGGACCACCAGAGAAGTCCCCCCACCCCCTTTTTTTTTTCTGATGAGATAAATGCTTTTATTTAATTAATTAATTTATTTATTTTTGACTGCGTTGGGTCTTCGTTGCTTCACGTGGGCTTTCTCTAGTTGCGGCGAGCGGGGGCTACTCTGTTGCAGTGCTCAGGCTTCTCATCGTGGTGGCTTCTCTTGTTGCAGAGCACGGGGTCTAGGCACGCGGGCTTCAGTAGTTGTGGCATGTGGGATCAGTAATTATGGCTCACGGGTTTAGTTGCTCCACGGCATGTGGGATCTTCCCGGACCAGGGCTCGAACCTGTGTCCCCTGCATTGGCAGGCAGATTCTTAACCACTGTGCCACCAGGGAAGCCCCTGCCAGCCGTTTTTATAAGTAAAGTTTTATTGGCGCACAACCACACTCATACAGTTACATACTGTTTTCATACTACAGTAGCAGAGTTGAGTAGCTGTGACAGAGTCAGTAGCCCACAACCTAAAATGTTTACTCTCTGGCCTTTTACAGAAAATTTGCTGACTCCTGGTCTAGACATACATTTTCTTCCACTCAACATTGCTGGATAAACTCTGAAAATGTCTTAGTCATTGGTTGCCGTTTATCAAGATTTTTTAAAAGTGATATACCATTACTTTTGATCTAGCAAGGTACCACAAAGGTAATAATTAAGTTACAGCTGTAGTTGATTGCATTCCTGGGGCAAATTCTCCGTTCTTCAATTGAACACCTAATTGAAGTTGGGTGTTTTCTAAATTGCACCAGTACCACATTCACAAGTCATCATTTTGTTGTCATATTTGTGAGACCTCAGTGGAACTAGGATAGAAAGAATCCCATTACAACTGGCTAAATGATAAACATCTAACCCCATTTCAGTTAAAATTAGAGAAAGTAAAAGATTATTCCTAGAGGTTTGTTAAGCAAGTTATATGGCAATAAAGGGCATGAAAATATTTTCCCCCTGTCTATTCTTTGAATAGCCTAATACTAAAGTTTTAGTCTCTGGACTTACATAGCAATGGGCCTTTGTTCAGACAAGGTTGAGTAAATGAACTACTATCAGTTTTCTACTTGTGATTTGTTCATTATTCTAAGTGTATATGTGGCCGTTAGGGCATTGCCTAACACAGAACATATCTTCAGAAATATTTGTTGAATTAATGTCCTTGCAAGTAGAAATCTTTACAGGATTCATTTATTATTATGTTGCATTAGGCCTTTATACATATAGAAATAGTAAATTTTATCATTGCTCAGAGGACGGCGAGGTTAACCCTAGCTGAGATTAGTAAACGAGACATGACAAAGAAAATACAATTAGAGTAACTACTGAAGGACTGAAAAAACAAAAAAGATAGGTAAGGAAGGCATATAAGGCAGGGAGATGGCATTGACAGAGACAGGCACACATAAGATGAAATGACAGGAGTGGGGCTGTCCCAGCCTGCTGGAAGCAGTCTGTTTATTCAGGTTAGAGTGATTGCTCGTAAAATTGAACAGGTAGGTTAGGTCTATAGCTCTAGAATTTAAATACCTTAGATACCTTATCATATTACTAGAAAACCACAAGATGCTTGAGCAGAGGAATAAAAAGGAAAAGACACTAGGTATGAGGAAGTTGAGTTAAGAGACCCTGAAAGGTGGAGGAGCAATAGACAATGACAGGAAAGAATGATATGAGAACTGTTGAAATGTATGTAAGTTGACGAGATCAAGGGGAAGAGAGGGAGGTCAAAACTGATCACAGGGTTTCTAGCCTCAGAAAACACGGTCTTGTCATTAATAGAAAATAGGAAATCAGAAGCATTATGAGGGAAAGGTGATTAACTCATTTTTAGTAGAGGAGGTCTTGAGCTCAAGAGAGAAGCCAGGGCTGGGAGGTAGATTTCAGAGTCCCCAGAATAAAAGAAGAGGTAGTCAAGGGTCTTGTTGCAGTGAGACTAAGAAGAATGCAGTCCCAGAAAAGGCCTTAGTATTTAGCTCAGGAGATCAATTATTACCTTTGAAAATGAAGACCAGGTTGCCAAAGATTAAAGCTGGGTCACCCAACGTGAGGACTTGGACTTCTAATTGCTCGTCAAGGTAGTATTGGAGAGATTTCAAAAAGCCTAATGGAAATTCCACATACAGCTAAATAACAAACAAAAATGTCACAGTTCTTTTTCTTTTCCTGAAATCATACCAATCCAATGTTGGTTTTTATGCGGACTAGAAGTTCTGAGGTACATTAACGATGGATTTGATTGATTTAAAGCGGGAAAGTGCATTATTACTTAATCTTGCCTCTTCAGCCTTTTGAAAGAATTCATTTAAGTGTTCCTTGGAACACACTTTGGCAAATGTATGAGATAATGATGTGAGGTTGCCTAGCAGCAGGCTCTCTGATGGGCAGAATCAGGCTTTTAGTCCCAAGATGTCCACATAACTGCCACACTAATAGGTTACAGAGTGTTGCCATGTACATTGTTTCATCTGGTCTTCGCACCACTCGTTAAAATATCTCCCAGCCACCTTTATTTCCGAAAATAATATGGCAGTCTCCTTTTAACTTTGCACATTCCTAGCTGTTGAGAGTTGCTCTAGAATTTATTTGGAAGAATCCGGTACTTTCTTTCCTTCAGGTTCTGTTAAGAAAATTGAAATCCTGCTTTTGTTTTTAATGTCCATTAGCAAAATCACCTTAGAACGAGTTTGTGCCGTGTGTATATTTTTTTATGTGCATGTGTCACATCTGTGGCTATTTAATTCAGTTACCCAAAGAGTAATGATGCAAAGAGCCATAATAAATATTTGAGGTTAGAAGTGGATTTTGACATGGACATATTTCTTACTCTTCTATTTGATTATGTACATTTCAAGGAATTGATTATTATAATCTGTGTATCATTAACTAAAACTATGAAAAGCTCATTGCTAAAAATCCTTAGTGTATTTTTCAACATCCTGTGCTTCTTCAGAGCTTCGAAAATAGACTCCTAAATGAGAACTGTGTGCACATCATGGTTTGTAAGTTATGTGTGTTTAGAAATTTCTCCTGAAATAGACAAAAAGCATAAGCAAAATTAACCTGCAAGGTTAATTGAACACTCTCTTAGGAGAACTACACTCCATGCCAGAAGGTTGCTGGATTTTCTTTTTAATTTTAAAAAGAGACAGACACCAACAGACAATTGGGAAAGAGCAGTTTCATACACAGATATGCATCAAAGACACCCCTTGTTAATGATCTCAGATGACTGGATATGCTGAAATATAATGCCAGACAGCATTCTTTGCTAAATAGCTCCAAGTAGAGCCTTAGGAGTTTCTACCTTGTCCAAGGTAGAATAAGTGCCACCAGTGGAATCTAGTTCCTACAACTGACATTGAATTCCATTGGCAAAGCGTCTCCTCTGATTGGTTTTTGGCATCATTTCAAGTGTCCCCATCCCCCAGCAGCTGCTGTGCTTTAGAGTGCCAGCGTAACTCGGAGAGAGGCAAAGATCATTCAGCTGCAAGCACTGGGGAGGTTTTGGCATCTTCCACATCATGGGAAGCCAGCCAAGTTGTGCTTAAAGCCAACTTCTAAAAAAAGACCTTTCAAAAATATAAATGTTTTATAGCTGAGCTCCTGCTTGAGAAGTCTCCCCCATGTTCTGTCTCCTCTATCCCAAGACTGGCCACAAGCCATTAGCAAGGGGCAGATGAGAAGGGAAAGCTTTGACTCTCACTTTCTCCCTAATCTCCCAGACTCTCATGGGTTACTTTCTTTACTGGACTTGGGACATATGGGGGAAGTGAGCTGGGGTCCTGTCAGAAGGTGCTAAAACCCAAAAGCAAGAAAGGCACGGAGGACAGAGCCCAGACATTTGAAGCAAGGAGTTGGAGCCAGAGAAGGAACAGAAGGAAAGTCATTTGGTCCCTGCTTTGAATGTAAAGGATGATTTGATAGTGTTTATTCTTGCTTATTTTTTTTCATTCCAGTTTATTTGAAGCTAAAATTCTTTGTGATAAGTATTGGGCTTCTGTCTAACAGGACCTCTCCTGGTTTGACTGAATGTTCCTCAACATAGCTATGTTTCCTGTATGTTAATAAAGGCATCCAGTATTTTCTTTTACTGTTAGGAATTGATGCAAACCCCGTAGATTCAGAGATGCAATGACTTTTGACAGTAGCTTTTTAAAAATGATAATAATTGCTTTTTTCACATATGTGTATATCCTAGATGGTGCCAAAGGTCCCAGATCACTGAGGGCATCAAGTTTGTTGGTGGTGCGAGGAGGAAAATTTAAGCGGAAGTTTGTGGATCTGGGGTAAGCACTTCATGAAGTTAAAAAGCAAGCCCTCTGTAAGAGAAGGATTAAATGAGAAAATGTCAAATTCCCCTTTCTGACTGTGTGCTGTCATTATAGGGCGCCTTTGCGAAGGAATTCCAACAAGGGAAAGAAATGGAAAGAAAAAGAGAAAGAAGCCAGTAGGTTTTCTCCAGGTAGCAGGTACGGGTGGGTGATTAAGAACAGATGTATCTGCATCTAAACTTTCTGGCCCCCTTCCATTGTTAACCAGAATTAGTGGTCAGTATCTCTGTGCTGAAGTGATACAGCTAGAGGTGAGATGAAAACAAATTGCAGTTTGTATTTGTCTTACTCGGATTGAAGCCTACACCTGGCCTCGGGTAGATCTATTGGCTTAATTGCAGAATTATGGTCGCATGAACAGTTTTAATAAATGTTTATCTAAATACAGCATAAATGTATCTATGTGATGTGTCAGTTAGACACATTTCAGCTTTTTTGCCTGGCTACCCACAATTCTTGTGTCTTCTGGTTATAAGTCTGAAAGGGTAATTTTGCATTTAAGTATCTTGTTGGCTTTCAAGACTGTTCTGTCCACATGCGGTTAAGAAAGACCAGTGTCTCACTGAACTCAGCTATTATGTTGATTTTTGCTGGCGCTATGCTTACTGTTTAATAAAGACTTTCCTATAGAGAAGTGAGCTTTGTATAGCACATTGTCAAGCTTTCCCAACTTTATTCTGAGATTACATAATTGTAAACTTAGGTTTATATAGGGAGACAGTAAAGCACAGAGCTCTCTCTGAAGTCCAACTGCCTGGGTTTGAATCAGCGCTCTCCCAGTTACTACCTTTAAAACCTTCGACAAGTTATTTAGCCTCTGTGCCTTTGTTTTCTCATATATGAAATGAGGATAATAAGAGTAGCTACCTGTTAGTGTAAGGATTAAATGAGTTTTCATGTAAAGCATTTAAAATGGTACCTGGCACATAGGAGGCATTCAAAAATAATAATAATGATAGCAATCTGCTATCATTCTTATTATTATTTGCAAGTTACAAAGAAGTTTTATATTTATCATTTCATTTGATCCTTACAATAAGATTGGGAGGGCAGATAATAATACCATACTTTACTGATGAAGAACTTCACCTTCATAGAATTTAATTGATTAGCCCATGATTATGCAACAAGCAATTAATGTCAGTTAGCTGGGGCTTGGCCTCCTGTCCAGATGTCTTTCCAACACTGCATGTCACCTCCTAGTTACTTAAGCATCTAATGATGTTTACATTTATTTATGAATTTTGGGAATCATCCCAATAGTATAGACTAAGGAAGAAACAGACAAAATGCTAAGAATAAAAGAATGTAAAATTATTTGGGGACCACCTATCCATTTTATAGGTTGTCCCCAGCTGTTTCCTTTTTTCTCTTTTCTGGCATACACCTTGGTGAGAAATTGTACCTTCTCCCTGGGATTACAGGAGAATGGGGGAGAGGGTGAGGGATGAGAAGAGAGAATTCCAGAATTAATTATTTTTGTTAGTCTGGGTTTCCTTTATGCTGTACAATGGAGAAAGGCAAGAAAGCTCTGTTTATATTGAGGACAGGGATCTCAGGAAAAATAAGGCCATAATGCAACTCAAGAGCGCTTTTAACTTTGTGTGGTTTTAGAGTGAGAAATATAAAACAGTCTACTTTGTGCCTTAGAATTAAGAATAGAAAACTATCAAATATGCTCAGGGGAAAAAACAAAAACAGATAGTGAAACCGTTTAAGGGAGAGAGAGAGATGCCCAAATGCACAATGGGAGAGAAACTTGAACACTTCTGAAGTGACACTGTGCTCCCTTCGGTCCCTGGGCTCCTGAGGCAGCCACTACCTCTCACCTTTGGGTCCCCACCCTCAATGGGACATAAGCGCAGGCATCCAACAGAGGGGAGGGGAGAAGGTTTGACTGAATTTCGTCGTAGGAGCCAGAGAGTTCTCACGCCCTTGTGTAAATTGCAGGTGAAAGTCAAGCAGGTCTTGACTCTGTTGGCAAATAACTCACCTTACTCCAGGCAAAACCACCGTAGTCCAGGGTGGGTGGTCATCATCGCGCTGCTTAACCACAGCTGATACCAGCTTTTGAGCCAGCAGCCAGCTAGGCTGCCTAGTCAGCTACATTTTAAAACATTAACTCTGCAGTCTCTCTGCATCAGTAGTCACAAACAATTCACGTGTACAACGTTACAAAGTAGTTTTCAGTTAGAATCATAGTTTCATAATTATTTGTAATTACAGTAGAAGGTTGACAGGAATGAAAGGAATTCATGTAATTGAAACAGTAGGGCAGGGAAGAAGAAGGACTTTTTCAGTTTCAAAAAAATAAATTTTTGAGCTATCACAGTAATTGGTTAACAGTAATCAAATCTAATGACAGCCTCCATTCTCCTATGTAGATGAATAATGGGCCAGAACCTTATTCAGAACATATTCCAGGAAGTACAGTTACTGCCCAGTAGGAGCATAATGCAGTTGACTTGGTTTCACAGGCCCCCCCCTGAAGGTAGGTAGGTGGCAAGCACCATCAGCTGCAGGGTCCCACTGCAGTTGTGGAGAAGAACTGGGAGTAAACTCATCACTCCTGTGAGGTTTTCTCAGAAAAAGGAGGGACTGATTCACAAATTGAGTTAGTAATCTTATCTTTTAGGCTTTTCATCCAGTTCTTATAAGATTGTAAAAATCTTATGAGGTCATTCAATCAGTGATAACCTAAGTCTACCGGACTTGAAAGAGGCCAGACGTTCGCTAAATGTGGTCTTGGTTTTAGTTTTTCCCTTCCCAAAGAGTAAAGAATTTACTGTATTCCTTGTGGAGACAAAGTGATTCAAATACATGACCAACATGAAACAAATAGATGAGGCTAAAATAAGAAGTAAACCCTACAGAGATACATGGTTTGGTTCTGTCCTTTTCAAATACGTGCTCAGTGAACTTTCTGATTTAACCAGATAACATAGCAGATAACAAAAGCAGGAAACACTTAATCATCAGAGCTTGTTCATCCCTTAAAGTACATACCAAAGAGTAAGCTAAAATACTCTCCTTAGAGTAAGGAGCCACTGGTGTCAGCGGAGTGTCTATTTTTGGAGCTCTGTAGGAGAAGCTCCGAGTTTAGTCACTGAATGGAAAGCCCTGTGAGCAGATATGTGTATCTCAAACCAAGGCTAGAGGGTAGCGCGTGGGAAAATTATGGGGAAGGGAGATGGCACTCCTCTGTGGAAGCAAATCTGCTTTCACCTTAGAAGTGTGAACAGTGGAGAAAACACTGAGCTGGAATCCAGTATTCGTCCTGACTTTGCCATAGGTAAGTCTGAATTCCTTGGACCTTGGTTTCCTACCAAAAAATAAGTGTGGTCAACTAAAACTACATGGTCTGTAACTCCCTATGCATCTCTGCCTGCACTATCCAGCATGGTCATCTCTAGTCAGATGTGGCCGTTGAGCACTTGAAATGTAGCTTGTCTACATCGAGATGTGTTGTAGGAGAAAAAGCATGCTCGATTGCAAAGACTTCGCATGGAAAAAAATAGAATGTGACATATCTTAGTATCTTAATAATTTTATAATACTGATTACATGTTGAAATAATATTTTGAATATTTTGGGTGAGATAAAATATATTATAAAAATTAATTTTACCTCTTTTTTTCCATGTGGCCACTAGAAAATTTTAGTTTACCTATGTGGCTCATATTATATTTCTGTTGGACAGTGTTGATCTATATGATTCTATGAAAAACATACTCTTGATTTCTGACTCTTGTTGGTCTATAAATTAGCATGTATTCATTTGTTTGTTCATTCTCTTTTTATCTATATGTACTCCTCTTTGTTCCAAATATTATTTGTGTATATACAAAAATACATATGGTACAACAGTATAATTTATTTTAAAAGTAAATCGGATAGGGAAAAACAAGATAAAGAAAAAAGTAAAGTTGGTACTTAAAACAGAACATCTTCAGCAGTACTTTCATAGTAAATATAACAGTGGCCTCCAGTAAAAGCCAAGAGCATAATGTCAAGGCGATTAAGAGCCTGAGTTCAAATCACAGCTCTGCCCCTTGTCCTCTTGAGCAAGTTACTTCACCTCTCTGTACCTCAGTTTTCTCATCAATAAGATGGAAACATGTATTTACCTCTTCAGGTCATTAAGGGGATTGAGATCACATTTAAGCACATTTTAAGTCCTTAGTAAATATAAATGGCTATCATCACTATTAATGCTTAAAGTAATTCTTATTGCAGGGATATAAAACAAAATATTCTCTGGACATATTTTGCTGGCAGTCTCATTCATGCAGGGGTGACTTTGGTAATATCTTGACGAATAAATGGACCATGTGGATTATAGTTCAGGCAGTTTCTCTCAAAGAAACTTTAGATAAATCATGGTACTACAGTGGGTTTGAGATTATACTGCATGACAAGTACCTGGAGGGCAGTTCTGCCCTGTTGCTGAGCAAGGGCCAAGCCTCTGCTCCTGAGCTGGAGTTGAAACACACCCTTTCAGAAGAGCTGAGGAGTGGGATAAACACATGTACACAGAGAGAGAAACCCCTTTCTCTGCCTACACCTGCTCCACAGAGGCACCCCAGAGAGGAGCCAGCTTTTTCCTTCAAAAAAAAAAAAAAATTTTTTTAAAAACAAGAAACAAAAATGTAGTTATAAATGCTGGTGGAGAATGGGCATTAGAAAATGGCAGAATAATTTGAGCCTGAAAAGTTTTAGAGCGCACATTACCAAGCCACTAGTGGCCATGAACAGTGATGGCAAAAACCCACCACTGGAGAACTTAACCTTGGCCATGTAGCTCACGTGGGCTCTCCCCTTCACTTGATATTTTTAACGCCCAAAGGTAGTAGCTTTGTTCTTAAAAAGAGGATTATTTGGGTTATAAATTAAGAGTAATTTGTTAAAGTCTCCAGTTTTAAAACCTAGCTTTTTTTGAGTTTAGCTCAACTTACAAATCCCGTCATTTTGTTTTACACATCGAGTAAAATTTTATATGAAATAAAAAAGGTTTCACTTTCGTGAAAACCTTTGAACAATATTAGCTTAGCCTCAGGAGAGCAGACCTGTTCCCCCATAATTGTCTGTCCTGTTTTTAGCTGCATTTATAAATTTAATCTATTTAGTTTTCCTTTTAAGTAATTTCCAGTGCCTAAAACCTGACAAACTTACATTCCTAACAGATCAACACTTTTCATACTTAAAAAAACTCTTGAAAATCTACTAAATTAAAATAACTATAGTGACTCTAAACATCCCAATACTCTTTATCAGTGTGGTAGTTTTACACCTTAATTAGTTAAATCTGAAATCAGTTAAATATATTAAGGTAGACTCAATAGACAAGTTTCTTTCTCAGTTTCTAATAATACAAATTTTCTTAAAAACTAACCAGTATATTTATTATTTCTAAACTAATATTTTTGTTTTGATAATATGGATTTTATTTACATGATCATCTTGCTGTTTCATTTTATATCTTCCCAGTATGGGGAAGACTCATTAAGGGAACAGTTTCTCCATCTCAAGTGAGTGTACGGGAAGAAAAAAATATATTTTTCCCTCTACACTCCTAGGTTCTTCAACTGAAGCCCTGTAAATTAGACTGACAGAAGACAGATTAACAAGGGAAAAGCATACAAATGTATTTAATGTAAGTTTTATGAGACACAGGAGCCTTCATTAGGAAATAAAGACCCAAAGAAGGAGTTAAGCCTGGAGAATTTTTATCCTAGGTTTGATGAAGTGTGGAAAGTTGTGGGGAAGTGTGATAGGACAGAAAGGTATGAGGCTAAGGGTAGTAAACTGGGGAAACTTAACCAGGCCTGTTCATTCATTTGCTCAGGTTCCTCTTGGCGTCTGTCCATCTATGGAGTTAAGGATGCTTCTTTCCTCTGGGTATAGGGAGGGCACCTCTCTTACATGAGGGTCTTATGACCTGGTTCAGGGGAGCTGGGGAAGGTCAGAGAGCCCTTCCTGCACCTGCCTTTTCTCAAATTCCTTCAGCTTAAAATATTCACTATGCCAAGGTGTGCCCTATTTGGGGGTAGCATGTCCTGAACCCCATCATAAGTTAAGGTTAAGCACTCTACGTTGACCATCTCAAATGGGCTGTTGGTTATTGATCAGATATTTAGACCATAACTCAGGATCTAGAAGGAGGATATTTCAAGGTTGTTGGCCTGGCTGCAGATGGACACCTGCTTGTTATAGCTGTTACCTGTTCAGGTCTCTCAGTCCCCTTCAGAAGGGGCTGGCTTTACAACCTCCATGTCCTTGGTGGATGTTAGAACCTTGCAGAATTACTTCATCTGATTTGAGTAAATGGAGGTCTGCAATCCTTCCTCTGGTTGCACCTAACTTTCTTCAATTAACCTCCTTTACTACCTGCTTGAATTCTATATTCTGTTTATACTTTTTCTGTTCTGGAAGTTCCTGAACTCCTAATTATATTTTGATGACATCCAATTAGACTCTGAATACTTAATTGTATTCAAAATTAAAACAAACCAAAAAAAAAAAATCACCATGGAATGTTTACCTGAGCAACTTAATTTTGGGGTGCTAGCACCAGGGTAAACTGGTTTCAAGATATATAAATGAGTTAATTGTTTTATAGAGTTGTTAATTATAAACTATTTAAATGCCAGGAGGCAGTTACTCTCCCCACCTCACACCCCCAGCAAATGGCATTTTCGGATTATAGAGACTTAATTTGAAGACATGCTTTCTCCCAGTTCCTAACAATAAAACAATCAGGGATATAGCAGTGATTTGTGAATCTATTTTTTCCAAAAATGATAGTGAGTCTTCAGTGTATAAGCTAAAAAAGAAAATGAAGCAAGTATAGAACACATACCTGTTTTGATCCTCTAGAAATTATTTTCAGATCTATTAAGTATTCATTTCTACCAATCTTGATTTTTCAAGGGAATTATTAAGGATCTGTATGGAGTTTATGCCCCTTGGCCCATAACCTGCCCTCAGAGTCAAAAAAGTTAAGGAGGGAGGGAGGGAAGGAGGGAAGGAAGAATTTTATGTTATTCTTAACAGATTTCTCCACAAAGTGAAACAGACTATAAGAGTGGTCAATAGTAGAATAACTGTTACCAAACCCTTTCTGCTCCTTTTGTAGGCCCGAGAGTTGTATATCCAAAAGGAAATTGGCATTTATTTTAGAAAGCTGGTGAGCTGATAGGTCTATAATTTTAAAGTAGTGAAGAGTTTGCTTTTTTAAATGGATATTCTATACTCTAGGTCCAAGCAAATGGAAGCATACCACTGTTCAGTTTTTTGAAGGATACTAGGAACCACACAGAGGTTCCATCAGCTCAGGGAGTTTTAGAGTCAAGGATACACAAAGAAATGAGGGGGACAGGATACAGCCCCAGCAGGGGCACAGCCAGACCTGGAAAATAGTCTTCAAAATACCCCAGGATCTGGTGGTTTGCAGCAGTGAGGACAGTGGTTGTCTCCTTAGAAGTGGGCTTTCTTTGCTTTCTGTGTGACTATTCCTTTGTTCCTCCGTTATCGTGGTGTGGAAACCTAGAGCAGAAAGCCTCTGGATATTATCCAAAGGTGAGCTTCTATGATCTCATTCATCACATTGGCCTTCGGACCCGTCTTTAGTGCTGGATGTACAAGTCCACATGGAATTTTTACTCTTGAGTATTTTCCTGGCAGTGAGAATTTTATGAAAGGGTTTAATGAGACGTGGTCTACAGATTTTCTTTGAAATGTTAACCTGGCCAGGATTTGAACTACCAAAAGTCCTTTTCAAATAGGGCATTAGAATGACAACAATTTGGCAACAATATTCTTATTTCCTACCTATTAAAAGTGGTAGTGGACAGTGAACTCTATGCTGGAAATGAAGTGATACATTACTCTCTTTTTCCTAGTTCCAAGGAGGATTAAGAAAAGGATATATAAGATCAAGATCCATTCCATATGGGAACAGAGTCAAGGATGGACACTCGAATTAAATAAATCAAGCTTAAAGTTTGGCCGTGTGGCTGACAGGGTCTTGGTGCTCCAGCTGGCTCTCAGGCCTGAGCCGCTGAGGTGGGAGAGCCGAGTTCAGACATGGAACCACCACAGACCTCCCGGCCCCACGTAATATCAATCAGCGAGAGCTCTCCCAGAGATCTCTGTCTCAATGCTAAGACCCAGCTCCACTCAATGACCAGCAAGCTCCAGTGCTGGACACCCTATGCCAAACAACTAGCAAGACAGGAACACAACCCCACCCAATAGCAGAGAGGCTGCCTAAAATCATACTTAGTTCATAGATACCCCAAAACACACCACTGGATGTGGTCCTGCCCATCAGAAAGACAAGCTCCAGCCTCATCCACCAGAACACAGGCACCAGTCCCCTCCGCCAGGAAGCCTACACAATCCACTGAACCAACCTTACCCAATGGGGGAAGACACCAAAAACAGTGGGAACTACGAACCTGCAGCCGGTGAAAAGGAGACCCCAAACACAGTAAGTTAAGCAAAACGAGAAGACAGAGAAATATGCAGCAGATGAAGGAGCAAGGTAAAAATCCACCAGACCAAATAAATGAAGAGGAAATATGCAGTCTACCTGAAAAACAATTCAGAGTAATGATAGTAAAGATGATCCAAAATCTTGGAAAGAGAATGGAAAATATACAAGAAACGTTTAACAAGGAGGTAGAAGAACTAAAGAGCAAGCAAACAATGATAAACAACACTATAAATGAAATTTAAAATTCTTTAGAAGGAATCAATAGCAGAATAACTGATGCAGAAGAACAGTTAAGTGACCTGGAAGATAAAATAGTGGAAATAACTACTGCAGAGCAGAATAAAGAAAAAAGAATGGAAAGAATTGAGGACAGCCTCAGAGACCTCTGGGACAACATTAAACGAACCAACATTCGAATTATAGGGGTCCCAGAAGAAGAAGAGAAAAAGAAAGGGACTGAGAAAATATTTGAAGAGATTATAGTTGAAAACTTCCCTAATATGGGAAAGGAAATAGTCAATCACGTCCAGGAAGCACAGAGAGTCCCATACAGGATAAATCTGACGAGAAACACGCCAAGACACATATTAATCAAACTACCAAAAATTAAATACAAAGAAAAAATACTAAAAGCAGCAAGGGAAAAGCAACAAATAACGTACAAGGGAATCCCCACAAGGTTAAAAGCTGATCTTTCAGCAGAAACTCTGCAAGCCAGAAGGGAGTGGCAGGACATATTTAAAGTGATGAAAGGGAAAACCTACAACCAAGATTACTCTACCCAGCAAGGATCTCTTTCAGATTTGACGGAGAAATTAAAACCTTTACATACACGCAAAAGCTAAGAGAATTCAGCACCACCAAACCAGCTTGACAACAAATGCTAAAGGAACTTCTCTAGGCAGGAAACACAAGAGAAGGAAAAGACCTACAGTAACAAAGCCAGAACAATTAAGAAAATGGTAATAGGAACATACATATCTATAATTACCTTAAATGTAAATGGATTAAATGCTCCAACCAGAAGACATAGACTGGCTGAATGGATACAAAAACAAGACGTGTATATATGCTGTCTACAAGAGACCCACCTCAGACCTAGGGGCACATACAGAATGAAAGTGAGGAGATGGAAAAAGATATTCCATGCAAATGGAAATCAAAAGAAAGCTGGAGTAGCAATTCTCATATCAGAAAAAATAGACTTTAAAATAAAGACTATTACAAGAGACAAAGAAGGACACTACATAATGATCAAGGGATCAATCCAAGAACAAGATATAACAATTGTAAATATTTATGCACCCAACATAGGAGCACCTCAATACATAAGGCAAATGCTAACAGCCATAAAAGGGGAAATCGACAGTAACACAATCATAGTAGGGGACTTTAACACCCCACTTTCACCAATGGACAGATCAACCAAAATGAAAATAAATAAGGAAACACAAGCTTTAAATGAGACATTAAACAAGATGGACTTAATTGATATTTATAGGACATTCCATCCAAAAACAACAGAATACACTTTCTTCTCAAGTGCTCATGGAACATTCTCCAGGATAGATGATATCTTGGGTCACAAATCAAGCCTTGGTAAATTTAAGAAAATTGAAATCATATCAAGTATCTTTTCCCACCACAATGCTATAAGACTAGATATCAATTACAGGAAAAAAACTGTAAAAAATACAAACACATGGAGGCTAAACAATACGCTACTAAATAACCAAGAGATCACTGAAGAAATCAAAGAGGATATCAAAAAGTACCTAGAGACAAATGACAATGAAAACACAACGGCCCAAAACCTATGGGATGCAGCAAAAGCAGTTCTAAGAGGGAAGTTTATAGCAATACAATCCTACCTCAAGAAACAAGAAAAATCTCAAATAAACAACCTAACCTAACACCTAAAGCAAATAGAGAAAGAAGAACAAAAAAACCCCCCAAAGTTAGCAGAAGGAAAGAAATCATAAAGATCAGATCAGAAGTAAATGAAAAAGAAATGAAGAAAACGATAGCAAAGATCAATAAAACTAAAAGCTGGTTCTTTGAGAAGATAAACAAAATGATAAACCATTAGCCAGACTCATCAAGAAAAAAAGGGAAAAGACTCAAATCAACAGAATTGGAAATGAAAAAGGAGAAGTAACAGCTGACACTGCAGAAATACAAAGGATCATGAGAGATTACTACAAGCAACTCTATGCCAAAAAATGGACAACCTGGAAGAAATGGACAAATTCTTAGAAAAGCACGACCTTCCAAGACTGAACCAGGAAGAAATAGAAAATATAAACAGACCAATCACAAGCACTGAAATTGAAACTGTGATTAAAAATCTTCCAACAAACAAAAGCCCAGGACCAGATGGATTCACAGGTGAATTCTATCAAACATTTAGAGAAGAACTAACACCTATCCTTCTCAAACTCTTCCAAAATATAGCAGAGGGAGGAACACTCCCAATCTCATTCTATGAGGCCACCATCACCCTGCTACCAAAACCAGACAACGATGTTACAAAAAAAGAAAACTACTACAGGACAGTATCACTGATGAACATCGATGCAAAAATCCTCAACAAAATACTAGCAAACTGAATGCAGCAGCACATTCAAAGGATCATACACCATGAGCAAGTGGGGTTTATCCCAGAAACGCAAGGATTCTTTAATATACTCAAATCGATCAATGTGATACACCGTATTAACAAAGTGAAGGATAAAAACCATATGATAATCTCAATAAATGCAGAAAAAGCTTTCAACAAAATTCAACACCCATTTATGATTAAAAACCCTCCAGAAAGTAGGCATAGAGGGAACTTACCTCAACATAATAAAGGCCATATATGACAAACCCACAGCCTACATCGTTCTCAGTGGTGAAAAACTGAAACCATTTCCACTAAGATCAGGAACAAGACAAGGTTGCCCACTCTCACCACTATTATTCAACATAGTTTTGGAAGTTATAGCCACAGCAGTCAGAGATGAAAAAGAAATAAAAGGAATCCAAATCAGAAAAGAAGAAGTAAAACTGTCACCGTTTGCAGATGACATGATACTATACATAGAGAATCCTAAAGATGCTACCAGAAAACTACTGGAGCAAATCAATGAATTTGGTAAAGTAGCAGGATACAAAATTAATTCACAGAAATCTCTGGCATTCCTATACACTAATGATCAAAAATCTGAAAGAGAAATTAAGGAAACACTCCCATTCACCATTGCAACAAAAAGAATAAAATGCCTAGGAGTAAACCTATACCTAAGGAGACAAAAGACCTGTACACAGAAAACTATAAGACCCTGAGGAAAGAAATTAAAGATGATACAAACAGATGGAGAAATATACCATGTTCTTGGATTGGAAGAATCAACATCATGAAAATGACTATACTACCCAAAGCAATCTACAGACTTAATGCAATCCCTATCAAACTACCAATGGCATTTTTCACAGAACTAGAACAAAAAATTTCACAATTTGTATGGAAACACAAAAGACCCTGAATAGCCAAAGCAATCTTGAGAAAGAAAAACGGAGCCGGAGGAATCAGACTCCCTGACTTCAGGCTATACTACAAAGGTACAGTAATCAAGACAGTATGGTACTGGCACGAAAACAGAAATATAGATCAATGGAACAGGATAGAAAGCCCAGAGATAAATCCACGCACATATGGTCACCTTATCTTTGATAAAGGAGGCAAGAATATACAATGGAGAAAAGACAGCCTCTTCAATAAGTGGTGCTGGGAAAACTGGACAGCTACAAGTAAAAGAATGAAATTAGAACACTCCCTAACACCATACACAAAAATAAACTCAAAATGGATTAAAGACCTAAATGTAAGGCCAGACACTATAAAACTCTTAGAGGAAAACATAGGCAGAACACTCTATGACATAAATCACAGCAAGATCCTTTTTGACCCACCTCCTAGAGAAATGGAAATACAAAGAAAAATAAACAAATGGGACCTAATGAAACTTAAAATTTTTTGCACAGCAAAGGAAACCATAAACAAGACAAAAGGACCAACCCTCAGAATGGGAGAAAATATTTGCAAATGAAGCAACTGACAAAGGATTAATCTCCAAAATATACAAGCAGCTCATGCAGCTCAATATCAAAAACACAAACAACCCAATCCAAAAATGGGCAGAAGACCTAAATAGACATTTCCCCAAAGAAGATACACAGATTGCCAATAAACACATGAAAGGATGCTCAACATCACTGATCATTAGAGAAATGCAAATCAAAACTACAGTGAGGTATCACCTCACACTGGTCAGAATGGCCATCACCAAAAAATCTACAAACAATAAATGCTGGAGAGGGTGTGGAGAAAAGGGAACCCTCTTGCACTGTTGGTGGGAATGTAAATTGATACAGCCACTATGGAGAACGGTGTGGAGGTTCCTTAAAAAACTAAAAATAGAACTACCATATGACCCAGCAATCCCACTACAGGTCATATACCCAGAGAAAACCATAATTGAAAAAGAGTCATGTACCACAATGTTCATTGCAGCACTATTTACAATAGCCAGGAAATGGAAGCAACCTAAGTGTCCATCGACAGATGAATGGATAAAAAGATATGGCACATATATACAATGGAATATTATTCAGCCATAAAAAGAAGCGAAATTGAGTTATCTGCAGTGAGGTGGATGGACCTAGAGTCTGTCATACAGAGTAAAGTAAGTCAGAAAGAGAAAAACAAATACCGTATGCTAACACATATATATGGAATCTAAAAAAAAATTTTAAATGGTTCTTAAGAACCTAGGGGCAGGACAGGAGTAAAGATGCAGATGTAGAGAATGGACTTGAGGACACAGGGAGGGGGAAAGGGTAAGCTGGGATGAAGTGAGAGAGTGGCATGGACATATATACACTACCAAATGTAAAATAGATAGCTAGTGGGAAGCAGCTGCATAGCACAGGGAGATCAGCTCAGTGCTTTGTGACCACCTAGAGGGGTAGGATAGGGAGGGTGGAAGGGAGACGCAAGAGGGAGGAGATATGGGGATATATGTATACTTGTAGCTGATTCACTTTGTTATACAGCAGCAACTAACACAACAATGTAAAGCAATTATACTCCAATAAAGATGTTAAAAAAAATTTTTTTTCAATGTGGTAGTGGTGGTGGTTTTAAAAGCATTGCTACAAAGGCAGTTCACTTGGGAGTAGGACAAGATACTCATGCTGTCATTCATTATGGCCTGTTTATAAACTTTAAAACAGTATCCATATATTTAAGCACTACCATACCTTATTTGAATTATGGATGGAACTCTTTAAAAAATTCCCATGTTACTTTGATTGATTCAGAAATTTATAACCAAAGAGGAGGAGAATAATCATCAGGTCCAATTAATCTCAAATATCCCCAATTATAAGAGTGTGGGACTACAGGGAAAATATTTTTATGTTTCTGCACAGTCAGAGCTTTGTGAGCATTTTTACTGGAATGTGGGACCTGAGCTAAACGATAAGCCTGAGAAGTTAAATTATGACTAGATAGATAGATTTACCTGCAGAGAGATTTACCTCCCCAGAGGTATGTGATTACATTTTCCAGAAGTGGGGATGGGGAGAGGGGGCTGAGACCCAACTCTGTGGAGACGTTCCCGGGGCTGTAAAGCTGGAGACACTAGTCTGACATATATTACTTACATATATTACTCTGACATATATTACTTTCCAAAGCATAAGAACGCAAGATCCTTCTCAAGTTGAATTGTTTACATTGAGATAAGATGTCTCTCCCTCTCTCAGAGGAAAGAAGGGAGACAGCTGTCCCTCTCCTATATAATCATCCAGATTCATATTTTTTAGATTCCTCACCTATAATGTAGACCAAGTATAGGATGACAACTTGTTCCCATTGTGTCAGCCTGGAAAGAGGAAATTAGGGCATGGGAAACCAGTACAATAACTTTTGTAAGTAAATAATAACCTGTTTCTGCTCCAGAAACCTCACATTTGTATTCAGGATAATATTAATAAATATAGTTATTAAAAACTTTAAGAGTGAGCTCAGACACGTATTATTAAAAAAATATAGATTCCAGGTCAGCTCCTCCCTCTCCCCCAAATTCTAACTTGGTAAGTCCAGGTACCCAAGAATTTGTATTTGAACAGCTGCTTCAGATGATCCTTATCAGACTTATTTGGGGACCACTGCACTGGTCCAAGACCCAGGAATAAAAAGTGCTTCTTACAGAAGACCAATCTGCCTCTGCTAGCATGCTTTCTTAAGTTCAGTTATTGTAAACCCACATCCCCCCATTTTTTGATAGTAAGTGGATTTAAGGATACAAATTTTTTTTTTTTTTTAGTTTAAACTTCAGGATAAAATTGAAGGTTGACACTTCTCTGGTTGTTCTTTATTATCCTTGCAGACCCCTTTGGGTTTGTTTGTTTTTTTTAAATAAATACACCATTAAAATCATCAGATCTTCTGGAATCTTTAGTGTGACAAACACTTTTACTGACCCAACCTGTGGTTTCAGTATGCTACCAAAACTTCGCTGACTTCTGCATTCTCTTTAGTTATCGTTCTCATAATCCCCTTACACATATATTGCTTTACAGTTTACAAGATGCTTTTACATTAATTGTCCCATTTGATTCTCACTAATCTTTGGAAATGAACAGGAATTGTTAGGAGTTGTATTACCTATATAAATTTGAAATATATAATATTTCAAAATAATGAGAAATGAGATGTGAGACGGTTGAAATTCAGTATACATCTGGGACAAAAGTTGTCCGTAAGCCATGCTGTTGAGGCACTTTTAATTGAAAGGGAATCTCTTTGTTGTCATGACATCAACAGCTAACAAATAATAGGCATTATATCAGAGATCACTTGGACATATTGAGGGTGACTTCTTCCAAGTGCATAGCAACTACTGCCCATTCCTGCCTCAGCTCCTGATAATTTTTTTTAACCAAAAGGTAAATATAAATATACAGGTAACTGCATTAAGAAAAAAAAGTCTGGTTTCTTTCTTTCTTTTTTTTTAATTAATTAATTTATTTATTTTTGGCTGCGTTGGGTCTTCATTGCTGCGCACGGGCTTTCTCTAGTTGCGGCGAGCGGGGCTACTCTTCCTTGTGGTGCGCAGGCTTCTCATTGCAGTGGCTTCTCTTCTTGTGGAGCATGGGCTCTAGGCGCACAGGCTTCAGTAATTGTGGCACTCGGGCTCAGTAGTTGTGGCTTGCAGACTCCGTAGTTGTGGCTCACGGGCTTAGTTGCTCTGCGGTGCATGGGATCTTCCCGGACCAGGGCTCAAACCCGTGTCCCCTGCATTGGCAGGTAGATTCTTAACCACTGCACCACCAGGGAAGTCCCAAAAGTCTGTTTTCAAACTGTGTTTTTCAAATGCCTTTGAGTCCTTTAAATATTAAATAAGCATAGACCTTTATACCTTTACATTTTTCAAAGCACTTTCACACTTATCTAATTTAATTCTTAACAACCACATATGATATATATAAAATATCCACCTTTTATGGATGAGGAAATAGACTCTGAGAGAAGGCCCAAGGCCATGTACACAGGAAGTGTGTATGGTTTTAGGACCTCGGGTCTGATGTTCCTCCTGTGATAAGGCACTAAGATGATGATGAAAAACCAATAAGGTGTGTGTTCTGCTTAAAGTATCATGAGCCCAGAAATTTCCAAGTATTTAAATATATCATTTTCTAAAGTCTCAGGCTCTTGAGAACCTGTGCTCAGAGGAGGCCAGGGTAGAATGCTGGTTATGAGCTCATGTCACTAGTGTGAGGCACTGTTATGTGACCCAAATAAAGGGAATGCTGTGATGATTAACTTAATAGCAATTCCTAAAAGACCATGCCCCTCGCTGATACTAACTTATCCACATACATTTATTAGGCACATTTCATAAAATTCATCGTGGCAATGATGATAACAAAATATTGATCATTGTTATAGAATCCATTTAGATGCAAAAAAGATAACTATTGGACTTCCCTAGTGGTCTAGTGGCTAAGATTCTGCGCTTCCACTGCAGGTGGCGCAGGTTCGATCCCTGGTCAGGGAAGTTCGGCATGCTGCGTGGTGTGGCCCAAAAGAAAAGAAAAATTAAAATTATCCAAAAAAAGATAACTATTAAGATTAACGTTCTAGTCAAAAGGGCAAAATTTTTACTCTATCCGTTGTGTAGAATAATTTCTCAAACTATGACTTCAAACTATATTCAGAGTCCCTTCAGAATTCATTTCAATAAGCTTTACATCTGCCTTTTCTTTGTCTAACATACCCGTTCTTTTCATAACCCAGGATCTTCAGCGGCAGGCTGGAACACTGGAAACCGAAGCTGTCCTCCACTGCTCAGGCCTCCACGCCGTCAGCGGGCCTGCCTTTCTCGTGGTTTAACGAAAGCCGGAAAGGATCCTATTCCTTCAGGAACCTGCCTGCATCTGCAAGTCCCCTTCAGCCTTCTCCTGAAACTCTAATTTCAGATAAAAAGGGGTCTAAGGTAGAAAACACATGGATTAAAAAAGCAAACAAGAAAACCCCCAATCCTTCCTCCTCTTCGATCTTTGGAAAGCATTCTCAACTTGTGTGTATACTCTGGATCCGAGAAACCAATGTGATAACACTGCAGTAAACAATGCATGGTATTTCTTGTGTGGGGGAGGAAGAAAGCCTCATTTAACCATCACCTTCTTTAATACTGTTCCATTCTAGATTGTACGTTAATCTTTGATTTGCCTGTCTTTTCACATACTGCTACTTAATCTCAGTTTGACAGTCAAGCCATGCTGGGAAAGATGCATTTGAATCATGGAACAGTATGATAGATCTGTTTACCAAGTATTCCACTTTAAATTACATTACAAAACTATTTTTGCTGTGCTCTTCAAGATTTACTGGAAAACAAATAAATTTGGGACTGAATATGTGTTCAATATATCTAAATGAAACTCTTTCAAACAAACCAATGCTGACATTGCACCCTTACTTATTTCTTCTTTTAAATCAAACTTCCATGTTGATAAACTGTTACAATTCTATCACCAAAGTTTTTTAACTTTAGCAGAATGAGGAATTATATGCTTATTTGTTTTTAAATGCACGATGGTTATTTCCAGCATGACGCTGCAAACCTTACCTAACATTTTATTGAAACACATACGGTGGCTAACTTTCACATGTTGTTTGCTCTCCTTTTATCAATGTTCACTTTTCTTTCTCAAACAGAAACCTGTGATTAATGTTAACTTGAATTGAATTCTTTTCTTGAGGTCAACAGCTCATAAGGTTTGGACGGAATTGGGGGTCGTATCTCCAATGACAATGTCAAATGGTAATGTGCTGTGTCAAATGCTCACCTGCTTAAATGTTTTACTAGCCTAGCTCCTCGCGCTCTGATTTCATCTCCTTTTCTGAAGTTTTAGCAAACTTGGCGTTTGTTTGGTACTGAATTCTCTAGCCTCTGGCATGGTATTCATTCTTGACAACCAGCTAAACCCAGTGCAAGGGAACCTAATGGAAAACTAACAGTCCAGTTCCTAAGGAAGGGGAATAGGAAACAAGATGGTGTTGGTCAGGTGCTTAGAGCTCCAGGAAAGCCAGTCCTTCTAGAATTATTAGCAAAAGAAGTTCTGGAAGCAGAAGGCCACTTCGGTCTTGAAACATTTTCAGTCTTGGATCTGAGAAATCTAAATGTTGTTTGAATAGATTCTACCATTATCTTGCACTGGATGTGAATTTATTTGACTTTAATATCCACTGAACATTTTAATGAAATTCTGGGGAAGTTTCACGTACACACCCTCAACCTCCCCAACCCCCAGGTGATTATTTGGAAATGTGTTTCTGTCCATGCTGCAGCCTCTTTGGTACTCCCGTTGGTGCTGTGCAAGAGTTGTATTTTAGCATGTGACTACTAGTGTAATGGCAGACTGTGACCTACCCCAGAACTCATTACCTTGAAGGTTACATCCAGGAGAGGATCTGCCATCTCTCACAGTATTTATCACGGCCAACAGCAAGCGATCCTTCCCAGGGGGTGCTCAAGCTACCTTTCTAATATGGATTGCCATCTGTTCCTAATAACTCAGGCTCACCACACCATCTTGTATTTTTACTTTGTTACTTATCACGATTAGGGTCAAAGAAGATAGGCTTATTAATATTACCCCTCTGAGCAGTTGCAGAGGATAATGAATGCCGTACCCTTGAAGAGAGGTTGAAGAATCATTTCTCTAAGACATCTATCCTTTCATGTGATGGAGAAAGCGCCCAGAATTCCCTATCCAGCGCAGAAGGCACAGTGTTCTCAACCACTGCCGGGTGAAGGTCACCAAACCAAATATGAATCTCTTCTAAGATTACTTAAAAAGAACCTTTCCAGAACTTGCAAACATACCTACCTCTGGTTCACTCACTATGCTCATTTAACAGTGAGCTTTATTTGTTTTTTCAGAATTTTACCTTCAATGATGACTTCAGTCCCAGCAGTACCAGTTCAGCAGACCTGAGCGGCCTGGGAGCAGAACCCAAAACAGCTGGGCTCTCTCAGTCCTTGGTGCTCTCATCAGATGAGGTACATGCACGGCACTGACAACAGAGCTGCTTTCTCAGATCGTACATTTTACCGATGAACTATCACCGGGGAAAATGTTTTTAGGCAGATTTTGCATATCAATCCTCATGATTTCGCTCCCTCTCTGTCTCAACATGGAAGCAAAGTACTATTTCTGAGCCCCTTGAAGCTGTCTAGGGACCTCCTCAGCCTTTCTTTGATATAAATGGGATGACTATCAACAGAGGGTTGGGGATGGGAGGCTGGGCACTGGAGAGCAGCAATAGGGAACGGCCCAGAAATCCCAAGGGAGGGAATTCCCTGGAGGCCCAGTGGTTAGGACTCCGTGCTTCCACTGCAGGGGGGCCCGGGTTTGATCCCTGGTTGGGGAACTAAGATCCTGCAAGCTGCGAGGTGCGGCAAAAAAAAAAAAAAGAAATCTCGAGGGAGTTTACAGACGATCCATCCCCCTCCTCCCTCACCTTTTTCACCATCCCTGATGTTCCCTCTGAGTGGGGAGTGGCCCCTGATTGAGAATCACCGAAGTGGAGAGGGAGAGGTGCAGTTGTGATAAGGAAGGAAAACAAGGGGAGAACCACTTACTTAGAAGCCAGAGTCAAGTGTGCTTTACAATGGATTCTCAGGAGACATAATGTGTACAGGAGGGCAGAAGATTACACTGGTGATTGACTTAGTGCTCCAAGAGATAAGTAGAAGAAAGAAATACCAGTACTGGGAGCGGGGGTGCGGCTGGGGAGAAGCGCTGTAAGTAGAGATATATTCACCCTAAATATTTGTTCTTAGTTATTTCTAACGTGATTTTTGCTTTGTAAAACTTTTTTTTCCCCTTAAATTCTTCTGCCCATATTCTTTAGGCTTGGTGTGATTTTAATTGTATTAAAACTTTGTACTGTACATGTGTGTCTCCTGTTCCTGTAACACTTTTCTTTTTGGTTCCTTTGTTGCTGTCTCACTCAGAGCCTGGATATGATAGATGATGAGGTGAGCTCTCAGTGGGCTGTGTGTGGTGGCTTACATGGTATTGTCTGACATTTCTTTTCTTTTTTTGCAAATGATTTAAAATCAAACAAGGCAAGAAAGTTTCCTCTGTAGTGGAGGGTTTCCTCGTGTTAAATAGTTTCACTCTCTGCGCTTGTCTGTCTTAGTTGAAAAGACATTCAAGAGGATCTCCAGATTCCACCTCCAGAGTCCCTTGCTGTGTCTCCCATCACCATTACCCTGACGCAGCCCATTGTGTTTCACCTCCTTTGCCTTCATCTCAGCTTCCCCATCCCCTCCTCTGTGTTCCCTGCATGGTCACTGAGGTGACTCTTGTCTCTCCTCCCAGATTTATCATTGCCTTCATCTCCTCTCAGCTTAGTGGTTCTAGGAACCAAGCTGCCCTTTGCACTAGTCATAGCAATGTCCTGCCTTGGACAGAGCCTGGGATTTGGAATAAACCAGTAAATGCTGAGCTCCACCACTTACTAGCTGCGTGATACTGGACAGATCTGTAGACTTTCTGGGCCTCACTTGCCTCGTTTATTAAAAGTAATTTTGGAAATTACCTGTCCTACCTTCCTCACAGGTTTGCTTGCTGCTCAAGTGAAATAATGGCTGTGAAATTTCCCCTAAGAATGCTTGAGGACTTAATGCTCTCCCCTTCTACGTAAAAGATATACCTCAGTATTTTTAAATGTATCTTTACATATCTCTGATGTCTTAGCAGAGGATCAGTGCAGAGTGATGCATTACATATAGAGATTAATGATGTATTCGTTTTCTGCATCTGATAATCTTTCCATAGTGTTTTAATGTAAAAACTTGCAACACTGGAGTGTATTTTTCAGTTTTAAACTTCCTACATTAAAATGCTTTGTTTGGGGGAATTTTTAAATTTCCAAATACCTAAACAAAATGTAGAGTTAATAACTTTGTGTGTGTTACACATACAGCTAGAACCATTCGTTTACTTTATGGTTTAAAAACAAGTGTGGCTCTAGTAGGCAAGAAATGGCTTTTGATAGCATCACATGCCATACTGAGCTACAGCTTCTCGGTCCTTTAACAACCCTGCGTAACATTCCTACCTCAGATTCTTGATGACGGACAGTCTCCCAAACACAGTCAGTGTCTGAATCGGGCCGTTCATGAATGGAGCGTGCAGCAGGTTTCTCACTGGCTAATGAGCCTAAATCTGGAGCAGTATGTCTCTGAATTCAGTGCCCAAAACATCACTGGAGAGCAACTCCTGCAGTTGGATGGAAATAAACTTAAGGTAAAGAATTATATGTTTGTGTTAGGTTACCAAGTATAATTTGTATTACACATAGCGCCTAAAACGTTTCCATTAGATGAGAGCATCCTGCGTATCTGAGAGGTACTTCTCCCCCACAGTTAGCAGAAAGGACCTTGAATGATTTCGGAGTGGTAAAGGAAGTTTCGGAAAGTCGTCGGGTTCTGAATCAAACAGTAGTAGGCTGTTGATCAGGAGCGCTCGAGGCTCACTCCATTGCTTCCGCCAAGCAACACATGGTCCGTGTATTAACTCTACTTACTTCCTGTGTAGTGTGAGTTTTAATAATGGCCGATGTGGACTCTCCCATGACATTAGAGTTAAAACCCAGGTCCATGAATCTTCCCTTTTTTTAACTCATTGCTCCCCCCACCCTCACTCTTCCCTGCATACCACTCAAAAACCGGGACTGCGTTCTCCCCAGAACTTTCTTCCCCCACCAAGTGCAGGCCGTGCCTTCCCTCCCCTGCCCTGGCGCTCTCATTTTCACCTGTCCAGTCCATCTCCTTTAGAGCCTGAGGTGGCACCTACCCCTGTGGAAAAAGGGCAAAAGGAGCTCACAGCCAGCCTGCCACCCCCAACCTCGGCCCCCTGCTGGGCTGACGGGCAGATGAGTAGCTCTTGACAGTCTTGAAAAGGTTAGAGATCAATCAATAGCCTGTGAATATGAAGGCCCATTGACAAGGCTGTCCCTGTTGGGGAGATGGATGCATCCCGCTGTTGATTCTGAAGGTCATGAAACGTGTAAAGTACGCAACCAACTCCCCTTATTCTGAATCCCAAGCTCATCGAGCAGCCTCCTCGTTATGACCAGGCTTCCTTTATAGGTCTGCCGCCTACAGGGAGAGCACGGCTAATCATGCCGACGTGAGCATTCTGGTCCCAAAGACATTTTTGGTCTTCATTGTAAATGAATACATTGGCAGAAAGGAAGCCACTTCGATTCCTCCTGCCCTTCTTGGAACCCTCCGTGGCAGCAGGTGCCCACTCCTATCTTTTGAAAATATCAATGGGTTTAGCAATACTTTTGGCTGTAAATGTCTACAGCCCAAAGGTTGGAGAAGCAGAATTGTGCCCTTTTTCCATTCACTGACCCATTAATTACCAGTTCAGAAAGCATTTACTTGCTGAGGTTTAGGAGGTACTGTGCTAGGGACTTCAAAGTATAAAAGAACAAATAAAGCTCAGCCCCACAGTATGTAGATTTTTGGCAAATGTAATCAGCTTTTCCTCAGTTTCTACCTCTTTGATTATGTCTACATTAGTTCTTGAGTTTGAACATCTTGTGATATCAGCCTCATCATAAGCAGAGAGGTCATTGGTTTTCAAATTCAGTTTGTTTATGTGTTTCCTTCTTAGGCTCTTGGCATGACATCATCCCAGGACCGAGCAATGGTCAAAAAAAAACTCAAAGAAATGAAAGTGTCTCTAGAGAAGGCTCGGAAGGCCCAAGAGAAAATAGAAAAACAAAGAGAAAAGCTGAGGAGGAAGGAACAAGAGCAAATGCAGAGGAAGTCTAAAAAGACAGAGAAGATGGCAGCTGCCACAGAGGGTGCTGGTGAGCAGTGACACACACGGAGAAGTTTCCACCTCTTCCTGCCCTGCTCTCCTCCGGAGGATGAAGAAGAAACTGATGACAGGGGTAATGTGCTCTAGGCAGACTGGGGAACTGTGTGTTCAATAACTGCATTTTCTGCACTAATAGAGTACACTCACTTTTAACCTACTGAAATAATCCCAAGCCACCTTTGGTTTAGTGACAAACCAAGGATCTCATTTGCGAGAGGTGCAAAGTAGCAGTGTTTCTCTCTTCTTTGTGTTGGGTGGGTGGTGTCACTTGAAGGACCAGCGTGATCCTGCTCAACAAGAGCATGACACACCGTGGCATTGTCCATGGAACGCCATGCATTTTCAATATGGGATCCTGAAACTGAGCAATGGCACGTATCTGCATGGCCGAGAACACCGCTCTGCCATGAGATCTGGGCTGCAGAATCTACTCCGGTGTGTGGGAAAGGTTCCCCCTTGTTTCCGTGTCTGGACACTGAGACAACCCCGCTGTGGAAATGTGGGAGCTCTTTGCCTACTGTGGCAAAAAGCGAGCAAACTGTGCTGCCTGCTGGGCATTGGGAAGAGAGAAAAGAATTACACTTATTTGTTAACCCCAGAAGGAAGCAAAAGCCTTAAGAATGTGGATGTGGGCATTACCTTGGGGTTCTGAGGGTAACATTTATCCTCCAGATTTAGCCAAACAAAGAAAAATTCAGACGTTAGTGCGGCCATGGGATATTGGGATCTGTTGTTTACTTTGCTACTGCTGCGGGTTCAGTATTTCAGCAGCACCGACACACACAACACAGTTCCTTTTCTCCCCAACAAATTGAACAGAAAATTGATTTTTAAGGAAACCAACATTTTCAGGTTTCCTCTCCTGGGGAACATTCTGGCTGGTCTTCAGCCTGACTATGACACAATCAGGAACTCATCACATATTTTCTACTCAAGATTTCCCAAGTGGGCTCAGTTAGACTTTTAACAAATGTACTTTTAAGAAAAATAGAAATACCAGTTAGAGAAAAGTTAGATTTGACTAACATTTGACCAGAGAAGCAATTTTATTGAGCACACAGAATGTTCCCATAAAGGAGAGCTGTCAGTTATATTTTAGAGATGTTTTGAATGGTTTTTCTGAGCCGTTCTCTTTCATTCTTTGGAGATCTCCACTTTACAGTTAAAGTTTGTTTAAGACGGTACACATGATGCAGGCTGGCAGTGCAGGCGGTTATACTTATTTTAAAGCCAGTATTAAGTATTTCAGTGTTTCATCCAACTAATTCAAGTGCAGGAGAGTGGGGCAGAAGGAGGAGAAAATAAACTCATCTTGAGAAATTTCAAATGATGGATTTTTTGTTGTCGTTGTTGTTGTTTTGCTTTTTATGCTCATGCATCTGGTTCTCTTTGCTGCATTGGCTGCAAAAATGAGGTCATCCACTTTCCAGAGGACGAGTTTCAAAATAAGAGTTGAGGCCAGACCAATCCTTGGACAAGTATTTTACTTCCTTTACTTCAGTTTTTTGAGGCAGGGGGGTGGTCTCTGTCCTTGTCTTCCACTGGAAATGTTCTATACGCAGAGCTTAGGGGAAGGCTTTTGAAGGTTACAAGTAACAGATAACATAAAGGGGCTTCTTCCCATATGGCTCCATCTCCTATTTTGAAGCACTGTGATTTTTTTTTTTTTTTTTTTTTGCTTGTCTGAATATCCAAAATCTGAAATTGTCTAAACTAGAAAGTTATAATCTTGTTCTTCCCTAAGGCTTGTTTCCTTTTCAGTGACAGAGTGTTGTCTGTTAGGCTTCAGTTCCTTTGTCACTAGGTATAGATCATTCATTTGATCCTCAGAAACATCGGCATAAAGTAACATTGTGTTTTACAATTATCAAAGTCACTACCTATTTTTTTCTATCGTCATTTGGGGTATGATAATGAAACTCCATACTGGAATCTCTATTAATATTTTGAGATAGGTGGTGCTTTGCTATTTATTAATATCATGGGAAACCAGGAACCACTATCAATGAACTACAAAATTCAAATCTTTTCAATACTAAAAGACTAAATTAGTCAAAATCTGGTAACGCTAGTGCTTGCTATTGTAAATTTTTGCCATTTTTGCTTATCTTTGGGGAAAAAAAGTGATCTGGATCACACTGGAAGTTTCACTGTATTCATTTTAAGAGTGGAAATAGAAGGATGATTTATGTTAAGTTATGTTTACACTTTGGTAATATTTGAAAATGGAAGTATATACTGGAAATGTGTATAAGTCTCAGTCTCTGCACATAATTTATGATCTATTATATTGCATTTTTAGATGTCTTAGAAGTATTGTTCTTTATTTTAACTTTATTTGTACCCTTCCAATGTTTAGATCAACAACCGACAATATTATAAATCAAATTCTTATTCCTCAAATCATTTAGTTTGTAGTATAACAGTTTTGATTTTTTAAGTTAAATTATAGTAACTTTAGGTCTTAATGAGTTATTTTAACATTACTAATTAAAACTGCTGAAATTGATTTGATTGTCCAACAAAGGATAAAGCGTAAACAGATTGATAAAAGGATATGAAAACAAAGTGAAGGACCTCAGATCTTGTGAACATTTTGTTTTCCTGTTATTTCCTTTATTGACTCTGGTGCATGATGCCTAATTGAGGTTCCAGTGTCTTACACAATCCTAACTTTAACGCTAGTGGTTTTCAGTATCCTTACAATTTAGCCCAGAATTTTTGCTTCGTGAACATTACAGACTTTGTAGTTTTTTTATTTATCAGAAAATGAACAAAAAGGGAATATCTGGTTACTATGAACTATATTCCTTAAACGACAGCTCAGTATGACTCTAACAAAAGCCAAAAGTGTTTTGGGGGTACAGGTAATGCTTTGGGGGACAGGAGATTGTGGTGAGGCCAAGCGGTAGACAGAGAGCATTGTATGAGCTGGGTGTCTGGGGCAAGGTGTTCCACTAAAGGACTTAGATTACTTTATTTAAAGACTATCAATCATCTCCCTTAAAGTAACTCACAGGTTATGTAGTAGTTTTCTCCTTCTTTCTTTGCCTGAATCAGAAGTTTACTGCAGAGTGGTAAGTTAGGGTAGAAATCTAATTTTGCCCATTCTAACACACTGATGAAGTCCAGCATTAATTTCATGACAATAAAGCTATTCTATACTATCCTCCTTTAGCTGGGGTTGACATGGATTTCCCACCCTCAACATCATGTAAGCATTTTAACTCAGAACAGTTCATGACTGCAATGTGATAGGTGCCTCCGCTTCTAAACGGGGCGTGAAATGGGAAAACTACCTTGTGCTGCTTTGTTGTCGTTGGAAACAGAGGGGCAAGAGGCCAAGAGAGGAACCAAATGAACCCTTGTTTTATCCTGTAGTCATCGCTACCCTGAAATCTTGAGATATCCCAGGCCCAAGCTACAGGCCCAAGCCAGGTTGTTTGATCTAGCACTTTAATTAGCCTTTATGGTTTCTGCTGAAGACAAAGAATTCTCGGCTAGGTTCTTTCTTTGTGTAATAGGATTAATGTGTGCTTTAAAATTATATTTTAAAAGGTAAATGAAAACTCACATTTATATGGCTATTCTAACTCATTTGTGAGTGTTAAAGGTTATACAGACCAAGCTGCAAGAGAGGAGAACCAGTGTTTGGCCATACTATCCAAGAAGTTTCAAAAGGAGGTATCCCAGCAATTCTAAATGGAATGTCTATGCTTGGGATGTGATATAGTCCCTTCATTACATGGAGATATTTCAGAATTACCAACTTCCATTTGAGTAACTAAATTTACTGTCCCAATAGAGCTGCAGATGAGGGGCATTTCAGCTTGGTGGACGGCAGTCAGTAGGGTTCAAGTCACCTGCTTAATGCCAAGTCCTTAGTGCTTTCTGAATGAAAAGGTAAAATGAAAAAGAAAAGCCCAGTTTTTAAAATATCTTTTTCCAATTTACCTTTAATCAAGGAGATCTACCTGTACACTGTTATGAAGCTAAGCATTTAAGGATGAAGTCCAGAAATAAAATGTCCATATTTTCTACTAGAATTGCTTTCGTTATGATGATAGGGGTGGGAAGTAAGTAAGTTCTCAAAAAGAAGCAGCGCTATAAGAAATACGAATGTGCTTCAGAAATTCACTCCTGAAGAACAGCCTGTGTATGCAGGCAGATCTTGTTTATATTTGTCTTAGGCATTTAAAGTCTCAGGAAACTTAGTCTTGGTCCAAAACACTGGGGAAAAAAATAACACCAGACAGTACAGCAGTAGTATTTAAAGTAGCGGCATAGAATAGACCCGACCTAGAAATCAAAGGGCAAAGAAAAAGCCTACAGAAGCAATTTCCCCTGGAAAATGAAAACATCAGGCTCTACCTTATGCTAAACAGAGGGTCCTGACGTGCTTGTGTGCGCGTGTCTGTGTGGATGTGCTGAGGGAATGGTGGTTACTGGAGGGCTCACACGTGTGAGTGTGTGGACCAAGCATGGCGCATGACCTGCTTCCAGACCTGCAGAGTGGAGAAAGAAAGAAACATGATGATTTCCAATCCTTGCCCCTCCTCCCAGCCCCCCACCCCCAAATCGCTAGGGACGGGAGAATGAATGAGGTAAAGAATAAGAGAACAGGAGGCAACGTCTCAAGAACGTGCATGCCATTTGTGTAGACGTACAGAACTACATACGTGTGACTATATCTCCCACCGTACATAACACGCACATACTGCAATCACATGGCATCGAAAATATATATTGTATAGGGAACTTGGTAATGTCAGATAGGCCCCTGAGCAGTATCATAGCCTTATTGCCACTTTTTTTGTGTGTGTACATTGAATGGCTCATGAGATTTTAAGAGATTTTTTTTAATGTATTTCTATTAAATGCACTTATCCTTCTACATGTTTATATATTTTGGTAAAATTGATTTATTAGATACTTGGTATTTTAGCAAGATGAAATTTCCTCACACGTTTGGTTAATGCTTTGATGTCAAGCTTGCACATTGCTGAGTTGAAGCTCAGAAGTTTATACAGCTTTGGGGATTTTCAGCTGCAGACTGCAGTTTCCTTGGCTAAAAATTGCACTGTGTGTTCTTGTGCATTCGCTCACGCTCTAAAATTACACATTGGGTCGCTGTGATGCCTAAGTCACTAACTGCTGGCTCTCCGATGGCAGCGTTGCTATCACGGGACCATTTATTTACTTCTTTTGTGGAGTGATGACACAGCTCATCACCAGATATAACACAAGTGGACAGGAGCATGAGTGCTGTTGGAAGGCGTACACTTCTGTTTCCTTCAGCTGTCTTATTCACACGCCCAGCTTTCCCGTTAAGAATTTAATCTTTCACCCATGAAAGAACAATTGGCCAAAATAATTAAATCCCCTTAAAAAGTGGAAATTAGGAGGCACTCCAGCTAGATAACACCTCCAACAACATCAGAGTTAGTTAGTGCTTAGTGAAAACCCTTAAATATGTATGTATATGTTTTCCTTACTATTATTTATGATCATCACTGCTGCTTTTATACCTTTTAATGGTGTTGCAGTTAAACCACTAGTACACCTGCTACATATCACTAACAAAACTGGCCGGCTGAAAACAAAAAAAGAGAGAGAATGAATTCTATTCCGTTGTAGAGGAGTTGATTTATTTTCATCTTTCTTTATGTATCACTAAAGGGAAACAGTTGTTTGGAAATCATTTTAAGTTCAGTAAGTATGGATAGCATGTTATCTGAAAATTTTAATTTGTACCTTTTGGTGTCTGATCATGTGCATGGAAGAGACAATAGTGCCACGTCTGGGTTGTTCTCTTGTGCTTGGTTAATATGTACTTCTCTAGATTGTTCTGTTTCAAACGCCATTTCTTACTCTTTGGTTTTCAGAGGCATTCAAAGCAAAATATCACAGTGGTCCTTTGTTTTCTAACCAATCTAAAAATTCCTTGATTAAATTTAATTTGTTAGTGTAAATAAATTTCTTGCCAATGAGTATTATTGTTGTTAGACAGCGAATGCAATAAAAAGAGAAATACCAAGATCTGTCAAAGTAATTTTTTTTCCCCCTCTTCCATTTTCACTTTCAACTAAAACAAGCCTTGACTGGGTAAACCTGTATTAACTGTCAAAATACATCTATCAATCAAGAGCAAAGTGCACATTTTCCATGGAAATGACACTAAAAATAAGTTTTAGCCCTGGTAAAGTGTAAATTGGCAGCTAGAATTACATTTGAAAGCACAATTATGGAACTGGGCATAAAGTTAAAAGATCAAAGCTCCCACTAGATGCTCCCTCGCCCACCTTTCTGTCCCCATCATGGCTTCACCATCACAGCTTCTGATACCTATTAGCCAGGAGCAGGTCTGTGACAAATCCATTAAACAGTTGGCCTCACGCAGCATAGGGCAAGCTTAGAGTCAGCCCACCCCAGAGTATGGGGGTCCTTTCAACAGTTTTATTCCTAAAGCCTTAAATGTTCAGAAGACTGAATGTAACAAATGGGGGATATTAATTTCTCTCTCTCACACACACAAACCGTAATTTATCTGTGACTAAACCTTTGGCAATGCAAAAATGAGCAAGAGTAAAAGGAGAGTTGGGGTCATTTAGGTTTCTATTTACTGAGAAAGCCATATTTAGAAGGGAAATGGGAATGGGTCTGAGTGTGCCAGGATGTCTAATGGCTTTGCTAAGGAGGTAGGCCTGGAGCTGAGGACAACTTCTTAGTGCATGTCTGGTTGTCCAGCACGTGAACTGGAGGCTCTGAGTGCTGGGGCTCTGATGACATGTGCGTTCATCCTGCTCTTTGAACAAGACAAGGCAAGGCAGCAATAAGCTCATGTGCTCTCAGGGGAAACGTGTTTTAGGGAAAGGACTTTCTGGGTCACATATAGTTAAGTTACTTAAGACCTGACAACTGACGTAATGATTTTAGCAATTCCATTTAAAGGATTTTTACTGGTAAATGAAGTTGTCAAATATCCCAAGACTGATTTGATATTGTACTCTCAAAGAAGCCTTATGCATCACATCTGTTCCCAGCTAAACACACTTTCATCTCTTATGATGTCCAAATTTAGGGTCAGCATTCATTGTTCAGATGAGATCACTGTGGCCCCTTAGATGTGGCAAGCAGTTGAAATGAGGAGCTCCCAGTTGTCAGGGCATGGGTGCAAATCGGCCTGTTAGAGCTCACAATAAAGAGCTTTGTGGAACACAGTACCAATCAGCAGTTTCCCTTTGTGCACAGAGGCAACCGTACTTCCTCGTAACACTGTACCATTTTCTGCCTAAACCACTGTAACTTTGGGTTCTTCTAAAATCTTCTGGATTTGGAGCACCCATCCAAAAATAACATTAGATTAATATTTTTTAAAGTCACTCAAGACATAACTTTAAATATGGGGTCATTTCTCCATAAGAAGAAGCCTTTAGGTAAACCATATTTTGTTCCGAAATTACTCTCTATATGATACCTGTTTCCTCCTTGGCAAAGTGACAGATTCTGATCAGATGATCTTTAACAGAGATAGAGACTCAAAGACCTATAGAGGCAAGAACTATAAATCAGTAGTACAGCCTGGGTGTGAGACATAAAGGAGCAGTAGGGACTGTGGTAAATTGCGGGAAGGAGGGGGTATTACTCAGTAATAGTCAAATTATTGCCATGCTGGAATTCAGGCCAGTTTTTGTGTACTTTCAGGTAAGCTAGGAATTTGGATGTTTACACTTAATTCCTGGTTTTTAAATGTGGCAATAAAAACAAAAACAAACACAAAAAAGAGCACTGCCCAAAAAAGAACATACCTCTCCACCACATTCATCATTCCTCTGAACTTAGGGTCCCAACTCTAAATGTGTAAGATTTCATGAGTTTGGTTTCCTTCATTTAGTTGGGCAGAAATATGATTGTATCATTAGCAGCAGTATAGTATTGATAGTATCTAAGATGGCTATACATGATAGCCGATGTTTGACCATTTTGGCCCATAAAATGGTAATTTCATATGATTCACCTACTATACCGAGCACACTGTAAGGCAGGAGCCCAGGGTTGTATTTTGGATCTTCCACTTAACTGTTTGTTTCTCATTTGTAGAATGAGATGGGTGGGACTGTATTAACTCTCAATTCGCTTTCAACTTTAAGTTCGTGTTCTTCTGAAGGCTTTAGGATAAAGTACAGTGACTTGAAGAACAGATACCGATATACAAAAACACCAAATATGGCAGAATAGGAAGACTAGTGCTTGTTTATTAAAGGGTCAACGTGAGCATTTAAAAGGACCTCTCCAAAACAGCTGGCACCGAAGACAGATGTCAGGAAATTGCTATAGCATTCACATGTAGTAGTTAGTTACTGGGAAATAGTTGATGGTGCACCTTGACTTTAGGAAACCACTTTCTAATAAAACTAAATCACTCTTCTGTGGGGCAGTGCATTAGACAATGGATCGTTATTACTTTTTGCTATACCTTACCATATGCATCATTAGAAAGGAAGTATTTTTTTTCCAGAACAGCAAACTAAGTCCATGCTATAGCAAATGGCCCAAGTTCACCAAATGAGCTAACAAGCAAGAACAAATTAGAATCTGACATTCTGCCCAGTTCTGAACAGTGAACACGCCACAGCATACATTTCTTCAATTCTATTCAGCATACCATATAGCAGTCCTAATAGCTAAGAACTAGCAAAAGACACAAAGGATTGCCCTTCACCATAATCACAATTGTCCTGTAAACCCAGAGATAAAGGGCATGAAGGGCCAACAGGCAAATGGAAATACGTATTTGGTTTTTGTTTCTTATCCAAGAAACGTAGGCTTTAAAAAAAACTTTTTTTTTTTTCAGGGGTGGAGGGTGGGATGAGACTGACTCTTAAAACTGAGCTTTACAAAGAATACATAGCAGTAAACCATGTCAAAAAGTATACCGTGTATCTGACGTAAACAACAAGTATAATTAGTACCTACTGAAAACTCCGAGTCAAAAACCCCAGGTAAGGGGCTTCCCTGGTGGCGCAGTGGTTGAGAATCTGCCTGCCGATGCAGGGGACATGGGTTCGAGCCCTGGTCTGGGAAGATCCCACATGCCACGGAGCAACTAAGCCTGTGTGCCACAACTACTGAGCCTGCGCGTCTGGAGCCTGTGCTCCGCAACAAGAGAGGCCGCGATAGTGAGAAGCCCGCGCACCGCGATGAAGAGTGGCCCCCACTTGCCGCAACTAGAGAAAGCCCTCGCACAGAAACGAAGACCCAACACAGCCAATAAATAAATAAATTAAAAAAAAACAAAAAACAAAAAACCCAGGTAAATCATAGTAAACGTTCAGATGCCTGTGGCAAAGTGAGTTTCAAATTCCTGTTTGCGCTGCCAAAACAATCCTCTGAGAAAAAGACCATGGACACCAATAGGGTCTTTGGGTACTAAAACTAAGATGGAAGAGAAGTTCTTTTAAGCCCAGATCATTCCAGCAAGTGATTTAGGTTTCCATTCTGCCAGGAAGGTTTAGAGAGGATGGCCATCCCTGCTTTAGGACTGGTCCATAACATGAACTTGTGCGTGTACTGACACACAGGAAAAGGGGGTTGAACAGGAAGGCAGGTAACACACAAATGATTAGACCATAGCAACGTGGTATAGTATATTTTTTAAACTCTTGTGAATTGCCAAGTTGGAGAAACTATTGAAATAAAGATATGGACCCCAGTCCAGTGCTGGCTATCCTAACCCAGCCCTCCAGGCCCACTCTCCACTCTGCTCAGCCGGTACGAAGCCTGTTCAGGGCTCCCTTGCCCTCCACCCTCCAGTAGAGTTTGACCAAGGAGCAGCTGCAGCAGCGGTGGGGAGTGGGAGGGCTGAGAGGGAGGTGGGGTACTGACCCCAGCCCCCCAGCCCCGTGAGGCCCTGGCTGGTTGGCTACATCCCTCAACCAGAGGTCAGGTTCCCCTCCCAGCGCCTTCTCCACACAGAGCTCCCTTCTCGTCTGGCTTCCGGTAACCATCCCTGCCTTCCTTGTTAGCCTTGGGGTACTGCGTTATCCCTGTTCACTGCCTGTGCCTACACCTCTGTACGTAGTGCCCTCATGAAGTCCCCTCAAATCGCCCAGTTTACACGTACCATCTGTCTCCCGCCTGCACTCTTACTCAATGCCCCCCGGAGTCCCATTCCCTCTTATATCTGATCTCTGGGGTCATCTATCTATGTCCCCCTTTTATTTGCACATATAATTGAGATTTATATTTTCAACCACTGACATGATTCATTTTGCAAACTAACCTCTGATCCAGTAGGATTCTCTGGGTCATAGAAGAAGATTTTCATGCCATTGGGGTGGCGACCAACCCAAAGGTCCCCTGTCACAGGATCCTTGGATACATTACCCATAAGTGTGTTAAAGTCCAGAGGCTTCTAGATTAAAACCAAGGAGAGAAGGAAGGAGAGAAAGTGAAAAAAATCTGTGAGGTGATGGAGCAATACATCAGGGAAAACTATCATCCTGTCCTTGGTCACCACACTCCTGGCTCCGGGGACATGACAATTCTGCCCCATTTCACTAGCACTCAAGGGAATTCCTCTAGCTTTCCATCTATGCTAGTATTTTGCCAGTTTCCAGGACACACGAGGGAGGGGGAAGATCAGAAAACCAAGGAAGACTGTTAAAAGTTAGATGAAGGCATTTGGACTAACATCTGTGCATGAAATTAAAACTGAAAGAAAAAAAAGTTTTAAGTGCAGCCTAAAACAGTTCCTTCTAAAACGGCATGTGCAAATGATATTTTTATAAGCATTCAGAAAACAACCAGGAAATGTAGATTCATTTCTGATGAGAACATCAATGAAATGTAGGCTCTTCTTTAACGGCTAATCATAGGCTCTGCAGCCAGAGGAGAAATGATCACCCGGGGTCTAATTTGTGCCTTGGAGTTGAGGAAAAGTTTCTTCCTTGGCTTCCTGATGTTATTCAACTCCCTGTTCTTCTGCTGTTTATTTTCTAAATATAAGTTGCAAGCATGTGATGACTGCACAGATTGCTGTCGTGGCTTTGTACCGGGATCATAAATAATACCAACGATTCTTAATTCCATCATTCATCATCCTGGCTGCCTTCTACCAGGGAGAAATCGCATCTATTTGTTTACCTCTAACTCTCAGTTGGAGAAACAATATGTACCATGTACCTCAAACAGAGGCCAGCCTACCTCAGCACCCGGAGACCCTGGAATAACTGGCGGTGACTCACTGCACAGGCCAGAGCGTGGGCAGACAGACAGCTGTGGTGAGCCCACGCTGCCCTGTGCTTCCTACTCAAAATGAGAGCTCTCTCCACATGGCCGTGAAGGGACGAGAGGGCTCAAGCATTGAGGCAGAGCCTCCTTTTGACCTTCACGCAGCGCCATCACTCATGCCTACCCTGGAAACCGGCAAGTTTGGCCAAAGGAGGCGGCTGAGCAAACATCCTCTGGCCAAAATCAGCTCCAAGTCTCCTCCATCCCCAAACCCCATCTATCCCAGTGTCAGACATTCTAGGCTGATACGTTAAGTTCTTTACGTGAGGAAAATGTTTGTCACGGGGTTCTGCTATTATCTTTGGAAGGGGTCATGGCCAACTGGTGAATTCCATGGCAGATGAAAGCCTGCAAAGATGAGGGTGGGGAGTGAGAGTGGGAGAAGGACACAGAAACCTGGGGTCCCGTTCATTCATTGCATGATTAATGAGCTCCTGCCTTGCACGTCTGCTGAGCAAGGGGCAGGCCTGGGTCCTGCTGAGGAAGAGCTGACAGTCCAGTAGGGAGCCCATCTTGGGCTCAGCAGTGAACTCTTCCCTTGCAAATCTGTAATTCCGAGCAATACTAACTCACCACGATGCACACTCAGACCACGTTTCATGCTTCCACAAAGTCCAGTGGAAATGTTTACATTCCTTGGTAAGGGAAACAATAAATTATTCTCTTTGGGAAAAACTGGAACCTCTGTTAACAAATATCCCAATTTTTAGAGAGCTGGAACTCACTGAAGTGAGACTATTCATTGGCTGTGTCTTGGAATTTTTTTTTTTTTTTTTTGAGGAGGGGATCGTTTTTATTGCGGTAAAATATGTAAAACATGAAATTTGTCATTTTAACCATTTTTCAGTGTACAATTCAATGGCATCAAGTACATTCGAAATGTTGTGAATCCATCACCACGATCCATTTCCAGAACCTTTCCTCATCCCAAACAGAAACTGTACCCAGTACCTCCCCATTCCTCCCTTCCCCATCCCCTGGTAACCTCTATTCCGCTTTCTGTTTATGAATTTGCCTCTTCTAGGTACCTGGAACCATACACTATTTGTCTTTTTGTGTCTAGCTTATTTCACTTAGCATAATGTCTTCAAGTTCATAGGTTTTATAGCATGGTTTAGTACTTCATTCCTTTTTAAGGCTGAATAATATTTCATTGTATGTATATACCACACTTTGACAGGACATAAACCCATCTGCATCTCATCCCAGATTCTGAGAACAATCCCAGCTAGTTTATCAAATTTCTTGGCACTCCAAGCATCAATTAACTGGTCTTAATTAATATGATCCTTCAAAAGAAAGAATAACATTACAGTTGAAGGGGGGGAGTCTCAACTGAATTGTTAAGTCAGGAGACAGGTATGATTTGCTGCCAGAAGTGGGAGCCAAACCTGAAATAAGCTTTGCCCTCAATCTTGCCTCGGCAAGAGCAGTGCCTTTATGATTCTGTGTTGAATGTATATTGGATTGGGTTTTATTCTTACAAAATCCTTCAACTTTCAATTTGCAGAAGTGCCTATTGTTATAACCACAATTTGTTTTTATTCCCCCAGCCAATATGAGTGTGTGTAATTCCATTTTACTTCAGCTAATACCAAACTAGCCCTGCCAGTGATTTTAATGTCAAACATGATGTTACATTTGATGTTGCTTCAAGGTAATTTTCTCAGAGTGAAGCCCCTCAGGACAGTCGCTGAGATGCGCCGACCGGCACAGTCACACGGGGCCTGGGGACAGCACTTCATATGCCGTGGGCAGTTCTGACCGGGGAGCCTATCTTCGTGTTTTTCCGAAGCGTTACTTTCATAATGCTCCACTTTGCTCTTACTTCTTCTTTCCTCTCCTTTGTGTTTTTACCCCTTTTGCTCCAAACCTTCAGACTGGATCAGAATTGGTTCGGGTGAAGATGAAGCTCTGAAGAATGCCCTGCCCCAGCATGTTAAATTAACAATTAATTTGCTGAGTGCCTACTACGTGTGGGAATTCTTCCAGGAACACATAGAGAAAATATCTGTCCTGTGGCGCTTATACCCTAGTAGGAGAGGCAGACAGACAATAGAGAAGAGAAGTAAAATACAAAATATGTTAGCAAAGGATGCTGAAAATAAAGCCATAAAGGAGACAGGAAATGTGTGTGTGTGTGTGTGTGTGTGTGTGCGCGTGTGTGTGTGTTTAGCGAGGAGCAGAGTTGCAAGTTTAGATTAGGTGCCCAGGGAAGGCCTCGCTGAAGTGACATTTTAGTGAAATCTGGAAAGGTATGAAGGAGAGAACCATGGAGATCTGGAGGAGGAGCACCTGAGGAGACAGACAAGTGCCCCGTCCTGAGGCAGGGCCTCGCCGGGGGAGCCCCAGAAATACTCAAGCAGGAGTATCTCAGCAGCGGGCCAAGGGCTGGAGACAGAGGCAGCAAAGGGATGGGCTGTCAGGGCACCTGGCGGCCATTGTGAGTACCTGGGCTTTATAAATATTGTGCTGTCGTATACAAGTTGAGGCTATTTATTGTCTGTTCCATCAACATGGAGGGGAAAAAAAAGGGGGGTGGGGGGAGGGAAGGAGGAAGAAAGGAAGGAAAGAGAGAACTGAAGAACACAATGCCAAGCTTAAAATTCACTAGAGCAGAAAGAATCAAAGTTTCACAGGTGATGTGTGTGGTTTGCTGCTTCCCACTCCGCAGCTAAGCAAAAGCGAACAACAAACCCATATGATGCTGATGACTCAATAAAGGAGTGAAAAATTCTGTTCTGTTCTCCAATTAGACAATCCTTTTTTCCTCACTTTTAATTTCACAAATCAATTAGAATCTAATTATCACTCTGCAAACTTATAGTATTAATACATCTTACCTTCAATGGAGTTCAAGTCCAATTAGCGTGCTTTTCATACACATGAATCTTATGAGCCAGCACTTCAGATATATAGACATACCTTCAAAGAAGAAAGAGCTACATCAAAGCTCGTGAAGTAATGTGATTCAGAAGGTTACCATGAAGTTGTAATAACTCTTCCTAGGGAGGAACTTTGCTTAGAGACTGGAAAGTGGAACCTGTCTCAAAGCACAACAAACTCTGAAGGAACTCAATGAGTTGACAGTGCACAGAGGAGTTTTAATCTCTGAAAAGTTATTTCTAAAGGTGGGAAGCTAACTGGCACTGACTAGTAGGGAAGGAACTTAACTCTAACGCAAATATCGGGGAGCAAAAGCATGACAGTGCTTTTCTTGGTTTGTCAACATAATGGCAAGCCCCAGGTTCTGCATTTTAGTCCCTCGTTTTAGGCCAGAGAAAGCACAAGAGAAGACAAGTGCTTGGCCTGTATCTGAGAGGAGACTTCCTCCCCTCTACCCTGAGTGCAATGTCACATTCATCATAAAGATCTGTGGCCAGTCTAAGCACAGTGCACCCCAGGACAAAGAGATAAATGACTGCGTGATTATCTGCTATGTGTGAAGACCAGGAGATGATATGAATAATTGAAAACTGTCTGTGTTACTTTCTCTAAATATGTTACTACCCTCTAAATATGTTACTAACCTTCTAAGTATGTTACAAATCCTTCATGATACAAAACGAGGAGGATTTTATATACACACCAATGCTACCCAAAGTGTGGTCCCCAAACCATTGCTGGTCTGTGAATTGTTTCACGGTCACCACCAGAAAATAATGTAAATCAACTACATCACTAAGCACACTACTTAGTGAGGCTGATTTTCTTCCCCATGGTGACACTTTCTTTATGAAGGAAGTGGTGCCTTGATTTACATTTTGGTACAAGCTTTTTGTCGTGTCACAAACCAGCACTACTGATATATACATACCTACAAATTGTTAATCTCATTATACACTCAAAAATCTTCCCTCAAAACAAAGCTGTTTAGTAATACTAAATGTTTATTGCAGTACCCCCTCTTGAAATGCACTTTTTTCCCCAAAAAAGAAATTTAAAAAGAGTATGCCTTCACAAAACAGAAAATTCTGATTTGATATATGTTACCCCCGGAAAAATTAAGATATTTTACATTTTCCCTAATCCTCTTACTGGGATAACATGTTAAAATGCATCCCATCATTTAGAAAATGAATATGCTCTAAATATATCTAAGGAGAATCTGGGGACAGGCATGGCATTTTAAAGAGTTCACATACTTGCCATCAGGTGAGATGTTGATTCCACAGCAAAATCAAATCCGCTGGCCACCACTCGAACTTCATTTGGACTGTAGTAAACAACAAATGAGCTCGCTAGACCCAAATACAACTCCCAGGATCTCAGGTAGGGGTCAACAAAATAGTGATCATTGATGGCATAGAAGTGTTCAGGTCCCACACCGACAATGCCATTCAAACTGCAATTCAAACACACACATATGACATATGCAGGTGAAGGCATGGTACGTTACAGGATTATGCACTGGCATTCATTAATGTCTACTTGTAAAATCAAAAAGTGGAATGGAGGCTTCACAATAGCCGTTACAGCCCAGAATTATGTGAAATCAGTCCAACCTATACAATCCTCAAAGACAATAATTACCCTAAGAAACCCTAAAAGGTTATTAATTAATAGCAATGGAACATAAAAATCCTATAAACTGTGTCTTTAAAAAAGTGTGTGTGTGTGTGTGTGTGTGTGTGTGTGTTTAGATAGACTAAACTCCACATTCAATTAGGCCAGGAATCATTATCAGGGCCACACATTTCTTTATGCTCATATACAACAGTCCAAGGCAGCATCAGGCAGTGGAAAAAACCCTGGCAATCTTGAGACTTTCATTTTAGTTAAAGCTCTGCTACTATTAGCTGTGTGATCTAGGGAAAATTAATCATTTCACATTCCAGGGCCTCAGTTTCCTTATCTATAAAAAAGGAGGAGATGGACTGGTCTATCTTTCAGCCTTACAGGATCACATCCAGCCGTAAAGTTTCATAATTCTAAATGGAGTGAAATGTCTGTGAGCAAGAATGCTCAGAAATAGGATGCTGTGGCTTTTTTGTTGCTGTTGTTCTGATTTTGATTCTCCCTGTGTTACTGAAAATCTAAGATATATGAGTCTATTTTTCTGCTTTAATAGGTACAACAGCGAACACATAAGTGAGTCATTCTGTGCTGATTGAGGTGACAGAAGTTCCCGGGGGCCATTATCTGGGAGAGAATTATCTCCGCTCCATTGAGGAGGGCGTCACGGCCAGCACATCAGCTCTGATGCAGCTCTGGGCTCCTGGGCGACTTTGATAAGCGTACAGAGCCTCAGTTTTCTCATCTGTAAAGAGAGGTTAAATGATTTTCCCAAAGTCATACAGCTCATTAGTATAAGACTAAGGGTCAGAATCTTCATTTGTGGCGTTGCAGTGGGAATTACAACGAGATGATGCCTGCTGTCTGCTTTGCGGGGAGCCTGCCAATCACAAAGCCTCCATCAATGGTAGCCACAGTTACTACATGAGAAAAAGGGTCTAGGAATTTAGGATTAGTCTGTACAGGCTTCAGGCATAAGCCTGCAAGCTGGGGTTTTTTTCCTCTCTTTTTTAAAGGTAGATTTCTGATATTAGTTTGCTTTATAATCCTTTGCTATTTTTCATAAAAAGGAGCACAGCAGAAGGGTTTAGAGTAATAGCTTTGAAATCTGATGAACTCCATTTGAATTCTGGAGTTGCTTGCTGTCATCCATGGGGCCACAGCATGTCACTAAACTCTGAGCCTCTCCATACCTTGAAAGGTTGGGGTAAGAATAAAATGAAATAATGAATCAAAGACCCTGGCACCATGCCTGGCATATAGTAAATGACCAATAATGACCATTGTGTTGTTATTATTATTAATAACATGCTCAAATTATAATAGATTAGTCATTGGAATATTAATGTTGTAGACAACCATATAAACAACCATCAAATACAAAGCAGAAAATATACATGGCTAATCCTTGGGTTGAGAGAGCAGAATTTTAGTTAATTGTGGCACTAACTATAGTTTGCTTCTATATTGCCGAAGACCAATATATTTGCAATTGCCCAGAAAAAAAATACTCTAACCCTGGGAAATTGGACAAAATTAAGATTTCCAAGATTAAATGGTAAAACAAATAAAATAAGTTTTCACTATTTCATAGTGACTCAGAGCACAAGCTCCAGACTCCAGATACCAGGGTTAAAGTTCCAGTTGTACCATTTATTGACAGTGTCACCTGAGGCAAGCTGAATACTCCAGGCCTCATTTTCTTTAATCCAAACTGGTATAGAAATAAAACCTAATTAAGAAAATATTTGTGGGACTTCCCTGGTGGCGCAGTGGTTAAGAATCTGCCTGCCAATGCAGGGGACCCGGGTTCAATCCCTGGTCCAGGAAGATCCCACATTCTGCAGAACAACTAAGCCCGTGCTCTGTGCACAACTACTGAGCCTGAGCTCTAGAGCCCGTGCTCCGCAACAAGAGAAGCCACAACAATGAGAAGCCAATGCACCACAACAAAGAGTAGCCCCTGCTCGCTGCAACTAGAGAAAGCCCACGCACAGCAACAATGACCCAACACAGCCAAAAATAAAAATTAAAAAAAAGAAAATATTTGTAAGAAGTTAATAAAATAATCTGTTAAATTGATAGGCCAGGAGCCATAAAGCAGCATCCAGCCAACCTGGGAAATGAGGGAGGAAGAGGATGGGTCTTCTCTGAGGGGCTTGAGTCCTCAAAAGTTTCTGCAGAGGACTTTCCTGGTGGCGCAGTGGTTAAGAATCCGCCTGCCAATGCAGGGGACACGGGTTCGACCCCTGGTCCGGGAAGATCCCATATGCCGCGGAGCAACTAAGCCCGTGCGCCACAACTACTGAGCCTGCGCTCTAGAGCCCGCGAGTCACAACTACTGAGCCTGCGAGCCACAACTAGAGAAAGCCTGCATGCAGCAACGAAGACCCAACACAACCAAAAATAAATAAATAAAATAAATAAATTTATATAAAAAAAAAAGTTTCTGCAGAAGAACACTTGGAGGAGTTTGTGATCATTAGAAAGGGGAGTTGCCATTATCCTCCCACCCCGTCCCCCACTCCCTGCCAAAAGGAAACACTAAAAGTGGATTAACCATCCACTGGTGTTAAAGGAAAATAGAAACATGACATATCTCAGTACTTAGGCAGAAGTTTGTGTTTGATGGTTTTCAGATGCAAAAGTGACTTTTCTTCTTGAAATTTAAACAACTCAACCGTGGACTTAAAATCTGGATGGTTCACCACCAGCAGGTACACGGTATTATCTGAGAAGAGATTAAAAACAAAAATGGAAACATTAACCGAGCTGTCAGCTGTCAGCCCTGTCTCCAGAAAGCAATTTCAACCCACCTCCAACCAGTACTTAGGGTATCAGGCAGATGGAATATTTTCATCTCTTTGTAGAGAAGCATTTGTGATTGCTCCAAAGAAAAATGGCTAAAGGAAGACCCAGTGACAGTCTCTAAAAACTCCAGACTCCACAAGGGGAAAAAAAATCCTCAACTTAAGAATGAGCAGCCCTTGACACTAAAACTCCAAAGAGCTTATTAAGCTTTCTACTGCAAATGGTCTCAGCAAGATGCAGCACTGAGATAAAAGAGATAAAAGATGTGAAGAATATCAATAAGAGAAGGTGTGCTCAGGTGTAATTTACACAGTGTGAGATGATCAATTCCATAAAAAGACCATGTGAGAGATAATATCAAAGGGAAGCAGATTCTGGGAGTCAGTGCAACTCTGAGACAAGAAAGAGACCAGTTTAAGTGGTCAAGAAGGTATGATCAGAACCGGCAAGTGAAGTTAGGCCATAGTCTTTGCCTTTGGAAGCAGTGAGTCTTCGGAAAGCTTTGACGTGACTGAACTGGTGTTTAAAGGAAAATAGTGTAAAGTTTAGGAGGTTGAATTGAAGAAATTTGAACAGAAAAGCCAGCTATGAAGCTTCCCATTAGTCCATTTGACAAGCAAATGTTTATTTTAATTGGTGCTAAGTGCTACAAAGGGAAAACAAAACCAGATAAAGGGATGGAGAGTAATGAGATGTCTTCTTCACAGGAGTCAGGGAAGTTCTGAGAAGATGATGTCAAACCAGATATCTAATGAAATGAGAGACTGAACTATGTGAATATCTGGGGAAAGAGTGCTCCAGGCTGAAGGAAGAGAGCGTGCAAAGGGCCTGAGGCACACGTTTCCTTGGAACACTTAATGGTGAGGTTGTGGTTGGAGGAGTGAAAGAGTGGGAATACTGAAGCCACAGAAACAGGAGCCAAGGCCAGTCTTCAGGGCTTAGGATAGGGATCCAGGGCTTACTTATAGGGGGCTTTCAACCAAGGAGTAACATGATCTGTGGGTATGGCAGTAATCCAGGCACGTGGAGAGAAGGGACTGGACCAGGAAGATGGCACTGACAGCAAAAGACAGGAAAGGACAAGAGAGGCATTTGACAGGAAGTATCAAAATTCCCTAATGATGGCTGAGGAACGAGGGAGTCGGAAATCAAACGTAAGTGAGGATTAAAACCCGGATTCACGTTTTGCACAGCAGATTCCACCTCTAGGAATTTATCCTAAGGAAGTATTCACAGAAGCTATATGTACAAGAATGTTTATTTTGGCATTGTTTTCAATGAGCATAAAGGTGGGAACAGGTTGAATATCCATCAACAGATGAACTATATTATGGTACTCCCACACAACAAAATTCTAAAGAGCCATTGTAAAGTAGCTCTAAATGCACTGTCAGAGAAAGGAATCCACGATGTAGTGTTTAATGCAAAAGCAATTTATACGAGCACTTGTGTAATATTTATGTGCTTACTTTTCCCATTTTAATTTAAAAGACCATGCACACACCCAACACCCTATTTCTTTGCACTTAAAATATTTTGAAAATAAAATATAGTGTTGATAAATGGGTGAAGAGGTCATTGAAAGGGAAATATATACGGATATATGTATATTTCATATATACATATATGGAAGAAGAGAAGTCATATGGGGTAAACATGAAGAACGGAAGATAAGAGGATAAAGAATTACTTTTCGACATTGTGAGTTTAATGTGGCTATAGGAGAGGAACCCAAATAGAAGTATCTAATAAGCTGAAGGGAGGGAACTGAAGAGCTGATTAAAATCATCATCATCATCATCATCATCATCATCATCATCATCATCCACTCTGGGGGTGTTCTCCTAGAGAGCCGGCACAGTCACAGTTGTGACATGGCTGAACTTTCTGAAATAGAGAAAATAAAGAGGAGGCAAAATATTGGTCCTTTGGGGAATGCTCAGAGAATTCGAAATGAGTGACAAAATAATAAAGAGGGGAGACAACCTGCAGCAGAATTAGAATGAGGACAGACAAGTGTACTGGAGTATCAGGGACGGGCGGTTGAGTTGAAGGAGAAAGGGGTCAACAGTAGAAAATGAGATGGAGGGAGGAAGTGGGGAGGGAGGGAGGAGAGGAGGGGAGGGCAAGGAGGAAGGAGAGGCAGAGGGGGAGAGTTGGAAGAAAGAGAGAGAGACATTGCTGATAACTTTCAAGGCAGCAATTTTAGCCCACCAAAATGGGAAAAGTCTGCAGGGACTGAAGAAGGGATTGTCTGATGAGGAGATGGACGACAGGGGTGATTCTCAACCCTGGTCTCACATTTTTATCTCCTGGAGAGCTTGTAACAAGCAATACCGCCCAAGTCTCCCTCAGACCAACTGAATCAGAATATTTGGGGCTGGGACCTGGACATCAGGCTTTTTAAAACTCTCCAGGTGCTTGTGTGTGCAACCGGGATTGAGAGTTAATGTAGAGACCAAGGAAATGGCTGCAAAAAGAAGGGAAGAAGTGGGATGAAGGCATAAGGGATGGGGCAACATGTTAAAATGTGGAGAAGCAGTTTGAAGACAACCAGAGGCACCAGTGGGCAGGGAGGCATCGAAAGTGACCATCTGTCAGTGGATCTGTAGGTTGCAGGTGTCTTACGTTAGAAAAATCTATTCCTGTAAATGCCTGGATCTGTAAAATTCTTTAAGTTGGAAAAACCCATAATGATTAGAGCTGAATATCATTACTATAGTAATTACAGGGATGATGTGAAGGTTGGTATTTTTAAAAATTAGGTGTTTTGCAAATCTCAAATATTCTAGCATTCTCAAGCCTTTATGTGGTTATAACGTTATATTTAATTAACATGAGGGTAAGTTTAAAACCCAGAGTAAGAACATTGTTCATGATTATACTTTAGTTGGATGAAAAGAAATATTCTTTCACTAACATTTTTCTGTTTTTTAAAATTTGGCTTTATTTTTAATAAACATTAAACATTAAATAAACATTAAATAAATATTGTTACCTTCATTTGTGAATGTGCTAATCCCATGAGGGTTAAATGAAGACAAATCAAAGTTACTTCCAGTGATCCTCAGTTCCAACACTGTTGTATCCTCTTCAACAGTGGATATGATCCACTGTTCATGTCCATCAGAAGTATTTTTCCAGGCTTATCGGGTTCAAAGCTCTTTATTCCAGGATATTTTAATCCCTTATAGAATAATGGAGGAGAAAACACAGGCACTTTATAAATACTTCAAATGCTGATGGAGGTGGTAGATGGCACTTGGGTTCACACTGTCTGGTTCCGGCCACAGGGCCCCATGGGAAGCCTCTTAGTTGGCTTGTGCAATAGACCCACAGGGTCTCTGGGAGCCACATGCTCTACCAGGTGACCCCACACAACAGGCACAGACCCTTCCATGTGTGTCGAATATCACAGCTATCAAGCTACCAACCCATGACAAAGATTAAAAAAAAGAAGAGCAGACCAAAGAAACATTTACGAATGGGCTTCAATAATATAAGCAAGGAACACGGACAGAACATTGGTTATGGTTTTTAAACCGTCCCCTAGCAGGTTCATTGGAAGCATCTCAGAGACGAGGTTTAGGGGAAGTCTAGTAAGCCCAGGGAGCAACTCCTTTCTTAGCCTGAAGGTAGAACAACGACACATATCTATTTGTTTTACATATCTGGGTCCCATATAAGATTTTGCTGGAAATATATATTCTGTTCCTTTAAAAAAGAGTTTGTAAGACACTTCTGCAGAGGATGACTAGTCTTCCATCTTCACAGGAGAAAACTGGATTGAATGAACTACAACAGGAAGCAAAGGGTTTTCAATGGCTGGATGACTTGTATAGTGTATCCTATCAACTCTGTTTTCCTAGACTAGGTTGTTGACTTCTTTTGTTTTGAGCTGTATCACCTACCGCAATGATCTATACGCAGGAGAGGTTCAACAACATGGTGGCTTTTCTCTTCAAAGTTTGGGAATTGTGGAATAAAGTATCAACGATTTTAAATTAAAAGGCTTATTCTGAAAAGCATAAAAAAAGATAAAAATCTAAATGATGTGTGAGGGGATATATATACACACACGTACACACATATATGCACTCAATTCAGCAAATATTTGAATATACCACTTAAGTGCTTCAAGGAATAGACAGATGAATGGGAAGCCATTCTTGAACTCACTGGACTCACAAATTGCCACAATGGAAGACAGGGGAATATAAAGAGTTCACTGTACATACAGGAATACAAATATGCATAGAACATATACTATCAAAATCGTAACATCAGTATGAATGCATATACGGTTTGTTTTTTGAACCATTTCACTGCTCATTTTATTTGAAGATGGGCATTGGTATAAAAAAGGCTGAAACAAAAGACAAGCTGCCAGTCCTAGAAAATGGTTCAGAGCACAATAAGTGAAAGGAAACACTTATGGAGCTAATGAAAGCCAGTCCATTACGAAGTATCTCCAAGTCTTCAGAGCCAGTTTCTGTCAGAAAAGAGAATAGACAGCACAGATTGTTTCATACTGTTGCAGGAAGCTAAGGGTCCTTTTCTTTATCACTCCTAACTTGAAAATAGGGCTACATATTTAGCTCTTCTTTGATAGGTTCATTTATTTATTCCAGTTGACTAATGTGATGATTTAAAAATTAAAAGCGATTCATATATTGAAATAAAGTATATTTAAAATGTACACTTAATATATTTGTTTTAAATTGATGGACTAGAACTTTCTCCTTAGAGCCCAAAACCTCTTAAAGTACATGGAAATTCACTAAATGTACAAAAGGTACAGTAATTTGAAAATAGCCTGCTGTTTTTTAAAGACATAAACTCCCAATATATGTTGATACTTAATAACTCCAAACCAAATAAACTCTTTGAAAACCCTATTGGAAATATAAACAAATTCCAAATGCTTTGGTTAAAATGGGGATACATTTCATATGCCAAATATGCATTTACTATTAATATAAACATCAATAAAATATCACCAAATTAGTTATGCTTTAAGTACATGTAAATTTTTTGGATTTCAATCAATCTCGAGACATATGGGATTTTTGATTTGGTATTAATAATTTTAGTGGAGGTGTTTGTTTTTCAAATATCCAGTGATATTTAATATCAATATCATGTTTGTTTTCTAGAAAAAAAGATTACACTATAAGATAGCTGACCAAGCTTACTGATGCTAACTGCATTAAGTCATGTGGTCTAGCCTTTCCAACCTCAGTCAACTGAGATAAATAATTCTAAAAAAACCCTCAAAACATAACAAAAGCAGATTGGGACTGACATATACACACTACTATATATAAAATAGATAACAAATAGGAACCTGCTGTATAGCACAGGGAACTCTACTCAACACTCTGTAATGACTTATATGGGAAAAGAATCTAGAAAAAAGAGTGGATATATGTATATGTATAACTGATTCACTTTGCTGTACACCTGAAACTAACACAACATTGTAAATCAACTATACTCCAATAAAAATTTTAAAAAAAAATAACAAAAGCATGAATGTCAAACAAGTTGTTCTCAAATAACAAAGTTGGTTGGTTGAAGCCAGCTGGGGACTTGAGTCCTCCGACACTCCTGTTGGTTGCCTACGAGCTGCTATTCTCTGGCCCTTTTATCTTTGCTGAAGGGTCAGTCTTCCACAAAGGAGGCCCATAATTACTTTCCCAGCTTCCTTTGCAGCTAGGGCACCAGCCTGTTGTCTAGCTCTGATTAATGACATCTAAGGGAAAATCTGCTGAGAGCTTCTGGGAAAAATTTTCCTCCCAGATATTAAAAGAGAGATGCATGAGGAGAAGCCCTGTGGTAACTGCAAAGGTGTGTGAGGTCTTTTAAAAATTTTACCCTTTACTCATTGCTTTTTATTCCTCTTTTGTCCCTCCTCTGCCATCTGCTCAGGTTATATTACCATAAAATCAAACACTGTCTGACTGTTGTTTTTGCTAAACGGACCAAACAAAAACAAATGATCAAAAAACAGTCAAAAACATTGACAGTAGGTTGGTAAAGTCAAAAGTCAAGTAATTTGGTATTCATAACTAACTACTGACTTAATAATACTCTCCTGGTTCATAGTTTTATTTTTGAACAAAATTTAACAAGTATATTAATCAAATAACTCACAAGATAATACTTCAAGGGAGATACTTCCTCCTCTCAAATACTTACCTATTCCTTTTCCTAATTTACAGTTAGGAAGTTCTACCAATTTTACTCTTGGGAAGCATTCTTTCTTGTTCTGGGAGAGAAAAAAAGGAATCAACTATGCATAAAACTGTCCAGAAATTATAATTAAGTTGCAAAGGTAAGTAGCCAATAAAGTTCTCCTTAACTGTACTTTTTGCCTGGGTTTCAACCCCAGGGTTAGTGGTCCCTGAAACCTGAGCAATTCTACCAGACCAGACCTGAGCAAGACACATGGGTCCCTGGGCACAACATTCAGTATTTATTTAGCAGAGGTGGGTAGATACACAAAGGAGATACATAGTGTCCTCTTGAGGACTCTGTGCCCTTTGGCAGAACAGGAACTATTTCATCAGCTGTGTCAGGAGTCCTAAGTGGAAATTTGGGTTAAATAGCAACAGGGTTCCAATTTATTCCATTGATGTTTTAGGGCTGCTGACAGATGGGCCTCCTGCCCATCTGCCCAGTGTGGCCCCAAAGCCTGGACTGGACATCTGCTTTCGGGTGTGTTACTTGAAAAATGCAGGTGTGCTTAAAGGATTTATAACTTCAGAAAATCATACCCAAGGCCAACATATAAAAAGGCATTGCACGTACACACACCCAAAAGTGACTTACTAAATCTGAGTGCATAAACATTGTGGGGAACATTTGAGTGAAGGACAAAGGAAAAAAGAACAGATGTGAGAAGGAAGTACCAGCAGGCTGCCTGCGCAGCACAGAGCTATTGACATAGCATTTGAAAGAAATGGACCACAACATTAGCACAGCCAAGAGATCTAAACAATAAACATTTTTTGAGAACTAATGATACAATACAGTCAGAGTGAGCAGCAACAATTATCCAACAATCCCTGGAAATCTTATTTGACTAAAGATAGACAGGCAGAGAAAGTTTTCACTTTGCCTTACTGATAATTTAGTCTCATAGAAGGAGGAAGATGGGCTAAGGGTGACTGGACACTTTGCATAAAATTCCTAACAACATGGTATAAAATAATAGGAATTTGGAGGTGACTGATTATTTCATCTTTTCATTCAGATAAAAATGTAGCATGCTCCTACTATCATGCCATTGGCTATCAATTCTACCCTCTAGGAGGGTCTGAGCTAAGAGGCTAGCAGTGGGGTCTAGTAATCAGCTTTGTTAAAGCACCACAGTTCACCTTGAGGCACAGAGTAGAGAACCTGGGTGCTAGAGATCCAGAGGTGAATGAATAGATGAGGAAGGCCTGGCCTGCAAGGAGAGGGTGGGTCCCTGAATGATGGACACAAACTTAGAAAGCAGACTTCAAAGGAAACTTGGGATCTGCCCCCATGACCTGAGAAACAAAAAAATATTTCAACAATGGAAATCTGATGTTATAATCAAAAAAGTTTGCAATAAAGAAATAAAAGGGAACGTTTAGAGCAGCGTTACCAACTTTTCAGACTAAGACCCACGCTAGGAAAAGCATTTTGCATGGTAGAAACACACATCACACACACACACACACACACACACACACCCCTGAAACAAAGTTCACAAAGTGATACTCACTCTAATACATTTAATAAATTAACTTTTCTATTCAATTCTATTTCATTTATTTAAAGATGCTGGTCATACATATAACAAATATTGGTGAGGATGTGTGTATATTTATTTATTTATATATATATATGTATATATATATACACACACACACACACACACACAATGGAATATTACTCAGCCATAAAAAATAATGAAATTTGCCATTTTCAACAACATGGATGGACCTGGAAGGTATTATGCTTAGTGAAATAAGTCAGGCATAGAAAGACAAATACTGTATGTTATCACTTATATGTGGGATCTAAGAAATAAACAAATGAATGAAAATAACAAAAGAGAAACAGACTCACAGATATAGAGAACTAGTGGTTACCAATGGGAAGAGGGAAGAGGGAAGTGGGGAGGGGCAATATAAGGGTAGGAGATTAAGAAGTACAAACTACTATGCATAAGATAAATAAGCTACAAGGATATATTGTACAGCACAGAGAACACAGCCAATATTTTATAATAATTATAAATGGAGTATAATCTATAAAAATACTGAATCACTATGTTGTACACCTGAAACTAATATAATATTGTAAGTCAACTATACTTCAATTTTAAAAATAATAAAATAAAAATAAATAAATAAATAGGTAAGTGTTGATCATAATTTACTAAATTGATTTTGTGATCCACCATTTTGAAAAACACTGGTCTACAGAAAGCTCCGTGAATATACACAGAGTGCCCCAAGGAACTCAAAGGACAGGTGCAAGATGTTAAGAGTGCAGGTCATAATCAAGGACATTACAAAGAATGACACAGAAGAAGAGTCAGTGACGTGCAATCAGTGAGTGGGTCAAGACTTGGGAAAAATGCCAAGGATAGCCAAATTAGCTTTTTTAGAGTCAAAATCACACAGGAAGAAGAGATATGCAGCCTGGCTTGCAAGGTTCATTAAATGTGATGTGTTCACAGAGGGCAGGGAAAAGCAGAACTGATCAGCCCGTATTCTAACTTAGGCTTCTCTCTCATGGAAGTTGATCTCTAACCTGGAAAAGGTAGAATAATCACAGTTAAAGGGAGCCCACAGTAGGTAAGGAGGCATTAAGTGAGCACTCAGTTGCTTTGGGTTCAAATCTGTGGCCAAAAGAAGTCAAATCTCAACAGACTAATCATTACTAGTACAGTTCAAGTACTGTAATTACTCTGCTTTAATCCTCAAATCTCTCCCTGAGGTATTGTTTCCCCTATTTTACAGATGACTAAGATTAAGTGGCTTTTCAAGGCTACAAAACTATGAAGTGGCTGAGCTGGGATTAGAACTGAAGTATGAATGCAAAGATCACATTTGGTCCTCTGCCCAGCAAAATTTACCAGTATCACCACTTCCAAAAAGCTGAGGGAAGTGCCAGAAGACAATTCAGCTTGCGTTACTATAATCCAGCTCATATTTTTCTATTTTATTTTCAATTATCAGGAAATATCTTGTCAAGGGCTTGATTAAGTCCAAATGTTCCAGGTCTAAAGGATAAAGCTCAATGTTTGAGATGTGTTGCTGATTTATAAGCTGCTGAACTCTGGCCAGAAATCACATACTCCCTGCTATGACTTATTCTTTGCAAATACATGCCAGCTCCTTACAAAAGAAAGCAAGGATCTTTAGCTATACATTAAGAAATCCATTCTGGAACTTTCCTTGGGGCCATATGCATCCTCGCCCGGTCTACCTTCTGCCACTGCACACTCCTCATTATTCAATATTCCTTATTGGGTCCTACTATCCTTAAAAGGATGGAATTGGGACTTGAAATCAGGTGCCATGAAACCAAGGACCCTTTTCTCTACATCACTTTCTCATGCAAGTTTTCCCTCCACCTAGTCCTTCCTGCTAATCTACCTGGAAGATTCTTACTCATGACGGTCTGCAGCTCCTACTGACCCTCTGTGACAGGATTAGTAACTCCTTCATTTATCCTCATGAACCTTCACATATACATCTACAGAGTCTCTTACCATATTGTTTTACAGTAATCAGTTTGTGGTCTCATTGCTCACAGTAAACTCTGAAATCTGTGAGTGAATACTGCATCCTATTCATCCCTGTGACTTCCCACATGAATACAGCACTCGAGGAAAAAAGAAGGTACTTGGTAGATGTCTGCTGAATTGTTTTGTGGAATTAGTAGGCTAGTGGATCAGATGGAGAAGATGATCTTGGTTGCATTGACAGAGGAGGGCCAGTGAGTTATTCGTCCTTAGCCTATGGTCTCAGTGAGGTATTATCACAATATATATTCAAGTACCACTCATTAAGTGGATCATTCATAGGTAGATTTTTTTTTAATAGATCTTTATTGGAGCGTAATTGCTTCATGATACTGTGTTAGTTTCTGTTGCACAACAAAGCGAATCAGCCATATGCATACACATGTCCCCATATCCCCTCCCTCTTGAGCCTCCCTCCCATCCTCCCTATCTCACTCCTCTATGTCATCGCAAAGCACGGATCTGATCTCCCTGTGCTATGCCGCTGCTTCCCACCAGCCAACTATTTTACATTTGGTAGTGTATATATGTCGATGCTACTCTCACTTTGCCCCAGCTTCCCCCTCCCACCTTATGTCCTCAAGTCCATTCTCTGTGTCTACCTCTTTATTCCTGCCCTGCAACTAGGCTAATCAGTACCTTTTTTTTTTTTTTTAGATTCCATATATACGCATTAGCGTACGGTATTTGTTTTTCTCTTTCTGACTTACTTCACTCTCTATGACAGACTCTAGGTCCATCCACCTCACTACAAATAACTCAATTTCATTTCTTTTTATGGCTGAGTAGTATTCCATTGTATATATGTGCCACATCTTCTTTATCCATTCATCTGTCGATGGACATTTAGATTGGTTCCATGTCCTGGCTATTGTAAATAGTGCTGCAATGAACATTGTGGTACATGACTCTTTTTGAATTATGGTTTTCTCAGGGTATATGCCCAGTAGTGGGATTGCTGGGTCATATGGTAGTTCCATTTTTAGTTTTTTAAGGAACCTCCATACTGTTTTCCATAGTGGTTGTATCAATTTACATTCCCACCAACAGCGCAAGAGGGTTCCCTTTTCTCCACACCCTTTCCAGCATTTATTGTTTCTAGATTTTTTGATAATGGCTATTCTAATGGGCATGAGGTATCCCTCACTGTAGTTTTGATTTGCATTTCTCTAATAATTAGTGATGTTGAGCATCTTTTCATGTGCCTCTTGGCCATCTGTATGTCTTCCTTGGTGAAATGTCTCTTTAGGTCTTCCACCCATTTTTTAACTGGATTGTTCGTTTTTTTGATATTGAGCTCCATGAGCTGTTTGTATATTTTGGAGATTAATCCTTTGTCTGTTGTTTCATTTGCAAATATTTTCTCCCATTCTGAGGCTTGTCTTCTCGTCTGGTTTATGGTTTCCTTTGCTGTGCAAAAGCTTTTAAGCTTAATTAAGTCCCATTTGTTTATTTTTGTTCTTATTTCCGTTACTCTAGGAGGTGGGTCAAAAAAAGATCTTGCTGTGGTTTATGTCAAAAAGTGTTTTTCCTATGTTTTCCTCTAAGAGTTTTATAGTGTCTGGCCTTACATTTAGGTCTTTAATCCATTTGAAGTTTATTTTTGTGTATGGTGTTAGGTAGTGTTCTAATTTCATTCTTTTACAAGTAGCTGCCCAGTTTTCCCAGCACCACTTATTGAAGAGACTGTCTTTTCTCCACTGTATATCCTTGCCTCTTTTGTCATAGATTAGTTGACCATAGGTGCGTGGGTTTATCTCTGGGCTTTCTATCATGTTCCATTGATCTATATTTGTTTTTGTGCCAGTACCATACTGTCTTGATTACTTAGCTTGGTGGTATAGTTTGAAGTCAGGGAGCCTGATTCCTCTAACTCCATTTTTCTTTCTCAAGATTGCTTTGGCTCTTCGGGGTCTTTTGTGTTTCCATACGAATTGTAAAATTTTTTGTTCTAATTCTGTGAAGAATGCCATTGGTAGTTTGATAGGGATTACACTGAATCTGTAGATTGCTTTGGGTAGTATAGTCATTTTCACAATATTGATTCTTCCAATCCAAGAACATGGTCTATTTCTCCATCTGTTTATGTCATCCTTGATTTCTTTCATCAGTGTTTTATAGTTTTCTGAGTACAAGTCTTTCGCCTCCTTAGGCAGGTTTATTCCTAGGTATTTTATTCTTTTTGTTGCAATGGTAAATGGGAATGTTTCCTTAATTTCTCTTTCTGATTTTTTTGTTGTTGGTGTATAGGAATGCCAGAGATTTCTGTGCATTTATTTTGTATCCTGCAACCTTCATAGGTAGATTTTTGACATAGCATATGGCAATAATAAAAGCTAACATTTACAGAGTATCTTTCATGTGCCAGGTTTTACATATATCCTACTGTGATATGTATTATGAGCCGATAATATTTAGGTGGAGAAACAGGCTCAGAATGGTAAAGTTGAGACAGGCTGGGACCTGGGACCCGGGACCCTTTGCTACAATGCTTGCACTTGGACAAACATCTCCTCAAGTAACAGAATACAAACTATAAGGGACTAAAAATAACTGCGTGCATGTGCAGTTGGGACAAATTATGGCCAATATGATACAAAAAGACCAAAGACCCAACTGCCATTCATGAGGTGTCTGGAACAAAAGCAGGGTACTGCGCATGATCCCTGCACACAGCTCCACCAAGGGGGTGGGCAGGCCACCTAAGCCACCCCTCTGGCCCAGCTGCTGGACCTGCCCCTACCCACACCCCATTTAAAGGACCAGATCGCCCTCCCTCAGGGAGCGAGCAAGGGAACCCGTTATTTGTTTTCACTCCCTGTGCTGCAGCACAGGTCCCCAAAAAGCCTTGCCTGAATTTCTCTTCTGACCTGTTATCAATTTCTGTTGATTAAAAAGTCCAAGAAACTGGGTCAGTGACAAAGTGACTTGAAAGTTGCAGAACTGAGATGCAACCCAGGTCTGTTGGAATTCCCCCACTGCCCTCTTCCCACTAGAGCGTGCTGCCTGGAGTGTGCATGGGGGTGGCAGAAATATTAATGCTAGCTTTGCTGTTTCCTTCTAATGAAGGGTCTCATGCATTACAGTGGGCAATTTAGGAATGAGGAAGTTGTCCCAGAGACGCGGGGCTGCAGCATTCCACACTACAGGGGGCGCTGTTTACATCTTAGTCCTCGGCATTTCCTGGACTTGCGCAGTGCACACCCCGCGAGGCCACAGCAGCCAACTACAAAGAAGGGCAGGGGAGCGCCCTTCTTTCTTTGCTCTGTGCTGCTATCACCTCAGAAGCATCCGGGAACCCCTCAAGACACATCTAGCATTCTTCCACAAGTTCCTTCCAGCCCCAGGACTATATAACTTCTCGTGAACCTGCCCCACTCGCATACACCGCGTTTCTGAGGAAAAAAAGATGTATCGCCTCTGCGGATTCACCTTGACCCCGCTGCCGGTCTCAGGACATAATCTCTTCCCTTCACTCCTTTGGGCAGATGAATGATTTTCTCTGAGATTCAGAGGTCTTATCTCTCAAATGGGGATAAAGGTAATTTACTGATCCTCCAGGAGCTCTTGATCTGGTTCTCAGACGCGTGACGCAGGATTTGAAGGTCCTTTTGAAACCACGCACCTCAGATAGGACTCGAATCCAGTCACACCTCGAACACAGACGAACCTCGTGTGGGGCTGGAATCCACAATCTCTGGCTTAAGAGGGGACACGAACCCACAGTCTTCTGACTGCAACCGCACACCTAGTCTCAGGACTTCACGAAGCTCAGGTTCTTTATGTCTCGGCACAGAAGGACTTCAGCGAGAGGCAAAGTGACAGGTAAGAAGTAGATTTATGAACAGACTTTGTAAAGAGGTTGCAGGAAAATGGGGCATGAGAGGAGGGTCATGACCCAGGTCTCGGGCCGCCAAGTGAGGGTCCTTGGCTCTGGGCAGGAAAGAATTCAAGAGCGAGCCAGAGTAAAGGGAAAGCAGAGATACACATTCCAGAGACAGAACTTGGGCGTCTCAGAAGGAGAGCAGCTCTGGGAGAAATAACACTCCACAGACAGAGTGCCAGCCGGCTCAGAAGGCAAGAGGCCCGGGGTGCAGGAGTGGTTAGTTTTTATGGGCTGGGTAATTTCATAGGCTAACAAGTGGGAGGATTATTCCAGCTATTTCGAGAAAGGGGAGAGGATTTCCAGGAATTGGGTCACCGCCCACTTTTTGGCCTTATGTGGTCGGCTGGGAACTGTCATGGCGCCTGTGGGTGTGTCGTTTGGCATATGGTAATGTATTACAATGAGCGCATAACGAGGCTCAAGTTCTACTGCAAGTCAAATCTTCTGCCATCTCGGGCCTAATCTGTTCTAAGAAGTTTTTGTTGTGTCCTCAACGGCTATGTCATTCTTTCAAGGGTTATGCCCGCCCCCTTCCCTCCTGTCTCATTTTAGATACATGCATACACATCCCCTGAGGAGCTTGTGAAATAATGCTGATTCTGATTCAATAGTGTGGGGTGGGGCCCGAGATTCTGCAACTCCCGAGATTCTGGGAACTCCAGATGATGCTCATGCATCTGGTCCACAGTCCTTTTGAGTAGTGAGGCTTTAGAGCTTTTCGAACAGTGCGTGCAATTTCCCTTCCTCCCCTATCTGGGCTGCTCGAAGGCTCTGCAACCATCCTCCATCTTCATAACCACCCATCCTCCCAGCTGCACATTGCTCCTACTCCTGCTCCTACTTCTGCCTTGGCTCTTCTAGCCTTCTTTTTTATTCAAAAACCAGAGGTCCACCCCACTTCCACTTTCCTTTTCCCTTCTCAGTCATCTGATTACAGCCAGAAGTTCAAGGACTGAGGCTCCCTCCCCACTTGCTGCGTCCAGGTGCTGAAAGTAAAACAGTAAGTTCTTACTTCAAACTAGACCAGGTCATCCCACTGCAGCAACCCCACGGCAAAGCAGCTCCAGCAGGCACCCCATCCACAAAAAGAAACCACAGGCAAGGCCAACAACGAGACTCACAGAGACTGATATTATGTTCAGCTATGACCATAGTGTGCGTTGGTCCCTTCAGACAAATCAGAATCAGGCTTGGGGCCCAGAAACCAAGGCCAAGGTCCATCTGCTGCCCAAGGCCAGGCCTCAACTTTTTCAGTTGAAATTTAAGTCTTGGTGCAAATCAATGGTGTAGAATAGTCTGTCTCAAACTGTATCCCAGAGAGTTATACAGGATGTTTATAGATGGTACCAAAAAAGGGAGTGAAGGATATGGGCAAATAAGTCTGTGAAATGACAAAACAAAATCATTTTCTGTTTGTTTGTTTTGTTACTGAAGGACTTTTCAAAGCTTTCAACATGCCAGAATACACTGTCAACCTCTAGGAAAAGGCTACAGTAGACAACACTTCACAAATTTATTTATCCAAGGAACGTATTTTTTATGGAGCATGTCTTGTGACTTGTGTTCCAAGGAACAAACTTGGTGAAATATTAATGTTGGATCAAATAAGCGAAGACTTCATGTTGATAGAGAAACTTTTTAGGATGGTAGTGGTAAAGCTATACTTTTACACAAAAGCATATACAAAATGCCTACAGTCTCCACCCTTAGAGTAAATTAAGGAAGGGAAACCAGAAAGATAGACCCTCACTCCTTCCTGGCAGATCTGTAATCCTTTAGAAGATTACAGATCTGCCAGGAAGGAGTGAGGGTCTATCTTCAAATTGTGTGGGGCAATTTGAAGAGTGTGGGCAGAACAAACCCAGGGATAGATGTAAATGGAGAATCAAAAGGAGAAAGCCTACAAGGGGTGTCAGATATTTACATCTCATTTATTTTCATAATGGGTAATACCAGGGTAATACCGCACAAATATATATATATATAAAATGTATTTATATACATATAAATGTAATACATAATATATATATTCTCCTTTGGCAACAAATAGTACCATGATTAATGAAAATCCACATGATTAAAAACCCCAAATCACTGTTTCTTACTTTTTTCTAACAGTTTGTGATTCCAAAAATAACCAACAATTAGAAGAAAAGAAAACCCCAATAGTTACAAAAACCTATTCTGAATGTATGTTTCTAATCAGTCCATAGGGTCATACGATTTTTTTCTAAAAATCCAAAATGTTCAATTTGATTTTTAGTGATGTTGTACTTCAAAGTAAATAATGAGGTTTTATTGATTAAGCCTTAGGGATTAGGATGATCTTTAGACTTTGAACCCGTATTTAAAAAGTTACTGGGCTTCCCTGGTGGCACAGTGGTTGAGAATCTGCCTGCCAATGCAGGAGACACGGGTTCAAGCCCTGGTCCAGGAAGATCCCACATGCCGCGGAGCAACTAAGCCCGTTCGCCACAACTACTGAGCCTGTGCCCTAGAGCCTTTGAGCCACAGCTACTGAAGCCCGAGCGCCTAGAGTCCGTGCTCCGCAACAACAGAAGCCACCGCAAAGAGAAGCCCCCGCAATGAGAAGCCCGCACACAGCAACGAAGACCCAACGCAGCCATAAATAAATAAATTAAAAAAAAAAAAGTTACTAACAAAACTACTGATACATTCTTAGAAACCTTTTTCCCCTTGTATAGTACTTAAAGCTTTATAAAATACTTTAAGGGAAGCAGGGCACTAACATTTATTGAATACTTAACTATATCCCAGGCACATTGTTGAGTGCTTCCTATATGAGGCTTACTGAAGCAGCTAATGTTAGCAATGTAAAGTGATTTGCCCAAGATCCCACAATGGAAGGGACACAGCAAGAGCCTAGGACATCAAATGCCAGTGCCAGGGTCTCTCCCCTGACGCCCCACGCATCCCCCACTGGAGCGGGTGCGCCATCACGGCGCCCATTCCTTCCCACCTGCTCCGCTCCACACGCGAGTTTTCTGTCTCTTCCAAGCTGGGAAGGTTTGTGCCACGGCCGGGCAGCCAAGGCGGGAACTCCTTCCCTAAATTTACACAATATCAGGGCCTCCCTCCAATCTGGTTATCTATTTTGAAGCAAAGTTGAGAAGTGAATCTGTAGCCAAGATACACCGCTTTCATGAAAAATTAATTAGTGTGTGCCAACAGCTGGGCCACTCACACCGAAGACAACTGTCTCCTTAACCTCTCTCCCAGGCCATGAGCAAGGGTACGTTTTCAGGTGGCCGGGGAAAGTTGGATATTGATGCAATCGCTGTGGGATGTACGTCCAGCGCTCGCCTGCAGATTTTCTAAGAGCCCGGAACCTGCTTGGGAGTGGCGGGAGCCTCCAGGGCCTGGCTAGGGGGTGAGACGGACAAGAAGGCGAGTGGGCCGCAGCCCTCGGCACAACTCAACTTACAGATAAGAGCGGTGATCCCTGAAGAGTGCCAGCCCCAATCCCGAGGGTGAGCACCGTCAGCTTTGCCATGGCCTGGGACGGACGATGGAAGGATGCACGGACACACGGACGCGAGACGGGCGGGAGACCCCCGTCAGCCCGCAGCCTCGGGCCGCCCAGAGATTGGCTCCACCCCTCCCCGCGGCGCAGCTCACGCGTCCCGCCCCGTACGCCGACGGCCTGAGCTGGGCCCGGCGCCTGCGGCCCGGAGCTGCACGCTCCCGGCGCCTTAAAGGGAGGAGACCGAGAACTAGCTGCCTAGACCGGGCAAAAAGGGGAGAACTAGCAGGCTGGAGGACATGGAGAGCTGTGGGAAGGGAGAGCCAGGCTTTGAGGAGCGCTCACTTTGTGTTAGCAAGGTCCTCATCCTTGTGGCTCAGGTTCAGTAGCTTGATCACCCACTGTGACTCAGCCAGAAAAGGTACAGAAGGAAGGGAGGGCTCTGATTGGAACCCCTAAGATATAATTTTATTCTCACCTGTCTACCACCGTGTGTCACCTTCAGACATCTGGGTATCAAGCATCTCGTTCCGCACCACTCCTGACTTTACAGCTCATCAAGTACATCTCTCCAGTGTTCATTCATTCCAGGCACTTGGCTGACATTTATTGAGTCCCTGCTATGTGCCAGAAATCAGTAAAATATATCACTCTTGCATGTGCAGTGCTATGGATAATGCGAATATGCACTATGGATATGTACATATTCTATGGGGAAGAATAAAGCAGGGAAGGGTATAGGGCATACTGGAGGTACCATTTAAGAAAGGGGAGTCAGGGGAGGCATCACTGATAAGGAGACTTCTGAGCAAAGCAGGGTAGAAGGTGCCTCTGTACACCCGTCTCTGCCTTCTCTCCTGTTACTATGAATGAAGTGTTTCCTGTTCACGAAAGGCTGGCTCTTCTCTTTCCTCTGGGTCCCTTTTTTTATTTCCTTCTCAAGGATTTTGGCCCCAGTTACAACTTCTCTCTACTACAACATCCACCTCTTCTTTTTTTTCTGGAATATTGCCATTAGATACCAGCATGCTTTAGGGTCACTCATAGTTTTCTGGGGAAAATACTCTTTGATCCCACCTTCTAACTACCTACTGCTCTCTTTCTCTGCTCCTTCTGTAAAAAAATTAAATCTCTTTGAAAGACATGTCAACAGTTGCTGCTTCCATTTCACCATCTCTTGTAACAGATTAATGATGGAAACAAATTCTTTGACACTCTTGCTATTGAAAAGTGGGGCACAAGATCCCTCCCCTGAAGTTGGTGCTGTCTCTATGAATGCCTGCTGAGCCCTGCCCAAATTCTTTTCTCATTTATAAGCATAAGAAAATGATTGTTTGGTTCAGTAACTAATTTTAGGGAATATCTTTAATCTCTCATTCTCCACTTAAGCATTCTAATATAGCTTGTGTTCCTTTGACTCAACTGCAGAATTGGCTCTTATTAAACCACTCATAACATCCATGTTACCCAATCCAGTGGTTACTTCTCTGCCATAATCATACTTAACTTGTAAACACATTGGGCGCAGATCACCACTTCCTTCTTTTTAAATACTTTCTTGGATTCATGATTCCACCCCCTCCCAGTCTTTCTCCTACTTTCTTGGTCTTCTTTGCAGGGTCCTCCTGTCACTGACCTCAAAATGATGAAACCCTAGGACTAGTTCTGAGGTATCTTCTCTTTCTACATTCTCCCTCAAGGTGATCCCACCAATTCCAGTGGATTTACATGCCATCAGTATGCTGGTGTTCCCAAAATGTACACACCCAGCTCAAGCGGCTTACTGTGACTCTAACAGATCATCTTCGCTCTGTCTAGCTAAAAGTAGCACATGCCACCTCCAGCAACCTTTTGATATTATCACATTTTTTTTTCATCACTTACTGTTTCTAAAGTCAACTTGTTAATTTATTTATATTCTGTTGTTGCCTAATGGGACGGAAGCTCCTTGAGGTCAGGGTTTTTGTCTTTTCCCCACTGTGACCCCAGGGCATAGAAAAGAGGTTGGCAAAAAGTGGTCCGTTATTAGACATTTAATGACTGGTTGGCTGGTGAGCACTCCCTTTGTGCTCACTAACTGGCTGTCTGGTTGACTCTCCCACTAGGGTGTCTAATAGTCTCTTCAAAATGTCTCCAAAGCAGAATTATTGATTCCCTCACACCAACATGTTATATCCTCCAAGCCCTCCACACTTCCATAAATGGCACCACTACTATGCAGTTGCTCAAACCCCAAACCTAAACATTTCTGTTCATCCGTCCCTTTCTCTCACACCTTGCACCAAACTTATCAGTCATAGGCTCTACTTCTATATTAATTGTCTACTGCTACACAACAAAGTACATAAAAATCTAGCAGTCAAAAAGGAGAGACATTTATTATCTCATAGTTTCTATGGGTCAGGAATCTGCATGACATAGCTGACTTTGGCTCGAGGTCTCTCATGAACTGACAGCCAGAGATGCTGTGATGATAAATTTCATGTGTCAATTTCACTGGGCTAAGGGATGCCCAGATAGCTGGTAAAACATTATTCTTGGGTGTGTCTGTGACAGTGACGCCAGAAGAGATTAGCATTTGAATCAGTAGATGAGATCAACCCTCATCAATGTGGGCGGGCATCATCCAGTCTGTTGAGGGCCTGAACAGAACAGACAAGGTAGAGAAAGGATGACTTCTCTCTCTCTTTACTTGAGCTGGGACATCCATCTTCTGCCATCCTTGGATATCGAAGCTTCTAGTTCTCAGGCCTTCAGACTCTGGGACTTATACCAGTGGCCCCTCATTTCTCAGGCCTTCAGACTAGACTGAATTATTCCACTGGCTTTCCTGGTTCTCCAGCTTACAGGCAGCATATCATGGCATATATCAACCTCTATAATCCTGTCAGCCAATTCACATAAGAAATCTCCTCTTATATCTATCTATCTATCTATCTATCTATCCACTATCAGTTCTGTTTCTCTGGAGAACCCTGACTAATACAACTGTAGTCTCATCTGAAGGCTCTACTGAGTTGGGATGGAGGAGGTGAGATCATCTTCCAAGCTCACTCACATAGTTCTTGGCAGGCTGCAGTCCCTTGCTTCATGGACCTCTCCACAGAGCTGCAGCATAATAAGGTAGCTGGCCTCCCCCAGGATAAGCAATCTAACAGAGCAAGAGAGTATGCCTCCCAGATGGAAGCTACAATCTGTTAATAACCTAACTACAGAAGTGACATCCCTTAATGTCAGACCTATTCTCTTTGCTAGAAGCCAACAACTAACTCCAGCCCACATTTAGGGGAGAGGAATTAAGCTCCACCTCTTGAGGGGAGGCATATCAAAGAATATGTGGACATATCTTTAAAACCACCACAACTTCCAAATCAACCTTGAATCAGCCCACTTCTCCCCATTTCCACTGCCATCACTCTGATGCAGGCTACCATTGTCTGTAGGCTCAAACAACCTCTTCACTCTTCTCACTCTAACCCTCTAATCCATTCTCCTCACTGCAGGCAATTTTTTTAAAATGTAAATCAGATCATATCATTTCCCTGCCTCAAGTCCTCCCTATCACGGCTTCTCAGTTTACTTTCTCATCATAGCCTAAAAGGCCCCACAAGAACTGGCCTTGTGCCTATCATCTGACCTGATTTCTTATCATTCACTCATGAATGTTCCAGCAATATTAGCCTTCTTATCGATCTGTAAACATGTCAAATTTATTGCACCTTGTCATTCTTGCCTTTGCTTTTCTTCGGCTAGAATACACCCCCTCCCCCCACTCCCTCACCTGCTCCCTGACTGCTCCTTGAGATTCTCTTTCTTGTCATTCAGGTCTTAGCTGAAATGTCACTTCTCCTGAGAGGGCTTTTCCAATGCTACCATCTATAGTAGGCCCCCCTTGCATCCTCTGCCCACCACCAGTCACGAAGGGCCCAGAGCTGCTATGAAATGGTCGGCACCAGTACAGTTACTGGTTGTTAGAATAGTGATATCTTTCTGTACTGGTTGGTAAATACTTCTTCAAACCCCCCCAAGGAATCCCCCACAATACTGACCATTTCCATTCTTTGGGAAAGCACCTCCCCCTGACACACACACACACACACACTTCACCATGATCCAGCCACTAAGGGGTTACTGCTTGGCACAGTAGAGTCTCCAGGACTCTTCTCCCACAGAGTGCCCTGCTGAATTTGAGGGACTGAGAATGTGTGATACCAGGTGTTAAGGACTTTGGCTATCACCCCTCCCTTCACAGCACCCTTCACCATAAGAAACCATCTTGTTTATCTGTTTGCTTACTTGTATGCAGCCTGCTTCCCTTCGTTAACACTTCAACTTGAGGAGGGCCCAGGTCTTGACTAATTTGTCCTCTATTTTCTATTCAACTCCTAAAACAATTTCTGGCACATAGTAAGTACTCAAAAATTTGGAGAAGGAATGGATGGCAAGGGATGGGGATAAAGGAGGCAGGGAGAGCACAGACTGAAGGGTGGGTTGGAGACTAGACAAGAGATGCCACTTCCTCCTCTTCTGATCCAGTTGATTTATTAACTTACTAATTCATTCATTGTATCAATTATACAGTATATGAATATCCTTTCCAATTTGTTTGTTCTACTCTCTGAGACTGTAGAGCAGTGATTCTTAACTTTTTTTGAAGGGACTCAACCAACTTTGAAACTGATGAAGGCAGTAAAGCCTCTCCTTGGATTCACACATCCACAAAACACATTTGATTTCAGTAGTTTCACAGGTCCACCCCTGAAGCCCATGATGACCAGGGCCAGACATTAAGAATGCTTGTTTAAAGGAAAAGCTAAAACTCTTGAGTAATTAGTGATATCCAATGGGCTATCAATTACTTTAAAATGACCTACTCTCTGTGGAACTCTTGCTCTGGGCCTCTGCACCTACTCTTTTGTCTGAAACACTTTTTCCCATAGCCTCTCTATTCCTCATTGTTGATATGACCACATCCTACTTGCTCTTTCAGGCATCAGTTTGGAACTTACTTCAGCTAGTCTTTCTTGACCCCTAAATGTTAAATACCCTTCTCATACACACCATGCTTCTTCTTTATTGTTCTTACCACTCTGTATTATTAGTACCTTATTACTTTTCTGCTTTTTTCACTAGACTATAAACCTGTATAACAATGCCTTTGTTGCTATAGCTTGATGCCTGGTACAGCACTGAACACAGGTTAGATGCTCAATATACATTGTTGAATAAATGAATGAATGAATGTTTGACAACCATTACTGGAACCTCTGGAATACTTTAATATGCCATAATTTATTGACTTTAAAATGATATAATTATTTTATATTTATTATTTTATTACTTTATTATTTTATGTACCCCAGAAAAGAATAAAAACTATCAACTAATGTGGAACACAATTCTTAAAAGCTATCAATTATACAATAATTTCCTATTTTGGAGTTGTTAAAATGTGTAAAAAAGATTATAATTGAGTCCATGAAATATGAAAATTTAAAATGAAGGGGAAGCTTTGGAGGCTTTTAACCTAGAATTTCTTTTTATCACCAGCAACTTATAATCTAAGATTTTAAAAAGTCCTATAATAAACTCAGATATCACCCTGACTTTTATAATTCATTTCCTTTCCTCTTTCATGCTAAATATTTGCACACATTAAAATGTTAGTTCTTAAATATATTTGGTAAAAAGCACATCTACTAATTCTTTTATCTTCTCACACAAACCTGAATTCACTGAATATTCAGTAAAAACTGTCAATGCATTGGCAGAGAGCCAGAGCCAAATCTGCAATGTTTAATTCTGTGCGGGCACAAAGGGTTGATTTGCTGGCTGCACTTGGTATTCTTCCTCTAGAGGTTGCTGAACCTTGTTGGCAGTAACTGCAATGTTCTCAAGTGTCTACAAGTATGAAATTCCAATGTCCTAAGAACTCCAATAACACCATTCTGCCTGAGGCAGCTCTAGTAAAAATAGAAAAAACAAAACAAAACAAAGCCAAAAAATCAACCCCCAAAAAACACCAGACTTGAATACTGGATTCATGGTCGCTTTCTGAAATTCTATAGTAGCAGAAATAACATCTGTAAAATGACGACAATTCCTGTGGGTTTACTGTAGGAAATAAATGGAGAAAATCTGTGAAATTGCTGTGCAGATGTAAAACAATTGCAGTGCAAACAATAAAGTTCTATCCCAGTGTAGAAAAAAAGTTTAAAAAGTACTTTCACCTACATAACATCCTGGTAAGAGGGATAGGGCCAATGTTATTATCCCTATTTTATGCAAAGTCATATGGTTAAGAAGTGTAGGCGCCCCAAATATGTATGTCCAGCTTTGGTGATCCTAAATTTATGTGCACCTAAAACAGAACCTCAAAGTATATAAAACAAAAGCTAACACTACTATACCACTTCACGTCAGTTGTCCAAGCATGCATTTCAAAAACTAAAAAACCTGAAGTCAAAGGATAGAAACAATAAAGATAAGAACAGCAATCAGGGAAACAGAAAACAAAGAGAGACTATCCATCGTGTAGAATGTTATTCAGTCATAATAATGAATGAAGTCCTGATATATGCTACAACATGGTTGCACCTTGAAAATATTATGCTAAGTGAAAGAAGCCCCACACAAAAGGCTGCACATTGTGATTCCATTTATATGAAATAGCCAGAATAGGCAAATGCACAGAGATAGAAAGCAGCTTAGAAGTTACTAGGAGCTGGGGGAAGAGGGTAATGGGGAGTAACAGCTTAATGGACATGGGTTTCCTTTTGGGGTAATGAAAATATTCTGGCACTAAATAGTAGTGATGGTTGCACAATATTGTGAATGTATTAAATGCCACTGGACTGTATACTTCTAAATGTTTAAAATGGTGAAATTTATGTTATGTGAATTTTACCACACAAAAAAATTAGAGAAGACAAAATATTCAAAAAATGATTATTGAAAATACATACTACTAAAATTTATAAATCTTTAGAAGAGAACATTACCACAGATCCTAAAGATATTTTTAAAAAATAAAAGTGTACTCTGAACTACTTTATTCCACTAAATTTGAAAATTTAGATGAAAAGGATGAAATCCTAAACTTATAAAAAATACACAAGAAGAAACAGAAAATCTCAATATTTGTATATTTATTAAAGAAATTGAATCCATTATTTAAAATCTTCAGTCCTAGATAGCTTCATGAGTGAATTCTTCCAAACGTTTAAGAAAGAAAAGATACTAATTTTTAAACAAACTCTTCCAGAGAATAGAAAAGCTTTCTCAACTCTTTACCAAACCAACACAACCATGACACCAAAACCTGACAAGTTAATTACAAGAAAGGAAAATCAAAATTACACCCCAATATTTATTATGAACATGGACATTAATATCTTAATCAAAGTATTAGCCAATTGAATTCACAATATATAAAGAGATATTATGACCACGTGGGGTATATACCCAGCATGCAAGTTTGGCTTAAAGCTTTAAATCAATCATATAATTAACAGAATAAAGGATAAAAAAATGATCATCTTAATAGATGCAGGGAATATTTTTAAAAATTCATACTCATTTATGATTTGAAAAAAAAACCCTTAGTAAATCAGAAGTAGAATGAAAATTTCTTAATTAGGTAAAGAATAGCTACTAAAGAGGAAAAGCTACAGCAAACATCATACTTGATGAGAACTTGAAAGCTTTCCCTGGTGATTAGGAAAGAGATAAGGATACTCACTATTATCAGTCATACTCAATATTAAACTAAAGGTAAGAAAAAGAAATAAAAGATAACAAAATTTAAAAGAAAATCCAGAACATTATTCACAGACAACATGATTGGCATGGATAATCTAAAAGACTTTACAAATAAACAATTAAAATTAATAGGTGAATTTACGAAGGTAGCTAGATACAGGGTCAGTATACAGAATTGTTTCTTTTTGTATAGTAACAAATCATTAGGAAATGAAAATTTAAAAAGATACTACCTACAATAGCATCAAAATTGCCAAATTCTTAGGATCTAATAAAAGATGTACAAAATCTCTACATAGAAAACTATAAAATTTTCCTGACAGCAATTAAAGATCTAAATGGATTCATATATCAACTTCAGGTGCTGAGAGACTCAAAATTTAATGGTGTCCATTATCCCCAAAAATGTGGAGTAAAATTAGCCATAAAAATTTTTGAGGAAAAACAAATTTGAAGGATCTTATTGCCAAAAATCAAGATTTATTATAAATCTATTGTAATTAAAACAATGTAATATTGTTTCATCAATTGACAAATAATCTAGTGAAACAGAATATAGTCTGGATATAAACTCACACATATATGGTCACCTTATTTATAACAAAGTGCCACTGCAATGCTGTGGGGAAAGGATTTTCTTTTTCAATAAATGATGTTGTATCAACTGGATATGCATATGGCCACAAATGAATCTTGATCCCTACTCACAGGATACCCCAAAATACATTCCAGGTGGATGACAAATTGAAATATGGAAAATAAAACAATAAATCTTTTATAAGAAAACAAAGAAGCATATTTCATAACCTTAGGGTATGTAAGATTTTTTAAACAAGATATACATAGCCACATCCATAAAAGAAAATACTGATAAACTGGATTTCATTAAAACTGAAAATTTTTGTTCATCAGAAGACACAATTGAGAAAGCGAGAAGTTCACCCAAAAGTGGAAGAATATGTTTTTAATACAAGTATCCACAACGTACTCATACCTACAAGTCAATAAGAAAAATAATGTCAGCCCAAATTTTTAAATGGGCAAAAATTTGAACATTCGCTGCACAAAAGAAAACTCCAAATGACCAAGAAGAATATGAGGATTGCATCTGAGGATTGCAAATAAAAACCACAACGAGATGTTCCTACACACTCATCAGAATAATTAAAACTAAAAAAAAAGAAAAACTGACACTATTAACTCTTGGAAAGAAAATGGAGCAACAAGAACTCTCCAGCATTATTAGTGGGAGGTTATGTTGGTATGGTCACTTTGCAAAACTGCACATATGTTTGTGTGGAACTAAACGTATGTGCTGGACATGCGTGTATCCTACTACTCAGTAATTCTGATTCTGCATATATACCCAACAAAAATGTTTACATATGTGCATTAAAATACATTGTATAAGAAGGTTCACTGCAGCTTAGTTTATAATTTTTTTAAAATCTGAATGCAACACAAGGGTTCATCAATAGTAGAATGGATAAATAAATTGTGGGATAGTCATACAATGAAATACTATACACAACAAATGAAAAAGAATTAACTACTGCAACGTGCTACAACAGAGGCTTACAACAATAGTTTATTTATTGCTTATGCTACATGTGCATTGCAAGCTGTCTGCAGCTCTGCTTATCATCACCAATCCAGGATCAAGTCTAGCAGAGCAGACAGTATGTAAGACATTACCAGTTTGGGGGCAAAGAGAAAAGAGACACATACTAGCTCTTAATATTTCTATCTGGAAGAAGTGACATATGTTACTTTACCAATGTTTCATTGCCCAAAATAAGCCATATGGCCACTCTTAAGTTCAATAGCACAGAGATGTATCACCAGCCCACTGAGAGTAGCATACCAAGAAAAGAACAAGGATATTTGCGCCAACAGTTATCCAACCTACCGTAGAGGTTGAGAAAGTGAGTATCTAGCTTTTCTCTTGGGCTAATGGGAATCATGGTGAAGGTCAGTGCCTGGTTCCCTAGAAGCAGAGGATTTCAGAAGCACATGATTTACTGAGAGAGTGTTCATCAGGAAAAATTCTGGAAAGGAGTGAGGGTAGCAAGATAAAGAAAAGGAAAGGATCAAAATATTTAAACCTATTAATGGTAGGGCACATCTGACCTTATTGTTTCCATTAATTATATATGGGGTGTGTGTATATGGCTGTGTGTGAACGTGTGTGTTTGTGTGACTTTTAGCATATGATGTGATTATTTTGAACACCAGTGGGCTTCTCTAGAATCCACTCATAATCTATTTTCCAAAGATTTTGAATTTACATTCTACCCACAGACAGCCTTCAGATTCACTACAGAAGCCACTATTTTTTCTGTAGTGAAAATTGCTAACAGTCCACAGAATGCTCCATCAGTACTTCATTTAGGTTTTACTTCTTAATGGAATCAGTGACATTTTACAGGTTTATGTGATATACCAGTTAGCTGTTAGAAACCACAGGGCTCCTCTAGTGGGCAAAGTCTGGAGCTTTGAACACAATGAACACAATTTTGTGGTAAGTATTCATTTCACCATTTCCCAAAGTCATCCCTGATGGACCAAGCTTTTTCTGCTCTGTCTGTTGTAGAGAGTATCAAATTGTGTGTTAAAAGTTTCCATTACATTCTCTGTTCCTACTTAAGCATATTCCTCTTGGATTTTTTCAATTGAATGACTTGCCCTGTACTGTGCTAATTATGGTCTTTTACATCTCCAGTAAATTGCTTTCTGAACAACCTCATTGCATGGGAAAAATGAGTTTTGGCAAAAAGTAAGTGACTTGTTTTCTTTCTATAGACAATTTCCTGCAGTACTGTGACAAACAATATGAACACAAGTACATCAATAATACTGTGTGTGCACCTAGGTCTTCTGTGATGGTGTGGTGGAGACACTAACTCAGCACCATCCACCACTTTTCCAACACCCTTTGGGTGCAGTGTTTTAAAATCCTGGCTACATAATAGATCATGTAGGGAGATTTTATAGAATACCAGTTCCTGAACTTCACCTGGGGCGCGGGCGGGTTTGTGGGGGGGGTCAGATACCACTCTTCTAATACACCTTCCTCCCCTGCAGCGGTGGAAAATAGAACCTAAACTTCCACAACTCTTGAAGCCACAGTACAGGAGGTGATTTTGTGTCTCAAATCAGAAGTGCTTGAACAAGAGTAAATTTGAAACCTTGAAAAAAGAGGCAGTATAGCAAGCATCTGCTCTGCTAGTTTGGCTGCAGGCATGGCTCTGGATCCTACAGTTCTTATGATTCCTTGAGCTCTGGGTCTTATTTATTGTGGCCAAAATTATCTACACTCCTACCTATGATGCACGAGTTTCCCTGTATTCTTAACTTCCCATCCACACTTGACAATATTGAGCCTTTTAATTTTGCTAGCCTAATAGGTATGAAGTAATTTAAGAGTGCTGTTTTAATTGGCACTTCTCTGATAACTAAAGATTCTGAGCTTTTCATGTGCTTTATTTTTTTCCCTTCTTCTGCAAATTGCCTCTTCACACTATTTGCCTGTTATTCCTTGGGGTTACTATCTCCACTTTGTTATTCTCAAGAGTTCCTAATATATTCTACTTATTAATACTTTGTCAGTTTAACATTGCAAATAATTCTCATTCTGATATTCATCTATTATCTTTGTCAATGGTGTCCTGCACTGAATGGAAATCCTTAATTTCGATGATTCATTCAATCAACTTTCTTGTTTTATGGTTTATATTTTTGAAACTTTGTTTCAGAAGTCCTTTCCTATCCTTAGGTCATAAAGATACTCTCCTATGTTGTCTCCTATTAACTCTAAAGGTTATAGAGTTGCTCCTTGGTTGGTGGTTACCTAGTGATGTCAGGTAGGACATAATTTTATGTCCTTCCATAGTGCGAGTCGGTTCTCCCACTTCCATTTCCTAAACAAACATCCTTACCCTATTAATTGGTGCTGCTAATTTTATCTTATTTGAATTCCCCAGACAGAAATACATTTCTGAGATCTCTGTTCTGTTCCATTGGTCTATTTGGTTTTTTCTTGCACAAATACTAAACTGTTTTTATTATTAGGTCTATCCCTGCCCTTCATTTTTATTTTCTGAAGTTGTTCTGAGCTTTTCCATATGCATGAAAAATCTATTGTGAGATACATTGTATATACCTGAGTGTATAAAAAATATATACACAGTTATAGAATAATTATAAAGAAATATCAATGCAAACCACCATCCAAGTCAGGAAACGTAACAGTGCTAGTACTCCAGAAGTTTCCCCATGTATCTTACCCTGACCACAAACAACCCCCGCCTTCCCTAGAGGAAACCACTACCCTAACTTTTGTGATAACCATCATCTTCCTCTTCTCTCTGATGTAACCACCTAAGCATGCATCCCCCAACAACATTGTTTAATTTTGCCCTTTTTGGAATTCCACCCAAATAAAATCACCCTACATGTGTTAATTTTGATTTTCTTTAGCTCAACATCATTTGTGAAATTCATCCATGTTGTTGCAAATAGCTCTAGTTGTGGTATACATTGCTGTATACTATTTCATTGTATGAATTTACTACAATGTGTTTATCCGTTTCAACTTTATTAACACTTGATTATCTCTAGTATTTAGTTTCTTTTAGTGTGAAAATTTTTTATTACAAACTCAATTTCTTTAACAGTGATAGAATTATAACGATTTACAAACTCTTCTTGAGTCAGTTTAAGGAACTATGATAGAGGACACTGGCTACCTACCCAAATCCTTCCTCTCTGGGCATAAGGCTCCCCAGCTAAACTAAATTTCCCAGCTTCCCTTCCAATTAGGTGTCACCATACGACTATGCTGTTATTAATAGAACGTCAGTAGGAGTGCCGTTTCCAGGTTGGGTCTGAAGATGTTTGGCCTGTCTGCTCACACTCTCTTTCCCTTTTCTATGGGATGGAATCCAATATAATGGAATCCAGTATGATGACTGATCATGAAGATGTTAATGCTCTGCAGAATACATGCTCCTTCGTGAAAACTACTAGACCCCTGGAGTACCACAAGGATCAGAGTTTTCATATTTATCTGTCTCAGCAACAGTCATCTGAGATCTCTGACGTGAAAGAGGTTATAAATACTTTTTACAATTAGGAAGCGTGTATATAACACTGGCGTATAACAAGTACTGTTCTAAATTTTACGTATCCTAACTCTTTTAATCCTCTTACCGACCCTAAGTGCTAGTTACTCTTACTACCTCAATTTTGAAGAAGAGAAAACTGAGACTCAGAGAAGGCCAGAGCTGCACGGTTAGTAAGTAACTGAACTGGGATTCAAATCCAGAAAATTGGGCTCCGCAATCTGTGCTCTCACCCACTATGATGTACTATCTTTTAGTAATTCTATATTCTTTAAGCCACTAAATAAGAGGTCACTTTGTTACAACAGCTTAGCGTGACCTTAAAAATATAGGAATTTGAACCTAGAAGTGGTTCTAAAAGTAACCTTAAATATGTGGTTAGAGTTGAAGAAACAGCACAGGCTACAAAGCTGGAGATCCTTGTAATGTTCCTCACAAAAATATTTAATAAAACCATTTCCTGCAGTAACTTGAAAGGCCGGCCATTTCCCCACAGAGCAACCAGAATGTTCATGTGTAAAGGTTGGTTGTTCCTTAATGTTTTTAGTAGAGGACAGTAATAAAATTATGTGCTCAGGTAAGAACTAGCAGGCCTAAAGCAGAGGCTATAGAGAAGGTCTAGAAATTTGGTTCTGTGCCCCAACACCAGGAAGTAAAATTGCTACAGCTCATAGCATTTCCCAAATGACTCCCAGTCAGGAAAGCCAAGGGAGCCAGCCCTGTGGGAGATTATATTGCCTCCTTTTACCTATTCCTTCAGATGGCCTCAAAGGAGACAGCATTTGAATGAGGGAGAAAGAAGTGGGTAGACATAGAAACCGGGAAGTAAAGTAGGCTAAAAAACTATGCTCCAAAAAGAAATCTGAGTGTTGTTGCTGGCACATGACAATTACTGGAAACAAATAGATGCAGAAGCTTATCAGATTTCTAAGATACTTAACATTTCAAAAGCAACCAAAACTCTGGCCTGGAAATGTCCTCAGATTCTCAAACCTACACCTATAAGAAGGAGGCTATTAAAATTACACAGTCTTTCCAAGACTCACTTTAGATGTGGCCTTACAGTGTAATGTACCAGAAAGAATTCTGAAAGGGCAAAATTTGGATTCATAGAGGACATGGGAAAATACACCGCTGCCAAGACAAGTAACCACCTCATTTCCTCCCTGGTGGAATAATATCATTGTTATGCGCCAGTGACTACTGAGTATATTCTATTCTTCTTCTTCTTCTTTTTTTTTTAACTAGGAGTGTTTATTATAGTTATTCTGCTCATACTCAACCATTGTACTTGGATGTATTGTGGGGACAATCATTTTATTTTCTAGGCTGCCTCATGCAGCCAAATCTGGACCTAATGCAGAGGTCCAAACATCACCCAGAGATCCTGTGCTTTGAGCCGGATGCAGAAATTGGATGGAATTTGGGGTTATATTTCTTGGTGAGGGAACTAATGCGTAAGAGAAGGGTGCAGATGGATATTTGTTGGCCAAAAGGTGGACTGTGGCACAGACCACTAATTGTTCACTAAAATTTATTCTTTTTTTCCTCCTTGAACATATGTCTCTCCAGTCATATTACATCATCCATTTTTCTTTGCAGTTAGTTAGGTACAGCCATGTGATTAGTTTTTAACCATTGGTAAGGGAGTAGAAATAATGACTACCATTCCTGGTTCTAGGCCTTAAGACATGGGGTATTTCTCCCTGACATCCTCCAACCTCTTTCTCCTTCCGGTTTGATGAAATACAGACATGGGGGTGACCTACCTTCCACCATGCAGATAACTATAGTAACCTAGGCAATGGTGCAGCAATAAGATGAAGCTATTGCTGCTCAAGATACACTCTCTATGCAACTCCCCATTGCTTTGTGTCCTGGAGGCTTTCTGGGCTCCATTAATAGCTCCCTGCCTTCTGGATTCTAGTTGGGAGGGTGGAAGGGGAGTTCAGTCAGGATATTTATTCCCTCTGCGGTCTCTGCTGAGTTGTCATAAGTTAGCTGCCTCTTTCTACCAATGACCAGAGCATCTATTGGGAGAGTCTCCACTTTATCTACTCTCTTCTGGTTCTAGTAACTGCTTCCACCCCTTGTTCCTTCAAACCTAGGGTTGGAAAGAGTCCCTGGACTCCCGCCCCCGCCCCCTCCCACAATCTCTCTCACTCCATTGCTAACAATGGAGTGTTGTACTTTTTCTTCTTAGTTTCTTTTTTACATTCCCACCATTGTGTCAATAGTCCCCTAAAAGAACTTCTCTCAACAGCCCTGTTTGAGTGTGCTTTCTCTCTCCTGCAAAATTCCGATCAGTGATCTCTCTGGATGGCCCCATCAAGGGAAGCTGCCTCATCAATCACTCTCCTGAAAACTGCAAAATAAAAGAGAAATGGATCATCCTTTTTTTTAAGGCATTGTATGTTTTGTTTTGTATGTTACAGTAGGTCAGCCTTACCCCAATTAATAGAGTGTTATATTTTTTTCTAGGAGTTTGTTCTTTTCATAAAAATTTCACATTTGTTGGCACAAAGTGGTTCATCAACTCCTCTTTTTATCTCTCTATTATCTATAGCATCTACATGTCTTATTTTCATTTCTGACATTGGATAATTGAGTCATTCTTTTTTCTTCGCAAGTCTCACTAGATGTGTATTAGTTTTTATTAATCTTTTTAAAGAATGAACTTTTGGCTTTTGTTTAATCTCTGCATTATATGTGGTTTTCTGTTTCATTTTTGACTATCATTACAAATTACTCCAGAACTTAGCATCTTAAAACAATCAGAAACTTTTATCACGATGCACAGTTTTTTGTAAGCAAAATAGAAATGGAAGTGTTTTTGTATAACCTAGCCTCGACACTCACACATCACATCTAGAATATCCTACTGATTACACAGATCAGCCATATTTGATGTAGAAGGGAACTGTGCAAGAGAATGAATACCAGAAATTAAGGATCATTGGGGGCCATCTTGGAGCTGTCTACCACATTGGTTTTTGCGATTATCTTTACTATTTTCTTTCCTGAGCTCAACCACCTCCTCTTCATCACCCTAGTATCCCTACCTGCATCTCTGACAATTTAAACAGAAAGACTGGGGAAGAAAAGACAAGGAATCATCAAAATGCAGCATCTGTTGTGAGGGGCAATCCCTCTCCCTCCCAAGCCAAGTGAGGGAAGAGGCTCAAGATAATCACATAAAGATTGGAAGTGCCTATGAGAAGGGAAACTCCAGAGCTTTGTAACTTTCTAGGCCCTCACTCTGAAAGGACATATTGGTCCCTGGCAATGAGATCCCCCAAATCTCTCTGGGAGTTTTATCATGAAGCCTTTCCTAAATTGGCCTGGGAAGAAGCCAGGGCAAATTCTTAGGAACACACCAGCATCTAAATACTCTTATTCTTCTCATCTCTGGATCTCCATGTCCCCCCTAGTCTGGTAAACTTTATCTAATTTGTAGTTGTAAGGGTTAAGGACAGAAAATAAGACATATTTTCCAAAACCCGCTGTATACATGCTCTTAGTTATTTTTCTCTGTGTCCCCCTAATGGTTAGGCTTCTCAAAATTAAAATCTGAGAACTGACTATAACATTTTGCTGAGTCATTCATCCCCTAAAGCAATGGAAACTGCAATCCTACTGTCTAAATCAGAAAGGGTTACATGGGCTAAAAAGTAGAATTTTACCCAGCTACAAAACTTTTCAACAAAACTTACATCTAACTGAGCAAAATGACTTAGGAAATAAAAAGGTCACCCCAACACCCCATCCCCAGAGAGAAAAAAAAAAAAAATCAACCAACCACTCCCCAGCAAAAGTCACAAAAAAGGAAGTGGGTGGAGTGCTTGTGTATACTAAGTCCCATTAATGATTTCCTAAAGGTTGTCCTGGTTTTTGACCAAGAAAGGGACACTTCTATTCATTCTCATCAAACTAAGGTTGACTTGGTCCTTAAGACAAGATTTCAATACAATACTGTTATTTATTTCAGATTCTTTAGGGCCAGGTCTGTGGAATGTTGCTTAATAAGTGTTTATTGAATCAACCAGAAGAGCACGTTTAAAGCAGATGAGGATAACAGTCCTGAGGCCCCATCTCCTGGTTCAGAGCCAAGCTGATTACAACGCTTCAGATACAGATATCACTACAAATAAAGACCTGTTACAAAGATCAGAATAGCCCTGCCGTGCCTTAAAGTAGGCAGTGTGGTCTGTCTTTGTCAGATTTTCCAGAATCTGATTTCCTGTGTCTACATTGGGAGAATGCAAGTTCAAGGAGGACTTTGGGCAGTCACATGATGCCAATTCTTGCTTTTATCCATGGGCTGGGCACTTGATTGGCAGTTTGTGCCTTGTGCAATTGAGGGAAGAGAGGGGGAATTGTAAATATTTGAACATTAGCTTTTCTCCTGGTCTGGACTGCAGGAGGCTCAGAACATCACAGTTGCAGGAGGTTAATTTTGCCACACAGTTACCAAGGAGCCCTAGGTGAGCTGGACACCTCACTTACCACAGCTCACTCATCTTATTGTAGAAAGAATATTGGGGGTGGTAGAGAAAAAGAATTAAGAGGTTTAGTTTCTTGTTGGACTGTCACTATCTTGACTTGCATTTAGGTGGATATTACGTAATCTCTCTGCTTCTTCTATCCATGAGAAAAGCCGGACACAATTTTATTGGTGTGTCCAATAAAAATTTATTATTTAGTTATTTTTATTGTCATTTACTTACAGTTCCAGTTATGATATAATTAAGGGTTTACTTTTACCAAACATGTAGACTTTTTGGAATATCTGGACTCTAGAGCACACAGTACAGAGCTTTGTGAAATACGGTGCCTATGAGAAGCTTCCCCTGGTACACAGAAGCCACAGAGCTGCCCTGAAGCACTGAGCCATTGTTGGCATACTCAGTGCTTATCCTGGGCTTCTCAGACAAAGCATTCTGGATGCGAAGTACCTGTCAAGAAAGATCATTCATTAGTAGACTACGAACAAACAGCCATCAGAGATGTTTTCCTTCCCAAATACTCCAGGAGTAATACGTTTCTCAGAAATCAATAAGCTAAAATCCGTACATCTTCAATCTTTTCTTTTTCTTCTTCTGATGAAAGTATCAGTGTCCTAACGGTATCTAGTCAGTCAAGTGGACTAGTGATCTCACATTAGCCAAATTCCTCAACAGATGGTTTACACAATTTTGATAGTTCGGACTTTATAGAGAGAGGTAAGAACCGTGAATGCTCTTTTCTAATCTTGAGTGAACGGTGTTGCTGCCTCTGTGGAAAGGTTCTTGCCTTTGACTGGGCATACAGGATGAGGAGGGAAACATGGGACAAGATAATGAAGGGACAACCAGTTAGCCAGCCAACACAACCCAGAACCAGTAGATGGTAGTTTTCACAGCTGGACCCCTCCCTCAAGGAAGCATAAAGAATGCATACTTTGGAATTCAATGTGACACATCACTGCCTAGTACTGTTATTGATCCTCAGGATTTACACAGTTTAGTTTGCTAATCAGTAAATACGTAAGTGCTCAGGTTTCCAAATAGCCTGGATGAAGTTCACTCAAATAGGACATGACGTGAATTAAATTAGGATTTAATTTAGGATTAGGATTTCATGAGTCATGAGTCTATATCAACATCTCTTATTAAAATAGAATTTAGTTTTTTTTTGTTTTTGTTTTTGTTTTATCTTGAGGAAGATCCTACAATTTTATCTCAGGTTTGTTACATGGAAATACTCAAGCTGGAACTCATGTAGAAAACATTAGCCTCCACCAAAAATAAAGGGTGTCAGTGATTGTGAAGAAAGAAGTCTTATCTAAAATAAACAAATGATTAAACTTGAAAATGGAGTCATGAAAAAGAGTCTAAACAATTTTCATATCATTCTATGGATCGTATTTTCATTCTCTTAAAGCAGACATTGTTGTTGGGCATTTGTAGAAAAGTTATATGTATCACTTTGGGGGGCATATATCTGAGGCCAGGGTAGCTTAGGGTAACAATTCTTCAGGTTCTAGTCTCAGGCTGGACTTTTGTTTCTTTTTATATTTTTTTGATGTTTTGGGGTGTTTTGGTTTTTTTTTTTTTTTTTGGTTGTTGTTGTTTTTTTGTCAAGAAATTGTTGACTAGGGAATTCTCTGGCAGTCCAGTGGTTACGACTCCATGCTTTCACTGGCGAGGGCATGGGTTCAATCCCTGGTCAGGGAACTAAGATCCCACAAGCCATGCAGCAGAGCCAAAAACAAAACAAAGAAAGTTGTGACTAATATGTTAATAAAAGAAACAAATCTTTTTTTTTTTTTTTAAACTAAAGAATAGCAATATTGGAAGCAGAATAACAGTATGTTCTACTTTACCCACTGGGCCAATTACCAGGGTGGGATTTGAGTCTCAATTTCCCAACTCCCCAAACCTAGATTCAAACATTCTCTTTGTTCAAACCTTACCTTCTCAATGAGGCATAGCCTAGTCTCCATATTTAATAAGACCTGCCATCCCTCTGTTCACAGTAATCCTGATCCCTTTTACTGTTATGCTTTTTCTTCCCATAGAACTTACCACTTTCAAACTTACTATCTAATTTACTTATTTCTTATGCTTATTGTTCATTGTCTTTCTCCCTCCCTAACAGCAGGGATCTTTGTATGTTTTGTTTTCTGATTATTTTCTAAGCATTAGAACAAAGTCTAGTACATTATAAGTGCTCAATAAATTTTTGTGAATAAATCTCTCATAGTATGTGTGCCAAGAATTTATATCTGTATTTAAATTCACTAGAGATTTTTTTATTCTTAAGCTCAATGCTATAGAAATTGCAGTGCTTTTTGCTATTGTTTTTAATGCCATATAAAATTCAATGGCATATGATATTATTTTAGAAGAGATTTAAAATAACATCTTTAAAATGAGACATTCTTCAACACTATCATATATAATAGAACCTGCGGGCAAAATCTAATTTTGTTATGAGACTACAGTCATTTAAACCCTTTCATGTGAGCTTCCTGTTGGGCAGTGTGAAAGATGTTTCCATATATGACTTTCCCTTTGCCTAACTTTAGGGCCTGCTCAGAGCCTACATCCTGATTGGAACTATGATATGGGAATCTGGGTCAATATGAATAATCAAGCTCATATTTTCCCATGATTCCCAATAGCAAGTACAGCCTTTGCAAGGATGGGATATGCTGTTTAGCACTGATGTTAAACTGTCACCAGGTGACTTAAAGGGGTTAATGGGCTGTATCTCCCCATCCTGCCCCAAATCTTTACTCTTTCCATATGCAGAATTTGTTCAATTCTGGAACATCACATATGACCTGCTAAATTCTCCCAAGTCACCTCAACAAATTGTTCTTGCCGCTTTTCCCGTGAGCTTAGAGAAGTATAAGAACTTACTTCTGACCCTGGAGGATCCTCAGTATTATACATCAGCAGCTTGATGGCATTAGGATGGCATCCTGCCAAAATATCTCCCGTGTCAGGATCAACAGTTAAGTTATCCACTAAGGTGCCCAACTGGATTACCTTCCAACAAAGAGGAAGTAGTGAAGACATTGTTTTGACTTTCTTCCCTACCTCCTCCCTCCCACCAGCTCCTTCTGGCTCCTGAAATTAGATTTTTGCTACTGAATTTTAGAAGTGCAAGCATAATCTCACCAACATTCTTCTAAAATAGTCTCATTTCCTTCATTCAGGGAGCACATTCCCAGGTCAAGCTTGGGAACTAATGTAATAGAACACAGTGTGTGGGAAGACAGGGTACTTTTACCTTGAGTTGAGTTAAATCCCAGTTGTCATGTTTTTTCATTACATGAATGTTCTTATCCAATACATCAGCTACATAGATATACCTTTGAAGTAAGTAACATTTACATTTAAGCAAGTAGTAATGAGAGATGATACTAACTTTTATTTTGGAGAAGTATACAAATTCACAATAGCTCAAGGTGCCACTACAGTGCCTTTCTAAACCACAGTAAAAGATAATGGACTGGTATTTTTAATACTCTTGAAGTGCTTTAAATAAGCGTAGAATATGAGATATGACCATAAGGTAATGGAATTGGTGTTTCTAGATGACATATAGGCTCAGTCTCATCAGTTAGGAGTCACACTTTATTCTTTAAATTGAATGGAGGTAAGTGGGCCTCTCATAAGTCCAAGAGAGCCTATACTTCCAGAAACTCGTGCTTGAAAAGTAGCAGATGATCATGAAACTCAATCACAATTATTTTTAAAAAGAGGAAGAATACTTAGTGTTGTTTTCCACAAGGATCATCTCTATTATCTCACCTTTCCATTTAATATTAATGGTACTCTTCTTTTTAAATAATCTTCCATTTTAAAAACACTTTAAAAGAGTGTTTCTCATAAAATTTTATGCTGCATAAAATAATGTCTTCTCATAGAAAATTCTGTTGTAGTATAACAGTAAGTCTGAAACTTATACAATCCCAATGCCCAATCTAAGTTGGGTCTCCCTCTCCAATAAGAACTTTTGGGTAACTGAACTTAGTATAAGTGATTAAAGACCTTCTAGCCTCATAGGGGGCAGAGGAATCATGCATTTATACTCTTTTTTAGTCACATAAGAATTTGGAACAAGGACCTCATATCCTTGAGTCAAAATCCCTCATTGTTGGGGGACCCTAAAGTGCAAAAGGGCAATGGTTGGCTTAAGATCACACATTTATTGTGAACCCTGGCCACGCTGGATCCCTCCACACATGTACTGACTACTTAAGCCTCAGGAAGTAAGCACTTCTTCAGGGAAGGAATCCATGAAAATGTCAAGGGTAAAGGGTTGGAATTTATAAAAGAACTTACTTCTTGTCTGGTGAGATGGTGATCCCATTGGCAGAACTAAATCCTTTGGCGACCACTTTAACCTCTCTTGGACTGTAGAAAAGAATGTAAGTCCAGCGAAGATCCATGACCATCTCTAATAGTACCAAGAAGAAGTTGGTAAAATAGTGGTCTCTGGTGGCATAGAACTGTTCTGCTCCGAGAACCACGATGTCATTCACACTAAAATGAAGAAGAAAAAAAAAGAAAGAAAGAGACGAGAGAGCAAAAGAAAAAACCCCATGGGCTATTTAAAATCACTAAATCTCAAAGACCAATAAATTCATCAGTTTGAAAAAGTATACATGAACTAGTATGGATTAAAGGATTCCACAGAAAGTACATGACTTTTCATTGCCCTGATGGATTTTCTTTCAGCCATTTGTTATTTTCTCACTCCTCCCTTCCACAGAAATCAGCAAAAACAGACAAGTATACAAATAAACCTCAAATCTAAATCTGTTGACTTGCGACTGTTTTGGTTTTTTTTTTTTTTACAGGTGAAAGAGGGATTCTATAATTCCCAACATACTCTGAACCTGATAGAACAAATCTAGGTTTTTTTAAATTATTATTATTTTTCTTTAAACAATTGCCAAGACTGGAATCAAAGATAAATAGAAGGCACAACAGTTTTGCTCTGGTTTTGTGTTATTCAGATTTTTTAAAATTTTTGTTTTTTTCTTTTTTTACAAATACAAATTAAACATGAAAAAACTCTACTTCAAAAAAAAATCTAACAGTTCAAGAAAAGCTTATCAGTTGCATTCTAGACATTTAAAACCTATCTCACAATTTAAATTTCAGTGGTAAAAACAGTAGGTTTTGGAACTGTTTGGTGATCGCGTATCCAAAGAAAAACTCCACTAACACCTTTTATTCAGTTTTTAACCATACCAGAGAGAATCTAAATGGTCAATTTTTCCAATGGCAATTTTTCCGCACCAGAAGGTTGTCCTGACTCTCAAAGAAGAGACAATTTGGGTTTTTCCTGCCTTCAAAATGTTTATCAAATCCTGTAATTCTCCCAGGATTTTGAAACATGTAGAAAACAAGTAAGAAATATTCCAATGAATGAAACATACCAAATGTCAGTAATAAGCAAGAAACATTCCTTTGGGAAAACTGTTAAAAAAAAATCCAGTCTGTATATGCAAGTAAAGCAGGGAAATGCAGCCTTTTTTTTTTCTTCTTTAAAAATCCATTTTTCCTAAAATATCATTCCACAAAATTGGAAGTGAAGGACTAAAATGGGGCGGGGGGGGGTCAAGGAGCACACACCATTAACACAAAAAGTAAAATTGTACAAACTTAAGCAGTTTATGATAGACTAGGATCAGATTCCAAGATACCAAAGGTTGGCTGAAGAAATTCACCGTTCTGTGGGAGCTAGGGTTTGTACGGCTGCCTGAAGATCGGTGAAGAGCAATTCACTGCCTTGGAGCACTGCCCCTTCCCACTGCAAATCCTGGTTTCTGCACCATGCCTCCGCGGGGTGGGGCCCTCTCATCCCACCACCCAGCCCACCTCGAGGGCCTCCAGGTCCCTGCAGGTGGTTATCTCGGCGGTCCCCTTCCTGGGCGGCTCGAGTCTTCTTTTCTTCCACATTCAGATGGACCTCACCTCTGAACATGATGGGCCTGTGGCTAAGCACCTTCTGAACAGGCTCAGAATCATCAAACACAACGAACCCCAAATTGGGTAATTTCGCACTGTTGTTAATATGCAGCTCCACCATATTCCCCTAATTTTGAAAAAAATCTTTAAGCTCTGATCTGTCCACCTCATGAGCAGGTTGCTGATAAAGAGCTGGTCAGGGAGACCAGCTCGGTGCTTTGTGTCCTCCTAGAGGGGTGGGAGGGAGACGCAAGAGGGAGGAGATATGGGGATATATGTATATGTATAGCTGATTCACTTTGTTATAAAGCAGAAACTAACACACCATTGTAAAGTAATTATACTCCAATAAAGATGTTGAAAAAAAAAGAGTTAAAAAAAAAAAATGAAGTAATGTGTGTAGCTTCCGAGATGGGAGACTTTAAGAGGCAGTACAAGATCCACCATGCTTCCCTCACTCTTCCACAGTAACCAGCAACTTTTCTGATAAATGAGAGCGTGGTCCTCTCTTAGGGTTCTAAATGAAGACACCATAAAACTGACTCCCTGAATCACCTACATTGGATATGTAGCATGAGTATGAAAACAAAACAAAACTTTGTGGGTTTGAGCCTTTAAAGATGCTAGGGTTTTTCTTTTCTATTATTGTAGCAAGACCCAGTTCATCCTGACCTTTATATTTTCTCTGCATAGGTGGGATTATGAGTGTTATTCTTTCTTATTTATGTTCTTCAATACCATTGAAATTTTTAAATGAACCAAGTCTCACTCTTACAACAATTAAAACAAAATCATTTCTATTTTGGAAAAGAAAAAAAGAGATGACTAGAAAAAAATGTAAAAAAAAAAAAAAGATTGAACCTGTGTGTGTGTGTGTGTGTGTGTGTGTGTGTGAAGCTTCTTTACTCAGCAACTTTGTAAAATACACAATATTGTCAATAAAGTTAATGTGCCACCCTTTCTAGTGGCATTTATGATTTAAAAAAATTTTTATATTGTATTGGAGTATAGTTGATTAACAATGATGTGTTAGTTACAGGTGTACAGCAAAGTGATTCAGTTATATCCATACAAGTTTATATTAAATTTAGGAAAGAAAAATTTGGATGAATCAGGAAATACTTTGAGGTTTTGTTGTACAATGACTTTCCCAATGTTATTGGGCTACTTGTCTTTTAGGTCTCAGCTTACGCAGTCCTTCTTCCAAAAAGTATTAACACCATAGATTAAGTTAAATTCCCTCATAATTTGTTCCATAGCACCTTGTTCTACCCTTTGAAATGCTTGGGTATGTGTTTATCAGGGTACCTCTCAAGGTCCTCTTTAGATCCTCAAAGCCGCACCTGCCCTATTCCACCTGGCACTATTTCAACCAGCTCTGCATAGGATCTGACAGACTTTCCACAGTGTACCCTTATAGCACCTTACCTCATGTCTGTTATAGGCCTCTTACTCCCATTTCCAGGCTTCCGTGTCAACTTCAAAGCACGGGATATCACCAGACTTGCCTTGCACATGGGTAAAAAGGTATGTGCAGGAATTAACACGTTGAGGCAAACCTCTGACTACTGAGAGATGGGGGGGGGGGGGCGGGTGGATAAACTCCTCTTCCTTGCTTATCTTGGCCAGATTGTCTTGAAATGAGGTTTATGTTGCTTATTGGAGGGCAATCCCATGGTTTCAAGCAGTCAGTTGCACTTAGCAGTAGCTGGCTTAACAATGCATTTGCTATAGACTCTCTCCCATATGAGTTTCCTGGTGCTGCTGCAACAAAGTACCACAGACTGGGTGGCTTAAGACAACACAAATTTACTGTCTCATAGTTCTGGAGGCCAGAAGTCTTAAATCAAATTGTTGACAGAGCCATGCTCCCTCTGAAGCTTCTACTGGTGGATCCTTCCTTGCCTCTTCTAGCTTCTGGTAGCCTCAGGCATTCCTTGGCTTGTAGATGCATCACTCCAATCTCACTTTCCATCTTCACATGCATTCTCCCTGTGTGTCCGTCTGTCTTCTTATAAGGACATCAATCATATTGGATTAAGGGCACACTCAGCTCTAATACAGCCTCATCTTAACTAATTACATCTGTAAGGATCCTATTTCCACATAAGGTCATGTTCTGGGGTATCAGGGGTTAAAATTTCAACTTATCTTTTTGAGGAGACACAATTCAACCCATAACACTCCGCTTTCCGTGCCTCAGGCTGGTCTCTGACTTCTGCATCCTGGGCTGGTACTCCCTAACCAAGGAGTTGTGTCTTGAGTTTTCCCTCAGGCTATGCTTTCTGAGGCACTCTTCCCACAAGGTGATGTTATTGCATTTGACCCTCACAATCACCTGGTAGGTAAGTCAGGCCTATGAGGGAATCCCCATTTTGCTGAGGAAGACTGAAGCACAGGTTAAGTGACTTGTCCACAGTTTCTCAGTCACCCAGCAGTGGCAGTCCTGGTCCCCACTGTGCCTCAGAACCCAGCACAGTGCATCATGGGAAAAGTCAACAACTTCAAGTTCTCTTACTTCTTCTGCCTCTCCTTTTGTTCCCCCAAATTCTATGGGGAGAAATTCAAATGTGTTGTTGAGAAAGAGAGCAAAGGAGAGAAGATGAACTTCCTTCCTTTTCTTTCCCTACTCTTCTACCTCATGGAAAGATTAACCTCTACTGTTTTAGAACCAGTCTTTCAGCGTTGAATCCATTTTATACAAGATTCTTCATTGTTCGTTACAGGCTTGAAACAGGCAACCTAGCCAGTAAAAAACTTACAATTTTTCTCAAAGATGGTCACCACAGTGATTAAGAGCCCAGCTTTGAATTCAGATGGGTCAAGGTTTACACCCTAGTTCTACCACTTACAAATTATGTAATTTGGGTAAGTAACTTACCCCAAACTGCTCTAAGTCTCTGTTTACTCATGCCTATTACTAAAGGCAGTTGTGAGAGTGAAAGGGAATTAGGGATTTTGGCACAGTGCCTGGCACATAGTCAATACTTAATAAATGCGAATTTTTATATATGCCTACAGGCCTTTTTTCAAATGTTACTTTAAAACTTTGATTGAACAAAGGAATGGTCCTTCTGGAGGCTGGTTATAACACCCAATGGGTATGGCTTTCAGAATACAACCTACCAGGACAACTAAAGGGTGTGGGTGTTTAAAGAGCCCAATAGCAGGTTCTGCGCTGTTGTGTTATGGAGGATGGAATTAGAGCAACTTTATAGGATTAAAATGCTTTCAGAAAGTTGGAGAATATAAAGATATTCAATAACGAATACAGCAATTTCTAGTGAGGTACTGGGCAGTGTCACCATGAGAACCTTTAGAAAGCTTTAGAAGAAAAAGCTTCAAAACAAAAGTTTAACAAAGGCTGTGAACTAAAGAAAACAAAGCACACAGCAGAGGCGCAAATTAAATACTTAAATCCATACCTTTTGAGAAGTTCGTGTTTTATAGTTTTCAGGTGTACCAAAGAACGTTGTTGTTCCTCAAATTTAAATATCTCCACAGTGGACTCCATGTGGGGATGATTCACAGCATAAAGATAAACAATTTGGTCTAAAGTGGAAAAAAGACATAATTTCCAAGAAGTTTGCTTCTGTTGCAACTATTATTACACCTAGTGTAGAACTTGGTCATGTCCAAGGATTTTTCTTATACATCTTGCATTTGATCCTCGCAACCCATCTGATAGGTAAGTCAAACAAATGCCAGAATCCTCATTTTATTGAAGAAACTGACACTCAGAAGGTTAATGATTTGTCAGCAATTTCATCACCACCCAGTGGCAAAGCCAAGCCCAGATGTTTCTGCAATGCTCCCTTCAGCCTCACCTGCACACCCTCTCTAACAGGAAGATGCATAAACACGGATGCGGTTTCCCAAGGTGGCCCCTCCACAAGAGAAGTGGGTACAAGCAAGCAAAGCATTGCCGAGAATTCTTTTCTGTGAGAACTGCCTTCATTGCAACACACGTTCAAGAAGTGTCAGGCCTGTCTAAATATTTTAAAATAAACATTTCCCAGATAGAGAATGAACTCCTGACACAAGTCACCTACCTGAGGTTGCAGTAACGATATTTAGTTATTCATGAACCCAGTAGCCGTGGAATGTAAATACGAATGTAGAAGAAAATAGATTAGCCAATTTTAGGTATAACCAACCTCAGGAATGTTCACCTATCTGTTCTCATACCGGAATGTGAACAGGATTGGAGGCAGTACTCTAGCTTCTCAGGGTACTGTTTTCTGACTTATCAGGAGTTCTAAGTCAGATGAACTCTGGAGTTTGAAAGAGCCTGGGCCCATGCTCCCATTCAGGATTTGATCTGCGTTCATCTCCCCAGTTCCTTTCTTGATGGGGTTTCCAATCAGGGAGCGGAGCAAGCCAGAGCCCTGAGGTGTGGGGCTTATACTCAGGGCCCCTGAGCGACATGGGCACCTTTACCTGAATTAAGGAAAAGTGCTCCCTCGCAGATGAATCTTTCTTTTGGTCTGACCCAACTCTGTTCCAGGGCATGGCAACTCTGTTCCAGGGACTTGGCAAGCAGAACCTGAGTAGGATTTACATGGCCCTTCGACAAGACACTCTTGCTGGACACAGCATGAAAAATACATTGCTGCCCTGGCTTTACCCCCTTCTTAAGGCCTCTTTTCATATAAGAGACGCTTGGTGAGAAGACTTTTGTTTTCTGTCTTCTCATTCATGCCAATTTATGTGTATTGTTTTGGCCTTATGAATTAAATACATAATTAAGGGAGGTCACTAACAAATAAAATAAGTTGTCAATCATAACGTACTTAACTTCTGAAAGCCTGATTATATGCCTGAGGATTAATCTGTAAACTGGTCCCATCTTAAAAAAAAAAAAAAAAAAAAGCAAAAACAAACCAAAACCAACCCTTACCTCCCCTTCCTCCCTTAAAAAAAAACAACCCACCTCTAACACCATCCCATGGAATAAAATAGCTCCAGGTTAATCTGATGACTCATTACACCTTCTCCAATGAAGCATCATATGTCTAGTTGGGTGTCAGGCAAAAAAGTGATGACTCTCAAATTATTTAAATAGAGCCAGGAGCCCAAATTTCACCTGAATTAAGGACATAGGATTAGAAGACCATCTGGGTTCTACTTCTGGAATTGCCATTTACTAATGACAGAAGTGAAGTCACACTTTACTGCATGTCTCTAAACTCCCATTTCTCCATCTATAAAACTATCAATATCTGCCCTGCCTGACTCATAGGGTTCATTCATTTATTCATTTAACACATGTTCACAGAGCACCTAACATGCTGCAGACACTGTTCTAGACTCTGGGAATCTGGCAATGAACAAATCACATATGCTTTTATGATGGTTACATTCTAGAGAAGAAAACAGGGAGGAAATAATTAGTAAATAAAAGAATATGGGAGTGGGGAGATATGCCTTCTTCATACAGTTGCACCCACTTGAAAAGTGACAGTTAAGCTTGGATCTAGAGATGAGAAGGAGCCCACTATAGAGCAACAGTGGGAGAGGGAAAGAAGGTTGTTATCTTTTAACATTAATAAAAAGCATTAATTACCATTTTGATGAGTGCTAAAAGAAGAAGTTCATTGAGAAGAAATATAACAAGGTTCACAGCCTGAAATAAGATGATGGGAAGGCTTCCCTGAGAAGGTGACATTTCAGCTGAGGCCTGAATGATGAAGAAGAATAAGCCAGAAATAAGTGGAAAGACATTCCAGGCAGAGGGAATTACAGATGCAAAGGCCCTGAGGCATGCAGCATTCTGCAGGACTAAAGGAAATCCAGTGTGACTAGTCCAGAGAGTCAGGGAGCCAGTGGTGTCCACTGAGGCTGGAGAGAGCACCCAGATGCCAGAATATGTAGGGGTAGCGCCTAGGAAACCATTCTGGAGATTTGGGGTTTATCTTCAGAGTGACAGGAACAATATAGTGAATTTTCAGAAGGGAGTGACATGATCAGATTTGTATAAAAAATAATGCTTGCTTATAAAAATGGCTTGAGTTGGTATAAGAGGGAAAGTGCAATCAGGGGCCACTGCAGAATCTAGGATAGACATGTTGGGGACTTGGACTGGGATGGTGCAGTGAGGATGGGGAGAGGTCAGCAGCTTGGAGAGATATGTGAGGGTTAAATTGGACAGAACTTTGTAACTAGTTGACTGAATGCGGCAGGGAGAGGGGAAGAGTCAAGGTGGGCCCAGGGTTTTATTTTGAGGAATAAAATATATATAAAGTGCTTTATAAACTGTAAAGCAATATAAAATTGTTAGGTACAATTATCTTTTAAAGAAGGGCTTGCTAGGCAAGTAAACATCATATATTAGATTTCAGGGGAATATTTAACCTACTTAGTAAAATAGTATTCAAGCATTTTAAAAGGTACCCATTCGTTTAAAAATGAACAAGTCTCTGCTGGTGCAGATGAAAGAATGAAACATTGATCGGTTGGATAAGTGGATTGAGATAATTATTAGTCATTTTTTATTCATTTAAATCACTCTAGCAAATTTAACTTCACAATTAACAATGCACTGGAGCTTCAGTATGTATTTGGAAGAATTAAAACACCATTTATTTAAAAATTTTGATTTGCAACACTTCCATTTGGCCTTCCCTTCATGTATTAATAGTTACTACTAGTGAGGTTTCATTCTTCTTATCTTCTACATGATCTGTGGACCCACAAATATTTAAAAATTAAGTTAGTCTGGAATTATAAACTATAAAGTAAAAAATAATATTGGAAATTATTATTTAAAGCATATACAATGTATTCATAACTATGCTTTGTTTTCTACAATAGCTTTTTTGAGATATAATTCACTTGCCATTAAACTCACACTTTCAAAATGCATAGTTTAGTGGTTTTTAGTGTATTCACAGAGTTGTGCAACCATAACCACTATCTTGTTCCAGAATATTTTCATCACCCCAAAAAGAAACCCCATATCCATTGGCTGTCACTCCCCATTCCCCGCGCCCCCCCAAGTCCCTGCCAACCACTAATCTACTTTTTGTCTCTATAAATTTGCCTATTCTGCACATTTAATATAAATGGAATCATACAATATGTGGCATTTAGTGATTGAATTCTTTCACTTAGGATAATGTTTACAAGGTTCATCCATGTTGTAGCATTCATCAATACTTCATTTCTTTTTATTGCCGAATAATATTCCATTGTATAAACATACCACCTTTTGGTTATGCATTCAACATTTCATGGGAATTTGGATTATTTTCACCTTTTGAGTATTAGGAGTCATGTTGCTATGAATATATGTGTGTAAGTTTTTGTATAGACCTATGTTTTCAGTTCTCTTAGGTATGTGCCAAGGAGTAGAGTTTCTGCATCATATGGTAGATCTACCTTTAACATTTTGGGGAACTGTCAAACTGCATTCAAAAGTGACTGCACTCAATCCCACCAGCAAAGTGTGAGGATGCCAGTTTCCCTACATCCTTGCCAATGTTTGTTACTGTCTGTCTTTTTTTAATTATAGCCACCCTATGGGTGTGAAGTGGTATCTCATGATGGTTTTGATTTGCATTTCCCTAATGACTAAGGATACTGAGTATCTTTTCCTGTGTTTATTGGCCATTTGTGTATCTCTTTGGAAAGATATACTGAGATCCTTTGTCCATTTTTTAACTGGGTATTTGTCTTTTTGTTGTTGAGATATAAAAATTATACATTCTGGATATAAGCCTCATCAGATATCTGATTTGCAAATCTTTTTCTCTTATGCTTTAGGTTGTTTTTTCACTTCCTTGATGGTGTCTTTTGAAGTTTTTAATTTTAACAATGTCTAATTCATCCATTGTTTTCTTTTATGTTGCTTTATAAATGTGACGAGATTATTTTCAAAGGGCCTTTAGTTTATATGTTAGATTTCTGAGAACAATATCCCAACTGGTTTTGATGGTCAGATGAGAAGAAAAGGGGGTAGGAGAAAGAGGGTGTGACCACAGTCTAGTCTCCCCCTCTTTAACATGACTTTAAAAAATGTTTTGATACATATTTATTATCTTATAAATATACATCTTCATGGTAAAATAGCATCTTCCCTCCTTTCACATACACGTTGAATAGTTGAGGATGAGTGGTTTGTATTTCCCTCATTTTCCCCTTATTCTTAAGCATTCAAGCTTTACCTTTGTCGATGAAAGTACTGATCCCATGTGGATTAAATGATGCTTTGTCAAAACCATCACTGATGTTTAGTGCCTGGACCCTTGGGTTTTGCTCATTTAAATCCATCAAGAAGATTTGTCCTGGCTCATCTGGTGCAAAGTTTGGCATGCCTGGATATTTTAATCCCTTTAAAATATGGAGAATAAGTATGCACATATACACATATCAAAGCAACGTTTTCAAAAAAAAAAAAAAAAAAAAGCAACGTTTTCACATGGAAGCTAAAATCTCAAGGCCTAACAAAAATGTTCAAAGCTCTAAATTTCTTTTAGATTTCTGGGATTTTTCACACTGTCAGGTATTGCCATTATCTCATCTGAGGGATTACCAATGTCATCTAAGCCATTGCAAATGGGAATATGGGAAGAACCTATGTTCAATTTTTAATATATAGAGAAGGAGTTAGACCAAAAAGCATAATGCAAGAGACTAAGCTGTATTACTTTGTTTGAGTCCCTTGACCTGCCTGTACTACAGGTTTCTCATTTATAATATGAGGAAATTAAAATGTTTAATTGCGAAGGTTCTTTCTAGTCCTATTCTATATATAATGAACGCTCCTCAAAGCAGAGAGAAGGGGTGTATGGGTTTATTGCACTGCTCCCATCCTACATCCATTATATTATGTAATGACAAAGAGAATAATCAGCCAAGAATTAACATAGGGGAACCAGTTTCATACAGTTTACTATTTCTGACCTATTTTGTTCCTACAGATATGTCCAAAGATTTGGATGTGAATCCTTTCCTCCAAATATTGTAAAAAGTTCATTCCAGTAACTTGGACAGTGGCTCTTTCTCCTGGAAGAACCAGGTGTTTATCAACCAATAATAGGCATCCTGAATGTATTGGGCCTTTGCTGCATCCCAGGTCATTGTGTCAAAACTTGGGGTTGGTTTATTCTATACCAATTACAAAACTCAGCCCACTTCCTCCCTGTATCCTTCCCCCATCACTCTGATGTATATCAACATCAACAACATTGTATCTTTTCTTGTACCCTCACTTCCACCTATAATCAGTTTAAATTCTTTCCTTCTCTTTCTCTCTCCCTCCTTCTTCCTTCTTCCTACTCTACCTTCTCCCTTGCTCTCCCTCTCCCCTACCTTTCTTACACACACACACACACACACACACACACACACTCTTACTTACAATTATACTATTCTTGGCCCTTCCACTGTCCCTCCCTTCCCCGCCCCAACCCCTGGGGTAGTCAATCTTCAGTTTCAAACAACCCCACCTATATCTTCAAGCTTTTCTTAGAACAGTTCTTCTATGCTTAAATCTTATGGGAAATCTAGCTTTCCCCAGACAATACTGGCCACTGAAGCCCATCAGTGGAAGGTCTATTCCCTCTATCATTCCTTCTCCTTAAGTCACCACACCTAGAGGAGAGATCGGCATGTCCCTAGCCACAAACTTCTGCTTCCAGAGCTCGAATCTGCCATCATCAGTCAAGAGCCCGTCTTCTAAGGAAGCCTCACTCTTTGCTTACTGCTTCCTTATCACATTCTTTGCCAACTCCCTTTGCCCTGTTCTAGCTCTTATACTGTCTAGGGCTAGTCTAAAATCAGGTTGAAAAACACTACATCCCAACTTCAACCAGACATTGAATACTATTTATCAATATTTGTATTCATTCTAGTAGGTAATCTATTGCATATTCCAAGTATCAATTCGAAATTTATTTCATTATCTTCAGGAGTCCACACCACCTTCTTCTATTCTCAATGGATAACTTTACCTCCTATTTCTCTGAAAAAAATCCTTGCCATTCAACATGAATTTCCTGATTCCCTCCTTTCTGTCTCAGTAATTCTTCAGTTTTACCAATTCTCGTCCTTTCTCCCTTTTCTTAAGGAAAGAGTATCTTTTTTCTGTTCTTAAGTTAACTCCAACACCTGTTTATTTCGTTCCCTGTTCCCTAGGGCCTATCTTTAGAAATCACATCTTCTCTCTCTTGTTTCACCACTCATTCTTCACCAATGCCCCCTTCTTTTGCCTGAAAAGTTGCTCATTTCTCCTTCCTTGAAATAAATCTTTTCCAACTTTATTACTTCAAATAGGCATTTTTCTCACCTTCCCTTCACTGTCAAATTTCTCGGAAACATCACTTGACCTTGTTGCCTTGATTTGAATTGCTCCAACTCTTAGTTCCCTGGAATCAGTTTTCTACCAGTATGTAGAAACGCCTCTATAAAGGTCATATCAATGGTGTCCAAAATGTCTTATTTGATAACCCTTCTACATTTGCTTATCTGTATCTCTGTGGCATTTAACACTATGGTAGAACCTTTATTTCTTATCAAAAAGTCAAAAGTAGAATTTCCAGTTAGAATTCCTGCTTCTCTTCTATCACACAGAATTACTCTCTAAATCAGCATCTTCCAAACATGTTCTAGGATGGCAGGAAAGGGCAGTAGGAAGTAACCAAGAACAAGGACTCGAATTTATTGCAGTACAGAAAGATTAAAAATAAGCAAAGAACATTATCCTTATCCTATGAGTTGTTTGTTATTTTGCAAAAAGAGCTAACATTTCTCATGGAATTATTTGTGATGAAAATCTCTACTTTCTGAATAGCAAGAATTTAGTACACTTAGTTCTAGTGAAAATAGAAAAGAAACATACAGTAGGAACTACAAATATTATTTCCTAATAGCAAAGAAATCTCCTAGCTGTAAAGTAATTATTTTTAAAGGTCTATTTGGCATAACATTGAAAATCTAAATTGACAATAGGTAATTTAAGTCAACAAAGAAAAAGCTTTTCTAGACAGCTTTGTTTTATTTTTGGTTTTGGAGGAAAACTAAAGAAATAAAATCCCTCCCACCCACCCTCCCACCCTCACATGTACCACCAGCAGCAGCAATTTAAAATCCAAATGAGACCCTGACTATGCTTAAGAATTTAGAAATTGGGGCCATTAAGGAATATTTTATGTGCCCTATTTCTGGCCAAAAAGATATAGATTTTAAAAATTTATGTTATTTGGTAGTATTTTATTGGCCAAAATGGAATATTAGAGCATGCAATTCCAGCAATCAGAATTCACATTGGAAATGTAGTCAATCTACTTTTTTCAAAATCCTAGGTCCTGTTCCAAATGCAACTGATTTAATAAGTACATGATAATTTTCAACATCTTCACAACATATACATTTTAATTTATTGAAATTCAGTCCTTCACATAGCTTCCTCATCATCCCAAACCTGTGAAGGTGGTATTGAGAATAAAATGCAGGTTTTTCCCTACTCCTCTTTGAAAGAGCTTCTCTTTGAAAGGCAAGGTACCCAAGATGGAAAATGCTCAGGGTTTTGAATTGAGTAACATGGTTAACATTCAATCCACAAACATTTACTGAGCTCCAAACATAGGAAGGCATGATGAGAGGAATACTAATTAGTGAGAAGATGATTTCCAGAAGCTGAGGCCCAGCCAATAGGGTGATGATGAGGATGAACAACAGCTGAGCAAATCTGGAGCCTCGTCTAGGAATCGAATGGAATTCAATATACATTTATTGAGACACTACTGGGTATATAACTGCCCACAGGGAGCTGCCCACCAAGGGTTAGGCAAGACTGGCATTTCCATGGTGTCTTAATTAGCCTTCTGGAATCCCATTTTGGCTTTTTTAGTTGACTAGTTTACCCATGGGCGGGATGAATGTGTAGGGATCCATCTGGCAGCTGTAGTCGGCAACATTAATGTACGGTCCATGCAGCTATTGACATGAGCATCTGAGGGGCATGGAAAATACTCACACTGGAGATAAAAGCCAGCCCACTAGGAAGTATATCAATATCTTCAGAGCCATTTTCTGCAAAAGAAGCAGAGGATCAGAAAGATGTAAGTACAAAGGCTTAAAAAGTAAATCTCGCACATAGTCAAGACTTTGAACTTCTTTTGGAAACTACCTTAACTTTTTTAACTATTTACTTGGGAAACTATATTAACTTTCAGGACTCCCACAGGCATGATACACTCCACTAAAACCTGAGCCAGACTCTTGAAATACTAAATTCTTTTTTTTTTTAGAAGTCCATTTTCAGGAGAAAAAAAGCAAATAACTATAAAATAAATTCATATCCTAGATTTATTCTTTAAATAAAAACTCTCAGGGTATGTCCTAAGAGATTCAGCTTTATTCCCCACAGAAGACTTACCTACAGACCAAGTGATAACATTTGGAAAGTCCTCACTGTGAAGCTCTCTTAAAGGCCTTTCTGCCAAGTATTTCTCCTCTCCAACTTGTTGAGGCCTGAAAAATCTATCCTTCTCCTATCATATTGGGAAATTACTGAGTAACTGTTCTCTGTTATAAAACCAATAGATCTTAGGATGAACTATTGGAAATAATTGAATTTGAAAGATTTTAGTCAGATCTTTTTCTCACTGAGAGCTGGTCATGAGCATTTTTCTATGGAAAGAGGCATATGATAAGTAAGATATGACTAAGAACAGTATGAAAAAGGGGCTCACGTAGCTTCTAGTAGAGAGATAGACCCACATATAATGTGATCCCAAGCAGGCAGCATTGAGGGTGAAATGAAGGCAATGGTTATTGAGTGTGGTAAACTGTAATTTACAAATATGGTAGAAACAGGATGTATCAAAGCCACGTGCTCTTTTTTTTTTTAATTTGAATTTTATTTATTTATTTTTATACAGCAGGTTCTTATTAGTTATCTATTTTATACATATTAGTGTATATATGTCAATCCTAATCTCCCAATTCATCCCACCACCACCCCCCCGCCACCCCTCTTTCCCCCCTTGGTGTCCAAACATTTGTTCTCTACATCTATGTCTCTATTTCTGCCTTGCAAACCTGTTCATCTGTACCATTTTTCTAGATTCCACATATATGCATTAATATACAATATTTGTTTTTCTCTTTCTGACTTACTTCACTCTGTATGACAGTCTCTAGGTCCATCCACGTCTCTACAAATGACCCAATTTCATTCCTTTTTATGGCTGAGTAATATTCCTTTGTACGTATGTACCATATCTTCTTTATCCATTCGTCTGTCGATGGGCATTTAGGTTGCTTCCATGACCTGGCTACTGTAAACAGTGCTGCAATGAACATTGGGGTGCATATGTCTTTTTGAATTATGGTTTTCTCTGGGTATATGCCCAATAGTGGGATTGCTGGGTCATAAGGTAATTCTATTTTTACTTTTTTAAGCAAACTCCATACTGTTCTCCATAGTGGCTGTATCAATTTACATTCTCACCAATAGTGCTAGAGGGTTCCCTTTTCTCCATACCCTCTTCAGCATTTGTTGTTTGTAGATTTTCTGATGATGCCCATTCTAAACAGTGTGAGGTGATACCTCATTGTAGTTTTGATTTGCATTTCTCTAATAATTAGTGATGTTGAGCAGCTTTTCATGTGCTTCTTGGCCATCTGTATGTCTTCTTTGGAGAAATGTCTATTTAGGTCTTCTGCCCATTTTTGGATTGGGTTGTTTGTTTCTTTAATATTGAGCTGCATGAGCTGTTTATATATTTTGGAGATTAATCCTTTGTCCGTTGATTTGTTTGCAAATATTTTCTCCCATTCTGAGGGTTGGTTTTTTGTCTTGTTTATAGTTTCCTTTGCTGTGCAAAAGCTTTTATGTTTCATTAGGTCCCATTTGTTTGTTTTTGTTTTTATTTCCATTACTCTAGGAGGTGGGTCAAAAAAGATCTTGCTGTGATTTATGTCAGAGTGTTCTTCCTATGTTTTCCTCTAAGAGTTTTATAGTAACTGGTCTTATATTTAGGTCTTTAATCCATTTTGAGTTTATTTTTGTGTATGGTGTTAGGGAGTGTTCTAATTTCATTCTTTTACATGTAGCTGTCCAGTTTTCCCAGCACTGCTTATTGAAGAGACTGTCTTTTCTCCATTGTATAACCTTGCCTCCTTTGTCATAGATTAGTTGACCATAGGTGTGTGGGTTTATCTCTGGGCTTCTATCCTGTTCCATTGATCTATATTTCTGTATTTGTGCCAGTACCATATTGTCTAGATTACTTTAGCTTTGTAGTATAGTCTGAAGTCAGGGAGTCTGATTCATCCAGCTCCATTTTTTTCCCTCAAGATTGCTTTGGCTATTAGGGGTCTTTTGTGTGTCCATACAAATTTTAAGATTTTTTGTTCTAGCTCTGTAAAAAATGCCATTGGTAATTTGATAGGGATTGCATTGAATCTGTAGATTGCTTTGGGTAGTATAGTCATTTTCATAATATTGATTCTTCTAATCCAAGAACATGGTATATCTCCCCATCTGTTTGTGTCATCTTTTCCAGTTTGTATTTTTTTATTTCTTTTTCTTCTCTGCTTGCTGTGGCTAGGACTTCCAAAACTATGTTGAATAATGGTGGTGAGAGTGGACATTCTTGTCTTGTTCCTGATCTTAGAGGAAATGCTTTCAGTTTTTCACCATTGAGAATGATGTTTGCTGTGGGTTTGTCATATATGGCCTTGATTATGTTAAGGTAGTTTCCCTCTATGCGCACTTTCTGGAGAGTTTTTTATCATAAACCAGTGTTGAATTTTTTCAAAAGCTTTTTCTGCATCTATTGAGATGATCATATGGTTTTTATTCTTTAATTTGTTATTATGGTGTATCACACTGGTTGATTTGAGTAAATTGAAGAATCCTTGCATCCCTGGGATAAATCCCACTTAATCATGGTGTATGATCATTTTAATGTGTTGTTCGATTTTGTTTGCGAGTATTTTGTTGAGGATTTTTGCATCTATATTCATCAGTGATATTGGTCTGTAATTTTCTTTTTTTGTAGTATCTTTGTCTGATTTTGGTATCAGGGTGATGGTGGCCTCATACAATGAGTTTGGGAGTGTTTCTTCCTCTGCAATTTTCTGGAAGAGTTTGAGAAGGATGGGTGTTATCTATTCTCTAAATGTTTGACAGAATTCACCTGTGAAGCCATCTGGTCCTGGAGTTTTGTTTGTTGGAAGATTTTTAATCACAGTTTCAATTTCACTACTTGTGACTGGTCTGTTCATATTTTCTATTTCTTCCTGGTTCAGTCTTGTGAGGTTATACCTTTTTAAGAATTTGTCCATTTCTTCCAGGTTGTCCATTTTATTGGCATAGTGTTGCTTGTAGTAGTCTCTTATGATGCTTTGTATTTCTGCGGTGTCCATTGTAACTTCTCCTTTTTCATTTCTAATTTTATTGATTTGAGTCCTCCCCCTCTTTTTCTTGATGAGTCTGGCTAAAGGTTTATCAATTTTGTTTATCTTCTCAAAGAACCAGCTTTTAGTTTTATTGATCTTTGCTATTGTTTTCTTTGTTTCTATTTCATTTATTTCCGCTCTGATCTTTATGATTTCTTTCCTTCTGCTAACTTTGGGTTTTGTTTGTTCTTCTTTCTCTAGTTCCTTTAGGTGTAAGGTTAGATTGTTTATTTGAGATTTTTCTTGTTTCTTGAGGTAGGATTGTATTGCTATAAACTTCCCTCTTAGAACTGCTTTTGCTGCATCCCATAGGGTTTGGATTGTCGTGTTTTCATTGTCATTTGTCTCTAGGTATTTTTTGATTTCCTCTTTGATTTCTTCAGTGATCTCTTGGTTATTTAGTAATGTAGTGTTTAGCCTCCATGTGTTTGTGTTTTTTACATTTTTTTCCCTGTAATTGATTTCTAATCTTTTAAGCATTGTGGTTGGAAAAGATGCTTGATATGATTTAAATTTTCTTAAATTTACCGAGTCTTGATTTGTGACCCAAGATGTGATCTATCCTGGAGACTGTTCCATGTGCACTTGAGAAGAAAGTGTAATCTGCTGTTTTCAGATGGAATGTCCTATAAATATCAATTAAATCTATCTGGCCTATTGTGTCATTTAAAGCTTGTGTTTCCTTAATTTTGTGTCTCGATGATCTGTCCATTAGTGTAAGTGACGTGTTAAAGTCCCCCACTATTATTGTGTTACTGTCGATTTCCTCTTTTATAGCTGTTAGCATTTGCCTTATGTATTGTGGTGCTCCTATGTTGGGTGCTTATATATTTACAATTGTTATATCTTCTTCTTGGATTGATCCCTTAATCACTATGTAGTGTCCTTCTTTGTCTCTTGTAATAGTCTTTATTTTAAAGTCTATTTTTTCTGATATGAGAATTGCTACTCCAGCTTTCTTTTGATTTCCATTTGCATGGAATATCTTTTTCCATCCCCTCACTTTCAGTCTGTATGTGTCCCTAGGTCTGAAGTGGGTCTCTTGTAGACAGCATATATATGGGTCTTGTTTTTTTACCCATTCAGTGAACCTGTGCCTTTTGGTTGGAGCATTTAATCCATTCACATTTAAGGTAATGATTGATATGTATGTTCCTATTACCATTTTCTTTATTGTTTTGGGTTTGTTTTTGTAGGTCCTTTTCTTCTCTTGTGTTTCCCACTTAGAGAAGTTCCTTTAGAATCTGCTGTAGAGCTGGTTTGGTAGTGCTGAATTCTCTTAGCTTTTGCTTGTCTGTAAAGCTTTTGATTTCTCCGTCGAATCTGAATGAGATCCTTGCCAGGTAGAGTAATCTTGGTTGCAGGTTCTTTCCTTTCATCACTTTAAATATATCATGCCACTCCCTTCTGGTTTGTAGAGTTTCTGCTGAGAAATCAGCTGTTAACGTTATGGGAGTTCCGTTGTATGTTATTTGTCATTTTTCCCTTGCTGCTTTTAATAATTTTTCTTTGTCTTTAATTTTTGTCAATTTGATTACTACATATCTCGGTGTGTTTCTTCTTGGGTTTATCCTGCCTGGGACTCTCTGCACTTCCTGAACTTGGGTGGCTATTTCCTTTCCCATGTTAGGGACGTTTTGGACTATAATCTCTTCAAATATTTTCTGGGGTCCTTTCTCTCCCTCTTCTCCTTTGGGACCCCTATAATGTGAATGTTCATGCATTTAATGCTGTTCCAGAGGTCTCTTAGGCTGTCTTCATTTCTTTTCATTCTTTTTTCTTTATTTTGTTTCGCGGCAGTGATTTCCACCATTCTGTCTTCCAGGTCACTTATCCGTTCTTCTGCCTCAGTTATTCTGCTATTGATTCCTTCTAGGGTATTTTTCATTTCAGTTATTGTATTGTTCATCTCTGTTTGTTTGTTCTTTAATTCTTCTAGGTCTTTGTTAAACATTTCTTGCATCTTCTCGATCTTTGCCTCCATTCTTTCCCGAGGTCCTGGATCATGTTCACTATCATTATTCTGAATTCTTTTTCTGGAAGTTTGCCTATCGCCACTTCATTTAGTTGTTTTTCTGGGGTTTTATCTTGTTCCTTCATCTGGTACATAGTCCTCTCCTTTTCATTTTTTCTATCTTTCTGTGAATGTGGTTTTTGTTCCACAGGCTGCAGGATTGTAGTTCTTGCTTCTTCTGTCTGCCCTCTGGTGGATTAGGCTATCTAAGAGGCTTGTGGAAGTTTCCTGATGGGAGGGACTGGTGGTGGGTAGAGCTGGGTGTTGCTCTGGTGGGCAGAGCTCAGTAAAACTTTAATTCTCTTGTCTGCTGATGGGTGGGGCTGAGTTCCCTCCCTGTTGGTTGTTTGGCCTCAGGTGACCCAGCAGTGGAGCCTACAGGCTCTTTGGTGGGGCTAATGGCGGACTCTGGGAGGCCTCACACCAAGGAGTACTTCCCAGAACTTCTGCTGCCAGTGTCCTTGTCCCCGTGGTAAGCCACAGCCACCCCAACCTCTGTAGGAGACCCTCCAACACTAGCAGGTAGGTCTGGTTCAGTCTCCTATGGGGTCACTGTTCCTTCCCCCTGGGTTCTGATGCACACACTACTTTGTGTGTGCCTTCCAAGAGTGGAGTCTCTGTTTCCCCCAGTCCTGTCAAAGTCCTGCAATCAAATCCTGCTAGCCTTCAAAGTCTGATTCTCTGGGAATTCGTCCTCTCATTGCCGGACCCCCAGGATGGGAAGCCTGACATGGGGCTTAGAACCTTCACTCCAGTGGGTGGATTTCTGTGGTATAAGTGCTCTCCAGTTTGTGAGTCACCCACACAGCAGTTATGGGGTTTGGTTTTATTGTGATTGCGCCCCTCCAACCATCTCATTGCGGCTTCTCCTTTGTGTTTGGATGTGGGGGATCTTTTTTGGTGAGTTCCAGTGTCTTCCTGTCGGTGATTGCTCAGCAGTTCGTTGTGATTCCAGTGCTCTTGCAGGAGGGAGTGAGAGCACGTCCTTCTACTCTGCCATCTTGAACCAATCCCCACATGCTCTTCTTAAAATGTGATGTTCATACTCTTCCATTAAGAGGCTACATCTGTATCCTCTCTGCTTGAACCTGGGTGGACCTTTCTAACTGCTTTGACAAATAGAATGAAGAGGAAGTGATGCCACCTGACATACAAGGTAAAGTCATAACCAAACCTGCCACTGCTTTCTCTCTCTCTCAAGGCATGTACTTTGGGACCCCTGAACCTAAAAATAAGAAGTCTGGTACTTTAAAGCTACAGAAGAGAGACTGTGGAGAGACCACACAGTGCAGAGAGAGGTCTGGAGGAGTCTCAGATGACTTTAGTTCCCAGCCTTTCAGTCACCCTAGCTGATGCAAATGGAACAGAGATGAGCTGTCTCCACTAAGCCCTGCCCAAACTGCAAACTCATAAGCAAAATAACTATTGTCTTTTTATTTTTTTAAAAAAACAGGGTATTTATTTATTTATTTATTTTGGCTGCGTTGGGTCTTGTTGCTGTGCGTGGGCTTTCTCTAGTTGCAGCTAGCGGGGGCTACTCTTCGTTGTGGAGCACGGACTTCTCATTGTGGTGGCTTCTCTTGTTGCAGAGCATGGGCTCTAGGCGTGAGGGCTTCAGTACTTGCAGCATGCGGGCTCAGTAGTTGTGGCACGCTGGCTCTAGAGAGCAGGCTCAGTAGTTGTGGTGCACAGGCTTACTTGCTCTGCAGCATGTGGGATCTTCCCAGACCAGGGATCGAACCCATGTCCCCTGCATTGGCAAGCAGATTCTTAACCACTGTGCCACCAGGGAAGTCCTATTGTCCTTTTAAGTCACTAAGTTTTGGGGTAGTTTGTTGCACAGCTATAGTAAATGGAATACATGGGAAAATGGTTACCTAAGGTAATGGGTTATTAGTGTGTCAAAAGGCAATTGACAGAGGATAGAGGAGAACAGGGGAAAGAAAAGTGGAACAAAGCCAAAGAAAATGCAAATTTGAATCAACAGAATAATAAACAATAGGCACTGAAAATTGGAGGACAGAGATTTAATCATATTGATTATGCTGAAGGTTGAAACTAATCCCCAACCAGTAACCTGATAATTACATTAATTAGAGCTTTCCATTTTCTAAGCAATCCAGTTAATCAAGATTTACCTATATATGGTATTTTGATGGCCTGAAAGATTTAGTGCTTTTTCTACATGGAGTAAAATAGACTTTGGGAGAATCCAGCAAAATGAATAAAGCAATTTTAAAAATCAGGTTGAATATGGGTGGGTTAGTTTTTGAACAAACTTTTTTCTCTCACTTTTTTTTCTCTAAACAATCACTTCTTGGTTTCCTTTTGCCCGATCTCCTTCCCACCTCCATCCTGGATGTGGATACTCCCCAGGCTCTACCTGCCCTTGGCTATTTCTAGGGACAGAGTACCCATCCTACCTGCATCATTGACTCTAGCCCCATGGCTTCAGCTTCCACTCACATGCTCTTGATTCTCCAATCTCTAAATCAAGCCCAATTTCCAGGCCTCTGTATTCACCTGTATATTGGACATTTCTACCTGGCCTTTTCATTTCTCATACTCAGCATGTCTCAAACTGACCTGGAAATTTCCCTCTTGAATCTGCTCCATTTTCTATATTTCAGTTTCCGTGGATGACACTTCTATCCCCTAAGTACACAAAGTAGGAACCTTGGAGTTATCTTTGATGCTTTCCTTTTCCTTACTCCCCAAATCTAACTAATCACAAGTCTTTCAAGCTCTAGAGCTCCCTCCTGGATTTCTATAATAGCTTCCTAATGGGTCAGCTTTGCTCCCCTACAACCATTCTCTGCACTGTTGACAGTCATCTTTTTAAATTGCAAAGTTGACCTTGTTATGCCCCTGCTTAAAACCCTCCAATGGTCCACTAGGGCTGGCAGTATAAATCCCAAATTCTCCACAGAATTGAGGCTCCAGTCTCAATTCTTGTGGCTCCCACTCTTCACTCTCCATTCCAGGTGTGCTGCAGTACTTCTGTCGGCAGTTCCTAAAATGTGCCAGACTCATTCACCTACATGCCTGAGAACATGCTGCTTCGTGCTTCTTGGCAACCCACACCTTTCCCACACCACCCTCACCTCCACTTGGCTGAGTGTCACGGGCTCTTAAACATGAGTTTTATGCTACCCTCTCGGCCTTTTCAACCTCTCTTGGCTCCAGCATCCATTTTATGTACTAATACGGTCACCTGTGACTGCATCCACCATGACATTTTCCACACTTGGGCTGCAACCTCCTGCATTTGTTAATGTCCTAGTAGAAAGTAAGCTTCCTGGAAACAAGGACCAGGTTTTATTCAGTACAGTATACTTGCACCCAATATAATACCTGCCTTTTCACTATAAAAGCTTTCAGTAAAAGCTGGTGGGCTGACTAAAAAAGATAAACTGCTTTAGTTTCTTGAACTTCGTCTTGTCTTGAGGTTAAATTATTGATGTGTGTGTTAATTTCTGAGTAGAAGATGTCCTGAGTTGTATACTCTCTGGTTTGGTCTTTTTATCTTCCAAACACCATGTCACATATCTCCCATGATAGCATTAACCTACTTCAGTAATTCACCTGCAAGAGGAGTGGGCATTTTCCAAAGGACTATGCTTGTCTTTACTTGCTCTACCCAGAGGATAGGGAAGCTGGTGCTTTGCACTCAGATGTGGAAAAGAATTAGTAGCTGACTGTACTTTATTCCTGACCCTCCTTTGCCCTCCTCCCTCACCTACGCTGCACCTGCATGATGGCCCAGTGCATCTCAGAAACAGTGGCACCTGTGGGAGTAAGAGTCCCCAGGAACCCACCCCTGAGTCCCCTCCACACACTCGTTAACCTGTGCACAACTAACCTTAAAACCCCACTGCCAAGTCTAAAACAAGGCTTACAAATAGGCATCTACTGCCTTTTAATCTGTCAACCCTATTAGTTGGCATAACTTCATTTCTTTGGCCTCCAATAGTTCTCTACAGACATCCTGAAAGAATCTCACACCAAATTACTATCAATTAATATTATCCTCATTTCACATCTTGGAGAGAAGGTTCTGACAGCCAGCTAAGAAAACAAATGGAACCTACCGTGGAGTAGAAACGTATCTTGGAGAAGTGGGAAGCTATAGGAGGGAAAAGGGATGGAGGGGAAGATAGGAAGACACCACATACAATGGCTGTCTGTCTACTTGATAATCCTGCCAAGGGCAAGCTGATATAGCTATTCATATTTCAAGTGCAGCTTTGATTAACCAAACAACTTCCTAGTTAAGACAATCCTTGAGCCTCAAAGCCTTGGAAAAAGGATGAACTTAACACAAAAAGATCTTTGAGGTATGGTTTTTGGAGGTTAGAATTATTTTACCATTCAACCTTTCTTCCCAGAAAGAATACTGGGGAAGGAAAACAAAAAGAGGAAGAGTTTGTTCGCCAATAAAATTAACCACAAAACTCTAGGTCTTGAAGAAAACACAAATCAGAATTTTTCCCCAGCTCTATTACTGCCTACCTACCACACCCTGCCTTCAATCCTTTAGTGTTTTCATTGTTTCATAAAGCTTTTCACTCTGGAATAGTTGGGTCTTGCGAGTATTATCTTATTAGTGAGCTTTATTTCAATATCTAGCCTGCTTTGTCTTGGTCAGCTCTATTTATTAATATTTCACCTTTTTGCGTCTCAGATTTTCTGTTTTCTGCTGCTATCATACTTCCCTGAAGCTTCATAATAAAAATGTGCTGTCAGTAGATAAGAAAGGCAGTGTTACACAACAGAGAGTACAAAGGCATGGAAGAAAACTGCCCTGGCTCATAATCTAGGCCTGTCACCCTCTAGTTCTGGACCACTGGGCAAGTAACTTCATTCTTCTGGGTGTCAGTTTCCTAATCTACAAGGACAGATGGCAGCACCCACCTTATAGGGTGGTTGTGAGGATGATGTAAATGTTTCCAAAGGGCTCAACAGAAAGCTCATAGACACTAGGCCTTTGATAAGGCAGTATTATTATTTTTAGATATATAGCAATATTGTCCTACTGACAAATGACCCATGATCATTCTCACTTGTTTAGTTCTTCAAATATAAAATGTACACATGCCAACAGACATGAGAAGTGACATGGCATTTTTTTCTTCTGCTCTAGTTTTAACTTCTCAAGTCTGTTTGAATCATACAATCTGAGAGTTGGACTAGATATTAGAAATGATCTAGTCTTTTTACCCCTCTAAATTACTTGGTAGGCTCTTATCTTTTGAGAGATATATGTGTAGTCAATGTGAATATTACTCCACAAGACAGTGAACAAATGATTAAATGTTATATTTCCTTATTTTTTAAATCAAATTAAATCTGATCCTGAGCCCACGTTCCACTAAACTGGAGAGAAATTCAACCTGAGTCTCTCTGCCAGGGTTGTGCAAATACCATAGGTGGTGAATTTTAAAATGAAGCTGAATATTTGGGAAAGTCCATCTGGCCTTTATTCTATGCTAGTCACCACTGAATTACTCACTGCCAAGCCCATGTGGTCCCTTTAACTTAGACAATTTTGCCACTTCCACGTCCTGCATGTGTGCGCATACAACCTTTGCTCGGGCTGTGACGCACGGTATAAAGGATCCAGCCTCCCTAAAGATACTTTCTAACCATTCCTTCCTAGGTCTTGATCTTCCCCCAGAATGGGGCAAAGGTCCCTGTTATTCAAAAAACCCACATATTCTTCTCCCATCTCCATCAGAATCCCTTGAAGGAGCTCAGGTTTTTAAAAACCAAACTCAGGAAGTAGTTTGTCATCAGTTCATTCTGCTTTCTAGCTGGCAGCACAGACCTCATCTAAGACTAGTGAGTACAAGGACCAGGCTACTTCTCTTCTTTTTTTAGAAGCTGAGAGGGAAAAAAGACAGAAAACTAAAATCAAAAGGGCTCTTATTTTTTCTGATATATATGTATATCAGAAAAAAATATATATATATATATATTAGTAACATATCTTGGAGAGCTATATAATATAAATATATATAATATATATATATATCTTATGTCACAATAAACTGTGCTTTCATCCTGTCACATACTGAAATAAATCACAGTCCCTGACCCTAGGAGGTTTACAGTCTGATTGTGAGAGAAAGAAAGAACACTGCTGGCTCTAAAATAAAGCATGTAGTAGGTGTCACAAGTGAATCAAGAGTTTCAGAGTGCTGTGAGAGTTCAGAGGTAGGAGAGGAGTTTCCAGCTGATTTCAGCCAGCAGAGATGAAGAAATCATTGGGGGTAATTTCATGAGCAAAGGTGAGAAAGTGAAAGAACACATTCCCAGAACAGTGAACAGAATCGAGCTAGAATTTTGTTTTTCTAGTAGTATTGTCAGGGAGAGTGAAAGACTTGGAGCCAGAATAAGCAGTTGAGGCAGTAAGGAGTAAATGAGATCAGCTCTGTGTGGCGGCCCAGGAGAGGCCAACATATCTCAGGTGAAACAGTGAGGGACGAGGGGACAACAGATGGTTCCTAAATTTTGAACTGAGTCTCTTTGACAATGCGGGTCCTATGCTTAGAAGTCTAGAAGAAGAGCTGGTTATAGGTGGGGGTATGAGGGAGGAAATGACAGAAAGGTAAAGCAGATTTCAGACAGGAAAAGAAGGCCTGCAGTTTGAGTGATTAGGGATCCAGCTATGGATTTTCAATTAATTAAAAAAAAAAAATTTCAGTCGGTTGTGAGGTTCTTGAGAATAAGGGCTAAGTCATATTCCTCTTAGTACTTGCAGATAAATTTTGAAGGAAGTGACACCTGACGTTAGGAATATCATCAAGGAGAGGGGAGAAGAAAAAAAAGAAGTAAGATAGGCAACAGAAGAAGACAGAGAAGGGAGTGAAATGTCACAGAAGGGACAGGAGCAGAGTTCAGCGAGGGACCAACCAAAGAGTAGTCAATAACATTTTTCAAATGATTGAGAGATGTCAGTAAGAAAGAGGACTGAGAAAAAGCCACAGATTTTGACATTTAGGAGACCTCTTGGAGATGTGGGATGAGGTAGCTTGGGTAAAGCTGATGAGGCTGAAGCCTCAGTAGGAGGGTTTAAGGAGTAGCAGCAAATTAAATTAGCTGGCAGCCTCTGTCAGGTGGATGGTACCAAGAAATTGTACTGTCACATACATACCAAGTCCCTCAATAAGGTGGCAGTTCTGGGGTTCTACTGGCTCCACTTCTCGATATGCATTAGTTCTTTCTCTGTAGAAGATAAAAACACTGGAGGTCAATGCACAACATCCAAAATCAATGTCTAAACATGGTCTTTAATCACCTTCATATTCATTAACTGTCTTTCTCATCATTTATGGATGATATCACACATAAGTAGCCATCTTTTATTTATTTATATAATGTGGACATTATCTGGGTAATGTGCCTATATTATTTATTTAATAGTAAATAAATATTATTAATTTAAATGCACAAAATAATATTACTTAATGTGCTAAAGTACTGTCTATTATAAATCTGCACTTTGGTTCCCTTAACCCCCTATAGTTTTGCCTTTTGATCCCTGTCCCCTACTGCTTTCCCAAAATTCAACAGGCTCCCTACCCCAAGTTCAGCGCTTCCAAAAGAGTTAGTTTGTTCAGGAGCCGAATGCTAAGGGCCACCTGGGAAAGGGGCGGGCCGGGGGGGGGTGCATTTCTGCCCCACCATCTTAGGAAAGGCAAGAAGTCAGCTCACTTTCCCTATGTGCGCTTCTCAAGGGACAGTTTGCTAGGTGGGATTGAGGAATGGGGTCCCAAACTGCTCATTCTTACCCGCTATAGGAAGGCGGCACCAGGCAGACCTTAACCTAACTTGGAAGAAGAGAATAAGAGCCGAGGACTCTCCCATCAAGATGCCAACTCACCTAAGCGTCATTAACCTCTCCCCGATTAGGGCCAGGCCGGCGCCCAGCAGGGTAAGCGCCACCAGCTTCCCCATGGTCTTGGGGCGCGACGCGCGAGCGCAGGCGCTGGGGAGGCGCTGCGGGCTGGCGCCTGCCCCGCCCCTGGTGTTGCCCGCCCCGCCCCTGGTGTTGCCCACCCCGCCCGTCGCTTCCTCCCGGGCTGGTGCGCTGCCCGGGCGCTGGGCCAAGGTCACGTTGTCCCGCCCCGCCCCGTCCCGCCGCGCCGCTCCTGGTTCCAGGCCACCATTATCCGCGTGAATCAAAGCTATCTTTATGCTCGAGGTTCAAGGAAACCTTTACTCGCGGGATTCTTTTATTCTTCAAGGCTCAAAGTACAGAGACAGGAGCCGTAGACCTGGGTTAAGGTCTGGTGTTCTCTTGGCAGCTTTGGCAAGATCCCACCGGTTGCTGGGACGATAGAGGAGGCGGTTTGCTGCCCAAAGCTGCGGAATTCTACCTCATCTCCTCGTGTGGCCTGAAGTGGAAACTGGAGGGGCGGGGGAGCGCGGGGAGCTAGAGTTCAGAGGCCGAAACTTTGCGTTTGTGGAGTTATATGAGACGGCGAATTGATCCCTCGACCCAGGGAGCAGTGATAAACGGAAGATAATCGAAGCGAAGAGCTTTATGTCACTCTTCTCCAAGATTTGGAGCACAGGACCTTATCTCCTGGCTTCATGGCCTGCCTCTGAATGCTGAACGTGGTGGGTACCCAGTTCAGTTTGTTGACTGGGTGGATTTGTTAATATCAGCATCCGTCCCCCAGCGTTTGGGATAAAGAGAAGTCGGGAGAAGTGAAGGAAAAGAAATAAATAGAATAGGTAGCAAGAAGATGAGCAGAATGGGGGGAAGGGTAACATAGTTTGTTTGGCAGGTTAGACTTTCAAAAGACTCCTAGATCCTTCTTTCTTTTGGGTCTTCAGATCCTGTCAGGCAAAGAATGCACTTCCCCTGCTCATGATGACGGCCAGGTTGGAGGGAGAGGGGCGGAAGGTGAGGAAGACTTGAGTTTGGGCAGAGCAAAGTAGCATCTTCAAGCATGATCTGTTTTTATTTACCAACAGAAAGAAATAGTACTAGTTCTGTTGAGTTTAACTGAGTAAATATGTTTGAGAGATTACAGAACTGGAGATATTAAGGAAAGAAAAGGAGGTTTCTGACCTGTGGGATACATGAATATAGTCTGAATACATAATTACTGTAGGATAATAAAGCCTTCCATTTATGCAGCACCTACGATGTGCCTTGGATTGTGCTTAGAACTTTGCCTACTTTTGATTCTCGGTACTTCTCTGAGGTAGGTAACATCCCAATTTTATAGGTGAGAAAACCAAGGCACAGGGTAGCTGTGTAACTTGCCTTAGGTCACACAGCTGGAGAGTGGCAGAGTCAGGCAGTCCAGCTCCAGACCCTGTGCCCTTCCTTAACTGTGCTGCTTTTATTAAAGCTGTGGAAGAAGGGCTACTAGAGGAACACTGTAACATCTGGAATTGTACTGATAAGATAATTATTTCTAAGATTAATTTTAAAAGAGTTCAAGCAGAGGAGGAATTGAATGCTGTTTTCATGAGGACATAGGAGGAGAGATATGAAGAAGAGAGGAGTGCTCCCAAAGCTGAGGGGCCAGGAGGCATGGTGCAGGCGTGCGTCCAGAGTTTAAGGCTCAGGCTACCTGGGTTATATCCAGCTTGGATAAGGTGCTCAACTTTCTTACCCAGCAGATTCCTATTTTGTAAAAGAATGTCTGCCTCATACGTGGCTTAAAATCAAATGTTATGATGAGAGCAAAGTGCTCACCACTGTGCTTGGTACATTGTAAGAAGCCAATAAGCATTAACCACCATGTAAATCTGAACCTCCTCCACCTGAGAGTGTAGGTTAATTGTAGGGAGAGACCCCCATCCCATTGATCACCGGGTCTTCCAGTGCCAGCCACAGAACTTTGCACTTAATAGTTAGTCTCTAAAAATTGATTAGATGGGTGGGTGTAAGGAATGGACTTGGGAGAAGTAAATATTGGGAGAATAAAAAGAAAGGATGATGAAATAGTAATAATTGTTCCTATGTACTAAGCATTTTGCATGCTTTATCATATTACTTCTTATTATCCTCATTTTTTTTAAATTAATTTATTTATTTATTTTTGGCTGTGTTGGGTCTCCGTTTCTGTGCGAGGACTTTATCTAGTTGCGGCAAGCAGGGGCCACTCTTCATCGCGGTGCGCGGGCCTCTCACTATCGCGGCCTCGCTTGTTGCGGAGCACAGGCTCCAGACGCGCAGGCTCAGTAATTATGGCTCACGGGCCCAGTTGCTCCGCGGCATGCGGGATCTTCCCAGACCAGGGCTCGAACCCGTGTCCCCTGCACTAGCAGGCAGATTCTCAACCACTGCGCCACCAGGGAAGCCCCACTTCTTATTATCCTCATTTTACAGATAAGGAAAGTGAGGCTTAGAGAGGTTACGTGATAACTTACATAAGGTTACATAACTAAGAAGTGTCAGAAATTCCATTTGGATTGAGATCTACTGACCCTAGAGTACTTATTCCTATTTTGCTGTGTTTGCTTCCTCCCAGCATAGCATGAAGAAGAGGGTAAGAAAAGAGATATATTCTTGGGCAATTGATTGCAAGTGCTATGTCATCTATAATTTGTTTTAAATTTCTTCACGTTAGGCAGAAGAGTGTGTGTGTGTGTGTATTGACTTTAAACTTTAGAGGTGGATAGTTATCATCTGAATACCATAATCAGTGATTCAAACCCCTAGCCTGGTTAGGTAGCATTAAAGAAGTCCAAACTTTGGACCATATCACGTGTCACCATCAAAATCTGCACCTGGAGAGTTCACTCATTAGCTCGAGATATTAGAGATAATTATTCAAGGTAAAGCTAGTTTTGTCCAAAATATGTGGATTAGCAAGACATTGCCTCAGTCTAAGCAGCTCCAGCTCTGCCTAGAGTAAGAACAAGAACAGAGAAGCCAGCATTCTCAAACCAGTGGAGTGGGTTCTTGGCTGTCTTAGTCCATTCAGGCTGCTATAACAAAAAACCTATAAACTGAGTGGTTTAGAAACAACAAACATTTATTTCTCACATTCTGGAGGCTGGGCAGTCCAAGATCAAGTTGCCGGCAGATTCAGTGTCAAGTGAGAAACTGCTTCCTAGACTGCTGTCTTTTTGCTGTGTCTTAACATAGTGGAAGAAACAAGGGAGCTCTGTAGGGTCTCTTAAAAGGGCACTAGTGCCACTCATGAGCGCTCCACCCTCATAAGCTAATCACCTCCCGAAGGTCCCACCTCCTAATACCATCACCTTGGAGGTTAGGATTTCAACATATGAATCTGGGGTGGGACAAAATGTTCAGACCATAGCACCAGCTCTAGAACACTGTTGTATGCTGTGTCCACACTATTGACCAAGGAAGATTCTGCTTTCTGATCTGAAGTGAGCTGAATCCTCCCTTCAGAACTTTGTCTCAGACTGAAACTTTTTCTCATGTGCTTGTTGAAATACACAGGACAGAGCTGGGACTTCACTGACTTTACAGAACAACGGATCACAGGATGATTTTCATGCCTCCTTGGTAATAAACATTTGTGTGTGACAGATTTGATTTTGAGCTTTGTGTTTATTGAAACATACTGCCTGGCAGTGAGATTGTGGGGAAAGGGACCCATAGCCCCTCATCCATATCTAATCTTTGAAGGCTAATCTTTGAGTGTAATGGTCACTCAAACCCTGTCAAGAGGCCAAATTGGCTTGGTGCAGAGACCACTGAGTACATCAGTGTCATAAAAAGGGACTTACTGTCATTGAAAGAGCAGGACAAATGAATTCAAAAGTCCTGAGGTCAAGTCCCAGTTCTGTGTGGAAATGACTCTTTAGTCTTTAGAAATCACCTATTCCCTCTGGGCCTTTCTTACGTATAGAGTGGGACTCCTCAAAGAGCTAATAGGACCGAATGGAAGCATGTATGTCTAAACAGTAATTGCAGTACATAGATCTAGTTAATCCAACACCATGGATAATGAAAGTGCCATTCAGGGGGATGCAGAATGTACATACATATCATCCTATGGTGGAAAAATTAGAGGAATTCTATGTTTTGCATGTGTATGATATACATAGAAACAGTCTATGACACAAACTGAAGAGTCAATACATGAGATTGGGGTCATGGAGACTGGGGAGGTCAGTGACCATGGAAGGAGACTTTGCTTTTGTTTTGTATGGCCTATGATGTCTGAACATTTTAAACCATGTATTTTCATTGTGTTTATTATCATACAATTTTTAATTTAAAAAGATCATTCATATTAGTGAATCTTGACCAGGAGTGATAGAGGGAGAGAGCAACAAATCACAAAAGAGAATGTGGTTATATCTCAATAAAGCTGTTTCAGAAAAAAGAGAATATGGATTTTAGAACATTTGAAAAAAAGAAATGTGCAGAACGGTGTATAGTCTGCTACCTTTTGTGAAGTAAAGGGGAAAAATAAGAATATGTATTTGTATCTGCCTGTATTTATATAAAAATATTTGAAAGATACTCAAGAAACTAATGAATTGGTTTCCCATAAATGGGGCAGAGGGGATGGCAAGGAGACTTTTCAACATACCATTTTATATTATTTTGACCTTTGAAAAGTGAGAAGAAACTCCTATGAAAACAATGACGCATATTTCAGAAGAAAATGCGTAAATACGCACACGCACACACACACACACACACACCATGTGGAGGTTCTGTGGCTGCTTCACATTTGTGAAGCAAATTTACTTAACACACTGCACGTTTGTTTCAAAAATGACTGACCCCACGGATCACTGTGTGGTGATGACTCTCCAGATATGTTCATGCCCAATGAGTTTAAATTGTTCTCTAGAATGGCATGTGAGTGAGTCCATGGGAGATTGGGAAGGAAGGGAAGAAACATTGCTTGTCATTCACACTTAGCACTATTTGGTGAGCACTTACAACTACTTGCTCCGCACTGAAGACATCGTGTGGACAAGATGCCCTTGCGTTCAAGGAGCTTACATTCTAGAGGGGAAATATATTTCAAGAAAGGAAGGAAGGGAGGGAGTGAGGAAAGAAAAGAAGGAAAGAAGCAGGAGGGAAGGGGAAGCAAAAAAAAGAGACAAAGTAAAAAAGTAAATTGTTTCGTATTCTTTTATGAAATAATCAGTCATGTGTAGCTATAAGAGGAGACAGGCTCAGGAAAAAATAGTTTATTATACTCACAAGACCTAGAGACAGGAGGCACACACAGCACATGGTGCAGGGCCACATGGGAAAGACACCTGGGTGATCAGGACGCAGAGGACAGGACGGGAGGGTTTAGGCTGCTGCCTTTATTGGGGTTTCTGCAGTAAAGCCAAGGCAGGGCAGGGTGAACTATTTAGGATTGGCTAGTTTGAATAATTTTGGCAAGTTTTGGGCTATAGAAGTGGTCACTAGCCCCCTGGCACCTGGCCCTGGGATGATTATGGCAGAGGAATATTTTCTCTTGGGGTGTAAGGGCCAGATAGAGGGGATATGGCTCTGGACCCGTTAGTTTGGGAATCAAAGACATGCTCCCGGTGGAGCCCTTTGCTGTCCTCAGAATTGGAAAAGCCTCTCTCAAGAGGTGACATTAAAGCTGAGACCTGGGACTTCCCTGGTGGCACAGTGGTTAAGAATCCTCCTGCCAATGCAGGGGACACGGGTTTGAGCCCTGGTCTGGGAAGATCCCACGTGCCGCCGAGCAACTAAGCCCGTGCGCCACAACTAACCTGCGCTCTAGAGCCCGCGAGCCACAACTACTGAGCCCACGTGCCACAACTACTGAGCCTGCGTGCCACAACTACTGAAGCCCACGTGCCCTAGAGCCCGTGCTCAGCAATGAAGAGTAGCCCCCGCTCGCCGCAGCTAGAGAAAGCCCGTGCTCCGCAACAAAGACCCAACGCAGCCAAAAATAAATAAAATATATAAACAAATTTATTAAAAAAATAAAAATAAAAAAGAAATTAAAAGAAAAACCAAAACCCTGAAGCCTGAAGTAAGAGAAGAAACTAAATCTGCAGAGAGTGGGAGGAGGGGCATTTCAGTTGAGGGAAAGATCTTGGTGTTTGCCAGGACTTGCAACAACAGTGTGGCTCAAGCCCTTGCAGGGAGGGGAGTGGCGCCAGATGAAGCTGGCGAGGGACACGGAGCCCAGATCACATCACACAGCACCTTGCAGGCCTTGATGGAGAGATTGGTAACACAGAAAGGTCTTGGCAGGACATGATGTGATCTGAGTACTTTGCTACCGAGTAGGAAATAGATTGGAGAGGGGAAATACTGGTAGAGAGAAGCCCACCTGGAAAACTCTTTCGGGTAAAAGGTAATAGAAGGCTCAACCACAGAGATGGCAGTGGAGATAGGAGACCAGATCTGAGATATCACTTGGAGGTAGAATCAGGTAGAGTTTCTGATGGTTAAGGATAAAGATGAAATTAAGGATGACTGCAAGGTTCGAGCTGGCAATGTTCATTTTGGAGTAATCCAAATTACTTGACATACAGGTGGTATGTAAACCCATTGGAATGAATGGGAGAGAGGAAAGAGGAAAGAGCACCCAATTTTGGCCCTCAAGAACCATTACATTTCTATTTGGATGAGGTACAGGAACCAGCAAAGGAGACAAAAAAAAGGGATAATGAGGGAAGAAAGAGGAGAATAGTATTGCAAAAGCCAAGGCAGAAGCGTGTTTCAAGAAAGAAGGAAGAGGAGAGCATGCCAAATGCTGCTAAGAAGTCAAGTGAGATGAGAGCGGAGAGAGATGTAATTGGATTTGGCAACACGAAGATCTCTGATGATCTTGATGAGAGCAGTTTCTGTGTGGCAAGAACAGAAGCCAGACTGTAGTTGGTTGAGAAGTGAATGGGTGATGAGTAAGAGGAGACAGTGTGTATCTCGAATAATTTACTTATCATGGGTGTATTAATTATGTGTTATGATGCACTAAACTATCCCCAAACAAGGTAGCTTAAAATACATTATCTCAGCATTGTTGTAGGTCAGAAATTGGAAGCAGCTTAGTGAAGTGCTTCTGGCTGATGGTCACTCATGAGGTTGCAGTCATCTGAAGGCATTTCCAACATGTCTCACTTGCATGGCTGTTGGCAGGAGGATTTAGTTCCTTGCCACGTGGACCTTGCCACAGGGCTGCCTGAGAAATGTCCTCACAGTAAGGCAGCTGGCTTTCCCCAGTGAGTGAGTGACCTGAGTGAGGGAGCAAGAAGGAAGCCTCTGACTTTTATGACCGAGTCACATGTTGTCACTTCTGCCTTATTCTGTTTATTAGAACTCGGCCACTAAATCCAACCTACTCTTAAGGAGCAGTGCACAGGCTCCCCTTTTGGGGAGGAATGTCAAATTTGTGGACATATTTTCAGCCACCACAGTGGAGTTCAGAGAAATGATGTGGTGGTTAGAAATGTAGGGTCAAGGGAGTGTTGTTCTTAAAGTGGGAGATGCAATTAGTATGTCTTTGTGCTGATGCAATCAGTAGGGAAAGAGGAAGATGAATCAGTAGGGAAAGAGTTTGATGAAGCAGAAGAGAGAAGGGGTAATAGAAAAAGTGAAATCCTAAGGACAGCTGGAGGACAGCTTCTCCACTTTAACAGTAGAGATAGGAGGAGATGGATGTAGCTATAGTGAGAGGTGTAGATTTGGTGGGGAAATGTGAGGGGCCTCATGTCTGGTTGCTTCCGTTTTCTCAGTGAATTATAAGGCAAGGCCTTCAAGAGCAAGTGTGAGTAGATGAGGGATGGTGGGAAGTTTGAGGAAAAGGAGGAGGTATAAAATTATTAACTTAAGAAGTAGAAAGGCTAATCTGCTAAAGAAATTGAGGATTGCTTGACATTTTGAGTACCGAATATGAGCTTTTTTTTTTTTTTAATAAATTTATTTATTTATTTTTGGCTGTGTTGGGTCTTCGTTGCTGCGCGTGGGCTTTCTCTAGTTGCGGTGAGCGGGGGCTACTCTTTGTTGCAGTGCGTGGGTTTCTCATTGCAGTGGCTTCTCTTGTTGCGGAGCATGGGCTCTAGGCACATGGGCTTCAGTAGTTGCAGCACGCAGGCTCAGTAGTTGTGACTCACAGGCTCTAGAGCACAGGCTCAGTAGTTGTGGTGCACAGGCTTAGTTGCTCCGTGGCATGTGGGATCTTCCCGGACCAGGGCTCGAACCCATGTCCCCTGCATTGGCAGGCGGATTCTCAACCACTGCGCCACCAGGGAAGCCCCGAATATGAGCTTTGACATTCATTCAAGAGAAAGCATTCAGCTGTTTTGTGATTTTCCCAAATAACATATAGCTGCTCAGGTGCATGTGTGAAGTAAAGAAATGGTTTGAGTTTTGCCCCACAAGACATTAGGAGAGAAGTACAAAGGGGTTGAAAGTATATTCAAGGAAGTGATTAAAGGATGGGAGCTAGATTGGACAAGGAGAGATGTTACGTAGAGTGGGGATAGTTAGAAGAGGAGAAAGTTCTGAGGCAGGCGTTGTCAATGGATTTCAGGTTGGAACAATTTCAAAAATTTTAGAACAATAGCACTACCCGAGCAAATGACTTGGAAATGCAGGAGGTGGTTGTTGGAGGGTCTGAGACTTGAAATAAAGGTTTTACCATGAGAAAGTTTCTGATACAGAACATGGCCATGGGAGTGGATGGCTGAGGTAGTGGAAGAAAAGGGTATTGGGAGTGAAGAATCAAGGCACTAAGAAGGTATGAGTTGGAGGATTTATCTATGTAGAGTTTTAAATCACTGGGAAAGAAAATGGGATAGAGACTTTCTGTTTTATTAGATCATTGTACTAATTTCCTACAAAATAAATATTATCCTGATTTTGGAGATAAGGTAGAAATCTGTAAAAAGGTAAGGAATGGCTCTCTATAAACTGATAGAAAATAATTTCCAGAAAAAAAAGAGAGAGAATGTAGAAGAGGGAGAAGGGGAGTTCAATAACAGAGAATTTTTTAAGAAATAGAATACTGCCTATTGATATTAATGCTAGAAATAGTAGAAGTAAAATGACCATTTGCAACTCCAATATAATAATAATTGGGCAAGAATCATTAATGGGTGCTAAAACCAAACAGATGAAAAGTTTTAGGGAGCAGAATATTCACTTGGATCTATAAAAAGAAAGGAAAAATTAACCCTGTTGATCTGATGGTCACCAGCTTAATCAGTTACTCAGATTTAGCATCACAGAGTGGAACAACCTGTGTTTATATTCTGATGCAATGCAATGTGAAGTACATGTCACTTATTAGTATTCTTGTCAAAATTGTTTAACCTAAATCTAATCAAGCCTCAAGTAACTTCTAATTTATAGGAAATATGAGTGCTCTACTGAATTAAGGACTCCAGGAAGAAATAAATTCAGAATGTAGGTTATTCCAGAAGATATCTTGCTTGCACTGAAAAAAAGTGTCATGAAAAACAAAAAACAAGGACAGAAAGGCTGTTTTACATTAAAAAGGATTTTTTTATAAGACATGAGTAAATGTGAATTATGATTCTTGATTAGATCTTGGATTGGGGTGGGGTGGGAGATGGGAGGGTTAGCAACTATTAAAGGCATTTGGAGACCACTGAGAACATTTGAATCTGGATCAGGTATTAGATGGCACCACTGATGCTGGTGGGTGTTATAATAACATTGTGGTTATGTAGAAGAATGCTCTCATATTTAGAAGATGCAAGCTGAAGTATGCAGAGGTGAAGTTTTATGATATCTCCAACTTACTTTCAAATTGTGCAGAAAAATAAAAGCATCTTTACTTGGAAAGGTAAAGCAGAAGTGGCAAAATGGTAACTGGTGATAGGTGAATGCAAGTGAAGGGTATATAGGCAGTCACTGAACTACCCTTTCAATTTTTCTCTAGGTTTAAACATGTCAAAAGTGGTGCAGGTGGGGAAATTAGGTTTCTCTAAATTATTCTCTAATCATATTTCTATGTTTAGTTCCTTCTAATCACCCTATCTATCTATCTGTCCATCTATCTATCGTCTATCATCTATTTTCTCATTTGTTGAATCTCCTACTAGAATATAGGCATTGTATCTGGTTCATTGTGGTATATTAATACCAAGCTCGGGGCTGGTTACAGAAAAGTCATTCAGTATATTAAAAACTTTTTTAAGTGAACTGAAAGTTATTCTTTGCAATTATAAAAATTAGAGTAGGCTCTTTTTCCTTCTTCTCTGCCTTCTGCTTTATGGAATAAAAATCTCGAAAACCAGAAGCAGAAAGCTAAGAGAGCGCTACTGGGATTCTTCTAGCCCTCCTCTCACACCCAGAAATGCTTTGTAGAAAGCCCAGGGAGTAAGGAAAACTACAGGTGGCCAGAGAAAGGCGGATGTGGGTGGTGTGATGGTAGGTGCTGTTAATTCTTCATTGTTTTGCCAAGTAAATATTCGTCAGCCTAGATAAGCTGTGTCTCTGAGAGGATTCAAACTGAGCAAATCCAGTCCAGAGAAAGGATCAGCCTTAGATTAGTTGTCAATAATAATTAATCCATACACAAAATGAGAAAAAGAAATAGTATAGCTTATATTTAATTTTCCTTGCTCCCCGTATTAGGTATCCACGTTCACATTCAGCTCTTATAAAAGAGCTGAGGTTTTGTAAAAAAAAAAAAAAAAAAAAAAAAAGAAAAAAAAGATACTGTCACTGAACAGGATCTCAGATTTAAAAGAATTAAAACATACACACACACCCCCACCTGAGACCTAAATCCACCTAGTGGTGGCCTATCCCAATTGCAGTTTCAGGCCTTTTGAATGATTTGACCTCTTAATAACCAACCAAATTGTTAAACTCAGTGTATGATCCCAGTAAGATCACCATAAATAGGTGCACAATATACTTATGAATCCCTCATGGCCCATAGAGGCCAAAAACCAGAGTTTATTTTTTAAAAACTTTTTTTAAATTCTAAGATAAATAATACATGTGCCTATTAACTTTTATTTACTTTTGTCCAAATAAAATTTCTAATAAATACAAGGGAAAAAAGTCTATCTTATGCCTACTGTATTCTGGTACTTTTTGTGAATGTAGCTTTTTAGATAGGCATTGCTCATAGTCTAAAATCTAAAACATATGCTTCTTGGTTTTGGATCCCTAATGAATAATATTTAATATTGCTTTATTCACCTGTGACTTAATGTTTTCTCCATGAATAATGCAAACAGAGAAAATGATGATTATTTTAGCATGAAATACATCCAATATACATTAGTAACAGACTATTTAAAAATGTAAATAAGAACATAGGCCAAATGGACAGAGGCCAAGATTTAGAATACTTATGCAATTTACATTTAAGTCTTTAAATGATCCATCTAAAAGCAGAACTCAAGTTGATAACTATAAAAACAGAAGAAATTATATATTAGGAAGAAGAGTAAATAACGAGATCCTCATTAGTTCCATGGCAGAAGCATCATGCAGTGGATAATGGTACAGCCTCTGACATCAGAAATAGATTGAGAGCCACCCCTTACCAGGTGTGACCTGGAACATCTGTGAAATGTTAACAGTGATATAATATCAATACGTACTCCCTCAGTAATTAGGATTAAATGAGATAATGAATGTACCATTTTTAATGCATTGTCTTTCACTTTATAAGTAACTGACAAATATTTTGATGATAATGATGCTAAAGATGGGGGAGAGTATGAGAAGTGAAGTACTTTGATAAATTACAATGGAAAGAGACACGTGAAAGTCTCTCTTCAGGGTTTAAGATGAATTTACAGGAGGTACAGTGAGTGGAAATTACGCTTCTCTATGAGGCAGACCCTGATCCTGACATTGCTGGGATTAACCATGTGGGCCTGGATAGCTGACTTCATCTCACCTGATGAAGTTCACGGCTGTGTTCAATAAGGAGGTGGCATGATTGACCTTCCAGCTCCAACCTGTTATCTCCTCTTTGTATGCAAGTTGGGCTCCCATTAAGAAATAGAGCTGATGGAATAATCCATATTAATTGAGAATTCCAGTTGCCATATCTAGCTAATTCTTTGTTTCATTTTATTCAAATAGTTTATTTTTTCAGCTGAGAAAAATTAGTATTGCCATGCCTGCGCATCCCAAGGAAACCCCACAAAGAAGTGGCCACTTTCTCATTCCCACGCTGAGGATATGCCTTGAGAATTAAGCACAGACAAAACTTGGATTTTAGTTAGTCTTTAATATAACTCCAACTCTTTAATAGTAAACAAAGATGTAAGTACAAAACATCAAAACATGTTACCTATCAGTAGTTCTGAGTCACAGTGGTCACACTGGTGGAGCTGAGGTCACTTACATTTTAAGGAAATATAATCTACCCTGTTTCAGTGGAATTCATGCTCTGGCAGTTGGAAAGCAGGCTTATTTTATGCAAAGTGTATTCACTTTACCGAAAGCAGCTTTCTTCTCTCACCTTTACTTGGCAATTTTAAAAACTGTTCACTTTCCTTTTACGTTAAAAGTGCTATGTGAACTGAAGGGGGGCTTTCATTACTGAAATAAATTTACTATACATGTCATACATTTCTGGGTCAACGTTGCTGGTTAAAGTCCCCCAGAATTAGCAATTCATAGAAAATTGTTAAGAGAAGCTAGCATGCCTGCATAGCAAAAGGACCATTTAGAGCTGACAATACAGGGCTCTGTGGTATAAAGTGCCTATAAGCAGCTTCCTATCATACACCGAGGCCACAGAACTTCCCTGGAGAACAGACCCGTTGTTGGCATAAACTGTAGTCACTGTAGGCTTCTCAGATAGAATATTCTGGATGCGGAGAACCTATTCAGGAGATACAAAGGATTAATATAGAACCACCATCCACCCATGTCACTCAGTCACCAATAATCTTCCACAAAGACACAATGATTAAGAGGACATGCTGTTGAAAATAGCAGTTACCAATTTTTTTAATGTTTAAATTACTTTGTTAAACCTTCAAAGAAAGTACTTTCTTAAACCATCTAGTTATTGCATGCCAACACAGGATTGAGTGTTATTATAGTAATTGAGCATTAATAGAAATACTTCCACACTAATGTGCCTACATTCTCACTACTTTAGCACGAACAAAAGTAGTGACATGTGGAGAGCTGACAATAAGCCAGGTATTTAAAAAATTGCCAGTATACCGCACAAGGAGGGCACATGTCTTTATTAAAAGGTCTTTTGACTAGTTTCCACCGTAATTTAATACATCAAAAGATTACCTTTCTAAAAGTATTTGAACAATGTGAAATTCTGCCAATTATTGGCTTAAAGCAATTACAAAATCAAGCACCACATCAGTTTATTGTATTATTAGTTTAAAAGGACTTGAATAATTAAGGTTGAAAAACTAAAAAATATAAAAACCTCTGATGAGGGAGGATTGTTCGGGTCATAAATGAAGAGCTTCTGGCCATTAGGATGACAGCCTACCAAGATGTCCCCCGAGGAAGGATCAATAGATAAATTATCCACCAGTGTATCCAACTTGAGTACCTTCCAAATGAAAAAATGTCAATATCTAAATGCCATGAGAAACTTGATTAAATAATTTAGGGCTAAACTTTCTTGCCCCTATGCATATGGGGAAATTTCACCCATCTCCTGCTTCCACCCTTTAACACCAATATTGCTTAAAATAAATTTAATACACTGGTTTAGAGTCACTTTTCATTTTTCCTAAAATTAAGAAAGTTGGGGCAATAATCAATCTCTCTAAAAAATGAATTCCTTTCCCCTTAAAAGATGCAAAGTGATCAGTTAGCTCAAGGAATTCATTCAAAGCAAAATAGGAAATTCTTAATCAATCTAAAATATGTGTTGTCAAGCAGGAAGAAAATAATAATGGTGTGGAACCCAATTTCTACCTTCATTTATTATTGAAAGAACTGACAACTTGCATAAATCTTCATTTCAGAATTCATCTATTAGTCTTTTCAATTGTGAAAATTCTTATTGGCATTCATCAGGTGCCATCAGTACTTCATGGAATGGGCTCTAAATCTGATGCAAATATCCCTCCCAACACACTGCTGCATGTAATCAGTCAGTTCTTGTGATTGTGGGAAACAAGAGACTTGGCCAGTTACAGAGAGGAAGCAGTGAAAAACCCAGAATAGCAACACTGGCTATTCTGTTCTAAGTGAGGAATTGTTATAGTATAACTATGTAATTTCAAGATTAATGTCGACTTTAGATATAGAAAGAAATATTTTACCTTCAATTGAGTTAAATTCATATTAGGGTGTTTTTCCAAAACATGAATTTCATGAGCCAAGATATCAGCAACATAGATGTACCTTTGCAGGAAGGACATACTGGTTAGAGCCCCAGGCTAATATAAAGCTTCATTAACACAGTATGACGAATAAGTCTTAATAACCTGCCAAGAAGTTAATCAATGATGGGCCCTCAAGGAATGCTTGATAAAGGTCAATTTTTATTTAAAAAGTAAGCTTTCAAAATCAATTCAGTGTTACTACAACAATCATGGAATTGTTAAATTATTTTTCAAAAAGTTTGTAAGGAAAAATAATATAGGACATCATTTAAAATATAAAGTCTGTGATATTTTGCCACTGAAAGGACAGTAAAACAAATATTTGGTTTCAAACAAAAAGCTTTTACATTCTACAATATAATTTGATATTTCAAGGGATCATTTACATGTAGAAACATATGGTATAAAACAGAACACATTTTATTAGAATATTAATACTTATTAATATTTAATAAATATTTATTAACATATCGAGAAATGTAAGAGTTAGAAATAAGTATCTATTCAGAACAATCTGTCTATATCTAAGGAGGGTGAATTAATGGACTACTTCACGGTAATTTTTCTCATTGAATTGCCTGTTCCATGGCAACTGTTCTATTGCGCAATTATAGTGTGTAAAGCCATGAACTCAGTATTGTGACAGATATAAACATGAAGAAGACACAGCCTTTTCTCCTGAAAAGTTTGTAGTGTGTTGGGGTGATCAGATGGCTTACACACATTAAACAAATAATACAGCATGATTGGTACCATAAGACATATTTCAGGTCTAGAGACTGAAGAAATCTCTAACTCCTAAAAAAACAGAAGGGCTTACAAAGGAAGGGGCATCTGCAGTGGACATGGAAAGAGAGACTGGATTTGAGGATATGAGGACAAAGCATCTTTTAGGCAAAAGAAAACATGTGAACAAAGGCACAGGGGCAAGAATGAGAGAGGCAGTTTTGCAAAATAATGAGTTCTTGTCTAAAGCATAGTAAGTGGGGAAACAGTAGAAGAGGGAGGTTGGAACTAGCTTATTAAAGAAAGTCCAACCCATTAGCCTGCCTTGATTTGATAAGCAACTGGGGTCCACTGAATTTCTGGAATAAGAGAGTGGCATGATAACAAATGGTCAGTTCTGTTCAACAATTACTAAGCATGTGCTTTGTGACTGGCTATGCTCAGTATGAGGATTCAAAGATGAAGCAGACTGAGGTCCCTCTTTTGGAGATCTTGAAAGGGCAGTGGAATATAAAAGACAAAGTTGGCAACAGTGCGAAAAATGGAAGTGGACTGAAAACAAGTGGGAAGAAAGTGTAATACTCCAGCCAGAGAGGGTGAGAACCTGAACCAAGCAGGTGTCAATGGGAAGGAAGAGGGGGTGAGGGTCAGGGACGGAAGCACAGATAGAACCAGTGTGACTTGCTCAATGGCTGAATAGGAATGGTGAGAGAGATGGAGTTAAAGCTGGATGCCCTATTGTTATTATTTTTAGCTTGGGTGACTGGAAAGTTTGACTCTCATAACTGAAAGATGAGAGTTGAGGAGAAAAACAGATTTGGTGGGAGAGGTTGGATTGGGTCAGTTATAGACAATTTAAATTAAATGATTCTACATTCATTTTCTGTAATCAACAAGAAAGAAGAAATTGTCATGAAAATAAAGACATTTAGTTGTCACAGAATGCCAGATTTATTTCATGTTATATTTGTAGTAGTTTAAATTGTTCAGTGTGCTAAGGTAGTAAAAGGGAAAGTTAATAAAGACTTTAATATCCTTCCTATAGGTTACAGTTGGACATATAAAAATAGTGAGATAATTTTGGGGGGGCAATTTGGCACTATCTATTAAAGTTAACATTTAAAAGGAGCACCCTTTAAGTGAGTAGTTCTATTTTGAGGGGTTTGTTCTACAGAAACACTTGCACAAATGTGCAAAGAGGAGGCGCTCATAGCCCCACATTTAGCCAGTACCCAGTGGGCATCTGAACCTATGTCTGTATGACTCCAAAATCTGAAGATTTAACCATTATGCTGTATGTAATTCTCCCTTGGGGGGTTTTTCCTTAAAAATATTTGGATAAGTTTCAGTGGTAAATGAGAAATAAAAAATGGTTTTTATACAGGAAAAAAAACCCTACATATCCATTTATAGAGAATTGGTTAAATTAGTTTACAATCATCCTGAAAATGGAATAATATGCAGCCAATAAAACAATGATATATTTATTTAAAAGGAAAACACCTACCTAATACTTTAATATGTATATATAAATATGAACCCATTTTATAAAAATTTACATTTATAAAATTAAATTCTACAGTGATATATACCAAATTTATATACTGTATATAAATATATATTTATATATTACATGTAAATATATGGTACATATATGTATATATTTTATATAAAACATCTATTTAATAATATATTACATATAATATATGTATTCTATATTATAGTATTATAGTAATATTTGTAAATATTATATATAGTATATTTATCATAGACCAAAAATATCAAGTAAGCTATTTCTACATTGAAAAAAAAAAAAAGCAAAGTAAAGAATTTGGCCCAGCACCATGACTGAGAAGAAATGAAAATACTTCTATAAGAGACCATACTTTTTATCAGGTGAAATATTGATCCCATTTGCTGAATCAAATCCTTCCGCTACCACTTTAACTTCATTTGGACTGTAGTAAACGACATTTGTCCAGTGTAAGTTCAAATATGTTTCCAAATACTTTAAGAAAGGATCAGAGAAATAGTGGTCATTGGTAGCATAGAAATGTGCTGGTCCAACAGCTATGATATCATTCACACTGGAAGAGAAAAATAACATGTGAGAGAAAATAAAAAGCCAGTTGGTCTCAATATTAAAGATTAAGTATCCAGAAGGTTTACATAATATGTGCCTTAAATTTTTGGTGAGCGGGTTCCCAGGAAAAGCTCAGCTAAAATCACATGGCTATAGTCATATGCAATCTACTATAATATCATTTGCTGGAGAACAATTTTTTATGGTACCGGGTAATTTGAAGACAGGTCATTTAGCAATTATGGCAGGTTATTATAAAAGAAAAAAGAACTTGGTGCCAACAGAGTGTGTTTTTTGACAGCAAGAAACGTAGGGTTTAACAACAATACGAAAAGACACAGCTGTCCAGGGTAGAGAGCTCGATGGAGCCTCATTGGCTGGTGAGCTGGTTGGGCTGTCAATAACATTTACCTAGCTTCCATTTTCTCAGTTGCTGGATTTTCCTGAGATCCTTTGCTTATTATTAGTCAAACTAAGGTTGACTGTTCAATTTCTACCTGACTCACAAAGCCGACCTGCCGAGAATGAACAGGCGCTCAATAAACACTTGCGGAGAGATGAATGATGAAATTGCCATAGTGAAATGCTTCAGGTGAGAGATTTATATGCTAAAAACAATTACATTTTTAAAACCAGTTAGGTAAGGGTGTTATTAAATTTAAATTCCAATTACCCTATGCAAAAATTTCTGAAAGAGCGGCTTTCTCCTTTGTTAAAGGAAAAACAGAGCTACAGGGAAGGTGGGACCCCTCTCTGAAACAACGCCCTAATGCAAAGGCTGCCTGGATGGTACTTATGCTCCTGTTTATTATGAAGTGAATTTTTGGAAGAATGGTTGGCAGTTACACACTTAAATCTGAGATAGGGAAGTAATAGAAATTAAAAATATTCATCAAGCTCAAACTTAAAAGATGCAGCTGAGCCGGGGAGGGGCACGTAATTCTTTTTTAGTCACATTATCAACCAGCTCTATGTCCTTGAAATAGCAGTGACCCACTTCCAATTCTGCAGGGCCATTAGCCCACAGCTACCTTGTGAAAACAGTTCTTGTTAGTCCCATACTAAGCATACAAACTCCATATAAAGCAGACTACTCTTCCTTGGCAGGACAGGTATTATTACTATTTGGATGATGAGTCATCTGAAATGGGAGATGACAGAAGGAAAAATGGTGAGGTTTGTCTTCTGCTCTCAAGATGTCCCTGAAGAGCAAACCCCCGGTAGTCCAGCATTTCCTTATTTCTCAAGGGAGCCCACATAGAGAGAACACTGATATCGACTTGCCCTGCTCTGCAAGGAAACTATATATACACACATACACATATAAATACATGTATTTGTTTATGTGTATATATATGTGTATTTCAGCTCTTACAAAAGGTGAAAGGACCATCATAGGGAATATTTGAAAATGCTACAGATAAATCAGAGAATGAACAAAAGGACTAATTACCTTGGAAGAAGCTCATGTTTGATTGTTTTTAGATGCAAAAGAGAATTTTCTTCCTCTTCAAATTTAAAAATTTCTACTGTATTCTTGAATTCTGGGTGGTTTACAACAAAGAGATAAACTGTGTTATCTAAAGAATTGAAAGAACAGAGTTAATTTACAAGACATAACCACAGGACCTCTGGGCAGACACTGACATTTAAATACCGCGAGCAAGGAAAGGTTGAATGTATAAGCTGTTAGACGACCTAACAGATCATTCTTCTTCCCCATCTTTCCCATCACTGTCTGTCTGGTGTTATTTCTGATCATTGGTCCCCTGACCTTTAAGAAAGAGTGTTTCCCACTCCATATACAGAATTCATGAATAATCTGTTAATAGTTTAATTCACAAATATAGCTCTTTTTCAATGTAATGATAATAGATATTTGAAAAGGTTATGAAATCTAAACATTCTTTCAGGTGTTAACCGTTAGAAATTTCTAAATGTAGTATAACTTACTGCCAGCTGAAGAGGCAAATGATGGACTTATTTGTGTGAAGAATACAGAAGTAATTCATGAGTTAATTGTTCTCTTACTACAGATATGATCCAAATCTATTTTCCACAGTCATTTGCAAACCATTGTAAGTTTTTTTAATGTTGGTAGCTCATCAGCTCTTACCACTGTCTATGAAAGTGCTGATACCATGTGGATTAAATGAAGCCAAATTAAATCCGCGGCTGATTCTTAATTCCAGTGCCCTTGGGTTTTCTTCTTTTAGATCCATCATTAGTATTCCTCCAGGCTTATCTGGTGCAAAACTGTGGAGGCCTGGACATTTTAGACCCTTTTTAAAACAGAGGAAAAAGTTAAATATAAAGGCTTAAGTATTTTTATGGACTAAAGTGGCAACTATAAATAAATGATTGAGACTTTGGCTAAAGGTGGTGGCATAAACCTGCAAACACAAAGAGAGCAGAGAGGAAACAATATAAAAAAAATAATAATTGGAAGCTGGGAGGCTGAAAGCTGAACAATAACTGATATTTCTGAGTTGAGGCAGAAGACTAAGGGTTTAGTCTCTTCAGAGGGTAACCAGAAGGTTGGGGGACTGGGAGATAACACAGAGTTGAGGGCGGGGATAAGCCACTATCTGACACACGTTCATTCTCTCCCCATTGTAACATGCGGTGGGACTTTGTCTCATTTGTTCACTGCTAGACCCAAAGGCCTGGATCAGTGCTTGGCATGTAGTCAGTCTGTCCTTTTCCTACTGATTCCAAATGTTGCTTTTATCATGTACTAGATCCCTGTTTACCTTTGGTCTGTTTGGACTCATGCCTAAATCCTGTACTAATATGCCACTTTTTAATTACTATAGCTTGATTTATAAGATACAATATGTATATATATATGGCAAGTCCTCACATCCCACACCACATTGCTTTACCTTTCCAAAATAGTCTTAAATATTCCTGCTCATTTATTTTGCTGTATAAATTTCAGAAATTAAATTGCTGGTCAAATGGAACCTTATTATTACTGGTAGTAGTAGTAGTATTACATTTTCTATTTGTTTTTTCCTAGTGCATGGGAAAGCCATTGAGTTTTATATGTTCATTTTGAATACAACTATATCACTCAACTCTCCTATTAGGTCTAAGAGTCTGTTAGCTGAATCTCTTGGACTGTTTAAAAAACAGGTAATCACACTATCTGAAAATAATGTCAGTTTTGTCTTTTTTTCTACCTCATATTTCTTTTTCTTGTTTTCTTGGGTTATTAAGAACTCTAGTAGATTACTGATGGTTACAGTATTTTAGGGCATTTTCTTCCTTTTCTAAACATTAGTGAGAAGGCAGTTAATGTTGCACCACTAAGAATGGTATTTGCTGTAGGTTTCTGGAAGGTTTCCTTCTACTTCTAGTTTTTTTGGAGCTTTTCATCAGGAATGAGAGTTGAATTTTATTTAATGCTTTTTCAGCACTCACTAAAATAATCCAGGTCTTCTCTCTTTTAAATCTTTCAAGTCATACTTTATGCAAATTTGAAAGAGTACCAAAAAAATCTCACTTTATGCACAAACTGTATTTAATAGAAATTTTCTCCAATTTAAAAAAATCTATCAAAATTCCACAGCTTCAAGGCCCAACAAGTAGAATAAACTGCAATTATGCTATTGCTACATGGCAGTGCCAATTCAGTGGTTAATAATTTCTATTCTTTATTAATGTCCCATAAATGATAGGGTTTCAATGCTCAGGAAGCTCTACCAGGGATGTAATAACTCTCCATAGTTATTTTAATACTCCCTATCTTTTAATACTCCCTATCATTTTAACCTGTTTTTTCTCTTTTTCAAATTTTATTTTATTTCCACCTGTGGTAAAATATACATAACAGAGAATTTACCATTTTCACTATTTTTAAGTGTACAGTTCAGTAGTGTTAAGTACATTCACACTGTCATTTAAATCTTTTTTCTATTCTATGTCATCTAATTCCTCATTAAGTGTGATGTTAGTTTTGAGATGCCCCTCAAGCCTGTAACTGTGGAATAGGATGGGCTAATTGGCTACAATGCTTGGAAGAATAAACAAATGCCATGATGTAGGAGTTATTCATTTAGAAAGGAGTGCATTCTGGGAAATATGAGACAATGCTGAGTAAATTAAAAAATATCAGTAAAATGAGATTGTTTCTAAGTTTGAAAAAAAGAAAAGTCTATAACCAAGTATGGATAAGAGAAAAACAAGCAGAAGAAATTCTGTTGACTTGGCTACAAGATCATTGTGACTATATTAAGCCTCTCAGCTAAAATGGCTGTAGATTTATTGTGCTTGGAGACCTCACTCCTCCTAATTCAGATTTATTCCTGTTGGGAGAAAATCTTGAAATAGGTGACTTCTGGATTACGCAAATCTCTGAAAACAGCTTCTTTACAAAAAAAAAAGAAACTGCCTTCTACTCTACTCTGGATATTTGCATTTTAGTTATGAATAATGTTGACTAGGAGTCTCAGTGTTTTTTCCTAAGAAAATAAGATATACGTGCAAGCATGTGCTTCTACACAAACCCAGAGTCTGCCTAGAAATATCATTTTACTCATTGTGTGTAGGTAATTAACTAAAACTTTTAAAGCCATAGTTTTAAAATTTAATATTGGGCTGGCCAAAAAGTTCGTTCGGGTTTTCCGTAAGATGTTACAGAAAACCCGAACAAACTTTTTGGCCAACCCATATAAATATCAATGTTTCTGCCAAAGTCTACAGTACTTCTTTTCTCCCTCTGTGGTAAACAACCAGTCACTCACAGCCTTTCATATAAAAACCATCAGGAACCTGAAGAGTGTCCTAACCCTCATTCTCATCTCAGCTGAGTTCTCTCACCTTTCTCATAAGTCTGACAACTATTTTATTAGTGTTGTGACTCTCTTCTGAAGCATCTCCAAGTTTTTCACAACTTTCCTGAGTCTCAGTGCCTGAAAATAATGGCTGCTGAGAGGGAACAGAATAACTACAGGCTGCCTTCAAAGTTGGATACTTCTTTCTCAAGAAAAACTGAATCCATGAAGATGCCAAGGTCCCTCACCTTGGCCCATGCCAGGGAGGAGAGAGAGGTGGTCAGGACTTCCTCCTTGGCCCACATATACAATTTTCTAATTAGAATGCATACTGGTGTAGCCTAGCATCACTCAGGCCAATCAATTTTAAAGTCTTTGTAATGTATGCCTGAAAAGGTGGTTATTTTTCAGCTTATAAAAATTAAGGCAAAAGTGAAGGGTATAAATAAGCTCAGTCAATGACATTCCACTTACGTTAGGCTATTTGGGGAAAAAGAAAGAAAGCAAAAGCACTGGCCTTTGTCTAGGAAAGTTGGTATATTGTTTGAAAATAAATAATAACAGCAAGAATACTAGTTTCAAATTGAATATCTAATGGAAAGGTAGACGCTGTATTTAAAATAGCATAATGTAGTATCAAACATCCACAATAATGCCCCAAATATCCTTTTTAATAACAAACTTTTAGAACACAGATTGCATTGGAATATTTTAGTGCAAGGCAGTGGGAACATAAAGAGTAATAAATCAATTGGCAAAGACTTTTTCATCCCTACATTCAGAGAAGCTGGAGGAAAATTTCCAAGATCCTGTTTGACCTGTCTTTTTTTTTTGAAAGTGAGGAACTTTAAAAACAAGTTACTGCTCTGAAGGCCTCATCAAACTCCCTTGTACCTCCTCCACTGAGACTGGGGAAGGAAGATACTCACCACACTAAAGAAAGCCAGACCATTGGGAAGTATGTCAATATCTTCAGAGCCGGCTTCTGTTAAGTTCAAGAAATAGATAAATGTCATGTTCGAATTCTGTGACTTGTTAGGTAGAGCTTTGTTTACTTTATCAGTATCTGTATCTTTCGGAATGGTTCTGATTTTTTCTTCCAAGGAACCACTCTCTTTAATAAACGTCAGTCTAAATCCTTTCCTGCAGTGAACTTCTGACTTTAAATGTTAGAGATTTTATGTCTACTCAAATCAAAGTCAAGTAATCACCACATTTCCAGCTATAATACCGAAAAAGTTGACATCTGTACACTCTTATGATAAACATCCAGATGTCTGTACAAAAGTAATTGACATCAGGGGAATATTACTTTCAGAATGAAGGGCTCATCTTCATTTAACCATGCAAATATTCTTGTCCCTTTCCCGGCTCACTCAATCGGAAGCAAACACAGACATTTCTCTCATTAACAGAGATAAAACACCTGGGATTATATAGTCCCTCTTTAAAAAACAATGCCTGCTTGTTCTCATAAGCAAAGAAAGCTTTCTGTTTAATCTTTAAATTTAGGCTTTAAATTACAGAAAAAAAACTAGCAAAAGAAGATTAATGAAAAATACCATGCACCTAAGCCAGGTGAAACTTCTAACAGTGTCTCTGAAACAGGCTACAATTACTATTGATTGTTTATCGATTGTCTGCAGTACACTCCACACAGCACAGAAAATAATTAGACATAAGACCTTGCCAGTGGTCTCACTGTGTAAATTCCACAGACAGATAATAGACCCAAACACAAGAAAAGAGGAATAAAAATGGCTTAGATTAAGCCAAATCATGACACATTCTTTGAGTCCACAAAATCCAACTTTCCACTTTAAGCCCTCTCCAAAGGATTTCTCCACGATTATTTCTAGGTTGTCAAAAACAAACAGCATCTATCCAGCTATATGGATTTTGATTTCTGAGTTTGCATTTGGCTGGCCGCCTCCAGTGTTACTGGCTCCACCATAGTGGAGAAAAGCAAAAAAAAAAAAAAAAAAAAAAAAAAGCCAAAAACTTCACTTCATAAAGATGACCCATATGCCTGCTTCTCAGAAAGAAGAGAGATATAAGTTTAAGCACTGTATGCTTGAGTTCTTAACCTGCGGTCTGTGGACCCCTAAGTAACCACATATGGGTTTCAAAGAGTTTATGAACCCTCTGAAATTCTATGCAATGCAAAATGTCTTGTGTATGTACAGATAAGACATTTTCTGTGAAAAAGGTTCTTGGCTTTCAGCAGATTCAAAAAAAGGGTCTGTGATACCTCCCAAAAGTTAAAAACCTCTAGATTCTAGTCCCATGGTGTTTCTCAACTGATAAACAGCAAGGACCAAGGAACATTTCACCATGTATACATACACAAACACACGCACACACACACACACTTGCACACAGAATTCTAGTCCAAGTTCTGCTTTCTAGATCCATTGAGTAGGAGCTCAGTTAATTAAAATTTGTTGTTCCTGAAAAATTATTTAAGACAATTTAATTTCAACGTGTGCATGCTTACACACATAGACAAAGAAAAGATATGTAGAAAAAAACTAACAATGTTTTTTTGGGTGGTGGGATTATGAGTGATTTTCATTTTCTTCTTTATACTTTTGTTTTAAAAATTTCTACAAATAATCATATTCTTTTAATAAACAAGAAAAGAACAATGTTTTTTAAAAGATATATTCATGTCAACCACATTGCTGCTTCTTTCTGTTTAATCCCGTTGCCTAATTCCAAGGAAAAAAAGTCATATCTGTAGCTTTCTTTAGAATATTTTCCAGATCTACTCCCCGATCTTTATTTCTATAGCCATTATGACAGTAGGCTTTTATCATCTCATAACACCTAATTTTTTCTCCTCTAATTCAATAATAGAAATAGAAATAATAGAAATAGTTTGGTAATTGCAATCATTGTTGCTTTTGTTGTGGTCATCCATATACAATGCTTGGTGTCAGTCTATTTATCTCTTGTAAAAATAAAATACAGTGTGTGTGTGTGAAAAAAAAAAAAGAAATAGTAGTAGTGTGAGTAGTAACAGTAATAACTACTAACACATATTAAGTGTTTACCAAGTACCAGGCTCCTTATAAGTACTTTACATATGTTAATTCATATAATTTTCGTAACTCTAAGAAGCAATATTATTATCTCTTATTTTAGAGTAGAGAATATGGAGCCGTTGAAAGGTTAAGTAAATTGTTCAAGGTCACAAACTGGGAAGCTGGGATTCAAGTCTTTTGTTCTGACTTAAAAGTGCATAGAAAAAATACAGCCTAGCATTTAATGAAATTTCTCTGTCAGAACCATCCCCTGGTTCCTCTCTGAAGACACTTTACTTTGTAAATCCAACTGTGGTCAATTACATATGTTGGCTTTTCCCTCAAAATGTTTGCTTCCGTGCCTTTCACCAAGATCTTCATCAATTCATATCCTGTACTTTTCTTTCAAACACTCTTTCTCTGGAAAGTCTTCTAACTTAGCATATCTGATTTTGATCCCTTCTTATTCCTTTAGCAATTATCTAACTGTGTCAGAGATGGCCAACTGCTCCCCAGTATCCATACTCCCCTTCTTTCTTTTCAGCTACAGGTACACGGCAACACAGCTACAGACATTTTCTACCCCTTCTTGCTGATAGAGGTGGCCATTTATCTGAGTTCAGGTTAATGGGACATGAGAGTACAAGGTAAACTACTTGCAACTACTGGGTAAAATAAAGTAAAAAGATCCATGTAAATTTTCTTTCTACCCCTTCCTGCTGGGAGATGGCAACAACTGGAGTTCTAGTCTTGTGCCAAGATGGAAGCAATATGTTGAAGATAGCTGTGTTGCTTCATCAGCCTTTGTCCCAGAATGACCACATGGAGTAGAGTCATCTAATCACCCTAGGTCATTTGCTTATCTTTGGACTGTCACATAAAAGAGAATCAATTTCTCTCTTCTCTAAGTTACTTACTGTAACTTTATAACAGCAAATCAGCCGTTGCATACCCAACAGAGTATCCAAAATGTAATGTAGCCTATTATTTTCCACTTTTTCGGTTCATTAATCAGATGTGTGTATTAATCACTCTGGGAGAAAATACTATATTGGGAAAAAAAATTGCAAAAGTTATTTAACCTCTCTGAGCCTTAGGTCCTTATCTGGTATAAAAAGAAAAAATATGTCTATATCTCACATAGTGGGTTTTTCTGTTTTCCTTTTCATAGGTAGATTGTAAAGTACTTGATGACAAGGGCTACAAACTTTAATGCTTTTTTTAAAAAAATCTCTCAAGCAGCAGTTATTATAAAGATCTTGACTGCCAAGTGTATAAAATCATTTATTAACTCAAGAGAAATAATCCATTCAAAATTTTGTTTTAGTCCAGGACTCTGAATGCCAGCATTCTCAAAGACATTTTAAAATGTTTTAAACTTTTAAGCCTCAAATACAGTTAAGTAGCTCTTTAATTATAATTTTTATTATTTAGATGTCGATATTATACCAAATGTTAGTTTCTGTCTGTTAGATACACTGGAAAGGAATACAAAAAAATAGAATAAATAGTGAGCTTAATTTCTGACCCCCTGAAGGCACACATCCTGTATGATATGTGGTAGTGATTATTACTTATTAAAACAGAAAGACATGAGATGATATGATATGTATAAAGCACCTAAGAATTGCAAAGAGTTCATTTCTAGTCATGGTGAATGTAGCCTTATTTTATGTGTGTGTGTGTGTGTGTGTGTGTTTGTCTTGATGGGGACTGGGGCGACAGGGGATGTAGTCTTACCTCTTGGAGGGATTAGTCGGCCTCAAATGCATGGCTGCTACTGTTTCCAAAGTGGAAACTAAAAAAGAGAACCCCTCTACTCCTGCTGCCTACCAAGAGACATTGCTTTTGCCTATGGGAAAGTATGCCCTGTTATTCCTTTGTAGTCAAAGACCACTGAATAAGCAACTGTTGTTAAAAACGTATAACCACAAGCTATTATTAACCATTATGCATCACTGACATAGCATTCAACAAATGTTCATATAGTGTATGCTAACCACAGAGCAAAAGCAAAGAAGGGGGGGAGAAAAAGCACAGTTCTAATTAGATCTAAAAATGTATCCCAAATGTGCTTCTAATCACTTATCGTCTTCGCTCTGTTGCCTTTTGAAGTGCCTCAGAGGCATTAAACACTTCACAAGAGGGGCCATAGGTGACATATTTCCTCATTCTTCCCAATTCCAGACAGCAGCTCACACACATCACAACATAAAGGTCACAAACAGAGACAGATGCCTGTTCAGAATACAAATGTTGTTGGACTTGTTTTTCTCTGAGGAGCCCTCCATTCCAGTGAGTTGTAGCAGCAATACACTTGGCAGTTTGTCCAGTAATGTGTCTGGCTGTGCCCTATTGTCTACTCTGAGACTTGAATTCGCAGAAGGTGGGCTTCACAGGGCCAAGGGCTGTTTAATAATTTGACATTTATTAACTCCGTAGCAAAAGTAACCTCCGAGATCACTGACTCAACCTCCCAACCTGTACAACGTCCCTCCCAGATGCCATCTGGCTTTTGCTTAGTGACCAGTTCCAAGGGGGCTCTTCGTGATTGCGGCCAGAAGGCAGGATGCAGTTGCTGGGTTTTTTGGGACTCCAGACAACCTTAATTCTAGGACGGTCTGCATTATCCAGCACAGACCTTTTCAATCTGGACAATCTGTTATTCGACACTGAGTTTGTATCCTCCTGCTAAGTGTTTGGGCAATAAACAAAGAGGGGAAACCCCAGGAGAAAGAAGTCAAGGAGTCCTGTGAAGAGAGATAGGACTGGGAAAAAGTACTAAAGTAGCAATGGGAAAAGGGGACAAGAGCACAGAGGAAACAGATGTGTACAGGAGGAGCAGGGAACAGAAAGAAGCTCTGAAGTAGAAAAGGCTTCTCTGAAAACAAATAGTTTCCATGAAATGGAAACCTTCTTTGTGTGATCCAGAAAAGGCTCACTACTTTGTTTTTGATAAAAGAGCATTATGAATCCTGTCTGGAGTGAATGTGGTTATAAACATGGGGTACTGAGTTTATTAGTGTTGCCAACTCCAGAGCAATTTAGCAAAGACTATCAAAACTTTAAACATCTGTGCTAACTGAACAATAATCCCGCTATTAAAGATTTATCCTTCAGATAAACAAATGCAAGAGCTATATGTACAATGAAGTTCACTGACTTGCTTGTAGTTGCAAAAAACTATAACCACTCAAATGTGCATTAAGGAACTGGGTAAATAATCATGGTACGTGCAAATATTAAAAAGAATGAGGTAGATCTACATGTGCTGATGTGGAAATCTGTTCACACTGTGTTCAGAATAAAGCAAGTTACAGAATATAATCTTATACTAAGATGCCATTTGTGAAAACAATAGATATAAATGTATATGCATATATTTGTTTGCATTTGCACTGGAAATACCAGAAAGGATAAAACAGAAACTATCTCTGAGGTTATTTTTGTGGGAGGTGGAGATTTTTATTTATTTATTTATTTATATTTTATTGAAGTATAGTTGATTTACAACGTTGTGTTAGTTTCAGGTGTACAGCATAGTGATTCAGTTATATGTATGTTCTTTTCCAGATTCTTTTCCATTATAAGTTATTACAAAATATTGACTATAGTTCCCTGTGCTATACAGTAGGACCTTGTTGTTTATTTTTTAAAATTTTAATTTAATTTATTTATTTTTGGCTGTATTGGGTCTTCATTGCTGCACACGGGCTTTCTCTAGTTGTGGCGAGTAGGGGCTACTCTTCATTGCGGTGTGCAGACTTCTCATTGTCGTGGCTTCTCTTATTGCGGAGCACGGGCTCTAGATGTGCAGGCTTCAGTAGTTGTGGCTTGCAGGCTCTAGAGCGCAGCCTCAATTGTTGTGACGCATGGGCTTAGTTGTTCCGCGGTATGTGGGATCTTCCTGGACCAGGGCTCTAACCTGTGTCCCCTGCATTGGCAGGTGTATTCTTAACCACTGCGCCAACAGGGAAGTCCCTATCTATTTTATATATAGTAGTGTGTATATGTTAATCCCAAACTCCTAATTTATCCCTTCCCCCCTTTCCCCTTTGGTAACCATAAGTTTGTTTTCTATATCTGTGGGTCTATTTCTGTTTTGTACATAAGTTCACTTGTATAATTTTTTTAGATTCCACATATAAGTGATATCATATGATACTTGTCTTTCTCTGTCTGGCTTACTTCACTTAGTATGATAATCTCTAGGTCCATCCATGTTGCTGTAAATGGCATTATTTCATTCTTTTTCATGGCTCAGTAATATTTGTGGGGGGTGGAGATTTTGTTGGGAAATTTTTATTTTCTATTTTATAACTTCTCTTCCTTCTGACTTACCTTCACCAGCTGACTCCTGGGCAAATGGTACACAGAATTCAGTGGCCACACATAATCCAGACTTGACAAAAATACAGACTTGACAAAACAAGTTCAGCAAAGTCACTAAACAAGCAAGAAGTCTAAAACAAACATAGGATTGTACAAATAATTAATAAATCACAGTGAGAGTAAGAGAGAAGAAGAAATACAGGGTGCATGAGATCAAAAGAGATTGACTGAAAAGGTTTTTGCTGATCTAATGTGACTTTTCCTCTGATAAACAGTAATTATGTGCCAAAATACTGTTAATGAGTTTTCTAGTGTTGTGGGCCAAGGAATGTAAGCTGTGTAACAAGCATTTTCTCAGACTTACCGATTCCTTTAATCAGGTGGCAGTTTGGAAGGTCTACGGATTCTACTTCTCGGGAGGCTTTAAGTCGATTCCTGTTAAAAAAAAAAATCTGTTTACGTATTCCCTGCTTTGTAGCAGAAAGGGTTTAAAGAGGCTTACAGCAATACATAAAACACAGCATAAATCTAAAGCAGATAAAAGAGAAGATAGAAAACAAGGGTAGGAACATAAAATAGCACCAGAAATGAAGTTAAAATAAAAATGCATATCACAAAGTTCTATATGTGAACATGGGTCGTAAAAGGAAGCCAATAATTCAACAAATACAACTTGGAATGCAAGTTCCTATGCAAATGTAAACACGGCACCAGGTCCCATTTCTCACAGCTCTTGTGTTGTGGGAAGAGCTTCAGATGTAGAACCAGAAGCCCTGTCTTCCTTCTGAGGACCCAGAGGGGCTATAAAATGCCCAGGCCCTCTGCAAAATGACACAGTGACTGCAAGCAGGCCAAGAGAAAATGGCATTGTTCAGAGCCTGGCTCACAGAAGACACCTCATAAATAGTTATTAAGAAACAAGTGGAGAAAGTCCCATCCCCATGACTGTTTATTGGGGTGAGAAGGTTGGAGAGCACCAACTACTCTAGCCAAACTACTTGCTGTTGTAATTTCATAAAAACGGAAGTGAAGAAATAATGAGAAAATGTTGAATTCGAATAAAGCATCTTCCCTCCTCCTTCCCACCCTGGAGTACAGGGCCACCAAGCAGGGTGGGCAAACACATCTGGGCTCTATTGTTTGAAGGCTTTCCCACCTCTCACTGTCTCACCTTCTCTTTCTGTTCTCCACATCCACAAAGAATGGCAAGCGTGCCTGCAGAGTAGTTTACATGTTTCAAAGTGGTTCACACGCACCACACGTTTAAGAGACAACATGACAATTTGCCAGTTGTCTCTCTCCTATTCATATCCTTGCCAACTTCGGACTTCTAGACACTGAATATGGGGAAGGCTACTGGTTTCTTGGCGAGATGGAAGAAGCCGAGGCCTGGACAACCCAGAATTACCAACAGGTGGTGGCAACTATATATTTTGGCAATTCATATATATATATCTATATATATATGAAAGTTTCCAATTAAACTGTTAATCAGTATGTATTTGGAATCATATAACTCAAATACTGTTAAACTTCCTGAAACAACATAGCAATAAAGCAATAAAATAAAAATAAATGAATAAAATAAAGATATAAAATATATTAATGTAATAGAAAAAACAAAGAAAATAACATACAAAAAATTTAAATAAGGCAGTAAAAAAAAAAAAAATACAAAAAAATCTCAAGTCTACGAGTCCCAGCAGTGATTTAAAGGGGAAAACAAGTACATTTAGCCTAACATAAGTAGTAGCAGTAATACTAGTGAGGAGGATGCTGCTGATAATCATGGGTGGTAAAAGGAAATCAATAATAAGAAAGGCCAACATGGGGCTTCCCTGGTGGCGCAGTGGTTGAGAATCTGCCTGCTAATGCAGGGGACACGGGTTGGAGCCCTGGTCTGGGAAGATCCCACATGCCATGGAGCAACTAGGCCCGTGAGCCACAACTACTGAGCCTACGCGTCTGGAGCCTGTGCTCCGCAACAAGAGAGGCCACGATAGCGAGAGGCCCGCGCACCGCGATGAAGAGTGGCCCCTGCTTGCCGCAACGAGAGAAAGCCCTCGCTCAGAAATGAAGACCCAACACAGCCAAAAATAAATAAATAAATTAATTAATTAATTAAAAAAAAAAAAAGAAGGGCCAACATGTATTGAGCCTACCACTGTTCTATGTGATTTCCCTGAATGAATTCATTTAATTCTTAAAACAACCCGAAGAAGTAGGTACCATTATCCCTATTTTAGAGATGAGGAAAATGACTTCCCTGAAGTTCAGCACCCAGCCAGGAAGTTCCCCCCAGAGGCTCTAATCTGCTGTTGTATTTTTCTCAGAAAGGGGTGAAGAGACCACGTTTCTGTCATAGCAGCAAGACTGCATGACCTTCGGCAGGTCAATTCATTTCTGCAGGCCTTAGTCTTCTTTATGTATAAAAATAAGGATGAGACTAAACGACCTCCAAGGTTTATTGACATTGTGTGATTCCAGAAACAGATGTAAATTTAAGTCAGTAGGTCACAGCTGAAGTTTCATCAAGTTTCTGTATCATATGTTGGTTTGGGTGTCAATTTTATACAACTTACTTTTATGCCCATTTGACTAAACAAAGATAGGGGTAATGTTGATTACCATCTACTTTTCTCAACAAATTCTATGGACAAAATAAAATTCATATGTGTTTGGACACTTTGGTGTGGGGTATTTTTCAGAGTCAACTTAGGTTTGCATCAATGACTGATGATTATACTTTGTTAACAGGGCGATCTTCATCAGCTAGTTTAGTTGTGCAATATCATCTCTAGATATGCAGACTGCCCGCTATTAAAACTGAAGAGTAACACAAGGACTGTTACTAGTTAATCAAGTCATTTTTTCTTGTGTTTCCTTTATGATTAAAGAGAGAGGATTTTGCTTCCATCCTTTGTAGCCCATCAAGACTTTCAAAGACTTTCAGTAGAAAACTGCTAGGCTTTTTGCCTGGCAGAACTATCAGTTCCCTACTCATTAGTGGACTTCTGTACTCCAGAGTGGCAGACCCTATCAGCTAACAAACCTAAAGCCATTCACACCCCTTTCTTCCTTGCTCTTTTCCACTGCAGAAGCAGGCAAGCCAAATATTTACTTCCAGCCCCCTTTGTACTTTAGGGGTAATCATATGACCCAGCCTTTTGGGAAAGATAAATTTATTACTGGTAGAAAAGGCAGACACAAGAAGAGAGCTAACTGGCAACACTCCTCCCTTCTTCATGATTTGACCATATATGTGGTACTTGGGACTACAGCAATCATTCAGCATCCTTAACACAAGTATGAGGACACAGAGCCAACAGTGGAGGATCAAAGAACAAAAATATCAGAACCTAGTTCCTTGATGTGATCACTGACTCAATGGACAAGCTCTAGGATGAATGACTCACAGAGTTTGTATCATGTGAGAAAAGCAAGCTTCAATATGTATAAGCTACCATTAATTTGATGTATGCTACTTGCAGCTGAAAGCACTCCTAAATGATAACAGATTTAAGAAGTTTAGAGAATATATAAGAGAAAGCTATACAAACTCTTTGGACTAGCAGATCAATAAGCCTACATATATTAATGCCAAAAACAGATAAATAAATAAGTGGTACAAACACAAATGAGTCATATTTTTGCAGCAGCCTATTTGCTCCCTAACATTTTATGTCCACAGCATGCTTATGAACATACTAGATCAGAGGTGGTGTGGCAGTTGCCACTCTGTTGTCATGCAGACATTGCTAATCAATTACAGCACTCTTTCTCTTTAACTCAGAGCCAGCTTAGACACAATGTTCCAGGCCACCACTACTAGTCTATTAAAATGGACACTCTAGATGAAAGCTATTTGCTTTCTTTGTTCTAGGTTCCTTTTGTTTTTCTCACTTTCCTTTTCCTTTTCATTAGAATTTGGTTATTTTCCTTTTAGTTACAAGTATATGATAGGTATAATACAGGAAAGAATGCATACTGCCTTCCTTCAACTGAGCCAGAAATCATTCCTTCAATGACCCCCATCAAAAACATGTACATCATGATTCTTAATCTGGGGTCCAGTGACCCTCACAGAGTCCATGGGTAAAATTCAGGGGTTTCTGAATTCTGATGGGGGGAAAAAACACATCTTTAGTTAAACCTCTGACTGAAACTGAGTATTTCTTTTGATGATGAGTGTAGGCAACAAACCACTGAGCTTTCTACTAGCAGTACCTGTGACTCTGTCACTAACAGAAATTCAGACATTGTTTCATCACATTTTAGTTGTTGTAGAGATCTCAAAATACCATTTATACTCATCTCTGCTTCACAGTATCTACTGTTAGGTATTCAACTACTTCTAGATCTACTTAAGGCTTTAATAAAGAAGGCCATGTTATTATATCCTACATTAGATCTTTTAAATAGTTTGGCAATAGAATTTAATATTTAAATTAGTATTAACTTAGATAGTATTTCAGTTTGGTTTGTAATCCTATGTATTTTATTTTATGCATTTAGAAACATGATGCTGAGAAGGAGTCAAGGCTTCACCAGACTACCAAAGGGATCTATGGCACAAAAAAATCTAAGAACCCCTGCTCCAACATCACTGTCATCATAGGTAACTTTATTGAGCACTTACTACATGTCTGACATTGTTCTAGCACTTTACAAGAATGAACTCATTTATTTTTTACAGCCCCTACATGGAGCATGTAGTACTATTATCCCCATCCTACAGATTAGGACACTGAGGCACAGAAAGGTGAAATAAAAGCCAAGGTCTCATGTAAATAGTGGAGAATTCAGGCGACCTGGCTACAAAGCATGAACCCTTAACCAACAGTCATTACCATGAAATGAATCTCTATTTCCTTCACTCAGGAAAAGGCATTACCCATCCAAAGTGGAATGGGTCACGGGCGGTTACTGATTATCTTCCCTCATCGTGTGGTAACAGTAAGGATGCACCAGTTTGGTGTGCCAATGTGCTTTGAGCAAACTGGGAACACAGTGTTACTACCAGGTTTGTTCCATATCTCACTGCCTTTGAATTTACAAACCACTGATGGGGCTTTATCTTTTACGTACAGACATAAATTCAGACAAACAGGGGCTTTATCTTTCACAAACAGACGTGTAAAACCCCTTGGAATTCACCCCTTGGTCCCCTGTAATGCTCTTACTTAATTAAGAATTTGTGCTTAGGCTTGTAAAGCTGGGGAAAGTTTGCTCCAATGGCAGAGAGGAGAGGAGGCCGTGGTGGAGCTGGGACAAACTGTATTTGGAATCAGAAGACCTGGCTTAGAGCACAGGTTTGGCACTAACTTCTGAACTAACTAGTCAGCCTCTCCAAGCCTCAGTTAATATTATGTATAATATAGGAAGGAAGACATATATGAAGACTGGAAGAAGGCAGGAAGGTAAAAGGGCTTTCTTTCCAAATGTCAGTAAATGTATGTTTTAGTTTAATATAATGAACTGCTGACACTTTCAACACAAAGACCAGCACACAGTAGTCACACAGTAAATAAGGAGGATGGTGGGTGAAAAAAAGTCTGCCCCTTCAGAAGTGTTCAAAAGCTGACTGGATAGCTTCTTGGTGGAGCTGTCATAAAAGGTGTCAAGCAACAAGCAAAAAGTTCAGATGCTTGTATTTGGAGTTCCTGCTCAGGCACAGGTCTCTGATGTACTCAAGTCTCATGATTCATTCAAGGGTGTGTGCTTTGCAACACGGAGTACTGGCCTGGGGATATGTGTATATTTCTACTTTTTCCTTTATTGCTCCACGAGGGAGGAGTGGGAAAGTTGGGTATGACATGCCATCCACCCCTGGGAACCTTGGCCAGTTATAGTTCAGAAGGAAAGAGACAACCTTGATTCCATTTATCCATGCAGGACATACTTATACTAAAAAATCATTCACTGTTTATCTGAAATCCAAGTTGAAATTTAAGTGGGCACCCTGGGGGGAGAGAAATAACCTGAGTGCCAAAGTGCCATCTCTAAAAATAGAATAATGAAATAGAAGGCAGCAGATGAGAGAAAAAAACAAACCAAAAACCTGTTTTTGAAGAGCCTTTCTTTATGTGGAGGTGGGAACATGCTGCTTTTCAAAATACTATAAGGGTCTGAAAGGAGAAATATTATGCATTTAAGCACTCCACCGAACTTTGTAAATAGCAGGCACTTGATATTCTGCACTCATAGGGTTGCCAGATAAAAGGCAAGATGCCCAGTTAAATTTGAATTTCAGATAAATAATGAATACTATTTTAGTCTAATTACGTCCCCAATATTGCATGGGATATGCATATACTAAAAAATGATTTGTTGTTTATCTGACATACAAATTTATCTGGGTATCCTACATTTTTATTTGCTAGATCTAGCTACCCATCATTCACCCCAACATTCTCACATCAGCCAGTATAAGGCTTCAACTGTCCAATGAGGTTACAACCCTATGAAGTCACTGCTCAATAAAGTTTATTATAGTCAAGTCTTTATAAAGAAAAGATGCATTCAAATTTAAATGATCTATCAGGTGCGTTCTATGTAAATAAGCTTTATTTACTTTTTCTTAGATTCGCATCTACATTTATCATTTAAAGGGACTTAAATTTAAAACCTTAAGATTAGTAAGAAGAAAAAAATTGACTGCTAATTGAGAAACCTTCAACTTATGGAAACACTGGTGGTTTGAACTTCAGGGATAATTTAATGAGCTTGAGAACTTTAGTGGTCCTGCCTTTGAAACCAAGAGCTGGACAGATCATACGAAATCACCCAACTCAATAACGTTCTGCAGAGCAGGATGGTCATTAATATAACATGAAAATTAAGCTCAACATGTCCATTTCTTACCAGTAAATGTTCCTCCTCCAACTCTGATGCTTCCTGTTGCATAGACACTGTTCCTCCTCCTGGCATCCCTTTATGAGCAGATGAAGCTGCAGCTAAGACAGCAGAGCTGGAAACTCTAGTATCACCTTGGCCTTACCCCTCATCCCTGGGGTTCCAGAGTTTGGGCCAAACTACTGCAAGACTTTAACTAGTTTCCCCAGGTCTATTTGCTCTCTATTCTGGTACTTGTCAACTCTAACTGCACGTTAGCATTATCAGGAGAATTTTTTAAAATAAAAAATACACATGCCTGGGCCCCACCCAGAGCAACAGAATTGGAACTGCTGGGGATGCAGCCCAGACAGCAGGCCTCCAGGAGATCCTAAGGCTCAGCCAGGACTGAGAACCACTGCTCTACTCCAATCCAGCCTCCCAGGTCACCTCTACACAGCCCAACTGGTTATGCTTTAGATGGTTTAAACAGGTTCCTGTTTAAAAAAATAAAACACATACAACAAACATTGATAGTTCCCCTTTGCCTACCTATGCAGGCCCCAATTTTTCAACGTAGGTTTAACCATCTCAAAACCCTACTCCTACTGTTCTCATCCCTTAACTTTATGCTCCGCTCAAATCTAAACTTGCCCCGCCATTCCCTTTCTTCACGCTGCACTCTCTTTCTGGGACTGCCTCCTTCATCCCCACTTGTGTTTCACCCATCCCTCAAGGCTAGGGTCAGATGGCTCTTCCTCCTGAACTCCACCTTCAGGAGTTGTAACTTCTCCTCCTTAAGCCAACAGGGGTTGGTTTGTACCTGTCCTGAACATCCTAATTTATCTATTTGTTTTATTTCTCTCCTTCCCTTTAATAGGGTAAACTTTTTAAAGGTAAGGACGGTGCCTTACTCTATTACAGGAGGCTAAGAGTGCACAGCGTACAGAGAAGGTGCTCAGCATTTCTGGACTTCTTTCTCGTGAGGCTTACATAATTTGAGTTGATAATTTAGAGACTATGACGTCTGATCACCCACGTTTTTTCCTTATAATTAAAACATGAGATGGACTAGGCGTGTCCTGTTTGGCATTCTGGCTTCAGTGTTCCCAGACGAAGAGATAAGGAAGTGATGTAAGAACAGTAGCTGAATATCTCAAGTATCTTTGATCAACCGTGCCAAGATTAGAGAGCAGAGGAAGAGTTTCTCAAACTCTGCAGGGGAGAGATGGAGAACAACTTTATTAAAGACGGAGGCTGGTTTGGGCAACAAAGAGAAGCAGCACCAATGACCTGAAATAAATCTTTATAATTAAAGTTTCAGTGCATGAGTAATAGTTTTGTTTTCAAGTTAAAGTTCGCCCCTGGGTAAATCGCGAAGCACTCGCTTGTCAACTTAGGTAAGAGAGAACTGGGTGCGCAGCAAAGGCTTACAAACTCGCTATGAAGTCTCGCGATTCGGCCCAAACTGTGCCGGGTTTTGCTGGCGGCTGGGGGTTGGGGTGGAGGAGCTCCGCCGGCCGAGGAGCAGAGCGATGCAGAGTTCCTCCGCGGCCGTCGGCTCCAGAGTCCCCGCTCGCCCGCAGCCCCGGCCACCCCGAGCCTGGGGACCCGAGAGGCCCCCACCTACCTGAGCGCCAGGAGCCTCTCGCCCAGGAGCGCCAGCGCTATCCCCAGCAAGCTCAGAGCCAGCAGCCGTCCCATGGCGCGGAAGCCGCGCCGCCTCGCTCGGCCGGGCCCGGGAGCATTGTGGGCGGTGCCCGCGGTCCGGCTCCTGCGCGCGGGCCGCGCTCCGCCCCGAGGCCGGCGAGCCGGGTTCCTGCTCACGGGCCGCGGCGGCTCCGCCCTCGGCGCGGCCCTTGGCCTTTGTCACCGCAAACCTGCCACTTGAGACACCTTCCCGGCAGTGGGAACCGTCCTCTCCCGCCCCTGGTTAGGCCAAGGGCGGGACACTTTCAATTCCTTCACCTCCTTTCACTAACAGAAAACCCCACGGGAATCTCAAGCAGGCTGCAGGCCTTTCTCAGTTCTCGATTAATCTTCAAAGACATTCCTTCCGTCCTAGTCCGGTAAGAAACTTACGGAGGACAGTTTTAAAGATTTTTTTTTTTTTAAATTACAGGAAAAGATACTGGGCCATGTCTTGTAAATACGTCATGTTGGAATCACTACTTTTTATAACAGGATGTAGATGGGAGGAAGGAAACATTCTATTTCTAAGTAATGCTTCATCTAGGCTAGAGACCTCAAAACCTGGACACTATTTTATTTATTATATTTCATTATTATTTTTTTGTCAGTGCCCTGCGGCACGCGGAATCCCGACCGGGGATTGAACCCATGCCCCCTGCATTGGGAGCACCAGGGAAGTTCACCTGGACACTATTTTTGCTCTAAACTCAGTTTATGGGAATAAGACAAAAAAAAAAACAACCCCAAAAAAACCCCCATTTTAAAATTTAACAATCATAACATGAATAAAGAAAGAAAAAAGTATAAAAGAGAACCTTCCCCATTAAGATTGAGAGTTATAATAAGTGAGTATGGCTGAAACAAGCTTCTGATGGTTGCCAGTACTTAATTGCCACCCTGTAGTATGTAGGCAGAAATGGTCACAATTGCCAATTTTCAACAAACACCGGTTTTATTAACAACCAGTAAATAAAAGCAGATGCCAGTTTCTCACCTGTTCTGCACCCAGAAAAAAAGAGACCCCTCAGTTTCTGTATGTCTCTGATTCGGTCCTAAGGGATATTAGGTTATATTGCATGGTAGATAGCAACATAGTTGTCCTTTGAAAGTCCGGGAGGCTTACCTTTTTTTATGTCACTACTGTCCCCTCTGGCAGTAGTGAAGTTATAGATACCTTCGCAGAATAACATAAATGCATACAATAAAAGGCGTGGGGCTTCCCTAGTGGCGCAGTGGTTAAGAATCCGCCTGCCAGTGCAGGGGACATGGGTTCGAGCCCTGGTCCGGGAAGATCCCACATGCCGCGGAGCAACTAAGCCCCTATGCCACAATTACTGAGCCTGCACTCTAGAGCCCGCGAGCCGCAGCTACTGAAGCCCACGCGCCCTAGAGCCCGCGCTCTGCAACAAGAGAAGCCACCGCAATGAGAAGCCCACGCACCACAACAAAGAGTAGCCCCCGCTTGCCGCAACTATAGAAAGCCCACACGCAGCAACGAAGACCCAATGCAGCCAAAAATAAATAATTTTAAAAATTATTTAAAAAAGGTGCAGATTGCAAAGGAGACCAATTACATTCAAATGCAATTATCAAAGTAGTCTTTTAAAAGTTTGTGCTATAGTAATATAATAGTGTAATGTGTGCTACATTATTAACACATTAAATAACAAGATCTAGCAACATTCTTTCAAATAGCGATGAGCATAAATGTTATTTCAAGATGTCTGCAGCACTATAATGAAATAATGAACATAACTGTTATTTACATTAGTAACAAAGTCACAAGTATTGCTAATGCTTCTGAGATTTGATTTGTTTTCTACTTTCATAATTGAAGGAAATGTTACATTCCTTTAGAAATCAAGATTTTTTTCCCTTCATTCAAGGTCATGAACCCCCCAGATTCTATCCATGGGCCATTTTGGTTAAGAATTTCACCATAGTTACCCTATGACTGGATAGGTGTGGGTGGGATCTCTTCTCTACGGACTTTTTTTTTTTTAAACTTTGAGTAGGGCACTTTTATTTATTTATTTATTTATTTATTTATTTATTTATGGTTGTGTTGGGTCTTCGTTTCTGTGCGAGGGCTTTCTCTAGTTGCGGCAAGTGGGGGCCACTCTTCATCGCGGTGCACGGGCCTCTCATTATCGCGGCCTCTCTTGTTGTGGAGCACAGGCTCCAGACGCGCAGGCTCAGTAATTGTGGCTCACGGGCCCAGTTGCTCCGCGGCATGTGGGATCTTCCCAGACCAGGGCTCGAACCGGTGTCCCCTGCATTGGCAGGCAGATTCTCAACCACTGCGCCACCAGGGAAGCCCTCTGGGGACGTTTTTAATGTCAATCTTTGGGGACAGAGAAGAATCTCATATATGAAATCAGAATTTAGAATGAGGACCTAAAGAAGAAGGCCTGGGACTGTGGCCAGGGCTTCTGTATTAGTTCTGAGAGTCTTGTTCCAAGGTTTCTGGATAGTGACTAGTATATAAAACTATTCCTCTTGGACTCTAGGTCAAGAGCTAGGCTCCTATGTCTTTCAAATGTATCACAAAATGAGAAAACCATAAATTGTAAATAAGATCACCTTGTTGTGTGCTGTTCCCCTTTTGCTATTCCCAGGCATTTTAAAAAGTCTTGTGCTTAATAATTCATCCTGGTTTCAGCTGAAATTAAAGGGCCAAAGGTCTGTTTCTTTCAGGATATACTCAGGGTAGCGAAGTACAGCTTTTGTGCTTACTTCCCCTTCTTGCCCGTGGCAGACATCACTAATTGATTCTACCAATGTTTCTCACTAAGCCTAGACTTGTCCTCACATCTTTTCAAACAACAACAGAAGAAAAATAAAAGTCTCTGAGGTAGCCGCTAACAGATTTCAATTCAGGATGAAGCCTACTCACCATCTTGGGCCACCACAATGCCCTGGGGTTTAGGATGGAGGCATTTGTGGTAAAGAACCAGGCTTTCAAGTCCAGCAAAACCTACCAAACCTCAGTCTCAGAGAATCTTGGAGAATCCTCAGTTTAATTTTATTAACTCGACCAGTGAGTTCCCTCAAACTTGATCTCCTAATTCCCCCATTCTCTGTGTGAAGAGTACTGTAGCTCCATTACTCTTCCTCTTTCTGAATTGCTCTTGAAGCAACTTCTGCAAAAGCAACCCCATCCTTATCCCTATCCCTACCACCCTGCCAGAGCTAAGAATCACCTTTTCTCATGGGTGGGTGGGGAAGAGAGATGTTTTCTGATTTGGAAATCAGCAGCCTAATTTCTTCATCGTAAGAGGATGGAGAAGCCTGGTCATTAAATTTTATAGTCTATACGGGTGATTACATTTTATTGTATAGCTTACCCATCTCTTGAGATAACTGGGATTTATAGGCTACACCAAGAACCTAACCCTCGGCTAATGTTATTTCATGGGAAAAATGGTGTCTGACTCCCAAATAACCATGTTACCCAATACAAAACAAACTTGTTTTGGAACTTGTTTGTATGCTGGCAACTCCTTACACTTGGTTTGAAAGAGTATTTCTCAAATAATGACATATAACTAGTTTGTAATTAGAAATTAGTGGTTGTTACACAAAATTTCAGAAATAATAATAGCTTTTATCGATGCTTCTTAAACTATGTGTGGTGAAGGACAGGGTTTCTTTGCCTTTGTAAAGTAAAATGAAAGTGAATTACTAGAAAATGAAGTAAAAATTCAGACATACAAAATACAAGCCCAAATCTTTTATTATTTGATTCAACAGATGTAAAATTACTTTGTCAAATTTGTAGAACAGTTTCTAAATGCTTACTCTCAAATTTTCATACTTATGTCACCATGGACCAGGAACAAAACATTCACAGACCAAAAATGGTCCTTCGAACACATAAGTGGACTGTCTTTCATGATTGTACTTTTAACTCTTTAAAGTTCTCTGCAGTATATTATCACGTGTAATATTCCCAGTAATTTGTGAAATAGGTTTCTTGTGATTATTGTCATTTTATATAATATATGATGGGGCGTTGGTCGCTCCACATCCTTTTTATTTCCTTCTTCTCCTTGCCTCTTTTTTTTTTTTTAAAGGAGTCAGATCTTTAGATCTTTTAACACAAAAATACTTGGAAAAGGTGTTATAAAAGATAATTATTATCAGTAAAGAAAGATTTACTTTGTAGAGGCTTCACACTAGGGCTTCTTGGAGGGTAAAGGAGACGTCCCCACCACCAAGTCATTTTCTGAGAATTCCAATATACTAAAAAGTGAAGAAATGCCATAACAGAAACAGAAAATTGTTGTATATATTTTAAAATATTTATAGTCAACAAATTAACATTCTTCAAATACTAGGTTGAACAATATGAACTTGCTGTTTGTAGAGCTCAAAAACACACAAACGTAAAATAAAATTTTATGTGCTAGTCACAAGATAATTATGCATTTTGTAAAAAATATTCCTGGTTTATTACAGGAGGAGTGGCCCAGTAAAATGAATGAGTTTTTAAAATTCTGGATTAGAACAAGAAAGAGGAAGTGGAACCTGTGTTAAATCATCCTGATGTTCTTGTATGTGTGGGAAGAGAGCAGAGATACTGGATAACTTTAAACTTTCTTAAGGTAAGATGCTAAAAGGAAAAGAGCAGTGTGTAAGTACAAAAGCAAAAAAGAAAAAAAGAATGAGTTTTTTCGATTGTGTCAATGTATCTCTAGAACAGATGAATAAACAATTTTGAGTTAAAGTTGAAAGTTAACCAGATGGTCCACTAGACCCAAGCCTCTTTCTACAGAGGGCTGTCAGATTTGCTGCCTCTCTTCCAGGAGCAGTTGGACCCCAGATGGAGAGGTCAGAGGGTAGAAAATGTTGGGAGAGAGAAAAGTTGGGGAGACCAGAAACAAAAACTCCCAATCTCCTTCAGAGGCTGACTCAGTATGGCTTGAACTCTATGGAAAAAGTTAAGATATGTTCTGTTCATTCTAGGAAATACATGCATGTTTCCCATTGTCTAATAGCAATAATGTTTCTAGTTATCTATAAATAAACCATATGTGCCACCTCTTTCAGAGTAACTACCACAGCTGTTACTTATTGAACATTTCGCATTCCAACAGGCTTTTCATACATGACCTCATTTAATTCCTATAACAACCATTTGGATTAGTTACTGTTATTATCTCCAATTTGTGAGTTATGAAACTGAGGCCAGGGGTTAAGTATCTTGCCCAGGGTTACACACCTAGAAAATGGTGGAACCAGAATCCAATATAAGAAAATACATATTAAAAATTCCTTCTTTCTCAGGGGTAATCAGTCTTTGTTTTATTAAGGGCTTCCAACTAATAGGATGAGGCCCACCCACATTATGGAGAGTAATCTTCTTCACAGAAATAATGCCATTTGCAGTGACATGGATGGACCTAGAGATTGTCATACTGAGTGAAGTAAGTCAGAGAAAGAGAAATATTGTTTGATATTGCTTATATGTGGAATCTAAAAAGAAATGATACAAATGAACATACTTACAAAACAGAAAGGGACTCACAGACTTAGAAAATGAACTTATGGTTACCGGGGGGGAAGGGTGGAGGGAAGGGATACTTAGGGAGCTTGGTATTGACATGTACACGCTGCTATATTTAAAAAGGATAACCACCTGTGGCGTTGCGGGTTTGAGGAGGTGGCTCGCGGGGGTGAGGCGTTTAGGTGCGTGGCCTCCCCACTCTCGTTGGGTGACGTAACACAGACCTTGGAGCCAGATTTGCTGGGTTTGTACCCCCACCCCAACATTTACTCGCTCTGTGGCTTTGCGCAACTCAGGTAGCATGAATCTCATCAGCACAGAGAGAAAGCTTCACTGAAAACTCACTACATGGTGGGTGGAGGGGGAAGCCGGACTCCATGACAGCAGTAGCAGGGCTCGTGGCAAGAATCACGGCTTGCAGGCCGCCCCGGGCGGTCTCGTCTTCCTGCAGCTTGTAGACCCTCAGGCTTAGGAGCTGTTTCAAGCACACAACCTTGAGAGAGTAAGGTCTTCTTCAGAGACCATCTGTATTGAATCCATGACTGAACCCAGTGACGACCTCTATATAAACGTTTAAAATTCTGGCAGCACATGCGGAGACCTACTCTTTCAGACACCAGCTGCTGGAGACAGCCTCATAGACAAATTGCTCCCAAGTCAGCCTGTTCTAGCTGAACAGCTATTGTAGACCCTCATAATCTGACTTCATAATGGAGACTGCCACATTCACTGCCGTGGGGCTGAAATGGTCTTGGTGCTCCAGCCGGGTGTCAGGCCTGAGCCTCGTAGGTGGGCGAGCCAAGTTCAGGACATTGGTCCACCAGAGACTTCCCAGCCCCACGTAATATCAATTGGCGAGAGCTCTGCCAGAGATCTCCATCTCAACGCTAAGACCCAGCTCCACTCAACGACCAGCAAGCTCCAGGGCTGGACATCCTATGCCAAACAACTAGCAAGACAGGAACACAACACCACCTATTAGCAGAGAGGCCGCCTAAAATCATACTAAGTTCACAGACACCCTAAAACACACCACTGGATGCGGTCCTGCCCACCAGAAAGACAAGATCCAGCCTCATCCACCAGAACACAGGCACCAGTCCCCTCCGCCAGGAAGCCTACACAACCTACAGAAACAACCTTACCCACTGGAGGCAGACACCAAAAACAACAGGAACTATGAACCTGCAGCCTGCAAAAAGGAGACCCCAAACACAATAACTTAAGCAAAATGAGAAGACAAAGAAATACACAGCAGATGAAGGAACAAGGTAAAAACCCACCAGACCAAACAGATGAAGAGGAAATAGGCAGTCTACCTGAAAAACAATTCAGAGTAATGATAGTAAAGATGATCCCAACTCGTGGAAATAGAATGGAGAAAATACAAGAAACGTTTAACAAGGACCCAGAAGAACTAAAGAGCAAGCAAACAATGATGAACAACACAATAAATGAAATTAAAAATTCTCTAGAAGGAATCAATAGCAGAATAACTGAAGCAGAAGAACGGATAAGTGACCTGGAAGATAAAGTAGTGGAAATAACTACTGCAGAGCAGAATAAAGAAAAAAGAATGAAAAGAATTGAGGACAGTCTCAGAGACCGCTGGGACAACATTAAATGCACCAATGTGCGAACTATAGGGGTCCCAGAAGAAGAAGAGAAAAAGAAAGGGACTGAAAAACTATTTGAAGAGATTATAGTTGAAAACTTCCCTAATATGGGAAAGGAAATAGTCAATCAAGTCCAGGGAGTGCAGAGTCTCATACAGGATAAATCCACGGAGAAACACGCCAAGACACATATTAATCAAACTATCAAAAATTAAATACAAAGAAAAAATATTAAAAGCAGCAAAGGAAAAGCAACAAATAACATACAAGGGAATCCCCATAAGGTTAACAGCAGATCTTTCAGCAGAAACTCTGCAAGCCAGAAGGGAGTGGCAGGACATATTTAAAGTGATGAAAGGGAAAAACCTACAACCAAGCAAGGATCTCATTCAGATTTGATGGAGAAATTAAAACCTTTACAGACAAGCAAAAGCTAAGAGAATTCAGCACCACCAAACCAGCTTTACAACAAATGCTAAAGGAACTTCTCTAGGCAGTAAATACAAGAGAAGGAAAAGACCTACAATAACAAACCCAAAACAATTAAGAAAATGGTAATAGGAACATACATATCGATAATTACCTTAAATGTAAATGGATTAAATGCTCCAACCAAAAGACATAGACTGGCTGAATGGATACAAAAACAAGACCCATATATATCCTGTCTACAAAAGACCCACTTCAGACCTAGGGACACATACAGACTGAAAGTGGGGGAATAGAAAAAGATATTCCATGCAAATGGAAATCAAAAGAAAGCTTGAGTAGCAATTCTCATATCAGAAAAAATAGACTTTAAAATAAAGACTATTACAAGAGACAAAGAAGGACACTACATAATGATCAAGGGATCAATCCAAGAAGAAGATACAACAATTGTAAATATTTATGCACCCAACATAGCAGTACCTCAGTACATAAGGCAAATGCTAACAGCCATAAAAGGGGAAATCAACACTAATACAATCATAGTAGGGGATGTTAACACCCCACTTTCACCAATGGACAGATCATCCAAAATGAAAATAAATAAGGAAACACAAGCTTTAAATGATACACTAAACAAGATGGACTTAATTGATATTTATAGGACATTCCATCCAAAAACAACAGAATACATTTTCTTCTCAAGTGCTCATGGAACATTCTCCAGGATAGGTCATATCTTGGGTCACAAATCAAGCCTTGGTAAATATAAGAAAATTGAAATAGTATCAGGTATCTTTTCTGACCACAACGCTATGAGACTATATATCAATTACAGGAAAAAATCTGTAAAAAATACGAACACATGGAGGCTAAACAATACACTACTTAATAACCAAGAGATCACTGCAGAAATCAAAGAGGAAATCGAAAAATACCTAGAAACAAATGACAATGAAAACACGACGACCCAAAACCTATCGGATGCAGCAAAAGCAGTTCTAAGAGGGAAGTTTATAGCAATACAATCCTACCTCAAGAAACAAGAACCATCTCAAATAAACAACCTAACCTTACACCTAAAGCAAATAGAAAAAAAAGAACAAAAACCCCCCAAAGTTAGCAGAAGGAAAGAAATCATAAAGATCAGATCAGAAATAAATGAAAAAGAAATGAAGGAAACAGTAGCAAAGATCAATAAAACTAAAAGCTGGTTCTTTGAGAAGATAAACAAAATTGATAAACCAGTAGCCAGACTCATTAAGAAAAAAAGGGAGAAGACTCAAATCTATAGAATTAGAAATGAAAAAGGAGAAATCACAACTGACACTGCAGAAATACAAAGGATCATGAGAGATTACTACAAGCAACTATATACCAATAAAATGGACAACCTGGAAGAAATGGACAAATTCTTAGAAAAGCACAACCTTCCGAGACTGAACCAGGAAGAAATAGAAAATATAAACAGACCAATCACAGCACTGAAATTGAAACTGTGAGTAAAAATCTTCCAACAAGCAAAAGCCCAGGACCAGATGGATTCTCGGGCAAATTCTATCAAACATTTAGAGAAGAGCTAACACCTATCCTTCTCAAACTCTTCCAAAATATAGCAGAGGAAGGAACACTCCCAAACTCATTCTACAAGGCCACCATCACCCTGATACCAAAACCAGGCAAAGATGTCACAAAAAACGAAAACTACAGACCAACATCACTGATGAACATAGATGCAAAAATCCTCAGCAAAATACTAGCAAACAGAATCCAGCAGCACATTAAAAGGATCATACACCATGATCAAGTGGGGTTTATCCCAGGAATGCAACGATTCTTCAACATATGCAAATCAATCAATGTGATACACCATATTAACAAACTGAAGGATAAAAACCACATGATAATCTCAATAGATGCAGAAAAAGCTTTTGACAAAATTCAGCACCCATTTATGATAAAAATTCTCCAGAAAGTAGGCATAGAGGGAACCTACCTCAACATAATAAAGGCCATATATGACAAAGCCACAGTCAACATCATTCTCAATGGTGAAAAACTGAAACTATTTCCTCTAAGATCAGGAACAAGACAAGGTTGCCCACTCTTACCACTGTTATTCAACATAGTTTTGGAAGTTTTAGCCACAGCAGCCAGAGAAGAAAAAGAAACAAAAGGAATCCAAATCGGAAAAGAAGGAGTAAAACTGTCATTGTCACTTTTTGAAGATGACATGATACTATACATAGAGAATCCTAAAGATGCTACCAGAAAACTACTGGAGCTAATAAATGAATTTGGTAAAGTAGCAGGATACAAAGTTAATGCACAAAAATCTCTTGCATTCCTATACGCTAATGATGGAAAATCTGAAAGAGGAATTAAGGAAACACTCCCATTTACCATTGCAAAAAAGAATAAAATACCTAGGGATAAACTTACCTAAGGAGACAAAAGATCTGTATGCAGAAAACTATAAGACCCTGAGGAAGAAATTAAAGATGATACAAACAGATGGAGAGATATACCATGTTCTTGGATTGGAAAAATCAACATTGTGAAAATGACTGTACTCCCCAAAGCAATCTACAGATTCAGTGCATTCCCTATCAAATTACCAATGGCATTTTTCATGGAACTAGAACAAAAAATTTCACAATTTGTATGGAAACACAAAAGACCCCGAATAGCCAAAGGAATCTTGAGAGACAAAAATGGAGCTGGAGGAATCAGGCTCCCTGACTTCAGACTATACTACAAAGCTACAGTAATCAAGACAGTATAGTACTGGCACAAAAACAGAAATATAGATCAATGGAACAGGATAGAAAGCCCAGAGATAAACCCATGCACATATGGTCACCTTATCTTTGATAAAGGAGGCAAGAATATACAATGGAGAAAAGACAGCCTCTTCAATGAGTGGTGCTGGAAAAACTGGAAGCTACATGCAAATGAATGAAATTAGAACACTCCCTAACACCATACACAAAAATAAACTTCAGGGGCTTCCCTGGTGGTGCAGTGGTTAGGAATCCGCCTGCCAATGCAGGGGACATGGGTTCGTGCCCCGGTCCGGGAAGATCCCACATACCGCGGAGCGGCGAGGCCTGTGAGCCACAACTACTGAGCCTGCGCGTCTGGAGCCTGTGCTCCGCAACGAGAGAGGCCGCGACAGTGAGAGGCCCGTGCACCGCGATGAAGAGTGGCCCCCGCTCGCCGCAACTGGAGAAAGCCCTCGCACAGAAACGAAGACCCAACACAGCCAAAAATAAATAAATAAATAAATAAATTTATTAAAAATAAATAAATAAATAAAATAAACTCCAAATGGATTAAAGACCTTAATCTAAGGCCAGACACTATAAAACTCTTAGAGGAAAACATAGGCAGACACTCTATGACATAAATCACAGCAAGATCCTTTTTGACCCACCTCCTAGAGAAATGGAAATAAAAACAAAAGTAAACAAATGGGACCTAATGAAACTTAAAAGCTTTTGCACAGCAAAGGAAACCATAAACAAGATGAAAAAACAACCCTCAGAATGGGAGAAAATATTTGCAAACGAAGCTACTGACAAAGGATTAATCTCCAAAATATACAAGCAGCTCATGCAGCTCAATATCAAAAACACAAACAACCCAATCCAAAAATGGGCAGAAGACCTAAATAGACGTTTCTCCAAAGAAGATATACAGATTGCCAACAAACACATGAAAGGATGTTCAACATCACTAATTATTAGAGAAATGCAAATCAAAACTACAATGAGATATCACCTCATACCAGTCAGAATAGCCATCATCAAAAAATCTACAAACAATAAATGCTGGAGAGGGTGTGGAGAAAAGGGAACCCTCTTGCACTGTTGGTGGGAATGTAAATTGATACAGCCACTATGGAGAACAGTATGGAGGTTCCTTAAAAAACTAAAAATAGAACTACCATATGACCCAGCAATCCCACTACTGGGCATATACCCTGAGAAAACCATAATTCAAAAAGAGTCATGTACCACAATGTTCATTGCAGCACTATTTACAATAGCCAGGACACGGAAACAACCTACACGTCCATCGACAGATGAATGGATAAAGAAGATGTGGCACATATGTACAATGGAATATTACTCAACCATAAAAAGAAGCTAAATTGAGTTATTTGTAGTGAGGTGGATGGACCTAGAGTCTGTCATACAGAATGAAGTAAGTCAGAAAGAGAAAAACAAATACCATATGCTAACACATATATATGGAATCTGAAAAAAAAAGGTCTGAAGAACCTAGGGGCAGGACAGGAATAAAGACATAGACGTAGAGAATGGACTTGAGGACCGGGGGGGTGGAATGATAAGCTGAGACGAAGTGAGAGAGTGGCATTGACATATAAACACTACCAAATGTCAAACAGATAGCTAGTGGGAAGCAACCGCATAGCCCAGGGAGATCAGCTCGGTGCTTTGTGACCACCCAGAGGGGTGGGATAGGGAGGGTGGGAGGGAGATGCAAGAGGGAGGGGGTATGGGGATATATGTATACGTATAACTGATTCACTTTTTTATACAGCAGCAACTAACACAACAATGTAAAGCAATTATACTCCAATAAAGATGTTAAAAAAGATAAAAACAATAATAAAAATTAAAAGTATAACCAACAAGGACCTGCTGTATAGCACAGGGAACTCTGCTCAATGTTATGCGGCAGCTAGATGGGAGGGGAGTCTGTGGGAGAATGGATACGTGTATATGTATGGCTGAGTCGCTTTGCTGTGCATCTGAAACTGTCACAACATTGTTAATTGGCTATATTCCAATATAAAATAAAAAGTTAAACAAACAAAAACAAATGAACAAAAAACACCTCATTTCTAAAACACAAAACAAAAAATCCCCCCTCATTTCCACCCTGATATATTTTTTGTTAATTGTCGAATTAAAAGATTTTTATTCCTTTGCTATTTATGGTAAGAGCAGAGATGAATTACCTATAGCGAGAGTTATAGAAAATGAGCTCGTGTCAACTCTCATGAAAGAGCATCTTTAAAATTGGGTTACTTTTTATACTTTTCCTCTGCCTGCTTGCACTACTTCACTTCACATTTATTGAGTATGTTCTGCATCTCCAAGCAGTTACTGGGAACTCAAAATAAAGGAGGCATACCTTCCTGCCTTGGTGGAGATCATAATCTAGTGGGAGAGGAGGCACCTGAACAAACATGTTCAATGTTATCTGTCAAGGGCTAAGAACTTTGATTTTTATCCTGTATGTGCTGCAAAGCCACTAAAGCTGTTGTGGTTGGAGCGCAGGTTGGAAAAGAATTTCCAGACACAAGGCAGAATGTAAGGAAGATAGAGTTTATTAAAGAGAAGGGTCGCTGCAAGAATAGCGGGCCGACTTCCTGGTAGCCAGGGGAAGTCGACAATGAGCATGGGTTGCTTGTCTGTTTTTATAGCCAGGGAATGTGCAAGTCATCTTCTGACTGGGCAGAGTATGTATACATTCAGTGTGCTGAGAGGGAGAAAAACGGGGCAAATGTCTTTCCTTATATGGGATGGGAAAGGGACCGGGCATGCTGCTTCCGAGGGCTCTGGGACACAGCAGTGGTCACATTGTGACAGAGTGATAGGAGTCCTGTAACTCTTTGTTCTGGCAATATTGGCCCTTTGAGTTTATCTTCTTCTTTGTCTTTGGAGCACACCACAAAAGCCTTTTAAGGAAGAGAGAAACAGTGTTTCACAAAGGTCACTCTGATGGCTATTGGAGGGTGAGTTGGGTAGAGTCTACTTCCTAAGTCTCCTTGAGAAAAGATGTGAACAAGGCTGAGGCAGTGGGGAGGGAGGACAAGGAGCAGATTTAAGGAATTTCAGAGGTTGAATGGATGGAAATAGGTGACATAAGATGTGGGGGAGAAGGAGGAATTGAAGATGACTTGGGTTGTTCAAATGTGTAAATGGGGATACACTAACTGGGATGGGAGAGGAACAGATTGGGGTGGCATGGACAGGGGAAGATTGTCAAGCACCTTTGATGTGCTCCAAGCCCAGGAGAAGATTGCAGACAAGTTTTTAGTGCTTAGGAATGAGGTCTTGTCTGGACATGGAAACGTGGGGTTCGTTAGCAGAGAGCACAGCAAGTTGTGTAGAGGATGTTCAGGAAGGGTTGAGGTTGTAGCCTGAAGCAAAGTGACATATGTAAAAGTCCTAAGTGGCTAGGAGGCAGGTTGAAAAGTAGGAAGTAGGATGGAGAATTAGACATTGAACTGAGCTTTAGGGATCACCTTAAACTAGGGAAAGCAGATACTGGCATAGAGGTGATCATTTTCCTTTTCTCCTGAATCTGAATGTGGCCTTGAAGTTCTTTATACCGCAGTGCTCCAGGCAGTCATTCCCTGACCATAGAGAATGCAACCCATTTGCTATCTATCCCTTTATACGGACTGGGAACAATGTGGACGGTGGAGGTGATAGAGGATTGGAAAGAAATCTCCAGAGTTATCTGTGCTTGGCCTAATACGGCCCCTCTCCTGGCCTCTGTACCTCCATGGACAAGAGTGACAAGAGAGCCCTGGAACAACTCACCTCCTCACCTCCAATATCTGTTTCATCTCATTAGGCCCTTTATCCCTATGTTATGTGGTCACGTGGAGAAGCCCAGACTTCCTAGTCAGCCTTCATCCTGCAGACTCTTCCCATATGGCAGGGTACTTTCTCCCATCTCCCTATCCTCCCCCACCCCCAACTTCCAAAACACTTTGGTTGTGTCCTCTGAAACCCATAGTCAGTCATTAACAAAATCCCCTATGTTCTGAAACATCGTCTCTAAATACTCTTTTCAACTTTCTGTGTTATCTACTGACCCCCCAACCCCAGGATACTTCCCCATCTGTCCTAGATGGTTCTGCTCCCGCCCACAATCACTCCCTTTTATACTATCCTGCCAAAATGCTCGGTGATTTTAACATCCTTGTGTGTAGCCTTTCCAGACTTACATTTTCAGTTCCACAATTGCCTTTCCTCCAGTGACCTTGTCTCTACCCTACTTCGCTGCCTACTTCTATGGTTGTACTTTAAGATTTTGCTATTACCAGTAATCACAACAATTCTAAAATCTTACTTTTAAGATCTCATTTTCCAGCTACCATCTTTTATCTTTTAGCTCATTCCTTCTGGTACTCCACTTTTTGAAAAATTCTTTGACCTTGTTTGATATCTGACTGTTTTTTAAAATGGTTGCCTTTCACCCCAAACACTCCACTTTGCATAGCGCTGATTCTTTATAGTGTGCTTTTTCACTGAAATAGCTATATATAAATCCAGTGTAGTAGACTGTAGGTATATATGTTTTTCCTAAGTTCTGAGGGCTACCATATACTTGTATCTAGTAAGAACTACTGAAAAACGATTTTGATAATTTCGTCAAGTTGGTAAGTTTTCTGAAAAATGCATGATTTCTTCCTTTGAGTACCTTTTCCTGCCATTTATTCTTTGTTCTGGTGAACAGCTTTGTCATGCAGGCTGAGAAAAAGGGGTGCAAGTGATAGAACTGGGCCTGCCACAGGAAACAGGAAGAGTATCACAGTTTTAGGCGAGAGACTCAAAGCCCATTCAAGGAGACATCTGAGGAACAGAAGTAAAGATTAGCAGATAATCAGATTCTGGGGCCAGCCCTTGACATTGTAGGGGACATCATGAACCTAACTGCAGCTTGGGAAGACAGGCCAGCATTTTAACAAGTGGAAGTTGAAAGCACCCATTTCTAGGGTCAGAGAAGGGACAGTGATGGGTGGTGGGGGAGGTCAAGAACTTTCTCCCTAGGGCCAATGTTATAAAGACCAAGGCACTGCTCACTCGGTTGATGCTTCCATTTCCAGGGACCCCATCCCCTTTGCTAATGGACTGTGTGTGTACAGCACAGGCAAGCAGGAGGAATTTAGATTTTATTTGACATGTTTTATTTTAGGAGAATTGACATAAGAGTCTTAAGGAATTACTTTTGGACACCTATTTCATTTTCTGCCTTTCATTTATTTTTCCTGCAAGCAGTGTTTTATTATTATTATCATTATTTTTTTTAAGCCTGTGCATTTTCTTTTCATTATTTTATATTTCACAGAAGCTCTGGAGCTTGAATTTGCCTGGCTGCCTTGGGGGAAGATGAGCTCACTTTTGGTGTGGGAGTTAGGGGCGGGGCTCTTTCTTATTTCAGACACAGATAGTGGTTATCATCCATGTTTACTTAATATTTTATGACTTGAAAACATAATGACTGTTTACATGAAATATGATTAAATTGCAGAGATGGAGGGGGGATGCTAAATTAAGTCCTCAGTATTCTTTGTAACCTTATATTTCATTTCAAGTAACCTCTCCTACATCCCAAAATTTAGAAAGTAAGTCATGTGACTATTCTAAGTGAGAAGAAATTGAAGTTACTTGAATATCTTAAAAGTGGAAAATGAAGCCAATTCTAGCAACATGAGGCACTGCATAGAGGCCCATAAGTCATGAGAAATCACAGGAATTTGTCCAGGCCACTGGAATAATGGAAAATTCCTGGTGGAGGAAATTGGACAGAATTGAACAGTGAAGAGCACACAGGAAGAGGGATGAAAGAGGACAGTGGGCTTGTGGGGCAGCAGCCTCTGCTAGACTCCAGACTGGTGATCATCCATGAGTGCTGACAGCTGAACTCCTCCTAGTCCAAGGGCGGCTGTGGAGCTGACCTGGGACCCAAAGTTGTCCCCGTCACCCCCACCCCCAGGGGGCTACAGAAAAACTCACTTAGGCCATCTCCTAAAGCTTTAGTAAGCAACCTCTTGCCACCAAAGAGGGAAATAGCAAGAAAAAGCACTTTTTTCTTTGTGTTTTTCTTTGTGTTTTGTTGGTTTTAGGTTGTGGCCACAGACTGCATTAGTGCTTGCTAATTCTACCCCTGGTATTAACTAGAAAAGAAATTCCCTTCAATACTGAAGAAACCATTCAAAGCTTAAAGGAAATAGAGAGTGATATTGAGGAAAACTGGGAGTGAACAACTTGATAGATAAAATCAGTGACAGATAGATGGGTGGATAGATGCACGGACAAAGAAGTAGATAATGAATCTCAGAGTCCACTGGAATACATAGAACCAGTCTTTGACCTCTTCATTTCTCCCTGTCTGGTGTCAGTGACGTGTAATACATGTGATAGCCTCCTGGGTGGTCCTCACACCTCCAAACTTTGGAGTTATCTTTCTCTTTAATAGGTTTTTTAACTTGCTCAAACCCCATCTCATGTAATCTGTTGCTCTAAGTCTCCCTAAGGATTCCTTGGCATGAAGTTCAGGGGCTTGGATCACCCTTCTTTCTTGCTTACTTGAAATTCTCCACCTTTGCTGTGTGTCTTATTTCCTGTGTCTCTTCTCTTCCCTCCACCCTGCAGTATGCAACTACCTTCCCTTTCCTTTAATGATCTACAAAGAACCGTTAAGACAATTAATACATTTGGCACAGAAGATTCAGGTAGCTGGGGGATGGAGGAGAGTCACTTCACAGTACAGCCAAATAAACAGTATAAAAGTAATTATTAAGTAACCTTATTCTGCCTCTCCTTGTTCTAACTCCCAGTCACCTTCATCACTGGACATTTCTTTCTTGTCCTCATTCTTCCTTCCACCCAGTTGTCTCACCATTTTGCTGGGCCATCAGTCCATTTCTCCAGCATCTCTCTCCCTCTCAGGTTTCCAAGGGTAAAACCAAAATTCTCCTTGTGTTCTTATTGTTCCAGGAGAGCACCGAAGGATGTTTCTTTGTAATAATCCCAACTGGTCTTTTGATGATTAACATCCTGACTATGTGGGAACAGAAATGATCTTTATTGCCACCATTCCTAGACACTGTCCTCCAGCAGGGTGGCAGGGGAGAGCCACTGCTTACCTGGGGGTCCTGCAGAGTTCAGAGTTCAGTTCTTCCCAGGAGTTGTGCAGCTCACCTGGATAGCTGGGGACTTTCCCTCTTCTGAGGCTTAACATGTAGGAGCAAAGGAAGGTTGGATCAGATCATTCAGCTCCTGGCTCTGGTTTCTAGGTCAGGGTGGAACTATCTCCTGTCCTGAGCAAATTTTTACACATAATTTCAGCAAGGAGTTTTATGGTCATGTCAGATATTACTAGAGCTTTAGCCAGGAAAGACAATATGCATTACTGACCTATTTCTTAAGAAAAATAATAATAAATAAAATTTAAAACCCTATAATTTTGCAACCAAATAAACTTTTCTAAGCACAAGTTTTTAATGGATAGCAGCAATTTTAATTAAATATCTCATCTTTCAAAAACCTTTGTATACAAGCTCCAGTAATGCCACTTTATTTTGCCTATTTGTTCTTCAAGACAGGATCATACATGGTAATTTTAAAAGGACACTGACCCAAGGACACTCTACTTCAATATTAGGGCCCTCCCAGTTTTGCTCTAGAATGAAATCTTTATGCCAAGGATTTTCACTTTCCCTCTGTTCTGCCTTCTCTTCCAGACCATGTTTCAAAGCCTGTCATTTCACATCCAGCCTGGCTGCAGGTTCTTTTCTAGCAAACAAACAGGAGTCTTAGCACCTCAAGAGGAATTCTACCTTTAGTTCTTTGAAAATAACAAGTTTCTTCTCCAGGCTACACTTGGAAAATATGGTCTTGTATGTCAGGAGCTCCCCACCCCAGAGCCTTTTTACAAGCATGCCCTCCTACTTTTGCTGATATTCCCTAAACTATTATGTTTCACCTCTTGCCATGGTGATACTGACAAATCCAACAAAACTCTCAACATTAGTACCAAAATTACATTTGGAGTCTTATTTGTATTTTTTAGTTTTACCCATTATATAAAGCCCCTCAAATAGGAAGGTGGTTGGAAATGGTAGTGTTCGGAGAATGGCTTTGTGTTAGTATGAAAGGAGCAAGGTTAACTCCTGACACAGACTTGTTTTGAGACAACATAGAGAGTCAGAAGTATATCGACCCCTGATTATTGAACCCGGAATGGGTACACATGACCTAACAAAGGATTTTCTTTAATTTATTTTTTCTTACACAAGCAACACATGTATGCTTTCACACTGCAAAATATTCAAATGTTACTGATAAAATTAAAATCTCCCTACCCTTTGTCCATGGGAAAATACTTTTCTTAGTTTCATATGTATTCTTTTCTTTGTCTATTATTTTCTTATATATGTACCTATAGAAACATATGGTATTATTGTGTGAGTGTGTGTTCATGAAGCAATATTGTCAACTAGTTTTTCTGGTGCCTTGAGGGTGACTTTTTTAGCACAGAAAACACTCTTCAGAGGTGATCTTTGTTTTTAAAAATTGATAATTTATTAATTATAGATTATGAAACCTATATCTTATGCTTGAAGAAGAGATTACAAATCTTATTATTCTATTCATAGCAAATTTCAACAATCCCTTTAAGAGGTCTTTGATTAATATTAAGACCAATTTATAGAGTTAAGTATTTAAACTTCTTTATCCAAACTGTATTCATGAAACTAATATTCTGTTTCCTTTTAAAGTTCTACATTGTCTGATTTAACAAACAAAATTTTCCCGAGTAGTTAAATAGCTCATATATGAAATAAATTATACTTATAAATAGATGATTCTTAAATTCTCTTAATGTTCCATTAATATTTATGAAGCACAGACATTAAATTAAAATCACAAGCCTAAATAAATTATATAGTACATTTTAAATTAGAATCACAAGATTGCTGTTCTAATAAGCTATTATTCTATCAGACTAAATTTTGAATATTACAGGTATATGGAATATAAAATTATGCAAAATTCTGAACACTAAATTATTGAAAACACAGATTTGTTTATCTTGACATTTATATATTTACCTTCAAATTTTCTTAGGGTTGAAAGATGCTTACCTACTAAAGAAAAATTATGTTATTTCACATGATTTTGGGGGTTACTTTATTATATAATTTTGGGGTTGTTTTCTTTGCTTGATAGAGTTTTGCAACAAACAGAGGTTATAGACTTGCATAATTGGATCACTGTGGCAATGATGATATGCACTGGTCCTTACTTATATGAAAAGTTGCAAAGCCAGTGACTCCAAAACTTCAAGAGTGAGCTGGCCACAGACATAGCTTACATGCCTGGATTTGAGTCCTGTCATTACTGGATTAGTCAGGATTCTCCAGAGAAACAGAGCCAATAGGCTATGCATAGTTACATAGAGAGAGATTTATTCTAAGGAAATGGCCCATGTGATTGTGGAGGCTTGGTAAGTCCAAAAATCTGCAGAGTGGGCCAGCAGGCTGGAGACCCAGGAAAGAGGGGCAGTTTGAGTCTAAAGGCAGTCTGCAGACAGAATTCCTTCTTGCTCAGGGGATGTCAGTCTTTGTTTTATTAAGGCCTCAAACTAATAGGATGAGGCCCACCTACATTATGGAGAGTAATCTTCTTTACTCAAAGTCCACCAAGTTAGTTTCATTTCAAAAACACCTTCACAGAAATAATGCCATTTGCAGTGACATGGTTGGACCTAGAGATTGTCATACTGAGTGAAGTAAGTCAGACAGAGAAAGACAAATATCATATGATATCGCTTATACGTGGAATCTAAAAAATTAGTACAAATGAACCTATTTACAAAACAGAAATAGAGTCACAGATGTAGAAAACAAACTTACGGTTACCAAGGGGGAAAGGTGGAGAGGGATAAATTGAGAAATTGGGATTGACATATACATACTACTATATATAAAATAGATAACTAATAAGAACCTACTGTATAGCACAGGGAACTCTACTCAGTACTCCATAATGACCTATATGGGAACAGAATCTAAGAAAGAGTGGATATATGTATATGTTTAACTGATTCACTTTGCTGTACAGCAGAAACTAACGCATTGTAAATCAACTATACTCCAATAAAAATTAACTAAAAAAAAGAAAAAAACCCACAAAAGCACCTTCACAGAAACATCCAGAATAATGTTTGACCAAATATCTGGGCACTGTGGGCCAGCCAAATTGACACAAAATTAACCTTTTAATTACTCATCATTTAAATCAGATTAGACTGTGAAATCCTACACAGGGGGCAACATCACTTGATTAAAGCTTGCATTCCTAAGGCTAAAATAAGTAAACGCAGTTCCATTCCACTCTAAAGATCTTTGAGCTTCCATGAATCCTACCTGAATTCTTTTCATATGCTGTCTATCAATATTGCTTATCATTAAGCCCCATAAAACTCTTATAAATATTTAAATTATATCTCTGAACTTGAGGTCACCTAGGTATATTTTCCATGTGACTAGTTCTCACAGGAGTACTTTATTCTTTGATGCATAATATTCCTCTGCACGAATGTGCTTTAGTTTATTTAACTGATTCTAATTGATATTCAGATTTTTTGCTATCACAAAAAATTATGCAATAAATAATCTTGCATGTGATTTCTTGTGCATAAGTATAAATGTTTCTATAGGGTAAATGCCTAGAAATAGATTTGCTGAGTCTTAGAGTATGCATATATTCAGTTTTAATCAATTACTACACTGCCTAATTGTCCTCCAGAGTGGCTATACTAAGTTAACACAACAGCAATATGAAAATACCTTTCCCTCTAATCCTTACCAATCAATTGATGTTATTGGACATTTTATTTTTTGCCTGACTGTTGCATAAAAAAAGGTATTTCATTTTCCTTTTTATTTGTATGCTTCTGAATCTTTGTGAGACCAAGTATCTTTTTGGATATTCATTTATCTTTGTAATTCTTCTGCAATTTGACTTTCTTATGTATTCATGGGTCTGTTTCTAGAATTTTTATTCTTTAAAAAATTGCTCTCTTTTTCTTATTGTGCCAATAATGCTATTTAAATCACTATAGGGGCTTCCCTGGTGGCGCAGTGGTTAAGAATCCGCCTGCCAATGCAGGGGGCACAGGTTCGAGCCCTGGTCCGGGGAGATCCCACATGCTGCAGAGCAACTAAGCCCGTGAACCACAACTACTGAGCCTGCACTCTAGAGCCCACAAGCCACAACTACTGAGCCCATGTGCCACAACTACTGAAGCCTGCGCGCCTAGAGCCTATGCTCTGCAACAGGAGAAGCCACCACAATGAGAAGCCCACGAACCGCAACAAAGAGTAGCCCCTGCTCGCCACAACTAGAGAAAGCCCGCGTGCAGCAACAAAGACCCAACGCAGCCAAAAATTAATTAATTTAAAAAAAATTTAATAAATCACTATAGATTTATAATACAATTGCATATTAGATTGAACAAATTCTATTGCCCCAGCCCAGTTACCTTTTTAAAGCAAAAATATCTTGATTGTTCTTAAAATCTTACACCTCCATATAAATTTTATAATTAGCATGTAAAAGTTTATGAAAAATCCTATTGACCTTAGATATGGGATATACTGAATTTATAGATTCATTTTTGGAGAATTGACATCTTTAAAATGGCAAATCTTACCATCCGTGAACTTGGTATTTATCCACTAATTTAGGTATACTGAGTAAAAGGAACAGTTGTTAAGTAGGCCTTTAGTGATGTGGTGGTGAGGTGTGGGAAGAAAGGAGGTGTTCTATAGTCCTATGATTAGGTCTCAGTCTTTTGGTGAGCCTCTGCCCCTGCACTGTGAACCTCACCAGTGCTTCCAAGTTTTTCCCCCGCTCTTAGCTGGGAGAGGACGGCTACAGGAGTCTGGAGTTGAGTGTTTCCCTTCCCCCAGGTAGGTTGGGCTCTGATAAAATTCCACCAGGTTAATCTCTGGTAAAATAGTTTATCCTGAGGGCAGCCTTTGTTAAGAAGAATAGAATGCAATGACACATTTCAAAAAGGTTACTTTTCCCCTCTCCCTGCTAGAAGCACAAGGGGATTTTTCTCTGATATTCACTGTGAGGACCTGTTGGAGCTCCTAGTGATAAAATTCACAAGTGTGGGACTGCCCCCCATGACTGGGTCCCCTTGGAGTTTTTAACTTTCGTACTTGTCCATACTAATCCTCTAGCAAGTCTTTAATGATTACAGTTCAAGTTTTCCTACCATGGCACTGGTTCCCAGAGAGGCTGCAAGGCATACTAAAAGGCAAAAACACAGTTTGAAGAGACTGAACAAGCATCAGAACCAGAGTCAGATATGGCAGGAATATTGGAATTATCAGACCAGAAATTTAAAACAACTATGACTAATATATTAAAGAATCTAATGGAACAACTAGACAACATGCAAGAACAGACAGATAATGTAAGCAGAGGGATGGCAATCCTAAGAAAGAATCAAAAAGAATTGCTAGTGATCAAAATCACCATAACAGAAATGAAGAATGGCTTTGATGGGCTCATTAGTAGACTAGACGCAGCTGAGGGAAGACTCTCTGAACTTGATATCTTAATGGAAACTTCCAAAACTGAGAAGCAAAGCAAAAAAAAAAAAGACTGAAGAAAACAGAACAGAATAACCAGAAACTGTGAGACATCTACAAGAGATCTAACATGCATAATGGGAATACCAGAAGGAGAAGAAAGAGAGAAAGGAACAAAAGCAATATTTGAAGCAATAATGACTGAAGATTTACCCCAAATTAATGTCAGACACCAAACCACAGTTGCAGGAAGTGCAGAGAATACCAAGCCCTCTTCCCCTGCCTCAAGGAAGGACATGGTCTAAGGAGTAATTTATGCTCCGGAGTTCCCCTTGGAATCAGGCTGGGACTTCACATGAAATCGCATCCTCTTTTGGCTTCTTCCCTTTCCCTGTCCTTCTCCCATTCGCTTAATGTCTCTAGGAAGCCTTTCTTTAATAAATCTCTTGTAGCTGAAAAAATAAAAATTAAAGTTTAAATGAATGTTGAAATCTACCTAAAGTTTTACTTATGTCATTTGACATAATCATATTGCTTTAACTTTTAATGTGTTAACATAATAAATTACATATAGAGTTTTTTAAAAAACAGTGAACTCTACTTCATCATTTTCTTAAAATACACTGCCAGATTTGATTTGCTAATATTTATTTAGGACTCTATGTTCTTAAGTGAAATTGACCTCTAATTTTATTCTTGGGCAGGATTTGCCTTGTTTACATTTAGAGATTGTAATAGTCTTATAAAATAACTGTCTATCTTCTTCTTTTGTTGTGTAGTATATGGTCATATTTTGTAATGATCCATGGATTTTTGATAAATATTTATGTCTTTATTAGGTGCAGAATTTGCTCTGTTTCATATAAATTGAAATTTCTTAATGGTATTATTTAAGCATATACTTATATTTGTATTGCTCTGAACATTGTCTCTTCTCCAGTTTTCCTAAAAGGACTTTTCTAATAGTATCTTCCAAAACTTCTATTAGATAAAATTTGGATCTTCTGGATGGATTGTTTGAGATTCTGTCTTCCTCTTCTTACTTTACATCTTTTTATTGTGTGTGTGTCCTGTATTCTGGAAAAAAAATATTTGGGTTTTTCCTCCAGCTCACTAATTTGCTCTTTTTGTGTGTCCCATCTGCTCTTCTACTCATCTATTGAATGATTCATTTCAAAGATGAAGCCTTTAATTTACACGATTGCTGGCTGATTCTTTTTAAAGAATTGCTGGTTAAAATACTCTTGGAATATACTGTATCAATTAAGCTTAGAATAAAATTACAAGTCCTTAAAATGGCCTAGATTGTCCTAGATGATCAGGCTCCTGTGGATTCTCTGAACTGTCCCCCCTTTTGCCCATTCTGCTCCAAACACTTTGGTTTCCCTGCTATTGTCAAAATTTCAAACCCTCCACACACAGATACCTGTTCCTCTCCCCTGCTTGCCCTATTTCCACCCCCCCGGACGTTATAAGACTTGCTCCCACCACTATTCAGATCTCCACTCAAAGGTTACCTCCCCATCAGAGAGATAATCCCTGACTACCTTATCCAAAGCAGCACTTAATACCCTCAAAGACATATTCTCTCTCTCCCCCCTACTCCTTTCTTACTCTGCTTTATTTTTTTTTAATTAATTAATTTATTTATTTTTGGCTGCGTTGGGTCTTCGTTGATGCGTGCAGGCTTTCTCTATTTGCAGTGAGTGGGGGCTACTCTTCATGCGGTGCGCAGGCTTCTCATTGCGGTGGCTTCTCTTGTTGCAGAGCACGGGCTCTAGGCGCACGGGCTTCAGTAGTTGTGGCACGCGGGCTCAGTAGTTGTGGTACGCGGGCTCTAGAACGCAGGCTCAGTAGTTGTGGTGCACGGGCTTAGTTGCTCTGCGGCATGCGGGATCTTCCCGGACCAGGGCTTGAACCCGTGTCCCCTGCATTGGCAGGCAGATTCTTAACAACTGCGCCACCAGGGAAGGTCCACTCTGCTTTATTTTTGTCCAAAACACGTTTTGTGCTCTGATATTTTCCTTTGCTTATATTTTTGTTGTCTGTCTCGACCAGTAAAAATTGAAATGTCCATGATGGTAGCAACCTTGCCTGTTGTGTTTACTGTGGTATCTCCAGAAGTTAAAGTACCTGGTACATAACAGGCAAGCTCAGGAAATATGTGTTAAATAAAGTAGTGATGGTGTCTAAAGTCCAGTGCTGCCAGCTCTATTAACTATTTCTTCACGTGTGCATTCTTTCATGCATGGTACCTCTTTCTCATGATGCTGGCTAATCTCAACTGTTAAGTGGTCGTGTGTGTATCTTGGTATTTGTGTTGCCCTGTTTGGCCATCCTGGGAAAGCTCCATCAATTTACTCCAGCCTGCATATGGGGGAGATTCATGAAATGATGCTGGGAGCGGACTGACAGACAGCTTGCAGTCACTTGTGGGAGAGGCAGAAGAGACTATTGATTGGGGTGTACCTATAGCTACAGGAGGGATGGACACTCTTCATTCCTCCTGTTTGTGACCATTATTCCAAGATCCTAGTCCTTCCTTTCCAGTGGAGGCCTCTACATGTGTTGTTGCTGCCTGAAGGTGGGCACCACTCTTGCTTGTTTCTTTACACAGGGAGAACCATGGAGTGGTTGACATACTTGACTGCTCCCGCTGTAGTAACCCTGTCATCTTTCTGTCCATTGCCCCAGGGCTCCCTCCTACTTCAAAGGTCTTTCAACCAAGTGCATGAAGCAGCGCACTTTCCTTAAAAATAATTTTTTAATTTTGAAATAATTTATGACTCACAAGAAGTTGCCAAATAGTACAGAGGATTCCCATGTACCCTTCACTCAGTACAATGTATGTAATACGTTGTCAAAGCCAAGAAACTCATTTTGGCACAATACCATTAGCTCAGGTGCAGGCCTCATTCAGATTTCATCAGTTTTGACATGCATTCCTTTTTTTTAAAAAACAGCTTTACTGAAACCATGATTCATATACCATATGCCATACAATTCATATACCACAAATTCACCCATTTAAAGTGTACAATTCACTGATTTGTCGTAAATTCAGAGTTGTACAACCATCAACATAATCTAATTTTAGAACATTTTCATTACATCCAAAAGGAAAACCCATACCCATTAGCAGTCACTCTTGATTCTCTATCCTCGAGTCCTAGGCAATTACTAATTTACCTTCTGTCTCTGTATGTTTGCCTAATGTTTTCATCCATTTTGTAGCATGTATCAGTACTTTATTCTTTTTTATTGCCAAAAACCATTTCATTATATTGATGTACCACATTTTGTGTATCCATTCATCAGTTGTTGTACATTTGGGTTGTTTCCACTCTTTGGCTATTATGAATGATGCTGTTGTATACTGTGTTTTTTTTGGGGGGGGTAGTTCTATAAAATTTTATGACATAGATTCAGATAACTATCATCACAACCAGGATGCAGCAATGTTCCATCATTGCAGATAAAGTTCTTCATTTTATCTCTTAATAGTCACACACTTTCCCCATCCCTAACCCCTGGCTACCACTGACCTGTTCTCCATCACTGTAGTTTGTCACTTTGAGAATGTTATGCAAATGGAATCATACAGTATTCAACTCCTTGAGACTGACTTTTTTTTTTCCACTCAGATAATGCTCTTGAGATCCATCCAAGTTGTTGCATGTGTCTGTAGTTTGTTTCTATTTATTGCTGAGAATTATTTCATAGTATGGGTATATCACTGTTTGTTTATTGATTCGTCCATTGAAGGACGTTTGGATTGTTTCCTGTTTTGGGCTATTACAAGTAAAGCTTCTATGAACATTACTTTATAGGTTTTTGTGTAAACATTAGTTTTCATTTCTCTAGGATAAATGTCCAGGAGTACAGTTTCTGGCTCATGTGATAGTTGCATGTTTAGGTTTTAAGGAAAATTCCAAACTGCTTCCCAGAGTAGCTGTATCATTTTACATTCCCACTAGCAATTTATGAGGGTTCAGTTTCTCCATATCCTCTCCAGTGTTTGCTACTGTCAGTATAATTTTTATTTTAGCTGTTTTAATGGGCATGTATTGGTATCTCATCATGGTTTTAATTTGCATTTCTGTAATGACTGATTGTATTAGTTTTCTATTGCTGCCCTAACAACTTACCACCACTTTAGCAGCTTAAAACAGCACAAGTTTATTGTTTTATAGTTCTGTAGGTCAGAAGCCTGACACAGGTCCCATGAGGCTAAAATCGTGGTGTAGGCAGGGCTTCATTCCTTTTTGGAAGATTTATTTCCTTGACTTTTCTAGCTTCTAGAGGCCACCAGAGGCTCCTTGGCCCTCCTTCCATCTTCAAAGCCAGCAATATCACATATCTTTGACCCTTCTGTTGTTGTGTATCTCTGACCATAGCCAGAAAAGATTTTCACCTTTTAAGGACTCATATGATAAAACTGGGCCTACCTGGATAACCCAGGATAATCTCCCTATCTCAAGGTCCTTAACTTTTTTTTTTTTTGACATGGACCATTTTTAAAGTCTTTATTGAGTTTGTTACAATGTTGCTTCTGTTTTATGCTTTGGTTTTTTTGGCCCCGAGGCATGTGGGATCTTACCTCCCCCACCAGGGATTGGACCCGAACCCCGTTCACTGGAAGGCAAAGTCTTAACCACTGGACTGCCAGGGCAGTCCCAAGGTCCTTAACTTTAATCACATCTGCAAAGTCCCTTCCACCAAGTAAGATCATATATTCACAGGTTCCAGAAATTAGAAGGTGGACACCATTTGGAGGCCATTATTCTGCCTACTACATTAATGGTATTGAAAATTTTTAAGTGTACGTATTTTCTATTCCCTTTGGTAAAGTGTATGTTCAAATCTTTTACCCATTTCTAATTGGATTGTTTGCTTTACTGTTGAGGTTAAAATACTCTTTACATGTTCTGGATATGAATGTTTCATTGAATATATGATTTGCAAATATTTTCTCCCAGTTTTTGTTTTGTGTTTTTATCTTCTTAATAGGGTATTTTGCAGAGCAAGCATTTCAAATTTTGATGAGCTCCAATTCAGTGATTATTTCTTTTATGAATCATGCCTTTGGAGTCATATCTAAAAACTCTTTACCCAACTCTAGGTCACAAAGATTTTCTTCATGTTTTCTTCTAAAAGTTTTATAGTATTACATTTTACATTTAAATCTGTGATATATTTGTCCAGAAGCAACTAATATTTTCATCTTTCTGCATAATCAGGACTTTCTGAGCAAAAATTACTAGCAACACAGGCTAAAGTTTAAGCATTTTATTCCCATAAATTTCCCTGTATCACTGCTTGAGCTACATACCACAGATATTTTTAATTGAAATTTTTATTGAGATAATTGTAGACTCACATGCAGTGGTAAGAGATAATACAGAGAGATCCCTCATACACTTTGCCCAGTTTCCCTCAATGGTAATTTGAAAAATTATAGTATAATGTCACAACTAGGATATTGACATTGATGAAACCCATTGATTTTATTCAGGTTTCCCCAGTTTTACTTGTACTCATTTGTATGTGTGTGTGTATTAAGTACTATACAATTTTATCACCTTTGTAGGTTCATGTATCCTCTACCACTGAGCAGTTCCATTACCACCACAAGGGTCCCTTACGTTGCCCTTTTACAGCCATACCTCTCCCCTTCTCATCCTTCCTTTCCCCACCTCCTCACAACCACTAGTCTGTCTTCATTTTCTAAAATTTTGCAATTTCAAAAATGTCACATAAGTGGAATCATACAGTATGCAATTTTGGGGGATTGGCTTTTTAGCCTAATTCCCTGGAGATTCATCCAAATTGTTGTATATATCAATAGTTCATTTTAAATTAATTGCTGAGTAGTTTTCCATGGTGAGTGTAACTGTAACAGTGTAAAAGTTTGTTAAACCATTCACCTGTTGAAGAACAACTGGATTGATTCCAGTTTTTGATTATAACAAAAAAGCTTCCATGAACACTCATCTATAGGTCTTTGTGTGAGCATAAGTTTTCATTTCTCTAAGATAAATGCCCAGGAATGCAATTGCTGGGTCATGTGATAGTTGCATGTTTAGTTTTTTGAGAAACTGCCAAACTGCTTCTTGAAGTAGCTGTATTATTTTACATCCCTACCAGAAATGTATGAAAAAATCCAGTTTCTCCAGATCCTCGCCAGAATATGGTGTTGTCATTATTATTATTATTATTTTTATTTTAGCCATTCTGGTAAATATGTAGTGATAGATATCTCATTGTGGTTTTCTACAGTTCTGATGTGCTGTATTTTCATTTTAATTCAGTTGATTTAAAAAGTTTTTCCTTGGGACTACTTATTTGACACATGGATTATTTAGAAGTAGATTGTTTGATTTCTAAGTGTTTAGTGATTTTTTTCTTTTCTTTCTGTTATTGAATTCTAGTTTGACTCCATTATGATCAGAGAACATACTTTATATGATCTCAATTCTTTTAATTTCTTAAGGTTCATTTTATGATCTAAGAAATAGTCTTTTGTGAATGTCCCAAGCACACTTAGAAAGAATGTGTATTCTGCTGCTGTTGGGTAGAATGTTCTTATAATTATCAATTAGATTTCTTTGGCTGGGTATTGTTTAATTCTCTTAAATCCTTCCTAACATTTTTTTCTGCTATTTCTACTAACTTTTAACAAAGGGGTATTGAAGTCCCCAACTGTGACTATGGATTTCTCTATTTCTCCTTTCATTTCTGTAAGTTTTTGTTTCATGTACTTTGCAGCTCCCTTTTTCATGTGTTTTAGGCCATTTATACTTAAGGTAATTATTGATATTTCAGAATTCATGTCTGCCATTTATTATGTGCTTTGTTTATTCTTTATTTTTCATTCTTCTGATTTTTCCTTTCTTGTCTTTCTCTGTGTTGCTTGAGCATTTTTTATTTTCATATTCCATTTTGATTTATCTACAGTATTATCTCTTGAGTCTGTCTCTTCATTCAGTTTTTTTAAGTGGTTGTTCTAGGTGTTACAATAAGTATATACAGCTTATTGTAGTCTATTATTATCAGTATTTTACCACTTCAAGTGTAATGTGGATGCATCACCATCATTTAGGTCACTTTATTCTCCCTCTTTGTAATATAGTTGTCTTAAAATATTACTTCTACATACACTGAGAACCATATCAGACACTGTTATAACTGTTAAACATGATTTTTTTAAATTGCAAGGAAAAATAATCTATTGGACTTGCCCATATGTTTTATCCTTTAAGTTGTTCTTTCTTCATTTTTGATGTTCTTTGTTTCCTTCTGTTATCATTTTCTTTCAGTATGAAGAATTTCCTTTAGCTATTCTTTCATTCTGCTGGGGATAATTTCTCTTAATTTTTTTTTTTTTATCCTCAAATTCTTCTTACTCCTGAAGCATATTTTTACTGGATATATAATTCTGGGTTGACAATTCTTTTCTTTCAGCACTTGAAAAATTTTGTATCACTTCTTCTGACCTTCATGATTTTTAATGAGTAACCAGCTATTATTTGAATCATTGTTCCTCTGTAGGTAATGTGTTGATTTTTACCTAACTGCTTTCAAAAGTTTTTCTCTTGTCTGTGACTGTGATGTATTTAGGTATAGATTTTGGAGAGTTTATTCTGTTTGTGGTTTGCTCAGCTTCCTGAATCTGTAGGTTTATATCTTTCATCAAATTTGTGAAGTTTTTAGCCATTATTTCTTTGAATTGTTTTCAATACTGCATTTTTTTTTTTTCTTTCTTTCTGGGACTTTGATAACATGAATCTAAGATCTCTTGTTATTATCCTATAGGTCCCTAGGGCTCAGTTTATTCAAAAAACATTTTCTCTATGTATTTTTGATTAATTAATTTCTGTTAAACTATCTTAAAGTTCACTGATTCTTACCTTGTATCTCCATTCTGTTATTGAGCCTGTCCAGCGAGGTTTTTATTTAGATTATTGTATTTTTCAGTTCTAGAATTTCCACTTAATTTTTCTTTACATCTTCTATTTCTTTGCAATATTTTCTATTTTTTAAAATTTGTTTCAAAATTGTTCACAATTGCTTGTTGAAGCATTTTAGACAGCTTTTTGCAAATCCTGCTCAGACAATTCCAACATCTGTGTTATGTAGATGTTGTCATCTATTGATTGTCTTTTCTCATTTGGTTTAGACTTTCCTGGTTCTTGGTATGACAATTGTGTACTGTACCCTGGACATTTTGAGTATTGTGTTATGAGACTTTGGTTCCTATTAAGTCATCTTCTTTAGCAACCTGTTTAGGTTCAGAATGCATATCCTGTTACTCTTTTGGTGTACTATAGTTCAAATATCAGTTTAGTTTATCAAGACTCTGCCATGCTATTCTGATCTGCTTTGCTTCGGTTACCCAGATGACTGTACTGCATCCCAGAGTCTGTCAGCACTGTCTGGGTATATGGAAGGGTACCACCTCTTTGTTTCATGGCAAGTTTGGAAGACAAGATTTCACCCTCTGACTCATGTGGCGAGGGTCATCTCCTTGTTACTACAATGGGAAAAGTGGAAAACAGAGCTCTGCCCCCTTAGTCTGCCACTGCAGTGCCCAGTGTGGTAGGGGAGAGGAGTGGTGCTTTTCCTAATGTTCACCCCCCCAGAGCAGGCAGGTATGGTTAAGGAGTTTGTGTCTTGTTGGATCACCTTTTCCTGGTCCTCTGGCTAGAGAAAGCAGACTTTTCTTGGGGCTGTTTTCTGTCTGTGACTGTTGATGTTTCTAGGTTCTCTAGTATTCAGGCTGAGGTATTTATGAGGCAAGAAAAAACTCAGGGAATTTACTGCCAGGTTGTTCCTCAAGTTCCAAGGTCCCTAGCCATTCCACTTTATTTTCTCCTCCCTTTAGAGTCTTCTATAAGTGTCTTACATTTTTTTGTCCAAGATTTTTGTTGTTGTTGTTGCTGTGATTAGTGGGAGAAATAAAATGGAATGTGTTTACCCCATTTTGTCTGGAACCAGCAGTCTCCAGAGCAGCACCCTTTGGTTTTTTTCCTCATATTTAATTCCATTTTTAAAATTTTTCTAGGATTCCCCCAAAGTTACCCATTTATGTTTTCCTCTGTGGTAATGGATTTTAAAATCACACATCTTTTCTGTTATTTCTAGTTAATCACTATGGAAGAGAGAGCTTCCACATGGGATCAGTTTGTCCTCTAGAACCAGAGTATAAAGAACATTTGTTTCTGTGAATTTATTTTATGTAAAGGGCTTATAAAATATAAAATTTAAATTATTTAAAACTCTCTTAACAAATCCTGCTTATTGAGAATAACAAAATTACATGCAAAGAAATACTAATTTCAGCAAAAATATATGCATCAATTAATAAAGCATTTGAATGATTAAAACTGGGATTTTTTTCTAGTTTTATATATATAAAGAAATACCACAGAGACAAAGTGAGCTATTGGATTGAGCTGCTTTTGAGAAATCAGACAGCTATTGATTGGGGAATCGTTGCTATGGTTGACTCCATGGCAACAGTTGAGATGAAAGGTGAATACGAAGGGGCAAGAGAAAGAACCTAGGTGAGAATCCCAAGTAAAACCCAGAGGAAAGGAAAGAAGAAGGGTCTCAGGGGGACTTCTAAAAAGATTTGTCAGAGGTTTAAGAGGAAGACTGGAGGATCGGTGAGCTCTATATAACTACTGAGATAGAAAAAAAAAATAGTACCATTTTGAAAAGAACCATGGATTGATACTTGTCTTCAACTTAATCATCCATTATAATAATTACTATTACTTACAATTTTACCACAGAAATTAACATGGACTATTTGAGAAACAAAGGTAAACTATGACCGTTGTGGGCATGTAAGGATATTAATTAAAGTGGAAAGATGCCCTATTGCATTAAAGAGCTTATACAAATTATTTTATCTGATTAGTGTGAGTTTAAGACAGATGGATAAAAGTTTTGTAGCTTAGTTAAAAAAAAAAAAAATTGACAGGTTTCAACATACTTGTAAGAATGTTTTATTTATTTACTTCTCCATAGCAGTTCAGTCCTTCACTATATAGTTGAGAGTATTAATTTAGAGGTTGTCTATTAAATCTTTTTTAGTAAATTAAAAGCTAACACGTAACCTATACCAGAAAATGAAGTTTAATTACTTTAAAAATTCTGAATTATATTATTGGAACATAAATGCATGTATATAACTTTTAAGTAATTACAATAACATTAGTAATGAATAGTAAAACATTACCAAAGATTCTGTTGGATCTAAGTTAATAAATGAATTAAAATGATAATTAGTAGCTTGTGAGCAAATGGTGCTTGAAAACAACAAATGCAAATAGTGCTTGAAAACAATGCCTTAAATATCTCCCATATTTTGTAATTATTAATTAGCAAACTACTCTTTTACAGATTGGATCAAGGAAAGCTTCAATGCAGCTAATGAAATTATCATAAATTTGAAATTAGTCTGGCCTGAATTATATTCTATTCTAAAGCTAAAAACTTGATTTACATTTTAAATTTTAAATGCTTTTCATTTTCTTTCTTCAAAACCTTTCCTCAAGTCTGACTATTTTGTTAATAGTCAACCTTTCTCTCCATGAGACACATCAGTAGTAAATTGAATGAAATCAGGATTCTTTTCAACTCTTTGAGAACTCATTTAAATGACTGGTACAGGAGTTCTGTGCACCAGCTTTGAAGACATTTTATGCTACCAGTCTTGACTTAAACTGATCTCAATTTACACAAACTAGGGAAAGGTAAGAAGTCATATATTTATTGTCAATGATAAGTTATTTTTTCCAATATTAAATTCTAACTTAAATCCTATAAAGGACATCTAACAAAATCTTTAGTTTACTTGAAGGCTGGATGTGTGTTACCTTTAAAATATTACTATATTCTACGTTTTCTGTTACAGTAAAAAAATTAAACAGTCCCTGAGAAGAATAAGAAAAATAGTAATATGTATGTGTCAATTATATATCAATAAAGCTGGGGAAAAATGCTAATGTTAAAATACGTGAAACTATAGTACTTCATTCTTTTCTGTTCCATTTCAAATATTATTTCATACCTAGTATTCCTACATACAAAATCATTATTATTATAGACATATTTTATTCTGGCCATACCCAGGTCACAGCCAGGCACAACTGGGATGGACTCCTGGAGTCCCTGGCCTAAGTGCTTGATCCTGTGCTAGATACTGAGATGTCAACAATCAATATGATCCTATCAGTCCAGTTATGGAAAACAGATATGTGAAAACATAATTTTTATGGAATCCAAAAAGCAACAATGAAGTATGTTCAAAATACTATGGTAGTGCAAAGGAAGAATTTGTAAGCCTGAAGGAGTCACAGAAGACCTTCCAGATCCCCTGCCTTGTCTGCCTTCAAAGAAGTATCAACTGAGGGCAATTCTTCATGATTAGAATAATGCAGTTTAATTATAACAATGAGCTGCCGTTTATTGAACTTTTATGTACTAGGCCCTATCCTATGCCAAGTAATTAATGTGCCCTGCTTTTGATATAATTCATACAACAATCTCATGTCATAGGTATTTTTATCATCCCCATTTCATTGATAAGGAATCTGAAGTTTGGAGAGGTGAAATAGCCAGTCAAGGCCACAGAGTTCTTCTAAGATGTGGGGATGGCATGGTGGGGACCTGGGTCCAACAGGTAATGGCACATAGCAGGGGCCTCATTTAATATGTCAGAGTGTGAATGGTAACTGATCTCTGTATGGGGATTTGTTACATTATGACCAGGTTCAGGGGCGTGGATTACTAAAGGGTGTCTTTAGGAAACTAAGGAAGATAAAAGAAATAAAATTCAGTCCTGAGGATAACATCCTAGAGCAATGGCTTTTGTGCAACAGTATAGCTTACTGCTACCCCATGTGTGTCTGGATTCAAATCCTGCCTCCATCAATATGGCTTGTGTGACCTTAAGAAAGTTATTTATCCTCTTAACCCTTACTCCTCTTCATTAAAAATACATGAATTATTCTGTGTTAAAACTCAATAGTAACCGCTTAATAAACGTTAAAATTCTTATTATTGACCTCAGAGAGTGGGGTAGGATGAATTGGGGGATGGAGGTCACAAACCCTCAGAAATACTGTGTAAAATTATGTGTGGGTACATAGAATTATAGAGAGGATGGGAACCTATATCTACACACAAGTGTGCAAAAACATCACATTATGCAATAAACTTTAAATCAAGTTAAACTTGACCTCAGGCCCCCATTCTGCCTTGGATGGCAGGAAATCCGAGCTCGGTCATTACTGATACTCTCCCAGCCCCATCCTTGGGCAATACAAAGCTTCCCGAACTTTCCGGGAGGCCTCCCATGAATGGATTGGCAGGTTGTGCTCTGTACAACCTCAGGGGGACAATTCACATTTCAAGAGGCTTGACCACATTCCTGAAACAGGAGGGAGGAAAAAACAGAGCATGAAACAACCCACCAATTAACATTTCAATAAATTATCCAGCCACATGCTTTTTTTTTTTTTTTTTTGAGGGAAGAAGAAAGTCCATACCTTTCATTAGATTCTCAAAGCAAAGAGGGAGTCTGATTTGATCCAGTAAAAGAGATGGGTGTCAAACCTCTGTGCTCCACAAAGCAGGAAAACATCACATTTGCATTGATTATAGACCCTTTTCATAGTGCTGACACATCTATGAGCTTTGAGTGGCCTCATTATTTTTTTATTAAATTGGGTCAGGGTGGGGGCCCCCCATTCAACCTAAATGCAGATGGGGTCATTGTGACTGAACCGCAATATACACAATAGGTAATAAATTCTGGGAAATGAAATCTGTCATCAGACCACTCTTTCACACAACAGAAAACAAGATGGGGTATAACATTGGGACTTGAGGCAAAAAAGTCTCCAAGATAAAGAGCCAGAACTGCATTCATTGAGTTATAAAGCATTTGGGGAGGCCTCTTCTTTGGACAGAACAGGAAAGGGCCAGTATTGATTGAGTAAAAAGTATGTAAAACTACTGAACAGAAGACCATGTACGTAATGGAGGGAGCTTGTGGAATACACAATGATTTTGCAGATAAATGTGGACACCTGAATAGCTGCTTCATTATCAGCCTCATCTTCAAATACAGGGGGAGAGAAAGTGCTTTCTGAGGAGTAGTAGAAAAAACACTCAGGTTAATGAAGAAAGCCTATACTAAAAGTCATATCTGTCATTTTAAGTGCTCATTACAATGGTTATTTTTACCAGCATTTAATTTTTATAAAATTCAATTCATCAGACCTAGATCCATGATTAATCACCTAAGTATGACTAGACAAAAATGGGTACTAATAAACAGTAAGAGAATGTCTAAGTCCCATTTTTAGCATTGTTCTTGCACTAAGTAGTGTCCACTTCTTACATCCCATTGCCTTTGGAAGAATCTGCAAGTCCCTATTTCATGACAGTTCAGTTTAGTCTTTTGTCACATTGATTTCAGAGTTCTTTAATAATTAAAAAAATCAATGCTTTCAGAGTTCTGACATGTCATACAATCGTAATTTACATTTTTTTATCATCACAAAAAAATCATTCATCCATACAGATAGCTGAAGATTCTTCACTAATGTGCATGGTGTAATACAAAGTACATGAAATTTGAGTTAGATTCAAATTATATACCGTTTCTTCATTTGTTAAGTGGGATTACAGTACCTACCTTATAGTACCACAGGTAATATAAGTAAAATGTCAAACACAGTGTCAAGATATGGTCAGTATTGAATAAATAGTTTTCTTACTTCAAAGTAAAAGTACTAGACAACTGATAATGAAGACTATTTTATCTTGTGAGTTCTAGAACTGTGGAATTTTTGATCTGGAAAGGCCCCGAATACGAACTTTTATTTTACAGATGAGGAAACTGAAGACCCGAGGAGGTGAAAAGACTTGTTTAAGGTGAAATATCTAGCTTTCTCATTAAGTAACTGTTTGCTGAATGAAGGAATAACATTACATCATCATCAGAAACCAATTTCCTGTGTGTCAAGTAATGATCTATCTCTTACGAGCATGGCCTATGACCACGTGTGACAATGTGAAATGTAAAATATGAAAAAGATTGATAAGATTTGTATGTATCTTCTTCTTAAATATATTTTTCATTGAAATTATTGAAATCTATGTATTAATTGCACTTCACACTTAACTAATTTAACTTGTCTATTTAGGTTAAAAATGGCATTGATTTATTGTTCTAATCAATTACCTACTTATACTTTTATAATTATTATATATTACATATTTTTTAAAAAAACTAAGTCACATGTGGCATATTATGACAAACAGTAGGCCATTTAATTGCTGGTTCATTGTCCAGTCATAAAAAATAGAATTGTTGGAAATAAATTCATTAGTATAAAATACAGTTAATTTGGCATATTTCTGATGTTCAGAAGTTAGTAAATTTTATTTTCTACTCTATCAGTCTTATCAGATTTATATACAAAAAATACAAAATGGTAGATTTCCGTATAAAAGAAGAAGGCATTATGATGTATGAATTTTAAAATAGTGGTTTCCTAGAAATTGCACTGAGGCAGTCCTGCCTTCCTGGGGTTATTCAGCAGCACTTCAGCTTATATAATTACCACACTAGCCTGTCTTACAGAGCCCACAAGGCACCCAGGTTGGTCACCATGGCAACAGATTCTGAATCAGAGTAGCCCATCCTAATACAGTGCACAGAGTTTCTTCTTGGAAAAAGTTTTTGGTTTTTGTTTTTAATTTTAAACACATTCCCCCAAATTACAGGTATACAATTTCTGAATTTTTGTTCTAGTTTCGTTATAAGTGTAATCTGACCATTAAATGTCTGGGCACACAGTTTCTTGAAAAGCGAAGGAAATATAATGCAAATATTTAAATACAGATCGCTTTTTCATTCTGGGCACCATTTTGAAAAGAAGAAGATAACATTTCAGAATAAAAAACACCTGAAGAAATAGCTATGGGAGGAAATCGACTCTCTTTGATCTTTATGTTGCAGTAAAAGCTCTTTTATGCTTATTTTTAAGACTCTTAAAATGCATAGATCTAAGCAAATAAAATACTGTTTTTCCATTAAAATTTTTAAAAAATGAACAAACACATGTAGCAAGGGCCACATTTATAAACCTTGTGCAATAAAATTCTCTTTTTATCTATCAAGCAGAGAGTACACAGATTTGCTCAAGATTCCCTGTCTACCCCTGCGCCGCCAGGAGGACAGTAAAGCCTTGCAGAGGCTGCATCGGCAGCTACTTTCTCATTTCTTGTTTGCTGTGTGGACAGACATTGCAGCTGTGGTGACTGACGGTAAGAAGAAAGGCTGATGATAATTTTCGCACTTCCCCATCCATTAATTCATTTGAAACTAAAGGTAGGGTTTTCTTCCCTCTCCACCCCCCCAATTAGGAAAGATATTTATGTTTTATTTAAAATTCCTTTCTAATCTATCACCAAACAAGAGAAAGAAATTCACACGTAACTCATAGTATATGACCCTGTTTACAAAGTAAGCTCAACCTTTTGTTTGTTTTCTTCTAGAGCTTTAAAGTCAACTCCTATTTTATGCCATATTTCCATTTTCAGCCATCATTGATACCAGAGTGACTTGGTTCTTGATGACCTCTTTGAAATGTCTCCTTTTTTCCTTTCCCCTGTGACTCCATTCTTACTGTGTTTTCTGAAGTATCTATCCTGCCCGAATGCCAGCAGCCCTGTGACTTAGGGAAGAAGATACATTTAATCCATTCTACAGAAAAACAGATGCTCCCTTCAACGAACATGGCTGGCCTCACCGAAAACAGGGCTGGAGTTTGAGTCTTTTTTTTTTTTTTTTTATAAATTTATTTATTTATTTATTTTTGGCTGCGTTGGGTCTCCGTTTCTGTGCGAGGGCTTTCTTCAGTTGCGGCGAGCGGGGGCCACTCTTCATCGCGGTGCGCGGGCCTCTCACTGTCATGGCCTCTCCCGTTGCGGAGCACAGGCTCCAGATGCGCAGGCTCAGTAGTTGTGGCTCACGGGCTTAGTTGCTCCGCGACATGTGGGATCCTCCCAGACCAGGGCTCGAACCCGTGTCCCCTGCACTGGCAGGCAGACTCTCAACCACTGCGCCGCCAGGGAAACCCTTGAGTCAGTTTTGATCCCCAGAGCTCCTGCTTCAGGGCCCATGTTATTTTCCCTTCTCTTTCCTGTGGGCTTCCTCATTTGCAAAACAATGTGGATTCCAGTTCCTGCCTTTCTAACTACTGGAAAGAGGAGGAAGGTCAGGAGTGGCCGTGTCAAGGACCCTTGGTACGCTGAGGAGGCCCCCTCTATTTCCACAGCCTCCGGTATACTTAAAAATGAAGACATGCCAAAGCAGGGTTGTACTGAACTTAAAATATTTACACTTAGCAATTACTTTTGTAGGAGGAACAGAGGCCCTCCAATGCTGTTAGTGTATCTCTGTGAACATATGTATCTAACCTCATTTGGAAATATAAACAAATGTCTGAATTTTTGGCCTGTAATGAATTTGAGGTCCTGGCGCAGTACCCTCTTGCCTCAGTGGAGGAATGCCCCAACCCCCAACATGAACTTCAGGAGTCCAGAGGACAGTGATGGTAGCAACAGAAGATTTCAATTGGGACAAAGGTGGCAGGTTAGTAACAGCTAATACCGTAGAGCATTTACTGTGTACCCAGGACAATTCTAAGTATTTTATGTGTGCTAACATATTTTGCTTTCTTAGACAGCTACTACTGTTATCCACATTTTTATACATGAAGAAACTGAGGCACAGAAAGATTAAATAACTTGCCCAAGTTTTCACAACTAGCAATGGTACGGAGTCTGTACTTTCAAGCACTGTGCTACTCGATCTCTTACTGAATACAAAGCAGAAACCACAAGGACCAGAGGGGGAGTGTGAGTGTCCTCAGACTCACAGCAAAGGGTGGTGTGTGGTGTGTGGTGGTGGGAGCATGACACAATATCACTAGTAAAACTAGGCGGGGCTCAGCAATGCGGTCCGTTTTGATTCTACCCCCATCTGATGGGGTGGTTGTCCCCAGGGCTGCAGGAGGTGGGGAAACAAGGTTGACCCCTGCACTCATATTCTCTCCCCATAGGCCATATGATGTGTTTAAACCCTAAGTGCCATTTTTCAATGACACCTGGAATCAGATCTAGCTTCATAGGCATGTGACTTGGGCAGTTGCCCAGGGCCCTGTGCTCTGAAAGATCCAGCACTTGTATTAATCCTCTATTGTCACATCTTGAAAGTCATAGTAATTTCTAAACAGGAGATCCCATATTTTCACTTTGCACTGGGCCTTGCAAATTATGTAGCCATTCCTGTGTGGAGTCCTGAGCAATCTGGAGAAGTTTGTAGCTCCAATTTTCCAGGAGAGACAAGGTTCTATTTCCTGTGATTCCTCTGGAACTGCAGTGCTATAAATCTGCAGTTGCTTGTTAGTGGATTTGCATTTTACTGCCATGTAGTGCTTGTCTTCACAGGGGAAAGCAGTCAGCTCTCACTAATAGGGGCTTTAAGGATGTTCTGCCTAGGTCCATGTGCATAGCCTTGAGCAAATAAGGCTCAGGACAGACTCCAGATTCAATCGCGGGGCTAACTACAAGAGAGCCTCTTTGCAGAATGATAAAACATTAGCACCTCAGCGAGATTTGCAGCCGGCCCCAAGCAGTGCTCCTGCAGCCTCACACAGGTCCAACTCTACAATTTCAGCTCAGGTCCTCCTGGGAATCTCTATTTCCCACCTCACAGTGTTTGTAGAATTTAGCCATGCTATAGTTAAGTCAAGATTTGCCAAAACTTGTAGAGAAAATTCAAACTGCCTCAGTACAGGGAAGCTAATCTGATAAATCCTCCATTTCCTCTCTCAATCCTCCCGCAGTCTGGCACTAGAATAAATGATTGCTCACCAGTGGCGAGTTTCCATGGAATCAGTCGCTCCTGAGGCCTTTTCTGAAGTGAAAGGCAGTGAGCTGATTCTCTGCACCAGGGCAGTAATGATACCAGTGAGCAGAAACTATGTGGCGGGGGGGAAAGCCAACTTCTCAGAGAAGACAAAAAGGGAATTTTGTGCCTGTATCTTTCAGAGGAGCCAGAACCCTCATATTCAAGGAGATATTGGGGAGGGGCTGAATTAATAGTGATGGCCAACATCTTCTAGCATTTACTATGCCCCAGATACCCTTGTAAGAGCTTTACATATGTCAACCCAGTTCATCCTCCCAACAAGCCAACGAGGTAGGTATTATGATGATCTCCATTTTAAAGGTGAAGGACCCGAGGCACAGAGAGGGTAAGCAGTTAAGTCAGGAGAGCAGCTGCGCGGCCTCGGCCTTAGGAGCTACAGGTTCATCCAGGACAATAACAGGCAGTGAGGAGTTCCTGGTGGGGCCGGCTGTGTGTGCAGCTGCTGAGTCTGCGTCCTGTTTGTCCTCACAATAAACCCCCATTAATGAGGGAAGCACGATTGGTCTCCATTGCTCTTGCAACCTGAAAGAGCCTATAGAATACAGATCCTATTGTGAATGCTTTTGTAATTTGGAGGTTTCTTCTTTTTTTTTTTTTTTTTTAATAAATGGAATAATCAGCCCCTTAATGTATCCATAGGGAATTCAGGAGAGGGATGAAGAAGCGGCTTCTGTTTTTGAGGCATTTGCAATCATTGTTGGAGGGACAGAGCCAACAGATGGGGAACAATAGTGAGAGACACAAGGGCTGGTGGAAGCGAAGGGTGTGGGAAATCAGAGAAGGGAAGGTGTTTACTCACTGACTATCAGGTTAGATGGGATGGGGGATAGAAAGAAGAAACTGGGTGGCTTTGGACACATTTCCGCTTTATACTTCACCTTCAGCAACTGTAAAATAAAGCCATAAATTATCTCAAAGACTCCTTCCAGGATTTTTCAATGAATCCTGACCTTTTCTGTAAAGCTGGCTTTTTATGTGTGGTATTTGCTAAAAGCAGAGGCACACCTATAACAGATAGGGCCCAGACTGTACATCATATGACCAGGTTGATACAGTTTCCTGACCTCACGTTAGCCCCCAAGAGCATACGTGTCCTGAACTGTAGCCCATTAGCTTTTCTTGGCTATTCAATTGAATGATTATCCCAGCCGTTGATATATATAAACGGCCATTTGTATTTTTCTCTGTTTTTTTGGCCAAAATATAAAAATAGGATATACATAGACTATAGCACTTAATAATATCTTATATGTTTTGATATTTTAAAGAGTTAAAATTTATCAAATGGGATAGTCAGTCATCTCACTCATTATCATTTAAATTTCTTTTCTTGGGTCTTTGTTTTTGTATTTTTCTTTCAACATTCTAAGTTACTGTAGCCCCCAATAGCTGGTTATGATCACTTAACATACAGTTTCAAATCAATGAGGTCTGTGATGGAAATAAAACAAATTCTAAAAACTCATTTTTATATTATATGGATACCATGTTTTCAACAGCAAATTTTTTTTAAAATTCAGAACAGGCATGTGGTTAAGATAAAAATTATCTGATGTTCCCAATCATTGAAATATAGAAACCATAATCAGGGAAGGGCTTAGGAGGTATTTTTGTGGTATGATCCTTAGGATGAAGTAGCTTTCTCTAACCTGGCAAATATTCTATAGAGCCCATAAACTAATTGTTCTTTAAGTGTGGTCCCCAGACCAGCAGCATTGGCACTGAACAAATTCTCAGGTCTCACCCAAACTTAATCAGAACTTTGAGAGTTGGGGCCCAGGAGTCTGCAATGTAACAAGCTTTCCAGATGATTATGAAGTACCTTAAAGTTTGAGAACCCTTATCATAATTCAGGCTGCCGATAGAATAGAATAAGTCATCAGTTATATTTAATGACTATCTTTTCTTACATAGTTCTCCCTATGCCCAGCTGGATACAGAATTTGGACGTAAAATTACAACCCAGAGTATTGGCATTCCTCAGTGATTCCCATTATTGGTGGGGTTTAACATGAACTGCTCTATTTGCATTCAAGGCCTCCTATAGTTATAGACCCAAATCAGCTGTCCAGTGTTATCTTCTATTTCTCCGGTTGAGATTCTTTTTATTTTAGTAAAATTGGATTACCATTCTCTCCCTATGCCCTCACTCCCTGCCATGAGGGATAGTTGACATAGGTTAAGACTGGGAAGGGCCTTCAGTGAGTGGAGATTTAGGGGAGAGCGCATTCCTAGGTGGTGCCACAGTGTAACCAAACACCTGATGTTTTTCGGTTTCTATCAAAATCCTATGTCAAATATCACTTCCTCTATGAAATCTTTCTTGAGCCTTCAATCAGAAGGTGTGAGCTCTTCCTTCCATGATACTCTCACAGTATATTCTATTCTGCCCTGTTGTGTAGTCTGTATTTCTCATTTCTTTGATTCTACTATAAGTTCTTGAGATCGGGGGCTGCATCCTCCTACTCATCCTGCTGCCACTCCTACCAGAGTGTCAGACACATAAATAATAACTCTGTCAATAGTTGTTGAATTGTGGTATGCGGTGGCAGGACTGCCAGGCAAGCCCAGAGAGTCATCTGACAGCTTCCGGCCAAGTCTGTTAGCTGTATGAGTTAGGTGTCTATTGCATGCCTGTCCCCAGATATTCCCTTGCAGGTAACTGACATTCATTCTTGTAAGATTTATAGAAAGTTCACAACCCGTGTTTCAAATACAAAATCCACCTAGGAAGGATCAAGAAATAGAAGAAAGATCTAGAGGACAAGCCTAGCTCTTTTACCCCCTGGCGCTATCAAGGGGCAGCCTAAGAGACACTAGAAAGGACTGGGGCTGGGAAACGGGAACAAATCTTTGATTTCACAGTCTTGCCTGGGGCCTTGACTGACAGTAGCTGCTGCTTTCACCTCCGTCTGTGGCTTCACGCCTTTTTAGAAGAGACTCAGGAAATCTCCTTCTCGTCTTAGAGGGAATATTTTCAGCCTAAGAGGAAAATTCTGAGCATGAGAAGCAAGCTTGCCTTGCTTTCCCACACCCAAAGACAGAGACTCATAAGACAATAACCGTCTGGAAAGAATCTAAAGACACACGGTACAAAACATATTTAGTTTATTATTTTAAGTGCTCTTCTTAATACCATCGCAGTGAAAACAAACAGTAGACCGACAACCGCCCTCCCCCTCCAAACAACGTTTAACTTATATTTATGTATTTGCTAGCCACTCACATCTTGAAATTCATTCTATAACATCATAGACCCATGGCAAATTCTGAACAGAGAAATTCATTGTAGGAAAATATGATCATAAAAGATATGGTTTAAGTGGATAAAACCCCCAAATTTTTAACCCATATTTGTGATTTAATCTGGATCAAGTTTTATCTGCATTGGCGTAGATTTTTTTTTTTTTCCAGGGGATACTGCAGTTGTTTTTCCAGGTTCATTTACCGAGGAACACTGCCATCATGTGGCCTGGTGTGTTAAAGACAGCACATAAATGACAACTCACAGCATGGCTTTAATTCTCTCTCCAGAAAAATGTTTGCAGCTTTTAAACGTGCTTTGTTGTTAGAAGCTATATTTGTGGATTTCTTTCTAAAAAAGCATTCTTAAATATCTGCCAAAGGATGAACTGTGTGTCAGCTTTTGAATCCCCTGAATACATAGCGACCACAACAGAATATCACCTATATAGAATAATAATTGAACACTGCTTGTTTTACAAATTTGTAAAGTTTTCATAAATTTATCCACTTTAAAGAGAGTAGGATAACTTTCTCGTGAGCACTAAAGTGGCTGCCTAGTTTTTCTTCACACTGCTAAGTCCATTCAGGGAGAGGAGGTATAAAACGAGAGCTGTAGGGAGGCAGCATCAAAAGCTAAAGTATGAAGCTTGACCCTGAGTCTGAGTCTCCACTTTGCCACTGATTAACTGTGGAATCTTGAGTAAGTCACACAAGCTATCTGGTCTCAGTACTTTTTTTCCTTAAGTAAGTAGGTTTGATACACTTAAGTCAAAACTGTTTTCTAGTTTAAAATTCTGTGATTCTACTTGACAAGTAAATAAGTTCTTGAAAAAGCAAGAATGCTGTTTTTCTTTAGGTAGATTATTTTCCTATGGTTTTCCTGTAACTGAAGCTTTGTCTGCATGACTCATCATGCAAAATTTTCTCTGTAAGAACCCAGAGATTATGTGTTATGCTCAGCAGTGCTCCAGCACAAACAGCTTTCATGCATTTTGTGGGCATTCACAGCTTAGTATCTCCACAAACATAAAATAAAGTTGAGGAATCTTTGCAATTGGTAAACAGCTTACTGGCTTCTGAGAGCTGTAGGTCTTAACGGACGTTCCAGAATGTTAGAAAAGACAAGTCAGAACAGTCTGATGTCTTTAACACCTGAAAGGGAAGGGCAGTTTTCTTCCCTCTTCCTTTGTAAATTTGTCAAAATTAAAAAGAGGATGCAAATGCTGCATATGTTCTGATGAGACAAAATTGTGGTAAATGATTCCCTCGAGCTGATTTTGTGAAGTGTGTAACAGGGTGAGGGATGGAAATACAAGCTGCGCTGGGCGTTTGAACCATGCTGGAAGGGCATGTAAATGCAGGCCAGTTGCTAGGAGACCTGGAGCACAGAGTCAGTGCCCCCCTGTGTGCGCAGTGATGTTTTATCTCAAGAAACCTTGTCTTTCACAGTCAACGATGACATTAAAAGTAGTCTGTCAAAATTCAGGTGGACCAGAGCTTGGTTATTGCTTGTGTCAATCCAGCCATTCTGTCACCCACCACTCATTAAGGGAGCAAATGAAAGAGAACAATGTAACATGGTGCCAGCGACCAAGAAGCTCTAGAAAAGCTCAGAGTGATGCACTGCAAATTCAGTCTAAATACTCTCACATGGAAGACAGCTGGTTTGTTCGCTGATATTAATTCCAAGTGTGTAGTAGTGGCTAAAGAATGGCTTCAGCATTCCAAAGAGAAGGATGCCAGGCCACAAATAGAGTTCTAAGCGAAGATGTGCTTGAGAAGGATTTTGAGCCCTATTGCTTACAAAGTAATCATTTCAGTCATTTGTGGGATTTTTAAAAACAGATTTTATGCTAAACACACGCTTCCAGTTTGTAATTCCACCAAGAACTTTAGAATTGAGACGGTTTTAAGAGTTCTTCCAGCGCCCCCAACGGGTTGAAGACAGAAACTGACCCTCTCTGCGGGCAAGGGCAATGGGCAGCCCATTCAGAGAATGGGGGCACGGACTTCTGCCCTTGTAAAACACTGTCAAGCTTTGCCAATATCCAGGAGACCCTGAATTCAATGAGAGAAAACAAAAAACTAAAGGCTGAGGCGTGGGTCTAGTAGGTCTCATTTTGATTTAGAGGAAACTGAGTTGTTGAGAGGTATTTTGAATTATTTGAAACACACAGCTAATTATCACCAGAGCTGGGAACACAACCGGGTTTCCCAGTCCAGTGCTCTTTTACAGTAACCCCAGGAGCTACTCAGGAGGGTTTTCTTTCTCGGGAGAGTTGTGATGTTCTGTTAGCTCTCACTGATATGAATGGCAGCAGTAGTAATCCTGGAATGCTTCTGGAATGCTTTACAATGTACAAATCACATTTTTATACATTGTTTGGTTTGATTCTTCCAACCATGGAAATTGTTCTTCTGAAATAGTATGCTTAGCACACAGACTTGATCTGCATTGTTACAGAAGTATAGCTGTAATGGTACTAGTTTGCGAGGTCTCTGTTATAAATCGTCTGCCATGCCCCAACATGAAGGGTGATATAGGGACCTTGGAGAACAGAGAATTGAAACCCTAATATAGTTTGAAAATTTTTTGGGTTTGCTCCACTTCAATACTGAATATCCACAAATAAAATGAAGTGTGTACTTTTCTGCTTATTTATGGAAAATATAAAACCATCATCAATGATAAGCCATTTTTGAGAACTTACTACCAGGCCAGACACACAACAAATACAAAAATGCTGTTCTAGGCTTAACTTAGAGATTTGGACTTGGGTTCAAGAAGTATAAGAAATGAAATAAATGACATACATCAGTTCCACTGTTAAGCTTTATTGAGCTTCAAAAATACCTGAAAAGAGGTAGAGGTATCTGAATGAGGATGGCCTTTTAGGGTCACCTCCTTTTCCTTATCTCAGGGCACTAGCATCTCCTGCTCCCATGACCTAGAAAGCTCTTCCCCTAGATATCAGCATGCCTTGCTCTCACACTTCTTTCAAGTTTTTGCTCAGGGAAAGTGAGGACTTCTCTGATCATATATTTGAAATTGCCGTGCTTTCCAAGGCCATAACACCTTCCCAGGACTAGCCTGGAAGTGGAGGATGCTTTTTTTCACTTATTGGCCCAAAGGAACATACATTTTTCTGATCTGTGCATGGGTGACGTATGGGCTGGCTGGGATCCTAGACTTTCCCTAGTTTATTATTCTCTATGGTATGTATTACCACCTGACAAACTATGTTTTTTACTGTTTTTTTAATTGTCTGATTCCCCTATGATCCCTTCACTAGTACACAAGCTCCATAAAGGTAGGGATTTTCTTCATGTGTTTACGGTAAAGAAGAGCCCCAGCAGTGGCTAAGATGAACCCCCCAATGACTCTCATTTCCTGGTATTCATGCCTTTCTTTTTCTTTTTCTTTTCCTTTTTTTGGCCACACTGTGTGGCTTGTGGGATCTTCCCTGACCAGGGATATAACCTGGGCCCCTGAAGTGAAAGCCTGAATCCTAACCACTAGGCCACCAGGGAAGTCCCCCATGCCTTTCTTTTATCTTCCTCTCACATCAAATCAGGGCAGCTCATTGTGGCCAAAAGAATATGGTGGGAGTGGTGGTGTATGACTTCCTAAGTCAGGTAATAAAAGGCATTGCAGCTTCCAACTTCCTCTCACGGGTTCTTCATTCTGGGGGAAGCCAGCTGCCATGTCATGAGGACGTTCAAGCAGCCCCGTGGAGTACATGGACGGGAACCAAACTGCCTGCACCAACTTGTTAGCTAAGTGACCAAACCGTTTTGAAAGGGGATCTTTTAACACCTAGCCTCTGAGTTTTTCAGCAGAGGACTCAAATATCATGTAGCAGAGACAAGCCTTTCCCTTTCCCATAGTGTCCTGTCTGAATTCCTGACCCACAGAAACCATGAGAGGTAATAAGTGATTATTATTGCTTTAAGGTCATGCACTTTGGGGTTACTTGTTATGTAGCAAAAGATGACTAATATAGTGCCTGGCCCATAGTAAGTTCCTAATCAATGTTTATTGAATGAAGGGGTAAATTAAGCAGATTTTTTCCTAGGTTACTCAGTGATCATAATACAATGCCTCACAAAACTCTATAAAAAGCCTTTGCTCCAATAGCAACATTGGTTTGGAGTCTCAAGGAGTAGGCTTGAATCTTGGATCTGTCACTTATTTGTCATTTAACCTTGTATAATTCACTTACAGTCTTTGTGTTCTTAGTTTTCCTAATCTGTAAACTAGAAATAATGATGACAATTGTAATTATACCACTAACAGTACCAGCAACCTGAAAGTGCCCTGATGACTTTATAAATCCCTGGATCAGAGCTCTCCTGAAACCCATGCTTTAACTGGAATTGTCCATTCTGTAAACTGATAAATCTTTTTTATTATTTGTCAGTTTCAGTTGTTGGTGTTACCTGTAACCAAAAGCAATCTTTATATAAAACATTAACACTAACATATATGACACAATAACAAACAAAACAAGATGACATGTAATCAGTAAGATGCTACATAGTAGACTTAAGTATAGCAGCTAAGAAGAAAAAGATATCAGACCACCTTATCAACGATTTCTGTGGGCTGATGGCAAGGACATCCTAATTCATCTGCCTACGAAAGTCAGGGAGGCCCAAGGGGTTCTGTTTTCACAGAAGTTTTGGTTTCTGTAGGTATATCTTAGAAGCCTTGGCTTCTGATTTCTTCTCTGTGGTTGCCTTTGATAGGTAGTTGCTGGCTTAGTAGCATCAAATTCATGTTTAAATGCCTTCAGGGACCAAGGAGCTATTTGTGTTTCAGAGAAGATACTCCAAGTGGTCAGATTATGTTGTACACAGACATCAAGAAAACAAGCAGCCGGGCTTCTGTGCCTGCTGCCTCCCCTATATGTCCTCAGAGAGTACAAGAGGGTCTTCCAGGCCCCTTGCACAATATCATCACCTTGTTAGCAGGTTCTTCACTTTGCTCCGAGAGGAGAGGACACTGTCCTGAGCATGTTGTGAAGCACTAATAAAAAACTCTTCTTACGGGATGGGGAGTTTTTATTTTTAAGATCAGAGGAGACAGGAATTTCTGACGGGCCTGAATAGACAGAGTGAAATATAGTCTCTGTGTAGTTTTGCCTCCTGAGGCCTAGAGAGATGGTGGCCCGAAGCAGTGGTCTGGATAGTGTGGAAAGCTCTCAAATGTGTTTTATTAGCATTGGTCACATTACTTACTATATATTAGAATGACCTTGAGGGGCATTTTAATTAAGCTGCTATTTGTTTTGTAAGTGCAAATAATAATCTCTTAGTTTTATCCTCTGCTGCTCAGATAAATTGGTCAATAATTGATTTTTTAGCACAATAATCCAGATGACTTTCTCAATTTTCTACATTTCTTCATGGAAATTTGCTTTGTTTTCTCAAAATATTCTGCAGAATTTACATTTATTTATTTTTATAGTTATGAGATGGGACCGAAATAGCTTCTGTGGGAAAACTTAAAGTCCTTTCTTTAGGTAAAAATTATAAATTTGTTTCCAAACATTAAATCAATGCTTTTAATTTTCATTCTTAAATCGTGTACTTTGTAGCCTTCAGCCTTCAGGGCCAAGTCTTGATGTTTATCAACCCAAGGAAAGAAAGTATGAGAACACCCTAGGATATATTGGCCTTTGATAAGGTTTAAATCTCAATGCTGACTTTTAGAAATGCAATAGTTGTGAAAATCAGGCTTTAAGAAAATGAGGATTTTTTTCTAAATCATTGTATCTCCTTCTTTAGTATATCAAGAACCATGCTCAAAGGATTCAGGATCCAAAGTTTCTTCCACAATGCAAAGATGACAGCTCTTCCACCTATGGAGGGAGGTCAACAAGCTTGCTGACCTAGGGAGACAAAGAAAAAGTTAAAGAGGAAGTAAGAAGTCTAAAACTGGACCCTTTTAGTCAGGAAGGCTGGAAGTCTTGAGGGATTATGAGAAGAGATATAGGTTGATTGAGGGGTTAGATGCCACGTTCTCATCCCTAGTCACACACTTGTTTCAGAGTTGAACGTTGGTGGAGCCATGGAGAGGGGAGGGGACTTGGTAGCAAGATATGCCTGAGGAGGTCTGAAGATGCTGAGATCAGTGGCTCAGCATCAGGGAGAATGTAGACCCCCTGGAGAACCCCAGCCCTCAGCTTAGGTCCATGTCCATTCTGGCCCCAAAAAGATGGCAAGAAGGTGGCTATAGAAAGCTGCTGGTTCTTCATGGTCTCTGTATGAAGTGTGAGAGAGTGGCAGTGTGCCTGGAGAGAGGACACAGAGTTTCAGAGCATACATTGGACTAACATAGCCAGAGGCTGTGGTATTTGAGGACATCAAGATTGGAGGCAAATGACCAGGATCACGTTCTCCAGTGGTGGACACCAGAAACCTGAATACACCCAGACAAGACCTATTTAGAGGAGCCACTCTGCTATGAAGATCAGGGAGGGTCTAGAGGACAATGAGTTCATCTTAGGACTGCCTCTCCTCTCATGAGGTCATATAAGCTGCATTCCTACCCCTGACTGATCTTCACCTGGTGTACACTGGTCTAGCCATACTGGTTATTTATGGCTAAATTCTCTTCTAATTGATTCTGCATGCTAAGTATTAGTATATTGAATTAGTATTTTGAATTAGTATTGCTCCTATACATATCTATCCCATATTTTCAGAGGGAAATCCATATTAAAAATGACCATATTAGAGGGAAATTCAAAATTCTCAAAGATAAAGACTTTTATCCAAAGAGACTGAGGATTTACCTAAAGAGACTGCTAAATATTTGGATCAGACTAAGCATATCTGGTTGGACTAAAATTAAGTTGTCCTTCCCTTTGCCACTAAGTTATGTAAAAAACCCATAAGGGGGACCAGATCAATTAATTGCATATAAACAAACTATATTATTTCTGTATGAAATTCAGTGAATTACAATTTTGTGACAGTTTCTAGTGTACAGGAGATTGGAAAGATCTGGGGACTTCATTACTACTTAAATCCATTAGCTTAATTCCACATGGGCAGGGATTTTTGTTGTTGTCCACTGCAGTGCTCTGAATAAGTGTCTGGCATATTGAAGGTTCTGAGTAGGTATTTGTTGAAGGAATTACAACTGTAACACGAGGCAAGCTTGCAAAGTGCCCTCTAAGAATCCCAATACAATTTCAACAAAAACAGAGTGTGCCTGGTGTCATCCATCAGAATCCTTTGTTTTCAGCTCCCTCTAGGAATATTATGTTCCATGTTAGGCACCAAAATTTAAGAGGGGCATTTATCAATCAACTAAAGAGGATCCTGAAGAGAACAGGCAGGACAAGAGAATTCTGAAAATCACCCCAAATAAGGAACAGTTGACAGTACCTGAGGAAAAAAGTGGTTAATGAGAGAGAATGCTATTTTCAAATGTTAGAAAGAGTATAATTGTAAATGTATAATTGCATGTTCATAATTAGACTTAACGGGAAGAAATTATGAATAGGCAGATTTTGACTCAATATAACAAAGAAGCTCTGACTTTAACTTTCCAATAATGGAATGAATTGCTTTGTGAACCACAATGTGAGATTTAATTATGTATTATCTGATATTTTCTTTTCAATATTCATTGGTATTTGCCTCCCTCCCTCTCAAATTATTGTTTATCCTTGAAAGCAGAAAATGTAAAATTTGGAATGGTAAGGTTAGATTAAAAACTTTATTACTGTTAAGAATTATGGAGCCTAGTAACTGATCACCCATTATCTTAGTCCCTCAGGTCACAAGGTGGCAAACTGAAATATGAGAACATACCCTTGACTGTTGGGTCTGTATCTCACTTGGGTTTTCTGATGTCCATCACAAAGTGAAATTGCAAATTTTGTAAATCAGCTAAGATTTCATGAGATTGATGAAAACGTTGGAGAACTGCCCAAATCACATACAAAACCATTTACTAATGGCAATTTGTCAGTGTTATTTCTGTTAATAATTGAATAAGAAAAGTTTGAGAGCATGAGGATTTGATTGATGTTTTAGAGGGAACTCCAGCCATTGAGTTTGTATGTCATTGGAATATCAAAGGATGAAGAAAGGCCCTTGGCAAATCTGTTGAAGCTCTTGAGTACGTTTGTAAATATGATTCTTTTTATATATTAGTTTGACAGAAACCATTCAAAAGGTAAAGTATATTGCTTCATGTAATTATGAAATTGAATCAGAAGAATTAAATATCTTTCTCCGAAAATAGTAAACATTGTATTTTGTGGTTCTATGAATTATACAAGTAACTGTCAACCTACAAGTTAAATATTAGATGAAAATATGTTCCCTATAATTTTTGCTTTTCTTTTTCAAGATGAATTAAGAGAACCCCACCCCCACCCCCCAACTGTGAAATTCAGTCTTAATTTTAGGTAGTGTGAATTTTGGTTATCTTTTCCAGGACTAATTATCCTCCAATAAAGTAAAACTCCTCTTTGTCTCTGTTTCCTCTACCGGGAATGCTTTTCTTTGTCTTAGGTTTGTCAAAAATGGACAAAACGTATCAATCAATAATTGCTATACTTGAGTCACGCATGTGGACATAAAAGGAACAGTATCTTATTCTCAACCAAGCATAGTGCTAAGGACGTAAATAATCAATGAATAATTCTTTATTCATTCATTATTCATTTATTCGTTCATACTGGGCACTGAGGGCAGGAGAATGATTTAGTTCCTTACTTTATGGAATCTACAATTCTGTGCTTATGCTGCGTTACCAAGTTATCGTTATTAATACGTTCAGTGCAGAAATACATTTTTATCACAAATGTAAGTTGTGCTCATTGTAGATGACTTCAGAAAATAAGAGAGATAAGGAAGAAATCAGATGTAATCTTAGCACTAGGAGATAAAAGCTGATGATATTTGGGAATTGATGCATGCGTACAGAATTTTCTTCCTACGTGTGCATTTAGTACACATATTTATACATTATATAGATAGATACAAATTATGTAAATATATACATATATATTTGTACATTATATAAGTATAGATATTTTTAAAGAATATTTATACTACATATACTATTTTATAAATTACTTATCTCATAGATATTTTAAAATCAGTATATATCTACCTAGTCATAGTGACTGAAGGGTGTTTCATTACATGGATATGACATCATTTATTTATCAAATTTTTTACTGTCAGTCACTTAGATTGCTTCCATGTTCTTTACTATTGTTAACAATATAATCATCCATATATACATTTTTATTCATTTATCCATCCGTTATCTCAGGACAAATACTTTACACTATGTTAAGCTTGAAATTTTATCTTCTTGAAGATTTAAAATTAAGAATATTAACAAAAATCTTAAACATTAAAAAACAAAGTTAATCTACAGTATTAGAAGTCAAGATAATCGTTGTCATTGGGGGTCAGGTGAGTGTTTGGATTGGAAAGTGACATAAAGGGGGTTTCAAGTGTACCTGAACTACTCTGTGGTTCGACCTGGGGGTTGGTTACAGGGGTGTGTTCACTTTGTAAAAATTGGACAAGCTGTATACTTATGACTTGTCACTTTCTACTTTCTTGTATTTGTGTTACACATCAATGAAATAAGTTAAAATACTATGTTGCGATTTGCATCCATGTCTATATGCTTATGTAAATTCTAAGAATTGAATACTATTATCATTTTTAGTTTTTTAAAATTCATGTTGCTAATTATTCTGCAGAAAGTTTGCACCAGTTTTGACTCCCACAGACAATATATAAAGTGTAATTTCTTTATGTTCAAATTAACGTTTACTATCACAATTTTTCTAATTTGTAATGATTTGTACATTTAACAATTGAGTATTTTTCTCTCTTGGAAAATTTCAAACTTACAGAAAAGCTGAAAAAATAATATCATGGTCATCCATAAATCCCTCATTAGATTTGCCAACTTTTAATTTTTTGCCTCATTTGCTTTCTCTCTCTGTCTCTATTTACACACACACACACACTCACTCACATATCTATACACGTATATATATATACATATATATACACATTTATTTTTGTATTTCTGAATTATTTGAAAAGAAGCTTTAGGCATCATGACAATTTACCCCTTAAGAATAAGAATATTATTCTACATAACCACAATACTTTTACCACACCTTAAAAAATTAACAATAACTCTATATTATCAAGTAATATCTAGTCCATATTCATATTTCCACAACTGTACCAATATAGTCTTTTCTAACTGATTTTTTAAAATACAAGATTAAATAAAGTTTACTCAGTCATTGCATTTAGCTGTTTTGTCTCTTTAGTCTCTTTTTACCTAAAATAGTCCCCTACCACCATCACCCTACCCTGCTTTCTTTCATGATGTTGAAATTTTTCAATTCTAAGTCACTTGATAACCTTCTGTTTGTTTTCAAATGTGTATGACCATGCTTGATTTTGCAGGCTCTTATTACAGAATTATTATAGGTTTTCAGAAGCACATGTATCAGCAACTGTAACAAATTTTCATTTGTGGCTATTGGTTAATCAGAGCAAGACATTGGATCTCCAGTTGGGCACCAGATGTTTTTACTGAGGGAAAAAAAAAAAAGTTAAGAGCTTTTAAATCTTACATTATTACTTTGATTGTATAAGAAATAATAGTGACATTTCATTCTCTGAAATGTATTGTGAGGGTTTTCCTTCATATTGATACACTATGTTATTCAATGAATTAGTTAGTATAGAACCAGTTTAAAAGACCTGAGAGTGCAGTGACAGCCAAGAAGGATATTTTGAAGTTTGAAATGATCCCTATATAAATAGAACGGATCAGCATAACTTTGGGATAAAATTAGCTGACAGTTTGTGGGCTCTCTAGCATGTGCCTGTTAGCTTGGTGCCGCTCTCCTGATAAATCACAACAAAGCTTCCAGAGGGAGAGGAAGGATGGACAGCACGGCTGCCCCTATCACTAAATCTGCAGCTGCCAAGTTAGTTAAGAGAAATTTCCTTGAGGCTCTAAAGTCAAATGACTTCGGAAAATTGAAGGCCATTTTAATCCAAAGGGAAATAGATGTGGACACAGTTTTTGAAGTTGAAGATGAGAATTTGGTTTTGGCATCTTATAAACAAGGTAAAAATTATAAGTGTAATTGTAAAATCGATAGAAAATGGATTTGTTTTTTTAATGCACAGCATTAGTCACCCAATCTAAACTAGTAGCTCTTATTATTTCTTTAAATATATACTTAAAAAATATTTCTAATGTAATCATTTCTTTCTTTTTAAACTAGACAAAATCATGAGCTGGTATATGTATATATAAATATATTTTTTCTTCTCTTTACTTTCCTCTCTTTTCTTTCTGTATCCCTGTGCCTAGAATTTGAAATCCTGGATAATCATATTTAGTAATGCAATTTTCTTCTATTTCTAACTTTATTTCTTCTTATAAGTACATAGAATAAAGAAACCATCTCTAGATTATGGCTAAACAGGTTGCTGAGATCTAATCCAGACAGTATGACTGGCTTGGGAACAGGCTGCCAGCCCTCTGTTAACAGGGCTACTTAAAGATATATCATCTCTACATCCACCTGGAGGAAAAGGAGGATTTTTGCCCCTATTTGAAGGGTTAATAAATGGGTAAGGCTGTACCATGATACACCTTTATGATCCTTGTCATTTTAATGAGTTTTCAGTTCAGGCAGAAAAGCTGAAACCAGAAAAGACAAAAAGTTAACTTTTTTCCGTGACTACACTGATAGATCAAAATTGTAGATCTACCTAACACGAAGTATCTGCCTTATGAAGAACTAAGGATAGCAAAACTTAGAACTGAATTTTTTTTTTATCATGGGATTTTCTGGAACCCATGCTAAATAAGTCAGAAATAAATTAGAAATGCGCAGATTCTGATTTCCCAAATCAGCTAGTTAATGGGAAATTTGAGTAGCGAGGCCATCTGGTAAGCGGACTGCAAACAAACACCATGTTCAACATCACTTCTGTTTAAACAAAATAGATGATAAGGTCTTGTGTACAGCACTGAGAAAGAGAGATCATTTTTTTTATGTTTAAAATACTTTCCATTTGTATATAAATCATCAGCACCATCAATTTTCAGAAATGAATACTAATGGTATATATTTCTACGTTAATTTACTATCAGTTCTGAAGGAAGGATGGAATAGTTGAGGCCAGTTACTGTGTTTATGATTTTTACTTGAGGGTTTTATTATAAATTGGCATTGCTATCTTGATTGGAAAACAAAGAAGAGGTCTGTTTTTTAAAAAGTGGTTGATGGAGATTCTGTTAAGAAAGAATGTATACTATATGATCAGATTACTTTCATCTTATGGATTTGTTCAGTGAAAGACTGCCTGAATGCTAAATACATTTTTAAGGTATTTTTAAAAACTTATATTCGTGCCTAGCTTAAAATAACTTATGTCCAAGTCAGCAGGTAATTTATTTGACCCTGACTTGTGAAGACTGCCTTTTCTCATCTGAGCATGCCAAATTGCGTAGATCATGCAAAGGTTCGGAGGTTGTGAGAAAGGAAGTTTTAGTGGCAGTTTCTGGAGAAGAAGGGTGCCGTTTCTCTTGCTTCCAATGGTGTTATCATCCCTGAACGAGAAAAAAATGCATTTTAAAATCTTTCTGTCAATATGAGCCGACTCCCTATGGTCTTCATAGAGCTAAATTTTCATTCATGCAAATGAGTGTTTTCATAGGACTGTGGGATGGGACTTTCAATTAGGGACAAAGCAAATTACACTCTCTGGATTTGGGGGAAAAAAAAGGGGAATGGTAACATTCTAATGCATGCCAGGTGGATGAATGCAAGAAATGATAGGATTTGTGGCCATATCTTCAGGGTTTATGCAGGAAATCGTGTGTGTGTGTGTGTGTGTGTGTGTGTGTACGTACACGTGTGCGTATAGAAAGAAATACACTTACTCTCTGTTTAATATGAATATGGGTATAAGAATCTGTCTCTTTAATCTTAATCCCAGATTGAAGCCTCATTTTCTTCAGTTTCTTCAGATATTTTCACATGGCTTCCAGCCTAATTATCAAACTTTTTATTTTAGTCAGGAATGGAAGTGATGCATAGAATCCTAGTTGCTAGCCAAGCAAAGTAGACCTAAGTGGTTATATCAATTTCTAAGTCACAGAGGAATTCTCAGGGACTAGTGTAGAGCTGAGCAGGCTACACTGGTCATTTGTTCGTTAGTTAGTTAGAATTAGTTACTTCCTTTCTGAATAATTCTAGGGAATGAGACTCTTTGTGGCCTTGAAGGGTATGTGACTAGATTAAACTTTGTGAGACTTTATTAAATCACAGCAGACTTTTTGGATGTTGAATGCTGTTGAATTGCTATGCATTAGTTTTTGATTTTTTTAAGCACTTTTAAAAAACTCTACAACAGAAAAGTGCACAAATCATAAGTGTGAAGCTTGATTAATTTTCACAAAATAAACAAACATATGCAACCAGCATCCAGAAGAAGAAATAGAACATTACCTATTTACTTTTAAAGTGTGGGAATCTTCAAGTTTTAGTAATTTTTGGCTTACTAAGCAAGACAACGTGTAAAATCTAGAACATACTATGCTACCTTTAAATTTGCTTGTGTAATTAGTAATGTAATCTGTATTCAACATTTGTTGTCCTGTGGAAGATCAACAGTGGTACGTTTAATCCCAAATAATTTTTGTTTCTTTTAGGACATAGGATTTTACATAGGATTTTTAAAAGTGACCACATTTTCTCCCCTAATTATGGTATGTTTAAGCCAGTATGAATGCAAGTTTATACTTTTTGTAAAGGCAACTCAGAAGTCTGTTGGTGAAGAAATCAACTTGGACTCTAAACATTGCAACCCCCAATCCACAATCTAAATGGTACACTAATAATCAAAAGTTGACCTCCTAAGCAAATATAAAATATGGACTTTGTGAGGAAGGTAGAACAAAGTGTCTGGAAATTCACTTCTGCTTCCCCATCTCATTGAGTAACTTCTCTCACCTGTGACAAAGAACAGATTTAGAAGCCAGCATCCAGGTTCAGATGGCAGGCCCTGCCTAGCCCCAGCACCTAATAATGATTCTTAAAGTTTGAGACATCTCATTCTATTTTTTCAAGTTATTTTAAACTTCATAATCAAATCTTCAGATAAAATTATGTTTTATCAATTAAAAATATTTCTCTCACACTTTGTAAAGCAAACATTAAAAACATTCTGGTTGGGACTTCCCTGGTGGTCCAGTGGTTAAGAATCCACCTTCCAATGCAGGGGACGCAGGTTTGATCCCTGGTGGGGGAACTAAGATCCCACATGCCGTGGGGAACGAAACCCGCGCACCATAGAGCCCTCGAGCCACAACTAGAGAGAAGCCCACGTGCTGCAACTAAGACCCGACGCAGCCAAATAATAATAAAATAAAATAAAATAAAAAAGAAAACCATTCTTTAAAAAAAAGAAACATTCTGGTTGGCATTTGCATTATCTCCTAGAGAATGGCAGATACATGGGTCTGAAAAGTAAAAACAAGTAAGCAAAATTACATCTACCAGCTGACCACTTTAAAATGGGAATGAAGTGAAGAAAAGTTAAATACACGAACAACTTTTAACTGCCAAATGCAATTAGCAGTTGAATAGTCAAGGGATGTCAATGATATAAAGTTTGTTATGCGCCAAGCGCACAGTATTTATAGTGAAAGTGGGTCTCTAAGAAAACGCAAAGCTATTCATATTGGTTCTCACTAGGCGATCTCCATACGGGAAAAACGCAAAGCTATTCATATTGGTTCTCACTAGGCGATCTCCATACGGGAAACGTGAATATCCATAAAGCTGTTTCCAAAGGTTTTTCAACCACACATTTGATTCTCCTTCAGATGCATGAGCCTTGGCTCATTAATGTTACAGGCAGAATATCATACTTATCTCTTTGGTATGGAATTCCCTAGTCAGCAAGGTTAATCAGAGTCCTTTTATTAATCAGCGTAATGCACTTTAAGTACTTCGTTTATGGCCCACAGCCGCAGGTTCTTTGGTTGATAGTCATATTTTTAATTAAAATAACCAATGAATGATTTCACTGGAAAACTTTCTGGCAGGTACTCTATCTACCTTACTAAGTAGCAACTGCCTTCCAAATATCTTGAAAGCTCTTATTTTCGCTCTCTTAATGAGTCATCTTCTTATCACCTAATTTTCCTCTTTGCCAGAAATTCACTCTCCTACTTTCCTATTGCCATCCCAGGGTTCTTTTCCTTTCCTAGGTGTTCAAATTTTTTTCTTTTAAATTTTACATTTCAAGCTTTTTTTTTTTCTCTCCTGGGGAAACTCTGAGATTTATCCTGAAAATATTAGCTATTAAAAAATAGGCAAGAATTGTGCTCCAGCCTGTAATCCTTCAGGACTGTGTAAATACGTGGACACAGCAGAGCAAATGTCTGCTTATCCAGCCATGAGCAGTGTGTGTAACCTTTGTCTGTAATAACAGAGGCTTCTTGTGTGTGGGGTTCTTTGGACTCAGATAACATTACAGCTGATAACTGTGGCAGAGCTGAGCTTAGCTGAAGGTTTACCAGAGATGTGTATATCCCCCCAAACACTGGAGCAGAATCAACCCTTCTTCCAAAAGATGGCCCAAACACTTCGCTCCTTACTATATTTCCTGAGCCGAGGGTTTTCTACTCAGTGACTCAGGCATATCTCTGGATTCAGATTTAAACTAAACACACACACACACACACACACACACACACACGCACAAAGGATTGGTCTGTGTATTTTTGTAGGGGCATAACTCCTAAATTCCTTTAGAACTTTGCCGAGAATTGATATTGGTTTGGAGGTGGACTGCATGTAGCTTTCAGATCATTGATGGCTATTTAGAGATTTGGAGGAGACTAGGTATACAAACATGGGCACTTCCTGCTACTTAATCTCTACAAGATATTTATCCTCATTTGTAAAGTGGAGGCTTTGTCAAGACCCCCTCTAGATCTCCTGCATGCTGATAATCTTCAATGTTTTGAAGGGGAAATTATATAAACAGATTAAGTGTCATGGTCTGGGGAAGGTAAAAAGTAATGGTAGATGCTATAAATCCACATGGGTGTGGCCTATATTTGAGAGTTCTCTCTGGGAATTTTTCCTAGGAGAAAGAATCTGTATTTTCTTCTCAGTTAAGCTCATTGCTCAAGCAGAGCTCAAGCAGAAGGCATCACTGCCCACAGACTGCAGACCTGGGGTGAGAACCAAGTAGTTTACATTAGGGGAAGCAGTGCCTTCCTCACCTCTGGCCCCATCAAGGGCTTTGTTCCTGGGTTTTACTCCCTCCCCACAGTCCTTTGTGCAACCTGAGCACACAGTAAAAGGGCATCCTGGACTCTGCAGAAGTGAGCAGAGGGGAGCACTTTGAAAGACAAATGCTAAGAATAAATCACATTTTGAATTCTGAAGCCCTGGGACAATATTGCTGTGGAAAGAAGGGAGAGTGTACAAAATGAATCTGCCTGATTAGTTAACTGTATTTCTGTCATGCTGTGACCATTGGGGGTTACATTTTGCAGGACACATTTTGATCTCTTGACATACTAGCATCGACACAAGTGTGTTAATGGGTGCTGCATCACTGTGGTTTATTGGCGATGGCGTTACCTCAGGTTTGGTCCTCAGTGAGGGTAGGTGTGGTGGAAAGGACACTCCTGCTTGTTTCCACACTTGGTACACAGTGACCTGTGGCCGTATCGTCATTTAAAGGTGGTAATTGTATGTGTGTGGCCTGTTTGCTGTGGACTGCTTCTGTCTCTGCAGTGGGCTTTCCTGCTTTGCAAGGGCTTGAATTATCCAGAAACTCCTCCCCACTAGCCCCCACCAAAGTTCTGCAATGCAGCTTCAAGATACATTGCGACAGACCCTGATCTGTATCTGACTATCTATTCTCTTCCTATCTCTCCACTCAGCTCCCTAGGGGCACCAGCTAAGGGGTCTTGCTGCCACCCACTCATCTACATTCCTACCACCCACATTCCTTTCTAGGAGAGGTGAGTTGTAGGCACAGTTCCATTTATGAGGTTGGCTAAATTTCAACACCTGGCCATCTCTGAGCCCAATTTACTGGTTAATGATTATGATTATAGGACACGCAGATGAAACTGATTGAGAGGTCAAGGATGATCGATTCATGTAATAAACAGGCAGGATAGATTCTCTAGGTGCTACTGGGAATTTAGGAGGAAGAAAAAAAAATCAACCAGCAAATGTATCTCCATATCAGAGATGTGACATATAGATGAATTCGGGATCTTCTTTCTTTCCTTATGATTTGTGAAGCAGGCTTGGCGCTAAACCTATTCTACTTCCACAAAGACAAAGACAGATGGAAACCCTGCATTGCAGATATTCTGAGTCCATTAGCTTGGACTGAGGCACACGACTTATGGCTCTAGCAGGCTGAAAAAGTGGCAGTTTTCTCATCTGGAAAATGAAAGGCTTGGACTGGATAATCTTCCCTCCAGCGCTAACATTCTGTGTTTCTTTGATTTTACATCAAAATGGTGTTTTCTTAATCAGCTCTCTGCTGCTTCCTTTCTGAGATCATTTTTCTTACCACTGCAGAAGCGGACTTGAGTTTCCAATCAGTTGCTGCATAGAGCTGCCTAATCTTTGCCGTTAATTGGCAAGCAAAACACACTCCAGTTTTCAGATCTGGAACCAGCTTCTTTGCAAGAGAGTTAGAAGAGGCTGTCTTTGCAAATTGCTTGTAGAGGAAATTTGAGTATTAAGATGACTAAGTATTGGTGTTAAGTGATTCATTCCTTATCAAAAGCAGGTTGCATACCATATAGCTTAAAAACTATGCTTGGAACACAGATTCAATGTGCACAGCTAAATAGAAATGTATATATGGATATATACAAATGTGTGTGCATATCTATTTACACACACACACACTCACACACACACACACACAGGCACAGGGTTGATCCTCCCCAGTCCAGACTGTCTGTGAAACTATTTGTCTCTACCAGGGAAAATCCATATCACCAAATACCTTCCGTTTTCAGTGTCTGAAATCTGGAATTAGTATCTTAGAACTTAATTCTATTGTATGAATACAGATTCCTACATAAATTCAGATAATCCTAAGAGGGTCACACTTTAAACAATCCTCAGTCTATTAGACCTTAGTGTAAATTAACTTTGGATTTCTTTTTAAAGAACAACTTTGGATAAGGGGAGAGTTGGGAGGACGAGAAAGCAAAATGGCCCTAGAATTCTGAGTGAGATGAAAAGAGATTAAAGTGTGTGTGAGTGTGTGTGTGTGTGTGTCTGTCTGTCTTTCTGTCTGTCTAGGTTGGAGGGTGGGCCATAGAAAAACAAACTTCTGGTTGGGAGCATTCATTCCCTCAGGATTAATCAGCATTGTGCATAACCCTATAAATAACCTCTTTTTTTAAAAATATAAATTTATTTATTTTTGGCTGCGTTGGGTCTTCGTTGCTGTGCATGGGCTTTCTCTAATTGTGGCGAGCGGGGCTACTTTTCGTTGGCAGTGCACGGGTTTCTCATTGCAGTGGCTTCTCTTGTTGCGGAGCACAGCTCTAGACGCGCGGGCTTCAGTAGTTGTGGCGTGTGGGCTCTAGAGTGCAGGCTCAGTAGTTGTGGCGCACGGGCTTAGTTGCTCCGCAGCATGTGGCGTCTTCCCGGACCAGGGCTCGAACCCGTGTCCCCTGCACTGGCAGACAGATTCTCAACCACTGCACCACCAGGGAAGCCCTAAATGACCTCTTTAAACTAAATTATTTTTCCCCCTGGACAGGAGCACAACAGTTTATTTTAGTTTTATAAATAGTAATACATGCACAACGTACTAAATTTAAAAGCTCAAGGGGAGCATTGAAGGATAAGTAAATCTATGTTCTTGTCCCCCAGTCCCCACCAGTGCAACCAGTTTCTTGTGTTAGGTGTTTATAAATATTTTCTTACATGTTAGCCTTTATGCACACTCTTTGGCTCCCTGCTTCTCTCACTCAATAATATATCTTGAGATTTTTTCCATACCAGTATACACAGAACCGCCCCCTTCTTTGTAATGGCTGTATAGTGTTCCACTGTATGGATGTACATACTTTATTTAAACAGTCTCCTATTGATGAAGATTGAGGTTGTTTCCAATCACTAACCATTAAGAACAATGCTGTAGTGCAGTGCATGTTGTTGTCCTGGGCCGGGTTACCAGGATTTATAACTCCCGGGAACTTCATACTCTTCATAAAGAGTTCAATGCAAGTAGTGTTCCTGGGAGTTGTGTAATACAGTGGCCCTTATATGGCATTTCACACATGAGTGAATGTACTTGTAGGATAAATACCCAGGAGTGGTGCATCGGTAGTTCTTTTCACTTAAATGAGAGACTTTTAATACCTGATCACCAGACCCACCTTTAACGTGGTCATCATCCTCTGAGTGCCCTCCAGATGCTCATTTTTGTTGCCCAGAAGTATTCACAATATTTTAGATTTTTCTGACCTCATCTAATCAGTGAAGAATACAACTTTTACTTCTCTTGTTCTGGGCGCTATACCCTATTAATGTAGCTAAAGATTGTATCAGCATTTGGGCAGCTTCATCTTACTGTTGGCTCATTTCTAGATTATTGTCAACTCAGATACTTAGGTTTTTCCTCAGATAAATTACCATTAAATCATAATCTGCTGGGACTTCCCCGGTGGTTCAGTGGTTAAGACTCCGCACTTCCAATGCAGGGGACGTGTGTTCGATCCCTGGCTGGGGAACGAAGATCCCATATCCCACGTGGTGCGGCCAAAATATTAAATAAAGAAAGAAAGAAAGAAAGAAAGAAAGACGATCTTTCCAAAAAAAAACTCATAATCTGCTTACCTTGTACTCGCATAGTGGAAGTTTTACAACCTATTGTAAAAACAAACTTCTGATTTATCCATGTTAAAATTTATTTTGTTGTTTCCACCCTAGAGTCTCTTCTAAGCTGTTGAGCTATGTCTACATCTTCATCTTGCCATTAAATATTTCATCTTTCTGTACCTATTTTCCATTCTCCACTCATAGTGAGCTTAATGCCGTGGCTCTGGGTATTGACATTGAAAAAAAGATTTATAAAGTTATCTTTGTTATAGCTTGTCAAAATGGCAATCATTGGACACTTGGGAAAAAAGGACTAGTTCAGTGTTTAGAAGTCAGAGGTAGGAGGGAAAAAGGAAAGAGAAAGAGAGAGGGTGAGAGGGAGGGAGGGTGGGGGAGAGAGAGAGAGAGAGAGATTTCCAACAACTAATGGGAAAATTTTATTTAAGATCTCAGTTCTAGGAACAACTCTGCTTCTCCTGACCAATTAATTTGTGTATAGCTTGTGGGCATAGTTAATTGTGCAACATATCATGTTTTCCTGTTTATTTTGGCTGCTGGGAAGTTCAAAGGCAAATTTACAGTGTGGTTCTAGCATATATAGAACACAGTTTATATTTTGGGTACCTATCTGACCCTGGACCTCTTTTTATTTTCCTTCCTTATTTTTTCCTTTGCCCTTATTTTCTAGATTATTAAAAAAATCTTGTGTAAAATTTGTAAGCTGCTATAAATTCTTCTTAATTCTTCTTCGGAAAGAGGCGTTGTATAAACTGATAGACAGGCAAATAAAATTTGGTGTGACAAATTTTCTAAAGACATCAAATACATTCATACCTTAGCTTGACAATAGCAACAACTAGAGGGAAAAAGAACTGTGATGGAATGAAAATTATAAGCTTGTAAGTAACAGCTTTGGAATCATTCAAGGCAATGATTGGGAGTTAAAAAAAATTCTTTAATAAGAATGTCATGTAAATCATCACGTAAAATAAAATGCAATCACATAAATGAAGGTCTCAAACACAAATGCCTTGGACAGCCAGGAAGGTAAAGTAAATGAAGGACCAAGATAATAGGGAATAGTAGAGAGCCCCTGTCCCATTTAAGTAATCCAAATACACTACTAAGCTAAACATTTGCAGATCCATCAGCCACTAGTTTACAACTTCCAAATCATCCCCCCAATTTTATAAATGTGACGAAAGTAAAATACTTTGTAAAAATCCTCACTAATTCTCACAGGGAGAAATCCTAGGCCAAGAAGTTAAACTTTCTCTCCCTTTCTTTTTTCAGGTTATTGGTTGCCTAGTTACAAATTAAAGTCTTCTTGGGCCACGGGCCTGCATCTTTCTGTCTTGTTTGGTCACGTGGAATGTCTTCTGGTGCTACTGGACCACAATGCTACAATCAACTGTAGACCTAATGGGAAAACCCCTCTTCATGTGGCTTGTGAAATGGCCAACTTGGATTGTGTTAAGATTCTCTGTGACCGTGGAGCAAAGCTCAATTGCTACTCCTTAAGTGGACACACGGCTTTACACTTCTGTACAACTCCAAGCTCCATCCTCTGTGCCAAGCAATTGGTTTGGAGAGGTAAGCCTTTCTGGGTGGCTGACATTGTCATCTACTTGCCCAGTCATGGTTTTGAAAATTGGTGACCCTTACTTACCTCCGGCAATGTAGTACGTATCTCTATTCATTAAGCCTAATTCAGGGGGCCCTAAAAATATGTAGAGAGATAGTTATGTTGGCCCCGGTCATTCAGTGATGATCACATTGAATTCTTATTACTGTTTTAATTGTAGGAGTCTCGTTAATTTACACATTTATTTAACAAATAGTTATTAGCTTCTATGATGTCAGGTAATGTGCTAAGAAAGTAAAAAGAGAAAATAGTTTCTGCCCTCTAGGAGCTTATATTCTAGTAAGGGAGATGAATATTGATGAAATAAATTATAAATACATAACTGTAAATTGGGAAAGGAGCAAAATAAGGTGCTATGAAAGAGAATGTCAGGAGTAAACTATTATAAAATGTATAAAACTTCTCTAAAGATACGATATTTAAGCTGAAACTTTATAATGAGAAGGAGCTGGCCATTAAAAACAAGAGCAAAGAAGAAAAGTCTAGGGCTAGGGAATAGCATGTGCAAAGTTGCTAGGGGAGCAAAAAACTTGGAATATCCAACACATGGAAGAAGGCCAGTATGGCCAGAGTATCATGCGGGGGTGGGTGGGAGGGACAAGAGGGTAGAGGGGAGTGCCGCCAAATGACATTGGATGTGTCAGATCATATATGGCCTGATGGGGGCCGAGTATGGGGTTTAGAAATGGAGCCACTGAAAAGTTTAAAGCAAGACAATGACACGGTTTAACTTTCACTTAAAATCATCAATATGGGGTCATTCATAAGCTGGGTTGGAGAAGGCCAAGAATGGAAGCAGGGAGACCAGCAGGGAAACTCTTGCAATAGTGTAGGTGAGGGGGATGATGATTTGCACTAAGGGGAAAGCTTGGATAGGAAAATTAGAAAATGGGTTTGCAATATGTTTTAGAAGCAGAATTGGTGGGACTTGGAGATGGATTTGATATAGGTGGGGGTGGGGCTGGGTGACAGAAAAGGAAGTTTCAAGAATCATTGCCAGGTGTGTGTGTGTGGGGAAAAAAAAAAAAAAAAAGAATCATTGCCAGGTTTCTGGCTTTAGAAAATGGCTGGAGAGTGATGCCGTTTTTTAAGATGGGAAAATTTGGGGAAGAAGCATGTATGTGGGGAGATCGTTATACCATTTTTTTTAAGTTGGGTTTACAGAGGTATAATTTATATACCGTAAATTCACTGTTTTTGAGTAATAGATAGTCGTGAAACCATTCACCACAATTATCTCAAAAAATCCCCCGATGCCCTTGGTAGTTAATTTCCTCACTCTCCCCCCACCCCTGGCAACTATTGATCTGTTTTCTGTCCCTTTAGTTTCATCTTTTCAGAATGTCATATTAATTAAATTATACAATATATAACCTTTTGAGGCTGGTTTCTCCAGTTTAGCATAATGCATTTGAGATTCATCAGTGTGACTGCACTCACCAGTAAATCATACCTTTTTATTGCTGAATAGTATTCCGTGTATAGATGTAACACAGTTTATTCACTCCCTAGTAGAGGGGCATTTAGATTGCTTCTAGTTTTTGACAATTTTGAAAAAAGCTGCTATAAACATTTGCATACACGTTCTTGTATGGACATGTTTCATTTCACTTGGGTAAATGCCTAGGAGTGGGAAGATGGGTTGTATGGTAAGTTTATAAGAAACTGCCACACTGTTTTCCAAAGTGCTTGTACCCTTTTGCATTTCCGCCAGCAGTGTATAAGAGTTCCTGTTATCCTCCATCCTTGTCAGAACTTCGTAATGTCAGATTTTTAAAAACTGTTTTAGCCATTCTAATAAGTATTAATAGCATCTCATTATGATTTTAATTTGAATTCCTCTAATGACCAAAGACATTGAGTATGTCTTCATGTATTTATCTGCCAGCTGTGTGTTCACTTTGGTGAAATATCTGTTCACTTCTTTTGCTTCTTTTCTTTTATGGCTGTTTGTTTTCTTGTTATTGATCTGTGAGAGTTCTTAATATATTTTGGATACTAGCCCTTTGTCAAATATGTGTTTTGCAAATATTTTAATTCATTCTTTGGATTTTCATTTTTCTAATGGTGTTTTTAAAAGAGCAGAAGTACTTAATTTTGATAAATTCCGTTTATCAATTTTTACCTCTTATGGTTTGTGCTTTCTGTATTCTAGCTAAGAAATGTTTGATTAACCCAAGTAACAAAGGTTTTCTCCTTTGTTTTTCTTCTAGAAGTTTTATAATTTCAGGTTTTACTTTTATGTCTTTGATTCATTTTGAGTTATTTTTTGCATATGGTGTGAGGTATGGGTTGAAGTTCATCTTTTTTTGTGTATGGATGGCCAATTGTTTCAACATCATTTGTTGAAAAGATTATTCTTTCACCATTGAATTGTTTTGATATTTTTCTCAAAAGTCAATTGGCCAGGACTTCCCTGGTGGTCCAGTGGTTGAGACTTCGCCTTCCAGGGGTGCAGGTTCGATCCCTGGTCGGGGAGCTAAGATCCCACATGCCTCACAGCCAAATAACCAAAACATAAAACAGAAGCAATATTGTAACAAATTCAATAAATACTTTAAAAATGGTCCACATAAAAAAAATCTTTAAAAAAAAGTCAATTGGCCAAATATGTATGGGTCCGTTGATCTATATATCTATCTTTTGCTAATCCTCCACTGACTTGGTTGCTTTATATCAAGCCTCAAAAGCACATAGAGTGAGTCCTTCTAGGTTAGTTTTAAACATGAGAGGTTTCAGACCTCTTTGAGACATCAAAGTGAATAAGTCAAGGATACAGTTGATATAAAAGTATATATTTCAGAGAAGAGCTCTGAACTAAAGCAGTAAGTTTAGGAGCCATTGGCCTATAGATTGTATTTGAAGCCAAGGAAATCAATGAACTCACCTGGATAAACAGTGTAGAGAGATAAAAGAGAACTTAGGACCAAGCTCTGACAAATTCTTTTTTTTTTTTTTTAAAGAGTAACACTTTTTTTTTTTTAATTTATTTTTAGCTGTGTTGGGTCTTTGTTTCTGTGCGAGGGCTTTCTCTAGTTGCGGCGAGTGGGGGCCACTCTTCATCGCGGTGCACGGGCCTCTCGCTGTCGCGGCCTCTCTCTGACAAATTCTTATGTTTAGATGTTAGCAGGATGGAGAGGAGGCAATAAAAGAGAGTGAAATTATTCTAGGGTTTTGATTTCCTTGTGATAACCACTTTCCTCTATAATTCTTTATTTCTAAGAATGTGTTAAAATATATTCCACACTAAAAAAAAAAAAGAGTGAAATGGATTGATAAATGAAGTTGGAGAAAATCCAAGAGCATTTTTGACATCAGAGAAACTAAGAAAAAGGCAGGTTCAAGAATGGGGGAGTGGTCAGCTGTATTGATAGCTACTGAGAGGTTTAATCAGATGTTCATTAGATTAAGTGACAGAGTTATCACTGACAAAAATAGTTTTGGTGAAATGGTAGGTGCAGAAGCCAGATCAGAAGATGTGAATGGGAGGTTAGAAACTAGAGATGGCATATGCTGACAACTGTTAAAAGAAATTTGGCTGCAAATGTGAGCATACGAGTAGCATGATTGCTGAAGGGGGTTGGGGGGGGCGTTTGTCACAGGAGACTATTATCTACAGTTGAAGATAAAAGGAAATGTTTGTACGCTCAAGGAAATGATTTATAGAAAGCAAACAGTTGAAGGTGCATGAGACAGGATAACTGAAAGGTCCAAATCTTAGAAAAGTTGAGATGGGATGAAATCCAGAGACCTTGAGACACATCCTCCTTTTCAGCAGGTAAGCCAAAGTAAAATATGGTTTTTTTTTTTTAAATTAATTAATTTATTTATTTATTTTTGGCTGCATTGGGTCTTCGTTTCTGTGCGAGGGCTTTCTCTAGTTGCGGCAAGCGGGGGCCACTCTTCATCGCGGTGCGCGGGCCTCTCACTATCGCGGCCTCTCTTGTTGGGAGCACAGGCTCCAGACGCGCAGGCTCAGTAGTCGTGGCTCACGGGCCTAGTTGCTCCGCGGCATGTGGGATCTTCCCAGACCAGGGCTCGAACCCGTGTCCCCTGCATTGGCAGGCAGATTCTCAACCACTGCGCCACCAGGGAAGCCCCTAAAAGATGGTTTTAATGCCAAAGCACTTGTAGATTTGGTTGTGGTAAGATGAGGGAGTCCCTATCTGGTACAAAGTCATCAGCCAAAATGAGAGCAGAAAGACTGGAAATTGGATGGGAGAGGGGAAGATATGGAAAGGTCATGGGGAAAGAATGGGAGAACATGCTTGAAGATGCTATGGTCTTCTCAACCTGTGAGAACTAAAGGGAAAAAAAAATCAACCCCGTTTATTCTGCTTCTTTCCTGCCCTGGGAGGAAGGGCCTAGTGCAGAGATGCTTGGAGAAGGACAGGCATCCATTGGAGCTTATCCACTTTACCTTCCCGCATGGGGCCATCACCACCTTTCACATTTACTTATACATTTATTTTTAGATTTAGTTTTTTTAATCTACATTTTAACTAATTAATTTAAACTTTTAAGCTGTTTATCTTCAAAATTTTTGGAAAGTTAAGAAATTATATATTTGTTTAGTTATTGATCTTTTATATCGCTGCCTTTTCATCAACCACGGACTAACAGTGAGCTCCCGACCTCGTCTTTCCTCAGAGGTGTTACCACACAGCTTTCCCAGAGGACACAGTTATTCCCCATGTGCTTTATCCCTGTCCACAGAGGGAGACCTACCTAGAGAGGGAGGAGTAAAGAGGTAGGAGGAGACTGAGCAACGCCCCCTGTAGGCTGACACGAGGAATTGGACTGATAACCCGAGACGAGAGGAAGAGTAGAAGGAAGTCTGTTAAAGATAACTGACCCTTTAGCACCACGTCATTAAAGGCTGAAGCCATAACAAGAAAGATAAATTAGAGAACACAAAAATGTTTGTTTCAACATCTGTGTGGCAAACAGATTATACAATTAAAAAGCAGTCATAAAACTGGGAAAAATATTTGGGACTATATGACAAAGGGCTCATATCCTTACTATGTAAAGAAACTTTAAAAATTAAAGTTAGGAGGGTAACAACTAACAGGAAAAAAAAAAAAAAGCACAAAGGGACCAAGAACAGGAATAGGTATTTCAGAAAAAAAACAGGCGAGCATATAAGCGACAAATAAAGGTAACATAATATCACTTGTAATCAGTAAAATGTCAATTAAAAATAAGAATTAGATGTTTTGTTGTGTTTATTACATTAACAAAGATATCAAAGATGATAATACATATGTTGACAAACACGTGGGGCAGTGCTCTCACACAGGCTTAATGGAGTGAAAATGCATACGATTGAGGGGAATATCAAAAGCTTAAAACCTTTTTAAACTCAGAAATTCTGCCTCTAGGGTTAGGGACTAATTCAGCACCTTTTGACTCAGGGTTCTCATTGATGTAGGGTCTCAGATTCAGACTTTGGGTATATCTCTAAACAAGGTTATACACTGAGTCAGAGATAACTGATGAGAAAGAAAGACATTTATCGTGTAACAGAATTGTGCTTGGTCACGTGATCTGTAGTACACTAGAAATTGAGACTTCTCCTAATTCTATGAGAATCTTCAAAATAGTGTAGTTATAGTGTGTTTTATTTTATATTTTTGCAATAAAAGCTTTGATTGGTTAAGGAATACATTTAAAATATACCACAATTTTAAAAGATATATATTGACATTTTTAATTTTTAATGTACTTAGAGTCTCAAAAAAGTTGCCTGATTTCTTTTTGCCCTCAGAGAGTCATTGATATTACTGAAATACTTAAAAATATTTTTATATATAATAGAAAAATTTAAGCTGTTACCTCCATACCATACAGACGTTAAAAATGATATTGTAAAAGAATGTTTATTGACATAGAAAGATTTTTTTAAAATAAGTTCATAGGAGTGTATTAACTGCATAAACTTAATTTTCTAAAAATTATATATGATTATGCATATCAGAAAATAATATCTGAATTATGAGTCAAACTTGATAGCGTAAGTAATATTTAGCTGTAGCTAAGTAACTTCAAAAAAGCAAATTTGTTATGTCAGATCCTTACTCTTAGAATAAGTGTTTTTTTTAAGTGTGGTGCCTGGAAAATATTTCAAAACAAAATAAAACTGTAAATCAGGTAATTGGGTAAAATTTCACCCATTTTATGAATGGAGAAAAAGAGAAAAGGAGAAGAGAAGTGCTTGGAGGTAATCTTCTAGTCTGGAAATTCTAGAAGACTGTCAGCATCTTGCAGCCTTTCTTTTGCATTTTTATGTCTTCAGTTTCTTGGACAGTGCTTGGCACATAGGAAGTACTCAATAAATGGTCTCTGACTGATCTGGGAATGGCTCCAGGAGCCCTGAGTGCATGGAAGGGAACTACTGCCATCTAGTAAATGGAAACTGTTGTGTTCACAGTTAATTAAATGCTGCTGTTGGTCAGTTTTACTCTCTCAGTCTCTAGGGAGATAGCTGAGGGATGAATTTTCTCTCTCCAGGATTATGTGGTAGGCACTTTGAGAAGTCACATACATCACTTTGTAGCTGGACAGAGGGAATTGAGACAGCACACAGACAAGGAAAATAAGTCAGGCTAACATTAAACTCAGGACCAGAGAAGTCCATTAGAGGAAAACCAATGCCATGGCAACTGAAAACCGACGTAATTTCATTTGCTATTTAATGGGCTCTTTGTGGAAAAGTGCTCTTTGTGGAAAAGGCTAATTGAGGCCAAAAAATTGCATGCAATTTTCTCTTAAAGGATTTTCCCCTATTTTTTCAATGTTGCAGAGCCTGCTTTGTCCTCAGGCTGGATTTTGTCTGCTATTTTTTTGTTTGCCTTTCTACTTAATGCCCCCATCTTCTGGCCTTTGTTTCCTTTGGTATTGGTATAATAGTGTTCATCAGTTGAGAAGGCTTATTTACCTCAGTGAAAATGTCCTTTCTGTGAATCCTGCATTTCCCTACAAATAAAGAGAGTCATGTCAGGTTTAGCTGGCTGAAAAGCAGCATATTATTTCTACCTATTCCCTTTCGTAAGAGGAAAATGAAAGCTGCTTGCTTTTCTCTGCATGAAGCAAATCCTGACAGTTGGAGGAAAATTTGTTACTGCAGGAAAGCCATAAAAATTCAAATGTTCCCTAGCAGAATGTAGCATGAGGGCAATGTAAAGGAGACCGTGCCTTTTAAAAGACTGTCCCCTGCTACTTGGTGTGACAGTGGCATGAGTTACCTGCACATTAGGAAATTCCCTATTCAATGATGTGAACACAGTAAGGCAAGATGTCATTGGACTTCACTTTAGCCAAGAAGTAGATATGCCTGCTTGACAGACACCTCTCTCACCAGTCCATCACCTTCTGTCTTTCCATCTCTTAGGTTATATATTGTAATAGCACAAATCTGACCCTCCTAGTCACTTGCAAATAACCTTGGGGAATTTTGTCCCATATGCTGTATGGGACATACACCTGTACAATAAGAATTTAATATTTTCTTTAAATTGACATTACTTATTAAATTTAATTTTAAAGGAACTTTTATATCACTATAAAAATTGATTCATCACTATAAAAAATATGCCAAAATCCCTTGCTGTACATAGAAGGTAATAGTAACAGTAAATAATGGGCAATCAAATTCTTGACCTCTGTCAACCCAGAGACCTTCTTTTCTCAAATGGCAGAGAATGACTTTAAAAATCCTCATCTTTTGGTTGCTATTTTTTCTAGAAGCATTATCTTCAATTCCTCTGCTCTGAATGAATGAACTTGAAATTTGTTTGCAGGTCATCTCTCACATCCAGTCAAGCAGCAGGTGCTCCAGCCCAGTAAAGAATGTCCCATGTAAAATCATAGCACACTTGGGAAGGCATTGCCTTAAGCAGGGCTTTGTAAAGTTGATGGTCTATTTAGTAGTGAATTTTAGAAGCCTCCCCTTGAGAATCAGGAGTGGAATAAGTTTGCTGCTCTCACATCTCACACCTTTGTCCTGGAGGTTCTAGCTGACACAAAGAGAAAAGAAAAATAAATAAGATGTAAGAAGATTAGAAAGCAGGAAGCAAAACATCCATTATTTCCACACTATATGTTTGTCTAGATTTAAAAAAAACAAGAAAATCTAAGGTCAAATGGTTAGAATTCATAACTGAATTCAAAAGAGGTACTGCATTTGAGATCAATATACAAAAATCAATTGTATTTCTATATACCAGAAACAAGTAGTGAGAAATTATAATAAGAAAAGATGTATTCTTTGTTATAAAGCAGAAACTAACACACCATTGTAAAGCAATTATAATCCAATAAAGATGTTAAAAAAAAAAGAAAAGATGTATTTACAAAACCACAAGAAATTTAAGGGACTTAGAAAATATATTCAACAAAGGGTGGAAGAAATATAAAAATTGATTAAAAGACATTAAGAGGATACCACATTCAAGGTTTATTACAAAAAATGTATTTCTTGATTACTTGCTCCTCAGAGGCAACCACTTTCATTTCTTTTAGCTGATTAGTTTGATATTTATCTCCATATTGCTAAATAAATACCATTTATTTATGCATAAACTTGAAAAGAATAAGTAGCAACATAAACAGTTTTCTGATAATCTATTGATTTATCATAATGGAAGATGAGGCTCTGGCTCCTTTTCCTCCCTGCCCTCCCCAAACAAGTATCTTTCCTATCCTCCATCCTCACAATATAATGACATTATAACTATGAGGCTTGTACTAAACTAGGATAACCATTCCTTCTTTGTACAACATTTTGTTTTCCCTGGAGCTAATTGTCTTATTTTATTCATTTGCTTATTTTTTTAATGAATCACCACTATTTTAACCCCAAAACTTTTGCCAATAGTTTTAATCTTTTCTGAAAATATTTCAATTCAACAGGTATCTAATCAGTTTTATTTTCTTGAAAAAAGTCCCTTCTGGAGACTTCAGATCTATTCCAACCACTGTCATCCTGAAATCTCCATTCTCTCATCATCCTGGAGAGTCCCTTTGCCTCTCCCTATGTTAGATTTCCTGTTCCTGGATTCTGGGTCTTTCTAGATCTTGGTTTGTTGCCTGTTTGGGCCTCCGTTAGTTGATTTCTGAGAAGGGGCGCAAGAAATTGCTCATGCATTTATTTTACCCTGACTTGGCACAGAATTCTAGATTGATAATCATTTTCCTTTAGAATGATGAAGGCATTTCTCCATGGCCATTTTATTTCCTCATGGTTTCTTTGTGACTTATTATCTTCCTCTCTGAGAGGTTTAGGATTTTCTTTTTGTTTTTTGATGTTCTGAAATTCCATGATGATGTGCCTTGATGGGTTGATTTTCACTTGTTGTACTGGGTTCTTTCAACCCCAAAATGTGCATGTCTCTCAGTTTTGAGAAATCTTCCATAATTATTTCTTACCTGAATTCTTTTCTTCTGTTTCCTGTATGCTCTCTTCCTTGAATTGCTGTTATTTGGATATTGTACCTTCTGGACTGTTCTTCTAATTGTCTTATATTGTCTCTCCTGTTTTACGTTGCTTTATCTTAATGCTCTACTTTCTAGGAGATTTACTCCCTATTATTTTTCTTAGTTTCTTATTGTCTCTGCCATCTTAAAGGCTTTCCTTAGATGTTTTATAATCTTTGGCTGTCTGCTGATATTTAAAATTGAGTGACTAAACACTGATTTGGAATCTACGTGTATGAGTGGGGTTAGTTCACTGTTGACTTCACTCTAGGGGATCTAATGGGACCTGTAATTTGAGGACTTGGTGACATAGTATCTTTAGATCTTTTTTCTTAGGCTGGTCAGATTCTCCAAAGAAATCTCTACCTGGCTTCTTTCTGGAGGGCCAAGGCCTGATTGCCAGTATTCTAGGCTCCCAGGTGGGGAAGAGGACTTGGAATGCAAATGTGGTATACATGCATTCTAGAATGATCTGCCTGGCTGAGCTAACTTCTACTCCTACTTAAGGCTTTAGTTCAGACATCAGTTCCAAAGATCATTCTTCCTGAATTCCCTTAAACTAAGTTAGGTCCCTGTGTTATTCTGTATTCTCATAGCACATTGTAATTTTCCTTTGTGGCACCTATATTTTATTTGCTTAATCCTTTTATTAGTGTTACACCCCTCACTAAACTCTGTTTCATAAGAACAGAGTCTTGCTCAGCATAGCCCATGCATAATACATATTGGTTATTGATTGTTGAATGTTTATTGAATGGTCAATAAAGAACAAGTACTAGAACTAGGGAGGACAATTGTGCTTGAACCAGAGCAATTCCATGACTGTTACTGTCAAAATAACTCTGGGTTATTCTTTTCCCATATGAAGAGAGCAAGCTGGGATGGAGGGAGAAGTCAGAAGTGTCAAATACTACTGGGAAATCTAGTACATTGAGAGTTAAAATTTTTCCATTGGATTCAGTGACGTGGAAGGAGACTGTAGCAATCAACTGAGTGAAGATGCAGAAATCAAAACAGAGGGGATTGATAATGAAAAAGAGATAGTCTGAGTGTGAACAAGACTTTTAAAGAGTTTGTGAAGAGGAGGCAAGAAGGCAGATGAAGAGGGAAATGGTGCTGAGAAATTTTTTCTTCTAGATAACAGAAGCCTGAGCATTTATGAAACTGATGACAGAATTCACTAGTGAGGCAGACATTGAGGACAGAGTGTAGAGGAGAGATAGTTTATGGTATGAGGATTCTGAGAAGTTTGGGAAATGAGATCTAGAACGAGGCAGAGGGATTGACTCTAGAGAGAAGAACACTTGTTCTATTGTAGCTGGAGGCAAAAAAAGAGAGAGGATGGGAGTTGACACTGGGTAGTCAGACTTTAAGGAAGTTTCCCTCTGAAAGGTATTTTCTATGTAAAGTGGAGGTGAGGAGATCTGAGAGTGAAAAGAGAGGGGAAAGGGTTAAAAGATTGAGGAAGTTAAAAAGGTTTTAAGTAATTATTATGGAGAGTGGGGAAATAAGTTGAGTAGAGAAACATTGGCTTGCTGAGCAGTCTCAAGGACCCAGTGGAGTTTTTATGTTTGACTTTATGGTGGTACCGGTCTTGTACAGGTGGCACTGCATCTGTAGTGTGACTTTTGCCATATAGCTCTCAGCTGCTTGGGTGCAGGTGCTGAGACAGTAGATAATTGGGTTCACTCAGGATTAAGTTCATTCACAGCACTAGGCAGGCGCTATGAAGAGTTGGAGGTAGTTTAAAGTTTTGGCAAAAGAGTGATTGAAGTGATGGAGAATAGAACTCAGCTGGATAAGAAGGGGAAGGGAGGAGTATAAGGACTGTCTAATGGACAAAGAGGTCACGGAGAGGGGTTCTAATGAAACCAAGGTACAAAGATAGGCAGTTTTGGTCAGAGAATTGGATTTGGGAATTCGTAATTTCTGGAGACTGATCAGTTTCAGGGTAATGACTCAGTCCAGGTATGTCTATAGGTGGGAGTCACCAGATCAGAAAGGAGGAGAAAGTCACAGGAGAGAATGAGATCGAGAAACTGAGAGACAGGGCATTAAGTGGTCAACCGAGTGATTGTTAAAGCCACCCAGAATTTGTGTGGAGAGGGATCATGTGAGTCAGGTGCTGAAGTCTTCAGAAACTGATGGGGAGATAAATGTATTCAGGAAGGAAGGTAGGTGGTATTGATGAAAAAGCAGAGCCCCAAAGAAGCAGTGATATTCTTTTTCTTTTTTCTTTTTTTCAAGAGAATTAGGGGAAAATTGGAAGCATCAATGGGGAGTCAGAGATATAAAAAAGAACACCCAGCTATATACTGCAGGCCAGAGTTAAGCATCCCACATCACTTCTTTCGGCTTGGAATAGGGCAAAGCTAGTTTGGTTGCCATGGTGACCAACGCCATGTCTCTGGGCTCATTAATCCTGTGTTCCAAACTAAGCACTTAGCAATAGCTTCTGAATAAACTCAACAAAGCTCTGCATACTGAAAAGGGCACATTCATGTTAAGCAGGGGAAAAAGGTTTTAAATTTCATTCATTAAACTTGAGTAAATAATTTAATATCTTTGTGCAGCAGTCCTCCTAGCTAATGAATAAGGATAAATGCTTAATGGAAAATCTAGCCTAATAAAGTTAACAGCATTGGCTTTACATATAAAGGAAATTGATGTTGCTGGTATATATGCATATGAAGGGGAAAATGGAAAGGAAAGAAACATATAAGTGTCTGTGATGTGGAATGTCAGGTACTTTAAAATAAAATGTCTCATTTAATCCTCACAAGCACCATGTGAGATTGTTCTTATTATTCATATTATTCTCTTCATTTTATAGATGAGGAATTGGAAACTCAGAGTAGTTAAATAAGGCCCCAGCTAACACAATTGGTAGAATTTAACCAGGCCCCGTTCTAACCGATTTGACTCCAGGGTGGTCCTACAATGCCTTGCTGAAAATTGCATACTGCTTATTCTTCTGGGACTTTTGGCTAATTGAAAAATTAGGAGAAAAATTTGTGCTAAGGTGATACTACCTATATAAAAGAGCAGTTTAAATGCTGTATTAGAATTCCATTAGCTTAAAAAAATTTCACCATCATAAGATGATTTTAAAGGCTCTTCTTGGAAAAAAACCCCGAGAAGATAGCTGGGTATATTAAACGTGTGTTTAATTAAAAGAGGTGAAGAAGAAAACTCGCTACTTGCAAGTATATACAAGGTACATGTACATATACATGTTTACATATATGCTAAAAAATAAATTAAAAAAAGAAGGTTTAGAGTTGCAAAGCAGATCCTTAACACAGAAGCTGATATTTTTTTCTAAGTATAATGCCTTTATTTGGGTTTTCTGGCTTTGCTCCAACAAAGGTGTAGATAAGTGATAGAAAAAGATATATTAAAAATCCATTAATTCATTTTCCTTAAAATTAAATTCTTTAATTAAAAAGATAAATTTCTAATTCCTGCTTCTAATACAGCAACTTGATCAATTTCTAATTTGATCAATTTCTAATTCCTGCTTCTAATATAGCAAGGTTTAAAATATATGGAAACAACTGGGTACAAGTTAAATATCCCTGTCACTAAACTTAGCTGTTAGCAGTTTCTTTTAATTCAAATACTAATTGTTTTGGTCTCAACTATATGACTATCCTAAGTCTATTTTCTTAAATTTGGGTTGCTTACTACTGCCCCAGACAATTCCTAAGTGTTTCTTCAGCAAGAAAGTGTTAATTCCAGCCCTCTCTCCCATTAGTATTATAGGTTTCCTTCTCCGACTGGCTCTCTCTACTTTAAATTCTCCTATCAAAGGCCATATGTGACCTGAGTTGTAAGTTTTCAGTCTGGATATTTTATCTTTGTTTTATAACTAGCAGCATCTGAAACCAGAAATTGAAGGATGAAATTTCCTTGGGCTTGCACTGCTTTATTTTTTTTCTATCATCACTTCTCTAATTTGTTCTTACGTAGAGGAGGCTGGATCTTATTATCTTCTGAACAGTTTAAACACCATTTAGCAAAAGATATCAGCTTTATAAACAGAAATGTAAGTGTTTTCTTTGTAATCTCCATAAGTAATAATTTATGGAAGATAATCTAAACAATTTTAATAGGAGACTCCCAGGGCCGATTTGGAGGTAAAATGGTTAAATCAAACAAGAGCCTGGGGCTTCCATCTCAGTTTTCTATTAAATTAACGAAGAAAACACCCAAATAGAGGAAGTGGCAAAAGCATCAGAACTGGAGGCTAAGATTCTAGCATACGCCAGCTTCCTGAAAAAGTTTCTACTAATTAGAAAACTAATGGGAAGAGAATAAAGTGGATCCCCTCTTTTCTGAGATAAAACATCTCCCTGGCAGTCAGAAGAGGTATTAGCCAACCCCCACTGAGAGCCACTGAGGGCTGAATACTTGTGGGGAGGCCCCTAGAGCATCCTTTGCCTTGGTTCCTTGTGCCTTAGAAGTACCAGCAGCCCTCTGAAACTCTCTTCAGTTAAGAGGGCCATGCCAAGCAAAGAACCAAGTGGTAAAGGCAGGAAGTAAATCCACTTCTTGCAAGCAGAGTTGAATTAACCTGGGTTGGGGCAGGAGGAAAAGACTGAATAAGAGCCCTGGGGAAAGGTCCGCTTGAGCTTAATAATAATAGTAACAACAACTGGATATGGCATTTCTGTTGCATGCCTGGCATTTTATCATATTCTCATTTAATCCTCACAACTATCCTATGAGAGCAATACTATTATTTCCATTTGCAGGTTAAAGCACTGAGCTTTAGGCGAGTTGCTTAATGGTAAGACCAGGTTTTGAATGCAGGTTGACCTCAATGCAGAGCACCTGCTTTTTCCACTAGGTGGGGCTGCCTCTCCTTTGCTACTCAGAATCCTGCCAATAATGTAACTTAATCTTGAGACTGCCCAGTTGCCCTGTTCTGTGAATCTGTCTCCACTGTAGGCTGGACATGTCAGTCAATAAACCAGCTGCTTCCTCAGCTCCTTCTAGAACTGCCTTGTTCACAGCCCCTGATGAAGGGAAGGCTTAAGTTGTTAAGTTCTGTAGCACTGGATCCTTCCCCACCACAGCCCATTAGACCAGAGGTGGTATTCAAGCCAAGGAGCTCAAATATGACTTGATATGAAAATATGAACTCAAGTATAGTCTTAAGAGTGTAGGTTCTTGCGTAAGATTGCCTGGGTTCAAATTCTGACCCCCTTCCCCATTCACTACCTGCGTGAGGGAGGGCAAGATTTAACCTCTTTGAATCTCAGCCCTCATTTACCAAATGGGGATACTGATAATAATCCAAGCTGATTCTAGGTCAAATAAGTTTGGGAAAATGCATGTTAAATTAGACAGATTTCCTCACCATAGGACTTTTCAGATCCTTCGTATGCTAATGTGAATTGTGACTACACCAAGGGACACAAATTTTACAAATTTATTTAACTACAGAGCTTTTTTTTAAAATGAATATTACAGTACTAATATGCCACAGCACAGGCTTTGGGAAATAATGGCTTAGAAGAATGAGATTGGGGTTTATAGCTAGAAGGGGAACTCGCATTTGGTTCATCAGGCATTGCACTTAACCTTGTGTACATCAGTCTTCCCTCTAGTTTCCCATCTGAGGGCAAATTCTATTTCATTACAGTAGGCAGAATAATGACCCTCCAAAGAGGTCCACATGCTAATCCCTGGAATCTATGAATATGTTACCTTATATGGCAAAAGGGATTTTGAAGATGTGATTAAATTAAAAACCTTGAGATGGGGAGATGGTATTGGACTGTCTGAGTCGGCCCATCTCCTTAAAACTGGAGAATCTTTTTTGGCTGTGGTCCGAGGAAGTGTGACTATGGTAGGAAGGTCAGAAAGATTTCATGTGAAAAAGATTACACCCACCATTGCTGGCTTTGAAGATGGAGGAAGAGGCATGAGCCAAGGAATGTGGGTGGGCTCTAGAAGCTGGAAAACCCAAGAAAACAGAGTCTCCTAAAGAGAATCACAATGACTCCTGATCTTTGCACACTTGTATTAGTTTTCAAAAAAACTGAACCAACAGAGAGAGAGAGGGAGAGGAGAGATTTGTTTTAAGGAATTGGCTCATGAGATTGCAGAGGTACAGGAAAGTTGCAGTTTGAGACAAAGGCAGTCTGGAGCAGAAATCCTTCTTCTTTAGGGATTGCAGTCCTTTCTCTTAAGCCTTCTGCTGATTGGATGAGGCCCACCCACATTGTGGAGAGTAACCTGCTTTACTCAAAGTCTACTGATTTACATGTTAATCTCACCCAAAAAACACCTTCACAGAAACATCCAGAATAATGTTTGATCAAATATCTGAGCACTGTGGCCCAACCAAGTTGTCACATAAAATTAACCATCAAACCCACAAAGACCTATGTTAGATTTCTGACCTACAGAGCCATAGATAATAAATTTGTGTTGTTTTAGGCCACTTAGTTTGTGGTAATTTGTTACTGTAGCAATCAGGAACTAATACATTTACCTTCTACCCATTATAAGGATTGCCATCAACTGTAATGCTAGTCATTTCCTACTGAGGACTTGGTCATCTGTCCCGCAGTTTTGGTGCATTTCCCTAGTTCCATCATCAGGGATGGATTCCAATTCTGACATAGATTACCAATCCAAACTCAGCCGCAGCTCCTGGACCTCCTCAACGCTAACAACCTTCATCTCATTCCGGTTCAGCCATCCACTCACATTATCGCATCCTGGCTCTTGACATTGCTCTATTATTTTCACTTCCTATCTTTTCAGCCGTCACCCCCTCAGTTACACCTTACCAGATCTTCAGTGGCATAGTGACTCTAGGTCCTTGCACCTCTCTCAATCCAGATGTCCCAACCCCTCCTCACTTCATTTTTTTCCTTCCTCACCGTGGGTGTCCTGGTTGATGACTGGTACTACTGTATCACCAACGTTATTACTTCTTTGACACAGCAGGGTTCTTCTGAGCTAACACAGACCTGAGCTAATACACCTAATCCCTGCTTACTGGTAACTATCTAGAAAAATATAAAGTTAAAAAAAAACAGAGAGTGGCATGGACATATGTACACTACCAAATGTAAAATAGATAGCTAGTGGGAAGCAGCTGCATAGCACAGGGAGATCAGCTTGGTGCTTTGTGACCACCTAGAGAGGTGGGATAGGGAGGGTGGGAGGGAGACACAAGAGGGAGGAGATATGAGGATATATGTATATGTATAGCTGATTCACTTTGTTATAAAGCAGAAACTAACACACCATTGTAAAGCAATTATACTCCAATAAAGATGCTAAAAAAAAAAAAGTTCACCAGTTATATCATTTTTTTTTTAAAGATTTCTTTTTGATGTGCACCATTTTTAAAGTCTCTACTGAATTTGTTACAATATTGCTTCTGGTTTTTTTTTTTTTTTTTTTATGTCTTGATTTTTTGGCCGCGAGGCATGTGGGAATCTTAGCTCCCCGACCAGGGATCAAACCCATACCCCCTGCATTGGAAGGTGAAGTCTTAACCACTGGACCACCAGAGAAGTCCCCACCACTTACATCTTGATCTTTAACTACAATAGTTTATTGTTATATTATCCTTAATTTTGAGACAATGCTGCTTGCTTTACTTGTTGGCTTTGAGAAATTTTATTTCCTCGTTGTTTGTTACAGGAAGTTCAATTTGAATTAACTCATCAAACTGTAACTGATCTTATTGTAATTAATTCAACAAGCATAAAGGACTCTCCAGATTCTCTTGGAGTTAGGAAAAATACATCTATTGTCTTCCTTTCATGGGCTATGACTGTAAAATAAATCGTGATTTTTATCAGAAAAACAAACAAACAAAAAACCATTTAGCCACAGCTATGTAAATTAAATATATCAGCAAACTATAAACCAAAGAATGAATGAAATTTCTACTAATTACATCATCAGAGGGAGTGGATTGGGATATACATTTTTGTGGAGATGCTACATACTATACCTTCTTAAACAAAATAGGATAGGTGGCCCCCCAAGAGTTAGGGAAAGAAGTTGACTCTAATGTTCAGTATCTGGCTTCACAAATTCCTCCCCCCTTAACTTCTTCATCAGTCTATATCCATTGAGAATACAACTCACAGCATGTAACATGTCAGGAATTAGAGAAGATCTTGTATTCTCAGATGATTAGTCACTACCTGTCTTACAGAGCTCTCAAGTGTGAAGATGGTAACAAGAAGTCCAACTGGGGGTCTATGAAAAATACACTGCCCCACAGGGAAGGAACGTTACCCTGACAACTCAGGAAAAGATAATTCTGCAACTGCTTTCCTGCAAGAAACAGAAAGATTGAAGCCCTCTGCTTAATTCCATCCAGAGTTTGAAGGGGACATGGCCTCTAAGAAACCTAAGCAGAGATAAAGGCAGAAATGCAAAGGGAGCTGGGGGCAATAATTTCCCCCATCCATCAACCCCAGGGGCTGTTCCAAACCTTTATGTAGTCATACCTCCAGTTTCACCAGCTTGGATACAGACAATATCACACATATGTACTCCAGGGTAAAACAACTCTAATCCATTACAGACTGTATTAGCAGGAAGTCTCTCCCTTGAATAACCTCTCCTGATACGACTCCCCAGCAGTGACTTACCTCTGTTCAAGCAGTTGTTCTTTCTGTAAGCCACTGGATGTAGAAAGGTGTTCCCTCTGGACTAAAGGAATCCTCACTCATGGTCCAGTATGCTGGCTGCTCCAGAGAGGGCTTCATCACCATTGCTTTGTTGCCCTGCAGCCACTGCAAAGGGAAGGCCCATTGTTCTTGACTAATTCTTTCTCATGCAGTTGGTTTCTGCTAACCTAACCCACCACTTGCTGCCCCCCAACCTTATTCTGCCTCGGGAGTGGGGGTACCACTCCCATCAATACATCACCATCTCCCTTTCTCATTCCAGTCCTGCCTCCATGTAGCCAGGGCCATTCACCTCCACCCCTGAGGCTGATCCAGGCCTCCCCTTGTTCTGAGGCCAGAGCAAACAGAATTTTGTCCTTGGACAGAGGAAGAAGTCATTGTTCACTTTCTCCTTTAAAAAAAAAAAAACCCGCAAAACCTCAACAGTCTTTCCCAAGATTAACCTCTTTGTCAGTTGAATGACAATAGCAGCATTCATTTCCTTCGGTGAAAACACTATCCCAATCATAAGATATGGTCTGATTTCATGAGCACAACAAGATTAGAGCAAAATAATATGATAATAGTATGTTTTCCAAAGTCTGAGTTATTCAGTCTTATCTATGGTTACTTTGCTAAATTTTAATCAATGTTTTTCTTGGAATCAAAAAGATAAAAAACAAAATAAAAATAAGGTGACTGAGCTCAGTGCCTGCATGTGGATTGTTCACGTCTAGAAAGGTATCTTTTCCTTAAGGCTGAGTAAATTAAAAATAAACAGAAGAATAAATAAACATGGGCTCTATGAAAAGAAGTCTACATCCCAAGGGATGAGAAACAATAATCAGAGGAGTTGGCTGATAAACTTTGATATGAAAAAGATTCGCTTCAGGAGACAGAAGGAAATAGTTTGTGATATTTGCTTCCTGTTTTCAGTATGTTTTTTAAAAAATACAGGTAGCTGTTAAAGAAGAAGAAACTGGTTATGAGAACAGACTGTGTGATAAATAGCTTGGTTTAATGACCATTTATAAAGTCAGGCTGTTTTTCTACTCCTTCATTGCCCTTTCTTCAGTCTTGTTTCCTGGATTTGTTTCTCCTTTCCACGTTGAAAAAGCTGGGGGGCCCCAGGGCTCAGTCAGACACACTTTTCCCATCTAAACTCACCTTGGTGATCTTATCTAGTCTCACAGCTTCAAATATCATCAAATGGTGCTCACTCCCAGGTTTGTATCTCCCAGCCTGACCCGCTCCTCTGAACGTCAGCTCACCTATGTGACTATATATAATCCATCTCCGCTGGATATTGAATAAGCATCTCAAGCTGACCATGCCCAGACTGTAACTGTGTTTCCAGTGCACCTTAATGCTCTCTGTCTTAATAAATGGCAACTCTGTTCTATCAGTTGCTCAAGCCAAAAGCCTAGAAGGGATCTGTGTTGCCTCACTTTCCCTCACACCTCACACCCCACCAGAAGACCTGTTGGTGCCATCAAAATATATCTCTGGTCTAACCACTGAAGTGGTATCTCCACTTCCAACCACCCAAGATGGGACCACCTTAACCCAAGCCACATTATTTCTTCTTGGCTACAATAGCAGACTTCCTATAATTTTCCTGCTTTTACATTTTCCTTGTTTAGAGTCTACCCTCCGCACAGCCTGCTTGAGTAATCTTTACAAAAGGTGAATCAGATCATTTCACTCCCCAGTGCTTCCTCCCACATTTAGAATGCAAGTTAAAGTCTTTCCTGTGACCTTCTGTGCCTGCCTGCCTCACCAATGCTAGTCCCTACTGCTCCCTCTGTCACCTCTTTTGATGCTTGTCTTTGCATTTTCTGAACAAATCAAGGTTGTTCTTACCTACCTCAGAGCCTTTTCCCTTTGTCAGGAAAGCTTTTCTTCATGATCTTCAGGTGGCTTACTTCTTTGCTGCACAAAAGTCAGAGCCTTTACGTGAAAAGCTTCACCTTCTTCCCTCATCATTCTCCATCACTTTACCCAGCTTTATTTTTCTTCACAACATATCACTACCTATAATTTTATCATATATATATACATATATATATGAGTTAACTTTTTTGTCTATCTTCTTCACTAGCATGTAAAGTACATGAAGTTAGGGACACTGTCTTATTTACTATGGTCTTCCCAGAGCCTCTAACAGAAGCTGGTACATAGTAGTGTCTCAACAAATATTTGCTGAATGAATGAAAGTACCAAGCTCTAGGAACACAAAGACAAATAAAAATTGCATCAGTTCTCAAGGATCTTAAATCGAGGAACAAGACACCCAAACTTGTTGTTCCTTAGCACTCTAGATAAAATTTTTTACAGAGGAGGGACAAGTAGCACAGCCGGGGCGGGGGGGATAAGGGAAGGTTTTCTGGAAGACATGGCACAGGACCTTGAAGGAGGAGTAAAGTTAATTAGTCAAAGAAGAAATTCAAGTCATTTCAGGTCAAGGAAACAACATAAGCAAAGGCACGTAGGTGTTTGCACAGAACTACAGGATGCTCAGTAACTAAAGCAAAGTGTGAGACAAAGGACAGCAGGATAGAAGCCGGGAGAGGTAGGAGCTGGATTTTGAATGGCTTTATCTCTTATGGCGAAAAGCTTAGATTGTATCATATAGAAAATGGAAAGCCATTACAGGATTTTAAGAGATAGAGCAATATGGTCAGGTATGCATTTTAAATACATTACTGTCAGAATTATGGAAGATGAATCTGAGCACGTGGTAGCCTATGGGGGAAATGCAAATGTACAAACTAGGCAGTAGTAATAGGATAGGAATTTATAGTGTCAACACTTGGTGACTGATGAAAAGGGGCAGGGGAATGAGAAAGGAGGAGGAATGGAAGGTGAATTTCTGACTTTCAGTGTGATTTGCTGGAGCCATAGCATTGCTATTTATTGAAATATAGCTTATATGAGTAACAGGAATAAGAAGGAAAAGAGTTTAGTTTAAGACATGGTAAGTTTTAGCGCTCAATGGACCTCCAACTGAATTTGTTCAGAATGCAGTTGTAGATATAGATCTGAAACTCAGGGGTCAGCCCAAGACTGGTCATATATTTTTTAGCAGCTTTATTGTGGTATAATTTGCTTACGTAAAATTTATCCATTTTAAAGTGTGCAATTCAGTGGCTTTTAGTATTTTCACAGAATTATGCAACCACCCCCACAATTTTAGAACATTTCATCACCCAACAAGAAAACTGTACCTTAGCAATCACCCTCCATTTTCCTTTAACTCCCATTCCCCACCACCTCAGTCCTAGGCAACCACTAATTTACTTTCTGTTTCTATGAACTTGCCTATTCTAGACTTTTCGTATAAATGGAATCATGCAATATGTGGTCTTCTATATCTGGCTTCTTTCACTTAGTATAGTGTTTTCAATGATTTTTGAAGTGATGAAATGAAACAATGTATTAGTACTTTGTTTCTTTTTATTACTGAATGATATTACATTGTATTTATATACCACATTTTGTTCATCCATTTACCAGTTGCTGGACGTGTGGATTGTTTCCATGTTTTGGTTATTATGAATAATGCTGCTATGAACAGTTACATACAAATGTTTGTGTGGACATATGTTTTCATTTCCTTTGAGTAAATACCCAGGAATGCAATTGCAGTGTCATGTGGTAACTCTGTGTTTAACTTTTTGAGGAACTGCCATACTGTTTTCCAAAGTGGCTGTACCATTTTACATTCCTACCATCAGTGTATGAGAATTCCCATTTCTCCACATCCTGACGAACACTTGGTACTATCTTTTTTGCTTGTTTCATTGACGTATAGTTGATATACAATATTATATGTTACAGGTGTATAATATAGTGATTCACAGTTTATTAAAGTTATACTTCTTTTATAGTTATTATAAAATATTGGCTATATTCCCTATACTGTACAATATATCCTTGTAGCTTATTTTACACCTAATAGTTTGTACCTCTTACTCCCCTACTCTTATATTGCCCCTCCCCCTTATACTATCTGTTTTTTTGATCATAGCCATCCTGGTGGGCATAAGGTGGTATCAAACTATGGTTTTGATTTGCATTTCCCTGATGGCTAATGACACTGAGCATCTTTTCATGTGGTTATTGACCATTTATATATCTTCTTTGTAGAGATGACTATTTATATACTTTGCCCACTTTTAAATTGGGTTATTTCTCTTTTTATTATTGAGATGTAAGTTATATATTCCAGATACAAGTCCATTATATATATGATTGTTGATATATGATTGTTCATATAATTTTGAGAGTCATCTGTTCATAAATAAAATGAAAAGAGTAGTTGTGACTGCTCAAGGAAGTTACATACAGTAAGAAGTGCAGAAACTGAATGATACCCAGGTGAAACAACGCAATTTAGGAATTGAGAAGAAGAGAAATCATAGAAATATAATGAAGGAATAGCCAGAGAGGGAGGAGAAAGCATCCCAGGGAAGTTGAAAAAATAGAATTTAAGAAGTGAGTTGTCAACACCATCGGATGCAGCAAAGGAGTGTAGTAAGATGAAGACTGAAAACTGTAGATAGGAATGATCAGTTGGAAGCCACTGGTGACCTTTGTCAGAGCAGTTCCAGTGTAGTGGTGGGGACAGAAGGCAGGTTGTGATGGACCGAGGGGATCATAGGTAGTAAGGAAGTGGGTGCAGGAAGCAGAGACCACACTTTCAAGAAGTCTGGCTAAAAAGAGATCAAAAGAAATTGGAAGGTAGTTAAAAAGGAGAAAAGGTTTGGGAGAAACTTAAGTATGCTTATAAGAGGAGGACAAAAAGTTGATGGAGAGGGAGCTGTTTGATATAGAGTAAAGAGATATTATTTGTGGAGCAACATTTGACTGTTGGGAAGATGATCAGTCGCAAAGATGGAGTTATTTGTCTTGAATTGGAGGAGAGACCCCTCTTCCCTAACGTGAAAGGGAGAAGGTAAACGTAGCTGTTGAATCAGTCAGAACTGTTGTTTGTTTGTCTTACTGTTACTCACGGAAACTCAAGTCAGCAATGGTAGAAATAACTAGTGCTCATCAATATCTAGTTTTCTTCCCCTCCGGGCTCATGGAAGACTTTCTAGTCTAGTCCCCTTGCAGTTCAACAGGATCATATATCCTTTCTGCCTAATGTAGTGTGAACAGAAGAAATGAGCCACTTCCAGGTTTAGGCAATGTAAAGCCCACATAGGATATTTAAAATCTGTTTCTCCCCATGATGTTGTGATACTGGAGGAAACCTCAGGTAGAGATGGTGAAGCCAGAAGATCAAGGTAGCTTGGATTCTGAGAGGTCAAATAGAGGACATTGGTTCTGGAACGACAGTAGACAGTGTGAGAGTGAGAAATAAACTTTTATTGCATTCAGCCACTGAGATTTGAGTGTTGTTACAACACCATAATTTAGTCTATCCTGATTAAATCCTAGCCTAAGGAAAATTTAGAATATATTGGCAATCAAGAAAGAGTTGAACAACTTCACTAAGGGAAGGATAGAGATGCAACTGGGCAACAAGAACCAGTATTTCAAACTGAGTTCAACAGGGTAGAGGTGTATGAACCTTCAACAGGGAAGCCACTGCAAGAAGGACCAATAAGATATTTGGTAACGGTAATGCAATCTGCCCCAGAAGATTTAGGAATTGTGAGTGCAAATGTGTTGGATGCGTCATCTGCAAAGGTATTGCAGGGTGATGTCAGGACAGAGATAAAATGAAGACTGAGCCAGATACCTATGTCTTTGGTGAAAATGGAAGAGTGACTGGGAATTTGTGAGACTGCAGGTGAAAAGGGATAAAGAGTAACTTCATTGGGTGACATAAACCTTAACCGATGAGGGGTTGTACACAAGACTGAGAGAGTAATGGTTCAGAAGCACCACTGTTGATCTAGAAGAAGGTAGTCCTCAACTCCAGACCTTGGAGAATGTGGGTATATAGGAATGGGGCCTTAGGGAAAATGGTGTTTCATTTAAGATTTCATTTAAGATAAGACTATGAAAGATACAGGAAAATATATTTGCCAAAGATTGTAGATTGAAAGGGCAAAATTGAAACTAGAACAAAGCAGGCTACTTTGGTGACAGTTAATAAACTTGACACTGCACAAAATTGCATCCTTGACAAAGAAGCAGACTTGAGAAACAATTGCAGAACTTGCAGGAAAAAAAGTCCTGAATATGAAAAAAGAAGTCTAATCTTTGAATAACAGATGTTTCTAAAGAATGCTTACTGTTAATCATAAGTGAGACAATATATGTAAAACTCCTAGTGAGTGCTTGAAAAATAGCAGGCATTATTCATATTTTCTTAAAAGAACACTGAACAACTGTGATTTTACTGCACAAAAGCCTATGCAAACCTTAGCATGATTTTGAACTGAGGCAGGTGAAGTTCAAGCTGATGGAGATGACGGAATTTCAGACAAAACAAGTAGCTACTGAGGATTCTAAATTTCTACCTGAAGTTAATAAACTGAAGAAAATTCCTTCTCAAATCTTTACTATTATAACCCATGATAATGTTTTCTCCATGTTTCCTTCTGTTCTCATGCATATTGCAGGCCACTATAATCAGTGAGACTAACTACTGTTCACCCTGTTTTAGCACTTTTTCTAAGAAAAGTGTAATTTTTAAAGGCAATGTTAAAAAGAATGCCATGAGTAATTTACCACTTTTTCACTCATGCATTTGAGGATTGGGGTTTAAAAAATTGTGAGGGGGGCTTTCTTATCAATGACTGTAACTTGATAGTGGGTGATGAAAATTTTAAGCAAAAAAATATTTTATAGCTTTCAATACATAAAGAAATGTTTCCTTTTTGAATATGACCAAAACTTAAAAACAGGATAAAGAAAAAATTTCCTGTATAAAAAACAGATAATTATGTGGAGATGAAATAGGTAGGTTTGGTTCCTGGTAAAATCAATAAAAAAAAACTGAGCCTAGATATATCTTTAATAAGACGTCAACTTTCAACAATAAAAATAGTAAAAGTATACAAATAGGTGAATAAATAAAAAGTAGGTTTCTTGTTTTACTAAGCATAATACCCTCCAGGTCCATTCATGTTTTCACAAATGGCAGGATTTCATTATTTTTTATGGCAGACTAGTATTCTATTGTGTGTGTGTGTGTGTGTGTGTGAGAGAGAGAGAAAGAGAGAGAGAGAGATGCTTAGTGAAATAAGTCAGACAGAGAAAGACAAATACTGTATGCTTTCACTTACATGTGGAATCTAAAAAACAAGACAAACAAATATAACAAAATAGAAACAGACTCACAGATACAGAGAACAAGCTTGTGGTTACCACAGGGGAGGGAGGGGAGAAGGGGTGAAATAGGTGAAGGGGATTAAGAGGTGCAAGCTAGCAGTTATAAAATAAATAAGTCACAGAGATGTAATGTTTACCAAAGGGAATATAGTCAATATTTTATAATAACTTTGTATGGTGTGTAATCTATGGAAATATTGAATCACCATTGTACACCTGAAACTAATATAATATAGTAAGTCAATTATACCTCAATAAATAAAGGAAGGAAGGAAGGAAGGAAACTTAACACTATCACTAACAAAACAAACAAACAAAAAGTAGATTGCTTACAAAGGAACAAAAAACTTGGTGGGCTCCCATTTCTCCATGATGTTCAGTATTAGAAAAAGAGTAGAATGGACTTACGGAATATTTTGGAGAAAATTACCCAAGAATATTATTTTTAATGTGTGATGACAATTAAAAATAGTATCCAATATCTGAGTTCTTAGAAAATATGCTAAAAGTTGCCCTGTCTAAAAAATTTACTAGACACATGACTATTAACTGGATCATGGGATGTATTCATAAAACAATGTTATTTTTCTTTTTCAGTGTCTTTTTAAACTATTCAGAGGGTCTAGTTTCTCCCCTACTGTGGGAGGAAAACTCAGGTGGGTCTGTGTCTTCTCTGGTAACTCTTAGGTACAAAAAAGTTACATAGTCACTTTAAGTCTCACAAGTCAGTCTCAATTCAAAAGTTGAACATTCAGGGCTAATAATTCAAACTTTTTTTTTTTATTGGAGTATAATTGCTTTAAAATGTTGTGTTAGTTTCTGCTGTACAGTGAAGTCAATCGGCTGTCTGTATACCTGTATCCCCTCCCTCTTGGATCTCCCTCCCCTGCCCCATCCCACCCATCTAGGTCGTCACAGAGCACCAACCTAAGCTTCCTGTGCTTTATAGCAGGTTCCCACTAGCTATCTATTTTACACATGGTAGTGTATATATGTCAGTCCTAATCTCCCAATTCATCCCACCCTCCCTTTCCCCCTCCCTGTGTCCACATGTCCATTCTCTACGTCTACGTCTCTATTCCTGCCCTGCAGATAGGTTCATCTGTACCATTTTTCTAGATTCCACATATATGCATTAATATATGATATTTGTTTTTCTCTTTCTGGCTTACTTCACTCTGTATGACAGATGCTAGGTCTATCCACATCTCTACAAATGACCCAATTTCGTTCCTTTTTTTGGCTGAGTAATATTCCGTTGTATATATGTACCACATCGTCTTTATCCATTCATCTGTCGTTGGACATTTAGGTTGTTTCCATGTCCTGGCTATTGTAAATAGTGCTGCTATGAATATTGGAGCGCATGTATCTTTTCAAATTAGTGTTTTCATTTTCTTTGGATATATACCCAGGAGTGGAATTACTGGATCATATGGTAGTTCTATTTTTACTTTTTTGAGGAACCTCCATACTGTTTTCCATAAAGTCTGAACCAATTTACATTCCCACCAATGGTGTTAATTATAGTTTGCTTGGATATCGGGTAAGATAAGTACACCTTCTTCATCATTCTTCTTTCCTTCTCATTCTTTTACTTTTTTTTTACAAAATTGATTTGTTCTTTACTCTTTGAAAATTATGTAAAAAATGTTTGAATTACATTGAATTTATAGGTTAATTCAGGAAGAATTGCCATCCTTATACTATTGAATCTTTCTATCCACAAACATAGCAGAACTTTCCATTTAAGTCCTTTGCCTTCAGTAAAGTTTTTATCATTTTCTGCACAAAGATCTTGTTTATATCCTAAAAAATAAATAAGGAAAACACAAACAATTCAATGAAAAATGGGCAGAGGCTATGAATAGGCAATTCATACAAGTGGAAATCTTGTTGCCCCTATAGACATATGAGAAAACTACTGATAACCAGGGGAATGCAGGTTAAATCAAAATACCATTTCATACCATCTAATTGGCAAACATTAAACAGTGCAACAATACAAAGTGTTGGAAATGATGCTGAACCTTTAAACTATACCAATGGACATTTGAATTGACACAACCACTGATGAGTATAATTTAATATAATTGAAAATGTTTGTATACTACTACCCACTAATTCGGTTTCTCTCTCTAAAGAAACTCCTGCATGATTTGAAAGGTATTTGTTATTATGAAAAAACTAAAACAACTTAACTGTCTTTAGTAGAGGAATGGCTAAACTGTAGTTTAATTATGCAATGTAATTCTATTCAGCAGTTGAAATGAAAAAATCAGCTCTCTGCTCAAAAACATAATGTGGCTGGTAAAAACAGGTTGCAAAAGTGAGTACAACTTACATGGTTTTTAAGAACACAAAATAATGGTATATACGTTGCTTATGGATACATATGTGAGTAATAAAAGAACAAAAATTTAAAGGGAATGACAAAGTCAACTTTAGAATAATAATTATCTCTGAGGAGAAAGAAAGGGAGGGAAGAAAAGAGAAACGGGCTGGTTTTTTTCTGTAAAATTTTATCTTGGAAAAAAGAAAACCAAAGAGAATATGTCAAAGATTAATATCTGTCAAATATGGGTACTCATATATAGATGTCTGTTATATTTTCTGAGATTTTCTGTATTTTTAAATTCTTTCATAATTTGTAAAAAATCTTAGATTTAGTGCTGATATAATAACAGATATTTAGATGTAGTAACACAGTAGATTTGTAACCTAACTGCATTTTACATATAAACGCAAAATACTTTTGAATTGTAAATAAATATGGAAATTTCCAGAAATGCAACTATGCTACAAATCAAGGCAATACCAGACCAAGATTTATTTCCTCATTTTGGAATACCATTCATTACGGCAATGACATCTGTGGTATTTGAATTACAATACGAAACACCTGTGTCAGTTCAGTGATGTAGCTGCTAGGAGTCTACGTATGGGTTCAAGCAAATAAGCATTTCATTGTGTCATCTAGTATAGTCAATAACACATTAAAATTTACATTATATCATTGCAATTTATTTATATTATTTGTGGCAATCATAACTATGTAGTTAAAATTATTAGAAACTACTTTCATTCTGCCTTTACGTGTTAGCTAGGCATTGGGTTTATTTTTAAAAGATTATGTATGAAGGTAGATGATATTATTTCTCGACTTCATCGCGGAATAGGAAAGGCATGCCTGAAAGGGTTGAGAGCACTGGTCTGGCCTCGTCCTCCATCTCCCCACTGATCTCCCCACTTACACACAGGCTCTGTGAGAAATCAAGTTCATTAGGACAGGGAGGGAGGCAGGGCGGGCTTAGGGATGAAGTAAAGATGTGGATTCCTTGAGTCTGGGAAGATGGAGAGGTGACAGTTTCTACAGAGACCTGCCCCCACTCTCACGTAGCTTTTGAGGTGACAGAACTGTGAGGGAATGTGGATGCTTTGGAGAGAATGCCTCTGACGGCCAACTCTTAGAATGTAGGGAGTAGCAAAGCCCAGCGGAGGGAGCCACATGATGACTGATCTCGGATGATCAGCCAAGCCAACAAATGGGCACTTGGAAGCAGTTTAATTTTATTTGGGAAAAAAAGTAAGGAAATGTGAGGTCTCATAACTAGGATTCATAAAATTGATTCTATCTGTTGGCGGGTAATGAATGGATACTATCATACAGTATGGAAGAACAGAAAAAATTTAATGTTGACTGGCACTGTGTCCCTCCTGTGGCACTGTGTCCCTATATTCCTGGCTTCAGGAGTATCACAGTACCATTTCTGTGGCCAGCATCCACTCTTTCTGTGCAATTCTTATCCTATGTCCCCTTTTCATCATATTCTCAGTGCAACCAAATCTCTGTCTCCTTTGCCCACAGATTAAATCTGAAAAGTTCTTGTTCTTTATCAGGCAATGAAAATGAAAATTTTTCTCCATCTCATTTGCAACCATTTCAGACTAGTTCTGGAGTCCATCTTGCATAAATTAGAAGGCTCATGAAGGGCCTTCTCTCACTAAAATTTACTTTACCCCAGAAATAATTTACCCGTCTTCCCCAAAATGAAAATTGCTACAAATTTTGTGGGGGCATAGTTTACAGAAATGTAAAGAAAACTTTTTAGAGAAACAGACCATGTTCCTACATGAAAAGACTCTATGCTATAGGAATATCAATTCTTCCTAAATCAGTAAGTACACCACAATAAGTTCCACATGAATTAAATGTTAAACATTTTTTTAAATCTATTAAAGATCCAATTATAATTAATCTGGATAGTTATGAAACCTCTGAGAGGAGTAGGACATTCTAATACCAAAAACAAAAGCAAAAACAAAAAAAAAAAGGGAGAATTTGACCATATAAAGTTAACATTATTGTATTAAAGAAAAATCAAAATAAACTGGTTAAAAAATGTATACCAATTATGAGAGCATAGGCTTAAATATTATTTTAATGAATGACTCATATAAATGTAAACAAAGCAGAAAGGCTTCAAAGTATAAAAGGACAAAAATTTGGACAATAACTAAAGAAGAAATGCCACTAGTTAATAATTACAGACAAAGTGTTCAAACTCTAATAAACAAATCAATTCAAATAAAAAGAAAAAGACCATTTTTTACTTCCAAATAGCAAAAATATTTTTTAAATTGTGTAACTACATACTGGTGAGTAAAATAGCACTCATGCATCAATGAGAGATGTATATAAATATAGAGAGATATAGTAAATATAACTTTCCTCAATTATTCATAAAGACCCTTAAAACAGCTCAGATAAGTAAAGCGGAAGCAGCGGGGGAAGATGGCGGCGGTCGTTCCGCAGCGGGCCTGGACCGTGGAGCAGCTGCGCAGCGAGCAGCTCCCTAAGAAGGACATTATCAAGTTTCTGCAGGATCACCGTTCAGATTCGTTTCTTGCAGAACATAAGTTATTCGGAAACATTAAAAATGTGGCCAAGACAGCTAACAAGGACCATTTGGTTACAGCCTATAACCATCTTTTTGAAAGTAAGCGTTTCAAGGGTACTGAAAGTATAAGCAAAGGGTCTGAGCAGGTGAAAAATGTGAAGCTTAATGAAGATAAACCCAAAGAAACCAAGTCTGAAGAGACTTGGGATGAGGGTCCACCAAAATATACAAAATCTGTTCTTAAAAAAGGAGATAAAACCAACTTTCCCAAAAAGGGAGATATTGTTCACTGCTGGTATACAGGAACACTACAGGATGGGACTGTTTTTGATACTAATATTCAAACGAGTTTGAAGGAGAAGAAAAATGCCAAGCCTTTAAGTTTTAAGGTTGGGATAGGCAAAGTTATCAGAGGATGGGATGAAGCACTCTTGACTATGAGTAAAGGAGAAAAGGCTCGACTGGAGATTGAACCAGAATGGGCTTATGGAAAGAAAGGACAGCCTGATGCCAAAATTCCACCAAATGCAAAACTAATTTTTGAAGTGGAATTAGTGGATATTGACTGAAATAGTAAAGACATCAGCAACAATAAAACACGGCCTTGAAGAAATTTGGGTGTCTAGAACTGGTTACTATTGTAAGGGAAGAGTCAACTGGAAAATTCAAGCAGTTAAGTTAGAACTTGTTTACTTGATCCCCAACAACTTCTAAGAAATGTAATCCATTATAAATCCTTGAAGTTTAAAATATTTTACTACAGCTGTGTAGAATATCACTTAAAGAGAACTGACTTGCCTTTTACCTCATGTTGTAAACTAAAAGGCTCAATAAAAATTTATCCTATGTCTTGAAAAAAAAAAAAAAAAAAGCTCAGATATTTCAGCTTAATGACTCTATTTTGGGGGAATTTATGCTAAGGAAATAATCCAAAGATTTACACACAAATGTATCAATTGTAGCATTAGTCATAAGATCAAAACTTTGGGAAAAAATCTTCACATCCACCAGGAGGGTAAACTCACTCTATGGAATATTATGTCGTTATTTTTAAATGATATTTAAAATGATAATATAACAATATGGAAATGCTTTATAATAGTAAATAAAAAGCAATATTTGTTTAATAAAAATATTAAAATATGTCTAACCTAATTGTTAATTAGGGAAATAAATATTCAAACAATGAGATATCACTATGCACCCATCTGACTGACTAAAATTAAATAGAATGAAAATACCAAATGTTGATAAGAACCCTCACACATGGCTTATGGGAGTGTAGACTGGTACAACACCTATTTGATACCATCTAATGACACTGAAGATAAGCACACTCGATGACCCAGCAATTCCACTCATAGGTATAGAACCCCATGAACCCTGCCCATGAGCACCAGGGTACAAGAATGTACGAGAATACTCATGGCAGCAGTGTTTGGAATAGCCTGAAACTGTAAATGTCTATCACTAGTAGGATTACTTGTACTGTGAGATAGAACACAATAAAATGAACAAACAAGAGCTAAACATCGCAACATAGATCATTTTCACAAACATAGTGTTGAGTGAAAGAAGCAAGTCATGAAAGAATATGTGTTGATTATTCCATTTATATAAAGTTCGAAAGTAAGTGAAACTAAACTATCTTGTTTAGAGGTATATACAAGGGTGGTAAAACTATAAAGAAATTCAAGGACATGATTATCATAAAAGTCAGAATAATATTACCTCCAGCAGGATGGTGGAGTTGTGAGGTGGAAGGATACATAGGACAGTAGAGGGCTTTTCCGGGTCAGGGAGTGTTTGATTTCTTGACCTGGGATGTGATTACATCAGTGATGGCTTTACAATATTTTTTAAACTGCACATATATATTTTTATATATTATGTAATGCATGTTATATATTATGGGTTGAATTGTATCCCCTCCCTTCCCCCCAAAAGAAGATATGTTGAAGTCCTAATCCCCTGCAACTCAGCATGTGACCTTGTTTGGATATAGGGTTGTTGCAGATGTAATTGGTTAAGATGAGTAGAGCAGGATGGGCCCCTAATGCAGTATGATTGGTGTCATAAGAAGGCAGCCATGTGAAGACACAGAGACACAGAGAGAACCATGTGAAGATAGAGGCAGTCCTTGGAGTGATACATCTACAAGCCAAGGAACACCAAGGATTGATAGACATCACCAGAAGCTAGGAGGCAGGCATGAGACAGATTCTCCTTTAAAACCCTCAGAAGTAGCCACTCTCATCAACACTGTAATTTCACTTCCAATCTCTAGAACTGTGAACAAATTTCTGTTGTTTGCGGTGCTACTTTGCAGTACTTTGTTACGGCAGCTCTAGGAAACTAATACATTGCATTTTCACATTAAAAAATATATTTTTTTAAGTTCCCAAGAACTTATGTTTATGGTCTCTAATTTCTTGAATGAATCACAAAATCTAAAATAGAAAAGTAGTCAAATCATCCTACTTTATGTAGTCCCTGGAAAAGTTACACTCAAAGACACAATTCAAATATAAAAATAAGGCTCTCCTATTCAGAAAAGGAAACTACGCAGTATATCTAGTTGTAGCAAGAGGTCAGGGATCCATTGTAAATTTCCAAGTACATTAAAAAATAAAGGACGTGCTTACTTCCAAGTTGGCCTATAAAATTTTCATCCTGACCCTTTGATTCCCTTTCTTACTGGAAATTCTCCAGCATCTGAAGTGACCCTGCATTAGCTTCTGGGAAGACATTCTTATTCATTCCATTTCACTCCAGAGCAAAGAAGGGCTGACCTGAAGGGAGATCTGACCCAGAACTTCTCCAGGGCGGAATACTGATGAACACAGATGGCAGATTGTTGTGAGGGACGATTTTTACTTATAATTCTGCTTCCTGAAAGTTAGGAGCAGAGATAGTCTCTGAGTTTACAGAGCAATGTGCTTTCAGAAACCTCACTGAGGGGTGGCTTTTTTATGACACCAAGTAAGCTTGTAGGAGTATTGCCTTTCTTAAATGTGTTCCATATGATCAGAGGATGCCATAAAAAAGGGCATAAAGGAGCAACACACGAGAACAGATTTTTTAAATTAACAAAATGCAACATGATTTCTCTGTTACTTTCAAGTTTTCAAATAACCAAAGGGAGCGAAGTACAGAAAAAAATTTTTTAGAAAAATAATGACGTAGAATAGCACAGTGGTGAGAGATTTTGAAGCCAGGCTGTCTGCTTTCAAACCTCTGTTCTATTGCTTCTTAGCTTGGTATAGTTATTAGTCTAAAAACAAATTTCTTCATCTGTAAAGTTAGGATAAAAATGCACCTCCTGCAAAGGGTTGCTAGGAAGATTCCATGAGGCAATATGTGAAAAGCATTTAGCTCAGAATGTTGTACATGGCAAGTGCTTAATAAATATTAGTTGCTGGCATAATAATAATAATGATAATAATAAAAGTATTTCCAGATTTATACTTGAAGTAACTATAAAAATTTCCAGTAAAATTGATTACAGAATAGGCCCCCTGGGGTCACTTAGCTCACCCCAATTAAACTAGGCTGAGAAGGAAAATTTCAGCTTCTCAAGTTGACCATTCTAGTACTTAACTTCCCTATCAAAAAATAAAATTCACTCAGTTTCCTGGTCTGTTAGATAAGTGGGTTGGATTGAATAATTTCTAAGGAGATTTCCAAGCACTAATAATCTTTATTTCTAAACAGCATTTGTCAACCATAAATCGGACATGTTACATACAGTCTTTGTCTTTCTTTTAATGAGTATTTTGTTTTACTAGCTTCTATCCCTTTCCTTTCAAAATATAACCCTTAGTCTAGTTTGGTGGTCAAAGTGTTTTGTGTTTTTTGTTTTTGCCCCAGTTGTATTCCAAGGGAACCTCACAGACTTCGGCGGCTTAATATTGTCAGTGTTCAGTCAGAGGGCTGAGCAATTTCCATACCACTGAAGTTCCCTTGGACCAAACGTTTAGGTTTAGTTCCCTTGAAAGAAAAGAAAAAGATGATTTTGAAGAAATCTCATCAAGAAGACTTTTAAAGCCACATGTATGAGCCTCAAAGATTGTGATATAACCTTCATTTTTAAGGATATTTGCTATTCTATTGATAAAAGCTATTTGGTTATCGGAATCACTTTGTATTTCCAAATCCACCTAGGGGTAGGAACTATCACTCAGCTGACAGCGCTCCAGCCTCCCAGCCGAAATCCTCTGCTCTCAGGCCCACTCTCCCATCACCTCCGTACATTTGCTGGTTGTCCAGGAGGTGGCACTGTTGTTTCAAAGCAGTGGCTTCCATGGGGTCTAGAAATGGAACTTGGAAAAATGGGTGGTATACAGCGGGAGAGGTTGAAAGGGAAGCAGCGAGAAAAGGCCTGTTTAATGAACCTTGTGGAAAAATGACAAAATATGTTTAAATAATTGTCTTCCTCATTCTCCCTTTCTAGGGGCGAACGTGAACATGAAGACCAACAACCAGGATGAGGAGACGCCCTTGCACACGGCTGCCCACTTCGGCCTCCCGGAGCTGGTGGCCTTCTACGTGGAGCACGGGGCCCTAGTGGACAGTGTGAACGCCCACATGGAGACCCCACTGGCCGTCGCAACCTACTGGGCCCTCCGCTTTAAAGAGCAGGAGTACAGCAGGGAGCACCACCTCATCTGCCGCATGCTGCTGGACTACGAGGCCGAGGTCAACGCCCGCGATGACGACTTTAAAACTCCGCTCCACAAGGCAGCCTGGAACTGTGACCACGTGCTCATGCACATGATGCTGGAAGCTGGCGCAGAAGCCAATCTCATGGATATCAGTGGCTGTGCCGCCATCCAGTATGTGCTGAAGGTCACCTCCGTGCGACCTGCCGCCCAGCCTGAGATCTGCTACCAGCTGCTGCTGAACCATGGGGCGGCTCGAATATACCCTCCACAATTCCATAAGGTGAGGCTGTGTCCCAGGGAGCCAAGTGGAGAACTGGGTCGTCAGCAGGGTGATGGGGACTCAAAGGGTGGCTTGGTCTGAAATCTCCAAGTAACTCAAGCTTGTTTGAGGCTTGAGTCTTTGGGCTGCCTCTGACCCTCGATCTGACATTCCATTAACACGTATAACCCTAGCTATCTCGTCCCAGTCCAAGTCTGTTTGAAATCTGGGGCTGAGAGCAAAGAAGGAGAGCAAGAGTAGTAGATAATTTTCCATGTCTTGTGTGAACACCAGTGAACTGGTAGTGGCTTTCTTGGGGACTGAGTGAAAAAGATCAGAAGGCCACGTTACGTCTGCAGGAGAGGTGAATGGTGTGGATACAGGCACCCTCTTGCCGTCTCTTAAGCAGAATGTCTGCTCTAAAGATGATTGAGCCTGCTTTGGAATTAGTTTGTAGACATGAAAGGGCCACTCAGTTTTCTAGTTTAATGAAAGCTAACGTTTAAGATTATTATTATTTAAGAACTAATAATCATATTTATTATTATAATGAATTCTATTTATTAAGCACACTGTTATAAGCATTTTACACTTCTTAATTTAATTTATTTAATTCTATAACAATCTGATAAGGTAAATAATATCATCATCCCTATTCTATAGAGGAGGAAACTGAGGCACAGAGTAGTTAAGTAATTTGTCTGATCTCACACAGAGGCAGTGCCAGTATTCAACCTTGGTTCATTTGGTGCTAGTGTTTAGCTTTATAGTATGACACTGCACAGCCTTTATTTTAAACAATATTTAATGATAATCTCTAATGGGCTAGCAGGGACCAGATATTACCAATACTGGCATGACTAAGACATGGTAACTATCCTCAATTAGCTTAGGATCTAGTGAGAGAGACAAACACATAAAGAGATAACTTTAATATTCCGTGGTAAATGACAAGGTAGAGGAATAAAGGGTTCTCTAGGCACATGGAAGAGAGAGAGTTTTGCATTAGGTTGATGACAGTCATTAATTTGGAACCAAAATGCATTTCACCTTAAATAAAGAAATCAAATGATAATTTACCTAGGATTTCACTCATTTTAAAAAATTAATTAACACACAGTAGAGGAGTTTTATGTATAAACCAGCTAACTAATGTAGGGTCACAGAAAGCTGGTTGATAGAAGTTTTACTAAATTCACAGCCAAGTTCTACCTCCTACCTTGGTAAAATGTCAGAGACTTGTCTGAAGTCCTGCAGTGTGAAGTTTAGTTGAAAGAAAAGTTCCACTAAAGAATTTAAGGGGAGTGCACTCAGAAAATTCCAGATAGACAACCCACAGAAAGTTCCAATGTAGACATGATGAGTTCAATGATTTATGTGATCTCAGTAAGGAATTTTCTCTTGGTTGTCAGTGTTTTAATGGAAGATTAAGTAATTTTTTTCCTTAAAATTTTATGTAATACTCATAATGTCCTGGAACTTTAATTTTATAGAAAATTTCAAAAGATTATGTTGATTAGGAATAGGATAATAAATAATAATGTTACAATAATGTCCTTTGTTGAGCTCTAAATAGGCTTTATACATATTATTTAATTTAATTTTATAATAACCTCTGAGGTAGGCGCTGGCATTATCCTCATTTAAAAGGTGATAGAATTCAGATATTTTCCTAAAGTCACACAGAGTAAGTGGTCAAGTTCATTCATTCATTTATTTAACAAGTATTCACTGAGCACGACTTTGTGCCAGGAACTGTTCTAGGAGTTGCAGATAGAGCAATGAAGCAAACAAAGGCCTTCATGGAAGATACTTTCTAGTGGGAGACAGGAAAAAAAACAAAACAACAAACTAATAAATATACTCTGATATGTTAGGTGCTATGGAGACAAGTAAAGCAAGGTAAAGATAATAGAATGTGGGCTTTCTTTGGTGTTTATGTATGTGCTGTTTTACAAAGGCTGATTAGAGAAAATGAGGATGTGAAGGAGCAAGTCATGTGAATAGCTGGGGGTGGGCAGGGGTGGTGGTGGGGGGAGCATTCTAGATATAAGGAAAACCAGGTGCAAAGATCCTGAGGTAGGAGAGGACTAAACATGTCTGAGGAAGCCAGAGTGCCTGAAGTGGGGTGAGAAAGGAGGAGGAGAAGTCAGAGAAGCATAAGAGGGTGATTTGCAGACCATATATATGACCCTGTAGACTGTGCTGATATCCTTGGTTTTTTATTCTGAATGAGAGAGTAAGTCACTGAAGGATTTTGAGTGAGGGAAAAAAAGTCTGATTTATGTTCCAAAAAGTTCCTTTTGACTGCCTTTTGGAGAATAACTCTAGGGGGGAGAGGGGGAAAGGTAGTACAGTTATCTAGATAAGAGATAAGGGTGGCTTAGACCCACAGTGGAAGTGGGGAAAGTAGTGAGAAGTGGTGAGATTTGGGGCAAGCCCTGAAAAGGGAGTCCATAGGTTTCCTGATGGATTATTTGTGACCTGTGAGAAGAAGAGAGGAACCAAGGATAACTTCGAGGATTTCTGCCCAGGGAATAGAAAGAATAAAGGAGCCATTTCTTGAGAAAGTAACTGTGCAGGTGGAGCTGCTTTTGAAGAGAAGATCAGGGGTTCTGCTGTGCTTCAGATGCCTATTAGTTATCCAGGTGGAGATGTCAAGTAGGCAGTTTGATATATAACCCTGGTGTTCAGGGAGAGGTCCTGGCCAGAGATACAAATTTGGGAGTCTTCATCGTGAATATGATGTATAAACCCATGAGGACAGATGAGGTCAACCAGAGCATGGGGGTAGAGAGAGAGGAGAAGTGGCCAGAGGACTGGGCTATGGGGCACTCCAACTAGAGTTTGGGTAGATGAAAAGGAATCAGTGAAGGAAACTGTAGAAAGTCCTTGAGCTAGGAGGAGAATCAAAATGGACTGTTTTCCTGGAATCCAAGATAGAACATGAGAAAGGAAGATATGGAATCAGCTGGGTTGAATATAGGTGGCATTTCAAATAAGATGAGGGCTAAGAAGTTGCCATTGGACTAGACAACATGGATTTTATTGGGGACCTCAACAAGAGTTATTTTGGTGGATCACTGGTGAGAAAAGGTTAATTAAAGTGGATTCAAAGGAAAAAGGGATAAAAGGAAGTGAAAACAGTGAGGGGTTTGAGACATTTTCTTGTAATGCAAGAGTAGCTAGAAGGGAATGATGGCTGATATGTTTGTTGGCTGATGGGAGTGTTCTAGGAAGGGGAGAAAATTTGCTGCAGGTAATTATTGGAGTGCCATCTTGAAGATGGTATCTAGTGCACAAATGGAGGTGTTGGTCTTAGTAACACAGACAGTTCATCCATCATAGCAGGAGGGAAGGCAGCTCCTGTGTGCCCAGATGCAGGGATGTTGGTAGATATGTTAATAAGAGTTTATATAAGTACTCTTACGATTGCTTCTATTTTCTCAGTAAAGAATGAGAAGTGGTTGGAGAAGAGGTTTGAAGACTTAAGGGCAAAGGTGAAGGTGTGAGATGTTTACCTTGGGGAGCAAATGGACTTGGGAAATGTAATAGGATTGCTGGGTGGCTCAAGCCCATTAAAAGTTAATAGTCATATGATTGATTCAGAATGTGGTCTGTCTGACTCCTGAACCTAAGCCCTTAGATTTAGCAGTTTCTGCTGTGTTTTATGATATTGCCCAGGAAATGTATTTAAACCTAAAGGATCACAACACAAGAAAAGACCTAAAGAGGTCATTTTGTTTAATTCTCAAGGCTCTAGGCAGAAATAGTGCTCTTGTTGTATTTGCAAATCTCCATGAAGGCAGATTCTACAGCACTCCCTTCCTTGGGTGTCTCTTTGATTTTGGAACACCGCCCCCTCCCACCCCTGAGTCCCTCCTGAGTCCCTCCCACTTTTTTTTCTTTTTGGTAAATATTCGAAACTAATCCTCCAGTTCTTATTCCTGACCTGGAATAACTCATATGCATCCTATTAAATCCTTACATCTTTGTATCAGTTTGTACCTAAGGCTTCTCTTTTTTCCCAAACCGAATTTTATATTTCTCCCAAGTTTTTAGCTGTTACTTGTTTTTGCCTCTGGATCTTGGTCAAGGTATGTCTGAAAAGATCGAGAATTAGGACAATGCTTAACCCTTATATTTTCTCTATAAATTTTGAGGAAAGACTGCTACCTAAATGGCCTGAAAAAATATTCATGAACTCTACTGTTGAAGGTAGTTGTTTGACCTCAGTTGTTAATTCTCACCTTCCTTGCAATTTTCTCATTGATCAGTAGGCTTTGGAATTTTAAAATACTTTTTCATGCAAAGGTTGGATCCAAGGAATATTTTCTTACTTGAACTGTTATACATATTTCAGCCTTAGAAATAAAATCAAATGGTTATATTCTATGAAAAATTCAGCAACTTTTATTTAAAGTACAGTGATCCATAGCTTTTAGCTATGAATATCTACTGCTTAGTTTGCATCCATTTTCTGGATCATACACACTGGTATCTAGATTTGGCTAAAACAATAGATATTAACAATCTCTAGAGTGAGTATACAACCCAGCATTTTAAATTACATATGAAATGGTTCCTATTTAAAAATTTTACCTCTGCTTTATCACTCATAACTCATTCATTCTAGACTTGCCATGCTATGCATGTCAAGAATAAAGAAGCATGGAATTTGGAGGGGGGGTGTCAAACAAATTTGGGTCCTGCCACTCACCTAAGAGTGTGATTTTGAATAAATTACTTGCTTCTTGAGCCTAAATTTCCTCCCCTGTGAAATGGATATACTCTTATGCCTTGGCAATAATATGCAGACCAAGTCCTTCACTAGAAAGAAATTAATCTTACTCATAGCACACCACAAATATACTCAGAGCCCAGAGGATGGTGCCAAACATTTTCTTACTCTTTCTGGAGTCATTGTCAGTCCTCACAAAGTCTCTCCCCCAATTCCTCACCCCAGCCTTCATCCTGCATCTATAAATATCTCTTCCTTGGACTACCTCCCCCTTTTTTCTCTACCCACATCTCACTAGAGTGGTCATTCTTCATAGTGGGACTTCTAGAAGACAAACAATCGATCTCTTTCTAATACAGCTCACTTCATAATGCATAATTTTGTGTATATTTATGCTGTAAGGCTACCTTCCTTCCAGGGAAGAGGATAGAGAGGGACAGAGGGCATGGATAATAATATCCTTCTGCTAAGGTTGTTTTGAGAATGAAACAAGATAATATTTTAAGAAGTGTTGGGGCTTCCCTGGTGGCGCAGTGGTTGAGAATCCGCCTGCCAATGCAGGGGACACGGGTTCGAGCCCTGGTCTGGGAAGATCCCACATGCTGCGGAGTGGCTAGGCCTGTGCGCCACAACTGCTGAGCCTGCGCTCTGGAGCCCGCGAGCCACAACTACTGAGGCCTGTGCACCTGGAGCCCGTGCTCCGCAATGAGAGAGGCCACCGCAATGAGAAGCCCATGCACTGCAACGGAGAGTAGCCCCCGCTCGCCACAACTGGAGAGGGCCCGCGCGCAGCGGCGAGGACCCAATGCAGCCAAAAATAAAATAAATATGTTTAAAAAAAAAAAAAAAAAAAGAAGTGTTTACCGTGACTTCCCTGGCTGTCCAGTGGTTAAGACTTCACTTTCCAATGCAGGGGGTGCGGATTCAATCCCTGGTCGGGGAGCTAAGATCCCACATGCCTCACGGCCAAAAACCAAAACATAAAACAGAAGCAATATTGTAACAAATTCAATAAAGACTTTAAAAATGGTCCACATCAAAAAAATCTTAAAAAAAAAAGGAAGTGTTTATCGTTTCTGGTCATGGCAACCTTTAAACAAAAGATGACTATAACTGTTATCATTACATATCTGTTGAGCAGTAGAATCCGTGCTTCTGGGCCTGGTTTACCCACAGGGGCCTTTCCAACCAGGAGAGACAATGTGTGAGAATGCCCAGAGATTAAATGTTGAGTTTTACTCTGAAACCCCCTGGTGGTTGACTGTGGATGAAACAGGTCTCTGCAAAAGTAAGTAAAAGACCCTCTCCCCATTCCCCTGTAAGAGCCACTTTAGGGTTTGGGCTGCTGCTGCCCTCCCCAGGAGCGTGGTGCTGGTGGGGTGGAGCCACAGGTGACTCCGGACTGTGGAGGGTGAGCCTGGTCCCGGAGGATTGCTTCCTCCTGGCTCACAGGTGAAGGGAAGTGGCTCCTACAAGGTTCCGCATGGGGCTGCTGATCTGGAGAGCAGCAGTGGTCAAGCTAGGAGCACACCTGCCTCCCTTTCCGAAGACGTTCCCAAGGGTGTTCATCGTTTCTTGCTCATCAATTTTAGAGTCAAAGTGGTCTTCACCAGTCAGGAAGGATCTTTAAAGTTCCCAACCTCAAACAATTGCTTCTTCAAAGACATGCCCTCTGCCTGATTCCTAAAGATTTCTTTCACTTACTGCCAAACTTACTTGGCTAGACCTCTAGTATAATAGAATGAAAGCACTTCCTTCTGGGATTGGAGAGCACAAGCATTTGAAAACTTTACTTTTAGAAAGAAAGCCTATCAAAATGTTGTCTGTGGAGCTGGGGAATGTAACTACACTAAAAGCACTGAACTAGAGACATTGCCTTCTGGAACCCCTGCAGCTTATTGTGCAGAAAGGATTGGTAGCTATTCTGGCCTCCCTGTGGCTCTGGGCAGCAGAACGCCCCTCCCCCGGAGATGCAACTTCTAGAGGTTTGTAGGACAATTATGATGAAAGACTGCATTGAAACTGAAGTTAGTGCTTTTTAAAGAAGTGCCAGACTAGGGCCAATAGGCCTTTAAATGGATTTTCTGTTCTCCTGCAAGAAGTCTTGCAAATGTGAGGAAGGTCCCAGGTCTTGTTCACAAAGGCAGTTCTCTGAGAGAGAACAGCGAGGGGGGTAGGAACAGGGGCTTAGTAACCATGGATGTGAACTCTAGCTTGGCCATTTACTTGCTGTGTGATTTTGAAGTCCCTTAATCTCTCAGATCCAAGAGAAATGAAGAGAAAAATATCAACTTTTCAGGATTGTCTGAGGAGTGAGTAAGACATGTAAATCATTGAGACTAGTAGGTGCTCAACAAAATCATTTCCTTTCCTCCTCCTCCCAAAATGTACTCTTGGTCCATTGTAGGAGTCTTTCCTACCAGCCTCACTTTGGTGGCTCTACTCGCCTGTAGAATAGTATACAAGTATGTGTTCCAGGGAACTCTCTCTCCACGGTTACCATCTTCTTACTCAGTTCTGTTTTGCTCCTCTGAGTTCCTCTAGGTTGGCTGTATGCTAAAGAGATTTAGGATTCATTTGGCTACTGGTGGATGGTTGGTACTTTAAACATTTTTGTTGCTACCCAACTATATAACAGAACTGGCCCTCTTCCAAAGGAAAACTAAAGAAAAACTATTCAATTTACTATGCAGATGCTATAAAGTGATTTAGAACAACTACTTCACAACCCGACTTCCCAAAGAGAAAGTCATCTTTACGCAAGTAAATGACTGACTCATTTATCCAGAAGATAAAGTGATTTGTTCTCTTGTGGATGGGGAATTCAGTTTCCTTATTTACAAGGAACAAGGTCAGAGCTGAAGATGCTGTCTTCCAAATACAAAGCAAATTTGTAGAGGGTGTATTTCACTGAAAGCTGATGTATAAATTACATAAGGGAAAAAAAAGAATTATAGGGTCTGCAATTGCTTTCCAAGGTACAAAAGGACATTTGATTTTCTTTTCTCTCAGCATAATTCAGAAGGAAGTGACACCACAGGGAGCCAAGATTGGGTTTTCTTGTAAGGCAAGAAAGACATTTTTCTAGGGGAGGGAAAGGTATGTGAAAGTTTGGGGGAGGTAAAGATGATTTCTGCCGTTGAACAGTTGAAGCTATATATGAAGCCCGGGGTATAAGCAGTCTCTTTGATCATTAAGTATCTTTCTGCACACAAATATAGCAATATAAAAGGGCAGAGTTAGCTTTAGATTTTCTCTGGTGAAGTGGCTTACAAGTGGCACTTGTACTGGAAGGGTGGCAGGGAGATTTATCTTGACTCTGTTTTCTAATTTATGCTTTTAGGGGTCAGATGATGAGGGGAAGGGTCTTAAGGTCTCTCCAGTTGCCACCACTACCTTTTGTCCAATTGTTCTTCTAAGAAGGGAGAATAGAGACCCCAGAGACGCACAGAAGGTGAAAGTCATTGAGCATTTTCTGTTTCCCAGGTTTACAAAGAAGAAGCAGAAGCTTCTGCCTTCTCGGTCCACCAGTCCATCCTCATTTGATGGTCAAGGTTCCTGGGAGTCATCATAGAGTGATTATTTAGAGTTTGCTCTCTCTTAAGGGTCTCTTTTTGTTGTTGCCTGGTGAAATAATTACTGAGGCCTGAAGAAGGCGTGATCAGCTGTCTTCGTTCTGGAAGCTGGGCGTGTCAGTTAAGAGAGCTGGGAATGTCAGGCTAAAAGGAGCCTTTCCTGCTGTGAGAACCATCTTCTGTCAGCAGAAAATTTGCTAGTCAGTGTCAGCAAAACCTAATGTGGCCTTGGGAGCTTTGGACTTTGTGCATCTAAAGACTGAAGGTTAAGAACTACTCAATTTTTTTTATCCTAATGAAAGGTTATCTCCAGGTGATATATGGGAGTGTGCCAGGTGCAAATTGAAGCACCAAATGTGTGAAGTTGGGCTCCTGAACTATGAATGAATTATATTCCGTATACATAACTTAGTTTGAACTGTTTCTGAATAGGGGCTGGGAATAGGGTTGCCAAACAAAATACAGGATGCTCTATTAAATTTGAAATTCATCACTAATAAGTAATTTTTAGTATAAATATGTCCCATGCAATATTGGGGCCATATTTATACTAAAAATTATTTGTTGTCTGTCTGAAATTCGAATTTACCTGGTAACCTACATTATTATTATTTGCTAAACCTGGAAACCCTAGTTGAGAAGTAAGTAATGTGTTACAGGAGGAGAGTAACTTTTAGCCACATCTCCTCTGTGTACAAGGTTTTGGCAGGAAGGGGGAGGTAAGGAATACCTAGGGACAGATTACCTGTATTGGGTAGGTGGGCAATGTGTCTTTAAACATAACCAGTGTGGTTTCCATGAAGAGTGAGTATAGCCCGGGAATTAATGCAGAGCAGAGGTCAGTTTTCTGAGTGGACACTTAAACCATGTGCAGAGCCTCATTACAAGCTTCTGACTTCTCCATGCTCTCTGTTTTCAAAATTCTAGTACAAGTGTATTCTTGATTCAGGCCTTGGATTAATTTCAGCTGTCATCTCTGTCCTGGTAACTCTTAAATTTAAATCTTCATTTTGGATTACTCATCTGATTACCAGTATACTTTTCAACATGGCTCATCCTTCTAGAAAGAATGTATCTGGAGGTCTTTAGAGAAGGATGTGTATAGAGGTCTGATGGATGCTATTTTCATATTATTAGCAACATCTTTGCATTAAAAAGGGAATTATTTCGAACTTTCAACAAAATCCAGCCTATAATTACTATAATGATTATAGTAAAGAGTGTTTATTGTTCTAAATATCTGTACAATAGGATCTGTGTCTTTAAACCATTCACTTCACTGGTCCTTACTTAAGGATTAAAATAAGACCATCAGAATATATTTGAAAGAGCACTAAACTCAGATGAAGACCTAAAACCATGCTTTCTCTTACTGTGTGCCTCTCTGGGTTTCAATTTCCTCATCTCCAAGTTAGGGGGATTAGATAATCCCTGGGGTCCTTTGCAACCCTAACAGTCTGTGATGCTATTATGGTAGTTTATAAACTAGCGTTCAAAGCAATTAGTCAGCCTCAGGTTTTGTCTGTCTCTTTTGCATAGAGCTGCATATCTGCCATCCTCATCCCAACTGCAGAGAAAAGAGCAGCCCCATTTGCCTCAATTTCCCAAGACCAAGGTCCTGGAAAAATTACCTGCCCACCTTGACAATCTTGTACCCATGGAGAAATCCTTCTAGTTATACTTTCCATATACTCAGAAATGCTGACTCTTCAGAGGTCCCACAGCAATGGATGTCTAACTGCAGCCCATCTGCTTATCCCCTTACGGATTACTCTTTATTTAAGTAGACCTGGCTGAAAAAGCCATTGTCAGCAGGTCAGCCTTGTGCACTGTACCCAGACTATGTATGTGAATGGATCGTCTCATTAAACAAGTATTTATGTTGTTCCCATTTGGACCTAGCCACTGGGCAGGATGGTTCTGATGCCTTCACTGGTTTGGAACTTCAATATACACATTTAGTCTGCAATGGCTTATGACTGCACTTTTTAAATTCGGGGACAATTAAAAGGAGTTGTGTGCTAGAATTTGGCTCACAGTAGCTCACGAGAGCTGATTGTTAAATTATCAGGAATTTTGTGAGCTGATTGTTAAATGCAACGATTTTTAAAAATTAAGTCATATAAACCTACAACAAATAAAGTATACTAAAAACAAAGGTAATAAATATTCAAAACACACTACCTCCCAATTATTTTACTCTACGTATCTATGCTCCTGATATTATTTGCATATATTGGATCTATATGGTGGAAACACTATATAATGATGTTACTATACATCTCTTCCCCACCATACATTCAGGGACCTCAAATAGGCCATGATGCAAGTGTTTACACCACAGAAATCAGCAAATGCTACCAATCAGACCTTAACTTATTGCTCTGTTGATGTCTAGACTTCAGAAATTGATGGAGAGAATGTTACTAATGTAGATTAAACTTAAAAATTTGTAGTGTGTGGTGTCTGTAGCTCTTACATTGTGAATAGTGCAAAAATTGAGAAATATGCTTCCAATATTCAAAAAACTATTAAGCGCTTCCACATAAAAGTCACTTATGTCATTGATGAGTGAGTGAATTTCCAATATATGTCTTCATTGTTTCACATTTGTGAAACAATTACTCCTTAATGTAATAACAATGTCAACCAACGTAAACATAGGAACTACATGCACTCTTCAATTGCAGACACAGGTTGGCTATGAATACAACTCATATCTATACAAAATTGATATAAAAATCAGTGATAGCATTTTGAGAGTACCAACTGGCTATACGGAATAGGAAATAAATTATATTGGGTATTTTATTATTTGTAAATTGTGGGCTTCACATTCTTTATATTAGCAAAACTTATAATAAACTTAAAAACATTATACATACAGTCTTTTTTTTTTTTTTTTTTTTACAAAATGCCTGTTGTTGAACATTTTCTAGTACACCATTGACTCAAACCTCTATTCGGTAGAGCCCCTTCTGGTTGCTCTATTTGTTGGGGCTGACACAGTCCTCAGGTGAGGCCATGCCTCCTGAGGCCAGGCCATATGATCATCTAATAGATTCAGGAAAAGCTTTTGATAAAATTCAACATCCATTTATGGTAAAAACTCTCCAGAAATAGGGCATAGTGGGAACATACCACAACATAATAAAGGCCATATACGGCAAACCCACAGCTAACATCATACTCAACAGTGAAAAGCTGAAAGCATTTCCTGTAAGATCAGGAACAAGAGAAGGATGCCCACTCTCACCATTTTTTTAAAAATTAATTAATTTATTTATTTTTGGCTGTGTTGGGTCTTCGTTGCTGTGAGCAGGTTTTCTCTAGCTGTGGCGAGCGGGGGCTACTCTTTGTTGCGGTGCGTGGGCTTCTCATTGTGGTGGCTTCTCTTGTTGCGGAGCATGGGCTCTAGGCACACAGGCTTCAGTAGTTGTGGCTGGTGGGCTCTAGAGTGCAGGCTCAGTAGTTGTAGCGCATGGGCTTAGTTGCTCCGCGGCATGTGGGATCTTCCCGGACCAGGGCTCGAACCCTTGTCCCCTGCATTGGCAGGTGGCTTCTTAACCACTGTGCCACCAGGGAAGCCCCTCACCATTTTTATTCAACATATTTTTGACTTTTGGAGTCACACAGACCTGAGTTTGAATCCTATCTCTGTCATTTACTAGCTAAATACCCTTGAGTTTAAATTCTCTCACCCTTTGATTTTAAATCTGTAAAGTGGAGATAATTATAGGACTAACCTCATAGGTTGTCTGAAGATTTAGCAAGCTAAACATGCAAAGATTTAACATAGGCCCTGGCACATGATAAGTCCTCAGAAAATGGTAGCTGTAATTTTTTTCCTTCATCCTCTCTCCTGCCTATTAGGATGCATCAAGCTTCAGACCATGGTTCTCTACCTTTTCTGTTTATATCCATTTAGAGTATGATTGACCCTAACCAGCACATTCCTTGATGATGCACAAATCTCCCTCTCCATCTTGACCTTCTCATTAGAGCATCTATCATGCACATTTTTAACTGACATTAGGACATAACATAGGAAATATCCTCCGGCTCATTATCTGACCATCCTCAAATTAGTATGCCCTTCCTATTTCCTCATTCCCATCGGTGGTACCCCTATTTGTACTTGATCTTAGGCTTCAAAGTTGCAGTCTTTACTCCCTATATCTGATTAGTCATTAAACCCTACTTATTCTTTCTCGCAGCTTCAGTTCTCGTGACTAATGGTGAAGCTAGCTGAGAAGCAGTTTGGTGCACTCCCATTCAGCCTCCTCAGGGCTCTCTGCCCTTGATATCCTTGTTTTTCCCTTTGTGCTTTTGCTCATGGTGCTCAAGGGACACTGATGATCTTTAAGTCAGCCTCTTATTATTTACTGAATTATGCTGCTCTCGAACTCTGAAATACCTCTGTCTTTTTTCTTCAACTAGGTTGTAAATTCCTTGAAGACAAAAGCAGGGCATAAACTCAGAATTACTGTCACAGTGCTAAACACAGTGCTCAATAAAGGTTTCCCAGTGGAATGAATTGATTGAATATAACCCTTTCTTATTAAGAATACATAATAGCTTTCTATTGCCTATTAAGTCAATCCCAAGCTCTTCAGACTGGCCTTCCAGGTGTACTGTCAGCTGACTCCATCTTACCTGCTCTTAACTTTAGTTCTTTCCTGACATGGGCCCTTCATTCAGGTGACCTTGGTACACACACACACACACACACACACACACACACATACACACATACACACAACTGGGCATTAAAATACTCATCCTTCTGTCTCAGTTTTGCCTGAAGTCCCAAGACATTGGGTACTTACCACCTCACATTGAAAAATGCAATGCTAGACCACCTATGAAGGACTTGTAAAGGAGGTGGGGAAAACCAGTTTTGTGACTTTTTGCCCAATACCAACAGGTGGAGGTTGGAGGTTGAGAAGGACCAGGAAACTAGGAAGAAAATTTCTTTGGAAAAAGTTGTGTAAGTGTGGAGGCATGCCTCCTTTCTAGTGGTAGGCATACTGGTTTATTATAATGGATAAAACTCAGGAATAGACAATTAAAAGAGATGCATAGGGCAAGGCATGGGGGGGTGCACAGAGCTTCCATGCCCTTTCGGAGCATGTCACCCTCCTAGTACTTTGATGAGCTCACCCACCTAGAAGCTGCCCAAACCCCATCTTTTAGGGACTTTCATTATGTAGATATGACTAATGAAATCATTGGCCATTGGTGTTTGAACTCAAACTCCAACCCTGGATGTTGGAGTTTGAGTTCAATCAAACTCTTTCCCTGGAGGTAGGAGGCAAGGTGTGTAAAAGTTCCAATCCTCTAATGAAGGATTGGTCTTTCCAGTAACCAGTCCACCTCTTGAAGCTCTCTAGGAGCCCCACTAAGACTCACTTCATTAGCATAATTGAAATGGTGGAAAGGAGCTCTTTGTCAAGAACCAGAGGTAAAGACCAAACATGTATTTCCTATTATACCACACCCACAAATACCTCCTTTCCAACTGCAGCTTGAAACAAGCCTAGGCTATGGGAGAGGAGAAACTTTTAAATAAAATTTGGAGTTTCAACTATTCAACTAAAATGGACGTTTTTATTACTGAAATGACATTTTTCTCCTATCTAGAGTGACCGGAGTAATTTTTATTATTAAAAATTAAGTAGAAACAGGTGTGAGTCCTGCCTGAGGTATCATGCCAGGAGTGGAGAAGGGCTCCAGGCAGTGGGTTTGTGTGAGCAGGAGAAAGCGATAATGAAGCTGTGTTTTTGTTTTACCCTTTGAAGTACCTCTGTTTCAACACAACTGTTACATTTGCTGATGCTGCACATGTAGACAGGCCTGTAAGTATATGCAGGCAGGCACACAATACACACACACACACACACGCACCTTTCTACCATTTAGGATCTACAGTTGAACTCATCTCCTCCAAGAAATCATTCCTGATTAGCGCCACTCACACAGCTCTCCCTCTTGGAATTTCTATAATTCCTCTTTTTCAAACCCTATAATCTAACACTTATGTATGTGAATCAACCATACATCTCCATTGATCTTCTCTTGTTTCATTTACGTGTTTTTGCTTCTCATTCTTATAGTAAGCCTCTCACCAGAAACCAGTGTGTTTTACTTTGGGGTATGTCTCATATATTCCTCCATTGTCACTTAATAAAGGCTGCATGATTGATTAATCAGATACATCCAAATTTCATGGTAACATCAAAGGTTGGCTAAATATCCAGTTTAGTCTAAAACCTAAAGCTAAATCTTTCTGCCTCCTGACGGAAATGCTGGCCACCTCGACTCGGCTTTCCAGTTTTTTTTGGCTGGTCAATGAACTGTTGAACAGAGTGTGCTAATGAAATAACTAATCTTCATGTGATCTTTTATTGCTGATGAAGGTTAAAATACCAGTGAGGGTGATTTGGTACGTGACATTAGTCCTCTTCAGGCACTGCACTGGGAAGACAGCTTTGGTTAACTTTCATGTTACTCTATAGTTTGTTTTACCTCATAGTCACCAGTAGGCTTGAGTTCTTGGATTACTAACATTCAGCTTTTTGCTAATAAAATTTTCTGTAGAACTAGGAGAATTTCCCAGACAGCTGGAAGTGTATTTTGAGACCAGCCTCTCTCAAAATTGCTTTTACGAGCAGAGGATGCATTTCATCAGGCCCCCACCCTCTTTGTTAGCACCTCTTTTTCACTTGCTCCTGGATGATGAAGGAAATTAGTCTTATGTTATTAATCCTCCCATCCACCATGGGGGCTGACAGTGTGTTTGAATACTCAAAGGCATGAGACTTCTCAAAAGCATTTCAGGGCTCCAAAGAGGCTTATCGGTCCATGAAGTCTTGATGTCTCTGTGAGTGGAAAAGATGAATCATATATGTGCAGTGAACAAATGAAACTCTGTGGTGTCTCTCTGCAGGTGATACAGGCTTGCCATTCTTATCCCAAAGCAATCGAAGTTGTCGTCAATGCCTATGAACATATCAGGTGGAACGTAAAGTGGAAAAGAGCTATCCCTGATGATGACTTGGAGGTAAAGCATCAATTCACTTCCTGTGGGTTTTGCTCTAAAGTACTTCCATACTGCAATGGAAGTGCAGGAAATTCTAATTCAAAAAATGGGTTTTGAGAATGCTTTTAAGAATTTGAGGATGCCACTCAAATACAACAAGACAAAGGGTTATAAAATGCAGGTGTGAGAATAAATAAATAATAAATAAATAAGTAAGTAGTGCTTAGGAGCATCTTGGGAGTTTCTCCATCTAAGGGCAAGTTGAACAGTTATATAAAGGTGACAGTTTTACTTTCTTCCCATCAATTTAGATGAATTTAATAATAATAAGAAGAAGAATATTTGGGATTGCTCATATAGCATTTTTATCAGAAGATTAAATTGTTTTGTGTAGATTATGTCACTCACTTTAAAAAATTGCCTTATTATTATTTATATAGATTAATATTAATAATTATATAGATTAATTAATTATATAGATTATTTCATTCACTTTTAAATAACCTGAAGTCTGTAATAGGCAGGTAACAGAGTATTAACAACTTTGTGATGAGTCATGCAGAAAGCCATTGGCAAAGCTGAGTCCTCATGCTACATATGGACTTTGCTGCCTTTGTGAACCAGCCCTTCCACCTAGCCTCATGTTCTTGGTTTTAGCTGTCACAGGCTGTCCCCAGCACGGGAGAGATGTTGGGCACAGAGTACAAACCTCACGGCCTAGAGGCTAATGGCTTAGGTGCAATCTTATTCTGCTACTTCTTAGCTATCTTAGCTTTACAAAGTTACTTAACCTGCCTTAGCTTCATTATTCATGTTTAATTTTGCCTCCCCATCAGAGACCGTGGAAAGCTGCCATTATGTATAAAGTAGGGACTAAACACATCACTATTGATTTCTATTGATGTAAACTCTGAGGCTTTTCTGACTTTAACATGTCTTGCCTTCCTTTTCAGAGACACTGGGATTTTTACCACTCTCTCTTCACTGTGTGCAGTAACTCTCCAAGGACTCTCATGCATTTATCAAGATGTGCCATTCGAAGAACGTTACACAGCAGATGTCACAGAGTAATTCCTTTGCTTTCCCTCCCATTGTCATTGAAAAAGTACTTGCTTTTAGAGCCAGAGGGAATCATTTATTAAGCCTTATGAGACAGAAGATCCCAATCCTAGATGTTTAAGTGGACTCGCTGAGTAGACACAGTTTGCATAAATAAAATGGTACTTGGGTTGATTATAACACTTCAGGGATTTAAAAACACTTTACAAACACTGTGTCATTAATCCTAGAGTATCACGGTGAGGGGAAATAAACAAGAGGTAAAGATAAGGTAGTCTCAAAAACAAGAGCGTATCCAGAAGGTCCTGACATAACAGTAATAATTAATATGTCTAGTGCTCTTACTTGGTGCCTGCTATAATTTGGTAAGATTTTTCATATGTTATCTCATTTGAAATGGGACCCAGGTTTTCTTACAACCAATTTCATTCTCTCCCTTATCAGTAATAAGTTTACATTACCGTTCAGTTGGCAAAATGCTAGGCTTTAGGATGGGCCTCTTAATCTTGGTGTCCTCCACCCACTCCCACTTAGCAGAAATTACTATGGCTAGTTCTGCAAACTCCTTTCCATATACTAAGCTCCTCGACTTACTTTTAGTGAAGAAAGCACGAGCATAGTCAAAACAAAGAAATCTTTGAGTCAAATTAGAAATGAAAAACAAAGATCAGTCCACTTGAAAGTCAAAATGGACATTTTAACACACTCTCATTGAACCAAAGACTGGAGATGCAAAGATGAGTCCGAAGGGAGGACTCCTGCCCTCCAGGATCTCACCATTTAGCAGAGGATCCGGACATATAAGCAGGGAACTGCAGTGTCAAGTGTCAGGGGCAAGAGTAGAGGTGCAGATTCATTCTTAGTGCTTGCCTTTCAAAGTCGTGTTTCTGACATGAAGTGTGGTTTTCTTTGAAGCATGATGATAAAGACTGAAGGAATTGTGTGTAGTAGAGAGATCTCCGGCTGCTATGAGTATAAATGTAAATGGATTCACTTTAAGTTTCCAGGCACATGTACTTATTTTTATTTTAGAATGATTTCGTGCATAGTGCTTTCCCAGACTCCCTGGGGAAAATATTGCACACTCAGTGGCTCCCATGTGTGTGTGACAAGGAAGTTTAGGAAAATGTGTGCAAGGAAACGTGCAAAGGGAAAGACTTAGGTTGATTACTTTGGTCTTTATATGTAACAGACTGACATTTCAGAGCATTTTAGCTAGAAGATAAGGGGCACTTTGCTGGCAATGGCCAGCTGCAGAAAGCACATGGAAAGACTTTTTGAAAATGGTAAAAGTTTGAGAAACTTGGAAAGACTAGTGTGTTAATCAGGTTTGTTAGCAGTTTGCAGAAAGAGAAACGTAGATGATTAACCTCTGGACCTCATGGTTTATGAGGCCAACTTCGCTTCACTTTTTGTTCTTGCTAATCACTTTTAGATAAGCTCATTGACTCTTAGCATTGCCTTTTAGAGGTTACAGCAGAAGTAATTAAGCACAAACAAATCTATTTGCCAGTTATGAGCAGGGTTTTTGTTGTTGTTGTTGTTGTTGTTTTGTGGTGTGTGTGTGGTTCTCCATCTTGTTTAACCTTAGATGCTTGAGTTTGGAGTAGAGATGATGTCAAATATTCCACTAGCCTGACACCTAGACTCTGCTTCGCATACTGGGATTTGCATATTCCTGGTGCCGTGTAGGAAAAATCATAAGTGGATACAATAATCTTTCTGAAGCATCAGTTCTACTCAGATATTTTGGGAGAAATATTTTGTACTAAAATAAGATCTGTATTATGGAATAGAATACTGTATTTGTATGAACTATTCATAGAAAATATGATCCTTCAAAAAACAGTTTGCTTGCAGCAAGTGGTGTTAGAACACATTCTAGAATGCCAGGCAGAGGTGCTGCCCTCCAGCTTCAGGAATATTCTGGCAGAAATATTTGTGATGCTGTGACTTAGGCAATAAAGTTGATGCTGAGGACAAAGGGAGAGGATGTTCCTTGCATGGGGAAGTAACGTATCTCAGTTGGCCTGCTGTGCTTAAACATTCTGTGTTAATCTAGCATATGATACAGGACTACTTGCTTTGAATGGTTTATTTGTGGATTTAAAGTTATTTCTCCTCATCTTTGAACTTTCATTTAGAGGACTTAAATAAAGCTCTTCTCTTTCCTTTCATCTTTGTGAGTTATTTGCCGATAAGACTTTTTCCTAGCTGACTTTTCAGCAGTTAGACTGAAGAACTCTACATGATTCATTGCTTTATTCAACATTGGGAAAGAAAAAGAGAATGAGGAAATGTGCCTGTAAATAAATAATGCTTTCAAAAGAAAGTAAAGGGTAAACACAAATAAAACACAGGCTATTGCTATAGGAACAAGAGTGTTTTAATAATAATAAATTGTACTGAATCATACTCTTCCATCTGTCACCATCTCTGTCCTCCTGGGTTTCTAATTTCTTTTCATTCTCACCATTCAAGCAACCATGGGCAGGAGAAACAGAGGAAATAATATCCTCATGATACCATTGTTACTTTTTGTAAATAGTCACTTAATGACTGTAGGTTACATGGGAAGAAGAATCTTTGATATGAGGGAAAGACCACCCATCCAGTTTTCTCCCTTCTCAGGAGCTAGACACACTTGAGTTCTATTTTTTAATCACCTAGTGTTACATTGTCACTTTGTCCTTCCATCCTGAACCCAGCGGCTTCTAATAAAAAACACAGCAATAAAAAGCTGATTGTAAGGATGAGAAAAGTAACAAACCATTTGCAGTGGCTTATCAATGTTGGAAAAAACAGCTGAGCCTTATATTTTTGTTACTCATCTGATTGTTTATGAAAAACTCTTGAAGTTTTAAACGGCACACTTTCAAAACTTTTTTGAAAAATCCAATTACTCACTTATTTTCTTTGAAACACAGACACCATAGCTAATATATGGAAGGAATTCATTGTCACTTCCTTTGGAGTATAAACAGATTCTTTACAGTTTAGATGTTAAGAATTTTGGCTCTGGTGCCCATCTATCCGGGTTTATATCCTGACTCTCATCCTTATTTGACCCATTATCTAGAGAAAATGACATGCTTGCTCCATGCCTCAATTTCCTCATTTTGGGAATGATAATGGTACCTACTTCATAAAACTTTTATATGATTGTTTTGAGGTGCAGGGGAGGAAAAAGTTTTACTTGACTCTTTTAGGGTCCTTGGCTGGGTCAAAGACATTAACAGGAGGAAAGCATACAAATTTACTTAATATAAGTTTCACATGACATGGGAGCCTTCATAAGGAAATGAAGACCCTGAAGAAACAGACTTGAGTATTTTTATGCTAGGTTTGATGATGAGTGGACAGTTGTGTAGCAATATGATAGGTTAAGGAGTATGAGGTCAGTGTGGTAAACTGGGGGAAACTGGGACCTATTCGTTAGGATTCTTCTTGGTGTCCCTTTGTCTTAGAAGATAAGGATGCTCCTTTCCTCCAGATTTAGGGAGGGCACCTCCCACAGGAGGGTTTTATGATTTGTTTCAGGGAAGAAGGGGCGAGGATGGTCAGAGTGATCTTCCTGCTTCTGCTGTTTTCTTAAACTCCTATCAGCTTAAATTAGTCACTATGCCAAGGTGCTATCTATGGGAATAGTGTGTCTGGAGCCCCATCAGAGGGTTAAATTGTTAGTACATTAAAGCACACAGAACAGAGCATGCCATTCAGTAAGCGTTTGGTTTTTTTTTTTTTTTTTTTGGCTGTGTTGGGTCTTTGTTTCTGTGCGAGGGCTTTCTCTAGTTGTGGCAAGCGGGGGCCACTCTTCATCGCGGTGCGTGGGCCTTTCACTGTCGCGGCCCCTCTTGTTGCGGGGCACAGGCTCCAGACGCGCAGGCTCAGTAGTTGTGGCTCACGGGCCTAGTTGCTCCGCGGCATGTGGGATCTTCCCAGACCAGGGCTCGAACCCGTGTCCCCTGCATTAGCAGGCAGATTCTCAACCACTGCGCCACCAGGGAAGCCTCCCCCCCCCCCCAGTAAGCGTTTTAATATTATTATTGTCTTTGTTTTTGTCATAATCATTATTATTTAGGGAGAGCTTTCTATCAGTGAGTAATATTTTCTTAGAGTGAAGCTACAGCTGAAGGTGATGTGTGGTAGATTTCTGTTCCCTTTGGGAAATACTTTTTGAGCTTTTTCTATGTGCCAGGCACTTTACTGGCTGCTGGGAATCAAAGGGGGAACAAGGCAAACCAGGTCCCTGACCTTCCTGGGCTTTTTTGAGGTGGAGGATGGAGACGGAAATAACATTGATGTGGAGGATTAGCAAAGAGGCAAATTGATTAATTTGTGAAACTTTGCCCTTTTGTAAGTGGGTTTATCAAGGATGCAATCACTCCTTTTACTATTTAATGAAGGCTGTGGAGTCACTTGAAAATGTATCCTGTGGATAAAGAGGGTTGATCAGCTGTTTCCATCTTCATGGAGGGAAGAGTAGGTGAAGGTTAACTTTGTAGCAGGAGGAGTATGGATTGGCAATGAGATTCCCAGCAGTGAGGGTTACTGCATATCAAAATGAATGAACAGGGAGGATTGGAGGATTTCATTTAATTATTCTTTCACTTTCAAGAATTTATTCAGTACTAATATGTGTGTGGTTCTGTGCAAAATGTGGAAGGAAGAGGGGAGTGTTGGTACCAATTCACTGCAAGATTCACTTTCAGTAGCTCAAAGTTTTTGTTTGTTTGTTTTTTACTATGTGGTTAGAATAAAAGGTATACAGTGGAAAACACAGGAAGAACACTCTTTGACATAAATCACAGCAAGATCCTTTTTGACCCACCTCCTAGAGAAATGGAAATAAAAACAAAAATAAACAAATGGGACCTAATGAAACTTAAAAGCTTTTGCACAGCAAAGGAAACCATAAACAAGACGAAAAGACAACCTTCAGAATGGGAGAAAATATTTGCAAACGAAGCAACTGACAAAGGATTAATCTCCAAAATTTACAAGCAGCTCATGCAGCTCAATATCAAAAACACAAACAACCCAACCCAAAAATGGGCAGAAGAGCTAAACAGACATTTCTCCAAAGAAGATATACATAGTGCCAACAAACACATGAAAGGATGTTCAACATCACTAATCATTAGAGAAATGCAAATCAGAACTACAATGAGGTATCACCTCACACCAGTCAGAATGGCCATCATCAAAAAATCTACAAACGATAAATGCTGGAGAGGGTGTGGAGAGAAGGGAACCCTCTTGCACTGTTGGTGGGAATGTAAATTGATACAGCCACTATGGAGAACAGTATGGAGGTTCCTTAAAAAACTAAAAATAGAACTACCATATGACCCAGCAATCCCACTCCTGGGCATATACCCTGAGAAAACCATAATTCAAAAAGAGTCATGTACCACAGTGTTCATTGCAGCGCTATTTACAATAGCCAGGACATGGAAGCAACCTAAGTGTCCATCAACAGATGAATGGATAAAGAAGATGTGGCACATATATACAATGGAATATTACTCAGCCATAAAAAGAAACGAAATTGAGTTATTTGTAGTGAGGTGGATGGACCTAGAGTCTGTCATACAGAATGAAGTAAGTCAGAAAGAGAAAAACAAATACCATATGCTAACATATATATGGAATCTAAAAAAAAAAAAAAAAGGTTCTGATGAACCTAGGGGTAGACAGGAATCAAGACACAGATGTAGAGAATGGACTTGAGGACACAGGGAGGAGGAAGGGTAAGCTGGGATGAAGTGAGAGAGTAGCACTGACATATATACACTACGAAATGTAAAATAGATAGCTAGTGGGAAGCAGCCGCATAGCAGAGGGAGATCAGCTGGGTGCTTTGTGACCACCTAGAGGGGTGGGATAGGGAGGGTGGGAGGGAGACACAAGAGGGAGGGGATATGGGGATATATGTATACGTATAGCTGATTCATTTTGTTATACAGCAGAGACTAACACAACATTGTAAAGCAATCATACTCCAATACAGATGTTTAAAAAAAAAGGTGTACAGTGGGTTTTTAAAATTAGATGCTATCTAACTGAGCTATTTTTCTGTCAGCCTGCCATAAAATGGTTGATTAGAAATGATTTTCAAAATTTATATTTCAGTGATAAATTGCCTTCTTCCTATGTTTGGTCACACTTGTCACTGATGAGAATCAATGCATGAAATATGCAAAAACATCCTTCAAGAGGCAGTTGATTATTTTCTTTCTTTTCTTATTATTTCCTTTTTCTTTCTTTTTTTTAAATTGTAGTGACACTAAGTAGATTAGGTGTGCTGAAATTTCTTCTTTAGTAATTGGTTTTCTCAGATAGAGGTATGCCTCAATGATATTGTATAACAACTATGCAAATATATGCTAATCCAGCCAAGGGAATATAATAATGATGCCACCTTGTACTTTTTAAATTAAAGACACCAGTGGATTCATTCTTAGTGCTTAATCAAGCACATTAGAATTGACAAAACAGAACTATCATCCTGGGGTGTTTAAGGTGATTTTGAAGTAGAAGTTAGGTACCAGGGGTCTTCCTAAGGTCCAGGAGCCCAGACATTGCCCAGAGTCAACAAGGGAAGATGTTTATTCACTGCCCCATATCAGATTTCAGGGAACCTGAACCTGTTTAATTGAGAAGAGGTGGGAACCAATGGAGATTATAATCAATTTAATTCAGGAAGAAAGACAAAAAAACATAGCTGCCTTTCAAAACACAAACTCTCTCTCTCCCCTGTTCAGGGCCCTGGCAGGATGACTTTCATGGGCTGCATCAGCCGAACTCCTTTCCCCTGGCTTCTTGGTGGGTTCAGTGGGAAAACCAGCAGGAGACTGAAGAGCAGGAGGAGACAGAGATGGGGACACTTCCAGGCTCCTTCCCTGCTGAGCCTTCTCTTGGTGAGAAGAGAATTGGTGGCTCTTCTCCAATGGTGGCTGAATTCCTTCCTCAAGGCCACAGCTCCCATTATGAGCCCTTCTCCTAAGCTACTGTTCTCCACTTTTTTCCTTCAGACCTAGGGTAGTCAAGGCTTCCTCTTGTTGCCTCTGTCCCAGGTGCTTCATCATTCCTTGCTATCTACATTTCTATAAATATTCCTTGATGAAATTCTCTTCAATCACCCCTATTGAGTACGCAGTTTATTTCCTATAGGGATCTTGACAAATGCACAAACACACATAAGACTGTGATAAGTCAGTGAGAGCTCAGTTGGTGGTCATAGTAAGTGCTGTCAGTGTTGAGGGAAGAGAGGGATCACTGTGGACCAGTGATCAGGCAGGTGGACTTGAGCTGTGAACTGAAGAAGGGTGGGGTTGGGTAATAATTTGAGTAAAAGTAGGACAGCGGAAGGGGTGGAGTTTAAGGTGCGTAGCCTCAGTGAAGGGTTAACGCTATAACATACAATGAGCCTTCACCGTCACCGATTAGACAAGTTTGACACAAGTAGAAGATGAACATTTGTTGTAGAGAGTAGAGAATAAGGTTGGCAGGGCTGGGTGGGATCAAATTATGAAACATCTTGAACCATGGGGAAGCAGCATGGGAAACCAATGGAATATTATTATTACCATAATTATTCTTTTGCAACCCTATAACTTTTATAGTAATAATAATTATGATACAACTACATAACATTTATATGATATGATTTTCAGAGCATCTTATGAGGCTTAATGCAGATAACTGCCTTTACCATTAACCTCAACTCTCCTTCCATGCCAAAAAAATATATATACAATTCTGAAGATTTAGATGTGAAAAAAATCTAAACAAAAGATTAATAATCCCTTTTCTTCCCATGTAAAACACTCCAATCAGATGGAATAATTTACTTGAGCAAAAAGGAATGATAGCCTTGCATTTTTTAATATCAAAAAGCTAAAGAATTTTTTTAATTGCATGAAAGAAAAAAAAGGAAACCTTTCTTCCAGGGCAAAAGAGGATGAAGGGACAGAGGCAACATTTGGAGTTCGAGCGCTGTTTATAATTCTCGCCACAGCCGTGTTCAAGTGATAAATTGTTTACAGAAGCATTGACATAATTACAGTCCTTCGGGAGCCCCAGAACTCCCAGTATTGCTGAAGTCAGAGGGACAATGAAAGGCCTCTTCTTAGAATGATCCATCAGAGAAAAGCTTAGGCAGCAGCGTTGTTTCTAAGTAACTTTGGCTGGTTCTACGATAAAGATACATACAAAGAAACTGCAAAGCTTTACTCCCGTGCATTAGCAATACAGTGTGACACAGGGGGAAAAAATCTGAATTTTGGAATTCAGTAGTTGGGTTTTAATCTTGATTGTGCCACTTAATAACTATGTGAACTTGGGCCAGTTTCTTAACCCATGTGTCAATTTCGTTATTTGGATAGTAGTGATTAACTACCTGATTTGGGAACTAAATGAAATGATGCATGTAAAGCATCTAAAGTGTCTTGTGTATAGTTGAACCTTAATAAATGCTCAGATGGTACATGCGTCTGCTGGGTGGGAGACATTGTGTGGAATACGTCTGAGGACATACAGAGTTTCTAAGACATGCATGGCATGGACCACGGGCTTTTTATTGCATTTTAACTGCAATGATTTTTTCCTGTGGTACAAACTCTCTGAGGCAAACTGTTCCAGGCTGACTTCGTTAATGGGTCTCTGCTCTTGGCAGTTTGGCCTGAAGGAGGCAGTGTAGGAGAATTTTCTCCCTGCCATGAATCAGAGCAGTGGAACTACCAGCAGCTCTCAATTCTAAAAATAAATTCAAAATGACTTGAAGACTTAAATACAAGACATGACACCATAAAACTCCTAGGAGAGAACATAGGCAAAATATTCTCTGACGTAAATTGTAGCAATGTGTTCTTAGGTCAGTCTCACAAAATGAAAGAAATAAAAGCAAAAATAAACAAATGGGACCTAATCAAACTTATAAACTTTTGTACAGCAAAGGAAACCATAAACAAAACAAAAAGACAACCTACAGACTGGGAGAAAATATTTATAAATGATGCAACCAACAAGGGATTAGTTTCCAAAATATACAGACAGCTCGATATCAAAAAAAAAAAAACCAATCAAAAAATGGACAGAAGACCTAAATAGACATTTCTCCAAAGAAGACATACAGATGGCCAGCAGGCACATGAAAAGATGCTCAATGTCGCTAATTATTAGAGAAATGCAAATCAAAACTATGATGAGGTATCACTTCACACCAGTCAGAATGGCCATCATCAAAAAGACTACAAATAAATGCTGGAGAGGGTGTGGAGAAAAGGGAACCCTCCTACACTGTTGGTGGGAATGTAAATTGGTGCAGCCACTATGGAGAACAGTGTGGAGGTTCCTTAAAAAACTAAAAATAGAGTTACCATACTATCCAGCAATCCCACTCCTGGGCATATATCCAGAGAAAACTCTATTTTGAAAAGATACATGCACACCAATGTTCAGAGCAGCACTATTTACAATAGCCAAGATATGGAAGCAACCTAGGTGTCCGTTGACAGACGAATGGATAAAGAAGATGTGGTATACACACACACACACACACACACACACACACACACACACACACACACACACAATGGAATACTACTCAGCCATGAAAAAGAATGAAATAATGCCATTTGCAGCAACATGGATGGACCTAGAGATTACCATACTAAGTGAAGTAAATCAGACAGAAAAAGACAAATACCACATGATATCACTTATATGTGGAATCTTAAAAAATGCTACAAATGAACATATTTACAAAACAGAAATAGACTCACAGACATAGAAAACGAATTTATGGTCACCAAAGTGGAAAGGTAAGGAGGGATAAATTAGGAGTTTGGAATTAGCAGATACACTCTACTATATATAAAATATATAAACAACAAGTTCCTACTGTATAGCACAGGGAACTATATTCAATATCTTGCAATAAACTATAATGTAAAAGAATCTTAAAAAGAATATATTTATATGAATAACTGAATCACTTTCCTCTATACCAGAAACTAACACAACATTATAAATCAACTGTACTTCATTTAAAAAAAGTAAAATTTTAAAAAATGCAGCTCTGAAGACAACTAAACCGGAAAGCTCAAGGAAGACAAAAAGGTCTGTGGCAACTTTCATTAATCTCCTGGTTACAGTTTCAAACAAACCTGCTCTGCCCTTCATAGGAGAGAGATCTGGGAATCAGGAAGAGGTCTTAGAACCACAGTTTCTATCCTGTGTTTACATAATCTGGAAGAAAAATAAAATTGCAGTTAGTTTCTCTCTGTGTAGCAAGGAAACGGACAGTTTCATTAGTAATTCCATTCATTTGATTTCGTTTCTTTCTGTCCTACTTCCCTGTCTCTCTTTCTCCTCCCTTCCCTTCTTATCTCTCTTCCTCATTTTTGAGTGTATTTTTTGCCTCTGCTTGGCCAGGATCTCAGTGTGAGCCATGCAGAGGCCATGCTGGTGTATTCCTAGGAACTGTCAACCACTGAGGAGACCAGTGTCTTCTGTAACTTTGCTTTGGATGCATGAAAGTGACACATAAGTCATCCAGAAACGGACAATTTGTACTTCTTTCTCATGCTCTAATTCTTTGATTTTTTGTGCCCAGTCTGAAAGCCACAATTATGGAAGAATTTGTTTTCTTTTTAACAATAGATTACAGGTTAGAGATCAGGGTCAAGCTAGAAGCAAAAACTACCAGAGAGGTAATGAGAAAATTTCTAAAACAAGACCTGCACAATTCTGGTCCGTCTGCCCTGGCAATGCCAGAGAGGGGGCCTGATCACCCAGTCTGGGTTCCTAGCATCCCACGTATTGCTGCACTATCAGACAACTCTACCAGTGAGGTCTCAAGGTACTCTCTTTTGGAAAAGCACAAGAGTTGCTTCTGGAGATCATGTAGCCGAATTGCTGGCCACACAGACTAACAAACCAAGTCATCCACACTGGATTAGAATTCCTCTCTGCCACCCACTCCCTCTGAGACAATTTCTCTCTTTGCAACTAGGGGCAGTAATTACCTCATTGTAGAGTTGATGGGAAAGTAAATAAAATGAGCATGTTTAGTACAATGCCAGGCACATGGTTAACTTTTTTTTAAAATTTATTTATTTTATTTATTTTTATTTTTGGCTGTGTTCATTGCTGCGCTCAGGCTTTCTCTAGTTGCAGTGAGTGGGGGCTACTCTTCGTTGCAGTGCGCAGGCTTCTCATTGCGGTGGCTTCTCTTGTTGCGGAGCACGGGCTCTAGGCGCGTGAGTTTCAGTAGTTGCAGCATGCAGGCTAAGTAGTTGTGGCTCGCGGGCTCTAGAGCGCAGGCTCAGTAGTTGTTGCTCCGTGGCATGTGGGATCTTCCCGCACCAGGGCTCAAACCCGTGTCCCCTGCATCGGCAGGCAGATTCTTAACCACTGCGCCACCAGGGAAGCCCTCATGGGGCACTTTAAGAAATACTTGTGCTCACTCCCCACTGACTCTTTCGAAAACCTTAGTAAGCTAATTAGGTTAAGTGCCTCATTCATCATACCATGTTGTATCATCAGTCTGCCTACTGTCTCCCCAACTAGGCTATAACCTTCTTAAAGAACTGTAAAGAAAGAACTGTAATCTCTTCAGTTTTTCAAAAGATTAAGGTAAAATTTACATATAACAAAATGCACAGTCTTTAAATATATAATTGGATGAATTATTATAAACATATCTACCTGTGTAATCAATACTCTAATCAAGATAAAGAGCACATGTATTACCCCAGAATGTTCCTTTCTGCTTCTTTTCAGTAAATCCTCACCTCCCAAAAGCAACACTGTGCTATTTCTACCACCAGAGGTTAGATTTACGCACTCTTGAACTTCATAGAAATAGAATTATATAGTATATGCTCTTTGTTGTCTGGCTTCTTTCTCTCAACATAATATTTTGGAGATTCATCCATGTTTTTCCATGTATCAGTAGTCTGTACCTCTTTATTAGTACAAAAGTACTTTATTGCTTAGTAATAATTCCATTGTATGAACGTACCACAATATGTTTATCCATTCTCCTGTTGACAGACATTTGGGTTATTCCCAGTTTGGGGTAATGATGGATGATGGTTAATTATATGCATCAACTTGGTTAGACTATGGTACCCAGATATTTGGTCAAACACCAATCTAGATGGTGCTGTGAAGGTGTTTTTTAGAAGTGATTAACATTTAAATCAGATTTTGAGTGTACACAAACTCATTTTACTCCATATTATGGAGGCAGATTACCCTCCATAATATGTGTGGGCCTCATCCAGTCAGTTGAAGGCCTACAAGAAAAAGACTGAGGTCCTCAGAGGAAGAAGGGATCCTGCTTCCAGACTGCCTTCAGATTCAGGACTGAAACATTAACTCTTCTCTGGGTCTCCAGCCTGCCCTGCAGATTTCAGACTCGAGAGTCCCTATAATCACATGAGCCAATTCCTTAAAATAAATCTTTCTCTCTCTGTATATATACACACAGCCTAGCGGTTCTGTGTCTCTGGGGAACCTTGACTAAGGCAATGGACAAACTTACTATAAACATTCTTGCTCAAGTCTTTTTGTGGACATGTTTCCATTTCCCTTGGGTAAATATCTAGGAGTGGAATCGAAAGGTCAGTCAGTGGGCATATATTTAACTTGATAAAAAAGTGCCACACAGTTTTCCAAAGTGATGGACATTTTTTCACTCCCATCAGCAATATATGAGAGTTCTAGTTGCTGCACATTCTTGTCAACATTTAGTGGTGTCAGCCTTTTTAATTTTAGCTATTTCAATGGGTGTGCAGTGATATGTATTTGCAGTTTTAATTTGCATTTCTCTGAGAGCTAATCATGTTAAACAGCTTCTTACGTGCTTACTGGCTGTTTGTTTATCTTCTTTGGTGGACTGCCTGTTCAAATATTTTGCAATTTGTTCCTTTTGAATCTCAACTCCTAGCATTTAGTAGGAGTTAACATAACTATTGAATGAATGAAGAGAAGAATGTTACATTCTCTATCATCAGTGATTATTCTGAAATGATTATTAAATCTTTGTCTAGTTATTTATAATGCTTCTAAAGTGCTTCAGTAATGCCTGACACATAGTCAGCAGCCAGCATTTGTCAGCTGCTAGTACCATCCCTATTTTATATGTGTGGAATTGGGGATCAGAAAAGTTATGTGACTTAACCAAGGTTACCTGGTTACTAACTGTCAAAATCGCTGCTCCACTCTGGGCTTCTCAAATTCTGTAATTTCACTTTTTGACTTTTTTTGTTATTAATAGCTTGAGCATTTAAATATTGGATTCACCATTGAATGTGTTACTTCATTGATTCTTCTAACTATTACTTATGGCAAATCTAATATGGCAATGATAATGGTGCTAATCATTTTACATGTTTTAACTCATTTAATTCTCACTACAACCCTGTGACGAAAGTACTGCTGTGTTTATTTTAGACAATTAAACTGCAGTACAGAGAGGTTATGCAATTACCTAAGATCGCATAGCTAATTAAGAGGTATAGGCAGGATTCGAGCTCAGCTGGTCCCATACCAATACCTATGTGATTTGTTTTGCTTCCTAACCACTATACTATACTGTTTCTTATGACAAGAATAATTTTGGACAAATTGAATTTGAGAGGCTAATGAAACAGCGGGATGGAGAAGTCCAATAGAGTCATGACACTTAGGAGAGAGTACCTGGTGGAGGTGGGGGGCAGGGGAAGGGGGAGAGGGGAGTGTGGTAAGACTGGGCGTTCAGTAAACTACAGTGCAAGACCATACTAGGAAAGATGTGTTAGGAGTAGTTAAAGAAAGTGCTGCCTATATTCAAAGATGAAGAAATTCCATCAGTTGATTGCAGAAAGTTCTATGGTGGCCCCCATTTTTTTATAGACCTACCTTGTCTACAAGAATAGGTCTATAATGATGATGTCTTTTGATCTGCAATAGTTTGTCCCTAAGATATTCCACAATATTTTGGCTGCTGTTTGCTGTTTGAGTCCAAGACAAGTGGACCTGTGTTGCCTGCCCACAGGGCCCAGGAGCCCAAAGTCATTCTGATAACCCCTTTTCTGTTTACTGGAAACCCCAAACACCCCCTCAGGGGTCCCTTAGGTCAGGCTGACTAATCCCTTCTTCTGCTCAGATTTCACTCTCCTGGAAAGGCCGTGTGAGGAGCAGGGAGTGAGTCAGTCCCTTCAGGCTGGCAGTACCCAGGGCTGGAGCTAATCTGCATTATCTTAGCTCCCACAGGGTGAGTAATCATGCCGAGCTGGAAGATCTAACCCTGGAAAACAGGTGCAAGTATCCAAAGGAGGCCTTTGTGACCATAATAGGAGGTTAGCTGAAACTCAGTCTATATTTACTCCTTGCAACAGAATATTTATTGGACCGTGGTCTACAGGAACATTCAGGTTCCCTAAAAATTGATCTCTGCACCGATTATTTGGGCATCTCAGAAACACCAGGACTTGCACAGCAGGTCTGAGCCCAAGTCTTCCTCCTGACAGTCCAGAGAGGCAGTAGTTGGCAAGGAGTGACTAAGCCAGGCCCTGCCTACTGGGCTGCACACACAAACATGTTTTTGAAGCCCTGTATACACTCAGCAGGGAACACGCTGTTCTCTCTGGGAGGTTGCCAGAAACTTATGAGAGAGTCAGATCAATGCCAAGAATAGACACCAAGGCTTCTCTCCTGTCTCAGAAGGGGACCCTGTGTGGTGCTGGGTGGCCACCACCCCGCCCTGATCCTCTAGCCTTCCAAACCAAGCCTACAAATTGTTTCCCTGCACTTCTCAACACCTTGGTTAGTTTTTAAATTTTCTTTAACATCTTTTTTGGAGTATAATTTCTTTACAATGTTGTGTTAGTTTCTGCTGTTTTTTAAATGATTGTTAGAGACCACTACATATCTTTGGGCCGCCGTAATCATGCTATTCAAAGCCAAATGCAAATACATTCCTTGTACTTTCATTCATTTTGCATCTCATAGCCTCGGGCCCTGGACCTTAGAAGCAGTGCCCAAGGAGAATAACCACCAACCTGTCCCATTTCATACAGGTACAGGCAGGGTTTGAGTTGCTGCCTTCCCAAGCTAGCCCTCTGCTGTAGCTTTGGCAAGGAACACAAAGGTTACTTGAAATTCAACCAGTGCTGGTAAAGTGATAAGAAAACGTTTATCTTCTCTCAGAGGTACTCTTCCCGAATCCTCAGTGTCTCCATTTGGCTCAGCTCTATAACCAAATATTTTAAAATATTTTTTCCACTATAATTGGCAAGTGTCAATTTTTAAGTAAGTATTTTAAAGTGAGTTTTTCATATATTTCCTATATTTGTATAGGGTATAGCTTCTTTTTTTTTTTTTAAATTTATTTATTTATTTTTGGCTGTGTTGGGTCTTCGTTTCTGTGCGAGGGCTTTCTCTAGTTGCGGCGCGCGGGGGCCACTCTTCATCGTGGTGCGCGGACCTCTCACTATTGCGGCCTCTCGTTGCGGACCACAGGCTCCAGACGCGGAGGCTCAGTAGTTGTGGCTCACGGGCCCAGTTGCTCCGCGGCATGTGGGATCTTCCCAGACCAGGGCTCGAACCCGTGTCACCTGCGTTGACAGGAGGATTCTCAACCACTGCACCACCAGGGAAGCCCTAGGGTATAGCTTCTTGTTGGAGCACTGTTTGCATAGTTCTCTAAGTTTCTAAGATTCAGCTGCTTTTTGGTTTACGGAATGCTGATTAATCAAGATACATTTACATGGTGTCAACTACCTGAAATGTAGGCATTCACCCAATTCATCCATCCATCCATCCATTCACTCATTCACCCACCCAATACTTTTTGAGCTTAAAGTCCCTATAAGTAACTCACCAGCCTTATAAAGACACTGAAGTTGAGAACCTACAGTAATTAAGAGATGATAAATGTCACACAGATCCTTATTGCTTATTAAGCAACTGAAAACAGAAAAGCTCAGGGGAGAATGATCTGTGTGAAAGTTAAAGATTCTGCCATGGAGTGATTTCACCAACCATATGCAACTGCAAAATATAGAAAGCCAAGCTCAGGCAGGATAAGCTCATTCTGTTCTTAGGACCTGCTAATTGGTTTCACATGTATGTAGATGGAACCCTTCTGGGGCTAGATTCCAATATGGGGAGAGAAATGAGATAATTTCTCTGAAAGATACATCTGAGTCAGACAGGAGATGTTATAACACTGGGCTGTGGTTATAATCAGTGTTGGTGTGAGGATGACACTTTATTTAGGGAGATGTTGATAGTCAAAAAGAACTGAGTTTGAATGTCATTTCTCCACTTCCTAAGCATGACCTTGGCTATTCAGTCACATTATTTATTTATTCAATAAGTATTTATTGAGCCCTAGTGCCAAGCATGGTATGAGATGATGGAAATTCTCTTCCCCTCACAGCATAACACTGATTGTTTTTTGAGCTTCACTCTAAGTCATAATAATACCTATCATTCAGAATTGTGTGGAGTTCATATACATTGCATTTGTGATAAGATACTGAGTGGGACTTTTCTTATTGTCTCAGAACTGGCAACTTGGCTCCAAACTTGGGGAAAATAGATGATAATTAGAGGGCAAAGAGATGACTGAGATTTATTAAGAGGCAAATTCATTCTGCTGCCTCAGTTATCACTCTGTACTCACTAATCTAATCTTGAGGGAACTACTGAATTGTAATCTTCAGCTTCAGAAAGAGTTCCATGTCTTTTCCTTCCACCCTTGGAGGGTGCTCCTTCTAAAATAAACCAACGGGGTTCCCCAAGAGAATCATTTGTAGAGATTGGGGACAGGGGTGCTGGCAAGAAGTTGAGCCTGGAATCTCATTTTTCAGTTGGATACCTACTTATGCAATGAATGGATTTGCTAAACTGCACTTTGTGCCTATGTAAGCAATGGGAAAGAGAATTAGGGAAAAAACTCAGGGTAGAGAAAATGAGTAGTAGGGGAATAGGGCACATTTCCATTATCTGGCAGGAAAAAGATGCATGAGACTTCTCTAAGTCAAGTGGATACCATGGAAATCTTGAATTATTGGAACCCCACCGTAACGTGTGACTAAGAAGAGACCCCAGCAGCAAAAGCTTGTAGAATGGATTATATAGGGATGGGAGCTGGGGGAGATTGGAAAAGGTCCACTGGAGCTAATTTCCCATGAGAGGTGGCAACTCAGTGAAGAGGCTGCAGAAGAGCCTTCCAGAGAATCATCATGTGTCTTCCAAGAGGTACAGATTTGGATGGTTGCCCTGGGAGAGGGCAGAGATCACAGTGGCAACCGGTAAGTAAAAACATTTCCGCTCCCTTTGAGAATTCTGTCTCCCTGTCTTCAACACAGCAAAGGGCTCAGAAGATGTGTGGGGTGGGGAAGGGGGGAAATCATCAGGAGATGCCCCCTCTCCTTGGAAGTGGATGGCACTGGAGTATATCTTTTACAACCTGAAAAGTTCAGAAAACTGGCATCTGCTGGACACGCCATAAAGTCTTGGGAACGGGAGATTCAATGGAGCATGTTTTAAAGCAGTGATTGAAGAAAAATAAAATCCCATGGAGTTTGAACCCTGCTGAGTTCACAATGTTCAATAAACTGCTGACAAATTTGAAGTGCTTAGCAAACAGTCAGTGCTTCACAAATGGAAGACATCATTAATCCTAATCACCTAAAGAGAATAAATATTCAGAAAATCTCTACATGTTTCAATATCGAAGAGCAAGTAAGATGCTCAATTTGTGTTTTTGCTTTAGGAGAAAGCATAATATGTTCATTATGTCTTCAAGTTTCTGTTTTCCTCATGAAGGGCTTCTCAGGATGTTTTCTGGGTTGTTTCACCACATTCCTTTTGCTATTTTAGGCATTTGCCTTCTTTGTCATTTCATAGACCCCCTCAGGGAATGAGATCATAAAGGTCATCTATTCCCACCTCCAACTTAGTTGAAGATAAAATACTATTTAATTATTGAAAAAATACTTCAAGTTTTTAAAAACAAAGTATCTTGTGTAGGTGTGCAATAAAGCAATTTCTGCAGACTTAGTACACAAAGAGGAGACCGAGAGTCCTGATGTAGTGAAGCAGAAGGAAGAGGACACTGGGCTCAGCACAGAGGAGCCAGACAACTTCTCAGAAATGTGACAACTCATGTGCTATTCAACACCACTTAGCGTCCATTTCCTCAGCTATAAAATGGAGATTTTGACAAGGACCACACTGAATAATTGTGATGATTAAATGAGATGATTATGGAAGGCGTGGAACACAGTGCTAGGCACAGAGTTGATGCTCAAGAAATAGCTGTTTTCCCCTTTCCGAGTTTGCAGGGTCAGAAGACACCCCTGGGAAGAAGAAATAATGAGCTGTTCAGAGGAGAGCGAGGCATTGGGGAGGGGAGTATCAGAAAAAATACACTGAACATTCACTTGCACATTCAGCTGACTAGAACTGGCATTTAAGTGGCATTATTAAGAAGAGCCACAGAAAATCATGATGACATTATTGGAGCAGAATGACATAGTGATATTTTCATATTTATTTCATAATGTATTTTTTTTAAGATTTTTTTTGATGTGGACAATTTTTAAAGTTTTTATTGAATTTGTTACAATATTGCTTCTGTTTTATGTTTTGGTGTTTTTTTGATTTGTTTTGTTTTTTTTGGCCGCGAGGCATGTGGGATCTTAGCTCCCTGACCAGGGATCAAACCCGCAGCCCCTGCATTGGCAGGCAAAGTCTTAACCACTGTACCACCAAGGAAGTCTCTTTCATAATGTATTGATAACCTGGTATTAATACCTGTTGTTTATTTAAAAACTGTTCAGAATTCAGAAAAATTTTTAAAAATCATTAAAACTAAATATTTGGCAGATGTCACCTATAAAATGTATAAACATATAACATTAAATGAAACTTAAATTTCAAAAATATAAATATTAAACATACATTACCATTCTAATTTGAATTAATAGCAGGGGAAATGCAATAAAAAAATACTTATACCAAATAAACTAACATTATAAAAAGTGAAAAAAATAAATCCTGACAATTGAAAATGAATTAAATTATTTAATTTTTTTTACAGGTCTGATCTTAAGAACCATGTGTATCAATGGTGACATCTTTGATGGTGAGCCTAGTTTGGGGGCAAATTTTTCTAGCCACTAGGAATGATTTTTCATATTTTATACTAGCTGGAGGAATAGTTAAGAGATTAAATATAAACTAAATCCAAATTTCTTTCTCTCATCTTTTACCTACAAGTAATCTTATCTTTATGTGCTAATATAATATTTCAGAAATTTTTATTTTTTATTAAAGACTTCAATATTTTTATTGACAGTGAGCTGTAGTTTTTGTTACTAAGGCCCAGGGGTCGATTTGCAAGATGCCTGGTTCTTAATTTCTGCTATGAAACAGCCTTTGTTCAAACAAACAAAACAAATCAATCAAACAGATAAGGAGTTTCCGCCACTGAACACTGATTGTTTTTGCTATCAACCTGACCCCATTCGAAGTGCAGATATTTTGAGGGTAAGACTGAGTCTTTGTTCTTTATAATTCTCTTTTAGGGAGACTCTCCTTCTTTATATACTCAGGTTAATGCTAAAAATAATTTTTAAAAATACTTCTTTCAAGAAGTAGAACTAGAAAGAATTTGATCTGGGAAAATCTGTGTTAAGACTTCCAATCTTTTTCACTCACTAGCCCAGACACCTTGAGAAATCGTAAAGCCTCCCTTTCAATGCTGGGTTTAACTCTCTTAGGTACTTCTCAAGACATAAATAATTCAGATTTCAGATTTTTTAAATACTAAAATAATGGTATCACACCAACAAAAGAGTGGTTCTTAACAATCAATAGCATGATATACTGGAGTTCTAGAATATTGCAATTCAACACTGCAATCACTAATTTAAATCATCTTGCTCAGAAAATTTTCCTTCATTAAGCTACTTTAGTGTCTAAATTTCATTTTTAGAGTAAGTCCATATCGATTTAAGACAGCTGTTTACAGGATATCCTTAAATACATGAATTCACCTCAGGTGTCCTCCCTTTAGTCATTAATGACTTGGCATAAATTGTTTATCAGCCGAGTAGTCAAGAACGGGACCCAGACCAAGTCTGTTGTTTTTCAAGGCTGAGCAGTGGACAGAGAACTGCATGCAGGAGGAAGATAATTCCTATTGGAGGGTCGGACCCCGGGGGAGGTGCAGCAGATTGGCCCTGGAAAGCCTGGGGCTGCCTCAGGAAGACAAAGTGGGCTTAGAAGAAATGCTGATGCAGGCAGGGAAGCACCAGAGGGTGGACCTCTCTCTAAACCTCTAAACCTCAAACCTCAAACCACGTTTACACTGGGCACACTTTGTGGCAGAGCCCTTGTATTAAGCATTACTGAGAAAATGTATCTTAAAAAAGTGACAGTTCATGCTCTTAACAGCTTGAGGAAAGGAGAAAATCAGACCTAATATTGCTATTGATCCTCCCAAGTCCGCCTCCAACAGGCGTCCTCCTGCTCTGTGTCATTGGGGCCAACAGAACGAGACCCGATTTGGATCAGGAGCAAAGAAAAGCTTTTTACTCTTTGATCAAAGAAAGAAGAGGTGCCAGCTTGCCTCTAGAACACATGCCCCCCCGGGACAGGCCACGGTGGGTGGGTCTGCTTTACAGGGATCTTATCAGCGGGGCAGGGGGCGGAGTTCTCAGAGGTGGACGCAGCTGTGCTCGCTGCTCGAGATCACAAGTGCGGGGCGCCGCTTCTCTGCACGGGGCCTGCCGCCGCCATCTTGAATTGCAGTGCGCTGCACAGCGCTTCCGCACATGACCCAGGAGCTGAGGTGTCCGCTGGCCATTTCTCGTGAGAAGCTCAGGTATGAACCGCCGAGTTTGAGGCCTCTGTACGTGAAACTAGACGAAGCGCGAAAGAGGAGGTTAGACCTTACCACCGAGATTCCGTCTTATTTTTTCCTGGGACCCCAGTGGGCTTTGCCGGTGACAGTATGCACAAAAGAAGTGAAGAAATGCACAAATTAATATAATCATAGGAAACATTCAGGAAAAAATTAAGAGTAAATGAGGTTGGATAAGAAGTAATGAAATGATTAGTGAAGTATGGGTTTCTCTAGAGGGGAATATTTTGAGCCAGATTTTAAGAAGTCGGATGTGGTTAGCAAAAAGAAAATGTCTTTCTCTACTGAGAGACTGTTATATGCAAAGGTGTTATCTTAGTCTGGGTTCCTGAGAAAAGATCTGAGGTTAATCTCATGAGCACATGTTTTCTTGTGGAGTGCAGTCCTGGGGGAGCAAGAATGAGGCAAAAAGGGAGGCTAGAAATAAATTTTAAAAATCATGTTAGGGAGATCTAGTTATAGGACATTCAAATGGTTGCTCAGTTATGCAGAACACCTCCAGAGAGACCTCACGAATTCCCAGCATCTCAGAACAGGCCTCCATGGAAAGAAGGGTGAACAGGCTATCTACGGACTTCTTTCTGTATCCTGTTTCTCACCTCTGGTTTGCCAGTGTTAACTCTCCCATCTTCCCTCCAGACAGCTGGTGGGATTGGACCACCAGCTCCTGGAGCGGCTGTGGTTTCTGCCATGATAAAAGTGATGGAGGCTATATCAGAGCCTGGCCTTTTCTCCCCAGAATTTGCAGTGGAGGCTGAGATAACCAGTGTTAAATGGTGAGTCTTCAAGGTTTTATAACCACTGGAATGGGATGAGCCAGTCAACCATTGCTGGCCTGCTCTTAGTCAGGAATCGGGGCAGGCAGCACTCAGGTAGGTAACAGATGAGGCCACGAGGATGTGAGGAGACTTAGGAGGTAGGTCTGGTACAGGGATGAAAACGGATGGTGAAAAACCAAGCCTGTTTAGAGGGAATGGGTCCTAGGCAAATGGGTAATTTAGTGTGTCATTAGGGTGACATTCCCTAAAGGGCCAAAAGCTAGAATTTCATAAGTTGATTTAAGTGAGTTTGAAACTTTTGCCCATTTTGTTTTGCTTATTATGGCTGATACTATGGTTTTAACTATTTAATAATCTTTTCAGCCTCCTTCCTAAACTGCAGAGGCTGGAAAGCTAAAAGTAACTCCAAAGCAGCTAGAGTTCTGGCTATGATTCAGGTTGTGCCAAAAAGATGCACTCGTGAAAAACTTGAATTCAGGACTGAAGGAAATGGGGTGAGAGGCATAAGACGCAGTTGTAGCAGGGGCTGGGTATGTAGTCAGCAGCCATAATCAGACTTCCTGTCGTGGCCCTGCTCCCAGGTGGCCCAATTGTGTGGTGTGGCTTTGGAAATTTCTCAACCTCAAGACTGTTTCTCAATTAATCTGTAAGCCTTTTACTGCTCTATTAAAACAAAACAAAACAAAAACCTCTTTTGCTTAAACCAGCTAGAGGGGATGCTATTCTGAGGAAACGACCATTGCCACACTCATAATATTTTTTTAAAGCTTTGCCAGAGAAGTCTTTCCTCTCCTTATAAGGCCCATCATGAAGACTCTACCCTCATGACCTCATCTAACTCTAATTACCTCTCAAAGGCCCCATCTCCAAATACCATCACATTGATGGTTAGAGCTTCACCATATGTATTTGGGAGCGGGGACACAAATATTCCATCCATTACACACAGACAGAAAACGAGGGAGATCAATTCTGGCTCTTAGATACAATGCCGTTCAGGGTCCACAGTCATTAAATCTGATAGTCACTTTTAGCACATATTCTTATAGCTAATGCCCATGAAGAAACACAGAACCCTGAATGTACCTAAATGATTTTGACTTCTTGGGCATCATCAAACATTAAGAGAACCTTAACAAAATGTGTACCATGTTAAGGAATTTATTGTTCAAAGATAAGGAAAGATGCAGTGTCTGTAGAGTTGTAATGCAAGGAGGAATTCCTGTCTTCCCTGCACACTCGGGAGGGGTAAATGTAGGGTCACTGCCTCAGCCTGTGTGCTCTGTATAACCTCTGATGTCCTTCCAGTAGACCTCGATCCTCGATGGGTTAGGTTCTGTAGATTTTTCTTTATGTAAGTATATGAGTTTTCATAAAACTTTCCAGAGAGTCAGATGTTTTCCTTGTTGTTGGTTGTTTCCTATAAATTAGGCTTAATTACAGGATCTTCCCAGTAGCATATTTTTGATGAATATAGTGATTTTCTTTCTCTCTGGGGGATGAAAGAGAAAAGTAGAGCTTTAAAAAGATTTTCTTTTAAAGTAACAGCCTTCTTTTCCAAGGTAAACAAAATTTTATGGTGAATCATGACCAATTTCCTCATATCATATTTTAAATAAAGGATTTTTAAAAGTCACATCTAGGTCTTGCGAGGAAAACAGGAACATTAAAAGAAAAGTATCGAATTAGCGTTCCAAGTATTTTATGTCTGGTAGATTTTAGGTAAAATTTGCTGCTGACTTTTCAAACTGATAGGCTTTGATAGTCCCTAGATATCCACCAAATGGTTTTAATCCACCTAATGTTTTAAAAAATTTGTATTTGTTGCCAGCAATTCCTCTGTTTCTGTTCTACCTTACGCTTCTCCCACACTTGCATTTGCTCCACCTCAGAAGTACTAGCACTCTCTTGGTGCCAAAGCTGCATTAGGGTGATTGGTGAGGTCAGCGATGGTGGGTGCTACGGATTGAATTGTGTCCCCACAAAAGACATTGATGTCCTAACCCCCATGATCTGTGAATGCCCCCTTATTTGGAAATAAGGTCTTTGTCAATGATCAAGTTAATATAAAGTAATTAGGGTGGGTCTTGATCCAATATGACTGTGTCCTTATACAAAGGGGAAATGTGAACATAGAGACAGAGGGAAGATAATGTGAAGATACAGAGATCATGCCATCTACAAGCCAAGGAACTCCCAAGGCTACCAGAAGCTAGGATTGAGGCATGGAACAAATTTCCCCTCTCATCCCTCAGAAAGAACCAACTTTTCTGACACCTTGATTTTTGACTTCTAGCTTTCAGGTCTGTGAGACAATCACTTTTTATTGCTTAAGCCACCCGGATTGTTGTACTTTCTTATAGCTGTCCCTGGAAACTCATACAGTGAGGGAGGACCTTCACCATTCTGATAGAGGAATTCCAGAGCAGTGCAGCGTGGAACCCAATGCTTAAAAAAAGTTAAAGTCAAAGCATTTGTAGTATTTTTTAACATTTATCTTTTAAAAATATATTTGGTGGGAACTGAGCTAGAAAACAAATATGAGTGACAGAAAACATCCTATACTCAAAATTTCAAAATTGTATCTTTCTTTTACTGAGTTTCCTTACTCCTTAACTGGTTTATTACCATATCACCCTGCGGAATATGTTTTTATGATATCCACCTCATTAGACCACCAGTCATTCCCTGAAATTTGAGTCTCTTTTAAAGGTAAAAGTCAAAGGGTATTTATTTTAATATTTCTTTAACCCTAATTTCCCTAGACCTCTGCCACTTCTGCCTTTAACACGTTTGAGTCTTGCCTAAACTCAAATTGGACCTCCACAACCTTAGCAAAACTCTTCTAGGAAAATCTATAACATTCCTTACTATCTGCTCCAGTGTATAACTTAACTGTAAGAAAATTCTGGGCTCTCCTTGAAAACATATTTCAAAACAAATATGTTTGTTCTTGCATTATCTTTAGTAAGAGATTAAAAACTATGTAATAAGATAAATCTGTGTCCACTGGGGGGAAAAGTTTTAAGTTATTCCCTAGTCTTCAGTAAATAACCATAGTTCCTCTAACCCTAAAGGTTTTAGCTTTCAACCTTTAGTCATTTGAATTTTTAGGCAGGGAGCCCTCATCAATTTCTCCATGTTAACATAAAAATCACCAAACTGGAAATGAATTATTAAGGCATCAAGTAAAAATAAATAGTGTGCATGTTGAGAGGAAAGCTTCCCACAGTAAAATTTCTAGATAGAAGTTAAAGTCCCTGTATATGGAGCTCCTCAGATTAAAAGAGTATAGCAATTCTTTAATATTCCTTTCAGAAAGAAAGTACAAAGACACGGTGAAACTATTTAGCTTGCTACGTCAGCATTCCTTTGAGAAGAAAGAAAGAAAATATTATGTTTTTGGGAGTTCTTCAGTTTAGCTCTACAAAGACTTAAAAATGTTTTGACTTTCAAAGGCACTTTTTCAGAACTATAAAACTGCCTGTCTCCTCTCCAGACTATCCTGTACACAAATGCAGTGCTAATTTTTATAAAGTGTTACTTTAATCATACAGCTCCTTGGTCAAATTGATTATGGCTTCCTACTGTTTTTCAGATCATGTGTGCACTTTTCAAGATCCTTGATAATCTGTACCCAACTTATCTATCCCAAATTTTATTTCACATTACCCCATCATAAAATTTATTTCCCTTGTTTTATTGCCTTTCTCTCCCTCTGTCAACTCTAACACATATGGGTTTACGCACAAAATACTCACACACGCACACACTCCGTATATATTCTGGCCTGGGACTTTTACTTACACTTTTCCTCTTTTCTGCTGTCTGCTTGTATCTTTTCCTCCTAGCTAGATCCTAAACTTCTTGAAAAGCTCCATTTCCTTCTAGGAAGCTCCTCTGATGAACTTTACCTACATTGTCTATCCATTTTCTTATTCCTGCTGCTTATTTAAATTTATGCTCTCTGGTGCTTGGTTAAATACCACTTCATAGTGCTTTCTAATTTTTGTTATGAACATATAGGCTGCTATAATTTTTTAAGCTTCCTTTGCACCTCTCACAGTCCTGGACACATGATGGAGCATAATAAACAAACATCAATTTCAACAGCTCCCTTTCCATCTCTCTGTAGAGAGCTGCAGCAGTGACTCAATGCAAATCACCCATATATGAGGAATCTTACCTGGCAAAATGCCCACCAACTCCCTTCTCCTGGGTAGACGAAGGCAATCCGGCCCACTGGCAGCCACTGTAGCCATCACCATCCCTGTGGATCAAGAAGAGAAGAAATGACCCTCCCCAGCTTTGTATCTACTTCCGCTATCTCCAAGTTTGAATTCTGTGAGACTCGTTCTCATGCAGTGATCAAAACTAAAATAGCAGTTCTTCAAATCCCTATTGCTCTTTGTCATCCTTTGAGGCAAGACCCTCAATTTATCATCTTCTGTGTTCTGACCTTTATAGTATTCACCTCCTTTGACAATATCATTTCTTTTCCAAACTCTTTTGTTGTGTCTTCTGGAACTCAGCCCTACACACTGGCTAACTGAACATTTCTTTACTTTGTTACATTCATACAAACTTGACTTCTTCCAAATCACTTCTCCTGAAGGTCTCCTAACACAGATACGAGGGGGATAGAATGCAGGGGTACATGATTCATGCCTTTCTTATGTCCCCTTGGCACAGCTCCCCCAAGCTTTCATGAAAAAGCCCTAAAACTTTGCAGCTTATATACCACTGTCCCCCTATTTTACTCTCTCCCATCAGTCTCTGGGAAACCTCCCTCTGTCCCTGTCATACTGGAACATGCTCCTTATATTCCTCTCCACCATAAATCTAACATCATGCTATCCAAAACAAGACTCATAATCTTCATTCCCATTCCTAGAACTTCAAGTGGTTCTATTCTGTTCCTTCTTATCTCAGAAATAGCACCATCATTCAGTTGGGTGTATAAGCCAGAAGCCTGGGAATCATTCTTGATACTTTCTCCTCTCCAAGCATATTCAATCTATTGGCCTGGCCAAAAAGTTCGTTCGGGTTTTTCCATTAATGTTATCGTCTTAAAAAATTTTTGGAGGAGAACATATACTTTAAAAAAATTGAGGTATAGTAAGTTGTACATATTTAGAGTGTACAATTTGATCTGTAAGATATACATATATACTGTCACTACAATCAAGATATTGAATATTACCATCATCCTCAACTATCCCTCATACTCTTCTGTCATCTCCTCCCTTCTGCCCCTTCTCCCACATCATCCCATCAACCACTGATCTGCTTTCTCTCACTAAAGATTAGTTTGCATTTTCTAGAGTTTTATATTAATGGCATCATAAAATATATACTTTCTTTCTCTTTTTTGGGGGGGGGAACTATCTTCTTCACTCAGAATAATTATTTTGCGATTTATTCTCGTGTGTATCATTTCTTCATTTCTCTTTGTTGTTGAGTAAGCATTCCATTGTATGGATGTACCAAAATTTGTTCCATCCACTAGTTGACTGGCATTTCTGTTTGGATAGGACTGCTGTTTGGGGAGATTATGGGAGAAAAACTTGCTGTAAATATTCACATACAATCTTTACATAAATTCATTGCTTTTTTTCTCTTGGATAGATAGGAGTGGGAAGGCTGGAACATGTGGTAGATGTATGTTTAACATTTTCCTAAATGCTTATGCATTTCCACCAGAGTTCCAGTTGTTTTCCATTCTTGCCAACAAGTAGTATAGTTAGACTCTGCAATTTTAGTTATTTCTGATATGTATATAGCTGTATCTTATGTCGTTAATTTGCACTTCCTAATGACTAATGATGTTGAGCATCTTTTCCTGAGAATATTTGCCACCACAAATGTTCTTTGATGAAGTGTCTGATCAAAATCGCCCCCTTTTTTACTGGATTATGTATTTTGTTATTATTGAGCTTTGAAAGCTTTTAATACATTTTGAATATAAGTCCTTCATCAGATATATAATATAAAAATATTTTCTTCCAGTTTGTGGCTTATCTCTTTATTCTTTTAATAGTGTCTTTCAAAGAGCAGAAGTTTGTCACTTTGATCATGTCCAATCTTTCATTTTTAAAACGGGTCATGCTTCTGTGGTATCTCTAAGAAATCTGTTCTAACCTAAAGACACAAGGATTTTTCTCCTAGATATTTTATAGTTTTAGGTTTACATTTAAGTCAGTATCGATTTGGAGTTAATTTTGGATATGTTGTGATTGAAATTTAACTTTTTGCATATGGATATTCAGTCACACCAGCTCATTTGTTAAAAGACTATCCTCCCTCCATTAAATTACCTTTGCACTTTTGTCAAAAATCAGTTGTCTAGATATGTGTGGGTTTATTTCTAAACTCCCTGTCTCATCAGCTGATTTATTTGTCTATTTTTATGCCAAAACCGCACGGTCTTGATTACTATAGCTTTATAATAGTCTTAAAGTCAGATACTGGTTAGTCCTTCAACTGTGTTCTCCTTTTTCAAATTTGTTTTGGCTATGCTAGCACCCTTGCATTTCTGTATGAATTATACTTGTCAATTTTCATTGAAAAGCCTACTGGGATTTTGGTTATGATTGCATTGAATCTACATATATATATCAATTTGGGGAGAATTAAATTTTTTAAAATACTGAATCTTTTGATCTATAAACATGATATATATTTCCATTTATTTGGGTCATCTTTATTTTATCTCAGCAATGTTTTGTAGTTTTTCAGTGTGCAGATCCTGTACATCTTTTATCAAGTTTATTCTGAAGTAGTTTGTGTTTTCTTGATGCTGTTGAAATGGTATTTTTAAAAATTTTAATTTCTGATTGTTCATTTCTAGAATATAGAAATACTACTGATTTTTATATGTTGATTTTATACCCTGCAACATTGTTAAATTCACTTATTAGTTCTAGTAGAATTTTTTTTTTTTGCAGATTCCATAGGGTTTTCTATATTGATGATTGTATCATCTGTGAATAAAGACAGTTTGATTTCCTCCTTTCCAATTTGTATGTCCTTTTTATCTTTTTGTGATTCGTTGCACTGGCTAGGAACTTACAGCACAATATTAAATAGTAGTGGTAAGAATAGAAATCCTAGCCTTCCTCCTGACCTAAGTCCTTTTAATGTTAACTCCTCAATAGCCATTAAATCTTTCATTTTCCTCTATATTTATTACTACTGCCCTATTTCGAGTCACTATATTCCATCATCAGGAACAGTATAAACTAACCTCTTAATGCTTATCCTGCCTCAACTCTGGCCCAGCTCCGATTCCTTCTTTGTGGTGCAGCCAGAGAGCTATCTTCAAAGCTTAAATTTGATCATGTCCTTCTCCCTCCTAAAAACCCATCGGTAGAGTCCTGCTGCATCTCTGATAAAGACCATTGCTGTTAATTTGGTCAACAGGGCCACATGTGATGGGCCTATGCTTAAAATTTCTCAGGCTTCCATCTTGTCCCACTCTGCATTTTGGCCACACTGGTCATCATTGACTGACCATGAGTCGTCTTAATTCTACCTCAGGTATATGTTGTTCCTTTAATCAGGAACACTTTCCCCAGTCTCTACTTTACTTAGTTAACTTCTATTCATCCTTTCTTAGGGAAGGCTTTCCTAGCTGACAATGACCAGATTAGGAACTCTTTTATGTAAGATTAAAGTGTATTTTTTGTTTTATAGCCTTTTTTGCAGAAAAAAATACTGAAATAGTAATTTTTGTGTGCTCTTATGTCTATAGGGAATTCTCACCCTGTCCCAACCAAACATATGGTCAAGCTTTAGGATTTTTTTTGCTCAAGGACTTTTATGTTGCTGAATTAAAAGAAGTGCTACTAGGCTAGAGAACTTAAGCTTCTTCTTGTCTTATTTTATTTTTTAAAATAGGCTTTATTTTTACTTTTTTAAGTTTTTAGATTCCACATATAAGCTATATCATCTGATATTTCACTTTCTCTGACTTACTTCACTCAGTATGAAGAATCTATAAAAGAAGAATGATTTAAAAATGATACAAATGAACTTATTTACAAAACAGAAATGGACTCACAGACTTAGAGAAGGAATTGATGGTTACTGGAGGGGAAGGGTGGCGGGAAGGGATAGTTAGGGAGTTTGGGATTACATGTACACACTGCTATATTTAAAATGAATGACCAGCAAGGACCTACTGCATAGCGCAGGGAACTCTGCTCAGGATTATGTAACAACCTAAATAGGAAAAGAATTTTAAAAAGAATAGATACATGTATATATATATATATAATTGAATCTCTTTGCTGTACACCTGAAACTAACACAACATTGTTAATCAACTATACTCCAATATAAAATAAAAAGTTAAAAAAATAGGCTTTATTTTTTTTAGAGCAGTTTTATGTTTACAGCAAAATCAAGAGGAAAGTACAGAGATTTCCCATATTTTATTTTTTAAATAACCATTTTATTTTAGAATGTTTTAAGTCTATAGAAGAGTTTTGAAGGCAGTACTTAGTCTCCATATACCCCACACTCAGTTTCCCAGTTATTAATATGCTACATTTTTATGGCACATTTGTCACCACTGAACCAATATTGATACATTATTGTTATATTGGTACATTATTATTAACTGAAGTCCAATTAGAAACTAAGATCTGGGCACTAGGTGTGCTCCTTGCTATTGGGGTGTCATTACTTCTAGGCTCTCATAGTAGACAGAGAAAAGAAATATATGTGTGTATACTCACATGTATATCTACATATATATATGAATATTTCCAATATGTATCCCTCTGTATCTGTATTACACTAATCATGAGTTTATGTTTATATCTCTAACTCTAATCCTAATTTTCTTCCCTTGCTTGTCTGTAACTTCTCACTCCAACAGTGAGAAATCTGCCTCCCACCATCTGTCATCCATTTACTCAGTTGTTTATACATGTACAGTGGTTTCAGAATTTAAACCTTTATCAACTAGAGTGGAGTTCTTATGTACTATTCCTTTTGCCTTTAGTCTTACAGACTCTATTTCCAAAGTCATTTAGAGCAGACCTTAGCCTCTACCCTCTTCAGTGAGGTTGTTTCATTACTAACATTAGTAATACAGTTAGATTTCTACATCATATTCTGCACTCCATCCTGGAATTCCTCTGACCTTCTAAATGTTTTTTTTAAATTTGCATACATTAAGATTCATCCTGTGGGCTGTAAAGTTCTGTGGTCTTTGACAAAAGCATTCTGTCATGTATGTACCATTACATACAAAGTAGTTTCATACAAAGAAGTTTCACTGCTCTAAAAAATCCTGTGCTTTACTTTTTCAACTCTCCCAGCCCCGACCCCCAAATCCCTGGCAATCACTGATCTGTTTACTGTTTCTAAGGTTTTGCCTTTTCCAGATGTCATATAAATAGAATCAGATAGTACGCTGACTTTTCAAACTGACTTCTTTCACTTAGTGATATGCATTTGAGTCATCCATGTCTTTTCATTCATGTCTTAAGAGTTCATTCCTTTTTATTGCTGAATAGTATTTCACCTTATGAATGCACCAGAGTTTGTTTATCTACTCACCTGTTGAAGGACATTTTGTCTGCTTCCAGTTTTTGGCAGTCATCAGTAAAGCTGCTATAAACATTTGCAAGCAGGTTTGTGTGTAAACATAGCTTTCAAATCAATTGGTTTATTACCTAGGAGCACGACTGCTGGACACGTGGTAAGTCTATGTTTATCATTGTAAGAAATTGCCATCTGTCTTCCAAATACCATAAGTGTTCCTATTACTGTACATCTTTGCCAGCATACGGTATTGTCAGTATTCTGGATTTTAGCCATTCTAATAGGTGTACAGTGGTATCTTGTTTTAAATTGCATTCTCCTAAAGACAAATAATGTTGAGTGTCTTTTCATATGCTTGTTTGCCATTTGTCTTTGGTGACGTGTCTATTCAGATTTTTCCCCCATTTTAAAATGTGTTTATTTTCTAATTACTGAGTTTTAAGGGTTTCTTGTATATTTTGAATAAAAGTCCTTTATCAAATATGTGTTTTGCAAACATATTCTCCCAGTCTGTGGCTTGTCTTTTTATTCTTTTAACAATATCTTGTACAGAGCTGAGGTTTTAATTTTAACAAAGTTCCATTTTTCAATTTTTTTTCCTTCATGGATTATGCTTTGGTATATTTTAAAACTCTACCAAACCCAAGGCCACTTAGATTTTCTTCTATGTTTTCTTTTAGAAGGTTTACAGTTTTGTGTTTTACATTTAGTTCTGTGATCCACTTTGAATTAATTTTTGTACAAGATGTAAGATATGTCTTAACTTTTTTCTTTTTTTTTCATTAGAATGAATTCTAATCGTTCCAGCATTAATTGTTGAAAAGACTATCCTTTCTCCATGGAATTGCTTTTGCACATTTGCAAAAATCAGTTAACTGTATTTGTTTGGGACTGTTTTGGGGGCTCTCTCATCTGATCCATTGATACATGTGTCTATGCTTTTGCCAATACCACACTATATTGTTTATATTGTAGGTTTAGAGTCCTTGAAGTCTTGAAATCCAGTAATATAAGTCCTTCAACTTTGTTCTTCTTTAATCAATTAATATGATGATATGATTTTTCTTCTTTAGCCTATTGGTACGGTGGATTATATTGATTGATTTTTCAAATGTTATACCAGCTTTGCATACCTAAAGTGTGTCTCACTTGGCTGTGGTATATAATTCTTTTTATTTATGATAGAATTCATTTGGTAATATTTTATTGATAATTTGTGCACTTATGTTCATGAGAGATATTGATCTGTTTTCTTTTCTTACAATGTCTTTATCTGGTTTTGGTTACAGGGCAATATTGCTCTCACAGAATGAATTAGATAGTATTCCCTCTGCTTCTATCTGCTGGAAGAGGTTGTTTGACAATTGATGTTATTTCCTCCTTAAACATTTGGTGGAATGCACTAGTAAAATCATATACACTTGGTGCATTCTTTTTTTGGTAGGTTATTAATTAGCAATTCAGTTTCTTTAATGGATGTGGGGATGGATATCTATTCTTCCTTGTCTGAGTTTTGGTAATTTCTGTCTTTCAAGGAATTGGTCAGTTTCATCTAAGTTAATAAAATTTGTGGGCATGTGTTGTCCCACCTCTTTTTTTTTAATTTAAGAAATACTTGACTATTCATTGGACTTATGTGGCACTGTACCAGAGTTGGGGAGGCTGGAAACAAGAAACTGAATTTTGTGAGGTAGAAATAGCTGACTCCTTGGACAGATACAGTACAGGTGGCAATTGAGTGACCTAGGCGTTTGTACACAGGAAATTGCCAGGAGATCGCTAGTAAAGATCTCCAGGTTCAAGCTTTGCACTGCAGGCACAGATCTCTTCCATCTCCTCTCTTTCCTTTACAGTAATCAGTCAGGTTTGGAAAGCAGATAAAACAGCAGTTATCTGCATAATCCAAAGGCCAAAGGGCCATAGTTGACTGTTTTGGACTGTGAAAGACTCCTGAATCACTGTACAACCCTGAAGGGAGAGAAACTCATAATGATTTGGGATTGGGGTATGACATAGTATAGGGACTCAAAGCAAGTTAAATTTGACTTGGAAGAATAGAAGAATGTTATATTTCTTGAATTTTTTATGCTGCAAAATTTGTATATACTATACACTGATCCAGGTATAATTATACATTTTTATTTGTTATTTTAAAATTAATCTGTCTTTGCCCACTAGGCTCTAAACCCCATGAAGGTAGAGATCATGCCTATTTTGATTACCATTGTATCCCCAGAACATAGCTTTGTGTCTGGCACACGACAAACACCTAAGCAATGTTAATTGAATTTATCTATAAATAATGAGTGATTGGTGACTTCAAGGTCTAGTGGACTCGGTTTCATTCACTTGTTCACAAATACTCTAAACTTTATTGTCTCTTTATTTTCGTTTTACCTGTTGGACGAATTCACAACCATAGATGTATGTAACCCTCCATGTTTTCCCTGCCTGCATGGAAACCAGAAAGCTACAGCCCAGTCAAGGAGTTAAGAAAAGTTTTTTCATTTCTAAAGATTTGTTAAAAGGCCAAGAAAAATATGTGGAAGAGACCATATGTGGTGCACAAAGCCTAAAATATTTGCTATCTGACCCTTGACAGGAAAAACAAACAGTTTGCTGACCCCTAATCCAGACAGACTCTTGAGTAGGTTACGGGAGAAATCACACAACTGAGCAGGTTAGTCAACAACCTCTCTCCTCTCCCCACTGTACCTAACTATATGTTCTCTCATAGCTTATCCTCCTACTCGCTGCAATTATTTTAAAGCTATTTTCTGTCCTCAAACCTCTGATCACTTCATCTTTCCCTTCTCTGAAGATAAGCTTTAACAACCAAAACGTGATCTAACTCACATGATTTCCTCTTATTATAATGGAGGACACGTTTTTCCCCCTACCTAGTAAAAATCTCCCCACCTGTGCTCTGACTCATACTTTCCTGCTGTAGTGGACATATGCTTTTGGTTTGCTACCATCCTTTCCTTCGGGGAAACATCTCTACTCATTTTGTGTTATCCTTCTCAGTCTATATGGTTTAAATTGGACCAATTATCACCACACTCCTGTTCCTCTAGCCCCGTGGGTAGGCACATGATTAAGCCTTGGACACTTAGAACATTTCACCCCCATGTTTACATGGGTTGATTCTGAAAAAGGCACCTGACCAAAGCTGGGCCTGGAGACATTCCAAATGTTGTCTTGGAATAAGACCCTTACGTGGAGTTCGTTCCAGAGAAACTTCCCCAGTGACGGTCCTGCTGCCTGGTGTCATTCGAACCAATAGAACAAGACTGAATTCTGCTTGTAAGCAGAGGAAAGCTTTATTGTTTGATCAAAGAAAAGAGAGGTGCAAGCTCCCGCTCTAGAGCACACACCTTCCCGGACAGGTTGTAGGAGGGGCTGCTTTATAGGGTTCTTCACAGCAGGGGGAGGGGTGGAGTTCTGGCAGGTTGGGCGTGGCTCCACATTGCAGTGCCGGGTGCAGTGTCTTTGCACACAGCCCTCGGCTGCCGTCTTGAACTGCGGTGTCGTGTGCAACCTCAGGTGCATGGCCTCTGCACACGGCCCCATGTGAACAAGTGAAACTGGATGAAGCACAAAGGAAAAGGAAAAAAGGTCAAACTTTATTTTATTATCCAGATTCTATTTTTATTTCCCAGGAATTGTTAGTGGGCTTTGCCAGGACGAGACTTGTCATATGGCCCCCGGAAATATTTATTTACATTCCAGAGGGTAAACACACAGGATCCTTCCTTTTCTTTCCTGAAGGAGAGTTTGTGTGCATTAGGGAACAAAGTTTTTTCTCACTGTCTCACAAAGGGAGGGAGTGGGAGACAGCTGTTCCTCTTCCAGATAAACTCTCAGATTTTGGGGGGGTTCTTCACCTATAGTACGGATCCCAGTAAGTGTAATGTGACGTCTGGCTCTCACTGAATCACCTTAGGAGGGGGAAAGATTGGGGCCAGGGGAGCTGATGCAGTTTTTACTGTAAGTAAGTATAAATAGTTTGTCCCTGCCCCAGAAATCTTGTATCTAACTCTCAGGATAATATGAATAAATAAAGATATTAAAACATATCAATATTTAGAAACCTAATTTCTATGTTCACAAATAGACTATAATGTCCTTGAGCATAGGAATCGTTGTGATTCATTATGGTATTCCTAGCGCGTGGCAGCATGTGGTGCTTAAGAAATCTTCGTTGATTACTTGTTGAATAAGTAAGTGAATTGCCTCAATGCCTGAAGAATGGTTAAGTGTCATTCAGTTGAAAGCGTGAGCTGGTCTAACAACCCAAGCTTCTGATGGCTCTGCAAGTAGGTAGGGACTTCTGAAAATATTGTCTGAAGAAATACAGGGGCCTGCAGCTGGTTGGTTAGGCTCGTTGTGATGAGGTCAGTGACAGTGTCCCCCTGCCTTCTAGACTAGCTATGGGTTACACATTTGCATGACCTCAGGCATCACTCTGACTTGTTGCTGTCCTCCCTGAATTTCTCAAAGAAGGACTGTTTCTTCAGAGCAAAGGCTCTGGAGTACAGAGTGCCTTGAATCAAATCCCAGCTCTGTCCCTTGATAGGGGCAACTTACTGGACTGCTTTGTGGCTCAGTTTCCTATCTGTAAAATGGGTAGGATAATAACACTACAGATGTTGTGAGGATAAAAGAAGTCGATTTATGCAAAAGAGTTAATAATATAAGGGTTGTTGTGAGGGAAAAATGAATTAATTAATGTAAAATCCTTGGAAAAATATCTGTTACATAATAAATTCTGTAGAATTTTCTTTTTTGCCTACTTAATGTTCAATTTAAAAGGGGTCAGAGAGAGAAGAAAAGTATAGTGAAACCAATTTCTATTCTAATACATGAAATAAATATTTTCTGCCAATGGAAATAATAGCTTAAAAAGATCAAGTCAATATTATAACCAAGAGATTATCTGTGGTTAAAAAATTGTTTCTTCAAGCTCAGTGGCAAGTTTTATCCCTAAAATAATTTCCCCCAAATTAGTGCATGGTAAGTAAAATCCTGCCTGGAACTACCTGGACTAGGTAAAAATAAGAATCACATCTGACTCTAAACAGAATGCAGGATATATTTTCAGTTACAAACAAAGAACCATTGTCAGACATTCTAAGAAAAAAAAAAGTAAGAAAACATATTCTACTTTCCAACATGCCAGGGAACTGTTTTCAAAGGCTTTTTAAAAATCGTGTTTTGTGCTTGCTTTTGTTATCATTTGGAGCTCTGCTTTCACAAGATGAAATATGATATTTAGAAGGGGAAAGAGGCTGCCTGGGGAACAACTGAAGCCTAATTGTTATTTTTATGGTTTAAGTCTCTTTTCATCCATTCGACAAACAATTATTGAGAGTGTGCTTTGGGCAAAGTGCTATGTGTTTGTTTATAACGTGCAGTGAGCTAGCTTCTTCTCGGTATTCTGGAGGTGCAGCCTTGTGCAGTGCTCTCAAAGGGACCTAAAAGAGTTAATGGATCTCATTAGCTAACACATGGCATCACCATCCACCCAGTTTTTGGTTGGACAGCATTACCAAAGAGGTCAAGGTCTGCGTTTGATCCCTTCCTCAACAGGTTTTAGCCTTACTCAGCAGTTTCAGGTCAACAGACCATACTTTGACCTAAAACTCTAATCCCAGCGTCATAATCGGGCAGTAGGGCATATTGGAGCAAATTTGTTACTGTCATTGATATTGCATGCTCACACTGTATGGCTTCATGTCTGAAGAACAGTACTTTATTTTATTGCTATCCACTTATTTGTATTGGAACTTAATAGAAGGAAGGATCCAGTATCTAATACTTAAATAACATTATGGATAAAATAGCAAATATCTATATAAATTTTATTATGTGCCAAAGAATGTTATAAATGCTTTACATATATTAACTCATTTGAATTTTCACATTCCTATAAGGAAGGTGCTATAGTATTATCCCCATTTCACAGATCAGAAATCTTAAGCAAAGTTATGTAACTTCCCATGGCTATTAAGTGGCAGAGCTGGCATGGAAATATAGGCAGCCTGGCTCCAGAGTTCTACATGTCTGACCAGTATGACACTTGTGTGAAAACCCGCTGTTTTCACTCATCAGTCAACATACCACAGATTCTCTCTTTAATTATTCAAATATTAAATTAATTTCTCATTTAAGAGGATTGTGCTGATTGCTGCACTGTAATTTGTAAATAAACTGACAGTGAGACATATGATCTTAAGATTTTAGTCCACAGAACTGTTTTGATCCTTTTACTATCCTAGTAAATGGCTCTTTGATGCCCCAGATACCACATCTAGACATTCAGACTATATTCAGTTGAGCTCCAATATACCTTTCCCACCTTCTCCCTGGATAGTTTCTTCATGGTCTTTTCCCCACTTCCCCTAAATTGTCCTCTTTCCACCTAGTCACTTTAGCTTGAAATCACCTTTCCTTCTTTAAATTTCTATAGCAGTTAATGTTAGTGAATGTGCCTGGCTATGTATATTAGGAATTATGGCATCTCCTCTACTGTTGACTTGGAACTGTTAGTAAAATCTTTGGTCATGATTTAACTTCTCACACGTTTGTGTCTCTTTAACTCTTCAACAGGACTCTAAGCTCCTTGGGGACACAGACCTAGTTTTAAGCCTCAAATAAAAGGTTTAAGTTAGTTTGTATGTATATATTATAGGCATGATCCATCTAGAAATAAACATGGATCCTTCCCAGGCTGAGAAAAAGTGCTGAGGGCCCTTGATGTTACGATGGGTGGCTTTGGTTTTAGATCAGTAGAATAATCTTCTCAATCAGGAATTATTTCATTGCTTTTCTCTGTTTTCCCAACTCATCAAAAATATATTAATCAAGAAATATTTTTGATGTCTACTATACATGAGACAGGCTTAACATCATGGTTTTCATATAGGTATGTGTAATTCATGGTCCTGGATTGCAGGGAAAACACAATCTAATTGGGTTTCTGGATTTTATACCTCTCTATAACATTTAACTAGCAACCTTAGGAATTACACGCTAAATACTAAAATGGTCCTGACCACGTGAGAGCTTAGAGGAAGAAGTTGGGAGAGAAGGCACTTTGGACTGGGATGCTCAGTCCATGGAGGGGGAATTTGAGTTGGGTTTAGAAGGTTGAGCAGCTTTTAGGAAAAAGGCAGAGAAGAGAAGGGCATTTCAGGCAGGCATATTTACAATGATCAAAAGGAAAATGTTTGTTGCATATTTAGAAGACAATATACTAAACAGTTCAGTAACAGAAGGTATAGGTTGTAAGGTTGATCGTGTAGGTTGGATTGTAGAAAACTATAAATATCAGATTCTTAGGCACTGGGAAGGCAGCAAAAGATTCTGAGCTTGACAGTGATATTATGCAAAGCCTAGTTTGGACTGAAGAGAAACTGGAGGCAGGGTATTCAGTAAAGAATTATTAGAAAATATAGATTCAAAAACTTTATTCATTCATTCATTCATAGATGGACCTAGAGATTATCATACTAAGTGAAGTAAATCAAAGACAAATATCATATGGTATCACTTATATGTGGAATTTAAAATATGATACAAATGAACTTATTTACAAAACAGAAACAGACTCACAGACTTAGAAAACAAACTTATTGTTACCAAAGGGGAAGGGGGTAGGGATAAATTAGGAGGTTGAGATTAACATATACATACTACTATATATAAAATAGATAATCAACAAGGACCTACTGTATAGCACAGGGAACTCTACTTAATACTCTGTAATAACCTATATGGGAAAAGAACCTGAAAAAGAATAGATGTATGTATGTGTATAACTGAATCACTTTGCTGTACACCTGAAACGAACACAACATTGCAAATCAACTATACTCCAATGTAAAATTAAAATTTAAAAAATAAAGTTCATCACTGTTAATGTATTTTAAAAACTTTCTTATTCATTCATTCATTCAGTTATGTGAGAGTTCATTTTTTCCCTTACAGTTTTATTAAGATATAATTGACATACAGTACTGCATAAGTTTAAGGTGTACAACATAATGATTTGACCTATATACATCATGAAATAATTACCACAATAAGTTTAGTAAACATCCATCATTTCATACAAATGTAAAATTAAAGAAATAATGTTTTTGCTTGTTATGAGAATAGATTCAAAGAATTTAGAGTTAAAAGTGTCTTCCTTAAGCAACTAGAATTCATTTAGTTATTTCATATAGGTAGAAGAGAAAACTGGGACTCAAATAGGTAAAGAGAATTGCCTAAGAATATGGTATAAGTTTTTCATTTTTGTTTTCAAATTTTTATTTCATTTTCAGGTCACAAAGCTATAATTTCAAACATATTTTGTTATTCTTAAAAGTGAATTTAAAAGAAAAAGACTTGAGTTAAGGGCAATTCTACCAAATACCGAAGTGTATTTTGGGGGCTAGAAACACATTAAAGGGCATAGTTTTAATGGAATTGATAAACTCAAGACTTTGCCATTTAATAGGCTATTTGTCTTATATGTTAAAGCATCCTTTTACATTTATGGAAAATAATATGCTCATAAATAATTCCTAGCTATGTTGCATTATTTGACAACCAGTTCTGTGTTATTTTCATTACATTGAATAATAGCAGTAAATATGAGAATGATGTCCTATAATCTGCTGATAAACTTTATTATTTCATTGCTGGATTTATCACTAAGACAGTTCACATCATTTTTACATCATTTAATAGATTCAACATGTTTTCAAGGCTACTGACATTTCTGTTGATTTTGAGTGGCTTTTTATGTTTATTTGCACTTCAGTAGGAACTGAAAAATCTCATTAAAAGACAGTTGCTCATTTCCATTAAGATGCCATGAAATATGAATGGTGATATTTTTTTCATCTGAGTCCAAGGTGAACAAGAAGGAAGAATACTGATAAAATCTGAAATACCAACCCATTTGCGCAAGAAATTTCGTTAGTTATAACTTTTATCCATTATTTAATTTCTTTTGAAATATGTGATAATTTTTAATGGCCAAAGGCCACCAATGTAGAGCTACTTTAAACAAGATCAGTTGCAATTTTTCTGGCTTGGAAAAATATTCCAGAGTTTCTGCAATGTTGTAAAACTTTCTGAATACCATTTAAAGCATAAAATCTTATAAAATTTGATGTATGTTTAACACAGTTCCAATCTGCTTTTAAACGCTGCAATGCTGTTCTAAAGGCAGAGGTTTATTTATGTATTTATTCATGTATCCATCCAGGAAATGTTTATTAAGAGCCTAAGTAACTGTGATACAAGGTAAAAAGTAAAAAAATCCCCTAAAAGATGTATGGATAGAATGTTAATGGAGATAGAAGCCTACTGCTCTAAGTGTTCATGGTGGAGAGTTGGGGACCTCTTACATAAGCTCCTGTGAAATTATGAAAATTCCTCAATAGTTTCATCAAGACAGACCAAAGTGACCTGGAGATTTCATGCACATTTGCAGTGTTGTTACACATCTAAGTGTAAGTACGGTACCTGAAAGCATAGTAGGAGAATAAAGAAATTATAAGGCCAATGCTTAAGCTACTAGGTCACAATAATCTTTCTTTGCACATGTTATTGTAGTTAAGATCAAATGCTCTTACCATTTCGAGCCAAATTTGAAATTTGGGAGAAATGGTGTAAAGATAGTTTTAATGAAAATTCAGCCCACTTTGTTGAACTTGAAAATTAGTATCCTTTGGGGGTACACACATTGAGTCGAAAAGATGTACATGTCCATAAATGGAGAATTGTGGGACTTGAAGTCTTGCAGTTTTTGTGGAAATGGGGATGAAGGTTCTGAGCCCAGGGCACATGCTAACCCCCTACCTCCCAAGTTGCTTAATTCAAGGGAACTGTACAGCTAATCCCGTGTGTGTAGGTATGTACGAGTGTGTCCTCTTGGGCTTCCTTTAGACACAGTGCAGTACTTCCTTGACAGAAGAAGAAATGAAGGTAGTCAAAGTGAAGAAGCATGTCATTGCTGAAGGGCTTCAGTATAGGTTCTTTAGGGTCTAATGCCATAGTTGATGGCATTTTTTTATTTACATATGATTATTCTGACAAGATTTTAGAATTTAGTTATTCCACTAATTTTATTTTATTCTAATTGCTTTTCTTTCTTCCCTCCTTCCCTTCCTTTCTTCCTTCCTCCCTCCATTCCTTTTTTATTTGTTTTTTTGCAAAACTTTGCAATAAGGGCATTATGGAGGTAGGCAGAGAATGTTGTCTAACGATAAAGTAGGATTAAATTAGTAAAGAAAGACTGTGAAGATAGCAAAGATAAAACATGTCACCACTTAATTTAGTACTTCCTATCCTATTTCTACCCTATTATTATTCAGATATTTAATCTAGAAATTGTTTGGGAACCTAAATTATCTAGGTAATTATTTTGATACTCCAATGTATTTGCTGTGTAAATACAGTCACTAAGTGAGACTCTTAAGTAAATTTACAAAAAAAAAATGTAGAGAGTACATGCATTGGAAAAACAATTATTGAATTTATTCATGTAGATAAACACACATTGTACTATGTGTTATTGGAGCATAACCAAGAAAGCAAAGGAGAACCAGAAATTTCTGGAATGCTATAAAGTATCTTTTGTTTAAAAATTAAGATTTTAAGGTTTTTTTTTTTTAAAGGCTATACCCCATATGTAGCTAAATTAGACTTGGTGTAAAGTGAGGAAAAACTTTACCTCAAATTCTTCTTAGTACTTTCCATTAATTTGAGAAAAGAACTTTAAAAGATTACATCTACCATTATAATAAAAAATATTTATTATAAAAATTGTCACATTTCTCTGTACATAACCTAGACACAAAAACACAGTTTATACATTAATAATTTAAGTGGGCCTGAACATTCAGTTTCCATCCACTAGAATCCTAAAGTTCTTCCATAGATTTCACAAATACCAATGTGGACTATTTCTATTTTATAGAACTCCATTTACACAGTTGATGTTATTGAGATACCAACATTTCTTTTTCTCTTGTGTTTTAAAGATAGTTCACGTGTTTGAGTTAACTATTAATCAACTGCTTTAAATCTTTGGTAAATACAAGAATTTACATGCAAAAATGTTTAAATTTTTGAAAAGTCAAATAACCTATTGCAAATAGTTCTGTGTAATCAATAAATGCATGAGCCAGAGTCTCACCATCAAGAAAAGTCACTTCCAGGACTTCTGATGATAAAATCTGAAATCCACAACAAATAGTTTGAGGCTTCTATAGCCACTACCAGAAGCACCACAACACTAGGCCATAAGAAAATTAAACACAAATGTTAAATTCAACATATAGACAGTGCTGATTATTTTACAAAACTGGAAATGCTAGTTTTTTTCGATATCCCGGTTTAAAACAGCAATTTGGCACAGAAGAGTTTATTATCTCATAAAAGCCTGTTATCTTGCAAGAGTGAGAGAACCATTTAAAGAAGCCATACCGTTTTGAAAGACACCAGTTCATTCTCTTGCAAATAGTTTATCCATGATAATATGGGTCATTTCTTGAAATAATTTGTGGGGAATAAAGCAAGATGCTTGCCTTCAGCTTCCCTCTCCCTTCCCATCTTTCTTCCCTCCCTTCCTTCCTTCCTACTTTCCTTTGTTTTTTCGTTTCTTCTCTAAGAGGAATGTGCTAGACTGCCCTGTCAACCTGCATATTATACTTGAACTCCCCCAAAGTTCCATATGCATTACAGCTCTCATGCATTAGCTCTCATTCACAATGATTCACAAATGAAAGCATCAGCATCGATAGCATGAAAACCTCTTACTTGCAGGCTATTAGTTAAAAATACTCTAAGAAGTATTTAAATTCTAATGTTCTTGAGCTATTTGTTAATTACAAATTTTTTATCAGACATGTTAATGGTGAAGTGTAGAGAATATAATTCAATATATAAAAAATACATCTCTTTAAGCCTAGAAAATAGATGCCTTTGGATTACCACCACTGCAGTGTAGAGAACAGCCCTTCCTACTGAGTTAGGTTCTGAATGCATGATTTCTTTCCCTAACACTGGTTTTTCCAATCTACTTCTGTTTCATTTATAAACAAAGCAAGGTGAGATTTTGCTATCACTTTGGTAATTCTTCTCTCCCTCCAACCGCCAACATCCTGAATTCAGTGCATATTTTAAAATTCAACCAAGACAAGACACCTGGCAATAAGTGTTCACTTCTTATTTGAGGTGTGAACAGGAAAAGCAGCATAATAAAGGCACTGTATTTATCAGAAGGGGCTTTCTTCTGAGTTTTTACATAGGCCCATGCCTTGGCTGCAACTTTGAATAAAATGTGTTGGCTCATTCCTCCTCATTCAAAGTAAATGTTATTTCAGTCACTGGCTTTTCATCTCTAGAGTGCATAGATATATATGAAATGTATGTTTACATACATTTCTAATCATATAGTATAAAATAAGCCCTAGTCCTTTGAATGACAGGAAAGTACTGGTACATTGACACTTGATAATCCATAAATACCAATATCTTATAACATCAACCATTGGCCTAAAATATCAGTCGTTGAAACTGCTAGCCTACATCTTCACTTCTCACTCTTTCCCATTCTTGTTGATAAAGAGATGTAAAACTGAGGCTTATTTCTTCTTCAGGATTTGATATAAACTCATACTCATATTCTAAGTTCAGAGAATAAAGAGCTGGCCAGCCATGAACTCCTGTAGTCCCGCACTGTGCTCACCTGGGTCACAGAAAGGAGCTTTCTTCCTCTTCACATCAGTGTTCTGATCAAGGAGTTTTTGTTGCTGGTGTTTGTTTTTGAGAAAACAAGAGTTCACACGCAAACATTCAGGAAGCAGCACTGGCATAGACCCACTTTGATCCCTTAAAGCGTCCTGAGGGTCCCTTCTCACACAGCCACTTTTTCCTTTGCCAGGTTCTTTGGTTCCTTGCTTGGGATACACCAGTCACCAGCCTCGCTGCTCGTCTGATAATGTTTGAAGGCTGATTTGTTAAAGACTGGGAGTGTTTCTACAGACTCAGAAGATAAAGCCTCAAAGAAGGGGGAGAAAAAATCAAAGAAATTATTCATCGCATAATTTGTACCTGAAGTGATTATTCAAAATAAATTCAGAGGTAAGTATTCAAACATTCAAATACATTCTTTTAACTGATTTAGTAATAAGAGCACACCAGAGTCCATGGTATGCTAGGCACTGTATAAAAGAAAACTGAAAAATAAATATTATCTGCACCCCATAGGGGCTGAAATAATATATATACAGTTATAAATTAGGTAACAGTATTTGTGTTCAGTAGTTACACATGTCCCTTGTTTGGATATTGCTGATGCCATAGAGTTGAATAGCAGTAGGCAAATAGGTTTTCCAGGCAAAACCTTTGTATGTGTGATAAAGTGAGAGTCCTAACCTGATACTATTGATCTATTAAAATCTGATACTATAAATCTATAATATGTTAACCTTTTCTAATACTTTGAAGACATTTTTACTATTTAAGAAATGAATAACTATTTCAGGTGTTCTAAGACCGTGCGGCAAATGGTCCCATTTTCCCTTGCACAAAATGGGAGCCTAGAAGCGTAATGTTTTAGTTGTTAATAACTGTGAATATATTTTCATTTGAAATAGTTGGCAAATGATTAACAGCATCAGGACAGTGACCTTAACAAATAAATTGAGGCTTTATCAGAAATGGAAAAAACATGTACCAAATTTTAAAGTTTAAACAGGAAATGCCAGGCACCCCACTGACAGCTTCTGAGCAGTCAGCTTTCCTCTCCCTGGATTTCTAACAAGGTCAGCTTAAGGTCTTGAGTATCTTGATATCAGTTGTTTTCTAGGCTGAAATATTATTAGCATATATGTATTTCCCACAAGTCTAAGTAAAACAAAAGTATAGCTATTCTTACAGATGCCGATAGGATTTGCCTTAAAAAATTCAAATGAGCATCTCCTCACTCAGAAACTAATGCACTTCTTGGGAAACAATTTTGCTTCATTGAGGCAAGTAGCCTGGCCCACTTCCTTTTTGATACGTTACCACATTAAATATTAAATAATATATCTACACATACCAAATAGAAAATATAATGACTTGTGGTCATTATTGGCACTAACTCAGTTTGGGTATTCGCTGTGGACCGTAGAACTCAGGGCTGTAAAAGAAGAGTCTTTTCAGAAATATGATTTTTTTTGTTGGATTTAAAGGATACCTTTAAGTAGATGACAGCATCTGTTCCATATCCTGGCAAAGAGTAGAGATTTAGATCTCCTTGAAAGTACTTGGCATAGAGACGAGAAATTGGCAAGCCATAACCAAAACCAGCCTAGAAGGGAAAGATCAGTTATTGACAAAGTGGTGAACATGATCATAGGAATACAAAATGCTTTCTCATAACCCCCATGCCCAATTTAACTAAATTGATTAACTTGCCTAAATACTTCCTTGTAATCCTTGCTCTACATTTAGAAGTAGGCGGCTGGGATGAACTTAGCCATATAATTGGTCTTACCAAAGGAGCATTCCGGGAATTATCCATCACAGGCGTCGGTGCAGTAGAGTACGTGTAACTAAAGAGCCGGTCAATGATCCTCAGGGGAACACCACCTCCTCTATCTGAAATCTTAAACAAACAAACCAGTCATCAGAGCTACACATTAAAAACAATATGCATTTGTTTACATTAAAATGTCTTTCCTTCATTTAAAAGTCACCTGGTGTACATGACTTTGATCTATTGTTCAAAGCAGAGAGCTTTATTATTATTGACTCTTTTAAAAATTCTCTTAAGAAAGACTCAAAAGAAAAACAGAGAATGGTTACCTTAATTGTAAGATCTTCTTTTCCCAAGACAACAATCACCTCAATTGGTGTCAGGGAAGGCCAATTTTCCTGGTGTTCAACTGTGGCCCTCATTGCATTCTAAAGAAAACAAAACCGTAAGGAATTCAATGGCAGGAGGATGAGGGACAATAAATAACTGTTTTTTATGTTTATAATAAAAGCAGCACAGAGGGTAATTCAAAGTTCTTATTTTATTTTTTTAGTAGTAAAATAGCTCTGTAAACAGCCATTTATGATTGTGTCATGCAGGAGGTATAATGAAAAATATTCATTTACCATGTAATATAGCTACTGGGAGTAATGTCTAATGGAAAAACAATTCTGCTACCTGTCAAGTTCTTATTTGTAAGCTTAATTTAAATGTAGAAATTGGTTTTTATAGTCCATTTCCTGGCTTTCTCTTTTCTGACTTTCCATTACATTTTACATCTAAGCACCAAAGACTATTACATAACAAATAAACAGTGAATCATTGAACCAATTTATTGGCTTTTATAAAATTTGCTGGGAAAAGGTTGTTACATTTAAAAGGATAGTAAATAATTCTAAATTAAGTTTCAATTTGCATTTGATTATCATCTTAACTTTTACCAATGATGGCAAAATAACTGTATGAGTTGGACCATTCAATTTAAAAGTAAATCAAATCAACAAAAAAGCATCTTTTGTCCCTTAACAGAGAAGAAGCTCAAACAAGTTTTCAGGTAAGTAGATGAATCTCAAACAGATAAAGTTTTGGTTTATTTTACCCATTTTCCTCTCTACCCTTCTTCTGATGGGTTATCTGCTTTCTGGTTTCTATATAATAATGTTAAGCCCTAAGCATTAGCTGAAGAGAAATAAAATAGATCAGATGTTTGTAGTACAATCAATACCTCATTGCATTAACATTAGAATAAGTTAGGAAACAGTAGTTTCCGGGAAGAGTTACATCAGAATTAGAAGTGGATTTCACTTTTTTTGAAGACTTCCTCCTCTCCAGTCCAGGGAACTCTTAGGAACCATCACAAAGCTTCAAGTGTTTTTCTATCTTTTGGTGCAAGTATAGAGTTTCAGTTTGGGCTTAGAACCCGGGACAGGATTTGATTCTTAGTACCTGGCTGTCCCAGACCAGTAACATCCACAGCCTCTAAGAGCTTGTTAGAAATGCAGATTCTCAGGTCAAGAGTATCAAAATCTCTGGGACAGGCTTAAGCATCTGTGTTTTAAAAGCTCTCTAGGTGATGCTAATGCACACTAACGTTTGAGAAGCCCTACCCTACTGTTTAGCTACGGAAAGTGTGGACCATGGATCAGCGGCATCACCTGTTAGCTTATTAGAAGTTCGTAACCTCAGGCCCAATCCCAGACCTACTGAAGCAGAATCTGACTTTTAACAAAACCCCCAGGTGATTCATATGCACATTAAAATAGATCACTGAAGGAACTGACTGTCCTTTGAGTATATTCTAGTCATAGGTTGGGACCCTGCCACGTCCAGTGATTCTGGACCTGAACCTCTGGATTTAGAGTTGGACCGGCCTATGGGGATGGAGATAACAAGGCCTCAGTCACTGAAGCATTCACCCCACGACCTTCCTTCATGAATGCATGAATGACTAGTGCTTTGTTGGACACCTGAAAAAATAATGGGAACAGGGAGCATTGAGATATAGTGAATCATATTGTGCATTCTCACATACAAGTTGATGCTACAAGGAACTGCATGTACCCTTTCAAACATTAACTGTAGCTTCTTTCTGTTAGGACACAGAAGCATGCTTGGGAGAAGATAGTGAGGCTCCTGTTTAGTAGGGAATGATAAAGGAAATAAAAATGTAACCAGTTAACATTTAAAAAAAACAAAATTGCAATTATTGTGAAGTGTCTTACCTTGAATAGTTCAAAGAGCATATGATGAAGGTGAGACGAAACATACACAATATGAATTGGTTGGCCTGGAAATTTTCCTAGAAAAAATTAAGCTAATTTAGAATTGCTAAACAAATATTTCATTAAAATAAACTTTCATATCTATTTGATTAATATTTTAGATTTAAACAGAATTGGAATACTCCCCATCCTCCTCACTCTAAAATCCTACCTTAGAAGCTTCCCTTTAAACAGTAAACACAACTGGCTTATGTTCAAAATGCTATTACAGTTGCTACCTTGTGCTCTATGATTAATTTTTGCAGTTCTCTACAAATGCATAAAGTCAGATAAATGTAAAACAAGGGTGCTCTAAATTAGATGACATGGATTAGTTATTTCTACTTTCAAAACTTTTGTACTGGACAATTACAGAGTTAAAATTATATGCATCTTAAAAAAGAAGAAAAATGTAAGTCTACAGTATAACATCAAAATTGATGCTAGCTAGCTATAATTTTCATAATTTTAATGCATGGGAAAATAACACATCTGATTATTCTTTTTTTAAAATTAATTTATTTAATTTTTTGGCTGCATTGGGTCTTCGTTGCTGTGCGCAGGCTTTTCTCTAGCTGTGGAGAGCGGGGGCTACTCTTCGTTGTGGTGCGCGGGCTTCTCATTGAGGTGGCTTCTCTTGTTGTGGAGCACGGGCTCTAGGCACGTGGGCTTCAGTAGTTGTGGTTCACGGGCTCTAGAGCGCAGGCTCAGTAGTTGTGGCACACGGGCTTAGTTGCTCCACGGCATGTGGGATCTTCCTGGACCAGGGCTCGAACCCATGTCCCCTGCATTGGCAGGTGGATTCTTAACCACTGTGCCACCAGGGAAGCCCCATCTGATTATTCTTGATTTTTAGCAACTAAACATAAAATCCCATAGGCTAAATATGCTTAAATTTCACCAAGAGGCTAAAGAAAACAGAAACAAAAACCTCGTAATACTCTGAAAAGAAAAATAAAAGTATTATTCTTTGGTGTTCCAGGCCTTGGCAAAGTTTGAATCAGAAAACAAGGTCTGGCACAATTCCCTCCTTATTTCATCAAACAGTTCAAGCAGTTTATCTACAAGTATTATGCAACAATGCTGTTAATGCTTAAAAATATTTTTCAATCTTTATTTGTACTCCTACTTTTAGTGTAGCAATCCATTACATTTCCCTATCCCCAATCCATGAGTTAAGCTACTCTTAATTTGAGCAACTTGATTTTAATTCTCACCACCAACAAACATTGTTCCTGTATAACTATTACTTGAAAAAGATGTTTACTTTGAGTTGAAAGGAGGTTATTCCAATTTAAGTGTACTGTCTTGCTTTGAGAAGCAACTATGGGATAAGATAAAAATAGTGCCTTGCATTCATCCTGTAATTACTTCATTCAGTGTGGGAAGACCTTATCCTTTTAGGTACCCTAGAGTTGAAGCTATTGAAGTATGCTCTGCTTCCAAAACAGTGATATATACTTATAGTGAAAATTTAAAAAAAAAAAATTGGTAAGAACATTTAACATCTACCTTCTTAAATATTTAAGTGTACAATATAGTATTGTTAACTGTAGGAATGGTGTTGTACAGCAGATCTCTAGAACTTATTCATCTTGCATAACTGAAATTTTATACCCACTGAATAGCAACTCCCCTTCTCCCTGCTTCCTTCAGCCTCTGGCAACCACCATTCTACTCTCCGCTTCTATGAGCTTGACTATTTTTGATACCTCATATAAGTGCAATCACATAGTATTTGTCCTTCTATGACTGGCTTCTTTCTTATAGTGCAATTTAAAGTGTTTTTGTTTTCAGATCTGATAAGTAACCTCTTTAGGAGCATATCTCCACTACCAAGTGGTTCCCCCTAATCTGACCTCCTTATTCCTGTATTCTGTAGTAAGCAATCTTTCTTTGATCAAAGATATTGGAACTTAGCTGCTACTCTAAATCCTAAATTATCTGTTCAAACCATTCTTCTTTATGAATTTTCATTAGCAACTGAATATACTCAATTGCAACTTTCCAGTTGAGATAAAGAGAACCTTGGCTTCAAAAAAAAATGTGTACAAATTCTAGGCAAGTTCAGAAGGCAAAAAATGAACACAGACATTGCTTTGTATTTACAAGAAGTAATCATACTGGGAGAACACTGAATTTTCCATAGATGAAAATATATTTAATTTATAGCTTACCATTCACTTGTGTGAGCTTTAATTCTGGAGATGTTAAATAATACTGATTACAAAGCATCTTGGAACACTCAAAGGCATCTGGAATGGAAGGGTTGTTTTCCATAGTGATTAAGTGAATTTACGCCAAGTAAAATTTTCAAGTGATCTTCAGTGTATACACTACCCTTAATCCAAAATATTCATTAGAGTACAGGTTTATGTGTATGGAAAAATAAATTTTTAATATTTTATTGAAGAAAAAAATGAACACAGTGTTTAAGTTATAGCTGTTGCTATAGGAATATGTGCACTTAAGAGATCAAATATAATATATGAGAATACGGCACATTAGCTATTGATATTTGGATTTTTTATAATATTATAAGTGAATATTTAAACACTTGACTCTCAAAAACAAAGGACCTTCATTACAGTATTTATAAAAACATAAATGGAGCACTCTGAATAGTAATTCATTCAGAGTCACCTCAACAGTAGATGTGTCAATCAGATAATGTACATTTTCAATAAGGGAAATGCAGAAACCTAGAAATTACCTTGGACCACTGCTGCCACATCACAGTTTGGATCAATGCTTCCAATGTGGCTTGGGTTTCCTGTCTGTAAGTCACTAAATATAAGGACTGTTGAAAAATGAAAACAAAGAATATTGTTATAAAAATCAGGATAATAATGATTAGAACTACCTCTGAGAAAGAATGTGATCCACCAAGTAGTGAAATATCTACTTAGAGTATGGCTTATATTCTACATCCATCACTATATATCATGACCATGATGAACTAACTTACTGTGCTGGTTCATCAGCATCCGGGTAGAAATACGGTTCATGTAAAATCGATCCAAGAAATACTGAAGATTTTGATTGGTGGCTGGGTCAACTGTACAGGCATCTTTATACTCTAGGATTCCTTGTGCCATTGTAGGAACTACATTATGGTGTCTATTTCGAACTTTGATGAGAGTATCTACAAAACTAAGCCAAAACACGTTTATGGTTAGTAGAAGTTCAAATAAGTTTCATTAATTTATATTTCTTAGATTACTTCAAAGAAGGTAAAGCTTTTCTCAAGTACCCATCCAAACAAATCAAATCATACAATGTTTGGATGAAGCTTTATTAAGACTCTCACTACAGATTCTTTGACTACAGTAGAGGAGATAGCTTCATAAACAGATTTATTTTGCTTTTAGCTTACATGTAAAATATCAGCTCTGTGACTGTTATGATCATTCCAGTTGTTCACTAAGCTTTCTCTTTAAAAAAAATAATTTAAAAAATAAGTAATATTAAAGATGGCTCTAGAATGCCATTGTGAAAAAAACTTCAAATTTCTTGTAAGATTTAGAAAAGATTCTTATTTCTCATTCTTATAGCTAGAAACTGTCAATTACTCTGAAAAAAAATGTGTACTCTACAATGACACCAATGTGCATTGATATTATGTAGCAGTAAATCCTTCTATAAATCTAATCATCATACTAAATTTAGAGTAAAAATAGATTTCCTTATTTTAAAAAGTCCTCTACACTTTTCATCCTCAGCATCATTTCCAATGCCATAATTCTCTATTGCTTTTAAAAAACCAACAAGCCAAAACTTGTCATTTGTAAGGGGTAGTTATTTATTATTCAGGATACTATTATAAATTATCCTTTAAGTGAGGTCTTAAAAAAATCTGATGTTTAGAAATAGTTAAAGTTTTAGACACTTATTCTAATGCATAAAACTTACTCTGATAATGTTTTCTGGTCCTTTGGGCTTTTCTCGTGGAATTCCACCAACTCCATCAGGCTCTGGATATACCTGTAAAGCGACAGGTGTGCTTTAAGTTTTAAAATTGAATAGTCACTTACAAGTGGCTGAAAACAGATTGCTTTTTTCCAAATGATTTGAAGAGAGAACGTATTATGTTTAAAATTAAAACTTTCCTCCAAGACATTTGGAAAACATATGTCTTAGAAAAAAGAAAGCTACAAATTTAACCCTCAACTTTCTAACTAAAAATTATGTTTAACTATCCTAGATCACTATTCAGTTTTCTGTTTTGTTTGTCAAATGTCTTTATTTTTATAGCAAAAGCATTTAGAAATGACTTTTACAGAAAGGCTTCATATTTTTTTCTTCCTGTATTCATTCATAGGTGAATAGAAGTCTTGAAAGCAGCAGTAAATACTATGGATTGAATATGTTTCAGATTGCAATTGTTTAATGGGTGCATACTACATATATTTCTTAAAACAACAAACAAAAAGTTGTACAGTCAGTGGGTTAGGGTGAAGGTCTGGTGCATATCTGCCTCAGTGCATAACCTGGCTCTGTTCTCTTAAAATCTGCTCCTTTGGTTTACCTACCCTCTCTAAGTCAGTATCCTTATTTGCAAAAGGAGATAATTACTGACACTGAGTGCTGGCTGTGTGCCTGGTACTGTTCTAAGTGCTTTTAAAATGGATTACCTCATTTAATTACACTCAAATATCCCTTTGAGACATATACTTTATTCTCCTCAATAATAGATGGGGGAATTGAGGCCTAGAGATAAGACACTAGGCAAGGATTCCACAACTAGGAAAAGAGGAAGGCATGATTTGATCCCGGGCCTGCTTTGTTAATTGGTTTGTAAGTAACAAAGATTAGGCCCTCTCTAAATAGTAGTCATTTGTATCTATTTCTAGGACAGGATTCTTTTTGTAATATCAAACTGTCTTTTATTATTTTAAATACAAACTAATATTGTAACTGTCAATTATTTTTCATATTGTCTTCTAAAATAAAAATTATATTGTGAAAGTATCTGCTTTTTCAGGGTAAAAATGTCTGTTTATAGCTTTATAACTGCCCTTATGATAACTTACCCTAAATTAATAGAAAATTCTTTACATCTTTCAAAGTATTTAAGCTTCAGACCACCTGTTTTCCAATTATGATGTTAATATATTGTAAGAATTCATACTCAGATAACTACCTTAAAACTAGAGATTGTTTCAGAATGTTTCACCACTTACCAGCTTTTAACTAATTGCACTGAAGAGGTATTTACTAATCCATCAGGGAGGATATAAATTTCCTTCAGGATATTGGCTAGCCTCACAGGCAACTCTTGTCTCAAAAACACAAAAGAGGTTCTTTCACATGCGTTTTCTGAACCTGTAATAAACAGCATTTATTTAGTTTTTGGAAAAAAGTATATCTAAATTATATATTTGAGTAGCATTAACTATCCAATATTGAACACACATATATATATTACAAAATTATATTTCACTCTCAGTTGGGTAACTGCTTGTAGATAATTCAGGAGTAAGCATCTTCTTCTTTACTGTCTTTTGTCTTTCTTTCTTTTTTAAAAAGTGACCAAATATGAGAATTATTGTTTTCTCTTTTGATGAGGATTCACTTCCAAGAAGTCATAATATCCCAAGGCTCTTAGTATTCATAAAAGAATGCAGGATTTAGTCAAATCACAACGTCAGGGAGACAACATCATTCACAGAGTTCTAGATATGAAACTGTAGTGAGGGGAAAAGGGGTGGGGTGGGAGTCCTGATGTTTCCAGACTAGTGATAAATAATACCACATTTAAATCCTTGAAATTTTCTTTATAAGATTTCTGCAGAAAGTTTGTAAATATTTTCAACAGTAATGCAAATATATAGATAACGATAAAGTTAAAGAGACAAATTTGTTAGGAATACAGAGAGATGAACCCTGTGGAGGGGTGGAGGGTGGCTAAAGGATAAAATCTCAGTTAATTCAAAGCTACTTTATAATATTAGGAATCTTCTCCAAGAAGTACTATGCAGTGAAGGAGGGGATGAAGTTTCCAGTTCATTGTTAAATGGTGACTGAAAGCAAAAAGTATTTTGACAGAAAACTTTGGACAGAAAAGAATAGGAAAGATGAGCTCAAACCATCCAGCATCAGCGGGGCTGCAAGTGGCCTTGACCTGCAGGCACAAACTGTCAGAAAGAAGGCAGATCTAAGAAAGGCAAGGTGTGCTGGCTTCGAGGTTCCAGGGTTCAGCAGGAAAGCGGACCCCAGGTGTTTTAAGTAATGAGTCCAGCCCTCCCTACACCGGGTCTAAAAGTTAAGGCAGCTCCCCAGTCCCCGCCCGGGCCCTACGTCCCCGCTCACCGAAGTCCAGCAGCTGCTTCATGGACAGCGGGATCGGGCTGTAGCGCGAGAAATGCTCGACCTCGCGGGGTACCAGGGAGCCGGCGCTGCGCATCACGAAGCGTGCCGCCTTCATCTTGATGCCCACCGTTCCTGGCACGAGCTGGGGCTGGTGTGTGGGGTGAAGGCTGCGGGGAGCAGGACCTGGGGCCTTAGAAGGGACGGGGCGCGTTCGGGCGGGGAGAGCAGGTGGCTGGCGGGCTCGTGCTCCCCGGCCTGGGCTGAGGTTCGGGGGTGCTTCGCGGTGGAGGAATCGGGTAGTGAGTCGATGGAGCAGTAGGTAGCTTGAGACTCAAGTTCGTGTCCAGTCACCACCCGCCGCCTCCCGAGGTTTTATTTGTTTCCCTGCACCCCGCCCCCGCATCCCCCGCCCGCGAAGCTCCAACCGGGAGGAGCCACTGGAACTGGGAGAGCTTCCTGAGCTTGGAGCCGCGCCCGTCAGCTCAGATAAAGAACTTTGGGCCCCGCCTCCAGGACGCGGAGGCCTGGCACCCGAAGCTGTGAGGGGTAAGGGGACAGCAGGAAGCCAAAGCGGCCGTCAGGAGGTCCGTGGGCTCAAGATCAGCCACTTGGGACAGGACCCCTGATAGCGTGGGCTGGGGCCAACCCAGACTCGACCTTGTTTACAAGTGAGAGGCTGTCTCAATGTCACGCATTCCAAGCCAGAAGCTATTTCCAAGAATCTGGGCTCGGAGATGTCATTGGTCCTTGCTCGGTGCGGGGCTTTTACAGTAGCTAATCAGCTGCGTCCAAAAGTATGGGCTTCTCTGCCATTGGACAGCGAAAAGAATAAACAGCCTAGAGTTCTTACAGCGTTTTCTCCATCGGTGAATAGCGCAAGTCGGGAACTGGAAGTTCCTTTTGCTGGGACTTGAGGAGCAGCCCAAAGTACGTTTACTTTTTCTTGTGGCGATAAAAAGCCATCAATTTGTTTCCTTCCAGTAATACATTCCCTCCATTAGGCTTAACTCTTTTAATTAAAAACAAGATTTAAAAGGGAGTAATTTGTCAGTTTGACTCTTTTTTTTTTCTCCAGAGAATTTGCTCACTCTGTCCTCCTGTATGAAATGTCCTTTATCCAAATCTTTGCTTAAGACATTATTTTATACCGGTAAATGTCCAGCACAAACTATGTGCTGCAAGATATCTTTCCTGATTGCCTCTCCCTGCTCTTTCTTCCAAATACGGCTTTTGTCCCTTATGACATTATATTGTAGCTATTTATGTTCTTGTTTTGTCCCTTTCTGAACCCTCTCCCCTGAAAGAGATCAGGTTTGGGACCATGTCTGATGCATCTTTCTGATTCCTACTCTGCTTTGTTGCTACTCAAGCTTAGACAGTTGTGGAAACATGGGGAAAGTTCCAAATTGCATCTCCACTTGGAGATAGGTTTTGATACCACTATGATTTATATCTTTGTATTCTGAATCCTTTTTTACATATGTGCATAGCTCCATGAAACAACAACAACAACAAAAATGTTCAAGAAGTCAAAAGACTAAATAAAACTCTCTCTGATGAAGCAATTTAAGGTAAAAAATCCCTTCCTTTTTCTTTAATACATCCTAAGAACAGAAGTAAAAGAAAAGCATTCATTTGCTTTTCTTACCCTGTGTGTGGGATCTGGAATAGGCAAAAATATAGATTACAAAGAATTCTACTCTTTAATCTGCAGAGGAAAGGCAATGGAAATGATGCATTATAAGCAGGTTTAATTTAGGAAAGCCCCATTGATCACTTGACCTGACTTCCCCCGCAGTACTCCCATATGTGTGGTGGGGTGATTAAAGATCAGGTGAAGTCATATGATGTTCATAGAGATGGCTAAGGGCTAAATGTGAACCAAGGTCACCAAACTTTTGTGTGCATGTCATCCCATCCAGCAATATTTACCAGGTTATTCTCACAGTACATTACATTCTTCTCTGTCATTTGTCTATGACAGGAACTGTTGTTTTGAATGGCAACAGTTATGGTAACTGGGCTGGGATAGACAGGTCAAGTTGTGTACCCAGTTGGCTAAGGTGCTATGTATTACCGTGATTAGAATGTGACCTGGAAAGAGAGTTGCATTTCTATTCTCAGGCTGACCTCAGAACTTGGAGGTAATCCAGTTGCTATAAAAGTAAAGGAAAGGGAATTATTTAGGAGCAATGGGTATGGACAAATCTGCACATTCATTTGAGTAAAGGGTAGAGCTTCAAGAGTGCAAGTCACACTTTTGCCAAAGGACTGGGCATGTCCAATGGAACAAAATGTATCAAGATCCTAAAGAGAAGCCCATTCAACTTTTCCACCTCTAGGAGCATATTCCAAGGAAGCAATTAAAAATATACATAACAGGAACTTCAGAAACCATGATGGAAAGATGAACAGATTTGACTACAGAATATTTAAAGTTAAAAAAATGAACAGCATACTTGCAGAAAATATTTTCAAAGTATATAACAGACAAATGATTTTTTAAGAAATGGCTATTTCAACACAGAACAAAATAGACATGATCTGTTCCCTCATGGAGATTTTAGACTTGTGGGGGAAACAGGCATTACAAAAGCAAATGGACAATGAGGGTTATGAAGAAAATTCATATGAAGAATATAATTGGCTGTAACTACCTTATATTTGTGGGCAAGGAAGGTCTCTCTGAGAAAGTAACAATTATAAGAGATGGAGCAGCCTTCCATTGGGGCATGAGAAGGGAATACTGGTGAAAGCATGTTGGTGAAGAGATTGAGGAAAGCAAGGCCAAAATCAGTATTTGGTCTCTGATGTTTCTTATAACTGGTGCTTTTAGAGGATGCTAGGTATCAGGAGTTGGACTGGATGCATTGGGGGGCGCAAAACCATTTTCTCTCAAGTATCTCAGACTAATAATAGTGGGTGATAGAAAACTATGGTCAATTTTTTTTTTAATTTATGGGACTTTTATTTAATCCCCAGAGCAAAAAAATTACAATCAATGCACTAGAAAACAGTTCATAAAAGAGATTTGATCAGTGTGTCAAGTTGGTGGGGATGCTAACAGTCCTCAGGCGTGTTTGGAGGAGGAGCTGTGTTGGAGGTCAGGGAATGCTTTCTCTGAGGGCTGGCTTTTGAGACAACCTTAGAAGGATGAGGAAGTTTTTGGCAAATTACTGGTAGACAGTGTGGAAGGATGTCTAAGCCAGAGAAAAAGCACAGATGTACAAGCTAGGGATATAGTAGAGAAATAATGACTAGTTTACCAAAGTGGGGAGGAAATGCAAGATTGGGTTATATCATGAAAGCCTTAAATGCTGGTATGAGGACTTTGCTATTCCTGGAGTAGGCAACATGGAACTGTTGAAGTCTTTTAGGCAACAAGCAATGTGCTCCCTGCACAAATTTGTTAGCAGCTAAACAATTCAATGCAACTAAACTTCACTGACCACCTATTATGTACCAGGCACTATGATAGGTGCTGGGGACATAAAAATGAAAATGGCATAGTTCCTTTCTTCAAGGATTAGAGAAAGACATGTAAATACAGTAAGTCCCCTACATATGAACGAGTACCGTTCTAAGAGCACGTTCCTAAGTCCAATTTGTTGGTAAGTCCAAAAAAGTTAGCCTAGGTACCCAACTAACACAATCGTCTATATAGTACTATACTGTAATAGGTTTATAATACTTTTCACACAAATAACATAAACAAACAAACACAAAAAATAAAACAGTTTCAATCTTACAGTACCTTGAAAAGTACAGTAGTACAGTACAGCAGCTGGCACACAGGGGCTGCCATTGAGTGAACAGGCAAGAAGAGTTACTGACTGGAGGAGGGAGAGGACGTGGGAGATGGTAGAGTTGAAGGATCGTCAGCAATAGGAGACGGAGGGCAAGCTGCAATTTCACTCATGCCTGGCGTGATTGGACATGCGAATGCACATTTGCATCTTTGAAAGTTTGCAACTTGAAGATTCATATGTAGGGGACTTACTGAATCTAAAGAAAAAATAGCCTGATGCATATAAAGTATGTGTTGGAGTTGGGGGAAGAGCAAGCAGTCAGCAAAGACTTTCCTAGAAGAGGTGACACATCTGAGTTATAAAGGTAAAATAGAAGTTCACAGGTAAAGAGGAAAGATATTGGGGCAATGGAGAAAGGAAATGAAAAGGGCCATTTTGTTGATAAAATCTCTAGGCTCTGTCAAATCTGACAAGGAAGAATGAAAGAAACGTTCTCTGATGTTCTAAGCCTGTGCTACTGGGAGGGGATGATTTCAACAATAGAAGCAAGAAGTCAGAAGGGTCAGGAGGAAAGGATAGGTTGACTGAGGAGAGGGGAACACAAATGATGAATTTGGGAACACTTTGAGTTAACGAGAAACCACTGGGGAAACAGCCGCGGCTGTAATTACTGGCGAAGGGAAGATGAGAACTCAAAGGCTATTAAGCCACTGCAGAGAAGTGAAGGTAGGTGAGTAAGAGCCTCTCCCCACTTTCTTTACACAAGGCTCCCCTCTACTATTAGCCTACAGCCATGTCTCACTTTTTTCTGTGCACAATATTTCCTTCTGGAGCAGTCCTTGGTTTCATTCTTGGCCTCCCTACACTTATCAAGGTCAAAATCCCTCCCTTCACTAAAGCAACACCGAAGCAAAAGCATTCTTCTTCTTTTTTTTTTTTTCATCTGTAGCTCCAATGTTATCAGAAAAAAAGCAAGTGAATCCTGAAGCTAACACATCTTGACTTTACATGGGAAAACAAGAAGAATTTTGCCTCAGTTCCAAATACAGGCTTAGAGTTCATTTCCCCCCAGAAATTTCTCAGTTGTGTTTAATGTTTGCATTTACAAAAAAATAAGAGAAGGTGAGCAAAGGAAATAAAAATTTAACTAAAGAAAAAAACAAACATGTGGAAACATTCTGAGACTAATGAATGAGTAGGAAAATAAAAAGTAATAAGATAATGAGACATCATTGTTCTACCATCAGGCTGGCAAATAACAGAAAATGCTGATAACATCTGATGTTGGCAAGTCCTGGGGAAATGAATGCTCTCCTGTGCTATTTGTGGAAGTGTAAAATTGGCAATATTTTTTGGAAGGCAATTGGCAGAATCTATAAAAATTTTAAGGCGAGTTACCTCTGTTTCAGCCATTCCACTTCTAGAAACTTATCCTACAGTTTTACTAACAGAAAGCATAAAGATTAATGTATGAGATTGTTCATTGCAGTTTACCTGTAAGAACAAAAATTTGAAAACAAATCAACTTGTCTACTCATGGGGGAATGGATAAATAAATAACACCCATGAACTAAAATACTTGCTGTTAGTTGCAAGGCGTGCAGTTAGCTGACAGCATTCAGCTGCAGCACCTCTGGGATCCACATAGTATAGGAATCAATGCCACACTTTTCCCCTGTAAGCCCCTGTGATGGATAAGCACCTAGGGCTGGCCATTTCTCCTCAATGTGGGACTTTGCTAATGGGAATCCTTTGCTCTGAGGACCTCTCAGGGTTGGCCGAGGTTTTGTCAGACTTGCATCATGGTCTGAGTCTGTCCCTGCTCAGTTCTGCTTCCCATGTCCCCTTTTCTTTCACAAGTGTCATATATGCACCACAATCTAAAAACTTTCCCTACCCAGTACTGCTTCCCCCCCCCCCCCTTAGCCTTTCACAGGCTACCCATCATCCAGCCCAGCTGGGGGTGCTGGAGCAAACATTTCCCATTAGAAGAGTCCTAGAGATAGAATAGTTTCTCTGGTCCTTGAGTGTATAACTGGGATTTACATACTTGGCAGTTGGCATCTGGAATAATTCCACAGTAAGTCCTTGGCCTATGGGGTTAGAACTGTCAAAGTTGGGGAAAGCCAAGTATAAGCTTCTGAAACAAATACGAAACAACATGGTATCCTGGTGGGAGTGACAGAGATTACTTCCATTCTTATAAGTATCTTAAGGGTGGTGGTTCCATCATATCTCCACTGAATTCATCTGTGGAAACTGGATGGTTCTTTGAGAATGGTTATGGACTACTATAAACCAATGGAGTAGCATCCCTGATGGAAACTGCTGTGCTGGATGTGGTACTTTTTCTAGAGCAGATTAATATGGTCCCAGGTACACGTTATATAGTCACAGATTTGGTGAGTGTATGTTTTTGTTTCTACAAAAACAAACAGACAAAAAAAACCCAAACCTCTTGCACTCTTGTCCCAGAGGACCTATACTGACATTGTCTATATATTGGAAAATTGTCCTCTATATTTTGCTAATTGTAAAAAGCATGTCTCAGACTAATACATATACAGTATAGTCCAATTTTTATTTAAGAAAGAAAGAAAAAATAATAAAAACTGAATATTTGAATATGGCTTCTTATATGCATGTAAAGGGTCTGGGAAGGAATAACACCAAACAGTCATGGTATTGGGGGTGTGTGGAAGGAGAAACTCTCACTTCTTCCTTTATACTCCATATTATGTTCTCCACGATGCATGGCTTTGTGCTTTATACACTAAAGTGATAGTTCTTGGCCAGATGAACAGTGTATAAAATAATACGACTCTGGGAAAGATTGTTCCCTGTCACTTGTTAGCCCTTACATTTTTCTTCTCCTACGGGATTTGGGGATGAAGCAAAAGTGGATTGAAGCAGCTAGGAACTAGACCACTGCTATTTCTAACTATGCTACTGCCAATTCCAGTGGTCCTGTGTGACTGTGTTTTGCCTGAGTGCAACAAATTGGGGGGGTAAGGTGGAGAGGGCATTTATAGAAATAAATGCTGTGCAATGGGTGGTGATGCTCAGCCCTGAGTATATTGGTCTACTACTACTGAACTGAAAGGTAGAACTGGGGCTCTGGAAAGCAGTATAATCCTAGGCAACTTCAAAAGTCACGTGGATGAATTATCTAACTCTCTGTCCTCATAGTTCCTTGAATTCTTTAATCCCGGTGACCTTGACACCTACTCTATTTCTGTTACTTATTCCCGTGGCCACTTCACATATCTGATTTTTGGTTAGGACTACCTTGCCTCTGAAAACATGAATGCCCCTGATCCCAACCCACTGTCTCCTCTTTTTCCATTTGGCTTATTCCCTTGCTCTCTCTAATCCTGTCATGGCATTCATGAAGATCTTCAGGTTTTCACCTTCCCTTTTGCTACCAGTATGTCATTCATCTTCTGTTTTCCATTTCTTCCCTATCCACCCTAGATGCCCTGCATCATTACTTGATTCATTCTCACCTTTATCCCTTTCTTGTTCTTCTGCTGCTTCTGTCTTACTATCTCTTAACTGAAGAAAAGGCATCTTTATTTTATCTGTGAGATTTTCCCCCCTGTCTACCACACCATAGCACTGTAGAAGTTAGTAAGCCCCCAGGCCTTCCCTAAGTCTTGTGTTCCAGGTTATATCCTACTCCCTGAGGCTGTCATAACACATCTCAGTGCAGGAGTGAACCATGACCATCTGGTTCCACATGGTTAGGCTAAATGACTCCCTGGACTCTGTGTTGTACTGTTGGACCTCAGAGTCTACCTGCACCAGTTCTGCCATGCCTCAAGTCGTGATTTAACTCAGGTACCACCTGACATCTCTTCCCCTCAGTTCATCCATCTTTGCCTAGTTTCTTCTCCAGATTGTTTTTTTTTGTACCTCCCCGTATGACCTAGTCTGTCACGCTCTTTGCCCTTCTTCCAAATACTTCCATTTTGCCTTCTAGAACTCAGCATTTGTCTACAAACTTCCTATGTCACCAATTTCTTCTCTAAATATTTTTATTTTCTTGCCACAACCTGAGGACATCATGTCTCATGCAACCTCTTAAGTGTAGGTGGCTTTTTTCCTTAACTCAAAGTATATTGAAGGTGAGATGAGTGTCCTCCTCTTTCCACACCTTGTTTGTTACCTCTCTGCATTCAAAACATTACTCCTCTACTCTCCTTTAAAATCACAGGACCTTTGAAGACAAGGCATCGGATAATACCACCTACTACTTTTTTATCACTGCCTTTTATGGAGTACATGGCTACTTCCTTGCCAGTGTGATTCCTGTTATCATTCTTGTTGATTTCAACACTACTGTGAGTGATCCGTTTATCCTTTTACCCCTGAATTCATCAGTCTCTTCGCCTTATCAGTATCTATCTATATCCCACCTCAGCTACCCATTCCCATGAATACACCCTAGAACTTATCCTCACAAGTCATATTACCACATGTAAAATATCAAAAACTCCCTGTATACCACTTCCCATACTCCTAGAGTATTTGACTCAGCCATCTTCTCATGTACATTCCCTCAAACTCACTGAGACTCCAGTTTTGCCTTCCTTCCTTCCTCTTACGTCATCTCTCCTCCTCTTATCCAGTATGTACTCCATGGTCCAACACCATAATTATACACTTGGGAAAACTCTTCTCTCTCTCTCTCTCTCTCTCTCTCTCAGTAGGTGAACCAACCCTAGTTAAGCCATTTTAAATATATAGAGTGGGTACAAATTTCAGTCCACAAATGCCAAATGTGCAAGTGTTGAAATTTTCTTTTCTGTAAGTCAGCTTAATGTCAATTACAAGGCTGTTTGGGTTTTTTGTTTTTGTTTTTTAATTTTTATTGGAGTATGGTTGCTTTACAATGTTATGTTAGCCTCAACTGCACAACAAAATGAATCAGCCATACACCTACAGATATCCCCTCCCTTTTGGACTTCCCTCCCATTTAGGTTACCACAGTGCATTAGGAGAGTTCCCTGTGCTATACAGTGTGTTCCCATCAGTTGTGTATTTTATACATAGTATCAACAAGTCTGTTTGGTTAATGGGAGATTTTACCATTCTTTCCCCCAGGGCTGCATCTATGTTCTCAGGAGCTTATATAGGCCGAGGTCTCAGGGCAGGCGGAGATCTAGTGCCTGGTGTCATCTAACTATGCTAGCTTCCAGTGAGATGTTTCTCATTATATCTGGTTCTAGATTGTTGGTTCATGTAAACTGCTACAATATCATCCCTCATTCCCATCTAAAAGACCTATTTGGGTCTGTTTCTCTCTCTCTCTCTTTCTCTCTCTCTCTCTCTGGCCTGTCTTTGCTCTTGGCTACATGGGCAACATTTTATCCTGCTGTTCCTGAAACATGCTGGACCCTATTCTCATACCCCATCTACCTCAGTGCCCCTCTGCTGTGACTGTACAATTTGGGGCTACAGGAAACTCTAGAAGGCTGATTCTTGCCTGGCTGCCTAATATTCCATGCAGCCATTTCTACTCCTGCTATGTTCCTAGGGTCTTGGTGCAGAAAATGAGTTTCAAAGGCCCAGGCCTTGAAGGGACCTAGAGCATAGTGAATATGCAATAAATCACATCAAGTTTCCCACTATTACCTCTCAAACTAGAAGAGATTCTCTGGTTTGGGGAGTACCAAGGAAAATAAAAGTTGAAGGAAACTTGACAACAGCTCAAGTGAACCTTAAGAAGGAGTTAGTAGATGGATCATAGAAACCACACATAGGTTTTTAGGAAAAAAGAAAACATATATCTCAGTTTCTCGGATCTCCCAATGGCTTCTTCTGTGAGTCATGGTTGAGCTGTCCAAATGAGGGAGGGGGTCATGGGATAATAAGAAATGTAGGTAGAAAATGTAGATGGTTAATATTTTGAATATTATAGGCACAAACATATACATAAACATATGTATAAAGAAAATAGCCCAGAAGGTCCATAATGGTTATTTTTGGGTGGTAAAATTATCAGTATTTATGTTTGCTTTTTTTGTGCTTTTCCAAATGTTAAACAATGAAACGTGTTACTTCTTAATTATAAATGTTATTTCAAAAGTTGAAATAAAAACATATGTAGCAAAAGAACAGGCAGAAGAATTTGGCAGAGATCTGTTAAAATAGGCTTTTGACGAAATTGGAAGGCAGGATCAGGACAGGGAATTGGGTTAATCGCTCTCCTGCCTTCTACTAACCCCTTGGGCATACCAAGAGCCTTGGAGACTCCACACCTGAGAAGCCCGAATTCAGCTCTTTCTCTCCCTTATCCTTCCTGCCCTTTGTCGCCTGCAGACTGATATTGAGCTACTGTCAGCTGAAACTTTGCTTCTGGTTCTGTGACTTCTTCCTTTTCTCTGATTGCTGATCATTGCCTAAATTTCCTGAGATTATCACCAAACAGGATATTTCTTTTCCCCTCCCCCTCCCCCTAACAGAGTCCAAATAGAAAGAAATCTCTTACTTGGAAAACTCCAAGTTTTGCCAAGGTCCAGCCTCGGTTTGTGTAGCACTGACGGCTGCCTTAGACAACCTTTTAGTGGTGTTCCAGATAATAAAAGGACACAATCAGGCATCAGGTCATCTGGAAGACAAATTTTAGAGGTCACTTCCTTTTGTCATTTCTTTGCTTATCCCAGTGTAGAGGATGGTCAACACTGTATAAACACCCCACTGGATATCCACTTAAAAATGGGAAAATTTTGTCATTTACACAATAATTCCTTACTACCTGATTAATTCAATCAATTCATGTGTACTGGCCTATTAGTATACGCAATGCATTAGTATAGCATTGCAATGCTATGTGCTTAGCAGTAAAAAGACATACCCAGATGTTATACTAAAATTTCCTGTTTGTTTGAAAATACCAATTTAAGCAAGTACATATTGTGCAAGTAGTTAGTCCCTCCCTCTCCAACTGTAGCTGACACCACCAATTATAGATCATAACATTCTTTCCTATTTGGTCTGGTTTGGCCTCAGGATTCTTTCCAACACAGCACTCCAGAGATGAGAGAAGCAGTGAATCAGGTTTGAGAGATACAACCCCTTGTTATTCCTGGGCTAGGGATCCAAGCGGCCTCCACGTTTCAGCCTCCCTGCCTCTACCCTTCCCTTACCATTTGGAAGAACTGTCCTTTAGTTAGACTGTCAAAGACAAATATGAAAAGCATTCGTTTAATCCAGCACTTTCACTTGCAGAGGAAACACTGAGGCAGAGGGGACATTAAGTCACCTAAGTCACATAGATAGTAGGAAATATGAGTTTTCTAAATCTCAGTTTAAACGGAAATCTTTGCCATGCTATTCTGGGGCTTGGCAATTTTAAGATTTTTTTCACATGAACCTTTCTGACCTTTTAGAACTAAGAATGCCTGTTTGCCCTCTTGGTCCAAACCAGACAACTGTGTGAAACTGAATTTGAGGGAAAAAACCCCCCAAAACATGCTGGAAACTCAACAGCTTGTTTCTTCAAGGACACTGATTTTTTTTCTGGTGTCCTCTTATATGTAGGGTATAGGTTAGACTTTGCCAGAGCAGAAATTAGACCATGTTTAGCTTTAACAGTAATCACACAGACACATACTCCTTTCCCCTTCAGTCCTTCCCTTTTGAAAATAAACTTGAGGATTTGACAATGCTGAGTTTGAGCAACCTGGTTATGTTATGTTCTTGGTTGGTGAAGGGCCTCGCTGTGTTTCAGTAGTCAGTGCTGAATCCAAAAAGGACACTTTGCTCTTTCTTTCACCCCTTCCACAGTAGGGTTCTCCCACCTCTGCTTTCAACAGATGGGCACCTCAAAATGTACTGTGTATTGGAGCAAAGGGATCATTTTCCTTTGCTAGGGCATGAATTCATAAACTCATTTCTTGTTTAAAAATAAAGTTACTCTGCCATGCACAGTTTTCATCAACACCGTGTTTGGAGGAAAACACCTAGCCCATCCTATAGAAGCTAAGCCGATGCTGGGCCTCTTGCTGGCAGGCTAACTGGGTGAAAGGTCGGTCCCACACTCACAGCCTGAGCTGCCCGCGCCTGGCAGTGAAGTCAACAAAGGAAGTTTAGTAGGTGAAGGGTCACCGCTGTGGAGCTGCAGTCACTTTCCATGCGTCATTCTCAGGCATCTAGTTTCTGTTCAGGGAAATAAAGCTCAGTAGGGAAAAGGTCACACAGACCGAGGCGGCTCTATAATAACCCACTCCTGCTGTGATGCTGTGTCCAAGGCAAGAGGCCAAGTGGTCAGGCCTCCTGGCCTTTAGGAATTCTGCTGCTCAAGTGGAAAAATAGAGATTGTAAAGTGCTTTAAAGACCATCCTGTACCAAATGTGGCAAACTGATACACAACCTATTGACTGGCTAATTCATATTATGTAAAATAACTTTATAAGAAGAGATTCTTTTAAAAAGTATACTGCAATAAAGGAACTTATAGGTTTTCTTATTAGCTGCTCTAGACCAGAGCAATGGGTCCTGATCCTGGCCACACATTAAAATCACCCGGAGAGTTTTACAAATGACTGATGCTTGGTACCAGTTGAATCAGAATCTCTAGCTGGGGTACCCAGCCATCTTAATTTTTATAGAGTATATCTAATGTGCAGCATCGCTTTAGAATCTTAAAAACATGGCCATTTGAAATGACTCCAGATAAGGAGAGAAGTTCTCCACGTTCTAGAACAGTGCTTTTTAGATTGTGGGTCATGACCAATCAGTGGGTCATGAAATCAGTTTAGTGGGTCATAACCAGCATTAAAATGAAATCGAATAAAGAAAAAAAGCATGCTTGTGATAAGAGAAATGGTGGGGGATGAAACTTTTGTTTCAGATCTATCTGGGTCGTGATATAAGAAGACCAGTATTCTAGAGTCTAGGAATAAAAGCTTTGCTGCCTTGAGCCTCCACAGAATTGTTCTGATTCGAAGAGGTTGTTGGCTTTTTAAATAGTTTTGTTGATTCCACAGGATATTGTGGCTGTGAGTTGGGAAGCCTGCCATGATATTATTTTGAAAAGTGCTGTGCAGTGTTCCTCCCACATGGTTCCCAGAGTTAGTTCAGTATGAGCATTTCCTCTTGAAACATTACAAATGTAAAGGGAGGTCATGACCAAGATCTCAAGGTGAATTAATGAGAAATTCGAGTGAGAAAGAAATTGGTTGCTTACAAGTCCGGATGGAACCTTGCCAGTGTGAGCTCCACTCTAAGAAAACTAATCTGGCTAAGACACAGCCATGATAGTCCTTCTGACCCGTGGTATTATGGGGTGGTCACAGGCTGTCACTGACCAGGTCTAGAATCAGCCAAATGGTAGGATTCATACTCTGAGAGGAAGGAGTATCTCCACTGGAGATGATGAGTAACACAATAGAGGACTGTTAAGTTGCTATTAGAGAGCAAACCCAGAAATTGTATGGAGAAAATAGGAATAGTGATGAGGGGTTCGTTCCAGTTTTGGGGCCTCTTTTTCCCTGTTAATGTCCTTTTTTCTTCTTTCTGATTTTTCTTTTGAGTTTCTTTTAAATGAGAGCTTCTGGTTATGCTACTTCCTTGTCTGCTAGTGGACACTATGTTTCAGGATGGTAGCAGTTAGAGAATCTATACCCTACATCAATTTGAAAGGAAGTGGGAGGCCACAGTGTTACTAGATGTATACATGAAATCTCTGAATGTCTGAGGTGTCCACTTTTTATCTTGATATTTTGACATGATATTTAAGGACACTCTTACTTTTCTTCTGCTTCTGTATTGAGGAGGAAGAATTAATGTAATATACTCTGTCCTTCAGAGAAACCTAAGTGTTTGATTCACTAGTTTCAATATTTTGATTTATGAAAGAATTGCTGAAAACCAGTGACTAGTAGTGTTTGCCCTTCTTTCTTAAGAAAAGAAGATTTGCTATGTTCCTGCAACCAAAGGAATAATTAAAGCTAATTTCTCCATGGACCTTGGAAAAATTGGCAACAAATAATGGATTTGTCCATCAAAAAATGTTTAAAGCAAAAAAAAAAAAAAAAAAATGTTTAAAGCAAACGTCTTATCAATCACTGATCAGCTACAGATCCATTTAAGGCAGAACCAGACCAGCCATGGGTGATTTTTCTCATTAAAGTAGTGTTTAAACTGTTGTTTCCAGATGACATAGGAGACATAACAGACAACACCTGCAAGAAGAATTGGTGAAGTACTGACTTTTCATCAATCAAAAAGTTTATTAAGCAGATGAAAAGTAATTTGCCTTCACAGTGACATTTTCCTAAAGTCTTGTTTGTAGTCAAAGGCATTGTTCTTCCTTAAACAGTCAAACTTTAATTACTGGAAAAGGTTAGCATCAAAAGCAAGAACATGTTGGTAAATTAGAGGTCACATCAGAAAAATAAATTCAGTTAGGTTTGAATGAATTTTTCATCTTGTCCCCACCTCCCTCCTTAACCTCCTCTCCCTTCCCCACATGATCACACTTTCCTGTGTTCACATTAATTCTGTTAACAACGAGTGGATATTTCGACACAACAATATTTTGATCTCAGTAAATTTTACAATTCTATCACTAACTGAGATGGTTCAGTTGAAAAAGGAGGCAGTATTTTATAACAAAGAAGGGTGGGTTGAAGTCATGGGGATCCTGTGTTCATTTCTTTTGATACTCACTGAGAGCCCCTCAAAAAAGTCATTTGATCTCTCTAGATGAGTTTCCATGTTGGTAAAGGTCAAGAGTTGTTGTAGATGACCTCTAATGTCCATTGCACTCTTGTTTGCCCATTATCACTTTTAAAATTCTCACTGAATGAGTCTGAGTAATTGCTGCCTTTCCCACATTGAGAAAGAATCTTTGGCAAGAGTTCAGTTAGTATAAACTCCTTTTCTAAGCAGAGGCATCCTGACATTGTCTGGGACCAACAACCATCTCATAGCTGCTAGTTCTGTTCTCTGGAATATCTCAAAATAAATCCAGGCAGGGCTAGGCACAGGATTTTGGTCCGGCTCATTGACTGTTCTGTAATGGGGTTTTGAATCTTGAGTGAGGCTGCAGCTGCAAGAACATAGGGGCAGGTGCTGCTTATCCATCATTACTGCTAGGGGCACAGGTGTGAGGACCGGATTTCTTCTGGGTGTAACCCTGGCGGGGCTTCTGGCTGCCCCATCCCAGAGCTCCCTCCATCTTTTCTGAACCTGATCCTCCCATGTCCTGTGGATTTTGTGGACAAATTTCCATTCTGATTAAGATAGTCCTGGTTAGGTACAATCAGAGCTTTTAAAAATAGGTCTAGAAGCTGGCAATCAAGATGTTTGAGTGACTTTCCATGAAATTTCTCCCCATATTTGGAGGCAAATACCATTCTGCCTGTGTATTCTTTTCCCCAGAATTTGGACACTCTTCCTTTGACATTCCTGGTTCTTTCACCATCTTGTAGATCTACAGTGGTACTCACCTACAATGGTTCTCTTATTCTTAACACCGTTCTCTTAATTGTGTAGACTAAGGTTGAATTAGCATTTGATGACACAACATTATACTTTTGGTTGAGTTTATTGCCAACTAAAACTCCAAAGTCTGCTTCCCTCTGTCCCCCATAAAACATGTATATACTTAATTGATTTTTCAAACTTGACAGTTTTTTTTTTAAATTTCATCAATCTTGCCCATCCAGATCTCAGTGAATTCAAATTCTGTAGTATTGACTATCTTTAAAAAGAAAACTGGTTTGTGTCATCTGAAAATTTGACAATCCTGTATTTGCCATTTGGCTAAGTTGCTTATAAGGAAGATAGAGGCAAGGACCAAGCTCTTTGGAAGAACCCTAGAAAACCGTTTTTGGAAGAAAATAGAATACCAGTTTTGCAAGATGCAGCTGAAAATAGAGTACCACGCTCAAATACATGTGGAAAATGCTACATACTAAAACACTCTTTCGAGATTTAAAATACATATTGATGATTAAAATCTCCAAGAAACTTCCCTCCAGATTGATATTGATCAATGAATTTAGCATTTCCCAAACTGTGTTCCAGTAGATTTTCCTTGATAAAATGAGAAGGGCTGGCATAAATAAATACTTATTTACTCTAGGACTTTCAGAACCATATTTATGGTATTGTTATAATGTGAATCTATAGAATATTTAGTCTTTCTACAATTTACTGGACTACAGAGACTTCTTCTTCACAGAGCATCTTTCAAGACTGGTAAGGTAGGACTTCCCTGGTGGCACAGTGGTTAAGAATCCATCTGCCAATGCGGGGGACACGGGTTCGATCCCTGGTTGGGGAAGATCCCACACGCCGCGGAGCAACTAAGCCTGTGTGCTACAACTACTGAGCCTGCTCTCTAGAGCCCACGAGCCACAACTACTGAGGCCGTGTGCCACAGCTACTGAAACCCATGCGCCTAGAGTCCATGCTCCGCAACAAGAGAAGCCACCACAATGAGAAGCCCGTGCACTGCAATGAAGATCCAACGCAGCCATAAATAAATAAATAAATTTATTTTAAAAAAAGACTGGTACGGTAAATTTGGTAAAATCACGTCAGTGAATATTTTGGGGCTATGGTTGTTATGTTGGCTCCATATCTGCCTAGATTTCCAACCACAAACTTTGTGAATTGATCTAATGCATGACATGCCTCCACCAGTGCTATGAGCAAACACTAAGATCACTTTTTGAAAGAACCCATTTAAAATATCAACTTTATTGAGTCAAAGTCAACTTTATTGTTATTCACATACAATAAAATGTGATCCTTTTAAGGGTACATTCTTAGAGTTTTGACCACAACCACGATTAAGATATAGAACATTTCCATCACTCCCAAAATTTCCCTCATGCTCTTTTGCAGTCAGTCTGCTCTGACCCCTGGCCCCAGGCAACCACTAATCTGCTCTTTATTGCTATAGATTAAATTTCCTTTTTTCTAGAATCTCATATAAATGGTATCATACAGCATGTACTTTTGTGCCTGACTTATTTTACTCAGAATGTTTTTCAGAGTCATCCATGTTATTGTATGTATTAGTAGTTCATTTTATTGCTGCGTAGTATTCCACTGTATGGATACAACACAGCTCATTTATCCATTCATCTGTGATGGGCAGTAGGACTGTTCCTAGTTATTAGCTATTTGAAATAAAGCTTTTATGAACCTTGTATACAAGTTTGTGTATACTCCAGCAGTGTATGAGTTCATTTTTCCACATCCTCACCAACACTTGATATGGTTACTCTTTTTCATCTTAGCTATTCCAGTGGGTGAGAAGGAGTATCACATTGTGGTTTTATTTTATTTATTTATTTTTGGCTGCATTGGGTCTTTGTTGCTGCCTGCGGGCTTTCTCTAGTTGCGGCAAGCGGTGGGCAGGCTTCTCATTTCGGTGGCTTCTCTTGTTGCGGAGCGCGGGCTCTAGAGCACAGGCTCAGTAGTTGTGGTGCACAGGCTTAGTTGCTTCGCGGCATGTGGGATCTTCCCGGACCAGGGATCGAACCCATGTCCCCTGCATTGGCAGGTGGATTCTTAACCACTGCACCACCAGGGAAGTCCCTTTCATTGTGGTTTTAATTTGTACTTCTCTGATGACTAATGGTGTTGAACATCTTTTCGAGTGCTATTGGCCATTTGCGTATCCTCTTTTGCGAAGTTCCTGTTTAAATCTTTTGTGCATTTAAAATTTGGGTTGTTTGTCGTCTTATTATTGATATTTAAGAGTTCATTATATGTTCTATACGACATGTCCTTTTTCAGATATATACGACATATGATACACACATATGTTCTATATGTTACATTTATATATGCATGCACAACGTGTTTATACACATATATATTGGATATACACACACATAATATTTTTGGTATATATTGGATATTTTCTCCCAGTTTGTGGCCTGCTTTTTAATTTCTTAAACGGTGTCTTTCTAAGAACAAAAGCTTCAAATTTTGAAAAAAATCCAACTTTTCAATTTTTTCTTTAATATTCTTGCTTTTTTAGCCATTCTAAGGAATTTTTTGCCTACCCCGTGGTTGTAAAGGAAGAAGTGAGTTTTCCCCTTGTATTCTTGTTTTGGCTAATTCCAGCCATTGTGTTAAGACATTCCCCCGTTCCCTTCCTTCCACAGACTCATCATGAGTTGGCTGGAAGAGACAGTAAGCTTCCAGTTGTTGGAAGTCTACATCAGCTAATGTGACAGGAGCATGGTTAGGCCCTATTTAAAAAGAACACAGAGAACATTTGTAATATGTAAAACTCTTAGAAGAATGCTCTGAAAGGCCTTTCTTAACCACCTTATTAAATAAGTCTTCTCAAGTTACTCTCTATCACATCACCTTGGAAGTATTCTTCAGGGCACAATAATGTTTGGCAATCTTGTTTGTTTGTGTACCTATTTCTCATCTGACTCCCACATTAGACTCTAAGCTTTTCTGTCTTGTTCACATGTGTTGAATGAACGGATGAACCAGTAGAGACTAGGCTGCAATGTGGCTGACAGTATTGACATCAATTTGAGTTTTGTGGCTCCCACAACTTCAGCCTCCAGAGCCTTCCCTCTGTCACTTTCACCCATTACATTTGTAAATACTCTATGGGGGTAAGGCCTTTGCATAGAATTGCTAAGCCCATTTCTTTAGGAGGGCAATCTCTCTAATCCTCACTTCAATGAGATTCTCTGAAAATACTTACTATATTCACCCTTTCATGTGTAAGAGATGATTCAGGATGGGGTAATGGGGGAATTATTATGAAGATTGCTTCTTTCTGTAATTTCCTCTCTAGCCTTTTAGATGGGTAATTAACAACAGAATATTGGTTTTCTTAGATTGTTGCCTAGTAGCATAAACTGGGTTAAAGCGGTCCTGCTGGCATTGTGGGGAAGGGTTTCTTTTACTGGTGTTTATCATTCAGCTCCTGAAATTCACACTGGGTGAAACTTGGCATGACAGCTCTCAGCTCAGTTGCAACTTAGAAGAAAACAGATTCTGCTTTGCTTAAATTGTTTTCGATTGACTGAGTAAGAATAAATTAAAGGTTCTCATAGGTAATCGCTTTTGAATTCAATTAAAAATATCATCAGGCAGCTGCTTTCTTTTTTTCTGAAAGTACAGAAATGATTTTGAGCTAGTTAATTGATTTTCTTATGAAGTTTTTTGACTGACAGATTTAGTTTAATTCTTCGTCAACATTTTTCACTTGTAGCAATATAGGAATAGAAAATCGGAATCAGAAAAAAATTCTAATTATCCTGCTATGGTAAGAATCTCAGAGTAATAACATCTTAAAGGTCAGTCAATTCATCTCTTCATTTGTTCATTCATTTGAACATTGATTCATTGATCAAATATTTATCTCTTAATTTGGGCCAGGTTCACTGCACAAGTGTTTAATACTTATCACACTTGGGATTTTTTTTGTTTACAAATGACCCTAGTTTGCTAGTCTGTAAATTTCAAGCAAGCTGGGACCATGTCTGTTTTATTTACTGCTGGATCATAAGTACCAAGAATAATGAGTGGTGTATAGTAGACTTTCAATAAGCATTTGGTGGAAGAAAGAAGAAAGAAAGGAGAGAGGGAGGGAAGGAAGGAAGGACACGAAGTTAGCAAGGGTAGGAGATTGTGAGATGTTCTGTGTACTGCACTCCTTGGGCAGGAGGAGGCTAGGGACATACTCACCCAGAGGCTAAGGTTAGCCAAACTCTTCTCTTCTTTGTTCAATACAGATCAAGGAAGATTTCACAAGATGTTTTCCCCCTTAGCCATGTCGGAAAATCATGTTTTCTAAATTAAAAGGGCAATTTGTTGGGTGTCACAGTATTCCTTAGAGAATCAGGCTGTATTCTTCTCTAGCTGTTGTAAGGGGTTTATACTCAGAGGTAGGAGCCTGGAATCCTATTCTATCTCCACCCACAATTTGCTGTGAGACTATAGGCAACTTACCTCATCTCTATTTTCTCACCTCAAAAAATGAGGATAATGATGACAGGAATACTTGTTTCAGGAATACTTGTTTAGATTCACTGAAATGTGTATCTGTGTGAATGCTTGACAAAAAGTAAAGTTATTTGAAAGTAATTTGTGCCAATATTATGGAAAAGAATTGGGACAATTCTGCTGGCTTCAACCCCCAAAAGACTAATAGACAAAAAGAGGCACTGGGAAAGAGGCTAAACCCCAGGCTGTACATATTGTATGACTCCATTTATCTCACTATCAAAGCCAGTTAAAATTAAACTTTAATGCAGGAAGTCAAGGTATAAGGGATGGAATGAGGGGGCATAAGGGGTTTTTTGGGGTGCTAGCAGGTTTTATTACTTTACCTGGTTGATGATTACAATGGTAGTTATATGTGATAATTAGTTGACCTATACATTTATGTTTTACACCTTTTCTTTATGCCTGTTATGCTTCAATAAAAAGTTTAAAATGTGATACTGAAGATGATTTTTAAAAACCACCCAAAATTCAACCACTCAGGTATAACTGCTATTAACATTTTGGTCTCTGCTCTTCTAAACTTTTTTCTTTTTATATACGAGTAAATCTACATAGACACCAACCTTCTCCCACCCCCCCAAAAAAAAACCTACAAAAAACATTTATAAATGTAGAAACACACAGTTACACACGTTCTATATTTTTATGTAAAGTGGGATTTTGTTACATATAGTATTGTTTTATAACTCATTTTTTAAATGAATATGAAAAAGGCTTTGATGTTTTTCCTGATTACTAAAAAAATGCTCAATAAAAATGTAAATAATATAGAATATATGCAAAGAAGAAAGTACAATTCACTTTTGGCCTCATCACTCAGAAAAAAATGATGTCTTATAAATTTCCTAACAGATATGACATCACAAGTTTTTCCCAAAGTACCTTAACAAAATAGAGTATCTGATTCTGTCCTTCAGATCCAATCTTGCAACTTACTGTAGTACAAATGTTGTTTTAAAATAATAGGAGGCTCTTTCTCTTAGGCCTAATGGGGTGTCTGCATCTGGGTCAAGTCACTGACAAATGCCTGAACGTGGCTCTTGGCTTTGTAAGCTCACAAAGTTAATATTATAAGTTAAATGTTATCTGAGAGTCAAATTCAAAAGACTAAAACTTAAAAGATGCAGACTCCTATCTAGAATGCCATACATGCTCTCGCCTTTATACCTGCTGGAACCCTCTGCCTGGAACTCTCTCCAATTACTTATATGGCTCTCTCTTTATTCAGATCTCTACTTAAATGTCTCATATCCGAGGCCTTTCCTGACTATCCTTTTCAAAATAGTATACCTCACTCCCTGACACTGTGAATCCCCTCTTTTATGTTTCTTCTCGGCACTTACCATTATCTGATATTATATTAAGCATTTAGATTTTAGAATATTAGTCAGGGTTTCTTTGTTTTGTTCACTCATGTCTGGCACACAGTATATGCCACAGTATATGCTCAATCAATTTTTGTAGAATAAATGAAGTGTTCCCCAAACGTGGCACAACAAGTTAATTGCACCTTTTGCTCCTTCTCTACCTCTAGAAAAATATCTTTGGGAAATGTGATCAAGAGCAGGAGGTATTATATCACCATAATGGTATCACCATGGAGCATGTATTTACCAGTAAAATACAGTTTTATTCTATTGGTGTGATTTTAGAGACACCTTCATCTATCAGTTACCAATTTGAGGCTCATGAGGTTAGAAAGGTTCTTGGAGCTCTTTTTAATATTTCAGAAAGTTTAATAAAACCCATGCAGTTATCCTTAATAAGACTGGGGGGAGGAAATGAAAATAGATAATCCAGAGGTTGCAAAACTTTCTCAGGTCACAGTGATTTAGTAATTTTTGTGATTTTATAATACTATCATAAGTTTTACTGCTAATAAATCATTTGAAATCTGGATTAACATTGACCAAAAAATAGTGATAATATGGGCAGAACAAACTGTTTATTGTTTAATGTATATAAAGCTTATTTGGTAGACAAAATCTTTTAAAGACTCCACTGACACTGGGTAGGAGCAGATGAAATAAATTTAGCCTGATTAGTGAAGCATTTACAAACTTACTTTAGAGAGAGAGGAAGGGTGGAGGTCCTACCTCTGCAGAAGACTGCCTTATTGTATTATGTGATGATTTTGATGAGGAGCACTGTCAAAGGGTGACATTTTTTTTCTCTTCCTCCCAGCCTTTGGATTCCAGACTCCTATACACATAAACCAGCCTCTGCAGTGGGTGCTTGAAGGTCTAGGGATGGTTTGAAGCAATAATTAGTTTCCTATAGTACAAGTTCGGGGCTTTGCTTATTTTCATTAATAAGACTGGATTACAAAAAAGATAGCTTGTCATGTCAATCCCAAACTCCCTAAAATGGATAACCAACAAGGACCTACTGGATAGCACAGGGAACTCTGTTCAATATTATGTAACAACCTAAATGGGAAAAGAATTTGAAAAAGAATAGATACATGTATATGTATAACTGAATCATTTTGCTGTATACCTGAAACTAACACAATATTGTTAATCACCTATGCTCCAATATAAAATAAAAAGTTAAAAAAGAAAGATAGCTTATGCTTTCCTTCTCATTTGGTGATAAAGATTACAGCAGAAATTAATGAAATAGAGAATAGGAAAACAATAGAGAAAAATCAATGAAATAAAAAATTGGTTCTTTGATAAATGAACAAAATTGGCAAAAATCAGCCTCGATTGACCAAGGGAAAGAGAGAGGACTCAACTTATTAAAATCAGAAATGAAAGTTGGGACATCACTACCAACTTTACAGAAACAAAAAAGGATTAAAAGGAAATAATATGGACAATTATATGCCAGTAAATTAGATAAGTTAGATTAAATGGACCAATTCCTACAAAGGCACAAACTACCAAAACTGACTCAGTAAGAAATACAAAATCTTAATAAACCTGTAACAAAAAATAAATAAATAAATAAATTTAGTTGGTAACCAAAAAAACTATACACAAAGAAAAGTCCAGGCCTGGACAGTTTTACTGGTGAATTTAACCAAACATTTAAAGAATTAATGCCAATTCTTTATAAACTCTTCCAAAAAATAGAAGAGGAGTGAACAAGTTCAACTCATTTTATGAGACCACTTTTATGCTGATACCAAATCCAGAAAAAGACATCAGAAGAAAGGAAAACTATGGACTAATAGCTCTTTTGAATATAGATGCAAGTCCTCAACAAGATACAGCAAACCAAATCTGACAACATATTAAAAGGATTATGTACCTTGACCAAGTGGGATTAATGCAAAGTTGGTTTTTACATCTGAAAATTAATTAATGTAATATGTAATATTAATAAAGAACAAAGTACCACATGATCATCTTAGTAGATACAGCAAACCCATTTCACATAATCCAATACCCTTTCATGATAAAGGCACTTTAAAAATTAGAAATAGAAGGGAACTTTCTCAATCCAATAAAGGGCATCAGAGAAAAGTCCACAGCTAATATCACACTTATTGATGAAAGACTGAAGACTTTTCCCCTAAAGTCAGGAACAAGACAAAGATGTCTGCTCTCATCACTTCTAGTATACATTGTGCTGGGGATTCTAGCCAGTGCATTTAACCAAGAAAATGAAATAAAAGACTTCAAGATTGGAAAGGAAGAAGTAAAACTGTTTCTGTTCACAGATGACATGATCTTGTATTTAGAAAATCCTAAGCAATCCACTAAAAACTATTAGAAGTGATAAGTTCAGAAAGATTACAGGTTATAATATTAATATACAAAAGTCAATTGCAGATAGGGGTAGGGGATTAATAGGTACAAACTACTATGTATAAAATAAACTATACGGATATATTGTACAGCAGAGGGAATATAGCCAATATTTTATAATAACTTTAAATGGAGTATAATCTATGAAAAATTTAAATCACCATGTTGTACACCTGAAACTAATATAACATTATAAATCAACTATACCTCATTTAAAAGGATTAATTGTAATTCTATACACTAGCAATGAATAATCTTAAAATGAAATTAAGAAGTTTATTTACAATAGCTTAAAAAAGAATAAAATACAATAAATTTTACAAAAGAAGTGTAAAACTTATACTCTGCTATCTGTAAAGCATTGTTAAAAATAATTAATGAAGATGAAAATAAATGGAAAGACATTTTATGTGCATGTGTCAGAAGACAATGTTGGTAAAATGGCAATACTCCCCCAATTGATCTACAGATTCGATGTAATCCCTATCAACCTTACACTTGGTTTCTTTGCAAAAATTGACAAGCTGATCATAAAATTCATATGGAGATTTGAGAAAACTAGAAGAGTCAAAATGATCTTGGAAAAGAAGAACAAAGTTGTAAGTTGAAGGACTTACACTTCCCAATTTCAAAACTCACTGTAAAGCTACAATAATCAAGACAGTGTGGCAGTGGCATAAGGACAGACATATAGATCAATGGAGTAGAATTAAGAGTCCAGAAATAAACCCTCCATTTATAGTCAATTGACTTTTGACAAAGGTACCAAAAAAAATTAAATGGGGGAAAGAATAGTCTTTTCAATAAATGATACTGGGGCAACTGAATATCTGCATGCAAAAAAAAAAAAAAAATGAAGTTGGACCTATACTTCACATCATATACAAAAATTAAGTAAAAGTGCATCATAGACCTAAATATAAGAGCTAAAAATATAACACTCTTAGAAGAAAATGTGGGCATAGATCTGTAACCTTGGATTTGGCAATGGTTTTTGAAATATAAAAACAAAAGTACAAGGAACAAAAGAAAAAAATCGACTAATTGGACTTTATCAAAACTAAAACTTTTGTGCTGCAAGAAACATAATCAAAAAAGTGAAAAGACAGCCCACTGAATGGGAGAAAATATTTGCAAATCATAAATCTAATAAGGGACTTGCATTTAGAATACATAAAGGACTCTTACAACTCAAAAATAAAAATACAAATAATCTAATTTTAAAAATCACAAAGGGTCTGAATAGACATGTCTCTAAAAAAGATATACAAATGGTAAATCAAAACCATACATAATGGGATACCACTTTATATATATATATATATATATATATATATATATATATATATATATATATATATATATATAGTAAAAATATGGGTAAGTTCTTGCTTGGGAGGCACATATACTAAAGATGGAATGATACAGAGAAGATTAGCATTGCCCCTGTGCAAGGATGACACAAATTCATGAAGAGTAAGTATTGGAGAGAATGTGGAGAAATTAGAACCCCCATACACTGCTGTTAGGAATGTAAAATTGTACGCTTTGGAAAACAACCTGGAAATTCCTCAAAAGGTAAACATATAGTCACCCTATGACCCAGCAACTCCATTCCTACACCCAAGAAAACATATGTCCACCAAAAAATGTTGTCCATGAAAGATCAGAGCAGCATTCTTCATAATATCCAAAGAATAGAAATAACCCAAATGCCCATCAACTGATGAATGGATAAATAATAAGTGGTATAGCCACACAATGGAATATTATTTGGCAATAAAAAGGAATAAAGTACTGACACATGCTACAACAGAGATGAATCTTGAAAATATATTAAACGAAAGAAGCCATAAACAAAAGACCACGTATTGTTTGATTGATATGAAATGTCCAGAATAGGCAAATCCATACAGACAGAAGTAAATCAGTGGTTATCTAGGGCTGGGAGTGTTTGGGAAGTGATACCTAAAGAGAACATGGTTTCTTTTGGAGTGATAAAAATATTCTAAAATTTATTGTGCTGATGTTCACACAGCTCTGAGAATATACTAAAAACCATTGAATTGTACACTTTAAATGAGTGAATTGTGTGGTATGTGAATTATATTTTGATAAAACTGCTACAAAAAAAGTTAATAATGTATTAACTGTAGACTACACTCATTGAAGAAGAAATTAATGAATTGAAAGACAGACCTGAGAAAATCACTCTGAATGCAACACAGAAACATCAAGAAACAGAGAACATGAAAGAGATACATTGTTTGAGAATCTCTGTCATATGTCTTAGTGGAGTGCCAGAAAGAGAATATAAAGAATAAAGGAAAAGAAGATATTAAAAAAATTGATCATGGCTAAGTAGTTTCCATGATTTAAGATAGGTCAAAAGCCAGAGTCTGAAGGAGCTCATGGAGAAGGAGCTGTTGCAGAATAGGCAAAAAGAAAACCTTAAATGCTGATCAAGAGAAAAATCATATTGCTTATAAAGGAATGATATTTAGACTGACAAAACAATTCTGTTCAGTATCAGTGGATGCCACAAAACAAAGAAACATCTTTAAAGTGTTGAGAAAAAAATCAGCTTTACCTAAAACTCTAACTACTTAGCCTACCACTGAAGAATTAAAATAGAAACATCCCAGACATCTAAAAAGTAATTTTTACTACACATAGCTCTTTGTTTTTGAACTACTGATTGATCTAATTCAGCAAGAAGGAAATTAAACCTGGAAGAAATCTGTGGAGTCAAGAAGCAATAGTAAACAACAAAATTGTACATGTGCTGAATAAAATAAGAATGTCACTGAGCCCCATCCATCCATCTTATATTTCATATCAAGGTATCAGGCAATATGATCAAACTTGATATTGAACAGATTTGGGGTCTTAGACTATATTGAGAACCTTTTTTTCTAGCTTGAAAAGATTGAATTTTTTAAGATGGAACTGAGATATATTTAAAATGTTCCTCAGGGGTGTGTGTGTGTGTGTGTGTGTGTGTGTGTGTGTGTGTGTGTGTGTTTCAGGGAGACGCATGTCCAGTTTGCTAACAAGTCTTCCCTGTCTCCACTCAGAGAATTTGTGGTCAGCAGAAGACCAAATTATTGAAATGCAGGGATCAGAGCTGCCCCCATGGTTCTTCACCCACTCTCTCCCTTCTCCAGGTCTTCTCACTCCCATTCCCTGTTCTCTATCCCTATTGGCAGTGACCCCTTCACTGATTGCTAGACACTGGGTGAGGAGCAAAAAAGCTGTTTAGTATATCCATGTGGTGAGGCCATTTTGGCAATTAGTTACATCTAATCTAGAGTCACTGACAACTATTCAACCTGAATTTTTGCCTCTTTATATACAGCTTGAATATGAGATGAACCGACCACTGTTGGCCAGACTTTGGAGAAGCAGGTCTCCTGTAAATTACACAATGTACCTAGCTCAAAGTCTCGGAGAATACATGGATCATTGCTCTTCTAAAATGAATGTGATGCTGCTAAGTGCTTCTTCAGACCATCCACCAATTCCCTTTTGTGAAAACCCACTCTATCAGAGTCCAAGCAGGGTCTCACTGGATGGTAACTGTTGGTACAGTGAAGTATTATTCCTGCCTCAATGACCTGATGTATTGCCTCAAGCTTCGTTCTCTTATTCAGGTCATATTGTTTACTTTTCCCTTTTATGTTGTGAGGGACTACTGCTTTCACAGCACACCGCATTCTGAGCACTGACGTCAATGATCCAGTGGCTTCCATGCAGTGGCAGAGATCAGCTCACAGTTCTATCGCTCATCCACTTGCACAATCACAAACAGAAAGTCAAGCAGACCCCTTTCCGCACTTGTGCTGTATTTATTCTTAGCACTCCACTGAGACTTGGCAACAACCAGTGCAACTAGGAGATATTTTGTTTGTATTAGGTCAACAGTCATCCTCTGAGATTTTCATCTATCTTGTTTGTTATGGAACAGTGGTCCCTGTTCCAACATTCCATCCAAATCACAAATGGCTTGGATAAATCCATCTTGATAAAAGACACGGCGAGCTGAATCACTGGTATTTATTTACTTTTGAAATTCACATTTAAATCAATCTTTATTAATAAAATGACATTGATGTGTGCCTACCAACGCTATTTTCTTTGTTAAGGAAATATGAATGCAAACTCTCAAAGAATCCCAGTTTCCCTAAACTATCCAGAGATGTGTAAATATGTAGCTGCTTAGAAAGGCCATTCTCACTGCTCTTATAATTTTGATTATTCTGAAGAAGGTGTTATTATTTTTTCAAATATAAAGTTTAGTAGCTTTCTCTTTAAAGGAAGAGAATAGTTAGTGAAATGAGGTATACTCTGTAGAATGAAGTTAGGCTCTTCTTATTAAAGTTCCTGTGTAGATCTCTAACCATGCTTCGTATTTTGACTTTCACAAGTGTCTTCTCTTTAAAAATATAGGTTTCCCATATCAGATATCCAGCCTCCTTCATAAGTTCTAGTGTCTTTGCAATATACCTCTCATTCTATCATCACACCACCCACCTCACTTTGTTGTGTAACAGTTAATAATTTTCAACCTCTGGTATCTACTTTAGTCTTCACAACAATCTTGTGAGGTAGGGCCACCAGATATCGTGTGCCTTTCCATTTTACCTCTGGTGTGAAATGTTTTTCTTCTTATAATTAGTGTAATTATAGTAAAATTAATTATGCTTTAAGAATTTTGCAGTGTCCAGTGAAAACCAGGAGAAATGTTAAGGTGTTGTAAAAACAGACTCAGGAATTTCTAACTTAAGAGTCAGAGCCATCCTACCTGTACAGTGAAATAAACCTAATTGAAATAAACCAAGCTAATGGGAAAAAGGGTGGCATCTAGTAAATGCCAAAAAAGCCTGGAGCTACACTTAAAACAATGCCCTATTTAGCTTCTTGGCCTCTTCATGTTTTTCATGCATGCCTCTCAGGCCACATGTTGATCTTTAATTACATTTCCTTTCTTCTCCCCCCCACTCCACCCCCTCCCCAGGAATAGTGTGCCTTATTTTTAAAAAGTTTTACCTACATAACAATTTTAAGATATAGGGTGTGGAGAACTTTGAGTACTATATAAGTCAGGGCAAGTACCTGCTAGCTGCTTTAACAGTCAAACTTCAAAATCTCATTTACTTAACACAACAAAGAATTATTTCTTACTCTTGTCACAGTCAAGTGCAGGTCAGGAAATTTTCTTTAGTGGTATCTCAGAGATCCAGCTGCTTCTATATTGCAACAACAGGAATGCAAGAATTCACACATGCTCACAACTGCCTTGGACCCAGAGAAGCCTTGGACATCATTTATGCTCATATTTCCATTGGCCAGAACTGGTTATGAGGTCTCAACTCAAGTACAATGCTGAGAAATGTAGAGGAACATATTGAGTATTTGGTGAGTGCTAACTATATTTCCTATGAATGTGCAGAATGATTTTGACTCATAGAAAATTAGAGTGGAAAAAGATTTTAGAGGACATCTAGTTTAATCTATTTCCTTATAGCATCAGAGGTTAGAGAGGTTGAATGACTTGGCCAAATTTGCACAAAGTGGCAGAGAGAGGAGTGATTATAATAAGTAGTGTTTACTAGGCTCTTATTATGTGCCAGGCACTATGTTAGCACATCTATGTGCCTTATCTCCCTGAACCTTCACACTGACCCTATGAGACAGACACTATTCTTATCTTCATTTTAAAGATGAAAAATTAAAGCTTAGAGAAGACAGGTGAAACATCTCAGGTCACGCAGTTAATAAACGGCAGAAGGCAGATTCAAACCCAGTCTGCCTATCATCAAAATGCCAACATGTAGTCTATCACTTGATGGCCACTATTTTTGTTCTGATTTCCAAATCCTTCTTCTGATCATACCAACAGACTACATGGTTTGGGGGTTAAATATAGAAGTCCTCATTAAAGAATTATGCTGCAGGAACTTTAAGACTGAAACTGCTCCAGTATCTCTACTTGTCTAGAAGACAGGTTGAAGTTACTTGTGAGAGCAGGGAGAAAGCAATGCCATAAACATAGGCAAATTACACTAGAGTATCATGGTGAAACTTGCTCCTGGCTTTGAATGAGGTTTTTCCATAAAGTATATGAGTATTTTCTGTCATGTGAGAAATAGCCAATACGTAAGAAACGTTAACTTACACCTGCAGGGTAGATGAATGGAGAAAACAGATGTTGCAACATCTGTTTAAGAAGCAAATACTAAATCAGATATCATGGTCATTTCTTGTGGTTCTTGTTCTTCTATATGACAGCAGTACTGGAAGTTTTAGTCATAATTGTTCACATCTACCTATTTGATCAGGGAGTACGCATCAAAGCCTAGAGTTTTCTTGGAAATGTTAGCTATTGTATCATCAATGCAAAATTCTTCATTTCTAGTGAAAAAGACAAAAATAGATTTATAAAATTGTTTCTCATTAAGATTAAATTACAATGTGTTTTGCACAGTACCTGGAATATAAAGTAAGCACTCAATAAATGGAATCTCTTGCTATTCTTCTTCTCACTATTATTATTACTATTATACATCTTAGCCTGTAAGTCACTACAGAACCAGTTTTTCCTCACTTTCAACCTTGACGTTATTGCAAAATTCTTTATACCAGTAGGGAATGAAAATTTCACTGGGGGGGTGGTTCTGACATAGAATCACCCATCCTATTTATTTAACTGAAATGACTGCTTGTTTCATTGACTTCACCATATTGCCAGATTGCTTTAGACCCAGCTTGCAATTGGATACCACCAATAGGAAGGCATGGACCCACAAAGTTTCTAAAACATATGGACACAGGCCAGGTGAAACATGAGATAATTAACTGAGTATCGTTCCAAACGAGTGTTTTGGAGGAAAAATAATTTTCTGTTATCTAGTCTTGATGAAGTCTCCTGGGGAAGGAAGCATGCTGTCCAGGAAGAATTAGTCTAGTTGCCATCAGAAGAACTGGTAGGAGTCCCAACTCTTTTTTTTTTTTTTTTAATTAATTAATTAATTTATTTATTTTTGGCTGTGTTGGGTCTTCGTTTCTGTGCGAGGGCTTTCTCTAGTTGTGGCGAGCGGGGGCCACTCTTCATCGCGGTGCACAGGCCTCTCACTATCGCGGCCTCTTGTTGCGGAGCACAGGCTCCAGACGCGGAGGCTCAGTAGTTGTGGCTCACGGGCCTAGTTGCTCCGCGGCATGTGGGATCCTCCCAGACCAGAGCCCGAACCCGTGTCCCCTGCATTGGCAGGCAGATTCTCAACCACTGCGCCACCAGGGAAGCCCAGGAGTTCCAACTCTTGTTACCAATTTGTTAAGTCCCTTACTTTCTTCAGAAGTATCTGGTTTTTTTTTTTTCTTTTCTACTGTTAAATGCGGTAGTTATTTTGAGAGTTTAATAAGATATATAAGACCTAAAAAAATTCCATATTCATATAAAACCCCACCATAATATGATAAGTGAGGTCTAAAAATTCAGTTGTGTAAAATATAAAGTCATTTTATTGCATGATTAATGAAATGCAGGAAGTTCCAGGGTCCAAGTGTGCAATCCACACTACCCAGGGCCTGCTGAAGTTTGGGGTTTTAAAGTTTCCTATTTAACTGGCCAGTTTGGGCCAAGAGAATATTTGGGATTCAGAGATCTATTTTCCTTTCCCGGCTTTCCCCAAATGGTTTGAGATTGTTTACTATTTCCTCTTCTGGTGTCACTCTTTTTTTTCTTCCCACCCAAATAAACTTTAGCTTTTCCTGATTAAGAAAGAGCTGATCAGAGGATCGAAGTCAGTGCCGGTCATGTGTCAAATTCACCTTATGGGGCGATTTTCACTGTATTCCATTAGATTTAGAGAGGTTAAGTAAGTTACCCATGGTCAATGTGTAATGGAATAGAGAAAAGTTTGTTCTCCTGTTTGTTCTTAGGGAAAGCACTGTGTTTACTTGAGGTAATAATTTGATATGCTGTAATTCATGCTGTGCATAAACTGAGAGGAGGAATTGGCATTGTTACTGAAGGGATGGTGTGGCTTGGGGACAGGGGGGAGGGTGGAGAAAACATAAAAAGGAGAAAGCAAGAAAAGAGAGTAGGAGGAAAGGGGCTGGCAGAACGCTGTGCTCAGAGCTCCTGGTGATCCCTGGATCTTCAGTGTGTGTACAGTATCCAAATATATACTTGAAGTCATTGGTATTCCTGTGGAAATCTGGGAAGGGGTTGAATTCCAAATCTGGGTTTCCACTAGGTTGATATGGGAAGAGCATAGATGAACACAGGCATTTAGGCCCCCTTCTGACATCCGAGCTGTTTGTGAAAGGTCCCAATACTACTTAATAAGATAATTACTCATGTCCACGTCATTAAAAATGTACACTAGAATCTCTGTGAAATGGTCTCAATTAACATCAACTTTTGAATCTGGCTCCATATAATCTATAGAAAAATCTTAATTTATGTCTTCTGTTTGATCTAATTCTAGAATATGGTTAAGTTTTAAGCCTTAGAGCTGAAAACACCACTTTCCCTTAAATCCTTTTAGATTGGAAACTAAGCCAGAATTCACAACTGTTTCCTTCACTGCACATCAAATAAGCAGGGCTCCGTTGAGTAGCATTTTGAAACCCTTAGAATTCTTTGCATGAAATTGAAACTGCAGAGAATGCCATTTTATGGAAATAAATCCGTCCCATGGCCATTGCATGTAAATTTTCCACTTTGTTCTGAAGCCATAAAGGAAAATTATTTTCAGCTTTTCATCTACATGTAGTTGATATACAGAAAAAAATCTTACTTTAATAGCATATTAAATATTTATTGTCTAGGTTATTAAAACATTCCCCAAGACCAGTGGTTCCTGCTTTGCCCAAATACCCCCTGAAAGATATCACACATTTTCACTGGTAACCGTGACTTCCCAAGCCAGGATACTCCCTTAGGGATTGGGGCAGGCAGGGGAAGAAATGTGTCCATTTTTAAGAAATATGTGAAGAGCAGATCAGAATTTTCAGGGCTCAGTGTACAATTAGGAAGAGCTCCTTCTACTCATCTTGAGAATCTGACTGTTATGGGTTGAATTGTGTCCTCCTAAGTTCATCTGTGGAAGTCCTGACATCCCCATTACTTCAGAATGTGACCTTATTTGGAGATACGGCCTTTAAAGAGGTAATCAAGCTAAAGGGGGTCTTTAGGGTGAATCCTAATCCACTATGACTGGTATCCTTATAAAAAGGAAAAATTAGAAGACAAATAGAAAACAATTTAAAGATATAGGGAGAAAAACATGTGAACATGAAGATGGCCACCTATAAGCCAAGGAGGGATGTCTGGAATTGAGTCTTCATTCACAGCCCTCAGAAGGAACCAACTCTGCCAATATCTTGATTTTGAACCTCCAGTCTCTCAAACTGTCAGACAATAAATTTCTGTTGTTTAAGCCCCCTAGTCTATGGTGCTTGTTAAGGCAGCCTCAGCAAACTAATACACTGACTTTCCATCACTGAGAAAAACAAGAGGTACAAAGCTCACTATGTTTCAGTAATCATAGCCCTGAGAGTAGGAAACTGCTAGAAGGTAAATCATGAATTTTGTCCTAGGTGACTGTGGTCCAGTGGGTAGACTTTACTAGGACTAGAGGTAAGAAAACAATTGACTCTCTTATGCTTTTCTTTTACTCAAACCATTCATTTTTATTGCAAAATAATACAATTGCAATATTCTGTCACTCCAATTCTGGTATTTTTCCTTACAAATTTTTATTTATTGAGAATTTATAAGAGGAAAATCATTCCGAATCCCCCACCTTAATAAATCAGTGCTCCAATTTTTGTGTTTAATCTTTGTTTTGATCTAGATGTGTACTTAATTTCACAAAGATTTAATCATAGCATAGAAGCAATTTTGTAGTTTGATTTTCCCCTTTATCAATAGTTCTCAACCATGAGCACTTTTTCCATACCCTACCCACAGCCTGGAACTTTAGGCAATGTCTAGAGACGTTTTTGGTTGGCAGCTGGGGTGGTGGTGCTACTGGCATCTAGTGAGTAGAGACCAGTGACGCTGCTGAACATCCTACAGGGCACGAAATAGCCCCCACCCGCAACAACAATGATCTGGCCCAAAATGCCAATAGCACTGAGGTTGAGAAAACTTGCCTTCTAACAAAATATCATAAATGTTTTCCGTGTTGTTGCTACACGGTCTTCATAATCTTAACGTTTATGGTTGCAAAATATTTCATTGAACTGGTAGATTATAATATATTTAACCAATAAACATGTAATGTTTCTAACGTTTCACTATTATAAATAATGGTGCAAGTATGGTGCAAGTATCTTTTTATTTATATAGTTTTTTAGATGGTATTGAAGAAAAATTCCAGAAGTGGAATTTAGATTAAAGGCTATGAATACTCCAAGTATCAATTATTTCACTTATTATTTTACTTATTACTAAGAAACTGCTATAACTTTCATATATATGTATGTGTGTGTGTGTGTGTGTGTATATATATATATGGGCTCTCCTTTCTAGGAAAACACTTTTGTTTTCCTCATTTCTGAGCTGCCTCAAGACTTCCACAGCTATGGTCCAGGATTGGTCTTAACTCTTTTTCACACCTAAAGAAGGAGTAATCTTATAAAAATTTGTGTTTCCTAAGGCCATTAATTGCTCATTACGTCATTTTAGAGGTCAGCTTAGCCTAATTTCCATTGATTCAATCTTGTAATCATCACTTCTTGTTGGCTCAGAGTAGCCTTTCTCAAAATGGAACCACATAACATCTACTGGTTTCCTGTGCTCTTCCTACCTCACTCATCCAAAGTCGAGTCAAATTATCAGAAGATATCACAGACTAATTTCTTAAAGGGGCTTCTCCCTTACCCTTTGGAATAATGTAAAAGTCATTTTACATTACAAGAGAATAAGAAAACAAGTTATAAAGAGTTAAAACTCTTAAGTGAAATCATATGGTATGTGTCTTTGTCTGACTTATTTCACTTAGCATAATACCCCCTAGCTCAGTCCATGTTGTCACAAGTGGCAGTATTTCATTTTTTATGGCTTTTGCATATATATATCTTACATCTTCTTTACCCATTCATCTGTCGATGGACACTTAGGTTGCTTCCATATCTTGGTTATTGTAAATAATGCTGCAATGAACATAGAGGTGCATGTATCTTTTTAAATTAGTGTCTTCATTTTCTTTGGATAAATATCCAGGAGTGGAATTACTGGGTTGTATGGTAGATCTATTTTTAATTTTTTAAGAAACCTTCATACTATTTTCCATAGTGGCTGCAATGCCTAGGTGATTGGAGAGGAGTCTTTAATAGCATGAGTAAAGGATGAAGGTCTTCATGTGTGGTGACCAGAGGCAGGGGATGGGGGGAGGGGGAACTGGACAAAAGTAGTCAAAAGGTACAAACTTCCAGTTGCAAGATAAATATATACTACCGATGTAATATATAACGTGACAGATGTAATTAACACTGCTGTTTGTTACATATGAAAGTCAAGAGAGAAAATCCTGAGTGAGCATCACAAGGAAAAAAATTTTTTTCTTTTATTTTGTATCCATATGAGATGATGAACGTTCACTAAACTTATTGTGGTCATCATTTCATGCTATAAAGTCAAATCATTATGCTGTACACAAACTTACACGGTGCTATATGTCAATCATATCTCAATAAAAATAAAAGGAAAAAATTAAGAAAAAAGAGCAAAGATAAAACAAATGATTAAAGATGATAAAGGGTGATTTTTTTTTTTGTGGCCCTGAGAAACAAACCACCACTTCACTCCCTGTCCCCACTACAGACACTCTAAGTAGGTGAAAGATTGTGATGGCCAGCTCTCCAAGCAGGTAGTATCAGAACCTCATTGAAAAATGTATCCTTCTCAGTGCAGCAGTGGAACGGGAATGGAGACAGCTGCTGAATGATGAACATGAGAATGAACGAAGGTGGAGTGATAAAACAGGTACAAAGAAACTTGCCTTCACTGGCCAGAAAAGAAGGGGCAATATTCTAATATTAAGACTTGGAATGCTACAAATACTAGTTACCTATTTACGTTGCCCTCATCACAACTGACTACTGAGGTATATCATAATTACTTACTTTTGACCCTCCAACTCCCATTTCCATGAACTCCCAGATACCAGGCAGCAACAGCAGAGAACAAATCCCAAGTCTTGATTGTCCTGTGGCATCTCAGATCTTCCTTTCTGATTTAAAGCATGAGGACAGGACATGGATTAACAGCCAGAATTTCCAGGAGGGCAGGGACAGTTCTGGTAAACTTAACATCAGGTTCTATCAAAACAATCTTATATAATCCATAAAAACAAGTGCCAAGTATAAAAATATGTCAACATACTATATAGGAATAAATGTTAAGCCAGATCTAAAGTAAAATTAAAAGAGAAGTAGAAAGTTCTGTTACTTTAAATTGTCAGAGACAAAACCAAGTGCAAATATTTCAAACATCTATAAATTATTTTTAATGCAAATGAAACAAATTAATTTGTGTGTGATTATAAATTAATCCACATGACAATATTTTATGTCAGGCAATGAAGAGGTGTAAAGGACAATTTGTCATACCATATGTTTAAATCCTTTCTGGATTTCTTGAGGGAGAAACTATAAAAGAAGAATAACAAAATAAATATCAAGTTATTTTATTTATAAAGCTCACTATTGTTTCACTAGTTAAGGTATAGTTTGCTTAGCCTGGTTTTCTCCTCAAAAAATGAGGGCATGTAAGTAGGTAGTTCATTTTGGAAAGTGGTCCCAAGATATAGGAGCAGAGGGCAATGGAGAATAAAGGAGGAAAGGAGGGAGAGCTAGGATAAGTGTGTGTTCTTGAGTTGGTCGCTGCTGTGGGCAAGTGACACTGACAAGCAGTGTAGACTCTGCCTCAGAGTGGACCACCAAGAGGTTGGAAAAGGGGGGCACTTGGCACTCATCCACTGGCTTGCATTCCCCACTGGTCAAGAGTTGCCCTATGAGTATTAACTCCCCCTGTGCTTCCAGGCTGCACATGTGAGGGAGTGTGACAGATTCCCAAAGGGTCGTTCAAGGTGGTGGCAGAAAAGCCACCATAGGTGAGAAAGTAAGAGGTAAGTGGTGAAGCTAATATGAGGTGCTATCAGGAAACACCTGTGCACAAAGGCACTGGCTGCAGCAATGTCTGTAGTAAAAGGTGAGCTGAGAGGAAGAAACAGGGCACAGGAGGAATCCATTACATCTCACATGCCAGTTCTGATTCACTCATAGTGGCTGCCAGGAGTCTGATATTGAGAAGAATCTGGAAACTGATTCTGGACTTATCAGCAAAGAACTCGATGTCTGTGAGGTGGGAGTTAACGGCATTTCTTAAGTTCATCCTCATGTTGTGTCACCTGGATGTGGAGAGTCATAACTGTCTCCTTGCTTCCATCTTTGAAAGGAATGAAGGGAAGGAGCGCTTTGGCTAATGGAGCAGCCAGAAACCGACACGATTCAGCTCTGAGTTCTCCCCCTTCATAGGGCTATCACCACAAGGTGTAAAACAGAACAAGGTTCTTTTGTCAGTGTCCAGCAAAACAAGTCTTTCATGAGTTGGATTGGCAGAGGATAACCAATTCCTTTGGATTAGTTTGCTTTTGATTGAAGAAAGTAAACCATAAGAAGCATGTCAATGAGTGTTTTCCACATAGGAAAATGAAACAATATTGACTTTTTAAAAGAGAAAAAAGGGATTTGTGTGTTATACATAATTCGTAGATCTCTGAGTCTTCCAGTATTCTGGGTACATGTCTTATTTCAGCTACATACCCTTGCCATGTAGCTTTGGGAAGTTCAGCTCCTTCTTTAATACTCATGAGGCTCCTGCGGTGGGAGAAGTATATATTCTTCTGGTTGCTGGTTGTCATCTGTCCCTCAGAATTCCTTCTTCTGGCCTTGCCTTAGCCACCCATGCATGTTTTGTCACCACTCTTGCTGCCTGATCTCTCCTTTCTTCATCTTTGCTCCAAATGTGCATAAGCCACCTTCTCCTTCATTCCTCAAGGCAGCTCTACAACACAGCTGCTATTATCACAGGATTTTAATAAAGATTTGGGGATAATAGAAGGATCCCAGCACAGATGAAGAAGCTAACTGAATGGCTGACTTCACTATTCCTAAAGAACTCGGCCAATCCCTACACAGGGGAATCTATCAGGGCCATTTTCTCTTTAGCCGCAAGTGCCTCAGGTTGCTGGGGTCTGCAATTTCTCATCTTCCCACTTCCTCATGTTTCCTGGGGTCCCTAATACTTCCTTCCCCTCTAGTTGCCAAGGGCAAGTCAAGAGTCCCTGTAATGTTATAATGCAACACAGTTTAGCTCCTGCTTTTTCTCAGTTTCTTTCTTCCAGACTAGCCCACAAGCAGTTTTTTAACAGAATGACAATAAGACCCAGAAACAAGTCTTCCCAAATAAAGGTGGTAAATCCTGCTACGCATTCAGAACACAGCTCCAGTGTGTTTACTTTTTTTAAAAAAGGCAATTTTATTTTCCTCATATATAAACAAAAGTCCAATTCTTTGAAATAGGCTTGGAGCTAGTTTAAGTTTGAAACCCAGGGAGTATTCCAGAGAAACATCAGGACTTTGGATGGCCACAGAGGCTGAGCCTGGTGGAGATAGATTTTTTAATGGAAGAATATTTAAACTTATGTCCAAGCCAGACCAAAGGAAGGACATAAGGATTTTCCCCCCAAGGAACTAGAGAGAAACAAACACCAGAATTTACAATTATGATAACTTTACTTACAAATCTTATGGCTTAGGGGCTTCCCTGGCACAGTGGTTAAGAATCTGCCTGCCAATGCAGGGGACATGGGTTCGAGCCCTGGTCCAGGAAGATCCCACATGCTGCGGAGCAACTAAGCCCGTGCACCACAACTACTGAGCCTGCACTCTAGAGCCCATGAACCACAACTACTGAGCCCACATGCCACAACTACTGAAGCCCGCACACCTAGAGCCCGTGCTCCACAACAAGAGAAGCCACCACAATGAGAAGCCTGTGCACCACAACCAAGAGTAGCCACCGCTCACCGCAACTAGAGAAACCCCGCATGCAGCAACGAAGACCCAACGCAGCCATAAATAAATAACTAGATTAATTAATTAGTTAATTTTTAAAAAGTCTTGCGGCTTAGAGATGTCATACTTGGTGAAATAAATAGACATTTTAGAATGAATATTTAGTCAGGTAAAAGAAAGTGTGAATAGAAGAACCATAAAACAGTATTATTAATTAAAAGTTTTGAGTTGTACACTAAGACATTAAACCTTTCACACTGGGATTAGAAAATCTAGTTATTTCCCCAAGAGTTTGCGCCCCACTCTAACTGGAGATGGAATAAACCCCCTGGTGTGGGAGGTAGAATTTGAGGGGATTTATTTCAAGTTCGAGGGCATTTGGAAAAAGCAGACCTTTGTTATTAATGCTCAAAAGCATCCAGGTGATTTTTTGGGGGGCGGGGGGTGGGCAATGCTGATGATTAAGTAAAGCGATTACAAATGGTAGAGGAAAGAACTACCGGTCCTACCAAATGTAAAATCAAAGCACTCTTTGGTGCCCTGAGTAGGGAATCATGTTTAAGCCAAGAAGTAAACTGCTACTCAAACCATAATGAATGTGTTGAAATTAAATCTCTAGAGTAAACCTAAGCAGCTGCAAGCAAATCCGTACCATATTAGAACATTTCTAAGGTCCTCAGTGAGAGGAAACTAGGGAAGAAAAACGATCTTGAAAGTTATTCTGAAATTGGATTAGTTCCCCATTCAAGAGATACAATTGTATTCCCTTCAAAATGATTTTCCAAGTCAACAATACTTATAGAACTCTTCATAGTACCTTGAAATGACACACTCTTTTGTACAGAGTTCTTTCAGGAAACTGATCTTTATTCTTTAAAGACCAAACTTGCATCCAGCATAGCCAGGAACTCAGGGGCGGATATCTTTGTGAATAACATTTTGCTCTGTCTTTCCTAAGAACTAGCAGAGAACTGGCTCAAGCTAAAGAGTGTGGGTTTGGGATTGGGGCATGCCATGGGCCTCAACTCCACTGTGGGCCCTTATTGCCAATTCCTGCCATTCTGAAAATGGGGTGTGCTTGGCTCCTTGCAGATAAAACCCCTTCATCTTTATAACTAGGACTTGTAGACATTTGCACAGTGGTGTCAAACAAATTCTGTGACTTTGATTGTTCCCATCCACATGTTATTTCTCAAGCCCCCACATCCTATAAAATTTCATTTGTAGAAACCTTTACCAGCACAGTTTTTGAAACCAGCTTTCCATCCTAATGCCTAAGACTCTGCCTGGATGGTGTTCTGGTATTCTGGATGGTGTGGCTGGCCAGCATCTAGGTTTTGTCCAGTATGCTGCCACACAGAACTTTTCCCTTTGCTCTACGTACTGTAGCCCCAGGTTAAGCAATGCTCCATCCCCTTGCCAGCATGAATTCCCCAGACATTGTACCCCAGGTCAGCCCAGAGCTCTTGAGCATTCCTTTCGCAGAGGAGAAAATGATTACTTTAGCCTGGATAGAACATTTAAGAAGCCAAAGCCAGCTCTGCATCTGTCAGCCTTACGCTGATCTTGTGGCCTCTTGCTTTGAATATGGGATTAATGCTTTGACTTATGCCACAGTTTTTTGACTTATGCTACCATCTAAGTCCCCATATTATATGACTCTCAGCTACATATGGATCAGAGTTTTTATTTTGATTACCCATCTGCTACTCAATTTTCTCTGGGACTGACTGGCAGTACTGCTTCTTCCCACCCTTCTTTCCAGTGAATCGACATGTGTCCTCGGGTAGAAGTCTCCATGTCTGAGTCACTAATGCCCACCTCCTCCTTACTCTACCATAGCCAGCCCCATGTAGCTATCTCAGCTCATGCCAATGGCCTATCACTGTAGTAACTACACCTCCTCCTTGTGCCCAGAGTCTCTCTGGCTCTCTCTCTGTTCTAGCCATCTCTGATTTTGCTTTTTAAAATAGCACATCCACATCCAGTAACAATAATATTATGTAAGCTATGTTGAACACTTCTGAAGTGTCAATACTGGGCTTATTATCTCTAAGTCTCATGATATCCCCAAGGTAGGTCTCATTACCCTATTTTATCAATGAGAAAAATGAGTCTTGGAAAGCATACAACCAGAAGGTGGTGAAGCTGGAATCAGGCTGGGGTCTGGAATCAAAACCAGAGCACCTCCATTTTACCAAGCTGCCTTCCTTTGAGAAGAGCAGTATATTATCTTTAATCATCACCAATATTATTATCTCTGTTTACAGGTGAGTATATAGAGACTTAGGCACACCATGAGTGAGGAATCCACTATGTGAGTCAAATTTGACTCTCAAAACTTTGCTCTTTCCACTACAAGATGCTGTCTTTCATAATGGCACTTACTACCTTATAAGTTATATACTGGCTTTGTAAACACTCAAATTTCAGCCTGCAACCAGTTTAAGTGCCCCTATAATAAAGTCTCTTGTTATTGCATCTGAAACATGGCTTAGACGACCACCTTCTTCCCTTCTGTTTCTCTGCCTCCTTCTCAGCTTCCCCCTCCACTTGTCCTTGGAATGATTCATTTTTCCATCTTTTCGACAGGCATAGATTGTCCCTGAGGATGCTTACAGAACTTGAAATATCAGCCAGAATGCCAGCTTTAAATTACAGTGAGGAATGGAGCTATCAAGCTCTCTGGTGACTCATGTTTGTTGATCAATACCCTCTCTCCCTGTGGGCAAATCTATGTGGGATGTTAAATTTGTAATTGGGATATGGATTAGCAAAATAAGAATTGGAACAAGAGAAATTAGCTGAGGTGACTGGGTGTGACAGGCTACAATGGTTCAATGCATCCATTTCTGCATTTGGAACTTTGCTGTCACTGGCCTGGGCTGGTTGAATCCTTGGACCAGGGCACTGACTCTCTTGGACGGTGCTACTGTAGAGTGTTGAAAAGTTGTTATTGTGCTTGATATACTAAACAATTTTTAAGAATTGTAAAACTGAGATGTTCCGTAAATACAAAAATATTTATGGAATGTGTGTAAAGTGTAAAGAACAAATATGGTGAAAATCCACTTATCCACTGTCCAGGCAAGAAACAGAACATGACCAAGAATGTTGAAGGTTCTTGTGTGTTCCTTTCTCTTCTGTGTCCCATTTCCTTTCTCAAATAACGATGACCCAGCATTTTATGTTTATAATTTGATTTCTTTTCATAATAACATTACCTTTTCCTTGAATTTCTAAACAACAGATTGGCTTTAAATGAATGGAATCATGCAATATGTATTTTTTATCAAATTTTTAAAAAATTCATGTTGTTTTATATAGCAGAAATCCATTAAATTTCTAGTCCATAGTAATTCATTGCAATAACACAACTTATTTATCTATTCTATTGTTGATAGGCATTTGGGTTGCTCAGAGTTTGTTGAAATCATAAATAGTACTACCAGGTACATTTTAGGGTATTTCTCTTGGCACATATGTGCATGGATTTCCAGGAGTGGAATTCCTGGGTCATGGGGTATGCACATTTTCAATTTTATTAGAATATAAATTGTGTTCAAAAGTGGTTGTAGCAGCTATTGGCACTTCTATCAGCTGTATAAAATCCATCTTTTTCCCACATCCTTACAAGCGTGTAATGTTGCTAGACTTTAATTTCCATTGTGGGTGTGATATTTTATCTCACTGTAGTTTGAATTTACACTTCGTCATTTCTAATAAAGTTGAGCATCTTTTCCCATGTTTATTTCCATTTATGATTATTAATCTGTGAGTTCTTGTTCAAAATGTTGCCCTTTTTTTTGAATTGTTCTCTTTCTTGTTAACTGATTTGTAAGAGAGGTTTTTTTGTTTACATTTTTTTAAAAAAATATATTTTGGTGATTAATCTTTTGTGGGTTTTGTGTGTCAAAATATCATTTTTCCCAGTTTGCGTATTTTCTTTTAATTATTTTTATATCTTTTGAATGAAACAATAGAATTTAAGTTTTCCTTTATGGTTTGTGTGTTTTAAGAAATCCTTCCCCATTTGGAGGTCATAAAAACACTCTCCTCTGTTGTTAGCTTTGCCTTTCTCATCTAAGACTAGTTTAATGGAACTGGTTTTTGAATATAGTGTGCGAGAGGGATAGAATTTTATTTTTCCACGTGTGGATAACCAAGTGTGCCAAGATAATTTATTGAAAAGTACATTCTTTCTCTAATGACCTGCTACACACCTTCTGTCATATATTAAAGATCCATATACTAGTAGACCTGTTTTAAACTTTCTATTCTGTTTCATTTGACTGTTCCATAATAAGACCCTCTGTCTTAATTATCATGGCTTTATAATAATTCTAAGTATGTGATAAAATAAGTACCTTTTCTTCTTCTTTTTCTTCTTGGCCCTTTGCTCTTCCCTATAAATTTTAAAATCAACTTGTCAAGTACCACAAAGTGCCTGTTAGGATTTTAATGGGAATATCATCAAAATCACCAACCAGTTTGAGAATAATTAGTGTTTCTATGGCATCAAGGCTTTTCATCCATGTACATGATGTATATATCTATGTTTACTTAGGTTTTCTTTGTCTTTCAGTAGAGTTTTATAATTTTCTTCATAAAGTTCTTGAACAATTTTGTTATATTCATTACTAGATATTTTATAATTTTGATGTAGATATATTTTAAAACTTTCATTTATGCTTGTTGAAATTTATTTTTGCATATTGAGTTTTAAATTTTGTAACTGTGCTAAATTATCGTATTAATTTTAGTAATTTATCTGTAGTTTCTTTTGGGTTTCTAACACACAGATTATATCCACAAATTAAAAATGACAGTTTCGTTTCTTTCTTTCCAATTCTCATACCTTTTATTACTCTTTCTTGTCTGATTACTGGCTAAGCACTCCAGTACAATATCATACAAATAATACTAGCAGATACCCTTGTCTTTTTCTTAAGCTCAAAGGAAATGCTTTAAATATTTCATAATTAAATACGATGCTAGCTGTAGGTTTTCTGTAGCTACCATTTGTCAGTTTAAGGATGTTCTCTTTTATTTCTAATTTATTTTCATTTGATTTAGAAAAGGATGTGGAATTGTATCAGTTGCTTTTTCGATTTCTATTGAGATGATTATATTATTTCTCCTCTCATCAGTTAATATGGTGATATACATTAATTTATTTCTTATGTAAAATCAAACTTGGGCTCCTGGGATCAACCAACTCATGCATTATCTTAATACCCACACACATACACACATACACACACACACTTCTAGATTGTGTTATTAATATTCTGATTTTTGTATCTGTGCTCATGAGCTGCAATTTTGTTCTCATGCTTCACTGGATTTTGTATCAAAGTTATAGTAACCTAATAAAGTGAGCTAGGAATATCCCCAATTTTCTATACACTGAGATAGTTTGTGTGAGATTGAAATTTTTTTCCTTGAATGTTTGCAGACTTATTTCTTCTTTGACTATTTACTGGAAATTGCTGGCCCCACTGACTAGACAAGGTTTTTATGTAGGAAGATTTTTAACTTCTGATTCAGTTTCCTTTGTGGTTATATGACTGTTTACATTTCCTATTTCTTCCTAAGTAAATTTTGGTAAGTCATACTTTTTCTAGAGGTCTATCCATTTTATCTGAGTTTTTAAATGCATCACATAGAGTAGGCTCTTAGCCTATTTACTATTTTTTTAATCTTTGAAACATCATAGATTATTTTATTCCTAATATTGTTTATTAGTGTCTTTTCACCTTTTCAAAAATTTATCTTCAGATATCTTTGCCCATTTTATTTTTTATGTTAAAGAATATTGATATATTTTTTACCCTTGTATTTTTCCAGGCAATTTTTCTAGTCTCTTATAAAATTATTTCCTCTGTCAAGCAATGGCATTCAGGATTTGATATTATACTGGACACTTGAAAAATCACTTTTTCTCTCACAAGTACTTTAAATGCTTCTTAAGTATAAATTTGGATAGAACTCCACTTGGAAAAGTAATTATGAAACCAGTTTAATTGAGGATTTAGGATATTAAATGTTCCCTTGTACAGTCTTAAGTAGGAGACAAATTGGGTGCTCATACAAACCTTTTACTTCTTTACCTCCATAAGCTTTTGCAGACAGGTCTGAACAGGTTGGTTTTCAAATCCTCTAAGCAATCTGCCAGTACAAAACACAGCAACCATCAGAAAAGGACAAACAGAACCCTGGCTCCTTCAAACAAGGGGCAAAGATGAGGAGTGGGATTAGGTCTGAAGGTCAGAGAATCTATGTTTCCAAACTTATTTTACACTGCATTCCCTCACTTTCTCCCTGCTGGCTAATCAGAGCCATGTATTGGTATCCAGACAGGACCTGCACTTGTTTGCTTTGCTTCAATCCTCTTCTCTACCTTTTCTCATATCTCTTTTGCCCAAAACATATATATCCTAAAAATAATACGATGTTCGCCTGTTAGGGTTTCTGCCTAGCCTATGCCCCTCCTTCTTTGAGTTCCTTTCATCCTCTGACCACAGCAGTGGCTCCTGCCGCTTTGCTTGTTGTACACGATGCTTCTACTCTTACCATTGCTAGTACGACCAGAACTGACACCTGACCAAAGTTGAGACACTCAGATACCCTCTTCTGGAGTTTGGAACTGGGATTCAGAAGTTTTAGTGAGTCTCCAATGGTCCGCCTTGGACCTGGGTGGTGTAGGTTTTACGGTTGAGAATGTCTTTCTGTAGCAACCATGCTCAGAAGTAGAGAAGCCATTCCATAAATAGAAATGAAGATAGATGCACAGAGAAAAGCAAAGATTGTAGATCTTATTGACTGATGGGCTACTTATAGTAACCTCTGTTCTATTTGGCACCAGATTCTTGCTTCCAGTTTCTCATTAGGCTCAGCTGTACTTTCCACACTTAAGTTCTAAGAACTGCCCTTGTATCCTTGTACAGTAAAAGCCCCACCCCCCCTTTTTTTTTACTTTGGCAAGTCAGGCAAGATTCTGTTTCTTGCAACCAAAAGAAATTTAACAAAAACATCTCCTCCATGAAGCCATTCTTTATTCCTCTTATTGAAAGAAAAATCTTTCTATAAATGACTACTCAATTTTATCCCTCCACTCACAAAATAGCCTATTTATAAAAAGCACTCCTATACTGCTACTTTCTATTTTTCAATTGTAGACTTACATACTGACTTCCTGATAAGGAAGATGAGGACTTGCTTCTGTTCTTGGCCTCACTTCTTTTTCTTTCTTTTTTTTTTTTTTTAACATCTTTATTGCAGTAGAATTGCTTTACAATGGTGTGTTAGTTTCTGCTTTATAACAAAGTGAATCAGTTATACATATACATATGTTCCCATATCTCTTCCCTCTTGCGTCTCCCTCCCTCCCACCCTCCCTATCCCACCCCTCTGGGTGGTCGCAAAGCACTGAGCTGATCTCCCTGTGCTATGTGGCTGCTTCCCACTAGCTATCTATTTTACGTTTGGTAGTGTATATATGTCCATGCCACTCTCTCACTTTGTCACAGCTTACCCTTCCCTCTCCCCATATCCTCAAGTCCATTCTCTAGTAGGTCTGTGTCTTTATTCCCGTCTTGCCCCTAGGTTCTTCATGACCTTTTTTTTTTTTTTCTTAGATTCCATATATATGTGTTAGCATGCGGTATTTGTTTTTCTCTTTCGGACTTACTTCACTCTGTATGACAGACTCTATGTCCATCCACCTCACTACAAATAACTCCATTTCGTTTCTTTTCATGGCTGAGTAATATTCCATTGTATATATGTGCCACATCTTCTTTATCCATTCATCTGTTGATGGACACTTAGGTTGCTTCCATGTCCTGGCTATTGTAAATAGAGCTGCAATGAACATTTTGGTACATGACTCTTTTTGAATTATGGTTTTCTCAGGGTATATGCCCAGTAGTAGGATTGCTGGGTTGTATGGTAGCTCTATTTTTAGTTTTTTAAGGAACCTCCATACTGTTCTCCATAGTGGCTGTATCAATTTACATTCCCACCAACAGTGCAAGAGTGTTCCCTTTTCTCCACACCCTCTCCAGCATTTATTGTTTCTAGATTTTTTGATGATGGCCATTCTGACCAGTGTGAGATGATATCTCATTGTAGTTTTGATTTGCATTTCTCTAATGACTAATGATGTTGAGCATTTTTTCATTTGTTTGCTGGCAATCTGTATATCTTCTCTGGAGAAATGTCTATTTAGGTCTTCTGCCCATTTTTGGATTGGGTTGTTTGTGTTTTTGATAGTGAGCTGCATGAGCTGCTTGTAAATTTTGGAGATTAATCCTTTGTCAGTTGCTTCATTTGCAAATATTTTCTCCCATTCTGAGGGTTGTCTTTTGGTCTTGTTTATGGTTTCCTTTGCTGTGCAAAAGCTTTTAAGTTTCATTAGGTCCCATTTGTTTATTTTTGTTTTTATTTCCATTTCTCTAGGAGGTGGGTCAAAAAGGATCTTGCTGTGATTTATGTCATAGAGTGTTCTGCCTATGTTTTCCTCTAAGAGTTTGATAGTGTCTGGCCTTATATTTAGATCTTTAATCCATTTTGAGTTTATTTTTGTGAATGGTGTTAGAAAGGGATCTAATTTCATTCTTTTACATGTAACTGTCTAGTTTTCCCAGCACCACTTATTGAAGAGGCTGTGTTTTCTCCATTGTATATTCTTGCCTCCTTTATCAAAAATAAGGTGTCCATATATGCGTGGGTTTATCTCTGGGCTTTCTATCCTGTTCCATTGATCTATATTTCTGTTTTTGTGCCAGTACCATACTGTCTTGATTACTGTAGCTTTGTAGTATAGTCTGAAATCAGGGAGCCTGATTCCTCCAGCTCCGTTTTTCATTCTCAAGATTGCTTTGGCTATTTGGGATCTTTTATGTTTCCATACGAATTGTGAAATTTTTTGTTCTAGTTCTGTGAAAAATGCCATTGGTAGTTTGATAGGGATTGCACTGAATATGTAGATTGCTTTGGGTAGGATAGTCATTTTCACAATGTTGATTCTTCCAATCCAAGAACATGGTATGTCTCTCCATCTGTTTGTATCATCTTTAATTTCTTTCATCAGTGTCTTATAATTTTCTGCATACAGATCTTTTGTCTCCTTAGGTAGGTTTATTCCTAGGTATTTTATTCTTTTTGTTGCAATGGTAAATGGGAGTCTTTCCTTAATTTCTCTTTCAGATTTTTCATCATTAGTGTGTAGGAATGCAAGAGATTTCTGTGCATTAATTTTGTATCCTGCTACTTTACCAAATTCATTGATTAGCTTTAGTAGTCTTCTGGTGGCATCTTTAGGATTATCTATGTATAGTATCATGTCATCTGCAAATAGTGACAGCTTTACTTCTTCTTTTCTGATTTGAATTCCTTTTATTTCTTTTTCTTCTCTGATTGCTGTGGCTAAAACTTCCAAAACTATGTTGAATAATAGTGGTGAGAGTGGACAACCTTGTCTTGTTCCTGTTCCTTGTTCCTTGTTCTTCGAGGAAATGATTTCAGTGTTTCACCATTGAAAACGATGTTGGCTGTGGGTTTGTCATATATGGCTTTTATTATGTTGAGGTAAGTTCCCTCTGTGCCTACTTTCTGGAGGGTTTTGATCACAAATGGGTGTTGAATTTTGTCGAAAGCTTTCCCTGCATCTATTGAGATGATCATATGGTTTTTATCCTTCAGTTAATATGGTTTATCACATTGATTGATTTGCTTATATTGAAGAATCCTTGCATTCCTGGGATAAACCCCACTTGATCATGGTGTATAATCCTTTTAATGTGCTGTTGGATTCTGTTTGCTAGTATTTTGTTGAGGATTTTTGCATCTATGTTCATCAGTGATATAGGCCTGTAGCTTTCTTTGTCTGGTTTTGGTATCAGGGTGATGGTGGCCTCGTAGAATGAGTTTGGGAGTGTTCCTCCCTCTGCTATATTTTGGAAAAGTTTGAGAAGGGTGGATGTTAGCTCTTCTTTAAATGTTTGATAGAATTCTCCTGTGAAGCCATCTGGTCCTGGGCTTTTGTTTGCTGGAAGATTTTTAATCACAGTCTCAATTTCAGTGCTTGTGATTTGTCTGTTTATATTTTCTATTTCTTCCTGGTTCAGTCTTGGAAGGTTGTGCTTTTCTAAGAATTTGTTCATTTCTTCCAGGTTGTCCATTTTACTGGCATATAGTTGCTTGTAGTAATCTCTCCTGATCCTTTGTATTTCTGCACTGTCAGTTGTTACTTCTCCTGTTTCATTTCTAATTCTATAGATTTGAGTCTTCTCCCTTTTTTTCTTGAGTCTGGCTAATGGTTTATCAATTTTTTTTTTTTTAAACATCTTTATTGAAGTATAATTGCTTTACAATGGTGTGTTAGCTTCTGCTTTATAACAAAGTGAATCAGTTATACATATACATATGTTCCCATATCTCTTCCCTCTTGCATCTCCCTCCCTCCCACCCTCCCTATCCCACCCCTCTAGGTGGTCACAAAGCACCGAACTGATCTCCCTGTGCTATGCGGCTGCTTCCCATTAGCTATCTATTTTACATTTGGTAGTGTATATATGTCCATGACACTCTCTCACCCTGTCACATCTCACCCCTCCCCCTCCCCATATCCTCAAGTCCATTCTCTAGTAGGTCTGTGTCTTTATTCCCATCTTGCCACTAGGTTCTTCATGACCTTTTTTTTTTTTTCCTTAGATTCCATATATATGTGTTAGCATACTGTATTTCTTTTTCTCTTTCTGACTTACTTCACTCTGTATGACAGACTCTAACTCCATCCACCTCATTACAAACACCTCCATTTCATTTCTTTTTATGGCTGAGTAATATTCCATTGTATATATGTGCCACATCTTCTTAATCCATTCATCCGATGATGGACACCTAGGTTGCTTCCATGTCCTGGCTATCGTAAACAGAGCTGCAATGAATATTTTGGTACATGACTCTTTCTGAATTATGGTTTTCTCAGGGTATATGCCCAGTAGTGGGATTGCTGGGTCTTATGGTAGTTCTATTTTTAGTTTTTTAAGGAACGTCCATACTGTTCTCCATAGTGGCTGTATCAATTTACATTCCCACCAACAGTGCAAGAGTGTTCCCTTTTCTCCACACCCTCTCCAGCATTTATTGTTTCTAGATTTTTTGATGATGGCCATTCTGACCGGTGTGAGATGATACCTCATTGTAGTTTTGATTTGCATTTCTCTAATGATTAATGATGTTGAGCATTCTTTCATGTGTCTGTTGGCAATCTGTATATCTTCTTTGGAGAAATGTCTATTTAGGTCTTCTGCCCATTTTTGATTGGGTTGTTTGTTTTTTTGTTATTGAGCTGCATGAGCTGCTTGTAAATCTTGGAGATTAATCCTTTGTCCGTTGCTTCATTTGCAAATATTTTCTCCCATTCTGAGGGTTGTCTTTTGGTCTTGTTTATGGTTTCCTTTGCTGTGCAAAAGCTTTTAAGTTTCATTAGGTCCCATTTGTTTATTTGTGTTTTTATTTCCATTTCTCTAGGACCTGGGTCAAAAAGGATCTTGCTGTGATTTATGTCATAGAGTGTTCTGCCTATGTTTTCCTCTAAGAGTTTGATAGTGTCTGGCCTTACACTTAGGTCTTTAATCCATTTTGAGTTTATTTTTGTGTATGGTGTCAGGGAGTGTTCTAATTTCATACTTTTACATGTACCTGTCCAATTTTCCCAGCACCGCTTATTGAAGAGGCTGTCTTTTCTCCACTGTATATGCTTGCCTCCTTTATCAAAGATAAGGTGACCATATGTGTGTGGGCTTATCTCTGGGCTTTCTATCCTGTTCCATTGATCTATATTTCTGTTTTTGTGCCAGTACCAAACTGTCTTAATTACTGTAGCTTTGTAATATAGTCTGAAGTCAGGGAGCCTGATTCCTCCAGCTCCATTTTTCGTTCTCAAGATTGCTTTGGCTATTCGGGGTCTTTTGTGTTTCCATACAAATTGTGAAATTTTTTGTTCTAGTTCTGTGAAAAATGCCAGTGGTAGTTTGATAGGGATTGCATTGAATCTGTGGATTGCTTTGGGTAGTAGAGTCATTTTCACAATGTTGATTCTTCCAATCCAAGAACATGGTATATCTCTCCATCTATTTGTATCATCTTTAATTTCTTTCATCAGTGTCCTATAATTTTCTGCATACAGGTCTTTTGTCTCCCTAGGTAGGTTTATTCCTAGATATTTTATTCTTTTTGTTGCAATGGTAAACGGGAGTGTTTTCTTAATTTCACTTTCAGATTTTTCATCATTAGTATACAGGAATGCAAGAGATTTCTGTGCATTAATTTTGTATCCTGCTACTTTACCAAATTCATTGATTAGCTCTAGTAGTTTTCTGGTAGCATCTTTTGGATTCTCTATGTATAGTATCATGTCATCTGCAAACAGTGACAGCTTTACTTCTTCTTTTCCGATTTGGATTCCTTTTATTTCTTTTTCTTCTCTGATTGCTGTGGCTACCACTTCCAAAACTATGTTGAATAATAGTGGTGAGAGTGGGCAACCTTGTCTTGTTCCTGATCTTAGTGGAAATGGTTTCAGTTTTTCACCATTGAGGACAATGTTGGCTGTGGGTTTGTCATATACGGCCTTTATTATGTTGAGGAAAGTTCCCTCTATGCCTACTTTCTGCAGGACTTTTATCATAAATGGGTGTTGAATTTTGTCGAAAGCTTTCTCTGCATCTATTGAGATGATCATATGGTTTTTCTCCTTCAATTTGTTAATATGATGTATCACGTTGATTGATTTGCGTATATTGAAGAATCCTTGCATTCCTGGAATAAACCCCACTTGATCATGGTGTATAATCCTTTTAATGTGCTGTTGGATTCTGTTTGCTAGTATTTTGTTGAGGATTTTTGCATCTATGTTCATCAGTGATATTGGCCTGTAGTTTTCTTTCTTTGTGACATCTTTGTCTGGTTTTGGTATCAGGGTGATGGTGGCCTCGTAGAATGAGTTGGGGAGTGTTCCTCCCTCTGCAATATTTTGGAAGAGTTTGAGAAGGATAGGTGTTAGCTCTTCTCTAAATGTTTGATAGAATTCGCCTGTGAAGCCATCTGGTCCTGGGCTTTTGTGTGTTGGAAGATTTTTAATCACAGTTTCAATTTCAGTGCTTGTGATTGGTCTGTTCATATTTTCTATTTCTTCCTGGTTCAGTCTTGGCAGGTTGTGCATTTCTAAGAATCTGTCCATTTCTTCCAGGTTGTCCATTTTATTGGCATAGAGTTGCTTGTAGTAATCTCTCATGATCCTTTGTATTTCTGCAGTGTCAGTGGTTACTTCTCCTTTTTCATTTCTAATTCTATTAATTTGAGTCGTCTCCCTTTTTCTCTTGATGAGTCTGGCTAATGGTTTATCAATTTTGTTTATCTTCTCAAAGAACCAGCTTTTAGTTTCATTGATTTTTGCTATTGTTTCCTTCATTTCTTTTTCATTTATTTCTGATCTGATCTTTATGATTTCTTTCCTTCTGCTAGCTTTGGGGTTTTTTTGTTCTTCTTTCTCTAATTGCTTAAGGTGCAAGGTTAGGTTGTTTATTCGAGATGTTTCCTGTTTCTTGATGTAGGCTTGTATTGCTATCAACTTCCCTCTTAGAACTGCTTTTGCTGCATCCCATAGGTTTTGGATCGTCGTGTCTCCATTGTCATTTGTTTCTAGGTATTTTTTGATTTCCCCTTTGATTTCTTCAGTGATCACTTCGTTATTAAGTAGTGTATTGTGTAGCCTCCACGTGTTTGTATTTTTTACAGATCTTTTCCTGTAATTGATATCTAGTCTCATAGCGTTGTGGTCGGAAAAGATACTTGATACGATTTCAATTTTTTAAAATTTACCAAGGCTTGATTTGTGACCCAAGATATGATCTATCTTGGAGAATGTTCCATGAGCACTTGAGAAAAATGTGTATTCTGTTGTTTTTGGGTGGAATGTCCTATAAATATCAATTAAGTCCATCTTGTTTAATGTATCATTTAAAGCTTGTGTTTCCTTATTTATTTTCATTTTGGATGATCTGTCCATTGGTGAAAGTGGGGTGTTAAAGTCCCCTACTATGATTGTGTTACTGTCGATTTCCCCTTTTATGGCTGTTAGTATTTGCCTTATGTATTTAGGTGCTCCTATGTTGGGTGCATAAATATTTACAATTGTTATACCTTCCTCTTGGATCGATCCCTTGATCATTATATAGTGTCCTTCTTTGTCTCTTGTAATAGTCTTTATTTTGAAGTCTATTTTGTCTGATATGAGAATTGCTACTCCAGCTTTCTTTTGATTTCCATTTGCATGGAATATCTTTTTCCATCCCCTCACTTTCAGTCTGTATGTGTCTCTAGGTCTGAAGTGGGTCTCTTGTAGACAGCATATATATGGGTCTTGTTTTTGTATCCATTCAGCCAGTCTGTGTCTTTTGGTGGGAGCATTTAATCCATTTACATTTAAGGTAATTATCGATATGTATGTTCCTATTCCCATTTTCTTAAATGTTTTGGGTTTGTTATTGTAGGTGTTTTCCTTCTCTTGTGTTTCTTGCCTAGAGAAGTTCCTTTAGCATTTGTTGTAAAGCTGGTTTGGTGGTGCTGAACTCTCTCAGCTTTTGCTTGTCTGTAAAGGTTTTAATTTCTCCATCAAATCTGAATGAGATCCTTGCTGGGTAGAGTAATCTTGGTTGTAGGTTTTTCTCCTTCATCACTTTAAGTATATCCTGCCACTCCCTTCTGGCTTGCAGAGTTTGTGCTGAAAGATCAGCTGTTAACCTTATGGGGATGCCCTTGTGTGTTATTTGTTGTTTTTCCCTTGCTGCTTTTAATATGTTTTCTTTATATTTAATTTTTGATAGTTTGATTAATATGTGTCTTGGTGTGTTTCTCCTTGGATTTATCCTGTATGGGACTCTCTATGCTTCCAGGACTTGATTAACTATTTCCTTTCCCATATTAGGGAAGTTTTCAACTATAATCTCTTCAAATATTTTCTCAGTCCCTTTCTTTTTCTCTTCTTCTTCTGGGACCCCTATAATTCGAATGTTGGTGCGTTTAATGTTGTCCCAGAGGTCTCTGAGACTGTCCTCATTTCTTTTCATTCTTTTTTCTTTATTCTGGTCTGCAGTAGTTATTTCCACCATTTTGTCTTCCAGGTCACTTATCCGTTCTTCTGCCTCAGTTATTCTGCTATTGATCCCATCTAGAGTATTTTTAATTTCATTTATTGTGCTTTTCATCGTTGCTTGGTTCCTCTTTAGTTCTTCTACGTCCTTGTTAAATGTTTCTTGCATTTTGTCTATTCTATTTCCAAGATTTTGGATCATCCTTACTATCATTATTCTGAATTCTTTTTCAGGTAGACTACCTATTTCCTCTTCATTTGTTAGGTCTGGTGTGTTTTGACCCTGCTCCTTCATCTGCTGTGTGTTTTTCTGTCTTCTCATTTTGCTTATCTTACTGTGTTTGGGGTCTCCTTTTCACAGGCTACAGGTTCGTAGTTCCCGTTGTTTTTGGTATCTGTCCCCAGTGGCTAAGGTTGGTTCAGTGGGTTGTGTAGGTTTCCTGGTGGAGGGAACTAGTGCCTGTGTTCTGGTGGATGAGGCTGGATCTTGTCTTTCTGGTGGGTTCGTCCACGTCTGGTGGTGTGTTTTGGGGTGTCTGTGGCCTTATTATGATTTTAGGCAGCCTCTCTGTTAATGGATGGGGCTGTGTTCCTGTCTTGCTAGTTGTTTGGCATAGGGTGTCCAGCACTGTAGCTTGCTGGTCGTTGAGTGAAGCTGGGTCTTGATGTTGAGATGGAGATCTCTGAGAGATTTTTGCCGTTTGGTATTATGTGGAGCTGGGAGGTCTCTTGTGGACCAGTGTCCTGAAGTTGGCTCTCCCACCTCAGAGGCACAGCCCTGATGCCTGGCTGGAGCACCAAGAGCCTTTCATCCACACGGCTCAGAATAAAAGGGAGAAAAATTGGAAAGAAAGAAAAAAAGAGGATAAAATAAAATAAAATAAAGCAATTATAATAAAAAATAAGAAAAAAAATTATTAAGAATTTATTAAGAAAAAAAATTTTTTTAATTTTTAAAAATAGATTTATTAATTTTTTATACTAAAAATACGAAAAAAATTATTAAGAAAAAATTTATTAAGAAAAAAAATTTTTTAATTTTTTAAAATAAAAAATATGAAAAAACTTATTAAAAATTTTTTTTTAATTTTTTAAAAATAGAAAATAAGGAAAAAATTATTAAGAAAACATTTATTAGGGAAAAAAAATTCTTTTTTTAAGCAAAAAAAAAACAAAAAAAAACCAAAAAACGGACGGACCTAACCCTAGGACTAACGGTGAGAGCAAAGCTATACAGACAAAATCTCACCCAGAAGCATACACATATACACTCACAAAAAAAGGAAAAGGGGAAAAGTTAATATATCCTGCTCCCAAAGTCCACCTCCTAAATTTGGGATGATTCGTTGTCTATTCAGGTATTCAACAGATGCAGGCACATCAAGTTGTTTGTGGAGCTTTAATCCGCTGCTTCTGAGGCTACTGGGAGAGATTTCCCTTTCTCTTCTTTGTTCGTACAGCTCCCGGGGTTCAGCTTTGGATTTGGACCCGCCTCTGCATGTAGGTCGCCTGAGGGCGTCTGTTCCCCGCCCAGACAGAAAGGGGTTAAAGGAGCAGCTGATTCGGGGGCTCTGGCTCAGTCAGGCCGGGGGGAGGGAGCGGTACGGAGGAGGCGGGGCGAGCCTGCGGTGGCAGAAGCCGGCGTGACGTTGCAGCAGCCTGAGGCGCGCCGTGCGCTCCCCCCGGGGAAGTTGTCCCCAGATTACGGGAGCCTGGCCGTGGCGGGCTGCACAGGCTCCCGGGAGAGGCGGTGTGGAGAATGACCTGTGCTCGCACACAGGCTTTTTGGTGGTGGCAGCAGCAGCCTTAGCGTCTCATGCCCGTCTCTGGGGTCCGCGCTGATAGCCGCGGCTCGCGCCCATCTCTGGAGTTCGTTTAAGTGGCGCTCTGAATCCCCTCTCCTTGCACGCCGCGAAACAAAGAGGCAAGAAAAAGTCTCCTGCCTCTTCGGCAGCTGCAGACTTTTTCTCGTGCACCCTCCCGGCTAGTTGTGGTGCGCTAGCCCCTTCAGGCTGTGTTCACGCAGCCAACCCCAGTCATCTCCCTGGGATCCGACCGAAGCCCGCGCCTCAGCTCCCAGCCCCCGCCCGCCCCGGCGGGTGAGCAGACAAGCCTCTCGGGCTGGTGAGTGCTGCTCGGCGCCGAGCCTCTGTGCGGGAATCTCTCCGTTTTTCCCTCTGCGTCCCTGTTGCTGTGGGATCCGCGCTGATAGCCGCGGCTCGCGCCCGTCTCTGGAGCTCGTTCAGGCGGTGCTCTGAATCCCCTCTCCTTGCGCGCCGCGAAACAAAGAGGCAAGAAAAAGTCTCTTGCCTCTTCGGCAGCTGCAGTCTTTTTCCCGGACTCCCTCCCGGCTAGCACCGAAGCCCGAGCCCCAGCTCCCAGGCCCCGCCCGCCCCGGCGGCTGAGCAGACAAGCCTCTCGGGCTGGTGAGTGCTGGTCGGCACCGCTCCTTTGTGCGGGAATCTCTCCGCTTTGACCTCCGCACCACTGTGGCTGCGCTCTCCTCCGTGGCTCTGAAGCTTCCCCCCTCTGCTACCCGCAGTCTCTGCCCACGAAGGGGCTTCCTAGTGTGTGGAAACCTTTCCTCCTTCACAGCTCCCTCCCACTGGTGCAGGTCCCGTCCCTATTCTTTTGTCTCTGTTATTTCTTATTTCCTTTGCCCTACCCAAGTACGTGGGGATTTTCTTGCCTTTTGGGAGGTCTGACGTCTTCTGCCAGCGTTCAGTGGGTGTTCTGTAGGAGCAGTTCCACGTGTAGATGTATTTCTCATGTATCTGTGGGGAGGAAGGTGATCTCCGCGTCTTACTCTTCCGCCATCTTGCCCCTCCCCCTGGTTTATCAATTTTGTTTACCTTCTCAAAGAACCAGCTTTTAGTTTTATTGATCTTTGCTATTGTTTCCTTCATTTCTTTTTCATTTATTTCTGATCTGACCTTTATGATTTCTTTCCTTCTGCTAACTCTGGGGTTTTTTTGTTCTTTCTCTAATTGCTTTAGGTGTAAGGTTAGGTTGTTTATTTGAGATTTTTCGTGTTTCTTGAGGTAGGATTGTATTGCTATCAACTTCCCTCTTAGAACTGCTTTTGCTGCATCCCATAGGTTTTGGGTCGTCGTGTTTTCATTGTCATTTGTCTCTAGGTATTTTTTAATATCCTCTTTGATTTCTTCACTGATCTCTTGGTTATTTAGTAGTGTATTGTTTAGCCTCCATGTGTTTGTATTTTTATAGATTATTTTCCTGTAATTGATATCTAGTCTCATAGAGTTGTGTTCGGAAAAGATATTTGATACGATTTCAGTTTTTTTAAATTTACCAAGCCTTGATTTGTGACCCAAGATATGATCTATCCTGAAGAATATTCCATGAGCACTTGACAAGAAAGTGTATTCTGTTGTTTTTGGATGGAATGTCCTATAAATATCAATTAAGTCCATCTTGTTTAATGTCTCATTTAACGCTTGTGTTTCCTTATTTATTTTCATTTTGGATGATCTGTCCATTGGTGAAAGTGGGGTGTTAAAGTCCCCTACTATGATTGTGTTACTGTAGATTTCCCCTTTATGGCTGTTAGCATTTGCCTTATGTACTGAGGTGCTCCTATGTTGGGTGCATAAATATTTACAATTGTTATATCTTCTTCTTGGATTGATCCCTTGATCATTATGTAGTGTCCTTCTTTGTCTCTTGTAATAGTCTTTATTTTAAAGTCTATATTGTCGGATGTGAGAATTGCTACTCCAGCTTTCTTTTGATTTCCATTTGCATGGAATATCTTTTTCCATCCCCTCACTTTCAGTCTGTATGTGTCCCTAGGTCTGAAGAGGGTCTCTTGTAGACAGCATATATATGGGTCTTGTTTTTGTATCCATTCATCCAGTCTATGTCTTTTGGTTGGAGCATTTAATCCATTTACATTTAAGGTGGTTATCGATATGTATGTTCCTATTACCATTTTCTTAATTGTTTTGGGTTTCTTATTGTATGTCTTTTCTTTCTGATGTGTTTCCTGCCTATTGAAGTTTCTTTAGGATTTGTTGTAAAGCTGGTTTGGTGGTGCTGAATTCTCTTAGCTTTGCTTGTCTGTAAAGGTTTTAATTTCTCCATCGAATCTGAATGAGATCCTTGCTGGGTAGAGTAATCTTGATTGTAGGTTTTCCCCTTTCATCACTTTAAATATGTCCTGCCATTCCCTTCTGGCTTCCAGGTTTTCTGCTGAAAGATCAGCTGTTAACCTTATGGGGATCCCCTTGTATGTTATTTGTTGTTTTTCCCTTACAGCTTTTAATATTTTTTCTTTGTATTTAATTTTTGCCAGTTTGATTACTATGTGTCTTGGCGCTTTTCTCCTTGGGTTAATCCTGTATGGGACTCTCTGTGCTTCCTGGACTTGATGGACTATTTCCTTTCCCATATTAGGGAAGTTTTCAACTATAATCTCTTCAAATAGTTTCTCAGTCCCTTTCTTTTTCTCTTCTTCTTCTGGGACCCCTATAATTCGAATGTTGGTGGATTTAATGTTGTCCCAGAGGTCTCTGAGACTGTCCTCAATTCTCTTCATTCTTTTTTCTTCATTCTGCTCTGCAGTAGTTATTTCCACTATTTTATCTTCCCTGTCACTTATCCATTTTTCTGCCTCAGTTATTCTGCTATTGTTTCCTTTTAGAGAATTTTTAATTTCATTTATTGTGTTGTTCATCATTGTTTGTTTGCTCTTTAGTTCTTCTAGGTCCTTGTTAAATGTCTCTTGTATTTTCTCCATTCCGTTTCCAAGATTTTGGATGATTTTTTTTTTTAATTTTTTAATTTAATTTTATTTACTTTTTTATACAGTAGGTTCTTATTAGTAATCAATTTTATACACATCAGTGTATACATGTCAATCCCAATTGCCCAATTCATCACACCACCATCCCCACCCCCCCACGGCTTTCCACCCTTGGTGTCCATACATTTGTTCTCTGCATCTGTGTCTCAACTTCTGCCCTGCAAACCGGTTCATCTGTACCATTTTTCTAGGTTCCACATACATGCGTTAATAGACGATATTTGTTTTTCTCTTTCTGACTTACTTCACTCTGTATGAGAGTCTCTAGATCCATCCACGTCTCTACAAATGACCCAATTTCGTCCCTTTTTATGGCTGAGTAATATTCCATTGTGTATATGTACCACATCTTCTTTATGCATTCGTCTGTCGATGGGCATTTAGGTTGTTTCCATGACCTGGCTCTTGTAAATAGTGCTGCAATGAACACTGGATTGCATATGTCTTTTTGAATTATGGTTTTCTCTGGGTATATGCCCAGTAGTGGGATTGCTGGGTCATATGGTAGTCCTATTTTTAGTTTTTTAAGGAACCTCCATACTGTTCTCCATAGTGGCTGTATCAATTTACATTCCAACCACCAACAGTGCAAGAGTGTTCCCTTTTCTCCACACCCTCTCCAGCATTTGTTGTGTGTAGATTTTCTGATGATGCCCATTCTAAACAGTGTGAGGTGATACCTCATTGTAGTTTTCATTTGCATTTCTCTAATAATTAGTGATGTTGAGCATCTTTTCATGTGTTTGTCGGCCATCTGTATGTCTTCTTTGGAGAAATGTCTATTTAGGTCTTCTGCCCATTTTTTTGATTGGGTTGTTTGGTTTTTTTTAATATTGAGCTGCATGAGATGTTTATATATTTTGGATATTAACCCTTTGTCCATCGATTCGTTTGCAAATAGTTTCTCCCATTCTGAGGGTTGTCTTTTCATCTTGTTTATAATTTCCTTTGCAGTGCAAAAGCTTTTAAGTTTCATTAGGTCCCATTTGTTTGTTTTTGTTTCCATTTTCATTACTCTAGGAGGCGGGTCAAAAAAGATCTTGCTGTGATTTATGTCAAAGAGTGTTCTTCCTATGTTTTCCTCTGAGAGTTTTATAGTGTCTAGTTTACATTTAGGTGTCTAATCCATTTTGAGTTTGTTTTTGTGTTTGGTGTTAGGGAGTGTTCTAATTTCATTCTTTTACATGTAGCTGTCCTGTTTTCCCAGCACCACTTATTGAAGAGACTGTCTTTTCTCGATTGTATATCCTTGCCTCCTTTGTTATAGATTAGTTGACCATAGGTGCGTGGGTTTATCTCTGGGCTTTCTATCTTGTTCCATTGATCTATATTTCTGTTTTTGTGCCAATACCATATTGTCTTGATTACTGTAGCTTTTAGTATAGTCTGAAGTCAGGGTGTCTGATTCCTCCAGCTCCGTTTTTTTTCCCTCAAGACTGCTTTGGCTATTCGGGGTCTTTTGTGTCTCCATACAAATTTTAAGATTTTTTGTTCTAGTTCGTAAAAAATGCCATTGGTAATTTGATAGGGATTGCATTGAATCTGTAGATTGCTTTGGGTAGTATAGTCATCTTCACAATATTGATTCTTCCAGTCCAAGAACATGGTATGTCTCTCCATCTGTTGGTATCATCTTTAATTTCTTTCATCAGTGTCTTATAGTTTTCTGCATACAGGTCTTTTGCCTCCTTAGGTAGGTTTATCCCTAGGTATTTTATTCTTTTTGTTGCAATGGTGAATGGGAATGTTTACTTAATTTCTCTTTCAGATTTTTCATCATTAGTGTATAGGAATGCAAGAGATTTCTGTGCATTAATTTTGTATCCTGCAACTTTACCAAATTCATTGATTAGCTCTAGAAGTTTTCTGGTGGCATTTTTAGGATTCTCTATGTATAGTATCATGTCATCTGCAAACAGTGACAGTTTTACTTCTTCTTTTCCAATTTGTATTCTTTTTATTCTCTGATTACTGTAGCTAGGACTTGCAAAACTATTTTGAATAATAATGGTGAGAGTGGACATCCTTGTCTTTTTCCTGATCTTAGAGGAAATGCTTTCAGTTTTTCACCATTGAGAATGATATTTGCTGTGGGTTTGTCATATATGGCCTTCATTATGTTGAAGTAGGTTTCCTCTATGCCCACTTTCTGGAGAGTTTTTATCATAAATCAGTGTTAAATTTTTTCAAAAGCTTTTTCTGCATCTATTGAGATGATCATATGGTTTTTATTCTTCAATTTGTTAATATGGTGTATCACATGGATTGATTTGCATATATTGAAGAATCCTTTCATCCCTGGGATAAATCCCACTTGATCATGGTGTATGATCCTTTTAATGTGTTGTTGGATTCTCTTTGCTAGTATTTTGTTGAGGATTTTTGCATCTATATTCATCAGTGATATTGGTCTGTAATTTTCTTTTTTTGTAGTATCTTTGTCTGGTTTTGGTATCAGGGTGATGGTGGCCTCATAGAATGAGTTTGGGAGTGTTCCTTCCTCTGCAATTTTTTGGAAGAGTTTGAGAAGGATGAGCGTTAGCTCTTCTCTAAATGTTTGACAGAATTCATCTGTGAAGCCATCTGGTTCTAGACTTTTGTTTGTTGGAAGATTTTTAATCACAGTTTCAATTTCATTACTTGTGATTGGTCTGTTCATATTTTCTATTTCTTCCTTGTTCAGTCTTGGAAGCTTATACCTTTCTAAGAATTTGTCCATTTTATTGGCATAGAGTTGCTTATAATAATCTCTTATGATGCTTTGTATTTCTGCTGTGTCTGTTGTAACGTCTCCCTTTTCATTTCTAATTTTATTGATTTGAGTCCTCTCCCTCTTTTTCTTGATGAGTCTGGCTAAAGGTTTATCCATTTTGTTTATCTTCTCAAAGAACCAGCTTTTCGTTTTATTGATCTTTGCTATTGTTTTCTTTGTTTCTATTTCATTTATTTCTGCTCTGATCTTTATGATTTCTTTCCTTCTGCTAACTTTAGGTTTTATTTGTTCTTCTGTCTCTAGTTCCTTTGGGTGCAAGGTTAGATTTTTTATTTGAGATTTTTCTTGTTTCTTGAGGTAGGGTTGTATTGCTATAAACTTCCCTCTTAGAACTGCTTTTGCTGCATCCCATAGGTTTTGGATCATCGTGTTTTTGTTGTCATTTGTCTCTAGGTATTTTTTGATTTCCTCTTTGATTTCTTCAGTGATCTCTTGGTTATTTAGTAACGTATTGTTTGGCCTCCATGTGTTTGTGTGTTTCACATTTTTTTCCCTGTAATTGATTTCTAATCTCATAACGTTGTGGTCAGAAAAGATGCTTGATATGATTTCAATTTTCTTAAATTTACTGAGGCTTGAGTTGTGACCCAAGATATGATCTATGCTGGAGAATGTTCCATGGGCACTTGAGAAGAAAGTGTAATCTGCCGTTTTTGGATGGAATGTCCTATAAATATCAATTAAATCTATCTGGTCTATTGTGTCATTTAAAGCTTGTGTTTCCTTATTAATTTTCTGTCTGGATGATCTGTCCATTGGTGTAAGTGAGGTGTTAAAGTCCCCCACTATTATTGTGTTACTGTCAATTTCCTCTTTTATAGCTGTTAGCATTTGCCTTATGTATTGAGGTGCTCCTATGTTGGGTGCATATATATTTATAATTGTTATATCTTCTTCTTGGATTGATCCCTTGATTATTATGTAGTGTCCTTCTTTGTAACATTCTTTATTTTAAAGTCTATTTTATCTGATATGAGTATTGCTACTCCAGCTTTCTTTTGATTTCCATTTGCATGGAATATCTTTTTCCATCCCCTCACTTTCAGTCTGTATGTGTCCCTAGGTCTGAAGTGGGTCTCTTGTAGACAGCATATATATGGGTCTTGTGTTTCTATCCATTCAGTGAGCCTGTATCTTTTGGTTGGAACATTTTATCCATTCACATTTAAGGTAATTATTGATATGTATGTTCCTATGACCATTTTCTTAATTGTTTTGGGTTTGGTTTTGTAGGTCCTTTTCTTCTCTTGTGTTTCCCACTTAGAGAAGTTCCTTTAGCATTTGTTGTAGAGCTGGTTTGGTGGTGCTGAATTCTCTTAGCTTTTGCTTGTCTGTAAAGCTTTTGATTTCTCCATCGAATCTGAATGAGATCCTTGCTGGGTAGAGTAATCTTGGTTGTAGTTTCTTCCCTTTTATCACTTTAAATATATTGTGCCATTCCCTTCTGGCTTGTAGGGTTTCTGCTGAGAAATCAGCTGTTAACCTTATGGGAGTTCCCTTGTATGTTGTCATTTTTCCCTTGTTGCTTTTAATAATTTTTCTTTGTCTTTAATTTTTGTCAGTTTGATTACTACATGGCTCAGCATGTTTCTCCTTGGGTTTATTCTGCCTGGGACTCTCTACACTTCCTTGACTTTGTTGGCTATTTGCTTTCCCATGTTAAGGAAGTTTTCAGCTAACATCTCTTCAAATATTTTCTCGGGTCCTTTCTCTCTCTCTTCTCCTTCTGGGACCCCTATAATGCAAATATTGGTGTATTTAATGTTGTCCCAGAAGTCTCTTAGGCTGTCTTCATTTCTTTTCATTCTTTTTTCTTTATTCTGTTCTGCGGCAGTGAATTCCACCATTCTGTCTTCTATGTCACTTATCTGTTCCTCTGCCTCATTTATTCTGCTATTGATTCCTTCTAGTATATTTTTCATTTCAGTTATTGTATTGTTCATCACTGTTTGTTTGTTCTTTAATTCTCCTAGGTGTTTGTTCTTTAATTCTTCTAGGTCTTTGTTAAACATTTCTTGCATCTTCTTGATCTTTGCCTCCATTCTTTTTCCGAGGTCCTGGATCATCTTCGCTATCATTATTCTGAATTCTTTTTCTGGAAAGTTGCCTATCTGCACTTCATTTAGTTGTTTTTCTGGGGTTTGATCTTGTTCCTTTATCTGGTACATAGCCCTCTGCCTTTTCATCTTGTGTATCTTTCTGTGAATGTGGTTTTCATTCCACATTCAGGCTGCAGGACTGTAGTTCTTCTTGCTTCTACTGTCTGCCCTCTGGTGGATGAGGCTGTCTAAGAGGCCTGTGCAAGCTTGCTGATGGGAAGGACTGGTGGTAGGTAGAGCTGGGTGTTGCTCTGGTGGACAGAGCTCAGTAAAACTTTAATCTGCTTGTCTGCTGTTGCATGGGGCTGAGTTCCCTCCCTGTTGGTTGTTTGGCCTGAGGCAACCCAACACTGCAGCCTACAGGCTCTCTGGTGGGGCTAATGGTGGACTCTGGGAGAACTCACGCCAAGGAGTACTTCCCAGAACTTCTGCTGCCAGTGTCCTTGTCCCTGTGGTGAGCCACAGCCACCCCTGCCTCTGCAGGAGACCCTCCAACACTAGCTGGTAGGTCTGGTTCAGTCTCTTATGGGGTCACTGCTCCTTCCCCGGGTCCTGATGCGCACACTACTTTGTGTGTGCCCTCCAAGAGTAGAGTCTCTGTTTCTCCCAGTGCTGTTGAAGTCTTGCAATCAAATCCCACTAGCCTTCAAAGTCTGATTCTCTGGGAATTCCTCCTTCTGTTGCCAGACCCCCAGGTTGGGAAGCCTGACGTGGGCCTCACAACCTTCACTCCAGTGGGTGGACTTCTGTGGTATAAGTGCTCTCCAGTTTGTGAGTCACCCACACAGCAGTTATGGGATTCGATTTTATTGTGATTGCGCCCCTCCTACCATCTCATTGTGGCTTCTCCTTTGTCTGTGAATGTGGGGTATCTTTTTTGGTGAGTTCCAGTGTCTTCCTGTCGATGGTTGTTCAGCAGTTAGTTGTGGTGCCAGTGCTCTCGCAGGAGGGAGTGAGCGCACGTCCTTCTACTCCACCACCTTGAACCAATCTCCTCTTCTGCCTCTATTTTAAATTAATTTATTTCACCACCACAACAAAGAGGCCCTTTTGTGTCTACATTACTAAATTTCTGTAAATGTGTGTTTTGGAGCTGTTATCTTCTGTCTGACCTATAATATTGCAGCATGTGGAACAAGAGTTATTAACCTACTTTGTACTATGGACCGTTTGGCAGTATGAGACAGGCTCCTAAATCAGGAACATATATTTAAAAACATAGAGTAAGATACCTAGGATTACAAAGAAAGCCAACCACATTAAAATACTGCTATTAAAATATTAAAAACCACATTTGTAGTATAGTAATGTATGTATTTTTAAAATAAATATTTTAAATAGCAAGATCTTGTGACAGTTCTAATAACTTCTGTGGTTTTGAGGTAGAAAAGAATGCAAACAATATTTTAAGATACCTGCCAAAAGTTAATGTAATATGAAAATAACTATGATTTCTATTAGTGAAAAAGAAATAGATTTGTTACCTACATTCAAAATTGATGAAAATGCTAAATTTCAGTTAGAAGTTAATGAAAAGAATAATATAGCTTTTTTCCCATCCAAGTTCACGGACCCCTGAATTGCATCCATAGACCCTTGAAGAAGAAAGAGAAATAGGAAGAGAAATTTATTTTGTTACAAATAAGATTCAAGAAAATCTTAACTCATCACTACATTGCTCTGTGTATGTGTGTGTGTGTTTTAGATTGAACTTTGATATTTAGTTCATACTCACAAAGTGGTTTGCACAGCCATAGGAAATACTCAGGCTGCTTTGCTTGATCTCTCTGAAACTGAGATTCTGGGAAAGACATAGTACATATTAATATCCACTAAGATGTTTGGTTTTCTCAACTAATTTGTTACGCCATTTTTGTCAACTAACTAGTTACGTCACCCAGTTAAAAATTCAACATCAGCAGTTAAAAGAGATGACTGCAAACCCAGGAAATGATCTCTAAACGTATCTTATATTACTGGTTGAAACACACTTTTCAAATCTGCCAATTTCTTACCTCTTTCCTTTTTTAATGCAAACAACCTCTGCACTAAATAAATATTTATTCATTAACTAGTACAACACCTAGTGCTGCCTGAGGATTTCATAGTCCAAATTCAAGTTTAAAGTCAAGGTGGCCTTGACTGAGGTAAAGAAAAATGTAATGACGGGGAGGAGCTAGTAGACAAGAAACAAAATAAACAAAAATAAGTTCAAACCTTTTCCCAGTGGCCTTTATGAGCAATACTCAAAAGACACAGAAAATGCTGAAATTTGGAATAGATCATGTTTTCCAGACAAAACCTTAGTTCAAATTGTAATATGCTTACAAACAAGCTGATTAACTGAAGAAATATAATTTTGTTGTATGAGGTCCCTCTGAATTACGTGTTTTATTGAGAATATTTTGAAGGGTATCTCTGTAGGGTCAGGATTAGAAGCTGCAAGTGACATTAAGAGGTAAATAAAATTTTGCTTTGTTTTGCTTTTGTTGCCCTTCCTCCCTATGTGCATAAATACAAAATTAATCAATAAAGTACTTTTGAGAATGTGACTTAACAAGAGCATTGGGTAGGATTTCCTGGCTAAACATATCAGCCTCTCCAATTTGTCCTTTGACCTTTGTAATTTCATTCCTTTGGATCCTGAAGTATTTTTAAAAACATTACCATTTTCCAGATTTTTAAGTGTCTCTGGGAAGCATAAGTCTGAACACCTATTGTTAGTTATCATATAACTAGTAGAGGGTTAATTGATAGATAACTGACAGATTCTAGGATCCTGAGATAGCAAAGAAGTATCTGATAGGAAAGATACAGGGTGTGTATTCAGATGACTTGGACCAAATTCTTGGCTGCACTACGTTCTCTGAGCATTAGTTTACAAGTCTTTGAAAAGGTATTGATTATAAAGTCTGCCCTTCATATGTCATAAGGATATTATATAAAACTGCACTGAAATTAATAAATGCTACTTGCTCTTTAGTGCTTTGTGTGGGTCAAAGAGACAGCAAGGCAAATAAACGGTGAGTGAAAAACAATATTAATTTTTGATGATTTTGCCCAAGAAGGGTCGGCAGGGCCCATTTTGGGGCTCAAAAGTAGAAGAGAAATTTAAAATACAGTTTCTATAGGAAGTTTACACCTGGAATGTATCATCTTTATTTTATCCATCCATCTAACCAAACTTCAGCAAATATTACCAAGCACCTATCCCATGCCAGGTGTCTAAAGAGCAGAGACTCAGGAAAAAACTGTCATACACCTACCCCCCTAGTCTAGTTGTAGAAGTCCCAGAGTTATGGATTTTATTATCTTCATTCATCGACTTTTCCTCCATTCAACACTTTCAAACCACTGTTTCCCAAAATGTTCAGGCCCTGAATGAAGAGATCCTTCTCTGTCAAAAAACCTAAGGTTCCCTCAAGCCATGGAAGAGGTAATTTTTGTGAAAGAACCTAGAAAATTATCTGACCAATTGTAAATTCTTAACACATGCATGCAAGTATTTATCATTTATTTATTTGGTGGGAGTGGCATGGAAAGTAGCATGAGTATCTGATATCTGGAGGGATATATGGCAAAGTGGTAGTAGGTATCCAGATTGAGAAATCATTAAAAACAAGCAATTGATCATTTTTTTAAAAAATTAATTAATTTATTTTTTATATTCATTTTTGGCTGTGTTGGGTCTTCGTTTCTGTGCGAGGGCTTTCTCTAGTTGTGGCGAGTGGGGGCCCCTTTTCACTGCGGTGCGCGGGCCTCTCACCATCGCGGCCTCTCTTGTTGCGGAGCACAGGCTCCAGACGCGCAGGCTCAGTAGTTGTGGCTCACGGGCCCAGTTGCTCCGCGGCATGTGGGATCTTCCCAGACCAGGGCTCGAACCCGTGTCCCCTGCATTGGCAGGCGGATTCTCAACCACTGCGCCACCAGGGAAGCCCCGCAATTGATCATTTTTATTTCAATGTCTCTTAAGGTGCCTACACAAAGGTTACAATAAAATTATCAAAATTAAATTAATTTTAATTACAAGAAAAATATCCAGTCCATACCACACATTGATCTTAGATGACTCTTCAAAGCCAAATGTGTGAGCACAATGCATTACAATGTTATGCAGTTTGAAGAACACTATTTTAGCATTTTCTTCTTTGTCTGTCCTTTCACTTCTCATTACCTTCACCTAGTCACAAACTCCATTTGAAAAGGTGACACAAAATGTTAATAAAGCAACATAATCAGTGGAATATTTTTTATCTGCCTTTTGCATAATCAGAAATATTAGAAAGAGAACTATAGTAGGAATCAGGCAATTTCTGTGAGCTTGAGCAAGTCACTTAACCCCTCTAAATATCTGTAAAAATGACAGTACGTTTAACTTGCTTACCTACCCCATGAGGTTGTTGTGAAAATCAAATAAAATTATTCACAAGAAGGCTCTTTTTTTATCAAAAAGTGCCATACAGGTGTTGGATATTATTTTATTGTTAGTTTGATTGGTATCGTCTGTGCTCAGTCTGATATTTTGTTCAATGTGTATCTTCGTCATTGTACCCCTTTTAACAGCTGCTCCATGTGCTCCATGGAATAGAAATAGATCTCCTTTTATTGATCGTTATATCTAACTGTCTAGTGGAAATGTAGTGCCATGTATGCTGGAGTCACCTCCGTCATGCCTAGGACAGAGTGGTGTAACCTTGTTATAAAGAGTGTCACTGTTCACAGATTACCTGAGGATCCAGCCCTGTCTTCTGTCTGCAGGATGATTTATAGCGCCTGCTATAATGGGAGATTATAATGCTGCAATCAGAGAACAGAGCTCCCACTTGCATTACAGAATAGGCCATACATAATCCTGTTCACAGTATGTACCATCTTCCCTTAAATGGTCTGAATAATGTAGTAGCAGAACAACAGAAGAAAGTAATTTGGGGAAAAAAACTAACCTGTTAGTAAGTGATGCATAACACTGATAATTTCCGAACTATTCTTTGTTCTCATTACATTTTTATCTTTCTAGGAGAGAAATTAACAGCAGTAATACCTTATGTATGCAAGCTATATTGCACCCTATAAAGAGTTTTTTATGAAATATACTTTAATCCCAAACACCTCTTAATAAAGTGGGAAGAGCATGGTCTCATGTTAATCTTATAGAAAGGGAGATAAGTTTAAAAAATAGGTTAAAAACCTTGCTCAAGATTATATACCTCATTAGTAGTAATGGTGAATCAAACTCAGGCCTTTGATTCTGTGTTTCTGTTTTTATATTTCCCCAGCCGACATGCTCTAAAAGTTTATACAACACTGTGAACATTCTGGATGGTCATTAACTATACATCAGAGACTTCTGATTTGAAATAGCCTTTCTCCACCAATGGTACAATCCTGAGCAAATTAAAAGCAAAGTAAACACAATATCACACAAAAGTAAAAACATCACCATAATTATTTTAAAAAATATTCTGTCAAAAGGTAAAATTCCTGATTTTCTAGTTGGATATATATCAGTTCATTGAGTAAAGTATCAAAGTTATCATCTGTTTCAGTTATTGTTTAATTACTCCTGTTCTGCAGGTGGTACAAAATGTACTCATTTTATTTTAAGAGGGAGAGTCGCAGGAGATTAGCACTGAGCCCGAAGCACGTTCTTCGTTTCCCCAGTGATTAAAAAAGCCTCAGCCCTAAGGACAGTTCTGCCAGCTGAAGTAGCCAATTCAGCAAAAGGAGGAGGATTTTGCCTTCCAGTTTAGAGTCTTTATTATAGGTACTACTAAGGCAATCCCATTCATATTTATCTGTGAACTCTGTCCTTCCTTACGTGAGAGGGCAAAGCAGAGGCACTGCTTTTATGACATCAGCGAAGTCTTTGCTAATGGCTATGCCCCATGCTTATGTAATATAAAGCAGTGCTAACGCTAGGGACATGGCAGAGAGGGTTGCTTTAAAAATTGTAAAAGAAGTTTATGTGGAAAGGGTATTTTACGCATCAAGATACATTGTCCTTACTTTCACATTATGCTGCATTTACACAGCATAAGTAAGATGGAGATTTGGCAATTATGTAGCTAATGTGATCAATGTTAATGGATAATCTGGTCAATTTGGCTTTTAAAAGTAGATTCTTAGCAAAAAGAAGTGAAATGCCAAGAGAGCTCTTAAATGAATTTTCTTTAATTTTTAAGGTAAATTGCAATTCCTGATTTTATTTTCCAGTCACCACATGATGATTTCAATAGTATAGTTGCAATAATAACAGTTTATTCTTAAGGAGTCCCTTGCATTCAATTAGTTCAAAGTAGATTTGGTTGTACGTAGGTTATCAGTTTCCATCCAGCCTCATGAAATGAATATGAGCTGCAAACATTGGTAACTCTGATACTTTTATTATCCTTATTCTTCTCTGAATTCTAGTTGTAGTAATTTCTGATTTCTTTGAGAAATTTCATTTACTCGGTGTGTATGTGTGTGTGTATGCATATACACTGACAATTCTTCATACATTTAAAAGCATAAAATTTTTAATTCTTCTTACTCTGAGCTAGACTTATCTTCTTTCACTGTTGACTATATTGCTTATTTTTGTCAAAATGTTCACTCACTCATTTAAGTGAATATTTATTAGACACATGCTAATTTTATGCAAAGCCCTGAACTAGGTTTTTGTTTGACTCACATGAAATTGCCAACATACAACCACTTTGACCTATAAAAACTTCAGTCTCATATGGTTCAGTCTGATATATAAGAGATTACATGAGTATTAGGGAAAAAAGGCTAGCGTGAAGAGAGGGAAGTTTTTTTGGACGTAGTGACATTTAGAATTTGGCTTGGCATTATTAGATTTCAAGAGAGGTACAGTAAGGGCTCTGTTCCAGAACATAAATGGGATGTACAAGAGTATAGAAGTAGAAAAGTATACAATGTGTCAGAGACTGGCAAGTTGTTGAGTTGGCCTGATGCCTGTGTAGAGTGAGATACAAGCCTGAAAAGAAAGCCTAGAGGAAGTTCATGTGGGGCTTACACAACAACTGGTTAAGGAGGCTGGGCTTTTTCTATTGAGAAATGTGAACTCATGGAAGGATTCTTATAAAGGGCATTAAATAATGGAGGCAATGCCCAGAATGGACCAGAGGTGGAAGATCACAGAGCAGGAGCCCAGGAGAAAGGTAGTAATGGCTCAGATGAGAGTCGACTAAGTTGGGAGAGGTCAATCCTGTGAAAGAACTGTCAGGCACTGATTACACAGGATGGACAAAAATCAACTGTGATTTTACATATTGAGAATGATGCATGGGAAGATAGTGCTGTTTCACAGATGACTATGGCAGAAGGAGGAACTGGTTCCTGAGAAAAGATTCTGACTTCTTTTCAGAAGAGAAAAGATAGAGGTGCAGGCAGATACATCCACATGGAAAGGGCTAACTCAGAGTGGAAGTCAGGAATGTAACATGGGAGAAGAAAATTAAACCCATACCAATGGATGTCACCAAACCAAGGGAGGAAACATACAAATAGAAAAGAATGCCAAAGACGGAAACCTGGATAATAACAACTTTGCAGGGTGAAAGGAGAGCTAGAGGATACAGAAAACATGAGGGAGACTTCCATTTCTGGGGCTAAGGCAGATCAATTTGTTGGGACTAATACCTCACTGAACTAGTGGTCTATATCAAATATAAAGAACTCCCACAACTGAAAATTCTGGATCCAATAATAATCTTTTAAAATCTTAAAGACATTAAAAGCTGATAATAAAATAAAGAATTATGAGGCCTATGAGGAAAATGGGGGCCCAGAGATTCAGTGCCATTGCCTTCAGGGCCTTTGCCAGTTTCTGCAAACTTGAACTTTGATTTTTGACATCAAGTCCCAGGGCTTGCTCAATGGGGAGAGTCAAATAGGATCCCTCCCCACATTAAGCTGAGATTCCAAAGGGCCAGATCATTGTAGAAACGGTGACAAGAGGTAAACTCATGTACCATGACCACCCAAAATAACCCCAAGTGTCTGTATTGGTGGTACCTACCTGCCAGAGGGGAATAAAATCTTTCCCTTAGAAGTTATGTTTACAAAGTGGTCTTTGTGCCGATTTGCAGTCTGCATTCACATCATTTAAGTAGTTCAAAAAATATCAAGCTGTGAGTTTAGTTTAATTTTAATCTAAATTGGTCTTAGGCTAGTAATGCCTCTAGGATCCTGACAGAAGTATAAATGAAAATGCTTTCTGCAAGAAGGTACCTTCATTCAAGGCCTCAAAGATTCTCCACAAATAATGTTTCAAAGATAATACGCAGCCCACAGTCTAAAATCACAAAGCATATAAGAAAACAAGTTATTATCCATGAGAAAAAGTGAAAAAAATCACAGAAACAGAGACTTAAGACAGCAAATGAGAATTATTAGCAAATAATTTACAATAATTATGTTGTAGAAGTTTAAATAAATAAAGGAAAAGTTGGCAAATACCTGCAGGGAATAGGAAACTAAAAAATTAACATAGCAGATTTTTGAAAGAATCAAATATAACTTTTAGAAATAGAAATTTCAATAACAATTATTAACAACTAAATGGACAAACTCTTAAAACTCAACTACAAACAACACAATTAAAAAGATCTGAATAGAAACCTCACCAAAGAAGATATACAAGTGCTAAATAAACATATGAAAAGATGCTCAACACCATATGTTATTAAGGAATTGCAAATTAAAACAACGAGATACTACTATATACCTATTAGAATGGACAAAATCCCAATCTAACAATACTAAATGCTGGCTGGCTAGGATGTGGAGCAACAGGAACTCTCATATATTGCTGGTGGGAATGCAACATAATACAGCCACTTTGAAGACAGTTTGACAGTTTCTTACAAAGCTAAACATAGTCTTACCATACAGTCCAGCAACTGCACTCCTAGGTATTTCCCTAAATGGGTTGAAAATTTATGTCCACACAAAACCTGTATGCAAATGTTTATAGCAGCTTTATCTATAATTGCCAAAACTTGGAAGTGAACAAGATGTCTTTCAGTAGGTGAACAGATAAAATGTGTACTTCCATACAATGGAATATTATTCAAGGTTAAAAAGAAATGAGCTTTTATGTAGTGAAAAGACATGAAAGAATTTTAAATGCTTATTGCAAAGTGAAGGAAGTAAGTCTGAAATATGATATTTAGGAGAAGGCAAAGTTGTAGAGACAGTAAAAAAATCAGTGATTGCCAGGGGCTCAAGGGTGGGGGGTGAGGAGGAGGGATAAATAGGTGGAGCATAGGGGATTTGGGGGCAGTGAAACTATTACTATTCTACTGTAATGGAAGATACATGACATTATGCACTTGTCAAAACTCATAGAACTGCAAGACACGAAGGGTGAGTCCTAACATGAACTATGGATATAATCACTCAAAGTTCATAGTTTACATTAGGGTCACTTTTGGTGTGAACCCTAATGTAAACTATGGGTTTTGACAAATGTATAATGACATGTATTCGCCATTATAGAATCATACAGAGTAGTTTCACTGCCCTAAAATTCCTCTGTGCTATACCTATTCATTCCTCCCTCCCTGCTAACCCCTGGTAACCTCTGATCCTTTCACAGTCTCTATAGTTTTTTCTTTTCCAGAATGTCATATAGTTGGAATTATATAGTACAGAGCCTTTACAGATTGGCTTCTTTCACTTAGTAATATGCATTTAAGTTTCTTCCATATCTTTTCACAGCATAAAACTCATTTCTTTTTGATGCTGAATAATATTCCATTGTCTGAATGTATCAGCATGTATTGATCCATTCACCTACTGAAGGACATCTTAGTTGCTTCCATGTCTTGGCAATTACAAATAAATCTGCTATAAACATTCATGTGCAGGTTTTTGTGTGGACGTAAGTTTTCAATTCATTTAGGTAAATATTAAGAAGCATGATTGCTGGATCGTATAGTAAGAGTATGTTTAGTTTTGTAAGAAACTGACAAACTGTCTTCCAAGTGTCTGTCAATTCCCACAAGCAATAAATGAGGTTTCTATTGCTCCACATCCTAGCCAGCATTTTGGGGTTTTTTTTTGTGTTTTGGATTTTGGCCATTCTAATAGGTGTGCAGTAGTATCTCACTGTGGTTTTAATTTGCAATTCTCTCATGACATAGGCTGTGGAGCATCTTTTTATATATGTATTTGCTATCTGAATATCTTCTTTGGTGAAGTTTCTGTTCAGGTTGTTTGCCATTTTAAAATCAGGTTGTTTTCTTATTGTTGAATTTTAAGTGTTCTTTATATATTTTGGATAAGTCAGATATGTGTTTTGCAAATATTTTCTCCCAGACTATGGATTGCCTTTTCATTTTCTTGACATTGTCTTTTGCAGAAAAATGTCTTTTTCATTCATTTTAATGAAGTCCAACTTATCAATTCTCTCTGTCATGGATTGTACCTTTGGTGTTGTATCTAAAAGAACATCACCATACCCAAGGTCATCTAGGTTCTCTCTTCTGTTATCTTCTGGGAGTTTCTAACATCCTTTTTATTGAAGTTTAATTGGGATAGGAAAGAGAGAACAGATTAGAAACAATTTGGGGGTGCAGGGGGGAATGGCTAAGAGTTTTTCAAAAACGAAGGTGGGGAAAAAAGGTACTGGAGGAATAGAACCATTGACTATGCACCCACTAAAAATTACATCTGTGCAGGAATTAGGGGTGGAAAATGAGGAGCTAAATTGTAGAGACTGTTTTTCTCTTTTCCTATTGCTTACTGATAATGAAAGAGTTTTGGCTGGTCAGAGATCCATTTACTTTCTTTGAGGGTGTTGAGAGAAACTCCAGGGGAAAGAAAAAGGCAGGTTAATCCAGTCTAATCTCTTTGTCAACTGGAACTCCAGATAAATAGACTAATAATATTTGCTAAAGGGAAGGGTTCTTATCATAGAAAGCCTTAGCACAATGTCCTTGCTAAGAATTACTTAGTAAATAAACCTAGAATCTATAGATCTACGATGCATGGTTCCCTGAAGAATCTCACATAACGTATACAACTCTCTGGAGTATAAAATGAAGATATTTCATAACTTAAGCACTCCTCATGCTGTGTGAGGTAAACCTGCAAAACCTTATCTGAAACTTCATCTATTATTCTGGGTCAGAGAGAACATGTCTGATGTGGGGTAAAAGGACCCATGGAGCCACCTTTGATGTCCCAGCCTTCTGTCTGCTTTGTCCATGCCTCTTGATTGCCCATATCCTGCAGTTATTAGTAAAGTTTGTTACTGCATAAGCATTCTTTAAGTGAGTCTGATTTGACAACATGATCTTGTGTATTAGCCCACTCATATCAATAAAATCAATAAAAAATCAATAAAAAGAGTTTTAAAATTAAATGCATGGTGCCGTAGACTGCTTTATTGATTGAGCCATGTGAGTAGACTCAGGTGAAATGAAATAGGCAGCAAATTATTAGCCCTTGGAAATTATTTTGCAACATTCTAGGATCTGTGAATATCTGTGTTAACTCTGTTATAAATCAATATATATAACAACTTAAGAAAATACACTAGAAAAAGATTATAAGAACATATGCCAAAATATTATTAGTAGTTATCTATGGGTAGTGCCATATGTGGTAATACTCACTTTTTTCTTTATCTATTTTCCCAAAATATTTTATAATTGCAGGCATATTTCCTGTTATAAATCATAAAAGGTAAACTTTAAAAACTATAATCAATCTTGTATGATGCAAATTTATTGCAACTATGTTACAAAGATACCCAGCAAAAAGACTGAACAGAAATACAGCATATGTTACCTAAGATTTTCTTGAAATTGTTGGGATTTGAATGATTTGTTCATATTTTTCAGTGTTTCTAAAATTTCTATAATGAGGATGAATTATCTATGTAATCAAAAAAAGCTAATTTTTGATGGGAGTGTGCATTATGAAATAGATTTGAACAGAGTATTTCTCCCTTCGTTCTGCCCCTTTTCAACCCAATTATACCTATAAAATAACAGTTAATGTTTAATAGGCATAGAAAAAGTTGAAAGCTTATAGATTTCAGCATTAATAATGAATTACCTCAAAGCCACCAGTTTCCTTTTGTTCCTATCAGATTCTCTAAAAATGCTGTTGATTCTATAATCCTATATATAGTTATTTAATCCTACATATACATATTTTATTTTGGCTATTTGCAATGATGAAGAAATTAGTCTAAGAATTTAAAAACATATCTTCTTCATCGCCATCTTAACAATTAGCTTTTTATATGTTTTCTTTAACCATTGTGGTCAGTATTGAAGAAATGTGACATTTCTGGTTTCCATCTCTAAAAATATAAGGCAGAGTCTCCTCTCTTCCGTCTTCCATCATGCTCGTAGCACTACAGAAACTTCCTGAGAATAGTTAGTCCTATGCTTATTTTTGTTTTCTTGCATAGCAGTTTCAGAGAAATGGCCCAGGAATGAACTAAAATGTTCAGTCTAGTGCCAGAGCAAAAAGCATAGACTCAAGCACATGGAATCATACAGCTTTGCTCAGTTCCATGGATACAGACTAACCTTAGCTTGCGTCTGCTTAAAAAGACAATGGAGGTACATAAATCCATCACTAATCTTTCACTCATTTATTAATTCATTTATTCAATCAATAATCAATAATTATTGATTATTCAATCAATAATCCCTAGCAACAAGTATAGGGGCAGGATTCAGGGTGTGGATAACGGTGAGCAAGACCAGCACAGCCCCTGATATTACTGAATCTTACATTTTAGTGGGAGAGGAGGAAATTAGATGAAGGTAGTCAAAAGGTACAAACTTCCAGTTATAAGTAAGTACTAGGGATATAATGTACGACATGATAAACATAATTAGGACTGTTGTACGTTATGTGTGAAAGCTGTTAAGAGAGTAAATCCTAAGAGTTCTCATCACAAGGAAAAAATATTTTTCTATTTCTTTAATGTTGTATCTATATGAGATGATGGATGTTCATTAAACTTACTGTGGTCATCATTTCATGATGCATGTAAGTCAAATCATTATGTTGTACACCTTAAACTTATACAGTGATATGTGCCAATTATATCTCAATAAAACTAGAAAAAATAAAAGAAAATAACGAAGAAGTAATAATCACAAAATTAAGGATACATTTATAACCTGTGATGATGACTACAAAGGGTCTTATGGGAAAACAGTACAGGAGAACCTGATGTAATCTGGAAAGTCCAGAAGGGCTTCTTTGGAAATGACATTTAACTGAGGCTGGAGGTGTGAGTAGGAGCAGAGAGAATGTCTTGAGTCAGAGGGAAGATGGGAGAAAGCCCTGGGAAAGGAAACGGTGTGTAGTGTTGGAGGGACCGTGGAAGGCCAGAGTAGTTGAACCAAGTAAGTAAAGGAGCCTGGAATGGAGGAGAGTCCAAGTGTCCAGGAACTCATAGATGTTGGAATTTTTATCCAAGATCAGTGAAAATTCATTCAAGGATGTTGATCACAGGAATAACCCTCCTGGAGAAATAAATAAAAATGAATGCCATCTTCATGTCCAAAGTAGCCTTATGTCAGGGTTGGAAACACTAGGTTCCATCTCTTTGAGGACTTAACTGTATGTGGTCTATACAAACATCAGACATAAAGTTTGAGTCTATGGAATCAAGTACTTTTTATAATATGTTGGTTAAGACTTCAGGCTTTGAAATCAGACTGTCCTGCATCTGCTACTTCCTAAATGCATGACTCTAGGTGAGCTTCTAAACGTGTACAATGGGAATAATAATTTGTTGTTGTGAGAACTAAGTGAATAATGCATATAAAAGGTGAACATGGTGTCTGGTACATTATAAGTGATCAAAAATAATAGCTATTATTTCCTGACTCACTGCCGTAGGAAAAGAATAAAATCGTCACACAGTGGACCTTAATGCTCCTTACTTAAGCTAATGCTGGATGCGTTTTTAGGGAGCTAAATTGTACTCAGTGTTTTCAGAGTAATGAGCCAAATACATTAACTGTTCTGAAAACAGATGAAGCCTGACTATTTTGACTAAATATAGAGATAGAGTCTAGACTCTATCTGTTGATAGGGCTTAGGGAAACATAATGAGAATCATCATGCCATAATAGAATAATATGCAAGGCTAAAACAAATCAGAAATTTCACAACACTGATGAAAAACAACTAATTTTATTGATGTCAGAAATACATTATTAGCTGAGTCTTCTTACGATCTTATGATGTCTGTTTCATGTTGTAACAACTTCCTAATAGTGTAATCAATTATGTCTTTCTGTTTTGCTACTGAAGCCTTTTCTTTCCTCCACACATAGTTTAGTAAAATTATCAAGTGTCAGATAAAACTCTTTTTCTGTAGTTTTATAATATGCATTTGAAGCACTCATTCTTTGATGTTGTTGAGTATATAGATGAAAGGTCCTTACGGGTACTCTTTATTCAAAGCCAGAGAACTATTTTCTATAGGATAGGTATTGACTATTTTGCCTGGTATCAAGCCCTGACTACAAATTTGCATAGTGTTAATGAAGTAATTCATGTTACCAGGAAAGCGCCAATATTACTGGATAATACACATGTAAATAAATATACAATGCCAGTGTGTTGTATGGAAAGGAGAAAAGGACATGCTATAAAATATTGGACTCCATCCAACCTCAGGACAGAGAACCAGATTAAATGTTAGAATTGTAGGGCTCCTGTTCATCCCCAGTAGTGTGGGAAGAAGTGATAGGACTTAACCAATGCTAAGACTGTCTTCATTTTATACTTCAGTTTTTAGAATCAGGGTGCAGTCCAGGGTCTGGAACACCAGACCAAACTGGAGCAAGTAAAACAAGTGAATCAGGTGAGCTGCATTAGGGCTAAGCTTGGAAACATTAGTATAGGGAGTACAGTGCAGGTTTGCAAATATCACTGATCACTACCCGTCCATGGATAATTTATCACTAGTCTTTGGTAAAATAAGAAAGAGAAAGACAATATAGTGAGTTTTTCATAGGATAAATTCTTTAGGGGGGTTTATTCTGAATTTGTGTCCTTCTGCGCTTTCTTACATAGCATAATGGTAGCAGATGATTTTTTAAAAATTAATGGTCGGGCTTCCCTGGTGGCGCAGTGGTTGAGAATCTGCCTGCCAATGCAGGGGACACGGGTTTGAGCCCTGGTCTGGGAAGATCCCACATGCCGCGGAGCAACTGGGCCCGTGAGCCACAACTACTGAGCCTGCGCGTCTGGAGCCTGTGCTCCGCAACAAGAGAGGCCGCGAGAGTGAGAGGCCCGCGCACCGCGATGAAGAGTGGCCCCCGCTCGCCGCAACTAGAGAAAGCCCTCGCACAGAAACGAAGACCCAACACAGCCATAACTAAATAAATAAATAAATTTAAAAAAAAAATTAATGGTCTTTACTTGGCAAAATAAAGAGTGGATAAGATTATATCAGTCTGCAAAATATTTAAACATTGATATTTGTTTATTTAACCTGTCAAATCTAAAACTCTAGGATCCACTAGTATTGAGAACACGTAACAGTAATGGTCAGGAAGATAGGAAGTCAAACAGGCCTGTTAAGCCAAAAATCTGGAACGCCCATAAAGTCAGATTGTTAAGATACATACATTGGAAGCACTAAAGGTTGGAACCTGGAGGCTCTGGTGCAATTCAGGCCTGCAGGCTTAGGCTAGGACAACAAGCAAAACCTTTTATCAACAATACAGCACCATCTTATCAGAGCAGACTCTGGCTCTAGTGCTTGTGTAGGGCTCTGGGGCTGCTGTGCCAGGAGCAAATCTATTGCAGAGAGAGATGTGGGTTGCAAGGTGCGGGGAAACTAAAATGGGCCTAAGTGACCAGGGAACTCTGGAAACTCAGGACAGTTGATTTTTACCAACTAGTGTAGAAGTCTCTATATTTTAGCAACTGATATGGCCTTATAATTGACTGAATATCATCCCTAGGTATTTAGAATGGAGCATTCTCCCTTAAAAACCAGCAGGGAGAATGCCTGAGGGATTTCATAAGCTGGCACTACTATTTAGTATCAGCTCCTTTCCCAGACAGTTTTGTGAACCAGTCCTTAATGTTGAGCCTTACTTGTTTCCAAAGGAAGGTCTGGCTTGCGTTTGAACTAACTCCTGTTCTGGAGGATACCGTAGAAGCCAGTTTGATTCCATGATATCAGCCCTGTTCTTATTAACCTAACCATGGATCTAAACTCCCAGACGAACTCTGCCTTTGTAAATCATGAAGAAGGCCAGCTCAGTTTCCCCATTCTCCTTCCTCTCCAGGTACTAACCATGCTAGGTTTGACCTCATGGTTAATAACAAATAATTTTTTCAATGAATCTTGTTTTTCTTTATTTCTAGAGGAAAAAATGAAGGCACAGGAGAATATGATCTGTCCCAGAGCCACTGGGATATAGCAAGACAATAGACTCCAAGGCCCCGGATTCCCAATGTTTATACTGCCTCCCACCAAGATCATTTTTATATTTAACTCCTCACTTTTCCCAGAACTGTTCACCCTGTAGGAGTCCTCTTTGAAATAAACCACTATAATTGTTCAACTCATGTCCTGAGAAAAATGCCCTTCTCTGCAGCAATAGGATAACATTCTAGAAATTGTACCTATAATCTTTAAAAAGGGAGTTAATGATACTAAATTTCCAATCGAATCTCAAATGGTCCTTTATTGTTTTGTGATTGCTGGGTTGGAAACATTCATGGTCTCTTCAAGGAATTATAATGTAGTATAATATACTTTAATATCCTCAAATAAAAAGTTTAATATCAATGCATTATAATTAAAATGCATTAGTAGAGAATCTCTATTTGCTTTTGCTATATTTAACATTTTTAATTGGCAATATATTGCTATCTCTAATTGCTCTTTCTCAGAATTACTGTATGAGATGAATGAAAATTATACTTGTGTACATCATCCTTTTTTAATAGGAAAGGAATGGAAATTCAGATGACTTGTTTAGATCACATAAATGAAAGGAAAAAGCTGGGTGTGAGAGACTTCTGCTTCTGGCAATAAGACAACACTAGAAGACCTGAAAAATCCTAGACATGTTGGATAGTTGACTCAAAGAAAGAAATGAAGTTCCTAGGTTCCAGAAATGTAGTGGAAACAGAAGACTAGAGCACTAAGCTGCTGCTGTGAGCTGATGCTGCAGCAGGGTGTGGGGTGAGTGAGGACCTTGCTCTTGGTAAACTAGAAGTCTGGCTTTAATATACACAAGAGGACAGTAGACAAAGGATTGGGCCTGTTTCAGGTTGAATGTTTGTGTCCCCCTGAAATTCATATGTTGAAGCCTTATCCCCCAATATGATGGTGTTTGGAGATGGGGTATTTGGAGATGGGGTATTTGGAGGTATTTATGGTTAGATGAGGTCAGGAGGGTAGGGCCTTAGTTTGATCAGATTAGTGTCCTTTTAAGAAGAGACACCAGAGAGCTAGCTCACTGCCTCTCTCTCTCTCTCTCTTTCTCTCTCTTTCTCTCTCTCTCTCTCTTCCTACTCTGCCATATGAGGACACAGCAAGAAGGTAGCCATCTGTAAGCCAGGAAGGGAACTCTCACCAGAACCTGATCGTGCTGACACCCTGATCTTGTATGTCCAATCTCCCCAACTCTGAGAAAATAAATTTCTGCTGTTTAAGCCCCCCAGTCTATGGCAGCCTGAGTAGACTAATACAGGGATCAAATAAGAAAGAAAGTTGGAACTACTTCCCACATAAAGCTGATATCCTGAAAAGACTGCATCATAAGTGAAAGGGTGGACTAAGAAATATATTTGTTCCCTAGCAAAGGGAGACAATAGATACATTCATATATGTTTCCACTTTGATTCTGGGTAGAGAAATCAAAACAGAAGCGTTATCTCTGATAATTTAATACCACAAACCTGTGCCTCAAATAGATTTAGGGTTTGAACTTAGCCTACGCAAGAAGGTTAAACTCTCACCCCAGGTTGAGGAATTAATATAAAACTGGCCCTAGGCCAAAAGTACCCCAAGTTCCTGCCCCAAACCAAACACTCTAAAGAAACACTCCCACAATACAGGTCATATGGAGTTCTCATAGGAAAAAATAGTCATGCTAAAGAAGAGAGCTCATGATAAAAAAATTACAAGCCACACAAGGAAGACATTCACTATGAGTGAGAGTGAGCAAAAACAGCAGAATTATCACCCCAAAACTTGAGATAATAGAATGATAATCTGAAGCAGAATATAAATTATGTTTAAAACAATTAAGACATGAAAGAATTGAAACTCTAAGGAACAAGAAAATATGAAAAAATAGTAGATACATTAGATAAAAGAATAAGAAAGAAAAACATAGATAATTTTATTTAAAACTGATGAGTGAACAGTAGATTAGATGTTTGAAGACTGGTGAACCGGTAGCTCTAACTAGGATCTCAAATAGAATGTAGCACTGGGAAATTATGAGATGGAAAAGGAAACAGATTCAGATTTAAGAAACATGGAAGGTAGAAATAGAAGGTCCCCATACACCTATTAGGAGTTCCAGAAGGATAGAATAGGAAAAAGGGGGAAGAAACACTCTTGAAAGGCTGTGAGAATTTTCCAGAAATGAAGAAATACATGAATCCATAGAATCAAGAACCACATGATTTCCAAAAACCATAAAGAAAAAAGAAATCTACACCTAAATACTTCACAGTGTAGCTGTAGAACCTAAAATCTTAAAAGCAACAACAAACAAGAGACACTTAACCAACAAAGGCACAAAAACAAAAATGTGTCAATAGCAAAAATACAGATCAGAAAACAGTGGAATAATACATTCAAAGTGTTAAGGGAAAGTAACTATCAACCTATATTTGTATACTCAGCTAAATTGTTATTTGAGAATCTATTTCAAGCAAAGAACTAGAAAATTTTATCACTTAAAGACCTTGCTAAAAAGAACTACTAAATTATATACTTTATAAAGAAATCAATTGAATTCATGCAGAAGGAGTGGGATAAAAGAAACAGTAATGAAAATTACATTCATAAACATGTGGATATATCTAAGCAATGACAAGAGTGACAAATTTAAGGATATAAAAACAAAGCAAAACAGAAATACTAGAAAACTATAGAATGCAAAAAAAAAACCCAAGTTTGAAGTTAAAGCATTCTAAGACCCTTTTAATTTTCAGAAGAGAGTAAATATTGACTGAGTTTAGATATTGCTGTGTAAAGAATTCATGTTAATAGTTTAAAGATATCACTAAAGGAAGAGTAATAGAATGTATAATTTTTAAATCAGGGGCAGTGACAAAGAAAACTATCAATTAAGTAGACTCCTGAAAAGGATAAGAAGAAACAAAAAAATACGCTAAATAGAATGCATATGGTGGAAGAAATCAATCCATGTATATCCATAATCATAATAAATGTAAATAAATTAAATTCACTAGTTAAAAGAAAGAGTGGGTTTTTTAAAAATCAGCTCCACTGCTTATAAGAGATGCACTTAAAATATGACATAAAAAAGTTGAAATTAAGAGGAGGGAAAAGTCATTCTAGGAGAATGCTAACCAAAAGAAAGCTGGTATCACTGTAACATATCTGACAAAATAGTTTTTAAGTAAAATTTAAAATGTACATATTAGGGGGAAAAGCACACTATATAGTGATAAGGAACAAAAACACCAAGAAGATACAAAAATTCTAAACTTAAAAATAACCCTAAAATATTAAAAATAATTGACAAAATTACAACAAAAAATTGACAAATACATAATCATATTGTAAGACTTTAATACAATTATTTCTGTAATTCATAAATCAAGCAAATAAAAAATTGTAAAGATTTAGAATGTGTTTCAAGAAATTTAACAAGTTCCATCTAATATACTTACATAGAATTCTATATCCAACAGTTAAAGAACACACATTCTTTTTTTTTAGAATTTTGGAATTTTATTTTATTTTTTTTTTATACAGCAGGTTCTTATTAGTGATCCATTTTATACACATCAGTGTGTACACGTCAATCCTAATCGCCCAATTCAGCACACCACCATCCCCACCCCACCGCGGTTTTCCCCCCTTGGTGTCCATACGTTTGTTCTCTACATCTGTGTCTCAATTTCTTCCCTGCAAACCAGTTCATCTGTACCATTTTTCTAGGTTCCACATATATGCGTTAATATACGATATTTGTTTTTCTCTTTCTGACTTACTTCACTCTGTATGACAGTCTCTAGATTCATCCACGTCTCTACAAATGACCCAATTTCGTTCCTTTTTATGGCTGAGTAATATTCCATTGTATATATGTACCACACCTTCTTTATCCATTCGTCTGTAAATGGGCATTTAGGTTGCTTCCATGACCTGGCTGTTGTAAGTAGTGCCGCAATGAACATTGTGGTGCATGTGTCTTTTTGAATTATGGTTTTCTCTGGGTATATGCCCAGTAGAAGAACACACATTCTTTTTAAACACTTATACATCATTTACAAAAATTGACCACATAATGGTTTCAAAACAAGTCTTAACAAACACCAGTGGATCTAGATTTCTACATCATGCAGATATTATTTTTAAATCTCAGTGCAGTAAAATGAAAAACAAATAGCCAAAATACAGTCATCCTTCTCTGTTTAGAAATTTTAAAACATACTTCTAAATAATTTATGAGTCAATGAAGAGACTGTTATATCAAAACTTGTGGGTTGGGGCTAACACAGTCTTTTAACTCATTAATTACATATATTAGGGGGAAAAGACTGAAAATTAAGATTCATCTGTGTAATTTTAGAAGGTAGGGAAAAAAACACAAGTCAGCAGGCAATACAGGAAAGATGAGCTTTCCATGCTTTGTAAATGTGTGGTAGTGACTTACCCCTAATTGACAACTAAAGGCACTTGACCCATACCTACACTACTCAATGGTTAAACACTCAAGTTAGACTGCCTTCAAATTCTGGTTCTTTCATTTATGAGCTATGTGGCTATGGGCACATTGACTTCCATTGGCCTCAGTTTTCTCATTTGTAAAATAGGAATCATAAAACATGGGAAGCTCTCATCATCCTGGTATTTATTATCCAAGATTTTATAGGAAAATAAAATGTGTCATAATATGAAAGTATTGACTAATGAGTTACCTCTTCAACTGACCTCCCACTCAAGCACTTTGGCCCTTCCCATCAATGTAGGTCAGACTCTCACTGAGTGTACAAAACTTCTGCACTTTCAGATAACGGTAATGACCATTAGGAATCATAATGCAAATGACTGTAAAATCAAAATGCAAATGGTGCAAATGATGCAAGATGTCATGATGTCAATAAAAGTGGGAAAATATTTGAATTACACACAAAGCCACAGACAAGTAATTGGCAGAGTTAAAAACATGTTAACACTCCATGGGAAAAAAAAAAAAAATTTAACCAGAACAATAATATGATAGGTATTTCAAAGAAGAATAATTTTGATATCAAAGTTCTGAGGAAATTCATGAAAAACTAAAATAATTTTGCAAAATCAACCCTCTTTACGATCATGCTGAAAATATAAAGTGAAGAATATTGTATTATGCAATCATGTAGTTTTCTTGGAAAAATATGCCTTTCCCCCAAAAAACCCATTTGAATTATTCCTTCTTAGTGTTAAGAATCAGTGCAAACTTACAGTTATAATATATGTGTGTTGTTGACGAAAGATAAACTAAACGTTTGTCATAATGTTAATCATTTTTAAAGATAATATTCTAATCATTTCCCCCCTGTAATTTACCATGAAATCATAAATTCCACTTCAACTGAGATCTTTTAACTGGTTTTTCCCAGCATCAATTATATTTTGATAAGAAGGACCTCATGAACCTACATAGGAGGTTATTGTGAACCTTAACTGAGATAATTTATGTAATTACAATGTGCCTGGCCTATAGTAAGCATTCAATAAATATTAGCAATTAACTATCCTGTGCTAAGTCATCGAAAACTTTAAAAGACCTCCGTGCAGACTCTCAATGTACTTTTTCAACATTGTTGCCCAATATTGTCCTTCATAAACTTCAGATCTTGTCCAAACTAAACTCTTCTCCATCCTCCACACATCAACACAATCCATCTCATGTTCTTTCTTTGCCCCGAATATCTTTTCCCAAAATCTGCACATCTAGATTTTTCAAGGTTCAGCTTAAACACAACTTCTTGCAAAAGTTCTTTTCTAGCACTCCACTTGGAAACAATCTCTTCTTCCTTTGTATTATGTATTCTCATAGTAAAATGTATACCTCTGGGATGGCACTTATCACATTTTCTCAAAAGGGGTTATTGATGTCTTGATTCCCTTACTAGATTGCAGTCTCTATTAAGAGCAGGTCCCATGTTTGAGTTATTTTATTATTCTCATAGCACCTTGAACTTTGATTGGCACATTATATCCATTCATCTACCCATTCATCCACAAACATTTATGGAATGCCAAAAATAGTCAGTTTTTAATTACTGTGTATTCATTGAGTGAATGAATTCAAGATAGAGCAGTTTATTAAGTGAGCATAATAGGAAATTTTCTTTTGGCACTTGCCTGCGAGATACCTTCCCAATCTTTTCTAAACTATGAGAACATACAGTATCCTGGCTATGTATCGTTCCAGAGATGCACTTGAGGGAGTAGCATGTGTATTCATTACATCACATATAACCTTTTCAGGTTTACAGTCAATCTTGCTTGGAAGCCTGGTGTCATTTAAAAAGTACAGCAGTGTGCTGGAAGGAGAGACGATCTGAGCTGGGTACAGTCTGTGAATCCAAATACCCTATTTAAAGGTCCAAACATGAAGAAAGAGGATGTACTAAACACATAATTTTCCTGCCAAGTGATTGAAAAGGGATGGTACATTGAAGCTTTGTTGGGTTTCGATGCATTGATTTTCTCACTACCTATTTTTCTCAGGTTTGTCAGGTATTTAAGAGTCTATTTCACGTCGCCGGTAGACTCCTTTCCCCATGTTTCTTAAAACTATTCATGATTAAATCACCCACATTGCTTCCAAGCTCTAATGATTCTCCTCCTGCTGAACCTGGTTTTTTTCTTTACTTTATTCTGTTTCTCACATCTTTATTTTCCATTACACTGCTTGCTTTCGGTATCCCCCAAAATTTTTCTGTTTTCTGAGTCTGTACATTTTCATATTTGTTCATCTATTTGTTTATTCATTTAACATACAGTTACTGGGCACCTTCCAGCATCAAAGAGTGCTCTGGTCAGAGGCAGGGTCCCTACGCTTAGGGAGATTGCAGTCTAAAGTGGTGATGGGAGACTGGGGAACGTAATTTCACATGACATAATGAGGAAGCACAGGGTACCACTGTGCATTTAATTGTGTAGGCATCTCTACCAAAATGCTGAAGAAGTACATTAATTATGGAGTAAATTTGATAGCTAAGAATTCTTAGAAAAATTAGTATTAAACTGGAATTTTAAGTCAACAATTGGTGAAAAGAAGAATTCCAGGTATATCAAGTAGAATAGCAAAGGCAGCAGGGATGTTAATTGCAAAGAGGCTTAGATGGAGAACATTATTTCTCAGTGTTGTCTATGGACCAACTGCATCAGAATCATCTAGAAAGTTTAAAAAATATGTGGACCTTGCCTTTAAATCTATTGACCTGGAGTCTCTGAAAGTAGGTAAAATCTGTTTGTAGCAAGCACCTTGGATTGTGTATAGGCATGGCAAAGTTGGAAAGCATTATATAGAGTAAGGGAGCACTTATCTCTATACTACACAATTTAGCTGGGCGCTTGACTGCCTAAAGACTATTTTCCCCAGCTTCTCTTGCAGTTCTGTGTGTCCATGACTTTAGGTTCTGAATGATGGATGTTAATGGAAGTGATATGTGTATCTTGGGAGAAATGTTCTAAAAAGGAGACAGTATGCCTTTCTTCTTTCTTTTTTTTTTTTAGATTTTTTTTAACATCTTTATTGGAGTATAATTGCTTTACAATGGTGTGTTAGTTTCTGCTTTACAACAAAGTGAATCAGCTATACATATACATATATCCCCATATCTCCTCCCTCTTGCGCCTCCCTCACACCCTCCCTATCCCACCCCTCTAGGTGGTCACAAAGCACCGAGCTGATCTCCCTGTGCTATGTGGCTGCTTCCCACTAGCTATCTATTTTACATTTGGCAGTGTATATATGTCCATGCCACTCTCTCACTTCATCCCAGCTTATCCTTCGCCCTCCCCGTGTCCTCAAGTCCATTCTCTACGTCTACGTCTTTATTCCTGTCCTGCCCCTCCTTCCTGCTGGTAGAATGTGGATGAAATGGCTGAGACACGGGCAGCTGACATGGACCATGAGATAAATTTGGGAATGGAAACATACATGACATGAGAACAAGATAGAATGCTCTGGGGAATTGAAACAATGGAAGCCATTCTGGACTGAACTATCCCCAACTTCTTAGACTTGAATGAAAAATATACTTCTGTCTTATTTAAGCCAATGCTATTGGGGGGTTTTAGCATCATAGTCCTAACTAATATTCTACCGCAATCTGCAAATCCTCCTTCCTTCCTAATGGTGTTCAAGTGATTATTTTTTGCTACTCCTCGAGGCATATAACACTGTTGACCACTCCTCTTCTTTCAAATACTCTCTCCTTTGGACTTCCGTGACACCATATCACCTGGGTTTTTATCCAAACTCTCCTCTGCCTCTATTTATTCCTTAAATCATAGCTCTCAACCATGGCTGTATATTGCAATCACCTGGGAAGCTTTGAAAGAATGTTGGTGCCTAGGCCAGAGATTCTGATTTAATTGGTGTGGCATGGAGTCCTGGCATCACGATTCTTTATAAGCTTCCTCGTGACTCTACATGCAGCCATGGTTCACAGACACTGCCTTAAGTACTGCTGGGCCTAAGGCCATTGTAGACTCTAAACTCTTATTTTCTGCTTTGCGCATTCACCCAGACCAATCTCATCTGCTCCTAGTTTCAGTAAGCATCTACATACTGATGACTTTCAAACTGAAATCTTCTAGATCTCTCTCTTGAACTTCAGACCCATATATGTTACAGCCAATTGGACAGCTCCAATAGATATGCCATTGACAACTCGTGATTATTGTATGCAATTTTTTTTTTTTATCCTTATAAAAGACTTCTACAGACAAGTTTATTGACCTAGATGGAACATTTTAGAAAAACATTTTCTAAATGTTTACTGTAATGTATATTTAAATTTCCAAAGATAGTTAACCCAGGATTTTACAACTAAGCCTAGAATTTTGTTACCAAATGTAATAAAAAGCTTTTAAAACCCTTTAACAATCAATGGTATAAGTTTCACATTCTCCTGAATATATAAATTGGTATACTTCACTTCTACTGATAACGTTTGTATTGTTTCTAAGAGACCTTAACTTTTAATTTTCTGGAACATATTATCGTTAAGTCACAAATAGTCTTTTTTTTTTTTTGGTGATAAGAATGAATAGCAGGAGCAGCATTTGTTAAACCAAATCTAATATGAAACTGACTCTTTCTTGTGAGTAAATTTGAATTTTGAAACAGTAAAACAATAAGGTTTAATATAAAGCAAAATAAATTTTTTATGTTTATGATCTGCCAATTTCCCAGAAAAAGTTTTGTGGTGACTTTAGTTATATACCAGATATATTAAAATCACCAATGGACAGCACATATTTTATTCAGGTGCCATCTGAAAGTTTTAAAAATTTGTTGACATAATATCACTGAACTGTCCACTTTAAAATGGTTGAAATGATAAATTTTCTGTTTTGTGTATTTTACCACAATTTTTAAAAAATGTGTTGTTTCAAGATTTTTAGGTTTTATAAAGGTATTGTATTAGCATAACAATGAAAAATTTAAAAGACCATCGCTAATCTCATTATCCTATCAAGCATTGTTTACATTTTTTCACACACACACACTGTATTTTATTTTTACAAGAGATAAATAGACTGACACCAAGCATGTATGCAATTTTTAATTATTTCTTCACCCTCCCCTAAATATTCTTGTTCCTCTTCCTGTGTTTACTATCTGTGTGAATAGTTATAAGAGTTAGAAATTTCAGCTTCCTCCCTTCTTCCCCTCATTCTCTCAGTGACTCTATATAATCAATTGTTAACACTTAATTTCTACATTTTAATGTCTCTCACCTTCATTCACTTCTCTCCATCTCCACTGCCATTTCCTGGTTAAAGCTACTATTATTTCTTGCCTATACTGGTTTCTCTACAGAGTCTTGCCCCCTTCCAATCCTTCTCTGCAAAGCAGCTGGAGTGAACATTTTAAAACACACACCCAATCATGACACTTCTTTGCTTAGAACCCTTCAGGGGTTCTAAGGGTTCCATCCCTTTGCTTTGGGATGGAAGCCAAATGTCTTTGCCCGGACCTCCAGATCCTTCATGATATACCCCTGCCTTAACCTCTCTGAACTCACGGCTCATTATTCCTTTCCACCCTTATGCTACCATATAGGTATAGGGAATTGTTGGTAGTTTCCTAAATTCTGTACCCACCCCCCAGTTGTACTAAAACGTCCTGCTTTCTTAGCTGATTGACCAAATAGTTCCTAAACTTCCCTGGATGCAGAGAACTGTGTCTTTATTGCCACTTGTTTATGTAGGCTTTTACACAATGTCTGGGGTGTAGTTGACTCTACAACAAATATTATTGCCTACCTTCTATGTTCCAAATGTCATGGAGCTTACATTGTGGTGGACTCAATATTTATAGGATGAAAATAGATTATTATTTTATATATGGGCTTGGAGAGGTTTGATAATTTACCAAGCATCACAGAAAAAAAAAATGTGACCAAGGCTATGTTTGAGCCAGGTTTGCTGGCTCCAGATCTCATGCTCTTCCCACACTAACATGTACAACTTCTAAACAAAGATGATTTGTGAAGAGACTATAATAAATATGCCATTTAAAGCAAACCCCTCTAGTACTTTGAAGTATTTTCTAGCTTGTCATGGATTTCCTGTTTTTTCTAATTAGTCTGTGACCACTAACTTGCCTATAAAACAGCATTCTGAGGTTGTGTTCATCTAAAAGCAAAACAGTTGGTCAATTAAACCAATTTGGTAAAAGAGAAATAAATTTCTTGGAGGGATACCAGTTTTCTTTTTAAATAGTTAATTTGGCATCAATGTGGGCATAGCCTTACACTCCAGGAATGTTTTCTCCTCTTTCCATTTGGACTTGGAATTTGAAAGTGTGGCTTTTCTTGTGCTTTGCTTCCTCAAATTACACAAAAGATGAACTATAGGTCACAAGGACAGGCAGCTATAGGAACTAGATAAGTAAAGCAAACAAGTGGAGATGCTTCTGTGTAATAAATATAACAGCATATACATGATGATAAATGTATGTTGTGGTGATTTTGAAAAGAAATGCAAGACAATGTGGTTGGAGGGAAGAGATGAGTGCAGAAATGGTTGACCAAAAAGAAAGAAAGAAAGACCATATTCTGGGGAAGAGAACAGATGAAATAGAAAAATTTCAGTGGATTCTACTTATGCTCAGTTCAGGATAAAGAGAAAACCTTATCTTGGGGTGGCAAGGTGACTACAGCAACCATCTTGAACTGGAGCCTGGGACTGAGTATATTCACTCTGCAAGGAGTTTCCTCTACAGGTTGAGGAGAAGCAAAGGAAAGGGTAGAAAAATCCACTCCTAAGTGGAATGAGTCATGTATGAAGCTCATTCTCAAACTTCCATGCAAGCTGTTTGCCCCAGAGTCACACCATTGGTGGTGACCATCAACATCTGGGAGAACAACAACCCCAGATCAAGAAGGCATCTTTGTCCCTTAGCACAGGGGCTGAGGGGTAGACCGAATCTAGATGCTTCCCAGAGGTCTCCTTTACCTAGAGGCAAGGCCTCAGAAATCTGAAAGGTAAAATGAAATATCTACATGGACTTATAAAAAAATCATTTTTTTCTTTTAGCCAAATGGGTTTGGTTTTCTGATACTTTCAATCAAAAAAGCTAGGGCTTTTTCAGTTGCCTCTAAAACTTATGAAAGATTGTTCAATCTTACTCAAAACAAGAGAAACAAATTGAAATGGAAAGACATGCCATTTTTCACCTATAAGATTAAAAAATCCAAACATTCAATAACATACTATGTTGGACCTGCTCTGAGGAAGTAGGTGCCCTTATACATTACTGATGAAGTATAAGGTGTTTGCAATGTTTACAAAGGGCAACGTGGGACTATTTGTTAAAATTAAAATTGTGTGAACTTTTGCCCCAGCAAATCCACTTCTAGAAATTTATTCTACAAATATATTTTCACATCTGAAAAACATATGATGAAGATATTCATTACAGTATTGTTTGTAACAATAAGAGATATGAATCAACCTTTTGAGAAATATGAATAAGCCCATCAAGAGGTTAAATAAAGTATGGTACATCCATATGGTGGAACACTATAAAGATGTTTTTAAAAATTCTAGGATTTTTATTTTGACGTGTTATATTTCTAAGATATGTTGTTTTGCCAATCAATTAATTTTATGCTACCACTTCCGTAAAAAAGGAAGAATATATATTCATATATATGTAAATCTCTGGAAGGATATGCATGAAGCTAATGAGTCATTACATATTTGAGAAGCAGGCATGGGAATTTAGCAGATGGGGGACAAGGTTAGAAGGGAGAATTTTTTTTTACTGAATATCCCTTTATTCTTTTTATTTTGGAGCCATATAAATATATTACTTATTCAAAACTTCAGTAACTTCCTTTTAAAGAAAATAATAGCATCCTAACTAATTCATTGGAACAGGATGTGTGTAGAGATTCTGGCACTGAACTGTTGATGACATATATTGTCCTATCAGGCTTCTTCCACTTTCTAGAATTTCTCATCTATTGCAGTTCTGAAAGATCAGGGCTGCAGTGCCCAAAAGAAATATTCCTTGATTAAGATGGCCCCCTACAGGACAAACAGAGAATTTTTTGTTACTTTGTTCCCCCTTTAAAGGGAGAAGAGTTTAGAACGTATGCTTGGGGTTTCTCTTTGCTGTTGCTAGAAATAAAAGTTTTGATAATTACTGATGTAAGCACTGCAAACAAAGCCACTTTATAGAGAGCGGATGGAGATGGCAGTGTGCTGAAGAAGAAAATATACCTGGATTCTGATGCTCTCCTTGTCACTCATGCCAAAAGTCCCTAACCTCTTCAAGCCTTAGCTTCCTCACTTGTAGATAATATTACCATCTTTATAAATGTGTTGCTTTTTAAAGCTCGCAGCTACTACAGGTCAGTGATGTCCAACCCCTAAAACAATCTCAGGTCCCCCAAACTCACTCCAACAGGAACTGAGCTCAACAAAGACCACGTCAAACAAAGAAAAACTTTCTAGAATAAAGAACCAGAATGGCCAGATTATCTCATTAAGGCACTCTAAGACATAATTTGGGTAATATTCTAGTTATCACTATTGTGTTTCCCATTTTCTGCATTTACAATGGAGTTTTTAATCATAATTATATTGTCCTTTCTCTGTCAGTGAATAGTCTGGGTATTTCTTGAGGGTGATTGATGTTATGATTTACTATAAATTGCTATAATATTTAATGTACAGTAAATATAATTATTTACTATAAATTACTGTAACGCCTATTCTTGGGAGGAGCCAAGCCTAGATCCAACCAAGAATGCATATTACCTAGATATCCTAGATTTGAAAATTAGGTTGCCTTCCTCTAGAAAGGGGATGAGTGATTTTAGATTTTTCTGTAGATAGGAGCATTTCTTAAGATGTATATATGGGAAGAAGGGTAAGTATGGACACACTGCATACCCATTTCAGTACTCATTCATTTTCCTTTTTGTTGTACAACTCCAATCTTCCTCAAGAAAGGCATAACCCTAATCTCTGAACCTTAACCCTAAACTTCAATCCACATAGTGTGAGTAAAGTTGACTCTATCTCTGGTTCAAAAAGAAAAATTGACTCAGACCTGGACCATCAGAGCACTGTAATCTTTACACCCGAGAATATGAACATATAATCCAATTCAACTTAATAATAAGAAGATCTGGTCCAGAACTTTTTGCTAAACTTGGAGCTGTGAGGTTATAAGTATGAAACTGCCAGGGGTCACCACATAAAAGAAGCCTGTCTAAGACAGAGAGGAGCTAGGACGGGGTGGGGCTGGGGTAGAGGGAGAGAGAGAGAGAGACCTCGAAATCCTAGAACATCCATGTCCAGTTATGTGAATAACAAATTTCTTCCTTTTGCTTCAGTTTCCATGAGCTGGGATTTCTAACCTTGCAAATGAAAAACTCTCCACTAAATACACTGGGTCTTCAGTAAATGAAAAGATGCTTAATCTCACTTAAAATGTGGGAAATACAACCACGCAGACATACAAGTTTTCACCTATCAGATTTGCAAATGTCCAATATCTTGATAATTCCCTGTAATTGACCAATTTATGGAGAAACAGGAATTATCATACTTTGTTGGTGGGAGTATTAAGATGATACAATCCATGTGGTAGGTAATTTGGAAATGTTTATCAAAATTACAAATGCATTTACCTTTTAGCTCAACAGTTTCACTTCTAGGATTTATTCTACAACTACACTTGTACATATACAATGAAGAAACATTTATTCACTACAACATGGTTTGTAATAGGAAAACATCAATGTAAATGTCCACCAATAGGGTCTGGATAAATGAAAAAATATGGTACAGCCATACAGGCGAATATATGAAGCTGTAAAAAAGAATGAGGAATTTCTTTTTGGGCTAATACAAACTTATCTTCAACATATGTTAAGAGGAAATTTTTAAGTGCAGATATTTGTGTAATATATATGAACAGGCGGGAGAAAGGAAATGTCTTTTCATATTTGCTTGTATGTGTATGGATGTCTCAGGAAAGATAGAAAAAATACTGAGAGGAGTAGTTATCCATGGGGAAGGGGCAGTGGAACATGGGATTTAGGAGACAAGATTGGGAGGGAGATTTTATCACTGTATACCTTTTATTTTAGTGTATTTAAAAATTTTTGGAACTACATAAACTCTTCACAAATGTTTTCAATGCATATTTTTTAGAAAGAAAGGTACAATAACAACATAGCAGAGTTCCGGAATTCTAAATTATATGTGAGGTGCCAGCGTGAAATGTCAGTCGCATAAATTGAAAGAGCAGGTTTTCTTCTATCTTCTAGAATTTCAGCTTTAAAGAGACGGGTGCTACACAGCTGAAAAGAGATATCCCATGGTAATGGTGGCACCTACAGGACACATCCAGAACCTTTCATTTGTTTTTTTCTTTCTTTTTTTTCATTCTGAGAGTTGGTGGTTGAGCATGAATGGGGGTGGTGATTGATTTTCCCTTGGAGTTCCTGAACAAAAGCAGTTTGCTAATCACTGTATATTTACTGTCAGATACACATGGATACAAATACTGTCCCTATCATTTACTGTCTACATAGCTTTAGGCAAAGGCACTTATATCTTTTAAAAGCCATAGTTTCTTCACTTGTAAAATGTGGATGATTGTGGCCTTGTTATATTGTTGCTTACTAATATTTTAAGTGAATTGTGTCACCTAAGGAATATCAGTGCTGCCCTCCAAATGGCCTGTGGTTGCTCAATGCCTAAGGCAACCCCAGGCCTCTGAACCTGCATCAACAGGAGGTTAGATGCTAAATAAATACAGCCCACAGAAGAGGCTATGAGAATGCAGTCCTCGAGCCTCCCTGGCCAGCAAAGGAAGGGAGACTGGAGAGAGGGAGACTGAGAGAGGGGAAGAGTGAGAGAAAGATAGAGAAAGCAAGTGAGGGCACCGTTTGAATCCTTGTGTCCAGGCATACTGGAAACTCAATTTATCCCTGATTTTTCAGTTGTAAAGACAATAAATCCCTTTCTCTAAAGCCAGATTGAGGGGTTTTTGTTTTTGTTTTGCTTGCAATTGAAAGACCCCTAATCATTTCTAATGCTGCATATTAAAAGTTGCTCAACCTCACTCATAATAAAACTATGAATTTAAAGTGAGATAGCGTTTTCCATCAATTATATTGACAAAAATTAAATTAAAATTGATCACATACTATGTTGGCTGAACTGTGAGGAAATATTTTATTTTACTAGTGAGAATGTGTTTAATCATCCCTAAAGAAGGTAAAAATCTATTTGTTAAACTGCAAATACATGTATCTTTGACCCAGTAATTACACTATTGTGTACTCTGTCCCACAGATATATATCCTCGCCTGCAAAATGAGGCATAGACAAGGTTATTCAGTGCAGCATTGTTTGGAAATTCAAACAATAAGAATCAAACTAAATGTTCCTCAAGGGAGAATCAGTTTCATCCGCACAGTGGAGGACTCTCTCTTAAAAGGAATATATTTCTTTAGGAATTGATAATGGAAATCTCTCCATAATATATAGCTATGTAGAAGAAAAGAAAAAAAAAAGGAACAGAAGAATGTGAATAACTGGCATTAAAAAGGGAAGGGAAAGAAATCTATGTTCATAGTTGCATACATATTAAAATCTCTAGAAGAATAGACAAAAAAAAGAATACCATCATAAATGCTATGTAGAGGAAATTGGTGGATAAGAGACAGGGATAGAGGGAGATTTTTTTCAAATAAGATTTTTATGTACATTTAAATTTTTGAAACCTATAAATGTATAAGCTATTCAAAAATGAACTAAATATAATTTCAGGAGAACAGAACCCTAACTTATATGTTGGAGCTATACAACTCTAAACTCATGAGTGGGGGTCCTTAGACTGAATTGTATGTAGACTGGACTCCATCTTCTAGAATTTCTGATTCTTTCCAGCCTTAAGAGATAAGGCTACAGGGCTGGAAAGAAATACCCTGTGGTTAGTAGCGGCACCTACAGGAAAAACAGAATATTTCAGTTTGTTTCTTTGTGCTTTCTGGGAGGAGGAGGGGATGGGTGGGAGGGGGCATCAGAATAGTTTAGCAGGGCACAGGGCAGGAATGGTGATTTTTCCCATCAGAGTTGCTAGTTATTGTGAGCATAATTTTTCATATAAGCATATTGAAAGCTTAGACTTAAGAGCTGGTTACAGATAGTGGGTTTGTCACTCACTCTTTGATCCTCCCCGGCTGTATGGCTGTTGGTAAAAGCACTTAACATCTCTGAGCCATAGTGTCTAGTCTTGTAAAACAAGAAATATGCTATATATATCGCAGGTTAATGTTAATTTTTTCTATACAGCAAAGTGATTCCATTATACATATATATATTCTTTTTCATATTCTTTTCCATTATGGTTTATTACAGAATATTGTGTATCATTCCCTGTGCTATACAGTAGGACCTTGTTGTTTATCCATTCTATATGCAATAGTTTGCATCTACTAATCCCAAACTCCCAATCCATCCCTCCCCCCTCCCCCTTGGCAACCACAAGTCTGGTCTCTACATCTGTGACTCTATTTCTGTTTTGTAGATAAGTTCATTTGTACCATTATTTTAGATTCCACATATAAGTGATATCATATGGTATTTGTCTTTCTCTTTCTGACTTACTTTGCTTAGTAGGATAATCTCTAGGTCCATCCATGTTTCTACAAATTGCTTTATTTCATTCTTTTTTATGGTTGGTAGTATTCCATTGTGCATTCATCTGTCAATGGACATTTAGGTTGCTTCCATGTCTTGGCTATTGTAAATAGTGCTGCTATGAACATAGGAGTGCATGTATCTTTTCGAATTATAGTTTTTTCCCAATATATGCCCAGGAGCCTCACAGTGTTTTAGGAGACATATCTTGCTAGAGGAACTCAAAATCTGGCAAACAACAGCCTGTGATTATTTAATCTTTAAGGCAAACCTAAACACCCCAAGCCCATTCCAACAGGAAGAGAGCTGCTTATGAGATGTACCCCACAGAAGGGACCTCCTCCTCCATAGTCTCCAACTCATAGGGGCTGTGGAAATACAGGACAAAGGTGATGATTCCAGATAACAGGCCAGAGCAGTCAGGTTGGCTAAGGAGCTCACATTACCTCCAGGCCAGGGACACCTTGCTCTTCCTGTCCTGTGCATCCTGGACCAGAGACCACTTTATGCTGTTTCCCGTTCTCCTCCTTACTAAATGGGCGTTTTGTTGTTATTACTCTGCTCTTTCTCTGTCCTTTCATGTGTGCCTTTTGGTTATACAGGAACCACAGGTTGCTGGGCCAGGAGGAGCCACATCAGGACCTGACCAAGAATACTGCACATCACCCAGAAATCTTGAACTTGGAGCAATAACCACATGAGTTGCTGTGCGGTTTCCCTCTGGGAAGGGGGTGAGTGCAGTTTCACAGCATGCAATTACGGCTTCATCACAATTACAGCATGGCTGTTTTTTAAGGGGGGTGTGTGTGTGTGTGTGTGAATAGAAGGGTATGTGGATGTTGAGCTGTCAAAGGAGTGGATTACAACACAAATCCGCAGTGTTCACCAGCCAGTGCCTATCCATTCTCCTCCACATAACACCACGTTGACCTTTCACTGGACAGCCAGAATCCCCACCTCTCACTCAATCCATCTAGCTTGGGGGGATTTGGGCTCTATCACATGACTCAGGCCTGGCCAGTCAGAGCACTGCATCCCTTGTCCAGTGCAGGTCTGTGAGCATGGGGCAATCAGAGCCTGTTTGAGGAGAGGGTCAAGACAGAAGGAAACTGAAGCAGGAGAGGAAGAGGGAAAGGAAGCAAGTGAGTGAGCAAGACAGAAAGAGAAAAGGAGAGAGAGTGAGAGAGCGAGAAATCACAGGCCTCAGTAACATTTATGCCTTTGGATTAAGGCCCACTGGAAATTCTACATCTACCTCCAGACTTTTTAGTCATGAGAAAACGAACATCTTCTTGCCGAGGCCATGGAAGTTGGGCTTCCTATCACTTGCAATCGAAAGGATTCTAACTCATTTAAATTGCTCTTAAACCAAAGGAGGCTCAAACTCACTTACAATAAAAGAAACAAAAAGTAAAACTGAGATACCATTTTTTTCACTCTCAGATTGATTGGCAAAAATCCAAAACACACTGTGTTGGCCAAGCTGTGGGGAAATAGACAATTTCATACATCGCTGGCAGGTGCATAAGCTGGTACAAGCCCTGTGGAGGGCAATTTGGAAATGTCAATAAGCATTGCAAATGCATGTATCCTCAAATACTTTCAGATATATTTACATACATGCAAAATGAACTATATGCAAAGCTACTTATTTTAGCATTATTTTTACTGGCAAAAGAATTGACTTACATACTCATCGCTAGAGACGTGAGTGGATAAATTTAGGTGCATCCATACAGTGAGAATACTCTGAAGCTATAAAAAAGAGAGAGAGAGAGAGAGAGAAATTTTTACGTGTTGATATAAAAGATTTCCAAGATATAGTGTTAATGGAATAATCAAGATGGAGAAAAAATGTTATAGTGTGCTATCATGCAAAATAAAACAAGGTAGTTTTTTAAAAATATGTTTTCTTGTTTATGAATAAAACATACTCTGGAAGTACAAAATAAACTAATAACTGGTAACTTTTGGCGTGGACTTGATGAAACGGAAGTTTTTTCCATTATATTCTTTTTACACTTTTATTTGTTTTTGAGCCATTATAAATATATTACCTGTTCAAAAATTAAATGAATTAAAAATTGAAAAAGTTCTAACTAGAACCCAGGAGCTACATACAAAACAATAAAAACAGGTTATGGATGCTGGCACTGAACTGCATAAATTGGATGCAACTTCTTGAATCCTTCTAGAATGTCTGAGTCTATTGCAGCCCTGAGAGTTGTGCTGCAAAGCTGGAAACAGATGTTCTATGATGAGGGTGACACCTACAGGACAAACTGAGAATTTTTCCATTTTTCTTCTGCTTTTCATTTTCTTCTGACTGACAGAAATTTAGTAGTGCATGGAGGAAGGGCAGTGAGAATGAGTTTCCCACTAGAGTTTCTAGATATGAAGGTTTTGCTAATAATGATAGAGATATTGCAAACAAAACTATTTTAATATAAGGTACACAGGGAAGCAGTATGAAATAGAGGGATAAAGGTAGACTCTTCTGGTTACAAGTATTGGCTTTGTCACTCCCCAGCTGTATGGCTTTGGGCAAAGCCACTTCACATTTCTGAGCAATAGAATTTACATTTATGAAATGAGAATAATAATACTTACCTTATGGGGTTATTGCTTCCTAACGTTTTAAGAGAGATTCACAGCCAGAAAAACCTTAAACCCAACAAAGAGTAGCCTGCCATTGTTCAATCTCCAAGGTCATTCCAGGCCCTCGAACCTAATCCTTCAGGAAATGAGATGCTAAACAAATGCAACCCATAGATGGGGCATCCTTGCCTAAGGTCACCACCTCAAATGGGGCCAAGGAAAATAAGGAGAAGAGAGAACCTTCCAGAGTGGCCATATTATGACTAACGAGCTCACTTCACTCTAGAGTCAGGGGTCTTAGAAAGTTCCAGGTCAGAGACCACTGTGGGCAGTTTCCCACTCTCCTTTTTCAAATGGAAGGTTTTATTTTGATTGTCATTATCTCTCCCTATAAGTGTATAATGGTGAGTTATGGTTTTCATTTAATCACAGTTTGCTGGACTACAAGAAGCCACATTAGGACCCGACCAAGAAGAATACTCATAACCTAGAGATTCTGGATTAGAGCAATAACTAGTTTATTTATGAGTTTGAGGTTGTTTATCTCATCTCCTTCTGGGATGAGGATGAGCACAGTTTTTACTGTGATTAGTATAGCTGCATTATTTTGATATGGATGTCTTTAAAGATACATGCATGGATAGAAGGGTGTATGGTCCTGTGACTCGGGCCTGGGCAAATGGAGCAGGACATCCCTCTGTCCACAGTGATAGCTCAAGGACAGGTACATAATACAACTGAATTCAGTGAAAGTCAGACATAGGTCTTTGTGCTGTGTTTGGAGCTTGAGGATGAAAGCCTGGTGCTGCCTGGGGCCACTACAAGAGGAGAGACTGTCTGAGAATAGAGCCAAGCAAAGGGAAAATGCAGAGAGAGAGAGACAGAGACAGAGACAAAGAGACAAAGAGGCTGAGAGAGAAAGATACAGAGGGACAGAGACCTAGAGGGCTAGGTCAGGTTTGATGACATCCTTTGAGTCCTTGCATCAAGGCATGTCTCTAGATATACTCACTGACTTTCATGTGAATCTTATTTCTTCTCTGTTGCTTAAACCAGATTAAGCTGAGTTTTCTACCACTTGAAATTGAATGAGTTCTTATTAACTTATATGAAAAGATGATATATTCATTCATTAAAAAAAGAAATACATAATACAACTACACAGAGACAACACTTTTTGCCTACAGTTGTCAAAAATCCAAACTTTTGATAGCACATGGTTGGACAAGCTGTGTGATAAAAGTCATTCACATGCAGGACTAGAGGGAATGTAAATTGCTACAATCCCTAAGTGGTGGGGAGATTAGAAAATCTATAAAAATTACAAATGCCTCTGCCCTTTGACCCAGTAAGTCCACGTCTATGAATTTATTGTAAACATACATACACTTGTACCAGAGAAAGACCAATGTTCTGGTTATTCTTTGTTTGCTTCTGCACCTCATTTCCATTTTCACTCTTTTTTTTTCAATAGAGGTTGACCTCTATTGAATGCTTCACACAGGTTCTTCTACCCTCTGACATCTTTCTAGGTTGGATTAATGTATGGGTCGACCATCAGCAAGAGATTGGAAAGGAAAGAAGAGAGAGGTCAAGATATGCATTCCACTGACTCCTGTTTTGACAAGAGTGATTCTGGAAGAGCTTTTGTTTCTCTATCACCACAGCTAATATCAGATGGCCTCTTCCATGGCTATGGCCATCACCAGAGTGTGGTGACATCAATTCTTCCTCATTGTCCCTGCAGGCCAAATGCTGATAACAGATTTCTGCTGCAGGTAATCCCTGGGTATTCACCATCTCTTTTCAGTTCCCTTAACTCTACTCATCTGTGATGGTTAATGTTGTGTTTCAACTTGACTGGGCCACAGAATGGCTAGATATTTGGTTAAACATTACACCGGCTGTTTCTGTGAAGGTGTTTTGGAATGAAATTAATGTTTAATCAGTAGACTGAGTAAAGCAGATTCCCTCTATAATGTGGGTGAGCCTTATCCAACCAGCTGAAGGCCTGAATGGAATAAAAGGCTGACCCTGTACCCCAGGTAAGAGAGAATTCTCCTGCCAAAGGTCTTCGAACTAGAAGATCATCTCTTCCTCATTTTACAGCAGCTCCTGACCTTCAGACTCAAACTGGGATATTGGGTCTACAGATTTTGGATTTGCCAGGCTTCATAATCATGTGAGCCAATTCTTTGTAATAAATCTCTCTCTCTCTCTCTCATATGTTAAGAGGGATGATGTATTACTTAGGGTTATATATTTGCCCTCTCTCTCTCGCTCTCTCTCTCACTCTCTCTCTCTCTATATATATATATATATATGTATGTATATATATGTATATATATATATTTCTCTTTCTCTGGAGAACCCTAACTAATACATCATCCCTCTTAAAATATTTCCGTCATTAAATCCTCTTCAGTTAAACCCCTCAAGTATGCTATTTCTTTCCTGTGGGGGCCTTGACTAATACAGTAAGTGGTATCAAAAATGGTTCAAGGATAATTAAAGAAAGCTGGAGATACTATTTAGCTCTTTTAGACTAGCAAAGATGAAAAATACTAAATGGCTGTCCGTGATTATCAGCAGAGGTTTGGATTATGAGGGAACTTTCAAATTTCTAAGCTATTCATGTTTGTATTTTTTAATGCTTGAATTTTTTTTTTCTTTTCTTTTTTTTAACATCTTTATTGGAGTATAATTGCTTTACACTGTTGTGTTAGTTGCTGCTGTATAACAAAGTGAATCAGCTATACGTATACATTTATCCCCATATCCCCTCCCTCTTGCGTCTCCCTCCCACCCTCCTTATCCCACCCCTCTAGGTGGTCGCAAAGAACTGAGCTGATCTCCCTGTGCTATGCAGCTGCTTCCCACTAGCTATCAGTTTTACATTTGGCAGTGTATATATGTCCATGCCACTCTCTCACTTCGTCCCAGCTTACCCTTCCCCCTCCCCGTGTCCTCAAGTCCATTCTCTACATCTGTGTCTTTATTCCTGTCCTCCCCCTAGGTTCTTCAGAAGCTTTTTTTTTTTTTTAGATTCCATATATATGTGTTAGCATATGGTATTTGCTTTTCTCTTTCGTACTTACTTCACTCTGTATGACAGACTCTAGGTCCATCCACCTCACTACAAATAACTCAATTTCGTTTCTTTTTATGGCTGAGTAATATTCCATTGTATATATGTGCCACATCTTCTTTATCCGTTCATCTGTTGATGGGCACTTAGGTTGCTTCCATGTCCTGGCTATTGTAAATAGTGCTGCAATGAATAATGCTTGAATTTTAAAAAACAAGAAGGATATATTGTGCAACACAGGGAATATAGCTAATATTTTATAATAACTATAAATGGGGTATAACCTTTAAAAATTGTGAATCACTTTTGTACACCTGTAACTTATATAATACTGTACATCAACTATAGTTCAATAAAAAAAAAGAATGCGTTTAAAAAAAATGGCTCAAGGAAACAAACCCTCAAAATGGGATTCTGAGATTCCATTGCCCATATCTTTGATAAGCTCACAGATATCCTCTCCCAGGGGAAAGTAGGATAATAGTAATCCCTGATATGTAGCAATATCATGATTACTCAAGATAGCACTGTTGTAGGATGCAGTACAAGTGGATGGCAAGGCAAGATCAAATGACTAAGGCTCTTAATTGCTCTGGCAATGATGGTGATTATAATTTGTGGCCTGGCTGCTCCTGACTGCCTTGGAGAGCTTACAAAAAGGAGGAAAAATCTAAACCTAAAGACTTTTTTTTTAATATATATAAATTTATTTATTTATTTGGCTGAGTTGGGTCTTCGTTGCTCTGCGTGGGCTTTCCCTAGTTGTGGCGAGCAGGGGGCTACTCTTTGTTGCAGTATGTGGGCTTCTCATTGCCGTGGCTTCTCTTGTGGAACACAGGCTCTAGGCACGCGGGCTTCAGTAGTTGTGGCACGCAGGCTCAGTAGTTGTGGCACACGGGCTTAGTTGCTCCTCAGCATGTGGGATCTTCCCGGACCAGGGCTCGAACCCATGTCCCCTGCTTTGGCAGGCGGATTCTTAACCACTGTGCCACCAGGGAAGTCCCAAGCCTAAAGACTTGAACCTTCAAGTCGAAGAACAAGAAGAAAGTCAAAAAGCCTCAATGGTGGCCTTAAAAAGATTATTTTCTACAGGGCACACATGACCAGAAATTAGGTCCAAAAACTAACCATATGTGTAACACAGAAATAGCACTATTTAAATGTTCAGCCTCTTCAGGTTATCCCAAGGCAGTAGTTAATGAGGGTGGGTGGGATTCTGAGATCTAGAATAGGAATATTTGGAAAACTAGACATGAGGCTGAAAATTTGGAACACTGAAATCTCCTTGAATCTTCCTTGTCTGAGTAAGCAGCCCAGCTCTTTCCCAAGGAAGCTTGGCTTTCCTTTCATAAATTTCCTTTGTTGACTTAACTTAGGACAGTCACCTCACAAGGGGAGCCAGCTCTTCCCCCACCCATCCTCACCATCCCTTATTTACTTCCAGATCCATAGTGAGAGTTAAATGCCAGCACAGCCCAAAGAGAGAAGAGTAAGGTCTTCTGCAGGAGGAGATAAAGTATACTTGCCCATTTGTATTAGCAGGAATGTAGGAAACAAACACAGGTATTGCTTCTGAGTGTGTTAGATGAAACATAAGGTTGTTTCAGGCCAAATGTTTTGATATGAATCCTCACAAAGGATTTGTGGTTTAGTGTGCTGGCTCAAGCACCTGGATGTGGTTCTTTGAAGCCTTGGCAATGGGCCTACCATGAGGCTGTGATGCTGGAATTTTTGAGCAAGATGTACAGGGCAGACTTCAAATGTTAAGTTGATGAGAATGTTGAAGTGGATCTATTGTATTTATACATAGGTTGAAGAGCCACCTCCCATCCTCAATCATAAGCAGCAAGAGAAGTAGAAGACATTTATTTACTGAAGCATTAAGGAATGCCTTGATGAAGGGAGCATCAGCATCTTAAAAAGCAATACTGATTTATTTTTTTTAATTGAAGTATAGTTGCTGTATAATATTATATGTTACAGGTGTACAATATAGTGATTCACAATTTTTAAAGGTATACTCCATTTATAGTTATTATAAAATATTGGCTATATTCTCCATGTTGTACAGTATGTCCTTGTAGCTTATTTTATAGCTAATAGTTTGTACCTCTTAATCCCCTGTATTGCCCCTCCCCCTTCCCTCTCCCCACTAGTAACTACTAGTTTGTTCTCTATATCTGTGAGTCTGCTTCTTTTGTTATATTCACTATATATTCACTGTTGTATTTTCATATTCCACATATGATGTCATACAATATTTGTCTTTCTTAGTCTGACTTAATTTCACTTAGCATAATGCCCTCCAAGTCCATCCATGTTGCTGCAAATGGCAAATATTCATTCTTTTTATGCTGAGTAGTATTCCTTTGTGATATGTACATATACCACATCTTCTTTATCCTTTCACCTGTTGATGTACACTTAGGTTGCTTCCATATCTTGACAGTTGTAAATAATGCTGCTATGAACATTGGGGTGCATGTATCTTTTTTGAATTAGTATTTTTGGTGGTTTTTTTGGATATATACCTAGTAAGGAAATTGCTGGGTCACATGGTAGTTCTATTTTTAGTTTTTTGAGAAACATCCATACTGTTTTCCACAGTGGCTGCACCAATTTACATTCTCACCAACAGTGTACAAGGGTTCCCTTTTCTCCACATCCTTGCCAATATTTGTTATTTGTGTTCTTTTTCATGATAACCATCCTGACAGGTGAAAGGTGATATCTCATTGTGGTTTTGATTTGCATTTCCCTGATGATTAGCAATGTTGAGCATCTTTTCATGTGCCTGTTGGCCATCTACATTTCCTCTTTGGAAAAATGTCTATTTAGTTCTGCCCATTTTTTAATCAGGTTGTTTATTTTTTTGATGTTGAGTTGTATGAGCTTTTTATATATGTTGGATATTAACCTCTTATTGGTCATACCATTTGCAAATATTTTCTTTCATTCAGTAGGTTGTCTTTTTGTTTTCTCATTGGTTTCCTCTGCTGTGCAAAAGCAAAAAGCACTATTTAAAAAGCTAGATTTAGTAGGCATGTTATAATGATGAGATATGCGTCTATAGAATTGGGGCTGATTTCAATGGGAATAAGAAGATTCTTGGATGGTAGATGCCAAGTGGCTCTGCTTGACCATCAGAGATTAAATGGGAGTGATTACTTTAGTAAGTCGCAGGGTCTGGGTGGTAATCAGAATATTTTGACTCATAGATCCATTAAATTGATATCATGGCTAATTGGAGCTGGTAAACAGGAAGTAGCAAGCACTATAAGTGCCTTAGAAGACATCTGATGCCATACAGTAAAACATATAGTAGGAGATAAACCCCGTGAAAGCACAGAAGCCTGCTCTATGGATGAAGTTTCCAGCAATAACTGGTCTGGGCATCTGTGTGAGATACAAGTTGTTACACTTGGCAACATCACTGAAAATGAATAGGGACAATATATAGTGAGCTTCTTTGGAATTTAGTGCCAAGATACTCCATGTTTGGCTGCATTGCTCCAGACCCCTTTTTTGGGTAACCCATAAGACAATCAGTTTTATTGGGGCCTAGAGCAAGAGATGCTCAAGGCCAGTGGCATACTGGTCAGTGTTTAACAACCAGCTCTCCAGAAAAACAAAAAAGCCTGATTTGTAGCATTTGCTACCTTTTATGGTGTAAATACTCCCATCACGGCTAATTCTGAGCTACCAAAGTGACATCAACTAACTCACAAAATTCCTGAAAATTTACAAGTTGGTTCTCACCAGCCAGTATGAGCTAGATCCAGCACACCATACATCAAGGCTAAGGTGTAACTGCCTTGCTATTGGGACTTATAATCCAGCAGACCCACTAGTACATGACAGTGACAGATAGGGATGCTATATGAATGGTCTGCAAGACCTAACATCACAGGGCAGATCTGGAGGGTTTTGAATGAAAGCCTCTTTGGTCACAACCTATTATCCATTTAAAAAACACTCCTGGCTTGCTACTGGTCCCTGGTTGAAACTGAATTTCTGATCAAAGGACACCAAGACGCTATGTTATCCAATCCCCTGACTCATAACCATTCTCTACTCTTCTATACCCTACTCTGAGCCCAAGCACTTAAGTTTTAAGTGCATCACCAGGGCTTCCTTGCCCTCTGGCTTCCACTTGGAATTGACCAATGCAAGGACACTGGAAGTCAGGAGGAAAGGGAGGCCAGGGGCTTATCCTTGCCTTCCTCTACTCCTTCCCTGCCTAGCTGTGATTTTGGAAATGCCTGTGTTCCCCTATGGTCACAGCTCCTGGCAAGGAGCCATCTTCCCCAGCTCCAGCTCTTGCCAGCCTCAAGTAACACAGTTTTCTTCTCTTTCACTTCAAGCTTAGGGTTGGTAAAACAACCTCCTGTGGATTTTAGCTTATATCTGATCTTCACCATCCCTTATAGATTCCCTTAATCTTTCCCATCCCTCTGTAAATAATTGCTTCATTACACTCTCAGCAGTTCATTTTGAACATATCCTCTGTTTCCTGCAGGACTCTGGTTGATGCAAGGACTAATAAAGAATTATTCATTATGGCTCCATTTGCAACAGGCAGTAGGGGGAAGTGCTCAGAGGACAGGTTTGGGCACAGAGTGCCTGCATTTGGTTCCTGATTCCATCACTCACAGTTTTGTGACCGAAGGCAAGTTACTTATCCACTATGTCTCAGATTATTCATCTGTAAAATGGAAATAACAACTGAACTTAATGGATTATGGTGAGGATTACGTGAGCTGATATAAATAAAGCACATAGAAAAATGTTGTAAGTGCAAGATGAGTGATAGTGTGGTAAGAAGAAATTCTAAAAGATAGAGAGATTATCTGAGTGGATCTGATCCAATCATATGACTCCTTAAAAGCAGAAAGATTTCTCCTGCTAATAGCAGAAAGGGAAGTCAAAGAGATTCCAAGAGTGAGAAGGACTTGATGCCATGCCCCTGCTTGTTGGAATATGAGGGGCCATGTGAAAGGAATTGTGCTACATGTGGGATCGGAGAGTGGTTCCTGGCTGACAGCCTGCAAAGAAACCAGAACCTCAGTCCCACAACCCCTAGAAACTGAATTCTGCCAACCCAGGTAAGACTGGAAGTGGAGCCTCCAGGTAAAAGCCCCACTGGGCCAACAGTTTAACTTTGTTCTTGTTGGTCCTTGAGCAGAGAACCCCGTCAAATTCACCTGGACTTCTGAGCTACAGAACTGTGGATAATAAATGGAGTTAAGTCACTAAGTTTATGGTAACTTGTTATGGCAGCCTCAAAAAACAAATACAGATTGCTATTTTTATTATTGTTAATAAATGATAATAAACAATAAAACTGGAATCAACCTAAATGCCCATCAATAAATAATTGTACATTTGTACAGTGAAATACTATGCAGTTATTTAAAAAGTGTAAAGATCTTTATGCACTGCTATAGAAAGTTCCTATATATGTGTTTATGTGGGAAAAAAAAACAAAGTACAGAATAGTCTATATAATAGTCTGTATAATATACTGCCCTTTGTGTAATAAAAAGAAGCAAGATTATATATTTATGTGTGTGTGTGTGTGTGTGTGTGTGTTAAAACTCTCTGGAATGATACAGGAGGCTAATAACTGTGGTTACCTGCTTTGAGGGGTCATGAATAAGAACTGGACAGGGGTTTCCCTGGTGGCGCAGTGGTTGAGAATCTGCCTGCCAATGCAGGGGACACGGGTTCGAGCCTAGTCTGGGAAGATCCCACATGCCGCGGAGTAACTAAGCCCGTGCGCCACAACTACTGAGCCTGCGCGTCTGGAGCCTGTGCTCCGCAACAAAAGAGGCCACCATAGCGAGAGGCCCAAGCACCGCGATGAAGAGTGGCCCCCGCTTGCCACAACTAGAGAAAGCCCTCGCACAGAAACCAAGACCCAACACGGCCAAAAAAATAAATTAAAAAAAAAAAAAAAAAAGAACTGGACAGATGGGGGTGGCAGTGGAAGGGAGATTATTATGTACCTTTTTATACTTTCTGATCTTGGTATCATGTAAAATACTCTCTCTTCAAAAAATTAGAAAAGTCTTTTAAAACAAGGAAAAATGCATATTAGAGCTACAGAACTCTAAACACATGGGTGGGCTTACCAATATGAACTATCAGCCACGTAAATTGCCTTCTTCTATCTTCTAGAATTTCTGGTCTATCGCAGCCCTGAGAAATAAGAGCTGACGAGCAAGAAGGAGACATTCTATGGTTATGGTGGCACCTACAGGACAAACTGAGAATTTTGGTTTGTCAATTTCAGTTTTCTCTGCGAAAGCTTGGAAGGAATGAATGTTGAGTCCCCAGTGGAAGAGCTAAGCAGAAAAGTTTTAATAAGGACTGATGAAATTATCCCAAAGACATATTTACACAGGTCACACCAGGTAGGAAGTGCGGAGTAGTGAGATAAATACAGGTTGCAGAGCCTCATACACTTGGCTTAATATTTTCTCTGTGTCACCTTAGGTAAATGAACTGCAGCCTCTCTGAGCATTAGTTTCTTCACATATTTAGTTTGTTCATATGTGAAGAAACTGGCCCTTTCTTTAGTTTCTTCATATATACAAACCTGGCCCTTTTGCACAAAGTAATATTAGAAAGAATACATGTAATGTGCTGAATATGGGGCCCGGCACATAGTTTTCATAGCCAGTAGCCAGTATATTCTTGTACTTTATGTATCCTTCACTATCATTGCACTCACGAGGCTGACCCCCCTATAAGACTCACCCTGTTTCAACCCACTCCCCACTTTGATGTATATTCAGCTTTTCTCAACTTTCCATAAGCAAGCACATCACACCAAGCACAATTTAGCTTTCTTGAATCTCTTAGTATCAAACCTGCATAGCCTCATCTCCCCACTTCTCACTGCACTCATGATTTGGGGTCATTTTTTTAAACTCTTGGTGTGTCTGTTTCATTTTTCTGGAAAAATACTACGAATTATGTTTAAACATTTTTTAACCTAACTGACACTAACATGTATTTATCCACATAATAAAATGACATTTTCTCCTTCGGGACCATAATTAAACTTGAGCCTGACCTTTCCTCACCTTCAGGACATAAAGGTTCTTCTGAATCTCTGTTGGCCTTATGTCTATATGCACAGCACCACATTTTTAGAGTGATATGCTCTCGTATGTGTGTAAGGCTAAAGCAAAATAGAATTTGAGATCAAGAGCTGAGAGAAATTCATTAGTAATTTTATACTATGAATGTATTTTAAAGGTTTTGTAATTCAGTAAATAGAATATTTACTAGGGTAACAAACTAGGCAGGAATGATTATTTAAAGAAAATAAATATAGAGTTATGTTTAAGCCTAAAATAGAAGGAGGGTGATTCCATGCTCCCATGATGTTTAGACCAACTAGAGAAGAGAAAACTAGACAGTAAAGGATGTAATGATTATGATTGAAGTAGAGCAGGATCCAGAAAGAATTAAGAAAAAACAAGAGTAGAAAAATCATGTTTCCAAGCAGATGGTGCTGCATATCATAAATATTGTGATGAAGCTAATGACCCAGGGGGTTCTGGGCTGGTCAAATGATACTTTAATGGGGCATTTCAACAATCCAGATGACAGGAATTACAGAGAGTGACTAGTCATGATTACTGAAAAATCTATGTTGTAGTGGACATAAAATAGGCTTAACCACAGAAAAATGAAAACATAATACAGCAAATATAGTAGTAATATATTATATTGATATTAATGATAAAAATTGCTAAAGAATTCAGGCATCAAGTTAGAAAATCATAAACCACATGGCAATATATGGATATATGGATATCATGCTCCTTGATATTACTGAAGTTAAAAAAGTGAGGGTTGACATTCAGGCACCATAAAAGTCACTAGCCAGAGACAGTCATTACTGGAATCGATATTTACAGCATGGAAAATTAGATGACCAACCCCAAACAACAGTTTAAGAGCTAAACTGTGGAAAGATTATAGAAAAGCAAAACAATACTGATGAAACTAGGATAGCCTGGGCATAAAGAATACGTGTAAAATAAATTGTTGTTCAGACAAGCAGAGATGAAATGAAGATTAGAACATTTATAAGGCAGGATCTCCCCAGGAAATAATTACAATTATGGGAGCAACTAAAAGTACAGGTGGGGTGTAATGATATCCCAGTTGAGATAGGCAGAGTTAGGACACAGACTACTGAAAGATGTGGAGATTATTGCGTACCAGAGTAGACTTAGAGAAATAGAAGGAAAAAAGCATATAAGAAATCTATTAGAAAAGACAAGACAAGAAAAGAAAAGAAAAAAACAAGGAAAGAAAAGAATAGAAAGACACCCCCACACACACCCACCGCAGACTTTATTACAGACGTGAAAAGCATTATATCTATCTTACGGACAGGCAACCCCTGAGACAGAATAACAGACCACATAAGGACAAATGGCTGTCATGCAGCCCCAAAACAAAGAGCCTCTGCCATTCCAACAACCAGAGAGAAGGAATGAACTATCACAATCAAAGAGACCAAGGAAAAGCTTAGAACAAGGATAAAGGGCAAAGCTAGAGCTCCAAACTAGAGACTTGGCATTGTTTTATCTTCCCATATTAGAAAATGTTTTTCTATTTAATCTATTAAAATGTAATTGAACTAAAAACGTTAAGATTACTAGATACGTGACCACAGGTATCAATAGTTTCAGGAAAAATGGCCAAGTATACATAAAGGAAAAAGAAAGATAAAATTTAAAATGTTTGGAAGAACCACATCAATAGGAGTTTTGGTAAAATGAGATCTAACACCAGCTAGTTGCCTTACTGGAATTCATGAAGTATCCCTTAATACCAAACTCTGAATGAGTCATTGGAACAGACATAATTAAGAAATTACAAGATATTGGAGAAAACAAAATCAATTTAGCAGTATATATAGTTCTATTGGAGAGGCAAAATTGGTACCAATGACATTACTCACATTGAGTTGTGAAATGTCACATTTTTATTCCCTTGAATAAAGTTTATTCTTTGAAGTTTTGTAGAATTTATTCAGTGCTTTTATTGTGGGAAATTTTTCTAGAAATTTGCCCATTTCATCTAGGTTTTCAAATGCATTGGCATAAAATTTTGTTGTTGAGGTGGCAGTAGTCATGGCATCTCAGTGGTTCCTTTTTGATACGTTTTTGAAAAAATTATAAACTCACAAGAAGTTGCAAAAATAGTACAAAAAGGTCCTGTATACCCATCACCCAACTTCCCCCAATAGTAACACTGTACAATGTGAAAACTAGGAAACTGATATTGGCACAATACTACTGACTAGATACAGAACTTACTTGGATTGCATCACTCTTTACATGCACTGATTTTTTTCTGTGTGGGTATAGTTCTATGAAGTTTTTTTTTTTTTTTAACATCTTTTTTGGAGTATAATTTCTTTACAATGTTATACAGCAGTTCTATGAAATTTTATCACTTGTATAGACTCAGGTAGCTGCCATCACAGTCAAGATATGGAACTGTTCCATCATACAAAGACCCTCCATTGTTCTACACTTTTATAATCATACCCCCTCCCTAACCTCTGACAGTCACTGATCTGTTCTCCATCTCTATAATTTTGTCATTTCAAAATTGTATAAATGGGATCGTGTGGTATGTAACCCTTGGATATTGGCTTTTCTTCACTCAGCATGGTTAATGATATTGAACATCTCTTCATATGCTTATGTGCACCCATATTCCCTATTTGGTTAAGTGTCTGTTTCAAACTGGATTTGGTGGTTTTTGTTTTGTTTTTCTAGCTGCATTGTTTGTGTTTTTACTGGTAAACTCACAGAGTTCTTTATATCTTTTGGATCCAAGACCTTTGCCAGATATGTGATTTGCAAATATGTTTTCCCAATCTGTGGCTTATCTTTCTAAACTCTTAACAGGGTTTTTCACAGAACAAAAGTTTTTAATTTTGGTGAAGTCCACTTTATCAATTTTTCTTTTATGGATTGTGCTTTTGATGTTATATCTAAGAACTCTTTGCTTGCCTTAGGTCACAAAGATTTTTTTCTGAAAGTTTCCCTCTAAAAATATTATAGTTTTACTTTTTACATGTAGACTTATGTTCCATTTTGAGTTAATTTTTGCATAAGGTGACAGGTTTGCATCAAAGTTCATTTTTCTTTCTATGAGGGTTCAATTGTTCCAGCACAATGTGTTAAAAATGCTGTCCTTCCTTCATTGCATTGGTTTTGCACCTTCGTCAAAAATCTGTTGGCCATACTTGTGTAGGTATATTTCTGTGTTCTCTATTCTGGTCTACGATCTATGTGTTTATACTTCTATAAACTTGTCTTGATTACTGCAGCCATACAGTAAGTCTTAAATCAAGGTATTCTGATTTCTCTAACTTTATTCTTTTTCAAAAATATTTTAGCCAACTCCAGTTTATTTGCCATTCCATATGAATTTTTTATTAAGATTGGACTATGTCTACAAAAAGATTGTAAGAATTTTTATGTGAATTGCACCAAATCTATAGATAAATTTAGGAATAACTGACATTTTTTACTACATTGAGGCTTCCAATTTATGAACATAGTGTTTCTCTTTATTTTATTGGTGCTTCTCTTATATTATCAACATTTTGTACTTTGTAGCATATAGTCTTGTAATTCTTTTGTTAGACTTGTGCCTGGTATTTCATTTTTTGAGAGATTTTGATTGGTTTTGTTTTTTTAATTTTGGTCTCCAATTTATTCATTACCAATATATAGAAATATGATTGAGTTTTGGGTGTTGACCTTATATCCACTGATCCTGCTAAACTCACTTATTAGTTATAGGGTGTTTTTTTTTTTTTTAAATTTTAAGTGAAATCATGACAAATTGAAATTATCCAGTTGCAACTATTTACACTTACGAATACTTTTTTTTTTTTTAATTATTTATTTATTTATTTTTGGGGGCTGTGTTGGGTCTTCGTTTCTGCGCGAGGGCTTTCTCTAGTTGTGGCAAGCGGGGGCCACTCTTCATCGCGGTGCGCGGGCCTCTCACTATCGTGGCCTCTCTTGTTGCGGAGCACAGGCTCCAGACGCGCAGGCTCAGTAGTTGTGGCTCACGGGCCCAGCTGCTCCACGGCATGTGGGATCTTCCCAGACCAGGGCTCAAACCCGTGTCCCCTGCATTAGCAGGCAGACTCTCAACCACTGCGCCACCAGGGAAGCCCCCTATAGGGTGTTTTTTAATGTAGACTAGGTCTCTAAAGACTATACCTGTGTGACAAATTCAGCCCATTGTCTGTTTTTGTAAATAAACTTTCATAAAAACATGCTAATTTGTTTATGTTTTGCCTATGGTTGCTTTCATGCTACAATAGCAAAGTTGAAAAGTTGTGACAGAGACCATTATGTCTATTTACAGCTGAAAATATTTACTATCTAGTCCCTTTCAGAAAAAGGTTGCTGACAAGGTTATGATGTGATATAGACAATCATGTAATATGCAAATAGACAATTTTATTTCCTCTTTTATTACCTGTATGCCTTTAATATCCTTTTCTTGCCTAGTTACACTGCTTAGGACTTCCAGCAATATGTTGAATAAGAGCAGTAAGAGTGAGCATTCTTTCCTCATTCTCAATTTTAGAGGGAAAGCATTTGGTTTTTCACTGTTAACTATGATGTTAGCTGTAGGGTTTTGTAGATGCTCTTCATGAGGTTGAGGAAATGCCTCTTTATTCCTAGTTTTCTGAGAATTTTGTTGTGAATGGGTGTTGAACATTTTTTCAGTGCTTTTCTGTACCAGTTTATATAATTGTGTGGGTTTTCTTCTTTACCTATTAATATATTGAATTACTTTGACTTTCAAGTATTGAACTAAACTTTTTTTTTTCTGGAATGAATCTTACTTAGTTGTGATACACAATTCTTATACACATAAGCTATAAATAGCTTATATACATATCTAATGTACATAAGATACAAAATTCTTATATATTACTAGATATAATTTGCTAATTTTTTTAGGGTTTTTGTGTTTGTAGTTTTCATGTTTTGTACTGTCTAATTTTGGTATGAGGGTAATACTAGCTTCATAAAATGAGTTGGGAGATGATTTCCCTTTTTTTATTTTCTAGAAAAGATTGTATAGAATTGGTGTTAATTCTTGTTTAAATGTTTGGGAGCAGTGTCCACAGACAACATCTTTGCCTGCAGATTTTTTTTCTGGAGCTTTTTAATTACCAAATTAATTTATTTGATAATTATGGGGCTCTTCAAATAGTCTGTTTCATCTTTGGTGAGTTTTTGTAGGTTGTGGTTTTCCAGGAATTGATTCCCTTCATTAAATGGTTGAATTTATGTGTGTACAGCCAATGGTAGGGTTTCCTTAATATCCTTTTAATATCTGCAAGGTTGGTAGTGATATTCCCTTTGTCATGCCTGATATTGGTAATTTGTGTCTTCTCTCTCTTTTTTCTCTGTCAGTCCTGTTAGAACTTTATCAATTCCATTGATATTTTTAAGCAACCAGATTTTTATTTGATTGATTTTTCTCTACTGTTTTTCTATTTTCAATCCATTGATACCCATTGTCTTAATTATTTTCTTTCTTCTGCTTGCTTTAAGTTAATTTTGCTCTTCTGTTCTAGCTTCCTGAAGTGGAAGCTAAAATTATTAATTTGAGACTTTGTTTTCTTTTTTAATATTAGCATTTAGTGCTAACAGTTTCCTTCTCAGCACTGTTTAGCTGCATCCCACACATTCATTTGGATATTTTTATTTTTATTTAGTTCAATGTAATTTTTTATTTCCCTTTAGAGTTCTTCTTTAACCCAAAGATGATTTTGAAGCATGTGGTTAAATTTACAAGGGTTTGAAGATATTTCTCTTTTCCTTCTAATAGATTTCTAGTTTGATTTCATTATAGCCACAGAACATATTTTGTATGATTCCAGTTCTTTTCAGTTTGTTGAGACTTGTTTTAAGACCAAGGGTATGGTCTTGGTGAATATTCCATGTGCAATTGAAAAGAATTTGTATCCTGCTGTTGTTGGGTGGAGTATTCTATAAATATCATTAGATCCCATTGATTGATGGCATTTTTCAGTTCTGCTATATCCTTGCTGATTTTCACTCTACTAGTTATATCAATTACTGAGAGGAGTGTTGAAGTCTCCACTTGTAAGTTTATCTATTTCTCTTTTATAGTTCTGTCAGTTTTTGCTTCATGTATTTCGCAACTTGGTTGTTTGGTGAAAACACATTGAGAATTGTGATGTCTGTTTGGTGGATTGACCCTCCTTATTGTGTAATGTACCACTTCTTTCTTCTTTGCTCAGAAGTCTACCCTATCTAAAAAGTCTACTTTATCTAATATTAATATAGCCACTCCCATTTTTTATTAGTATTTGAATGGTATACTTTTTCTATCATTTTACTTTTAACCTAACTATATCATTATATTTAAAATGAATTTCCTGTTAATAACATATAGCTTAGTTATAGTTTTTATCCAATTTCTTACTCTGTTATTTAAGTAGATATTTACATATTAGACAACATTATAATTTTTCTTTCAACTGTCTAATAATAATAATTTTAAAGACTCATAAGAAGAACGATATTCTGTTATATTTACCCATTTCATTGTTCTTGCTTTATTACTGATGTTCCAGGTTTTTTCTATTACTATTTTCTTTCTGTTGTAACAACTTCTTTCAGCAATTCTTTTAGATCAGGTCTGCTGACAACAAATTCTTTTATTTTTTTTCGTCTGAGAATGTCTTTATTTCACCTTTTTTTCTTGAAAGGTATTTTTGCTAGATATAAAATTTGGGGTTGATAGTTGCTTCCTTTTAGCAATTAAATATATTTTGCCACTTCTTGCTGACCCCTGTGGGGTTTTTTTTTAATTGAAGTATAGTTGATTTACATATTTTTAAATTTTATTGAAGTATAATTGATTTATAATGTTATGTTAATTTCTTGTGTACAGCAAAGTGACTCAGTTATACATATAACTGTATATATATATTTTCCATTATGGTTTGTCACAGAATATTGACTATCATTCCCTGAGCTATACAGTATGACCTTGTTGTTTATCCAGCCTATATATAACAGTTTGCCTCTGCTATAATGGGAGTTTGGGATTAGCAGTGACCCCTATGGTTTCTAATGAGAATTTCTCTGTTACTTGAATTGTCATTTGAAATATGTAGTTTCTCTCTGGATCTTTTAAGATTTTTTTCTTCCTTGTTTTAGTTTTCAGAAGTTTGATCATGATGTGTCTTAAAATGAACTTCTTTGGGTTTATCTCGTTTGTGGTTTACTCAGTTTCTTGAATCTGCAGTTTATGTCTTTCACCAGATTTGGGAAGTTTTTCACCGTTTTGGTTAAAAAATTTCTCATCCCCACATGCTTCCCTCCCTTTTACTAGGACTCTGATGATACAAATGTTATACATTATGTTATTGTCCTATAAGTCCCTAAGGTTCTGTTCATTTTTTTCAATTGCCTTTTTGTCTCTTTTTCAGATTGTGTAATTCTTATTCATCTATCTTCAGGTTTACTGAAGATTTTTGCATCTGTTCATGAGAGGTATTGGTCTGTAGTTTCCCTTTCTTATAATGTCTTTGTCTGGTTTTGGTATTAGGAAATATTGGCCTCATAAAATGAATTAGGAAGTATTCCCTCTGCTGTTATCTTCTGAGAGAGATTGTATTGGTGTAATTTCTTCCTTAAATGTTTGAAAGAATTCACCAGTGAACCCATCTGTCCCTGGTGCTTTCTTTTTTGGAAGGTGATCAATTGTTGATTAAATAGAAATAGGCCTATTCATATTGTCTATTCTTGTGTGAGTTTTAGCAGATTGAAGCTTCCAAAGAATTTATCCATTTCATCTAGGTTATCAAATTTGTGGGCATAAAGTGTTTATAGTATTCCTTTATTATTCTTTTAATATCAATATACTGTGTAGTTATGTCTCCTCTTTCATTTCTGATATTAGTAATTTCTTTCCTTTCTCCTTTTTTCTTAGTAAGCCTGGCCAGAGGCTTATCAGTTTTACTGAACATTTGAAAGAGCCAGATTCTGGTATAATTTATTTTCTCTATTAATTTTATGTTTTCAATTGTATTGATTTTTGCTCTAACTTTAATAACTTATTTTCTTCTACTTATTTTAGATTTAATTTGCTCTTCTTTTTCTTAAATATACAGCCACACTTAGAAAACTCTAATTCTGTAATATGATGGTGTGTTAACCACTTAACTATAGTATAGAGGTTAAAGAAAAAGAGTATTAAGAACAACTATAGCTACTATAATTTGTGACAAATATACAATATAAAAAGAGATAAGCTGTGATGTCAAAAATATAAAAGGGGAGGGAATAAAAGGGTAGTTTTTAATATACAATTGAAGTTAAGTTGCTATCAGAATAAACTGGAATGTTAATCTATAAGATGTTTTGTGTAAGCATCATGATACCCACAAAGCAAAAACCTGTAGATTCACAAAAGATAAAGAGAAGAGAATTAGAGTGTACCATCATGGAAAATCACCAATTCACAAAGGTAGACAGCAAGAGAGGAAAAAAGGAACACTGAAACTACAAAATGGCCAGAAAGCAATTAATAACATGACATTAGTAAGTCATTACATATTAATAATTATTCTAAATGTAAATGATTGAATTATTTAATCAAAAGGCACAGAGCGGCTGGATGGATTAAAAAACAAGACCCAGCTATATGCTGCCTACAAGATACTCACTTCAGCTTTAAGGACACATATAGGCTCAAAGTGAGGGGATGGAAAAAGATATTCCATGCAACTGTGAACCAAAAGAAAGTGTGGGAAGCTATACTTATATAAGCTATATAAGCTATACTTAAAGTTACACTTGAAGCCAAAAATGGTAAGAAGAGACAAAGAAGGTCATTATTTAATGATAAAGTGATCAACTCATCAAAAAGATATAACAATTGTAAATATATACACATTCAAGATTGGAGCATCTAAATATATTAAGCAAATACTAACAGATCTGAGGGGAGAAAGAGACAACAATACAATAATAGTAGGGATTCAGTGCCCCACTTTCAACAATGGATAGATCATCCAGATGGAAAATCAACAGGAAAACACTGGACTTGAACTATACTTTAGACCAAGTTGACCAAATAGATATATAAAGAATATTCCAACCAATAGCAAAGAACACACATTCTTTTCAAGTGCACATGGAATCTTCTCCAGGATAGATCACATGCTAGGCCACAAAACAAGTCTCAAGAAGTTTAAGAGGTTAGAAATTATATCAAGCATTTTTTCCAACCACAATGGTATGAAACCAGAAATCAATTACAGAAAGAAAAATGGGAAAAGTGCAAACATACGGGGACTAAACAACATGCTACTAAAAAACCAAGGGGTCAATGAAGAAATCAAAGAGGAAATCAGAAAATACCTCAAGACAAATGTAAATGGAAACACAACTTTCCAAAATCTATGGGATGCAGCAAAAGCTCTCAGAGAGAAGCTTATAGTGATACAGGCCTTCTTCAAGAAATAAGAAAAACTCAAATAAACAACTTACCATCTAAAGGGATTAGAAAAAGAAGAACAAATGAAGTCCAAAGGCAGCAGAATTACAAAAACAGTAAAGATCAGAGATAAGAAGAAGTAAAATAGAGACAAAAAAAGGAAAGATCAATGAAAGCAAGAGCTGGTTTTTTGAAAAGATAAAGTTGATAAATCTTTAGCCAGGCTCATAAAGAAGGGAAGAAAGAGAGGGACTTCCCTGGTGGTCCAGTGGTTAAGAATCCACCTTCCAATGCAGGGGACGCAGGTTTGATCCCTGGTCAGGGAACTAAGATCCCACATGCCACAGGGCAATTAAGCCCGCACGCCGCAACTGAGACCCAATGCAGCCAACTAAATAAATTAATTAATTTTAAAAAATGGTTTAAAAAAAGAATCATTTAAAAAAAAGAGAAGAGGACACACATAAACAAAATAAGAAATGAAAGAGGAAAATAACAGTTGATACCACAGAGATATAAAAAAAATCATAAGAGACTACTATGACAGTCATATGCCAACAAATTGGATAAACTAGAGGAAGTGGACAAATTTTTAGAAACATACAGCATGCTAAGAATCAGGAAGAAACAGACAATTTGAACAAACTGATCACTAGTAGTGAAACTGAATTTGTAGTAAAAATACTCCTAGCAAACAAAAGTCCAGGAACAGATAGCTTCACTGAGGAATTCTACCATACACACAAAAGAAGAACTTAAACCTGTTCTCAAACTATTCCAAAAAAATTAAAAGGAGGGAACACTCCCAAATTCATTCTATAAGGCCACCATTACCCTGATACCAAAACCTGATAAAGGCAGTAAAAAAAAAGAAAGAAAATTATATGCCAATATCTTTGGTGAATATGGATGCAAAAATTCTCAATTTCAACAAAATATTAGCAAACCAAATCCAACAATTTATAAAAAGGTTCATACACCATAATCAAATGGGATTACTCCAGGGATGCAAGGATGGTTCAATATTTCAAAATTAATCAGTGTGATACACCACATTAACAAAGAAGGATAAAAAAAAAATCACATGATTATCTCAATCAATGCTGAAAAAGCATTTGACAAAATTCAACATCCATTCATGATAAAAAAAAAAACTCTCATCAAAGTTGGTATAGAGGGAATATATCTCAACACAAAAAAGGCCACTTATGACAAATCCAGAGCTAACTTCATACTCAACAGTGAAAAGCTAAAAGCCTCTCCTCTAACGGAACAAGACAGGGATGCCAAAGCAATCTTGAGAAAAAAGAACAAAGCTAGAGGTATCGTGCTCTTTGACTTTAGACTGTACTAAAAAGTTGCAGTAATCAAAATAACATGGTACTGGCACCCAAACAGACACATAGATCAATTGAACAGAATAGGGAGTCCAGAAATAAACCCACACACCTATGATTAATTAATCTATGACAAAGGAGGCAAGAATATGTAATTTTAAAAGGACAGTCTCTTCAATAAATTGTGCTAGGAAAACTGGACAGGTATATGTAAACGAATGAGATTACATTTCCTCACACCATATACAAAAATAAATGAACAATAATTTAAAGACCTAAGTGTAAGACCTGAAACCATAAAACTCCTAGAAGAGAACATAGGCAGAACACTGAAAAATTGTAGCAATATTTTTTTTTGATCTGTCTCTTAAGGCAGAAGAAATAAAAGCAAAGTAAACAAATGGGACCTAATTAAACTTAAAACTTTTGCACAGTAAAGAAAACCATGACAAAATGAAAAGACAGCCTACTGAATGGGAGGAAATATTTGCAAATGATATGACCTACAAGCGGTTAATATCCAAAATATATAAATAGCTCATATAACTCAATTTCAAAGAAAAACAAACAACCTGATTAAAAATAGGTAGAAGAGCTGAACAGACATTTTTCCAAAGAGGACATACAGATGGCCAACAGTGAAAAGATGCTCAACATCACTAATCATCAGAGAAATGCAAATCAAAACCACAATGAGATATAACCTCACACCTGTCAGAATGGCCATCATCAAAAAGAACACAAATAACAAATGTTGGCAAGGATGTAGAGAAAAGGGAACCCTTGTACACTGTTGGTGGGAATGTAAATTGGTGCATCCATATGGAAAACAGTATGGAGGTTCCTCATAAAACTAAAAATAGAAGTGCCGTTTGACCCAGCAATTCCACACCTGGTAAATGTCTAGGGAAAAAAAATGAAAATACTAATTTGAAAAGATCATGCTCCCCAATGTTCATAGTAGCACAATTTACAATAGTCAAGATTTGGAAGCAACCCAAGTGTCCATCAACAGATTAATGAATAAAGAAGATGTAGTATATGTATTCAATGGAATATTATTCTGCCATAAAAAAGAATGAAATTGTGTCATTTGCAACAACATGGATGAACCTGAAGGGTATTTTTTATGCTTAGTGAAATAAGACAGAGAAGGACAAATACTGTATGTTATCACTTACATGTGTTGTTTAAAAAGTAAAACAAGTAAATTATATAGCAAAATAGAGACAGACTTACAGATATATAAAACAAACTAGTGGATACCAGTGGGGATAGGGAAGTTGGAAGGGGCAAGAGAGGGGGTATGGGATTTGGAAATACAAACGACTATCTAAAAAATAGATAAGCAACAAGGATATATGGTACAGCACAGAGAATTACAGCCATTATTTTGTAGTAACTTTAAATGGTGTATAATCTATAAAAATGCTGAATCACTACGCAGTGCACCTGAAACAAACATAATATTGTAAATCAACTATACTTTAATTTAAAAATAAAATAAATAAATAAATAGAAAATCTTGTCAGACAAGGATCAGGAAGACTTCTGCTTTGCAAACTGAATGCAAAGAAGACAATAAATAGTTGTCAACATCAATATGACAGCAATGTTGAAACTGTCTGAAAAAAAATTTTTTAAAGCCATGATAAAATGCTTCAACAAGCAATCATGAGACAGCTTAAAATAAATTTTAAAAGCATATAAAGCTTCAGGAAGGAAATGGATAGTCTCAGCAAAGAAATACAAATTGATAAGAGTAATCAAATTATATTATTAGAACTGAAAAATACAATAACAAAAATTTGGTGGATTTTTATTCATTCAGTGGATGAGCTCAACACTAGAGTGGAGAGGAGAGAGGAAAGATCTGTGAATTGAACAATTGAGATTGCTCCAACTGAACGACAGAGAAAAATAGACTTAAAAAATGAACAGCGTCAGAGGGACCTGTAGGACTATAAAAAAAGAGCTAACATTTGTGCCAACAGAGTTATATGTAGAGAGGATAAGGAGGGCAGAGTTGAAAAAGTACTTTAAGAAACAATAGCTAAAAAAATCCCGAATTTGGCAATAAACGTAAATCTATAGATTCATGAAGTTCTGTGAACTCCAAACAAGATAAGCCTAAAGAAATTCACACCAATATACATCATAAATAAATTTCTAAAAACTAAAGACAAAGAAAAAATGTTGAAAGCAGTCAGAGAAAAATGTCACCATACCTACAGGAGGAAAACATTCAAATGATAGTGGATTTTTCATCAGAAACCATGGAAGCCAAAATGAGGTGGCACCATACATTTCAAGTGCTGAAAGAAAAGAATTGCCAACCCAGACTTTTATACCAAGTGAAAATATCCTTCAAATGGTGAGGAAATCAAGACATTCTCAGGTGAAAGAACACTAAGAGAATTTGCCACTAGCAAACCTACCCTAAAAGAATGGCTAAAGGAATCTCTCTAAATAGAAAGGAAATGATAAAAAAAGAACCTTCAAATATTAGGAAAGAGGGACAACAACAACAAAAAACCATGGTAAACAAATATATGGGTAAATACAATAGGTTTTTCTTCTCCACTGAGTTTTCTAAACTATGTTTGATGATTGAAGCAAAAATTATAACACTGTCTGATATGTCCTCTATGTTCAGAAAATATATTTTTAAAATTACATTATAAATGGGAGAGGAAAAGGGAACACAAAAGGAGGTAAGGTTTCTATATTTCATTTGAACTGGTAAAATGATGACGCCAGTAGACCATGACGGGTTATATACATATAATGTAATATCCAGAATAACCACTTTAAAAAGTATACCAAAAGAGATGCACTCAAAGACATGATAAATAATTCAAAATAGAATTCTAAAATTTGTTCCATTTATTCACAGGAAGGCAGGAAAAAAAATAGAGAAACAAAACAGAAATAAGGGGGAAAAAAGAGTAAACTGCTGATTTTAATCTTAACATACAAATAATTACATTGAAAGTAAATAGTTTAAATATATAATTAAAAGATAAAAATTTACAGAGTGAATTATAAAACATAACCCACTGTCATCTGTCTACAAAAAACTCACTTCAAATATAAAGATACAGACTGGTTGAAAGAATAAACATAAAAGATATATTATGCAAACATTAATCAAAGGAAAACAGGAATGACTCTATAATACCAGATAAGATAGACTTCCTCTGAAAGAACATAACCAGAGACAGGGGCGGTTATATAGCAATAGAAGGGTCAATCCACTGAAAAGAGATAGTAATCCTAAATGGGTAGGCACCAAACAACAGAGCTGAAAATTATGTGAAACAAAACCTGAAAGAACTCAGAGAAGAACTAGACAAACCCACTATTACAGCTGAAGACTGTTACACCCTTCTCTCAACAATTGATAGAACAACTAGACAGAAAATCAGCAAGATATAGAACTCAGCAACACCATCAACTAACAAGATCTAGTGGACATTTAAGGAACAATCCAAGCAACAAAAGAAGAATACACATTCTTTTTAAATGCACATGGAAGACATACAAATGTCCTGGCTCATCAAACAAACCTCATTTATAGCACTAAATGCATACGTTAGAAATCAGAAAAGAAAAAACTTAAATCAAATTTAAGCTCACCTCAATAACTCAGAAATAAAGAGAAAAATAAAGAAGCAGATAAAGGTAAATAATAAAGATAAGAGCAGAAATCAGTAAAATTGGAAACAGAAAAACAATAGAGAAAATGAAACAAAAGTAACACTGCTAACACTGTAACACTAAGTAACACAAAACAATTTGGATAAATCTCCAGGGAATTATGCTAAGTGAAAAAAACCTAATCCCAAAAGTGTACGTAATGTGTAATTCCATTTATATAACATTCTTGAAATGACAAAATTTGAGAAAAGAAGAAGAGATTAGCTGTTAAAGGGGCTAAGGAGGGGGTGCAGGCAGGAGGAAGTGAGTGTGGGTATAAAAGGGCAATATAAGGGGTCCTTTTGTTGATGGAAATGTTCTGTATTTTGAGTGTATCAGTGTCAATGTCTTGGTTACTATACTGTATTATATAGTAACATTTTGCAAGATGTTCTAATTGGGAGAAATTAAGTAAAGGACACATAGGAGCTCTATAATTTTTTACAGCTGCATGTGAATCTACAATTATCTCAAAATAAAAGGTTAACTGCAAAGGAATATATAATTATAACTCTCAAAACTCAATAATAATTGAACCAACTCCCCAATCAAAAATGGTAAAAAGATTTGAACATACATATCCATAAAGATACACAGATGGGAAAAAGGTACGTGAAAAGATGCTCAACATCATTAGTCATGACGGAAGTACACATTAAAAGCACAATGAGATATCACTACATGCATATCAGAATGGCTAACATTTGAAAAATGACCGTGTCAAGTGTTGAGGAGGAGGCACAACAACTTGAATTCTCATCATTGGTGGTGAGAATGCAAAATGCCATAACCGCTCTGGAAAACATTTTAATGGTTTCTTATAAGGTTTAACATCCTTATCACATAGCCTAACAGTCCTACCCCTATGTTCACACAAAACTTAATCATGAATGTTTATAATATTTATTTATAATCACCCAAAACTGGAAGCAACCCAAATACCCATCAGTTGTGACTGCACAGTCAAACCATGTTACATCCATGCAGCAGGATGCCGTATAGCAATGAAAATGAACAAACTCCCGACAAAATGATGTGGAGGTACCTCTAAGGTGTTAGGCTAAGTGAAAGAAGCTAACTCAAAAACTACAATACTCCATGATTCCATTTACATGACATTCATGAAAAGACAAAACTGTGGGGACAGAAAAATCAGTGGTGGTGGAGGCTGGAGGTAGGGGAGGAGGTTGGATGAGAAAGTGACACAAGGGAATTTGGGGGGTGATGGAGGTGTTCTCTATCTTCATTAAGGTGGTGGTTACAAGAGTGTAGGCATTTATCAAAGTTCATAGAACTACATACTAAAAATAGTGAACTTTACTTCACAGAAATTAAGCCTCCATAAACCTGACTTTTAAAAAAAGTACACACACAAAATCCCCTTGAGAGGCATTCCTCCCTTCCCCCAACCCAGCCCCAAGTTTGAAAAAGGCAAACTATTTCACTATTTCCATCTGTGGAGTGACTTTGATTTTTCAATTCACCCTTCCAACTGAGGATTTACCCATTGGGGTCCCAGCTTAATGCAGTGGGGGTCCTGTCTGAATTTCCATCTTCGGGAGTCCTGAAGGTTTGCTTCCTGCTCTGATGTCCTGTGAGACCACCAGCCAGAAAGCTGGAGGTCACCATAATTCTGAGATGCCCTTTAAGCGGGCTAGAGCCTCTGAATTCCTCACCTCTTTGATTAATTACCCTCTCCACTACTTTTGGCCCTCTGAAATTTTCTGATACTTTCCTGCCTTCACTTAAAATTTTTCAGCTTTCAACTTCAGGAAATTAACTCTCCTGAACTAAATATTTATTTTTAAATATTTTATCTAAATTTTTTAGTTTTTTTCCTAAGAAGTGATTTTTTTTTATAGAACCATAGTATCCTACACTTTTATTTCATAGCATTTACAAAAATTGCAATTAGTTAAATGCTATTTGAGCGCTTTTTAAAAAATGTCTCTCAAAGACTGCAAGTCCAGGGAGACAAAAATCACACCTCTCTCAGTTTCATTCCCAGTCACGTACATTGACTTTTGCCCATAGTATGTGTTCAAGCTGAATGGCAAATTTACGTTGTAAAAAGCACTTGTATATTTTAACAAATAAATTACTGATCAGTAATGCACATCAATATCATCACTTTAATCACTTATTTTATTGTCATTTCAGTTTCTGAGATATATTTTCTTTTACATATGAATAAAATCATATTTATAGAAAATTAATTTCACTTGAGTGCATATGGATATATTTACCCTCTCTAAATAATTTCTAAGAAGTGATTTTTTTAAACCATTCTGCCATTTTGCTAGAAATGGGTCTTTCCACATTATTAAGTAGGATGTATTTTGTCCGTGTAGTATAAGTGAAACAGCTGGAGATTGAAAACCAGGTTAGCACGCCTGTCTCCAGGTTTTCAATCTCCAGCTGTTTCACTTATACTAACCTTAGCTCTGCTCTATACTAGCTATGTAACCCCAGATAATTTGCTCTTCTTTTTGTGTCTCTTTTATTCCATTTAGAAATGAAGAAAATGAACTAAATGCTAAGTCCTCTTCACTTAAAAAGTATATACTATTTTGATATTGTAGTATATTAGAAAAACTGCTGGCCTGAAAATCCAGAATCCTGAATTTTAGATTTGGCTCTGCCACTTTCTAGCTTTCTGCTTTTAGACATGTCACTTTACTTCCTGAGTCTTTTGTTTCTTCATTTATGAAATGAAAGTGCCACAACTTTGGCAACTATACTTCAATACACTGTAAAAAATAAATCACAATGTACAATCTAAATATACACAATTTTTATTTGTCAATCATACCTCAATAAGAATAAAATAAAAATTAAATTAAAAATAAACTTAAAAATAAATTTAAAAAACCAAATTGAAAGTGGTAATATTTACCTCACAGAATTGTGAAAACCGAATTAGATGTTATTTATAAAAGTGCTTGGCATATAAAAGATAAGTAATAAGTCTTAGGAGTATCCAAGTGTATGGAATTAAATGATCTTTAAATTCTTTTTGTGTTCCAAAAAATCTATGATATCAACCAAAGTCAGCTCTTAAAATAAAAAATAAATAATGTTTAAAAAAGGTTTTGCTGCAGTTCTAATATGAGCTCTCTAGAGGTCTCTGTTACCAAACAAATGAGCATATGTTTTACTGTTGGTTGCGGAAGTTCACAAACTGAAGGTTTTTTACACTTTTGAGGCAACATCATTTGACTTTCTGATCATATCAGTCTTTTCTCATTCATGTTACTGAAGAGGAATCTTCTTCTAATGCTCGCTAGCAACTTTGTACTGGTGATAGATAAGATGCTATTTATAACCATAGCATGATTTTTTTTTTAAGGTGAATTTAATTGTCTCACTCCCTCTATTTCAAAAACCCTTAGCCCCAGATATCACCCTATTTTTTCCAAACTAAGGTTATTAGTCAAAATAAATAATCAAACAAAAAAATGGAGAGGTGGTGGAAGAGGAAAAAAAGAAAGAAAAGCAAAATCCCAAGGCAATGTTTTTTTTAACCACTGTTACCCACAGAAGGCTATATATTTCAGGCTGTGCCCACAGCACACACATGTATTTAACTGAAAGGAATGTTTCACAAAGCAGTAGTTATCTTTACAGAGGGAGATGCACTTTTATATTTTCTATTCTATCCCATACTTTTTAATGGTGCTCTGACACATTAGTTAATTCCATGAACCACTAAGGGATGCCACCAGTGGTTTAAAAAAAAGCTGCCTCGAGCTTCCCTGGTGGCGCAGTGGTTGAGAATCTGCCTGCCAATGCAGGGGACACGGGTTCGAGCTCTGGTCTGGGAAGATCCCACACGCCGCGGAGCAACTAGGCCCGTGCGCCACAACTACTGAGCCTGCGCGTCTGGAGCCTGTGCTCCGCAACAAGAGAGGCCGCGACAGTGAGAGGCCCGTGCACCGCGATGAAGAGTGGCCCCCACTCGCCACAACTAGGGAAAGCCCTCGCACAGAAACGAAGACCCTACACAGCTGAAAATAAATAAATTTAAAAAAAAAATCCACCTTCCTGATGAGGTAGATTAAGCAATGTTTATTAAAAAAAAAAAAAAGCTGCCTCAAGGGGATGCAAAAACTAAAAAGAAGTGGTTTGGTGTACTGTGCAACATGTACTGACAGACCTCGAAAGACTGAAGTGACAAGTGAAAGCGGCAAACAATATGTACCACGTGATTCCATTTCTACAAAGAATGAGTATGCATATATACTTATTTAAAGAGGTTGGGTAGAATGCTGGGCTGGATTATGCCTTCTTTTCCAACCCAGGTTATAGTTGTCCACAAGGGAGCTTATATAAGATTTGGAAGGCAAAAGCAAAACAGCAGCCATTACTCTGAGAAGGTCACCGTGGTCAGATATGGTGATGAACCGTGTGTCAAAGCTCCTTGTTCATCTGGTCTTTCTGATCTCTGGCCCTGATGTCTAATAGCAACTCTGAGCTGTTCAGAAGATGCTTGGCTATGGATCCACAGAGAAGGAGTTACACAGAGGGAACAGCCTCCCATAGTCCCCTCCTGAGCCCACACTGCTGGTTGGACATGCCTGGCTGGCTTCACAGCTTTCCCTACAAGCTCCAGGGCTTGGCTTCCCCATCCCTGCTCCAGGCACCTGATCTCTGACTCCCCTTCCAGACTTTCACTTCCTCACTTGCAGCATTTTTGTAAGGTCTAATTCCTGCAATAAATGTCTTCTTTCCAAAATGTGCACCATGGTTCTGCTCCCATGACTGAACCCTGAATGATACAGATAAATATAAATCAGTTGATAGTAGCTACATCTGAGGAGGGGAATAAAACTGATAGGAAATATAAAGGAGGATGTAGCTTTTCTTTGTAGATGTCTAAATCATGTAAAGTTTTACAATAAAATTCATTCATTTATTGCTTACATGATCCAAAGAAAGAAGGAGAGAAAAGGAAAAAGATGCTTTTAAGATACTAAAGCACACTCAGACACAGAAAAGTGTGAAGTAGAAAACAAAACCAAACCACCATTTTCCAAACCTTCTAGAATGGATGTAAGTGAATTTATATTCAGATAAGTGACTATAAAAGTGGTAGTGAAAAATACAAACAACTGATCTAGACACTTCAAAAATTCAGTATCATGGGGGGAAAGTGGAAACACTGTTGGAGAGCAATGCCTCTCAATTCTTAAGGCACGTTCGAATCACCTGGGGATCTGGTTCAAAAGCTGCTTCTGATTAGGTCTGGGCAGGGCCTGATAGTTTGCATTTCAAACTCCTTTCCAGGTGATGTTGATAATACTGACTCATGGATCACGCTTTGAGTAGCAAAGTTCAAGGAAACTAAAATGACATTAAATCCAATGTAACGGTGTGAACCTAGGTTGGATATTGTTTCAAGAGGTCTGGGTGGGGGAGTAATAAAAGTATTTGGAAGACAATTAGGAAAATGAGAATGTGGACTGGGTACTAGAAGATATTATAAAATTGATGTTAATTTTTAGGTGGGCTAGTGTTACTGTGGTTATATGGAAGAATGTTCTTCTTAGGAAAGGCATCCTGAAGTATTCAGGGTAATGTGTATGATGTATGCAACTCTCTATGATTTATAGATAAATTTCTCTTGCTGTCAGAGAGAGAGAGGGAGGTACAGATATAGATATTTAATAATTTACTTTTTTCCTAGAAAATACAGATGGGTGAAGAAACAGAGACAGAGAATGGTGAGTAAAGGACCCCAAATTGCCAGCAGTGGAGGTGAGATGTGACGTGCTCGTTTGGAAATGATAACATTGCACTTTACCTGATCGCTGTGCTCCCGGATAACTGCAGATTAAGAAATCCTCTCATCCTCTCGTGTTCTGGGAAAAGGCTTACTGCAAAGAACACCCTTCCCCATATGACTTAAATAAGATGACCCCCCACCACCACCTTGTTTACTTAGGACAAAGCCAGACACAAACCCTCGAAATTCCCATTCTTTGTCATAAAAGATTTGCTGAACTGTTTGTCCCCACTGAACAATTTGAACAAAATGCCCACTAACTTACCTCAACCAAACTTTAGTTAGGCTTCTGTCCTTCCCCAGAGCCCTGAAATTTGGCCCCCGGGGTTACGCACTGGAATGTGGAATAATTCCTCCGTAACGACATCACCTGCTTAACTGTCTGATCATGCCACCTGCTCATCTATCTACTCCCTTAGTTCCTGTCCTTTCTGGCCTTGTTTATGCCTCCCCATAAAACAAACACATCTTTCTCCCTGACCACTGAGATGCTTATAGATCTTAGGGTCAGGAGCTCTGTTCTCCCTATTGCAAAGTCTCCTTCTCACTGTTGCAGTAGTCTTTTTGAATAAAGTTTCTGCTTCCTGAAGTCCAAATTTGCTTTTTATTTGACAGGAGTGTAAAGTAGGAGAGATACATTGATCTGCACAAGTAAGAAGGGAGAGAAGGAGGCAAAGACTGGGAGTTGCTGTGTCAGGGGAAATCTTGGAGCAAGGACACAGGAGTTCCAGAGGCCAAGTGCTACAAGGGAGAAAGGCCCTGGATGGGATCCTTATCACTGCCCAGGTGATCTGGTTTGTGGCTCTGCAGTATAACCTCAAAACTCTTGTTGTATTTAGTGTGACTGGATTCATTTGGAAGGTAGCGAGGGGGCTGATTTGCAGCAAGCTGGGTATTTGGCTGAAGGAATCAGTCCAGTGGACAGTGGCTATTAACAATGCCAGTAGATACTAGTTACTGAACACTTAGAATGTGCCAGGAGCTGAACAGTGAACTTTACATACCTATTTCAAATCCATACAACTCTTAAAAATGGGCCTCATTCTCCATATTTTACACATGAAGGAACCATGTCTCTGAGGCTGTTAAATGGCTTTGCTGAAAGACACAGCTAGCGAGTGAGAAGTGACTTTCCTAGATTCCCTATATAAAAATGCTTTTGTCTGCAGTATTTCCATTGGTACTTATGCAAACTTCTTTGTCTAGCAATTCCGATGAGAAATCCATGATCAGCTGCCTTAAGCCATGCCCCAGGTGTAATGTTCTGCTCAGCAAAGATAAATAATTCGACAAATTCTCAGTCTGTCCTGCAGGTGTCACTTTTGCCACCAGATAGGTCTTTTGAGCTCTCAGAATTCATTTCTCAGTAGTGCAACTGATCAGAAATTCTTGAAGAAAAAAGACTGATCATGCCCTTTATGCAGCCTAGATTTCAGGATCACGACTCTCACACATAGGTTAGAGTTCCCCAGCTCCAATGAATTAGTTGAGTTCTCTCTTTTATATTTTCATTCTTAAGGCATTACCTGTATTTTTGACTAGATAATACATTTACATGGTTCTTAAATTGAAAAGTATAAAAATGTACACTGAAAAATCTCTCTTCTACCACTGTCACCCATCTGCCAAGGTTTTATGACCCAAATAGAAAAACTACTATTATTAGCTTCTTGTGTATCTTCCCCAAGCAATTTTACACATATGCAAGCAAATGTAAGTATATATTACTTTGCCATATTGTTTTACACAGTATTATACAAGCTGTTCTGTAACTTCTCCAGATTAATATATCTTATAAATCTTGTTCAATTTTTAAAAAACTACATGATATTCCATTTTGTGGCTCTATTATAATTTATTTAATAAATTATCTATATTTTAGGTTGAGTTGATCTTTTGCCATCTAATAATAGCAATATTGTTGTTTTTATTATTGTTGTTGTTTTTGTTGTCATTATAGCAGACACTTACTCTAGGTCTGGCACTGTTCTCAACACTTTACGTATATTAACCCATTTAAGCCAAACCATAGCCCTATAAATTATGATTTTATTATCATCATTTTATAAATGAAGAAACGGAAGCAAGGAAAGGTCAGATGATTGGCCCACGATTTCCCAGCCAGTAAATGATGGCTCTAGGATAGTAAATAGAAGAAAAAGGAGGTTCATAATACTTGGGGATTGGAGCCCATTGAGTCTACAGATGAGGGTAAGGCTGGAAAGGGGAAGCAATGAAGTATCTCCCACCAGCTCACAGGAGAGGACAATCTACCTTCCAAAGATGATGTTCCTGTAGGCTGGGGATTTCCAGGTCTCAGGACCTAGCCCATTGTTTGGACATAGATGTGCACATTTGTGTCAAAGAAGAGGCGCAAGTAAGAACCTTTCTTTTGGGATTCAAAGTAGAAGAACAAGAAACAAAATGCGTCCGAGGGCCCAGGGAAGTCTGCCTGACCTCACAGTGCTTCAAAAAGGATATGGATGCTGGTGCAAAATGCATGCCAGGCACCAGCAGCCAATCTCAATAAGGACACCACCTTCACAACATCCCTATCTTCTACTCCATGCTAGGGCCTAAATGGTGTCGCTATTTGGCTCAGGTTTCTCTTCATCCATGTCCCACTATCTACCTTAATTACTCTGGTATCTATTTTGATGACTGTCATAGTCTGTTCAGGCTACTAAAACAAAAATACCATAGACCAGTGGTTTAAACAGTAAAGATTTATTTCTCACAGTTCTAGAGGCTAAGAAGTCAAAAACACGGTGCTGACAGATTCGGTGTCTGGTGAGAGCTGGCTTCCTTGTTCACAGACAGCCTTCTTCTTGCCATGTCCTCTCGTGGTGGAAGGAGTGAGAGAGCTTCCTGAGGTCTCTTTTGAAGGGCACTACTTCCACTCATGAAGACTCGACCCTCATAACCCAATCACTTGCCAAAGGCCCCACCTCCTAATACCATCATGTTGAGGGTTAAGATTTCAACATATGAATTTTGGAGTGACACAAACATTCAGTCCATAACAATGACCCCTCAAGCACCTTGAACCTTTGCCTTCTTGACCCCACCAACCTGCCTTATGCCACCTAAGAGGGACTGCTGCTAGCATATATAGTGCTTTTGGGTAAATTAGAATCACAGCTGGATATATTATAAACTCGGGACCCAGAAAAAGAAAGCTGTTCCTCTTTCTCCCCTTTGGTCTTCATTTTTATGGAGTGAGCATGAGAACAACTTTGATACTGGCCACTTCTTACATGTGCAGCCTGGCAGCACCTCAGGCCTGCCCCTCCCACATAACCATTTCCTGTTCAAGGGCTTTTTATTGATGCTGTGCTGCAGGAAGGTGGTGGGAAACTGCTGGACCTTCATGCATGTATAACTCAAAAGTGACCTTCACTATTATGAGATGGGAGTCAGTGGATAAGTGTTTCTTTCTTTCCCTAGGCAGATAGTCCTGAGTTGCGTTTTAGGCAGCAAACTATATTCATTTTCTATTGCTGTTGAAACAAATTGCCACAAACTGAATGACTTAAAACAACACAGATTTTTTGTCTTGAGAGTTCTGTAGGTCACAAGTCCAGTTTGGCTTGGTGAGTTTCTCTTTTCTGGGCTCCACAAGACCAAAATCAAGGTATCGGCTAGTTTAGACTCCTCTCTGTATGCTCTGGAGAGAATCTGAATGTAAACTCATCCAAGTTGCTGGAAGAATCCAGTTCCTTGTGGTTGCAGGACTGAGGTTCCCATTTCCTTGCTGTCTGTCAGCTGAAGGATTCTCTTACCTCCTGTGGCCTCTCTCCAGTCTTTGCATAGGGGCCCCTACATCTCAGAAACAGTAACGGCATGTTGAACCCTTCTCACACTTGGAATCTCCCTGATTTGACCTTTCACCACCTCTTTAACCTCTTCCTGTCCATCTCCAGCCAGGGAAAGTTCTCTGCTCCTAAGGGCATGTGTGATTAGATTGGACCCACCTGGATAATCCAAAATACTCTCCCTATTTTAAAAGCAACTGATTGGTCTTAATTACATCTGCAAAGTCCTTTCACAGTGGTACCTAGATTAGTGTTTGACTGAATAATCAGAGGGTGGGTGTTTAGAGGAACATCTTTAGAATTCTGACTGCCATGTAACCAGTCACACATTGTGGTGGCCAACTTGATAATCGATCTTTGTGTTAGCTCTCTATCTTTACCTGCTTTGCTCTCGCTGTCTCTTACCTTTGCTTCCTGGATCTCACTCCCTAATAAGTATTGGCATTTAAGCTTTGTCTCAGACTCCGTATATTGGGGAACCAGTATGCCACCATGTGGCATGGTGATAACCTCTGGCAGCCAGTGGCATTTTAATTACTAAGGTTCTCATCTGTGATTTAATGGAGTTAGTTACAGGTGGAAAGTAAGATTTGGGGGATTATACTTTGGTTTTAGCACTTGAATGGTAGTGGAATAATGATAGTCATATGAATTGTGGAGAGGGCTTTTTTTTTTTCATGTCTTTAAATTGAGTTTTTTATTTTGAGATCAATGTATATTCATATGAAGTTGTAAGAAACACAGAGAAATCCAATGTACACTTTATCCCTCAATAGTAATATCTTATAAAAGAGCCAAAATATTGACATTGTCACAGTCAAATCTCAGAACATTTCCATTACCACAAGGATACCTCATGTTGCTCTCTTACAGCCATACCCACTTCCCTCTCTCACCCACAGACTCCTTATCTCCTGGCAACCACTAATCTGTTCTCCATTTCTACAATTTTGTCATTTCAAGAATGTTATATCAATGGAATCATACAGTCTATAAAATTTGGAATTGTTTTTTCACTTAGCATAATTATCTAGTGATTTATCCAAGTCATTGTGTGTCAATGGTTTGTTTCTTTTTTTTTTAATTTAATTAATTAATTTATTTTTTGGCTGTGTTGGGCCTTTGTTGCTGCATGCAGGCTTTCTCTAGTTGCTGTGAGTGGGGGCTACTCTTCGTTGCGGTGTGCGGGCTTCTCATTGTGGTGGCTTCTCTTGTTGCAGAGCATGGGCTCTAGGCGCACGGGCTTCAGTAGTTGTGTCATGCAGGCTCAGTAGTTGTGGCTCGCAGGCTCTAGAGCGCAGGCTCAGTAGTTGTGGTGCACAGGCTTAGTTGCTCCGCGGCATGTGGGATCTTCCCGGACCAGGGATCAAACCTGTGTCCCCTGCATTGGCAGGCGGATTCTTTAACCACTGCGCCACCAGGGAAGTCACTGGTTTGTTTCTTTTCATTGCTAAGTAGTAGTTCAATGCATGGGTGTACTATAGTTTGTTTACCATTCACCCACTGAAGGATATCTGAGTTGTTTCCAGTTTTTGTTTTGATTTTTAATTTAATATCATTGTGGCTAGAGGATAAATTCTCTAGTAATTTAACATTTAACTTTTAAATTGAATCAGATTAAAATAAATTTAACATTTAATATTTTAGGTGATCCCATGGGATTGAGCAACCAGTCACACATAGGGAAGACCCAACTCAATGATGCATCTCTTTTTCTGGTTTTTCCTGCTTTATTACTATTGTCTCTCATTCCTGCCCCCTGGGGCATACTCTCCAATAAGGTATTGGCACATAAGCCTTTTTCTCAGGCTCTGCTTTCTAGTAAAGCCAGGCTGAGGCACATGTTATTCAGTGTTAGCCTATTTTGGTTGTTAGCATAATCTCAGAACCTGTTCTGTGTACTAGTGCCCATAGTCAAATAGAAGGTACGTAGAGGCGGGGAATCTGTAAAGGATCTTCAGACATTAGTTTAGATGTTTTTGTCCTTGGTAATTCCTTGGGTCCCAAAGAATACAGGAAATTATTAAAGTTAAACCTGCACTCTAAGAGAAAATGTACAGTATAGGAATTTAAAACAGGGCAACACAATAGGAAATTCGTTTTAGAAAAATCATCCTGAGATAAATGATTTAAGAGATCGTATCTTTAAATTCTTAATTAAAGATAGAAAAATCATGTCTTGAAATCTTTAGATAGAGTTAATTATCGTGGTTTGCATGAACTCTGGAGAAATTAGGATTTGGTAGATATCGTGAACTGAACAAAAGCTTAACCAATAAACTGTACTTTATTTAATAGACTGGCTGGCTGGGATCTTTGGTTTTATACAAGTTTATTGTCAGATACTCATGAATTCAGAGAATAATGAGAAGAGAGAAATCATGTCTGGTAGAATTTTCTAGTCTTTAGAGTGACTCAGGTATTTCCAAGGCCCAGCAACCTTTCATCAGAAGAAGAGGATAGAAACTATGTGAAACTTCTGATGTCCTCAGGAGGACTTAGGAGGAGCAGGGTTGGAACTGATCTTGATAAGGGTTGGAACTGATCTTGATAAAGTTGCTGCTGCAACTTTGTGACGTTTGAGGAACCCACTGTTTCTCAACTGGGGATGAGCCCAGAGCCAGGGAAGATTTCTGAGTTCAGAATATTGAGAGCCTCTGGATCCTACAGCAAGAGAGGTGGGAAGAGGTCTGAGAGCAGCCATTCTGAGCATTTGTGTTACATATTGAATTTTCTCAACCCTAACAATATTTCACATCAATGCCAATTTAGAAGTCTTGAAGTGGTATTATAACAGCAGTACCCTCAAATAGAGAAAACCAAAGAATTAGCTAGGTTGATCCAGCCAGACAATTATATCTGCTACCTCCTCATAAATTAAAATTCTTAGATGTGAAGAAGTATACGGTAGTCAACTTTTAAGATTTATATGAATTGCGATACCTTTTATAGTATAGATGTATATCAAACCACTGCAAATGTCCTTACGAGTGCTAAATTGGGCATGAATAGACAGCAATGGATAGCAGCTCAAGAAACTGAACTTTTTGGTCTTATGATTGGTCAAAGTTGAAAAACAGAAATGTAGATGCTCCATTCCATTGCTGGGCTCAAATCTCTGATACTCTCTCTATTGCCATTTGGGATGGGAAAGACTTACATCCAGAAGATTGTACTATCTATCAGCAGCCATGCATTCAGTAACCTAAAACTTTGACAGTCATCCCAAATGAGAGGGGAAGTCTGGCCAAGAGCCCAGCAAAAAGATTCAAGGTGACAGAAGGTAGTGGAGTCTTCAAGTGGGGAAACGGTAAATCTTCTCTAAAGGCCAGAACCCTACTCTGGGAATGGCAGAAATTAACACTAATGAGGGTTTTTAGAAGGTATTGGAATGCCTTGTGAATGGGCTGTGGAAAGCACTGGTACTTTCTCCGTAGTATCACCTCAGGGTACTTAAGAAATGCATGGTGATTGTACCTCTGAACTCTGGCTAAACTGAAAAAAAAAGGAATATATACATTACAATTCTGTTATGTAGCTCACAGATTTGACAGGAAAGTTAAAGACCTTGGCTCAGATCATGAGCAGGATTCCAGCAAGACTGGAAAGCAGACAACATATCCAAGGTTGTACCCCAGGGTCGCACTGCAGTGACTGAGCCCATACTGACTCCACCACTGTGGATTATCTCTAATTTTCTATGTCTTCCTGTTTCTTCCTCCACATTCAAAATGCCAGGTAAGGAAGGAAACATCTGGTATTTTTTAGTTTTCATGGTGAGATAAAGTTTCTGTCTCTTACAAACACTCATGTGCTGTGAGTTCTTTTTGTTTTAAACGATATGAATGGGATTTATTTGCTGCGCAAAGATCACTGGCAAATACCTATTCCCACCACACCACTGACTGCCCAATATCCCACATGCATTCTTCCTCTCATAATTGCACTTCACTGGAAAAGTTTGTGAAGTATTGGAGTTATTTACTACTTACTTTTCAAAAAATAGAACTTCTTTTCCTATCTGTCAGAGCCTGGAGTTTTCTTTTTGGGAAGAATTTTTATTAATAATTTAGTTTCTTTATCATCAGTCTATATCATAGAAATTGTGAATATTTGACTATTATAGATCAATTTAGGTATCTATTTCTTCTGTAAGTTTTGATAAGTGATATTTTCTAGAAATCTATAGCATCTATATTCTCATATTTGCATAAAATTGTTTATAATATCTTGACATCTTCTTATTTACTGTTAATGCCTTAAAGATCTCTAGTGAGATTCATCCTTTTCAGTCCTGATATTCTTATATTTATGCATTCTCTCTTCTGGATTAGTATTGTTATGTGTTTATCAATTTTCAACAAACTTTTGGTGATTTTTGATATCAGAGGCTTGTTGCCTACTTCATTATTTTCTACCTTATTTTTATTATTTCTTTCCTTGTGCTTCTTTGGGTTTACTTTACAGGTTTTTAATCTTCACTTCTTGAGACTTCTGGTTTTAGCTGTGACGTGTCAAGAGCTTGGAAGTCATCACTCTTACCCTTACATCAAGAAAAAATATTTAGAAGGCATGGACCATACTAGCAACCAACTTATCCTAATGGGCAATTTATACTACACACCAACCAACAATAGCAAAAGATGCAATATTTTCAAGTGCAGGTAGAATTTACAAAGAAAGTACATCTGCTGGGCCATAAAACAAATCTCAGTACATTTTAAAGGATTGAAATATTTTAGACTATCTTCCATTTTATGGATTATCAAAAAATCTCAGCTTAGCCTTCATCATCCAAAGAGTCTCAAAGTCCAAAACACTACAGTAACTCTTCATCCAGAAAAAAAAAAAAGACAAACTCATAAATATATTTCCTAGTTCATGAAAACAATGCTACTAAGAAGCTATTTCTCTAGTTTCCTTTTCAGTTTCTTAAAGTTGCACCAGCTTTCCTTTAAACTCTGTTTATGACAAGGGAACAAAATAATAATTTCACTCTCGTATATAACTAAATTAAGAGAAAACTCCAAGAGGCTAAGAGGTTGCCTGTTGCTATAGGACTATATAACACTGAAAATCAAATACCTGGTCATCTAGGAAAAGTGCCAAGATTTCAGGTAGGCATACCTGACTGCTAGGAGAGAGCCCTAATATTAAACTAATTAGAATCCATGTTAACAAGTAAAGGGTGAAGTGCAGTCTGTTATGTAGAAGCTTCTTACCCCTGCGGGAGCTGATAGGGAAAATACCTGGCTTCAGGACACTGACACCAACATCCATAACAGAATTAATACACTCTCGGTGAGGCCAAAGAGGAGCCCCTCTCACCTCTGTGAGGAGAAGTTAGAAGAGGAATGGTATCAAGGAGCAAGATGAGAGTGATGTGGGGACCATGAACGCTCAACCTTGGTTAAGGATGGTATAACTATCACCCCAGCAAGAAGAGGAGGCCAGGCCTCTTCCATGGATCTAAATTTCAAGCTGCCAAAATTTAGACTTGTTGGACCTAATCAGTGTGATGCAGAAAAACACAAGGAAAAAGGTGGGGCACTGTTGGAGATGGGTTGGTGGTTCAGATTCTGAAGCAGAGGACAAAGGACAGCTCCCTGTAAGGGGTAGAAAGAAATCTAGCGAGACCTAATCTGACCTAGGATAAGCTGGGTATGCCTCTGGAGGTCACTCTGCACCCTCTTCCCTCACCTATTTCTAAACCTTGAGTCGGACCTAACGCAGAGGAAGAGAAGGAAACTTTTTTAAAAGCAAAACCATGAACAAGAGTTATGCTAAAATAAAATAAAATAAATTAAATTAAAAAAAAAGAGTTACGCTAAGATGAGGTCAATATGGCAGTATAAACTGATTGATTTTTCACATGTACTCCATTTGCAGTACTTCACTCAGCCTCACCTCATCCGGAGTGGATCTGGATGAACCCAAATGATTGACAGTCTGCTTTGCTAAAGGAACCAGATTCTGAGAGAAGGGGTCAAAAAGGTAAAAATTACAAATTACTGACTGAAGGAGGATAGAAAGAGAGATATTTTCCTCAAGGATTATTAAGGCTTGGGCATATGGGATAGCCCTGTCAGCCTAGATAAAAGATCATAAATATACTAAGTATCTGTGAGGACAAATAGAAGAGAGTAAAGGAGCCACTTCCAAATTCCTGTACTCCTCTGGATTCATATGGTGTTGGAAGATACAGCTTTAATCTGAAATACAGAATATTTCTTTTCAGTCTATGTGTGTGTTTGACAACTAAGCAGCAAAGCTGTTTAATAATTGACTGTATCACTTCTACTTCCACTATTAAGGAAGTTGTATTGGAATAATTGCCAGATATCCAACAGAAGATACAAAACATGCATACCCTTCAGAGTATATGAGATTGTTTATACAACTCCTGTCATCCTACATCTTACACTTGGTATTATTATTTTTTCCAAAACAGTTATTTGATTCTATTTTTGAATATTTAAAAATATGGTTCATAATATCTAGAAATTTACCAAAGTCTAGCTTTAGAAACTAAGGGGATGTGACATAGACAGCTGATTGTCCCCCAAACTCCAATCTCTCTTTTCTATACAATAGAGTTGTGGCTGGGCTCCTGTGGGCCCTACTAGAGACAACTTTTTCTGGCTGCTCTTTTAGCTAAGTGAGGTCAGGTGACTGAATTCTTGCCAGTGAAGTGTGTATAGATGTGACCTGTGCTGTTTCAACATCTGAGCCTAAGACAGTGGGCTTGCACATCACTTTTTCACTTCCTGCAAGCTATAGGTCCCTCACCTGTGACTCAGCTTCCACTCTGCTGATGAAGACCTGCTCTGACAAAGCAACAGGGTGCAAGGAACTCGAGTCTCTTGAGTAAGCACCTTGACCAGAGCTACCTAGAGCCCCCCAGCCTGGAGTGCTCACTGAACAGATATAATGTGAGATTAATATACCTCCATTGTCTTTAAACCAGAGTATTTTGGAACCATTTGGTTCTACTGCCTCAGCCTTTGACCAAGCTTATAACACAGATTTTAGTAAAAAGTAGAGTGACTTGGCAGGTGGGAATTTTACTTTCCTCTGATTTTTTGTTTTGTAAATTAGTAACCTAAATGATTGACTATGTTTTTTTTTCAGTTTAACAAAGGCATTGCAATTTTTTTATAGTCAGAAACTGAGTACAGGTGCTTAGCACCTCTATGAATCTTGAGAACAGTTCTTATCAGATCATAGAACCATCAAATTATATAACCTGGGCAGGGTTAAATTAGGAGTTTAGGATTAACAGATACACATTACTATATATAAAATAGAGAAACAACAAGGTCCTACTGTATAGTACAGGGGACTGTATTCAATATCTTGTAATAACCTATGGTGGAAAAGAATCTGAAAAGGAATATATATATATATAACTGAATCACTTTGCTATGCACCAGAAAGTAACACAACATTGTAAATCAACTATACTTCATATTTTTAAAAATTATATAAACTGTCTCTGAAAGTGATAAAAGAAATATAGTGCCTTCAGTGAGGAAGTGACCTAACCAAGATCTCAAAAATTTGCTCAGAAATATGTATCAGAGTGTCATTATCTTTCTACCTGCCCTTACCAAGTGCATGTACATGTTGGGGAGGTGCACACAAACACACACTCTCATGTGGAAAGGAAAGGCCCCCATAGTTAGGAATTTAAAGAGAATGATCAAAACTTTCCATAAAAAGGTCAAAGCTCATCGCACAAATGAAAAAATAAAAACTGAAAAAATAAACGTAAAGTGAAGTTAAAAGTAGCCCTCTGCTAAGAGGCCATTTTTAATGGTTAATTTCCACTGCCTCTAGAGAGTCTGAGCACGTTCTCCATTGTCTTTGCAATGGTTAATCATTCATAACCAGTCTCGTGCAATTTGAAGATAGGATTGGTATGTTTTTCTTCCTTAACACTCAGTGCTACAAAAGAGTCCATAAACATTGTTTGCAAAGCTGACCATGTTTAGGATTCAGAGTACATCCCATGATTTTGATCACCACCATTGGTAAGAATAACAAACTTCAGCATCGGCGCCTGATTAAAACCTTCAAAGGGCCAGTGTGCAGCAAGGGGTGGAGTTAGACGGGCGAGGGAGGGTGACTGCAGGAGGCATAGATGTGGTAGTGGGAGGTCAGAGACCCAGCTAACCACCACCCCTAACAGGCTGCCTCAGGGACAGGAGCAGGTGGCAGGGAGGAAATGGCTGGGAATGAGTGCAGGGGAGGCCTCTGAGGATGCGAGTGTATTATCATATTCTGCTCATTTTACCCGACCCCTCATATTTATTGTCTTGGATTTAGTGTGCTGATTTGTACCACCAACTCCCCAAGTTTTGATTTCTATAGAGACAATTATCAGGACGTGCATGCATGTGTGTGTGTTACTCTAGGGTAGCTTTTAGGAACTCTCCTTCTGACATGGGATATTATTCTTTTTTTTTCCCTTCCTTTTGGTATCTCTTGAAGTAATTATGTTTTCCCATCGCCTTTTTGTGCAGCTTTCTTCCTTTAACAGCTCAACAGCTGCTACCGTTTTGTCTTATTCACCATCTCCCAACATCAGAAATAGAGAATTAAAACCAAGCAAGACAAGACAAAAACCAAATATCCATGTAGACATGAAACTCTATAAGAACACAATTCTAAGAACATAATTTGTAATCATAAATAGTTCACAAGATTTAATAATAAAGCTCACTATGTATGCAACATTTTTCTAATGCTAACTCACTTAATTCTCAGGGCTGCCCAGTGAAGTAGGTACTGTTAATATCCTCATTTGACCAATGAAGAAACTGAGGCACAGAGAACGTAAGTAACTTGTCCAAGGTCAAGTGAATATTTATATGATTAGACACCCTGGCCCAAATTCTAATTTTAAGGAGTCTGCGTGCAAAATCCAGTCATAGCAGTCCTGATAAAACCCCAAAGTAAGATACACGGAGGCTATATTGCAAGTGAAGCACTTGGGTTCTTATATCAAACATCCTGATTTAGGGTCCTGCCTTTACTCTTTACATGCTGTGAGAGCTTGAACAAGTTACTTAACCTCACTGAGTCTGGGAATGATGATGATGAAATCTAACACGTGGGAAAGAGCCTAGCGCATAGTAGGTGCTTGGAAAATATTTGTTGAATGTCAGTTGTCATAATAGAACAGCACATAGTGACAAGAGGAGCAAAATTGTGATTTATTAAAGCCAAGCCTGACTGCCTTTTTAGTCTTTCAAAACCGCCTCATTTCTCCAACACTTGAGGTTTATGAATGTATCATATCCATAAAGCATAAAATACACTGATATTGTTTTGATGATTATGTTTCAACCAATAAAAATGGTCTCCCTTTCTCCCTTCTTCTGCCACAAGTAGCATGCTCATTTACAGGATATACAAATGTTTAAAGAATAGGTGGCAATTTATGAATAGTGGTTAAAATACTGATTTCCCCAATTTTTTTCCTGCCTTAAATAATGTTCATCCATAAATGATGCCTGATAGAATATTTGTAGAACAAAAATCTATATCTGATTTGGAGAAAATGGCTCAAAATGTTGGTTCTGATTCTGACCTTAGGCATTGTGGTATGAGATGTCTATGTAGGATTTCACACAGGAAAAAAAAAATAAGGAAACCTAAAGAACTGTGAAATTCAAAGGGCCACTGAAGCTATGTATCTAGTAAATTCATGAATAGGACACTTATTTTCGTGAATGTGTCAACTCCAAGTTATTTCTTCACACATGGGTAAAATTCCTGGAATTCCATTGGAAAATGTTTAATGATGAATCTTGATGTTTGAAAATAAAAGCAAACCATAAGCTTCCCAAAGGAGATGGGAACATTTAAAAACTGTTAGTAAGCCAATTAACATCTATCCAGCGTACAAAAGTGTTTGAAATAATAAGTGACCGTGTACTTTATCTTACACAAGAGCTAATCTCAAAGTTTACTGACTCCCTGTCTCTATTTTTTTCTTTTGTTTTCTTTATGATTCTTCGGAACTTCTGTCAAATTTCCAACTTTTCTGGGAAATTTTCTGTCTCTCTTTTTCTCCACTCCACTATAGAAATGAAACATGAAATATATTGCTTGTTGGCTTTGTTGAACATTACTTGGATGCCTATTAATTTGTTGACCTGAAATGTTTCAAAAGAGTTTTCTCAAAATACACATATTTATCTGTATTTGTAGTTCTTTGACTGCAAAGAAAAATAGAAAGATTTTCAGACCCTTATTAATGGTGGCTAATCATCCCATTTAGCATGCTCTTGTATGACCTTATTCCTATTTGACAAGTTAGAATGTTATGAAACTATTTGAACAGTTCAGCAATTTATCTCCATCAACCTGAGCCTTTGGTGAGGGGGAAAGTTTGACTTAAAAATGATGATATAATATTAAGAATGTCAAAGTAATGGAAGACATATTATAGCTTTAGGCAGCTTATGATATTTTATCTTCTATCACTTTTAGTCAATATGGTAAGAAAACCTTAACAAGAAAAGATATTTTAAAAGAGACCGTTAAATATAATTTCACTAACAAAAGATTACAAGTTGAAGTCTAATTTTTAAAATACTCTGAAAAAATTTATTCATTACTGTTGTTAAATAGTTTCATGCAAAGTAAGAAAAGCAAAGCAAAAAGATGACCCCAAGGCTCAATGACAAATGGACATACAGCTAACTTTTTAAAATATTTATGAATCATCCTTTCTCAACCTCAGGCTGTTATTCAATATTTGAATACACATACATGTGTATTTGCAACAATAATGAGTTCCCTTCAAAATATCAATTTGAAAATCTTTCCAAATATGGTAAATACAACTAAGAGGCAAAGAAATGCTCCAAGTGAACCTTAAGATCTTGTTCTTATAGGAGAATATTAAAACATTAAAGGCTTTCTAATGTGTTAATTGGTTTTCATGCTAAAAACTTATTAAGTGGAAGATGATCTCTTTCTCTATCTTCCCATAAACTAAACTTACATTTTACAGTTAGGCTATGTTTTTAGAAATAGTCTGGCCAATAATGTGAATTGTATTATCCTTTTGTTTCCAAACTGGTCCTCAAACACAGAGCACAAGGAGAGACTAAAGACCGAGGCCACTCCAGATTGGCAGGTGGCAGTTTTAATAAGCAAGGGAACTTACATATGGCATTTGTCTTGGTGGCCACAAGACGAGTAGATCTCCACATCTACCAGGCAGTATCTTAAAAGCTGATATAGAGCCCTTAACTGGATTCAGTCACATATTCAGTCCAGATGGCCTCAACAATACATTGCTCTCTCAAGGCTGTGTCCTTGAAGTGGCTCCCACTGTGGGAACAGTGAGCAGAATATGCATTCCAAGGACAAGGGACGGGGTGAGGAACCTACCATTGCCCGATTCCCCGGCTTCGGCTCTTGTGTCAACAGGCAGTCATGTCCTCTCAGTGACCTCCTCCAACATACCCTCTACAAAGAACTTAATCTGAATACTTAGCAAATGTAGGAGAGCAAGGACCTGGAGGTCACAAGGGCACCACTGGCCACATGGCTCTATCCTGTCATCCCTACCATGTGGACATCCTCCCTGGAGGATAGACAAGGGCAGTGTACATTTTCAGTTCCAGAGAAGACTGTAGCATATCATTATAAGATCCCTTGGGAAGGATTCCTTCATGGCTCATTGCATCTCAATGGAACCAGAGCATCACAATAACCACCTAAGTGGTATGTGCCAGAAGTGGTGTGCAGGAAGAGAAGCGCGTGATAGTAGGTATCTATCCAGGAAGTAAGAGGGCACAATCATCTCTATCCATCCTCGCTCCATCCTTATCCTGACTCCTTTTTTAGCACTTCATGTATCCACAGCTTATTGTTTCTAATGTCTAAATTGTATATCATACTCACTGCGAGATGATAAGATTTCAAGTACCTTTAGGGAATTTCAGAAGGAGGAAGGTTATAATATAAACCTCTATTCTTTTAAGTGACTTAATGCTGTTACTGGCCTATCCCTGGTATCTAACAGGCTTGTTGGAACACATAATGCATATTCATCATAGAGTATTTAGAAAGTAAGGATAAATTCCAAAGAAAAAAACTCCATAATCTTATCATCTAAAATAGCCACTGTTAACATTTTTTGTGTAACCATTCAGTCTTTTTTCTATGTGCATCCACATAATAATAACAATGTCTAACATTAATTTAGTGTTTACTTGCTGCTGATCACTATACCAAGTCCTTTGTAAGCATCATCTCATTCAATTCTTATTAAAATCTTAAGAGATGGGCACTATTATGCCCATTTTACAGGTGAAGACGTTGAGGCTTAAAGGGTTTAAGCAATTTGCACAGAATCACACAGCTAGTGAATCATAGGCACTAGTTTTAACCCAGGTATGCCTGACTCCAGAGCCTGTGTTCTTGACTTCAATGTAATATTTCTGATTTATACATGCCTTTAATACTAGAAAATTGTATTTTGTAAGGTGTGTGTTTTTTTTTTTTTACCCCACATTTGTTTATTTATTTATTTTTGGCTGTGTTTCGTTTTTTGGCTGTGTTTCATATTTTTGGCTGTGTTTCGAAGAAACTGTGTCTTCGTTTCTGTGCGAGGGCTTTCTCTAGTTGCGGCAAGCGGGGGCCACTCTTCATCGCGGTGTGCGGGCCTCTCACTTATCGCGGCCTCTCTTGTTGCGGAGCACAGGCTCCAGACGCGCAAGCTCAGTAGTTGTGGCTCACGGGCCTAGTTGCTCCGCGGCATGTGGGATCTTCCCAGACCAGGGCTCGAACCCGTGTCCCCTGCATTAGCAGGCAGAAGGTGTGTTTTATAATCCCTCTTAAAGTATAACTCTATAATGAAGTAAGCATACGAAGGAAGAGGAGTGAGAAACGTAATATACAAAATTTGTATTCTAAAATACATAAAATATTTAGATTTCACTTCTCAAATGGTCATGATATTCAGAGTTAGCACATGAGAAATAACAAATAATGAAGCACCATAAAAAATGCTCAGACTTTCTGGTTAAAGGCACATAGTATCAATGTATATTGATACATTGTAATTATTATACATATATAATTATTTATTTTAAAAAACACAGATGACTTTTTTAAAGCGTTGGGAGAGCTATTAGGATCAATCTTTCCAAGGAGCAATTACAAGAACTATGAAAATATGTTTCTAGGAAATAATCTAGAGATGTAATTTACCAAAATTGTGGTTTAATTTCTTTTGGCAAGGTAGGTTATTTGATTCCTAGAAATAGAAATTTGAAATAACATGTAACGAGGTAGAACACAATGAAGAATGTAGATACTGATTTCACAGCTGGAAAAAATAAAGATTTATATTTAGACACTGATGGAATGTGAATTTAAAATGACATAAATAATTTATGTTTTGTAATCATTGGATTTTCCTCCATACATATAAGTGCTTAAAACGATTTTTTTAAGATCCAAAGACTTCTATTTTTTCTGTATAGATATTTTCATCGTTGTATTTAATGACTGATTGTTAAAAACATGCATTTTGGCTTAGCATCATCCTCAAAAGAAAAGCTGATGGAAGGAAATGTAAGGAGGAAGGGGAGGGGCAAAGACACATGGTGGCAAAAGTGAAGGAGGTGGAAGTATGGGTGATTATAATACAATTATATTACAAATATAGGTAATTATAGTAGAATTGGTGGTGTACTTGGAAGTTATTCAAAAAGCATTTAGAGAAATCTAAAGCTATACAGCAGACACCTCTGAATTCATTCTTCCAAAACTGAAGGCAAATGTTGTGTGTCTGTATTTATTTATTGCAGGGTTTTTGCACCTACTATATAAAAACATAAGCAATGTCCCTTGATGAAAAGTGTCCAGAAGACAAAAAACAGGAGTTGCTTTAGACATTGGAATCATTGACTTCCCCATAAGTCACTCTTTAATTTCTAATAAATCTTCAAACACTAATAATGCACCTGTTTCGGGACATCTATTATTGTTTTGATTTGGCACAAACAGACCAACTTCAGTCATATAATAGAAAAATACATAAAATATATCCTACCTGGTATATATCCCATACAAAACTGTGTATGCCATTGGGCAGTGCTTTAAATTAGTTTCCTCACAGGTTTTTATTTTGAACATGATGTAGAGCACATGCCATCCTAACTAGAGAACATTTTCAAGCATTTTTTCTTCTTTGGGCCCCCTTCATTTTTAATAGCTGATTCTGATGGCTCACATTTCTTTTCTGTGTTTTTAGAGCCTTTGGACCACTGAGGTGGATTTTCAGTTTCTCTCTTGCAACCAAGATATAATTAACTGAGGAATAACTTCCAGAGGAGATTCTCTGGCAGATGTGAGGGCATCTGGTGTACAAAAGTTCTGTTGGAACCTGTGTGAAGTGGGGCCCTAGGAAAGTAAGTCAGACAAAGGAGCCAGCTGAGGGACCCTGCCTGTATTCAGCACTAATGAATGACAGGTGCACAAAGGCAAAGGAATCTCTGTCTTGAAGGCTAGTAGTGACTCTAAGGTCTGACCTCAAGTCTGGTTATGTCAAGATTGGACACTGAATTTAGAGGGTACAAAGCTCTACTTTTTGTACTTTTCATGCAGGCTGGATTAATTATAGCAAACTATAGCTAAGATTTATTGAGCATTTTTAATTACATGCTAGGGACTGTGTCAAGTGCTTCACATGGATTAACTCATTGAAATATCATAGACGACATGTAGTATTATTGCCCCTTTTTGCCTTCTAGGAGACTTGGGTCTTCGAGGAGTCTAGTAACGTGTACCAATATACAAAAGCAGTAAGTGGTAGACAAGTTCACACCCAGACAGTCTAATTCCAGAACTGGGGAGCTTAGCCACACCACTGTCTCTCTGGAGGCACTAAAGCAACCTTCTAATGGCTATAGCAAGTTAGGAATTTGCCCATTATGTTCTTTGGTAGCCATTTAATCTGTTCTTGAAGACCTTCTTTCAGACTTTGAAGCAATAGCTAGATTAAGAGGTGAAACAGGTTAGTTGCAATGACCAGTTTATAATTTGTCGGGGGTATGTGGGAACTCTCTGTACTTTCTGCACAATTTTTTTGTAAACCTAGAATGCTCTAAAAGATTAAGATCTATCAATAAACAAGGTCTATACCTCTTTTTGTGCCTGTTTTCTAACCTCATTCTCAAGTGCATATCACCATGTGTCAAAATTTGCATCTAACTAAACACAAACACCCAGAACCTCTTCAACAAGACCTTCCAGATCCCCAAAATTCCCAATTGGAATGCATTTTCTCCTTCTCGATCTCTCATGGCAAATGTTTTTAATTGTTCTGCTTTTCTTAGTCTGCTTGGTATTAAAGCCAGTAGTGTCTTTTCTTTAGATATTGAGTCTCTGGAATATAGACACCATTTATTTCTTACTCATTTCCAGTCCCACACCCAATATCTGTACTATGCCTGAGTACATAATAAAAATAATTACAACTGCTTTTTATTGAGGGTTTAATTTGTGCCAGGCATGTATTTCAAGCTATTCGTGATGAATACGATTGACAAATTTAGACCTTCTTAATCCTGGCCTGGATTCTTACAATGAACTTCGAATTGGTCTCTTCAGCCTTTGCTTGTTCCAGTCCCCTATACTTAGATACCCTCAGATGACTCTCCTCAAGTGGCATTTCCTGCTCAAATATCTGTAATGGTGGTACTCCATTGTCTGCTCTTCAGCATCCCTTAAGGCCCAAATCTGCTCCCCTATGAGTCTGTTATGCTCCAAAAAGCTGGCTCACTCAACATTTACTAAGTATACATAGTGCTTTCTCTTCTTTGGAGCTTTGTTTATGCCTGAAAATGTTCTCCCTTCTTCATTTCTACTGTTAAAAACCTTACCTACCCATTTCAAATATTATCCATATTCATAATTCTAATTTCCTCCTACAATCTCCTCCACTCATACCAGATGGGCTCTTACTTGAGTTCTCTTAACCCATTGTACGGCTTTGACCATTTCCTTATGGTTTGTCTTTAATTATATGTTGCCTTTATCTCTTTTTCCACCTTCAACTGGATTTTAACCTTACTTGTGAAAAGGGATTATATTCTCCTCAATTTTGGACCATCTGAAACTCCTAACATAACACAAGGCTTTGCAGGTAGTGGACATCATCAACCCTCATATTGGAGAGACAGTAATACCAAGTGGGAATGTATAAGCTGTGAAGTCAGGTGGACACAGATTCTGATGTCAGGTGAATCACTCAGTAGCTGTGGAATTCGGGCAAGGTAGTTAACTTCTTTGAGACTCAGATTCATTTTCTATGGGCGTGGCATTGTATCTGTTACATAGTGTTACTGAAAAATTTAAAAGGAAAATATATGTAGAGTTTGACATATATTAAGTATCTAATACATGGCAGTGGCAAGTATTTGTTTCATAGAATTTTTCTTCTGGAATAGTTTGAATTCCTTCTAACTAAAGACATTTTAATGCTCTCCTTTTTTAGCCATACTTATGCTCGCAATAATTTGTCAGCAAGGCAAAACCGGAACAAGGAAGGCCATTTTATAGATAGGTATGATATTGTATTCACAATCAGATCTCTATTTATTTTGAAAATACTGTAGTACTTGTCAATTAAATAAATCCATGAATATTTATTGAGCACCCGTTTATGCATCACTGTTGTAGATATTGGGGATACTGCAGTGAATGAGATATAGTCCTTGCTCTCTACTTTCATTCTAATGTGTACAATGACCCCACAGATATCTAAGAAACATGATGAAAAGGTTACCTAAAAATGGTGCCAAACCTGCATCGATTAGAATCCCCCAATCCATTTCTGGGCCTTAAAACTCAGCTGTTATGGCAGCTTTGGGGGAGTCCAAGAATGGTTACCCAGATTTTTATTAAAAATTTTTTTCTTTTTCATATGTGCTGTTTTTTAAAAAAATTGAACTATAGTTGATATACAGTCGTTACTGAACCAAACTTGGGTGTGCTTGCCCGCGCAGAGGAGCCAACCTACTGACAGCAGGTTGTGGTGAAGGAAAGAAAGTGCAGCGTTTATTATAAGGCACAATACGAGGAGTCCGGGAAAGCTAATGCTCAAAAAGCCTGAAATCCCCAATGTGTTTCAGCAAAGTATTTTTAAAGGCAATGTGAGGGAGGGGAGCCCCAGGGTACCTGATCAGCTCGTGCAAAATTCTCTGATTGGTTAATGGTGAGGTAACAGGGCGGTGTCACAGGGGTTAACCTTAGGTTTAGAGGTTGTCCTTAGGCGCCAATAGGCCTGGGGGCTGCGTGCTCTTGGTCATTGAGAAGTTAACTAGTTAATGTCTTCCACCTGGGGGTTTTAGCGTCTGTAAAACAACTCAGGAAATGTGCATCAGATACTGTTACCTAGGCACTTCACAGCGGAACTAAAACAGAGGATATGGGGGAGGGGTCTGTCCCTGGGAAGGCCCCATTCGGTTCTTTTTGGTTACACAATATTATATGTTACAGGTGTGCAATATAGTGATTCACAATTTTTAAAGGTATATTCCATTTACAGTTATAAAATATTGGCTATATTCCCTGTGTTGTGCAATATATCCTTGCAGCTTATTTTATACATGATAGTTTGTACCTCTTAATCCCCTACCCCGATAACGCCCCTCCCCCTTCCCTCTCCCCACTGACCACTAATTTCTTCTCTATATCTGTGCGTCTGCTCCTTTGTTATATTTACTAGTTCCTCGTATTTTTTAGATTCCATATACAAGTGATATCACACTGTCTTTCTCTGTCTGACTTATTTCACTTAGCATATGGAGGATATTTTGTTACCCAGATTTTTAAAAGCTAGGACTTTAAGAAGCAATGTTGTGGAGACAAGCTGAATATATATTTTTTCCTCTGGGAAAAATTAAGGCTAAATCTATAAGTCTTTGTGCGTAACAGATGGATCTGAGCTTTCTCTATTTCTGTTTAAATAACCTAAAGTAGTTGTCAGGGAGTGAAAGTTGTTCCATGTTGGCCTGTTGGCATGTCGGCAGGAGCTCTCACAACACTGAAGCTCTTCCGTTTGCAGCCACTTAGGCGAGTCCTACCGGTGGCACGGGGGTAGACGGATAGACCTCCCCAGGTACGCTGCTGCCACCAGCCTCTGGGCCGGAGCCACCCGCTCGTCGCGATCCCGGGGGCGGAGGGCCCTCCCGCGGGAGGAGCGCGGGGCGTGGAGGGCGTGGGTCGGGGGCGGGGCGAGCCGCAGACTGGGTGCTCGCAGGGAGCTGTCAGTGTCAGGCTCCGGAGAGGGAGGAAGTGCTGTAGGTCCCGGAGGAGCGTGAGCCGAGCGGCCGGCGCAGCGTGAGACAGCACATCCTGCGCGCGCCGGGCCCGCCGCCCTCGGGAAGCGCACGAGCGCCGCCGCCGCCGCCGGGGAGCCGTGGCCGTGCTCTCGAGCCCAGTTGCGCAGCCGCCGCCGACCGCGTCCAGGTAAACGGGAGGTGGGGTCGCGCTCCCCGGGCCGCCGCCTCCGCGCCCCTCCTCAACCCTCCCGCCCCCGGGTTGTCGGCTTTTGGAGCCGCCGGGCAGTAGTGCGGCCGCGGCAGCCGCAGCCGGACTTTGGCCTCGGCCCCCTCCCCGGGCTCCTGCGTGCTCCGCGGCGCCTGAAAGCGGCCAAAGCACCCCCGCATCCCCCGCCAGCTGCAGCCCCTTGCTGCGGCTCTCCCGGCTGAGCCAGGAGGCGAGGGCAGATGAGAAAGAGTGAGTAGTGGTGTCATCACCTTGTGGGCTGGGAGGGGCGTCCCAGTGCGCCTCGCCTCGGTTTTCTCCTGGGGAGCAGAAGGTTAGCGGCAGTGAAATCCGCACCCCTCAGGGCAACCAGCTGACGGCCCCCGAGGGAGGGGGGGCTGCAGAGGGAGGGGAATGGGTACTGTTTGAGTACATTTTCAGCTGTCTGCAAAGCTCTTAAATGCTGTTGCTACCCGCCAAGTCGAGGGAAGCGAAGGTACTTCCAGCAAGGCATTAATTAAACACTCACGCAAGAAGGTGCCCGTTTCTCTCACTGCTGCCAAAAAAAGTGTGGCTGGGGGATGTGTTTTAGTAAACACCTTCGCGGCCGCGTGCCTCTCCTTCCCCCACTCCCACTACCGCATTGCTCTGGCCTTATAAATCCGTGCGTCGTCATCATAAGGTCAGTGACCCTGGCGACACTGATGGGAACTGAGTGTGCGGGAGTCTCATGACTTGTAATAAGGATGAACAGAAACCCAGGATCAGGACAGGAAATTACTTAGGAAATTAGAGGCTCAGCAAAATGCAGCAGATGGAATATATTCGTTATTCTGGACTCTCCCACATCTAGGTAAGGGTCAGAACAAGTAGCCAGCCATTTTCTTGCCTGGAATGCCTTTCAAGTGGGCATTGTAGACTTATTGTAGTTCAGGGTTGTGCAAAATTGCTTCCAAATATTCCAGATTAGCAGAAAACATAACCAACAGTAAGGCATGGTAGCTGCAGAAGACATCATATGGGTAATATTAGCCCAGATATGGGTGACTGCCTCTGTATACATTTTCACTGTGGAAATTATAGAGAAAGACGTTGATCAGTATTAGTAAATTTGAAATTTGCACTCAGTGCAGGTTTCGGCATGGAAAAAAAGGACCCAAACTCTGCTCTTCTGACTATGTTTCTTAGTAAAATAAAATCATACATGGCTACCACTAAGTCATCAAATGTTCTCTTCATAGGAACCAACTCCCCAATCTTTCTTAAGGTTTGAGGATCCAATGCTCCAAGAGCCATTTCTTTTAAAAATCTTCTAGCATCATCATTGGTATGTTTAATTAATATAATTGGGGGCCCAATGCAGGCTTTTTTCAGCCTGCTCAGCTCTGGGCCCCATTCTTGGCCCATAACATCTTCCACATCTCTCTTTTTCTTCCCTGTCTCAGGCACTGATGCACCTGCTTCCTCTCTCTTGGACCTCAGGGTTGCTGAGCTTCTGCACAGTGCCCTGGAGGAGAGGGATGGTTCAGCCCCTCCCCACACCCAGCCTTTCCTCCTCTCCTACTAGAAATAAGTCCTGAAGCTTTTTTGGTGTTACAGGTCTATATCATTAGGTATAATCACCACTAGGGATATGGGCAGAGAAGATAAACTCAACCCGCAGAAGAGTGTAGCAGAGTTCTCACAAGTGGTGGTCCTAGGTCCCTAGTTTCTAATGAACTGAGATGGTAAGAAGAAGTCATCAGGCATTTCTCATCATGTTTCATGCCTAAGAGGGGGCTCTATGAACTTTGTTCCCACCCCTCCTACTTCCCCAAATATTCCTTCCGGAGTCTGCCTTTAATAAGTGAGCCTTTTCCTTGACTCCAGTGCTGAGTCAAGTAATTCTTGGAGATAAAGCCTGGGTGCTGCTCTGTTCATATTCAAAACAACGATGTAGACGAGTCTTGTAAAATACATGCCAAGTTTTTAAACCCAGTCACGTCTCTTAGCACAGACAAATGTGTACAGGCTTCATCAACAGTTACATCAGTGGGCCACTCATCCTCCCTGGTCACCTTGTTTCCTTCTGTCACCTAATAGCATCAAATGTAAAGGTCACACACATGCATTGCAAACTTAAGTATATTCTTTCATCACCTTGTTCTCCCTATACTTTGCCCCATCAAATAAAACAAAGGTTGATAATATTCTGAGCACTTTAGCAGTGCTCAGTACATTTCCTAAATGTATTGCACTGCCTTTGCTGAATGTATTACATTGCCAATACATTTACTAAAATGTACTCAGCACTTGACCAGGCATTGCACTTTAAACTACTTCTCATGTATTAACTTATTTAATCCTCACAAAAATCTGATGAGGTAGATATTATTTGTAATCCTATTTGACAGGCAAGGAAACTAAGACACAAGGATGTCAAGTAACTTTCTGAAAATTGCTTGGCTAATAAGTTGTAGAGCCAGGATTTGAACCTGGGCAATCTGACTGTACTCTTCTATAGGACAGTTTATATTGGTTAATTTTCATATATTGAATACCAGGCTCTTATGTTATCTCATTTCAATCCCTATATTAATCTTATGAAGTAGACATTATTATCCATATTTTACAGATGGTGAAAAACTGAGTTAAGTGATATACTTAATACATAGCAGAGGTAGGATTCAAATCAGGTCTGACTCTAAAACCAGTACTCATCCATTTTAGCTAGCGTCCCCTGTGAGAAACAAAAAAGCTGAGCTTGTCTGTTTCTTTTGGGTTTGTTGCCCATTTTCCTTGTGAGCCATTGCTATTTCTTTTAAGCCTTAAGTGTAGCCATACTTTTTTGCCAGTTGATTGGTAGGTGTGGATGATATGGCAAAACCAACGTAGGACCATAGCTCTTTTGAAGTCAGATATTGCCTTCGTTCTGTCTCCTAATTCCCCATAATACTTTGTGGATCTCAAATACCATGTTAATAGTTGTTCCATTGATCAGGGATCCCTTTTACTAGAAACTGTTGCGTCTTCTACATTCCCTAGAAAATGTGAGAAAGTATGTTCTTTTGGGGACTTTGCTGGGACCGTGAACTTCTAGGGTTCTCTTCTTTTGAGAATTAACTAAAGTTAACTCCACTCTCATTACTCTGAAATTTATAAACCATTGCCCAGGTCCATGTAAAAAATGAGTCCTCTTGACTGGGAGCTCTTCGTTGGTACCCAGGACTTGTTTCCTTTGCTTCTCTGCAGGAAGCCTGGTACCAGACTGTCAGCGTGAAGCTTACATTGTAACATAGACGCCACTACCCAGGTGCCAGCTGAGGAGCCACATGTTTATAAAGCATCTCTTGAGTCTTTGTTTAGAGGAGTCTTCTTAAGCAGGAGTCATAGGCACCATGGAGGGCAGGCATATGAGAGTTTTCAGGTGGTCATTGAACCCGATATAATTGATGCAAAATTTTATGCATTTGTGCTAAATGCAGTTTTCTAGGGAAAGACTGGGTATTTGTGACTAAAAAGAGATTAAGAACCACTGGTTCAAGTGCACTGTTTAGGAAGGGGGAGGAGCAGCGGCCATTCTGCTGAAATGTGTTAGAAACAAGGCAAACTCTCCTGTTAGAACCAGCCAAGAAAAAATGTTCTTGGCTATCAGGACATTGCTGGCATTTCGCTACAGAGGCATGCTAGAGTGCCCAGGTCCAAGTACAACATATACTAATGCATGCTGCAACCAAGTGAGGTCTCCAGGACCTCAGGCAGCCCTAGCACTGCTCGCCATTCACTAGGCACTTACCCTTTTCACACTTAGGGTTCATCGACTCTTCCTAACATCCCTGTAAGGCTGACATTTTTATCTGCATTTGACAAACAAGGAATCAGATGATTGGAAACATTAAGCCACTCGGTCAAGGCCACATGAGGCCAGTTAGTAGAAGGGCTGGATTTCAAATGTAGGTTGGCCAGAGTCCAAAGCCTGTTTATTCTCTTCCCAACATATTTCATTGTTTCTCTATGTGGGACACCAAAAAGTGCTGTTTAGTGTAGCTTTTTATTGTGGCAGGACGGAGAGTTCCTCAGGAACACTCTCACATGCTGATAGGAAAAGCCTACATGTGTTATCAAAGGGGAACAAGAAAATTAGACATTTCTCAGCGTGGCAGAGGATAAGCGAGCCCTGCTTTCCCTTGACGTGTGTGCTCATGCCCCACACATTTGATTCTCAGGTGTGCCCAGGTATCTTGCTGAGCAGCAAATGCATAGCAGTCTACAGCCAAGCCCAGAGAGTTGATTGGTTGATTTTGCCGGGGTAGCTGCAAGACTATTCGTTGCAAAAATGAACTTACTTCAAAGCTGAGTTGTGCGGTGTTCTGGGGCTTACTTGATATCGTGGCTTCGTCGTGATCTGGAACACTAACTTGGTACTTAATCCTGGGGGGACCTCTGTTTACCAGATGACCTACATGCCCTTTAGTTTTCAGTTCGTGTCAATCCGGCGATCCTTCCCCATTGTTTCATTTTTGGGTACAGACCCGCTAATGCCATCAGTGTGGCAAACACATAAAGCAGAAATTTATGTTAGAGTCAAGAGCATTCTTTATAATAAAAATGAGTCTCAGGCACTGTAGAGGATGACTGCCTTTGATCAGCAGGTTGGCCTGGGAACAGACACCAGTGTGCTTCATTATGCTTCAACCTTTTTTCTCTCCTATAACCTTTAAAGGTTTTTAAAAAGTTTACTGCTCCCTCACCCCCACACACTTTAGGTTGGCATCTAACATGTTTATTGTAAGTTTAAAGAATCACAATGAATGTAATTTCCAGAATATTGTAAACTTTGACATTTAAAAATAAAACGATGACATCATTCTTTGAATCCAAATTAAAATTTAAGTGCTATACCAACCTCTATTTAAAAAGTACCTGAAGAAGCTCTTCATCAAAAGGGTATTTTTATACCTTGTGGTCAAGCATCACAGTAAGATTTGTGTTTCCTTTTTTTCCCCTGGTAATGGAGGTGGGAAAGGAGGCCCTGAATGATTGTACAACCACAGGTGTGTTCTCTGGTTGGTCAGTTTTTGGAAAGCCTACAGACAGAAGTTCCGGATCTCGAAATTATGATGTTATTAGCTCATAATAACATTCCTGCATGCTCTTTAGAAAGCCTCATGGATGCCAGCGGCACACAATGCCAGTTTGAAGAGCACATATTTATCTAGCACAGGTGCTGTGTGTTACAGGTCACTGCGGGGCCAGTGCCGGGAGCCAGGTCCATGGCCTTCGTCTATGTGGCTCAAACTCAAGGTGGCAGGGCCAGAAAGAACAGCAGAGCCACTGGTCCCATCTCTTGCCCTCAGGCAGGTGACTGTATGGATAGTTGTCTTTCTGCTATTTAGTGATTTACAGGAAGAGATCTGCCCATTCCAGTGTTTTTAGATCACTGGTTCTCAGCCAGGAGTGATTGTCCTTCCCAGGGGACATTTGGCAATGTCTGGAGACATTTTTGGTTATCACATTTGGGGAGAGAGGGTGGCTGTAGGCATCTGTAGTGGGGAGGATCAGGGTGCCACTGGACAGCTTACAATGCACAGAACAGCCAAGGTTAAGAAGCCCTGCTTTAGATGTTCTGGTTTTCTATTGAAATCTTCTCTGCTGTAATTTAAGTCCATTTCTTTGGTCTTCTACAAGATAAGAAGAGCATAACATTTAAAAGGCAGCATAAGGGAAAGGAAAGAAAAAGCCTGATATTCCACTGACTGCCTGTGTGAGCCTCAGTTTCTTCATCTGTGAAATGGGGCTAACAATACTTGGCTTGCAAAATTATTGTAAGGATTGCAGATAATGAGAGTACTGGGTCCAGTATGTGGTACGTGCTCAATGCGTGGAAGATACTTTTTATTATTCAACAGCCGTGATACCACTCTTTAGCCTTATCTTCTCAGGGACTTGTGTGATCTTGCCCTGCTTTGAACCAAAGGTATGCTTTTAAAAAGTGAATTATGCTATGTACCTGCCTCCTTCCACTTCAAGACACTAGGCTCCCTGAGGCATCCTTTGTATCTTTCAGCAGAGGGTCTTGCACGTGGTAGATCTCAACGAGCTTTGTTGACCTGAAATATTAGCCAGAATAAATCCTACTTAATTTTCCTTTTATTATAAGATTTAATTCTTTTCCCCTTGGATTATTTTAATGTGTTTAGTAAAACATTCACTTCCTTAAATGTAGCTGCTATTGCACGTCTGGGCCCAATATGAACGTGGGCTTGGTAATGCCTAGAATTCTGGAAGCCTTGCCTTCCTGAATCAGGATCACATTGAACATTTCTGCTGGGGGAAGGGCACTCTTGAGGAAGATAATCTTTCATTCTAGAAGTGACGGGTAGGATGGTTTGAGTCTTGTGTTTTCCTTTATGAGTCCCTTGGTCTAATTCTTTTGATCTGGCTTTGATCTGACACTCTCTGAGCAGGGCAGTACTTGGGTTCCTTTCTGGGAGGGGGAGGGGAAATTTTGATTCATTTGTCAGATTTCTATTTTATGCTAACATCTAGAGTGAAACCAAGAGTAACACATGTATTTTAAATAGCTCTAATGAATGAATGATGACAATATTTTATATCCTTTGCCTACAGTTTCCCTTGTAGGATACGGATTTTCCCGCTCTAACTTGAAATAGTACCCATTTCTTTGTTTGACAAGCTGGAGGTTTTAGTAATTGAAATGGAATGAAGTCCTCTCCTTTTGAAAGTAGTTTAGATCCTGTTGTGCACATATGTAAGCCTTTAAAAGTTGATCAAGTTGTTGAATGTTATAGTGGGCCCATGTGGAGAGGATGATCATGGGATTCTGTCTTAGAAACAGCTTGTGGGATTTTAGTAGTTGCTGGGTTTGGGTGGCTGAAAGGGTAGAAGGCCCTGTGGGGAATGTGTGTTTTGACAGTGTCCCCTTTTAAAATGAAGCGTGTCTCCTATTTCATCATCTCCCCCATTAGTATCAAAATAGCAAGGGGTTGTGGGAATTGGTGTGTATTTTGTGGGAGAAAGAATAACAGAAAACTTCTCTGCTTGTTTCCTTGAAAAGTGTGACTTTGTTCACTTTCAGAAGGTATAGGTTACCACTGGCTCCGAAAGAGGATCCTCTCTCTTTGAATGTTTTCAGGCTCAGAGGAAAGTGAGAGTCTATTTACCTAAGTTAAAATGCCAAACTAAATCTCCCAATGCAAATATGGACCACCCAGGGACTTTGTAAAGGCCAGGTTTGTGGTTTTGAATACAGATTTTCCTGCTTCCTCTTTTAAGCTTTTTAATATTTTTCGAATGCTGCTGAAAAGTAATTGGCATATCAAGTAAGGATGAAATCTCATATCTTTTGCCATGAACTTTAAAGGGGGGAATTGTACTCATTTCCTTTGAGAGCTTTTTGTTTTTCAAAATAAAGAAATATGAATTACTAAAATTTGAAGGCCAAGTTGTAGATTTCAGTTTAAAGTAGATAGAAAAGTTGGGTTACAAAACAGTTATAGGAGAGGAGAAGGATACTCTCTTCAAATGTTCCCTTTCCCAAGTACATTGTGCCTAGACAGAGCCATTTACCTCAGTAAACTGGGTAGAACTTTGCTTTGGGGGATAGGCGAGGGTATTGGAAACATCACCTCAGTTAAAAAACAAAATTCAACTGAGTAAATTTTACAAATCTTATTGGGTTTTTTTTCAGCAAAATATGAATTGGGTAGCGTCCCATCTAGCAGATAGAAAGGAGCTCTGAAGAGCTTTACAAAATGAAAGACTTTTGTAGGCAGAAGGGGGCAAGACAAGGAAGTTACTAGGGAAAGAGTGGATTGTTTGTGGCAAGGTCACCTTCCTTTAGGGGATGGCAGGGTCTACGAGGCAGATTACCTGCCTAGTGCTGATCAGTAATTCCGGATACACCAGTTTAAGTTTCTACTCCCAGGAGAGGTTGAAACTGTAATTAAGTTAGGTATTAAGACTCAGTTTGGTGATGTGGGTTAGCACAAGTGACTCTGTTTGGGGCCTGTTGTCTTTCTCTCTCTTTTTTTTTAAATAACAGTTCCCGCCTTTTGATCAGACTCTTAGCTTTACTGAGAGATGTGATCAAAATTTAAGGCATTAGAACCACTCCCAGCTACCGCTCTGAAGTTCTCATGTTTTTTTCTTTTACTCATCCTCTCTGTGGTATTCACAGGTCACAACTTCAAGTTCACATTTTTTACACCGGTCATTTTCTTTGCTTCTTTTCTGAAATTCCAGTCTTAGAGAGATCATTTGCTTGGTGGTTGCCTCCTGTGAACATGCATTTAAAGCTTTTGTGAGAATACATCGTGCCAGGGAGATTACTATGATTGTTATAAACAGGACAATTCCCAATGTCTGGAGTGCACTTCAGAGCCATGGTCCTCAAGACCCAACTGATCAAAATCTATTAAGTCAAAGAAAGACCCCATTGAAGTAGTCGCTTTCTTAAGCCAACTGACTTGCTCAGTGATCTTGTATAGCTGAGTTTCAACTTCCCCAGAAGTGTTAATACAGGTACAACAGGTGGTATTGACCATAGCACGGACACCTAGTTCAGCTAAAAGACAATCAAGGGCTATCCTATTATCAAGAACAACCTTGGCCAGAGAGTCTGAGGATTTTTCTTGTGCAGCTCTTGCTTTAGAAGTGGATTCTGCAATGTTTTCAAGAGTTGAGGAGAGATTCTTGATCATAGCTTCATCTGTACTCACTCTGAACCAGGAAAGTAGGGACTTGCCAACAGAAGCAAATCCGGAATCATGAGCACCTTCTGGTAGGTCTTTTCTAACTCAATGATGTAAATTCAGGGGAGGTGACCAATGAGCTGTGTCAGTCTGTGAACAGTTAGGGGCACAGTTAGGTTACCTAAGAGGCATTGCCCAGTTATATGCCAGCCATCCAGGCACTCGTAGGCCCAAGGAGAATAATAACCACTACAGACAAAGGTAAATCCTGAGGGGGCACAAACCGCTCCCGCTAATGTGGCACTCTTGATGAATTCATTCGAAGGGATTGTTGCATTTACCCATTCAAGACAAGGGTCAGTTAGGTTTCCAGTGCATTTGGGAGGTTAATCTCCTAACCTGAAATAAAAAGTTGCTCTAAATTACTTGCAAAAATGGGTGCTGCTGGTGAGATCTTTTCATGATTGGGGGAAGATCTGATTTAGATAATCATAAGAATGTGAGTGTGCAAATGTACTACAGTTTGTGTAGGTGTTTGTGTCTAATTGGTCAAGTAGAGTTATCAGTGGAGAAAGTTAAAACAAGCACTGGCTATAAAAGTTGGACTCTGTAAGTGCCTTTTAAGGGGAGTCAATTATAGTTTGTGGTGACGTTGGGAATAGGAGAATAATTGGTCACAGGGAGGACTAGGGGGTCTCTAGCATCATGGACACATCAGAGATTTTGATGACAAATGCAACAGTCTGAAAGATTATCCCCCTTCACAGTGGCCTGGAAGATAACAGATGATGGCATTATCTTTCCAGGTCAATGCCAGAGTGAAGGAAAGACAGGAAGAAGAAAAGGGTTTATGTTTACTTAAAGTTTGAAGTCTTGATCCGGTGTTTGGTAGAAGCAGTCTATCTTGATGTTGGCTACTTCTCTTCCTAGTCAGTTTGATTTGCAGGTCTCCAGTGCTTGTATAGGACCAGATATCAGGTGGAGCCTTCTTAAGCTTTGAGATATGTACCCAGGGTTCAATGCCTTTTAGTTTTGTAGTGGTGTCAGCAGTCAGGAGCACTTGGTAAGGTCCCTTCCAACTGAGTTCAAGAGCTGTCTTCCTCTGATGATGTTTCCAGAATACCCAGTCACCAGGCTCCTGTGGCCAACAGGATCCTTTGGGATCTGGGAGAGCTTTTTTTTTTCTTTTTTTTTTTTAACATCTTTATTGGAGTATAATTGCTTTACAATGGTGTGTTAGTTTCTGCTTTATAACAAAGTGAATCAGTTATACATATACATATGTTCCTATATCTCTTCCCTCTTACATCTCCCTCCCTCCCACCCTCCCTGTCCCACCCCTCTAGGTGGTCACAAAGCACCGAGCTGATCTCCCTGTGCTATGCGGCTGCTTCCCACTAGCTATCGATTTTACGTTTGGTAGTGTATATATGTCCATGCCACTCTCTCACTTTGTCCCAGCTTACCCTTCCCCCTCCCCATGTCCTCAAGTCCATTCTCTAGTAGGTCTGTGTCTTTGTTCCCTTCTTGCCACTAGGTTCTTCATGACCTTTTTTTTTTTTTTTTCCTTAGATTCCGTATATATGTGTTAGCATACTGTATCTGTTTTTCTCTTTCTGACTTACTTCACTCTGTATGACAGACTCTAACTCCATCCACCTCATTGGCAGAGCTTTTTTTAATCTGTTGGTGATAAGCTTCAGCATAAGACATTAAAGACTTACAATAGCTGGTCATGTTAATGTGAAATAACAAGGGATCAACAGAAAATTTGTACACAGTAGACATTGGTCTGCTGGTGACTATCTTATGTGCAGTAAGTTTATGTTTCCCAAAAGGGGTACTGTGAATAGTCAGCAAAACCAGAGTCAATACCTTAGGCCAAGGGAGTCGAACAATTTGAGCAAGTTTGGAGATTTGGAATTTAAGGATCCATTACTTCTCTCAACCTTGCCTGATGATTGAGCGTTATAGGGACAGTGACGATTTCAAGAAGTTTACAAGGTTTTGTTAAAGCTTATATGATTTGCCCAGTGAAGTGGTTACCTCAGTTGCTGAAGATTGTGGAAGGTACACCTCAAGTGGGAAACACAGTTTCTAACAGTTTCTTTGCCACTGTGAAGGCATCAGCCTTGCAGCAGGGGAAGGCTTCAACCAATCCAGAAAACATACAGACGATAAGAAGAACATATTGATAACTCATGCTGAGTGGCAGTTGAATGAAGTCCAGCTGCAGGTGTTCAGAGGGTCCAGAGGGAGGACGTTTGTGGCCTCTGGGAACAGACATAGTTTTTTCAGGATTATGGACCTGACAGGTCACACATTGGTGGTAAACTGTTTTTATAATTTTATAGAAGGCCCTCCACCAGTGTTTATTCATGATTTCAGTCATCTTAATTGCACCATGGTGGGTGAAGGAATGCAAAAACCAAAAAATGGGGTTTGCCAGGGAGTCAGGAAGAGCCAGGCACCATCCTGGGTTTCCTGTAGCCCTGACCGGTCATTGAATTTACAACCATTGTTTGCCCATCATGATTCCTCTGACTCAGAAGCAGGCTGTTGCCTGTTGCAAGGACATCGGGGTGGCAGAAGTCTGGAACAAGGGCTCATTTTTTTTTTTTTTTTTAATTAATTAATTAATTTATTTTGGCTGCGTTGCGTCTTCGTTGCTGTGTGCAGGCTTTCTCTAGTTGTGGTGAACTGGGGCTACTCTTTGTTGCGGCGTGCGCGCTTCTCATTGTGATGGCTTCTCGTTGACAGGACGTGGTGTCACGAAATGGGATGTTATTACCTCGAGGTCTTGGGGCTCACCTTCTTCAGGCAGGGGTAGTAACGTAGCAGGATTAAGGACCTTATAATGTTTAGATGCAGTTTAGGTGGTGAAAGCAGAAGGACCTCATAGGAGGTTAGTCTGTTTGCAGAGAAATGTTGAGTCAATTCAGAATTAAGAAGACCTTGGACAATATGTGGAGTTTGTAAATAAATGTCATTTCCTAGGGTTAAATCTGCTGAGGCTTCTGCTAACTTTGCAGCAACAGCCTTAAGGCAGTTGGGATAGGTACGAGCAACTGCATCAAATTGTGTGCTGTAATAAGCACCAGGCCTATGCTTACCATGTTCTTGTGTGAGCATTCCCCAGGGCTTGGTTATCTCTTTCATGTACAAATAAGGGGAAAGGTTTTGAAGTTGGGTGGCCCTGGGGCAGGCGGTTCTTGCAGCACTTGTTTTAGTTTGATAAAGGCCTGCTCATGTTTATCTTCCCCAGGAACTGGTTCAGGGACTGAGTTTTTAGTGAGTTCATAGAGCAGGAAAGCCACGAGAGAAAAATTAGGAACCCATAGTCTGCAATAACCAGCCAGGCCTAGGAATCCACAAAGTTGTCGCTTAGGTGTTGGCCTAGGGAATTCTTGGGTTAGCTTAATTCTTTTTGGAGACAGCTGGATTCCTTCAGTGCTTAGATTATGACCTAGGTAATGAGTAGTGTCTAGAGATAATTGTAATTTTTCCTTGGAGACTTTATGTCCTTTTTTAGCTAACTGTTGTAGCAAATAAGTGGAATTCTTTATGGATGCCTCTTTGGTAACTGAATATAGCAAAAGGTCATCTATATTCTTACTGTAGAAGGGTCGATTTCCTAGGAACCTGGAGGGTACGTAAATCTTGATGGAGCACTTGAGAAGGGGCCTCAATGAACCCTTGAGGCATGCCTGTCCAAGTATATTGTTGATTGTTCCAAGTAAAGATGCATAGATAGTGGCTGTTGGGGTCCCCAGGGATGCTGAAGAAGACAAAGCTCCACAACGGTGAACCATCTTGAGTCTGATGGAACTTGGGACAGAGGATTTTGGGGAATGGAACAACTGGAAAATGGGGAATCTTGTTAATAGCTCTCAAGTCCTGGACAAATCGCCATCCCCACCCATTAGGTTTTGGGACTGACAAGACCAGGTGTTACAGGGGCTGGTACAGGGAATGGTTAGCCCCTGCGTGAATTGGTCTTCTATTATTGGTATGAAGCCTTGTGTGGTCTTAGGTTTTAATGAATATTGAGGCAGTTTAGGAAGAGGTTTAGTTATGTCTCTCCGAATTTTTATAGGCTCTGCACTTCTTACTCTCCCGGTGTCAGTGTTAGAGGTAGCCCACAGATTTTCAGGCACCTCGATTAAGTTAGAGGTCTTTTGCTGGAATTCTTCCTCTTCTGTATCAAGGACAGATTGTAAAGAACATAAAAGATCAGGTTCCGGTTGGTCAGGACATTCTAAGGTGAGGTCTCCATTAGAAGCAAAATTTATTAGCTCTTTTAATTTAGAAAGGAGATCGCTACCTAATAGATTGACTACAGCTGTATCACAGAGCAAAAAGGAATGTTTTTCAGTGAAAGGTCCCAGAGTCATTTATACTGATTGAGATAGAATTTTATTAGATACCCACCGTGGAAACTTCTTTTTCACTCCAAGGCATTTGTTGTCCTCTGGGTTTTAAAGTAGAGAGTGTAGCTCTGGTATCTATCACAATTTGGCAAGGTTTCCCATTAAATTTTAATTTCCCCTTGGCTATGTAAAGGAATTACTGGTGGCAGTTTACCAGAGAATCTGTCGGAGTCCCGTCAACTCTTGGAGGGACCCATATGAGGGCCCCCCTTTGGGGGAAGATATGAGAGAATTTAAGTTGATGTTGAAGAATTTTTACAGGATCAATGAGAGCAATCTTTTTTCCAGTACCCCAGTTGATTACAATTGAGACATGGATCCCTAGGCCAATGTTTTGATGATGGACCCTCTTGGAGGGTGCAGTGTGGGAGGCCCAGGTATTATTTTAGGTCTCTGGCCTTGGAACTATTGTAGTTGTAAAGGCTAATAGTTTGGCAGACTTTTGTTTACGGTCTTATTCCAAAGTCCTTTCAAAGTGCTCAGCAGTGGTCATGGGTTCTGTCAAACCAGTGGCCTCCCGTCCTATTTTTTGCCTTTTTATCAATCTGCTAATCTCAGGAGATAATCCATTTACAAGCTGGGCAACTAGAGCAGGTTGGGTGACATCATTTATGGTATGGAACCCAGGATGCCTTAGGAAGAGAGCTTCCAGTTGGGTTTTAAAGTTGGCCACAGATTCATTTTTCGTTCGCATGTTTGAATAACAGACCAATCATCGCGGGCAAGGAAGACTCTAGGAATGGCTATTAGAAGATCAGCTGCATTTTGCAAGCTTTTTCTGCTCCATAAGGGGACCGTGATGAAGATCGAGGATCTTGAATATCATCAGTAGGGTTACGCCATCCTGCTTCTTGCATACAGTTTTGGGCTTCACCAGGTCCTACCAGCATGTGCACGAGCTGATAAAGATCTGGCAGCCCCAGATCATAGGCTCCAATGAGGACTCTAAATACTTCAGAAAACTTTTGGGGATCCTCCGTGGGTTTAGGAAATTCTTTAATTATGGTCCTTAGCTTGGTCTTTGGCCGAAGAGTGAAAGATACCTGGGGAGGATCTCCTGCAGCCTTGGGTGGGTGGTTTATTTTAAAAGGTGACTGTCCAGGGTGGAAAGGCAGATTAGATAGAGAATTAGAGAGCATGAGTACTCAGGTAAAGGTGGATAGAGGGGAGCAGGAGGAGTTACGTGTCTTACTGTCTTTTATTTTAGGTACCTCTTGCATCTTTATTAATTTTTAATTAGCCTTTTGCAATGAATTTTTTAATGATGCTGTTTTGGAATCTTGAAGCTTTTTGGAAGCTTCTGCATACCAATTGAAATAGGTATCCCATTCTGTTTGTTGATTTGGGAACTCTTGCTTTCAAATGTAGTTCTTAAATGAACAGTCAATCTAATTGGAACATTTCCTATCATGGCCATTGTAATTCTAGGTTGTTTTTAGTAAGATTTTGCAATTTTTGTAGATATATACAGTTTCCAGGACTATAGTTCTTAGAGAAAATGAGCAGGTGTGCCAGAAGGTGGCATGCTCAACTCTGGAACTTAAAGATCCCATTTTTTTTTTTTTAAGCTAGCTAGGTCTTGGGTCTCTCCGAGCCAAATTAATACCTAAGAGGGATGTGCTGGTAGACCGGGGATTGTGTGGTGTTTTACAATGTACCTTGTTGGATGAAAATTTTCTTGGGTTTAGTGGGTGACCTAGTGTCAGTCTAGCCATTCTGTGACCAACTTATCTAGCACAGGAGTCTTAGAGTTAGGTAGCACTCTAACAGCTTTTAAGTTCTCAATCCAGGCCCACCAGTTTTGCAGCTTTTGGCTTCTGAGATTCCATTAGTAATAGCCTCTATCTGTATAAACGAGACAAACAAACATGTGCACACTAGCACACCAGCAGCATCAAAGACATGTCCCTGTGGACTGGCCTTGTGCGTACCACCAGCAATTCTTAGTGTGATACTGGGGACTGGGGAAAGGACTGAATCAGCAGACCCCAACAGATGGTGACTGCAGACTAGGATTCCAAACAAATGAGGAATTGAAGACTGAATCACCAGCAGTTCCCAACATGGAACTAGGGATTTTAGTCAAGTAGGGAAATGTGGACTGAAGCAAGGGTAGGGACTTGGGTTCCAGATGGAGCTGTCTGCCAGCTCAAGGTGACCCGCTAAGCCCTGGACTGGAAAGTCAGTTAGATTGGGACCTCTGCACAAAGACAGCAGAGCTGAGAACTGAGAGGAACTTACCCACAGCCCTCAGAGATGATGAGAAACAAGAGAACTGAAAAGATTTGTGGGTACCATGCCTGTGTTTCTCATCATCCCTGAAGCTGTGAAAAGTTTCTTTTGAATCCCACTGCCGCCACCAAGTCTGTTAAAAAACAAAATTCAACTGAGTAAATTTTAAAGATCTTAACGGCTTTATTCAACGATTCATGCATCAGGCTGCATCCCATTTACCTCACTAGTGCCGATCAGGTGATTCCAGATTGACTAGTTTAAGATTCTGCTCCTGGGAGGGATTGAAACTTTAATTAAGTTAGGTATCAAGTTTTGGTTTGGTGACATAGACTTAGCACAGGTGACTCAATTTTGGGCTTGTTGTCTCTTTTTTTTTAACACCCCTTGACAATGTCAACCCCACCATTGCCTTCCTAAACACTGGGAAGGTAGATCTGGGCAGCACGTGGAAAAGAATATTTTGTAAACTCTTTGGGGAAAATTCAGAATGAAAGTTACTTTAACCAGGACACAGTGTTCTGACAACCATATGTTTAATAATGACACTTAGTGCTTTCTTAGTCTTTACACCTGTTAAAGAAAAATTTATTCATAACACTTGTTAAAGAAATGGTAATACAGGCTTTATTCAGGGGGACTATGTATCGTGATAGATATCAGGACCACTGCAATGGGGTTTTGCAATGGAGAGAAGGATTGTGCTCAACTCTGAATACAAGGACAGGTGGGAATTTATAGCCAAGTAGCCGGGTGGGGATCAGTGGATGGAAAATTATTAAGAGGAAACATCAGGGATAAGGGCAGGGATTCAGGCTAAACGAACCTAATAGGATTCTTGATAAAGGCAGGCCAAGGTGATCAGCTGTCACTTGGGAGGTGGTGGGGTGTGAGGAATCCAATCAGATATCAATCAGGTGCTGGTGTTCAGGTATCGTGGGTGGGGGATTCTGGGTAACTGACTTCTCAGGACTCTTGCTAAAATTGGGCTCTTGAGAACCTGCCCACAGACTGGGCCTAGTTGAAAACCACTCGGAGGAACCTGTCTAGGGTTTGGTCAAGGAGAGAGTCTTTGTGACACCCTTTTCAGAGGGCAGTCCACAGCAGGCGTGGGTGGGGGGTGGTAAAGGAGGGTACTGGAAGCTGCCAACACCAAATCAAGAAAGGTGAAAAGTAACCAGAATGCTGGATCATTGGAGTGTGTTGGGGCCATGGGAGTGTACTGATAGGGTTAGGCTGCATCATGATTCAATAAAAAACAAGTCCCAAACCTGAGCAGAGTAGCACGATGAAAGATTTTTCTCACTCGTGTTACATGTCTAGTGTGGGTCAGTAAGGGGCCCTGGTGACCATGTTCACTCAGAGACTTATGCTGAGAGAGGTTTCATCTTGGTAAGTGTGCCCTGGTCCCTCATATTTCATTAGCCAAAGCAGATCAGATGGCTGTGCTTGACTGCAGAGGGGTTGTTAAGCATGGTCCTGGAGGAGGGGAATAGGAATGTTTGTAATTAATCCAAATGACTGGAAGGGAGGGGCTTGCCTGAGTTCTGCGTACCCGTGCTGCTGACCACATCCTTAGGAAGCTCACTGAGATACAACCACATGTGTAGTGGTTTCAACACCCAACTTTAGTAGCACCTGAAAGAATGCCCATTAGAATATAAAGTGCATTTGAATGGTTTCAGCATCATGAGTGATAACAAGGTCCTGGAATCAGTGGGCTTACAAGTCTAGATTTTATGATAACGAATAAAATAAATATGTGTAGGGGTGAAATTTATCTTCCTTCAGTAGTTTTTCAATTCTAGTCCGGAACATTCTTTAGTACTTAGGGAGTGGCAGCCATGAGCCAGACTTCGTGCTTTGTAGGCACATGAAGATGAGCAAGGTATAGACCTAAGGGGCTGATGTCTAATCAGAGAAAAATAGGAAAGTTTAATATCCGTAACATAGGATTTTATGTTATCACATATATCACATGGTTATTGTATAAGGTAAAATGTGATAAATACCTAATAGAAGTATAACAAAGTGTAATGGAGGTTCAAACAAGGGAAGTTGTTAATAATTAAGTGAATAATCACTTCTTTGAATGTGTAGGCTGACCAGACATCAGTGTTAACTGGGCAAAACCATTAGTATTAATGTGTTATCTTCATTCTTCCTCTTTTGTTCTTGGGCCTGATTTGATCCCAAACTAATTGTAACAGTGATTAAGAGGTAGTACGAGAGCGTGACCTCTGGGGCCAAGGTTCAAATCCCGGCGTCACTACTTACTAGCTGCGTGACCTTGACACGTTACTTTGCCTCCCTGTTCCTCATTTTCTTCATCTGTGCAGCAGGACTGATAATAATAGTGCCCACTTCCTAGTGTTGTGGTGAGATTTGAAAGAATAAATCCTACTTAATTTTCCATTTCTTATAGGGTTTAAATATTTCCCCCTGGATCATTTTGGTGTGTTTAGTACAAACACTGACTTCCTGAAATGTGTCACTTGTTGAGTGTCTGGGCCCAGAATGAATGTGTGCTTGATAATTCTTAGGATTCTGGAAGTCTTACCTTCCTCAGTCCGGATCACATTGAGCATTTCTTTCTGTGCTCGATAGATCAGGGTGAGTACGTTGTAAGGGCCAGATGGTCAGTTAGCATTTTCCTGGCCTGTGAGGCAACCTTAGTCCAGAGACCTGTAGAGTATCAAGTTGGCCTCTATTCTTTTTTTTTTTTTTTTTTTAATCAGTAATTTGTTCTTTTTATTTCTGGATAGTATTCCATTGTATGAACATACCACATTTTGTTTATCCTTTCTCCTATTGATGGATATTTGCCTTGTTTTCTGTTTGGGGCTACTATATTCATATGATTTTTTAATTAATTAGTCTCATGTGCCTATTTTAATTCTCTATTCAAATGAACTTTAACGAAAGTCACCCTCCATGAGTCACAGCATGATGAGAGAGAAAGAGGTACCAGCTGACCTTGACGGTCCTTTCAGCCCTGACGTCCTCTAACTCAGCCTCTTCTCTAAGAGCTGCTATCGAGCACCTACTTGCACATGGGTTATGACAGTGTTTTCTCTGAATTGCAGAGCAGAGAGTGGTTGTTTCCTCATAAACAGAGACATGACTCCTGCACCTATGAGTTCACCAACAAAGACAACAGGTCTTATTCAAGTATGAGAAACACACCCATTTCTCTTCACCAGATGACATATATTCACGGAGGAAAGATGCTCTCCTGTTCTACCCACTGGAAGCAGCTTGAGAGAAGTTGACCTCTATTCTGATCTTGGAATTCAGGTCTGCTGAGGACACATTTCCAAACTCCCCCTGCCCCATGATTACCTCCACCACTCCAAAGTCATGTTAAATTAAATGCGAATGTGATACAAATCCACTGTGGCTAAATCCTGGAGGCCTTCTGCTTGTTTGGGTCCAGAAAGTTAAAAGGTCCGTGTGCTTGGGGCCAGCACTACAGGTAAAAGCTTGATGAGCTAGAGGCTGGGTGTGATGGGTGGGAGACCGTGTGGCTCATTTTGACGTGCACACCCTCTCTCTCCTCTGTTCTGGCTCTCCTCTTCCCCCACTACTCCTTGAATACAAAGTGGATGAATTTGAGGTGGTGCTGCTGAGAGCTTCTGGGCTGTAAGCAGGTGAAGGGATGGGCGTGGGGACCCTGTCTTTGGTAAGTAGGTATGAGGACACCTATCTGTTGCAGCCCCAAAGGAGAGTTCATATCAACATAATGGAGAGAACCTTTGATTGATTCAAGCTGTTCAAAAAAGAACTGGGCTGCCTATAAGGTAGTGAGTTCCCAGTGCCCAGGAGAATTCAAGTGTGCCACCTCCAGTGCAGATTTTCTGTGAAGGGATTATTGCACCAATGAGAGGTCAGACCAGAGATTCCTCTGGTAAGCTCTACATTATTTTTTCTCCAAATTTAAGAAGCTCTGATTTTGTATACTAGATAGAGCCTTGCATCACTCTCATCTCTGGCCAGGTTCTGCCATTCCCTTGGGGCCTGCATAAATAAGAGGGCAGGTGCCAGACTGGAAAAATAAATATGACAGTCTCTGTCTACTTCCTTTCCCACAAATTGTAACATTCGTTCATTCATTCCTTCATTTAACAAATATTCCTTAAACTCCTGCCAGACATTGGGAATGCTATAGCAGTGTCAGGCCAGGTTGAAGAAAATTTAACAGCTTGTGACAACCATTAAAAACAAACAAACGAACAAACAAAAAATGCTTGCACAAACTGGCCACATCATCATGCATTTGAGGGCTCAGTGTTTCCAAACTGGCCACATCATCATGCATTTGAGGGCTCAATCTTTCCAAACTGGCCACATCATCATGCATTTGAGGGCTCAATCTTTCCAAACTGGCCACATCATCATGCATTTGAGGGCTCAATCTTTCCAAACTGGCCACATCATCATGCATTTGAGGGCTCAGTCTTTCATCTGTTCATTTATTTGTTCTTTCAGTAATGTCTTAATGTACCCCGATGATGTTCCAAGTCTGAGCCATCCTGCCAGCGGAGGCTAGATAAATACGTCCATTCAAAGGCATTTGCCAGAATACCCAACTACCATATTCCTTTTGTAGTGTGCAGAACAGAAAACTACCAGTTTACTTGGGGAATAGAATTTCCACCCTGAATGCTTATCTTATGCAAAGAATGTATTACAAATGCTAAGGTACCTATTTTGAGCGCTTAGTTTCTCACTTTTTCATTATATACAGCAAAGGTGTGATGCACAAGGAAAGTGTTAATTCTCATTGTTTGCATTACTTAACACATTTGAATAGATTGGATTGGTTTAACATGGAAATGTTTGATTTTTTCAAGACCCTTACACATTTTAAAAATAAATAATTTTTTTCTAAAGTGAGGAAGGACCAAAGGGCAGAAACAGTTGACCTGGGTCAGTTAAGACCTGGGAGTTTTGCACCAAACACACACCTTTCCAGCTTGTTTCCCGTAGCACCCCTGCTGCCTCGGGCCCATTTGACCACACACCACCGTCCAGCTGCACGGTTTGCCGTTCCCCAAACACGGCTGCTGCTTCTTGCCCCTGTCATTTCACTCACGCTCGCTCTTCTTCCACAGGAAATGCTTTCCCGGTTCCCATCTGACCCACATTTCCATATCCAGCTCTCGCGGCCCCTCCTTCTTGAAGGCCACTGTGTGCTTTGGTTCCTGCAAGCTGTCCTTTGTGCTTTAAACCTTTATCGTGTACTCGCTCCATTCTCCCTTGCGGTGGAGCTAATGTTTTCAGACCCTACCATATTATAAGCTTTTTGAGACAGACTCTTTTTTTTTTTCAGATAATTTATTCATTCAACAAATATTTATGGATAGGTTGATCATATAATTCATTGTACAAATCATGACCCTGCCCTTTTTTTCTGAAAAGAAATAAAATGGAAAATAGGAAGAAACAGAAGGATGGCTAATGTGTTTAATGAGCGCTTCCTAAGTCTGTTCCAGACACCAGAGATACAGCTGTGACCAAGACAGCCAAAGTCTCGGCTCTCAAGGGACTTTGATTTGGAGTAAAGAGGGACAGGTCATAAACAAGCAGTCAAAAAGTTAACCTTTAAAAGCAGATTTTCCTTGCTTATAGAAATAAGACATATTTATTATAGAAAAAAATTAAATTCATAGGCTCTTTTTGTTGTTGTTTTCTTCTTTTCTATATTAGTATAATGGCAGTTAAGGAAAGTTGACTACTGGTGGTTAAGGAAGTCTAAAACCCAAACTTCCTGGGTTTGAGTCCTGCTTCTTCCAACTGGAATACTAATAAAAAGATTAAATGAGTTAACACATGGAAAAGACTTACAGCAGTGCCCGGCATATAGTAAGAGCTCAATTAGGAATATGTTCCTTTTATTGTTACCTGACAAGGGCACTACATTAATAAATCCTCTGAGAACCTGGAAATAAGACTGTTTTTACTGTTAACCTGTTGTTTCAAAAGCAAAGGGTAGTTTTCCAGGGCAAAAGGCTGTATTATAACTTTTTGCATAGATTAGTATAGCTAAAAAATCAGACGTGCACTTTGTTAGCCCTGAAAGTGTAAAGAAGGGAGAGGTACGTGGTAAATGTTGGTATTACCTATCCAAACACTCCCAACAGGGAGGGTGTCTTAGCCTGACAACTTAGCCCAGTGTTCCCCTCTGGGATTTTTTTTTCCCCAGTTTTATTGAGAAATAATTGACATACATCACTGTATAAGTTTAAGGTGTACAGCGTGATGGTTCGATTTACATACACTGTAAAGTGATTACAATAGGTTTAGTTAACATACGTCATCTCACAGGTGCAATAAAAAGAAAAGAAAAATTTCTCCTTGTGATGAGAGCTCTTAGGATCTACTCTCTTAACAACTTTCCTATATAGCAGTGTTAACTGTAGTCTAGTACTTATTTATCTTATAACTGTGAGTCTGTACCTTTTGGTCACTTTCCTCTTAATCATTTGTGTAAGTCCCACAGCACGCAGAACAGCACTTTGCACTTTATAGGGGCTCAGTAAGTACCCATTAAGTTGCATTAACATAAAGATACATTTCGTGGAGCCAACTACTTGGGTTTCCTGGCTCTTAGCAAATTAGAAAATTTGGTTGATTAGTGTGCTTCTCCCTCCTTTACAAATGTATGGGGATCTTGCTCAGATACCCAAGGTATTCTCACATCCCCTTCGATCAGGTGAATCATCCCCCTTCCTTCCCCTCCGCCCCCTACTTCTTTCCTGCAAATGGTCACTATGCAACATGGACTGCAGCGGTGGGGAGAAGCACGCTCTGATCTGCTGAAGGAACTTGGGGTCAGACGACTGTATGTGCATATGTGTGGGTGCATGCTCACGTGCTGAGAACATGAGCAGGCAACACTCGTGGGCATCAACATTCTTATCTGTAGTCACCTGTCATGTTGCAGCTGTGGGGACAGACGTGTGATCAGGGCCAGCCAGCAATCAGCTAGACAGACAGACAGGCAGGATTAAGGTCTGAATCTTAGTTTTGAGGGTATAGATATTAGATTGTTCTTATGTAGCCAAAATTCTCCAGCAACTTAGTGACGAATTCACACAACCCAATGCAAGTATAGGTTACATATTAGGCTACAAACATAAATGCCAACTTACTGACTTGCCAGGAGAAACCTAACTTCTTCCCATGGGATCACTGTGCCCTTGCTTATAGGTTAGTATTCTGCAATCTCCTGAGAACTTGGGTTCTTAGGCCCTTGGAGTCAGAGGTCCGAGCTGGGTATGGTTGGGACAGTACTAGCCTCTGGGCATTAATGGTTATCCTGAAGGCTAAGTCCAGAGGTAATATGGGCATTGAAAAATCAAGCAGATGGTATAATTATGTAATACATTCAAAAGCACCAGGAAGGGAGGTAGAATCTAGGTGTGGCAATGATACAGCCATTGAGGACACCAGATCACAGCAAAAGGGTTGAGAGGGAGGGTCAGGGAGCAGACATAGGAGAATCCCAAAGCCAGTGGAGCCTTGACCCTTTTTATGGAGAACAAGGCTGGGAGGCGAGGAAGGCGCTCACTCAGGCAATTTTTCATTCATCCAACAGATAATTGTTATCTACTCTGTACCGGTCACTATTCTAGTATTGGCAACACATTGGTGAGCAATACAGACAAAATCTCTGCCTTCATTGGAGCTAGGAGAAGGGGAAAACAATGAAAAATATTTAAATATGTTATAGGATATGTTAGGTGGGTAATACACATAAAAAAAATACGGCAATGGGAAAGACTTGGGGATGTGTGTGCAGGGGGGGAGGGGTTTGCCCTTCTAAATAGAGTGACGAAGTAAGACCTCGATGAGATGAAATTTGAACTAAGTTTTGAAGAAGCAAATCTTTTGGATTTTTAGAGAAAAATAGTGCATCAGGCAGAAGGAATAGTAGATGCAAAGTCCTTGAGGCAGGAGTGTACTTGATATGTTTGAAGAACAGCAATGAAGTGTGCCTGGATATGAGATCAGAAAATTGATGGGGCTGGATTTTGTAGGGCCACAGAGGCCATGGCAGGACTTGGGCTTCTACTCTGAGATGGGAGCCGTTGGAGAGCTTTATGCAGAGAAGTGACATAATTTGACTTGTGTTTTAATGAATTACCATTGCAGCTGAGAATAGACTGTAAAGCAGGGGGGCGGGCCCAGGGTAGAAGCAAGGAGACCGTTTAGGAGGCTTTTGCAATAATATGATGGGAGATGATGGTGGCTTGGATAGGGTGATGGCAGAGGAGGTGGCGAAAAGTAGACAGATTCTGGAAATGCTTGGAAAGTAGAGCCCAAATAATTTGCTACTGAATCGGATGTGGGATTTGACAGAAAGGGAAAACAGGGATGACTCCAAGATTTTTGGTCTGAGTTAACTGGAAGGCTGGAGTTGCCTTTAACTGGAGTGTGGAAGACCGAAGGTTGGATGTACATGGAGCCAGAGCCCGGGGAGCAGTTGTCACAGCTGGTGCTGCAGTGTAGCGGCCTGGCGCCATCGTGGTGACTCTCCTAACAGATGCACGGGAACGATGACGTCAACTGGCCAGAGCATCTGTTTCCCTGGATGCACTAGAGAAAACCTGATAAATTCACACCGCTTTTCCTGTCATTTAAGACTTCATTCTCCTTTAATTGTAACAGATTTACAATTGTTCACTGCTAATTTATGTGGTGGTTTTGCATTACCTTTGGTCGATCCTAGCTTTGATGTTCTGGCACTGTGTGACGTTTTGACTTGGGAGATGTCCTGTCTTTTAAGATAAGGACTAGTTTATTGACATGTACACACTGCCATATTTAAAATGAATAACCAACAAGGACCTCCTGTGTAGCACTGGGAACTCTGCTCAATATTATGTAACAACCTAAATGGGAAAATGTATAACTGAATCACTTTGCTGTACGCCTGAAACTGTCACAACATTGTTAATCAACTATACTCCAATATAAAATAAAAAGTTAAAAAAAAAAAGATAAGGTGTAGTTTAACTTTCAGAAAGTGATCATGCTCTAGTCCCATTATTTCCAAATTCTTGGGGACTACCTACCATTATCGTCTCCCACACCCCTAAATGTTGTCACTCAAATCCAGGAAATCACTTTTATGTCTCCACTCTGCTACTTCTCAAGGCGATGACTGCGGGGCAGAGGTCTAGTTGCAGTGAAGTTCAGTCAAGGAACGGTCAGGAATGGGGGCAGCCTAACAGGTAGAAAAGGAGATAGATGTGTTCATGTAAGTTCCTCCTTACTTTGGATATTTTGTTACTCCTTAGCATGGTCTCGAAAATGGAGATATAATTCTTCTTCCACTTTAAATTTTTTTGCCAAAATTGGTTTTCTTCAAAAGCTCATATGTACAAGCCTGTCTCCTATTTTCACTCAAAGAGACAGATGGTTGAAACTGACTCTAGCTAAATTAAAAAAAAGAAGTCTTGAATTTAAAAAATGCACATGAGTATCAGAAGGGTTTAAGCCTTTAAGGACTAGTTGAGAAATCTGTTCTGAATACTGCCTCATTCCACTGAGTTATCCATTCATGTGCAGAATGCTATGTGCAGGCCAGGCTGGGGACTCTGCAGCCAAGCTTTTCAGATGGGTATTTGCTTTCTGAAAGGAATATAAAGGTTGTGCTGATGAGACGAATGGCAAACATCCAAATCCTAGGGTCAGTCAGCATTTGTGCTGACATGGCCTGCAGGAAATATGCCAAGGTCCTGCATTCCAGACAGTATTGATTTTCTGCACTCTTATGGGCATACTAGGGTAGCTGGAAAAGCGGGTTAACCTTTGTAAGTACATCCACCTTGATGCATTTGTGCCTTGAAGCACCCGGGAATTTATTTTGTATCTTTTTCACTTTCTTTCTCTGGTAGACTTAAATATTGCTGAGCTTGCTTTGGTCATTCTGTGGAAGTGCTTCCTCACCAGTGCCCTGCAAATGGATTGCAGGTTGCATGTGCACCCAGATATTAATCTCTTGGCCCTCATGATAGTCAGAGCCCGGGTCAGGCTCCTGTGGTAGTGAACAGCTTTCTCTGTTCACCTCCGCGTACTGTGCAAATTATCACCATGATTTGTGGGTGTCATGCCATTGCAGAATGTTGGCTGAGAAAAGACAAAGGTAGAGACAAGTTTATAATGGAAAGTTTATTGATTTTACAATTGATGTAGCCCAATATATTTCAATCTCTTTTAACCCCAATTGACAATAAAAAAATACTATGTATGTCACAATGAATGTGTGTGTGTCCAAAACCAAGTTCCATGAAACAATAGTTGTCCTTACTATGTGCAGTGTGCATTCTAGTAGTTCTAATATGTTAATCACAAACATTGCTCCCTATGACTAACGAATTTGATTTTGTAACATACCAGTGGGTTGCAACCCATGTTTAAAAAGGCTGTGTGTATTACATGCTAGGGATAAATGATCTGGTCTTGTACTTGGTTGAATCCTTTGGTAATTCCTTGCTGCCTACAGAGAAGTTCAGACCTCTTTAAAGTATGGCGTAGCAGATCTTTGGCTGTAGGGTGACCAGCTTGTCCAGGTTTGCCTGGGGCTTTCCTGGTTGAAGCCCTGAAAGTCCCGCATCCAGGGAACTCCCTTATCTCTGTGCAAACTGGGACGGTTGGTCACTCAGCCTTTGGGATCTCATCTCTGAGAGGTGAGATCCACATCCATCCTCATCTTCCTCCATCTTCTTTTGTGCTGAGTGTTCCTTTTATATCCAGTTACTTGTCCCACAGGCTGGCCATTCTCTTTCCTATCTCCCCGCTTTTGTCCATGCTTCCCTCTGCCTGGGATGCACCCCTCACCTTCTGCTGTCCGCAGGTCTGGTTTTCCTCTGGGATGGTTTGTTAAGTCACCAACTCTATGGAGCCTTCTTCTTGACTTCTTGTGAGCACAGTAGTGCTACAGACTATGTTGACTTATAAGATCTTTAGTAGTCCTGTGTTTTTCTCAGCTGTCTTATTCTTTATCACCTGTAGAACAAACATGAGAAGGAAAACTGCTGACATAAAGTGGGTGACAACAGCAGAGAAAGAATACAAGGGAAATAGAATAAACCAGTACAGATGTTAAAGCCAATAGCGTGGGGTGAGGGAAGATGAGAAAAACATAAAGACGTGGGCATAGGCAGTAGTTAAGAGCCACTGGAGACTTTGGTTTGAATCTTGGCTTTTCACATGTCAAGTTGTTTGCTTTGGTGGGAGGATAGAGTGTTACTTAGCAGGTCCTTCTCTATGTGAGTTTCTCCACTCATCATAACTTTAACCAAGATCAGTCGTCCTTAAAATTAGGTAGGCTTAATTACAAATTTGTATTTTGTAGTTAATTTGGGAGGGTATTGAATGAAGTGGTTTGAAGATGTAGAGATATCTTAATAACTTATATTTTTAGAAGATTAAAAACAAATTGACTGTGAACATTTATATTGCGAAAAATCTATTTTGACTTTATTATTTAAGCATTAAAATTTTCCTTCCCTTATTTTTATTAATGTGTCTTTATTTTATTTCCTTTAGTATTATAGTTTAAATTCGTTCTCATTTGTGAGTTGCAAGAACCTCTGGGCAGCTTGAATTTGCCTGTATCCTCTATCAGGATAGAGTGCCCTCAATAGGCAGCCCTATTGGCCAGGGCTGTCTTTTTTTTTTTTTTTTAAACAAATATGAATTTTATGAATTTACTACATCCATGAATATTTGAAAAATGATAATATATGTATATGAAACAAATAGATGTCATTTCATTTTAACAGGTAAAGATATGACTGCACAATCTTTAGAGACACCAACATGCGTGGTGATGAAATTCACAGTGACCTTTTAGTATGTAGGACAAGTGATACTCACCTAAAGTAGTGACCTTTACATGTAGACTAATGTTTTTGTTTTTCTATTTATGTAATATATTTTTTAACATCTTTATTGGAGTATAATTGCTTTACAATGGTGTGTTAGTTTCTGCTTTATAACAAAGTGAATCAGCTATACACATACATATATCCCCATATCTCCTCCCTCTTGCATCTCCCTCCCACCCTCCCTATCCCACCCCTCTAGGTGGTCGCAAAGCACCGAGCTGATCTCCCTGTGCTATGTGGCTGCTTCCCACTAGCTGTCTGTTTTACATTTGGCAGTGTATATAAGTCCATGCCACTCTCTCACTTCGTCCCAGCTTACCCTTCCCCCTCCTCGTGTCCTGAAGTCCATTCTCTACGTCTGCGTCTTTATTCCTGTCCTGTCCCTAGGTTCGTTAGAACCGTTTTTTTTTTTTAGATTCCATATATATGTGTTAGCATACGGTATTTGTTTTTCTGTTTCTGACTTACTTCACTCTGTATGACAGATTCTAGGTCCATCCACCTCACTACAAATAACTCAATTTTGTTTCTTTTTATGGCTGAGTAATATTCCATTGTATATATGTGCTACATCTTCTTTATCCATTCATCTCTCGATGGACACTTAGGTTGCTTCCATGTCCTGGCTATTGTAAATAGTGCCGCAATGAACATTGTGGTACATGACTCTTTTTGAATTATGTTTTTCTCAGGGTATATGCCCAGTAGTGGGATTGCTGGGTCGTATGGTAGTTCTATTTTTAGTTTTTTAAGGAACCTCCATACTGTTCTCCATAGTGGCTGTATCAGTTTACATTCCCACCAACGGTGCAAGAGGGTTCCGTTTTCTCCACACCCTCTCCAGCATTTGTAGATTTTGTGATGATGCCCATTCTAATTGGTGTGAGGTGATACCTCATTGTAGTTTTGATTTGCATTTCTCTAATGATTAGTGATGTTGAGCATTCTTTCATGTGTTTGTTGGCAATCTGTATATCTTCTTTGGAGAAATGTCTATTTAGGTCTTCTGCAGCCAGGGCTGTCTTGATTTAACTTTGCTGTGCAGAACATCTGGCCCCTTTATAGGGATGGGAGGCAAGGACTCGGAGTCAAAGCTAAAGTTAGTCATGTCTGAAGATTTGCTTGTTATCAGTTATTTTAAAGATCAGCCCCACAGGTTACCCGAGAGTCGTTTATTTTTAGACACGTTCATTTATCATCTTGGCAACTCAGAGAAAACAGCTTCAAGTGCAATGGATGGCTCTGTTCTAAAGCACTGATATTTTTACATCACTTTTAAGGAGAAAGCCCAACTATCAGCATGATGATTTATCCTCAAGGCATTTTGGGCTTCCAGATTGCTGAGTTTTTGGCTGAGATAAACAATGGAGGGTGTCAATTATAAATTGAATGGATTTTGCTAAATAATCCTTTTAGAGTCAAAAAACAGAGATTAAAAATGTAAGCCAGGCAGGAGAACATTATATCAATGGGTATATGATGTAGTGATTTAAGAAAAGATAGTACAATGGATGAGGCAATGCTAGGATTGTGGGTTTGATGCACATGTGTCCTAATGGATGAAAAAAATCAATTCCCACCCCCACGCCCATGGAAATAAAGATTTGTTGCAGAATAAGGAAGAACTTTTCTGAGTTGGATCATTGAAAACCTTAGTGCACTCACCCAATGTACTGATGATTAGAAAAATCCCAATAGTGAAATTGTGGAAAATTTCACACTTCTATCTAATGGTTATTTAGCAGTTCAAGGCATATTCTTGAGCACTTACTGCCGGGCGCTAGAAGTACACAGATAAATTAGATGTGGCCCCTCCTTTAAAGGAGCTGTTGGTGTAACAGGAGGAGAGCATCGTATGAACAGAACAGAGGCACGCATAGGTGGAGCCTGTGGTTCACGTCTCAGCAGGCCAGCCGCAGGTGCTCTAGGGCTGCCAGGGAGAGTGCTCGGCCCAGTCTTGAGACCGCAGGAGGCCTTTCTGGAGGGGATGTGATTGAGCAGAGAGAGAAAGATGAGTAGGCATCATCAGGTAATGAATGGTGAGAAGAGCATTTCTGGAATTTGCAAAGGTACAAAGGAAGGAAACAGCTTGGTACCTGCCAGTAAAATGTGAAATAGGGAGAGGAGGCCTCTGTGGATCGAGAGGTGGGCAATAAGAGCATCTTTTGGGCCGTGATCGGGAGCTGGGACACATTTTGCAGCTAAAAGGGAGTCATCGATGTGTTTTAGGCAAGGGAGTGTACTCATCAGATTTGAACGACAGAGAGCTCATTCTGACTCCCTGTGGAGGATGGGGAGCGTCATCGGGAGCAAGGTTTGCACAGAGACAGGGTTGCGGTTGTCAGACGAGTGATGTGAAGCCTGGCATTGGGCAGTGTGGATTGGCATGGATAGGTGAGGGCAGGCTTGGAAATACTAGGTGTAAAATTGGGAGGACTGGTGAAAATTGGCTGGGGGGGGGTGTGGTGAGTTCAAGGATTTCAGGGCTGATCCAGGGAAATACAGGATCACGAGGTGGCAGTGTGGCACAACATGGGCAGCACTTGGATAGGACTGCATGAGAGGGGCTTGTCCCCAATAGAAGGAGACCCTCCAGGGACAGCAGCACGGGGCCACCACCCACAAAGGGACGAGGGAATCAGAGGGAGGCCATGTGTTCTGGTGGCGCTGCTCGGCGCAAGGTGGGGAGCCTGCGGATCAGAGAGCGCCGAAGGGCAGCTAAAGGTCTCTCGTAGCCACAGCGTTGTCCTATCTATGACTGGCAGAGAGTAGTGGGTGCAATTTTGCAGGGTATGCAAAGCAGAAGATCTCTAAGTGGCTAAGAAGGTGCTTGTTTGAGCTATATTTAAAGCGATTGGATGTGTAAGAATTTGTGTTTGATGCTGGTGGGTGCTCAAATCTAGTGGTCCTAGCCTGATAAGAAGTAAACAACATAGGGGCCAGGACACAGGGGCCATCTTTAACCCATTTATATAGCAGCAAGTGTTTATTGAAAGTCTACTGTGAGCTTAGTTGGAGGCTGAGGAGCCACTGTGCAAGTGCCGAAGGAAGCTCACATCAGGTCTGTGGAGAAGCTGCCACTTTGCACGTGCTCCCTGAGAGTGCTCGTTTTTATTTGCTTTGAAAGTGCTTTCGAACCCCTAGGAGCACAGATACGTAACCTCATATAAAGTGTAGTAGTGGTGGTAGCCTTCTTTGTTTGGCTTCTTTACTGGTAACTGGCCTAGGCAGGTGGTACATCTTTCCCATCTATTTCAACCTGAGGTTAGGTGTTTTACAGGATCCTTTGTGTAAGGCCTCACTTCTTTCTTCTCTCTAGTTTTCCTTGTGATATTGTCCAGAAGGCTCCCATCTCCTTTCTTCTGATTCTATTTTCCAGTCCCTTTTCCGCCCTGATTCTTTGGGACCCAATGCCAAAATATTGCTCTTCAAGTGTCCTAACTGTTCCATCTTTAGTTTTATATTCTTTCAAGGATGGTCCTTGAAATGCTCATTTCCTAAGGACTCTTGATATCATCTGAGTGTTTCCCAAGGGAAGATGCTCTAAGAAATGAATGAATGAATCTCTTAATTGAGGAACAATTCCTTTTCCAAAGAGAAGCACGTTGAGTCTTTAAATGGAGGGAATGCACTGTAGGGGTCAGAAATAACTCAAAATTTTCCAGAACTTTTGGCAAAGCTGACGATGGGTTTTGAGTCCTTTAAAATTTAAGAGCTCTCATCTCTATTCTGTTAACTAGATGAGAGAGCAGATACCCTATGGATTGACTTTTCTCTCTAGCATAATGGGCCTCTGTGCTGAGTGCTGGAGAGGCTCTCCTGTTTAATGCGCTGCAATTGCCAGTGCTCAAGTTACAGCTGAGGCGGTACAATTTGGGTAGCTCAGCATCTTGAAGTGATGAAAGTAGGGCTAGAGACATTATGCAGACACAATCTTAAATATAGCTCACAAACCCAAGAAGAGAGATAGTAACAGCTTACTGTGGAAATATTGCCTGATTTCCTAGTGAAGAACCAACCCAGTATGAATAAAATTAAGAGGAGCCTCGAAAACTCAACATAAATATTTAACTGTATGTATATACTAAGATTTTTTTCCCTCCAAACCTGTTCTCTATTAATATAAATAGATCCTTCCTATGTAGATGAAACTCTTGGGGTGCTTGGGACTACCCAGTATTGGCTTGGAGGTGTGGCTGGGAATTTCAGAGGCAAAGTCTTTTCTCCTGTCAGCTCTCCCATGCAATTTACACTTGCTGCCACCAGGTGGTGATAGAGAGTGATTGCAAGTAGACTGATCAGGATCCACCGCAAGTGCCTTTTGTTTAAGAAGAGCTTTCTTGTGACTAAAGGGAGTGAAATCTTGAATAAGAAAACCCTGAAAGGCAAGCGTTGTTTAATGAAAAATATTCAAGAAATAAAGAGATTTGGTGTTTCCAGTTCTGACTCGTCCACTTAATAGTTGTACACTTAGATAAATGCAGCTCAGTTTCCCTGTTTATGGGTAAAATACTGGTACTGGATTATGTAATCTTTAAAGTTTCTTATCTTGAAACAAACATGTGTAATTGTAATTGTGAAAGCAGCAAAATTAAAAGAATAAAAACTTTTCATATAACAGAGAAGCCTTCACTTTATTAACAACCATCTTAGTTCACTCACTTTGCAAGGCGAAGAAGACCCATTAATTTTGTGTGTGTGTGTCTGTGTGTGTGTGTGTGTGTGTGTGTGTGTGTGTGTGTGTGTGTTATGGGGGGAGGAGAATGGGGAGTGAGAGAAGGCTTCTTAGTTTGTCTTCCTTACCTATTACCTGGTGTAGGCAAGTGAGGAATAAGAAATCCTTCACACAAAGTTCTATGGAACCTTTTCTTCAAAGCCTCATCTCCCTAAATCCAGTCTTTCTAACGATGTATCCAGACGTCTTAGATCTTCCTAGTATTTTTTTTTTTTCCTGGTATTTTTAAATCATTATAAATATATTTCTAAATCACTGTAGTTTCTTGACTCTAATCTGAATTTTCTATGCTCAGTGATTTTATTCCTGTTATCTTTTACTTTTTCTTTTCTGCAAAAGAAAGAGCTCTAACCCCCTCTGTTTAGGTTGCCAATATAAACTCTTAGCAAAATTTTGTTAAGTAAATGTCTCTATAGACTTTAGAATCAACTCCATCTTATCAGAAGTAGATTAAGACAAAGTGTGGTTTGAGGATCCCTGTGAATCCCAAGATATGTTCAGGGGTCTGTAAGGTCAAAACTCTTTTCATAATAATGCTAAAATGTTTTTTGTCTTTTTCACTGTATTGACATTTGCAAGGATTGTGTGAAAGTGATGGTAGGTCAAACTGCTAGTACCTTAGCGTGAATTGAGGCAGGGCACCAAACTCCTAGCAGTGGTGTTGCACCTCACTGCCACACACTTGCAGCTAAAAAGACAAATAGTTTCGCCTAAGAGTATCCTTCGTGAAGCAGAAAAAAATACTAGTTACATTAAATCTCTAACCTTGAGCACACGTCTTTTCTGTGTGACAAATGGGGGCATATAAGGCACTTGTGCTGCTTACCAAAGTCCAGTGGTTGTCTAGAGAAAAGCATTTGTGCAGTGTTGGAGTTGTGAGCTAAATTAGCTGCCTTTTTTCAAGAAACACTATTTTTTACTTGAAACTACAATTCATAGACAAACCATGGTTATTTAGGCTTGGCTATTTGGCAGAAATTTTCTCAAAAGTCAGTGATGTGAGCTTGCCACTTCAAGAACACAATTGACAATATTTGTTGCTAATGATAAAATTTGAGCTTCAAGCAAAAATTAGAGTTTTGGGGAACTTATATCTGCCACCATGAGTTGAACAGCTTTACCATACCTAAAGACCCTTCTGAAGAGTTTGGTAATGATAGTACCACATGTGATTTTTGGATATTGTACAATGGAATGTGTCAGTATTTGAGAAGTCTGCATAATTTTCTAAATAACCAATGCATAATGTTATAAAATCATACGTGAATAAAAGATTCATTCAAAGTTTAAAACAGACCAATGGATTTTAATGTAACAAAGTACAGAAAGTTCATTGGTGTGGTTTCATGTTCAGATTGCAACTTTACTTTAGGAAACTGCCATTTGTTGATTTTTGGTGTAATATCAAAGAATATCCACAATTACTTCGAGAGGCTATTCAAATACTAATTGTTTTTCAGAATACACATTCATGTGAGACCAGATTTTCTTTACAACTAAAATAGCACATCACAACAGATTGAATGCACAAACACCTGTAAGAATCCAGTTGACTTCTTTTAAGCTAGATATTAAAAAGAGAAGTGAAAATATAAAAGAAATACCCTCTTCTTATGATTTTTTTTTTGTCTTGGAAAGTGTGCCTATTTTTTCATAAAAGTTTTATGTTAAGTAAAAGGTTAGTGTTGTTATTATAGAATTAATTATGAGATATTTAAAGTTTTATCAGTTTTAATTTTTAACATGGTTAACGTTAGTAGATGTAACCCACATAAACAAAAGCTCTTTGAGGTCACTAATAATTTTTAAGAGTCTCAAGGGATGCTGAGACCAAACGTTTGAGAACTCATCTACAATATGAGTAGACGAGGCCTGGGCACCCCCCATGAGATGGATTTTATCAAAATGTTTGTTTTCCCAGTATACTGACAGCTGTACAAATTTAGCATATAACCCTCCCACATCTTTCACCAGCCAACTCCCTCTGAGATTTCTCTTACCCTCTTTTTATTGACAGTGTGATATAGCTGTAAAAATGGTTGTGGTCCCATTCATCCCTTGGCCTCCCATCCAAGTGGAAGGAGGCAGCTATATTGTATAAGAAGCCAGGCAGGTGGAAGGAGGTTGTGAAAGATCAAATTTCTTACATGTACCTAGTGGCAGATGAGAAGTTCAATAGCTGATAGTGAAGAGCTGACAGGAACAATTGTTTTTAGGCAGGAAAAGATAACTTGTTTCTAGGTAGTTTTTTCAATGCGTCTGGAAACAGCTGGGCAATGACTTAAACCTCCTAGGATTCTGACTTTAGGCTTAAAAATACATTTGCATGTGCCAGCATTAGAAATGGAATCTCAAACTGCTGCCAACTTAGACAACTGAAAGGAAATAGAGATCTAGACGGTTGAAAAGCTAAGCCTCAGGAGGTTCTGTTGCTTGGCAGCTGTATAAACAGAGCTAAACCCTTTGCTTCTCCTCTGTTAGACGCTTGGTTCTAAACAGGATCAAACCATCCCATGACCATATGTGCAGAAATAGAAATGAAGGTGATGGGTCTCATTGTTGGGTTCAAGAAAAGTCGAGCATTTTCCTTTCTTTACGGATGTGTGTGGAGTAAGAAATGTGAAGGAGATGCAGGGTGAACTGGGAAGAAAAGGGCAGGTGTGAGATGACTTTTGTTTTTACCTTCCTGAGTGTCCATGTTGCTCTCTCATGTTTTCCTCCTTCCTTCCTCTCTCGGTTCTTTCCTCTTTGAGACTTAGGACTGTGAGACATTTTTATGATGGAACAGCAGGAGTGACCCTCCCTGTAACTAACTTCTTAACTAGAGAAGAAACCATTTCTCCATGTGCTTCTCCATCCTCTGGGGGAAGTGGGTAAGATAGGGGAGGATGCCTGCCTGGGACAGCTTGATATATAATCCCTATGTTCAACAGAAAAATGGAGAAGAATTTTACTACTATTAAATGACTACATTTAATTGTTTAAAAATATTTTTTTCTTTGAGTCACATCTCTTTAACCACATGCATTCCATTTTATAACCCATTTAGATTGAGAAGCATGCTATACCTTTAATGTATTTCTCACTGTAACTTTTTAATATTTAATTTATTTTTATTATGGTATGATTGACATAAAAATTATATTAGTTTCGGGTGTACAGCATAATGATTTGATATTTGTACATATTGTGAAATGATCACAATAAGTCTAGTTTAACATCTGTCACCATACATAGTTATATAATTTTTTTTCTTGGGTTGAGAACTTTTAAGATACACTCTCTTAACTTTCAAATATGCAGTACAGTGTTATTAACTATAGTCACAATGCTGTATGTTACATCCCCATGATTTATTTGTTTTCTCACTGGAAGTTTGTACCTTCGCCCATTTCACTCATCCCCTCACCCCCAGCTCTGAGAACCATCAATATGTTCTCTGTGTCTATGAGCTTGATTTGTTTTGTTTGTTTTTTGTTAAAGTTTTTTTTAGGTTTAGATCCTTTGCAGTGAATTTCGAGTGATGGTTTTGGATATTGAATTAGGGTGGAGTTGGGGGAAAGAGTTTGCCAGGTAAAAAATAGTAATACTAATAATAATAGTAGAAAAAGAGGAGGAGGAGGAAGGGGAAGAGGGGCAGAAAGAGAAGGAGGAAGAGGACAAACAACTTTTCTTAGGTGTTTAATATTTGCCAGGCACAGTATTAAGCTCTTGACTTATATTGATTCATTTACTTGGATGATAACGATGGCAGTTTACTGAGCTCAAAGATGGGCTTAAACAAAAGATGTGAGAACTGAAACACTTGGGAGGATGGATGGAGATGAGTCCTAGTGAAACAAGGGGATATAAGGTGAACCAGGGGAAAAGAGGGAAATCAGAAGTAGGGAGTTTAAATTTGAAAAAAGTTACAGTTGGGAATTAGGGTATGGAGTCCAGAGTAAATGGAGTAGCTGTTGAGATTTCTGTTGTCAGGTAGGGGTAATTTGGAGGATGAGAAAAGAAAAAAAAAGAGGTGACATGGGATTGTACTCAGTGATAGCTGGAGAACTTGCAGGAGAGCAAGAGCTGAGATGCAGACGTGGGAGGGAATAGGAGCATGAATCGGGCAAGTGCAGGTAGGTTGTGAGAGAATGTGGGCAAAAGGAATGTCACCGCTGGAAAGCAAATTCAGAACATGGGACTCTGCTAGGAGGAGAGCTGGGCAGGCATCATAAACAGTGCATCAACTGACCCCGGCATGGATGGAGCTGGGGCGAGACAGCTGTAAGTGTTCCTAAGCCAGGGTAGAGTTGGGCTGTAGTTGGCTGGTGGGTGGGAGAGTAGGTGGATGATCAGACAGGGAGGCGATATACACCTAGAGGTGGGTTTGATTTATCTACTTGACCCCTTGCCATTTGTAAATGAAAGAGACCAGCTTTTTATGTGTGTGCAGCAAGTGAGCAATAATTAGCAGCAGGTAGCTTTGACTCTTATTTTCTTAAACTGGGAGCACCAAAATTGCCTTTGCAATGACCTACATTAGCCCCAGGAAGCTCTATAACTCATGTCCCCCATTCTTTGCTCCTCGATTTGCTTTGTTTAATGTGCAGGGAGATTTAGTGGGTCAGACTGGCAAGCCCCCCCGGGAAAGCCTATGGAGTTCAGTGCTGACACTGCATTTAGTGCCACTATTTAAGCCATTTCACTGTGTGTAAAAGGCCCATTCATTTACTCTAATGTGTACTTTCCAAACCCTTTACAAGGTGTTCTCTTGAGACTTCTTATTCTCCCAGCTGTTGATGCAAAGTGTCTAGTTTGGAATAGATCCAAAAATCAGTAAGTGGAAGGTACTCTCTATAGCTGTCTTTTAACGTTATGCTTCTACTGCCTTTAAAAAGTGAAGTGTTATTTGAAACGTCACTATGTAACATAATTTTTTTAAAGTTCCCTTGGTGTTATTGTTGTTTATTTTTAAAATATTGGCTCTATGGCTGGTAACACCAACTTAAATGACCAACATTGTCAGACACATTTATCAATTTTAAGAAGACCTTTGCCCTTTGCAGAAATGTACTGAGAATACACGTTACTTCCCACTGTTGAATGAAGTCCTTCGCAAGAAAATCACAACAAATACAGGATGTTCTATTACATGGTTTACTCTTTAACAACCGTAATATGTAACTGAAGTCATGCCAGGTACTTTTTTTTTTTAACATAAATTTATTTATTTGTTTGTTTGTTTATTTATTTATTTATGGCCGCACTGGGTCCTCATTGCTGCGCACGGGCTTTCTCTAGTTGTGGCGAGCGGGGGCTACTCTTTGTTGTGGTGCATGGGTTTCTCATTGTGGTGGCTTCTCTTTGCAGAGCACGGGCTCTAGGCGCGCGGGCTTCAGTAGTTGTGGCACGTGGGCTCTAGGACGCAGGCTCAGTAGTTGTGGTGCACGGGTTTAGTTGCTCTGCAGCATGTGGGAATCTTCCTGTACCAGAGCTCAAACCCGTGTCCCCTGCATTGGCAGGCGGCTTCCCAACCACTGCACCACCAGGGAAGCCCCCAAAATTTGTTTTAAAGTTCTCCTGTAGTCATAGAATCAGAAATCTGGATCAGGTAGATAACCAGAAATCCTCTGCTCTGGAGCTTCTCAAACTTCAGTGAGCATAGGAATCACCTGGGCAATCTTTTTTGAAATGCAGCTTCTGATCTGGTAGAACAAACGGTCTTAATGGCATGGGCTGAGTCAGCATCTGCTGCACTTGTGTCCCTTGATGGTGAGCAAGTAGACTGCCGGAGGTGGCTCGGCGTGCATTCGCTTTACTGTTGACGCCGGTAGGTTGAGTTTTAAAGCAAGTTCTCTCTGGAGGTTTTTATCTGGAAACATGTTGCAGCTAAACAGAGCCTCCAACTCTTCATGCTGTGTGTGTGTGAGTGAGGTGTGTTCGTGAGGCTTCTTCCATTTTGCTGTCATGACTGCCCATTTTCAAGCCCTCTTGATGTGTCTCTCTGGAAATGCAGTTCCTTCAGTGTGTCCATGCCAGATACTTTTGATGGACTGGGAAAGGGAGATAAAAGTTAGGGAATGTGGAGGAGAGGGAAACTTCTTAGAGAATTCTAAAGTTTTTCTAAGAAGTTTCCACTGGCTGCTTTCAACATAGGATGACATAGCTATTGCTTTAACAGTAATTTTTCTGATCAGACATTTCATTTTTGACAGCAGAAAAATATGGAAAACATAGATCAGATTGGCCCCCATTGGGGAAGAATATATGTAACTTCTCAGATGCCTTCTGGAATTAGGTTCTAGTTTTCTCCTGTCAGGATTTTTGGTGTTGAAAATTACTGGCTAACAGTGTTTTAGTGGTAAATGTTACTTTTATCAGTTCTATGGCTTCTCTTGGGGAAAAAAATCAGATCTAACTGCTTGGGTCCATGTTCTTCCATGTCAACCATCAAATTGGAACCAGATAGAGCTGCTTCCTGCAGGCAGAATGTTTCCTCTCTGGCTGGCCTCAGTCACTGCTTTGTTTCCCCAGTTATCTACTTGGCACCTGTAGGACAATGAATTTGTGACTCAGGTTTAAATAGGCCTTGGCAGGAGCCTTCACGCTCCATCCCACAGCCCCAGTGCCCATCCAGCTTCTCATCCCACCTGCAGTGTTGTATCTCTGCGTTCCCCAGTGCCCATCCAGCTTCTCATCCCACCTGCAGTGTTGTATCTCTGCGTTCTTTCTGCTCAGAAGTCCTGTTGACACTTAAATTATGACACACTGAAAGTTTTTTCATCACTTCCTTATTTGCCTTCTCTTCCCAGTTTCACTGACATCCTCTTGACAGTCTCAAAGTTGAATTGTTACTGAATCTTTCTCATTTGCTTCCACATCTAAAGGCTACCAAGAGTCACGTCTTCCTTCTTAGCCGGGCTCTCTTCAGTCCACATTCCCAGCACATTCTGTCTCCACACTCACCTACCATCCTGGTGCAGGTGCAATCGACCCAGATAGATGTTGGCACCAGCCTCCCCGCAGCTTGCGTATTTCTCGTTTCTGCTCCTATCTGTTTCCCAGGCAGGGACAAGAATAGACTTAAGCAAATTTGTATTCTGTTTTTGTTTTGTCACTTTTCTCTTTCAAAGAGCTGCTGATTTCCCAACCCTCTTTACACCCAATGGAACTCACTTTTCTGTATTTTCAAGTCTTTGCCACTTGCCTCCACAGGTCCATTCTTACCAACTAAAGTTTGTATTTCTTGACTTGGATTCATCTGCGTCTCTTGTACACAGCCTGCTGGTTCTCTCTTCTGCAGGCCTTTGTGTGTCTCTGTCTCCCTTTCCTGTGCTAGTTCCTGACCTCCTTCCATATCCAGTTCAAATTCCACTTCTTCCCTAAAGCTCACCCTCGCCCACTCCACCAGATCTTGATTATTCTCTTGTTCTGCATCCCCTCTGAACTTGTACATTGGCGATCAGTGGAGTGTAGTAGTGCAGAGCACGGACGTGCTTGAACTGAAGTCCTTCCATGTATGGACTATGCAGTCTTAGGTCTTGCTGAGTCTCCTTTATCTGAATTGTGAAAAAGGCATTCATAATAATAGTGGTCTCCTTGGATTGTTGTAATTAAATGTGATAATAAATGTAAAGTATCTGGCACTCAGTAATCAGTAAGCTGATCTCTCAAGGAGCATTTCCAGCCACACCACATGCTCACAAAGTTGAGTTATGCATTCCTTGAAGGAAAGAATCTGGCTCTGCTCATCTTTGTACTCGATACCTTAGAGAATGCCTAGCACAGATTAAATATTCAACACATATTTGTTGAAAAATGAAGAGCATGATCATGAATAGCAGAGATTGATTATCATGATGATTATTGCTATTATTTCACAAATCTTTGCCAGCACATTATGAGCAAGAATGTAGGACAGTAGGAACACAGTACACTTCCCAACTGTGTGTGTTCATCTGAAAGTGTCTTAGGGTGACTGCAGGTTCTTGATTACCTTGTAAAGACAGTGACAGGAAGTTTGAAGATTTTTCATTGCTTTGTATGCTTTTTTTTGCCTTCCCTCATTTTGTCATCTACTCAGGGACACATTATATATTCATCATAGTTGCATACAAGTCATATGCAAATGAATACTCGTGACATTTATGGTTAGTTTTTTTTTTTTTTACTTTATTTTAGGAATTTGGGTCAGAGAGGAGTTCTTCATGTCTCAGTGTCTCCATTTTCTTAGTTTCCAGTTGGGAGCAGAAAAGAGGCAAATATAATCATTGATGATTGGTGAGAATCTTCTCCAAACTCATTTTATTTGAAATTTCTGGCACCATCACCACTAGGATCATCATCACCATTAACATTAAAAATCTTGTTCAGATAAATTGTCCCAAGAACTTGCCATGGTGTTGTCTCCTCATTCATGTGTTCACAAATATCTTTTGCTTTGAAAAGGGAAAGTGCCAGGATAAGCAATATTGCATTCAGTATGCAAATGAAAGTTTTATAGAAATAGGTTTGTACTGGAGATGAAATTAATTGTGACAGTTCAGGAGGAGTTTTACAGGAAAAGAAGATTAACATGTTAGGTCAAAAAAAAAACAAAAACATGTTAGGTCTTCAGTGGCTGTCTTCCCTGATGCATATAATATTAGGCAAAATGAAATCTCCATGTGCCCAGTCTCAGTGGAGGAATGTTTGTTGAGCCCATAGAAATTTGAGCAGGCCATGTGTCTAAGAGTTTATGACAGCCTATTTTCTTTTCTCAGTGTGGGGATGAATTGGTCCATTGTCGTCTAAATTGGAAGTCATGGTGATGGTTCTTTTTTGATTCTCTTATTATTTACTTTTTGTTTACTTGTTAAGAAACTTGTACAGAAAATGTGTTACTTATTCTGAAGTAAGTTGCTATTATTCTTCAGACCAGAATAGACTATAACATTGCATTTTTTCAAATATTTATGTGTACATGAAAAGGGAAGATTTTATATAGAGGGAGACCAGATCTAACTTATTTGATTCATCAACAGAGGCTAAGGTATACAATCTGTTATTGCCAGAAAGTTCTGTTTTCAAGCTTGATTTCCTTTTGAATGATCCTTGCGATGATAATAGAGAGAAGTTATGTGTGTATATTCACTTTTTTTCCTCTTTTGCTCCAAGGAAACCAACATGTCTGACAAAAGTGACTTAAAAGCTGAGCTAGAGCGCAAAAAACAGCGCTTAGCACAGATAAGAGAAGAGAAGAAACGGAAGGAAGAGGAGAGGAAAAAGAAAGAGGTAAGTACTGGGTGCTGGGGTGTTGGGGGGTAGGGGGAAAGAATCAAGAATCACTTGATTCCGAGAGGCTGGTCAAACGGATAAAGAGGACCCTGTAAAAGAATGCTTTTATAATACCTGAATAACATGAGTGATGTCTACATACTCAGAGTAGTAAAGTCATTGACATCTGCCATGTAGTGGCCAGGCACCACATAAATGGTAGATAGCATTTGGTCCAGAGGTCCCAAACCCCTGGTTTACCCCAGACTTGAATAGAACCCTGAAAGTGGTCTGTGATATCGCTATTGTTAGAAATTGCATAACCTTTCTGTGTCTGTTCTCTATGCTTAACATGGGAATAGCAGTGTGTTTATTTTGTCTGATCATGAGGATTAAAAAAGTTAATCTTATAAAGCACTTAACAATACCTAGGATATAGTTACTACTTAATAAGTGATAATGTCAAGGGAAGGTTTTAAAAAAACTACTGGCCAGAACATTTTAGGAGAAAAATAGACAATGATGCCAGTGGATTACCATGATTTCTTTTCTTTTTTTTTTAAAGTTAAAAGTATTTTCCATCAATTTATTTATTTATTTTTAATAAAAAAAATTTTTTTTATTGGAGTATAGTTGTTTTACAATGTTGTGTTAGTTTCTATTATACAGCAAAGTGGAGTTCCCTGTGCTATACAGCAGGTTATTAGTTATCTATTTTATATATATTAGTGTATATATGTCAATCCCAATCTCCCAATTCATCCCACTACCATGATTTCTTAAGTGTATATTTTTTTCAGGGTAGATAAGAATCCTAGGTCTGGTAAAGGGAAAGCTGCATTTTTCTCCCTTGGTAAGGGGGTGGATAGTGTAGTAGACCCTGCTATATGAGATGTTAAATCTAGAAGAGATTTTAGAGCCCTTCCATTAAGGCCCTTCTTTATGCCAACAAAGCAGCAGAAACCCAGAGGTGAAATGTAGCTTTTCTGCCTGCTAGACCCGAATCCAGGACCCTTGATTCCCAATTCAATGCCTTGCTGCCATATCATGTTTTTTTCTACTATCAGAATCCAACAAATAGTTTATTTTTAATTCTCCAGTTTGTTGTGGTGGTGTAGAAATAGCCCACATCTTGTACAAAAACCAGATGCCACAGATATTTTTGAGTAGTTTTCTAAGAAGGAAACTACATACAGAGTGATATGCTTGTGTGTATACAAACCAGAGCTGCTTCCCTACTCAGAATTTTTCTTTAAACGAAAAGAAGAATGTGCTTTGATGCCTTACAAGCTAAGTGCTATTTCGTACTATAAGGCGGGGAGAACAAGGTAAAAAGGTTTCTAACAATTATTTTCCAACAAAGTAAAACATAACTGCAGTTGTTCTCTAGCCTTCTGGTATCTTGCTTCTCTTGGTACCATTACACTTTGATGGATGTCATAGTTTATTTGTCCTTGACAGTGAGCGTAATGTTTTTCCTTCACAGATCTTTGCTGTTACATATGCAGTCTTGAGTGAAGTAGAGGTGAGAATTGACAAGGAATGGCTATTCATTTCCATGCAAAGCCAAAAAAAGCATTAAGTTATTATGCTCCCTTTCCTTCAAATGTCAACACTTACTGTAGTTTTAAAGCACCTGTTATCCTTTACTAATAACCGGTTTCCTTTTAAACTGACATTCTAATATCCAACTTGAATTCCATAGAATTACCACAAAATGCGAAGTGATATGGGAAATCTGGTTCCAAATTATGCTGTCTGCTTCATCCTTGTCATTTTACACATTTTGGGGGGAAATTACAGGCAAACAAGACTGGTAGAAACAGGCCGCCCTTTTTGTTCCTATACCACGCAGCTTTGATGGGGATTTAGCGTGTTACACAACAGACAGAGCCCTGGCAGACTGGGGACGGCAGGTGGTGGAGAGTGTGGAACACCTGGACTCTGGGCCTTCCTGGGCCTCTACCTAGTTCTGGAATTAAAGTTTTACATAGTCTTAGTTTCCTCATTTCTAAATTGACAGGGTGGTTGAAGCCTGACTCTGCTCCTTGGAGTCCCATGGCAATATAGAATCCCAGCCTCCCCTCCCCAGAGTCTCTGATTTGAAATATCTAAATAGGACCAGATTTTGGGATCCACTGAACTGCATCATCCTGAAGGTGTGCCCTGGCTTTCAGTCCTGTCCCTCTACAGCCCATCTCCCCGACAAAAGATCTTTTCTTGGGTCAGACTATGATGACTTGGTTTGTTCTGAGAAGCCAGTGTTGTAAGACAGAGGCAGTAGAACTCAGTGGTTATACAGAGGCTTTCAAGTTGAATGTGGCTAGGAAACCTGGCTCTGCGCTTCGCAGAATGGCCTTGAGTGAGTCTGGGACCTCTCTGAACCTGGTTTCCCTTCTGTAAAATGGAGAGAAGAGTGGGTCCTTCCTCATGGAGTTCTGTGAGGATCCAAGGAGATGATGTAGAGCAGTGAAAGACGCAGAGGATCTCGTTGGTAAGAAACAGCTGTTACTCTGCTCCTGAGATGGGCCCTAAATGGGGCCTGTAGAACGGCTGCATACATTCGTCAGGATCAATGCTAGGGAGGCCATTATTCAAAAATGCCCCATTATTAGAAGGGTCTTATAATTCAAGGCCCCTAGTTTCCTGGCATGATGGCATTTTGTAGCTGAAAGAAACCTGGAAATAATCTCTTCTGATCCTTCTTTTTCAAATGCTCTTATGCCCCTGGGGGCTAAGCCTCAGAAGTGGTCCCCCTTTATCTCCAGTCTCAGGAAGGACCCCCTCTTCCAGCCAAGCCAGTTGTCCAAATCAGAAACCTGTGGTCATTCTTTCACACCCCTTCTCCAGCTTACACTGATCATGGGTCCTAGACAGGCACTATAGCTCTCCCCTTTCCGTTCCATCTCCTTTTTCCCTAAATCCACATTACAGCCAGACTCAGCTTCTTACATTTCACCTTATGGGCCATGCTGTCTGTTGACAGGAAGTTTATGAATATTCTCTTCCCTTGGCTTTTGCTGTTCTGTTAGCCACATGTCTTTCAGTTCTCATCTCAGATGTCTCTTCCTCTGGAAAGCCTTCTCTAATACCTTTCTCTAACACATGACTGAGTTAGTCCTGTACCCTGTCCTTGACCTTATCAAATTATTTAGCACCATTTGCTTGTTCATTTGTCTTTTTCTCCTAATAGAGCACAAGCTTTTGGGGACAGGGTTGTACTTTTTCATCACTGAGTCAATGTCCAGCACAGATCCTGCCACACAGTAGGACTTCAATAAAGGGTTATAGAATTAACGAGTGAATGAATGAATGAGCACCTAAACTAGTTAGGGCAGGTCTGAGATGCTGGTCACAGACATTCTTTCCAAGGACCGGAATTTTTTTCTGCAAATTTCCTTGGAAGCTTCAGATCCTGAGTCTGTGGAATGCTCTAGTTAACTGGCCACGGTCATTGACTCCTAAGTTTAAGATTTTCTGGTTTTTGTGTTGTTTGTAGAGAGTTAGAAATAGCCTTAAGCTTAGAAGTTTGCTATTTTCAAACTTTATTTAGGCTTATATTTTAAATAAAACAAGTTTAGAATAAAAAGGAAGCGAAATGCTCTTTAATGCTAATCTGAGTGACAGTTTTTTGCCGTGACTGAAAACTAGTGTGAATTGGGACCACCCAGGTTGGTTGTCTCTACAGAATCCAGAAAACTGTGTAGATGTATAAAATTACACTCTGTGCGTCTTTGGATGTCAACTGCTTTCTTGGTTGTGGTATTATGGATGAAATCTGATTTTAAAATAAATATAGTGGTCACCATTTAAGACACAGAGCCGATGTCATGAAAAATTGGCTTTAAAGCAATGAGGTGTGCTTAATGAGGCCACCCTGAAATTTTGTCGTGTCCTTGGCCTTCTGCCAAATTGCTGCAAGGTAAGATGGACAGAGGCTTTCCGACCTTTCCTCACTTGTTCGTCTAACAGCTATGCAGCTGTCTTTGGAAAAATGACTGACAATTCTCGGCTGACAAATTTTCTTTCTTCACATACCCTCTCTGGGTCTCAGCTGTGATGACTCTTCACAAACAGAAATACCATTTGCTGGGAGAGACACCGAGCATATTTTAAATTACTAGTACGCAAAAACTCCTTGTTGAGTCATTAAAATGTATTAGGACTCTGTAGTATTTACTTGGAAAAAACCAGAGGTTTCATGATTAGGGCTTGGTATAACTGTCTTGGATGAAGTAACACATTGTTTAGTTTAAGGTGCTAGTTGGTAACAGTTAGGAACTGCCTTTATTTCCAATAAGCCCCAGTTACCTAACTTTGCATTTTTCCTGGTCAACTTTGAGTGTTGATAGCTTTCCTAAGCTTCTGTTACGTCTAGATGGACATTTATCCTTACTAATATTTGTCATTATATTGTCTGTTTCCTTAAGAATTAAAAAAGGCAGAAGGCAGAGAATGAGTTGTAGAGACACCTTGTATTGTGGGAGTGACACATTGGAGGTGGAGTTCGGGTGTGCTATTTTTGCACAGTGTCTGGCCATGCATGTTGACACACGGTTTATGTTCTAATATGTTTTTTGAATGCTTAATGATTAAAGTTAGGACTTCCCTGATAGTGCAGTGGTTAAGAATCTGCCTGCTAATGCAGGGGACACAGGTTCGATCCCTGGTCCGAGAAGATCCCACATGCCGCGGAGCAGCTAAGCCCCTGCGCCACAACTACTGAGCCTGTGCTCTAGAGCCCATGAGCCACAACTACTGAAGCCCACGTGCTACACCTACTGAAGCCCACACGCCTAGAGCCCTGCTTCGCAACAACAGAAGCCACCGCAATGAGAAGCCCGCGCACCGCAACGAAGAGTAGCCACCTCTCGCTGCAACTAGAGAAAGCCTGCGCGCAGCAACGAAGACCCAACGCAGCCAAAAATAAATATAAAAAAATAGATAAATTTATTTTAAAAAATGATTAAAGTTGGAATAAATTAAAAAAAAACAGATTCTGTGCCTTTCTGCATAGGACATACATGACAGAAGGTTATAGATATTATGCCCTAAGTTTATTCAAAAGGAAAAGATTAGACAGATCTTTTTCTGTTCACTCTATATAAGCTCCATTAGAACCTCTCGCGTTCATTACCACCGGCAATCCGTTGTCCTTAAATAAGTTTTTGTTGAAAGGATGAGGAAAAGTGGCTTTGTTACGAGCACTGGCTCACTGGAAACTTAGATGACTCCTTCTCACAGTGGTGTTGTAAAGGGGCTTACTGAATGGGATATAGCTGGTGGAAACTGCTCTGAATGGTGTGTAATTCTTAGATTCTATAGCTATAGAATAGCAATTACCAAAGGCAGAATATTCATTCATTCAACACATTTTTTATTGATAATTGTGCATCAACTGTGTCAAGCCTTGATCTGGATGTGTGGATATAGTGCTGAACAGAGTAAACACGTTATCTGCTCTCAGTGAAGCTGACAGTCCAGTTATGGCTTAACTCTTCACTGTAAAACCATGCTATTCTGTATTGGCTTCCTGAGATGAATTGTGCTTATCTTCGTTTTTTCATTTGTATTTTAGCAGTGGCAGTGGTAATTCCCTTTTCTTTCATTTCCCCCCTTTCCCTTCAGTCCTTTTTTTAACTTTATGGTGTGTGAATACTGAAATAGATCCTCACTTTGCAAGGTCCTTTTTCTTATCTTAGTTCTGTCTTTGCCTCTGTTGTATGCATAAACTTTGGAACTTGCTAGTTTAAATGTTAAAATTGGGAAAGAACGTGAACTTTGATATCTTCCAAGATTAAACTGCCGCTTCAGAATTTTGGGTTACATGAGAGTGCCTGAATCTTCTAATATCCTCATTAGCCCTTATCGATCCCCATAATGGCAGTTTTCCCTCTGATGACAGGTAGACTTCAAACATATGACTGCATTTTAAGCCTGAGGCGAATAATAACAGAAGCCTTGAGCCTAGCACTATGTGCAAAGATGCATTTTACTTATAATTGGGGTGTAGGTTACCATCTGGGAGTAAGTCAAGGTTGCATGAACTCTTTCTGCTTTAGATGCCACAGCAGAAATTATGCTTCACTGCTTTGAAATGTACTTTGCACTCCTGAAAGAGGTAATGTGTCTGTCAGGGAGCCCAGCTTGCCCCTGGGGAGAAAGGTGTGTCTGATAACTGGATAATTGGCTTTTGACAAGCTCTAAGACAACTTCACGCCTGTAAATTCGCAAAGCCTTGTCGTGAGGTAGCTGCACATCAAACAGGATGTTATCGTGTTTCAGATGTGGGGCAAATGCCTTGTCTTAAGTAGTAATTGTGTTATGAAAAAGAAAAGAGACCTGAGAATTCCCCCCAGAATTCCACCACTAACCTTCTTTAACCTGTATTTTGACTTGTCGCTATCCTATAAAAAGACAAACTGGGCATAGGATCTGACTATAAGAGGCTCAGACAAGATGTGTTTTTAAGATAGAACTTGGGGAAAGAATGTCTCTCTCCTAAATGATTTTTTGTTTTGTATTTTTCTACACGATAATTTTCTCCTTTGAGTTAATATGTATAATGGAAGCCTATGAAAATCAGAATTAAGCAACAATACTTACATCAGTATTGTTCACATGCTTTAATAAACATTTTAGCCTGGTTTATTTAAACCATGGTAAACTTAGATTACTGATACAATAGTGTATTGTACAGTTACAGATTTTCATAACTAATTTTACTTTTTAGCCAGATCCCAATAATTCCATGTTTGCATAATTCCAAACGTGAGCCATGAATATAACAAACACACACTCATCAAGAACTGATAATATGTCTTCCCAGAAGGGACAAGGGGGTTTAAAAAACCAGACAGAATTTTTTTTTAAATCACATCCCAGTTAGAAGTATTTTGCCGTGATGGTTTCTACTGAAACTGAGTGAGAAAAACTCTCATACCCTGTGATAGAGACAGGAAAAAGCCTTCAACCAAAGGAGAAAGTGCTGGGTTAGTAATTATTAAATGGAGCAGTTACAATGTTTTTTCATCCTTTATACACATGATTATATCTATTTAGGGCTTTTGCCTGGTGTTTGCTGCCATGCATTTACCATTTTCAGTTTCAGCCAGGAAAAGCATGCCTTTAGCTCTGTTATTCACTTTTCTTACTGGCATCTACTTTTTGTAGGCTGATATGCAGCAGAAGAAAGAACCAGTTCAGGATGACTCTGACCTGGATCGCAAACGCCGAGAGACAGAGGCTTTGCTGCAAAGCATCGGGATATCGCCGGAGCCCCCTCTAGGTACTTAAAAGTGCTTTGTGTTACTATTTCCTCAGATTTGACTTGTGTGGGATATACCATGTCCAGCATTTACTATTCTTTTACGTCTGTTTTTGTTTTTATTTTGTAAGAAATGCTTTGGCTTATGGGTCAGATGTATTTATTTTTGGAATTGAGGGGGCTGGAAGGAAATAGGAGGACAGGTTGTAGAGTTGTTAGCAGTTTGCTGCTTATTGGCTGATTCTACGGTCAACCTTCTCCACTGTGTTATTTGTTAAATGAGTTGCCACATGGTAAATACAAGAAATCTCAAAATTAAGAAAAAAAAATTGTTCTTCATTTTCATTGCTGAGTCCCTGCCTCTCTCTGCCAACCTAAATACTGTGAATCTGGTTATGAATTTCACAACCACCACAGACATAGTTATTCCGTGATGAAAATAGAATGCTCGGTGGGAAATTGGAAGGAAAACTTAGAAGGGTGACAGATTAGCAGCTAATTAACAAGTTTAAATTTCTTTGACTCTGTTGTATATCTTGGTTTCACTGCTCATCGCATTTTTACTGCAGCACCCTTCCTCCAACTCATTCACTCCTAGTTAATTATCCATGACCTCATTTTATCCAGGGTTTGGATATTGAACTATTTGTTTTATTTGTGTTGAAGGTAACTTGTACATAATGTGTTTACTCTGTCACTTAACTATATATCACTCATGTGATAAGTTATTTTATTTTTCTTTATCCATTTGCTTTCCATACGTTTTAGAGTAATCCTAGGGTGTCTGTAAAACTACGTGATATCCAATATAGTAAAACAAAAACTTTAAAAGTAATACATATAAATAAATACAGTATCAGGTCTCCTTTTATCAATGGTTTGTCTTCTTTTATTTCCATCATTGGCTTTTATATTAAAATTTCATGTATTTCCATAATTACTTAAATTAACAATAAAAATTATCCCATGTGCAACAAAATGGCAAGTGTTTATATCACTATAAATAAGAAAAAGAGCAATATATCATAAGCATACAAATTATTAAGTATTGCTGAATATAATTTAATACATACACACAAAACTAAAACACCATGAAAAGGCATTTTATACTCAACCTCAGTTTGTAGTAGGTAAAATCATATGTCTAACAATGATATAATAAACCCAAATAAGACGTTGATTATTTTGTTAGCTTCTTTGTGGTATGAAAGAGGTAAACTATGGGATATTTGAGTGATGGACCTTCTTTGAGGAGCTGACAAATTTTTTTATTACTTAGTTGACAAGTGATATATATTAGACACTTTGCAATTATATTTTTGCCTCAGAATAGCCTTTGAAGTTCTGCTGCAATGTGAACAGTGGTTAAACACAATAGTAGAATATCTATTCTCCCCTAACCTGCATAAAGCCAGCAATTAAACCTTAAGAGCAAAACAGTTTAAACATCCCTAAACCATGACCAAATTCTGAACTATCCCTGCATCCCTGCCAAAGGGCCCTGGCAAGGGTGGACTCCATTTTCAATTTTCATCCATCTCTCCGACTGACCCTCTGACTTATTGCAGAGGGTAATCAGTGAATTAATTGTAGAACCACATGAAAATTCCTAGTTACTTGACAGATCTGCCATTGTGTTATAGGATTTGGACAAAATAGTTAAACCCTTTACCTTATTAAATAAATAAAAGGAAATTGCACATGATTGAAACCAAATGGGAATTTACACTATGTATTGAAGTTTCTTTCTGCCCATATGGCTTCTTTGGCATGTGTGATATTGAGAACCCGTTCTCATCTGGCCTGGAGCCACCTTGGCTATTTGGTGCAGCTTCTATCTGAAGGACATTTGGCTTGTACCTGAAGGATAGAGAAAAAAAATAGATTTGCACTTCCTTTAGTTTTTTTCCTTTATTATCCTTGCTCTCAGACTTTCAGCCTGCACTGACCTTGATCTTTGAACTTGCTTCTCCTGTCTGCAGAATGGCAGTTTACTTATGTGCACATGGCAGTGCTCTCTAGAGCTGCCAGAAGCAAAGGAACACAATTCACAAACACAGTAAACATTACAATGGGATGAAACTATTAATTAAGTGTAAAAATAAAGCAGCCTGGCATTTTGCTTTGTTTCGAAAGAGATTTTTAAATTATCAGGTTCAACATTTACCCTTTCTCTATCTGTCACTTAGTCTCTCACAGCAAATGCAGTTTATACTCCATGGACAATAGATTTCCCTCCAAATGCAGACATACAACAGCCTTTTCTGACTCCCCGTGACCATTTAAAATTATTTAGAATCACTTATTTTATAATCTTTTAAAGTTTTATAGACACCTCATTTTATTTTTTAATAGGTCACATCTATACTAACAAAATAAAGTGGAGAATTAGAATTATCTGGATAGTTCATGCTAGAGAGAGATTTGACTTGAATTATCTGGATAACTGTTTTGATTCTGCATTTTACTTTGTTAAGGTGGACATGGCCTTAGAATCCCTAAGTTAATTCTGTCTAAATTCATTTCAAATTTTAATTTCCAAAATATGAAAAATTCACTTGACTTTCTTCCTTTTCTTTTCTTTCCTTTTTTGTTTTTTTTTCCTTATCCCATCTCAATCTCTCCTGGCCATACAACCACTTTAATTTGGGCCCATTTGTTTTGATTTGTCTGACGCTGCTCTTCCCCAGTGCAGTCGCTGCATTTTTTAACATGGGATACCTGTTATTTTCATTATTTAGTCCCAACCCCTATGTCTCCCTCCTCGAAATCAGTGAGCACTCCCAGTGAAGCTGGAAGCCAAGACTCAGGCGACCTGGGACCATTGACAAGGTAAGAATTTTCCCTTTACAAAGGCCATGGTGGGGTGTCAATAATACAAGCCCCCCCGCCACCGCCAAAAAAAAGGCCTGAAAACCACATCATTCTGTTGTACGCTGTTAAATGTGCATGCATCTTCAACGTATCAGTCATTTTATGTTTACATTTATGGTGGCTTGCTATTTTTGGTGGCATAGCGTTGAATTTGAACCCTAGAAATGATAAACATATATTAATTATCCTTCCGTGAATGGGCTAATTTAGCACCATGTATCTTGTTTGACAAACACAAACATATCCACTAGCTTAGGCCTAAAAGGAAGCAGGGAAGGACCAAAGACAAATGGAATATATATCCAGCTTCTTCTTATTCCACTTTGGTTTTGGTTTCCATGAGAATCTTTGCGACTAGAACGCTGAGATGTTCTAACCCTAAATTTAATTTTTCAAAAGTCTTGTTTATTTGCTTAATAGAGTTGATTAATTTGAGAACTGGGTCCCCAAAGTGTTTTTATTATCATTACTAATTATTATAATCATCAGGATTGACTGCTCTGTTTTTGTCAATTGCCAAATTTTTATTACACTAGGTATATTCCAAGATTATGTAATTAGCTTCTCAAAGCGGATATAGACATTCTCTAATTTGACCACTGAGGGGACATCCAAAATGTAAAGATGTAACGAGAGAAAGGAGAAGGCTCATTAATATGCATGGAGTCATGGAAACTTTCTTAATCCAGGTGCCTTCAGCAGGATTCCCACATGCGGTTGCCTATAGGCCAGTGATAGAGATGAGTGGGGAGTGGGGGCCCGTGGCAGCTGGTTAGCAAGCACTCCCTTTATAAAGGTCAGATGTCTCCTCACAGCTCAGGCTGGTTGAGCTCGGGTGGGAACATGGACCCAGTTTTTCCACGTCTTTCAATTTTTCATGAGAAGCTAAAAATTCAAGTATTTATGCAACAGTCTCCTAAATGTTAACTGTTAATGACTTTGTTAAAAGTAGTTGTGGGCTACATCTTGCTGACAATTTGTGATCTCTCTCTTTGACCCTTAATTTTTTAAAAATCATGAAATATTTTAATAAAATTTCAAATAAAAGAAACAATCATCCACAACACCACCATTCTGAGAAATCAGCCTTTGCCTTGTCAATGTACCTTTCAATCCTTGTCTACCTGTGTACATTTCTTGCTACCATATATGTTCCTGGAGGAGAGGTATACAATTTTGCATTTTTCTCTGTTAACTTAACACATTATCACAAGCATTATGTTCTGAAAGTCCATTGTTTCCAGAAAAGCGTAGGCAATTTTGGTAGAGAAAACTATGGAAATGAGAATAATATTAGCCTGTGCTGTAGGCCTGTTTTTTTTGCTTTCTGAAACCAACGTGTAAGACTGAATTGATCTCACTAATATCTGCCTGTTGGTGTGTTTCAGACTTGAGTGTTTTGTTTTGATAGGGCCTTTTGAAACCAGTGGACACTGCTTTCAATGTGAGAAAAGTGAAAGTAGAGGCTTTTGTGGGCACCAGGCTGGTTTATGTTAGTAAATCGCCTTTGTGATTTGGGGTAGCACACGTCTTCTCTCATGTTTTGCTTTGAACACTTCAAAAGGTCTTTGAGGGGGAACAAAAGTAGTAATAACACAGCATGTACCATCTAACATTTATACAAGAGCAGGCACAATATAATCACATTCCTTAGGGGGTCGTTGGCCTGTCATTAAGTTAATATATTTGCCTGTTTCTGTACAACGATGGTGTTGTGTCAGTGATGCTTAGTGTCAAGGGGTGCAGTTGGCAGCATTAAATACTATTACTGACTTCATAGTTGATGAGCCCTTTTGAAAACTTCTAGAGAAAGCTGACCTGTGCTGTTAGCACTCTGGGGACAGCAACAGTTATTCCTTCTGAGAGAACATCACTTCATTTCTTTCCCCTTCTTACATGATTTTTAAACTTAATCACTTTGGAAGAGGCGCTGTCTACTACTCCTACCCCACACAAACTCCACAAACTCCAACTAGCTTCAGTTCTTTATAGGAACATTCTGGCAAGATAGGCAACTAGAAGTCAATGAATATCTCCCTTGCTAAGTGCAGGTTTCATAGAAATGCAAGGAAACTGGCATTGAGGAAATGATGATTTTCAGAAAAACTAAGCATAAAATTGGCTTGAGGAGAAGGCATTAGGAATAGCTTAGTAAATCTTGCCCTTGTTTTGAACTTAGGAACATTCCACTCAAATTTATGTTTTTGCTTCCATGAAATATATATGAGAGTTAAAATTTCAGAAGAATGTTATATTTCAGTTTTTAAAATTCCACTTGGAATGTCTTTTTCTGTAGAAGAAACATCTTTTGAAAACAGTTACTATTAACTCTAACACTTCATAAAACATGAGGCTGAGAAAAAACTTGGTAATTCCTAAGAATGTAACTCTATAGTCATAAATTTGCATATTTGTGTAGAATTTGGACCTTTTGAAAAATGGAAACTCTTTCAGAAGATAACTTAGGAGTCAAATCAACATATCTGGTCCTACCTAAAGGGGCACATAAATTCTGTCATTCATTTGCCAACATTTCAAACCAAAACTACAATTTTCTTTACAGAGCCAAAATTGGGAAACATTTCTTATATAAGCCCTGTAAGTGGTTAATTTGGAAATGAGCATACTTAATGTACCCTATTATAAAGAAAAGGTTAAAATAGTACTTTAAAAAATCAAGTATAACAAAATTTTCTTTTATTGATTTTTAAGAGCAGTTAAGTAAATTTTCTAAATTGAGTGAATAGAGTAGATATATTTAATAATTTTTCAATTATACTAGTGTGATTTAATTTTTAAATTTACAGTGTCATTATTTGTGTTCCAATTTCTGCCTCTGTTGTTATGGCCTGCTTCTCATTTACAACTTACATTTGTGGTACTTTTCTCTTTCTCTTAATTAGTTTTTGTAGAACCAATTAATCATTGCTCATTTAAATATACTGGACAAAAGAACAAGCTCTTGGGTTTCAAAAAAATCAATTTATTAATAAAAAATTTGAAAGAATAGTTTTACAAATAAATGTAGATAAAAAAAATCCTAAACATACTATTTGCAACTGGAATCCAACACAATATTAAAAGGATACAATGTTATGCTTGGGATATTGACTCAAAAATTGGGATTGATTAAATAATTCAAGGATATTTTAGTATAGGAAAATATGTTACCATAATTCAGCCTATGAAAAGGTCAAAGAGGGAAAAGTAAATATTGCAGTATATTCTGAAATGGTACTTGCAAAACTTAAACATCTAGTCCCATATTTTAAAACTTAGTAAACTAGGAATAGAAATGTTTTCTATCATATTGGATAAAGAATATTAATTTCAAACCAACAGCTTACATCCTTTATACATGAGAGTGAAGCAGTAGCGCTTTCTAGCTCTCAAACAAGAATGACTTATGGTTAGTTGAATACGTGTCTCTCTTCCTCAGGGAATGACAGGTCCTTGAGAGCAGGGAGTAAGTGATACTTGCGGTTGTATCCATATCGTAGGTATTCATTAAATGTTTGTTGAATGAATCAAGTATCCTTCTGCTTTTTACAGATGAGGGCACTGAGACACAGAGAGAATAAGTAATTTTCTCAAGCTCACACAGGACATAATTACAGTGCTAGGTTTGAACCTGGGCAGGTTGATACAAGTTTCCACAATCTATACCTCAACCCTACATCAGCTCTAACGACAGTCGATATAAGTGATACACAACCTACTCCCTAAGGTTACTGTGATTAAACAAATTAATATCTGTTAAGCACTTGGAAAGGAGTCTGGCATATATTAAGTATATGTGAGTTTTAGCTATTACTGTTATTTTTTTTGTACTTTGATTTAGCCCAGCCCTTAATCCCTAACCTTCAGATATTCAACCAGAAATGAATCTAAGTGATAATCATTCAGCCCACATTTATTCTTATTCACATGGATGGCTCACAAGGGACTTTGCACTAGGGCTCTTCTCATGTTTGGCTGAGATTCCTTAGGCGTCTCAGTGACAAAACTAAATTAGAGGCTGCACTGGCTTGTGGAAACTAGGAGAGTATTGACATCATAAAGTTTACTGTATACCAGAGCATAGGCTAGACACTGTCCCAAACCTGATTCAAGAGGAAGACTTTCAAAATGATTTCAAAGATAAAATATGCCTCAGTGTGATAACATATTGTGCAATCTCTTGTTACAATAACACCCATCCCATAACATCCTTAAAAAAATAGTCATAAGGGAGATTATTCATGCTTGTCTTTTGTGACAAGTGGCATGGGGTGGATGGATAGTAATACAGTTGATTTCTATCTTCCTTTTGGACCCTCTATAGCCTTAACACCACATCACTAAGTTCTACTTTCCAATCAATTAAGGATGCTCAAGTACCCCCGCATTTTATTTTTAATAATCTCTTATTATTATAGAAACAATATCAGTTCATTTTATACAATTAGAAAATATAGACAAGCAAAAATAGAAAAAAATCATATGCCTACAGAGAATATGCATCAGCACTCTTAATACTTTAGTGTATATTCTTTCACACAATATATATGTCATCATATATATGATAAATGATATCATACTGTACAAACTGTTGAACTTGCTTTTCTATTCAGGTACCTCTGTTTTTCCATTTCAGTACATTTTCATCTTATCCAGTATCTATACCATCTTCAAATTTCCCCAGTTGCTCCCAACATAATCCCATTATATTTAAAATTGATGCCTGTCTTCCCAGCTATCAGCACCTATTAACCAAAACGCTTATATCCATAGATTTTCTCTAGAGAGGTGAAGCCCCTCCCAAGGGGACCTTAGATGCAGCAACAGAAGAAATGTCTTCTGAAACACTTAACAGGAGAACAAAGGTACAGAGTGGATTAGAGGTCTTTCAGGCTTCCAGCTTCATGTGTACTCCAGATCAGAACTGGGACAGATGTCTGCAGATCCTCTCCTGTTCAGTTTGAACATTAGGTCTCCATATAGTTAATATTAAGTATCATGTTGACAAAATACTTTGGGTAAAATTCAGATATTTGATAAACTCTGCCTTTCCCTGATCTACTTACTGCCTAGTGAACTCTGAACTCACAAATAAGGAAATCAGAATAATTTATTCATGGTCAACTCGTGCTGGCTGCGCCTGGTCACCACTTTTCTCTTGTAATTTGAGGAGAGGAAAGTGTGCTCAGGGACCACGTGGGCTTAATGCCCGACAGAAAATCCTCAGGACTTTTAAATTCATCCACAATTGGACTCCATAGGATTCTCTGGCACTACATGAACCTCAAAGGATTTTTAACTCTTTTTGGTGAAAACATCAGTATCTTTTAAGGTGCTCTGATGAATCAGAAGCTAAAGGAAAGACTGTAAGGAGGTTTTAGTAAAGGTAAAAAAGTACAATTCAATAATGCAAAACCTTGGGGGAAATTTAATGGCTATTAAGATTTTGTGCATCCAAAATTCCTTAAATGATCATTATGTAAAGAGAACTTGACAGGATGCTACCAGCTAATTGGACTTCAGGGAGACTGAAATCACTGATTCGAGGCTGATTAAAAGTCACTCTCTTTGGAAATTAAAATAAAGTGTACATTATAGGGTTTTCTCTTTGTGTAGCACGTAGACTGATTAGTTAAAAATTGTTGATATCCTGTCACTCTGTCTCAGGCAGAGAGTACTGTATATACCCATATGGTTATAGTTATAGGGTAAACATCTATTTTTAGCAAGGGGTTGCTGAGATTTCTTCTAGAGAGACTGCTTGCTTGACAGCAGGTCCTCTGTGTAAGATTTGGGGAAAACACATCCTTGCTCTGTGATGGGAAGTCTTGCATTTCTTTTTGAATCCAGCTCAGATGGACTCCCTGTATGGCTTCGTGTGGCCCGTATCAGAGCTCCATGTTAGGGCTTTAGCCAACAGAGGGAAGATTCTCACACAGTAAATGAAGAAAGAGGCTTTTTAAAAAGAACCTGGTATAAGTGTGTATTGCACTGTTCCAATTTCACTCCTGACACTGGAAAAAATCTTTATCATTGTCATTGCCAGACCAAAGTAAGGAAATCATTGAGGCTGGGAAGTAAAACATTAACTCATTATTTAAATGTCATTCTTAATTAATTGACATCACGTTAATGATTCTGACAGATTGAGTGATGTGATGGATTTTAAAATGTCCTTATTATTCACTGTATTACTTTTGGAAATGGCTCTTAGAAAAAGAATTTGGGGATGACATTGACTGGAGATTTTCTGTTTGGCACTATGCTCACATCGGCCCAAACTGTTTTCTTTATCTGATTAGTGACTAGTGATTTGTTTGACAGAGAAGACATGTGAACAAGAGTCCAGAAAAACTGTGGGACTCAGAGGAGCTCGGTATTCTGCCCTCGAGAGGTCTCTCCACCTTAAAGAGAAAAGAAGAAGATGAAAATTTGAGCTCCAAGGTGGTTGCTTCAGGGACTAACAAAAGTTGCTAAGTTCAACTGGTAGAGAAGGTAGCTGGACTTCTTTTCATTCTCAGCACAAACTAGCATTATGGTCAGCATTCTTTTCAGTTTTATGTAAAAATGATTGACATACATCACTGTTTAAGATGCACAGCATGATGGTTTGATCTACATGTATTGTGTAATGATTAGCACGATAGGTTTAGCTAACACTCATCTTCTCATATGGATACAATAAAAAGAAAAGAAAGAAAAAAAGAAAAAGCATTTTCACCTTGCAATGAGAACTCTTAGGATTTACTATCTTAGCAACTTTCCTGTATATCATACAACAGTGTTAGCTTTAATCATCACGTTGTATGTTACAGCCCTCGTACTTATTTATCTTATAACTGGAAGTTTGTACCTTTTGACCCCCTTCATCTAATTCCCGCTCCCCCACCCTTTGCCTCTAGTAACCACAAGTGTGATCTCTTTTTCTGTGAGTTTGTTTGGTTTTTTTGGATTCCACATATCATTGAGATTATACAGTTTTGTCTTTTTCTGTCTGACTTATTTCAATTACCATAATGTCTTCAAGGTCCATCCATGTTGTCACAAACAGTAGGATTTCCTCATTTTTTATGGTTGAATAATATTTCATTATATATATGTGTGCATACCACAGCTTCTTTATCCATTCATGCATTGAGGTCAGCATTTTCAAGATAGGCTGTCCTTCTTCAGTGTGGAAGTGAGCCTGAAAATTCTCCTGGCACCATGTGGTGACATCATGCCATACAAGACTGAGTTCTGTGTAAGTGGCTTGGTAGAGATGAAGGGAGTTAGGCAGACATGCCCTGATTTATTCTCTCATTTTTTAATAAAGAAAATAAAAACTATTTCTTTGGGATTCAGCTTGCCCTCACAATTCACACCCATCTGCAGAAAAGGCAAGTAAAGACCATTCATTTGTTCATTCATTCATCATATTCATTCAATAAATAGTTGAGAATTTATTGTACGACATACAATAAATGCTAGACCTGCAAGGAATACAAAGATGGAGGAATTCTTCTTACTTCTAAAGATCCCACTTCCAGTAAATTGACATATTTAATTTGAAGCCATCTAAGGAAATGTTTCTATGTAGTTACAGCTCTTAAATATTTGTACTCATAGAGATGAGCAATAATGTCATAAAGCATTATTCCCAGATCATCTATAATTAACTTGTATATTCTTGTGAGACAAGTGCTTTTGATTCATTACTACCCTACCTAGAGTCTTGACACATATTAGGTACTTGCTAAATGTTTATTGATGTGTGTGTTTGTGTGCACGCATGTGCACGCTTGCGCAGCTTGCAAAAAACTGAATAGGATGGGTGCAGGATGAGTGGAGAGATGAGCACCCAGGTAATAGCAAGGTAGTTCAAGGTTGCTGGGCTTGTTGCTAGAAGGTGGACTTTACTCAAGGGGAACCATTGGCAGTGGTTAGAGGACTGAGGTACAAGGCGAGGATTTCTCATAGAAACAAGGCAGAAATCCAATTACTGGGATCAGGGAAAAAAGGTAGGGTAGGACTAACAGTGTGTTTGTCTTCATGCTGAGGCCCCTGGGCTTTGTAGCAGTGCTTATTACATCCTTTAGATCATCTTCAGACTTGGCCTTAAAGCGTGATGCAGGGCTACTATTGAGGTCAAGTGGGTTGTAGGTTGGCAAAGAGAACTGAAATAAGAGGTGCAGGCATTTCTCCGTTCTTGTCCCATAGAGAGACAAGTTATTTGTGAATGAGGTTATTGAGGACAAATATATTTAGAGAGCAAGGCATTTGAGCTGGACCTTAACTAGTGCCTATGCTTTGGACAAGTAGAGGTGGGAGAAAGGACATTCCAGGTAATGGGAGAGGCAAAGGAAAATGGCGGGGGAAGGAAGAGTATGGGATGTAGAATGCATGTGAAGGAGGCAGTATGAAAAGAGATCAGAGTCTGGGGGGCAAGTATGGCCTTGGAGATAGTTCAGATTCCTGGCTTCCATATCTGGTGGCTATCTATTGAATTTACTTGGCAGCTTATTAAAAACACAGATACCTAGGGCCCAGGTCTGAGTTGAGATCTGGGCCACTGCATTTTTATAATGCTTTCAGGATTTGCAGACGAGTTTGGGGGAACCATTGGTCTGATAAAAAGGACCGAAGGTCTGAATGAGGACTGTGGCGATAGAGAAGGAAAGGAAAGACAGATGAGACAAGGAAGGGTGAAATGGCTTTGGCGTTACAGGTGGATATGTCCAAAAAGCATGTGAAAAGGTGGGACTTGGAGTTTAAGGGTGATGAGGGCGTTGGGGTTACTTTTTGCTGAAGATATGTGGACATCTTTGGGATCACCTACAGTTAGAGTGTAGAGGTGAGGGGAGAAGAAATAACCCTGGTTGGGGAATGTCTGTCTTTACGGGGATGGACAGAATAAGGACCCTTCCAAAGTTACAATGAGAGAGGAGGAAAAGAAACAAGATTTTTAGGGTCAGGAAAACTAAAAGAAATAACATGCTATGAAGGAGCCAATAGTCACCAGAATCATAGAGATCAAGGCTGAGAAAGAAGAATTAGCCTTGGGATTTGATAATTTGGAGGTCATTGTTATCATCATCATCATCATTTTTGTTATTATTGCCTGTGTTATTTTATTTCTGTAGGCTGAGTTCCTGGAAGTGAAACGAGTCCTGGAGTAATTCTGTGTTTATGATTCTTGCTCCATATTGGCATATTGCTTTCCCAAAGAACTGTACTAATTTAAAATGCCACCAGCAGTATATGAGAGTGCCTCCGCCGCATTGAATGCTAGCATTACAAATGACAATTCTTTACTACTGCCTTCCAAGTATTTATCAGACATCTCTTTCTTCTAACCAAAACCAAAAAAAAAAAGGTAAGAGCAAAGATATTCTTTAAGGGAAGAGTATTAAGGCTGTCTACTCTGGAGTCTAAAAAAGATGGGAAGAAGAATGGAAACCACTAACTTGCTGCTGAACAGGAAGAAATTAACCACTCATCAGAGAACAAGGTTACACAAAACAGACGTCATGTCTTTTACTCCTAAGTTATACTTTCAGCAGAGGGCCAGGGATTGTTTTGTTTTGTTTGTTTTATTTGAATTTTCACTTCCCTCTGTCTAATAAACTGAAACTGAGCAAATAAAATTGGGCCAATGTAGGGAGAATTTTATTAAGAAGCTGGATAGTGATGAAGTGTTAAAAGGTTTAAAATATAAAGTTCTGTTAGTCTTTTAATAGGTCACTGCGAGTTTGAAGAATTTTGGCGTTTTGCTTATTCTTTTTTTTTTTTAAAGAAATATTGAAAAACAAATTTTCCCCAAATTATAAACTAACTGTCACATGGTAGGCCTTTTTAGATGAGATGCCAGAGCCTACACTGTTTGGCATGTTTAGGATCAAATAGGTGAATGATTATTTTCCACGGTGTGGGAAGCTTCTGTACCTAGAATTTTGAAACAAAGTTAGTAAATGTGACCTTAAACGGTGGGTCCAGAACTGCCGATCCAACCATGGGACCATAGAGCCATGATGTTGCCAGATTAGGTAAGGAATTAGTGGGTTATTCAGGATCTGTGCAAATTGCAGGTTCCATATGAAAGAGATCCTCCGTTGGGCCCTCAGAGAGCTAACCTAAGAAATCAACCTACAGTTGATCAGAGCAGACAAATACAACTCTTAAAAATAAGCAAACAAAACCAAGATGGTTTCCAAGACAGGAACGCTGAACAAAATCTAATTGACAGAATTAAAGAAAGATTACATTCATCAAAACAGGTTCTGTTGGTCATCCCAAGAAATTAGGGAAAATGGAGGCTCTGGCAGCAGTGAGGGAGGTATGTCTAGTCTTGCTGAAAAATGTGGACATGGGCATAGGACAGGGAGAAGCCGTAATAGTTAAACATTCAGCTTCACTTGTTCTAATTCTAAAGATGCTGCTAAAGTTGTCTGGCTTCCCAGGAAGCTGGTCTTCAAGGGGAGAAGACTTTGTCAGGCTTGTATAATTGCTCTGCCTGGCAGTTATTGTTCTCATGACAAATTGGTAAATTGGCATTTAAAATACAACTTACTAGATCTAGAAGTCTTATTAGAACTAGTAGACTAACTCAGCTGCCTAAAATAAACAAGGCACTGATGAAAAATGAGTTTGTTATGTCCCAATCCTGCTCCATCTTTCAAAAACCAGGTCGAATGGAATCTCTGATCTTTTCAAGAGGGAAGGTGTCTCCCTGCTCTGGCTTCCAAAGGATAATGAAAGTATAGTCCAGTGCCTGGCTGGCTGGCACAGAATAAACACTCATTGAAAGGAAATTATAGCTATCATTAGTATTAATCTTTCCTATGGCATTTACTTATTTTTTTCAGCTAACATTGATTGAAACTTTAAACTTTGCCAGGCCCTGGGCAAGTGATTAGAACTACTTTTTTCCTTATATATATTACCAGTATGCATATCATTAGGTATAAATATTCATAGGTCTCATTCCTTTACTAAAATGTAAGATTCTTAAGTGCAAGTGCCATGTCCCACAGCATAACTGGGTGCTTACATGGCTTGTTTTACTTTCTGCCTTGTTCTGCTAAACTATTTATATGTTTTATCTCCCCATAAGAGTTGCAGTTTCCTTAGGAGTTCTTTTAATCCTCTAGCACAGTAGTTTACATATTAGGCTCTTAATAGGAATTTATTGAACAATTAAATGAATATTTTTATAAAAATATTCTGTCCCTGCATGCATTGATTGGTCCATTCCAGAGAGGACTGATAACTAGAACTAATTACTATAGTAAACAGGGTGATTTCTGTATGAAAATATTTTGTGATAATATATTAAGTTCACATATATTTACTTACAGTTTTACTACTTCTTTCATTTAAAAAATAAACTACCTGGCAAGATTTCAAACTGTCCAAGAAGCTGTGGGGAAACCATCATTTTACTTTCAATGATACAGTAAGTTGATGATAAGATGGTTAAAAAGTAAGAACTATGTCAGTTGGTTAAAGAAAAGTATTCCAGCTGGAGAAGAGAAAGCAGAAAGGCAGTTTAATAGTCATCTGACGTTTTAACATATCAGGCAGAAAAGAACCCTAAAGGGCCTCTAGGCCTGCACCCTCCTTTTGCTAATGACAGCAGGCTTTCCTGATGACACGCAGTGGAGCCGCGCCCAGAACACAAGCCAAGACCCCTAGGCTGAGGTGAGGCCCTCTCCAAGGTGCTGCTATCTACAGGGAAGTTTTTCTGCAAGTTTGCACAGAAGGAATTCAGCAAACGTTTAATACACATTCCTAGGCTACCCTCGGAAACACATTGTTTATTCAGTGTACTGACTTTAAGTTCCTTTTCAAAGAAAAAGTGCATTCTGTGTAAGTCTGACCACTCCACAGATAATAATGGGAAAAATGAGAAGAAAAAATTAGCACACTTGATAGCATCCTCGGCTTGACTCCTTACCACACCGCTCGTTAATGGCAATGACTATGATTTCTTTTACTGAGTAACACGTGTGACTGGGGTGGAGGGCAGGACTGTTGTGGGTTAGTGCCATAGACCTCCTTTGTTGTTCTGGCTGAGTAAAATGCAAACTCCACACTGCTAATCTGTGGACTTCTTAAGTGAGTGATTCTGAGAGAATCATCGTTTTTACTTCTTTAAGGATATGGTGAGTTCAGGTGAGCTGTCGGATAAATAACAGAATAGCTGTGACCACCTGGGAGCTGCCACATTCTTCACCTGCCTAGGAGGCACGAAAAAAAGGCCAATAAAAGTTGTCCTATCAGAAACCTGAGGGCAAAGGAGCCGAACGCATTCCTTATGAGGGAATGCTTCTCACAGTCATCCAGAGCCAGAGGCTGCTCCTCTGTCTATAGCCAAAGAAATATCCATAAAGATAAAAGGTTTGATCCCCAGCTATATGTGAACAGTAAGGATGAATCACTGTAATGGCTTCGGTTACTTCCTCGATTTGAAAGGAGGTGATGGAATCAGAGTGCAGAGCCAGGGAGAGTTGCTTTCCTTGGACAGAGAATGAGCGCAGAGCAGTAGTTTTCACTGCTGGCTGCACATGAGAATCACCTGGAGAGTTTTAAAAAATCCAGATGCCTGGGTCCCACCCGAGACATTCTGATTTAATTGGTTTGAAAATGGCCTGGGCCTTAGGCCAGTCTTGAGTTAATCACTGGTTTAGATACTGATGTATTTGAGGATCAGAGATGCTTTCTGCCTGCTGACTAATGGAAGCAATAGTCTAGCCCTGTCATTCTCTAAAGGTGGTTCCAGGGTCAGCTGTTAGCATTACCTGGGAACTTGTTAAAAATACGAATTCTCAGTCCCCACCCCAGAGCTACTGAAATCAAAATTCCTGGGGTAGAGGATCAGCATCTGTATTTTAACAGTCCCTCCAGGTTATTCTGACCCATGTGAGAATTTGAAAACTACTGATCCAAGTCCAGACCTTGCTACTCGAAGTGTGGTCCACAGACCAGCAGCATCTGCACCCCTTGGAGCTGTTAGAAATGTAGAATCTCAGGCCACCGCAGACCTACTAAATCAGAATCTCATTTTTAACAGTGTTCCCAGATATCTGTGCATTAAAGTTTCAGAAGCACTGGTCTAAGAAACAATGGCCAATTTGTGTTCTCACTTTAGCTGTCATCCTTCAGTGCATTTAGGTAAGAGGACAAGAGCACGACCAGAACTAATAAGGGAAGCTATGAAACTGCATTCCGATACTTCTGCAGGAGGAGCTTAGGTGGGATCTTTACATACGTGGGGCACTGACTCAAAGAAACATTGGGAGTAGTTATAGTGGATGTGGTATAGTAAGAGCAGCTACTGTTTATCAAATAATCACTTTGTATTTTATAGGTATAATTGCATGTAGTCCCTATAGAAATCCAGAGAGAGACGGTCCATCCATCCATCCATTCATTCATTCAACTAATACTGTATTATATAAACATGCATGCCAGGCATGGGTCTAGGCATATATCCCTATAATGTAGGGATATAGCTGCTCCTGCCATTATGAGGCTTAAGTCCAGAGTTAAACAACAAACAGTCATAAATAAACTGATGTACAATAAAATCATAGGTAAAGATACTTTATGAAGAAAGTAAAGCAGGATAAGAGAACGGGATGAAGAGTGACAAGGAAGTGTTGCTTGGGGTAGGGTGGTGAGAGAAGGAAAGCCTCTCTGGGCAGGTGACATTTGAGCCAAAAGACAGAAACAAGCAAAGGCATGAGCCACACAGCTCTTTGGGGGAAGAACATCAGGGAAGACACAGTGAGGGAGGGGGCAGCACTTAGAGATAAATTGGGAAGATAGCTGCAAGCCAGGTCATGAATTGTCTCATAAGTCATGGTAAATCCTTACAGACAAGGAAACTGAGCAGGGCTTCTCAAACTTCGAGGTGCCCACAAATCACATCACCTGGGGCCTTATTAAACTGTAGTGTGGAGTCAGTGAGTCCGGGTGAGACCTGAGTCTTGGCATTTCCAACAAACTCCCTGAGATGCTGATGCTCCTGGTCTGTGGGCCACACTCAGAGCAAGTAAAAGGGTGCAGGGGTTGAGAACTTAAGCAACATGCCCAGTGTCACACAGCTGGTAAGTCCCAGAGGGACGATTTGAGTCTCAGATGCCTGACCCCGAAGTCCCTACTGTCCATCGGTTGTCGACCAGGTAACTTTATGCCTGACTCACCTGTAACTACTTAATGTGCAGGGAATTTAAAGGTCCTGCCTGAGAAAGGTCCTTGTGTGCACTCTGTTCATGGAAGAGCTACTTATCTCCTTTTATGTGATGGAGAAATAACAAGGGAAATTGATAACTGTTGGTAACCTTGGTAACTATTGATACTTTGTGCTATCTCTTGTGAAATATTTAGAAGGTGTAAGATATCCCTGGCATCTTTAGAGACAAATGATATTATTGCTGGTCACCATCTTGGTGTAATAAATAAATAAAAAACAACAAAATACCCTTGAGCCTCGAAATCCAATGCGTTGTATTTGCAGTAACTGACCCGAGAAAGCCAGTTATTCTGGTCTCCTGGTTCTGCAGTCGTGTTCTACCTGGCCAGACTTCCCCAGATGCTCCTGCTGTGGCCCATTCGAACCCTTGCATTTGATTCTCATCATTGCATGGGAGATGCTTGTTGCTCCCAGGTGTGACTGGGCTCTGGGGTATACATGAAGCAGTTTACATGCTGAAATCAATCAGGCTCCAGTGTAGAATGAAACAAAAGCAAAAAGGGTGTGTGTGAGTGGATGAATATTTGAACATTTAGCTCTGGGCCTCCTTCCATGAAAACAGCCATAGCTTCCAGTATCAAACAGTTGTTCAAAGGAAAGGACAGTTCCTCACTTGTTCTTGTCACTTGATATTCACGGGATCCTCCTGGCTCCTGGGGGTTGCCGGGGTGACAAAGTGGGGAGATGTTCTGTGTATACATTGTATATGCCATTGCCTTGATGAATGACATGGTTTGGTTTGGTTTGTTTCCCTCCCCTTTTGTTAATTCTCTGTGTTCTTTTTTCCTTTGTGCTGCACGATTAGGACCCTGCAGTGGGACACAGACCCCTCAGTGCTCCAGCTGCAGTCAGACTCAGAACTTGGGTATATGTCTGCTCTTTTGTTACTCCTTTTATTATTTCTTTGCTACAGTTGTGTTGAAATGCTGGAGCTGTTGTTGCTCTTGCTTTTTCCCTCCTTGTTGAATTTCCAGTTTGATAAGTTTATTTCCTTCTGCTAGTTTTCCTTATGAAGTTATGCTTTGAAGAAAGTCTCTCAAAGATGGCTTTTGATCTCCCCTTTTAATTCCTATTATTGCAAAATAGCCCTCCCCCAAAACAAAAAATTACAAACATATCCCCACACCTCTGCTGCAAGGTGGGGCACGCAAGTTCTGTGACGGCAGAGATGATTAACTTGATCCTAACCATCCTCCCCTTGACTGACAAGTTACCTGAAGTTAATCCTTGTCTAAAATCGGTATGAAAATGTTGTATCTTGTTTGTTTCCTTTCCTTTTCACTTTTTCGGGGACTCACAGTTAGCATTTAATTTGAATCAAGTTTGAATGTATAAAGATTCCTGTTGAAGAAAAAGCAGATTTGTTGAATGCCTCAGTATTAAGAAATCTCAAATATTTGATGATGGGTAATGTCTCCTGCATCCTAAAGATCATTTTTTTCAAGTGGAAATGTATGTTAAAAGGTAGCTTCAGATTTGAAAAGTCATCCACAAAGAATAAAACACACAGGCATTTCCTAGAAACTTAGTTTATTTCTCTTATAGGGTTGGAGTTAGCTTACATTCACACTTGAGATGTTTCCAGTGGGGTGCTTGTCCTAGCTGTGCTCAAGCTCAGGAGCACCGACTGTGTGCTTCTCTCTTCAGCTTGCTTTGGTGAATTCAGATCAGCTCGAAACCAGCCACGGTGAGGGTATTTACACCACAAAAATTGGCAAATGCTGCAAACCAGGGCTTGCTCCCTTTTCCTCAAGCCAGTTATTGAACATTTACCAACACGCCACTGGGTACCTCAGTATGTGAAAAATTTTATTACAGTATTTTGTGAAGCTCTTACTTTTTCTTTCTAAATACAACCTAATGAATCCCAAAGTGGGTGTTTATTTATTTATTATTTACTTTGAATTTCCGAGATTCCTGGGCATGTATCTGTGGGTTTCTATCAATTTCAGTGCCTACTGTAGGCATTCAAGGTTGAAGGGCTCTCTGTATGTTAGGTTAAATGCCATCTGCCTGTGTCCTTTTGTGTATGCAAAAGTTCTCTGCAGACTCACAACACTGCTAAGCCAAGGAAATATCCTAACACTTCAGGTAACTGATACACTATTTTTTTTTAACACTACTAAATTTTTGGCTATTTAATTATATAGTTCATTGTATGTTTTATTTCCATTTGTATTATTTAAATAACCAAGAAATATGGCTTAAATCAAGCTGAAAAACCCTGAATACATAGTATGTTACTATTCAGAAGAATTTCAGAGTGTAGTTCTTCAATACTTCATTGTGTTTTTTTCTAAAAAAAAAGGAGGCCAGAACTGGCAGAGACTTTACCTTATGCATTTAAATTAACAGATTTTTTAGACAGATTGTGACATTGGTAAATTACACTTGCTGGTGTGGAACAGTTAGGAATTTTCCTATTTATATCTGTTTTCCAGGCAAAAACTCAGTTTTTTTAAGAAGTTTTTTTCTGTGAAGTTTTTTTTATGAAGTTTACCTCAGGCAACAAGAGTTTTCCAGTGACAGTTTTATTTCCTCTTCTTGCTCTTTGGTATGAGGTTAACTGGCTCTGTCACTTGATATTTTTAACAGCTTTATTGAAGTAGGATTAACATTAAAGAAACGACACACATTTAATGTATTCAAATTGATAAATTTTGATGTATACACATTCATGAAATCATCACCACAATCAAGATAATAAGCATATTCATCATCCCCAAAAGTTTTCTCCTGCGCCTTTTTCATCTTCGCTCCTGCTTCTCTCCACCCCCCAAACAACGGATCTGCCTTCTGTCACTGTCCATTAGTTTACATTTCCTAGAATGTTATATAAATGAAATCATGCAGTAGGTACTCTTTTGACTGACTTCTTTTACTCAGAATAATTATTTCAAGATTCATTCATGTAGGTGTGTATCAGCAGTTCATTCCTTATTTTTGCTGACTAGTTCATTGTATGGACATACCACAGTTTGTTTATCCGGTCCCTTTTTTTCCTTTTTTTAACATCTTTATTGGAGTATAGCTGTTTTACATTGTTGTGTTAGTTGCTGCTGTATAACAAAGTGAATCAGCTATACGTATACATATCTCGCCATATCCCCTCCCTCTTGCGTCTCCCTCCCACCCTCCCTATCCCACCCCTCTAGGTAGTCACAAAGCACGAGCTGATCTCCCTTTGCTATGCAGCTGCTTCCCACTAGGTATCTGTTTTACATTTGGTAGTGTATATATGTCCATGCCACTCTCTCACCCTGTCACATCTCACCCCTCCCCCTCCCCATATCCTCAAGTCCATTCTCTAGTAGGTCTGTGTCTTTATTCCCGTCTTGCCACTAGGTTCTTCATGACCTTTTTTTTCCCCTTAGATTCCATATATATGTGTTAGCGTACTGTATTTGTTTTTCTCTTTCTGACTTACTTCACTCTGTATGACAGGCTCTAGGTCCATCCACCTCATTACAAATACCTCCATTTCGTTTCTTTTTATGGCTGAGTAATATTCCATTGTATATGTGTGCCACATCTTCTTTATCCATTCATCCGATGATGGACACCTAGGTTGCTTCCATGTCCTGGCTACTGTAAATAGTGCTGCAGTGAACATTTTGGTACATGACTATTTTGAATTATGGTTTTCTCAGGGTATATGCCCAGTAGTGGGATTGCTGGGTCATATGGTAGTTCTATTTTTAGTTTTTTAAGGAACCTCCATACTGTTCTCCATAGTGCCTGTACCAATTTACATTCCCACCAACAGTGCAAGAGGGTTCCCTTTTCTCCACACCCTCTCCAGCATTTATTGTTTGTAGATTTTTTGGTGATGGCCATTCTGACCGGTGTGAGATGATATCTCATTGTAGTTTTGATTTGCATTTCTCTAATGATTAATGATATTGAGTATTCTTTCATGTGTCTGTTGGAAATCTGCATATCTTCTTTGGGGAAATGTCTATTTAGGTCTTCTGCGCATTTTTGGATTGGGTTGTTTGTGTTTTTGATATTGAGCTGCATGAGCTGCTTGTAAATCTTGGAGATTAATCCTTTGTCAGTTGCTTCATTTGCAAATATTTTCTCCCATTCTGAGGGTTGTCTTTTCATCTTGTTTATGGTTTCCTTTGCTATGCAAAAGCTTTTAAGTTTCATTAGGTCCCATTTGTTTATTTTTGTTTTTATTTCCATTTCTCTAGGAGCCGGGTCAAAAAGGATCTTGCTGTGATTTATGTCATAGAGTGTTCTGCCTATGTTTTCCTCTAAGAGTTTGATAGTGTCTGGCCTTACACTTAGGTCTTTAATCCATTTTGAGTTTATTTTTGTGTATGGTGTCAGGGAGTGTTCTAATTTCATACTTTTACATGTAGCTGTCCAGTTTTCCCAGCACCACTTATTGAAGAGGCTGTCTTTTCTCCATTGTATATGCTTGCCTCCTTTATCAAAGATAAGGTGACCATATGTGCGTGGGCTTATCTCTGGGCTTTCTATCCTGTTCCATTGATCTATATTTCTGTTTTTGTGTCAGTACCATAATGTCTTGATTACTGTAGCTTGGTAGTATAGTCTGAAGTCCAGGAGCCTGATTCCTCCAGCTCCATTTTTGTTTCTCAAGATTGCTTTGGCTATTCGGGGTCTTTTGTGTTTCCGTACAGATTGTGAAATATTTTGTTCTAGTTCTGTGGAAAATGCCAGTGGTAGTTTGATAGGGATTGCATTGAATCTGTAGATTGCTTTGGGTAGTATAGTCATTTTCACAATGTTGATTCTTCCAATCCAAGAACATGGTATATCTCTCCATCTGTTTGTATCGTCTTTAATTTCTTTCATCAGTGTCTTATAGTCTTATAGTTTTCTGCACACAGGTCTTTTGTCTCCTTAGGTAGGTTTATTCCTACATATTTTATTCTTTTTGTTGCAATGGTGAATGGGAGTGTTTCCTTAATTTCTCTTTCAGATTTTTCATCATGAGTGTATAGGAATGCAAGAGATTTCTGTGCATTAATTCTGTATCCTGCTACTTTACCAAATTCATTGATTAGCTCTAGTAGTTTTCTGGTAGCATCTTTAGGATTCTCTGTGTATAGTATCATGTCATCTGCAAACAGTGACAGTTTTACTTCTTCTTTTCTGATTTGGATTCCTTTTATTTCTTTTTCGTCTCTAATTGCTGTGACTAAAACTTCCAAAACTATGTTGAATAATAGTGGTGAGAGTGGGCAACCTTGTCTTGTTCCTGATCTTAGTGGAAATGGTTTCAGTGTTTCACCATTGAGAACGATGTTGGCTGTGGGTTTGTCATATATGGCTTTTATTATGTTGAGGTAAGTTCTGTCTATGCCTACTTTCTGTAGAGTTCTTATCATAAATGGGTGTTGAATCTTGTCACAAGCTTTTTCTGCATCTATTGAGATGATCATATGGTTTTTATCCTTCAGTTTGTTAATATGGTTTATCACATTGATTGATTTGCATATATTGAAGAATCCTTGCATTACTGGGATAAACCCCACTTGATCATGGTGTATGACCCTTTTAATGTGCTGCTGGATTCTGTTTGCTAGTATTTTGTTGAGGATTTTTGCACCTATGTTCATCAGTGATATTGGCCTATAGTTTTCTTTCTTTGTAACATCTTTGTCTGGTTTTGGTATCAGGGTGATGATGATCTTGTAGAATGAGTTTGGGAGTGTTCTGCCCTCTGCTACATTTTGGAAGAGTTTGAGAAGGATGGGTGTTAGCTCTTCTCTAAATGTTTGATCGAATTCACCTGTGAATCCATCTGGTCCTGGGCTTTTGTTTGTTGGAAGATTTATAATCACAGTTTCAATTTCAGTGCTTGTGATTGGTCTGTTTATATTTTCTGTTTCTTCCTGGTTCAGTCTCGGGAGGTTGTGTTTTTCTAAGAATTTGTCCATTTCTTCCAGGTTGTCCATTTTCTTGGCATAGAGTTGCTTGTAGTAATCTCTCATGATTGTTTGTATTTCTGCAGTGTCAGTTGTTACTTCTCCTTTTTCATTTCTAATTCTGTTGATCTGAGTCTTCTCCCTTTTTTTCTTGATGAGTCTGGCTAATGGTTTATCAATTTTGTTTATCTTCTCAAAGAACCAGCTTTTAGTTTTATGTATCTTTACTATCATTCCCTACATTTCTTTTTCGTTTATTTCTGATCTGATCTTTATGATTTCTTTCCTTCTGCTAACTACAGGGTTTTTTAATTCTTCTTCTTCTTTTTTTTTAAAAATTTATTTATTTATTTATTTATGGCTGTGTTGGGTCTTCGTTTCTGTGCGAGGGCTTTCTCCAGTTGCGGCGAGCGGGGGCCACTCTTCATCACGGTGCGCGGGCCTCTCACTGTCGCAGCCTCTCCCGTTGCAGAGCACAGGCTCCAGACACGCAGGCTCAGTAGTTGTGGCTCACGGGCTTAGTTGCTCCGCAGCTTGTGGGATCCTCCCAGACCAGGGCTCGAACCCGTGTCCCCTGCATTGGCAGGCAGATTCTCAACCACTGCGCCACCAGGGAAGCCCTGTTCTTCTTTCTCTAATTGCTTTAGGTGTAAGGTTAGGTTGTTTATTTGAGATTTTTCGTGCTTCTTGAGGTAGGATTGTATTGCTATAAACTTCCCTCTTAGAACTGCTTTTGCTGCATCCCATAGATTTTGGATCGTTGTGTTCTCATTGTCATTTGTTTCTAGGTATTTTTTGATTTCCTCTTTGATTTCTTCAGTGATCTCTTAGTTATTTAGTAGCATATTGTTTAGCCTCCATACGTTTGTAGTTTTTACAGTTTTTTTCCTGTAATTGATACCTAGTCTCATAGTGTTGTGGTCAGAAAAGATACTTGATACGATTTCAATTTTCTTTTCTTTTTTAAAAATAATTAATTAATTAATTAATTTTTGGCTGTGTTGGGTCTTCGTTGCTGCGTGCGAGCTTTCTCTAGTTGTGGAGAGCAGGGGATACTCTTTGTTGCAGTGAGTGGGCTTCTCATTGCAGTGGCTTCTCTTGTTGCAGAGCATGGGCTCTAGGCGCACAAGCTTCAGTAGTTGTGGCATGCAGGCTCAGTAGTTGTAGCTCACGGGCTATGTAGCAGAGACTCAGTAGTTGTGGTGCACGGACTTAGTTGCTCTGCAGCATGTGGAATCTTCCTGGACCAGGGCTCGAACCCATGTCCCCTGCATTAGCAGGTGGATTCTTAACCATTGTGCCACAAGGGAAGTCTGATTTCAATTTTCTTAAATTTACTAAGGCTTGATTTGTGACCCAAGATATGACCTATCCTGGAGAATGTTCCATGAGCACTTGAGAAGAAAGTGTATTCTGTTGTTTTTGGATGGAATGTCCTATAAATATCAATTAAGTCCATCGTGTTTAATGTATCATTTAAAGTTTGTGTTTCCTTATTTATTTTCATTTTGGTTGATCTGTCCATTGGTGAAAGTGGGGTGTTTAAGTCCCCTACTATGATTGTATTACTGTCGATTTCCCCTTTTATGGCTGTTAGCCATTTGCCTTATGTACTGAGGTGCTCCTATGTTGGGTGCATAAATATTTACAATTGTTATATCTTGTTCTTGGATTGATCCCTTGATTATTATGTAGTGTCCTTCTTTGTCTCTTGTAATAGTCTTTATTTTAAAGTCTGTTTTATCTGATATGAGAATTGCTACGCCAGCTTTCTTTTGATTTCCATTTTCATGGAATACCTTTTTCCATCCCCTCACTTTCAGTCTGTATGTGTCCCTAGGTCTGAAGTGGGTCTCTTGTAGACAGCATATATATGGGTCTTGGTTTTGTATCCATTCATCCAGTCTGTGTCTTTTGGTTGGAGCATCTAATCCATTTACATTTAAGGTAAGTATTGATATGTATGTTCCTATTACCATTTTCTTAATTGTTTTGGGTTCGTTTTTGTAGGTCTTTTCCTTCTCTTGTGTTTCCTGCCTAGAGAAGTTCCTTTACCATTTGTTGTAAAGCTGGTTTGGCGGTGCTGAATTCTCTTAGCTTTTGCTTGTCTGTAAAGGTTTTAATTTCTCCATTGAATCTGAATGAGATCCTTGCTGGGTAGAGTAATCTTGCTTGTAGGTTTTTCCCCTTCATCACTTTAAATATGTCCTGCCACTCCCTTCTGGCTTGCAGAGTTTCTGCTGAAAGATCAGCTGTTAACCTTATGGGGATTCCCTTGTATGTTATTTGTTGCTTTTCCTTTGCTGCTTTTAATATTTTTCTTTGTATTTAATTTTTGATAGTTTGATTAATATGTGTCTCGGCATGTTTCTCCTTGGATTTATACTGTATGGGACTCTCTGTGCTTCCTGGACTTGATTGACTATTTCCTTTCCCATATCAGGGAAGTTTTCAACTATAATCTCTTCAAATATTGTCTCAGTCCCTTTCTTTTTCTCTTCTTCTTCCAGGACCCCTATAATTCGAATGTTGTTGCATTTAATGTTGCCCCAGAGGTCACTGAGACTGTCCTCAATTCTCTTCATTCTTTTTTCTTTATTCTGCTCAGTGGTAGTTATTTCCACTATTTTATCTTCCAAGTCACTTATCCATTCTTCTTCCTCCGTCATTCTGCTATTGATTCCTTCTAGAGAATTTTTAATTTCATTTATTGTGTTGTTCATCGTTGTTTCTTTGCTCTTTAGTTTTTCTAGGTCCTTGTTAAATGTTTCTTTTATATTCTCCATTCTATTTCCAAGATTTTGGATCATCTTTACTATCATTACTCTGAATTCTTTTTTCAGGTAGACTGCCTATTTCCTCTTCATTTGTTTGGTCTGGTGGGTTTTTGCCTTGCTCCTTCATCTGCTGCGTATTTCTCTGTCTTCTCATTTTGCTCAGCTTATTGTGTTTTGGGTCTCCTTTTTGCAGGCTGCAGGTTCATAGTTCCTGTTGCTTTTGGCTTCTGCCCCTAGCGGGTAGGGTTGGTTCAGTGGGTTGTGTAGGCTTCCTGGTAGAGAGGACTGGTGCCTGTGTTCTGGTGGATGAGGCTGGATCTTGTCTTTCTGGTGGGCAGGACAGCATCTGGTAGTGTGTTTTGGGGTGTCTGTGAACTTAGTACTATTTTAGGCAGTCACTCTGCTAATGGATGGGGTTGTATTCCTGTCTTGCTAGTTGTCTGGCATGGGGTGTCCAGTACTGGAGCTTGCTGGTCGTTGAGTGGAGCTGGGTGTTAGTGTTGAGACGGAGGTCTCTGGGAGAGCTCTCACCAATTGATATTACATGGGGCCAGGAGGTCTCTGGTGGTCCAATGTCCTGAACTTGGCTCTCCCACCTCAGAGGCTCAGGCCTGACACCCGGCCAGAGCACCAAGACCCTGTCAGCCACATGGCTCTCAACTTGGTACGAGGGATGCTTGCTAGTGAATTAAGGTGCAAAAAAGACACAAGGCATAAATACCTCAATCTTATATTTTAAGTTTTGAATAACTCTGGTGGGTAGAAATCCAGACTCGAATGAGAAACAGCACACACCTTATGTTCCAGGCTCTTTGCTCTGCCTTGATTTCCTTGTCCTCAAGGAGCACACAGTCCACAAAGGTAGTGCGTGTGGTGCCAACTCTCTGGTTCCACCTATCTGGTCAGTTTTTGGTGTACATTTGGGTTGTTTCCAGTTTTCCCCATTACAAATAAAAATGCTATGAGCATTCATGTAGAAATATTTTTATGCAATATGCTTTCGTTTCTTTTCGGTAAATATCACAAAGTATAATGGCTGAATTGTATAGAGAATGTATATTTAACTTAAAATGTCAAACTGTTTTCAAAGTGGTTTTACCATTATATACATTCTCACTAGTAGTGTATGAGAGCCTCAGTTCCTCCACATTCTTGACAACACTTGGTTTGTTGGCATATAACTGTTCATAGTATATCTTATGATTGTTTTGTATCTCTGTGGTTGGTTGTTATTTCACCTCTTTCATTTCTTATTTTGTTTATTTGGGTCCTCTCTCTTTTCTTCTTGATGAGTCTGGCTAAAAGTTTATCAATTTTGTTTATCTTTTCAGAAAACCATCTCTTGGTTTCATTGATTTTCTCTATTGTTTCTTCATCTCTGTTTTATTTATTTCCTGTCTGATATTTATTGTTTCCTTTCCTCCGCTGGCTTTGGGCTTTCTTTGTTCTTTTTCTAAGTCCTTTAGATGGTAAGTTATGTTGTTTATTTGAGATTTTTCTTGTTTCTTGAGGAGGGTCTGTATCACTATAAGCTTTCCTCATAAAAGTGATTTTGCTGCATCCCATAGATTTTGGAACATGTGTTTCCATTTCCATTTGTCTCAAGGTATTTTCTGATTTCCTCTTTGATTTCTTCATTGAGCCATTGGTTTTTTTTAGTAGCATGTTGTTTAGTCCCATGTGTTTGTGTTTTTCCCATTTTCTTTCTGTAATTGATTCCTAGTTTCATACCATTGTGGTCAGAAAAAAAAAAGCTTAAAAAAAAAAAAAAGAAAAGAAAAAATGCTTGATATAATTATACCCTCTTAAATTTGCTGACACTAGTTTTGTGGCCTAGGATGTGATCTATCCTGGAAAACATTCCATGTGCACTTGAAAAGAATGTGTATTCTGCTGTTATTGGATGGAATGTCCTATAGATTCCATTAAGTTCAACTTGTCTAGTGTGTCATTTAAGACTATGTTTCCCTGTTGATTTTCTGTCTGGAAATCTGTCCATTGATGTATGTGGGGTGTTAAAGTCTCCTACTATTATTGTATTCCTGGCAATTTCTCCCTTTATGACTGTTAGTATTTGTTTTGTATATTTAGGTGCTCCTATATTGAGGGCATATATATATATATTTTTTAATTTATTTATTTATTATTTTTGGCTGTGTTGGGTCTTTGTTGCTGTGCGCGGGCTTTCTCTAGTTGCAGCGAGCGGGGGGGCTACTCTTTGTCGCAGTGTGCGGGCTTCTCATTGCGGTGGCTTCTCTTGTTGTGAAGCACGGGCTGTGGCGCACACGGGCTTCAGTAGATGCAGCACGTTGGCTCAGTAGTTGTGGCTCATGGGCTTAGATGCTCCGCAGCATGTGGGATCTTCCCGGACCAGGGCTTGAACCCATGTCTCCTGCATTGGCAGGCGGATTCTTAACCACTGCGCCACCAGGGAAGTCCGAGGGCATATATGTTAACAGGTGTAATATCCTTTTTGTATTGATCCCTTTATCATTATATAATGTCCTTCTTTGTCTTTCTTTATGGACTTTGTTTAAAGTCTATTTTGTCTGGTATGGGTATTGCTACTCCTGCTTTCTTGCCATTTTTCTTTGCATGAAATATCTTTTCAAAGATATTTGAAAAGATATTTGATGGTCCCTTTTCAAAGGGACCATCCTCTCCCTTTCAGTCTGTGTTTGTCTTTAGCTCTGAAGTGAGTCTTTTGTAAGCAGTGTATAGATAGGTGTTTTTTTTTTATTCAGTCAGCCACCTTCTGTCTTTTGATTAGAGCATTTAGTCCATTAACATTTAAAGTAATTATTAATAGGTATGTACTTATTTCCATTTTATTACTTGTCTTCTGGTTGGTTTTGTAGTTTTTCTGTGTTCTTCTTTTTGTTTCTTCCCTTGAGGTTTGATACTTTTCATTAGTTGTATGCTTGTGTTCCTTTCTCTCTGTTTTTGTGTATCGTAAGTTTTTGATTTGTGATTACTGTGGAGTTCATATATGCTGACCTGTATATGTACTTGTTTTAATCTGGTAGTCATTTAAGTTGAAACACATTTTAAAGGATCTACATTATTTTTTACTCTTCTCTCCCACATTTTGTGTTTTTGATGTCATATTTTACATTTTCATGTTTATCCCTTAACTGTTTATCGTAGTTATACTTAACGATTTTTAAAAATCTTTATCCTAGCTTATTTAAGTGTTTGATCCTTAGCATTTACTATATATTTGCCTTTACTAGTGAGATTTTTTTCTTTCCTATAGATTCTTCTTGTTATAGCCTTTTCTTTACCACTTAGAGAATACCCTTTAACATTTCTTATAGGGTAGGTTTAATACTGATGAATTCTTTTAGTTTTTACTTGTCTGAGAAGTTCTTTGTCTCTCCTTCAATTCTAAATGATAATTTTGCTGGGTTGAGTATTCTAGATTGCAGGTTTTTCCTTTTCAGGACTTTGAATATATCATGCCCCACTCCCTTTTGGCCTGCAAAATTTCTTCAGAAAAATCATCAGATAGTCTTATGGGGGTTCCCTTGTATATGACTCTTTGTTTTTCTCTTGCTACCTTTAGAATTTCCTTTTTTTCTTTTACTTTTGCCATTTTAAATTATGATATGTCTTGGTATGTGTCTGTTTGGGTTCACCTTGTTTGGGACCCTCTGTGCTTCCTGTACCTGGATATTCGTTTCCTTCTTCAGGTTTGAGAAGTTTTCAGCCATAATTTCATCACATACGTTTTTGATCCCCTTCTCTCTCTCCTCTACTTCTGGGGCCCCTATAATGTGAGTGTTGGTATGCTTCATTTTATCTCAGAGATCTCTTAAACTCTTCTCATTTTTTAATTTTAATTTTCTTTTTGCTGTTCTAATTGGGTGATTTCCATTATTCTATCTTCCAGATCACTTGTGCATTCTTCTGTATTGCCTAATTTGCTATTCATTCCTTCTAGTGTGTTTTTCATTTCAGTTATTGTATTCGTCAGTTCTGATCCTTTTTTATACTTTCTAGTTCCTTGTTAAAATTCTTACTCTGTTTATTCCTTTCCCTAATTCAGTTAGCATTTTTATTACTACTGCTTTGAATTATTTACCTGGTATATTGTTTACTTCTATTTCATTATTTATTTTTTTCAGGGTTTTTCTCTTGCTCTTTCAATTGAGACCAGTTCCTCTGTCTGATCATTTTGCTTAACTTTCTCTGTCTCTATGAAATTAGGTGAAATAGTTACCTATTGTAGTCTTGAAGGGGTGTCCTCATGTGGATGTGTCCCTATACTGTCAATGTGTGCCTGGTAGCTTTGGTTGGGAGCTAGATTTGATGTGAACACAAGTTATGTCTTTCCTCACGGTGTGCTGGCAGGTATCACCTTGGTTGGAGGTGGGGCTGGAGAAAGGGGCTTTGGCTGGGGTCAGGTGTGAGCCAGGGCTTACCATTTGCTCAGTGGTTGTCTCCACCCTATTGGGAGCAGAGTCAGGTCCCAACTTGCTGAATCAGAAGCTCTGAGGGGTCGGGTCTGTGCTGGTTCTGTTCCCTTTAAGTGTGAGCTCTTCCTGCTCCCAGCACCAGGACTTTTGCCCCAGAGGGGAGCAGTGCTGGAACAAGAGGCACCCATGTAGGCTTTTGGTGTGATGGGGCACAGACTGCAGCTGTGTGGCTCCATACAGAGGTTGGGGCTGCTTATGATGCTCTGCCTGTGCAGTTGCCAGTAATGGCTGCCTCCACCCTGCTCAGACCCTGCTTTGGGGTCTGAGTCTTCTTTATCCTTCATGTCCATTCTCTTCCCTCAGTTTGTACCACTGCCACCCTCGTGTGGAGCTGTGCTGCAGGGCAGGCATTGCCCGTGTGGGCCCTTCACATGTGTTGCAGCATGGGCTACAGTGGTCTGGCCATGACCAGAGGTCAGGGCTGCTTCTGATGCGCTGCCTGTGCGAGTGCCAGTAATGGCTGCCCCTGCCCTTTTCAGATGCTGCCTCAGGTCTGAGCCACCACTGTGACTGACGGCTGAACTCTCTCCTCAGCTGTGGTAGCCCTCGCTCCAGTGTGGAGCTGCAATGTGAAGTAAGTGGGGCTGGAGCATTAGCTTGGCTCAGGCAGGAGCAGGCACCCAGGGTAGTTGCAGTAAACCAGTCAGCTGCCTGCGCGGTTCCAGTACGCCTTCTCTACCTTGCTTTGGGAGTAAACACTCGTGCGTGTGCTCCTCATGCTTCACTCGTCTGTGCTTCCCACAGCCCTCCTGCCGGTCCCACTGGCCCTCCAACCAGCGAAGGGAACTCATCTTCCCTGTGTTGGACCCCAGGGCTGGGGTGCCCAACATGTGGCTTGAAGAACTCACTCCCAGGGAGGATCTCCACCCATGTAATCTCCCTTGTCCTCTGAGCCCCCTCCCAGGGGTACAGGTCCTGACCTGATGGTGTCTTTTCCTTTCCTACCCAATTCCGTCTTTCTTACAGCCTTTGTTGTATGGGAGCCTTTCTGCTAGTTTCCAGTGAGCATTGTTCCACATATAGATGTGTTTTTGATGTGTATATGGTGTGGGGTGAGTTCCACATCCCTCTACTCCACCATCTTGATCAGCCAATTATCTTTGAAAGAGATTTAAATAATAAGGAAAATATCTTACATATTTACCCACGTAGTCAATACTTTTCTGATGTCCTTCCTTGGTGTAGATCCATATTTCCATCTGGCATCATTTTACTTCTCTCTAGTAGATATCCTTTAACACTTCTTATAGTTAGAATCTTCTGTTAAGGCATTCTTTTAGCTTTTTATGTCTTAAACATCTTTGTTATATCTTTATTTTTGACATATGTTTTAACTGAGTATGGAATTCTAGGTTGACAGTCTTTTTCTTCCAGTACTTCAGAAATGTTGCTTCATTGTCTTCTCACTTGCATTGTTTTTGACCAGAAATATGCTCTCATCCCTTTCTTTATTTCTCTGAGTATAATGTCTTTTTTTTCCTGGATGCTTTTGCAGTGTTCTCTTTTTCCTTGATTTTGAGCAATTTGATTATGATATACCTAGATGTAGTTTTCTTCATGCTTCCTATGCTTGGGGTTCATTGAGATTCTTGGATCATTGGGCTTATAGTTTTCAACAAGTATGGAAAAATGTGTCCATTATTTTTTCAAAATTTTTTCTATTTTCTCTTCTTCTGGGGACTCAAATGACATATATATGAGGTAACTTGAGGTTTTCCCACAGTTAACTTGCTCCATCTACTTTTCCTTTACTACCTGTGTTTTATTTTGGATAGTTTCTATTGATATATTTTGTGTTCACTAATCTTTTGTTTTGCAATTTCTAATATTCCATGAAGCCTACTCAGTAAATTTATAATTTCATACATTGTAATTTTCATCTCTAAAAGTTCAATTTATGTCTTTTTAAAAAAAATCTTCCATTGTTTCTACTCAAATTTTTAACACATGAAATACAGTTTTATTAACTAATATCCTCACTTGCTATCCCATCCTCTGTATTAGTTTTGGATCAGTTTCAATTGATTGACTTATCTCTTCATTGTAGTTACGTTCTTCTTCTTCTTTCCATGTCTGCTGATTTTTGATTGATGTCAGACATTGTGAATATTACTTGGTTAGGTGTTAGATATATTTGAATTCCTATAAATCTTGAGATTTGTTCTGAGATACAGTCAATTCACTTGGAAACACTTTCTTTCAAGTCTTATTTTTATGATTTGTTAGTTGGGACTGGAGCAGTACTCAGTCTATGGCTAATTAATTCTGCTATTGAGGCAAGACCCTTATGTGCATTCTATACAATGCCCCATACATCTTGAGGTTTTCCTGCCTGGGAACAGGTGGGTGGGAACAGGCACATTCTTGTTCCTGTGTGAGTGCCCAGAACTGTTACCTCTAATTCCTTCAGGTGGTTCTTCCCTTGGCCTCAGGTAGTTTCCTCACGTACATGTGCTGATCAGTACTAAGCTGAATCCTCAAGGGTATCCTCTGAAGGTGTAGGTTTTCTCTTTGTGAGTGTTCTTCTCTCTGTTATTTGGTACTGTAAAGTCTAGCTGCCGTGGTCTCCCTGGACTCTTAGCTCTGTCTCCTCAATTTAATGAGTCTGCTGGATTTCACTTGGGTTCTCTCCCTCCATCACACATGGCCTTAAAACTCTCAATGCAGTAAGTATGGGGAATTATAGGACTCATCTTACGTTTCCCTGCTCTCATGTATCCCTTTCCTTCATTGCTTGACCTTTAGTGTCTTTCAAATTGTTGTTTCATTCAAACTGCTGTCCTTTTTTTTGGTTGTTTCAGGTGGAGGATAAATCTGGTCTCTGTTACTCCATCTTGGCCAGAAGCACAAATGTTGTGTCACTTTTGTATGCTTTGTATGTTAGCTATGTGATCAGCAAAACAAGTGGCAACATAGAGAAATCAGGGCGAAAAAAATAGCTTCAAGAAAATTGTAAATGAAATGAGAAAATAAGTGTAACTCATCTTATTTTGCACCAGGCAACTGCTTATGAAAGTACCCAAAATACTTTTATTTCTTAGGCTATTATAATAATTGAGTGAATTGAAGATGGTAGCAGTAAAAAATGAAATAATGAGATAAAAAGAGTGAGTTAAAAGATCATGGGATAGAAAGTCTATATTGACTGGGAAGTGAATAAATGTCATTGAAATTTGGAGTTGCAATGGGCAAGTTTGAGGGAAGGATTATATTTCAAATGTTTTTTGTTGTCTTATGAAGGGAACGTACGGGCAAATGCCACCATGAGATTGCCGGTCTTTAGGGAGATGTGTTGAGTCAGCAAAAGGGGAGTCGGGGAGGGAGACAGAGATTCTCAATGGTGAGCAGACATCAGTGAGTAATGAGAGTGTTTTGTGGCCCTTCACATCAAATTGTTGAGCTCAATGACATATAGGAATATGTAGTGGCTTCCGATTTTATTGAAGCCTCACAACTATATTTCCTCTATGTCTTAGTATATTAAACCCTTAGTAGGGTTTTTGAAATACTTGGAAGCAAAGCGAGAATGAGGAAAAACTGAAGCTGTGAAGGACTTGGCTGTTCCTTCCCTCAAGGAGGAACTTAGAGATTCCTTCAGTCCTTGGGAGACTTTGTTAGAAGGTGGTGGTGACCTCTTCTTCTCTCAGCCTTCTCTTCCGCCTCTTGTTTTGGCTGAAAGAGAGGGTGCGTATTACTCCTGAATCCACCAGGCACCATCCCAAACTGCTGTGGCAGAGCAGAGTGATCACTCTGTTAAGAACAGAAGTTAAACCAACTCTCTAAAGGCACCAGAAAAAACACATATCCTTCAAGGTGGTGGTAGGTGTTTGAGAGAATCTCACCTGCCAGTTCTAGAGGTCTTTTCATGTTTTCAAGTTATTTTCATTTGCCTAGCAGAACAGTCATAATCTCATTAGCCTTTGATAAAGTAGTCCTCTTTTGGCTTATTCTCCATGTTTTGTCAAATATTCTTATGCATTATGTTTAGATCTCTGGTTTCAATTAATTTTTAAGGTTTCCCGTGTACACAGTGCCTGCAATTTTCTTGAGAATGATGTGGGTTGTATTTTTATCAAACTGACAATCTCTGCCTTTTCAATAACGCCTAATCACACTTTCTACAGAAATTAAAATATGAAGCAGCAGTTTGGGGTGTGTATGTGTGTGTGTATCAAAAAGTAATGGTAAAATGCATTTCGGAATCTTTAAACATAGAATGAATTCTGACCCATGAAAAAGTTCAATAAATTGGTTTTAACAGATCCAATAAAAATTTTGTCACAAGAGAGGAAGAAAACACTTTGCTTACCTCTTATAATATTCCTTTATCAAGTCCCCAAACATTTCTTGAGAGCTGTCACCTGCCCGACTTTGTTCTCTACCCTCAAGAACCTTGAGTAAGCAATTATGGGATATTTTCTGTTCCACACGTGCAACTGGACTTTCATAAAACAATATTCCTTTTTTTATTCCGTTTCAGAAATGTTAATATGGTCAGTTGGGAGGGATGTATGCTTATAGTTTGGTACTCAGTGACTTAAAAATTTCTGTAATTTTATGGCTTTATAAAGTTAGAAGTTACAACTTCTACAGAAGGTTTTTCATGAATATCAAGTCAATAAAACGCCAATCTATAAAATTTTTATATCATTGTTGTCCTTTATATGCAATACTGGAGAAAACACACTTCCATACCTTCTGATCTTATAATTCTGAACTTTCAGTTTCCTTTGTAAAGTGGGCACTTGATAGCAGAACTCCCACCAATATTGCCAAGCTCTGTTATAACCATGGCTATTTTGATTCTTCTCTCATCCCGGGAGTTTGCAAGATTTACTTGTGTGATGAAGTTTAAGGCAGACCCTTTAACTGTGCCTGTTGACTGAGCCAGACTTGACATTTGCTTCTGTTCAGGAAAAATGGTTTAGCTGCCAAACTAATATCTCTGCACAGTAAGAAGCAAATATCATCGAAATGAGATAAATACTTCCTCAAATGATTTTTTAAATGTGAACATAGAAAATGGAAACTGACCCTCCTTGATGTAATTGGAAAAGGTCAGCCATCAAGCTGCTTCTCAGGCCTTGGAGAAAACACCCACTCTGAACATAGGGATAAATTGTGTGTGAAGGGGCTGCAATGCTAGGCTCACTTCCTCCGTGTGGTACCCCATCTCCACCTTTCCTCCGTGTGGTGTCCCATTCTCAACTCTAGGAGCAGGTCCTCAAGATGTCACACCTTCACACCGAATTATAGCAGTATACGGTATTGGGAAAACCAGTTGGCCTTTTGTCATTTTTAAAAACTTCTTTCATATTTCATGAGTTTCTATGTCCTTAGGTCTCTATATGCTCTTCTTCTATGGATGCAGTATTTTCTCATGTGACTCTAGGTGGGTGGTTGCCAGGACCACATTTTCTGCTTTGTCTTCTTTTCATAGCTTTGGTCTTAAGCTTCATACAATTGGAACACTCCTCACCATAAACTCATCCACTGAGGTACTCATTTTTATCCCAAAGCAGAACTTTCTCGGGATTCCCCAATGTCTTCCAGTTACACTACTTATTTTCTTCCCATAAGGCATGAAGCCTTGATATAATCTCCAATTTATTCCTTTTCTTTCACCTTCCATACCAAATGAACTGCCTTAATTCTTCTCCAGCGTCACCAAACTACAGCATTTTCTTTCTGTTCCCAGTGGCATCACCACTGAGTGCCTTCTTATCACCCTGGACCACGTTTCCACATTTGCTAGACTGCTGGTTGCAAATCCAGTAGTCATTCCCGCTTTGATTTAGTGCTTTGCCTGGATTCTTTGTTTAGTTACTGAACCCAACCGGCCTCTGTTTGTAGGTCGTTTCTCAGTTCCCCTTTTTCTCCACCTCAGCTTCTAAGGCCCCATGCATAGGCTCTGGTCGCTTATTTGTCAAAGGGGGAGATTTAGACTCCATTCTTCACATAGTTGCTTCACTTTAAATGTCTCTTTGAAGCCGTCAGTTTGTTAGTAACTTTCAGTAATTCCTCATTGTCTACAGCATAAAGTGCAAGATCTTTAGCCTGAGATTTAAAGCCCTCTAATCACCTGGCCTTAGTGTACCTCTCTAAATTTATCTTCCACTGCTACTCAGTGTAAAACTTCTATGGTGAAAACCTGGTCTTTCAGGCATAAAATGTGAATTCAGTCTTTAGATCTTTGCATATATAGCACCTTCTCCCTGAGACACCCTCCTCGTTCCTTTCTACGACTGAGTTCTGCCTGTCCTTCAGGGCTTACACCAGGCCTTTGGTTCTCAGTGAAACTTGCTTCATTTACCCAAACACATAGTAATCTGCCTATTATACTCTCCTGTCCCACTGATTATGTGAATTGCTCATGTTGGCTCTTATTACCTTTCATTCTTATTTGCTTTTTGTTGTATATGCTCAATCTCCTCATCCTCTCTTTATTGTAAGGATCTGGCATGGTTCTGTGCTTCAAAAATGGTTTGTGGTTGCTGATAAAGATGTTGGCTGAAGTAGTTCCTGTGCCAGTTGTCAAGGACTTTGTAGGTACCCACATAAAGTTTTTGGACAACGAAGAAAGTGGCACCATTATCACTTTCACTGTCTTAAGGGGCTCTTCTTTGAGAAACCTCAAGGAATTTTATAAGCAGCACTAGGAGAAAAAAGTCACTGGCAGCACCATTAATGTGTGTTGGGGATGAAATACTCACGTGCAAATAAGCAGGAATAAAACCCAGCAGGGTTGAGTCTGGAACCAGTGCAGACATTCTTTTATTCCTTGGCCTTGACCTACTTTGGCATCTGGCCAAATAACTCCTTGTCTCTGGGAACATCTGCTCCTGGTGTTATCTGCTTGACTTCCAGGTTTCTTCCCTGCTCCAGAGACTGCCCATTAGTACAATGACCCCTTGTGTTTCCTGGCTTCTGAGTGCCGCACACTGGCTTCTGATCCGAGCTCCTAACTCTGCCACCTTACGGCCCACACTTCTGCCACCAGGTTTAACAAGTGTATCCTCAACATTATAATTTCCAGTCACTGAACACTATGAGACTGCTATTTAGAGACCGTTATTGAGAGTCTTTGTGGTTCACAATTTGTAAAATTGGAAGAGTTTCTTAGATGCTTGGTATATTCTTATTGTGGCTTTTCTTAGTCTTCACATAGGCTCTTGTACTGTGACATTAAAACAAAAATTCTAATGTGAGGGTAGTCAACGTCCCAATATTGGTGATATAGCTTTACCTCCCAATGTTGTTGATGGGTTAGAAAATGAATCATCCACTCTGATATAAGTGCATCTTTGAGGATCAGCTGATGGCATCTGAAATTTCCACAGCAGCCTCTTGCTTAACACTTTAGCAGTCTGGAGCCAGATCTCTGATATTATTGGGTTCCCTTGTGAGCCCAATAGAGATAGTACCGCAATATTAATGCAATTTCCTTCACTTATTTGAGTATGAAATGCAGGAACAGCAAGTTTGCTGTATGTAATTCACTGTGGTCTGAAATTAGAGCATCAGAATATGAGTTGTATTGTGTCTAACTGATTCAGGAAGAATTTGATGATGCTAATGCCAGTGATGGATGACATGCTCAGGCGCTCTGAAGGCTTTCATGACCCCTGGGAAGCTCTCGGGTGATCAGGTGCCTGCTCTTGAATCTATCCTCCCACAGTCAGATTTGGCTACTGCTTGGGGCCCATGGGCATCAACAAGGAGCAGTATTCGTGACAAAGCCTTTCTCTGCTCCCCTGCTCAATCTTGCCACTGAACATTAAGAAAAAATAAGCGTGGTCAACTGGATATCCATATGCAAAAGAATGAAGTTGAACCCCCCTACTTCACATATATGGAACATTAATTCAAAATAGACCAGAGACCTAAATGTAAGAGCTAAAATTATAAAACTCTTAGGAGAAAACGTAGCTGTAAATGAAAAAATAGATGAATCGGACTTCATTACAATTTAAAACTTTTGTACTTCAAAAGGCACCATCAAGAAAGTGAAAAGGCAAACCACAGAATGGGATAAAATATTTGCAAATAATATATCTGATAAGGGTCTAGTATCCAGAATATATAAACATCTTTTACAACTCAACAATAAAAAGACAAATAACCAAATTTTAAAATGGGCAAAGAATTTAAATAGGCATTTCTTGAAAAAAGATATGTAGATGGCCAACAAGCACATGAAAAGATGCTCAACATCATTAGCCATCAGGGGAGTTCAAATCAAAATCCCAATGAGATACTACTTCACACAAACTAGGATGGCTATAATGCAAAAGACAGATAATAATAAGGGCTGACAAGGTTGTAGAGAAATTGGAATCCTTGTATACTGCTAATGAGAATGTAAAATGGTACAGCCACTTTGGAAAACATTGTGGCAGTTTCTCAACAAGTTAAACATAGAATTACCATATAACCCAGCAGTTCCACTCATAGATATATACCAATTCAAAAAGAATTCAATTCCAAGAGAATTGAAACCATACACCCACACAAAAACTTGTACACAAATGTTCATAGCAGCATTGTTCTTAATAGACAGAAATGGAAACAACCCAAGTGTCCACCAACTGATGAGTGGATTAAAAAGAATGTGGTATATCCATACAATGGGATATTATTTATTAATAAAAAGGAATGACATTCTGATAACATGGTATAAAGTGATGAACCTTAAAACAAACTAAGTGAAAGAAGTGAGACCCAAAAGGTCATATACTGTAGTATTCCATTTATATGAAAGTAGACAGAAGTAGAGTAGTGGTTTCCAGAGGCTGAAGGAGGGAGAATAGGGGGAGTGACTCCCAGTGAGTACAGGATTTCTTTTGGAGGTAATGAAAAGGTTGTGCAATTACATATGTGAGGTTATACGAGTTTGTGTATGTACTAAAAACCACTCAATTGTATACTTTAAAGGGGAGATTTTATAGTATGTAAATTTTATGTCAGTAAAAAAAAATTAAGACAGCCTTGATCTTAAGTCTCTGGTCAAAGAGCTCTGCTTTTTGATCCTTGCCATCCCAAACCAACCCCCACCCATATCTTTGTCATGTCAAAATCATTTTCCTATTTAATTCTTAAAGGCAGCTTAACAGTAGTTTCTTTGAAATCTAGTTTTGTTTTTTTTTTAGCACTGCACATGTACGCATGAAACAGTGACTTTCTCCATATTTTCAGGTCAAAGATGCAGTGACTTCAGAAGCTGAAGTTCTGTTGTTCATGGCTTTCAAAGGAATGTAGGTCTTTTCAAAAATAGGGACAAAACCAGGGTATCCCACTTTGGTAGATAAATCTATGCTTTGCAAGTATTTATTATCTTATTAAAAATAATGTTTAAACATTAACTGCATTTTAAAATGTCAGTAAGCTTTCTCTTAAAATTTCCTTCATCTTTGAAATGGGAGAAGAGCCAAAGAGTTTATATTTATTAGAATTCCAACTGCTGTGTATATGTTTCTCATCCTTTTATTTGGGAGTAAGTGTGTATAACCTGTAACTTTCTTCCACGTTGGTAGACATCATAGGCCGTGATGAAGTCACGTTTTGAGCTTCATCTTCCTTGGATAATGAAACTTTGCAAGTAGCTAGGAAAGCCATGCTAACCTTATGGTGGGTGGATAGGCAAAGACATTACAAGTAAACCAGAAAGGGAAATGGAGACAGTGATTCATGCAAGGGAGTTTTTTTCTTCTTGTGATGCATAATGTCTAACTGAGGGCAAGTGGACAAACCTGAGTGGATTAGACTATGCTAGTGGTGGATCATAAATCTCAACACCCTGAGCCCCAGCAAATAACCTTCTCAAACTTCACATACCTTCCATTTGTATTCTTTATCGAGACCTGGTTTTTCTTTTCTGAAGAAACATTTCAACTTTGGTGCAATATGGCTTTGCTCAGCCAAGTTGACAGGACCAGTTGGAGAGGAAGCCTCCAGGACTTTTAGTGGGGAGTCCAGCCCTAGCCCAGGGAGATGTGGGCCCCATGTCACTTTAGGACCAGGCCAGGTCAGCGAGTAAGGGATCCGTGGTTCAATTGCCCAGCGTCTCTGGGATCCCCTGCCTGACGTTTTAGTTTTAGATCTAGGATAGACCCTTGTGCCAGGCCCTTAATACTTTTCACACTGCAGTCTGACACTCATCCTCTTACCCTCTCATCTTTGTTCACCTTTGCTCCCAGCCTGTCTCATAGAACTTTATAAGCTTGGTCAAGAGATATCATCTCCGCTCTGTGGGACTGAGGCCTCATCCTCTAAGCTGCAGGATGGAGAGGCCCAAGTGAATCTAGAAACAATGAAGCTTCTATGTCTACACTCTAATATTTCTAAATCAGTGGTACTGAGCCTTTAATGAGTGTCTGAATCACCAGTGGCGAAGGTGGGGGTGGGTAATTAAAACACAAGTTGCTGGACCCTATAATTTAATAGTAATGCCATGGCCGCCATGGTGTAGATAATTGAATTCTCAATTTACATTTCTGCATCATGCCTTCTTTCTCCTCCTTGTATTCTTCTCTTCTTCCTTCCCTTTCTTCCTCAAACATTTATTTAGTGCCAGCTCTGTACCTGACACAGAACTAAGCCCCAGGGTACAGAGATAACTCAGTCAGGGATAAATAAGTAAGTTTCAGTCAAGTCAGACATGAGAAGACAGTGACATGTAACAGGGGCTATAGTGGAAGAGTGTGTGTGTGTGTGTGTGTGTGTGTGTGTGCGTGTGTGTGTGTATAGTAGCGAGGGCATGAGCTTTGCAGGAGGGATGGTGGGACAGCGGGAAAGGTATCCCAGAGTCAGAACAGAAGAGCCTGCATGAAATTTAGAGCCTAATTAGAAGGAAAAGGAATTAGAGTAGCATTAATTCTACAATACAATGTGGTTTTTTCCCCCCCTCCTTTGCTAAGTAGTTTAATTTGCACCCTTGAATAAAAGAATTATGAGCTGGTAAGACTGAGCAAAAATAAGAAACACAATGCTCAGTGTTTGTACTTTTAAAGAAAATAACTACTATATATTTCCTCTTGTAGACATAGTTACATGATAATTTTGTCATATGATAAAATTGTAGAAGTATCTTAGGGACGCTGAAAGTCTCTATCACAGGGTTGTATGAACGGATAGATCCTGGATCAGCTGAGACGTGCAGACCCTAAGGCTGGCCTGGGAGACCCAGAAGTGGGGACACAGTTGGAGAACACACCTAAGAGGAAGGTCTTTGCCGTGGAAGGGCGCCACCTTCTGCCAGACTTTCTGGAACAGCTAGGGCTGGGAACAGTTGTGTAGTACTCACACTACTTTAAGCAAAGTTTTGAAAACCGAGAAGTTAAAGGAAAACCAAATGGACTCTCTCGAGCAGCCAAAACCTACCCATGTGCCATACAAAGAAATTAGGAGTGTGATTCTTATGTTTTACTGTCAGAGATAATCTTCAAATCTACTGTTTTAGAAAATCAATTTAGAGCATTCATAAATCTGCCTTCTCTGATTTTTTGAAACAAATATAAGCATTATTATAATCAGTCAAAAAGATAGAAGTAGAGCCACCTACTATGTGCCAGACACTAAATTAAGTATTTTACACGTATTAGCTTCATTTAATCTTCATAACAATTCAATGATATGTACCCATTTTTTTTTTTAATTTATTTATTTTTATTTTTGGCTGTGTTGGGTCTTCGTTTCTGTGCGAGGGCTTTCTCCAGTTGCGGCGAGTGGGGGCCACTCTTCATCGCGGTGCGCGGGCCTCTCACTTTCGCGGCCTCTCCCGTTGCAGAGCACAGGCTCCAGACGTGCAGGCTCAGTAGTTGTGGCTCACGGGCTTAGTTGCTCCGCGGCATGTGGGATCTTCCCAGACCAGGGCTCGAACCCGTGTCCCCTGCATTGGCAGGAGGATTCTTAACCACTGTGCCACCAGGGAAGCCCCTATCCATTTTATAGATGAGAAACATGAGGCTTAGAGGGGTTTGTCACTTGTCCAAAGCTTTTACATACCATTCAGCTGGTAAGTGACAAAGAGGGGATTTGAACCCAGTTTCTGTACGAGCACGTGACTTAATCATTATGCTATGCTGCCTCACTGGTTGGTTTCAATTTGCCTTGTGGATTATCAAATTACAGATCAGCTTCCCGTTGTCCAGTGCCTATGGCTGGTCACCCAACAAGATAGGCCTACAGCTTATGCTTGCATCTTATTAGCAAGATGTGCTGGAATCCCTGGCTGCAGGTATAGGTATTTCTTAATTGGACTGTGGAGATCTTTGGGCCTCACACAGATGCCCATGGAAGTCTAAACTCCAGGGTGATCTCTCCATGCCGGGTGTGACCCCATTTTGAATTGGTGGTGGTACATTACCAGCCCATGTTTCCTTTCCATCTCTTTGCCTAAGATGAAGATGAACCTCTTGGGGCCTCAGAAAGATGCTCCAGGCTATTAAACAGCAGAGGGGGCTTTGTCTCAAGCAGTCCTGGGGTGTCTAGTCATGTTTTCTTTTTCAGATGCTTCAAGAAAGACCCATTTCAGGAAGAAAAACATACTTCTTTAACCCAAGAAGGACTTAAAATAATACCTGAATTTCTTGCTTTGAAACCTTGAGCCTTTTACCTTGTTTGGTAATTTTGTTTCTAGTATATTTTGTGTGTTTCCCCCTAATTCTGTGTGAGGAGGTTTGGAGGAAGTGCTGGGTCCCCAGCCTGACCCTCCTGTACGCTCTGTGGTCCAGACATCTGAGTGAGTGAGGCCCACATGGCCCAGGTCTGTGTGGAGCTTGGGCTACAGTCATGCTTAGTGGGGCTGCAGAGACGGCCAGCTGGGCTTGTTTCTAAACCAGCCTTTGTTTGTTTGTATCTACTCTGTGCTCATCTTAGGTTTTACCTCAATTTTAGTGATTCATAGAAAAGAAGAAATTTTTGTTTTCCTAGAATGCTTAGGAAATTGTACATGGAAATTCCCAGCTGTGGTATGCATTTTCTTTCATTTTATCATTACTACTACTGAAAAAAAATATGAGTCTGTGCCATTGCTAGTAATAATTTAAAAAGTAATACGAAAAGGGTATGCTTCTATTGATCCTAGAGAGCTAGGGAATGTGGAATTGTGGCTAAATGGTTATGTTGCCTTTCTCTCTCAGAGAGACACACACATACTCTATTTCCTGGAAATTTTAAAGAAATATAGTACAATATGTCCGATACTGATACTAAATCTATATACTAAAATAATGTTTCAGAAACTATTTTAAAATATATATGTGTGTAAATTGTGTACATATATATATGTAACATATACGTGGCATATGCATTATATGTATGTGGTACGTAGACATTACCCATACTAATCCTAGTACTAAGAACTAGTAATATCTCCATTTTACAGATGAGGAAACCGAGGCACAGAGAGATTAGGTAACTTATTCAAGATCACACACATAGCTGGTAAGTGTGGGCTAGTATTATGTGATTAACGACCAGACTCTACTGCCTCCAGGAGTGGATGTTTCCTGGGTGACGCAGGAGGCACTTCAGATCTGGGGGGGTAACTCAGAACTCACCATTAAGAACCTCAGGTAGGAGTTTGACTTGGTGGCAAAAGCACTGGACCAGGACTCAGGCCAACAGAGTTTTCTCCCTGGTTCTACCATTTACGAGTTGCATATACTTGGGAATGTCTCCTACTGAATCTCACTTTCCTCATCCATAAAATGGAGATGGTGATAATCTGCCCAGAAGCTTCATAGCGGTGTCATGAAGACAGTTGACATCATGGATGTGAAAGACATCTGAAAATTCTTGATGTGCTCCATAAATATTCAGAAAGGATTTTTTTTTAACATGGTCACGGCTCATTTGGGAATTCTAAACTAAAACTTTATCACTCTTAGCCCAGTACCCTTTTCACTCAATTTGTGCTATATCAACGTATCTTTAAACGAATTCGCATGCTGATCTGTATTAGTTTCTTTTCTGGAGAAATGGGAGATGTTATACTCCCCCTTGGAATATCATCCTCTCATTACTATTATAGAGAACAAATTACTCCACTAATCATCTCTTTCTTCTTCAGATTTGAGAAGCGTTACTTTTCTTTTGTCCCTCTTGCCTAAGGGACTAGAATCCTGTATTACAAATGAAAATTCCCTTTATAACCTTTAATCAAGAAAAATCAGAGTTGCTCAGAATGGAGGGGTCTCATTTGAAGTGGACAAGACCTGGTTTTGCAGATAGAAAAGCTGAGGGTCAGCCTGAGGGACCTATCTGACACCACCAAGCAACACAGGGGCAAAGTGGGCCAAAACCCCAAGTGTCCAGACTTGCAGTTCAACTTCATGACGCTGCCCCTTGTACTGAGAAGCTGTGGGTATTTGGGGTTTGTTTGTTTTATTCCTGATAGATCTTCTGCAAGGAATGCCTTCCCTCTCTAAGTGTTTGTCCTTTGTTACTTCTAGACGAAGACTGCATAAGCTGGGTGTGTCGAAGGTTACCCAAGTGGATTTCCTGCCCAGGGAGGTAGTGTCCTACTCCAAGGAGACCCAGACTCCTCTGGCTACACATCAGTCCGAAGGTAAACTATGTCTTTTGTTCACTTTCCATATGATCTCTGGAGAAATTGCCAGGGAGTTACATCCTTCTTGTTGATTTCATATCTTATCATAAGACATCTTCACAGGACACAAATATAATGACACACCAAAAGCTTAAGTCTCCTTTGACTCTGGTTTTGGAAACGCTGGAGAGGAAACCCAGTGGTATTCCTCCAAAGGACCCATGAACTTTAAAATGGATAACTTAATGAGGTCACAGTTTGTCAACACTGTGTGAGGAGGGGGAAAATCACCACAGGATAATGTAATAGAAACTTCTCTGAATTTTATTGGTAAGAAGAGTGTGTACATTAAGAGTCAGCATTTGCAGGAGTCAGCAAACTGTAGCCAACCACCTGTTCCTCAAATTAAAGTGTTTTGGAATACAGCCATATCCAGTCCTGCATGTCTATATGACTGCTTTCTTGCTACGTGGTAGGGTTGAGTACTTAGGACTCACATGGCCTGAAATCTTTACTGTAATCTGGTGCTTTTCAGAAAAACTTTGCTGACCCCTGACTTGCTTTGCCAATTCAGATGGCAACATGCTATAATTTCTTACCACAATTTAAAAATACTTTCCATGCGATCTCCGTGTGGGTGAATGGGAATTAACTCCATGCCTCCTTCGTGCATACCCGAAAATATCAAGTGGAAAATGTATGTGCAAATCCCAATAAATCGTGAAAATACACTAATAAGAGAAGTTGAAGCTAATCAATCAAAATGCTTCCTAGAAGTCAAAAATGACACCAAAGCAAAATTACTCCAAAGCAGAAGCAGGAGATGTGTGCACTTAAAATAGGATAAGTGAAGGTTGCATTGTTAGAGAATATAGCACTGTTTTTATAGCTAAGCAAATTCTCTTTTTACTTTGTTATTTTATTGTCTGGTGTGGTGAAGAGGATGTTAGCATTCTGGGTTCATTGTTGTTGTGTAGTAAATACTGAACAAAAGCCATGAAAATGAAAAATGATTCGCATTCCGTGCTTGGTTTACAGCATATATAAATCAGTGCACATATGTAAATCAGTTTACAGCATATATAAATCAGTACAGCATATATAAATCAGAGCTTTTCAATTTTGGTTTTAAACACATAACATCAAAAGACAAGTGAAATCGGATTCCTTGAAGTAGAGCGCTGCCTACAGGCCTTCTGAAAACCTTTCTTGGGTAATGCTGTCTGGCGTGGTGATGATTCTTTGGTAGCAGGGCCCCTGTTTTTCACGTGACAAGAAATGAATTTTAGAAGCAAACAAGTAGCACCCTCTGGTGGTGAAATTTTAAACCAACTATTTCAATGAACTTGAGAACTGTATATTAATGTGGCAGAAAATACAAAGTTAGAAAAGCCTTTGGGAGTTCACCTAGTCTATCCTTGGGCCTCTAGGCAGATCAGGAAGATCATTAAAAATAACCTCGTCACCCAACCAAAACATTTGTTTGAGTTAATTTGCTGCCAGAGGTATTTGCAGAGCTGTAGCCTGAGGTATGTTTATTTAGCCCCAAATTTGACCCATAACATAAAGTTATACAACTGAAATAGGAGAAGGAATGAATTATTTTTTGGAAATGTGTAGACTTTAGATATTGGAAATGGTACAGAAATATTTACAAGGGAAGATAAATTAAGGATGAAGAGGCATCAACTCTAAACTTTTAAACTGGAACACATCAAAAGGAGAAGCCTGGGCATTCCATTTTATTAGTGCAGAGAGAGCTTGGGAGCCCTCATTATGCTGTGGTCCAAGCAGCATGAAAGAAGGAATTTATTTCTCAGCTCTTGGCAGAAGTTCTTTCTGTTTTGTTAACACGACTCACAGAGCTTTTTTATGGTGATGGGTGTTTTGATGGTTCAAATTCCACAATACAGATTTGAACTCAAAGCGAGCTACCGTAGCTCTAGACAGTAAAGCAATCCCCTATGGGTTTAGACAGGAAGAACTTTGGATTTGAGTTCAGCAAATCGTCCTCTCAGCACAGATGATTCCTTGACCTCTGGCTGCCCGGTGTCGTCCAGCCCCTGGCTGATGGGGGTGCCCCATGCTTGCCTTTCACCTGCTGAGTGAAGTGGGGAGGCTCTACCACGTGGCAGGTTTGGATTGGCTTCCAATTTGGGAGCTTGGGCCATGGCAGTGTTTTCATGACGACTGCAGCCGTTCAGGGTCAGGAAACAATGAACTACTGAATTTCATGACACAGTGAGGCTCTTGGATGGATAATACGTAAAGCTGTGGTGTGTATAAGATCTGTTTTAGCTCATTATTGCCCACGGTGTATGAAGGAACGCTGATTATTTTTGAAGTCATTATGCGACTATGGAAAATTTAACAATATTCAAACTGTTGATCTCAGAGCATTGATCTGTTCTACATCTAATGGAGTTCTTATGCGTTCAGTTTTTGGCATGTTCTCATTTTACTCTTGAAAATGAAAGGGAAGGTACTTTGGACTTGCCCAAGCTTAAGCTTCTCTTCTCCACTATGTACTATAATGAACATTCTCTTAATTTGTGATCGTAATGAACTGTTATGTATGAGAAACAGTCCAGAGAATGATTTAAGCCCTGGAGATTTAGGAATGAGGTCCGCACAAACACTGGTTTTTCAAGATCTTCCCTCTCTTTTTTAGATCTTCCCTCTCTGCTTAGGTCATTAGTTGCAGAGAAAGAAGGCTGAGAATAGGTAACAGTGATTTGGGGAGCAGGATATCTCTATCTCCAAAACACTTTAAACACATGCTTCTTATTCCCAGGTCATAAGAAAGGAAAAAAATAATGGTTCCCTTCCAAACTACGTCTGCTTTGTGTTATTAATATCTCGCTGGACTGACCGTGAGGTCCTGAGGTTCGTTAGGAAGCCAGTCTTCTGCATCTTTATTATAGCGGGAAAGTGACTGGCCCATACTAGGCTCCCAACAGATGCTGTTGGATGACAAGGATGAGGCCAGACATCTTAGAAACGCCAGGTTCTGCAGTGACCCCTAGGAGAATGAGAACTTCTTAACTTGCTGGAAAAATGTAAGCCAATCTGGAGGGAGGAGGAGGAAACTTACATAACCTGTTGACCATTTGAAGAGTTCTCTGATCTTCCTCTTCTCTTCGTGATATCTTATAAATGGGAACTTAGTGGCCCCGTGTTGGCCACCCCCCTCCCTTGACTTCCCTCTTATGCCTTGTTTCTTATATCCAAGAGAGACCAGCCCACTTGCATTTTCCAAGGCACCATGCAGCCTCATGCCTCCACACGCTTGTACTTACTGTCTCCCACCTGGAATGCCATCTCTCCTGTTTGCCTTCCTTCCAGACCAAAACCAAGGGACAGCTCCTTGGTAATTCCGCTTATGGTTGACGTCTCTCCTCGTACCATGGGCGTAGTCCATCTTCCCCTAATCAAGCTATTATTTAATTTATTTAATATATTTAATTATTATTTAAATGTCTTCCTTTTAGATTGGATCTCCTTGAGGGCAAGGTGTGTGTGTGTTTTGTTTTTTTAACTTTTATTGGAGTGTAGCTGATTTACAATGTTGTGTTAGTTTCAGGTGTACAGCAAAGGTGAATCTGTTATACATATACATATATCCACTCTTTTTTAGATTCTTTTCCCATGTAGGCCATTCTCTACTCAATACAGAATATTGAGTAGAGTTCCCTGTGCTATACAATAGGTCTTTATTAGTTATCTATTTTATGTACAGTAGTGTGTATATGTCAATTCCAATCTTCCAATTTATCCCTCCCCCCGTTTTACTTCTATGTTTAAAATATTTTTAGCCATAAGTTTATTTTCTACATCTGTAACTGTATATCTGTTTTGTAGATAAGTTCATTTGTACCCTTTTTTTTCAGATTCCACATATAAGCGATATCATATGATATTTTTCTTTCTCTGTCTGACTTACTTCACTCAGTATGACAATCTCTAGGTCCATCCATGTCTCTGCAAATGGCATTATTTTGTTCTTTTTTATGGCTGAGTAATATTCCATCGTATATATGTACCACATCTTCTTTATGCATTCCTCCATCAATGGACATTTAGAAGGTGTGTGTTCCTTACCTCCATGCCCAACACAGTGCCTGGCACAAAGAAAGGGCTCAATAGATATCAGTGGAAGAAATGAAGAATGAAATGATTCTAGACAAATAAGAAAGAAGAGAAAATGCTCATTGTATTCTGGGGAGGATGGAATATGATCCATGCATTAAGGCTGCACTGGTTTTATGGAGTTTTTAAGGAAAAGTCATGAGAGTGTGTAAGGAGGGGAGTTCAATGTTTCTATTTCCACCAGGCCTGTATTTCCGTCCCCAGGCTGGTGCAGGCGTTACTGCCGTGAACATGACACAGTTATGAGAACTGAAGGAGAAAGTCACCGAGGCCACCTGGCTTGGCCCAGGAAAGAGCAAAGCAGTCACCAAGTTTGTACTATGCAGAGATACTGTTTATAAAGTACTTTGAGTTTGGAACAGGTGTGCAGGAAGGTTGAGGGGAATTCTTGGCTGCTTGAGGGGAATTTCTACCTTGGCTTCCCATCCTCTCTGGCATATATTCAATATAGATGCTGCAAATATAGAGATAGTTTCCCAGGATAAACTAGTCCAGCACTGCCCAATAAAAACATAATGAGCCATTATTCATTTTAGTAATGTTTTATTTAACCCAGTATGTTTAACAATTATTATTCCAACATATAATCAGTATAAAAATTATCAATGAGATACAGTACATTCTTTTTTTATATTAAATTTTCAAAATCTGGTTTGTATTTGACACTTACAGCATATCCCAATTCAAACACTAAATTTTCCTTGGAAATACTTGAACTGTAATAAGATTTCATAAAATTTACAATTGAAAAAGTAAGTTCATATACCACTGTTCCAAACATATTTGAAAGCTGTTCAATAATTGGATCAAATATTTGTTTTAAAGTTTAAACTTAAATTAATTAAAGTTAAATTTTAAAATGCAGTTTTTCAGTTGCATTATCCACATCTCAAGTGCTCAATAGCTGCAGGGGGTTAGTGGCTCCTGAATTGGACAGCTCAGGTCTACCATGACCCATCATGATGCAGGTCAGATGCTGAGACCCACAAGCCAGACTGATCTCCACTTTACCATGGCTGGGCAGAGGGGCTTGGGTGAGGAGACCTCCCTGATGTGTAGAGAACTCCTCTAGGTAAATGATGACTTTGTAGATGCTCCTCCTTTTTGTGAAGTCAGCCATATCCAAGCAAGTGTTAGATGATTGGACAGAATCCAAGTTGTACCCGCAGCAGGATAAGTCCTCCAATAAGCCTCATCCTGTCATATTAGAGGCAGTTGTGAGAACCCCTCTGGGTTCTCCCTTCATGGTCCGTAGTTTAGAGACTAGAATATTCAATCCTTCTACCCTGTCTTCATGCTGCCCAAAGGACTTCTAAAGACCATGTATGACCTCCTTGTTAGTTATCTACACTTCTGCTGCTCCCCTGTCCTTCTGCATGAAGTGATGAGAGATCAGAATTAAGATTTGAGTTCTAAACTGCAGATAGTTGAATTCTAAGGCCTCCTACACCTTGGTGGTCCCAAGAACGTAATTCTTTGATACAAAGTTGCCCAATAAAGACATCTACCATAGGATCTAAGTGGAAATATTTATTTGGAACCTAAAGTTTGAAATCAGACAGTTCTTAGAGATATAATTTCCCAATGGAAGCCAATCCTGAAACACCTGGAGATGACTTGGGAGAAAACAGGGTATGGTGTCATAACCTTGACTCTCCAACTGGATCTCAGTTTCCTGGACCTTAACACACTTTCTCTGAACTTACTATTTAAAGAACCACCATGTGTTTTGTGACAATCCATGGTGGCATCTGAATGCAAATTAAAACTCCCTAGTGAAGATGACACACCTAATCTTATTTTTAGCTTCTGTTTTTAAGATAAGAACTAACACTATTCCAGAGAGATAGTGACATCTGCCACATTTTGCTTCCTTAGAATATGCCTGCTATTTCCCTTTTGACACTTGGTTAAAGTGTTAATCCTCTCTCAGAACAAACTGTAGAGCCTCCAGGCCCATTGTTAAGAAGATCAGGGATTGAGAGATCCTCTCCTGGGATATTAGTTTTCTATAACAATGTTAATCTCATATCATCTTGGCAAGACTCTTGAAAGACAAAAAAAAAAAAAGGGTGGGGGGCTATCTAAGGAACATAGACATTTCAGACATTACTTTTTAGGTATTATTTATATCAAATAGACAAAATTTTCTAGTTAAAAGAAATTGTTTTCCCTATCTCTCAACCACCTTTCCAGCTATTGGTCAGGAGAGCTTTCATGGTTTAGTTCTTGATTTATATTAGACACTAAAATAGATATTGGCTTAGACTGTAGCTGGTCTTGATATGCCAAAGGAGAAGCCTCATGCTAAAAGTTAATTTATTTTTAAAAAGTACTTAGTGAGAGTGCCAGAGATGGTACAATCAAATCTCAGTCAAATAAGCTCATTTTAGCCAAAATATTCCTTCCAATAAAAAAACAAAAGGGTGCTAAATGACAACTCAGAATGAAACCAGAAATGTAATAAAAAGATAAAATGCAGAGCAAGACTTGGTGCCGGTGGGCACTGTCTTATTTACTATACCTCTGTAATCTACAGGTCTATAGCGAGGGGAGGGCCATTGAGAAGACTAGCCCTAGAGCATCCTGTGAACTTTAGGCTCAATGTAGGATTGTATCTTGGCTACAGTACTGTGCTAGAAAACAAACTTATATTTTAGGAAGATGGTTTGAGAATTTTGTTTAAACATGAGTGAATCAGTTAAACAACATATCACAATCTCTAGGCTATCAAGGGTTAATGTGCTTTGTAAACTCATGGCATTCAGAAGTAAAAGATTTTGCATAAAATAAAAACATTGTCCTTCTAATATTGTTTCGATGACTCCATCCCTTTAGTTTTTCATACAACTGGAAGGTATCTTTAAAAACCTCTTCAGAGCAGGAAGATGAATAAGAAGCTTAACTGAAGCTAAGGACCTGGAAGCTCATATTAACACAAAACGGGCTGTGAGATTTTTGTCTGACTCCAAGGCTCACACGTTGCAGGTAGATGATCTAAGCACGTTTTACTAAAAAAAGAACTAATATCCAAATTATAGACCTAATATCAAGTTAATATGTAATCATAGATCACTGATTGCTTCTCCCAAGTTCATTTACATATCCAGTTTCCTTGATCTCCAAGGCATCCCTTCTCATAGGTCCTCATCCCTGGTAACAGACACATCGATTCTGTGTATCACTAGTGCCTGCATAGTGCCTAATATTTGGTGTGGGAATGAATGGATGACCTGGCTTAGGTCATAGAGTTGCCTCAACTGTTCGCCTTATGAGCCAGATGATGGAAGAAATGAAAGAGAAGTAGGTCAAAGAGTAAGACATGGGAGGAGCTGTGCCAGAATTTATAGTTTCAGACACTAAAAACTATGGTTAACTTAAGCAGGAAAGAGTTTGAGCAGAAAGATATTATGTAAATCACGGAATCAACCTGAAGATTGAAAAGGCAGGCTCAGAAGACAGGCAGAGAAGCTAATTTTCAAGAAGACAGCCAAAACTTACAGTATGTAATATTTTCAGTAAGTCTGTGACCAGTGAACCTAGGAGAAGCATGCCAAGCAAGGGGAAAAATCCAGAATAAGCAGTTATTCTAGTGAAGACAAGTTGATTCCCCACTACACAATAGAAAAATGTGATCAACCTGGCTGGTTCTTCTTTCAAGATATAGTTCAATATTGGGAGTTTCAGTTGATCTCTGGTTGGGCAAGTAGCCAAGGCATCTTGAGTTGGGGCAGCTGTGTCCTTGTATGGCCTAGCTGTACATACTTGTAGCTATAGATACTTTATGAGTCCACTGAGCAAGTACTTGTGCAGCTGGACACAGGAGAATGACTGGCATTGTAGAATAGAATGTATCAACTCTTCCACCTGATTATTAGCAGCCTCCTTCACAGTGCATAAATTAAAAAAAAAAAATTTTACTGGAGTATAGTTGATTTACAATGTTGTGTTAGTTGTAGGTGTACAGCAAAATGAATCAGTTATACATATACATATATCCACTCTTTTTAAAATTCTTTTCCCATTTAGGCCATTACAGAGTATTGAGTAGCATTCCCTGTGCTATACAGTCGGTCCTTATTAGTTACACAGTGCATAACTTTTGATTGTACATAAATATTCTGTCACTGTAGGTCTGTGTTGAAAGGTCCCACCATATACCTCTTTCCTAAATCTTTTGCCATTGGTAGCCTCTATGTGTGACCTTTCAGTCATTGCTCATGGCTTAGTTTTAGATAGAGTGTTTTCTCAGTCTACTCTTCCAGCTCAAGTGGGCAACGAGATATGCTGATCAAAACTCTTTTCATCCAAGTGGAATTGTAGTGGTTTTTCTTCTCCACTGAACTTTAGGCCTGCGCCTAAATGGAGGTGTCCTGTCAGCCGTCCACGTCTGGCTTTTGCCAGCCTATCACTTAGAAATTTCCAGAGTACAGGCTCAAATGTTTTCAGACAGCTAGTCACCCAACACTTCTCTTCAGGCTGCAGGACGAGTGGCAGTGCCGCAGGAGTAAGAACATGAGAGTGAGAGCAGCGGGCTCAGGGAGATTGCTTGTCACAACTCAGTATATAGCCCTCGCTGATGAGCCAGCTAGCGGTGGGTCCATCTGACTTTCTGGCCAGATGGATCAGATAGCGCTCCAGTTCATAATGCGTATTTTCCATAGTCACCTGGTATCTCTACTTGGGTCTGCTTGTTGGGCAAACCAACACCTATCCCTCAAAAGGATAGTAACATAGTGAAGAGGCTACACTGTTGCTCTAAAATCTGGGGACCTGTTTTGTGCTTCCCTTTTAGAGCTCTTTGATTTTCCACAGACCCTTTGGGCATCACTGGATCTCCTGGACCAAAATTTCTAGGTAATATAGCCATTTAAAAGTAGAAGCCTTTTGAATCACCTGGTAAATGGGTTGAATAAGTACATGCAAATGTTGAACATGTTACCTGCAAAAGCCAGAATGGCCCACCAAGGATGACAACTCTTACTATTAGAGAAACAAGATATTTGCCATGTACTTTGGAGTTTATGATCACTGGACCCATAGCAACTTTCCTGAAGTGGCAGATCTCTATATTTGCAAGTACTTTTCTCCCATCCTCTAGCCTACTTGTGTCTTAACAAGGTATTGAAGGTACCAATCCAGCTTACTCTTCAGGTCTTGCTAGCATGATGCCCTGTGGTGAAGGTGAGATGATCAAGGTTTGTAGGTAAAGCCAGCTCTCTGGCTCAACCCTGATGTAAGATGATGAAGATGCAAAGAGAAATGAGGTGGGTCTTCTTTGGCTGTCAAGCAAGGCTTGGTATAGAGTGTGGCTTGGTGTGTGTGGGGGGGTGCTTCCAGGCCTCCGTGTTCTCCTGTATATTCAATTTTTCATTATTTCCTGATCAGTACTATCACTTTCACATAAGTGACTTGGTAAGGCTGGAAATTCAATGGACTTTATCCAGGCACCCACAGAATTTTAAATTTGCATTTGATTTTTGCAGACATTTATGAAGACATTTATCACAACCAGAGAAATTCCCTGGGTCTATGCCTTGAGCTAAAATATAGAGTTTTGAGCTTGTCATCTCTTCTTTAAGCTGTCCAGTCTCATTAGAAGCAGCCACCTCACCCTAGCATCTTTAAATTCTTCATGCCGTTCACACTCTTCAATGGCAGTGATAATTTGATCCCTTAAATCCTTCTTTTCAGTGGACACTTCATTAAAGATCACCGCAGAAGAAAAATTATCCAGCGATTTGTTACGGCTGACAGCTTCCCATTCCTGAACTCTGAGTTTTCATTTTCTTTAGCCCTTATTAGGGCGAATAACCAACACCAGTTTTCTGAGTGACTGTCTTCTGATACTAATTTCTGATCAGTCTAGGTCCATGGTTGCCTACAATAGAAACTAACTCTGGTTAACTTAAACAGAAAAGAGATTTGTTGGAAAGATATTAGATACTTCATAGAATGGATTTTAAAAGTTAAAGAATTAGGTCAGAAATAGAAGGCAGCCCTAACCCCCAATGTGATTATACTTGGAAATAGGGCTTTTAGGCTAAAATGAGGTCATCATGAAGGCTAAATGAGGTCATCGGGGCAGAATCCTAATTTGATAAGATTGGGGCCTTATAAGAGGAAGAAGGGAGAGCGATCTGTTTCTCTCTCTCCATGTGCCTGCACCAAGCAAAGGCCATGTGAGGACACAGTGAGGAGGCCTCTGCAAGCCAGGAAGAGGGCTCTCATGAGAAACTCAGTCGGCTGGTAACTTGATCTTGGACTTCCCAGCCTCCAGAACTGTGAGGAAATAAATTTCTGTTGTTTAAGCCTCTCAGTCTATGGCATTTTGCTGTGGCAGTCCGAGCTGACAGAGACAGCAGCTAACACAGCAAGGTGATGCCTCTGAATTTGATCAGCTTGATAAGGCGACCTGGACCTCCTGGACTGCCTGTCATTGGGCACTGCCATTAGGCTCAGGATTTAAATTCTGTTGTCACTGCTGCCTTGAAAACCTCTACTTCTCCCTGCACCTTGACGGTGCTCCCTTGAGCTTTAAAGGGGTCCACTAGGTAGGCCTCGGTTACATGCGCTGAATTAGCTGTGAGGGTCAGGCAGAGGAATAACTGCCTAGCCTGGCTTCCATAATATTAGGGGAGGCCATGACTTTACTTTGATCTATTTTGGTATACTCTCCTCTAAAAGAGGGTGTTTGGATGCTGGGCAGCCAAAAATATATATTTGAAAAGTGCCCACTCTGGTGAGAAGAAAAAAGGGGAGGTAAAGAGAAAAATTTTATGTATTATGTGCCCAGGACACTCATAAACATTATTATTGTTCTTGCAGTGTTGCTACAGAATTTACTCAAATTACAAATCAGAAGTGCAAAGACAATGCAGCTCCTTTATTTTGTCTTCAGCTGTCTATAATACTATTGGCTATTAGGGGAAAATAGAAAAAAGGTATGAAATAAACCTGAGTGCAGTCTCTTATTGTAAACAGTCTCAGTTGGTATGTTCAGTTAAAGTTGACTGGAAATGCTCCAACCCTCACAGAACCTCACTCTCACCTGCTTTTCTCTCTGAGATCATGGCCAAACTGGAGGGGAGAGAGATGAGGTTACATGGTCTCATGGCCTTGGTGGAGCAGGGAGGGATGAGAGGGACTCTGGCCGCGGTCAAGTCCTTGGCAGCATGCTGGCTGACATCTGCTCCTCTCTGCCCTGATCTTTGTTCACCTGGGCACTGGCACCCAGTGCTGCAGCATGGAGCTGGTGAACTTGTGTCTGTTCTTTTGGCTTGGCAATGTCTCCAGGAAGCATGGGCCATTTTGCTCTTGATGACTTGGTCTCTTCTCGGCTTTCATTGTTTCTAGAACTTGAGTCAATGCCCTGCCTTCTGTTCAACCCCTGGCCTAGAAGTCCATCTCCAGCCCAGGCCATGTAGTCCTTTTATCCACCACAGCAGACCCTGTGGCAGACTGGCTCTCAATTGAGTTTCCATGCCTCAGATGATCTGATGGAGGCTTAGGAGCACTCACGTGTTCTTCTCTCTGTTTTAGGCCAACCACTCCCAACGAAGCTGGGTTGTTGCCTTGTGGTGAATGAGACCTGTTGCATAGTGGTCTCCGTAGATTCCCAAATAAGGAATGTGGTTCAGTGGCTCCTGTGCTCATCTTTTTTCTTGGTTTATTAACACTCCTCCCTCCCAATGCTTCTCCTCAGAAAGTGGAAATTCAGATGTATCTGAAAACTCATCTCTTCTTCTTCTCCCTAAATGCTCCTTTTCTTGCCACTTATCTAAAAATAAACTCCCATGTTTAACTTCCCCCATAGATTGGGGAAAGAAGTGGACAGAAGGAGTGATCTTTATGGGTTTGTTTGTTTGTTTTTCTTTTTTGATATTCTAAATGGTAAGGAAAAGAAATTTGGAATGCCTTTTCTCCCTCAATTAATCCTGACTCTCATTGTACTGTGGGGTTCCAAAATCCAGCTTTTGGAGAAGGGAGCTGAATGTTACCTTAGCCATTTTATTTTCATTCTGCATCAAATTCTAAAGTCTCTACTAGCAAATGAATGCCCTAGGTAGACTAGGCTGGAGATTATTATGTTCAGAAAGAAAAATAGAAAAGCACATTAATACTTTTCAAACATAACTCTCACTGCTCATCAAAATGAACAGGATATTGTTTTTGCTCATCACTCTTGATCAATGACAGAGTCAAGAGATATCAGGATTAAAGAACATTACAGTGTATAACAAGCTTTTTATTCCTTGGAGAAATACAACTGATATGTTGACTAAGTCAAGAAGTATATAAAGTTTCCATTTCCAGCATGGCAACATGGAGAGCTCTGTGGATCTGCTTCCCAGTAAAATTAGTGAAAATCATTAAAAAACAAAAAACAAAACACTAAAGTCTCTGGACATGGTACCAACGGCATACAACAAATGAAAAAACATTTATTTAAGAAAACTTAACTAAAACTTGGTAAGAACAGGAAGAGTCTGCGGTGTTTGAACCACAGCCTACTCCTATGCTCCCTCTTCGCAGTTCAGCTTGGAGCAAACGCTTCTTCAGGTGGGTGCAGAAAAGAACACAGAGCTGCCTCTCCTCCCAGCTCCCAGTTGGAGGGCTACTGTATCTTCCTGGGAGGGGCAGGACTTTACAATCTCCGTTTCTGCCCCCAGATACCAGTTACAGAGCCTAAGCTTCAAGCAAGTGCAACTGAGAGGTGGATATTCTCTTCTTTAGCCTAGCCCAGACTTGAGAGATAGGGACTTTACCTTGGGGGCAGCATGCTAAAACTACTGGGGCCCTAATCACCAGCTCATGTGTAAAGCAGAGGTTCCATTCAGGGAGAGGCAAGCCAAATAGACCAGAGGCTATGGCAGGACCCCACTCTGCCAAGCACCCAGCTCCAAAAGCATAGGTGTCACTCAGAAGTATGCCACTGTCCCCTCCCCCAGCTCCAGAGCATTGGCCCAGAGGAAGAAGTAGGCCATAAAACAGAGAGGTTAGAATCTCTTCCCAAAGGAGCTGACTTCATTTGCAATAGACTGTGGGGATATTCAAGCCTAACGACATCCTCAAAACAATGGAGGTTGCGCTGTAAAGCAATTCAGAGTCAACTGGTAGATGCATACAAGATATAAGCTAAGTCATAGGCCAGCTAGTTTACTTGCCAGAGCCAGGGAAACAGACAACTAAGAAGAGCCTTCCTGGGATCAGACAAATCTCAAAAACTGAACTCAAAAACTATCTCTATAAAGGAGCCTGAGTTTAATTGGATCAATCTGTGGAGAAATTTGTGTCCCAGGGCACTGTTGACAACAACAGAGCAACCAGCCAGCAATTAATGGAACTTAACTGCTGGGTGTGGTCAAGGACAGGGACAGTTAAAGGGACTGCAAAATACTGTCCTCCCAAGATGACTGTGCAGATGCCCAAGGCTGCACCATCTGAGGAGCAATATCAGAGGCTTTACACTGTGAGGTGAGAGGAGAGAACAGACGTCACCAAAATAATCCAGTCACTAAACAAATAAACAAGCAAATAACAATAACCAACCCCTAGGGAAGGGAAAGGAGATCAGCCAGTACCCAGACTCACTACAATGTATTACCTAAAATAGCCAGTTTCACAAGGCAAAAGAAACTGCCTGTGAAAACAGATTAAAAACTTCAATATTTCATTAAATGGAGGATATCAATAAAGAGGTAGAAATTATTTTAAAAAACCAAAAACAAATGTAAATTCTGGATTTGGAAAGTACAAAAACTGAAAAGAAAGATTCATTAGAGGACACAACAGCAAAAAAAGAAAAATGAAGAGATCCTCAGAGAAATGTGGGATACCATTAGATGACTCAGCATACATAATGGGAGTGCTGGAAGGAGAGGTGAGAGAGGAAGGAGTAGAAAAAATAGAGAAAATATTCTAAGAAATAATGTTTGAAAATTTCTCAAATTTGATGAAAACTTTAATTCACGAACCCAAGAGTCTCAACAAACTCCAAGTAGGATAAATGTAAAGAGTTCTAAGAAAGACAGATCATAGTATAAATAGTGAAAGCAGAAAGTGAAAAATGAATTTTCACTTACAAGGAACCCAATAAGATTAACAACTGACTTCTTATCAGAAACCATGGCAGCCAGAAGACAGTGGGATAACATGTTTAAAGTTCTCAAAGAAAAAACTGTCAACCAATAAATGTGAACCTAGCAAAGCTTTCTTTCAAAAAATGAAGGTGAAATAAAGACATTCGCAAATAAACAAGCACTGAGAGAATTTGCTGCTAGCAGACCCACCTTATAAGAAACACTAAAGGAAGTTCTTCAGGTTAGGGGCAACTGACCCCAGATAGTAATTCAAATTCACAGGAAAAAACCAAGAGCACAAGTGAAGATAATTATGTAACCATAAAAGACAGTGTAGGCGTATACTTCCTCTTTTTCTTCATTAACTGATTTAAATAGCATTATCTAAAGTACTAGACATATAATTATATTGCTGAGCCTATAATATATGGAAATGTAATATATTTGCTAGTAATAACACAAAGGAAGTAGGTTGCAAAGCTGCATTTGGCCTAAGGAAATGACTCCAAATGGTGATTTGAATCCACAGGAAGAAATGAAGAGAACCAAATACGAAGGTTAAGTAACAAAAGCTCTAAGTATATGATTGCTCTCCCCTCAACTTCTTTAAAATACATAAAGTCATATGAGGTAATAATTATAACAATGCATTGTGGGCTTTATAACATATATAGATATAAGTAGCAATAGGAACATTGAAAGGAGAAAGGGAATAGAGCTATATAGGTATAACATTTCTGTATTTCATCAAAATTGTTAGTATAAATCTGAAGCAGACTCTGATAAGGTAAGATGTATATGGTAAGCCCTAGAGCAACCACTAAGGAAATAACTTTAAAAAAATTTAGTGGGAAAAATATTAAAAATTAAGGTGTTATATTTGAAAATATTCACTTAATGTAAAAGAAAACTTTAAGAGAATAATAGAACAAAAAACGACATAAGACATACAGAAGACAAAAATAAAATGTCAGCTATAAATCCCACTATAGTATATTAGTGAGTGGTGGGATGGGGTTGGGCGTGGGCACCTTGATGAAACCAAATCTGCCAGATATGGACCCATAGGGGTCCTGGCGGAGAAGATACAGATACTGGACAAGTGCGGGTGACAGTGGAATGTAGTAGCAGTACAGGCAAGCAAATTATAACCAAAAGAGATAATGCAGTGGCCTGCAAAGAGATGTCCCAGGGTGGATTAGAGCACCAGGAGGAAAATGTAGTTTGCAGTAGAAAAAGGTATTGGGAAAGTAGTAGGGGAAAAAAAATGGAGAAGATCCTAAGGTGGCAGAAAATATGGCATGTGAAAGTAGCATAGTGTCAAGAATGTCTGAAGGGAGGTGAAAAGTTCTTTCAAAATGACAGTATGAGGTTATCCAAAATAGAAATATGTTTTATCTTGAGAGTCAACTGAAATCTGTTGGTAGTGACTAAGTGGATTGCTGTGTTGAGAAGGATTCTGAGACTCCATTCTACCTCATCTCAATTAAAGATGTCTTCTATGGGCGTGAGATGGGAAGTAAGCATGCCTTCTGTTGGCAAACACTGGTTAAAATTATCTTTAAAGAGTGTCAGGACTGGGGCAATGAGAATCTCAGAGTTGTTGTCTTTTACATTTTATTATATATATAGGCTATGGAATAACTCTTTTGAGTACCTTGTTATTTAAAGAAATTCTCCTATGTATTATTTTCCTTCGCTGATTTCCTGTGGTCTACAGTAACTAGCATTAAAACTCTTGCATGAAGAGGAGACTTATATTTGGGGGATAGTGAGGAAGGGAAAAACAATTTCAGGGAAGAGGAGCTGCAAAAGTAGAGGAAGTGACCAAAAAGTAGAAAGAGAAGCATGGTCAGCTCTTTGCGTCATAAAGCAAGAAAGAAAGTTGTAAACAAATAACTTGCCAAGGGCATGGAAATGGGGGCAAGAGAGCTCCGTTTGGTCCCCATACATTTTAGACAGGCTGAGGGGTTGAAATCTGGGACATCCAGTTGAAGGCATTAGAAATTCAACCGTATGACCTGGGTTTCATGAGGGAGGAGGTACTGTATGAGAGAAATGCCCACCTTTCCCTTCTTCTGGTTTCCAGGAAGAAAGAGCTTCCCTCAAAACTCTTGACTCTTGTACCTTTCTTTTCTTCTCCTAGTAGAGGTAGAATTGTAGGAAGGTTGGTGGACAATAATTGGCCAACATTTCTTGATTGGATGGAACTAATTTATCAGTGGTCCTTAGGAGGGGAAATTTGACCTCTTCCTACTACTGTCATCCTCACACCAGTTAGAGGTAGTGACATATGTAAAAGTGCTGGCTCTGTCAGATGTGAACTGTCCCGGGGTCTAGAATCTGGGGGAAAGGTGCAGCAAGTTACGCCTAGGTTACAACTGCCAACATATCCTTTATCAGTATTAATGATGATAATTTGGGCTTTATTTGTTTTGTCTCTTGTTTTATCTCTCAATTAATTCAGAACTTGGACAGGAAAGAGTGGTGCTATTAATCTGACCCTTCAAGACCCCAACATCTTGGTACATAGCCTCAAAATCTAATCCAAGCCTCCCACATAAGAGAATTCCATCAACTGAATGCATTTCCTGCCCACATCTGATGTTTCCTTCAATATGAAGCTCAGTTAGTATAATACTCCTGGCCTCTTGCCACCCCTTTACTCACTTCACCCTGCCCGCCCCCCAGCCTCCATCCCCAGAGGAGGTACAGTGGCTTGTTTCAAGCCAGCTCCTCTCTCTTTTGGGGGAAGCAGGCATGCCTGTAAGCATACAAGTTACCTTTTGCTCCTCTGTGCCTTTGGTCATACTAGAGTCACACAGCTGGGGAGGCCTGTCAAGTCTGGTCTTACCTGTAAGTGGGTGAATAAATCTGCCTAATTTAGGAAATCAATTAGCAGGTCCATTTGGCTTTCTCAGTAAGCTTTCTCACTCAGTCTTTATCAATGATGAAAGTGTTACTTTGAAATGAATATCTCAGAAATTAAAAAAAAAAAAAGTGTTACTTTGGCCTCGCTCCATTGTTATCTTTGCCTTATTTCTCATTTGGGTGCAATTTATTCAGTCCTCTAAGAAGCTCAACAAGTATTAGGAAAATCATGGCAAGATATCAGTTCTGGAGTGATCAAAGTACTGAAAATAATATTAATGACAGTAGGTAGCTAGACAAAAAAAGAGTAACTGATGTTAAGGGGAGAGGTTTACATTCTAGCTACGAGAAAAGAGCTCATTTATAGAAGTGGATCTCAAGGTCAGAGTGGAACCAGTAGTAAAGTCAACTTAATGTTGGCCCCTGAACTCCTTTTAATTCTCCATAAATGTGTGTCAGTGCTGGACCAGTGTGGTAGGACTAACCGTGCAAATTAGAAAGTGGTTTGTGAAGGCAGGGATCCAGGGAGGTTGTTATGCTTGATGACTTGTTAAAAAAACAAACAACAACACAAAACCCTGATCATTATTATCACAGAGTCCTAATGTGAAATAAGATTTCCTATAAAATTGTCAGCACAGGATTCCAGTTTTGATAACAAGTCAGATGATTTTGTTGCAGGAAAACATGTATCTGATGGAGAACCTTTCCTTTTCATAAAATAAGGTCATTTTTGGACTGTGGGAGAATGGTCGATCTCATTTAACAGCCCGAAACTTGTGAAATTCGTTTCCTTGTGGTCAATAGCGCAAGTGGCTGTTCTCACTGGGAGTTTAGTATACTGAAGGCTCAGGACGTTGTTTTTTTTTTTTTCTGGTACTGGGAAGAAGGCTTGAGCTGATGGCTCAAAGAGTGAGGGTAACTTTTAATCTTCTCTACTTGATTGTTCTCTAGTGTCATTTGGCAGGCGCTGGCAGCCCATTCACACTTCCTGATGAAGTAAGCGTTTGGGGACAGGCATGTGGTCATGCATGCATGGTACACTGGATAAAATCAGTTCAAGGCAAGACACAAAATATGATGAAATGTATATGAACGTAATGAAATGTGTACGAGTTTGTAATTTATTAACTGTTCACAGAGGGTAAGATCTGTTTTGTGCATCACGGATCTTATACTTCCCATTGGTTCCATACATGCTCTGGCTGAGGACACCCACATTAGCATGTGTTTTCCTATCTTCAGGGATACCATTGAAATTTCCTTCCATTCCTGTTTTCTCCATGGTAGCCTCTACTGATAGAACCATCATCCTTCTCTTGAACCACCATTTTGATTTGTTTGGACATCACAAAAGTCATATCTCCTTTCAGCCCTTTCCGTTAAAGGATGTTATGAAGATGAAATGAGAAAATGATTGGACGATGCCTTTCCTTAAACTATTAATTCAGTGATAGAGATTGATTTTGCTGCTGGAGGCCTGAAGGAATATATATGTGATACCAATTTTCCCCTCCTAAAATGGACCAGTACAGTGTTCTGGCCAATATTGGGGATTTCTGAATAATGATGAGTTTTGGGATGTGCCTGTTTTCCCAAGAAAAAGAGGACAGAGAGAGAGTTTCCGTATTTCTTAAAGCACCTGAATAGAGAGTTTGAGCAGCTGTTTCCTTCTCTCCTCAGTTCATGCGCAGCGGTAACCTTAGCAGAGTCATCTAGCAGAACTACGTAGTGTCCCAGTCATCTTCAGGTGCTCCAGACAAGCAGTGATTTTGGCTGCTGGAGGGCTTCTTGGGTGGGCTGGTGGTGATGCATCTTCCAGTAACCATTACTAGAAGTGTCAGCCTAGGTAAATTCATGTTCATCTGGGTCCATTTTATCTCATTTTGTTTTAATTTAACCCAGATCTTGAGATCCAAGTGTTATGTTGAGCATTAGTTTAGTGAGGTACGGTGAAACTTGAAAAGGAGGGAAAAAATGTTCCTTGCCACTCTTACAGAGACTGAGGAAATGGGACTTTTCCCCTCCCTCTCTATTTTGGTAATCTTTGGCTTGGCATATTTGGGTAAGAAAATGAAAGGTTTGCCTACATAGTTGAAATCTCTCGTCATATTATATCATCTGAAGCCTATTTGTATGTTGGGATCATTTTATTTGGTTTTGGTTAGACATAAAAGTGTTCTGTGGTCTCCTCTTTTTTCAAGGCCTTCTGGCTTTCAGTAAATTGAGTGATTTCATCCCTGTCCGGGTTTCCTAGTGAAATCTTGTATTTTTACTCAAATTACTTGATCAATTAGTTATGTCAGTTGCCCAAAATGTGCCTTTTTATTAATAGCACCTTTTATCAGCTCATTGGAATTAGACATTGCAACCATGGTCTGCAGCTGGCAACATCTTGCAATAATTTATAAATATTACTTTAAAAAATAGCATCACAATTGCTCATTCGTGAACTTTCTGGATGTGTCCCTGTGTGAGAAATTGCATTTGTGTTATTATTAGTTCTGACAAACTGGATTAGGTCTTGGCTATTGTTAAGTGGTCCTATCTGCCCTCAAATCTACTGAGAGACATAGCATTTCTAATGAATTTAATTAAAACTGTATGCGGTTTATAGAGTTGCCTGTAGCCAGTATGCCATTCTTCTTGACTGAATGGAGTTTCTGCTAATGTGTAATGATGTTTTATATGAGAGATGTTTGAAACTGCTTCATAGTAGCCCCAAGGTAGTTTCCGTGGAATGACATGGTGATGAAATATTAAAATTTAAAAAAACCCTTTCTACTTAAGTGAGTCATGTTTACACTAACTAATGTATGCATAAGTGTGTTAAATATGTTTGTTGAAGCTGTGAGAGACATGGGTTTTATTTCAACACCAGCAATATGTTCACAGTGAAAGATTTTTAAGAAATTCAAATCTGGCAACACTTTGGGAGATCTGCTATATGTATTATTCTTTGAAGTATATAAAAAAATATGGGTCATTATGGAATTTCCTCTTAAAATTTAGTTCATTTGGGCAAGTGGTTTCAGTGATTCTCCCCTAACAAACAAGAATTATATATAAAGAAGGTTCTCAGCATCAATTTTAAACATAGTGTTGGAAGATTTTCAATGATAGAACTTAATGTCTTTTTTTTGTGTATTTAATGTCTTTTTAAAATATAAAGACATCTGCATTTTCTTAATATTTTTAAAGAATGAATTGTTTAATAAAATTTTATGGAGGGCGTCAGTGAAGCCCTGAGATTGAATAGACTCAAATTCTGATTCTGGAAATTGATTTTTGATGGTAATGATAAGAGAAAGGCAGGGAAGAACACTCATCTTGACCCATTGTCCCCCCATGTTTAGTCCTTTAAAATAGTAAAATACTACTGAGGAATGCAGTCTTTTATATTATCTCTATTAAATACATAATAAGATGTCTTGATGATTTTGTAGAACCCAGTAGGGACCGCAGTTAGAAGACTTTGTAAGATTGCAGAGAGGAAGTGGTTCCATGACCATGGGAATCCGGGACTGTGGTTTCTTGAGAAGTCAATGAAATGGATAGTCGGCATGAACAGTGAAGAGAGGTTAAAAGGATAACAAAGGCAAAAACAGCTTACAGGCTGCATACACAGCACTGTCCTCTGTTACTTCTCTGAGCCTCAGTTTCTCCAAGTCAAGAAACCTCATAGGGTTGTAGTGAATATCAAATGTAATTCATGTAAAAATAAAATTCCATCCAAAATGCTTGATATACAATACTTGTTATCAGTATTCATAAATCTTAGCTTAAAAATTACCATTTGCACACATTCTAACTACATGTCTTAATGTTTCCGTGAAATATTTCACACATTTATTCAATATCACCAAATATTCTTTCACTTCTAGAACCCCTTTATTTTCTCTGGACCTGAATGGCATGTTATTTTAGAATTTTTGTTTTGAGACATACACCTGGTCTTAGCTTCTCAAAACTAGAATCATTTTAGGTAGCCATATCTCTTTCCAAAATCTCGTTGGGTTATAGGAAGAAAGACATTAAAAAATAGTTATTCCTTGCACTTCATTTTTTGTCCCCTAATTTTTATGAAAATAATTTCTCTGTGAGCTTTCAAAAGTCATATTATGAATCCTACTTTTAAGATTTGGGTGGCATTAATTAATAATAGCAGCTACCATTTATTGAGCCCCTATTACTTGCTAAGCATGACATGCTATCCACATCGTTTCTCTACAGTCCTTGCTCCTCTGCCAAACAGATTGCATTATTCTACATTTTATAAAGTAACTAAGATTCAGAGAGCTTAACTTGAGGACAAATAACCAAGCCAGGACTCATACTCTGCACTTCCTGACTTTAAGCTTCTTCCTGTGGTATCACGCTGCCTCAAACCAGATAGCCTCTTTCCTTTTGAAGAAAACACATTTTTTTCAAGGCATTTTCAGGGTTGTCTTATGTTGACTTTAGTGAATTGACCAACAATGCTGCTTGACTGACTGCACAAACCCTCGCCAAGAAGGCAAAGTAGAAAAAAAGGTTGAGGAAACTCCAGACAATTGAGGCACGATAGGCAAAAAGATACCTCAGTCTCACTGAAGAACATATGGAAGAGAGCAGCAATAGTCACAAAGAACAAGTGGGAAACATGCCCTTTATGAGTGATGGTATTCTGTTTCCATGGAAACTAGACATGGAGGAGAGAGTGCCCATTTCTATTTACTCAGTCTGTATGTGTTGAATGTCTATGACAGGGCAGCTTTCAACAAAACATAATTCAAAAAGACAGCTCTGATCATGCCACCTCCATGCGTAAAAACTTTCCATGACTTCTGGCTATGTGCAGAATGCTATGTGAGCATAGGGGGCCCTCCAGAATATGACACTAACCTACTTAGTCAGTCTCATCTCCCACCCTCCACAACTCAGTCTCCTTGCTCTGGTCCAGTGGTTCCTAACCTTGGCTGCATGTTAGAATCATGTGGGGAGCTTTAAAAATATACACATGTCTGGGCTTCACCCCCAGGAATTCTGATTTAATTGGTCTGGGGTGGGATCTTAAAATCTCTCCAGGTGATTAGAATGCACAGTTGGGATTAAGGATCACTGCTCTAATCAAAGGAGATTCTGAAAACTATTTCAGCCTCCCGACTCTTTTCCCTGAGGTTTTTCCCTTCTCCTGAAATACCTTTTCTCTCTTCTTCCCTTCCACCTCCTCCTCTGACCAACTACCTCTTTTAAATTCTTCCCATCCTGTAAGGCCCCTCTCGAATGCCTTGAAGCTTTTCTTACCCCCGTCCCCTTTAGTGGAATGCCATCTCTCATTTAAACTCTTTACAAAATGTGCTTGTGCCCCTATTATAGCATCTATATCTCCTATCAAAACCTCCTATCACCCTTCTTCATGGGCAGAAACTAGTTTTACTGATTTCTTTGCACTGAAGTCTTAATTAAAAATTAAATACATATATTTCAAATATTACAAAAAATCTTTACACAGATCCTTGGAGAAAAGAGTTAATATCATCCTCCCATTTCTGATGATGTCTGTATTGAGTCCGAGACTAGACTCAAGGTCTATCCCATAACAATGAAAGTTTTATTTTAGAGTCTGTGAGCCCCCTGATAGGGTACTTAGAATGGTGTATGGGCCTGGTGTGTTATTCTCAGGAAAGCTTCCGTGGTTTTAATCAGAGTATCAAAGGTACCCATCTATGATCCATTGACTTAAGATTTACTGTTCTAGAGAATAAATCTTCCTAACTCAGCATGCAGTGATGACAGTAGCCCCATTTGCTGTTCACTAATGTTTCATTTCTCTTTCTGCCATGCTAGCATAGCTTTGGAACACCCAACTCTGTTTTAGGTTGAATGCCTTCATGAAACTATCATTAGTCTAAAGACTAATAAAGCACAGCATCTGTCATTTGGATGATTAAATACTTTTTAAATAAAAAATAAAATCACATTAAAGGTGCTTTTGTTATTAGTCAGAAAAGTATGAATTTCCAGCTTGACTAGATGATAAAAGAATAGTGGCCCTGCCATTGTCCACCAGTAACTCACAGAAGAAAAGTGCTCACATGCATGTATGAGTGAGTGAGTGAGTGTGTGTGTGTGTGTGTGTGTGTGTGTTGTATGAGTGTTTTGCCAAAATATAGTTTTTCTTGGACAAAAATTGCCAAAGACCTGGTTGTCTGCAAAAGGGATAAAATTAATTTCAATGGGCCACCTCTGAGTTTCTTATATTTCATTATTTGCTGCTGAAATATTTAGGACTAAAACAACAGCAATCAAAACATGACTTAGTAGCTGTTAGAAGTAATTTTTCTATTCCTGGGCACAACATAGCTAGAAAAGCATCTGTCTTCTCAATTGAACTGATTTGTAATTCTAGAATGTAAGGGGAAAAAACTGGAAGGACCTCCACTTAAATCTGTAATTTTGGTAATTCTGAGGTAATATGATGTAAGGAATTTTGATCGGTGCTCAGTTCAGCATGGGAGATCTCCTTTCAAGGAATGAGAAATGCTTGGGAGCAGTAGTTGGAGGGAGCTACAATTGGAGTTTGACCTGAATAAATAGAAACAGCACACGAGAGACAGTAACTAGTGAACCTAGTAGAAATTAATAAGCTAAAGATATGGGTTAGCAATATATATATATTCACATACATGTTTACATATGTATACATACATTTAAAAATAATTGCCAGGAATGAACATTAGACTTAATGAAGTGAAATACTGATGTGCCTTCCTATGAAAAAAAGCTAGCATTAAAATTTCCAAAATCCAAAATTAGCAGGTGATGATTCACATTTTAAAAAAGGATCTTTGCTTTATATAAAAAAAACCTACTGCAGTATTCCATTCAAAATACCTCTTATAGTATGTTTAAATTGTCATTTGGTTAATTCCAGTGGTTCTCAAACTTTAGCATGCATCAGAATCACCTGGAGGGTATGTTGAGACCCAGGTTGCTCAGCCCCTACTCCCTTCAGAATTTCTGATTCAGAGATTTGAGGTGTGTTCCCCAAATTTGCATCTCTAACAAGTTCTCTGGTGAAGTTGATGCTGCTAGGTTGAGAACTTCTTGTTTATTAAAATTCCACCTGAACATAGCTTTAAGAAACAAATCTATAATGTAATAGAAGGTACACCTGCAAAAGATTTTTTTAACGGGTGTTATGGACTAAATTGTGTCACCCCCAAAATTCAGATGTTGAAATCACCTAACCTCCAGAACCTCAGAACGTGACTGTATTTGGAGATAGGGTCTTTAAAGAGGCAGTGAAATTAAAATGAGGTCATTGGGGTGATCCTAATTCAACATGACTTAATGTACTTATAAGAAGAAGAAATTTGGACACAGACACACACAAAAGGGAGACCAGGTGAAGATACTGGGAGAAGACAGCCATCTACAAGGCAAGGAGAGAGGCCTCAGAAAAAACTAACCCTGCTGACACCTTGATCCTGGACTTCTAGTCTCCAGAACTGTGAGGAAATAAATTTCTGTTGTTTAAGCCACTCAGTCTATGGTACTCTGATATGGCATCCCTAGCAAATTAATACAGATGGTGCACTTCAAAAAGGAATAGCTATTTAGAAAGTTTATTTTACCATTTTGTATTTGGTCTAAGGAAAAATCAGAACCAGCAGTAAAGTAAGAGAAGCAAACAGAGAGAAATGTAATCATGAAAGTGCTTGAATTTGTTTCACCCTTTCTTAGTTTCTTAATAATCTTTATATATTTTGGCACAGTGAGTTTTGAAAAGGGAGGGTTAAAAAAATAACTTCCTGGTTTTGGCTACTAAACACTAGCGTATTTTAGAACTCTCTCATAGCAAGCTAATTTCCAAAGTAACTTACCTTTATTCATCCTTAAGGACTATGATTTTCAGAGAAAAAATTCACCTATTATATGAAGATAATTGGAGAACTATGTATAAGGGAGTATATTAATTAGCACTTATAAATGGACTTGTGACACGAGAAAGTCTTGTTCATTTCTTGATCTTTTTCCCTGGTTTTATAATCAGAAGGGAAGGATGGGCAGTACATGATGTCTGTTTAGGAGAAATATCAGTGATACTATATGAAAGGGCCCTTTGGTTATCAGACAGTTGGGTTTGTAAATGTCTAGTCCTTGAAGAGTTTAAAAATGACACGTAAGAAACATCACTCCCAATAACTCCCTTAAAGTTCAGTGTAATAAGAAAAGTTGCCTGGGCTTTAGTCTCATAAATTGGCTTAGCTAAGAATATGAGCCTTACTCCTGTTTCCGTCCGGCGTCCATCACATCGCTGGCACTCCATGAATGTCAACTTCCAAGTGTACAGATTTAGGTATCAAAGACTGCTGATGGGGCAAAACCTAGAGATCTAGGAAATACCGAAGAATAGCACAGCCAGGCTCAAAAGATTTGTTTCTTTGACCTGCCAAAGCTAGTAATATCAATGGAGAATATAGTTAATATAGACAGATGTCAAACAAAGCCAAGTGGCAAGAACAGGAAACAAAAATATTACATGAAACAGCAATGTGCTGACTGGGTTGGGACTTGGAGAATTGGGTTTGGAATCTCTTGAAGCAGTCTGCCCTATGAAGGGTTGAAATAAAGATTTTTGAAGTGAAATGAAAATTTATTTGGTGCCTCTGTGGATAACCATTTGCCAAACAATGTAGAATGTCTGATGAAGCCTGGAGTTTTGTCTTCTGCTGTTGCACGTGAAGAAATTTGCTCACTATTTAACATGTTGTGATTACCTGCCTGTCCCTTATCCATCCATACCCAGCATCCTTGGAGACCCCAAATTTTTAGCACTACAAGCATAGGGTGTACAAGTATGCCTCTTCTTCTAAATCTCGTCAGTGACCATTTCTTCAGACATTCTTCTAGGTAATAATGATGTAAGAATCCTATCTTATTCTAGTTAGGACCTGAGGGCTTCATAATGAAATCAGGGCTGGCTGGCCCTGGAGAAGGACTCCAAGTTCAGAGTCAGCTGGAGAGGGAGGCCAGAGGAACCGTATTCTGCACTCTCCCCTTCATAAGGCAGTGATTTGCAAGAAGAGCCAGCAGAAGGCACTAAGCCTCCACAGTCTATGAAGTCTTGGCTGCTGCGCTAATTATAGCAGAAGCTGGGCCACCTCAGGAAAACTAGGGCTGGCAATAGTTTGCTAACTGCAGAGGGCTGCTTTCTCCGGCAGTTCCAGACACAGCATGTAGGGGATTTAGATGAGACTAGAACAGGAAGACCATTGGCTAAGAATTGCCCGGTGAAGAGCTCTGAGCCCTAAACTAGTGTCATTTTAGCTAAAAGGAAGGTCTTCATGGAGAAGTGTTCCAAGTTAGAGAACATCATAAACCTCACAGCAAAATATGAGGCAAAGAGGTAAACTGGACAGGATTGTTAATATCAACATTAATAAGTGTGGTAATATCATCGAATGTCATACTTGCTATATGTCAACTCTTATACGCAGTACTTTAAATTCAATGTTTCATTTAATCCTCCCAGCAACCTTATGAGTTAAATACCATTATTATTCCCACTTTCAAATCAGATAGCTGACAAAGAGAAAACAAGAAACTTGCCTGAAGTTACACAGCTGCTAAACACTTGGAACTGGGTTCGCACACAGCTCAGTCTGAATCAGTATCTCATACTTTTTCCACTAAATCATATGGCCTGTAAACAAACACAGGAAAGGCCAGTGAGAGATCAGAAAGCAAGTTGCTTATTATTTCATAATAGGTTGCTACAGGTTGTGGGTACTACCAACGGCCGTAAGTTATTATACCTACCCTCCAGGAACCTAGAATGTCAATCCACGATCTTTCCCATCAATTCTGTTTGTTGTATTAGCCTCATACAAAAGCTTAAAAGTAAAATTTGCTTTGTTTGTATCCAACTGAAGGTCTTATTTTTAAATTTCTAAAACCTGACATACGTCAAATGTTAGTAAATATTGCTACGTGTACTGACTGTACTGGTATAACATACTGAGAATATTGAAAATTACTTAGAAGTTGGATTTTGAAATACGTGTTTGATGCCATTGCTTCTAACTTGTAAGACCAACATGGAGAATCTGTAACTTTTTCATGTTATTAATGGCGGTGGCTACACCAGGACTTTATCAGTTAAGAAGGGAAGAATATGCCAGAGTCCTTGAAATTTTAGGAAAAAGGGAAGCCTTTAACTGAGTGAAGAAAAGTAGAATTTGAGTTATAACCTCTTCCATGGGCCATTTATGAGCACACAGTCATTAACATCTATCCCCAGGTTCCTAAGCAGGAAGCAGGAAAGGCAACAAACCAGAGAAAGTTCTGAGCCCCCTTTGAACTTTGTAGAAAGGCACTTTATAAATCCTAGGAAAATGAATTTATGTTATAACTTGTCTAGAGTGACTGAGTTAAAACTCTTTTGAAGATAGAGCCTGTTTGATATACTGTGTAGAAAATCACCTCTCCCCCGCCCCCCCACAAGCTGTATGGACCACTGTGGGTTGACTTGCTTCTTGCTCATGATTTCTTCTCTACATCCTTTCCCTATGACCTAGCTTAAAAGTATTAAGAAATACACTATAAAGAGAAAGGAGACCCAAAGGGCAGGAAAGAAGAATCTAGCCCTTTGTCATGAAATGAAATGAGTACTCATCCCTGAGTGTTGATTAAACAAGATTTTAATTAGCTGTGGACAGTTGTGACTTAATTGGCAGGCAGATCTGCTTTCTGTGCAGAGGAATATATTTGTATGTGTTCATTTTTTTTTTTAATGCATTCCAAACCCTTACAGTTAAGTTGATTTTTTTTCCCCGTAATAATAATATGCTTTCAGTAGCGTGTCATTTTCTTTACCCTTGTAGAGAGATACGTGCAATTAGGCAGTGATGTCAGCCTCTAACATTTTGGTGTAAAATTTTGGTCACACCAAAATACCAGGCTCCTTAACAAAGCTGGCAGACACGTCTTTTGGCAGCAGCTGCTCGCCATGTGATTTAAAACTTCCTGTCACTATAATTGATGTGTTTTTATTCTTTCCATTTCCTGAAGCCTGATCAGAATTAAAATTGCTGTTGGAATTTCCTGTCAAAGCAACTCATTTATTCGCTGAGCTCTGTACTTTGATTGGACATTGCCTTCAGCAACAGTCAGGTGGAGATTGCTGAGAATTATCCTCTCCATGCAGGTTTGACGGCCATGCACACATCTGCAAATATACACAGATTGTCTATCATGTGGTAAACTTGTCCTAATAAAAACTCCACATACAAAATGTTAGTGATTTGAATGTCAAACATGGCCACCTGCTGGGGGCTCTGGGTTTTGTGTTAATTTAGGATGTCCCACAGAGTTTTCAACTGATGGTCTCACTGTTTAATTTGGATTCTTGTTCCAAGACTCTGTGGTATTTCTGATCTGTCCCTGGTGTAGATAACATGACTAAAATTCTTGAATTTTCCTAAACCCATTTCTCTATCTTTGCTGTGCTTCATGATCATGAGCTATTTACATATAACATCTTGGGGTGATTGGGTATGAAGGATGAGTGGTTCTATACTATACTCTAGCAGGCACTTGCTCACAGATCTGTGGACCAAGACAGCTACAGAAATTCAGGGTGTGGGTAAAACAGTAGGCAGTGGAAGGATCTACATTGTGCTTTGTTGTTGTTTTGTTTTATATCTGAAAGAAAAATCCAAAAAAAATCTGCCTTTGCAAAGGAAAGAATCCCTGATTTGCCTCAGTCTGAGATTACACAGAATGAATTATTTATTTACTTCTAATTTGTGAATGTATCTTCTTTTTAAAATGACTACTTTCATATTGAGGCAGGTAAAAGAGAAGAAACTTTCATGGAATTGAAGAGGAGATTGATTAAATTCAATGCCTTGAACAATAAGGACTGTTTCTCTTATCCTGGTGATTAGGGCCTAAGACTTCATCCTGGGAATGGGAATCTCTTTAAAAAAATTATTCCTTATTGAAAACAATCTGGCTACAAATATGCATTTTTTTTTTTGTCCCCAAGTAAAGGGAGGCTTTTAAATTTGTGATTCTCCAAGCACTTTTAAAATATTTTACCTTCCAAGAATGTAAACTCCACAAGTCTGGGACTTTGTTTTGTTCATTGCTTATTTGTATCACTTAGGACAGTGCCTTACAAATTATAGACACTCAATTAACATTCATTAAATAAATGAATGAATTCCTTTCGACTTCTAAAGTGTCAAAGTGATGGAGAAGGGACCATGTTATATCTGGAGGCACAGAGTCCCCAAGCATAGCAACCATTCTCTGAAAAAGGGATCCCAACCCTGCTGGTGCATTAGAATAACCAAGGGAGCTTTAAAAATGAAAACCTGATGACTGAATCCCTCCTTGGGCTATTAAATCAGAATCTTCTGTTGGTTATTCTTCAGCTAAAATGATATGAATGTCTGATGTAAGCCTCGCCACACACCAGGCACCCTTGAGATTGAATCCTAGGCTTATTCCACTCCAGACTGCTGGGTCTGATCTGTTGGTCCCACCAAGCCAGAAATCATTCAGGATGTTTTTAATTTGTAAATTTGAGGCTCTCAAACAATACTTGAGAAATGAAGATGGGAACAGCAATTGGTGGGGAGAGCAAAACTGTTCTCTTAGGCATGTTGTGAGATGAAACAACAAACCAATTGAAAAATCACAGGTAAAGTAATGATGGTTTAACATCCACAAATCAGTCAAAGTGATACACCACATTAACAAAATGAAGGATTAAAAATCATATGATCATCTCAATAGATGCAGAAAAAGCACTTGACAAAATTCAATATCCATTTGTGATAAATGCTCTCAACAAAGTGGATATAGAGGCAATGTACCTCAACATAATAAAAGTCATATATGGCAAATGTACATTATATGACAAGTCAACATCATACTCAATGGTGAACAGCTGAAAGCTTTTCCTGTAAGATCAGAAGCAAGACAAGGATGTCCACTCTTGCAGTTTTTATTCAGTGTAATATTGGAACTCCTAGCCAGAGCAATTAGGCAAGAAAAAGAAATAAAAGGCATCCAACTGGAAAGGAAGGAGTAAAACTGTCACTGTGTTTCAGATGACATGATATATATATAGAAAACCCTAAAGATTCCATTAAAAAAAGACTCCATTAGTTAGAACTAATAAATTAATTCAGTAAAATGCAGGATACAAAGTCAATACACAAAAACCTGTTGCATTTCTATACACTAATAACAAACTATCAGAAGAGTTAAGAAAATAATCCCATTTACAATTGCATCAAAAAGTATAAAATACCTAGGAATAAATTTATCCAAGGACATGAAAGACCTGTATATTGAACACTATAAGACATTAATGAATCCAAAAAGAAGATATAACAATTATAAATATATATGCACCCAAATAGGAGCACCACAATACATAAGGCAAATGCTAACAGTATAAAACAGGAAATCGACAGTAACACAATTATAGTGAGGGACTTCAACACCTCACTTACGCCAATGGACAGATCATCCAGACAGAAAATTAATAAGGAAACACAAGCTTTAAATGACACAATAGACCAGATAGGTTTAATCGATATTTATAGGACATTCCATCCAAAAACAGCGGATTACACTTTCTTCTCAAGTGCGCAGGGAACATTCTCCAGGATAGATCACATCTTAGGTCACCAATCAAATCTTAGTAAATTTAAGAAAATTGAAATTGTGTCAAGCATCTTTTCCAACCACAACACTATGAGATTAGAAATCAATAACAGGAAAAAAATGGTAAAAAAACACAAACGCATGGAGGCTAAACAATACGCTACTAAATAACCAAGAGATCACTGGAGAAATCAAATAGGAAATCAAAAAATACCTAGAGACAAATGACAATGAAAACATGATGACCCAAAACCTATGGGATGCAGCAAAAGCAGTTCTAAGAGGGAAGTTTATAGCAATACAATCCTACCTCAAGAAACAAGAAAAATCTCAAATAAACAATATAACCATACATCTAAAGGAACTAGAGAAAGAAGAACAAAGAAAACCCAAAGTTAGAAGAAGGAAAGAAATCATAAAGGTCAGAGCAGAAATAAATGAAGTAGAAACAAAGAAAACAGTAGCAAAGATCAATAAAACTAAAAGCTGGTTCTTTGAGAAGATAAACAAAATTGATAAACCTTTAGCCAGACTCATCAAGAAAAAGAGGCAGAGGACTCAAATCAATAAAATTAAAAATGAAAAAGGAGAAGTTACAACGGACACTGCAGAAATACAAAGCATCATACGAGACTACTACAAGCAACTCTGTGCCAATAGAATGGATAACCTGGAAGAAATGGACAAATTCTTAGAAAGGTATAATCTTCCAAGACTGAACCAGGAAGAAATGGAAAATATGAACAGACCAATCACAAGTAATGAAATTGAAACTGTGATTGAAAATCTTCCAACAAACAAAAGTCCAGGACCAGATGGCTTCACAGGTGAGTTCTATCAAACATTTAGAGAAGAGCTAACACCTATCCTCCTCAAACTCTTCCAGAAAATTGCAGAGGAAGGAACACTCCCAAACTCATTCTATGAGGCCACCATCACCCTGATACTAAAACCAGACAAAGATACTACAAAAAAGAAAATCACAGACCAATATCACTGATGAATATAGATGCAAAAATCCTCAATAAAATACTAGCAAACAGAATCCAGCAACACATTAAAAAGATCATACACCATGATCAAGTGGCATTTATCCCAAGGATGCAAGGATTCTTCAATATACACAAATCAATCAATGTGATACACCATATTAACAAATTGAAGAATAAAAACCATCTGATTATCTCAATAGAAGCAAAAAAAGCTTTTGACAAAATTCAACACCCATTTATGATAAAAACTCTCCAGAAAGTGGGCATAGAGGGAACCTTCCTCAACATAATAAAGGCCATGTATGACAAACCCACAGCAAACATCATTCTTAATGGTGAAAAACTGAAAGCATTTCCTCTAGGATCAGGAACAAGACAAAGATGTCCACTCTTGCCACTCTTATTCAACATAGTTTTGGAAGTCCTAGCCACAGCAATCAGAGAAGGAAAAGAAATAAAAGGAATACAAATTGGAAAAGAAGAAGTAAAATTGTCACTGTAGAAGACATAATACTATACATAGAAAATCCTAAAAATGCCACCAGAAAACTACTAGAGCTAATCAGTGCATTTGGAAAAGTTGAAGGATACAAAATTAATGCACAGAAATCTCTTGCATTCCTATACACTAGCAACGAAAGATCAGAAAGAGAAATTAAGGAAACAATACCATTCACCATTGCAACAAAAAGAATAAAATACCTAGGAATAAACCTACCTAAGGAGGTAAAAGACCTGTACTCAGAAAACTATAAGACACTGATGAAAGAAATCAAAGAATACACAAACAGATGGAAAGATATACCATGTTCTTGAACTGGAAGAATAGATATTGTGAAAATGACTATACTACCCAAAGCAGTCTACAGATTCAGTGCAATCCCTATCAAATTACTAATGGCATTTTTCATAGAACTAGAATAAAAAATCTTAAAATTTGTATGGAGACACAGAAGACCCCAAATAGCCAAAGCAATCTTGAGGGGGGAAAAAAAAAATGGAGCTGAAAGAATCAGACTCCCTGACTTCAGACTATACTACAAAGCTACAGTAATCAAGACAATATGGTACTGGAACAAAAACAGAAATATAGATCAATGGAACACGATAGAAAGCCCAGAGATAAACCCACTCACCTATGGTCAACTAATCTATGACAAAAGAGGCAAGGATATACAGTGGAGAAAAGACAGTCTCTTCAGTAAGTGGTGCTGGGAAAACTGGACAGCTACATGTAAAAGAATGATATTAGAACACTCTCTAAAACCATACACAAAAACTCCAAATGGATTAAAGACCTAAATGTAAGACCGGACACTATAAAACTCTTAGAGGAAAACATAGGCAGAACACTCTATGACATAAATCACAGCAAGATCCTTTTTGACCCACCTCCTAGAGTAATGCAAATACAAACAAAAATAAACAAATGCGACCTAATGAAACTTCAAAGCTTTTGCATGGCAAAGGAAAGCATAAACAAGACAAAAAGACAACCCTCAGAATGGGAGAAAATATTTGCAAACAAATCAATGGACAAAGGATTAATCTCCAATATATACAAACAGCTCATGGAGCTCACTATCAAAAAAACAACCCAATCAAAAAATGGGCAGAAGACCTAAATAGACATTTCTCCAAAGAAGACATACAGATGGCCAAGAGGCATATGAAGAGATGCTCAACATCACTAATTATTAGAGAAATGCAAATCAAAACTACAATGAGGTATCACCTCACACCAGTTAGAATAGGCATCATCAGAAAATCTACAAACAACAAATGCTTGAGAGGGTGTGGAGAAAAGGGAACCCTCTTGCACTGTTGGTGGGGATGTAAATTGATACAGCCATTATGGCGAACAGTATGGAGGTTCCTTAAAAAACTAAAAGTAGAATTACCATATGATCCAGCAATCCCACTACTGGGCATATACCCAGAGAAAACCATAATTCAAAAACACACATGCACCCCAATGTTCATTGCAGCACTATTTACAATAGCCAGGTCATGGAAGCAACCTAAATGTCCATCGACAGATGAATGGATAAAGAAGATGTGGTACATATATACAATGGAATATTACTCAGTCATAAAAAGGAACAAAATTGTGTCATTCGCAGAGACGTGGATGGACCTAGAGTCTGTCATACAGGGTGAAGTAAGAGAAAAACAAATATCATATATTAACACATATTTGTGGAATCTAGAAAAATGGTACAGATGAACTGGTTTGCAAGGCAGAAATAGAGACAGAGACGTAGGGAACAAACGTATGGACACTAAGGTGGGGAAGGGGGGGATAATTGGGAAATTGGGACTAACATATATACACTAATATGTATAAAATTGATAAATAATGAGAACCTGCTGTATAGCACAGGGAACTCTGATTCACTTCGCTATACAGTAGAAAGAACACAACATTGTAAAACAACTATAACCCAATTAAAAAAAAAAAGACATTAATGAAAGAAATTGAAGACACAAATAAATGGAAAGATATTCTGTACACATGGATTGGAGGAATCAGTATTGTTATAATGTCCATACTACCCAAAGCAATCTATAGATTCAGTGCAACATTCTTATCAAAATTCCAATGGCATTTTTCACAGAATTAGAACAAGTAATCTTCAAGTTTGTATGGAACCACAAAAGGCTCTGAATTGCCAAAGCAATACTGAGAAAGAAGAACAAAGCTGAAAGCATCACACTCCCTGATTTCAAACTATACTACAAATCTATAGTAATCAAAACAGTATGGTATTGGCATAAAAAACAGGCACCTAGATCAATGGAACAGAATAGAGAGCTCAGAAATAAACTCACAAATATATGGTCAATTAGAAGAAAACATAGGCACATAAGCAGTAAAGCTCCTTGACATAGGTGTTGGTGATGATTTTTTGAATCTAATACTAAAAGCAAAAGTAACAAAAGCAAAACTAAACAAATGGGACTGCGTCATGCTAAAGATCTTCTGCACAGTAAAGGAAATCATCAACAAAGTGAAAAGGCAACCTACTGAATAGGATAAAATATTTGCAAATCATATATCTGATAAGGGGCTAATATCCAAAATATATAAAGAACTCATATAACTCAATAGCAGAAAAGCAATCTGATTTTAAAAAATGGGCAGATCTGAATAGACATTTTTCCAAAGGAGACATACAGATGGTCAACATGTCATGAAAAGATGCTCAACATCACTAATCATCAGGGAAAGGCAAATCAAAACCACAATGAGATATCACCTCACACACCTGTTAGGATGGCTATTATCAAAAAGACAGGAAATAACAAATGTTGGCAAGGATGTGAAGAAAAGGGAACCCTTGTGCACTGTTGGTGGGAATGTAAATTGGTGCAGCCACTATGGAGAACAGTATGGAGGTTCCTTGAAAAATTAAAAATAGAACTACCATATGATCCAGCAATTCCACTGCTGGGTATTTATCCAAAAAACAAAAACACTACTTGAAAAGATATATGCCCCCACCCCCATGTTCATTGCAGCATTATTTACAATAGTCAAGATATGGAAATAACCTATGTGTTCATTGATAGATGAATCGATAAAGAAATTGTGATATATAATCACAATTATATATAAAAAATATATATATGAATAATGGAATATTATTCAGTCATAAACAAAGAATGAAATCTTGCCATTCACAACAACATGGATGGACCTTGAGGGCATTATGCTAAATGAAATAAGTCAGAGAAAGACAAATACCGTATGACCTCTCTTGTATGTGGAATCTATTAAAAAAAAAAAAGGCAAAAAAACCAAGCTCATAGATACAGAGAACAGATTGGTGGTTGTCAAAGGTGGGGGACAGGGGTTTGAGATAAATGGGTGAAGGGGGTCAAAGGTAAGAAGAAAAAAGTATGACTTTTTTTTTTTTTCCAAAAAATTGATCTCCACCTTAAAATCACTTGATAGTATGCTATCTGGCTAGTGTACAATTTACATTAAATGTCAATGAGAAAAGCTTGTAACTACATTTTCTGTTTTATCCTGTCATTAAATATTAATCATCTTTAAAAACTGACATCTAATAATTTAAACAAAACTCACTTAAAATTTAAAATAACCTAGCAAAAGAAGAACAAATGGAATTACTTGCTGTAAGTTAGATGACAATATTATCTGGGATGTGCTCATGGTATCTGTTTCCATTGCTATCTTACTTAAGGCATTTCTTCTCCCTTGAGAGTTCATTTCTGTGAGACTAGAACAAAAGCTTATTTTGGCCTGCTTTTTTTCTATTTGTTTTTGTAAAAGTATATCATAAGAAACACACAGGTTATTGTTTAAAATCCAACGTAATATATTTTGATGTCCACTGTTAATAAGTATGGAATATAAATTACGCACACACAAAGGAAAATCACAGGTAAGGATAACCTGACACGTGGAGTGTGTTAGAAACTACCGCTTTCATCTGAGGTCTTCAGTGTGTTAGCATATTCAGGGCAGAGGGAAGAAAAACTACATCACTAGTTTTTTTTTTTTTTTTCCCTTAGAGCAAGTTTTGAATATTCTATTTTTTCTATGAATATCCCCCAGATATTTCTAACTCCTCATTATTATCTGACCTCTATTCTACCTCTGTATCTCACTCACTTTCTTATTCCTGAAAGTTCTTGATTTTAGAGCAGCTTGCAGAAATAGCAGGTAAATGATATACTTTTATCATGATAAGGGCTCATCTGTATTATGTACACAGGATATATCTGTTCCACAGAGCACATGATTTTGCCCTGACAAAGATCTAGAAAGAATGTACATATGCGTTTCCATTGCCTTCTCTGGACACAAGCTTGGGAAATTCATCTATAGAGCGTGCCTGAGGCTACATGGATTGGGAGGGTCATCCTACTTTATTTCTAGTAGTACTCCATAGCCTATGTTCAGCATACCCACTGGAAAGAAATCGAGTTTGTTTTTCTTCAAATTTCCCTTCCCTTTTAATTCTTGTTTCCTTCTTATGACATTCTGCTGTTCTGTGCCACAAACCATTGCAAAACAACCCATACAAGAATTTTGCCTCCTTTTTGGCTAGGGTAGAAGGCTCTTTGTAAACCACAAAGCCACATCTCCAGGGAACAGTAGCTTTATTAATATAATAATCACCATCATCATGGACCAGTTACAATACACACATTGCTTTAGAAAGCAAAATAAGGACAACCTGGGGTTTGCTGGAGAAGCTGCACTTGAGGTTAGATGTGTACAGTTAAATTTGGAGTCAAGCTGAGGTCATTGCTAAGGAGATTTGGAATTGGAAATCTGTGTGGAAAATGGTTGCCTCGTGGAAGCTATCCACTCACCAATAAAACTCATTTTGAATGATATCAGAGCAGGAAAAATACAAGGGTTTTTATCCCAAAACAGACTTGGGCTTTTCTTAAAGTCTTGGTTTATTTGGAAAGCAGGTTCTATGGTATTTAATCTTTGCCATCCATCCTCCATTTCTAAAAGAAATCCTAGTAAAAATTGAATGAAAAGTTTTATTCATACCATGTATCTTCCATGGGAATTTCAATGTAAACATATAGGGAATGAGCTGTACATTGTTAAAAGAATATCAGCTTATACTTCACTCTGGGTCCCTCCAGAGAAACTGAGTGTATTATTTTCCCCATTTTAAATTGGTATAAAAACATTAAATATTAAAAGAGTCTTTAATTTCCTCTTTGGTTGTTTCTTGGATGCAGAGGAGGGAGAAAAAGAAATGAAGTGTGACAAACAAACTTGGCATCCTCTCTTTCTAAGCAACCACGTCAGCTTGGATGCAGATGACTGGTGACAAAAGAGCCAGGCTAAGTGTGTTGGAGCCTCTGGGAAAGGCAGACTGCTGACATGGCAGCAACTCCGTTTCCAGCTGATTTTAGGCCTAGATAACTATCCCTTTCAACTTAAATGATGCTCTGCAGTAATTGACCAATGCCCAGTCGGGTTGGAGCAGAGTTCTTTTGGAACCTGTTCAGACCAACTTTGACTGCCAGTGGAGTGCTGGGCCAAAATCAGACTAGTTTCCTGGAGCCTGAGGTATTATACAGGCTGTAGTCAAAGGGACAGAGTTCTCTGAATGTTTAATAGAATGTACTGTTGCATCTGTTTGCTGTTTCATTTACCGTACAAAAGAATAATTAATAACAAACAAATGAGAGCTCTACTATATAGTCTTCAGGCTGAAGCAGGATATATACTCAACATCACTTCTAATAGCCCGTAAGTTCAACAGGTCATTTCATTTTACGAATAGTTCATACTTTTTTTCCAGGCAGCCCCCACCCCTCATCAAGCAGTTGCTCTTGAACTGTTTTCATTACATTGCCTTTATATGGACCCCATATCCTCCTTTTAATATGAAGCTGGCTTTAATTGACAAAAGATACCACTTTGAAGATATTTCATTCTCTGCAACAGAGTTGCTTACTGATAGTGCTTATTTTTTTTTTTTTTTAAAGTAGGGGGAAGGATTATTTATTTATTTATTTATTTATTTATTTATTTATTTATTTTTGGCTGTGTTGGGTCTTTGTTTCATGCGAGGGCTTTCTCTAGTTGCGGCAAGCGGGGGCCACCCTTCATCGCGGTGCGCGGGCCTCTCACTGTCGCGGCCTCTCTTGTTGCGGAGCACAGGCTCCAGACGCGCAGGCTCAGTAGCTGTGGCTCACGGGCCTAGTTGCTCCGCGGCATGTGGGATCTTCCCAGACCAGGGCTCGAACCCGTGTCCCCTGCATTGGCAGGCAGATTCTCAACCACTGCGCCACCAGGGAAGCCCTGATAGTGCTTATTGATGGAGGCTGTGGAACCTGGAGGACACGAGTGGACGAATGAAGCCTTGCATGGTTAGATGAGGGCCACCATTTGCTTCAGGGTTGGTTAAACACCTGGATGATTTGGGCTAAAAGACCAGTCATTTCTTCATTCTGAATTTATACTAGAAATTACTGCTGTATAGATCTGGCCTCAATGAACAAGGAGAACTGATTTCCCTGGTGAGCATTTAGGAGAGTAAGCAGTGAGATTCTAGACTGATCCTCCAGCTCTGGTGGACCAGTGCATAAAATGGCCAGCTTCTCTGAATCCACACAAGCTGCCAGGTGGTTTGTTTAGAATAAGCAGTGCAATCTTTGGTTTCTTTAGCTGCTGTCTGCAAATATTGGTATTTAAAAATGGCCCTAAAGTGACCAAAGAAAGTTGGTGAAATTCAGGTGGCTGCCTTTTACCCTTCCCCCCAAATGATTGTGTTTAGAGCATGAGTCCAGGGGATAATTGCATGCTGGCTTCTTGTTCTCTCACAGAATATGTTTCTGCCATTGAGAAGAACTGACATGGTTAGCATGTAGAAAAATACATGGAATATTAAACTAAAATATGTCTGTCTAGGGATCCATTTAGTTCCCCCCAAATAGCTCCTTTCTTTGTGAAGGCCAGTATGTTTATATATATTTTAAATGCCCCATTTGCTACACTGGTTTTAGCTTCTTGTTAGCATCACTTCTTGTTAACATGATGTTCTACAGCACAAGGCAGCTGGAGAAATGAAACATGTGTTGAAGAATTTATGCAGTGTCCTTAGTTCCTCTCATTAAGAGAACCAAGACTAATAGGTGCATATTATTATAAGTTTGGTGTGTTAAGCAGTATGTTATAGCCATGCTTGACAGGCATCTTGTTTACATTCATATTATATATTGGGGAAACCATCGCATTTTAAGAAACATGGCATTTTTAAAGTAATATTTACACTGTGCCTCCATGCAGGGGAAACTTAGTCTTCTAAAAACATGATATGTTTTAAATCCACTTGTCTCCTCTTCCTGAGGAAATATTCCAGGGGCTTTCTCCCCAAAGTAGGTAGTTCAACATGTTCTTTATTTAGGCTATTAGAATTACTGCCAAGGAAAAACCCAGCTGCATGCCCTCAGTTTATTCAAACAATGGGCCATCTTATTCCAGTTTGGTTGAATTCACATGTGAAAATTTTACCGCACTGTTCCTTCATGGAGAACAGTATGAAAGCTATCTTTCTAGTTGGTTCAGTGTTTTTGTTTATAAAAAAGCACCGACTATTTCCAGGCTGACTCAGGGACCTTCATTTATGTCGGGAGCATTCTGAAATTGTTAACGGACATGAGATATCCCAGTGGCGCGGTCCCACTTGTGGTGCACAAAATTAAAATATTCCACAGCCATATCTTGGTAGCAAGTATTCTTTGCTACCTTTACCCTCACTGAGAAGAAACTTGAAGTGTGGGACAATTTAATTAATAGTTAGTGTTTTGGTAGTAAGGCTACTGAAGGTGGGAAAGAAGAACACATCTACCTTGTCCCATTTTCACATATTTTTGGGCTTTGTTCAAACTCTGTCTTTCCAAAGTGCTTTGCCCTATTTTACCTTGATGCTTTAAACCTGTATGGAAAAATGTTCATTTTGAAGAGTGAGGCACCTTGTATTTTCGGAAGCATTCTTACCTACCCCCAGCAGAGAGTGGCAAGGCTAGGCATACCTGGTTCTAGCTGAGGAGCAATCCATGCCAAGGGCTGGAACCCAGATGAAGAAAAATAGAGAGCTATGATAAAAGGTGGAACCACAGACAAAGAGGCAGACTAGAGGAGAGACTTAAAAGTTTAAAGTGTTGCAGCCCATGGAAAACTGGCCTTCATGTGAATGTTCTGTCAGAACAAGAAATATCATTTTATTCCCACCACAATTCACAGTTTACTGAGTGCGTCCCTTTTCCAGACCTCGCTAAGTGCTTCGTATCCCTTATTTGATTTTTATCTTTGCAACAACTCTGTGAGGTAAGTCTGATCACTCCTCTTTGACAGATAAGGAACCTGAGGCTTAGTGAGGTTGCCCAGCTTGTCCAAGAGCACAACCAGTAATAGTAGAGGCAGAATTTGAATCCTTCTTTGTTTGACTCTGCAGAATGGGAATATGCATTCTTGGCAAGGGGCAGTTAGTTGAATGTCAGAATGCAAGGCAGTAGTGGCAGTTCCTGTGGGAGAATTTGGCTTAGGGCAGAAAGCAACGCCCAAATTGCCTAGAGACAAAGGCAGTTGGAGAGTGGCAGCAGCGGCGGGCGTCCTGAGGATGTGTTGACAGATTGGCAACATTTTGTGGCTAGTATGAAAGATTTTGAATCCAGTTTTGCCTTGCTATGCTGGAGACATAGATACTATTTGGCTGATAACTGGGTTTGGTTAGCCCTTTATTTTAAAGTATGTATAGGACTTAGGCTGCCCCACATCTGGCAACTACCTTATGGTACAGTGTCATAAACATCAGAATCCACACTATATCACTTCCAAAGTCCTGTTAACAAGGACCTGGACTGTAGCCAGACCTTAGGCTCTTGATCCCCAGGTCCTCTTTCCCTGGCCATCTATGGAGGATGGAGCCAGCAGGGTTTAATGGCAACTGCCCAATGGACTGCTGGGAAGAGGAGGAAGTAATGTTTCAAGAATATACAACAATGAGCCATAAGCGATGTGCTTTGTCTGGGGAGAATTTTGCAAACAGTAGTGACAGATATCCAGCATTGAGAAATTGGTTGGATTATAATAAAAATGGCAGGAGACTGGAAGATGCAAAGATGCATTATCAGTCAATGACAGGCACCAGACACAACAGAAGAACATTCTTTTTGGATTTAAAAGTTGATTAAATCTAACTAGATTTAGATTCAGGAATGTACTTTTTGTACATAGAAGCATTCAATGTGATCTTTAATCTTTGGAAAATCATTTTCTTAAAATCCTAAATCCCTGAAAAGACTTTTTTAGGAATATATGTATACATGTATATACAGTATGTGTGTGTGTGTGTGTGTGTGTGTGTGTGTGTGTGTGTGTGTGTGTATACATATTCTGAAAAGTATTTCAGCCCAAAGAAGGAGTTATCTGCCTACCTCTTGAATCTTTCCTTTTTTTTTTTTTTTAAATTTTATTTATTTATTTATGGCTGTGTTGGGTCTTCGTTTCTGTGCGAGGGCTTTCTCCAGTTGTGGCAAGTGGGGGCCACTCTTCATCGCAGTGCGCGGGCCTCTCACTATCGCGGCCTCTCTCGTTGCGGAGCACAGGCTCCAGACGCGCAGGCTCAGTAATTGTGGCTCACGGGCCCAGCCGCTCCGCGGCATGTGGGATCTTCCAGGACCAGGGCTCGAACCCGTGTCCCCTGCATTGGCAGGCGGATTCTTAACCACTGCGCCACCAGGGAAGCCCCGAATCTTTCCTTTTTAATCCATTGGCATGATACTTCCACACTGATTTCCCCAACACTTCTTTGTCACATCAATGTCCTATTCAAAAACTTTCAGAACTTTGAAATTGCCTGTTGCGTTTGACAAGGCAAAATTTCTTATCATTGAAATCAACACTTTTCATAAGCTACTTTCAACCTACATTTCAAGGTTCATTTCTACAGTTTCCCTATAAAAGTAAATAGTTTTAAACAAATAGGTCAATTTATTGTTTCTGACCTTTGTTTAAAATGCTATTTTTGCTTATAATGCCTCCACTATTTTCTTTACCTAGTGGATTGACAATGGGAGTGTAAAGTTGATGGCCTCGAGTCATAAACCATGGCAGGCAACAGACAAGGTGTAAGTTGGCTTGGAAAGTAACTGAAGTTGCAGATAGCAGTTAGCTGGAGAGTGGTTGAAGTAAAGAGGTTCATGTGTTACATGTGCAGAAACACTAGGACAGACCTTGGTCCACTGGGTCAGAAATTGGGATGGAATCAGTCAGTACCTTGGATAGCTCCCAGGGCTAAAAATCTGAGTGCTGACAGGGTTCTATAATTTGAGTTGTAGACCTACTCAGCTATAGGCCCATACCCTCTGGGCCCTTTTTCTTAAAGAGGCCACTTTCTTTTTTCTCCCAGGCTTAGCAACTATAGATTCAGAGATTCATTCTAGTATTGGCCCTTCTTCTGGTCTGACTTGTGCCTCACTGTCTCACGGGGTTCCTGATCGTATGAAGGATTTATCTTCCACTTCATTGCTTGAGTCACTCTCTGGGGGCTTTGTCTTTCTTGAGGGCAGATATTGGGACTGGACTCCTGATAACGCTCCATTGTGTCCTAGTCTTTTCCTTTTCATTGACGACATTTCATCATCTTGCCAGCATTGTGAGCGGGTTAAAATTTTGCCCATCCTCCAATGTTAAGCCCAATTTCACCTCTGCTTCAACCTCTCCACTGACCAGCCCAGTGTAAAAGGAACTCTCCTTTCTCTCAACTAGATCACTTTGTAGTCTCCACCACTCACTTCAGTATTAATATATAGTCTCTTATAAGCTGTCTTTTAATCTTCCTATGTCTTAATCTGCTTGTTACTTAATCTTCTTCCTTGAGCTGTAGTTTCCACATTTGTAAGTGGGAAAACTGCATATGATAGCCATGAAAATTAAATGAGAAGTAGGTAAAAGGTCTTGATCACTTGCTACAGAGTGAGAAGCTCAATTCTTATGCCTTTTCCTGTTTTTTTTCACACAGATGTAGCTCTTCGATTTTACTGAAAAGTTTCTGATGGTTTTAAAAACACTTCCTTTAGAGGTTTTCCAACATGTGCTCTCAGTGGGTCTCTGATCATGGTGAAGGATTTATCTTCTACTTATTCCTATGTAAGAAACAGACCTTTAAGCTTTCTGCTTCTATTTGGGGGGGTGGGCAGGGTAACATTTACCTTTTTGGGGATCGGGGTGAAATGAATTCGTTCTTCTTTATTTATAGAAAGCCACCTTATTCAGCGACCTGAAAGACCACAGTCCACTAGATCTCCAAGAAAATAAGATGCATGTGCCAAACACAGAGCCCTTAAGACACACAGTGGGCAAGCCAGTCTTTCCATAACCTGCAAGGGGCTAATTCTCAGAGACTACTAAGGGGGGGTGGGAGGAAGTCTCAGTAGAATAAGGCTGAATATTTATGAAAGAAAACCAAAGCTTTTTAGCTGGGCTTCCATTCCCTTAAACAATACCAGTCACAGAAATGTGGTTTCATAGTCATTTAAAATACAGTTTACAGAGGAATTAAGCTAAATCACTTAAGCTCTCCGAGCAGCTGTGCTTCCCAGCTTCCTTACTGAGATCTGCTTGCAGAGCATCTCCTTTGAAATCTGCAGCTCAGTCAGAGACAGGGCTGTTGATCTCTGAGCTACTTGCTTTATCTTGTCCCATTCTTCTCAGGTAATGCAAGAACAGTGGAAAATATTTGGATAAAAGCACATATTCTTGCCCCATGTCTTAGTGTTTTAAGGGACACTATTCTCATGAGGTTATGTAAGTGAGTATCTGATAATGAGTTAAGGTCATGTAATGAGTGCTTTCGTAAGCCATCATATGATTCCCAGCATGACTCCCTGCATTTTGAGAAGAAATGTCAGGCCTTCTGTCGTCCAGGAGAGTGAGCTGGCACTCAGAATCTTCTGCAGTTTTCCTGTCTAACCTCCCCTTAATTCCCACACGTGAGCCCTTGGCTCCAGCTAGTCTGGCCTCTTCACTCAAGTCGGCATACATTCTTTTTCCTGTGCCTGTGGTCTTGCTGTTCCCTACTCTTCAACTGCTTTTCCCGCTGTTGTTTAATTTTCCCCAACTCTAATCATTCCATTGCTCAAAGCCCAAGACCCATATCCTCGCATGGATTTCCTAGTCTTCCCTAGTCCGAGTTCATGTCCCTATTCTCTGGCTTTCACCATGACTGTGTCAGTTTGGTCCTTGTTCTGTGAATTCTTAATTAGAATGTAGTCTACTTGAGGAAAAATGTGTCTTATTTAACTTTTTTGTCCTAGGAAATGTTTTGTATACTCAACACTCAGTAAATATGGTTTAACAGAATTATCATGTAGAAAATTAGAAAAGCGTAGGCAAATTGAGTTCAGTTTTTTTAAACAAGATATGCTTAAGATGAAGAGTAAAAAAAAAAAGGAATGAAAACAGTCTTGAAAAATATGCAAGTAAAAAAATTCAAATAAATGTGATCTGGAGATTTTTGTAATGGTTGAATATTTTTTACTTTCTATAATTTGTATTTTAATAAATACAAAATGGTGTTGGGTCAAGTCAGTTAAACAGTCTGAGTATCTTATTTTATTTTTATTTTTTTAACATCTTTATTGGAGTATAATTGCTTTACAATGGTGTGTTAGTTTCTGCTTTATAACAAAGTGAATCAGCTATACATATACATATATCCCCATATCTCTTCCCTCTTGCGTCTCCCTCCCTCCCACTCTCCCTATCCCACCCTGAGTATGTTATTTTTAAGGAAGAAAATAATGAAATGTTCTCCAGCCTTGTTAAAGCAACCACACGCAGGGAGAGCGAGTTTCTGATAACTCTTCTGAAGTTTTAACATGAATGTACACACTTTTGTGTATAGTTTCATAAAACAATAAAAGTATTTGTTTATTGGACTATATCATGGAGAACTCTAGTTCAGCAAGTAAGTTATTTTTCCACATTTCAGCCTAAAAGCAAGCATTTAGCAACCAAATAGTGATCTACAAATAGATTTGGCATCTATCCATATTATATTATAACCTTAAATATCTAATATTTTTAAAGCATTTGAAGGCACTATCAATGAGAGATAATGAAAAGAGTTTTGGGGAAAATAACGCAGCCTTTTGTGTTAGAAAGCAATAAAAAAATAACTGACCCATGGTGTTTCCACAGAAGGAAGTAATACACCAAATGGCTAAATATTACTGGTTAAACAACTCTTCAACTCTGATGTTTGTAGCAATTTTCTAACTGATCTGTAGGATTTAGGCCAGTGATCCGGCCTCTTTTAGGGGGTGAAAGGTTTTCTTCCACACCCAGATACAGGAGGGCATCCACAACCCTTGAGGGTTCTCAAGCAGCCCAGGAATCTAGGATTCCTGGATGTGATTCTCCCTGTTATCTGTCTCATAAAGAGTCTGCCAGGGTTAAATACATAGTGAGCAGAGCTTTCTGCAGGGGACTCCCAGTGGAGTAGTACTGGAAAACTAGCATTCTGCATTCTCAAGAGTCACTAGTAAAATGTACCTTGTTAAATGTGACCTTGACTTTTAAAAAACCAAAAGACTTCTTTCAAGACGAGACATAAACTGCATTACAAGACAGGGAGTAGGGGTTGAGGGAAGGTCTACGGCACTTCAAGGGCAAAAAATTAAAGAGTAGGACATAGCTCTCCAGACAGTGGGCTGGGGCTGTTACTGGAACAGAAAGAAAAGGGATGATGCAAAGCATGATGAGATACCAAAGAGACTTGGAATAAAACCAATTCTAAGTGAAAGGGAAAGAATGGCAGGACAAAGGTTCATGGGGAGGAGGAGAGGAGTTCAGTAACAGAACAGCAAAGTGAGCACAGCTGAAAACTCTGGGGACATTTGGGGTGGGGGGAGTTGAGCTCTAAAAATATCCACTTTTTTTTTTTCTAGTAGGAATGAGGATGTTTTCTAACCACATCCTTGGCTGTAAGAACCCTCATCATTGCAGATTGCATGTAAGACAAAGATATGTGCAGATTCAGTTTGTCCCTTATTTATTTAATACGTGTTTATTGAGCCTCTTCTACGTGCCTCCCTGTGTGGGAGTTGGGGATACAGGGTGGGTAATACTGACACACTCACATTCTCTGCTGTCCTGGAATGTGAAAGAATTTGGATGCTGAACCATGAACAAGAGAGGAAGGAGAAGGACCAGGAACTGGTAGAAGGAGAGGTGCAGCTGGAGTGCTTTGTATAAATATAAATAAATCACAGCACTCTCTTACTTACCACCCCGCCTCGCCCCCAGCCCATGGCTTCAAATTGCCCTTGAAATCAAATCTAAGCTCCTTACCATGTCCTTCAAGGCCTGCATTGCCTGATCAGAGCTTTGCTCTCCATCCTTACTTCATCTCTCTCTCTCCCTTGCTCACCATCACCCATCTTCACGGGTTGCTGTTCTGTTCCTCCTGAATGCACCAAGTCCTTTCCCAGCTCACAGCCTTTGTCCTGATTCACTCCACCCAACATACCCTTTCTCTAGCTCTCAGAATGGCCCACTGATGTTCATCCTTAGGTCTCATCAGGCCAGGTGATCTCACCCAAGTGTTGGGTAAAGCTGGAACTCAGCCAACACCTAGATTTATGGGGGCAGACCCATTATAAAAAGCAGGCAAACAAAACTGGATAATCCCACAGTTGTCAAAAATTAGGACCGGGCGGGATCTTGAAGCTAGGGAAAGCTCACAGGTTTGGAGGTTTGAACTTGTCAGTGACCAAAGCAAAGTAATCTGAAGCCATAAGTAAAACAGGAAAGAATACTCTGAAGCAAATTTGAGCGAACATCAGAATCACCTGGAGGCCTTGTTAGAACCAGATTGCTGGTCCCATCCTTTGACCATCCCATAAGTTGCCAGGTGGAGGTGATGCTGCTGGTCTAGGGACCTCACTTTGAGAACCAATACTCTTAAGAGGGGGCTAAACTACCATTAAGAGAAATTAGAAAAAAATATATATAGCTAATGTTTCAAGGCCACTGAAACTAGTTATGAATCATCTGTAAGGAAACCTCAGGGGTTCTAAAGGATAGCCCTCATCTCTGGGACTAATTCCATGAACATGTAATCCAGGCTGTTTTTAAGGCTTCTCGTTTTGCACTCATCATTTGAAAATCCTGATGCTGAGAAAGGAGCGGAGAAGCAGTTTTAGAACGAAGGTGTTACTTTGGTTTGTTCTGTACCCCATAGCATGAAGACGTTTGCCTGCGGGTGACACGGAATCCCTCCTGTTCATGGTGTGCCATGCATGTGGCTCAGGTTGCAAAGTGCATCTTGCCTGCCTCTGATTTGCAGTGGTGTAAAGAGTGCATAATAATGAGACTAGTCTTGTTTTCATCTTGTGAAGATTGTTTCACCAGAACGATCTCCCTCAGGCAGCTCTCCAGCAGGAAGAACTGTCCTAACCAGGCACACGATCTTGCCCCTCTCTTTGGACCTGTGTGCAGTGAGGTGCCAGCCAGCTTTGGAGGCAGGAGCAGGAGATACAGCCTTTGTCGATGTCAAGACTCTCATTAGCACCAGCCCTCATCAGGGGCTAACATACCACAGCTGTTGTCCTTCCTCTGCCTTTGGATCAGCTTCTAAAAAGTGGGAGGATCATCCTGAGGGCAGGAGATCTGTGGGGCACAGACTAAGCTGGATTTCCTGTGTGTTAGTATTGTGGCCACGGGTTGGTTTCATGGATCCTTGGAAATAGCTACTCCCCCATGTTCACGAAATGAGAACAACTTTTGCAAATAGATGGATAGATGGATATTATTTGTGAGTTCTTTTGAAGTTGAACCTTGACCTTTATTCCGTAAACTGACCCTTGCCTCCAAGTAAGGCAGTTATGATGTGAGAACTTGAAAGGGAGGGAATTCAAGTAATGAAAAAGAGCTTCATAAGGGATGCCAAGCATGGCCAACACACAGAATTAAGGGAACAGTGTCCTAGCCGATCTTTGGGGTGATGAGTTTGACTTTCACTCTATTCACAAATAAAGCGATGGTTTATTAGCTCAGTTGTTTATAGAGCTGTGCTTCCCGATATTTCTCACATCAAAATTACAATATTTGTGTGGCACACTGGGGTAGAGGGAGGAGGTACCCCCATCTTCATCCCAGGCTGAGGAGGTCAGTAGCTCACAACATGCTTGTGAGTCACACATCAGCCAAGAAGCTCTGATCTTGGGCAGAATCGGATCCACTTTCCAGCCTTTCAGCTTTGACTATGTCGTGGCCAAAACTACATATACTAGCCCAGGCGGCACCGGGTTGATAGGTAAGAAGGCTGATAGAAGCAGCTGACCTGTCACTCCTGGAAAAAAACAAATCAAAGTACATTTTATCTTACGGCCACCGTGAATCATGTTTTATTTCCTTAACCCACCAGGAAGCTCTGAGCCACTTCTTAGCAGTTGGATAGGATGTGGTCGCTGTCCTTGCCCATGGCTTTATTATTTCCTTTCATTAGAACTTCCCTGGTTTTGTAATTTGGTTCTTTTTATAAGCCACTTGAAATCCTTTGTGTGGGTTGTGGATAAAAGAGGGAGCAAATAATTAAAAAAGAAAACTCTAAACACACACCTTGCCAATATTGGGTCAGTCATGTCATTTTTGTATGCAGACAGAATATTTTCACCTATTAACATTGGCAGCCAAATATGATATTAGTCATAATATGAAATGATGTTCCTTTTTAAGTGTGATGATCAATGTGCAAGATGAGAATGATAATTATCCCTTTGAAAACATCGTATGGTCAAATTAATGTTGGACTAGCATTTCAAAATGAAGATACCTAATAATTTATGAGTGTGTCCACTGGTGTGCAATTTGAGAATGAAGTCTGCCTGTCAGGAATTGGTGTTTGCATTAATTCCTCTTTTCCTTAGATTCCTTATGAGGTCTACTCTGTATTCTCTCCTCTGGGTGCTGGCTGTGCCTGCCTGCGGCATGTGGTTTTGTAGCCGATAGCAGTGTTGTTCAAGCAGCGAGAAGTCTGGTGATCACATCTTAAAAGGGAAACTGAGCAAATAAAATCACCCATGCACTTCTTTTAAAGTGACTCACTTGTTTTCTTTTTCATCAGAATGAGATTTTTGATTCAAGGGAGAATCTTGCAGCATTTTATTTTCTACTCTTCACTCTCTGAGATACATTGACCCTGAAATGAATGATCTCAGTTATATCCTAAATGAGACAAGTGAATGCACTCTGTTCTGTGTGCTATCATTTCCTTCCATGTTAGTTAGATGGTTAAGCGCTTCCTCATTCAGAGAGCATGAGATTTTGGTAGAGTCACAAAGAGCCAAGGAGAACACACACATGATCATAATAGATATAGTAAGAGCTACCATTCATTGAGCACTTACGTGCCAGAAGCCTTATACGTGTTATCTCCAGTACAAAGATTCTGACAAGTATTTACAGATCAGGCACTGGAGTATCAGAAAGGTTTAACTAACATGCACAGTCACATAGCTAGAAAGAGTTGTAATGCTGGGATTTGAAACTCCATGTATCTCCAAAGCTTTTAATTTTCTATTTAATTTGTATTTTAAGTTATTAATGAGTATTTATGTTTTATTTCTATACACTTCTGAAAAAGCTACTTTTGAAACAATATATTGGCAATTAAGTGGAGCCACATTCTGAAGGAGCTGGGTTAGACCAAATAATCCTTTTGTGCCCTTACGACTGTAAAATTATATAAACCGACCTGCCTGAGAAACTTTCAAAATATTCAATGTATGTTCTTGAATGCCTGCTGTCTACTGGCCTCTGGCAACTTGCAGTCAAGTAAGATCAGTGGATTCATAGAATAGAATTCCTTTTTGTCAATGAAATGAAATCAGAAAGTTTCACTTTACAAGCCTATAAAATTATATAAGACAAATCCCCACATTAACAAAACCAGAATATTTTTACTTGTCTGCTTTTCAGTTAGGTTAGAATATTTCTTTGCTTTAAGTTGGCATGTGTCAATAGAAAGGTGACCCCCCCCCCATTCCAGCTCACAGGCAGAGAAACAAACTGTGCTTGGTAGTCTGTTCATTAGTGTGTGTTCAACAACAGAGAACAGTGAACTCACCAAAATGAAAGGAGATTGATTTGCCTTAGAGTAAATAGCCAGTTATCCCCACTGTAAGAATCAGTGGGCTTGGAACCTTTGGGAATTGATTTGTCTCTGGGACTCTATGCTCAATACTATAACATTGTCTCTGAGCTGCCTAACAAAGAACATTTAGAAGTCATACCGGTCCCCATATTTTAAATATTTATTTAAAAGAAACAAGCCGCAGATGGAAATGTTTCTAACTAAAAATTATCTTTCTCAAGTATAAAAACATTTCTCAAAATCAAATATTTCCCATATAAAGTCAGTTAGCTGTGGGCTTTGGGACTTTATTTCTATTGCCAATAAAAGCTTCTGATTGCCGAGATTTTCTTTGCCTTAAATTTGAAACTGGAGTATGTAAGCAGAGCTTAAATATGAGTGGAAAAACTGGCTCAAATTATGTGAATTTCAGAAATATCGCTGTGTGTTTATTTGTACAGTTTCATCTAAAGGAGAAAATTTTGTTTAATATTTGGATCTGTTTATTTATAAAAACGATGGAATAATCAGTAGACATTTGTATTCTATTAGAAATACGTTGTTATCCATTTTCTTTATGTATTTTCTTTTCTAAGGGTCTAGTTTTCCTGTATCTTACGGTATTTACTTGAACATTTAGAAACAGCTACAATTTCACAGTTAACCTTCAATATGCAAGTATGGATCATTTTCCAAGACATGTCTGTACTCTTCCCTTGAACATTTTCCTGTGTCTCTGAAACCCACTTTTGCCGTGTTGCCCCGTGTTAGATCCTGCACACTGCAGAAAAACAGCCAGCAGAGGGCGTTGCTGGCTTACTTTTTAAAGAAAACGGCTCACTGCCTGTTTTCAGCACTTTAAAAAACATACATGGAAATTATTTTTCTTGAGTCAAAGTAATCAAAATGAGAAAACTGTCTTAAATTTGTCAAAATTGTTTCTTCATGTCTTTTGCCATCTCATCTCCCCAAAGGCATCAATAAAAGTGGGCAATTCGTTTTCCTTCACACATCTACAGAGCCCTTAGCTGACCCACTGTAAGGATGAGTTCAGGGCAACCGGGTGTGATTATCTAATTTTTCCATCAGCTTGAGGTTCCTATGTGAACGTTCTATTCATAGAGAGCCAAAAGAAGGGGAAAATAAGAACCTGTTTACACTTTCACTTGCCAACTAGCCTTGCCAGTTATCCCCTGACCTGGTACAATGATGAGGAAATATCTGTGCCACCTTGGCCATCCAGGGTGTGGACTGGGGAGGGGGTTGGAGGCCTTGGTAGGGAGAGGTCAGTGGGAGGAGGGCATGATCTTGTAGACTCAGAGGCATTCTGTCTTCTGGGGGCGCCCCCTTACGCACAGCGGCCATGGTCAGAAGTGATCAGGGAAGGGACTTTTACCTCTCCACCAGCACCTTCATCCTTTGAGATGAACTACTGACAGTCCCTCAGTATTTTATAAACTGCTATGCAAACACAGGTTCAAGTCAAAATTTCTACCCAACTCTCTCCCTAGTCTCCTTCCAAAGAAAATGCTACACCTAAGCTTTTCCGACAAAGAAATCCTAGAACCTCCAACACTTACATAGGTATCTTCTGCAGAACCTCCCCTCACCCTATCCACCCAGGAACTTTCACAAGATGTTTAAGATGTTATGGCGAAATAGAAAATATCGAACTGCCACCGTAGTCGCATCTGCGGTTCACCTTTATGGTGGTGTCAGCGAGTGTCAAAACATCCTGATAAAGTTCTTGGTGAACCTGAACTTTGCTTAATGTGGTTTTTCTTTGCCATATGGGCACTGGGACTCTCTGTCCTTCATAGCTGGTAGGTGCCACTTTTGGCTGGCCCTGTAGCTGGCTGCCGTCGACCATCCTTCCACAGGATGAAAAATGTCTTCCATTAGCTAATGCCTGTGTTCTCCGTGAAGCATCCTGCCCCTTGTCCTGGGGCTGCAGGAGAGCATCAATCAAGTCTCTTAGATGAGGCCTCAGAGGACCAAGGGAAATTTGTATAATCCTGAACTGTAAACATGGGACCAGTGGTTGAGGTTTTAGATTTGCACAACATTTAAAAACGTCTATTTGAGTATCTAAAGTAAACCTTTATTTTAAAGAGAAGCTGAGGCCCAAGCTGAGGCTCTCTGGGTGGCCTTCAGAAGGTCAACTGACCTTTCTGCCTCTGTTTCCCTTTCTTCAAACCAAAAAAAAAAAAAAAAGGCAGAAAACCTGACTTTTCTGTTTCGTAGGAGAATCAATCTAAATTGATTCCCAGGGAGAGGTCTAAGGTGCTTCCACCCTTCCTGGTGGAGACAGAACAGCTCTGGGTTCATGAGGGAAATTATGAAGGTGTGGATGGAGAAAGGCAGGAGCAGGTGTGTGTGTGTGTGTGTGTGTGTGTGTGTCTTTTAGCAGTTGGCTTTTTTGTCATGGTTTGCTGCTGTTGGCACCATTAAAAGCAGTCAGGCTGAAAAAATTCCTTAGGAAAAAGAATGAACTAACTTTCTAGAGGTGAACAAAAGGTTTCTGAGGCCTTGGGGGACATTTACGTAGCGCTGATTTTTCTCTATGCTCCTTTGTATTGCTTATTTTAAATTCTTTATTGTTAGGACAAAGCTTTTGTTTGCCGTCTCCCCACTCTCACATTTTTTCCTTTAAACAAATATCATAAATGTTTTCATTTGGGGGACAGCCTAAAATTCTTTGAGTTCATGCCTTTTCCATCTTAATAGGCAATGTACCAGAATTTAAATCTTGGGAGATCTTGTTAGAGAGACTGCTCTTAAAACCTTTTTACTCTAGCCTTAAAAGACCAAATGGTGGGACACTGAGAAAGCTGTTACTTCTGCATAGTGCAGGCAACCCAGAAATATTCATGAAATGAAAATTTAATTACTTTAGGCTGATTTTTTTTCTCAATTGTAAACTCAGAATTTTGATATATATTCTTATATATTTATATAAGGCCATACATTCTTGTTTAATTAGCAATTAATTCTACCAAAATATCTAAATAGTATTTTCTACAAGTTACACTATCCCAGAGAAGTAAAATAAAATCCAGACATGGAATTTGATTATTGACCCAATGTCAGCAACCTAGAGGTTTCTTTCCAAAGAAAGGGAAAAAAGCTAGTTCTGGATTGTCTAGTTAGAAATAGGCCATGTTCATTTCAGCTCTAAATGTCACGTGATTTCCATTCTGTTTTTTACAAATATAGGTTAATTCCACAAACATAGGGTTAATTAGGTTTCATATTTATATGTTTCATATTTGTAAACATTTAAAAATCAGCTTCTTTGCATAGCCAACACTCCACAGGAAAATATGTAAAACAAAGTAAAAGAGAAAAAGTTATGACAGTTACAAGAAAAGCTGGAATGGTCCATTGTCTTCATTCTGAGGAATAGTTGGGCTCCAGGCAAGAATCTGATAGTCTACCAACTAAGGAACAAACTTGATGTCCTCTTTGTGTGAGCCATCGATACCAAAGTTAAGAATCTGGGTTTGACATTTAAAACAGTACAAAATCAACATGAAAATTGGCATGTTCTTCCCATATATAATTTGGGGAAAAATATTAAGTGAGAACAGAGAAGATGTAGTTATATTTTTAAAAAGTAATATTTAGGAGCAACATTTAGGAATGGAAAGAGCTCCCAATGGCCAAAGCTGGAATAACTTGAGCAACAAAATAAATAGTAAATTGTTGGATTGGATTGGATTAGATTCATAACTCAAAGTTGAGTATTGGATTATAACTCAAAGTATAAAATACATATTCACGAATCCATAACGATATAAATAAATGATGGAATAACTAAATAATAAGGGAGAATAGACAAATCTCCCATTCAAAAGAATCCCAAATAATTTATGTAGATACTACATCTTCAAGGAAGTAGAGAGTAACTCTTCACTCATCACGGGTTATGCACGGTAACTTTCTTCCAGGGAGTATGGTGTGGAAGGGGAGCGGGTGGTAGTACCCCAGCCAGGTGATCAAGGTCAACACCAAGAGTGATAAATCATATTGATAGCATGTACCCTTACTATGATAACACGGGAATGGCACTTTATTTCTGTAGGCTTCCTCCCCCAAACACATAATCCCAGTCTAATCATGAAAAAACATCAGACAAATTCCAGGGGCATCCTACAAAATACCAGACCCTATTCCTCGAAACTTTCAATGTTATTAAAAACATGGAAAGTCTGTGAAACTGTCACAGTCTGGGGGAGCCTAAGGAGACATGATGACTAAATGTAATGCAGTCTCCTGGATGGGATCCTGGGGCAGAAAAAGTCATCAAGTAAAAACTAAGCAAATCTGAATAAAGGGTGGACTTTGGATAATAATAATGTATCAAGATTAGTTCACTAGTTGTGACAAGTGACATATTGATGTAAGAGTTAACGATAGGGGAGACTAGTTGGGGGTATCCGAGAAGACTCTGTACTATCTTTGCAACTTTTCTGTAAAACTGAAACTATTCTGAAATGTAAAGTTTTTTAAAAAGTAATCCTTATTTTCATATATTAGCCCTACATCTCAATGTAATTATTTTCCTAACTCTTGGTTGATTTTTAAGAGATGACTTTAAATTGGATAAAACATGTTCTCCAAGCTTTACTACTTTATGTATTTATAATTGTTAAAGGTGCCATTTGTGGAGCTATGAATATCATGATTGCCTTTGCTTTTTCTACTTTATGAAAAGTGTTTATTAGGGACCCAAGGTATGAGAAAGTTTGCTCTCCATAGTTAGGACTACCGTGACCACCCACAGGGGAGGGAACTCTGAGTAACTTAGTGGTGAGGGGCCACTTTAGCATTCAGTCAAGAGTTAGATAATTTTCAGTGGATCGTTTAGAAATAATAATAATCAAACGGTCTCTCTCATTCTCTGTGCACAATCCCTGCTAATATGATAGCTACCTTCAAAAAATCGTTTATATTATAATCATTATCAAAATTGCACTGTATTTTCTTGCATTAATAAGTACAGTGTTTTAAAAAGAGAGTCAAATATATTCTTTTTGAGATGAAGTAATGAATTTTTCATCCCCACATTGTAACTATTCATAAGAGATGTAAAATTTATCGTGGATATTGATAAACCTATCAAAAAATTTTGAGGCTTTATTATGTCATAACTATAAATAGCATGCAATTGTGACTGCAAAAAGTTCAAATATATTACACATCTCTAAACATGCCATACATCTGTAGGACGAAGAGGCATTTTCTGGGAGAGCTCTTTTGTGTGGTCCAGTGGTCCCATTTCACATCCATTATTTCCTTTGTATTCAGAGGCTACCGCCTTTCACTGTTTCCATTTTAGTGTTCAGCTGCAGACTGGGACAAGTGTTTCTGCCTACAGTAATAAACACATGGTCTGGGTTTCATCCTTAAAAATCTTTATGGGATCTGGGGGCCTTTGAGCAGCCAGTGGGCTCCCTGGTTGTTCTCTTGTCTTCAAACACCTTGGTCATCTTCCATAATGAAATCTCAGGACCGGAATGTACACCATGTTTATGAGTGTGTTAACTGACCAGTGACTCAGGGGGTTGTCACGAAACAACTGATGACAAGTATGTCATTTTCCATCTGTAAAGCAACCCTGTCACGATATGGTTATGAGCATTGTGATCCTACAGTTTCCTTTCCTTTAACCCAGTAAATCCTTGATTTAACTTCATGTTTTAAACACACACAATAATTTAAATTCTTAACTAGAACACACTTGAATTTTCCCGTTTAATCATTAAAAAGGCAAAACTTAATTTCATCAAGTGCAATCAAAGAATTTTTCGTTGTAGCAATTAAAAAATATGAAATGGGAATTTCAATGACACAAAATTGAACAGCTGCTATGTTATATTTTTAATCTTCATTCAAATCAAATGACAAATCAAATTTTTCTTCAGGATTTTTTTTTTCTTTTCTTTTTCAATATCAGTCGGTCAAAAGGTGGTTTCAGTGATTCCAAAAGCTCCTTAAACATGCTCCAGTCTATTTTGAAATGTATTTCAAATGTCCCTCCAAAGTGAGTAACCTTTATATGTCTATAAGACACAGAAGGCAAAACTCTTCGGAGAAGGACTGATCGGTTAGCTTGCTTTGGCATGAGGGAACTTCCAAGTCTACTGAGCTGTTTAACTAAGGAAACCAAAACCTATCTTGCCTGGCCTGTTGTTCTTACTGCACTCCATGTGTGGCCTTTACAGCAAGAGAAAGTAGGAGCCACACATGAAGTTCAGGCCCTTCTCATTCCTTCCTATTTCCATGCTAGGGGAGAGGGGCTATTTTGGGGATACCCAGACTTCCCCCACATTTTTATGTGTAAGACAGCGAGCTGGGACATATGTAGCAGATAGATATATAATTAACAAGATGGTCTATTTTTCATTCCATGCACAAACACGCTCCCTCCAATTTTCTTCCTTGATTTCTAGGTGTAGAAAAGCAGCACCCAGGCAAGCCGGCGCTCCAGGTTCTGAAAAATGTTTAAATACCTAGAAAAGGTGAAGCTGTTTAAGTAATTATTTTATAATTTTAAAAGCCTTCTTCGTTTCCCTGTATGTATTTTTTCCTGACGATAAGACTGCGTTATCGGGTCTTGAGCACTGTTGTGTCTAAAGACTCCCATTTGAGTTGTTTATTTCTTCTCATCAAACCTCTCTCTTGACTCTAATCTCATAGCAGATTTTTCTTAAAGTTTAAGTTAGTCTTTTGACTTCAGAGTTTTAATTTCTTCAGGGGCCTTTTATTTTCACACCTTTTTTCTTGGTTGGGTCGGGGGGAGGGGCGGCGGTTGTTCAGAGGCTTAGCTGTTCCTACACCAGGCAGGTCTATACATAGTGCGACATAAAGGTAAATCTGTCTTTGGGTCAAGACTTCAGCCCACCATTTTTTTAAAACTTAGAGTCAACTGAATAGTAAGGGAATTGCTTTATTTGAGATTTGAGTAGAATTTATTTGACTAAGATTGAGTAGGACAAGAACTTTGACTTATTCAGTGTGAAAACCAACTGACTACTAGGACATAGCTTATCAAGCAATCTGAAAGATTCATTGATAGTATTTTTTTTTTTTTTGAAAGAGAGATTCCTTACATTGACTGGTAAATAGTCAGTGTACCCAAAGGAAGTAAAATGTTGGAAGAAAGCCAGTGACAAAGAGCTTGTATTTTGTTTATTTTGCCATCTATGCCTCACAAGGTTTCTTGTGGCGCTTAATGAGACAGTGTAAACCATGCTTCGTAAACAGAAAAGGACTATCCACTTGTAAAGTGTTATTATTATTACTAAATTACAGGTTGTGTTATATGGAGGAAGACTGTGCTTGAAGAATCATTTTTGTGGGGTAACAACATTTTATAGCTTATTTGCAAAAGTTCTCTGCACAGTTAAAACAATGGTATGCCATTATGGGGAAGCAATTTAAACTCTCTCATATCTGTTCATCATTTTTTAAATTGCCTTGAACAAGATGCACACATTTGGAAATTGTGTAACTTCACTGTACAAATGACATTTGAGTGAAGGGGGAAATTATAGTGAAGTGTTACTAATATATTTTTAATTCAGGCTGTGCATGACAGTTACGTATAGGAACTTTTAATGTTGGCATGATGGCTATCAGGAATTGGCACCAGGATGGCATGGAAACAATTTTGTATGTTCCTCACCTTTACATTCTTCACATTGGGCACCACTTTACAGCTGTGTTTGCCGATGAAGAACAAGAGAGGCTCATTGCTTTGCATTTGGGGGCTACTATTGAGAAAAATTTTCCCCATTAGAATACGGTGTTATCAAGCTTGATAGAAAGTACACATGGGCATTGAGTGGATGATTTCCAGAGCATCTCCCGTTTCTTTGCATTGCTGTGTTTATGAAGTGAGCATAGTGGTCATGAGATCAGTCTTCTGTGTTTTGCATCTTGAATTGTCCTTATATTGCTTTGGTGGTCCTGATCCACATTTTAATCTCTAGATCTGTGTTCCTTCTGATACAGTAGCCACTTAGGCACATGGCGCTATTGAACACTTGAAATGTGGCAAGACCAGATTGAGACGCACTCTGAGTATAAAATACCCACTGGATTTTGAAGACTTGGAGTGAGAAAAATGGAAACTACCTCAATAATTTTTACATTGGTTACATACTGAAATTATAACATGGTGAATATATTAGGTTAAATAGACTATATTATTAAAATTGATTTCATCTTTTGTTTTTAATTAAAATTTTTTTTGTTTTTAATTTTGTTTAAAGTTTTACAAAAAAATATTTAAAATTACATCTGTGGCTCACAGTATATTTCTATTGGATAGTGCTGGGTCGGAGAGTAACATCATTTTTCTGCTTTTGATGAGAATGGGGAAAGAAGAAACGCATTAGGTCAGACATTAGAAAAAAATGTTCAGTGTTCATTAAATTTCAGCTCATTTTGATGGAAGTCTTAGATTTAGATCAAGTTCTGTTTTTTCAAAGATAAAACTTGGAGCTAGCTGATGGGGAAAGCCAGTACGGCACAGTGGTTCAGCTTGTAGTGTCTGGAGCCAGGGTATCTGTCCTATCCTGAATTGTGGCAGAATCAGCCCAGATGGCGTGGGCAGGAAGAGGGCCTACATCTTTGACCCGTTCCAAAGCAGGCTCTTCTGAGTCCCTCAGTTGACTCTAATGCAGCCTTAGCCAAACCCGTGTGACCACTGCAGACTCTTATACATCACCAAAGAACAGCCCTTCGATCTCACAGCTAGAGTGCAATTCAGCTTAGACTTTGGCAAATGAAAATCTCAAACCTAATCCCTGATGACTTAAGGTTTCTGTTGGTATTCACAAAAATGCCCTTTGCTTGTCAAATATGGATTGCAATATTTGCTTTAGACTCTGCTCCCCATCCCCTCTTTCTGAACATGTTCATTACCATTAGGATATTCTGGGTGGCTGCTATGGTTCACATAAGTGGGGACAAGAACTTGTCAATTTGTTATCAATGTCTTGAGCTTAAAAATACATGTTTGGATTTTCACCAGAGTGAAAATTGGTGTCTAATCACCCCCTTTCCACCTCCCTTTTGATGAAAATCATCAAAATGTGAGATGAAAGGATCTAATGGGTTGTCTGAATGTTTTTTCCAGCCCCGTTGGAAATGATTGAGGCATTGGTTCTTCAACATTTCCTCTGAGAAAGCAATTCCAAAGGTTGGTGTCAACTTACAGCTTAGTAATGGACTAATACACATTATCCTGTATGCAACTCTAAATTATAGCCTGCCAGCTGTGATTCTGGAAGTTTGGAATAGGTTCCTTCCCAAGATTCTAAACAGAAATGCCTTTGAATGTTGTGGGCATGGGTCTGTCTAACCCTTCTAAAGGCAGCATGAATGCTGTAACATTTCTATTGATTTTTAACATTCAGCTCTCTAGAAAATAGAAAATAGCCAAAATTTGACAGGCACTTTACAAGATGATCTATCTTTCGTAGATGCAGAGCAAGAGCTGTATTCACAAGTGACATTTGTGCTTAAACTTGGAACATACCTTCCTTGTTTCTTCTTATGCCTGTTTTATTAAGTGGAGTGGAATTGCATTTTTCTAGATTTGAAATATACTTTGAATATTATTTTATCTTCTTTAGTTTTTCTTTTTATCATTTAAATATTTATGACCCCAAACTCATAAAAGGGTAGTACAAATTTCCAATTAAGTTATTTAATGTTTAACTTGATGTATAAATCAAAGAAATCCAAATTTAAACAAGGAGCCACACTGCACATATTTAATTGTCAAAGATAATTCCCAAGGGTATGGTTGAAGGGGCTCTCTCTGGCATTGCTTCAGAATTTAAAATTGTCACAGTATTGCTGAAAGGCAGCTTGGTAATACTTATCATTATGAGCTTTAAAACAATGTACAAACTGAGCAGTTTCCTTTCTAGGAATTATTCCTATGGGAAGTAATCAAGAATGAGAGAAAAGATTTAACTAAACTACAAGAATTCTCACTGCAGCATTGTTTAAAATATTAATAATAGAAGAATCTGGGGAAAGGGCATATGGGTGTTCTTTGTACTATTTTTATTTTTTAACTTATCTGCTCATTTGAAATCATTTCCCAATAAAAAGATTTTTAAAAAGCCAACTCTCAGATAAGAGGCAACAGAGGATAGCTGTCCTTATTTACTGCCTTCTGAAGACCAGAACTGATGCCAGCTGCTTTTTTTAATTTCCTGATCGCAAAATTGAAAACCTAGAAATATCTATTACTTGGGAACTAGTTACATAAATTAAGATGCCTGCATACAATGAAACACTATTTAGCTTAAAAATGACAGCTTATAATATACTTTCAAGTGAAGAAGAAAAATAAAACAGGTTACAAAATAAACAGGTTACAAAAATGTATGTCAATGTGATTTGATACTGATAAAATAATATCTATTTTATACATATGCAGAGGGAAGACTGAAATGATTATGCCAAAGTATTAATGGTAGTTATATCTGGATGTTAGAATTGTGAGGGTTTAAAAAAATCTATTTATTCCTTCTGTTTGAGAAGGTACAACAACTTTGGGTCATAGACAGTTTCCTGAAACTCTTTTTGAGTATATTCAAGTTTTCCTCCTCCCTCTATATGTGGTTAGATGAATAAAAGGTACATAAAATTGTAGTAAGGATAAAACACAGGCGAGGGATATAAGGAATTACTTTGTGATTCAAACCAACTTTTCTGTCTAGTAGTTGCCTTAATAGCTACCTTGTTGACCTTGGTCTTTTATGATCATAATGATCCACCCACCCGCTCCTGACATGCTTTCAATGTAGATTCTACTTGACGTCATTCCCCTGACATACTATCTTTAATTGACTGCTCAATGCATAGCCAGATATGGACCGTGCTATTCAAACTACTTCTTTCATTTGTTATGGTGCTTTGGAATTGTAATCTGTCCTCTCATATGCTCAAAACATGTGACAATACTATGAAATTTTTGTAAAAATATTTCCACAAACTCACCTCTCGAACAGACTGTTGTAGTTTAATGGTTCTGTTTAAAGGTTATTATTGTATGTGAATCTTTCTAGGCTAAGAAGCAAAAAGGTATTCATTTTTTTAAATGATGACATGGAAGTCTTAAAACATCTAATACAAATTAATTAACTCTACAGACATTTATATTAGTATATACACACACATATATACACCTAGCAATTCATCCAATAGATATTTGCCCTGTCTTCAAGAAGCTTACAGTCTAATAGAAGAGGTAAATGGCCATACGGCGCAAGGCAGGACATAATAATAGTCTCATGAAAAGGAAATCTAAGTGCTAAAGAAGTATCACAAAAGGAGAGAGAAATGTTAGGCATAGGATCATGGCAGAGGTAGCATTTGTGTTGGGCTGGAAGGACATTATTGGGCTAACTGATAAAATTGCATACCAATACTAGATAAGTTTAAAATATTATATTAATATTAAATTTACTGAATTTGATAACTGTTCTGTGGTATGTGCAAGTATATCTATTTAACTAGGAAATACACAAGTATGTGGCGGGGGTGGAGGTGACAGAGACAGCACAAATGATTAAGTAAATGGGATAAAATATTAACAGTAGATGAATCTGGGTAAAGGGCATATGGATGGTCTTTGTACTATTTTTATTTTTGCAACGTATCTGCTCCTTTGAAATCATTTCCCAATAAAAAGTTTTTCAAAAGCCAGATTTCAGATAAGAGGCAACAGAGGATAGCTGTCCTTATTTACTGCCTTCTGAAGACCAGAACTGATGCCAGCTGCTTTTTTATTTCCCAAAATGTGGTTCATTCTAGTTATTTGTTGACTTCACCAAACCACCTCATAATTTCACACAACCCAGGATGGAGGGCAGCGGCGTCTGTTTTGCGGAACCCGAGGCCTGAAATAGCAGGAGGGCTGTGTCGTGGGGAGCGGTGGAAGCCGTGCCCGCCCAGCCACATTTGGCTGCTTTGAGCAGTTTGCTATCAGACCCTTCCTTGTGGAAAAAACAACCAGGACAAAGAAAATGGAGAGTCTGACTTAGAAAACAAAGCTTTCTGCCTTCCATTTGAATGTTGCCTTGCGTCCTCCCTCAGGATAGCACACATTTCTTTAAAGACATTTCCCAGATGACACTCCAGACCCTTCCCTGTCATCATTATTAAATTGGAGCTTCAGCAAAAGCATGCCAAGTCCTCATCTCTGGTCTCCAGATAACCTCCTCCAGGTAATTGCTCAGTGTGGCTCAGACCCAAGCTGTTCACATACTTCACCTTTTCAAGCCACCTCTATTCAAGAAACACATTTTCCAGGGTGCTACAAATGTAAAGATCCCTCAGCAGGGTATGAGGACAGTGAGGGTGAGAACGTTCCTGGAGAGGAAAGCAGCCCCATCTTAGCTCGAGGAGGATTAAGAGCGGCAGCCGGAAAGAGCTGTGCCCAGTACCCATCTTCCCCTGCTCCCAACTGGGAGCTCCAGGAAGCAGAAACACTGAAGTTGATTCTCTTGCTCCGGCTGGGAAGCATGGAAAGACAGGATGTGGAGGGAAGGAAGTCATCCACAGCCTCTCCCAGTATCTCTAGGGTGGTCACTTGGTCACTAGAGAAGCTGCAGTCCTGACTGAGGTGGGTTTGCAGCTGTCTTGAGCCTGCCCTGTGCCCCAGTGCTGCACAGGCTGTAAGGAGAGAGTTGGTGCCTGACAACCGAGGCTGGTCCCCGTGCGAGGACCTTCACCGAGCAGACAGGCCTCAGGGTTAGACCTGCCAGGTTCCAATAGTGGCTCTGCTGCTTACTGGCTATATAGCTGTGGGTGGTTAGCGAGCCTCACTAAGCCTCAGTTTTGGCATCTACCAAATGGAGATAATGAGAGTCCCCAGCTCATAGAATTGGTGTGAGAATTAAATGTATCAGACTATGCATATCAAGTAGGAAGCGTACGTGGTGGTTATCACCATTGTTGTTGTGCTTGTCATGAGTATTAATGTTTGCAGCCCGGCTTCTGTCCTTTCTCCTTCCCTTCCTTCCCCAGACTTACTGGTGTTGCATAGTTGATTCAACTGTCTTTAGAGATACTGCTCCTTTGAGGATGAGAGCCTTGCCGTTGGATATGAGTAAAGTGCTCCTTGCAAAACTGTGAATTACTCAACGAATACATAAAGATGAGCACCCCGGGCGGCGGGGTGATTGTCGTTTTCTAACACGATGTGTATCCTGCTCTTCCATCATCCTCCCAGGCCCTGAGCTCCAGTGGTACCCATGCCTAGAATGCCCTTGCCCTTTACTCAGTGCTGACTGAGCTCGTTGCTCCAGGTTGGCCCAGTGTCACCTTCTGTGGATGCCCCTCACCTTGAGAGCAGAGGAAATCACTCCCGTAGTGCCGTTCACCTAACTCTTTAATAGCCCGGGCCATACCAAATAATATGGTTTTGTTTTTTAAATTCATCTCCCCTACTTGACTCTACATTTCTGGAGGATAGAGATTATTATATTTATCCTGGTTGCAGCATATGCTGCTCAATGCCTGTTGTATTGGGATTGTTTGTTGTTCTTATAAATTCTTTGAAAGCAGAATAAGTATACAGAATAGTGCTCACGTCAAGAGTATACAGCTTGATAGTTTTACAAAGTGAACATACCCAGGCAACCAGCCTCCAGATGAAGTATTAGGAGTAATATCAGGAGACAATTAGGAGAAATGTAGAAGTTCACCTTTAGTCTCTGCTCCCCCAAGGGTTAACTACTGTCCCGCTTTCTAACATCATAGATTAGTTTTGCCTGAATGAACTTTCTACAAATGTAATCATACAGTATGTACTCTTTCATGGCTAGCTTTTTTGTTTAACATTACGTTTGAGATTCATTCATACTGTTGTGTTTGGTTGTGGTTCATTTTCTTTCATGACTATATAGTATCCCACTGTGTAAACCTGTTTATTTATTCATTCTACTGCTGAAGTTTCACTTGAAAGTAACTGTTTTGTGAACTAATTCGAATACTGATGTCTGCCTCTTAAGAAACATTTCCCAAGGAAGGGATGACAGGACAGAAGGTTAAATTTATGAATGCTAGAAAGGCAGCCCTGATTTCTCACCCTTTGAAAAGAGCAGTGACTAAAGGCTCCTGATTTCCAGAGCTGGCAAGGTCTTTCAGAATCAGGATACCTCGGTTTCCCGGCTCATGAATTCTTTTTTATGCTCTAACAGAGCTGGTTGCAAAATTGGTAAAAATCAGATAGGGCACTTTTGGGCAGGATGGCATTCCTAGGATTCTGTTTTGCTGTTAAATATTGGCATACAAATATATAGCTAAATGTGTTTTACTAATGATTGTGGTGGCATTAATTGTAATTACTTGTCAATTTAACTTGCTGCTGGTGTCTTAATTTCCAACATGTCTGAAAAGGTTTTTGAAAGGATTTCACTAGCAGTCTTATAAGTCATTTGTCAATAAATGATGAAAAGGTTTGGCTGTTTATATTTCGATGTTATCGTTTTTAATGGGCAACTGTCTACATGCCACCCACCACAGAAATGCTTTTTCCTCCTTTTTTTTTTTTTTTTTCCCCTGAAGAAAGTGTCTAAGGCGGAGGGAGGTCTCCTTGCTATGGATATCTGAAATTTCATGTTTACATTTTAAGAGGTAAGCTGAAACCTTCACTATTTGGTCTCCACCTGAGTGGCATTCACATTTAGAAATTACAAGATTGTTATTGGCTATCTCGAGCTCAAGGATGTGGCTGAGTACTGGCAGTTAATTAAAATGTGGCTGGCTTTCAATATCAGAATTATGCAGCCTGTTTTTGTAGGATGCCCCTGAAGTCTTCACTCCCCTGCAATGTGTTTTTGATGTAAAAAGAAATATTTGAAAAGGAAACATAACACAGGGCAGCTTGTCCTCATTTACTGCAGAGGTTGGTTGCTCCGTGAGCTCTTTAGAGTGGGATTCTGCCCCGGTGTTCTTTGTCCTTTAGCTCTGCAGGCTCTGGGCTGCCATACTTTAATGTGCCCCAGAGAGCTGATAAGAGAACAAAGCCTTGGCAGGAAGATTGCTTCATGGGATGTTTATTGGGAAGATCTTAGAAAAGTTTGTCAAATCAGAGTATTGCTGCTTTAAGTGGCAGGTGAAATAATTTTTATTCTTTTAATTATTTTTCTTATTCTTTTAAAATGTTTTTAATTATACAAGTAATTCATGAATACATTCTCAATGTAAAATCAAAATCTAACAATAAAGTTAGAGAAAAATATCCCCTTGACTACTCCTCATCAGTTCTGGTTTCCTCCCAGTAGATAATCCTTTCATCAGTTAGTATGTATGATGCTAGATCAGGGGTCAGCAAACTATAGCCGAAGGGCCAGTTCAGCTCCCTGCCTGTTTTTGTAAATAAAGTTTTATAGGAGCACAGGCACACCCATTTGTTTACATATTGTCCCTGGTTGCTTTCACACTATAATAGCCGAGTCATGCATCTGCAGCAGAGACCATGTGACCCACAAAGCCTAAAATACTTACTAACTGCCCCTTACAGAAAATGTTTGCTGACCCCTGTACTAGATATTTTTTCTTTACCAGTTTTATATATTTAGAGTAATAGGAATTTTATATGCAGTGTTCATATATACGTATAATTTTGTTTATTTTTACATAGATGGTATCACATATCACATTTGTTCTATTCCTCACATTTTTTCATTTAACAATTTGCCTTCATGATCAGTCATCCATATCAAGACATGTTGCTCTATCTCATAATGTTTATTTACCTGTTGCATATTGTCCATAGTAGGACTGAGTTAAACTTATTTTATCACCCTCTATTGGTGAACATGCAGCTTACTTTCAGTTTTTTCTTTTTTTCCAGCTGAAATTAGTCCTTTTATTTATTTATTTATTTATTTAACATCTTTATTGGAGTATAATTGCTTTACAATGGTGTGTTAGTTTCTGCTTTATAACAAAGTGAATCAGCTATACATATACATATATCCCCATATCTCTTCCCTCTTGTGTCTCCCTCCCTCCTACCCTCCCTATCCCACCCCTCTAGGTGGTCACAAAGCACAGAGCTGATCTCCCTGTGCTATGCGGCTGCTTCCCACTAGCTATCGATTTTACATACATTTGGTAGTGTGTATATGTCCATGCCACTCTCTCACTTTGTCCCAGCTTACCCTTCCCCCTCCCCGTGTCCTCAAGTCCATTCTCTAGTAGGTTTGCGTCTTTATTCTCGTCCTGCCTCTAGGTTCTTTATAACCATTTATTTTTTTTTTAGATTCCATATATATGTGTTAGCATACGGTATTTGTTTTTCTCTTTCTGACTTCCTTCACTCTGTATGACAGACTCTAGGTCCAAGAATGCAGCGATAAAACCTGGCAAAAAAAATCTTTATTTTTCCCAACCCATATTGGAAAATCATACACACAATATGGTAGCACATTTTCACAACAGAGAAGTTGCATGGTAATCATGGCTAATATAAAAGAAAGGGGGGGTGAATTAACTTGATCAGGGACTTAAAACATGACAGTGGGCAGTACTCAGGACAGATGTTTTATGTTTCCCATTGCTAGGCAGTACCTACCCTGGGAAAAGGCTGAGTGGAACTGAACGACATAAGAGGGCATTAGAAGTGTCCTTAGGTAGGGGGTTTGTAAGCTTGCCCTCACTTGAACTGTAGCCTGAGAAAATGTCAAGATTACAGTGTATGTGTTAGAAACATGAAACCATTGAACATCAAGCTTCTAGGAACCTCTACAATGATAAAATGAGCCCCTTCAGTTTTAGATGAGGGCACTGAGCCCCACAAACGTTAAGTGATTTATTCAAGGTCATAGTAGTAGGTTTTGATCATGACTTAGCCTATCCACTGACTCCAACTCCAGTGGCCTAGAATTGAAATACCTGATTTTCAAAACTCAGGAAGAATAAGACTTACAGTAGCACATCATTCGTAAGTTTTATACTTTGTCAGGGTATTTGTATTTGTAGGCTTTTCAAATACATGATTTAAGACTTAAAATTCATGTGAGAGTAGTTTTGTTTCTGATAAAATGTTAGGTGTCATCACTTCAGCCATCACAACAAAAAAAGAGTCCAAACTGATCCGTGGCCTAAGCTGTTTGGAAGTTCTTGTTCCTGACAGTGTCAAGCCCTTTGTTCGTGTACACTAAAGTCTCATTGGAAAAGAAATAGATATCCTCAGCTGAAGTCATTTTAGCACATTGATGTGACTCAAAGGGTTAATCCAATACAGAAACATAATATTTTCTAGACTTCTAAGGAAATCATTGCCTCTAGTAAAGCAAAAATAAGTTGATGCTCATGTGAATTAACTTTTTTGTCAGCTTAGAAATGACACCAACATTAGGCAAAACCTGCATTTGCACAGACATGTCTTTTAAACATGTCACAATTTGTGTTCATAATAGACACACCATTTGAATCTAAACTCTTACAGAGGTGACATGAAACTGCACTAAAGGTAGTGAAATGTTGGCTTTTTGTTTGTTTAATTTTATTTTTTCTTCCAGTTTTACTGAGATATAATTATACAGCATTGTATAAGTTTAAGGTGTACAGCATAATGATTTGACTTACATATGTCATGAAATGATGATCACAGTAAGTTTATGAACATCATCTATATAGTTGCAAAGTAAAAGAAAAATTAAAACAATTTTTTTCCTTGTGATGAGAACTGTTAAGATTTCTTCTCTTAACAACTTTACTGTATAACATACAGCAGTGTTAATTATATTTATCATGTTGCTCATTACATCCCTGGTACTTATTTATCTTATAAGTGGAAGTTTGTACCTTTTGACCACCTTCATCCAATTTCCTCCCCCCGCAATCCCCCATCTTTGGTAACCACAAATCTGATCTCCTTTTCTATGAGTTTGTTTGTTTGTTTTGAAGTATAATTGACCTATAACACTGTGTTAGTTCCTGTTACAGAACATAGTGTTTCAATATTTCTACACATTCCAAAATGATCACCACAATAAGTCTAGTTATCATCTGTCACCATACAAAGATGTTACATTATTATTGACTGTGTTTTCCACACTGTACATTTCATACCCATGACTCATATATTTTGTAATTGGAAGTTTGTACCTCTTACTTCCCTTGTCTATTTCTCTCATCCCCCTCACCCTTCTCCCCTCTGGCAGCCACCTGTTTGTTCTCTGTATCTATGACTCTGTTTCTGTTCTGTTATGTTTGTTCATTTGTTTTGTTTTTTAGATTCCATATATAAGTGAAATCATATAACGTTTGTCTTTCTCTGTCTAATTTTTTCACTTAGCAAACACTTTTTTTTAAACCTCACATAATAAAATCAGGCAAATATTTAATGTTGATAAGACTCTCACCTTTAAGTTTCTCTTGCTATAGCCTCTCATGGCCTTTTCTCCTTCATTATTCTTAGCTAGATTTATTTTGAGCCTGGTGGTAGTAAAAGAAGTAATACGAAATACCCAATACTCAGAACCACCTATTTCTTAATTCATAAGTTAAGTCTAGGGTCACCATTGGTGCCAATGAAATATTTGCCTAGAAAACTGTCACAATCTGTATTCTTTACAGTAGAACACAAGAGATTTTTGCCACTGATAATTGTCTTTGTTTAAGTGCCAGTAGTAATTGCCTGGTTGTCTTGGAATAGAGAAAAAGAGGGAAATGACTAGAGCAAACTCTGCTATTCAGTTTCTTGGCCTAGAAACCGTGTGGAGACAGAGAAAACAGACTGAAAACAACCAACTATGGTTAGTCTCAGTGACTGGAAGACGTGAAACAACGTTGGACACTTTGTCAGATTAATAGATGGTCACTAAGTATTTCTAGAGTTCCTGTAAGGTACATTATTAGGTATTAGGGGGTACGTATTAAATTACAGACAAGAGCTTTGTTTCCTAAATTATAGCCCTTACTAGGAAAAGCAAGGCAAACAAACCATAATCAACATCCAAGTAGGAATTTCTTCTTAGTAGGGTGAGGAACAACACTCGTAAGGCTTCATTATTTAAAACTGGCTGAACATACAGAATAATGAAACAGCTCATTGAAAACCAATCAGTTATATATCCACAAATAAAATGGTCTGATAAATAGTTCTTTCTTATGAACACAATTATGTTGTTGTTTTGGCTACCTGTAGACAGAGAATGAAGGCAACCATTCATAGAATAAAACCAAAGTTATAGAATAAAATACTGAAGTCATAGAATGAAGAACCCCCAGAACTGGAAGGGACTTTAAGGTCACCTAGTCAAATGCCAATATCATCAAAAATATTGTACACTTGGTGGATTTTACTTATAAATTCTTAAAATCCCAGCCTGACTTCCCCTTGCCTCTCCTTGAATTTTTAAGCCTTCACCACACACCATCACTTGAGAATACACACCCTTTTTAATATTAGCATAAGAAAAATATAAGAAGGTAAATATACATGGAACTACAATTAAAAAAAAACTACACATGGCATCTCAAAGTTTAAAAAAAACTGAAGTTTTTTTGTTTGCTTTTTAAAAAAAATCTCAGCTGAAGTATACAATATCACAGATAATCTATTCCTCCTCCCCATTAAAGGAGCTAATCAGATGTGACCACATATACTCCAAATTTGCCATGATGCTCTTCTCCAGTTACTGAATAGGCAAGCAAATATTAAAGTCAAGAATGGTGTATGTGCAATAAAAATAGTTATTATAGGGAAGTAGTTATTGTGAAATTAGTGAAGTATATCTGTTTGCTGTATAAAATAAGGAAGCTAAAATGATTCAAGTATATACATGGCTGGTATGCCGAGAAGGAAAGGGAATTGGTTGGGACACCAAAATGCCAAAATGGTAGCTAAGTTGTTAGCAAAATTATTTCCCTGGACTTGCCTCAATAATAGTCTCAAACAGCTACAAGCTAAACAGGTCTTCTTAAAAATAAGATACTGGAATGTTCATAGACTCTGGGAAGTTGGCATTAAGATAGTGTGCAGATTTATAGCGACAACCACAGAAGGATGGGTTTTCATCTGTAGCTGGTTTTTCAGGTGAAATGGGGCGTGTTTAAAAAACGTATACCCAAAGCAGAGGCAAAAACAAATAGAAAAAAATAATCTGGAGGAAAAAGATATGCAAGCAACAGAAGAAAATTACCAATGAAGGGTGCTATAAGTAATAGATTTTGAGCACTAAGAGATAATTCTACCCTCAAAATAAGAACAAGATGATGTGAGAAAAAGCATGGAGAACAAGAAAGAATTTTAGAAATTAAAAATACAGTAGTTCCATGAAGAAAAAATTGGACATAGCCAGAATATGAAACATTCTACAAGAATGGGAGTGTCTACTAAAAGTGACTGTCATTTTAAAAAAGGTGTGTGTGGGAGGGGTGGAACAAAGGTTGGGGATAGGGCTTTATTAGGTTAAAAGATTCTAAAGAGGCATAACAACCAAATTCAGTGTGTGAACCTTTATTGGATCCTGGTTCCAAAAGAAAGCAGCTGTGAAAGATATTTGAGGGACAGCTAAAGATATGTGCATATAGATTGGATATTAGACAATATTGGGATATTATTATTAAATTTTTTGGTGTGGTAATGGTATTATGGTTAATAGGAAAATGTGCTTGTTTTATGAGATGCTTGCTGAAGTAATTTGGAATTAAGAATTAGGAAAGTGTGATGATATCTGAAACATTCTAAAAGGTTCAGCAAAATATTAAAACAAAAATAGGCAAAATTTTCATTACATTTTACTTTTTCTTTGTGAGAGCAATCCATTTTCAATGTAGAACAAATGGAAAATATGGAAAAATAAAAAAAGAATGTTTACAAACAACCATAAATACAACTCATCCCAGCATTGCTAACACTTTGGTGTTACGTGTATATATAGTTTTTATAGTATGTATTATGTACTAATACATTTATAACATATATATGTATGCATACGTAACACACATACGTATTTTTCTTTTAGTAATATAAATATATTATCTTTTCACATTAAACATCTTGACCATATAATATCATTTTGATGGTTGAACAGAGCATTGCATTGTATGCATGAACTGTAATTTATTGTTCTCATCTCTAGTGAAAGGAGTTTTACTTGTTATTACTCAGGTACTCCTCTTCTTCCTTGTGCCTGAGGCTTTCCTTAGGTGTGCTTAACTTAGAGTATGTCTGAATTCCCTCTTGGTGAGACATTGGCAGTTTGTTATGTTTTCTTATCATATATGCTGTCAATGATATTTTTCTCTCATTTACATTAGCCTAGAAGGGCAAAGAGCATTTTAATCTAGATTGGTAAATCTTACACATAACAAATTGGCTGCATGTCTTTGCTCACCGATACTTTATTTAGCAGGCTAATCTGATAAATTACCTATTTCTCAAATTATAATAACATTCATGGTGGTGGTGAACTTGATAAAGTTTCTGAGTCTCCAAAGACAGAAGCTGATTGCTTGCGGCTACATTGCAGTTTAGCTAATGCAATAAAGGATTGCTTTTCATAGTGAAAAGATAAAGACTGGGGGTAAAGGGGGTGGTTAGCGCATTAGGGAAAATGTGGAATAATCACATATGGCAATTTATGGCTTTGGGATGTAGAATATTTTTATTGTAATATCCTCATTTTAAATAAGGCCACTTGGCATCAAATAGACTCCGCTTCAAATAATGGCTCTGCTGCTTTTTAACTTTGGCCAAGTTACGATTCTCTCTGCCCAGTTTTCTCATCTGTAATACGAATCTTGAGGTATGTATGGAAATCTCATAGATCTGTTATAAGGATTTAATGAGGTCTATATTAAAAGCTTTTTGTCAACTATAAAGTGCTAGTGATGGTGGGGGAGATGTGGGTTGTAGCAGTAGCAGTGGCAATAGTAGTAGTAGCAAGAATTAGTAGCAATAGCATAAATAGTAATAGTATCAATAGTAGGAGAAATATTAGTAGTGCGTAATCCTACTGAGACATTTATATTTTAACACAAGTTCCTTGTGGATAAAAGTTGGATCTTAATCAGATGCATTTGTGATAGTGTCCTTTCACTGTAAATAATTTGTATATATTTGGAAGTAGAGGGGAAAAAAGAGGTATGCTCACAAAATTTTATAATGAAAATCAATGTTTATTCTGTATTTTATTATCTGGAAGGGATTTTATTTTATTATAAAATGCAATAACAGTTTAATAATAAAGTCTTCTAAATAAAGTATTTCTACCAAACTTAAAGCATTTTCAATCTCTACTCAGGATTCCTAATTTTGCAGTAACTATTTCTTCAATTTAAATTCATATTTGTTGTCATCCTTGAGTCTTGATTATAAAGGAGAAATTGTACTCCTTTTAAGTAAGTGTTCTGAAAGAGCCGTATGTAAGACTAGCTATCTCATATGGTAAACTCACTTCAGAATATCCTTGTTTTTTCTTCATTTTAAAAGATACTTTTGGGAAATAGACACGTTTCCAAAGCATTAAATTGGCACTGTTCTTTTTCTTAACATTAAACATCGGGTATTTTGTTACCCAAGAGACATATAATACATGAGAAATGAACACGTCTTTTTATAGTGGATAATTAGTGGAGTAGATGTTTATTTTGTTGTTTTTAGTGAAGAATTAATGGGGTGTATGACTCATTCATTCATTCAATAAATATTTAGTGAGTGTCTACCCCGAGCCAGGCCCTATTCTAGGTGCTAAGGACACTATAGTGAACATGGCAGGCACAGTCCCTGCCTTCAAGGAACTTACATCTTGGTTGGAGGGAAGGGGAGAAATACAATAAATAAGTTAAACAAGTAGAGTATGTCAGGTGGTGATTGGGTGTTATAGAGGAGAAAAGAACAGAGTAAAAGAGATAGAGATAGAGAAAGCCAGATGGAAGGAGGGTGTTCTTTTGTATACGATAGATAGCAAAAACATCACTCATCTGCTAAAGTTAAAACAGAGGCATGGAGAAAGGAACAGAGGCAGCCCTGGATTACTGGAGGGAATGATTCCAAGCAGTGGTGATGCAAAGGCTCTGGTGCAGGTAGCAATCTTAGTGTCTTTGAGGGACAGCCCAAGATAACTGACTTCTCTGAGTTGCGGTTTCCTCTGTGATCAAAATGGAAATAACAGTACAGTAGTGAAGGATGGTTTATGAGGATTAAATGAAATAGTGTGCGCAAAAAGCCCAGCACATAGTGAGTGCTCTGTCAGTCTTCAGTGCCTTTCTTTTGTAAATGTCTGTTCATGTTGATGTACGTGCTTGTCTGCATTATTATAGTCTCTCTTCCTTGACAGTGATGTGTCTTTTAGACACTAAGGCCAAAGTCATTACCAGATTTGTGCTACAGAAAACACTAAGGCAACCAACTGTGTTATACAGTAAAGATATCCATGAACACCAACTACATGAAGCATGTCTTCATGCTTCACTTGTCTTTCTCAGATCCTGCCACTCTTAGTCCACCCCTCAGAGCCTCCTGCTGCTGAGATCTTCTCCTATAGATGGCAGGTTTTGGGGTGGGCTATGCTCAAGAGAGCTCCAGACCAGCTCCCTTCCATCCATCCCTAGGAAATTCATGCCTCCATAAAGGGGATGGGCCAAATTCTCCATTCTGTACTCCTTTAAACCCTGATCTCACTCTCCAGTTTCTTCTTTTCCAGCTTAGGCAGGCACAGGAACTAAGGCAGCTGAAATACTATGCATAAAAGAGTAGGAGAAATTTAGGAGCAGAATGGGGGTTTATACCTGAGCGGAAGAGAAGAGAGAAAAGAATGTAGAAAAACACTTCTCCAAGTATTATGGCAGTGTGGCTTCGAAGTTTTTAAGAATAGAAAAGACCAAAAAGCATTTTCTAAGAACAGAAAAGACCAAAAGACCAAAAGTTTACATTGCTGCGTTATAAATTCTTTTCATCTCCTGAAACCTTCGATAAAGTCTTCTACAAAACAGGTCCTTGTATACGGCTTCGTTTGGGTAGTAGTTAAAGAAAAGGGGTGAGTTCCATTTGAGGGTCAACATCAGGGCAGAAATGAATGAAAAGCTCTGTGATTAATAGTAGGGGGAGAAAGAACTCTGCAGAGGCAGGCAGCAGGAGCCAGAGATGACCATCTCTTCATCCTGGAGAAATTCTCAAAAGTATCTCAAGGGCATTGAGTGTTTCAAGCCAATAGTATACTGATCTTCAGGAGGAGGATAACCTCAGTTGACAAGCACATGTGCGTGACACCTGCATTGGGCAGCGTTCCAACAAAGGCTCTGAACTCTCGGGATGGTAACATGAAAGTCAGGCTGAAACTGAAATTCTGAGAGGGCCTTTGGGCGGGCCAGATGATGGATACAACAGACAGGAGACGTCCATATTTGTCAGTGTCCTTGGATGGACCAGTGCTCCTAACGTTCACTATATTCTCAAACTGCATAGCTGAGGTCCCAAGACCACACTCAGAAGTGGCTCAGTGGGAATGGCTTTGTTAACTTCAACAATTCATTGGCTTGGTCTTGAGTCAACATCTTTGATTCCTTACAACAGAAAGGGAGTGAGTTTGGGGTACTGCCTTGGACTGTTTGTGTCCAGGGCCATACATCATTTAGCTATAATATTAAAGCCAACATTTATTGAGTATATGGTGTGAGGAAAGGCTTGTGCCAGGCTTTTACCTGCATTAAGTCATCTAGTTCTCACAAGAACTCTTTGAGGTAAGTACTGTTATTGTTGTTCCTGATGAGGAGGCATAATTTGACCCAAGTATAGGTTTTAGGAAACTGGAACACATGGAATAAATAAGAGAACTAAGGGGGAATTTTGTGAGGAGAAGTGGGAGTTGAAGAAGCAGCCAATTCAGCAATTGTTTTCCATTTTTTTTATTATTGTTGATTTACAATAATAGTTTCAGGTGTATAGCATAGTGATTCAGTATTTTTGCAGATTATACTTAATTATAGGTTATTACAAGATAATGGCTATAATTCCCTGTGCTATACAGTAAATTCTTGTTGCTTATCTATTTCATATATAGTAGTTTGTATCTGTTAATCCCACACTCCTAATTTGTCCCTCCTGCCTCCCCTCTCCCCTTTGGTAACCACAAGTTTGTCTTCTATATCTGTGAATCTGTTTCTGTTTTACATATACATTCATTTGTATTATTTTTTAGATTCCACGTATAAACGATAACACAGTTTTTGTCTTTCTCTGTCTGACTTATTTCGCTAAGCATAATATTCTCTAGGTCCATCCATGCTGCTGCAAATGGCAGTATTTCATTATTTTTTATGGCTGAGTAATATTCCTTTGTAGTATACACCACATCTTCTTTTTTATTTTTAATTTTTAAAATTTTTAATTTTTTTATAGTAGATCCTTGTTGGTTATCTATTTTAAATATAGCAGTGTGTACATGTCAACCCCAAACTCCCGATCTATCCTTCCCCCGCATCCTTTGCCCCTGGTAAACATAAGTTCATTCTCTTAAGTTTGTGAGTTTATTTCTCTTTTGTAAATAAGTTCATTTGTATCATTTTTTTTAGATTCCGCATATAAGCGGTATCATATGATACTTGTTTTTCTCTGACTTACTTCACGTAGTATGATAATCTCCAGGTCCATTCATGTTGCTGCAAATGGCATTATTTCCATCTTTTTAATGGCTAATATTCCTTTGTATTTGTGTACCACATCTTCTTTATCCATTCCTCTGTCAGTGGACATTTAGGTTGCTTCCATGTCTTGGCTATTGTAAACAGCACTGCATTGAACATTGGGGTGCATGTATCCTTTCTAACCATGTTTTTCTCCAGATATATGCCCAGGAGTGGGATTGCTGGGTCATATGGTAGCTCTACTTTTAGATTCTTAAGGAACCTCCATACTGTTCTCCATAGTGGTTGTACCAATTTACATTCCCACCAACAGTGTAGGGGGGTTCCCTTTTCTCCACACCCTTTCCAGCATTTATTGTTTGTAGACTTTTTGATGATGGCCATTCTGACTGGTGTGACGTGAGATCTCATTGTAGTTTTGATTTGTGTTTCTCTTATAATTAGCAATGTTGAGCATCTTTTCATGTGCCTCTTGGCCATCTGTATGTCTTCTTTGGAGAAATGTCTATTTAGGTCTTCTGCCCATTTTTTGATTAGGTTGTTTGTTTTTTTTGATATTGAGCTGCATGAGCTGTTTGTAAATTTTGGAGATTAATCCCTTGTCAGTGGCATCATTTGCAGATATTTTCTCCCATTCTTTAATAGCAGATAGCTGTTAGCTTTATACAGATGCTAGTGTCTGCGTCAGGCTGATAGGATGATGATGTAATTTCATTTACATCTGTCTAATGTTTCCTTTTGGACCATAAAGTCTCCCAATTCGTTTCTTCTCAGGTCCTAGGTCTTCCTCTGTCTTTGCAATTCTGCTCTGCATGGGAGGGTATGTAGCCCACTCCAGGCAAGAGTGAGATATGATGATGATGAAAGTTGGGAACAACTTGGGCTTTGTGGAGAATAAATGAGGTTTGCGTTCGAGTAAAGATCAAATTGAGGTGAACCAAAAAGAGAATGTGGTCAAGGTAAAAGAATTTGTGTTTAAAGCAGGTGTTTGTATTGTACTTAGGCATAAAATGTGGCTCTGGAGATCCATTTCAGGATCTGGTCTTATAGTGTGCATATAACTCTTCTTTGGAATTTATACATTCACTTATGCAAGTGCACTAATCCTTAGAACAACTAGCTACCCATTACTGCCCTAGGTGGGGCTGCTGAAGGGTGGGGGAATGGTGCATACACCTTCTGGAAGCGCCATCTTTGGAGAAAGCTAATTTATTGCACATTTGAATGTTTGGCTTTCAATGGCCATTAACTTAAGCCTGACTCCCAAGAGTGGCTGGCTTTTAATGAGGAACTGCTTTCCTGCAAGAAAAATTCTTAAGATTGTTGGAAAAGGGAAAAGAAAATTCCATGGAATTGTTAGAACTGGTAGATGAGGTCTGTTCACTAGCCTGACTGGATTTCCTTTAAACGCCAAGATGAAAGTCATTTAGCATGGAGCTCTCACCAGTGAGGATTTAAGAGGTTTTCGTTCTTGTTCTAACTACTGCCAGGAACTATAATTAGCAGGCAAGTGTAAGAGATGGAGATGTAGTTTTTTCAGTTGACATAAATACCCTCCTCTTTTAAAAACCCGCATCCATCCTAACCAAAGTGGACCTGAATAGTGGAAGTCCAAATGGACAGATGTCTTCTATAAATCCACAAACAGTGCACCTGTTAGTTTTCTTTTGGCCTGAGGATTAATAAAGGGCCTTGGACTGGTTCGCCATTAATCTCTCATCTTTCTTTTCTTTTCTTTTCTTTTTTCACTAATCTTATCTACGAAATACTTTAACTGGCATGTTAGAAATCCTTGATTTTTAGATGTGCTCACTTTGAATTCTTTCCTTTTTTTCCCCCTTGGCAAATGTTTATCACACTCCTAGGCAACTTGCTATTTCTTTCATAGAAAGAAGTGTCCCATAAAGGAAATGGGGAAAGTGGTTGCTTAGAAAATGTAAGCGTCCTGTGAGACTTTTATATTTCTAAAATGATGCTTATTAAAAGAACATTAGGGACATATAATGGTAAACACTTGCCATCCTTAGAATATGAAGATGTTACTCCTCACCCTTTTCAGGCATATTTTGAAAGTTTTGTTTTGCTTTGGTTCACTTTGGGGTTTTTTTGGTGTTTGGTTTCATTTGCTTACTTGTTTTTTTCCCGTGAACATGAATGGATTTGCATTAACTTATCCACATCTAATTCTTTTGACCAAAAATATACTTTCATGTGGGAAAATCAATGAAAATGCTTCTTGATGTACCTGTTCAATATGTGCCATTGAGTCTTATATAAATAAGTAGCTTATGTTGCCAATAAAGAATGATGAACCACGAGTTTCCTTTATTATTGTTCTGTTCTGACATCTGCAACTCTCACAGTAGAGTTTGGCAAAACTGAATTAAGAGTCATGACCAGAGAGTCAACAGGTCAGACTCAGACGAAGAGACAAGTGAAGGATAAAGAAGCAAGGCTTTGGTCAGTTGGGAAGGGTACAAATGCAGCTATACTCATCAAACAGAAGTGAAAATCAGGACCAGTTCAGCCTAGAAACCAAAACAAAAGCAAACTAAAAAAATGGCCAGCAATAAAGACCATAACAATGAACCCAATATAGAATAATCGTGACACAATAAAGGTTCAAATCACCTCTACCTCAGGGTATGCGAAAAATTCATTACCTGTTGCAAAGCATCACTGTTTCTTCTAGTCTTTCTCTCCCTGAGCCTTGTCTCATAACTCTTCAAAATAAAATGGTCTATGGAGCTAAGAATGAACGGGTTTGAATAAAATAGACCAGTGTTTTTTGGTGACAATGATTATACCTTTTAAAGTTTTCATAACTAGCACTTTACTGTTATCATTATTTTCTGCTCAGTAGACAGCACCAGTTCCAGAAGTTTTGTGATATAATTGAAATTGATTTTTTTTTTTGCTAAGCAGCATATTTGATATTTCTTCAGTGAGGCTCCAGCTTTCCCCCCAGAGCCCGCCCCCAAATCTGTGGTGAAGAAAACATGACTTCTCTCCATCTCGTCCTTAACATAGCCTTGGCTTTCCTCTTCACAAAACTGTTAAGGCTTTAAAGGTCATGGACAGTATTTACAAAGGCTAAGATGTGCTATGGGAGAGGCAATGATGCTTATGTTTTTACAGTTATGATAAAACATGGGGTGGTCCAACTGAGGATCAATATGGGATAGTTTTCTCTGAATTTGGCTTTTGAAAGTTTGCTTGGAACCTGGGAGGTTTTTTGTTTTTTTTTTCTTTTTCCTTTTCCTCACTACCAGTACTTGTCTTTTACAGTTTTAAACAATGCATCCAATATAACCTTTTTATTAGAGGTTAGGTTCAACATATCTTTTCTTACGGCACAGTCCTAAGCTCATGCTTTACCCACTTTTCAAATGCCTCCAGCTCCCAGAATGAGAAGGAAAATCTTTCCGTGACATGGCAGTATCACCATCTCTTTTCAAGTAGGAGGACTGCACGCCTACACAGCAGATTTTCTCTGTGTTGTGGGTTCGTGCAGCAAAGAGTTGCAGTTCTGAAGGGTTCCTTGTGTACGTGCTTTCATGCTTCTCGCCTTGGAGACTATACCGAGAGGAGGTCAGGAAGGACCCCACCCTGATGCTTTTTTTCTGTGTATGTTTCTCTGTGTTTCTCCACAGCCTCATGGAACGTATTCCTTTCAGTTTCCCTCAGAATCATTTATGTTTCATTATTTGAAATTGGAAAAAAAAAAGCAAATTGACAAACAGGGAGTTGGAGTTGGTCACCTATTTGATTCTGAAATGGTGCTCTGTGCTCCAACTGAGTCAGTCTGATAATAGAGCATAAGAATCTTTCTTACTGTTTCTTCCCTCCTTTTCATCTTTCCTTTTATCTCCCATTTCTCTCTTTCCTTGTCTCCTTTCCTCCTTCCCCGTTCTAGCTGTTTTAAGGCCAGTTTGCCCCCAGATCGCCCACCTATGTTCTTTTCCTCATGATGGAATCTTTTCATCCTTCTGACTCTCAGATTTGTTCCCAATTGCTGTAAATGCATTTATCACTTCTGACATAAGGTGGTAGATTTTTTTAGCTTATATTTTCCTCCCCTTTGCAACTCCCTTCCTTCACTAATGGCGGAGAGTGACAACTAGTGATTAGAGGAATCTTGAAAATGCCACTGGGAACTCAGCAACAAGAGGTACCTCATCAAGACGAAGACGTGCATTCAAGCCCGGATCCCTAGATGTCCCCTCCTCCACTCCTTTTATCCCCACTTTACTAGCAAAACCTGAGTAATCTCTTTCTACGTCCTGACCTGGAGGTTCTAGCTGAAAACCTTCCGCAAGCCCAGAGGTACGCACTACCCCGCTCAGTGCTTTTATGCTCCTCTCCCCCAAGCAGCCTGTTTTGAAGCAAACACTATGTTATTTCTCTACCAGGGAAAAAACCTTTTTGTGTAAATGGAGATATAAAATTTGTAGGTGCTACATAATAAGCTTTAAAGAAAAAAACCAACATTTCAGTGTATTTCCACTTTGCAGCCCTATTTCGTCTTTCCCGTCCTTCCTCCTCGGTCCTTCTTTTAGTCATCATGTTGCCCTTTCTTCATTTTTGGCCTTGCTGAGGTGTGTGGCTGAGTTCAGAGCGCAAGCTTACGAAATGATTGATCACATCATACCTTCAGGGTCTGCTCGTCCAGCAGAGCTCAGTTTGAAGCCTGGCCGCAAAACTACTCTGGTCTCCACGGGGCAGAATTGTGCTGGTCAAAGCAGCCAATGGCCTTTGTTAAGCACTATCATGAATTATAGCAGTTGGTCCATGTCTTTACAAGTTCATGCATTCATTCTGCAAATATTTGCCCTTACCATGTGCCTGGCTATTCTAGCTTTGAGAACACTACAGAGAACAAAGCAGACAAGTGTCCCTTCACACAGATCTTCACATGTTACAATACATTTTCATAATCTCTTGGGCAATGGCAGTTTTTACAAGTGACTCTAACATCTTTTAGAAATAAAATCCCAAAAGTTTTAGTGGCTGTGAGCATTTTGTTCAATTTTATATATCTTTATTTTTTAAGCAATAAATGCTGCAAAACTAAAGTGAAATACTTTTGTCTCTTTTTATGTTAGTGGAACAGCTTCTTGCAGTATGTGTTTTACTTTCTCTTCTTCCCCCATTGCCTTGCCCCTATCCAAAAAAAAAGGCAAAAAAAAAAGAAAGAAAAAGAAAAAAGAAACATGTTTGGATTTTCACCACCTGGTTATGGTTAGTTCTTTATTTTAAAATCGCTTTCAAAACAGATCAGACATTACACTGTTAAAAACAATTTTCACTGTCGGCATTGAATATCATACTGTGCTTGTAGTAATAACTGATAGATATCTAGAATAATCTTCAGTAGGACTGAGACTATAAAGAACTGTCAATCACTGAGTTTAACTTTAAACACAGATGATTTGAATTCACGTTAGCAGCGTGAGGAAGCCAAGAAGATGGAGTAGTGCTGGTTGGAGAAAAGATGATAGGATTACCTCTGCAGTTTGCCTTTCTTGCTGGTTGTTTGAGCCACTAAATCAAGGCAAAGTTTATGAAAAGCCTGTGGCCGGGGTCTCCAACTCTTTATTCCTGCTGAGATTTTCCTCTTATAAATCTGCCATCAGAAATAAGTGCTTTACTTGTGACTTAATTCTGTGCAAGCACAAACACCTTGGTTCAACACTTCGGCCAGGCGGCCTTGACTGTCTTGAGAGCAGCAGAGATCCCATTAATTTGAGCTGCTGCAAAGAAAAGGGGTTCACATGCTCTCTGGTCACCATTCACTTCTCTGGCAAGAGGGCAAGAGCGCTGTGGATGCGGAAAGAAAACATGAACTCCAAGGCAGTCATAGGGCCAGAACATTGAGGGCTAGAAGGGAGCAGCTGATTAGGGAGGAGAGAGTGGTAGGGCTTGTGGATTCAGTTATCCTTCTAGAAAGAAGCAGTTCCACTCTTTTCATATTTTTCATGCCACCTCTTTTTAAAAATTGGTCATTTAAAAGTCAGCTACACGTACACGCTGCCCAGACTGGGAGTCACTAGCCACATGAGGCTGTTTAAACTTAAAATAATTAAATACAGTTTCAAATCCAGTTCCTCCATTTGCAGTAACCTCACTCCAAGTGCCCGATAGCCACATGGGGCTTGGGGCTACTGCATTGGACAGCACAGACAGGACATTTCCATCACCACAGAAATCTCTCTTGGCCAGTGCTGGTGTAGATAGTGTTGGTAGAATGTCTCTTGGTCTGTAGCCATTCGACACCTATACATTGATCAGATACTTAAAAGATATAGGCAGTAAGAGCCGGATGCTAAAATTTAAGCATGTTTCCATCTTGCATGTTCTGATTTTGTATCTTCCTGTTAAAGATTCATGGATAATTACTTTCTTTGCTGTCTTAAATGTCTTTGAATATCTATATATCAGTGCCTTGTAACACGTGCTTCCCAGAGGGTCTAGTCCACAAACCGTTAGTTATCAATCTACAGTGAGGGAGGGAGAGAAACTGAGAATATGCATTTAGACATTTTTGTAAGGATTCAGCATTGCTGCGACATCCAGTCATTCATCTTGATTGTATTTTATGAAAAGATCGGTCTGCGACAGAATAGAAATTTTTAAAAAAGAAACTGGCCCTTCACCACACAGAGTTAAGAAGCAAAGATGTATGAAAAGCTTCACCTTTGGAAACACAGTTCACCTAAGAATTTCAGACAGGACTAGCTTAAATGAAAGGAGCAAAAGCTCAATTCAGAGTAAAAGAATATATTAAATATGTAATTATTTGGCATGACTGTGAACATAAGCTATAGTAGTTTTCTCATTCACTCTTCAATGTGTATTAAGGATGTTAGTGCTGAGTGCTCTTTTCCATAAATCTAGCTCCATTTTTTTGTATAACCTTCTCTGTCTCAGGGAGCTTAGACCAGAAGAAGGGGAACGAGTGCCTGTTATCGAGAGTAATGTGGTGCTTGTTTATTACACTTGGCCAAGTTGGGAAGATTTGTGCTTTAGCTGGTAACAGTCACTACTATTTGAAAAGTATGACAGCATTTGAATTGAAAAAGGAGATACATGACTGTATCTCAGCACAAAGGAGACATTTCTCTGTGATGTGAGCTGATACCTTGTAACAAGAGGCTCCTCAGCCTTGTCCTAGTTCCATCCCTGAGTACCTGGTCACATTTCAGTGCACTCAGCAGAAAGACCAGAGTCTACATGGCACATTCATGTTGAGTTGCTCAGTAAATAATATGTAGCATTAAGTGCTTATTTGCTAGCTTCTCTGACTGAACCCTGAGTTCTCCAAGGAAAGGAGCTATATTCAGCCACCTTTATCTTCCTCAACTTGCACAGTGGATGCTCAATAAGAGTACACATTTAATTGGCTATTGGAACTACAAGATGCTGTTAAAACACACATATTAATGAGCAGCTCGGTCATTTAGTTCATTCAATGTGCTACCAAATTACTACCTTGACATTTTCTTCATCTAGTTGTTCTGTAGTCCTGGATGTATTGAGTTTAAGTTCCAGCTAGGTCAATGACTTGTTACATAACCCAGAAAAACCCTTATTCTGGGTTATTGCTATTCCTTACCTCTAAAATGATAATATTGGTTTGCATTAGAGATGATATAATGGACAAATGATTGTAAATACTATGAAACAAGGCTAAAACAATTACTGCATGAAATGTTACTACCAGCAGTTAGGCAGTATTCATTGGACCTTTTTGTAAAACTTTCTAGTGTCAGAGGAAGTTGGGAGTTGCTGCTTAGATTTTCAGAATTGGTGGCAACTTCCTAAAACCTGGTACTTGGAATGTGAATCTCAGAGCAATCTGTTTGCCTCACCCCACTCCTTTATTTCTTTGATTCACAAAAGTCCCCCTAAAATCAGTACTCTTTCCCAAAAGAATTAATTGTTCAAGCTGTTTATTGTCTGCTGCTGCTTACTCATTGATTCAGGATTTCAGAGTTATTCATTATCCAGAAGCTCCCACTCTTGAGGGCTCGGGTCGTGTCTGGGAGTTCTTGACTGGGGGCCCTATCACCCCGAGGATGGAGGAAGCTGAAACCCTGCAGACATGTGGGTCTTCTCTCTGCCCACTACCTTGCATGAACCGGAGGTGTCAGGGTGGGGAGATGACTCTTGCAGCCTGAAGCTTTCATCTGGTTGCAGCAGTCAGGAGCTGGAGGCTCATTTTGAGCAACAAAATGTTTTGCTAATCATGGAATTTACAGGAAAGGACACATATCGGAGTAGGTGCTGAAAGAAGTGAAGTTCTCCATCCTCAAGATCATAGAACTCATCCTTCCGGCCTTGGTCTCTAAGCCACATTCACACCCACATCAAATATCACCATTCATGAGAGCTTCTACTGGGAGAAAGAAGTATGGTCTGAGTGTTACCCAGTTCATCACAATTGCAGATGGATATCTTCAAAGACTGAGTGGATCTGGATACCATAAACCAGAGTTTTTCAACCTTGACATTACTGGCATTTTGGATTGATTAAACCTTTGCTGTGGGGGGCTGTCCTATGCATTGTAGGATGTTTAGCAGCATCCCTGGCCTCTGTCTACTAGGTTCCAGTAGCAACTGACCCCAGATGTGATAACAACGAAAAACATCTCCAGGCATTGCCAAATGTCTCCTGGGCCGTGGGGGGGAGGGGGGGGCGGGCAGTGGGCAAAAACACCCTGAGTTGAGAACCACTACCATATGGAGACACTCATAGGATTCCAGATGTGCCACCATTTCTCAGTAAGAATCAGTAACTTTCTTCTAGGAGTCTCTGGGAAAATGATTAAGGAATGTATACATTATGTCATAACCAAAAAGTTTATATTGTATAAGCACTCACTTGTATGAGACACAGTTGAGTTCTAAACAAAGCAATCGAACTCTTTTCTCTAGACATAAATTTTCTAAGCTGATCAATGACAATTCTTGCCATATAGAGAACCTGAAGAGAAATCATATTAAAAACACATGAGTAGGAATTCATATTGACGCTGTCCTAAAATGTACCCTAAAAAACTTGTCTGTTAATTCAACATGCAGAAATCTTTATTGAGGATTTACTATGTGCCAGGCATTTGACCAAGCATTGGCAATCAGAGACAAATAAAACATGATTACTCTCCTTTAGGAGTTTAGAGCATAATTGAGGCAGACATACAATCATCAATTACAAATAATACATGGCTAAGTTGCTCTGCACAGAGGAGAAGCAGCTACATCAGGTATCAGGGGAAGCATTCTAGAGGAGGTGAAGTTGAAGCTATGAAACTATGTTTTGAAGGATGAATAGGAGTTAACTAGAAGAAGAAGTGAACAAGGACACCCCAGGCAGAAGGAGCGATGTGTATGAAGATTCAGACAGATGAAGCCACACGATATGGAGAACTATGAGAGGCTCTGAATGCCTGGGCAAAGGGATCCTGTGGGGCAGGGATGTAAAGTGAAGTGAGAGAGTCCATACCACAACCTGCAGGGCTTTGGGTGCTGAACTGGAAGCCACGGTGGAGCTGCGCTGGCAGAATTTTCGCAGGGGCAGGACAGGGCCTTTTGGCAGCTCCTTTCAGCAACATTGTAGACCTCAGACCAGCAACAGAGAGTCCAGTTAGGAGGCAGCAGCAGTAATTCAGGAGGAAATTAATAGGGACCGAAATCAAGGCATGGTTAAGGGGGAGGAGGGGGGAGGAGCTCTTTTAGAGATTAAGAAGATCAAATCTATCAGCTGATTGGAGATAGGAACTTGACACAGAAGGGACATTTCTGATGGATCGCAGGCTTCTAGCTGAGGTGGCTCAGTGGCTGGTTCTCAATCCCAAAGATAAGAGAATCCAGGAAGAAGATAGGTTTGGGGGAGAGAACAATGAAACAGCATGATGGGCTGGTTCAAACCTTGAGTTCTGAAATTAAATTCGACCTGGTTTATATCCCATTTCTCTTGTTTACCAATTGCATGAACTTGCTTGGACTCAACTTCTCTAAGCCTTGGCTTCCTCACATATTAAATGAGGGCTGATAACAGTACTTAACTTGGTAGGTTATTATAAGGTTGAAATGAGCTGACCAACAGGAAGAACTATGCCTAGCACTTAGTGAGCGTCAATTAATGTTAGCGACAGCGTGAAGAGTGTCCTTCGGGAGTTACACAACGCAGCAACCCTGAGTCCAGGCAGCCCAACCTCAGTTCAGAGCTTGTGCTCCTAACCATTCTAATATACTGCCTCCTGGGGGCAAGTGCACTTAGATTAAACGGTTGGAATATAGCCTGCACGAGGGGAGTGGAGTGATATAAGGACAGCAAACTAGCAAGGGTTAAATCACAGGAGATTGTATATGCCAGGCTAGGGAGTTTGGCCTTTATCCTGTGTGGGGAATGAGGAGATACTGGGATTTTAAGCAGGGAGATGATATGTCCCAGTATTCATGTCCCAATAATCACTTCAGCAGCAGTCTGGAAGGGCTGAACTAACACCATAGGAAAGGGGTGGTAGAAAAGTTCCCACCGCCTTCTTTATTCTAGTTTCCCTCTTAAGTATATTGAAAACTCAGTTTGTCAACTTGATTGGCTTGCTTCGATGTAAAGGGGAAGTAAAACAGTGATAGCAACTTGAGGTGTGGCGAGCATATCAGCATGAAATATCCTTTTTCTTAGTTGTTCCCTACAGCTGCAGATAATGTGGGTCCAGAAGGTTTCACTTTGCCTTAAAAGGCCAATACTCAACAGTGCAAAGGAGGGAAGGACGTGCCTTTGCAAATGGATAGGAGCGGCCAAGCCCGTGGGACCACAGTAGGCTCTGATCCAGCTACTAAACTCTGTTCGGCACCGTCTAGACCTGTTTGAGTGATTTGGTCTAATTAGCCTGTCCTAAAAGGAATCTTCGAATTTTAATGGTGCATAGTTGTGCTAGCAGACTGCCCTCCGCCAAGCATGGGCCCTAGGAGTGAGGGTTGGATGGCCCGCAGTGGCTTGGCCAGAAGCCACAGGGTGCTTTGATGACTTTGCATAATTTAATGACTTCATTCAGAAAGAGAAACTTGGATTAGAGAAATAGAATAAATAAATGAGGTAGTAGCCATCTTGACAGGTGAAGCTTGCTGAGGGCATGTCAGATAATCCGCTGCTGAAACACATTTCTCCTTCAAATCTAATTGGAACTGGGGCTTCTCTTTGTCTCTGGGACAGTCTTGCTGCCAAACATGAGGTGTGGGGAGAGCAATGGGGAGAGAGCCAGCAGATCTGTATTCTAATCCAAGCTTGGCCATTAGCTGGCTGTGTGAACTTAGGGAGAATTCAACTATATGGATGGCAGTAGCTCATCCATTAGGTGAAAAGACTACACTAGATCATTAGGAGGGAGGAGAAGGAGGAGAAGGAGAAGGAGGGGGAAAAGGAAGAGGAAGAAAAGAAATTTCTACTTACCTGTTTTTTTATCTAATTCTCTGAGCATCGTGCTATGTGGTTTACACACACCATCCTTAAATCTCACAATACTTCCATAGCTGTCTTTATGGATCTTTTCAGCTGTATGATTTTATGAGTCTGAGTTTATGTGAAAGCTCTAGGAATAAAACGAAATGGCAGAAGATGGAGACAAAATTTTCCTGTGTAATAGGAGGTGGTATTTTAAAACCTCGAGGCTGCCTCAACAATGACCGAGGACAGGAGTAGGGATTGGCATGTGTGGTGGAAAAATCGATTTCACTGGAATACCATGATCAAATCGTGGTGGTCATGGTTTTGGTTCTTTCTCCCTGGTTGGTCCACCTGACGACTGCATTACAGCTAGGGCTGAAGCGGTAGCATGTCCAGTACATGACTACCATACATTAGTTATTTTAAATTTGTTTCCCTGTTCTCTCTGCTCCATCAAAACTCAAGGCCTTAGCCTAGCTTCCAAGCTATCTATCACATATCTTCCAGCCTTGCCACCATTCTTGTCCCTTGCTCCCTTCTCACATGGTTTTTCTTCCCTTAACCCTTGAATGTGTGCTCATTATCTCCTGACTTTACACTCTCCTTCATCATGTGCCTAGCCTGATTTAACACACAAGTAAGGAGTCCCTTTATGGGTGAAGCATTAGACAGGGAGCTGGGAGTACAGAGAGAACTTAATTTAATGCTCCCATGTTTATGTACCCTTAAAGATGGAAGTATAGGGTGCAGTGGGAGGCCAGAACAACTAACCTAAATAATATAGATGCTAACACCCTTTCCCTTGCCCATGATACTCTTACCTGTCCTTTAAAGCCAAGATCATGCCTGCAGTAAACACCGACTCCACCTAAATGCTTAATGATCCATAGCTTACATGTGCTGTCTGTCTAGTGTCAACAAGACTTAGAGCCTTGGTAACTTGAACCCTTATTTTGTATTCTGTTATTTGAACTGTGCTCGCTGCTTTACACTCCTCATCCCCCAATTCCACCACAACCCAACAATAACTGTCTCTGTGGATCTTTCCAGCCCTTTGTTTCTATGATGAGCCCTAACTGGAATGTCTCCCTTCTTTTTTCTGTTTCATAACCTTCTTCCTACCTCGCACATTTCTGTGGCTGGGTGGGCCATTGGACATCGAGAAGCTGTAATTATTACTACAATTACCCTACCTTGATAACTAACACCTAATGGCCCTTTTCCACTGACAAAACATCTCTATCTCCATTATATCATTGTTCCACACGACAACTTTGTTATATAAGTAGCACAGAAATGAGCATCCCTGCTTTACAGATGAGAAAATAAATCTTCAAGGAACTAACCTATCTTTCACATATCGTATAACAAATGGTCATGAATAAGACCATGTTTTCCCTATGCTATCTCTGGGGAAAATATGTAGGTAATTTACCTGCTGCAAAATTTCTGATGGGAAAATTGTCCTCTTGAGTCATGACACTGCTAAGTACCCAAGCCTCTTTGGACATGAGTTAAAGCAATGTGAATTCACAATGCTTCTTCTCAACAGAGCTGTGAGAATCAAATAGCAAATGTGTGTGACTCTACTTATCCTGGTATTTATCCTGGTATTTATCCTGGTATTTAAGGTTTCTCCATTACTTCCTCTACTGAACTTCCTGCCATTGTGCCCATCTTTCCATTGTTCTGTACTCATACATGCTCTTTCTTCTTCTTGGAATGATACTCTGCATTCCCATCTCTATATCCTTGTGAAGACCTCACCACTCCTCAAGACCCAGCTCAAATTAAACTCCTTGAAAAATCTGCTTCCCTTTCGTCTCTCCCTGCCCATACTCTCCCTTGAGAAGCTGACTTTACCCCTGTGGAATTCCCAGAGCAGATCTCCAAGCATTCTGTCTTCTGATATAGATATTTACATACAGTGGCCATTTCCCTGCCCAAATGCCAGACCCTTGAGTTCAAGCATCTCTCTTGTTTCATTTCTGTGGCCCCATAAGATGGAGCTTATGCCTTGCACATGGTAGCTTCTCAAGAACATGTGTCCAATTGTAATGAATGGAAGCATTATTATTAAAGGGGGCAATTTAGGTTGGATGAGGACACCCAGATGAAACTGAAATAGCTGAGAACAGGCAAAAAAATTCAGGACTGCATGTCCTAAACACTAGACTATTTTTCCATTCTGGATAGGACAATAATGGTCATTATTTTTGTTGTCACACTTTCAATCTCATACTCACATTGAGCCTTTGAAGTGAAATCTCTCCTGGTACCACTGAGGTGGTTCTTCTGTTTGAAGGGATATTCAGTAGAAAGTTATGAAGTCTCTGGTGAAGTGCTGCTCAGTTCATTCTCGAGAGATTCAGATTCTTTTGACCAACTTGATGTTTCAACAGCTTGAAAAATGAAGGAATGAACCATGTCTGTCTAGACTGACCAGAAAGTAAAAACAAGGGGCACTTTGAAATCTGTGAATCTGACCACAACTGAGAGTTGTACTTAGTCCAAGTAACTGGAAAAATCAGTTTCTTGGATTAGACAAATGCCTCCCTTAAGACTCTCAAACTGCTAGCTTTCTTCTTTCATAATTAATAGAAAATTATTACATTGACAGACAAGGGACTTCGTATTTGAGCCAGTGGGAAAACTTGACGTTGAAACCAGGGGAAATAATTTAGCCCCAAATAGAGTTGTTAATGCCAGGATAAAAGCAAACAAATGTGCTAATGATCTTCCCTGCGAATTGGACTGTGATGAATTTTGATGTATTTCCAGATGGAAAATATATCAGTTCTCTCGGGGGTGGGGGTGGGACACCAGAATGAGAAAATGCTGAAATGGAAGTCAGCAAAGAGCACTCAGAAGATCCCGTTTTCATCTTCTAGAGAATGAAAGTGCTAAAGAGATAGAAAATTCTCATTTCAAGGAACCAGATCTGTGGGGTTGTAAGCATCCACGACAAGGTCGGGGGAGGGGGGTCCCTGATTTCCATAACAGGGACTGCCATCACTCTGCGGGCTTAAGGAATTATATGTGTGTTGGTTTCAAGATGCAGTGCTGCCTTGCTGTCCTTTTGAGCATTCAGTCATCTTATGGTCCAACACATATTTATTGCCACCTACCACCTACCCAGCTATTTTCTAGGTGCTTTGGATAGAGCAAAGAAGAGACACAGTCACTGACATTGTAGAATTTCCATTCTAAGTAGCAGGAGACAGACAATAAATGCATACATAAATAAATGTATTAAATCAGATAGTTATCAGCGCTATGAAGTTTTTTAAAACTTAGGATAAGGAGAAACCAAGTGCCGTGTGCCAGTACAGAATGGGCTGAGGCATGTTGCTATATTATGTAGGTTGCATAGGAAAGCCCTCACAGTCGATGTGACATTTGAACAGGGACTCTAAGAAAATCATGAGAAAGACATGTGAATATTTGGATAAAGAGTATTACAGGTAGAGGGGACAGCAAATATAAAAGCTATGAGATATGAGAGTTCTTGGCAAGATCAAGAAAAGATAGAAAGCTAGCTCAGTTGAAGCAGGGTTGGCAAAGGGCAGAGTAACCCATTTAGTAAGAGATGGAGCAGGGCACATCCTGTAGGCATAGTCTCGTACTGGAGGAAACAAGATTGTTCAAGTAGACCTCCCTGCAGTAGGTGGGAACACTTCTGAATCTACACGTGGATTGTGAAGCAACCCACTCACTGTGCTAAAACAATACTGAAACTGGGATAGGCAAGAGAAGCTGGGGTCTGTGTGAATGAATATGGGTGGCAACTTTTTTTTTCAACTGTGCTCCAAAACTGCTTTGCCACTTCCACGACCTTTCCTCTCCACTGGCTATGCTTATTCTTACCTCCAAACCCATTGAGACATCTCCATCCTTCACAGCTTAGTCCAAGCAACCGGGACAGTGTGGACACAGTTGAAACAGAATGGAATTTGGTACCTCAATAACTTGGGTTAAAAAATCTGCCTTTATAATTTAGTAGCTTTCTGACTTTCAGAAACTTATTTAACCTCTTTGAGTCTCAGTTTCCTCATCAATCATAATAAAATGTTCTTTAAGTGTCTTAAGCCATTAAAGAATCATCATTAACCAAGGAGGGCAGTTTGTAATCAGTAGATGAGAAAACTGAGGCACAAGAGGTTAAGTAAGTAGTCCAGGGTTACTACTAAATGGTAGGATCAGGATTTGAACTTGAGCAGCATGGCAGCAGGACTCATGCATTTAACCCTATGCTACCTTGCAGGCTAGTGTGCATGCTAAAAGAGATCATGAAGAGAAACAGAGAGTACCTACAAACTAGGTAGTCCGTAGTTACTAGTTCCTGACCATTCATACTTTTTTGGTTGCCAGTGATAGAGAAACCAACTCCAAATTACCTAAGCCGAAAGAATGTTTGTTGGCTCTTAATGAATATAAATCTAGGCCCTAGATTCTAGGGACATGCTGGCTTCAGCTACTGATCAATTTAGGTTTCAAACTGTTACCACTATCCATCTCTTGGCCATGCTTTATTTATTTATTTATTTATCTATCTATCTATCTATCTATCTATCTATCTATCTGCGCTACATAGCTTGTGGGATCTTAGTTCCCCGACCAGGAATCGAACCCGTGTCCCCTGCAGTGGAAACACAGAGTCTTAACCACTGGACCGCCAGGGCAGTCCCCATGCTTTATTTATTCATTCTTTTCAAGTTCCATATGGGGAGCCAGGACAGCTTTGGTTCCATTGTTAGTATGACACCCAATCCAATGGAGGAGAGGAATCCACTTCCCTGATGGTTAGAGTAACCACGTGTCCTGTTTTGGCGAGAACAGTCACACAGTGCAGTGTAACAGAGGAGTCCACTTCCTTGTCGTAGGGGTGACCACACATCCTGGATTGCCCAGACTGTCCTCGTTTATACCTGCCAGTCCTGCTTAAATAGTAATTGTACCTCCATTCCCTCTGAGAAGTATCCCAATTTGGACAGTAGATTTTATGGTCACTCTACTGATAGTCCAAAGAGAAATACTGAGATTTAGTCTCATTGGTCACTGCCTCAGATATAAAGTGTTCCCCTAAATCTTAAGAAGGATTTGCTTAGCTGAGAGTGGGGAGGGATGGGTCCACCAAAGAAGAATAGAGAGACTGTTAGTCAAAGATGTGACTTGGTGGATTCTGGGTGGTCAAAGCCACAATATGCATTACAGTTCCCTTTTCTTCCTTTATACTGTTTGGTATGATTTAGCAGCAAGTTAAGGAAGTTTGGGAGTTGGAAAACATGAGTTTGAATCTTGACTATTCTTCCTGTAGCTCTAACCTTGTTGATCATCTTCTTTTCTAAGCCTCATATATAGAGAGAACTGATTATGTCTGCCTCAGTGAGTTGTTAGGAGTATTAAATAGGCTAATGGAATAAAACCTTTACCACAAAGCTTGGCATATATGATTCAGTGAATTGTTAACTGTTGTTTTTCCATGATGCCTAGAACAGATCTGAGCATACATTAGGTGGTGAGCAAATACCTAGGGACCAGTGATCAGGACACCAAACAAAGTAAAGGACCACGAGCCTCACAGTCAGTGTAGGGAGTCTCAGGGTAAGTTTAGAGAAGAGTTGCTGGCAATGATGATGAGACCTAGTGATCAAGGAAAGGAACCTTAGAATGTGAAATTGAGTGAAGAGCTTTGTGATCCAGCTGAAACACTGGAGAAACCACTGAGAAAATGTGCTTTTTAGAACACTGGGGAAATGACATTATTAACATTTAAAACAGCCAAGAATATTTACTTAACACCCATATTGGGGCAAAAAAATATGAATAATTAATGCATCCTAATCCCAAGAAATTCAGAATTTTGGACGGAGAAGAAAGCTCAGAAATGTACAGGGATGTGCTTTGCTTAAAATAAATACATATACATAAAGTAGAGCATGATAAATGTCATACTTTTAAACATGATAGTTCTTTGATTGGATATAGAAAGTGGTTAAGACAGACTCAAGTGCTATGAAGGGTTAAATGAGGAAGAAATCCCTTCCAACAAGGGTGAACAGGAGAGATTTGGGGAGCTGGGGGTTGTTAGAATAAGATCTTGAAGTATAGATGAATTTTACATGCGGGGAAGATACAAAGGTATTCAAGGCCTTGAATATTCCAGGCAAAATCCTGCCCTTGTGCTTTTGTTTCCTCTACCTAGAATGCGTTCTCCAGCTATCCATATAGCTTGATCCCTGAGTTCCTTGAATCTTTTTTTCAAATGCCACCTCTCAGTAAGGACCTCCCAGCTACCTATGTAAAATTGTGATACCCACCACCTCCCTGTGTTGCTTTTCTCTTTAGTGCTTGCAACTCTCTAACATACTGTAGACTTTACTGGTTTATCTTGTCAATTTTCTGTCTCCACCACTAGAATGCAAGTGCCAGGAAGACAGGAAGTTTTGTCTGTTTTGTTCACTGCTCTAATTCCAGCACCTGGAAGAGTGCTTGACACATATTAGGTGCTCATGTTTTGTAAAAGGAAGGGAGGGAAAGAGTCTGCCTGAGGGAGCGACATGAACCGAAGGACAGATAGAATGTGGTAGTTTGAGCAGCAATCACAGTGTCAGTGTCAGCTGACTGGAGTGTGTGTACTGACAGGGGTGAGAGGGGATTAACATGGTAGAGGCAGTTCAGCAGGAAACACATGTTGGAGTCAGACCCTGGAAGACTTGAAGACTAGGCCAAGGAATCCAGCTTTTATTCTGCGTGTCATGAGAACTATCAAGGGCTTTCACTGGGAAATTTATATGAGCAGAGTTCTGTTTTAAGAGCATTAATCTGACAGTGTAGATTGTCATACACTGTCAAGGGTAGGCATAGAGAGCAGCTGGTGGTAAGAATGCTAGCTAGGAGACCTGTCAGTAAGCCACATAAACGACCATGGTGCCTTTACCAAAGAGAAGGAGGGAGAAAAATGGAGAGGACAGAGGCAGTTGTGCAAGTGAAGGGGATACAAAGAGGTAGAATTAACAAGGTTTGATTCTCTTGTTAACAAAAAGAATGCAGAAACAGACTCACATAGAGAAGAGACTTGTGGTTGGGAGGGCGGGAGGGGGAGGGATGGACTGGGAGATTGGGGTTAGTAGATGCGAACTATTACGTATAGAATGATGGACAACAGGGTCCTATTGTGTAGCACAGGGAACCATATTCAATGTCCTGGGATAAACTATAATGGAAAAGAATATGAAAAAGAATGTGTGTGTGTGTGTGTGTGTGTGTGTGTGTATGTATAACTGAGTCACTTAGAGAACATGTAATAGTGGGATGACCTCTATGTGCGGTGGTGGATGTGATGACTGCTCTGACATTAAATGTCAGAGTTGACAGGCTTAGAGATGAAAGGTATCATGTTTTCCTTACGAACAATTTCTTTACAAGCAAAATAATGTTTCTAAATGGTTTCTACTTATTTTACTCTGTTTTTACTAGCTAGCATAACACAGTAACCATTTTAGTACCTGGAGTCCTTGAGATTTACTTTTTTCTGGGACATATCTATAGTTGCTGCTGAAAGTTAGGTATGATGACATCTCTGTCCCTGTGACCCCAGTTTTCTTTTTCACAAGCCATGCTCCCACTGAGAGGAAGTGCAAAATTGCACATTTGAAGAAGTGATAGAGGAAACAAAGAGAAGGGTATGGGATTGTCCAAAATCAAAAGTAGGCAGCAAAAGGGACTTAAGTCTGGAAAAGAAAGCTAGGAGTCCCTTCTCCCTTTCCAAGCAGACAAGAACTGCATTTTCTAGTGTTTTGAATTATTGCCCAGCATGTCTGTGTGTGTGTGTGTGTGTGTGTGTGTGTGTATGCCTCTATACAAATAAAGCTAGATATAGAACAGATATAGAGCCTGTGCCCTGTACAAGTCAAGGAGGCCCTATTAACATAGAGTACAATGGGAGTGCTCTTTCTGGAGTTGTGCAATGATGGTTCTGCTTCCAAGGATGCAGAACAGAGGACTGATTTGAGGAGTGGCTTGGCTGTTTCAAAATCTCCCTCCCAGCTCCTGCACCATTAGAGATTAATTTATTGGGGTTACCATTCTCTAATCCATTAGTATGAATTAGTTCATTCAACTGATCACGGCTGAAGGCTCCATGACTTCCTGAGAAAGCTTAGGAGATGGGGACCTGAAAAATATAAAAGAATAAAGAGAGGAAAGATGCGGGGAGTGGTTTCTGGCAACAGACTTGGCCTATTTCATACACAGGTGAGCTAAGGACTATTCTGCTTTGGGCAATGCTGGAGAATTAATTGAAGTCAGCTAGTGATTGGCCTTAAATGTTGAGATGCTCTAGGAAATAGGGAGCCATTGATGGTTTTTAAGGAGGAAAATTTATGGAAATAGAGATCAATCACATCTTCCCATTCCCAAACATCAAATGCTGAAGTTACCCATGGGCTCCTGCCTGGACATCTCTAGAAGGGCATTCCCTTCCTGGTCTCTGTCCTTCCACGCACGCTGACTAATCCACATCAACTCAATTCAGCACATATTTACTGCACACACATTATATATCAGCACAGTTACAAGTTTCAGAAACAGCTGCTAAAAAGTACTATTCTCTGGCTTCCTCTCTTGTTTTGAATATTTTCTTTCATTTCCTCCCATTTGCAATGCCTTGTGTGACATTCCATCAGGAAGTAAACTTTCCAAGTACTGTCATGTTAGAGCCTTAGGAGGGAACTGATGTGGCCTAGAGTGTTAACAGGAGTGCTCTGTACGATGAGAAATGTATGTTTTCTTTACTCTGGCCAGATTTTTCTAGACCAGAAAGTGAAGGTTTTTTTAAATATTAGCATGTAGTATATTTAACAAAGTGCTTACTGAAAATCCCACAAAATATGTCTTTGCCGCATATTTTTAAAGTACAGAGGCGCTCACCTTGGTTTGTGTAAGCATTCAGTGGTGCATGCTATACTTTATTTTGGCCGCCGTGATACGTATCGGGAGGGTGCCTCTCTTTGGACTCCTGGTGAAATTGGCAAACTGTACATGAAGCTGGTCCAAGGATAAGGTGACTTGAGTGAGTTCTGAACGGGAGCCCTCACTGTCTGCTGTACAAACACATGTCTACATTCACAGTCCGATTCATCACGCCTACTGGCAACTGAACCATGCTAAGCCAACTTCTCATCATCTGTTTCTTGGATTATGGCTATAGCTTACCTTCTAACTGTCCCCCTCATTCCAGGCTCTCCCACTCCCCTCCAGCCTCCATATTCTTAAACAAAAGCAGACCTTGTCTCTTGAATTTTTAAAAGCCTCCAGTTTCTCTGCAGGGCTGGATGGCAGCAATAATTTTCATCAAGGTCAGACCGCCCCTTAGCTATATTAGAATATACATAAAGAGCTGGCTGGGAAGGAGATAAGTGAGGTTTCAAAAGTCATATTTAGCATCTCCAGTGCCTTGAATTCCTTTTGAAAATTTAAATAATATTTATGGATTAAATGAGATGTATGTTTATTAAAAAGGGGGATACTGATCTCCAGAAAGAAGTCCAAACTTGTTCTGTCATTCAAGGTCCTACGTGGTGTGGTTCACACTACCTTTCCAGAGCAATCACCCATCTTGCTATTGCTAGTGTTCGTACTTGACGTTGATGATACTAACAAGCGTAGGTCTTTGAGGGACTTTTTGTCTGGTTCTGGAGATAAATGCAAAACCTAGTTTCAAGTGGTCTTGGCTGTGTTATCATAGAGATACAAGGGGGAACAGTGGAAGGGGTCAATGTGTGGAACAGTGGAAGGGGTCAACAAATCTGCTTGGGAGGAAGTGTTAAAGCTCCAGAGACACATCATGAAGAGTTAGTAATAATCACCTCCTGGACATTGGAGGGAAGACCAAGACAGGCAGAAAAAAATAATGCGCATTGCCTTTGAGGCATGTACCTACTGGGATTTTGGGTGATTGTGCATTGTCCAAAATGCAAACTGAGGTAGAAGAGACAAGAAGTTACGGGGTTTTATACTGAAATTTATAGGAAACTACAGAACTTTTTTTGGTGGAGAGAGGATAAACAGATGTATTTTTTAAATAAAAATGAAACTACTAGAAATACAGAGCAAGACTGGTAGTAGTAGAAAGAACAGTCAAAAGGCTATCGTAATACTCCAGGAGAGAGATGGCAATGGCCTGGATGAGGGCAGTGCAGAAAAGACAGAGGTGGATTTAAGACAGATTTTGGAGGAGGAATTGAAAGGACTTAGAGACCCCATAAGCTCTGATGGAAAAGATGAATTAACGGTGGTACTGTGATATCCAACTGTGAACCCGTGTGTAAGGTGGTACCATTAGGTGGGATGGAGAATGTAGTCAAAGGAGCAGATCTCAGCAGAAGGTGGGAGTTCCGCTTTGAACATGTCGAGTGTGAGGTGCCTGGGGGACATTCATGTTGGAATGTACAATACAGAATCTGGAGCCTAGAAGGGATATCTTGGCAGGAGACATCCATTTGTGGGTGATGATGGAAGACAAATGTAAATATTATCCAGAGTGGCATTTGATATGAGAAAAGATGAAGCCGAAGACAGAACTGCAAAGAATATCTTCATTAAGGTGAATTATTTTTTAAATTGAAAATAAATTTTAATTTGAGAGATTAACTCTGTTTTTCTATAGAAAAATTTTAAAGATGTTATAAAAAGAATCCCTATCTGAAATAGCCATACATAGACTTATATAAAAGTGACTAGGGCATTTGCTCTTAAGTTAAGGGCAATACATCTAAAACACAAAAAACAAAAAAAGAGCTTTTGTATCTCGCCAAATCTGTTCACCAACAGTAGCACAGTAGTAAGTTTGATTTAGAATTGACTCTGTGTTCTTGCCATCCCTTTTATCTTTTGGAAGCTAGTGTTCTATTCATTTCTAAGCCACTAATTATTTTATCAGTTTCAACATTCACAATTTTTCACATTAGAATTGATGTATGTTATAGTTTAATTAGCAGTAATCAGTTTTCTTAGTGGTACATAAAGTAATTGTGTATCTTACAGTCTTTGGCCTGTTCGATTCGAAGTCATATGGTTATTGCTTTGTTCTTGCCCCTTTCGAGAAGAATGGAGTGAAATGGCCCACTCTGCTCCCTGCTTTCCTTCTCCCCCTGACCTGACTTAGCGGTCCTTCATGAGGCCACAGCCCCCTTGTGAAAAGCCAGGAGCAGGGTGTCAAGGGCTCAGGCCAGGCACTCAAACCCTCTTATCCCGGGGTTTTGCAGGCCCTGAGAGAGCCGGGGAAAGCAAGAACCCACTGACCTCATAAAACCCAAGCCCTTCTCTTCACAGAGGGCCGCCCCATGTCACTCGGGATTCTGGTTGCAAGCAGCAGGCACCGAGTCCAATGGGATTTATTGGAAGGAAATCTGGTGCTGACACCACCTCTAGTGAGATTTATTGGAAGGAAATCTGGTACTCACAGAATCAACAGGAGGCAGAAGGAACACGTTTGGAAAAGGGCAAGACCAAGGGAACCCAGACCATGGAGCTCTGGAGTAGTCTGGCCAGGATGTCAGACACTGCTGCATGTTGCCCCTCGTTAATCCTAACTGTCCCCTCAGCTTTGCCTCCTGGCTCCAGAGACAAAGCCCCTGTTAGGAGCAAAGCCCCTGTTAGGACACTGCCCAGATCCTGCCTGTGTCCTGGTCACCAGGAAATGGAGAGCAGGAAAATGTCTCCCCGGGGCGTCAGGAGAATAAAGTAGGGTCCAGCAAGGTGCCAATACAACAGTAGTGCAAGGGGAATCCCGCCCCCCCAGACAGAAAGGGGTTTTGATGTTGTATTGCCAACAGTGACGAACGGTCCCCTGCACTTCCTTTCCAAAGACTCAAATTTGTGAGGCCATCAGAGCAGCCCAACACTCGGAGGACTGTGGCGTATTCAAATTGGTGACATTGACTTCATTCTCGTCCACCAACTGCTGGAGGAAACTAACCTTTTGGGAGCTCATATAAGGGGTGAGGCCTTGTGCTAAGTGTGTTATGTGTAATTGCTGCCAAACATGCAATTACTTGTGTTTAGACCTTGAGAAAATCTTAAGGAAGGAAGACAGTGATGAGCAAACTTTTTTCTAACTAGAGAGAAAGAAGGCAACAACTGCAGACGGTAGAATTTGGGTGCTAAATAAAATAATTTCTAAAAGATGCTATTGTTTGAAATTAGCCCCTTGGGCTAACAGGCAATTAACTTCTGCCAGTAGTTTAATTTCTCATGTGTACCTGGTACAGGAAACTGTACATGGGTGGTAATTTTTTTCCCTCCAATCTCAGAGGAAATGTAACCGGGTATAAACTAGTAGCACAACTCATATATCAGTAGTCTGTAGCGGTTCTACATAAATCCTTTTCTTTAAAGTTATTTAACTGTTTTGAAAATGGTTTCAACAGGAGTAATTCCAATTGCACCAGAAAGGAAACCAGAGTCTTAAAGAAAAATATACTCTCTTTGCTGAGCAAGGCAAACATATCAGTATGCAGAGAAACAAACCAGTCTCTTGTGTTTTATTTCCTTAACAAATCCACTGAAACACTCACTTTCTGTCTTTAAAAGGATGATAGACAAAGAATTCTGTGGCCACTAAAAATTAATGCCTACAACTGGTTTGTAACTACTTTAAAAGGGCAGGTACTGTTTTTTAAATTTATTTCTCTTTTATTCACAGTATCTCATTATGGGACTTTGCATATATTATAAGAACTCATTTAAGAACTCATTGAAAACATACTCTCTGGGGAAGTATTTTCTATTTAAAGAATTAGATAACCTGCTATTTCCCCACCTACTTCAAAAAATAAACTAACACAATTCTATCACAATCTAGCCCTTTTTATAGCCAGGCCCTTATAGAATAATATATTTCCTAAAATCTCTAAGTGGCACTGTCTGTCATGACGTTGCTTTTGATTCCTCCAGGATTTTTTAAAACAAAAATCCTTATAGCTGCGAAAGGTGAGAACTTGATACTATTTAAAGCTGACTAGCCAAAGTCATTTGGTGAAACTGACTTCGTTTTAAGAACTAAAAAATGTGAATGTACAAACTAGGTGGTTCTAATAAAAGCACAGTTGTTTTCCATAGTCAAAGGAGCTGATAATAAAGTAATTTAGACCTTGACCTATTCCACCCTTTGGGTCTATGGAGTGAGATGGAAGAATCTATTTGTTGTTCGTTTTACTTCCCCAAGATCTTCCCGTGGCTCACGCCTTAACTCCTTGAAGTTTTTGCTCAGTGTGGCCCTTCCCGACCACTCTATTTAAAATTTCACCTCTTCCTCCCCTTATCAGCATGCCAAATGTCCCTTTTCAGCTTTCTCTGTCCCCATCCCACTTACCTGACACAGTGTATGTTTTGTTTATTTATTTGTTTGCAGTTTCTCTCCCCTAACTCATGGAAGCTCCGTGACATGAGCACAGAATTTTTTTTTTTTTTGTCTGTCTTGTTCCCTGTCGTGTGCCTGGCACCTGGCACATAGTAAGTGCTCAGGAAATATTTTCTGACATACAAGCTAAGGCAACATTTGTTTGACGGTTTCTCTGTATGGATGTTTGCAACTCTCCTGGTGGTTTAAAAAGCAATTTCACATCAACACTTTTGCTTATTCTCACAATAAATTTGTGTTTTAAGACCGGGTTATTATCCCAATTCAGCAGATGAGGAAAAAGGCCTCAGAGAGTTTCTACGAACCATGTAAAGTCAGGGGCTGGCAAGTGGTAGACTCCAGCCTTGAACTCAGACCAATTACTTCCCTTGAAATGCTGCTCCCACCCAAGCTGCGAATCTGTCTGGCTGAAGGAATACAGCAATGCTTTGTAGTAAATGTTGCAGGTCAGGTCTCAGGAGAGTGTATTCCACAAAGTAAATAAGAATAGAGTGTGGATGTAGCATATATAGTTTTGATAAATAAAGCAACCCATCTGTTTAGCTCTCAAGGGTGTGAAACCTAACTTCTCCTCAGCTGAGTGTTACATGTGCTAACCTCCAGGAATTGGGAGAGCGAACCATGCGATGTCCACCTCTGAGAGCCTCCACACACCCCTCCTTACCCTGCAGCTGAGCAGCGCACCTGCTGTGCTTCAGGCTTTTCTCCACGGCATTTCTATTTCATGACAGCTGCGGGTAGGGAGGTAGTGTGCGTAATGGTTAAAGATCAGGTCAGACCAAAACATGCAGAACCAGACAAAACTTGAAGCTCAACATGGTTGGGAGTTTCTTTGGGGGAAATTACTCTGTCTCCTCATCTATAAAATTAGGTTGGTAGTACCAAGTTCGGATAAATAAATTAGATGGTACAAGTAAAGCATTCATCACTGCTTTAGTTGTTATTATTGTATATCTCATTATTTCTTCTACTAGATTATAAGATCATAGAAGGTAAGGCACGCTACTGGCTTTATTAGTTTGCTAGGGCTGCCATAACAATGTCCTGTAAACTGGGCAGTTTAAACTGTAGAAATTGAATGTCTCACGGTTCTGGAAGCTAGAATTCCAAGATCAAGATGTTGGCAGGGTTGGTTCCTTCTGAGGGCTATGAGGAAGAATCTGTTCTGTGTCTCTGGTGGTTTACTGGCAAGCCTTGGCACTTCTCAGCTTGTAGAAGCATCCCCCAGTCTTCGCCTTCATCTTCAATGGCATTCTCCATGCATGTGAATCTGTGTTTAAATCTCCCCTTTTTATAAAGACAGTAGTCGTGCTGGACTTGGTGCCCGCACTACTCCAGCATGCCCTCATCTTAACTAACTATATCTGCAATGACACTATTTCCAAATAAGGTCACATTCTGAGGTACTGGGGGTTAGGATTTCAACATACAAATTTGGGGAGGGGGACACAGTTCAACCCATAACGTGGGCTTTGGCACCTTTGCATTTGTTGTATTTACTTGTATTTAGTAAGTGCCAAGGAACAGCTGCTGAATCCATTGGATTTAAATACTTGTCTCTAGAAGGTTCAGAGATGGAGCTACTTCCCAGCAGATTAGTGGCCTTTTGAAAATTGCCTCTCCATCCAAGGTTTACCAGAAGAGGAAACTTCCCTCCCGCTAGTGCGTCACTGGGCTTTGTGTTAGGTCTTTGGGTCAGGAAGATACATCATGTCGAGGTGAATATTTTGTTCAGGACCTTCCAAGCTGGTTTTTAATGGGCAGATAGCAGTAATATCTTTATATATAAAGATTTAGATGTGTTATTTATAATTTAACATGTTAAAGGTCTATTTGTCTAAAGATTTGGGTAACAGTGTACTTTTCAAAATTTTAAGTGCACATTTTTGTCTCACAGGTATGTGTTAGTAAGAACTGTGTTAATGTGTTAATAATAAATGACAGTTTTCCTCAAAAGTGTTTTACATTCTTTCCAATATGTATTTAGTGTGATTATAAAGTAATGATGTTGGTTCCACAATCTACACACATGCATATAGATTACTGTATTTCAGTATCTAAACTGCAATACTATACTTTACATATCCATATTTTTTAAATGGATATTCCTTCTGCAAATCACTTGCTTAATATAATCAAGAACTTTTAGAGTTGCTTTTCAGGCTATACATATTTGTTTGGGCATTTAAATATGCATATATAATGCATTCTCTAAGTGGTTAGAGCTGAAATTTTGAGTTACTATAAATCTCAGGATTTATTGTGATGGAAACGGGACTCTCCATAGAGCTTTGGATCTTATAGAACGTCTGTAAATATCAATATTTGTTGAATGAATGAATATATGAATGAATGATGGGGGTGGAGGAAGTGAAGTCATTTCTTTTAAACTCCATTTGAGCCAATGAAATCAATATAATACTTGAGTGAAGGTAATATATTTAAAAACCATGAAGCAAGTTTTAATTTTTTATACTGTTTTATTCCTGTAAGTTGGATTTTCTTGTGACACTTTGTCTTGCCCCTCTATCCTCTACACCGTGACTGATGATTTCAAGCACTCTGCACTGAAAGGGACCTCCAAGAAAGGCAGTTTGGGAAGAGAGAGAGAGAGTGGGAGCACATTTGCGTAGGGCAGGAAGGGCACTGTAACATCTGGCGGTGGTGGCCGACTGGTACCGTTTGTTAGTGCTCATTAAATTCACATTAATGCATGAACTGCTCTGAATGTGTAAATGCCATTTCAGGTTGGTTGCATTCTCCCAGGCCAATGGCAGTGACTTTTGGGGCCCTACCCCAGGTTGTTTACTTGCCAATGGCATTTGACCTGGGGTCAGACCTGTATTTAACCCTTTCCTGTAGGTCAAAACCAAATTAATTTGGTGAGAATGAAATTGGAAATGAGTCGTCTGTACAGCAGGTGTCCCCTTTGGAGAATGTGCTACAGGTGGAAACATTTTAAGATCTGTTCCTGGCCCATCTCCGAAGAAGCTTCAGAGGTCAGAGAGGCAATTCCAAGACATCCCATGTGGTGAGGGCCTGGAGATGGATGTAGCAGGTGCCGACTCGGGGCGGTTTTCTCAGAAGCGTGGGGTACTTTCAAAGAGGCCCTTTTTGGAGATAATGTATTCATATATTCATGAACGTATATCTTGGGCATTCATCGTGGACTGATTTACTTAGAAGCCGCCCTAAATGATTGGAACTTTACCCTCTGCCCCTACCTCCCACCATCAGCCAGACACTTTGATTTGAAGGAAAGAATATAATGCATTTTTCTCTTTCTTTTTTCTAGAGGATGAGGATGATGAGGAAATGGTAGAACCTAAAGTTGGCCAGGATTCAGAACTGGAAAATCAAGACAAAAAACAGGAGGTGAAGGAAGGTATGGTGTGGGAGCTAAATTGAGTCATCATTTTATTGCTGTCTTTTTAACCAACATAAGGGACTATAGAGGTAAGTAAAAATTAAACGTATACCTCCTGCGTGGAAGGTTTTCTGTGATTGATCAATACATTACATTTAGCAACATAAACTGTAATCCTTTATTTTTTTCACTGACAGAAGCAAATAAAATACGAACCCTCCACAAGTCCAGCAACAAGTCCAGTCACATTTCCAGTAAAATTATTACTAAATAGCAGTAAAATAAGACACCTGTCATCAATTGACATATTATCTAGTTCACGCCATCATATATTCCCAATGATAACAGTAAAGGAGAGGAGAAGGTATAATTATTATGTCAATAAATTCTGAGGTTTATTCGTGCGATCTACAGAGAAACATTAACCGTGATCATCACTATTAACTATACTATTAAAAGTTTCCCTCCACACTCTGCCCATATAAGAAGGAGCAGCCTTTACATGCTCCAGTGATAACAATGACTAGTATTTATTAGGGGCTTACTAGGTACTTGGCTCTCTCCTTAACACTCCAGAGATATTACGTACCGTTCGCAACATCCTTTTGAAGCAAAAACTATTATTTTCCCTATTTTATAGATAGAGAAATAGGAAAAGAGAGGTTTAAAAATGTACCCATGGATACATAATGTATAAGTACACGATCCAGGATTTGGAGTTGACTCCAAAGCATATACACTTGCCCACAAAGCCATCCTCCTGTAATAGCACTGGATTTCAAAAAACAAGAAAGCAATAATGAAAAAAGAAAAGAAAGGGGAAGGCAAGAAATACCATAGCTGATGTTTCCCTAAAAATCTAATTTTGTGTCCCTTTGAGATTTTCAGCCTGTGGAGTAAAAGAGAATTTTGAGATTGTCATTCTTATTGAGAAATGGAGTGTCCATGAGAATGGAGTGTAAATTAAAAAGATTCTTCCATATTTCCTACTAAATGTCCCAAGTTTAGAGCAACATAAGTCTAATTAGAATTTCATTTGATTTTTAAATTTTCAGTTTGCCCGTGGCTCTGGCGAAGTGCATGGCACATGGTTGTCCCTGGGGACTTTGTAGGAGTGGGTATGTACTGGTCATAGGGACTCACTTCAACCTGCCCAGGCATTGAGTGAGGTGGATTACTGTCAAGTTCTAGGGTACGGCTGTAAGCAGGCAGTAGATTCAGCATCTTTAACAGTAGCATCCACAGAAGGCACAAGTTACTCTTTCTGAGAGATTCTAAAAGGATTTGATTGAAGCAAGTCCACATTTAAACCTCCTACTAAGAACATGTATATATTTAAGCTGGTGAATAGAATATCATTAACACAGGTGTAGCAAGAGACAAAAGAAGTCAAAGTTTACTAAAATACCCTCACCCTCTTTTTTTTTTTTTTTTTTTTTGCAAAATATCCTTAAGATGTACTGGGTGATAAGGAGCCAGGGTGTATTTTGTGTGTCTTGGCACGGATTCCCTCCTGCCCCCCAACCCCAATCTCCAAATTCTCTTCTCTGGCAAAGCATTGCAACCTCCTTCTTAAGTTCTGAGCAAAAACACCCTCCAGTTTTAACTCTCACTCATGCTTCATGGAATTGATTAAAGTCCTGTTAAAAGTCCAAAAGAAGTTTGAAAGTGCATTTCCTGTTACTGCCGCGCTGTGCATCTTAAGTCTCTATTAATGGCTTTTCTGCAAATTAGCACATAATGGGTTAAAAGCATGTTTATGTTGGCATCAAACTCTCTCTGGCTATTTTTTTTTAAAGCAAGACAGTATTTTGCAAACTTTTTAAAGAATCTCTAGCAGATACAATCGTGGCGCCATTCATACAGCTGCATGGTAGTCAGGGCTGTGTCAGCACTTCCATAGGAACCCTGAGTTTCAGGGATTTATTACTTAGCCATAAACATTTGCTCTGGGCTGAAACTTGACATACACAGTTTCAAACCAGGGAACGCATTTTTGAGAAATCTGGCCTTTTTTGGAGTTAAAAAAAAAAAAAGTGCTGAGGGGGAGATGGGAAAAAAATCAGTGCTCACTAGCTTTTGACATTTTTGCCCATGTGACATCAAAAATGCATTAAACAGTAAAGAAATATGGGTTTGATTTATTACTCTTCACACTCTTTTTTCCACAACAGAGTAGGGAAAACAGCAGGTAGCTTTTAGCTTTTAATCAAATTTTAGGAAATTTCTATATGTGAGTGTCCTAGTATTTTCATGTGTAGAGATTTAAAGCAACAGAATCGGAAACGTGACTCTTGTAAATGCACATTAACTCATAAACCTCACATTAACTTCAGAGAAGGACATCATTCCTTATTATTTTGGTTTGGTTTTCTCGCTCTTGTTTTTGAACTGATTTCACTGTAAAATTCAGTAAGAGCTACTGTCCCTATTTAATCTGATTTAATATTTAAGTTTTGTGGGTTTACTTACTTATTTTTTAATCTTTTTGATATATTCTTGAAAAATATTTAAAAGATGTAAATTTTATATTGAAATTTAAAGCTACATCATTGAAACAAGGCAAGACATTTCTGAAATGGATATTTTAAAAATTACTTTTGACCTAGAAATGAGATTGTAAAATACTCAATATAAATTGTGGATTCCATTACGGATTTTACATTTTTACAGAGAAAAAAAATCCAGGAACTCTAGAAATCAAAAGATATAGTGTCTAGTAAATAGAGTAAATCAAAAAGAAACTGAAAAAGTACACATTCAGGTCAATAAGAAAACTTAAGAAAGCATAGCAAATAGGATAGAATCAACATGAGAGACACATAAAAAAGTATTTTCATGTACAATACCAAGACAAATTAACATTTCTATAATAAAAAGAATTAAAAGTAGACCCTAAAATAAAATTCATACTAGATTTTAATTTTGCAGGCCATGAATTCATAGAATTAGGCACTTCTCTAAACTTTGAGTTTCATGACTCTAGTACATTGTTTTCATACTTCTTATTCAAGCTAAATATAACTGTTCAGGTAAATTTTGGTAAGTTTGAAAATTGTGCTGTCATTGGCTCATATGTAAGTCATATCCATGTGTACTACTTTTCCTGAAGAATCTTTATTTCTTAAAAAAGGTCACTTTAAATGCATAAAATATTGTTAGCTCTTGGCAGAAATACTCCATGTTGCAAAAACAAACAACAAACCTGCTATAATAGCAATTTCTGCTTAACTTGTAAGAAAAATCAAACATTATCATTGCCCTTGTTTTGCTCTGTTACGCCTGTTGCTATTAAATTACTTCCTACCTTTTTATGCAGAGAAGATGTTGAAAATAATTCTTTAGGTTCCAGGGGTAGGGAAAAGCTGAAGAAACAGATTTTAGGGAGAATTTGGGGTCTATCCTGGAGTAATACAATTCTGATTTTAATTGTTTATGCTTATATTTTAAATTTTGTGGACTCCATTAATCAACTAATTTTTTTTTTCATGAAATATGATGTCTGGAGAGGTTTTACCTCCAAATACAGATTTTGGTTGTGGTTCCTGGATGCTCCATTATGTTTTCATTACATTGTAATAACACATCAATTTACAGACTTTTAAATATGAGAGGTTTGGGGTTTTAGCGAAAATAACTATGGCTCTGTTTAACTCCTAAGCTGAATATTGTTTATGACTTTAAAAAAGTACTCATCTGCACATGCATCTTATTATTTTGTGCTAACAAATCATGTCATTTGATCCCTGTTAGACATCAAAGCTTAATATAAAATATGTTCTTTGTTTTGCTTCAGTAGCAATTTAATTTCAAGCCAAATATTGTATTGCCAAACATAATATCTGGAGACGCTACTGCTTCACTTACCTGAACTTGGCCTCTGCAAATACACTTTGAACAGCCATTTATGTTTCTCTTAGAGAAGAAGCTGTATGTCTTGAAAGCTGAGATCAAAATGACAGTAAGCTACAGGGAAGAAAAAAATTACAGAAAATTACACAGGAACTGTTTTTTATTCAAGGTAATGGACCTGTAAGGAAATATACAGGTGGAATACAAGTAGCTCAAAAAGATAAACAGAGAATAGAATAGATATTTTTAAAATGTAAAAACAGGAATAAAGGGAAAAAATTCCTATTTCTCTGCTTAATTTCAAGTGTGTCTCAAGTCATCCATCAGCAGTGACAAAAGCTGAATGAAGCTTTTAAAATAAGACATTCTTCTTGGCCCTGTAGCATCCTTGTTTAGTGAAGTTTATTTATTTATGTAACAGTACTGACCAAAACAAAAGGACCCTAGCGTTTTCCCCTTTACCTAGTTACATTTAGTAGTTTTACTGTTTTCTTGGACTTGTATCAGGGTGAAAAAATTCAAATGCCTCATTTATGGGTGTTTTAGAAAGTAGACAAATTATATATAACTGCTAATTATTGAATGCTGAACTATTTGCCAGTATATTTAAGTCTTAAACCAGACTTGGTGTTATGGATAACACTGGTGTTATGGATAACACTGTGGCTTAGAGAGCTTTCATTGATTAAAGAATCCAAGCTAGCAAATGGCAGAGTAACTCTTGGATTCCAGGTTGGTTTTGTAGAGTTCTTGTTATTTACAGTTTACACATTGCCCACTTCACCATTTCTCAAACTAGTGTCTGTGCAGCATTGCTCGGCAGATGTTGATGGAGGTTTTTGGAGAGTCCCAATACACATGGGCACATTTAGGGCTCTGGAGACTTCAGCAACAAAGAAATATTTCCGGCTATATTTAGGGCTGCTAGAAACACCTGGGTTAGCTGTATTTGGAGATAATCTTCTGCTGTAGTGGATGAATCATGTTTTTCCATTTCTCAAGGTGTGAATCAACCACGTCATAATCATTCTAATTTCTTGTACAAATACAGACCCTGGAGTCTTTCCAGACCCCCTGCCTTTCAGTCTGGGGCAGGGGAGGGGAGACCAGAAGGGGGAGACATTATGAACATTAAAAGCTTGAGATCTACTTCCATGGCTCTGCAGGAGGGCTTCTTGACGGTTCAGATTTCTCAGGACAGTGGCTTCAAGATACCATTAATCAAATCAAATAACACTTTCATAAAACATTATGCTATAGGTGGCTGTACCTAAATGATTCCTCTGACCACGTGGCCAGGTAGAAGTCAGTCCTGGTTATGAGGATGGTTGTGGAAGTGTTTGGGAAATCCTGTGGGTGAGTCATTCCACCAGGGACCCCTATGGTTTTAATGCACTACCCTCCTCTTGTAGCTTAAACTCCAGGAGCTTCTGGTCCTACTGCAAGAGTAATTGATCAAACATTTATTGAAGTCTCTCTGCACGAAAGTTGAACTGGGGTTCCTGAAGAACCACAAAGGTTCAGCTGACAGTTTCTGCCCTTAGGGATTTCTCATTCTGGGGGAGTTCCTAATCCTTCCTCTATAGTTTTATGTAAACCCTGCTACTGAAGGAACAGTTTATATAACCTAATCGTGACTCTGAGGTGAGCTGACTTTCAGACACTATGACATATTGCTAGTTATTTAATCTCTCTTTGCCTTATTTTGTATCTTCAAATTTAGTCTTATAAGATTAATCATGCTGGAAAAGTAAGGCATAATAACAATTATGAGGTGTCTTATAGCATTTATTTGTTCCATGTGTTTGTTTAAAAGCAGAAGATACCTTGGGTAAAGGTGGGTTTGGAAGGACACGTTTCAGTTTTTGAGGAGAATCTATATAACGATCAATCAGCCTTATCAAGTAACTATCTAAAATAAAATGAATTTATCAGTAGAAAGAGGAAAGGTGCTATCTGGATCATATTATAGATAGTTCTTAATTATTTAGTATGCGCAGCTTTACAATCTAATATACATGGTTGTACAGATTTCTCTATTATGTACTATTTGAGCTGTTTTTCAAGTTCAGTTCTAAAGAAAATAACGTTCAGAACTCATTGTTAAAACACACCAATCATTTTCATTTGTAATATTTTTCAACTCTTCAAAATAGTAATTAGTCCAGATATGAAATCTTTTTGTAAAATTGTCAGTGAAGACATCTGCAAAAACCTTTGGTGTGACTTTAAGAGTAATTTAGAATTAATATTAACAGTGGTTTATTTCACTGTGTCTTATCACTCTTTTGATAAGCAATGTCTTTCAAGAGTTGGATTCCTCTTGAAATGTTTTAATTATCCCTTTTTATTTTTCTTTCCCAACAATCTCTTTTACATAAATAGCTCCTCCAAGGGAGCTGACAGAGGAAGAAAAACAGCAGATCCTTCACTCAGAGGAATTTCATATCTTTTTTGATCGGACAATACGGGTAATTGAAAGAGCGCTGGCAGAAGACTCCGATATCTTCTTTGACTATAGTGGTCGAGAGTTAGAGGAAAAAGATGGGTTAGTTTCATGTGTGCATTTAAAAAAATACTGTGATAAGTTATCTGTTGATTCTAAATTCACTTATGTTTTGAGTAGGCAAGTTCCAAGCCTAACAAATCAGAGGAGTATGAAATTCCAGAGCTGATCTTGCTGAACAGCTTTGACTAAGGGCTTTGGTTATGACTTCTGGCTTAGCGTTTCCTTGTAATTATCATGTGCTTCCATGAAATGCTTTTGAACTTGATATCTGGGGAACAGTCCAGGTGATAGAGACTGGCAGAGTCATGTACGTTGTCCTCTGAGAAAACATAAGCAGCAAAAGGAGATTTGTGTTATATCCAGTAGATCTATTTTTGATGTCTAAGCAAACAGGAAGCCGAAGAAAATAAACATGAGATATGGGAGACCTTAACTGATGTGGGAGACAGCAAACAGAGACTGGGAACTCTTTCCTCTTTTGATGCCATAAGATGATGTGTATATGCCTTTTAGGAAATACAAGTGCCATTTACTTTTAACTAACCATTAGAAGTAAATGGCCCCAAATGACTTTCCCTGTGACTGCAACATATGTATTATATTCGGCAGGGGCTGTCAGCCATCTTCATGTGGATAATTGGAGGCACTTTATGAGCTTTGTGAGAGATATAGCTGGTTTTTAGCCACCAATTTCTTTTGGCCAAGAACAATATGAAAAGATGAGATTACCTGCCTTTTTCATTAGACCTGACATTTTACCTCTTCTAAAATTCAAATACATTGTCAAAGGCCAACCTATCATCATTGAAGATGCTCAAGGCAATGTAACAGTGGCTCTGAAAACAGTTTCAAAAGGGAGTTCTAAAAATGTTCTAAACAGTTGACAGCATCGTTAGACTACATCAAAGAGAATAATATTTTGAATATATGTGTTATATTTGTTTTCTTTTAAAAAGCCATTACTCTATGGCTCAGTTAGTTTTCTGAGTCCTCTTTCCCTCTGGGTGCCTGGCACAGTGTTATACTGGGTTCCTGGCAGATATTTGGGTGCATGTACCTCTTGCCTGAGTTTGCAATGGTGGAGCTGAGGAAAGGTTAGCAGGGGGAAAAAAAAGTCATAATAAGTCAGCTGCTTGGAGCCCAAATACCTAATCTGAGGTCAAGTCACCCAGTCTGAACAAGAACTATATAGGACAAGTGATACAGGGTGCAAGGCAATGGAATGAAGCAAATGAACAGAAAAAAAAGGTGAGTGTGGAAGAATTCCTGAACTGCAGCCCAAGGAGTATAGGCAGCTTTTTATGCAGATCCCATAGCTGCTGACACAGAACAAGTATGACTCAATTTAAACACTCAGTCTTGTGGAGCAAATGCATGACCAGTGCAGAGTTCTTCAGAGGAGGTTTTGCAGCCAGTTGAATATCAGCCAAGTAAACACTAGCTAAAGTGTAATCCTCCTCCACCCAGATGCTATTTTGGTCTATGTTAAGTATCTAAGGTGTTTGGTGAATCCCTCACTCCCCAGCAGGCCTGTCTCACGGTGGAACTTTTCACTTGCTATTGAGCAAGGAGGCAACTGCCACCTTCAATCAGAAATTACAGGTAAAGAGAAACATGCATATCATTTCTGGTCTAAGGCCAGATAAGGTGTTATTGATACCAAAGAATCTCCAAATGTGCTGTGCTTCCTTGAGAGCTGGGAAATCTCTTGTAAACTCTGATTCAAGGCAGAGCTTATTAGGGGGAGGAGAATGCTTTAGAACTGCTCAAGATAGGAAGCTGAAACAAATTTGACATTTCACACCAGGCTTGGAACAACATGTGGAAACCTTTTCTGGGCCAGGTTAGAGAGAGCTTTGCAGAAAGGAGACCACCTTTAGTTCATTTATGATCAGAGTTTGCTGTCTAAATTGATGCTTTGGCTTTAGAGAGTATTGTGTGCCATGCTCTTGCCATTTCATTCTTTCAGTATGAGCACTAGAGATAAAGCCCCATTTTGAAGCATCATATTTGTCTTTGATGTTTAAACCCTCCTAGGGATGTCCAGGCTGGAGCCAACCTTTCTTTCAATCGTCAGTTCTATGATGAGCATTGGGCCAAGCACCGAGTAGTCACTTGTATGGACTGGTCTCTCCAGGTAAGAATTGTTGCTGGGATGGGACAAACGGGACTTGTGTTCTCATGGCATTTGTATTTAAAAAAAAATAAGAGAGAATTGCTCCACGATTTTGGATGTGTTCACTAACCTGCAATTTTTTTTCTGTGCCTATTGGTTTTCTTTCTCATTTTACTGAAGTTTCAGTTTAAAATTTGCACTCTATTATTCATACACATTGAGTACTTACTAGGTACCAGACAAGGAGCCAGGCCGTTCTGTCCATGAAACTGCTCTCACTAAGGTCACCAATGATTTCCTACTTGTCAAATCCTGTGGATATTTTTAAGCCTTAATCTGCCCTGTCCTCTCTTTGTCATCCAGCTTTGTTGACTTCCCCATACTTCTAAAAATATTATCCTTCCACTGAGTTCCACAACTCGACTCTCTTTCAGTTCTCGAACTCCTCCAAGACTTCTTTTTCCTCTCCTACCCTTGTGGTCCTCGTGGTCATGCCCTCAACCTTTACTCTTCTCGACATGCTCTCTGTGGGAGATCTCTTCCACTGCTATGGATTCAACCATCACGTGGGCAGCCTTTTTCTATCCCCCACCCAATCTCCCTCCTGAATTCCACTTCACGCACCAGACAGATCCATTCAGGTGTCCCATAGAATCTCAAACTAATCACTAACTCATTATTTCCACACATCTGAAATCCATTTTTGCCTCCTCTGTTCTATGTTAAAGCCATTACAATATACCCAAGGAATTCCACTTTACACACCAGACAGATCCATTCAGGTGTCCCATAGAATCTCAAACTAATCACTAACTCATTATTTCCACACATCTGAAATCCTTTTTTCCTCCTCTATTCTATGTCAAAGCCATCACAATATACCCAAGGACCTAAAGCAAAACTTTCGTCATTAACATTAGAAACTTTCTCTCCCTTATCTCCCAGACCCAGTCTGTCACCAAGACTGTCCGTTTCGCCACTCATATATTCATCATCTTACACCTGTAGTATTGCTAACCTTCTTATGTTCTTTCTACATCCAAACTTGTCCACCTATAGTTTTCCCTCTAGACATCTAGCCAAATAATCTTTCTAAAAATGCAAATCTGATCACTTCACTCCCTGAATTAAAACTCCCTGTTGCCTGCAAGAAAAAAAAAAATCTAAACTCCCTAGTGTAGCATTCATAGTGAAAGCAGGCAGATTTACCAAAAGCCAATTTAATGGCCAACTCAATTAGTGTATAATTTACCCAGCACTGAGTAGTCAAATAATGCACATAAAGGCACACAGCCTAATTGTGGTGAGGTCAGAATATGAACTCAGGTGGTCTGACTCCTGAGCTCACATTCTTGATGACCATGCTCCGTCCCCTCCTGTAATGACAATGACATAATAGCAATGAGGGAAATAGGAATGATAAGTACTGGGCTTTTATACACAGCACAGTTTCTGTTTTCTTATAGTCTATGCTTTTATTGGGAATAATTATCATGGCAAGCTTTTAATTTGTGTTTCTTATATGCTAAGCACTGTGCCAGCTGCTCTGGAGGCATTGTCTTATTTCACCCTCATAACATCAAGTGAGGCAGCCACTGTTTCTATTTTAATTTTATAGCTGAAGAAATTGAGGCTCAGAGCAACTAAGTATCTTACTAACAGTCACTCAGCTAGGATGTGGTACATCAGGGCTTTGAACCCAAGTCTTTCAGCACTTCCAGGCGTATGCCCTTTACCAGTGCCTCCCACGAAGGGCTTATGAATCTGGAACCAAAAGAGGTTCTAAGTGCTGAGTGACGTAGGGCCGAGAACAAGTGCTTTCAGGATTCAGTGGAGGTTGCAGTCTGTCTCTGGTTGGACAGGGCATCTTAGAAGACTGGGATTAGACAAAGGGAGGGGAGAAGAGTGAGTTCTAGGCAGAGCAGTGAAGCAGATGATGTGAAGAGCCCCATTTAGTCATGCTGGGAACAGGAACACTGAAGAGGAATGTAATCCCCTGCAACCAGACTGTCAACAGCCACAAAGTGGGCAAGTGTTCTCTCCCCTTGAATCTCTTTTTACGTCCAAACAAGAGAACACGCATGGCATGGTCGTGCAGAGGCTAATACAGGCAGGGTGTGCCCAGCCACTTCCCTCCAGTTCGTGGGTGGTCTGTGAGCACGCTCGGGTGTGTGTGCAGAAAGCAGATCCAAGGCTGAGGAAGCACTTAGCTCGGCTTGTTCACTTGTTCAGAGTCTGGAAATTACACAGGAACCTTATCTGACACATTCCTCAAAGGCAGGTTTCACTGATAACTCTCCCTGAGGAGGCAGCGGGGAGGTCACCAGTGGGGCTGGTCCCTGCCTGGCCTCAGCGTGTGCTGGGCCCTATTGCCCGTGGATAGGTTTGTTTCCACACAGGATCTTGTGTGTCATTTTTGTTGCAGGAAGTGAAACTGGAAAGGGCAGAAACTCCACCGTAGAGAGACTGCATCTGTTTTTCCCCATTTTTGTGTAACCTGCCATCTACACTGTGGGGAAGGGGTTTGCATTTCTGATAAATGTATTTTCTTTGGAGCATAAGAAACAGGAATTAGAACCCTTAGTTCCTACATCATAACAATTTTGGGGTTCAGAGGACCAGGTTTACATACGTATGGAATGAAGAGACTTTCTGAGTGAATCTACATGCAATCCAATGATATTAAGAAAGAAGAAAAAGATAGAGGCATAGTCTTAGCGTCTAGTAGAGGCATGTATGCTTAGGATGATTATGAGTGGAACAGAATGGAACAGAGGGGAAAAAAGGAAGAAACTGTAAGATTCCTGCATAGCTTTGCTGTGACCTCTTGTACTTCTTAAACAAGAACACTTTAACTTTGCGATATTTGCAAAATATCCACCAAACATTATTCCCTGGAAGACATTTGGGCGCTTGGGGAATTAGGTCAGCTTTGCTCTTCATTGAATATTGTTTAGCACAGTGGGTCAATAATACTATCCACATATTATATGACAGATTTGGCAGACATATACAAAACCAGACATATGATCTCACTCCCACCATGTATAGTCCTCTCATATGTAAGTTGCATCCTCTAACCCTGGAGTCATCCAAGATACAAACCCAAGTAATTTTTTTTTTATTGAAGTAAAGTTGATTTACAATGTTGTGTTAATTTCTGCTGTACAGCAAAGTGATTCAATTATACATATATATACATTCTTTTTATATTCTTTTTCATTATAGTTTATCATAGGATATCGAATATAGTTTCCTGTGCTATACAGTAGAACCTTGGTGTTTATCCATTCTCTATATAATAGCTTACATCTGCTAACCCCAACTTCCTACTCCATTCCTTCCCCACCCCTCTTCAAGTAATTTTTGATAGCTCATTTAATTGCAAAACCCAATCAAATTTACGGTAGCAAAAAGACCCCCACTGTGACCAATTCAAATCCACTTACATGTGGAGTTGATACCTACTTTATGTCATGCCCCTCCACTTTTTGCTTATTATTAGGAAATAGCTTCCTAACTGGTCTCCCTGCCTCAATTCTCTACACTGTTGAGTCATTGTCAGTACTTTTCCAGTTTACTATTTGTAAAGATTACTTATTTGCTCTCAGTGTCACCTTGAGCAAATTACCTGACTTTTCTTGGCTTAAGTTTCCTCACTCATAAAGTGATAATCATACCTAGCTCACATGCTTATTGTATTAAATGAGTAAATGCATTTAAAACACTTAGAGTTTTAAAACTGTCTAGTATATAAAAAATACCCAATAAATGTCAAAGTAGTAGTAGAATTAGTAGTATTAGTAGTTGCAGAGTATGACTCCCAGAGTGAAGTCTAAAATCATTAGCCTGTACTCAGTGACTTCCATGAGGATGCCCTGAGGCATCTGCAGCCCTTTTATCTTTTTCATCTCTTCGCATAACCTGCCTCCCAGCCAGGTGCTATAACCTACTGTCTCCTGAATATGTTCTCCACTGCATTAGTCAAGAAAACTTTACCCCTGGCTACCTTAAGCAAAAAGGGAAATTTATTCGAGAGCTACTAGGGTACTCAGGGAATCCATGGAAGAGATGAAGAACGGGGACTCAGGAGTATAAATCTGGGCAGCTTGAGAGGCTTCACCAATAAGATGCTGTCATAAGCTGACTCATTTGCCAGCCCATGGGTTCTGTGTCTCAGCTCAAAAGTTACAGTAGCCAAGTTAGAGAACGTGATTGCCCCAGCTGGGTCAGGTATGAACCCTGCAATGAATTAATTGTCCCTGGGAAGTTAGACACCTGTGTATTGAGGTAATCTCCAAAGATTGGGAGAATCACTGTGAACCAGGGAGACACCCAAGAGAGATTTCCTGCATCAATATTTGTACCCTCGTCTATACTCTCCTCTCACTTCTCTCCTAATCACCTAGCCATTTAACAGGGCCCAATCAAGTCTCATTTCCTCTCAGAAGTCCTCTCCAGTATCTCTCCCTACCATACCCCATTCCAACTAAAGTAGTTATTTTCTCCTCTGTGCCTTGATAGAACTCCTTTTGTATCTCCATTTTAGCATGTTCTGCTTTTATATTTGTGTTGTAGATATTCATACATGTGTCTCACCTCCCTCTGCTAAGTGATGAACTCCTATAAAGCAAAGCATGTTACTGTTGAAATTCGTGTCCCACATTTTACCTGGCACCAGTGCCTCTCATATGCATGGGGGGGGGGCACTTGACGCATGCCACAGTGGGCTGGAAGGGACATGGTCTTTGAAACCAAATAGACTTCAAGCAGGGTCTCACTTTATCATTTATTAGCAACTTAACTTGGAACAAGTTCCTTACCCAGGGACCCTTGGCTTCTTTGTCTGTAGAAATGGGAAAACCATTGCTTACTTTAGAGAATTGTAAGGATCAAATGAGTGAGCATGTTCCCCAGCCCAGTGTCTGGCACATAATGGCACTTAAAACATGTTGGTTCCTTCCTCGCCAATAAATGTCAGATTTTATTTCTTTATAAGAAAAAGCAGCTTGAGAGCAGATCTGGTAATTTCCGGGTAAAATTCTCCTAGGTTAAATATTAGCTAATTCAGCCCCATGAGTAGTCACAAACTTCCTAGTAGTTAATATTCCCTTTAAGATAATAATTTTAACCTTTAAAGTTTAAATAATCGTGCAGAGATTTACTACTTTTTATTGGAAAATAAGAAAATATGATTAGTCATGTTCAAACTAACATACTAGAGGAGACTTTGAAATCACAAACACTTTCAAGAGATAAGAGTTAATCAGTATCTTTAGGCCTTTTGATCCTAGTTATAGATATTTCACCAAAAGCATTTCACTGGTATTTTACAAAAATTCTCCCTGTTTTCTAAAGGAGTTTTAAACCCAATAATGTAAAATATTTTTTTAATGAAAAAAGAAGAACTGCAAGTGGGAGCCAGCGATGAGACCCAGATGTGAAGCTGTGGGATGTTATTCCAGACACATCTGGCTGTCCATTGGCCACTGTGGTAGTGGTGTTGATGTTTATAGAGTTGCCTTTTCACATGTGACATAGTTAAACTTCAGATGGACAGTCTGGAGACTTCTGTGTTTATCTGCACGTTAGTTTCTTTGAATGGACTTCGAATCAAAGGCCTTTTTCTTAACAGGCCTTTGATTCATCCGCTAAGGGGTGTTTTCTAATAAAGAATGATTACTTTCCCCTGGTGGCCACATACGTGTGTGTCGTTGTAGGCTTATACTTTCTCTGTACCAACGGGCAAGTTGTAACTCTCTGCAGCTTTCTTAAGTTGAGGGAGCTCAAAGAATGAATACAATCACATAGAAGACTTAGGTTTAATTATTTTTGATAGAAAAAAGGTTGATGTTCAAATTTATACAGGCAATCTTATGTTAAATATATGCAGTGTAGTGAAAAAGAAGGAAAAAATTACCTGTGAGCAAAGACTGATATGATCTGCTATAATCCTGATGCTATTTTTAACAGAGCTGCCTTATGGGAATCCCAGGTAAGAATGACATTTTCATGAAATGTACTCTAACTCATAAATACCTGCCATGAGATTCAGCCTCAGTTTATTTATAACACTCAGCACAGAGTTCATGTATGGTGAGTAGGTATTTCTACTCATTGTAGAGTCCTCTTTGTTATTTTACTACTTGTGTTTTCTTTTACTTGAGCTTTTAATTGTTGGGATTATTTAACAACAAAGGATTAAAGATAAGGTCTTGCCACTGAGCACAGGGTTACTGACATAAGAAAGAGCATTTGTAATTCAACAGATTTTGGCACAAGTTTATTGTGCTAGGACTTACTATACTCTGGATTCAGAGGTCAATAAAAACAAGTCTCTATACTCAAAAGAGCTTACAATCTAGTAATAGACATAGACCAGGAAAAGCCATAATACAGTTTGACAGGTGCTTTAATAGGGGGACACACATAATGCTAAGGGAGCTGATGAGAGGCAAGGAGGGGTGGTGGGTAGTTAGATAGGATTGTCTGGAGGACTTGATGCCTGCATGGAGTCTTAACGAGTGAGTTAATGATGTAACCGACACAGAAGAGGCATTCCAATGAGAGTGAGTATCAGACTCATGGTACAGCGGCTGTGCATATGAACCTCAGAACTAGCCCAGTGAGGCTGGGTCATAGAGTGGGGTTGGGAGGAGGGAGGGAAGGTTGTAGGAGATTAAGCAGAGAAAGTAGAAAATAACAGATCATGAAGGATCCTATACGACCTGGATTTTATCTTGAAAGTAATGATGAGCCATTAAAGTATTTTAAGCAGAGGAGTGACTTAGCCAAATGTATGTTTTGTAAAATCATATTGACAAAGGATGAAGAGTGGAGTAGGTGAGGGTAGGGCATGGCAAGCCTGGAAGCAGGAAGCCATTTAAAAAACTGTTGTCTTCATCCAGACAAGAAATTCATTTAGGAGCCCTCTGATCTTAAGGATAGAAAGAAAACATGCATTTGAATGGTATTGAGGAAGTAGTGAAACACAGTATATGAAGATGAGAAAGAGGGAGGAGTAAAAATGAACGTGGAGTGTCTGGCCTGGACAGCTAGGTAATGTCAGTGCAAAGCACTAAAGGGATGAATGTTGGAAGAGGGAATGTTGAAAGAGCAGTAGGTTTTTGTAGAAGGCAACAAGCTCGCTTTCCTATGCATTGCATCTGACGTGTCTATGGACAGCCTTGAGAAATCCCCAGTAGCTGTAAAATCTGCACCTCAGAGAGAAATCAAGCCTAGAGATAAAGATTTGAACATTGTCAATATATTAATGCTTATTAAAGCTATTGATGAGTTCACCCAGGGACAGTGTGTCGATAGAGACAAATAAGGGCAGAAAACAGCCCCCCTTGGAATATAGGTAATAGAAGAAACTGTAGGGACTGAAAAGAATGGTTTGGAAGAAGATCAGGAGAGAAAGATGTCATGGAAGCCAACATAGGAGAAAGGAGGGAGTAGCCCAAATGTCATAACCCAGAGAGATCCAGCAGTGCATGCAGTTTAGTAGTCGTTGGTGACTATGGCAGCACACGTGGAACGTTTGTTGGGAGTAGAAACCAGATTGCAGTGGGTTGAGATGTGAAGTTGGTATTAAGTATGCCACAACTTAAAAAGAAAGTGCCATTTAAAGTATGTAATAGAGCATGTGTCTGTTGGAATAAGAATGTTTTCCTTGTGTTGTCATCTTGGCATAAGCCATCCTTGTGACCTCTTCCATCCAGTACCCCGAGCTGATGGTCGCTTCCTACAACAACAACGAAGATGCTCCCCATGAACCAGATGGAGTGGCCTTGGTTTGGAACATGAAGTTTAAGAAAACCACACCAGAATACGTCTTCCACTGTCAGGTAGGAGTCAGCAATGTAAAAAAAACTTACATCTCCTACTAGACCAAATATAGTTCATGCTGCCTCGCATCTATTTTATGTGGAGAAGAAGAACCGAGTTTAAAAATGGAATTGTTGACAATTTTGGAAAATTCCCCCACAGTAACCTAATGTCTGGGAAAACTGGCAACCCTCTCCAAACAGTTCGGAAGCCTGGTTGGGGACTGTGTGTCATTTTCTTTCCATTTAAAACAGCCCCCATGAGGATGAGTTTATAAAGACCTCGCACTTAGGAAGAAATCTGGGTGTACCACTTCCTCTGCTTAGCAGGAACATATGCTTGCCCACCCTCGTGGACACCCTCAGAGCAGTACCATTTCAAGTTCCCTCCTCTCTCTGAAATGCAGTTCAATGGGATTTCTCCAATTTTAAGTTTATGGGCGCCATCTTGCTTTACAGGTAATAATACTTTTGTAGCCAGTTTAGGGTAAGGTTTATCACTATCTTTCTTGAATTGTTGAGAAGTATAGATACTGTTTCTGGTTTGCAACTAGTTTGGGATATTTTACTGCTTGTATCTGCTGACACATTGGTCTTCTCTTCCATTCAACACAATACAGGCTGAAATTATGTCACAGTTGCACACACTCGGCTTTGCCCTGTTGCCATGACTCTGCTGAAATAATAGGCCTTGGTAGTGGCCAATACACCAACCCCTTTATTAATGCCCCTCTCCTGTGATTACGCACAGGAAAATGCAAACAAACAGTTTAGCTTGAAGTTTCAATTCCTCAAATATTACGATTCAGAGGTCCTGAGTGGCAGATTACTCTGAAAACAAATACATTAGTTGAAGAGGGTGGGTAAACCTGTTGATATTTGGAAGCTTAGTGCCATTTTATATCTAAGAGCTGAGTATCTTTTTGAACTAAAATATGTTTAGACTTTAGAACATTATCAGATATAATTTGGGGAACAAGAGCTGCTGGAGTAGAAGTCCCAGCTTCAACCTGATTGAGTAACCTCTAACTCTTACCATGTTTTTCTAATTTGCCATCTTAAAAACAAGAAGTCCTGGTCTGCATAGTAAATAACCTTTATTTTTTGAACCTTTGAAATAAGAACAGTTTTTTCTTTCTTTTTTTTTTAGATTATCAAATTTGTCAGTCTGATATGCTCTTTCTGTAAACGTAGAAGCACAAAATCCTAATTTTATTCAGTTTAAAGAGTTTTGCTGAATTACCAAGAAAATACTAAAAGGATTATGGGATAAGCAGAAGCACATTTTTTGAAAAACAGTGCCATTTAAGCTATTTTGATATTGTATAAAGCATATATTGAATTTTTTTAAATTTAAGAAGTGACTATATTGTTTTGGTCAAAGTACATAATGTTTATCATAATTTAAATATTTTATTATATTAACTGACGAAAGGTAGCCTGTGGTAATAACAATTTGATAATGTGCTTAATATTCACAACATTGCACAGGAACAGGTCAGTAGGAACTAATAATGCTGAGTGAAGAGGCAAATTCCAAAAGTCTTTGGAATTAACTGGAATTTTCAAATTATCTGTTTTATCACACAATGGTTAATACCAGTATTGACTGAAAGGGGCATTCTTTCTTTCACCTCCTGGTACCTTTGGGATCATTTACTAAAAGCTTCACCAAAATGCATTTAACCTTATTTTTAGTTGCCCCCTTAAATGCTCCAATATATGTGTTTTAGAAGATATACCCTTGATGTTTTTTTTTTTTTTTTAAGTCAGAAGTACTCTGAATATCCTACCAAAAGATGCTGACTAAACTATCTCTGTATTCCCCAGATTCCTACTATTATCTTCACTTCATCTGGTGACCAGAAGCAGCTGGGGGTTCTAAACTCTACTAGCATTCTTACTGAGAAAGGGGAAAATTTTAATACTTTTAAACTTTGGGGTTAAGTGACATGTGCAAAAGAACAGTCTAGTGATTTAAATGTTAATCACATCTAAATACCTTCACACCAACATTTAGACTTGTATTTGACCAAAAAACTAGGTACTATAGCCTAGCCAAGTTGACACATAAAATTAACCATCATACCTGGATTTCACCTCAGAGCAATCCAGGAAACTAATACCTTTCACAACTCCTAAAGTCCTACTGATTTCAGATCACTTTGGGCTAATAAGCAAATATACCTAGAGTGATCAACTTTGAAATTATTAGACCTTGAGTGGGAGCTTTCCTAAGAGGTGAGAAAAAAACAATAATTTGAGGACATGGGGAATGTCTCTGTGACATTGATCTCTGAAAATAAAAAAGATATTAACATGTTTTAAGAATCTACATTCATCGTGGTAAGCTCCCATTACTCCCCAGATGAGAAACTGTGGCTCAGAGAGGCCATGAACCCAGGCAGGTGCCTGTAAATGGCAAAGCCAGGATTGAAGTCAGCTCATATTTACTCTGAAGCCTGTGTATTGCCTCCTGCTGCACTAGTCAGGAATTCAGCCAGTTAACACCATGCAGGTATGTGGCATGGGGGTCTGGGGAGAAGTGAATAGAGAGAAAAATGGAACAGAGATGTGTTTTCCATCTTACTTGATCATTGCAATCACCTGGGTGACTTTAAGACCTGCTACTGATGCCTGCGTTTCATCCAGAGATTCTGATTTAATTAGTCTGGGCCACAGTCTGGTCATTTTTAAAAGCTCCCAAGTGAGTTGAAGATGCAGCAATAGTTGAAAACCACTGGAATGTAGAGGAGAGATGAAGAAAGGGGATGATAGGTGATGAAACTAGTTGGCTTCTTTATTTGGAAGTATACCCATCGTTCCTTTTTCCCCTTTGGCCCAAACTAGAGTGGCGTTTTTTGCCTTTGTTACTCTGATGCCCTCCCACCTGACCCTATTTGAGAAATTTCCTACCAACTCCCTGCCCCTTCCCACTTCACCTCACCTGGAGGAGGTGGAGACCTCCACGCCCCACCCCTCCTCCCACACACACTTATTTCCTTGAGCTCACTTATTGGTGGGATCTGCTTCTGTGGTGGTCACAAGATCCGGAGTTGTTTTTCCAGGAGTGGACTCAAGACCATATTGAACACGACACAACGTGCATTGGACAGTGCCATTTTTTTTGGGATAATGATACACCTTGCTGTAGTTGATCTCCGTGAAGTTCGGATCACCGCCAGGTAAACATCAGTGGCTGCCAAAAGAAAACAAAAGTGCCGTGATACTGAGTATGACTGAGCTGTTGGGAGACCAAAGCAGGGGTAACTTAGGCAGCCAGGGAAGGTGTAGGTGACTTAGTGGATGGAGGTGAGGTGGAGGGAAAAAGTAGTAAGGGCAGTTTGGTTACCATGCACTAACCATGGTAGTGCAGGGGGGAATTTGGAGAGCCCACAGAATTAAAATACACATGAGAAAAACCAAAACCGCCGCTCACTGACCTATCACTTTTCTTCTTATATCCTTTCTGTTCATTGGTAAAGCTTATTTACTACATTTGGTCCTTTCCAGACATTATCTCACTGAAATTGGGTAGAATGAATGTGCTTCCACATTCTCCTATGATGTTCCAGTAATTTCAAAATTAGTTTGCTTAATAAGAAAGAGGACTTGGGGTGAGGAGGAGCTACGGGTGCCTTATGATGATTGTACTTTTATCATTTTGGAATAATCACATTAGCTAGCCATTTCTTGCTGACCTCTTGATTCTTCATATTTTCGCAAGTGTATAGTTGCAAACAAATTCTGTGGCTCAGAAAAGCATCGTTTCAGGCACTAGAAAACAAATGCACAAGACGCAGATATCAGTTCCGTGTTCCTTTGCAAAGACTGACAGGCTTTTAGCCTAATGGTAAACAGATTGCAGGAGGAAGGCTCCTTTCTCTCTACTGAGAATAGCAAGGCCAAGTACCTTCTACTTCCGTGGGCAGTTTTCTGTCTTTACTAAACTGAATGTTTTGTGTGGGCTCTGGTCCTGCATTTTCTATTTTCATTTCAATGAGAGCCATCCGTACTTGGAAGACATCGGCAACTCTGCATAGAAATCAGCCACTCGGCCCCACCGCACCATCTGGCAGTGCTCCTGCTGTCTTCTGTAGTGGCTTCCACACGCTGTCATTAGATTATGTGTCTGACCACCCTGCATTGCTTACCCTGGTGTGGTCTTTCTCTTTTAAATGCAATGAATAGAATCAGAAATATATATCTTAGAATTATCTGCATTGAGGTAAGTGGAAAAGCTATATTTAGAGGCTTGGCTTGGTCAGAGGTTTTTATTTTTACTTTTATTTTTTTCCTGATTTGGTTTCTTTGTTCTTGGCATTCTCTTTTTGAGGATTATCTGACAATGACCTGAAACTGACACAGACCTGAAGCTCTCCTGATTTCGGGGGAAAGCAGAATGTGAAGTGGGGTTAATACCAACTAACCTCATTTGTGCCAGTGTTTAAAATCCTCAGCTGACTTTTCCCCCCCATGTGTGGCTGCGCTTCTCATTAAGATTCTATAGAGGTTATAGGTGAGACTGAAGCTACAGCTGTAGCCATCCAGTGCTCGGTTTTGTGTGAGGTTCCTGCTGACCTCATCATCCCCACCCTCGCTGTGAGGAGTGATGGGAACACAGGAGAGAATGTGGGCTGCTGGTGAGGGGAGTGGACAGAAAGGCAGGACTGGCACCTCTGTTCCTAGCTGACCACACTGCTGAGTGACCCTGGGACAGTTGTTGAGGCATTGTTGTCATGTCGTGGAGAGAAGACTTCCCCTGGTCTCTGGTGAAACTGTGAGGTTTATTGCAATAAACTTGATTTCTTCTCCCATCAATTTCTGTTCCTCCCCCGGCTCAGACTGTGGGCTATAATCTAAATGAACAAAACAGCTATGGACACAAAGATATAAATTAAATGAATTTTCCAAGGTATATTATGACCAGAGAAGTGTTAGAATTTGACTTGAGGATTCTTTTTTAATTAAAGGACAGGTAACTTCCTTATGGCCTGACTGATATTGGTTTTTTGTTTGTTTGTTTTTTTAAATTTATTTTTGGCTGTGTTGGGTCTTCGTTTCTGTGGGAGGGCTTTCCCTAGTTGTGGCGAGTGGGGGCCACTCTTCATCGCGGTGCACGGGCCTCTCACTGTCGCGGCCTCTCTTGTTGCGGAGCACAGGCTCCAGACGCGCAGGCTCAGTAGTTGTGGCTCATGGGCCTAGTTGCTCCGCGGCGTGTGGGATCTTCCCAGACCAGGGCTCGAACCCGTGTCCCCTGCATTGGCAGGCAGATTCTCAACCACTGCGCCACCAGGGAAGCTCTGTTTTTTTTTTTTTTTTGAAGTCATTTTCTAAGCTTTTCTCTTCAATGTGGCAAGGAGTGGTTACTCAGTAGAGGTCAGAAAAGAGAAGGGATGAATGAATGGAAAGTTCTTTGACAACTAGGGTTATGTATTCAGTATGAGTTCCTGGGATGACAAAGTGAGGGCACAGAATAGGTGCTTAGTAACCGGAGAACAAACGCCACAGGCAAGGACGTGCTAAGTAATGTAAGACCTAGTTTTCCAAGGCAATGCTGGGTGGACTGCAGGATGGAGAAACCCAAAAGAGGAAACCTCACTGTTGTTGTATAGATTGTGATACACATTTCAAAGTACACAGTTATGGATAATTAAGGAATACATGCAACATAAAGGTAGAATTAAACTCTTACATAAAAGATGCAGATTATATGGATCAGACAAGAACAGCAGCACAGCAGGGCTATTTTGTGTCTTTAGGAAAAAAGAAAAGGGAGTTTACACGTACATGCTGAAATGAAATGCAGACACTCGGAAACACTTTTTTTTATGCCGATTGAGTATGACTGGTCCGACGAGCGAGGCTTGAGCTAGACACTGATTCTTATTAAACCAAACAGCAGGAACTTCTATTTCTGTTTTGGCCCAGGAAGCTGGAAGCAGAGAAACTGCCTTGCCAGCTCTCATTCTTTACCTGCCTGCTTTCTAGAATCTTCTCCAAAAATTAAGAAGAAGCAAAACTGATCATTGGGATACATCTAGGGAGATTAGAGTTAGCAGCAGGATTATAGCCAAGAGATTGTATCAGAGACGATTCCTCATCTGGAAACAGCAATGAGGGAGCTGTGTACCTGACACGTGACCAAGTGAGCTGTTAGATGCAGGGGATGCCATGAGAGTCCACCTTTGAACACATTGTTTTTAAATTCAAGCTGAAGTTTAACATTATTACAAAGCTACCTAAGACTTAAGAGCGTTTGGTCTGCCCCATTAATGTGCAGAGGAGTTAGAGGCACAGAACCCAACACTGAAGATTTTATTCAGTTCCCTAAATGCCCTTCCCTCCTCTTGCCGTGCCCTGTGCTAAAACGGTCTGAACTGGGCTTTCTGTGGTTGTGCTTCATCAAGGAATTGCCCAGTAATTATTGGTGCTGTGCATTGAGCTCCAGACAACAGCATGAGCGAGGTTTCCGGCCTGTCACTCCCCTTGTCCTCACCACCCTGCTACCTGGCCATTCACTGAGGTCACAAGAGCTTGGTCTAAGGGAAATGGGTGTTTTCAGGGGTCTGGGTTGAATACCAATGGGGTTCTCCTTACCTCTTAGGATTATTGTGAGGATAAAAGAGATAATATAGGTGTATTAGTCTGCTCGGGCTGCCATAACAGAATATCATAGACTGGGTGGCTTAAACAACAGAAAATAATTTTCTCACAGTTCTGGAGCTGGTAAGTTCAAGATCAAGGTGCCAGCCATTTTGGTTTCTGGTAAGGACTCTCTCCCTGGCTTACAGACTACTGCCTTTTAGGTATGTCCTCACATGAAGACAGAGAGTGAGCTCTTCTGATGTCTTAATACCATCACAGGGGCTTCACCCTCATGACCTCATCTAAACCTAATTACCTCCCAAAGGCCCCATCTCCAAATACCATCACATTGGGGGTTGGGGAACATAATTCCGTGTGTAGCAACAGGTGAACATACTTTGAAAAGATAAAAGTATTCTCTTTACATTTGGTTGTTTCCCTAGTACTGTGTTTTAGTCCATCACATGGAAGGAAGCTTAAACTTTGGTATTCTTATTTTCCTTGCTTGAGTATTTTGCAAAGAAATTTCACCTAACTTAGATTCATTCATTCAACGGACATTTATGGGGTACCCACTATGGCCAGGTCTTCACAGCAACAATAGGCTAGAGCTGAGAAGAGGCTGTCCCCTCTCCACAAGAACTCTTCAGTTTGCCCCCATCCCTGCCATGCCCTAGTTGCCATCACCTGGCCAGCTCCTCTCTCATTGGTTAGATCCCTATGTGTGCTTTTTAATACGTAAATGACAAGTGAAGAGGAAACCTGAGGCAATTCCAAAGTTCTATCTTCCCAATCAAACTTTTGTTTCATAACTAAATGATGATGAGATATTTACTGAGTCCTAGGAGGCAGTTAAGCACACAGTGGATAAGAGTGGGCTAGAGGGCCATACAGCCTGGGATTGTAATTTGGGTCCCACCACTTAGAAGCTGTGTAACTTTGGGCAAGTCATACACGAGTGCCAAATAAATGAATACGTATAAAGCATTTAGTGTCAGGCACAGAGTAAGGAACCAGTAATTGTCAGCTACAGTTATCGGCTATGCAGACTGTAATTCAAAATATGGAACAATCTGTATGGCATTGTCCAGGCAGCATGGATTAGGGCCCCCTTTGTGTCAAGCATCCCATCTTTAGTGGCTGAATGGGGGAGGTCATGACTGAAGGGTGCAGGAGGGAGGGTGCAGGGTGACCGGCAGCAGAGGAGCACTGGGAGGATATGTGGAAAAGCATTTTTCTAGCAAGTACAAAGTAATTTCAATATTTTGATAACTGGTACTGTTGTATTGGTACACATGGCTGAAGTAGTATCCTTGCTTTTCTGCTTCCACCATGTACTGGGTACAGATGCGTTTGCTTCCGTGGCTTAATTACTTACACTGATTGATTGCCTCAGGCACAGGCTTCATAACGGAACCCAATGGTCTCTAACATAGCTCATATGGCTGCACTGAATTCTGTATAGACTCGCTGGCCATTTGCCACGCTGGACTCACTCTGTAGACCCTGAAGCAAGAGTAAGGAAGATGGGGCTGACCAATGTTCTACTTTCAGCTAAGACTAGATTAGCATCTCTGTTAAGAGCTATCTCTCCTGAAGACTTGGATCCGGGCCCCCCAGGTGGGGCTTCCATCTTCCATCCTCTGAAATCTCAGATTGTGCTTTTCCTTTATCCTACAACATTTTAGGCAGAAGCAGGTTTAAATTATACCAGATGGTCTAAAAGGAAGGAGAAGTTTCAGAAAGGCAGCCCTGTCCCTCAGAGGTGTGGGTGTGGAGGATCCCATTCCAGGAAAGGAAAGAGAAGCCAGGAGTGGACTGTCGTGGTACCCCAGATCATGTAAGCATCTGCCAGGAGTGTTCTAGGATGCGACCACCTCTGAGTGAGTGCCTGTGCATTGGTTTGGCATCTTTACATTCTAGGCACAGACTCACTCTGGACTTCAGGCCATCTATTTCTAAAGAATAGACATTTTTCCTTTTTATAAACTTGACCAAAACCTTCTACTTTGTGTCTGTGTCTAATTTATTTCAGACAGTGGCTCAGCAAAAAAGCTAATCTTTCCATTCTTTAACTTTTGAAATTATTTGAAAGCATTATTATCAAAGAGAATTTGTGGAAGGAGAATCATCATCCTTACTTCCGGGGAAAGTTTTTTTAACCTTTGTTGTGACAAGTGGTCCACCCTTTGCTTTTAGCATGCTTACATCTGATTTATAATTTTTTTTTTAAATAAATTTATTTATTTTGCCTGCGTTGGGTCTTCGTTGCTGCGTGCGGGCTTTCTCTAGTTGCGGCGAGCGGGGGCTACTCTTTGTTGTGGTGCGTGGGCTTCTCATTGCGGTGGCTTCTCTTGCTGTGGAGCATGGGCTCTAGGCACACAGGCTTCAGTAATTGTGGCACATGAGCTCAGTAGTTGTGGCTCGCAGGCTCTAGAGCGCAGGCTCAGTAGTTGTGGCACATGGGCTTAGTTGCTCCGCGGCATGTGGGATCTTCCCGGACCAGGGCTCGAACCCGTGTCCCCTGCATTGGCAGGCGGATTCTTAACCACTGCACCACCAGGGAAGTCCCTGATTTATAATTTTTAAATGATATGTTCATTAGTAGCCAAAGAATTAAACAAGATGTTGCTTTTCTTAGGCGAAAGATTTAGCTTAGTCAGTTTTTAATTGTAATCGTCTCATAAATGCATTGAGTTTATTACATGCTACAAATCATTGTTGCCATAATCATTTTATATTTATACTTTTTGTAGTTGCTGTTCTCTAAAGTTGATAAGTTTTCTCCTTTTGACTTGTTTTAAAAAGTATTTCCAGCATCTTTGTACAATAAGGTGTGTTCTTTGCTTCTTGATAACGTTGTCTAGCATTATGTTGAAGAGTTGAAGTTAAATTTATTCCTTATACAACAAAAACCTTTATTTCTTTAAAATAAGTTTGTTTTAAATATGGTCTTCTGAAAAGAGAAAGGGACAAGAGCAAAAAGTGTCTAAACGCACACACCCAAGACTCTAAAATCCTAGTCAAAAGCTATATTTTATAAAAGAGAATTATAGTAATGTTGATGGTTTGCCAAAACCTCAAGCAGTGACAAAATCCACAGAGTGTCCTGGAAGGGATGCCTTTGCAAAACCATGCCTCTCCAGATGGTTTGGATTAGAGATGTTTAAAAACACATGGCAGCATTAGTTTGGTTTAGAATTCATAGTTAATTCAGTAGATAAAATAATGCAAATTTGAAACCCTAGCCTGTGTATCAGAAAAATCATCAAATCTTATGATTGCTCTTAGGGGAGGTTGGTATGTGATGTGTTGATTTTTTAAATGATCTAATTGAAATAATAAAATTAAGAAGGAGTAAAAAAGATTGAAAATACAAGAGTCTAAGTAAAAGCTTTTCTTCTCTGCAGAATATTTATTCCTTTAAGCTGTCATATCCAATCAATTTGTATGGGATTCGACAGCCAATTGTCATTTCCTGAGATAAACTATGTAAAGAGGTTGTGTTACAGAGGCAGCATGAAAAAAAAAAATGGAAAAAATAATTCCAGAGCATGATGCAGAGAAAGACCAAAATGTCCTTAGAGTCCACCAAGTGTGGCCAGGATCCCCTCACCTTGCTAAGAATAACAGATAAGCAGCTTATGCACAGGTTTTCCCTTGGGCTTATTCAGCTTTTCCCCCTGCACGTACTATTTCTAAAGGAAAGTACTCTTGGTCTACATTTTAGTAAAGTATTTTGCTGTATATGTGTTCTCTGGCATGAGATGTGTAACAGTTACCCCAGGGCCCCAAAAGGCTTCATCACTAAAAGCCCGGCTCCTACTGTCCCCTTTCTTATGTCTAAAATCAGAAGTATCCCACCCTCTGATCCCACAGCTGGGCAGCCGGCAAACAACTTCTGGAAAAGAACTTCTGTGTGGGAACAAAATTCATTTAATGATGTCTGTTACCATGTGTGCTACCTGCAGCACAAATAAAAGCATTCAGCTGTGTTAAAATAGGCACTAGAAGAATGTTCATCCAAGAGCCTTTCAGAAAATACAGGACGAAGATTCTACAAAAATAGAGCCAGAAGTTTTCAAACAACAATTGATGGGCTTCTAAGGGCTTGCCCTTAAAGGGGGCACAGTATTTCATTCCCCCAGAAAGGAACACATTTTGGCATTTTCTAGGTATAAAAACTAGAACTGTGGCTTTTAATGTCTGGAAAGAGCTCCACAATCAAAGCAAATGTGCTCCTTAGCCGCAAAATATACACACACACAACACTACACGCACATACAAAGAAAAATGTCGGGGAGAGTGGGCAGGTCCTGTGAACAGAATCTGTGTGGGCTCATGGAGATTTTCACAATTAATTTAACTTTGTTTTAGCAACAGAGACATTGTATTAGCCAATCTTAACTACTGATCCAGAGTTCTGCATCCATACTCACTTAATATTTGGAACCAGAGATTGTATTTTTGTTTCATCTTCTAATAGTTTTTTAAATAGCTGGGGTTTGCCTTTCCATTTCAGTCCAGTTACCATTATAAGATAGGCTAACCGTGTTCTGCTGTATTGGGTGGGGAGGGGATTGGTTTTTGTTTTTCATTTTGTTTTTTGGGTGTTTGTTTCTCACATGAGTTAATAATTTTGTCCATGAGACCTATCAGTATGTAGAATTGTAGAATCTCAGGGTTTGGAGATACCTTCATGGTTTTCTGGACCAGCCACCTATTCATGCCTGAATTCTCTTGAATGATTCCTTCTTCCCCTGCCAAGTCATCATCTTGCCTTGCTTGAACATGGCTCATGCTCCTGACCCAGGACAGACCACCCCATCCCTGGCCAGTGCTGCAGTTTCCCAGTGAGCTTGCGGCAGAATGATGTTCCACCCTAAAGGACTGCTCATCACAGACAGGCAAAATCACCTTGGAATGTCAAGGGGAGCAAGTCCGGGAGCAGGGCAGCAGGCTTTGGGTTGCTTTGGGAGTGGAAAAGCACTTAAATACAATACTGCCTGTCCTCCCCCTGCCCCAACCTTCCTCATGTGTCTCTCCATCTTTGTCCTCACCTGCTTCCTTTCACATGTCATCAAAGGCATTGACAACATGTGTCAATCTTATTGCCATTAAAATTCTTGAAAAGACTTCCCTTTGGAGGAAGATGCTTAGGAAAAGCTCTGCCTGCTCCCCACCAACCTGGTTGTACCTGTGCTCTACCTCCTTCCACCTCTCCCACCTGCCAAGCCACACTTCTGATCATGCCCTATACCTGTTTCATGGCACTTTCTTTAATATGGTCGAATTGTGAGGACTTGCTAAATTTCAGAACTGGATTTCACCTGATTTTCCCCTTTAAATAGTGAAAGCTGCTGCGACAGGCTTAACGCAAACCTCCTGCCTTCAGAACATTACGATATGTTCTCCCCTTTGTAAGAGGGACATTTGAGCCAAGTTCTATAAAACATCGCCAATTCAGACAACTTGGAGAAAGGAGGCCAGTTCTTAAATCAGATATGGCTCGCTAGAGGACACCTGGATAACTAAATGAATTTTTGAAAAGTCAATAATCATACCCTTCAAACTATCCTTTGTACAAATAGTAATTTTCATATATATTAGGTCCTCTGATATGATATCTGCTGATTTGGGGCATTGTTACTCTTGGTGTTAATATATTTTCATTTCTGTATGTGATAACCTGAACTAGTAAACAAACATTGGGGGCCTGATTGCTTTAATGAACAGTTAAAAAGGTTTTGTTGTTTGTATATGATGGTTTATAACGGACATATATAAAATGCTTGAGGGACTTAGAAACTGTTTATTACCCCACACTATTCATTTCATTAGCAAGTACTATTTTTCATAGACAGTATAAAGGGAAACCAGTTAGCCTCTGTTATCCTGTAATAATTTCACAGCTAGTTAGGTAGTTCTTGTGTTCTAGAAACAATGTCTTCTCAGACCCATATTATTTCAAAACCCTTATGGATATGTTGTCCGTATCATGGAAACTTATCCTTAGAGACCCAAGACTGTTGAATCTTGCCTATCAGTGGAATGAATTCAACCCATAAGTATCTTACATTGCTGCTCTCAATTTCAAAACTCCTCTATAGCAAGGAAGGATATAAATGAGCAAGTAAATCATATATTGCTATTCTACATAGTTCCCACTGAAAACCTTTAATGAGTATAGGTGTGGCTAGTTCATATCAATAATGTTTGGGAGCATAATTCTGAGAAAGCAGAGAGCTGCAAAATATGGTACATTGGGGAGAATGAAAGTGCAGAAATAGGGCAAGTCTTTTTGTTTTTACCTGCAGAATACAATTTGCCACACCCCTCAGTTGATGGCAGGTCAGCCCAAAGAAAAGCACTCTAAGCATCTGTACAGCATATTTTTTTAAAAGACCAGTGGATTTTTGCTGCCTAGTTCACATGCATCAAGGTAAGAAAGATGATCCCTTGGAAAACAGGCAATATCAGTTAAAACAAAGTTTGGTATAAATGCTAAGACCTATATTAGAATTTTTTATGTCCAAAGCCTGATTACTTGGAGCCTGAATTCTATTCTCTCTCTCTGGCAGTGAGCCTGAGAGGCCACGATCCATTTCACTAGTTCAGCTGGTTCAGTTACCACCTGTGTTCCAACAGTGAAGTCAGACCAAGAGGAGAGGCAGCTCGCTGGGCTGCTCAGATCCATATCCACTCAAGCCGCTCTATTTATTATTCCACTAGGGAATGCTCTGCCCTTGAAGGCTGATCCGATGAGGGTGGGATCGCAGGCAGCAGGTATGCCATGAACAACAAACCCATATTTTTAACATATGTTTAATTTGAGTAACTCTCCTCCTTTAAAATACCTCTTGATTTTAAATCCACATCCTGATTTGCCCACTCTTGTTACCATTTTCTGCTGCCTGTTCTGAATTAATCCTTTGAGGTGGTCATTCCCCGGAAAGAAAAAAGGAAAATGAGAACAGAGATGCAAAGTTGGGAATGTGAATGAAAGAGAATGGCAGAAGGAAGGGGATCATTAAGTAGAGTCTGTTTTCATGAGCTAGGTTTTCTTTGAGCTGTGGAAGACAGAAGAGGTAGAGGAAGAAGAGAAATACAAGGAAAAGGCACTCAAAAGGTTATCCGTTAATATCCCTACTGAAGAATGGAAATCATTTTTTGCAATAGAGCTCAATTTACAAAGATTATTTTCATTCTCCGTCGTACTTCATCTCAAAGAATTGATATAATCTAAAAAGTGGTTAAAATTATTAAAATAGTTTCCATAGCAGAAAATTAAATGATTTTACTAACTGTCAAAGTCAGTGTTTAAACTGAGATAATTTGAATTATATTTTATATAGTGATCATGTCACTGGGATGTCTAAACATTCTTTGTAAAAGTAATAATCCCTGATTCTGATTTTTCATCAACAGAAAACTGACTAAAGGTTAGAAATATTAGCCACCAACTGCTGTTATTTGTAAAACCTGCAGAGAAGGCTGCTTTTCTTGAGGAATTCTGAGTTAAAATACATTCTTCACCTGGGAATTATTAACCCTTTAAGGAGCCTTTCTACTTTTTTCTCAGGTATATTTTCAGATCATGAAACTTCTTCAAATACTTGATTTAGATTATATTTTAAAGTGCAATAGCAATATCTTATGCTATTAAAGATATTATAAAGTAGCAATATATTATGTTGCTTGATGTCATCAAATTCATTGTCCCTATTTCTGTGTATTAATTCATCTATCTACCGATCAAATCCCAGGTTTTCCTAAGCCACGCCAGACTGGTTAAATGAGGTCTTGTTTATAGTATAAACTGTATTTCTATAATTCTCATCCCATCTGCAATTTGAGATTTCCAGGTTCTTCAAATTCTCTCACTTTTTTTCTGGAAGCTTCTAGAGGTTGCAAGTATGTGCATGAATAAGGTTCCATGGACTGCCTGTGATGCTGAAGGCAGCTGGCTGGAGCTCCAGCACCCAGGCCCCACCCCCTTCCCCTGTGCTCTGACCCCATCAAACATCTCAGGGGTGGCCCTCACTCCCTCCAGCGCGAGCTTCACAACCATGTGCTGGTTTCTATTGCTGCAGCATCATTGTTGCTGCCATGCTCCAGGGCCCTGAACAGTCCAGTGACTTCTAGAACTGAAGCCCGTCAGCTCAGGGCATGTTCCATAAAGAAGGAGACAGAATGATTTTCTCCTCTAAGTGTGTATTCTTTGTGTCAAGGAAGCCTAAATAAGGCAAGCTGGTACCCCACTCTCTCCAAAGTTCCTCATACATACAGTCTTTATATTTTACCAGTAGCACCCTAATGCCAATAGAGTTCTGGTGAACCTGTCCCCACTAATCTGCTCTTCACAACTACCCAAATGGTGAACACTGCTTAGGCTGAAACCTGACTACCTGTTTAATTTTATTTCAAGTTTGAAATACGGTCATCTTTACTTCAGTGATGGGACAGTCTGCATTTTTATGCAGAAGAATTCAACAGACACTTATCATGCCTAGCACCATGTAACCTGCCTATGAGGAATTTATCCCTCCTCGCCTGGGTCACAAGCAAAAGTGAGTGATCTGAGGTCATTGCAATCTACAAAACTGAAATAATCGGTGCATATTTTACTCAGAACACTCCCACCGTGGTGTCACCCGACTTAAGACTTAGTGTGAAAGGTTGAAAGTGGAGTGGAGATAGGAATGGTTAGGTTAGTTTGTGGAAAAGGCCTTTGGAAATCCGAGCTAGCTCGCCTGAGGAGGGAGGCGACCTCACATGAAGAATACCTACCTCCTACCTCAAGATCCTGCAGATAGTTTGGGGATGGTTGGTGAACCACAGGTATTCCTAAGGCTGGTTCCTATTAGACAGGGAAAGCTAGAAGCCTCGCTTTTCCTCATCCTTGCTGAGGAATGAAACCAATAAAGTCAGTTACTATTTAGACAAGTGAGTGAGTGCTGTTCATTTGGGAGAGAATGTTCCTGGGGAGGGACTGACCAATAGAGGCCACTGAACGGCTTTTGGGGGCAGGGGGAGGGCACAGCTAGAGAGTAGTTCAAGCAACGCAAGAATCAATGGCAACTCTGTTAACATCATTTAAGTTAACTCTACCTAAATCAAAATCATAAGGAAAACCTTGCCTTTGCATATAAATATATATATATATATATATTTTTTGCATATATACGTGTGTGTATATGTATGTATACACAGTCATTCCACAAATAAAACGTGTAGTTCAAAATCTGGCACAGTGACTCTCTACACAAGACTGAATTCTATAGAAGAAAAATTCCTAAGAGAAGTTTGTATTGCCAGATGCTTGGTATCATGTAGTCAAAACATTTTGAATGTGTTTTAAAATAGTCTTCCAGATGTGTGACTTGTTGCTAGCTATATAGCCCTTGTCTACATTTTGGAAGGGTGTGTGTGTGTGTGTAAAACTGAGGTAGTTTATTCAAATTATACAGGAAAATGAAACTCTTATTGCCTCTTTGGTCTGATTGCCTTGGAAGAAAGTAGTTTAATTTTTTTTTTGGCATTTCAACCAGTTTCTTCAACTCTGCATTTGACCTGGCAAATGTAGACACAGATAGAACTTTCCACAGTACCTTGTATTTGCCATATGAAAAGTATTATTGCTACCAAGTTGTGACATTTTCAGACTCTAAAGCAGCTATTTAGAAATTCAACTTTATTTTGTGTTTGTCCTGCTTCTTGAGAATAAATGTATATCAGTTTTCCCAGTTTCTTTGCATTTTAAAGCTCGTGTTTAAGAATATAGAATTAAATAAGGAAAAAAGAAAATGTATTACAGATTGGTTTACCTTTGAACTAGGTTTTCCCATAGAAATTCACCTTCTTCAGTGAGAGCTATGTGCTATGCTAAACCCACCTCCGGAGGTTTAAGTGTGCAAACAGTAGGTGCTAAATCTTTTTCATAATTAATTAATTAATTAATTAATTTTTGGTTGCGTTCGGTCTTCGTTGCTGCGCCAGGGCTTTCTCTAGTTGCGGTGAGTGGTGAGCGGGCTTCTCATTGTGGTGGCTTCTCTGGTTGCAGAGCACGGGCTCTAGGTGCATGGGCTTCAGTAGTTGTGGCTCGTGGGCTCTAGAGCGCAGGCTCAGGAGTTGTGGTGCAGGGGCTTAGTTGCTCCGCGGCATGTGGGATCTTCCAGACCAGAGCTCGAACCCGTGTCTCCTGCATTGGCAGGCGGATTGTTAACCACTGCGCCACCAAGGAAGTCCCGGTGCTAAATCTTTAATGACCTACTGGAACTGCAGGAAAAATTGCTCAGGAGAATTTGCATCTTGTGAGTCTTGTACAATTATTTCCTCTAGGCCACAGAGAGACATTCTGTTTGTAGTTAAGATAATCAGTAAGTAAATCTGTGGACTTTATCTTTGATATAATTTGGTATCTTTGCCAGGTTTAAAAGAAGAGAATGCCTGGGGTATCAAATTCTGAAGTGTTGTTTCACATGTCAATCTAGTTCTCAATACTTATCTTTCTATCAACATGCTTAAGTACAGTGTTTGATTTCCAATTATTCCCAATTACTCTTTAACACCAGTTATATATGATACATTGATAGAACTGGGAATACGGCAAATATTGAGTTGTCATCCCTTTCTGAATGCTACAATTAACTTAAAGATGACAGGGTTTCTGTAATTGTTTTGATTAAGAACTGGTAGAAGTTTGCCCAAGTGATACAGACTAACAGGCATAAAATGTCAGTTGCTTTAAAACAATTGAAAAACTTCAAAATGAAAATATGTAATTGTCCATCACTCAAGTTCCTTTAGATTACCTGCCAAGATCACCCTGAAACTTGACCTGCATTGGGGGAGGAGGGTTGGGTGACAGTTGGAGGTAGATTATTGTCATATTTTTAATGCCGTGAGGACAAATTTGAAAAAGTTTTGACAGACGGTGTCTGAATCTTGATATGATGGCTGGTAGCACCTCTAGTGGGAGAGTAGTTCATTGATCGTGACTTAGATTTGAAGGATTCATTTTGGAGGAAGAAGATATGTGACTCAGGGTGTTAATAATGACAAAGCTTGGGTTTTTCCTGGTAGGATTCCAGTATGCTCTGTGCATCTTTACTCCTGCCTGAAGATTACCACCTCCTCTTTTTTGTTGGTTGATCTGTCTGAAATGGTAATTGGAGAAAGGAATTTAGTATGAAATGGGATGCAGGGGAAGTGGAAAGGCTATATCTTTGTGTGACAGTGAGCAATTCACGTAACTTGGTTGGGAAAAATCTGTCACAGCAGATTATGTTCTGTCTACCAGGTGAAAGAGAGTTGGATAGAACCACAGTACGTTTTTACAGCCAAAACAGGGTGAAGTGCACATGAACTTGAATGAGTATGAAGGTTGCGTGTCTGGGAGGGATCAGAAATGTCCAGTATACCTGTGACCGGGACTTTGGCTAGTGATGAGCCATGGAAATTAGCTAACCTTATAAATAATTCAAAGTGTTTAGCTTACCATTTTCTCAAAATATTTACAAGTTGATCAAATATTTATTGAACAGTGTGGTAGGCAGAATAATGGCTACCTTCTAATACCAGGAAACTGAGTGTGTTACCTTGCAGATGTGATAAAATTAAGGCTCTTAAGAAGGGGAGATTGTCCTGGATTATCTGGATGTGCCCAGTGTAATCACAGGGGTCCTTATACATGAAAGAGGGAGGCAGGAGAGTCAGACTTAGAAGGAAATGTGATGATGGAAGGAGAATCAAAGTGATGAGATGTGAGCGAGACTCAACCAGCCATTGCTGCTCTGAAGGTGGAAGGTGGCCATGAGCCAAAGAATGAGGCTGCCTCTGGAAGCTGGAAAGATGGCAAGGAAACTGATTCTCCTCTAGAGCCTCCGGAGAGGAGTGCAGCCCTGCCTCCCCCTCGATTTTAGTCCCAACCTCCAGAACTCTAAAATAATAAATTGATATTGTTTTAAGCCACTCAATGTGGGATAATTTGTTACAGCAGCAATAGGAAACAAGTACAAATACCTCCTAGTCCTCAGGAAGTGCCTTGGGCACAAAGCACAACACAGAAAAGAGAAGCACATCCCCTGCCCTTGGGAGTGAAGCTTACAAGTTCAACATGCCCATTTTATTTTGCCCATGAAGAAATGAAGCCTGATAGAATTAACCTGATTTTCACAGAAAATCGTCTTGATTACCACTCCATGGATCTTTACACAACAACATCTGTATCCTATGAATAGGAAAAAAACAATCCCATCCTGCCCCTCCCACACAAGTTTTGTGTGTTACCCTAAAGGCTGCTGTCCTCTGACCAGCACAACAAACCATTTAACCCCAATCTAATCTCTTTTATTTGTGAAGGATCTTCTATAGAAGAACAGTCCTGCTTTTGCATTCTGAAGAGCTGGGACTCTCTAAAGTCGGGAAATATGGAGGTGGCCTTTTCTCTAGGGCAGTGTTTGCTCACCTAAATGAGGAAACTACTTCCGAAAGGAGGTGGGTCACACAGCTATAGTCCCAGGCCCTGCTAGAACCTGAGTTTCCTGACCCCTTTTTCAGTCTCTGCCCATTTTCCTTACAGACTCTAAGGTGCCTAGATCCAGCTGCTTTTTCAGAATCTGAACTAGGAATCCAGTCTATTTCACTGACTGACTTCCCAGCACACTGTGTGGATTACAAAAGGAAATTAACACAGAAAAACCATTTGGAAAGGAAAGGAGCTCTTGCTGCAGTGTTTGGAGGGTATCACTGTGGGTGTCATGTTCAAGTGTAATAGACAGCCAACAACTGTGGATCTAATCAAATGGGGCCAGAAGCACATAACTTTTCAGCGTGGAGGAGCTATAAGAAGCATTCTCAAGTTTTGGAGTGGTGCATGTGAAAGGAATCAGGCGAAAAGCATTCAAAGGGAACTGGAAAATCAGGCTTAGAGATCTTGTTTTTCAGGTCTGTTATAGTCACTTTGTGAAGTACTGCAGACAATTCATTATAATTTATCACACTGATACTCTTAGATTGGATGAAGCCCAAACACAACTGAGTTAGATGCATATTAAATTACCTCTTACTTAAAAGGAGGGTGGTCTCACCAGGGCAGGATGGAGTTCATTAGCAGCCTGAGAAGCTTTTCTTAACTCTTCATTATCTGGTTTCATATTATTCCTGGTTCTCCAGGACCATGGGACACCTTTCCTTTTTCAACTCTTGGAAAAGTACACTGGGTACTGTGTGAATCTTAGAGCCACCGGTTCCCAAGATAAAATACTCATCATCACAAGTCTGTAAACAAAACTCAGATTACTATGAAAACTGCTCCTATTCATTACATAAAATCATTTCTTTTTTTCCTTTTTAGGGAAAAGGAGAAAAAATATTGTCCTTGTGTATTTTTATTTACACACTCCATTGTGATAATTGACTGACACACACATTGAGTGTACTCTGACATATGTGTTTGAGAAGTATGATCACATTTCTTCTAGCTGACCAGCACTGTCACCCATAGAATTCAGTGAAGGACAAGGTTCAGACAGAATTCTATTGACAGAAGGCTTTCACTATGCCTCCAGATTCTTTTTCCAGAACTGAGAACTTCAAACTCCATGTAAATGGCCTTTAATTTGTGCATTCGAAGTCTTGTGAGATAGGATTTTTCCCCTGGAGGACAAAAAGGACAGAAAAATCTCAAGTGCTGTAAATTTAATCATTTGATCCCAAAGGAATTTTTATTCATACATTTTTGTTTGTCTCTGGGTTTGTTTATTATTTGTCCTTCTTTGAAAATCTAGCTCAGGTTCGACAATTGGGAATTGATACCCATTTATCCATTGGTCTTCTAAGTATACATAAATGTTATGTTAAGAGAGGATTTATCTCAGCTTAGAAATGAACCACCAGGACAGACTTCTGTCCCTTTCCACACTCTACTCACTCTCAGTTGTTGGGTTTCTTGTTAAACATCAAAGAATCTTTAGTGGAAAAAAGCATTGGTGTAGAAATTGGGGGATGGGTGAGACTTGGGATTGGGTGACAGTCACAAAAATCAGTTTACCCTTGTCTCTTTCATTGATCTTTTAGCAAGCACTTAAACTCAGTTTTTTTCTAGTCCTTTTCAGTACTTCAAAGTAGCAGTTTATCAATAGAACCAGCAAGCTAGACACAGTCCTAAGAGGTCATCTGGTTCATCTCCCTGCCTTAGGCGTAAGCATATCTAAGTAATTCCAGGCAGATAAAAAGAGACAAAGACAGCTTCTGCCTTTGTACAACATTGCTTCTTGGCTGTAGGACCTCACTTTTCATTTGCTTCCCTGAGATCTGTATTCACCGTACAGTTTTATGTGAGAAAGCACCTCTTCTTGACAAATTCTTTTACCTTCTTAAATTTAGAATAATCCAACTGATTTCATGAACCGTCACAGCTGGCAAAAAAAACACCACAGTAACTCAAAAAAAAAAAACCATGTCAAGAGCCTATGCGTGGTGGAACACTTTAGTCTTTTTTTTTTTAATGGTCCCCCTGTAATTTTTAACCTAAGTGGCTTGGTAATGATCTAATGTGGGATGTTCCATGACTCCTTGGGTGGATCCTCCAAATGTAGATTTATTTTATCAGCAGGGGGTTGTCGAGTGACAGATGAGACTGCATTTTCTTCCTCATTTTTGGACCTCCTCTAGCACAAAACCTGAATCCTACAAATTCAGAAAGAAATTGCCCACAAAGCAAGAAACAGATCTGTCATGCAGTTGCTTTTAGACCTTCTTGCCAGTACAGTAATTCTGAATCCGATTAGCCTATTTATTGTTTGTTTGTAAAAAGAAAAAAAAACCTGGTAACTGAATTCTACTGAATTTTACAGACGAAAGCCATTGTTGACTTTTTTATATAGCCAAGGAAGAATTCATAGACTAAGAAGCTGGCTCTTTTTTTTTTTTTCATGACTTACTCTATCGAGGAGGGAGTAGGAGGCAGGAAGCAGGGGCGGGGCCGGGGGAGACCCATATTCCTGAATGCTGTGTTTGCCCCCTTCGAAAGGACTTAGTACTTTTTCAAGAGAAAATAAACTTAATTTGTGGCTACACTTTAAGTAAGATGGTTTGATGGTAAAAGTGGAGCAGTCCCAGCCCTGGATTTAGAGAAGTCGTGTGGCTGAATCCCTTAGCATCGCTTTCATGTGGTTGGGTGAGCCATTCTCAGAAACCCCAAGCATTTTTGAAGATACTAAACTGGAAACAGTCACAATTCTTCCCTCCCTTTTTGCTGTTAATCCTTCATGTTTTAACTAGCACTAAAGCTAATGCTGCCTACACTCTTTCCTGTCAAATTGGAACTCTTTCTTCTCTCTTGAATAATCTGTTCTCTGTAGTTCATACTCATATAAATCAAAGGGGTAGATGTCAACACATGCCATATCCAAATATCAATTTCCTTTTTTTAATTAGGCAGGATTTAGACATTTGATTTGAAGAAAGCTGGTGCTTTTTAACATATAAAACAACCATATATTCATCTCTTCCTATTTTTTTGTCCCTTTTATAAAGCAAAATTTTGCTTTCAGCTTGCACCACACCCCTATTCCAGCTTAGGCATAGCAACCTGGGTTTCATATTTCCCGAAAAGGAGACCCTAAATGGTTAGTAAATGTTTGGAAGTCTAGACTGAAAAAGCTTCTTTGACCTGAGCATGTTTCATTGAGCATTACTGTCAAAAAATGATGCATATCTCCACCTTGCTTTATTCACAGTAAAGTTTTGAAATAACCTAATTTATAAAAATTGAATGTGGGTGTGTTACAATCCCCTTTCACCAACTGATCTCAAACTCTTGGATTTGTTGTTGTTGTTCAAATGTTCTCTAAGACCTAGAATATCTATATCTAGGCCTAATTACAAGGGAAAAAAAATCAAACCCAAATTGACGGACATGCTAGGAAATACCTGACTGCCAGTACTCCTCAAAGAGGTTAACATTATCAAAAATAAGAGAAGTCTGAGGAACTGTCCCAGCCTAGAGAAATCTAAGGAGACATGATGTCTAAATGTAATGTGGTGTCCTCGATGGGATTCTGGAAGAAAAGGACATTGGGTAAAAACTAAGAACCTATGGATAAAGTTTGGCTTTCAGTAATATTGTATCAATATTGGTTCATTAGTTGTGACAAATGTACTCATACTAATGTAGCAATAGGGAAGATGTTAACATTAGGGGAAACAGCCTGTGAGGTGCATAGGAACTGTACTATCTTTAGAACTTCTCTGCAAATCTAAAACTGTTATAAAAAGTTTATTAAAAAATTAAGAATGATAATTTTTGTGCTGATTTCTCTACAGAACTCTTACTAGCTGTGAGGATTGACACAGGAGTGAGAAACACTTTTCCTTTTACAAATAAAGTTTCTGTGGGAAACAAACTTCCCTTTAACAAACAAGGAAATAGAAATTTCCTAGTTGTTCGGCAATGTAACACATGGGTCATATCTAGTCTGGCACCTGGCACAAGGAAGGTTTCCAATACCACTGTGTTTGATAGTCTGAAGCAGTTACTTCCTAAGAGTGGCTTGGCATTTTAAAGAACTTGTTACCAAGACTCTCCATCTTGCTGTTGGGTAGTTTTTAGCTGGAATGTACACACACACAAAAATTGTGTGTATAGGTCTCATTTTCACCTTGAATTTTTGGTATGTGTCTTGCTTTTTTTTAAAAATTTTATTGAAGTATAGTTGATTTACAATGTTGTGTTTAATTTCTGCCATACAGCAAAATGACTCAGTTATACATATATATTCTTTGTCATATTCTTTTCCATTATGGTTTATCACAAGATATTCAATATAGTTCCCTGTGCTCTGTAGTATGACCTTGTTGTTTATCCATCCTATATATAATTGTTTGCATCTGTTAATCCCAAACTCCCAGTCTATCCCTCTCCCTCCCTCCTTCCCCTTGACAACCACAAGTCTGTTCTCTCTATCTGTAAGTCTGTTTTCGTTTCATAGATATGTTCGTTTGTGTCGTATTTTAGATTCCACATATAAGTGATATCATCTGGTATTTGTCTTTCTCAGTTCACTTAGTATGGTAATCTCTAGGTCCATCCATATTGCTGCGAGTGTCATTACTTCATTCTTTTTAATGCGTGAGTAATACTCCATTGTATATATGTATCACATCTTCTTTATCCATTCCTCTGTCAGTGGACATTTAGGTTGCTTCCATGTCTTGGCTACTGTAAATAGTGCTGCTATGAACATAGGAGTGCATGTATCTTTTCAAATTATAGTTTTGTCAGGATATATGCCCAGGAGTGGGATTGCTGGATCATATGGCAACTCTGTTATTTGGTTTTTTTGAAGAACATCCGACTGTTTTCCATAGTGGCTGCACCAATTTATATTCCCACCAACAGTGTAAGAGGGTTCCCTTTTCTCCACACCTTCTGCAGCATTTATTTGTAGACTTTTTAATGATGGCTGTTCTGTATGTGTCTTGCATTGTATGGATCTTTAAGAGACTCTCCAGGTACAAGTGAGGATGGAATACACCTCAAAATTTTCACTGATTGTTGTTTTTGAACTTTTCCCTTAACACAGGCCATCCTTTTCTTTCTCTTTTTTTTTTAATTTTTAAATTTTTTCATTGAATGAAAGATTCTTTAAAATCGGTAGTGCTTTACAGTTTTTAGAAGTTTCACACAGATGATTTCCTATAATCCCATAATAACCCTTTTTTCCCCCTAGCTATATATTGCCCTCTCCCCGCTGGTAACCACTAGTTTGTTCTCTGTATCTGTGAGACTGCTTCTTTTTTTGTTTTATTCACTAGTTTGTTGTATTTTTTAGATTCCACATATAAGTGATATAATACAGTATTTGTCTTTCTCTGACTTATTTCACTTAGCATAATCCTTATCTTTCATTTCCAAAATGTGACCACTTTATCCAAGAGAATCCCATCTCCTAATGAACCTCTTATTTTAAAAATGTATGAGTATTTCATATTTTTTGAGTTCAGAAGAATTTTCCCTGGGTTCCTGTGTCTGTGTCTCTAAGTAGGAAGTCTCTTTTGTTCGTTAAAGCACATGGGGGCACTCTCCCCTTTTCACAAGAGCTAATAACAGTTCACATAATTATTTAGGGGTATAAACACTCATTTTAAGAAGGTTGTATTGAAATGGCATTTTTGATTTGGCTGCATAGTGACAAGATGAAAACAAAGCGTTTTCTCCCAAAGCAGTGACAGTAAACGCAGAGCTTATTAGTAGTGACCCAATTGGTTTCCAGCTGCTAGCTGTTCAGTAGACTCCCATGAAATGATTATTTGGTCTCAATCAGTTCTCAGCAGGAACAACCCACCTCATGGTAGGTATTACCACAATTGGTGCTAATTAGTTCTGTTGTCACCTTTCAAAACTGGTAGAGTAGGAGTTGTTGAGTCAGGTGATCGATCTCTATACTAGCAACGGAAGTCCGGCTGGGAAGGGGTTGGAGACTCCACGCCAAAGCCGCTGTAGCAGACAGCCCAAAAGCCCTCTCTGCCCTGTAGGGATGCATGAGGTCGTCTGTGATCATGAGTCCCACGTCCCATGGCATGAAGTCAGAAGGGGGAGGATTGTATATCTCAAAGAGAAAGTACACCTGCATTCAGTTCATGCAAGGTTTCACAGTATATTGACTTCTAAATCAGCCAGGCCATAGTTCAGATTTGGGCTTTGCCACTCACTATTCATTTGATCTTACGCCCATGACGTTACTTGCCTGAGTCTGGGTTTTCTAATCTGAAGAAAAAGAGACAAAATTACCCGCCTAATAGGACTGATAGATGTATACAACGTGCTTGGCACTTAGTAGGTGCTCAAAAATTTGGAATGCCCCCACAAGTAAATAACCATGTAATCTAGCGTGACAGTGATAATGTTCATTAGCCCTCCTGATAATAAACAAGAAAACTCTCAGGTGTTCAGTGTCAGCTTGGAGCATGATGCTGAAGGGAACTTGGGACCTAAACCTTTACTATCCCTCTCAATGATCTCTTTCTAAGAGCCTAATCATTTAGGAGGGAAGCGGAAGCCAGGAGAGATGTAAAAACTAGCAAGTCAAATTGAAGGAAATTAAGCAATGGCACCTTGGCAGAGGAACTTTTATTGTATCATATGTGTCTCAGTTGGCCAGGTTGTGCACATGGGTGCATGACCCCATGAAGGAAACATCCCAGGCATGGCCTACATTGATGCAAAAGGAGATTCATCTCACAGTGACTTTCAGCCATACTCAACTAATTCATTGTTTGCAGGTCCTCCAAATTTCTCAGTGACACAAAGCACAGACCTCCAAGCCTCTTCAAATTCTGATTCAGTAGATCCAGGCTGGGACCCAGGAATCTGTGTTTTTAATAAACTAAGTACTTATGTTCAGATAAGTTCAAGAACCATTGATTTAAAACAGTACTGTTCACTTGACTGCATGTGGGAATTTCCTATGCAATTTTAAAAAATCTTGATGCCTGGGTCCTACCCCCAGAAATTCTTATTTAATTGGTATGGTTTGTGGCTTGAGTACTGGGGAATTTTAAATAGGTCCTCAGATGATGCTAAGGTACAGGCAAGTTTGGAGTAACACTGATTTAGAAAATAGCTTGAGAGGTCCATGCACCTGCAAATGATGAATAATAATAATCAGATGTAAAGTCACATCACAGATAAGTAAGTCCCAGCTCGACTCAAAGTGTGCAATATGTTAACATAAGAAAAATCCCATTTCAGAAAACTTCCTGGAATTAGCGTGTAGATTATCCCATTGCCCTAGAATTTTGTTGTATTCCAACGTTCTTACACCGAAGGGACTAAGATTTAGAGCCTAAATTCTCCTAAATTGGCAGTGCTTGCAATATGAGTATACCTGAATAATAATGTGGCATGAATCTCATCTTGGCTTTCACTGTAGAGTTACCTCTGGTGCTAACATTTCACAGTTTCCTCTTCTTCCTCTTCCTCATTACCCAAAGTCAGTAAATTGTCAGGACTTAGAATTGCCATCAACAACAGGAGCTATAACCAAGCATGAAGATCTGTTAAACCAGAGAGACTCAGTGTCCCAGGAAGGAGCAGAGGGTTGTCAAAATAAGGACTCCAAAGAGTTAAAACATGTAACAAAAGGTGCAGTAAAACTTCTCGGAGACAGTTTCTCAACCTAGATCATCAAGGCAGGACCTAGCATTACTATCAGAACTGCTTAGAAAAGATTTGTTGAGCAAAATGAAAACGTCTCTGGACCTTTGTTTTCTCTGGAAATGTTTCTTCAAATCACAGAAGTCACTTCTAACTCTATATAGGGGCATGCAATGTTGTTTATCGTCTTTAAACTGCATTACTTAATTCAAATCTTGCAACAGCCCGAGGGAAGAGAGGCAAAGAAAGTGCTCTGTTTCTAGGCAGGGCAAGAACTATCATGCTCCTGCCATGAATTGAAAATTCAGGCTTAGAATGGGACCTCACTTCAATTAGGATGGCTACTGTAAAATAAAACAACACAAACAAAAGCAGAAAATAAGAATCAGCAAGGGTGTGGAGAAATTGGAACCTTTGTGCATTACAGGTAAGAATGTAAAATGGTGCAGCCACCATAGAAAACAGTATGAGAGTCCCTCGAAAATTTAAAAATAGAATATGATCCAGCAATTCCACTCTCAGGTATATACCCAAAGGAATTGAAAGCAGGGTTTTGAAGAGATAATCTGTATACAATTACAATATTTGTAAATACTGTATATTTACAATAACATTATTCACAATAGCCAAAAAGTGGAAGCAACCCAAGTGTCTATTGACATATGAATGGATAAACAAAATGTGGTATATGCATATGATGGAATATTATTCAGACTTAAAAAGGAAAGAAATTCTGATATATGCCACAGCATGCATGCACTAATACTTGTAGTGCTACCTGGGTATAATAACACTTTTATGACAGGCTAAGTGACACATGACAGATGTCACAAAAGGCACTCTATGTTTCCATTCATATGAGGTTCCTAGAGTAGTCAAATTCATAGAGACAGAAAGTAGACTGCTGGTTGCCAAGGGCTGAGAGGAGGGTGGGAGTGGGGGATGCGTGTTTAATAGATACGGAGTTTGAGTTCGGGAAGATGAAAATGTTCTAGAGATGGAGGATGGTGATGACTACACAACAGTGTGAATGTACTTAATGCTCCTGAACAGTACGCTTAATAATGGTTAATAATTTTATGTTACATGTATTTCAGCACAATTTTAAAAATAAACAAATAAATAATTTGCAAATGTGCAAAAAAATTAAGGCTTAGAGGATGTATACAACTAGTAGGTATCAGAGCAGGAAGTCAGGTCTCGAGATTCCAAGTGTGTCAACCCTCCCTTTCCACCTCCAGAACCTCTCAGGGAGTAGAAACTGAAGAAGCTATTCGGGGGAAGTAAAGAGAATAATTATTTGAGGAAAGAGTGGTCAAAGTAGTCCAGACAGTTGTCCTGAAGATAAGAAATAAGGTTGTTAAGGTTCATGAGATTAGGACCATGTCAGCACACCAACTTTGTTGTTGTTGTTGGAAGAGTTTTAATTATGGATTCAATTTTTATTCTTTTTAATTTTCTTTTCTTTTTTTTAATTGAAGGATAGTTGATTGACAGTGTTGTGGCAATCTCTGCTGTACAACAAAGTGACTTGGTTTTACACACATGTACATTCTTTTTTTTTTTTTTTTTGCATTCTTTTTTTAATGTTCTTTTCCATTATGGTTTATCCCAGGAGATTGGATATAGCCCCCTGTGCTATACAGTACAGCCTTGTTGTTTATCCATTCTAAATGTAATAGTTTGCATCTACCAACCCCAAATTCCCAGTCCACCCCTCTCCCTGCCCCCTCCCCCTTGGCAACCACAAGTCTGATCTCTATGTCTGTGAGTCTGTTTCTGTTTTGTAGATAGGTTCATTTGTGCCGTATTTTATTTTATTTATTTTTTATAAATTTATTCATTTATTTATTTTTGGCTGTGTTGGGTCTTCGTTGCTGCGCGTGGGCTCTCTCTAGTTGTGGCGAGCGGGAGCTACTCTCTTCGTTGTGATGCGCGGGCTTCTCATCACGGTGGCTTCTCATCACGGTGGCTTCTCTTGTTGCGGAGTACAGGCTCTAGGCGCATGGGCTTCAGTAGTTGTGGCACGTGGGCTCAGTAGTTGTGGCTCGCGGGCTCTAGAGTGCAGGCTCAGTAGTTGTGGTGCGCGGGCTTAGTTGCTCCGTGGCATGTGGGATCTTCCCGGACCAGGGCTCGAACCCATGTCCCCTGCATTGGTAGGCGGATTCTTAACCACTGTGCCACCAGGGAAGTCCCATTTGTGCCATATTTTAGATTCCACATATAAGCAATGTATATATTTTTTTTAAATTTTAATTAAAAGTTTTTAAATTAAAAAAATTTTTTATTAAAAAAACGAGATATAATTCACACATCATAAAATTCACTATTTTTAAGTATACAATTCAGGTTTTTTTGTGTATTCAGAGTTGTATAACCATCACCACTGTCTAACTTCAGAACATTTTTATCACCCCAAAAAACAGACCCAGACCCATTAGTCATTCCCCATTCTCCCCCAACCTGCATTCCTGAGCAACCACTAATCTTCCTTCTGCCTCTATGGATTTGTCTATTCTGGACATTTCATATAAATAGAATCATACAATATGTGACCTTTTGTGACTTCTTTCACTTAGTGTCCTTTCAAGGTTCATCCATGTTATACCATGCATCAGTAGTTCCTTCCTTTTTGTTGAATAATATTGCATTGTATGGATTCACCACATTTTTTTATTCCTCAGTTGATGGACATTTGGGTTGTTTTCACTTTTTGGCTATTAACAACAATACTGCTATGAACATTTATGTACAATTCGAGTAGTGACATGTTTTCAGTTATCTTGGGTACATACCTAGGAGTGGAATTGCCGGGTCAGATGTTAACTCTATGTTTAATGGTTTCAGGAACTGCCAGACTGTTTTCCAGAGTGGCTGCCTCATTTTACATTCCTACCAGCACTGTATGAGTGTTCCAATTTCTCCGTAGCCTCACCAACAATTATTATTTTCCTTTTTTGTTTATTTTTTCCCTTAGCTTTACTGAGGTATAATTGACACGTAAACATTTAAAAATTATAGCTATCCTAGAGGGTGTGAAGTGGCACCTCATTGTGGTTTGCGCACTAACTTTTGCGTACTCAGCACACAGCCCAGGTCTAGGGACGCACAATACTGAGAGGCATGAAAATTCCAAGGGATTCGAAGAAAGGTCATTGGAATGAGTGGTTTCTAATCTCCCAGAAATCAGATTTTAGAATCAGCTGCTTTTCATTAATTTTTTTTTAATACAAACTGAGTCAAGAAGTAGCAAGCAAGCTAATTCAGCTTTTGCTCCTGCACACCCCATTACTAATGGGGTGGTAACTTTCATGGATGGTTACTCTTAGAGTTTAGAAGAGTAACGTGTGTACCCTAGGATAGAGACTTAGGCATAGGAAAAGAGAGCTCTGAAGGAGGAAAGACCCTTTCCCTTCATCTCAATTAAAGTTAAATGCCCAACTCATGACTCATGTCTTGGTTTTTCCACCTTCACAACCTTCTACATTGTCAGATGCCTGGTGCTGCCTGATTGCCTGTAAGAGGTGTTTCGACAGCAGTGTTCTCCAATTACATTTGTTTCCATTAACGAAATATCTTTGAGGGTTTCTTAGGTACTTGCAGAAATATATACTAGCTCACTAGTAGCCAGAAGCATCTGATCTGTCTGCCTCACAGCCCTCTGACAGCTAAGCATTAGCTTTTAGGCAAATAAAATGTCAGCCACCATTAAACAGCATATGGCAACAATATGGCCATTCCCTCTCAAGGATTAACTTCTCCCCAGAAGAGATGGTACTTGAAATAAGAGATGCTTTTGAATGCAGGGCCCCTATCCCTCCTGCCCAGGCATGATGGCTGGGGAGCGGGCAGAGTGCTACACACAAAAGGACCCGGGAGACCAGATCAAATGTGAACCTACAGCACCCAGCTGCCCAACCAGCAGTGACCCAAGGCTGTTTGCCCTGGGCATCTGGGTCTGTGGTTAAGGGAAAGTACCATCCTTAAGCTGGCCTGGATTAACTCTATAAAATAGAAAACAGCCCCACAGCCACTTAAAGAGGGCTCGGGGCCGACTGGAATTGAATGCAGTTGGTGTGCAGTGGGAGGAGGGAGACGTGGAGAGTGGAGCCTCCACCCAGCTCATCTCTGTGGAATTCCCTTAGTGAATGGGGTGAAACAAACTGCCTTGTCTCGAAATAGATGATGAGAGTGTGGAACCCTGTTCTAGTGGGTCAGCTCGTGTGCAAGTGGCCATGTGGCAATATGGATAAGGAGGAGGGCTGCCTTTGCACCAGGCAGTCTGCACAAGATTAGAAAATAAACAGTTTCCTCAGGAGCCTCTGGGCGCCCACGTCTGCGGAGGACACCAGAAACTGTCAATAGAGATAACCTGATCCTCCAGACATAGTCTCACCGCCTTGCCTGTCCTGGTTTGGGGGAACTATAGTATGTAAAATAATCAAAATGGCATGCTCGTCCTGTTGGAAATAGTGGTTCCTTGTGTAATAATGTCTCTGTGTTACTTGTATTGGAATATAGACGGTCAAGCTCACCAGTTTTACACGAAGCTTTTAACATAGTAGCTTATCATATTTCTGGGGCCTGATTTGACCATCGACATGGCCACATCAGTGAAATCACTAGCTTTGTTAAAACAGTTCAACTGTAGTCTCGGGAAAACTTACTTTGATTAGACAGTCAGCACTGTCGCAAAATTCTCATCATCTTTATCATTATTTTTCCACTCATGTAAACTACTTGATTTGAATGTTTAAAGGCCATACGTTATTTTCCAAAATAATTTCAAGGCTCTAATATTTTAAAGAATAAAATAAAATAGGTAAAAAGTTAAAACTACAAACTATATAGATATGTATTCTTACAGAGCCAAGAATAACAAGGGTGGAGAAGCTTCTTGTTTCCAATTTGTTTGTCTAAATTGTATTAATCATGTAATGCTTTATTATGACAGTGAATAACTGAATGAATCCAAAATTTTAAATGCCTAGGAGAGTGATGAAATTTTTAAGATAGCCTTAGTATTATTAATGGTTTTCATAGAATATGTCTTCAGAAAATGTACTGTTAAATATGAGGACAACAAAAAGCCACATGTTTTAGTAGTGTCAGTCAATGTTTCTGGAATGCTTTTTTACTCTTTACCCAATAGATACAACTGACAGGATGATATCATCCTTTACTCTTTATGCAGACAGTCAATAAATTCCATGACAGTTGGCAACAACAACTAGATCAGTAGCTGTACGAACAGTGCAAGGTTGCAGGGATTTTTCTAAGACACTGTACTACTCGTGGTTTGATGCAGACTTTCCAAATTAGAAGAACAGCTGTCTGTGTCAGGACTGTAGTTGGGGGACTGCTCCCATGTGTCTAAAGGAACCTAAACATTTGGATGAAAAATTAAAAATTCAGTCAATCAACCAAGTGTTTGCTACCATTAAATCAAACATCAGGGTACTTTGAAACATCTCAAGAAATGACTAAATTCTAAACTTTACATCTAGATAATTGTGATCATACTGCCTTAGAGTTTCCATATGAATAGTACTATGTCAAATGTGGCAGACCCTGGAGATCTATTTTTAACATTTATACATAGTCTATAATACATAGAATATTTACTATAATTAACATACTGAGCTTAAAAAAATAAGTGCAACTGATGAATCACAAGTTCTCCATCATTTCTAATCTTCCAAATATAAAATAAAAAGTATTTCTACTCTTTTTTCCTCATGGAGGTATCGTAAAGATTGGTTTGAAGCAAAACAAAGTAGACTCTAATGGCAGAACTCTGATGCTCCAAAGTGGTGTTACTCTTTTTTTTTTTTAGCACTAATTTGACTTTTTTAAATTAAAGTATGATTGATTTACAGTGTTGTGTTTGTTTCTGGTGTACAGCAAGTGATTCAGTTATACATGTATATATATTCTTTTTCATATTCTTTTCCATTATGTTTTATTACAGGATATTGAATGTAGTTCCCTGTTCTATACAGTAGGACCTTGTTTCTTATCTATATTATATATAGTAGTTTGTATCTGCTAATCCCAAACTCCTAATTTATCCCTCCCCCAGCCTTTTCCCTTTGGTAACCATAAATTTGTTTTCTATGTTTATGAGTCTGTTTTTGTTTCACAATAATTTGACTTTTTATCAAATGTAAAGAGAATTCTGAATTCGAGATGGGGGTGCTTTTCTGACATTTAACGTTTTTTGAAATGATTTAGTTAGTACTTAGCACTGTGTGTTTAATGAATGAATGAAAAGTGGACACACTAATGAATGAAAAAGTAGGAATTAAGTTCTCACCTTGTGGTGTTGGATTCTGGTTGATCACCAACTATGTATTTCTGTTTTGTAGAAGTACCTCCACTGTTTGTTTTTCTGTAGTTTAGTCTCTTAACAAACTGTGTAAGGTTTGGAGCAGTATTTGCTGAGATTTAAGTGAAACACAAAAGCAATTAAGTGGTTTAATTCTGGATTTTTCAAATTTAATGACATTCCTTTATATCCATTGGAGCTTTGGTAAATTCAATTGTTGATATCACCTGGATAATTTTAAGTCTTTCTGAAGTTTCAAAGAAAATGTCTCCAACATAGCTCAAGCAGAATAAGAATTTCATCAGTTGAAAGCTCAGAATCGTTTCTGTGAGATGTGTAAAACAAGAAGCTGACCAGCATTATTTTCTTTCTCTTTAATTCAGTACCATTATTGAGAGTTATTCTTGAATTTTATGAAAACCAGATTGGGGCACAAGCATGTTCCCTATTGAATCATGTTCAAGGAATTGGAATTGAGAATCATTCAAACTAGGAAAACATGACATTGAAAAATAGTCTACATGCTTTATTGTACTTCAGAGAATCTGAGACTGACTAGGAACTAGCCTTAGGCTGATAGTAGATCTGATTTTTTTTTTTTTAATGGACAGTTAGCTTCCCAGTCAGAAAGAGGTCATCATTTCTTTTTCAATCACTTCTTTGCTTTACTGGCTTATCAGTTACAACCGTTGATCCTGTCTCTCTCTCTCTCTCTCTCTCTGCTCAGAAAGCAGTGATTTCTCGCTATTGCCCACAGAAAACAATCCACACAGTCCCTGCCATTCAAGGTCCTCTCTTGTCTGGCCCAGATGAGCCCTTCAGTCACATTTCCTACTCCCTGCTTCTTCCATGCAAGCTCCTTCTCAGCCAAACCAGACTGTGGCTGTTCACCAGCCTCTGCTTTGGAGCCTGCAGTCTTGTCTTCCCATCATCCCATCTCTCAGGGATCACTGTTTCTTTTCCTGTCCACTTGCTGAACATTCCACATTTACATCAAGGGTGATGCATTCCCTCTCATGAGGTCTTTCTAAGCATCCCACCCTTTCCGCGCCCCTCTTTTTTCCCCTCTCCTAGCTAAACCAAACCTTTCTCACCACCCCCCCCCCCACCACACACACACACGCTCCTATGATCTAGTCATGGCCCATATCACCTTCAGAGCTGCTGCTTGTGTGTGCAAGTTGTGACCTGCGTAAGCAACTCAAACCCAAGGGACAAGTGAGGACAAAAATCTACCTTCCTCTCCACTTGCCAAGGCGCATGCCCACGTGACTATGTTGTGCAGAGAGGCACCTTTTCTTATTCCATACAAAGGTATGGACGAGCATGTTCATCGAATGCATGCTTTTTAGTTCTCTTTCCCAGGGCACAGGTTTGTCGAGGGCAATGACTACCTTTGTATTCCCATCTTGCCTGGTACAATGCCTTTCTTACACAGAAGATCACTCATTGAATTTAATTGAAAGGGTGAAGTGTGTTTATTAAAAACAGTTACTTTCGTGTGTAAATGCAACCATGTAAAGCACAACAGGAATCACAGTGGACTTCTTAGCAAATGTGGAACAGCCAGCTTGTCTGATTTTTAAATGGATCATGGCTCTTGCTCAGCTAAGTAATTTCCTATAAAATGTAGTGCCCAGTCGTCTTCTGTGGAATTTTAGAAACCACATTCATGATGCTATGACAGGCCATGGCAGAGTTGGACTGAAATCCATTTCTGACTGTTTGTTAAAATAGGCAAAGAATAACATTGAGAATTGTCTGAAGTGGGCAGGATAAAGGTCAGGAGAATGCCCATGGGAGGCGAGGGAATCTGGGGAGGAACCGGTTGGATCAGTCTGAGATCAGTACACTTCCTAGAAGTCTACATTAAGCCAAAAAGAAAAAAAAAGTACCCAGTCTCAAAGTCCTCAAAGCCTTGCCCACACTGTACACTGATGCGGACATGCCCTCAAATAAAGAATTGTTTTGTAAAGACTAATGGAGAATTAATATTAATTCTGATGTAATTTTATTGATAAATGGGAAGTATCCACAAACCAAGCTTTATAGACCACAAAACAATGATGTACGTAAGACAGGGTTTATGCCTATTTGATGACGTGGCCGAGACTTCAGATTTCAAGTTTCAAGGAGTAAACATCAGCCAACCTCTCCAGGGAAATTCTGTGTCTGTGTACAAAATGTCCTACACACTGTGCACTTAACATTTGCTTTGTGTTTTCCAGGATGTGCTGAGTTTATGTGATGAGCAGTTGTTTCTTCAGGAAGAAACAAGCCTCCTCTAACCATTTCACAGGATGCCTTTCTCCTCTTCCCTCCCACAGTCCTCTGTGATGTCCGTCTGCTTTGCTCGTTTCCATCCCAACTTGGTAGTTGGTGGGACTTACTCGGGCCAGATTGTCCTGTGGGATAATCGCAGTCATCGGAGGACGCCAGTCCAGCGGACACCCTTGTCGGCAGCTGCACACACAGTAAGTCAAGGTTTTGTCATATCCCGGTCAGCCATCCAAGCCCTGAAAGAGGGGATAACTGGCAGAAGTACAGCTGTTGTTAGTAACTCCAACTTCGAAGTATCTAACTTAGAGTGATTGCATCCTGACTGACTAAAGGAAAGCCGAGTGGAAAGTAGATGAAGGAACACTGGGTTTAGAGGACTCTCTTAACGATCTGCAAGTTTTAACACATAGAAAGGATCTCTTTGGATGTCCCAAAATCTACCAGGGAGGATAGCTTAAAACTAAAAAATGCCACAGGGAGAAACCTTGGAAGAAGCATCTGTGAAATTGTTTTCCCAAAGAAACTCTTCACATTTACATTATAAGGTGGAAACTCATATTTTCAAATAGACCATAAAGAGTAAGCACTTTCTGTCTAGGGATGGCATATGGGACTTTTGCCAACAGGCCTTTTCCACTTGTGATTTGAGGGAGTGCTGTGACTTTAAATTCTGGAATGCATGGTGTAAGTCTCAACGATAAAGTCTACAGTGACAGTATAATCCCTAGGGTTAAAAGTCAACATCTCAAAACCATTACCCATAATTTAGCAGAAGAGGTTCAGTATAGTGTTCGTAAGACAACTAGTCTGTCATTTCCTTTAAGAGAATGACAGGTGTGTTTAGCAATTGTTAGGAGGAATAAGAAGACAGGCATGTCTCCATCAATCTCTGCTACCCTGACATTCAGGGGAATTGATGTCCTTTCTCTGAAATGCCCAAATTATGCCCAAGGATACAGCTCTACTATTGTTTCAATTTCCTTAATGTGGTTGCCTCATTTGTTTCATCTGCTGGCCTCAAAACCCATCTAGCTTTGAAAAAGAACTGCTAGCTGCTTTAGCTGAGACCATGAAGAGGAAAATTCTTCCACTCTTGTAAGATTGACGATGGGAAATGACAAATACCAAGTCAGCCTTAATTCTGATTGACTTGGGCCTAACACACATGCAGGTGAAACTAGTTCTTGGGAATCTTGGAAAATTGCTCTTGCCTACCCCATTTCTCCAAACTAATAAGAGAAAATTGTGACCCAGGAGGAGACGGGCTTGATGCAGGTGTTTGCTCAAGGAGCACAAAGCCATTTCTTGGCCCTGTGTGCATATCTGGTGTGTTTGTGAGCATACCTCCTGAAATTTCAAAAAGTTATAAATCCAGATATTAGAACATTTAGCACAAAGCTTTTGGGGAGAATCCAAATGCAGGAGCTCTTCCAAAGTATTCATCTCTTTTCCAAGCAACTTAGGATGTGATCTTCACGATGAAAATACTGTTATTATCAAACAGAGTGACATTATTTCTGTTAGAAAATAAAATAACAGTTTTTTTCTCTTTTGCTGTGTTTTGTTGAATCCACAGCTCAAAGAGCACAGTTAATTTTGTGACTTGTCTTTCAACTTCCACTCATGCCTGGCTGATTGGTACCAGGATCCAAAGTGGTTAAGGAAAAAAGAGTCCCACCACAGATTACTAACTAATTTCCTTTCACACCCACCACACATATGCATTTGGGACAACAGGAAATCCTAATTAAAGCAAAAACCTTCTGGCACACAGTAAGTTTATTCCTAAAATAAATAAAAACAATCTGGCTTCTATACTGGAAAAATGAGCGGTACCATTGCTTTTTTCTTTCCATTAAGCAGAGTGATGTGTGTTTGTGTGTGTGTATAAGTAGGCATGCCCACGTGTCTGCTTCTGTTCTGGTTTCTTTACATCTCTCTTTTCTTTTAAACTGAGTTTGATTACTCCTGAAAGCACAGGCCAGTAGTACTGATTAAAGCCAGGGAGGGGCTACCACACACATTCCTTCTCAGGGCATTTGCTCTCTACATCCTTCTAGATGCCTTCTTTCCCTACTACACCCACCCTTAGGAGTCCCAATCCATTAGGGTTTTGGAGATTTATGTTGATGCTCTGTGGTTAACAAAAGAAACCCTATTGGACTCTTGCTAAAAAGCACTAGGCAGATTTGGGGCTCATAACAATGTTTGGACCTTGCTTTCTCATTCTTCAGTTTACTGAGTCTGCCATTTTCAGGCGAGAATGTGTCTCATCCATTCTTCCAGTTTATCTGCATGCAGAGCTGAGAACGCCACGTGACTCACCCTTGAGTTTGTATGCTGCTGTACGTGCCACATACACCAGAGACTTGGAAAAAGCATTGTCCACAGCCCCACGACCAGTCGGTCATTTTGGTATTTAGAGACCTGATCAGAAGAATATTTCATTCCAGATCTCTGCTGTACTGTCCAGATCTACTAAAGCTGATCCATTTGAAGGTTTCTGCAGGAACGTGATGTGAAAAAGACATAGGGACTTGGTTGACTCTCCATCAGCATGGGTAAAAGAGGTGACGCAGTTGCCAAAAAAGCAAGTGTAAATCTTAAGATGCATTAATATAGGCATTTTTTTTTTTAATCACGTGAGAAGTGACAATTCAGTGCTCCCTGTATTTCTATATTCAGTTAGTCAGAATGTAGGTAGACGGTTAGGTTTCATTCGCAGAACTTCACTGGAAGGGGAACTCGGACAAAAGATAGCATATTCAAAAGAGAGTGTCCAGGATGGGGGGCAAGGTATTGAAAACCAGGTCCTCAACGCATTTGAAGGAACGGGTGATGATTGGTCAGAGCAAGACAAGACTGAGGGGAGGAGGGGTAATATAAGAACAATCCATACGTATTATTTGACTTGATGTATATGATGTCAGAGGGCACTTCACTAAAAGTATTTCCTTGAGCTTTCTTCATCCCCATTGGTAGAAGGAGGAACTGCCCAAGAATTCGTGCTAAAACTGGCTAAGAAAGGTGTTTGAGCAGAGTTTGGACCACCTCTTGGGAGAGGCAGATGAACAGCTATACTTATGATTATTACAGTTCCTTCTGACCAGGAGTTTATATGATAATAATAGTTTGGGAACCATCCTTTATATAATGTCAACTTTCCAATATTAGAGATTGTTTCATTGTTGTTGTGGCTAGGTATTTTGGACAGTAACTCATCAAGAGAAAGACTCAGACTGTCAGCTATTTGCACAGAGAAGCATCGACTGAGTTGTGGTTTGGCCACTGATGGCTGAGCTGCCTGAAATCTAACCCAAATTACTGCTAGGTTGTGCTTCTGCTAACCTTCCATTTAGTATTTAATGTGCAGCTGCAAATGATTTTAGCCTACCATTTAGGATTCTACAGCGTACAATAACCTTCTTGCATTATGACAAAAGGTTAGAGCATCTTGCTTATGATTCCTGGGATGTTTAAGTGACCTTTCTCAAGGCCCTGGCCAAATCTAAGCCTCCATACTACCCTAAACAATATTTTGAAAAATAAATCTATCATTATCCTAGGTTTTGCAGCAACATAAAAAAGCCTAATTTAATCTTACTAGGTTCCTTGTGCCAATAATTTCCACCACCAGTATCTCTCCCTCAAATCAAAGAGGCTGATGAATATTAACCACTTTGTATAAAGCATGTTAACAAATGTTTGGCACGGTGGCTATAATGCACTAAACTCCGGAGTTAGTAACACTCCTTCCAAAAGGCAATTGTTCTACCCTGTTGAAGACTGTCTTTTTCCGTCGCTCGTGGTGAGCTTAGAAGCCAGACTATGCGGTGGAGCCTCATTCAAGTAATACACTTTCACCTCCCTGTGCACCTCTGTCCCATCAGTCCTCATGTGCTCCCGTTTGCTTCAGCTCCATTGTACCGCATCTGACCGAGCAAGGTGAAGCTTTCTGAGTATTTCCACTACGACGTGTTGCTGCCAGAGCTTTTAAAAAGAAATCAGGTTCAAATCAAAAGTGGCAAATGACCTGAGGCTTGTATTATTGTGGGATTATGTCACTCCTTAATCCTTGTTTTAGAGTAATGTGTTTGACACTCAGATGTAAGCATTTCCTCTTGGACCGGGGTTTGATCCTCCATGTTTATGTTTCTGCAGCATCCCGTGTACTGTGTAAATGTTGTTGGGACCCAGAATGCTCATAACCTCATCACTGTCTCTACCGATGGTAAAATGTGTTCCTGGAGCCTGGACATGCTCTCCACTCCACAGGTGGGTTTGTTTTCCCCTACGCATAAGAGCATCTTGGTTAAAAGAGATACCTGCCTAATGGAACAGAGTTCCTAAAAGCCAAACCCTCACACCCTATAGGACCTAAAATCAATGTGTGCACTTGAAAGAGTGGGGCCTGTTTTCAGCAGCCTCCTCTTGAAGCCAAAACCCATTTCCTTTACCGCAAATCATGTAATTATTGTAATACGTTAATCCTTAGGTCAGTTTCAAGTGAAAATGAAATAATCCATTTTAAAGCATAGTAATTATGGAAGTTGGCTGTGGTAGGAATAGTACTTACCCTACAGCATTGTTAAACAAATATAAACGGGGTTGGAGCTCAGCAGAGCGATCCCTGATGGGTCCTTGCCTTGGAGAAAAGGTATCCCAGCAAAACAGAAATCCAAGCCCTTGCTTGTATCTGTAGCCTAGACAACCGCCTTGTGTGTTTGAAGAATTTGTCCAACCATCTGTTTTCTCCTCTGGAATGTTTGTTAGGGTGGCTCCTGCCATTCCTTGCTCAACAAACAAGAAGTTGAAAATGAAAAAGTTCCAAGGTTTCCAGACTGCTCCTGATTACAGTAATGGGAGCTAAACAAAGGAGCAGAAGTGGAAGAGACCATTGGGGGAGGCATCTAAATGCAACTTTCAGAATATATGTATGTACACACACACACAAGACAACACTTACATCCACAGATAAATACACACATATCCATGCTCTTTCCACATTTCTTGGGGATAAAAGTACTTCACTCTCCTCCGGCTAAAAACAGAGAAGAATTTCCTGTTATAGCCTTTGACAATGTGAGGAGACATCAAGAAAATTGTAAAAGATATCTAGGAGATACTTCTCAATTTTAACATTCCTATTCCCTTTCCTGGAATAACAATCCTGGAATGTCTCTGTCACAAATTTAGAAGACATTAGAAGTTTCAGTATACATAAGGAAATGTGGAAACCGAAAAGAACCTCCCATAAGTTTCCACAAAATACAGTTGAAGAGAATACTAAGACTAAAGAAGTTCTTTTTATAATTTTAGTGTGGGGGGAGATCTAATAAGTTCCTTACAATTTAATTTCCTCTATTTTTGCTGATCTTTAACATTTATACAAGTTGGGAGATGTGTGTGGGTATTTTATAGCTTTGTCTTAAATTTCTCAGCAATATGTTGTTTTCTTTTAAAAGCAAACAGATATGAGTGAACCCCCTAACTAGGAATTTTTAATTGCCCATTTTGCTGATTAAATGTGTGTTTGTTTAGGTTAAAGCCAGTCATACGGGGGCTACATGACCATTTTTATTAGTTTTGGCATGCCCGCACACGCCTGTCTCTGTACCGAGATGGAGCGTTTCATGGCATGGCTGTGGATGGCAGGCAGACATGGGAACAGACAACAGTTGCCCTATTCCCTCTCTGTCCCACGTGGGTGACCAAGAGACTGTACCTTCCCTCTGCTAATTTTAGCCATGGAGCAGACCACCGGATGGTCCAGTTTTCTGTATTACACTATCACAGCATCCCCTCACTAAAGCACTCACTGCGTCTGGATCTCACACACTGCAAGCATGTCACATGACCACGTGGTCTGCACTTCCCAGACTGTTAGCATGTGCTTCCGATTTATGGACTCCTTAGCTGCGATGACTAGGTTTATTTGTTTGCATAAAAAAAGACTAAACTTCCAAACAGAATGACATGATCCCCTAGAATGTTTTTTTTTAAAGTTACTTTAGGTGCACAAAGCAGGCTATTTGATGTAAATAGCCAGAAATATTCAAGGATGTTAGTTATACTTAACTATTCTTCACTGTCGGTAACCTTAATTCAGCAGAATGTCTTTTAAAATACACTTGAATTTCCAATTTTGAAAATCATTTTAGATAAAATAAAGACTCTCATTTGCCATTTTAAAGACTTATTTAAACATTGTTTTTTGCAGGCTTAGAGCCTACACACCCAATGTCTGCCCTTCATGAAATCTAGTCCCTGTTGAAATCTGGTTTTTATGACCTGAGTGACAACTTTCTGGTTTTAGTCTGTGGAGGACACACACTCCTGCTTTGACAAACGTGCTTAGGACATCTGATATTAATACAAGTGTATTCTCACGAACAATTGATTTTGAAAATGTTTGTAAATATAAGGGTATTGTGTGTTGTATTAAAGCCTGGGGCTGACAAGTGTAACCATTACAGTATTATCTTTAGTTTCTGCACCATTAGTTTCAAAATTCTCACCTGTCATCTCTGCCTGACTTCAGAAGCAGCAGCACACACTGATGAAATACAGCCGGCCTGAAACCAGAGATACACAGAAGCATGAATGTCAGGGGCAGTAAAGCGTGGTTTCTGGCACAGCCGGGGTCTTTTGTAACGCTGTGTGAAAAGCAAACAGACGATTTAGTCAAATGATTTTTCCGTGCTATCTTTGGCATGGCAAGGAGTCGACAGAGGGAATGTAACCACGCCATGTTTTGGTAGGAGAGCATGGAGCTGGTGTACAATAAGTCCAAGCCTGTGGCTGTTACCGGAATGGCTTTCCCAACGGGAGACGTCAATAACTTCGTGGTTGGCAGCGAGGAGGGTACAGTCTACACGGCCTGTCGTCATGGAAGGTGAGTTTCTGTTTTCTTACCAATGATGTGTTCTTCGTTTCCAAAAGTCTGTTATCGCTTTCTGGATTATAACCACCTTGCATTATGAGAAAAGCATTTCTGAAGAAATGCAAATCACAGCCTCCTGTCTTCACTATTTTATAGCATCCTTCTGCTATAAGGATGCCATTTGTAAGCCTTTAGCCGTTTGTAAGCCTTTGTAAGGCTTTAGCCATTTGTAAGCCTTTGATGGTTCACATTGCCCGAAGGAAAAAAGTCCAAGCTTCTTAGCATATCGTAGAAGATTCTTGATTACCCTTGACTACCTGCCCCTTCCCAGCCTCAGCCTTCAGGCTCCAGCCACGCACCCATCCCCCAATATGGCTGATCCCACCACACCTCTGTGAGTTTGTACATTCGGTTTCTCCCGCTGGGTCTGGTATTTCTCCCTTCTTGGCCTGGTTAATTCCTCCTCACCCTTCAAGAGCCAGAACAAAGGTCTTTCCACGTTGAAGCCACTCCTGACTCTCTTGGACAAAGAAATCATTTCCCTCTTTATGTTTCCGTAGCATTTTCATTCCCTTTATTCATTCATTCTTTCAAGGAATATTTCCTAAGAACCTACCATGTGCCAGGCACCATCGTGTCATACGGATGCAGTAAGGAACAAAACAGACCTGGAGTTCATATTCTGGTTGAGGGTGAATGACAGTAAACTAATAAACGAGTAAATATGTGGTTTAAGATGATAAGTACTATGGAGAAAATTAAAGTAGAATAAATGGGATAGGACTACAAGCTGTCAGATAGGTTTGTTGTTTTATATATTTTCATATCACTTCTACGTTAGCATTCATCACATTTTATTTCAACTATTCAGTCATCTGCCATTTTTCTCTTACTAAACTATTTCCATTTCATCATTGGTTTCCTGCCTGGTGCCTGGCACATAGTAAGTGAGGAGTTAAAAATTTATATGGGGAATAAAGAATGACAATAACCAAATAATGTAGAGAAGTGCCTTAGGGCCCTTGCTCTCAATCAGAGGGTGAAATAGTATGAGAAACATAAGGCAGAATGAAGATTCCAGGTGATAAGAATTCTGTCTTGATTGAGAGATTGGCAGATGCTCCTGGAAAAATCTCAGGAAAAAGTGGAATTCAATAATTTAGACTGGGTTATAAAATTACATGCAAGACTTAATGAATGGACTCACAGCTTTTGAAAGGTTCACTGTGTTCACCTTGGTGTGTTATTTCTCTTTCACTTTAGTAGTTCTACTTCAATTGATTTTTCATCTCTTGCACTCATCACAGGCTATTTAGATTGAATGAGGAACCAGAAATTGTTCCAAGTTCATACTCTGGTGTATTTGTGATTTGTAGAAATAACAGGCATCCGTGGCTCAGCTATATGATTTTTCCATTCACACAATACAGGCTGTGAAGTTCCTACTGTGCTCTCCACAGAAACAAGCAGTATTTTCCCTGCTCACACGAGTAAAAGATGACTAGGAAGATGTGCCTCATAATTCCATGCCCAATAGTCCTACTTCATAAGTATTGGCTAAAACCACACATCAGTTTTATGAAAGCATAGAAAGATCTGATAGAGTTGTTCATTCATGGAAACGTTCACCGCACAACTACTGTCAGCAAAGTGCATTGCTAGATGTTGCCAGGCATGCAGACATCATTTAAACCTGTTCCTATCTTCAAGAAACTGATGGTGGTGGGAAAGGTAAGCACACAAACATCTGCAAGACAGGTAGAATGTCATAAGCGGCATGAGAGAGGCACAGAGAGCAGCAGTGGGCCAAACAGAAACTCACAGGTTTATCTACGTATTCTTTAGAATCGACAGGGCACAGGTTCAGTTGACTTAACCCAAGGCTTTAATTATCTGTGAGGGCTATAGAACATGTTCATTGATAACTTTCAGATTTTAAAAAAATTTCTTTCATGTGAATAACCATTTACATGGTGAATATTTTTGCTCTGTGGCTATTGTCCTTTTCGAGCACACACCACAGAAGATGCACTGTGGTTCAACAGAAGGGTACCTAAGGTACAAACCACAAATCATTTTACAATGAGCTTGATTTTGCTGTTTACATTGGTCCATCTATCTGAAATATAAAATACAGATCTCAGTAGAGTTGTAAAGTCATAGGCATTGGGCTTCATAGTGATCTTAAGTGGGTCATATAGGGCTACAGGGGAGAGGTGCGAAATTTCTCTGTTTCACCTAACATGGAAAAGGTGCAAATCCACTTCCATAAATTAAATACGTTCTTCATTTTGCACCCTATAAACCCTTTCAGGATGCTGTTAAGAGCAAATGGAGTCTCACCAGGGGCCACTTCAAAGATCAGTTCCTCATGTTCTCTAGAACAAATGTAAATGATCACGTGTGGAACTGCTGTTAGCAGTTTCACCAGGCATAATTTTTGAGTGCCTGTTACATGGAACACATGCTGCAGCACTTGGCTCGTGATTTCAAATTTTGCTTAGCACACTGACATTTACTGGTGCTCCAGAAGCCCACATTCTTTAATAACTTAATACATTTTCACTCTTTGTGACATAATATATAGATTCCACAATCCCTCTGTATTTGTCATATTTATAACCTTGTGCACATGAATTTTTAAAATATAGCATTTTGGTATATTTTCTAATTGGGTGTGATTGTGTGCAGACTATTGTGGGATAATAGGGGCTGGGAACAATCCCAGCTTAGTTAAATAAACGACACATGTCTGCGGATAACTTTCAAACTGTGTATCGCCATTTCTCAAATGTGCTCCTGTTGGGGAAAAACGTATAAGTTTGCCTCTTTCTTTGCTGTTTTGTTCAACAAATGTTTATTGAGCACTTACTACATGCTAAACAAGGCACCAGCCCTTACGGAATTAACACTTAGTGGATTTGTAAATTACTCTTCTGCTTTCAGTGAAAACATCATTTTCTCCATATGACATTTAAGTTATTTTGCCTATGATTTTGTGGTGACAAGGGTTTCCACAAAGTTTTACATTTTCAGGTATGTCAGCTTAGTTTAAGAACTTTTTCTCAAAAGGGTAAATGGAAGTATTCAAGGATATATGGAGTTTTATAGCCAAGAGGCTCCCCGAAAGGAGTTAAAATGGGAATTGTGTCAAAGTCACCACAAGAGTAGAATCATCTTATTATAAATATGAAAGCTCTGAGATCTGAGTGTACAGTCATCCCCTGGTATCTGAATCCACGGGGAATTGGTTCCAGAAGCCCCTGCAGGTACCAAAATCTGAGGATGCTCAAGTCCCTTCTATAAAATGGCGCAGTACAGTCAGACCTCCATATCGCGGGCTCCGCGTCTGCGGTTATAGAGGGCCGGCTGTATGTGTTTTGCATCAAAGCAGCTGCAACGACAATGGTGGGCTTTGAGGCACTCCTGAAAAACGATTAAATGATAAAAATTTGATATTAAATTCTGAAGATTAAAAAGATGTTATTGCCCCATATTGTTTTTTTAATCACCAAGAGTAGTATAGCATTTATTTCTCTCAGGGTAACTGTGAAAGTGGTTTCATCTCTGATGGTTTATGGCTGTGCTAAATTATGGAGAAGTAATCACACAGAAACAAGCCTAGTTTTTGTAAAGTAATCAGTGCTTTGCGAAGGTCACTGAAACTCTGCTCTTGTGTGGTCTTTGTGCAGCAAAGCAGGTATTGGGGAAGTCTTCGAAGGCCACCAAGGGCCAGTGACAGGAATTAACTGCCACATGGCAGTGGGCCCAATCGACTTTTCACACCTGTTTGTCACGTCGTCGTTTGACTGGACCATCAAACTGTGGACCACAAAGGTAAGAAAACCTTGATTTACATTCCCAGGTAATACATAGGGGAAGAGGACAATTTTGTCCCCTGGGAGGAGTTGTAGGGAACCTGAAGTCTCTTCCAGGAGACCTGGCATTAGGAATTTGTACAACCTTCTGGTGAACCTGACCTGCCTCAGAGCTAGTTAAGGCTCACTTTCTCAGTCCATTTTATTTATTTTAACATATATAAGTAATACTGGAGAACACTCTAATTGTAAAAATTCAAACAATGCAAATAATGATAAAACAGGTCCTCCTTCACCAATACTAAGCCTGCCCATGACATTGCCTTCATTGCCTTCCATCCCAGGTACCCTCTGCTGTCAGTTTAGTGTTGAGTGTCCAGAGCATTGCAGTACTTACTCACATACATCTGTACCTATGGAAATACAGGACTTGGGACTTGGGTTTCTTGGTTTTGGGGGTTTGGGTTTTGGGGGTTTTTTGAGTTTTTGATGGTTTTTAAGCTAGTAAATGGCACCATCCTATTTGTGCTTTCACAAGTAATTCTGACCATGTTTGGGAGCAAGAAAAACTAGAAAAAGCCACCTAGAAGGAAGGTGCAGGAGTCCAGGGAAGAAATGACAGTGGCTTAGATCAGTAGTTTGGAATGGAGAGAAGTAGATGGATTTGAGAATCATTTATGAGGTAAAAGCCACAGAAACTGGTGATTGATTTGATACAAGGAAGGTGAGAGAGGGAGTCAGCAGGAAAAAACCCAGGTTTAAGACTGGGGCAACTGGAGATCTGTGGTGGCATTCATTGCGGTGGAGAACACCCAAGGAGGCGCATGTGGGTGAGGAGTGATGTACAGGTCGTATTTAAGGTGGCTGGGAGGCACAATTCACACCCTTCACTGCGCAGTTTGATAATTGGGACAGAAGCAGAGGGAGCGCTTTGGGCTGCTCATACGGACCTAGTTGCAATCAGAACAACGATTATTAAGTCTAAGGAGTGGACTTTAAAAGAAATGCTAAAACACAATGCAGAGAAAGAGAAATATTTAGGAAATAAACAGGAGAAATGGAAGTAGAAAAAAAAGATTAAAAAGTAACAACCCAAGAAATAGGAAAAAATTAGAATTGTTTGTGTATAGGGCTTCCTGGGTATTAATGGAGAGGACTGTGTCAAGATGACAGAATTGGCTCTTAACTGTATGAAAAACAACCACACTTAGAAATTCAAACTCAAACCAAGCTGAGAAACCTCAACTATGAGATTGACACAAATCCAAAAGATAACATACTCTGTGAGGAGACCGAAAGAAAACAACCATTCTAATACATTGTCATTGGAAATGCAAACGATACAACGCTAATGGAGGGGAATTTGGCAATATCTAAAAATAATGAATGCATATTTGCTCACTGACAGAGCGATTCCCGCTTCTAGGATTCTATGCCAAAGATGTACTAGCAATAAATAAGAAAAAGACTTATGCAGAGGGATATTTGTTCAAAGACTACCTTGAATAGCAAAACATTAGAAAAACCCCAAAAGTCCATCAATAGGACACTGGACAAATCAAAAGTATGATACATCCACATGAAGGAGTACTATTCAGATGTAGAAAGAAATGAAGATGTCCATATGCTTATTATGAAGTGATCTCTAGAATATAGAGATCAGTATATTTTTAAATGAGAAACGTAAATATATGTTGTCACCATTTAATATTATACATTTTTTAAATTTAATTTTTATTTTATAGTTGATTTACAATGTGATTCAGTTCATTTTCAGATTCTTTTCCCATATGGGTTATTACAGAATATTGAGCTGGGCTATACAGTAAGTCCTTGTTGATTATTTTATATAAAGTAGTGTGTACACATTAATCCCAATCTCCTGATTTATCCCTCCCCCAACCTTTCCCCTTTGGTAACCATAAATTTGTTTTTGAACTCTGTGAGTCTATTTCTGTTTTGTAAATAAGTTCATTTGTATCATTTTTTTAGATTCCACATATAAGTGATATCATATGATATTTGTATTTCTCTGACTTCACTTAGTATAATAATCTCTGGGTCCACCCATGTTGCTGCAAACGGCATTATTTCATTCTTTTTTGTGGCTAATATTCCATTGTATATATTACACCACATCTTCTTTATCCATTCCTCTGTTGATGGACATTTAGACTGCCTCCATGTCTTCGATGCTGTAAATAGTGCTGCAGTGAACATTGGGGTGCATGTTTCTATTTGAATTATGGTTTTCTCTGGATATGTGCCCATGAGTGGGATTGCTAGATCATATGGTAGTTCTAGTTTTAGTTTTTTAAGGAGCCTCCATACTGTACTCCATAATGGTTGTACCAATTTATATTCCCACCAACAGTGTAGGAGGGTTCCCTTTTCTTCACATCCTCTCCAGCATTTATTGTTTGTAGACTTTGATGATGGCCATTCTGACCGGTGTGAGGTGATACCTCCTTGTAGTTTTGATTTGCATTTCTCTGATAATTAGCAAAGTTGAGCATCTTTTCATGTGCTTTTTGGGCATCTGTATGTCTTCTTTGGAGAAATGTCTATTTCAACCTTCTGCCCACTTCTTGATTGCGTTGATTGGTCTTTTTTTTTTTTTTTTTTTGATATTGAGCTGCATGGGCTATTTGTATATTTTGGAGATTAATCCCTTGTTGCTCACTTCGTTTGCAAATATTTTCTCCCATTCTGTGGGTTGTCTTTTTGTTTTGTTTATGGTTTCCTTTGCTATGCAGAAGCTTTTAAGTTTCATTAGGTCCCATTTGTTTATTTTTGTTTTTATTTTCATTACTCTAGGAGGTGGATCCAGAAAGATATTGCTGAGATTTATGTCAAAGAGTGTTCTGCCTGTGTTTTCCTCTAAGAGTTTTATATCCAGTCTTACATTTAGGTCTTTAATCCATTTTGAGTTTATTTTTGTGTACAGTATTAGGGAGTGTTCTAATTTCATTCTTTTGCATGTAGCTGTCCAGTTTCCCCAGCACCACTTATTGAAGAGGCTGTCTTTTCTCCATTGTATATTCTTGCCTCCTTTGTCGTAGATTAATTGACCATAGGTGCATGGGTTTATTTCTGGGCTTTCTATCCTGTTCCACTTATCTGTATATCTGTTTTTGTGCCAGTACCATAATGTCTTGATTACTGTAGCTTTGTAGTATAATCTGAAGTCAGGGAGCCTGATTCCTCCAGCTCCGTTTTTCTTTCTCAGGATTGCTTTGCCTATTCAGGGTCTTACGGGTATCTGTACAAATTTTAAAAGTTTTGTTCTAGTTCTATGAAAAATGCCATTGGTAATTTAATAGGGATTGCATTGAATCTGTAGATTGCCTTGGATGGTATAGTCATTTTGACAATATTGAGTCTTCCCATCCAAAAACTTGGTATAACTTTCCATCTGTTTGTATCGTGTTCAATTTCTTTCATCAGCGACTTATAGTTTTCAAAGTACAGGTCTTTTGCCTCCTTAGGTAGGTTTATTCCTAGGTATTTTATTCTTTTTGATGCAGTGGTAAATGGGATTGTTTCCTTAATTTCTCTTTCTGATCTTTTGTTGTTAGTGTATAGAAATGCAAGAGATTTCCGTGTATTAATTTTGTATCCTGCAACTTTACCAAGTTTGTTTATGAGCTCTAGTAGTTCTCTGGTAGCATCTTCAGGATTTTCTGTATATAGTATCATGTCATCTGCAAATGGTGACAGTTTTACTTCTTTTCAAATTTGGATTCCTTTTATTACTTTTTCTTCTCTGATTGCTGTGATTAGAGGACTTCCAAAGCTATGTTTAATAGAAGTGGTAAGAGTGAACATTCTTGTCTTGTTCCTGATCTTAGAGGAAATGCTTTCAGCTTTTCACCATTGAGTATGATGTTACCTGTGGGTTTGTGATATATGGCCTTTATTATGTTGAGGTAGGTTCCCTCTATGCCTGCTTTCTGGAGACTTTTTATCATAAATGGGTGCCGAATTTTGTCAGAACCATTTTCTGCTTCTATTGAGATGATCATATGGTTTTTATTCTTCAGTTTGTTAATGTGGTTCATCACACTGATTGATTTGCAGATACTGAAAAATCCTTGCACCCCTGGGATAAATCCCACTTGATTATGGTGTATGATCCTTTTAATGTATTGTTGGATTCGGTTTGCTAGTAATATTTTGTTGAGGATTTTTGCATCTATGTTCATTAGTGATGTTTGCCTATAATTCTCTTTTTTTGTGATATCTTTGTCTGGTTTTGATATCAGGGTGATACCTCATAGAATGAGTTTGGGAGTGTTCCTTCCCCTGCAATTTTTTGGAATAGTTTCAGAAGTATAGGTGTTAACTCTTCTCTAAATGTTTGATAGAATTCGCTTGTGAAGCCATCTGGGCCTGGAATTTTGGTTGTTGGGAGTTTTTTAATCACAGTTTCAATTTCAGTGCTTGTGATTGGTCTATTCATATTTTCTATTCCTGGTTCAGTTTGGGAGATTGTACCTTTCTAAGAATTTGCCCATTTCTTCTAGGTTGTCCATTTTATTGGCATATAGTTGCTTGTAGTAGTCTTTTATGATCCTTTGTATTTCTGTGATGTCAGCTGTAACTTCTCCTTTTTCATTTCTAATGTTATTGATTTGAGCCCTCTTTTTTTCTTGATGATTCTGGCTAAAGGTTTGTCAATTTTGTTTATCTTTTCAAAGAACCAGCTTTTAGTTTCACTGATCTTTTCTGTTGTTTTCTTCATCTCTATTTAATTTATTTCTGCTCTGATGTTTATGATTTCTTTCCTTCTACTAACTTTGGGTTTTGCTTATTCTTCTTTTTCTAGTTGCTTTAGGTGTAAGGTTAGAGATTGTTTATTTGGGATTTTTCTTGTTTCCTGAGGTAAGATTGTATTGCTATAAACTTCCCTTTTGAGAACTGCTTTTGCCACATCCCATAAGTTTTGGATTGTTGTGTTTTCATTGTCATTTGTCTCTAGGTATTTTTTTAAATTTCCTCTTTGATTTCTCCAGTGAGCCATTGGTTGTTTAGTAGCATATTGTTTAGCCTCCACGTGTTTGTGGTTTTTACAGTTTTTTTTCTTGTAGTTGATTTCTAATCTCATAGCATTGCAGTCAGAAAAGATGCTTGATATGATTTCAGTTTTCTTAAATTTATCAAGGCTTGCTTTATGGCCCAGCATTTGATCTATCCTAGAGAATATTCCACGTGCACTTGGAAGAATGTGTATTCTGCTGCTTTTGGATGGAATGCTCTATAAATATCAAGTCCGTCTGGTCTAATGTGGCATTTAAGGCCTGTGTTTCCTTATTGATTTTGTGTCTGGATGATCTGTCCATTGATGTAAGTGGGGAGTTAAAGTCCCCCAGTGTTATTGTCTTACTCTCGATTTTCCCTTTTATGGCTGTTAGCATTTGGCTTATATATTGAGGTGGTCTTATGTTGGGTGCATATGTATTTACAATTTACAATTGTTATATCTTCTTCTTGGATTGATCACTTGATTATTATGTAGTATCCTACTTTGTCTCTTGTAACAGTCTTTATTTTAAAGTCTATTTTGTCTAATATGAGTATTGCTACTCTAGCTTTCTTTTGATTTTCATTTGCACAAAATACCTTTTTCCATCCCTTCACTTTCACTCTGTATGTGTCCCTAGATCTGAAGTGGGTCTCTTATAGACAGCATATATATGGGTCTTGTTTTTGTATCCATTCAGCCAGTCTATGTATTTTGGTTGGAGCACTTATTCGTTTATGTTTAAGGTAATTATCGATATGTATGTTCTTATTGCCATTTTGTTAGTTGTTTTGAATTTGTTTTTGTAGGTCCTTTTTCTTCCCTTCCTCTTTCGTTCTCTTTTGTGATTTGATGACTATTGTTGTGTTTGGATGGCTTTTTCTTTTTTCGTGTGTGTGTATCTATTGTAGATTTTCGGTTTGTGGTTACCATGAGGTTTTGATATAGCAGTCTATGTATATACAAGGTTGTTTTAAGTATCTGGTCTCTTAATTTCAAATGCATTTCCAATATCCCACATTTGTTTTCTCTTCTCACGATTGCTGGTTTTGATATCATATTTGTATGTGGATGATTTCCTTTTTACTTTTTATATATTTTACAAATTTTTTTTATATATTTTACAAATATTTTTACATATTTTATATATTTTACAAATGATCTCCTTTTTACTTTTTATATATTTTACAAAATTTTTTTATATATTTTACAAATATTTTACAAATATACTTTTACTGTATATTTGCCCTTACTGGTGAGCTTTCCCATTCATAATTTGCTTGTTTCTAGTTATGGCCTTTTCTTTTCTGCCTAGAGAAGTTCTTTTAGCATTTGTTGCAAAGCTGGTCTGGTTTTGCTGAATTCTGTTAGCTTTTGCTTGTCTGTAAAGCTGTTGATTTCTCTGTTAAATCTGAGTGAGAGCTTTGATGGGTAGAATATTCTTGCTTGTAGGTTTTTCCCTTTCATCACTTTATTTTTTTTAATTTATTTATTTAATTTATTTATTTTTGGCTGCGTTGGGTCTTCGTTGCTGCATGCAGGCTTTCTCTAGTTGCAGCGAGTGGGGACTACTCTTCATTGCAGTGCGCAGGCTTCTCATTGCAGTGGCTTCTCCTGTTGCGGAGCATGGGCTCTAGGCAAGCAGGCTTCAGTAGTTGTGGCATGCAGGCTCAGTAGTTGTGGCGCACGGGCTTAGTTGCTCCGCGGCATGTGGGATCTTCCCGGACGAGGGCTCAAACCCATGTCCCCTGCATTAGCAGGCGAATTCTTAACCACTGCACCACCAGGGAAGTTCCCTTTCATCACTTTAAATATATTGTGCCACTCCCTTCTGGCCTGCAGAGTTTCTGCTGAGAAATCAGCTAATAACCTTATGGGAGTTCCCTTGTATGTTATTTGTCGCTTTTCCCTTGTTGCTTTTAATATTTTTTCTTTGTCTTTAATTTTTGTCAGTTTGATTACTGTTTGTCTCAGTGTGTTCCTCCTTGTGTTTATCCTGTCTGGGACTCTCTGCACTTTCTGGACTTGGGTGACTGTTTCCTTTTCCATGTTAGGGAAGTTTTCAGCTATTATCTCTTCAAATATTTTCTCAGGTCTTTTCTCTCCTCTCCTTTCGGGCCCCCTATAATGCAAATATTGGTGCATCTAATGTTGCCCCAGAGGTCTCTTAGACTGTCCTCATTTCTTTTAAGTCTTTTTTCTTTATTCTGTTTTGCAGCAGTGATTTCCACCAATCTGTCTTCCAGCTCACTTATTCGTTCTTCTGCCTCATTTATTCTGCTATTGATTCCTTCTAGTGTATTTTTCATTTTGGTTGTTGTATCTCTGTTTGTTCTTTAAAGCTTCCAGCTCTTTATTAAACATTTCTTGTATCCTCTCGGTCTGTGCCTCCATTCTTTTTTCCAAGATCTTAGATCATCTTTACTATCATTACTCTGAATTCTTTTTCAGGTAGTTGCCTATCTCCACTTCATTTAGTTGTTCTTCTTTATCTTGTTCTTTCATCTGGAACATATTTCTCTGCCGTCTCATTGTGTCTAACTTTTTGTGTTTGTGGTCTCCGTTCCTCAGGCTGCAGGGTTGTAGTTCTTCTTGCTTCTCGTGTCTGCCCCTTGGTGGGTGAGATTGGTCCAGGGACTTGTGCAGGCTTCCTGGTGGGAAGGCCTGGTGCCTACTCACTGGTAGGTGGAGCTGGGTCTTGTCACTCTGGTGACAGGGGCAGGGCCATGTCAAAGGGTGTGTTTATAGGTGGCTTTTGGCTCAGGACAACTTTAGGCAGCCTGTCTGCTGATGGATGGAGCTGTGTACTCACCCTGTTGGTTGTTTGGCCTGAGGCATCCCCGCACTGGAGCCTGCAGGCTGTTGGGTGGGGCCAGGTCTTGGTGCCAAAATGGTGACCTCTGGAAGAGCTCACGCAGATGAATATTCCCTGGAGCCTCCACCACCAGTGTCATTGGCCCCCCACTGAGCCACAGCCGACCCCTGCCTCCCCAGTAGACCCTCTAAGACCCATAGGTAGGTCTGGCGCAGGCTCCTATGGAGGCACTACTTTGTCCTGGGTCCCAGTGCACATGAAACCTTGTGTGTGCCCTCCAAGAGTGGAGTGTCTGTTTCCCCCAGTCCTGTGGAGCTCCTGCACTCAAGCCCTGCTGGCCTTCAAAGCCAAATGCTCTGGGGGCTCCTCCTCCCGATGTCAGACCCCCAGGCTGGGGAGCCTGACGTGGGGCTCAGAACTCTCACTCCTGTGGGAGAACCTCTGCCATGTAATTATTTTCCAGTTTGTGGATTGCCCACCTGGCAGGTATGGGATTTGATTATACTGTGAAAGCACCCCTCCTAGTGTTTCAGTGTGGCTTCTTCTTTGGCTTTATGTGTAGAATATCTTTTTTGGTAGGTTCAAGTCTTTTTTGTTGATGGCTGTTCAGCAGTCAACTGTGATTTTGGTGTTTTCGTGAGAGGAGTTGAGCTCAAGTCCTTCTACTCTGCCATCTTGTCTCCTCCCCTAAATTAAATATCTACTTATACATTTTTAAAAGTTGGAAAGATGAACCACACACACACACAAATTATTACTTAGAGAGAGACTGGAGGCTGAAAGGAACAGCCGTACTTCTTTGAATATACCTTGGCAGTTTGGTTTGGGAACTATGTAAATATTTTACACAGTTATAAAACAAAATAAAATAAGTTTTACAATTGGTTCTTTTTCATTGAAGTAACATGAAATCAACTTTAGTGTGGCTCAAATTGGACGCAGAACCTTACAGTGTGGGACAATTCTAAATGACTTCAAAACCCTGCATTTTTGCCTATACATTCCAAAAGAGATATATTTTAAGGATAAAAAGGACTCCCCTCAAAAATCTTTAACTACTTCTAGTACTCATATTGCTGATGGTCATATTGTTACTGTCTCTTATACTGTTGCCTTTGTATCTTGATGTTGATGTTTGTGAGAGTTGATGTCATTGAGAATTCATATTAACAGCAGGGTTGAAAGGAGATGCAAATACACAAAGTTAGGTAAAAACTCTGTCATAATCCTAAATTTGAGTTGGACATATCAGTAAGAACTCATGGTGTGTGTTACCTCTAAATCGAAAAGAATACATATTCACAGCTCTATCTACCAAAAAGGTTTAGAAACAAATGACCAATCCAATAGCAATGACTCTTCTGGGGTCCAGATTGCGCTTTCTAAATACCAGTTCCACTAAAAGAAACCAGAGATCCTGGAAGAAATTACTGATTCTAGATCTGGAGCAGGAAATGTAGAAAATGAGCTTAGAATATTTCATCATAATAGAAAGCAAGGAAACTAACAAACGCTATGAATTTCTTGTCAAAGAGTTTGGAAACCAAGCTGAATAAGCTTTTACTGTCTATAAGTAATAGATTGAGTTCATAATGATACTGAAAAAAGAAAAAAAAAACCTCATTGGTCATCTTTGGAGAATATTAGGGAGACCAACTGATTATTTTAAAAACTAATAACTAGGGACTTCCCTGGTGGCGCAGTGGTTGAGAATCTGCCTGCAAATGCAGGGGACAGGAGTTTAAGCCCTGGTCCGGGAAGATCCCACATGCCGCGGAGCAACTAAGCCCATGCACCACAACTACTGAGGCTGCGCTCTAGAGCCCGCGAGCCACAACTACTGAGCCCGTGTGCCTAGAGCCCGAGCTCTGCAACAAGAGAAGCCACTGCAATGAGAAGCCCACGCACCACAACGAAGAGTAGCCCCTGCTCACTGCAACTAGAGAAAGCCTGCATGCAGCAACAAAGACCCAACAACGAAGACTCAATGCAGCCAAAAATAAATAATTTATTTAAAAAAACAAAACAAAACACTAATAACTAAAGGAAAGAATCAGTCATTTATTCTGAAAGAGTCAAAGATTTGTTCTGTCCTTTCTGTGATTTGTATTGCAGGGTTACTAAATAGTTGATGGGAGTAGTTTTTCTTTATAGACGTATTCCAGCTATTACAGGAAGAAGAAATGATAGGATTTGAATATTATCATTTTGCAACCCCTAATGATCTAAGCAATGGTTATTGCTGATAACGTCTTAAAAATAGAAACCACCTTCATAATTATGGAAGTATACAATACCACCTTTGAAGTAGGCTTGTCCCCCAGATCAAATCTGAATCTTATCAATCTACCAGATCTCTGAATTTAGAGGCAGTAGGAGACACAGATGCGAAATGTTAAATAATACCACCGGGATGCAATCAGCCAAATCCAGACTGGGGAAATCTGTAGGACAACTGATCTCATTTCAGCAACAAAACCAAAAAATTTTTTTTCAAGGAAAAAGAAAGAAATAGAGGTGGAAGCTATATGCCAAAACAAAATAGAACAAAACAAAACTTGAGACATTTAAACCAGTCTCAAAATATGGATCCTGTATAGATCTTGATTCAAGCAAACAGCCCATTAAAAAATTAGAAGGCTATTAGGGAAATGTGAATATTGACTGAATATTTGTTGATAAATATGAATTATTATTTTAGGTGTCATAATGATATTGTGATCATTTTAAGTGGTTTGACCTTTAAGGAGGTACACAGAAATATTTACAGAAGAAGTCATATGATGTCAGGGATTTGCTTCACAATTATCTTTTGGGAAGGGGAGAGCCTGTGGTTGTAGATGAATAGAATGAGCCATGTATTGATAAATATTGAAGTTGGATATTCTATTTCTAAATATGTTTGAAATTTTCTATAATAAAAAAACTAAGACGGCAAAAGAGGAGGGAGTGATCAACAGTAACAAATATTTCAGAGAGGTAGCACCGAGACTGCCACATGTCCCTTGTATTTAGCAACTCCACTGGTGCCCATGGCAAGTACAGTCCCATTGGAGTGCGTTGAGAGTGGAACACAGATTGAGGAGGTAAGGAGTGAGAGGAAAACAGGAAGTGCTGAAGAAAACTCCAGAAGCTTGGCTACAGGGAGAGGAAGATGGAAAATGGAGAGAGGGTTTTTCTTCTTCTTTCTATTCTTTCCTTATTTTTAAGACTGTAGAGACTCTTGAGGATATTGCTGTTGTGGAAGAGCCAGTAAAGAAAAAGAGTAGAAAAAAACATATAAGCATAAGGCAGAGAGAGGATCCTGAAAATGTTGGAGTGAATGGGATGCATAGCATAGGCAGGGGGTGAGTTTTACATTTGAGCAGTGACACCTTTTTCTGGTGTAACAGAGGAACAGGAAAGGATGGGGGCAAATATACATAGGTGTGTAGGTTTGGTGAATGAAAGCAGAGAGAACTCTCGATTGAGTCTATTTTCTCAGTGAGGTAGGAGATGAAGTATTCTGCTGAGTGGGAAATGCTGAAGAGAGCAGAAGGGAGGTGCTGAAGGGAGCAGGTTTCAGTTGGTCACAGAAGAGAACAGGAAGGACTGATTAGGGAAACAAAGATGGACTCGGGCAGTGTGGAGGACCCAACTGGGTTGGAGACCAGGATGTTTTAGTGGCATCAGTCTTCAGGGCTGACTTCCTCTGAGAGAACTTGGCAGCACAAATATGGACGGGGATGAGATGGACAGTTAGTTGGACCCTGGGCTGGAGCTTTGCCATAATATGACGGAAGGACAACAGAATATAGGATTTGGAGATGGGGACAAGACAGTGTTTGATGTTAGACTAAGGATTCTAAGCTGGAGCAGGAAGGAAATGAAAAGAGAAAGAAAGTAGGACTTCCCTGGTGGCGCAGTGGTTGAGAATCTGCCTGCTAATGCAGGGGACATGGGTTCGAGCCCTGGTCTGGGAGGATCCCACATGCTGTGGAGCAGCTAAGCCCGTGCACCACAACTGCTGAGCCTGCGCGTCTGGAGCCTGTGCTCCACAACAAGAGAGGCCGCAGCAGTGAGAGGCCCGCGCACCGCGATGAAGAGTGGCCCCCACTTGCCGCAACTAGAGAAAGCCCTCACCCAGAAACGAAGACCCAACACAGCCCAAAATAAATAAATAAATAATTTAAAAAAAAAAAAAAAGTAGGACTTCCCTGGTGGCGCAGTGGTTAAGAATCCGCCTGCCAATGCAGGAGACATGGGTTCAAGCCCTGGTTCGGAAAGATCCCACATGCCGCGGAGCAACTAAGCTCGTGTGCCACAACTACTGAAGCCCACGTGCCTAGAGCCCGTGCTCCGCAACAAGAGAAGGCACCGCAATGAGAAGCCCACGCACCGCAGCGAAGAGTAGCCCATGCTCGCTGCAACTAGAGAAAGCCCACGCACAGCAACAAAGACCCAACGCAGCCAAAAATAAATAAATTAAAAAAAAAAAAGAAAGTAAAGGGAGTAGGGGGTTGGAAGGCCCTATAAGATCAAAGAACATTATGAAGACAGTAATTGGGTAAGAGAATTAGTAAATTTTTAGAAATCGTTAGAATTAGTAAATTGTTAGAAAGTGGGATGTTTGGATTTAGCATTTCACAACTGAAATAATTCCAAGTGATTAAAAAAAAAAAAAAAAAGGGTCCAGGATGTGGTCATGTCTGTAGCTGAAGTCCAGTGAAGTTGTAGTTCACTGGAGATGAGGTAGTCACGGAAATAAAAGGTCAGGGTTCTAGTATGCTGTGTGCTTTGAAGTGGGCCAGGATAATAATGGCAAAATAAAAATAGAGAAGAAGATGGTGATCCAGGTGCTAAAGTCTTCAGTGAATTAGGAAGAGAGATCAAAAGAGGTAAAAGGTGGTACAGACAAGTGGCCTGAGCTTAAAAGAAGCAGGACTTTTTCCTGGAGGGCTGAAGAGCCATGAAACAGCCCTGGAGAGCAAGTAAGAAGCTGACCGTCTGTCTCACTGTTGTGAAATAGAATACGCCGTGATGAACAGCTTTTACTTGAGGAAACGGCACGGGAGGTGATGGGCTTGAGACAGGCAGTCAAGGGAGTTTTCAGTGAGAAGGCTGAGAATGGAGGCACATGACTTTACTATGGAATGAGACATGGAGGGCATGGTGGAAACATCTGGAAAAGAGGGGGAGCAGTGAGTGGTTGGTTCAGGTGAAATAAGTACTAATAGAGATTTCTAGAAAATGCTATGAGAGAGACCACCAGAATGAGGAGGAAAGATGAAAAAAATGAATTCCAAACAGGATGCTAATTTTGCAAATTCTAGTGAGGATAGCATGAAGGGAGAGAGAATTAAAACACATTACATTGCCCTCCCCCTACCCAGTTTCATCTTTAAACCACAGTCAGGGAAGGCTTCCCACTGAAGCAGAAACTTCATTGGAGTAGTTTACCTGGCAAACCATGGACCAGGTTGCATTCCTGGCAGCTGGATCAACAAATGAGCAGCCATTTTCACCTAAATGGCTGAAAGCAGGTATCCAGTTAGGAAATGACATGCAGTGAGGCTGGAAAGATCAGCGTATTGTTGATTGTGTAGATTTATTTTTATTTTATAAACAGTGACACGTCATTTTATGAATGAATCAAAATTTAATTTTAGGGAGTTTTCGACGGAAGATGATTTGGAGGGGTCGGGGAGGAGGGACCAACATTTATTGAGGTCATAGTGTGTGCTAGGCATTGTGCTAAATGTTACATACAGTGTTACATACATTAGTCCACGAAGTCCTTACAGTAAAGTTATGAGTAGATAGTATTATTCCATTTTATAGAGGAAAAAGGCATAAGAGAGCTTAAATAACTTGCCTGCTGTGCTCAGTGAGAAAGTGGGGAAACTGGGATTCGAACCCAGGTTTGTGTGACCCCCTAACATGTCCTTTTCCACGCCAGCATACTAAGCCTAGAGACAGGAAATCCAGTTACAAGGCTAGTTAGATCATCCCGGTGAGAGCCATGATGTTGGCAGTGGCCGAAACAGTGAGCTTGTGCGGGAGAACACAAGTCTGAGAGAGAAAATCAAGCACATGTAATGACCAACTGACTTGACAGGGGAGTGAGTGACTATCCTGGTGTTTCTGCCTTTGGCATCTGAGTGAAAGAACGGTGGCGCCAGTGACTGAGACAGGAAATAGAGGAGGAGCAGGAGGCTTCAACTGGGGTAGAAAATTAGCATTCTGGGGCACACTCCGACTGAGGCGCCTGAAGCTTTCTCAAAGGTAATTGCAAAAACAGCAGCTCAGGGGCAAGAGTGGAGTTAAAACTATAGCTATGATAGTGATCAGCATATAGTTAGTCATTTACTCCAAGGGAGAAAATTATGAATAGACTGTGGATGGAAGATGACAAGGGTGTAACCTTGGAGCTGATGATGCTGCAGGATGAGGAGGAGTACCCAGATCAAAAAGGCAAGAGGAAGGTGGCGTGGAGCTCAGTGAGCGATTTCAGTGGAGCCTTGAGGACAGATTGTAGGTGGCAACAGAGTGAGGAGGGAAGACAGTAGACATGGAAAATACAGACTGCTCTTCCAGCCATTAGGCTGTGAACTGAAGGAGATCCAGTGGTGGCCAGCAGGGAAGGCCGGGCCAAGGAAGGATTTGGTTATTATTCTTTTTGAGAGACTTGAGCATGTTTGTGGCCTGAAGAGAAGGAGCCATTGAAATGTATAGATCAACAGTGGATGGTTTGAAAAATCGAGAACGGTGATATCAGGTGCCCATGCAGGGTTGGGGTGTGGAGAAGAGGCAGGGCACCGGAAAGACTGGAGAAAAAAGGTTTATGGATAGATTTAGGTAATGGTAGCGGAGGGGGAAGCAGAGAATGACAGAAGGTCCCTATTTTCCGGTGAAGTCAGAGACACTTTTACCTCTGATGGGAACTGGGATGTGGCAGGGAGAGCGGGGAGGTTTGGATCAGGTCCTGTGAGAGATGAGACAGGGCCCTGACTCCAGAGGATGTCTGAACTGCACCAATTTGAGGACCTGCTGGAGCTAAATATCAAAGATGCATTTCACAGGCGATGTCTAATTTCAGTTTTACAAGAATGCTAGGAATTGTGGAAAATTGTCGTTGATGAATCTCTTAGGTCTTCAAAAACCTCCTGACTCTGCCATTCAAACCTGTCCACAACCTGTCCCCAACTTACCATAGCAGGTTGACAAATTCAGGAGTGGGAGATCTACCACTTGTCTACAGTTCTAAATAAAGGGTTCTCAAAGTGTGGCCCCTTGATCAGCATTACCTGGGACTTAATACAAATGCATACTCTCTGGGCCCCACTCCAGAACTTTGCATCAAAAACTCTGGGAGTGAGGCCTGGTAATCTGTGTTGTAATTAACCCTCTACGAGATCCTGATGCTGCTAAAATTTGAAGAGTTGTGCTCTAAACCAGTGTGAAGTTCTGTTTAAAATTCTCTATCCTGCAGAGCTGGAGAGGGGGTGTGGGGGGCAGTTCAGTTATTTTCAAGGGTCTCTCCTTTCTCCTCAAGCTTGTGTTAGGGACTGGAGAGCTAGTTCAGGATTCAGGCAGGAGAGCGAAAACCAATGTCCCACTTCCCAGCCAGGTTTCATGATATAGTTAGTACCCTACGTGTTCTGCCCAGAGGTTTGTACTGTGAATATATTTGAAACCCCAAATTAATCATAACCTTTTGTGGTGATGTACTGGGAACAATGATTACACTTGATCTCTTGACAACATTAGGTAGGGTCTTGCTCCTCTTCGTAATCGGAACACACATAAAATTTAAAGGAAATGGTAGCAACACCTCCTAAAATTACTAGTCACTTTTGCAAGACTATGCCTGAACATAACCTTCTTTATATTAATAAAAAGAGCAAAGTGAAAATATAAATATTGTTTTGAAAATACTGGAAATCAAGACTTTTGGTTTTTGTTTTTTTTAAATTCTTGTTGACAATGAGAATTTTCAGATAGGTGTAGAGCAGAGAAAGAAATAAGATGGGTAATTATTTTTTAGTTCCTTCTGACAATAATGGTTACCTTGCTAATCTTTATTTTAAACTCATTGGATAACTTAGAGTTCTTTAATCATTTAAACAAAGGTGAAGAAGGTTATGGTGGAGGCTTTCTCGATAATCGAGTTGGTGGTACCCTCACACTTAAGATCGTGTCTTAGTCTATTCAGGCCGCTATAACAAAATATCACAGACTGGGTGGCTTATAAACAACAAAAATTTACTTCTCACAGTTTTGGAAGCTGGAAAGCCCAAGATTAAGGGCCAGCATGGTCACATTCTGGTGAGGTCCCCTTCCTGGTTCATAGCAAGCACAATGTCCTCACTGATGGAGGGGCCTGGGGAGCTCTGTGGAGGTCTCTTTTAGAAGGGCTCTAATCCCATTCACAAGGGCTCCACCCTCACGACCTAATCACCTCCCAAAGGCCCCACCTCCTAATACCATCATGTGTGGGGATTAGGATTTCAACATATGAATTTGGTGGGGGGATACATTCAGACCATAGCAGATTGCAAATTAAATAACATAAGGAAGAATCCTTAAGGCAGATTTTTAAAGTGGCTTCGATATAATACTTTGTGCATAAAAATAAGTACTGTGTAGCTCATAAAGGATACCACCCAAAAAAAAGGTTTAAAGGAAAACCAAACAACAGGGAAATTTGGCAACACAGACATGCATTTTGTACATTCTACTGACCAAGAATTTACATTTCTAACACAAAGATTATATTAGCAAAGAAAATCTGTATTCCAGGGGAGAATGTGATGCAGGAATTAGCACCCTGAGTGAAATGAATCTAATCTTGATGCCTGTAGCAAAGTCCATTATCAATTCACTTTGCATAAGTAATGTGATTGCCAAAGAGACAATAACACTTCACACACTTTTAGAAGAAGCTATGATTTTGAAGATCAAGACTAAAAAATAAAATTCCTCTACACAGGATTTTAGAAATATTGTAGTTAAATTAAAAAGTATATTTGGAGGAAAATGCAGTCATTGTCAACTCTCTTTGTGATTTGAAAAACTAATATTCCCGTTAACTTTATGTATGATTTTATTTAAATTTTGGAGAAAGGCTAAAGAAAGAGCATAATATGGCATATTTTTGGAGGTTTGGGCTTCTAAACATTCCCCCAAAGAGTGATTTAGCTCATGAACACCAGATAGCCACATTGCTTATAGAATCTTGAAAAGTTTAAACGATTCTTTCTAGTTTCATTAGTTTAGTTGACTTACTAAGAGAAAATAAGTACAGTTGATCCTTGAACAACATGGGGGTGAGGGCCACCCACCCCTCTCACAGTTGAAAATCTGAGGACTGCTATCTCTGCCTCAAAACAAAACAAAAAAAGGAATTTTTGATAAATGACTCACCCAAGGGCAGAAAGCTGAAAGTTTGGATAGAATCAGGACTCAAACCCTAGTTCTTTTGATTCTACATATTGTGATCTCTAATTGAACACAAACTTTTCCCCACACTTAGTTAATTGAAAGATCTGTAAAATGAAAATACAGGTGCGACATGTGTAAATGTACCCACACAGTTCAAACCTGTGTTGTTCAAGGGTCAATTGTAATCGCATGTTAGTGACAGAGGCATTGGACGGTTTTTGGTTTTTGGTTTTGGGGGGTTTTTTGGTCAGAAATTTAAGGCAATATAATTAAAGGCACATTTTTTAAAGCATAGGAATGCAACCATTTTTAATAGTGAGAGGAGCTTTGTTTATCATCTTAATTATCAACATATTTTAACCCCTTGTAAGAGAGGTAAAGGAAATAAACTCTATGACCCTTGCCTCAGTGGATAAAGCATAGAAATATAACCGTGTGTAGTAAATAGTTTTGTTATGGTCGGCTACCATATAGGCAGTATACGGAAGAGTCCAAATAAATAGTAGAACAAACAATCAGATGTGTCCCAGCCGGGGTGTGGGACAGGGCTTGGAAGATACAGAGTGTAGGTCCTCTACCTCTCCATGTGGAGGCCTCCCATGGGAGATCTTCCCATGTGAATTCCCACAGTTAGCATCGTGTCCCTTTTCTCTATATGCCTGACGTCTCCTTCCCTCCAACTTATTGGGGGAAAAAAGCAAAACACAGATACCCACCTTTCACCGTGTTGCCCCTTTCCAATCCTGTTTATCTTCTGCCTTTTTTTTTCCTACCAAACTGCAGTTTTACCTCCTACACTGTCTTTATGCCCATGATCACCACCAAACCTGCTCCTTCAAATTGCCCTGACATCTTTGCCTGTTCCAAGGTCATTTTGCCATTTTCATTTCCTTTCATGACTTTGCTGTTTCAATAATGTTGATTAATACCTTGGAAAATTGTTCTTTAAATATATCAATGAAGCTGTTTTTAAGAGAACAGTAAAAAACTGTATACTTTAGTCTATCCTTGATGATCCTTTTAAACAATAAAAAAAAAAGCATTGCCTGAATAAATTCTGTTGACTATCAACTCTTACCTTTTATTGTATCTTAGCGCATTAAATTTCCCATCCATCAAGAAATGCTGGAATTGATGCTTAGAAGTAAAGTATGAACTCTTGGCTGGATTAAAACATTCATTATTCCACTCAGCTTTTCTGTTTGCTGAGGTTTAGGATAATTTTTTTCCTGTACTGTAGTTTAGTGGCTGGACAAGTTATGAGTCTTTGGACTTTTTATCATTGCATCCAGTTTGGAAAGTTTCAGTGGATTCCAATTAAACATTGGGTTAATATTTATTTTGGTCCTGGCACAGCTTCACAAGGATTTGGGTTCTTGATACTATTCGTGTATTTGCCAGGTCAGTCCCTTCCTTTAGACCTCAAAGGGCTCGTTTCTTCCACTTGTGTTGATAATATTCTCTAAATCCTTCCTGCACTAGAACTTTTGGTCTCTAAAATGCAATTCCTTTATGTTGACTGGTCAGGTGTATGGCCTGACTTAACCCATGTGTCAGTATGTTGGTATTTGATGTGGATCCTGGACAGCACCCTGGGGTGCAATCATCCAAGAACCTTTCAGGACACACATTTGATTGATGGAAATCACTGACTTCCCCCTAGTGTATCTTGACATTGTATAATCTGTCCTAGCAGTTTACATACGTCTCAGTCCTCTAAGCTTTTAACAAAGCAGTGACTCTGAGAACAAAATTTTCTAAGTGACTGAAGGGTGATGAGTTTGCACAAATTTGAAAGATAATCTTCAATTTTCAAGCAATACTGTGAAATCAATAAATATCACCTATTTCACGTTTACGTCCTCTGCCAGGGTTAAAATATAAGATGACTATCTTAGCTTTTTCCCCCTCCGAACTACTAGAGAGGAATGATCATTTCAATTTTTCATGAGTAAAAGAAATTGGAAAAATTTTGTTTCTAAGGAAAAACATTGGTTATTACCTTTAAAATGGACTCGTTAAAAATGATTAGGTGTTATAATAAATGTTAAATGTGGCTATATTGTAGATAATGCAACAATAAAAACAGCTTTGTCTTGCTCACTGAGTCCCATTTAGTATGCGTAGAATTTCTACCCTTTCTCTGTAAGACCGTGAGCTCCTTGAGAGTAGACCCATGTTATTCCATCTGTATCCCCATACTGCTTGGCACCTACTAAGGCACTTAATAAAATATTGAATTAATACATGGATGAATAATCCCTGGATCTTTTAAAGATGTACATTAAAGACATACTGGAGCAAATATTTAGTTAGCAGTGGTTTTGAGCAGTAAAATTCATAACCATAGTTTATAAATATAATAATTAGAAAACTGAGGTTAAGCTCTAAAAATCCTATTAGGAAATATTTAAGAAACTATAATTTGGGGGAAAAAATCTAAGGCAACCATCTAGGGGTAGAGTGGCCTCCTAGTATTTTTCTTACAAAGTAGGTGATTAGAATTCCAATTAGTTTGTAAGAATGATCCAAAGAGAGGGGCAACCAGAGTGTGTGTCCTTACCCACCCCTTTCACTCAAGGTGGTGAGTATTTCTTCAAGTGATCAAGGGAAGAGGTTCCCGAGCAAGCCTGACAGTCGTCCCTTGGTTCACTGTTACATGCAGGAACACTCTTTCTAAAGATACCTCTGGGAAAGTCCGTGTCTTGTGGGAAGTGATTCTCTCCAAACGAAGGGGGCTCAACTCTTCTCTAAATCATAGTTTACAAGAGAAATTCCTAACCCAAACTAAAGCAGTGGGGAGGGGATAGAGAAGCAAATGCACTAAAGAAGCTTCTCAAAGTAAGTGACATCCAAGATGAGGTTTGAAGGACTTAGGTAAAGGGAAAAAGGGAAGGGAATTCAAGCAAAAGGAACAGAGTATTCAAAATCAGAGGCATGGAATAGTTGACACTCTAGCTGTGTGACTTTAGGAAAGTTACTTAACCTCTCTGTGCTGCAGTTTATTCATCTATACAATGGGGATTAAAATACTACCTATCTCATAGGGTACTTGTGAAGATTAAATGAGTTAGTGTACATAAAGCTCTTAGAACAGTGCCAGGCACAGGGTAAACACTATGAAAGAAGTAGCAGTACTATCATTACTATTAAATAGTGTTATTGTTGCTATTGTTGTTATTTGGATATTAAAGTGCAGTTGAACTGGAGCAGTGGGTTCAAGGTGACTGGAAGGGAATAATGAAAGGGTAGCAATTGGGGCAAAAAGCGGGGATGAAAGGCGGTCTGTGGTGCCATGCGATAGAGTGTAGACTTTCTTCTGGAAATGACAAGGGCAATGGCTTACGATAAAGTGGGGCCTCATTGCCTCTTGCTTGTTGTCATACTGAATGAGACTGGGCAGTAAAGACATCTCACCTTCCCCTCAGGATTTTGAACCACAGGGTCACCTCATGTTCTACATCTGCTATCGCTTCGTCAGATTACCAACAATATTTGTGTTCTACATTAACCCCTGGATTCAGCCCATAGATCTCTCTTATCTCAACATTAGTCAGTTGAATTATTAATATACACTCTCACAATTCTACCACATTCAGTAGTAGCATCTCGAGTGACCAGAATGTTTACTTTTGCAACCCTTCATGGGACTCCCCTCCCAATTCACTACTAACCTGAAATACTCAGATGAAGCCCAATCATGATGATAAAGACTATAATGGTAGTAATCATCGTAATAATAGAAGTTGCATTCAACTGCATACTTCCATGTGACTGGCATTGTACCAGTGATATCAGGTAATGCTAAGTATATTTTTGTAAACATACTGCCACGTGACCCCTTAATTGTCTCATCTGACCTTTCTGCTAGCTTGATGTTTACTTGTTACTCTGTGGTATCTTCAACTGGACTTTTCTTTTTATCAACTTATTATTGTTTTTAAATTTTTGAGCCAAGTATATATTCTCGTCCTTGTCCTTCTTAGCTCCAAACTACCCTGTCACCACAGTCTTTTCACACCTGTCCCCTGCTTCCCACTGAGTCCTGACCTCTCAAAGGGGATTTAAATATGGCAAGCTAAAGAAAGCACATGTGAGGATTTTTCTTAGTATATTCTGATATCAGTTACTTTTACAATTTCTAGGTTATTTCTTTAACTTGTCTATTTAGTATGTATTGATACACTCTTTCTCAGAGAAGGATATTTCTTTGGTCATCCTTATCCTGTGTCTCATATATGTTAGTTTGCCAGTATTACACACAATATAGGATGAGTAGAATTTGACCATTAGGACAAATTACTACTGTGTCAACTTGGGACAATACAAATTGGGAGATTGTTCTCATTCTTCTAGTACTTTGTAAAGAATAAATAAAAGTTTTGTAGAGGAAAAATAAATATAATCTTTGAAAACTCTCATTTTTCCTTCCAAAGTAGAGTAACAGGCCCTCTCATAAATTCTGGGGAAACAGACCTCAGTGTTTACTACTGGAAGCTCACCAGTGCTGTGGAAGTTTCTGGAGAGGAATGTTGTGGAATTGGCGGTAGAGTGAAATAGTTTTCTCTCCTGTCCTCTGTTCATTGGCTTGAACTAAACCCAAGTCAAAAGTAAGAAGCCTCTTATAAGTTGTCATTTTCCTTCTCACTTAGGACCTTCCTTAATGATTAAAAACGTAACTTTTAAACCAGATTTCCCCTTTACCACTCTGCCAGGCCCAGCTGCTTTAAGAGCTGTAATGGGTCCCCAATCAAGGAGGCTCATACCTGAGACTCTTGGCTTCCACCCACCTATGGAACCTAATTTATGCCTGATTGGCTTGGTTTTTCTCTCTCTCAGTTGCCCTCCTTTAACAAAATTTAGTAAATGAACTGAGGTTTGCTAGTCTTTTGCTGTTAAGACCGTTTGTTCGGTATTGCAATCCATGGACTGCCAACATGAAAGGTGTCTGTCTTTATATGTCTGTCAGTGTGTGTGTGTGACCTTGTTTCTTCTTTTTACAGTATTTTGTGTGTATCTAGATCTGTAATAAATTAGAACAGGCATGCTCTCCTTTAAGAATACCCTCCCCAGTCCCCCAGAGGAGTCTATTTGAAAAAATAGTTCCGTGAGAGCAGAGAATGACCATGTCTTCTTTATCGAGTTTATGACAAATTTTTTACCTATTTCTCTGAGGTTGGTCTCTCCCCATGCTCATTCTTCCTACATAATCCTCTTTGATAATCTTCCTAAAATAAAACACACCTTTCATTATGCCATCTCCTACAATACATAACAGTGTTTGTATTCTGTGGAATCTTAACAGGCATTTTTTTTAAAGGCAGGAGAAGAGATTCCATGATTTAAAAGCAATACAGCAAGAGTTAAAGTGAACAAGTATCTTTATCAGAGAGGCCTTTTTAACTTATTCTTCAGGAATGGGCTGATTTTTGCCATGCAAAGGTCCCCAAACTCATCTGGGTATGGGACTTAGTTTTACCCAGGCACAGTGGGAGAACAGTATTCCTTGGAACATACCTTTGGAAACTCTGACGGACACCACTCTACGTGCTCTCCTAATCATTTCAAACACCTCAACCTGCATTTCATGGTTTTCCACTCGCTTGGACAAGCATCTACCCATTAGTCCCACAAGTTCTAAATGCACTCTTTCCAATTTGCATTTTCCAGTAATAATGTCAAGTAAACAAAAATATCAGTAAGTATAGAGATGATTAATGAACTTGAATTTCTAGAGAGGGGAGAGAGAGAGAGGCTGAAAGGAAGGAAGAATTAAATGTCCAGAAATAGTATTTAGAGATGGAGGCGTGACAGGCTCTGAAAGCTGTGCAAGGAGCTTTCCATGAAGACAGGTACGATGCCAGCACCTCTTGGAATAATGATTAAATAAATATACCACTTATTTTCTTATAAACAGTCTTTATGTTCTTTATAGAACCAAAGTCCATGGGCGGGAAACAAGAAAGGAGAGCAACAAGAAAATATGGCTTAAGTCATAGAAATCAGACCTGAGGAGTACTTTACAGACCCCCTATTTAATTCCCTAATACTACAGAGAAGAAAACCAGTGTGTAGAGAGAAGTGATTTAGATATTCTTCTAGTTGCATATTTTTTCCACCTCACATTGATTGTAATTGAGTCAGAAATAAGTGCGTTTAAAAAAAATGATTTTAACATTTTGAACTGTGCACCTATTTTTTTTATTTTACACACACACTGTATTTTATTTTTACAAGAGATAAATAAACTGACACCAAGCATTGTACATGGATGACCACAACAAAAGCAACAATGATTGCAATTACCAAACACGAAACACACTCATACTGTGTCATAATATTGACATTCAGCCCAGTAATCCTCCACTGTAACAGCTCCTTTACTTTGCAGTGAAAATTCATTTGTATATTTTTTGCCTCTGAGCCCTTGTGGGATTTTTTTTTTTTTTAAATCAAACAGAAAGTCACAAAAATTATAATCATCCTCATCAGTTCACTCAGTCCCATGTAATTAATTTTTTTTTATCTTGATCTTTTGTTAGCACTTTTATGAATTCATCAGTTTTCCATTAGAGTTCTGAAAATGCTTATTCATTCAGTTCAGCAGTATAGTCAGTTACCAGAAACCTGTACTTGTCAGAGTCTTTTCCATGAATTCCTTGAAGATGAAACCCTTTTATAGGAAAATTTTTGCAAAAGCATCAGAGTACACCCAGAACTGTCTGTAAATGACAAAAGACTTAAAAATGACCACGGTTAAAGATTTGATGAAAGTTCATAATAATGCAATTGACAAGGAAATTTAGTTATTTCTGAGAAATACATTTTAAAGTAATAACTAGAAGTATGACTTATAACATTATACCAGAACGTATAAGATTTTTAGAAATTTCATGTAATGTCTGAAACATTTATATTAACATATTTCCATAAAAATAACCCAAAGAAAGTTTAGTATTAGTTTTTGTTTGTTTGTTTGTTTGTTTATACTGCAGGTTCTTATTAGTCATCAATTTTATACACATCAGCGTATACATGTCAATCCCAATCGCCCAATTCAGCACACCACCATCCCCACCCCACCACAGTTTTCCCCTCTTGGTGTCCATACGTTTGTTCTCTACATCTGTGTCTCAACTTCTGCCCTGCAAACCGGTTCACCTGTACCATTTTTCTAGGTTCCACATACATGCGTTAATATACGATATTTGTTTTTCTCTTTCTGACTTACTTCACTCTGTATGACAGTCTCTAGATCCATCCACGTCTCAACAAATGACTCAATTTTGTTCCTTTTTTATGGCTGAGTAATATTCCATTGTATATATGTACCACATCTTCTTTATCCATTCATCTGTCGATGGGAATTTAGGTTGCTTCCATGACCTGGCTATTGTAAATAGTGCTGCAGTGAACATTGGGGTGCATGTGTCTTTTTGAATTATGATTTTCTCTGGGTATATGCCCAGTAATGGGATTGCTGGATCATATGGTAATTCTATTTTGAGGTTTTTAAGGAATCTCCATACTGTTCTCCATAGTGGCTGTATCAATTTACATTCCCACCAGCAGTGCAAGAGGGTTCCGTTTTCTCCACACCCTCTCCAGCATTTGTTGTTTGTAGATTTTCTGATGATGCCCATTCTAACTGGTGTGAGGTGATACCTCATTGTAGTTTTGATTTGCATTTTTTTAATGATTAGTGATGTTGAGCAGCTTTTCATGTGCTTCTTGGCCATCCAGCTGTATGTCTTCTTTCGAGAAATGTCTATTTAGGTTTTCTGCCCATTTTTGGATTGGGTTGTTTGTTTCTTTAATATTGAGCTGCATGAGCTGTTTATATATTTTGGAGATTAATCCTTTGTCCGCTGATTCGTTTGCAAATATTTTCTCCCATTCTGAGGGTTGTCTTTTCGTCTTGTTTATGGTTTCCTTTGCTGTGCAAAAGCTTTGAAGTTTCATTAGGTCCCATTTGTTTATTTTTGTTTTTATTTCCATTACTCTAGGAGGTGGATCAAAAAAGATCTTGCTGTGATTTATGTCAAAGAATGTTCTTCCTATGTTTTCCTCTAAGAGTTTTATAGTGTCTGGTCTTACATTTAGGTCTTGAATCCATTTTGAGTTTATTTTTCTGTATGGTGTTCGGGAGTGTTCTAATTTCATTCTTTTACATGTAGCTGTCCAGTTTTCCCAGCACCACTTATTGAAGAGACTGTCTTTTCTCCATTGTATATCTTTGCCTCCTTTGTCATAGATTAGTTGACCATATGTGCGTGGGTTTATCTCTGGGCTTTCTATCTTGTTCCATTGATCTATGTTTCTGTTTTTGTGCCAGTACCATACTGTCTTGATTACTGTAGCTTTGTAGTATAGTCTGAAGTCAGGGAGTCTGATTCCTCCAGCTCCGTTTTTTTCCCTCAAGACTGCTTTGGCTATTCGGGGTCTTTTGTGTCTCCATACAAATTTTAAGGTGATTTGTTCTAGTTCCATAAAAAATGCCATTGGTAATTTGATAGTTATTGCATTGAATCTGTATATTGCTTTGGGTAGTATAGACATTTTCACAATATTGATTCTTCCAATCCAAGAACATGGTATATCTCTCCATCTGTTGGTATCATCTTTAATTTCTTTCATCAGTGTCTTATAGTTTTCTGCATACAGGTCTTTTGTCTCTCTAGGTAGGTTTATTCCTAGGTATTTTATTCTTTTTGTTGCAATGGTAAATGGGAGTGTTTCTATAATTTCTCTTTCAGATTTTTCATCATTAGTGTGTAGGAATGCAAGAGATTTCTGTGCATTAATTTTGTATCCTGCAACTTTACCAAATTCATTGATTAGCTCTAGTAGTTTTCTGGTGGCATTTTTAGGATTCTCTATGTATAGTATCATGTCATCTGCAAACAGTGACAGTTTTACTTCTTCTTTTCTAATTTGCATTCCTTTTATTTCTTTTTCTTCTCTGATTGCCGTGGCTAGGGCTTCCAAAACTATGTTGAATAATAGTGGTGAGAGTGGACATCCTTGTCTCCTTCCTGATCTTAGAGTGAATGCTTTCAGTTTTTCACCATTGAGAATGATGTTTGCTGTGGGTTTGTCGTATATGGCCTTTGTTATGTTGAGGTAGGTTCTCTCTATGCCCACTTTCTGGAGAGTTTTTATCATAAATGGGTGTTGAATTTTGTCAAAAGCTTTTTCTGCAGCTATTGAGATGATCATATGGTTTTTATTCTTCAGTTTGTTAATAGGGTGTATCACATTGATTTGTGTATATTGAAGAATCCTTGCATCCCTGGGATAAATCCCACTTGATCATGGTATATGATCCTTTTAATGTGTGTTGGATTCTGTTTGCTGGTATTTTGTTGAGGATTTTAGCATCTATATTCATCAGTGATATTGGTCTGTAATTTTCTTTTTTTGTAGTATCTTTGTCTGGTTTTGGTATCAGGGTGATGGTGGCCTCATAGAATGAGTTTGGGAGTGTTCCTTCCTCTGCAATATTTTGGAAGAGTTTGAGAAGGATGGGTGTTAGCTCTTCTCTAAATGTTTGATAGAATTCACCTGTGAAGCCGTCTGGTCCTGGACTTTTGTTTGTTGGAGGATTTTTAATCACAGTTTCAATTTCATTACTTGTGATTGGTCTGTTCATATTTTCTGTTTCTTCCTGGTTTAGTCTTGGAAGGTTATACCTTTCTAAGAATTTGTCCATTTCTTCCAGGTTGTCCATTTTATTGGCATAGAGTTGCTTGTAGTAGTCTCTTAGGATGCTTTGTATTTCTGCAGTGTCTGTTGTAACTTCTCCTTTTTCATTTCTAATTTTATTGATTTGAGTCCTCTCCCTCTTTTTCTTGATGAGTCTGGCTAATGGTTTATCAATTTTATCTTCTCAAAGAACCAGCTTTTAGTTTTATTGATCTTTGCTATTGTTTTCTTTGTTTCTATTTCATTTATTTCTGCTCTGATCTTTATGATTTCTTTCCTTCTGCTAACTTTCGGTTTTGTTTGTTCTTCTTTCTCTAGTTCCTTTAGGTGTAAGGTTATATTGTTTACTTGAGATTTTTCTTGTTTCTTGAGGTAGGCTTGTATAGCTATAAACTTCCCTCTTAGAACTGCTTTTGCTGCATCCCATAGGTTTTGGATCGTCATGTTTTCATTGTCATTTGTCTCTAGGTATTTTTTGATTTCCTCTTTGATTTCTTCAGTGATCTCTTGGTTATTTAGTAACGTATTGTTTAACCTCCATGTGTTTGTGTTTTTTACGTTTTTTTCCCTGTAATTTATTTCTGATCTTATAGTGTTGTGGTCAGAAATGATGCTTGATATGATTTCAATTTTCTTAAATTTACTGAGGCTTGATTTGTGACCCAAGATGTGATCTATCCTGGAGAATGTTCCGTGCGCACTTGAGAAGAAAGTGTAATCTTCTGTTTTTGGATGGAATGTCCTATAAATATCAATTAAATCTATCTGGTCTATTGTGTCATTTAAAGCTTCTGTTTCCTTATTTATTTTTATTTTGGATGATCTGTCCATTGGTGTAAGTGAGGTGTTAAAGTCCCCCACTATTATTGTGTTACTGTCGATTTCCTCTTTTATAGCTGTTAGCAGTTGCCTTATGTATTGAGGTGCTCCTATGTTGGGTGCATATATATTTATAATTGTTATATCTTCTTCTTGGATTGATCCCTTGATCATTATGTAGTGTCCTTCCTTGCCTCTTGTAACATTCTTTATTTTAAAGTCTATTTTATCTGATATGAGTATAGCTACTCCAGATTTCTTTTGATTTCCATGTGCATGGAATATCTTTTTCCATCCCCTCACTTTCAGTCTGTATGTGTCCCTAGGTCTGAAGTGGGTCCCTTGTAGACAGCATATATATGGGTCTTGTTTTTGTATCCATTCAGCAAGCCTGTGTCTTTTGGTTGGGGCATTTAATCCATTCACGTTTAAGGTAATATCGATATGTATGTTCCTATGACCATTTTCTTAATTGTTTTGGGTTTGTTTTTGTAGATCCTTTTCTTCTCTTGTGTTTCCCACTTAGAGAAGTTCCTTTCGCATTTGTTGTAGAGCTGGTTTGGTGGTGCTGAATTCTCTTAGCTTTTGCTTGTCTGTAAAGCTTTTGATTTCTCCATCAAATCTAAATGAGATCCTTGCCGGGTAGAGTAATCTTGGTTGTAGGTTCTTCCCTTTCATCACTTTAAGTATATCATGCCACTCCCTTCTGGCTTGTAGAGTTTCTGCTGAGAAATCAGCTGTTAACCTTATGGGAGTTCCCTTGTATGTTATTTGTCATTTTTCCCTTGCTGCTTTCAATAATTTTTCTTTGTCTTTAATTTTTGCCAATTTGATTACTATGTGTCTCGGCGTGTTTCTCCTTGGGTTTATCCTGTATGGGACTCTCTGCGCTTCCTGGACTTGGATGGCTATTTCCTTTCCCATGTTAGGGAAGTTTTTGACTATAATCTCTTCAAATATTTTCTCTGGTCCTTTCTCTCTCTCTTCTCATTCTGGGACCCCTATAATGCAAATGTCGTTGCGTTTAATGTTGTCCCAGAGGTCTCTTAGGCTGTCTTCATTTCTTTTCATTCTTTTTTCTTTATTCTGTTCCGCAGCAGTGAATTCCACCATTCTGTCTTCCAGGTCACTTATCCATTCTTCTGCCTCAATTATTCTGCTATTGATTCCTTCTAGTGTAGTTTTCATTTCAGTTATTGTATTGTTCATCTCTGTTTGTTTGTTCTTTAATCCTTCTAGGTCTTTGTTAAACATTTCTTGCATCTTCTCGATCTTTGCCTCCATTCTTTTTCCGAGGTCCTGGATCATCTTCACTATCATTATTCTGAATTCTTTTTCTGGAAGGTTGCCTATCTCCACTTCATTTATTTGTTTTTCTGGGGTTTTATCTTGTTCCTTCATCTGGTATATAGCCCTCTGCCTTTTCATCTTGTCTATCTTTCTGTGAATGTGGTTTTTGTTCCACAGGCTGCAGGATTATAGTTCGTCTTGCTTCTGCTGTCTGCCCTCTGGTGGATGAGGCTATCTAAGAGGCTTGATGGGAGGGACTGGTGATGGGTAGAGGTGACTGTTGCTCTGGTGGGCAGAGCTCCGTAAAACTTTAATCCACTTGACTGTTGATGGGTGGGACTGGGTTCCCTCCCTGTTGGCCTGAGGTAACCCAACACTGGAGCCTACCTGGGCTCTTTGGTGGGGCTAATGACAGACTCTGGGAGGGCTCATGCCAAGGAGTACTTCCTAGAACTTCTGCTGCCAGTGTCCTCGTCCCCACGGTGAAACAGAGCCACCGCTCGCCTCTGCAGGAGACCCTCCAACACTAGCAGGTAGGTCTGGTTCAGTCTCCCCCCGGGGTCACTGCTTCTTCCCCTGGGTCCCGATGCGCACACTACTTTGTGTGTGCCCTCCAAGGGTGGTATAAGTGTTCGCCAGTCTGTTAGTCACCCACCCACCAGTTATGGGATTTGATTTTACTGTGATTGCGCCCCTCCTACCGTCTCATTGTGGCTTCTCCTTTGTCTTTGGATGTGGGGTATCTTTTTTGGTGAGTTCCAGTGTCTCCCTGTCGATGACTGTCCAGCAGCTAGTTGTGATTCTGGTGTTCTCACAAGAGGGAGTGAGAGCATGTCCTTCTACTCCGCCATCTTGGTTCCTCCTCCTGTGCACCTATTTTTATTTGCCATTTAGTAGTGGACTCAAATGCTGGAATATCTTGCAATTTTCTCTTGCTTAATGGTGCCTCACTCTATTGTCATAAAGCTATTCTTAAAATAATTTTAATTGGCTGCAAGAAACCCAGCACTTTAATATAATGTAAATGTCTTTTAATGTATTTGTTTGTTGTTTCTCTCTTTTTATTGAGCCATGAGCTTCTTGAGGTCAGTGGCCATAGTTCACATCTATTCTATATTCCCCACAGCTTTCAGTCAGAGTAGTAAATGGTTAATATATAATACAGGCTGATTATCTTATTGACCAATTACATATAAATTAAATTAAGCCACTAGCAGTAATGTTGCTGATTAATGATAGGATAAAGTCTGAAGTTTTATATTTACTGCAAATTTATTTTAATCCTCATTCAGGCACCCCAGTGACTGAAACATAACTGCACCCCAAACACAAATGGACCTGCAAAGACACCTCTGTCCATTTTAATTGATATTTTTGACAATCGCATTCTCTGCTTATCACCTTTTTTCTACTCCATTGATTTTTGCCCCTTCTGTCCAATCAGTTGTACAAACATGAACACATGAATGTTTACATATCAACCTACATGTCATCATTGCAAAACATGCAAGAATGTAATAACAGTCTAGAATTTTTTTTCATATTCCCCCAAAGTCCATAGTTTAAGGTTCATTCTTAATGTTGTACATCGTATGGGTCTGTACAAGTATAACATACAACCATAATTATAACATCATACAGAGTATTTCACTGCCCTAAAAATCCTCTGTGCTCTGCTTATTCATCCCTCCCTCCCCGCAACTCCTGGCAACCACTGATCTCTTACTGTCGCCATAGTTTTGCCTTTTCCAGAGTGTCCTATACTGGGAATCATATAATATGTAGCCTTTCCAGATTAGCTTCTTTGACTTGGTAAAAATGCATTTAAGGTTCCTCTGAGTCTTTTCATGGCTTGATAGCTCATTTCTTCTTATCACTGAATAACATTGCCTCGATATACTACAGTTTATCAGTTCATCAGGACATCTTTGTTGCTTCCAGGTTTTGGCAATTATGAATAAAACTGCTATAAGCATTCGTATGCAGATTTTTATGTGGGCCTTAGTTTTCAATTCCTTTGGGTAAATACCAATGAGTATCATTGCTGGATTGTATGGTAAGAGTATGTTTAGTTTTGTAAGAAACTGCCAAACTGTCTTCCAAAGTGGCTGTACCATCTTGCATTCCCATCAGCAGTGAATGAGAACCCCTAGGAGTCCCCCATCCCTCCCCACCAAGAATTAAATCTGCAGCCCTCCAGGACTGTTTGACCAAACTTGCTCTAACAGAAAATGTTTAGGGCAGTGAAACTACTCTGCTACTACAATGGTGGGTACATGTCATCATACATTGGTCACAGCCCATAGAATGTGCAACACCAAGAGTGAACACTAAGATAAACTATAGACTTTGGGTGATAATGATGCGTCAGTGTAGGGTCATCGATTGTAACAAATGTCCTGCTCTGTGGGGAATGTTAATAATGGAGGAGGCTGTGGGGCAGGAGTATACGGGAACTCTCTCCACCTGCCTCTCAATTTTGCCATGAACCTAAAACTGCTCTAATAGCTAAAATTGAAAACACAAATACAAAAAACCATCCTATATGTGGAAAACCAAACACTTCAGGAATGAAGTAAAGGTATATTTTTTAAATTAATTTTTATTAGAGTATAGTTGACTTACAATGTTGTGTTAGTTTCAGGTGTACAGCAAAGTGAATCAGTTATACATATGCATACATCCACTCTTTTTTAGATTCTTTTCCCATATAGGTCATTACAGAGTATTGAGTGGAGTTCCCTGTGCTATATAGTAGGTCCTTATTAGTTATCCATTTTATATATAGTAGTGTGTATATGTCAGTCCCAACCTCCCAATTTATCCCTACTCCCTTCCTTTCACCCTTGGTAACCATAAGTTTGTTTTCTACATCTGTGACTCTATTTCTGTTTTGTAAATAGGTTCATATGTACCACATTTTTAGATTCCACGTATAAGTGATATCATATGATATTTGTCTTTCTCTGACTTACTTCACTCAGTATGACAGTCTCTAGGTCCATCCATGTTGCTGAAATGGCATTATTTCATTCTTTTTTATGGCTGAGTAATATTCCATTGTATATATGTACGACATCTTCTCTATCCATTCCTCTGTCGATGGACATTTAGGTTGCTTCCATTTCCTGGCTATTATAAATAGTGCTGCAGTGAACATTGTGGTGCCTGTATCTTTTTGAATTATGGCTTTCTCTGGATATATGCCCAGGAGTGGGATTGCTGGATCATATGGTAGCTCTATTTTTAGTTTTTTGAGTAACCTCCATACTGTTCTCCATAGTGGCTGTATCAGTTTACATTTCCACCAACAGTGTAGGAGGGTCCCCCTTCCTCCACACCCTCTCCAGCATTTATTGTTTGTAGACTTTTTGATGATAGCCATTCTGACCGGTGTGAGGTGATACCTCATTGTAGTTTTGATTTACATTTCTCTAATAGTGCTGTTGAGCATCATGTCATGTGCCTCTTGGCCATCTGTATGTCTTCTTTAGAGAAATGTCTATTTAGATCCTCTGCCCATTTTTTTATTGTGTTGCTTGTTTTTTTGATATTGAGCTGCATGAGCTGTTTGTATATTTTGGAGGTTAATCCCTTGTTGGTCGTTCTTTCTCCAGCGATAGAAAGCAGCAGCGTGAGTAAAGGCTTGAAGGGCAGAAGGGTTCCAGTGTGCAGTGCGGATTATGAACCCAGCCGACTGGCTGGAGCAGAGGGTTTTGATTAGGGGACGAGGGGGAAAGCACATTTGGAACGCGTGGTCCTGCCGTTTCAGCACTGATCTGCCCCAGTGGGATCAAATGGTGGTATTCATAGCCCCGGACTGTCTTGTTAGAGCCCTGGCTCTGGGATCTGTGGCGTGGAGGTACTTTCTCGATGTAGCTATTTGTACTGAGCCTGTCACTAGCTCAGCAGGAGGTAAAAATTACTTGACAGTCTCTCCTGGCTCTCACCCATCCAAAGCGTGAGGGAGAGTAAGGGTGTCAGAGTGGGTGGGCATTGGGGAGAGAGAGTCCTTAAGAGCTGAAGCGTTCAGTGAGGGAGAGTGAAGGGCATTGAGAGGCTTACCCACATTCTGGGGCACCCGTGCCAGGCAAGCAGCCCCACCCCACCGTGGGGTCCCTGTGCCCTCCACCCCCCCCATAGTTGACCTTTAATCCAAAGTGTTTGGTTCCATATGGAAATCTCTCTCTCCTCTCTCTCTCTCTCTTTCAATTTCTATCTCATTTTTTGCACACACACACACACACACAATTATTATCAAAAAACACTTTGGAATTTAAACTCTCAGCTAAGGATCCTTTTCCTAAACAAAAGCTACAATTTAATACATTTCTATTGGTTCCCTATTACATAGCAAACGGGAACCACTCGCCGTATGCAGTACAATCGTTTAAGCCCATTTGACTTCTAAAGGCGAGGGCGATAACATTTTGGATTTCATTTTTGTTTGTCCTATAAGAGTATTGAGTTTTGGCCAAAACCCCAGGCCCTGGATGAATGTGCTTCAGACCTCACTTTTTGTCAGGAGGCCAAGTGGACTTGGGAGAGAGGGTGGAGCTGTCTGTTCAGACATGATTTTTAGTTTTACCCTTTGCCTCTGGAGCCAGGGCCCTGGCCCACATCCAGCGCACGAAGAGAAGATTATGGTATTTTCTAGGTAATTTTAAGGAGCACAAACCCAAAGTAAAGTCAGGTGGTTTCAAGTCTGCACTGAATTTTTCATGTTAAGGATTTGTCCTGATTCGGGTTTTCAGCAGAGCTGTATTTTAAATGATGAAGGGAACTGTATTCTGGAGACAGGCATGTTTTGGTTGTTTGCTAATGACCTCTGGTTTTGCTTATGGGGAGTTTTGTTAACAAATGGAAATGTAGCAAAATAAAACACTCTCTTTCGTACTTTCTTTTTTGGCTTCCTTTTCCTTCTTTCTTAAACAATGGGAACGCTTGCAATAAGCTGTCAAAACCAGGCTATAGATATTAGTTATTGTAGCATCATTAATACTGTGTAAAAATAAATTAGTCACTTTGGCAATCAAACACATTCTTGTGATCTCCTGTCGGTGCTTTTAAACAGAGCCTTCCCCTGCTGTTTGATAGATCCTATTGTTAAGAGAAGGGGCTGTAGAGATGTATTCAAAAATTCTTTGAAATTTCTCCAGCCTCAGGAACCCATTCAGCAGGAATTAGCCTTTAAGGAGGCTGATAAGGAGAGCTCGGCAGGGGCCTGCCTGCTCTGGAGGTGAAAGGTTGACCCCAGGCCCTGGGTAAGAGGGCTCCGCTTTTGGACCCATGTCGTGCTCAGCTACCCTGCCTGCTTGCCTCGCCTTTTCCTGCCTTCTCACCTCATCCCCACCTCACCCTCCAGCTACCTTTTCTAAAAGAAAGGGACTTCAAGACGGAGCCTGCAGAGGGTGACAAAATTAAACCAAAATAAACTCTCCTCTGAAGCACGGCAGACTCTGTTTCAGGGGAGAAAACAGCTCTCTATCCAGGCAAAAGTGACTGACTGAATCAGACAGAATTGTCATTTCTGGTTCACGTTCAGTTGGGTCCCTGCAATGGTTGGGCGCGTTGGTATCGAGGCAGCATCGAGTTTTCCACTCTGTGTCCTCACTTGTCCCAGTTGTCTCAACAACATTGCAGAACTAGAGGTGTGAAGTAAAGCGAAGTTGAAAATTAAAAAGAGGCTCTGCTGCCTCCGGAGAGGCTTTGTATTCACCACAGGCCCTTTCCAGTGGAAGACACAGTAAACACAGGGTGAGCTGCCATCGCTGACTGCAAAAGAAACAGCATTCTGCCTTGCACTCTTGGGGGCAATTCCACAAATGCAGAATCATAGGGTAAATGTGCCCATGTGGGTGTGCATTAGAAGCCAAGGAAAAAAAGAGAGCCTTTCTTCTCTTTTCCTTTGAGAGCTATATTAGTTTGCTAGGGCTGCCATAACAAAGTATCATAGATGGGGTGGTTTCAACAACAGAAATTTATTTCCTCACCGTTCTGGAGACTAGAAGTCCAAGATCAAGGTATTGACAGGGTTGATTTCTTCTGAGGCCTCTCTCCTTGGCTTGCAGATGGCCGTGTTCTCCCTATGTTTTCCCTCTGTGCATATTTGTATCCCAATCTCCTCTTCTTAAAAGGACACCAGTCATATTGGATTAGAGTCCACCCATATGACCTCATTTAACCTCAGTAACCTCTTTAAGGAGGCTATATCAAAATAGTCACATTCTGATGTACTGGGGGTTAGAACTTCAACGTATGACTTTTGGGGCCAACACAATTCAGCCTATAACAAAAACTAAGGTTATTTCATTATCACAGTTGACCCTTGGTTATGGACAAACAAGTTAACAATAATGAACTTTTCTTGAGGTTCTTTCACACACACCCCACCCCTAGTGCCTGAAGGGCTCCAATCCCTCCAAGGCTGGCTACCAGGGGCAGCAAAGCCCTGAAGGACCCGTGGATGTTGAGGGAAAGTTGCAGGAACAGTTGATGCATTATGGTTAATGTGAGAAGTAAGTTTGTTTGTTTGTTTTTGGTTTTTTTGGTTGTTTTTTTTCCTTGCTTCCTACAGGACTTTAATACATTTAATTTCCAATTGCTGGCATTTGTGAATGTGATTTTTGCATGAAAATCATGGACTTACATTAATAGATTCATCTTTAAATGCCTGGATTTATAGCATAGAAGCTTCTTCCACAGTTCAGAAGTAACATCAGAAGTAGTTATCTCTGCAGTTTTTTAAAATTAATTTTTATTGGAGTATAGTTGATTTACAATGTTGTGTTAGTTTTTGCTGTACAGCAAAGTGAATAAGTTATACATATATCCACTCATTTTTAGATTCTTTTCCCATATGGTCATTACAGAGTATTGAGTAGAGTTCCCTGTGCTATACAGTAGGTCCTTATTAGTTATCTGTTTTATATATAGTAGTGTGTATATGTCAATCCCAATCCCCCAGTTTATCCCTAGCACCCCCCCCTTTTCCCCCTTGGTAACCATAAGTTTGTTTGCTATATCTGTGACTCTATTTCTGTTTTGTAAATAAGTTCATTTGTACCCCTTTTTTAGATTCCACATAGAAGTGATATCATATGATATTTGTCTTTCTCTGTCTGACTGACTTCACTCAGTATGACAATCTAGGTCCATCCATGTTGCTGAAATGGCATTATTTCGTTCTTTTTTATGGCTGAGTAATATTCCATTGTATTCCATTGTATATATGTACCACATCTTCTTTATCCATTCCTCTGTCGATGGACATTTAGGTTGCTTCCATGTCTTGACTATTGTAAATAGTACTGCAGTGAACATTGGGGTGCATGTATCCTTTCGAATTATGGTTTTCTCTGGATATATGCCCAGGAGTGGGATTGCTGGATCATATGGTAGCTCTATAGAGCAGTAAGTTTGTTGATGCTGAATCCAAAGCCCAATTTCATCATTATCACCATGTTCAGAATACGTTTATTAACTGGTGCAGGATATCGAGTTGCTGTGTGGTGCTGATTTGGATTCAGGCTTCCTTATGGTCAGTACAGCATTCTCTTGTTTTCAGGCATCACTCTTCTTCTCCAGACAAATAAACATGTAAGAATATTCCATGAAAAAGTATGTTAATCTCCTTCTCAAATCAATATCTCTCTCTTTCTCTTCCTCTTCCTCTTTTCCTCTCTCTCTCTCTCTCTCTCTCTCTCACACACATACAAACACAAACACACACACCAATTGAAATGTATGTGTTAAAAAGAGTCAGGTATATACTAATATTTTACGTCCCAGGATAAGTTTTTTTTGTTTTTAATGAGATAAAATTCATCAGACATTCAATTCCCAATACCCTGTTCCTATAATACACAGGAAGGCCTGACTAGATTTCCTACTGTCCAAGCCTAATTTTTTATTACTCTTTTTCATATCACCTTCCTCCACAAAAACAGTCCTCTATGTCTGGTTCGTTGCCCATGGTTTACAAACATGCTGAAACCTTTGCCATGACTGGGTAGTCTTCATCAGAGATTACATTTAAGGTAGCAGAGTTGGGGGAAAGGTTCAAACCAAGGTAGCATGCTAGAATAAGAGATAGCCTAAGGAGGATGCTGAATCAAAAACCCATCAGGAAAAGTGGAGGTTCAGCCCTGGGGAGACTAAGAAAGAATCATAAGCCCAAAGAATCAGGGGAAAGTTCAAGGCTCTGCTCAGAGGTGTCAGGCAGAGATGGGACTGCACCCAGATGCTACCTGCTTCAGCATCTACTTTCAATGCATCTTGTCTGCCTCAAGATGCAGTGTTTGCCAGGCTCAATGACAAATGTGAGATATAAAGCCACATAAGAGATTGTCCAAAATGTCAAGGATGTTACATCAAAATGGCAAGTGGGTGGTCTTAAGAAATAAAGAAGGCAGACCTAGATACAAACACCAGTAATATTAGGATCCTCTTAGAGATTTGTGGTTTGTGATTGGATGGGTTGGCTTAAAGTATCACAGGCGTGTCCGAAAATTTTTCTTTTTTAAAAAAATTAATTAATTAATTAATTTTTGGCTGCGTTGGGTCTTCATTGCTGCGTGCAGGCTTTCTCTAGTTGCAGCGAGCGGGGGCTACTCTTCGTTGCAGTGCGCGGGCTTCTCACTTAGGTGGATTCTCTTCTTGCAGAGCACGGGCTCTAGGTGCGTGGGCTTCAGTAGTTGTGGCTCACGGGCTCAGTAGTTGAGGCGTGCAGGCTCAGTAGTTGTGGTGCACAGGCTTAGTTGCTCCACGGCATGTGGGATCTTCCCGGACCAGGGCTCGAACCCGTGTCCCCTGCATTGGCAGGTGGATTCTTAACCACTGCGCCACCAGGGAAGTCCCGGCATGTCCGAAAATTTGGATTAGCTTGCCAAACCACTTGAAGAGCCAACATGCGTTCAGACCAACCACTGCCATATTTCCCAGCCACTCCTCAACCTACCCTCTTAGCCTTTTGACACTTCTCTCTCCAAGACCATTGGTAAACCCCTAATTCCAAGTGTGCCGGCTTCTTTTTAGTACTTATCTTGTATCATACTGTCTGCTACTCATTCTTGCAGCACTCTCTCCTCTCCCTCAGCACCTCTCGTGAATGATTCTTTGGCACAGGCTTCAAGCTTGCCCCTCTTTCAATTCCAGGCCTACATTTCGACTGCAGGCTTAACCTAAGTGTCATCTCCAGAGACTCAAATGTACCATGTTTAAAATACAAATCAGATCTTCCTCCCCTACTCTGCTGCTGCTTCTATTTTCTATCATAGAAAAGCTGAAAACTCTTGCATGAATGTTAGACATCTCTGAACCTGTTTAGCACATAGCACAATGCTCTGCACATTTATCAGTACATATTTAATAAATGAGTAGCTTATTGCATTAAAAAGTCTTAACTCTATACTCAAGACCATTCATAACATGTCCTTACCTCCGACTCTATCCAAACCAAAATTATTTCCTATTATTCCTTAGGAAAAATCCTCAGAGTCCGCTGGGCTGTCCCCACTTCTCACCTTCCACCTGGGAATTCCATGCTGATGTACACAGCCAGGTCTTTGTATGCTTTGCTTCTCCCCCACCCCTCCCCACCGACTGGCTTCCTTACCATCTGTCAAAGTCTATGCATCTTTCAAGGCTGGTCCCATCACCTGTCCTAGATAATACCTTCCTTGACCACATCAGACTAAGGTAACCACCAACATGCCATCCCCCCAGTCTCCGAATTCCTCTGGCACCTAACATCTGTACCACAGAATTTAGCACCTGGCTACCTACTTGTTCGCTTTCTTTGGTATAAACAAACCAGAAAGCCAGTCTCTTTTCCAGGGATTCACAGACATGGTAAATTCCTCCTTGAGTTTTTCCCAAGAATGTGTCTTTGAGGAGGAATTTATATTCTTTCTTTCTTCATATGGGGAAATCTACGTACCTCCTTGTGACACGATGTGTTTTCCCCTTTGTCTTAGTTACCAGGAAATTTAGAACTGATTCATTACCAGATTGTAATCATCGGGATCCTAGTATTAGCTATCTATTCTGTCTGCCTCTGTTGTGTGTTTATTCTTAATTTTGCAGTATATTTAACTTGTAAGACAACATCAGTCCTTTTGGAACAAAACGAGAAAATAGGCTCCCAAGTAAACAATTTCTTCTCTTATTATTTCATAATTTTCATTCTCCTACCTGGATTTCAAGTCCTTATGAACAGTCAGATCTTGTATTTCTATTGATTTCCCAAAGTAGGAAGCATATGGTAGGTCCTCAATAAATCACTGTTGATGAATCAATACTTTTGGATATCCTAAGTGAAATAATGTACTTTGTTAAGGTAGGTTAGATTATTTTAAACTGTGTTGGAAGCACGTCCTAAAAATTACGTAATTCTAACAAAGGGCCCTGAGTATATCTATTTCTGCTAGCATTTTGTTAAATGTTTAAAATATCAGAAGAAGGAAAACACAATAAAAATCAAAAGTTAAAGATTTGGCTATTACAGTATCCAAGCATAACACTGAACACAAGCAGGAAGATTAATGAAATCAACAGTTTACTGCCATTAACACTGACTGATGACAGAGTGCATTTTTTCCCACAAGCCCAAAGCCCTGCTAGCTGCCTCTGGTAAACAAGACATTCAGGTGGTGTCTGACTTATTTTTTCTTCCCTTATCCTCATTTTCACTCACCCTTCCTAACGTAAGGTAGCAAACATTAAAATCGGCTTTCAATAAAACTACCTGTGCCAGTCATCAGATTCTTTTCTTCCCTTTTTTTTTTTTTTTTTTTTTTTTGGCGGGGGCTGGGGGGGGAAGTAGGGGGTTCCTTTTTTAAGCTCACCCAGGGAGAATACTTTAACTTTGAAAGAAACCACAAGAATGTAATCATCAAGTCACAGCCAGACTTAGCCTGTGTTCATACTTCCTGTCCTTTTACCCCTGCCCCAACCTGAGCCGCCCCCCCGCTACCCCGCCAAACATTCACCCACCAACACATAACTATAGCTGTTAAATATTTATACAGCCATGTGTGAATAATCCATATAAGTGCAAACACTTTTGAGACTTAAAATTCACCCAGCTGACTGGGCTTTATTGTTGTGGGAGAAGGGCTTGCTGAATCCTTTCTTTTGCTCTTTTAACCAGAGCGGAAATGTTTGCCTTTTCATTTCACGGATATGCTGCGTGAGTTGCCTTCCCCAGCCTTCTCCTTCTAAGCACTAATGTTTGAAGAGAGAATGAGAATAACAAATAACAGATATAACTGTCTACACAGTTATGAGATTCAAAGATACCTCCACCCCCACCTCCTGATCTAACCCGCATGTCATGTCTGATGTTGGAAGATAAATTAAAACTCATCTCTGTTCCCCAAAGTAGCTGTGTTTGGATCAGACCAATGTAGGTCCATCATGGGCAGCCTCATATGACCTCTTAGCCTTGCAAATCGTCCAGGGTTCATAATTAATACTAGGTTATTTTCCCATGCCCATCTTTAGTATCCTGAATCACCTTACCTCATGCTTAGCTGGTGTTTCCATTTTGAATAGAAGTTAATTTCAATTTGGTTTAGGCAAAATAAAATAAGGTAAGCAAATCTGTTGCAAAGCAGGAAGCATATCAAATGTATTCCATGTCTGAACTGAATGTTTTGAACTTCTGCTATGTAGGATTCTCTGTGCCAGTTCTCTCCACCGTTAAAATAAACACAACTGTCAGCTATCCTACTCCTGAATATAATATAAAAGATACATTGCATTTAACACCAGGAGACACAGGGGTGCAGACCCACAAAAAACTTGCCTTGACCCTTTGAAAATGTGCCCTTCGCATGTATGTAGGACACATATATAACAATTGAATGTATACGATATACATTCAATTGTTGAGCAAGTAGAATGAAATATTTAATTACTTAGACAATTTTACCATTAGATTTTAAACCTGGGTATTTGGGTATGTGACTTCTTGAAAAGAAATGAAATTTGTACAGCAGGTTCTTATTAGTTATCCATTTTATACATATTAGTGTATATAAAATTCAAAAATTCAAAAAAAAATGAAATTTGTCTAAATGTTATATCTACTAAATATAGTGCGACCACTAATGTCAGATTAGCTCTGAGAACTGGCAAGTGTTTACCCGGGGAATTTAGACATAAGTTATGAAGGGAGAATCAAGGTGTAATCCATGGATCTAGGTTTATAACTTTATCTTTTTAAATTTTTAAGAATTATATGTTTGTAAATTTATATATTTACATATATATGTATGTATATAATTTATAAATATATATTAAATATAAATTTATTTACAATGGGGAGAGAGTTTATAAGCCAGATGCTAGAGTGGATGGAGGTGGACAGTTTAAGGACCAGAGTAGAAATATTCTGCCACTTAATCTACCCACTAATAAAATGCAGTTGTGCAGTTTAACCCACAATAGGAACAAATAAATAAACAAAGCTGCTTAAGCCTGCAAATATGTCTATACCGGCTCCACCTTCTAACTTTTCAAGGCACGGCTACAACCACACTTCTAGCTGCTTCTAGGTCCAGCCCTAGGTCATCCCTCTACACCGGCTAATCCTTCACACCAGTCTCCATCTCTTCCCGCCTGCCTCCTAATACAGGCTCTCATCCACCTGAACATTATCTTCATATCGAATGTTTCTTTCTCTAACTAACGTCATGTTGCATATGAAACCACTCGGCCGTGGTAGGAGTAGAATTGGGGCAGCAGTAACCAAAGAGGGGCTCTTCTGAACTTGCTTGCTTCCTTCTACAGCCACAGAGTCTGTCAGAGAGACACGGTCAGTCCAGAGGATGGCCACCCACATGGTACCAATGAGCCAACCGTCGAGTGACTGTCTCTGCCCTGCCTCGACTCAAATAAGCCCAGAGGCAGAACTTACCAAAAGAGCCCTAGCAGCTGAGGTGAATGCAAACAGCTCAATTCAGAAGAGCACCCCTGCTTGCTGAGTGTCTTCACAAGGATTCTGTACAGATTTGTTTCACTAAAATGCCTGTTTTAAAGGAGAACCTTTAGGTGGAGCTGATATGCATAAAACTCGTGCCAGTGTGGGGAAATACTCCTTTTATGAATGAGGGAGGCAAAGCTGGTAGCTTTTTCCGTGGCTTTAAACACTCAAATACTAGTCAGAACCTGTGAATATGTATACATTCTTTTATATGGATAATTATCCTCTTTATTGGTGGCGCCTCCTGGATTAGAAGGATTCTTCCATGCAAATAAGCCGTAGAGGAAGGTAGTGCAGCAAAGAACACCTTTTATGTGGCTTCAGTACTTATTTAGCAAAACTTCTACATTTATAGAGAGGCAAATGCTAAATTCCTGGATTTCTATAACCTTCTTTGTAATTCTTTTAACTAATTCAAGTTAAAGTCCTTAAATGTATTTTTGGTTAATGCACACAAACAACAAACAGACCCACTGTACATCTTCTGTTAAGAATAGCTCACCCAAAGTGTCTATGCCTGATTTTGAATTTCTGACCATGGTAGAAGCAGGTAAAGATATGATTTGGGTATCATGAGTACTGTTACAATATTAGCCACAGAAATTAAGATAAATACAGGATACTTTGTGCTTTAGAAAGACACTACATTAAGTTGCAAATAATGTTTTCCAGCCATAATACCAAATTCGCAACGCTTCTTTTGGGCCAAGAAAGTTGGTGGTTTGGTTTGGTTTGGTTTGTGAGTTTGGGTTTGTTTGTTTGTTTAAGCACTTTCTTTTTATGGTAGAAGCATCCATTTTTGTGTGAGCTTGAAGTTTGGGGGTCCTTTGGTGGTTTTTTAAAAAGTGATATTGTGGTCTCACATTTTAATGTTTCCTGGAAGAACTAGCTGGCTATTTATTTTAATTACTTCACAGGAACCCACATGACAATTTTTGAAGGACATTTTCTTATTACTCATTGTTTAGTATTTTGGTCATCATTTTTCCCCCAACAAGATATAGGTTTTCAAGGTAAGATTCCATTTGTTTTCCTTTTATTTCAGAATAAAAATATAGAAATTCTACTGTTAGTTGTCCGCCCCGACCTGACCTACCCATGTAATACCCCCTTCCCCACTCCCTCCTCACCAAAAGAAAGGTTCATGGTTTGGGTAGACATTTCTAAGTTGGCTTTGAGAGCTAATCATTTACAGGCAAATGCAACCTCAAGAACCACAGTGTTTGGAGGTATTAGGAGGCATTTTAACACAAATCTTCCTATTCACCAACCTTCAAAAAACTAAAGCCCATTAGGATGCCTTGAGCTGCCTGATAGGAGGAAAATAAATCATATAGAGGAAAATAAAACAAACACTATATTCCCTGGATGTGACTTTGGTACATTTCTAACGTCAGAAATAGAAATTCACCTCTCATGAAATCATTTTACAGTTAACTGATTGGAAAAATACGCAGCTCTATTCATTGTCAGAAGTATACTTGTAAAATCAAAGCTCAATCCAGAGATCGTCTTTATTGTAAAACGTTGATGGGTGTTGCAACTGTTCATTTTTGAACAGAGTTCACTACCTGCCTCTCTTATGTAAATTTAATATTCTTTACCCCTTCTCTGGTCAAATAGGAGGTCTTTTATTACTTTTATTATTTCAATTTTTCTCACTGAAAACTACCCTCGTACATCTTTGTGTATTTTGGTGAAATACAAAGTAAAGAATCACTATGATATGAATTCCACAGAACATCAAGGAAGATGGCTTTAATTATAATACTTAGTTTTGAATAACTCTTTGTTAAACTTTCACATGCTTTATTCCACTCAGCCCTTACCACAGAACAGAGTCATAGAATCACAAAGCCAGTGGGAACCCTTGAGGTCAATTGCTCTAGCTTTCCATCTTACAGATGAAAAATAAACTGCAGATCCAAGAAAGTTAAGTTAAATTTCCCAAGGTCTGTAGTTTTTCCACTTTCTCCTACTTCCTTTTCTATTCCATACTCCCTGTGTTATCCCCATCTATCAGATGAGTCCCTCACCCAAAGTCGTATAGACATTCAGTGAACTTGAACCCGGATCTTTGCCTCTTAGCATCATTTTATTCTGCTCTCTAATGCATGGCCTGCTTTAATCTCTGCTGGCTAAAGGCCTATTTCCATCCTGTTTCCTAGTTTTCAGGAGAGAAAGACTTCTGTTAGTGTCACAAGGTGCTAAGGATGCCTGGAATTGTATGGGTAACATCTTCAGGATTATTAATAACCGATTCAGGAAATGAAACATTGTGCATGTGATATTTTTGAACTCTTTCTACAAGTTACACAGTGTGTGCTTAGTAAGTATTGGTTGAATTGACGGGGACAGCAAAGTGGAGAGGTAACAGATCTTTTGCTCTTTCTGTAAAGACCGAAGACCTTCACTGTGTTTCATGGAGGACCACACGGTTCCAGCATATAGAGGATGTGCTTAACAGCTAGAAAAACCAGAGAACCAAATCCAACACCACCACTTACAACCTTCGTGGCCTTGGGAAAGTTACTAACTTTCCTGAACTATAATTTTCTCTTCTGTAAATACCGTCTACCTTACAGAGATTTTATGCGGATTAAATTAGACAATGTGTGTATAGAGTCAGGCACACGCAAGCACCCAATAATGTACCCTTTCCTGCCCTTCAAGTCTGTCTGGGAGGTGACTGGTAGCCTGCTTCTCCGCTCTGTCTGAGAATCAGGGCATTAAAATCACACTGGTCGGTGTCTGGATATTTTAACATTTTGGCACAGTTCTGGAAACCCGTCTAAAACACAGGGCGTCGCAGCTTTATTTCATTGGCATGTGTCACACATGCCGTAGGCTGCGTTACAAGGCAGTTTTCCTTTTTGTTCTCCAACAGGTCTCTGATACCAAACAGGGCATCAGAAAAGAGAATACGCAAGTGAAGGGGTTTGTGTCTAGTGAAATTTGATTGTCTTAAAAAACGCTTTCTATGGTAACACATAGTAGAATGATATTTAATTTAGTAAATGGCCTTGAGTATTTTGCAGGGTTAATATTTAAAATCACCAAGCTTCTGTATCTTTAATATATATAAATGATATTATAGTATCGTCCTCAAAAATCATTGGTCACATTTGCCCCTACACTCTCCACCTTTTCAAAACTTGTAGTGTTCTAAAATCGGTGATAGTGCAATAGCAAGCTATAACAACTTTGTAGATACAAACATGTTTCAAAATTCAAAAACAGAATCTTTAGACCCTAATGCTTTTGATATATTTTGTTAATATTTCATGATATATATGTAAATTATGAAATGTTTTATATTAAGTGTTTGAGACAAATTTTCAGTGAGGTTTTCAGCTTACCCTTTGAGTCCCAAATAAGATAGACTGGAAGACTCCTCTATTGAAAAAACTGCACTTAATATTCGGAATAGCACTGCTTACTATTGTAAGAGTGGCATTAGCCTATGCCTATAGCATGTGCCGTTCTAAACGTGGGAACTGTTGGTTCATAGATGTCGGTCCTCTTGCCACCCTAAAAATGCCTTCAATCTCGACCAAGACTTCTTCATCCTTTGAATTTATCAAAGTTAGAACAAAGCCTTTGAAAATATAAATCCTTCTCCCTGCCCCAAACATGCACAATCTGTAGCTTAGAATTACTTGCACAGTGACTTCAGTCTTGGAGGTGGGAGGTGATAAGGCAGCTGAAGAAAACCTAGGGAATAACAGCATTTCAATACAATACTGTTAAACACGAGAAAATTGGTTTTTGGTAAGATGAGCAAAGCAGTTATTTCCAGATGTTTAAAAAGTAACATCTCCAGGATATACTAGAGTTTTGACCAAGTTTCTTCAAAAGGAAGACACCAAAAGAAAAAAGGAAAGAAACAACACTAGAGATTAGCAGCATAATTTGAGAGAATTAACATATCGAATAATATCAACTCCTTAGAAAATGACTGTTTAAAGCTAGATGGTTTTCTAATTGATCAAAGCAAGGACTGAAGATGAGTTATGTGTTTATTGAATGTATGTGTGCATCTATGTCTAGACCTCTGTATACTCAGTTATACTATCAGCTGGTTTATTAAGAGAAGATACTGAGAACTGACTTTTTAAAGCATGTGTAAGTCTTTTCTACTCTTTGATTTTAAGAAAAATGTGTTACTCATATTCTCTAACAAATAGCGACTAGCTAGCTACAAAATCAAGAATTTGGGGCAGGAATAATCTTCTACGAAGACTTAGAATTTAATATTCACAAGTAGTCAGTGAAGGAGCAGCTACTCCACCCTGCCTTTTTTTATATTAATAAGAAAAAAAGATGATATAATCATATTAATTTAAGGTCATTGGGTATTCAGATTTGCTGAAGAAGGTAGTTTGAATCACCTCGTCCAAACAGTGAGAGGAAGAAAAAAAGCTACATAAATAGCAAATAGGCAGATAATCTTAGCTCCAAATTACAGTGCACATAGGGGATATAATAAACTTTTTGGCATAAAAGAGGTATAGGGTATTAAAATACAAAACTATAAGGCTAAATGTCCATTTAATTCTTTTTGAGATCTCAATGTCACATGTTTTTTTTAGGTACTACTTAAATTAAAAATAAGACCACACACACCACCTGCCCCACACATACAATGTCCCATCTAAAATCTTCCGTTGCTTTAATAGTCTTAGAGTTGTGTTCACGTCTCAGCAACGCCAAAGCAAGATAATTCCTGGAAAGAGAAATCACGTATAGTCACTACCTTAACAAATTTTTGCATTAGGGTTAGGCTGTGGGAGTTTTATTGTCTTCCCATGATTTTTCTCACCTTGATTTCAGCACACGCATTTTGTGCATTTTATTTTCACTCACAGTACATTTTTGGAGTTTGCTCGAATATTTGGAGCTGATTCCCCACAGATACATTCTTTGAACATTTTCTGCAGAAAGTATTTGATTGTTCATATTGTATGTTACTGTTTTTTGATCTTATTACTCTGGCCTGTACAGGCATTCAGCTGAACCCATGAAAGGAGTACAGACAGCTGTACAGATGAAGAAGACATTGGGGGAAAAAACTCCCATTGTTTAGATTTCTGTCAGAGGATATAAGAATGCTTAATTTCTTTTATCTCTAGGGCTTTCATTATCATTTAAATTTCATTTTACATTAATTGATCAGGGATTAGTAAAGCCATTATGCAGAAATTAGAATAAGACAAGCCAGATGGAATGAATAATTCATGAAGTCCAATTACGTTTTATTTCTGGTGTACTTTCAAACTTGCCTCTGACTTCTGTGCTATTTTGATGTGACAATATTCACAGGAAATCAAGAGTGCCATTTTAATTTATTGTATCCCTCCGAAGGGGAAGCATTTGTATGCAGTAGGGGTGTGCTAGTGCATTTTCCCCCAGAACACCGATTTCAGGGCTCTTAGAAATACTGAGTAATCTAGAAAACGTGGTTCGCATCCTACGAAGGTTCAGGGGCATTGCATTGAGTCCCGCCAGTCCACCTGATTTGGGTGAACTGACCCTGGAGAGAGAGACCAGAGACTCAGAACCAACCGCGAGATTTTTCACCTCCCGGAAGAGCTACAAATCCCTTTAAAATATGTATCCCCATCCCCGCCGCAGAGGAGCCATTAAAGTATAAATTTGGCCTCGAGTTGGATTGGAAGCAGAGTTGCAGCTACAGAAAACGACCGCGAGGTGGCAGGCGTTGCCTTCAATGCGAAGGGTTCTGGGTCGCCGGGACCGCCGTGGCTTCCAGAGCCGTCCCCGCGGGTCTGATCCCGGCAGGCAGAGCACGCCTGGGTTCGGGCCCTGAGCGACTCGCAGAGCGTAGCCCGCCGAGAACTCCGAGCTCCTGGGTACCCCCGGCCACCTGTCAGGAATGTCTCGCACGACTGTGTCTGAAACCGCCTCCCCCCGCCCGTCCCAGCCCCCAGCCCCTTAAGAGTTCCTCCCCGCCTGCCCCGCCCCCCTCCCCCCTCCCCCACCGTATTTACTTATGCCAGTGGACAGTTCTAGTAACATTAAAGCTGCGGTCCACCTTCTCGAGGACTTTCATCTCGGGAAGTTTTATGACACTTTGTGAATGTGCAAAGTTTTTAATTAGGCTCGCTAGACAGCCCGAGGCAGCCGCAGCGCCACAAAGTCTTCACGGTCTCTCTGCTTTACAGCACAACAAGCCGCTCTACTCCTTTGAAGACAATGCAGACTATGTGTACGATGTCATGTGGTCCCCCGTGCATCCCGCGCTCTTTGCCTGCGTGGACGGGATGGGGCGCTTGGACCTCTGGAACCTCAACAATGACACCGAGGTGAGCGGCGGCGCAGGCGCCGGGCCGGGCCGGGCGGGCTGGGAGGGGGGCGCCGTCGGCCTCTCTCCGTCTCCCCCTCTCTCTGAAATGGCCTCTTTTGGACAGACCCTCCAATTGCAGCTGGGCTGCCGACCCCCCATTCTCCGCTGCTGTGCAGGGTATTGGCAGATGCGTTGGCCCCAAATCATTTAATCTCACTTCATCCCTAAACCGTGGCGGAATCTTGGACAGTTGACGACCCTTCTCTGCAAAGAGCAAAACCATACGTGTTCACGCCTTTTACTGCGGGAAAGGACACTCGGGCATATTTCAGGGTGTTGAAATAACTCTATTGGCAAACACTTGGAAAAGTAAGCTTTTGTGGACTTTGACTTGAGATTGGGCTTTTTAAAAGGGCTATTTGCCAGTGTTTGCTACTTGCACAATTTCTGTTTTAAATCCATAAAAGATGATTCTCTTGACTGTTTATGTTTAGATCTATTATCCATTTGAAATTTACAAGGTGAATAATCCTTGTCTAAGATACCGAACTGACAGACAGACTTTTATAAGTTTCTAACTCTGAACATGTATGTTAAACTCAGTATTTTTTAAGTGAGATTTTAACATGTCACATTTAGAGTCCTTCACAAGTGCAAAATCTTTTCAAAAAGCAATTAACAATAAGGAAATAGTCTTTTTAAAATTTTTGCTATATATATTAATGTTTTAAAAATTATGCCACGTATATTTTTCCTTTTTTACACTTTCTCAAAATTATTGAGGTGCTAATTCAGGTAGCAGAGTTTTTGGTTGGGTTTTTTTAAAAAACGTGAATATTAAATGTTCTTCAGTTTAATACAATAAAATGGTCTCGTCGTCATCTCCTGGTCTGTGATTCAGGGCAGCTCTCCATCAATAAGAATGGACAGGTAAGAAGAACAAGTGCTGAAAACTACATGTCAAGTGGAGAAGGAGAGAGAGGTCTTTTGAAGTGTTCTGAGCAGGAAACAGCTCGGCCTTTTTAATTAGGAAGCCTACAGCTGGAGGATATGAGGAAGGACGGGCTCCCCTAGTATTTTTTCTGGGAGGGGGCAGGGAAATATCCTTCAGGTGTTATTATTGAGTCATTGTATCTTGCAAGATTATATACACCTAAAACCACTGCCAAATAGTTGTCTTTTAAAAAAACTTTCCATTTACGTCTATTTTTTCCTTTTGGCTACCAGAAGTGTGTGACAAGGACAAGAGTTATGTAATGAAGCATCTTTGGAAATAAAGGGCACGAATACGTGCAGTGCCCATCATTTCAGATGTTGAAATGTTTATAACGTTATTGCTTTTATAGAAAGGTGTTATTACTCTACGATGTAATGGTTTCCCAAAGTCTTTCATCACCGTTGATTAAAATCATATTGTTTCTATCTGCTAGAATAAACTCAATTCACTCTAAACAACCAAAAACACATTTTCCAGATTGATTTAGGAGACCCGGTCAGAAATCAGATTTAGTAGAAGTGAGTTCAGGTGATATGCAACTATGATGTAATGGAGTGTTCTACCAACTCCACAGTAATTCCTCTGCAACTCTTCTCGTTTAGTTTTGTGTTTTAATCGGCTTTTTAGGTAAAACAAAAGTAATATGTCAGCATTGCCAAACGTGATTTTTTTCCCTTCCCTCGCTCTAGGTATCAAGAGACAACCACATAAGTGTTTTATTGCTAACCATTTAAAAAAATTGTTACTCGGCATGCAGATCGTTTAGTTTCGCGTGATTGTAGTTCTGCTTTCACAATAATAGTAGATACGTTGAGTCTGATTCATATCCAGTAATGAACTGAACACTTTTTAAAACCCTCATTTTTGCCTTCTATCAAGTTGAATAAGATTTTTCAAATATTTGTCCGATTAGGAATTAGATTTGTTTAAAAAAAAAAAAAAAAAACCTGAAGTCTCAGTGTTTCTTTGTCCTTGTTCAAAATACTGTGCTTTTAAACCAAGTTATTCCGGCTGCTCCTATGCAAGGATAGTTCATATTCACCTACTTCAGTGTCACTGACCTCTACACAATGTAGTAAATTATGTGTATACATCCTGTCTTTGCAATTAAAATGATTGAGTCTTTAAAAAAATATGAAAATATATATGAAACTGAGATACAAGAGTAAGAAAGCCAGAGACAATATGTGGATTATTTTCATTATAGATTCATCAAATTCTGAAAGCTCATTACTAGTCAAACTAATAAAATATATTTTTGTCATTTTCTTCATGCATTTGATAATTCTTTTAGCACATGTTATAGGCTGTGATAGCCTTTTTTTTTTAACCATTTATAATATCTATGAAAAGAAGATATTTTTAAATGGTTAAAATATTTATTATTCCAGTTTGCTACTTTACTTAATTCCAAATAAAATTCTTTAAAATGTTTTAGGCATAATTTAAAATGTATCAAAAAAATCACTTTCTTTTGAGTGATTATTTATTATATTTAAGATTAAATACTTTTTATTCAATTTTTGAGATTCTTCACAGATAAAATCTGATACTAACTAGCGTTAGAGAAAGTAGGATCCTGTATGATCTCTCTAAATTATGGAGTTAAAAGTTAACTCTGAAAAAAAAAAAAAAAAGTTAACTCTGAAACTCTATAGCTGAATCGCAGATTTCTTTGCTGAGTAGCGCACTAATAATAAAGTGCATTGACAGAATTATGGCCCAAACTAAATTCACATTGTTTCGGCCTTTAAAAAGTTTGGTTAAAAATTCAGTCTCCAGCACTGAACAGCAGGTCCCTTTATTGTAGAAATTGTGTATTAAAAAAAATAAATAAATGAGCTGGGGACTTCTACATTTTTGCTTTCAATTGACATACAGTGATTTAAGCAGGTAAAAGAATTTTTATTGATTTCAAGATTAAGTTTAAACATAGATTCTTACATATGATGGAGTTTTTATTGCTATTTTAAAGATAGGTATTGGGTCAGTAATGTCATATAAACAGATGGTTTCAATTCCCTGAATAGCAGAATGCCAGGGGAGCTAAGGCACAGTACATGTGGTGTTTCCATCCTAATAGGACATGTTTATTAGACACAGGTCTTAAAACAGTGGCATAAGATGATGTTGGTGGCCCTCTTTTCACTATATATTTTTTTCCTTTTTTGTTTTAACATTTACCTTTTCTTGGTTTTAATGGGCTGTTGTCATTCCTATTCAACTTTCTTGTAGAAGGCTTGGAGATCTGATCTTTCTATCAGTTATAAACTTCCAACCTTCAAGATGAGTGTTTACACAACTGATCATGAAAAGAGGGGTAGACCCACTAAAATTCTTTTTCCAAATATTAAGGTTCTTGTAACAAATACTGCAGGTTCCATTTCAGCACCTCTGGTTCACTTTAATAATGATTAATATTGTAATTATCAACATTGTCAGATTTCAGGTGTTTATTAAAGGAGATGTAAGGCCTTTTCTACAAGTAAGTGCTACATTCTATCAGGATATCACCCTGAGGACATTTTCAGAGTTATGGAGAACTTCCTACACCTTGGTATTGCTAGGAGGAAGAAAAAAGGTGGGGGGGGGGGCGGCGGAGAAAAGAAAAAAGAAAGGAGAACTTGCAGTTTTGAAGTTTTTCACCTGCTTACTTTTTCTTCTTCTGAGCATCCCCTCCCTGATGAGGTTTTGAGGGGTCAATACATTTCTTTCCCCTGAAGACCCTTAATATGACGTTTATTCCACCATATACCCCATTCCCCCTTTTATAGTATCCTTAATCTTGGTAAATCCTGAAATCTCCCCCTCCATTGATCCATAAATCATGACCTGATCAAGAAGTATCCCATTTAGCTGCTGTGTTTGTATGTTGTTTGTGCACCCTGCATAATCCGAAGAAATATTTATGTCACTCACTGCCCATTGACTGTGGAAAAAGACTCTCCCTCTTTTCCTTTTTTGTTGAAGCGTCTCTTCTCTCTACTCTTTAATTCAGTGGAGCATATGATTTAAGAACAATGAATCCTTTTCACCCCTGCACAAGGGATATATAGTACTTAATGCACACACAGGCAGTGGTGACTCATCCAGTTAAACGTATCGTTGTGAATTCGTATATTTAAATTCATATTCAGAGATTCTTTGTTGTAACCCGTTTGGCAGGTTCCAACAGCAAGTGTGGCCATTGAGGGGGCATCCGCCCTAAACCGTGTTCGTTGGGCTCAAGGTGGCAAAGAAGTTGCCGTTGGGGACTCAGAAGGCCGTATTTGGATCTATGACGTCGGAGAGGTACATGTTATTTGGTTTGGGTGTTTTGATTTTGTTTTTGTTGTTCAGTTTTTTTTGTTTTGTTTTTGCTTGTATATCTGGTTTGAAGACCTAGTAAAATTACTGACAGCACCTTGTGGGCCCTGAGAGCCCTCTCTAGTGCGTTTGCAAATTTCCATTGACTTCAGTGGGAGTTTAGTGAGACTTCCTCAGGGCCTAATTTGGTCTTCCGTCTCCACGCACAGGACCCTGCGTTAGATAATGATCGGGCTTCTTTCAGAGTGCTGTAGAATTCCCAGCTATCCTGTGATGAAGCATGGCACTTCCCCCCAGTTTCATGAAAATGAAAAGTTTGCCAAATTCATCATGCAAACATTGAATTTGGAATTTGTTGTTTAGTTTGAAAAGTCAAGCTTTAGTTGGTGTGTTCAATTAAAAGGTATATACTATTACTCTTTAATTAAAAGTAGCCAATTAAAAAAGCTGAGGCGAATCAGAACTTTGTATCATTTTCATGATATTCAAAGTTATTATATGCAGTGTATACTTCTCTGGTTTATCCTGTTATATGACATGTAAAGTCATTCTGAATATCATGGCACATATCAAAAGAAAAAACTACATCTTTTTTTTCATATAAATCTCCTTGAATATTCATACTATACTTAATGTTACATTATCAGTCAATTTTACAGAAGCATATCTGTTTGTTTTTACTCTATGAGAAAGTATTGACAAAAACCTTTATTTCTGATGAGGTTAAAGAGTTTTTTTCTTAACGACAAAGAAAATATTGAACTTTCAAGCAAAACAAAATAAGAGTGTTGTGTAAATTGTTTTCGTGTAATATGAATCTAACATTTGCATTCTGGGGGAAAATATACTGCATTTGTATGTATAATGTCCTAGACCTAGGGAGTGCTCTTTGAGTGCCTGGTGGATGGGCATAGCTGATCACACTGAGAAGGGTTCTTTATGGTTTCATCAATGAGCTTTCTATAATTTTGGCAATCCTAGATGGTTTGCTCTATGATGGAACTTTTGATGATGCTATATGGTAGAGTTGGTTGTGTTGAAACAAGCTGGTTGGTGTTTGTGTGTGTGTATGTATGTGTTTTAATTCGGCCAGAGACAGGAACTACATGACTTCAGAGATGGGAGTTTTCTGTTTGGGGGTGTACAACTCTAAGGAGAACAGCTAGAAGAATCTCTTGTTTTCACTGCATGCTGTCTATTTCATTAGACGCCACCCCCCCCCCCGCCCCCCACTGCCCCTCAACTACTCCTGATGTCATAAGCTGAGTCATTCTAACAGTGACAAAGATTCTGTTAATATTCATCCCCAGTGGTGAAGATGCAAATGGTCCAGTGACTATTGACGTAGTTTGGAGTCTTTGAGAAAGAGAATACCCTCTGAATTAAAAATATTGCCAATATTTTTAAAGCAATATTTTCTTCAATGAATATTTAAAATCAGTGCATCTTTTTCATGGTCTTCATCATCATAAAACCAAGCAACAAAAACACGTATTCTACATTGGTTCATTTATTAAAAAATTTAAAAGGTAGCAAAGAAGGAGAATATAAAGAAACAAAAGGTTTCTCTCCTCCTTTCCTTTGTTTAGAACAAGTACAATTGTAGGAGAGAAAATAGGTGTGGAGACATGCTCAGAGACGAAATGGTAGAAAATAGATGAAATTTAAAAACTCTTTTCTCCACTTCCCTTGCTTATACATAACATCCCTTAATTCTCTTAAGATTATATGCAACATTAATTGTTTTATCCAAGAGGGCTGAAAAGCAGAATAGTCTAACAATCTGGTTTATTTAAAGTAAGGCATTTTGAAAAATCTGTATGTTGACCACAAATAATTTGTGGTCATATATTCATATATATGTAATATACATTCACACACACCACCTCTAGGCAGTAAGAAAATACAACATAACATTAACATATATGCAGAATTTTCTGCAATAAAGTGATTTTATAGCCATTGGACAACATTACTTGAATATGACTCATATTTGGGGAGTATGTATGATTTTGTAAAAGTTGCTTTGGCTGATATATGGCTGCTGAAACTTCTTCCTAGGTTGTTGTCATCATTTCTAAGTTGTAAAGTGTTGTCATACTCATATTTCTCCTATCGTACCAGCAGATCAGGCTGGTTTTCATTTTTGTATTATTGCCCTTACTTTTCTAAGGGACATTACAGACTATGGAAATGTCTGCAACTCTAGGCCAGTCTCACCTATTGTCTGGAGTCTAGACAGGCTGTAGAAAAAATCTCTGTGACATATAATAGGCCAAACAATTTGTAGGGTTGTTTATCCCTACAAATTCACTACCAGGAAAAAAAAAGGGGGGGGATATACTCTTTTATTGAGAGTAGGTAATATTATAATCTTCTAGCCCTTTTCTGAACGACCGAAAATCAGGATAAGCTTATACATTTGAACAGTTCTTTCGGTATTGTTTGATCCTAAAAAGTAACCTATAGCTCAGAAAAACTCAGACTTTACAAGATAATTTTGTTGTAAGTATAGTTTTTCTCTTAAATTTGTAAATACCTTACAAAAATACTTATATGTATTTTGGGGGAGAAATAAAGGGGTCCTTTTCTGTTTCTCTTTGCTTGCCACTATAGCCTGTTCTAAGTCTCTGAAGACCAACTCTGTAGAGGTTCCACATCCTAAAAGGAAAGACAACTCCTCCAGCTGAGTTTAGCTGAAGCCCACTTCGGAGAGATGGTAGCTCATAGGCAAATGCTGCCATAACTGTAATTACTATTGTCTCGTTCACCAACCTAGACCTGACAGAGCACAGCTGTCCTTAGAGGAGAAGGGCACCCCCTAAACAGTGCTTTCCCAGCCTTCCTAATCACCTGCACTGCAGAAAGCCAGGCAGAGCGCCTTTACGGCAGCCTGGCCCATTTAGAATTTGAGGTCAAATCCAACACTGGTGCACGGCTGACGAGAGCGAAGGGGTTTAAGCAGGAAGTGATTTTAAAAGGAAAAAAATACAGAGAAAGAGAAAAAATATGTCACTGAGGATCAGATTGCCAGGAGACAGTGCTACCATTATCTGTATTCAAAATTGGTCCTCCACTCCCCATTAAAACAGAGCCCATCACCAGGGTCACGCTGGCCTTTGGATAGAAAACCTTGCTTTGTGGAACCCTCTAGGAAGAAGATGGAACACTTTTAGATAAGCCTTACAATACAATCTGTATAAGGAAGTAAATGGTAGTTTTTAGAGGACACTTTGTGGCTCCATTTTCCTTGGGACCTCAGTACATAGAACTGGTGTCTGTCTACTGGAGGACATCTCACGTTCATTCTCCCATGGTTTACTTGACCGAGACCTCTGTTTGTTTGGCTGAGGAGAAGGGAGGAGGAGGGGGCAGCAGGCTATCTTTCGTAAGGTCCTGTTTCAGAGCGAGGCTGGCTTCGTGGTTGTGCCACCTGTGCCGTCTCGCAGGGCCCCGTGCACAGGAGCCCTGAGCTTGGTTTAATGCTCTGTTGTCATTGTCTTCCAATTGTTAAGACATTTTTCAACAAGGTGCTCCATGTTTCCATTTTGCACTGGGCCCCTCAAATTCTGTATCCCCTCCTGTCCGCAAGAGTACTGCTTTCAATACCACTCACAATGCAGATCAGAAATTAAAAATTTTGGCCTTGACCTAGACCATTAGGAAGGAGAAATCTTTATAGAGATAGGGTTAAATGTAGTACATGCCATATGATATTATTATTACCTATTCCTTAAGACTATTTAAAAATGTTGGACGAGAATAGCAATGACATTATATTCTAAATATCATGATATTTGGATATTTGGTGGATATTCTAATGTATCTCCCCACAACCCTCTTTTGATCACATCATAATTTTAACTGAAAGTATAATAGAGTTTTGGGAAAGATCTCTATGATGCCTACTTTAGGTGGAGTCGAGAGGGGCAGCCTTTCTCTGTCCACCTCGTTGTCAAGAACCTCCTGATACAGGTTCTGTGACTTCTGTGACTGCCAGTGGAGAGAGCTCCATTCAAGTCCAGGTACACGTGCCTTCCTGGGAGACCTCACGCTCAGCCAGAAGGGCGCTGCAGAAAGGGACTCTGGTGTCACGGTCGTTAACAATCGTCTGCCTCATCTCCTGTCCCAGCTGAGGCTGCAGCTGCTGCAGGGAGTCCCAGCACAGTGCCATGCCCTCCTCTCTTACGTACAGTTGTCCTCCATGACTTTTAAGATGATGGCAGAGAGCAGTGGCTCGAATCCAGATTTACTGATGCAATTTATTATGAACTTCTGAAGGGGTAAACAGAGGATCGTGTATGAGCTCACTGAAATCACCAGATTGAGTTTGTCCATCCTTTTTTTTTTCTTTCTGGTACATTTAAATAGCAAAGGCATGAGTAATATCTCAAGGTCTACGACTAAGGAGGTAAAATATAAAACAGAAGTGTTTTCAGGTAGGCCACATGATGCTTTGTTTATATAGCATACGTTTTTGGTTGTTTGATTTGAGCATTGTATCTGGAAAATATACTGTACACGTTTATTTTCACAGATAGGGGTCTATTTTCTTTGCAGAGCAGGTGCTTAACTCCCATTAGCATAAATGGAAGTTATGTGAATTCAGTGAAAGACAGAGAAGACCCCTTTTATTATTTGGCTATAATTTTTATTCTATTCATGCATCTTAACAGTTACTTAAATAGACAGTGGTTGCATGCACCATTTAAATTTTCTAAGATCTAAATTTAAAAATGAGCCTAGCTCTTGAATAAGTTTCCAGGATTTTGCTCCCCAAACTGTGGGATGCAATCTGTTTGTTTTGGAGCTGTATGATCCCATTAAATTAATTGAAAGATGGGTAAGATAACAAGTCATAAATTAACTACAAATATAACCTGAAAATGTTGAGTGTATTCTTCTTCAGAATACACTCACAGAGACCTGTTAATCATTGTTGGATTTTTAAAAATGATGTGTGAACACACATATTCTTAAGAATTAAAAATAAAAATTACTCACTGCTGTGGCTCTTTACCGAATAGCAAGCTTTTCTATATATATATATACATACGGAGCTGATTTTAACAGCACATGGGCCAGTGAGTATAGAATTATTCACGTGTCCTGATGATTGATAGCCTAGCTACCTGTCTTTCTTGCAGATGTGTTTTATAGAAAGCCCGTTGCCATTGTTAATGCTTCATTGCTGTCACACAGATGCAGCTGTCATAAATATCCCCTAACAACTATGTTTGCTGCTTATCTGAATTAGTTAGAATGCTGTTTGCAGCACCAGTTGTGAAAGAAGCAGTTTATCTTCCACCTCCTATTATTTCTTTTCCCATTAACCTCGTCTAGAGAAGATTGTTTTCAGTTGTGATAAATACTCATAAGTTTCAAATCCCTGATTATGTTTCTACAGTAGTCAAATGATAAAATTCCAAAATCATTTCAGCTTAAAGTAGAATCTGAAAAATAAAATGGCAACTTAAAAACTGTAATTTGGGAGATGAATAAATCTTATCATCCCAGCTTTATTTGCTTGGTATCCCATTCACTAATTACCTAAGGAAATGTGTATTAATCTTTAAAGTTTAACCCTGAGCTTTGGCAACATTTCATATAGCTTGTTTGATATGACTCTTTGGGGCCAAAAGAATGGCAGTCATTTTATTACAAATTTTAATAAATACAATAAATTTGACATTTTTCAATGTGTTAAAAAGGCCTTGAAAAATTTTTAGAAAGGAAAAAGGCAGGAGAATATGAGAGATCAAATGCAACTGCTAAAACCGTAAGCATGAATTTAAATGTTCATTTTTAAAAAAGATTTATTTATTATTTATTTATTTATTTTTGGCTGCATCGGATCTTAGTTGCTAAATGTTCATTTGAATATATTTTAAAGCTGAAATTAAAAATTAGAATGAAAAGTTTACTTGGATTCCCAATAGGAAAAATGACCTATGCAATATACTTTGGAGTGATGGTCAAGGTATAATGTACGAGGACTATTAAAATGTGCCTCAAACCATTCTCATAGCCAGCTAGAATAAGAATAAAAGGAAAGAGATTCCATGAGCCATTTTCCTTGCAGCTTAAATAGCAGTTCTACATAGGAGCACCTGATAAACTGCAAGTACTGGGAGTCAAAAAGGGTTTGAGCAACACAAAATAAATAACAATACATGTATGGTTTTTAAGCGGATTACACTGAGGCAATAATTGTTTGTTTTGTGGAACGATTTCATGTTTTCCAGTAGGACAGTGCCTACATCAGTTTTCCATAGGAATTTGTGCCCTGAATATAAATAATCCCCCTCCGTGGGGAAGGGGGGAATGCAGAACACAAAATAAGAAGTTAAACTGAAATTTGGGGGTTGATTCAAATAAGAGTTCCTTAATGAAAAAGAACTGCACTCGAAATCAGTCGATTTAATTATTGTGCTCTACGAAAGCCATTATCCCCTGCTGATGACGAGCCTGATAGCATAGCTAAGCTCTGGCAGCCTCCAGAAGAGAAGGGCAGAGCTAGGCTCAGCTTACCAGAGTCCAGTTATAATCACCCAAAACACTTGTGTTTCTCATTAAGTGAGTGTGGCCATAAGTTGCTAGACTCTTGAAGGTCTTTTAAGTACTAGCTTATTCTTCAGTGGATAAACAATATTTTTATCTTTTGCTGATACTAAACACTTCTTTTGGTTTTTCCCTCCATGGAAAAGACTTTGGCATAAACTATTCTGTGATGCCAAAATCCAGATAAAAACTGAAAATCCAGATACTTAGTTCTGCCAGTAATATCTAGATATTTGATGACATAGAAGCAAAACATTTGGGATTTTTCAACCGGACTTTTCAGTTTTTAACCTGAATTTTTATTATCATAGCCACAAACCTGTGCAGTTAAGTCAAAAGCACAAAGGCATATATTTGTATGGGCAGATTTGGGGTGCTAATAAATATAATTATATAAAATAAGCTACTTTGAAATAATATTTTCATTTCCTTGTCATAATAAATTATATGTATTTGAAATAATCTGATTAAAATAGACGATTCTAATTTTAGTATTAACTTGATTTCTTCTAGGAAAAGTGTTGTAAAAAGAAAAGGAACAGTGCTATTCCAATTAATGTTATAATTATTTATCTTATAGTGAATGTAGTCACAGTGGCTTTTATTTTGATAATTACATATGTAAAAGACCATGATTAAACTAATTATTATATAAATAGTGTGCTTATTCAGGTAGCATTAGTGTATAAAAATGGATTTAAATATATTTTCAAGCCACTTTTTTTCTGAATTGATAATACTTAATGACTTTTATATATTATGGAGTAGTTGATTAAATGAAAACACTAATAATATCTAATTTTATAAAAACCAAATGTGTGCAGAGTAATCTGCAATATTCAATGAAATTAATATATTCCCATTTTGGTGATAAATGGTCTTTGAATATAAACCTTCTGAAACAAGTATCAGTTTGTATAATTAATCATCTTTATGATTCTTCTGTGGTTTCAAACTGTCATCTTCAATAGCAGTTTGGAGTTTGAAGCAGTCATTAATTATAGTGTTAATTTTTTTTATGTCTAACAAAATTGTGTTTAGTTTTAGAATTTCAAAACTGCTAAATTTTATCTTGAAAAATTACTGCTTGGAACAGTAGCCTCAAATCACAGCTTAGACCAGCCGAGCATGAAGCTGCTTCAGTCATATGTGAGTCTAGATTAACACTGGCCTGTATAGAAATGAAGAGTTATTTGTTTCTTCTGCGAGTATGTGTGTTACTATTGGTATATCTAAAATAGAATATGAAATCAAATATCTGCCTATACATGTTGATGTATAAATATTTATATGCCATATAGGCTGGACTTGCAAAGAGAGGAAATGAATGAATCATTATTTTCTACTTTCAAGGAAGGTTTGCATGAATTTTTGAGAATGTCAGCTATCAGAACATCTTTTCCATTTTAAAACATGAATTATTTATCAATCATTTAGGGAATATCAAAGCTTAACATTGTAGAAGAAAGTTTGCACTCTTACTTTTTAGGCTGGCAGATAAAACTGATCAGTGGTCCATTCCCTAAGATCTTTGTCCTCATGGCCAGCCAATACTTTCTCAACATTTTGACTGGATCTTCTATTTTTATTTGTCTTGGCATTAAGGACTCTTAGGTAAAAAGTGAACATCTTCTAGTATCCTAAAAACTAGGCACCCTTTGACTTAGGGGAAAAAATCAGTTTGGCAGCCCTCCTTTGGCTAATCACATTCCTCAGTAGAGTTCTTCTGATCTTTAGAGTGCCACGTCCACAGAAACATAGGTACCTGCCAGTTGTCTATTTGAACAGGATAACCTGGCCTAGCACAGTGCCTGGCACATAACAGGCACTCAATAAATAATTCGGTGAATGAATGTTTCACACGTGAAAGTTGAAGGTTAAGGAAAAGCTTCATGGTGCGAAGCGTTCAGAGGGCAGCCTCCACATTGGCTATAGATTAGTGGACAGGAAAAATAATCGTTTAACCATATTTGCATGGTAAAAGATACTAGAAAATATATTTAGAAAAGAGTGCTTGTCCTTCCTCTCCAGTCTCTATCCCAGTCACTCTCCCCTCCTTTGCTTTTAAAAGTGAGCAGTTGGTCACTAGAGGTAACAAAAGAGGAACAGTTTATTCAAATAGTTGTCAAACCACTGGAAAAATGCTTCTTTTTCATTGTGTTTTTGGACACTGTAGATATGGTAAATCATGAACTACATTATAAAAATACCTCTTTTATGCCCAAACATTCAGTAGGAGGGAATGACATTTCTTTTATTACCTTGGTAAATGTTTTTAAGATGTTTAGCAATAAGCCTTCTTTTTGTCAAAACTGCTTAGATGCAGTGGTTGCTAGAAATTTACTAGAAAACTTATAGTTAATATCAGAAAGAGAAAGGATATATGTTTAGTCAGCTGGTATGAGAGATCAGTTTGAGTAGCATATGCTTTTTCATTTCCCTGTCAGTTTCTTGATCTTTTGTGTTATGGACAAAGAATGGTAGTGAAGTTTAAAAAGTTTATTTTCCATTGTTGCCCATCAGCCAATGTTTTTAGCAATTTTTTTCCATCTTTTGGACAGATAAATAGATTGTTCCAAATAATAGAAAAATAATGCTTAAGACATTTCTAAAGAAAAGAGAATGACAAGATTTTAATACAGATGTGAACAAGGTCATCTTTAAGCCATAGTGAATTAACTCTTGTTCAGCTGTGTGGTTTTTCCCCCCCTCAGGTAAAAACTTCAGAATTTTGTCATACTTCCCATGATGCTAAATTTTAACATGAAGAATAGTTCTAATGTTCACTTTTTAAGAATAATGTTTAAAATTTCCTTCAATGTTTGCTGGCTTATTGAAATTGATATAGACTCATATTTGTTAGTTTACTTTTGACTTTTATGTCCTAACTTTATTTTTTTCCTTAATTGGGTGGTAATGGATTTTTTAAAAGTATTGTTCTAACAAACATGCTATAAAAGTCAACCACTCATTTAAAGATACTAGGAAGAGAACTTTAGCAGGAAGATCTCAAGCTTCATGGGTGGATAGAGGGTTCCCTTAGATGGGATTTTCAGATAAAAGAAATTCTTTCTTAACCAAAAAAATAATCAGATATCATCAGACTACCATAGGTTAGCATGATGCTAAATTTCACAGAAATTTTGACCTACTGACTGGTAACAGCAGATGCTACAGAATGGAGACTAATGTAACTTCTACTTTCTGGACTTCTCTAAAACTGCTCTAAATACTAAGTTACCACACAGTATATCTTTTTGTGGTGGAGCACCGTAGTATACTTAATGTGCTCTGTCTCCTGCATTCTGGCTTGGAATATTGGTTCGTGGTTTCATCCATTGTTACCAGTGATGCTACACTCTCCCAAGAGTTAAATACAGTGGAGCTTGGTCTTGTTCTGTTCTGGCGGCTGTTTCATTGCTTATTACCTCCCGCTTTGCTTCCCTGTGTGTGTGTGTGGCAAAGGGAAGTGTCCTAAAAAATACAGGCTTCCTCTGAACACAAATGTGTGTTTGTACACCAGTAAGTTCGCAATCTCCTGAATTGGGGTGCCATTAACAGTTGTACTTTTTAAAAAGCTTTTAGAGCTTAGAAGGGTTTAGCAGTTGTTCTGTGGAAACGCATGTTCACGTCCATGGTTTCTTTAAATTCATTAGCAACAAGAACAACAAAATCAGTGTGCATTAAAGTGAAAAGGTAATTCGTAAGATATCGTTTTAAAGAAAACTTTCGTTTTTAGGTTAATACAGGAGCTGAATTGTGTATCTCTTTGGAATCCATGGTTAACATAATTGTCGCAGACTTTTTTTTTTTAATGACTCCATTTAATTGAAAGATTACAAAGAAAGATGCTGCTGAACCGCACATCCTGGAACATTCATCCTGAAACCTGGAGTCCTACTCATTTTAATTTGTTTGGTTTCTCAGACACGTTAAGCATGGCACACTGAAATTACAGAATGCTTTTCTGTCTTAATTATCCAAGATATTTTTTAAAAGTAACCTGCTTTTATACTAGGCAATGCCTGAGACACTTTTAACATAAAAAATACAGCATTGGGCTGGTAGGAGTTACTGCAGATAATGCAGCTATTTAAAATCAGCTGCTAGGTACTATAAACCGTTTAAAATTACTAACAAATGAGGGAGGCTTGACTGAGGACTGTTTAGAATGGTTAGCCATGTGCTTATAAAAAGGGACACATGAATGATATTTGTGTGCTTAACCCTGGTTATAAAAAGTCATTTGATTTTTATAACAGCATGTTCAGTGGTTACAAGGCCTTACAACTTGAGCTAAAAATGTAGAGTCCCACCATAGAAAGTGCCATAAAAAGGAAATAGCTTGGGCTTCCCTGGTGGTGCAGTGGTTAAGAATCCACCTGCCAATGCAGGGGACACGGGTCTGAGCCCTGGTCTGGGAAGATCCCACATGCCGTGGAGCAACTAAGCCTGTGCGCCACAACTACTGAGCCTGCACCCTAGAGAGCCTAGAGCCTGCAAGCCACAACTACTGAGCCCGCATGCCACAATTACTGAAGCCCGTGCACCTACAGTCCATGCTCCACAACAAGAGAAGCCAACACAATGAGAAGCCTGTGCACCACGACGAAGTGTAGCCCCAGCTGGCTACAACTAGAGAAAGCCTGTACACAGCAATGAAGACCCAACGCAGCCAAAAATAAATAAGTAAATACATAAATATATTTTAAAAAAAATTTTTTTTTAAAGAAGTAGCTTGATGATAAAGCTGTATTGGTCATATTTGAAAAATGAAGAAGATGCATGTGTATGTGTGTATATTTACAAGGAGTAATTATACTTGAAATTTGATTTTTAAATTAACAAAACGTCCTCTGACAGGATTTTTCTTGTGATCTGAAAGAACCCTTTCCCCACACCCAGTTCGTGAAACTTAGTCATACATTTAATAATAGCTGTCTAGGAAGTGATTTGTATGGGTTTTTAAGAAAGCAAATATGATCAAATCTAAGGTGTACTTCTAAAAAAATGCAGTGCTCTATGTAGGTGAAAAGAAGAAAATGGAAGAAAGAAAAGAGGGAAGGAAGCAAAAAAAGAAAAAAGGAAAAAAACTGGAGGAGAGGGAATTAACATTAAGAAGGAAAAATATAGGGCAAACAACATCATTTATCTGGGGTTTATAATGTGCCAAAAACACTGAGCTTAAGCTTTTTATATTTGGGGGGAGATCTTGTTTAATATTCACAATGGTCCTAGGAGTTAGTGGCAAAATTCCTTTTTCTCACAAATGAAGTGAAGATCTGAGATGTTAAAACATACATTTCCTAAGGACACCCAGGAAATTATTGGCAGAGCTGTGAAAGAAACCATATCTGGGTGCTGTCTGAGGTGGAAAAAAGTCAACCCTAGCTCCATTCTCAAAATCTAGCTATCATGCAATCTGTGCCTCCCTTTAGGTACACAAGAAGCCCAGGCAGGACACCCAGTGGTTAGCCTAATTAGTTATTTGGGGATGGGGTAGGGCAGGATCTAGGGGCATCCTCCATTCCATTCAGGCGGGGGGAGGGGGGCAGACCCATGACACAGCCTCAGAACTAGGGGGGATGAAGGGGGAGGATGAAAATGATCAATTTTCATGAATTTTTCCACGACTTTTGCACTTTTTATTTCTGACCTTTACATCTTCCAGGAATCTTAGAAGATTAAAAATATTTAGAATCTTTTAGCAGGTGACTCAAAACACATTACCTGCCTGCCATTCTGCCATGGTGTGCTGGCATTTCCTAAAGGGGCGAGGCTCCTGGTTGCCCACACTGACATGTGGTAAGTTACATGGTCCTGAGCAAATCATTCAGCTCCCTGTCCTGTTTCCTTCCTGTCAAAGAGAGGTCTGCTCCTTAATGTCCTCACATAGCAAAATTAGAATTAATTCTTAAAGAAAGCAAAACCACAGAAATGATACAGAATTGATATGTATGCCACTCACATATGTGATTCTTAGGAACATGTTCAATCTGAGTAACTGTTCAAAGAACAAGAATGCATGACTATTCTGTGTTGAACTCATAGTACTTTCTTCACTTAGATTACCTTTCTCATCCTCTCCACATCTCTTTTGATAAATGGGTCCGACACCATCATCCCCATTTTACAATTGAGGCAATGAGAGGTTAAGTGCCTGACCATGGCCAGTAACCAAGATGAAAGCAGGACTTAAGTTTCCTGTCCAAATCTAAGGTTCATTTTACCTCCTCCTCAGGGCCAAATTACTGCTTCAGAAACTACCTTTGGCCTTAGTTCCCTCGGCTGTAAATATATGGTCATATCATATCTATAAGAGGCACTTACTTCAGAAGAATCCGTGCGCTGGCAAGCCAGTCTCCTCCCTGAGAAGCACACTTCATGCTCCGTTCTCCCTCCGGCATCTTCATCTCTCTCAGTTAAGGCCTGGACAGGGTCAGGGCGGTGGCGACCCCGGTTCTGGAGCTGTGCTCTGGACTAAGATTCGCAGCGCAGGGGGCGAACGTCCCGGTGTCGTTGTTGTTGTTTAGGTTCTAATACGTCCCCTCTCCAGTCCCGGTTACTGTACTCAGTAGATTTAGATGGCATGGACAAAAGAGGCACTTACTTACTCTTAGAGCTAAGATTTTGTTATCTCAGGAATCAGCTCCCTTAGTGCTTTTGGCACAAAAATGCTTTATACATTTAGCAAAAAGTTAGAAAACAGTCATCCAATTGCGAAGGTGGGTGGTAAACTGGCGAGTGGTGAACCCTGGATGAAGCAGTAGAAGAATCTGAGTCATCTCTGACCTAGGATGTGGATGTTGGTGGATGAATCTGAAGGCAGAAAATGTTTCCAGGTCCACTTTGATTCAGGACAATACTGGTCAAATTTTTCGGGCCCTTTTTTATGGTAGTCCCTTGATATAACTATGGGCTATTTCCTTCAGAGTGCTTCTCAAATATGTTTTTTAATTAATTGAAATTATTCATCACCATTAGAAACTTGTGATTATTCTTCCTATCAGAAATGTAAATTGTTTGAAAATTATTCTAAACTTATTTTCAGCGGGAAAAAAATCCATAGTGATGGTCTAGATTTAGCCTTAATGCCTTGATAGAAACCTGAAGAGATGCTGAAGCCATGTCATTAACATGCCATTTGCTTCCCTGCTACTCGCTTGACACACAACACATACCAGGAAATGTTGCAGTTATCACTGTACAAAGGTAAATTTTAGGTTACTCACTTTCTGAATATCAGTAAAGTTTAAAAAAAAAAAAAAAAAAACTATGCCAGTTCCACACATTTTGACCTAAGAAAACACAATAATATTTATAGTCATCATATGCCAAAATGATTCATCACTGTATCTTTAGTCCTACCATAGTGCCTGCCATATAGTTGGTACTCAGTCCATGATGACTAAATCAGTATTGAATAGATATATATATGCTAGTTAGAAGGGCATGACAGCAGTCTTTTTCTTAGTCAAAGAAACATGAGCAGAGTTTTTTATCCTACTTACTGATTAAGGTAAGATTGGATTAAAAGTCTCCTAGAGAAAGTTTCAGATGCACTTATGCTCATGAACTTCTTTTCTAGACATTTCTAATCAGAGAGAACCAGGTGAGAAGAGTCAGGAACTGCCAAGGGTAAGAAGGACACAGTTCTGTCCAAACAGATGCTGTTTACAGCCAAAGATGTAAAATGAAAAGAGTGGTGGTCTTGTTTGTTAGGACACCTGTTTGGTCTTACCTACAAGTAATTCAGATGCCAAAAATTATTACTTTGGGTGTGGAAACAGCCTGTGAATACACATTCAAGCTAAGATTATACTTAAAGTGCTTCCTGATGGTGATATTTAACTCTGAAAATGGGGCAGTGTGCACCTCACCTTCTAACATTACGGTGATCTTGGATTGTTTTTATAGTCAGCTAGATGAAAAAGTGTGATAGGATGAGGTAGATAAATTTAAGTTTCTAGAAGCAATTGTGTTCTCATCCTGTTCTAATCAAGAATTTTGTGTGTGTGAACCAAAGCAAACTAACTTTTCTGTGAAGTTTATGGTATTCTAGAGAGGAAAATGCTTGGCAGAGCAATTAAAAAAAAAAAAAAACAAACTTCTAATATTTTCCCAACCTAAATGAAACTTTCACAGATCAAAAAGACAAGATATATGTTAGAATACTGTGAAACATTTTGTTATGGTGAATCTGTATTTTTAAGGACAAATATACTACTATTATTTCCATCACCATGGAAAAGGTCAAATGTATTGCAGTAGTTCCACAGTAGGGTATATTTTTATCAGAAACTTTTAAATTTGATAAAATTCATTCTTAGATTAATATACAGAAATCTGTTGCATTTCTTTACACTAACAATGAAATATCAGAAGGAGAAAGTAAAAATCCCATTTAAAATAGCATCAAAAATATAAAATACCTACCAGGAATTCCCTGGTGGTCCAGTGGTTAGGACTCTGTGCTTTCACTGCTGAGGGCCTGGGTTCAGTCCCTGGTCAGGGAACTAAGATCCCGCAAATGGTGGGGTGCAGCCAAAAAAAAAGTATATATATATATATATATATATATATATATATATATATATAATATATTTATATAATATAAATATATATATAAAATACCTAGGGATAAACTTAACCAAGGAGGTGAAACACGTATATGCTGAAACCTATAAAACACTGATAAAGGAAACTGAAGATGATTCAAAGAAATGGAAAGATATCCATGCTCTTGGATTAGAATTAATATTGTTAAAATGGCCATACTATCCAAAGCAATCTACAGCTTTAATGCAATTCTTATCAAAATACCCATGACATTTTTCACAGAACTAGAACAAATCCTAAAATTTACATGGAACCACAAAAGACCCAGAATTGCCAAAGCAATCCTGAGGAAAAAGAACAAAGCAGGAGACATAACCCTTCCAGACTTCAGACTGTACTACATAGCAGTAGTAATCAAAACAGCATGGTATTGGCACAAAAACAGGCATAGATTAATGGAACAGAATAGAGAGCCTAGAAATAAACTCATACACCTACAGTCAATTAATCTATGACAAAGGAGCCAAGAATATACAATGGAGAAAAGATAGTCTCTTCAACAAGTGGGGCTGGGAAAGCTAGACAACATGTAAATCAATGAAATTACAATATCCCTCATACCATATACAAAAATAAACTCAAAATGGTTTAAAGAACTAAATATAAGACATGACACCATAAAACTCCTAGAAGAGAGCATAGGCAAAACATTCTCTGACATAAATCATAGCAATATTTTCTTAGATCAGTCCCCCAAGGCAAAAGAAATAAAAGCAAAAATAAACAAATGGGACCTAATCAGACCTAAACTTCTATAACAAACAGCAAAGGAAACCATCAACAAAATGAAAACACAGCCTATGGAATGGGAGAAAATATTTACAAATGCTGCGACTGACAGGGGGTTAATCAAAAACATACAAACGGCTCATACAACTCAGTATCAAAAAAACCAAACAACCCAATCAAAGAAATGGGCAGAAGACCTAAATAGACATTTCTCCAAAGAAGACATAGAGATGGCCATCAGGCACATGAAAAGATGTTCAAAATCCATAACTATTAGAAAAATGCAAATCAGAACCACAACTTGGTATTATCTCACACTGGTCTGAATGGCCATAATCAAAAAGTCAAAAAATACTAAATGCTGGGAGAGGGTGTAGAGAAAAGGGAACCCTCCTACACTGTTGGTGGGAATGTAAATTGGTGCAGCAACTATGGAAAACACTATGGAGGTTCCTGAAAAAAACTAAACATAGAGCTACCATATGATCCAGCAATCCCACACAGCAATCCATATACCCAGCAATCCTGGGTATATATCTGGAAAAGATGAAAACTCTAATTGGAAAAGATACATGTACCCCAATGTTCATTGCAGCACTATTTACAATAGCCAAGACATGGAAGCAACCTAAATGTCCACTGACAGATGAGCGGATAAAGAAAATGTGGTATAAGATACACAGTGGAATATTACTCAGCCATAAAAAATAATGAAATAATGCCATTTGCAGCAATATGGACAGACCCAGACATTATTATACTAAGTGGAGTAAGCCAGAGAAAGATAAATATCATATAATATCACTTATATGTGGAATCTAAAAAATGATACAAACAGATGTAGATACAAAACAGAAACAGACTGGCATAGAAAACAAACGTACAGTTACCAAAAGGGAAGATGGGGGTGGGAAGAGATACATTAGGAGTATGGGATTAACAGACAGAAAGTACTATATGTAAACTAGATAAGCAACAAAGATTTACTGAATAGCACAGGGAACTATATTCAATACTTTGTAGTAATATAAAATGGAAAATAATCTGAAATATATATAATTGAATCACTTTGCTGCACACCTGAAACTAACAATTTTTAACTCAACTATACTTCAATTTTTTAAAAAAAACCCTCAAAGATTTTACTTACAAAACCCTTTAAATTTAATGTTTTATTAATGGAAAATATTAAAATTACTACTTTGATTTCTTTAACAAATAAAGGAATGAGACTTCCAAAAAATTTGTCTTTGAAAAGTTAGATGTGCAACTTTATATATGTCATCAGTGATACTCAGTTCCGTCCCAGACTGTATCTGGACACATATTCAATCCTTAATGTTTCATAATCTTTATTAGAGTTGTTTCTTAAGTCTTGCCATTACCACTACATGAAACTATGTAAACACATTGACCTGTTTTCTTGTTTTAGTATATAGTTTCTATACATTGCTATCAATAAAACATTACATATGGTATCATATAGTAACTTAAATTTGTGCCATTTTAACCAATAATAAGTATAGTGTTAGGTTTAGAAGCCAAACCCCTAGAGTATATCACTTTTACTAGTGAGACCTGCTTTTTTCCAATATTTAATGTTACATGAAGTTACGAGGCATTTTAGATTTAACTTGATTCTCACCTTATATGAGAAAAAGTTATAAATATGTTATCATGATTCGCTGTTGTATCTTCTTGGGCTTTTTGTTTTGTTTTTGTGGTTCTTTCTGGGAGGGCTTGGTCAGGAGCTGGAGAAAAGACAAGAAAGAGTGGACCTATTCTTTCATATAAATATGTTGCCAACCTTTTCCTGCTCATACTTTTTGTTAGCTTTTTGTATAATTTATTTTGAGGACTTCGTTTCCCCAGTGCAGTATTTTGTAAAATTGAAGAGAAAAATGAAGAATAGTGGAACATGGGAAAAGAACTCAAAGTAGAGAAAATGAACTGAGCAAAGGGGTAACAGTGCCATTCAAGACTGTTGTGAACTTGTGTCACTGTCTAAAAAGGAATTTGGATTCATTTCAATAACTAGGGAAGTATTTAACCATTCAGAACTCACTCATATGACCAAATGAGAGTTCTTGTTAGTACTCCGTTTCTCCAAATAAGAAATAACAAAGAAGAAGTACCAAAAAAAAGTTGTTAAAAGAAAAAAAAACTTACCTCTCCCATCTGTATATCATTTCCAGAATTAAATCCTTGAAACATTTAACCTCAGGACAGAACACTAATTGAAGGACGGTACTTTGTAGGATGATGATGCCACCCTCCAATAAGTTGTCTTGGATAGATCGTATCTGAGAATATCATCAACTGTAATAAAAATTTAAAGTTCTAGGGGCTTACCTGGTGGCACAGTGGTTGGGAATCCACCTGTCAATGCAGGGGACACGGGTTCAAGCCCTGGCCCGGGAGGATCCCACATGCCGCAGAACAACTAAGCCCGTGCACCTCAACTACTGAGCCTGCGCTCTAGAGCCTGCGAACCATAACTACTGAGCCCGCGCCACTGCTGAGGCCCACGTGCCTGGGGCCCGTGATCCGCAATGGGAGAAGCCACCGCAACGAGAAGCCCGCGCACCACATAAAGAGTAGCCCCCGCTCACCACAACTAGAGAAAGCCCGCACACAGCAGCAAAGACCCAATGAAGCCAAAAATAAATAAAATTAAATTTTAAAAAGTCCTAAATGTCTGGCTTGATACAGTAAGAAATTTTTCAGCTGTAAAAGTGATCTCAAAGTTTAGATTTATTTGCTGCTTTTTTATTTTGGAAAATGTATATTGACTGGGATGATTGGGTGTTATTAATGTTTATGGAATATATGGATAGCATGTGTAGCACTAGTATCTGTAGATGGATTACATCATCTTACAGGGTAATCTTCCAAGAAAATGGCTCTACAGTCGAAACAAATTTTATTATATGAAAACCATTCAGACTTGTACTTGATCCTGCTTCTCATCTTCAAATAATTCTCTTTTTTATTCCAAACACTTGCATGATACCTTTAAACAATTTATTTTTAGATGCCATGTAGAGAAATCATTATCCTTTAAATCACCTAACAAAAATTCATACATGCAATTTGTGTCAGGTGGGGTTATTTTCTCCTTCCTGAATTGTGGACAGGAGAAGATATTTGGGGGAAATTTTATAATCCCTCTTTTTGGTGATTCAGTATAGCATACTGGCTAAGCATGTAATTACTGGAACCAGATGACATTGGCACTGATATTTGCTGTCTATGCAACACTGGCAAGATGAGCTAATCTTTCTGTGCCTCAGTTTCTCCTTTTGTAACATGGAAATGCTAATATTATCCTACATAGGATTGCTGTGAGGAATACGTAGAATACATGTAAAGTACTTAGAGCAGAACTCTTGGTAAATCTTAGTTACTATTATTCATTGGCATCATCATATACAATCTTGCTGGAAAAGCCAAAATGTCATATTATAGTAGTAAGATGTCTTTGAATATGTAAGTTACACTCTTGTCATATATATATTGGCACGCTAGCAACACTTTTTAAAAAAGGATCAATAGCATTGACTTAGGAAGACAATACCACCGTTATTTCAAATTCCTAGTAATGCAGTTTTTATTTGTTGTGTTCGCTGTAATTCTGGTCTTCTTACTGCAAGTGCTTTAACTTGGATACTGTATGAACTGTATAGTTTACATAAGTTTTTAATGTTTTATAAATCCCATGTGCAATTTTGCTTTTGAGAGTAACATTATTCTCTTAAATTATCAGTTTAGGAGCAACACTTCAGAGATCTAACTGATTCAAGGAAGACTATCTGATTTCCTTTACATTCCAAGGGGATCATCTGTTTCAAGAGGAACAGTCATGCAGGCTTCAAGGCTTTCAGCATGAAAGATATCTTGTTCATCATTTTCCGTTAAATTGTTTTGCAGCTTGCAGTTCCCCACAATGATGAGTGGACCCGATTTGCCAGGACCCTCGTGGAGATTCGTGCGAACAGAGCTGACAGCGAGGAGGAAGGCACCGTTGAGTTATCCGCCTAGTGGAAATGAGCCGTCCCCACCTTGACTTCTAGAGCTCAGCATCTGCAGTCATCAAGTCCGCTTGTATTCAGTGTCCATTAAGTATCAGTATTGCCGTGACCGTTTGGGTGCCATGTTGTGCCAGCTTTGCTCCAAGTATTCCAAATATATACTGTCCACTGACCTGAAATTCACCAGAGCATTTCTATCTTTATATCTCTGTCTCAAAAATGGGGGTGGGGAGGTGGGAGCCTTTTTGGGTTGAGTTGTTGCCTTTTAACTACTTAGTAGCTGTATTTAATAGCTGGAAACCTCTGGTTAAATTTGTGCTTACACGCACTTCTGGCATAGTTCTATTAAATCCATATGAAGCCAGATATGATTAGGTGCAGATGTGGTGTCATGCTATGGTACAGGGCCAAAGACTTGAGATGTGGCGTTTTACACGGTGACTCACATTATGAATGGATTTACTAGAAGAACATTGCTGCTCCTTATTTATTGTGGTGTGCTGCATGGAACATATTTATTTGAAAGCATTAAAATAAACGATCCTAGAGCATGTGCATAATGAGAGGACTGCATTGTCTCTCTGTTGCTGTTGAGGTTACATTAAGTTCCAAATAACAATTACAGTATGCCGGTTCCACTGAGGACATGAAATCTTTAGAGGTTTGTTGCAGTGAATGGAATGAATTTTAATGCCTATTATTTCTAGGTACTTCAACAATATTTCAAATATAGATGATCATTGATACTTGTCATTCAAGCTAACCCAGTCTGACAAAAGTCTGTGGTTTCTAAATATGACACCAGTATTGCCAATAAAATGTTCCAAACCAGGTCTGCTCCAGTGTGGATAAATCCTTTGCTTGGGAACCGCCTGATTAAAATTCTGCTATGGCAGGGGGTAGGGGAGATACATTAGGGCCATGTTAAAGATTGACAATGAATTTATAGGCAGCCAACCTGGCTGGACTTAAACCAAGACTCTGGTTTTATTTTTATGAAGGAACGTGTGTGCTATTTCTGGAAAGCGCTTTCTTGTCTCCTTCGCCAGAGCCACTCTTACCCAAAGACTATTTCAAGTGTTGGGAGTAGGAAGAACAGGTTAAGATGAACAAATACCAACTGTTCCACACATTTCATTATTTTTTCATTTATACCAGAAAATTATGTTTATTACTGTTGGACTAGGAAATATGTCTAAACAACTTTATAGGATTTTGTTTTTTCAAAAGGTCATTTCATGCCTAGAGAGAATGAAAATAAATAGTGGCTGAGTCATGAAAAACATTTGAAGACAGTCTTTGGCTTTTTAGGAAGAGAATTTCCATGGTGCTTTGTTGGTAGGGATTCCTTGAACTGTGAGATTTCTTTTAATTTTGAAATAATGATATGCTTTTCTCTAAGTGCTATACAGTGTGTTAATATTGAAACTCTTTAAAAACATATTAAATTTTTAAAGCTAAAATATGAGTATCTAAAATAGGTTTAAAAGCAACCCAATGAGACAAAAGACCTGTACTCTGAAAACTATAAGACACTGATTAAAGAAATCGAAGATGACACAAACAGATGGAGAGATATACCATGTTCTTGGATTGGAAGAATCAGTATTGTCAAAATGACTATGCTGCCCAAGGCAATCTACAGATTCAGTGCAATCCCTATCAAATTACCAATGGCATTTTTCACAGAAATAGAACAAAAAATTTTTTAATTTGTATGGAGACACAAAGGACCCCCAATAGCCAAAATAATCTTGAGAAAGAAAAACGGAGCTGGAGGAATCAGGGTCCCTGACTTCACACTATACTACAAAGCTACAGTCATCAAAACAGTATGGTACTGGCACAAAAACAGAAATATAGATCAGTGGAACAGTATAAAAGCCAAGAAATAAACCCATGCACCTATGGTCAATTAATATACAACAAAGGAGGCAAGAACATACAATGGAGAAAAGACAGTCTCTTCAATAAGCAGTGCTGGGAAAACTGGACAGCTACATGTAAAAGAATGAAATTAGAACATTCTCTAACAGCATACACAAAAATAAAGTCAAAGTGGATCAAAGACCTAAATGTGAGGCCAGATACTGTAAAACTCTTAGAGGAAAACATAGGCAGAACACTCTTTGACATAAATTGCAGCAACATCCTTTTGGATGCACCTCCTAAAGTAATGAAAACCAAACATAAACAAATAGGACCTAATTAAACTTAAAAGCTTCTGCACAGCAAAGGAAACCATAAACCAAATGAAAAGACAGCCTACAGACTAGGAGAAAATATTTGCAAATGACGTGACTGACAAGGAATTAGTCTCCAGAATTTACAAACAGCTCATGCAGCTCTATGTCAAAAGAACCCAATCAAAAAATGGGCAGAAGATCTAAATAGACATTTCTCCAAAGAAGACATACAGATGGTCTAAAAACACATGAGGGACTTCCCTGGTGGTCCAGTGGTAAAGAATCCACCTTCCAATGCAGGGGATGTGGGTTCGATCCCTGCTCAGGTAACTAAGATCCCACGTGCTGTGGGGCAACTAAGCCTGCACACCGCAACTACTGAGCCTGTGCACCACAACTAGAGAGCACACACGCTGCAACTACTGAGCCCGTGCTCTGGAACCTGCATGCCACAACTAGAGAGAAGCCCAGACACCACAACAAAGAGCCTGCCTGCCTCAATGAAAGATCCCACATGCCACAATGAAGATCCCGCGTGCTGCAACTAAGACCCAATGCAGCCAAAAAAAAAAAAAAAACCCAAACAAAAAAACAAATGGCTAATCTTAAAACAAGAAAAGCAAGTGAAAAATGCTCAACATTATTAGAGAAATGCAAATCAAAACTACAATGAAGTATCACCTCACAGCAGTCAGAATGGCCATCATCAAAAAGTCTACAAGCAATAAATGCTGGAAAGGGTGTTGAGAAAAGGGAACCCTCCTACACTGTTGGTGGGAATGTAAACTGGTACAACCATTATGGAGTACAGTATGAAGGTTCTTTAAAAAACTAAAAATAGAGCTACCATATGATCCAGCAATCCCACACCCGGGCATATATCCAGAGAAAAACATGGCTCGAAAAGATACATGCACCCCGATGTTCGTTGCAGCGCTATTTACAATAGCCAGGATATGGAAGCAACCTAAATGTCCATCAACAGAGAAATAGATAAAGAAGATGTACATATATACAGTGGAATATTACTCAGCCATTAAAAAGAATGAAATAATTGCCATTTGCAGCAACATGGATGGACCTAGAGATTGTCATACTGAGTGAAGTCAGACAGAGAAAGACAAATATCATATCGCTTTTATAGTAGAATCTAAAAAAAGGGGATAAATGAACCTATTTACAAAACAGAAATAGAGTCACAGATGTAGAAAACAAACTTATGGTTACCAGGGGGTAAGATGGCGGGAGAGATAGATTGAGATTGACATATACACACAACTGTATAAAACAGATAACTAATAAGGACCTACTGTATAGCACAGAGAACTCTACTCAATACTCTATAATGACCTATATGGAAATAGAATCTAAAAAAGAGTGGATATATGTATAAGTGATTCACTTTGCTGTACACCTGAAACTAACACAACATTGTAAATCAACTATACTCCAATAAAAAAAAAAAAAAAAAGAGCTACCATATGATCCTGCAATCCCCTCCTGGGCATAACTCCAGAGAAAACCATAATCCAAAAAGGTACATGCACCTCAATGTTCATTGCAGCACTATTTACAATAGCCAAGACATGGAAGCAACCTAAATGTCCATTGACAGAGGAATGGATAAAGAAGATATGGTACATATATACAATGGAATATTACTCAGCCACAAAAAAGAATGAAATAATGCCATTTGCAGCAACATGGATGGACCTAGAGATTATCATATTAAGTGAAGTAAGTCAGACAAAGACAAATATATTGTATCTCTCATACGTGGAATCTAACTTTTTAAAAAAATGATACAAATGAATTTATTTACAAAACAGAAACAGACTTATGGTTATTAAAGGGGAAACGTGGTGGGGAAGGGATAAATCAGGAGCGTGGGATGAACATACACACACTACTACATATAAGATAGATAACCAACAAGGACCTACTGTACAGCACAGGGAACTCTACTCAATATTCTGTGATAACATATATGAGAAAAGAATCTAAAAAAGAATGAATATATGTATATGTATAACTGAATCACTTTGCTGTACAGCAGAAACTAATACAACATTGTAAATCAACTATACTCCAATAAAATTTTTTTAAAAAGCAATCCAATGAAAAGTACTGGGGAAAAAATTTTCTAAAACATATGCTAAAGAACCTTAGAACAAATCAATAAGCCATGAGCTGTTATAGACCAAAGTCTGAATGATTCAATGAGTGAAGACTATGAAAAGTGCTAAGGCCAGTCGCTTGTAGTAGGCACATGAAGAATTATAAGAGCTTGTATATGGGTATATCCCACCATGGTAGCTAGTCTCCAATATAGTCTCCCACTTCATGTGTTTTCCCATCATGAATCTGGGATGACCTTGTGTAATGATAGAATATGGGGGAAGTGATGCTATGTGGGGTTCAGGACAAGGTTATATGAAGACATAGCTTCCTTCTGGGTCTCTTGGCACACTCACTCTTAATTCCCCAAGCCATTGTGTAAGAAGGGCAACTACCCTAAGACCTCTAGGCTGTACAAAGGCCTAAGCTCATCACAGAGTGGCCATGTGGATATAGAGAAAGATATCCAGCCAGCCCACAGCCATTCAAGTTCTCCCAGCTGATGTCCCAGATGGAATGTGGTAGCCATGACAATTTGCCTCTAAGATCTCTTGTTGCAAAGAACATAATTGACTGACAGCTCCAGCTGCTTTGCTCTAAAATCCACCAGCATGTTTGACCAATGTCATGCTTCTCAGCCAAGCCTGAGCATACCAGGGATAGTAAGGCAGGCCTGTTCCTGGGAGATGTAAGAGTTCTCTGAGGAGAACTCAAGGAGTTCTCAAGGACTCCCTGCCAGCATTGCTAAAACTTTCTCGGAACTACTTCAGTCTAAGACTAATCTTTCCTTTCCTTTCCCTTCCCTTCCTTTCCTTTCCTCCCTCCCTTCTTTCCCTCTCTCCTTCTTAGGGTCAGATTGACATCACTCTCTGATGGCTCTCCCAGCATAACCTGGCTGGGGACATGTGACCTGATGAAGGAGTAAAGAGACTATACACCAAGAGTTACAAGAATTAGCATGTGCCATTAGGGGCCAGGGGAGTAGCACTGGGGTTGGATTTTGAGGAGTTTGATTAAGGGGGTCAGAATGTCAGACCAGATAGGTAAGAATTTATTGACTTTGAGACACTCTTTTGGAATATGTGATTTTATACTCTGGCAAGGACCCCAAGGCATAGGATGGCTGTTACAGTGGCTCTTAGAAGTCTGAAAAAGCTGTAGCCTACACTTAATGAAATGAAAGTGTTTGAATTGCCCTGATTGATAGTACAGATCGGAATAAAGAGGTTGAGGAAAGTGGAGAGATTAGAATGGATATATTATATATAAGGCTAGAAGACACATCCAAGAGTTAGGGTGCCTAAGAACGCCCAGAGTGCACGCCCTTTCCCAAAGCCATTAGCAAGGAGCTAGCGAGAGTGGCATAAGCATCTCTAGGAATTTTAGTGGTGGCCAGGCCAGAGCTGATAGTAGGAGAGACAGTCATAGAGCAGGGCTTTTTAACATTTGTAGGAATGATGAGACCTCGAAGTAACAGTGGCTAGGTGGTGGCAGTTAACCACAGTAGCCAGAAAGTCACATTTACCTTAATGGTCTGTCTAGGGACCCACTACTCCATTTCATTGAGTTTGTCCTTATATAATACCACATTGTCTTGATTGCTATAGCTTTTACTGAGTCTTGAAATCAGGTAGTGTATGTCCTCCAGCTTTGTTATTCATTGTGAAAGATTGTTTCAGCTTTTCTAGGCCTTTTGTGTTTCCACATGAATTTTAGAATCAAATTCTTAAAAGAAAACCATACTGCTTGGATTTCTGTTGGGATTTCATTAATCTATATATCAACTTGAGAGAGTGGACATCTTAACAATTTTGAATCTTCTAATATGTGAACAAAGTGTATCTTCCTATTTATTGAGCCTTCTTTAATCTACCTCACTAATATTTTCAGTGTATAGGTTGTTTATCTCTTTTTGTAGATTCCTAGATATTTCAATTTTTCATTGTATTATAAATGTTATTTTTAAATTTTGGTTTTCAAATGATTTTTGCTAGTTTTCAGAATTAAAATTTATTTTTGTATATTGACCTCATGTTTTGCAACCTTGCTAAATATACTTATTACTTCTAGTAGATTTTGTAGTCGATTGGTGATTATGTACATAGTCATGCTATATGAGAATAATGAAGACTTGACTTCTTTCTTTCCCATCTTTATTTTTAATTTTTTCCCCTACAGCACTAGCTCAGGGTGTCAGCTCAGTGTTGTACTGAAGAAATAAGAACAGACATCTTTACCTCTTTCCTAATATTAGTATCAAAAGGTTTCAATGTTTCACTTTTGTCAGATGAAGGAAATTCCATTTTATTGTTAGATTGTTAAGAAGCTTTATCATGAACAGGTACTGAATTTTTTCATATGCTTCTGTTCTACATCCATCGATACGGTCTTTTTTTTTTTTTTTTTTTTTCATTTAAAGGATTTTCCCGTAATTATTCCTTAGGGATACTGGTCTGTAATTTTCTGTTCTTGTAATGTCTTTGTCAGGTTTTTGGAACATGATTATGCTCATATGATGAGTTGAGAAGTGTTCCAAGCTCCTCTCTTTTGTGAAAGAGTATAATATTTTAATGTTTAGTAGAATTCACGAGTGAAACCATCTAGCCCCAGAGTTTTATTTGTGGGAAGGTTTTTGGTAACAAATTTATTTATTGAATAGAATAGGGCTATTTAGATTTTCTGCTTTTTTGGTTCTATTTTGGTAAGTTGTATTTTTCAAGAAATGTATCCATTTCATCTAATTTCTCAGATGTATTAACATAAAGTTTTTCATACTATCCCTCTTATTAGCTTTTCATGAATATAAAATCATGGTGATGTCCCCTTTTTACTTCTTGATATGTTGGTAATTTGTCTTTTTTAAAACAGTCTTGCTAGTTATCAGTATTATTCATTGTTCAAAGAACCAGCTTTTGGAGTTGCTGATTTCCTCTAGTGTCTGTCCACTTTTTCTTCTTTCTATTTTGGATTGAATTTGCTCTTCTTTTTTCTTATTTCCTAAAATAGAAGCTTAGATCATGGTTGTAAAACACTTTTTTTCTTCTAATTTAGGCCTTTAAAGTTATAAAAATCCCTATAAGTACTGCCTTTACTGTGTTCCAGAAACTTTGATATGTTATGTTTTCATTATCATTCTGTTCAAAATATTTTCTAATTTCCATTCTGGTATTATTTGACTCATGAGTTATTCTTTTAGAAGTGTGTTTAATTTCCAAATATTTGGAAAACTTTCCAGATATCTTTGTTTTCATTTCTAGTTTGATTCTGCTTGGTAAGAAAACATACAGAGTAAGAAATACTCTGTATTTCAAATCCTTTGAAATTTATTAAGATTTATTTTATGGCCTAGGATATGGTCGAACTTGGTCAATGTTCCATGTACACCTAAAAAAAGGGGAATTCATTGTATGTTGGGTATGTGGTTCTAAAAATGTCAAATAGATTAAACTGGCTGAGAGTATTGTTTCAATCTTCTATAATCTTACTGTTTTCTATGTGTTCTATCAGTGACCAAGAAGGAGATATTAAAATATCCACTTATGGTTTTGAATTTGTCTACTTGTTCTTTAGTTCTCTCCATTTTTATTTTTGCATTTTGAAGCTCTGTTACTAGGTACATACATATTAAGTTTATTATATCTTCTTAATAAACTGACCCTTTTATTATTACGAAATTTCCCTCTAGTGTTTCATTTCAGCCTGAAGGGCGCCCTTTAGCATTTGTTGTAGGGCAGGTCTGCTAGGACAAACTTTCAGCTTTTGCTTATCTGGGAAAGTCTTAATTTCTCCTTTATCTCTGAAGAATAATTTTGTCAGAAGTTGAATTTTTCATTGACAATTTTTTTTTTTTTTCTCAGCAGTTTGAGTATCTCATCCCACTGCCTTTTGGTCTCTATGTTTCCAGATACAGTGAGTTGCTTCTTTCTTGTAACTTTTAAGATTCCTTCATCAGCTTTGGATTTTGACAGTTTGATTATGATGTGTTTAGGTGTGGATCTCTAAGTTTCTCCTACTTGGATTTCATGGAACTTCTTGAATGGATAGATTAATGTTTTTCATCAAATTTGGGAAAATTTTAGCCATTATTTCTTCAAGCATTCTTTTTGCTCTTTCTCTGTCTCCTCCTTCTAGAACTCCCATTGTGTGTATGTTGGCATGCATGATGGTGTCCCACAGGTCTCTTAAATTTTCTGTCTTTTTCTTTTTGTTCTTTGGACTGCATACTTTCAATTGATTCTTCATGTTTTCTTCTGCCTTCTTCTGCCTATTCAAATCTGCTATTGAGCTCCCTAGTGAAATTTTCATTTCAGTTATTGTGCTTTTTGACTCCAAAATGTCTACATGGCTTCTTTTTATAATATCTATCTATTGATATCTTCTATTTTGTGAGACATCATTTTCATACTTTCCTTTCGTTCTTTTTTTTAATTTTTAAAAAACAAATTTTAATTTTTTATTATTATTATTTTTTAAATATTTATTTATTTGGCGTCGGGTCTCAGTTGTGGCACACAGGATCTTCATTGTGCCGTGTGGGATCTTTCGTTGTGGTGCACGGGCTTCTCTCTAGTTGTGGCGCACAGGCTCCAGAGCACGTGGGCTCAGTAGTTGCGGCATGTAGGCTTAGTTGCCCTGCAGCATGTGGGATCTTAGTTCCCCAACCAGGGATCGAACCCACGTCCCCTGCATTGGAAAGTGGATTCTTAACCACTGGACGACCAGGGAAGTCCCCCTCCTTTTGTTCTTTAGACATGGTTTCCTTTAATTCATTGAGTATATTTATAATAGCTGATTTAAAGTCTTGTCTAGAAAAATCCAATATCTGGGCTTTCTCAGACAGTTTCTATTGACTTTTTTCCATTGTATATGGCATACTTTGTTATTTTTTTGCATGTGTACTTTTTTGTTGTTGAAAACTTAATATTGTAATATATCCAGTAATTATAATACTATAATGTGCAACTCTGGAAATCAGATTTTTTCCCTCCCCAGGATTTGTTGTTGTTGCTGCTTATTGTAATTGTTGTTTATTTACCAAATTTTCTGAACTAATTCTGTGCAGTCTGTATTCTGTGTTATGTGCAGCCCCTGAAGTCTCTGTTAATTTAATGTTTAGCTAATGATTGGCTCCTTACATGCCTGGAGCCAAAAAACTCTTCTAGTCTATGGCAAAGGACTCTGTATGTCTCTCTGTGTTGAGGTGCATCTTCATCTATCAGCCAGGCAGTTTACAATTCTGCATTGGCCTTCACTTCCTGTTTCTACAGAGCCTCAATGTTAACAGGAGGTGATATCTTAGGGCCTTCTCAGGACTTTCCTGAGCATGTGCACAGTTCTGAGTATGTGTGTGTGTGTTTGTCCAGATTCCCAGGGGTCAGAGTTATTCATAGCCCTCAAAGATCTCATTCCCTAGCCTGTCCTCTCAAGTTTTTTGTTAGTCTATTGTTTGTCTTAACTGTTATTTATTACCTCAGCCAGCAGCAACTAGGATATTAGCCTGTGAATGTTTTTGACAAATACCCCCGCACCAGGAAGTAGCCTTAGTACTACACCAGTTCCAAGTTAGGTGCAATAAAGACATGTATTTTGTCTACCAGGGAGGAACCAGACAGGTCAGAACAAATAATTAGAATCCTTTGTGAATGAAGTACTTTCTGCTTCCTGTAGTACTGGGAATGTGAGCTGTTATTTTCAGAGCTGCTGCTGGACTACAGAGGGGGGATGGGACTAGAGTAAGTTAAAATGACACAAAGTTCATGATTCTTTCAGAGGATCCGCGTTGTTCTTCAGTCAGTGTTCCCTTAGTTGATCCAAGTCTTTGGTTAATTTCCAGAGTTCAAGAACAAGAGTTGATTTTGAGTTTCAGCCCGTTTTTTATTGCTTTTATGGAAGGGCGGAATTTGGAGATTTTTACTTTGCCATTTTGGCTGATGTCATTCCCACCCTTTTACTTTTAATCTGTTTAAGTCTTTATATTTGAAGTGTGTTTCTTGTAAACAGCTTAAAGTTGGGTCCTTCTTTTTTTTTTTTTTTAAATACAGTCTAATAGTCTCTGCCTTTTAATTAGAGGATTTAGTCCATGTACAATTGATGTAATTTTTGGCATGGTTGATTTTTTATTTTGTATTAGTAATTGTTTTTTATTGATCCCATTCATTCTTTGTTCTTCTATTCTTCCCCTCTGCCTTCTTTTTGATGGTCCAAATAATTCTTAGTATTACATTACAGTTCATCTATTGACTTTTATTCTTTTTAGTGATTTCACAAGAATGCAGTATGCATGTTTAACTAATAACAGACTACCTTCAAATGATGTAACAGAATAATCCATTTACCTTCTCTCTGTCCTTTGTTCCTGTGTTGTCATGTATTTTACTTCTGTATTTACTATAAATCCCACAATACACTATTATTTTTGCTTCAGTGAATAGTCTTTTATGAATTAAAAGTATTTATAAAATAAAGATAATTCTAAAAGGTTTTAAAAACTACTTACTTTCACATTTTTCTTTTCTGGTTCTCTTCATTTCTTTCTGGAGATCTGGGCTTTCCATTTCGTGTCATCTCTCTTCAGACAATGAAATTCTTTTGGCATATCCAGTAGTAAGATTCTGCAAGAGAATAATTTCAGTTTTTGTGTGTCTAAATATGTCTTTATTTTGCCTTTATATATGAAGGTTTTTTTTTTTGGATATAGAATTCCAATTTGACAGTGCTTTCTTCATTAAGAATGTTTTCTAAAATCTTGACTCATCTAAAATATTTTTGCCTAATCCAAGGTCATAAAGATTTTCTCTTATGTTTTCTTATGGAAATATTTATAGTTTTAACTCATATTTATGTGTATGATGCATCTTTAATTAATTTTGTGTATGGTGTGGTTGTGGGCTAAGGTTAATTTTTATGTATATGCATAATTAATTTTCCAGCAACATTTGTAGAAAAGACTATTATTTCCCCATTTTTTTAGTATTTAAAATGTTATTTTCAGATACTGTTGGTAGTATATAGAAATATAGTGGATTTTTATATACTGACTTTGTACCTTGTGGTGTTGCTAAATTCATTTACTAGTTCTAATAAATGTTTTGTAGATTTCTTAAAATTTTCTTCATATGTAGTTGAATACTGTTCTACTTCTTTTTCCCCGGTGTATTTTTTTATTTATTTTTTTCTTATCATGTTGCACTGGCTAGGGCATTGAATCATTCACATAAAGTATCATATTAGCTATAGCTTTTTTTTTTTTTTTTTTTTTTTTTTGTAGATGCCCTGTATCAGATTACATTTATTTCTGGCTTGTGAGTTTTTTTTTTTTAAATGGGTGTTGAATTTTGCCAAATTCTTTTTCTGAATCTAATTTAAATAATCATGATTTTTCTTTTTAATCAGTATAGTACATTATTTTTGAGTGTTATACCTAACTTACATCCTGGTGATGAACCCTATTTGGTCATAAGGGATTGTCCCTTTTATGTGCATCTAGGCTTGGATTTTTCTTTGGGACAAGATTTTTTAACTAAGAATTTGATTACTGAAATAGAGGTAGTAACAATCTCTCTTTTTCAGTGACTTTGCTAGTATATATCTTTCAAGAAATCTATCTCATCTATGTAGTTTAATTTATTGGCATAAATTTGTTCATAGCATTCCCTTTTTATCACATTAGTTGTTATTTTTGTTGTTGTTATTTTGTTTTTGTTTTTTTCTGATCAGTCTGATTAGTGATTTCTAAATTTTGGGATTTTTTTAGAGAAACATATTTTCGTCTGTTTTTTTCTATTGTTTTCCTGTCTTCTATCTCATTGATTTCTGCTTTTTATTATCTTCTGCATCTTTGGGGTTTAATTTGCTCTTCTTTTTCTTGTTTTAAGGTGGAAAATGAGATAATTGTTTGAGACCTCTCATCTTTTCCAATGTAAGCATTTAATAGTATATATTTCCCTCTAAGCACTGTTTTAAATGCATTGTAAAATTTTTGATATGTTGTGTTCTTCTTTTCATTTAGTTTAAAATATTTCCTAATTATCCTTGTGATTTCTTCTTAGACTCAAGTGTTGTTAGGAACTATATGATTTATTTTTCAGATATATGGGGAATTTCCAAGTATCTTTTTTTTAAATTAATTAATTAATTTTAATTTTTGGCTGCGATGGGTCTTCGTTGCTGTGCACGGGCTCTTCTCTAGTTGCAGCAAGCGGGGGCTACTCTTCGTTGTGGTGCACAGGCTTCTCATTGCAGTGGCTTCTCTTGTTGCAGAGCACAGGCTCTAGGCATGCGGACTTCAGTAGTTGTGGCTCGCAGGCTCTAGAGCACAGGCTCAGTAGTTGTGGCGCACGGGCTTAGTTGCTCCACGACATGTGGGATCTTCCCGGACCAGGGATCAAACACGTGTCCCCTGCATTGGCAAGCGGATTCTTAACCACTGCGCCACCAGGGAAGCCCCTCCAAGTATCTTTTAGTTATTCATTTCCAGTTTGATTCTGTCATGGCCAGAGAATGTAATGTGTGTGATTTCCATCCTCTTAAGTTTATTGAAACTTGTTTTATGGCCCAGATTATAGTTAATCTTGGTAAAATTTATCATGTACTTAAGAAGAATGTGTATTCTGCTGGTGTTGAGTGGAGTGTTCTATAAATATGAATAAGGTCAATTATTTGATAAATTTGTTCAGGTCTTCTATATACTGTGGATTTCCTACCTGTTATATCAAGAGAAGTGTGTTGAAATTTGGAAGTATAATTGTGTATTTCTTCTATTCTTTAATTTTGTTAGTTTTTATTTCATGTATCTGAAGCACTGTTATTAGGTACATATACATTTAGGATTTTGTGTCTCTGTGATAAATTGACATCTTTATCAGTATGAAATGTTTTTCTTTATCCCTACTACTAGTTCTCTTTCTAAAATATACTTTGGCTGATATCAACATAGCCTACTCTAGCTTTTTTGAAATTTGTGATTACATGGCATATCTTTTTCTGTCAAGTTACTTTCCATCTATCTGTGTTCTTATATTTAAAGTGAGTTTCTTTAGATAGCATATAGTTGGGCCTTGCTTTTTTTTCTTTTTTCCCCTCAAATCTGATCTCTACCTTTTAATTGGAGTGTTTAGGCCATTTGCATTTAATGTATTTATGAATATGGTTAGGTTTAAATCTACCATCTTGCTCTCTTTTATTTCCTCCATCTGTTTTTTTATTTCTTTTTTCTTCTTTTCCTGTCTTCTTTTGGATTTTTCTTTTTTTAAGGTTTCCACTAATGTCTTACTAACTAAATCTGTTTGGTTGTCATTTTCTAGTGTGCTCTGGTGTTTACAACATACATCTTTTACTTACTACATTTTACCTTCAGATACAGTATACTACTTCATGTATAGTAGTAGTAGAACTTTTTGACAGTGTATTTTCATTTTCCTTTTTTCTTTTTTGTGCTGTTATTGTACATTTTTATTGCTATGTATGCTATAAACCTCACAATACATCATTATTGATTTTGCTTTAAAGACTCAATTATCTTTTAAAGAAATTAAAAATAAGAAAAAAAAGTTAATTATCCATTTATTTTCAATTCTGGAACTCTTCATTTATTTGTATAGATCTAAATTTCCATCTGATATCACTTTTGTTCTGCCTGATGACCTATCATTAACATCTCCTTTAGTGCAATTCTAGCTGCCCTGTGAATTCTCTTACTTGTCTACCTTATTTTGCCTTTGTTTTCAAAAGATATTTTCACTGGGTGTAGATTTCTTGGTTGGCCTTGTTTTTTAAATACATTAAACATGTTACTCTGTGGCTTTCTGCCTTAAATAGTTTCCAAGTAGAAATCTTCTCTTATTATCATCCTTCCTTGTAGGTTATGGGATGTTTTCCTCTGGCAACTTTTAAGATTTTCTATTTATCATTTGTTTTCACCATCTTCATCATGATATACATTTCTGTTGGTTGATTTTTTCACTTTTTTATGGTTTATATTTTCCTTATTATGATGGGTGATTTTTAAATTAAATTTGTTATAGTGGGTTGTGGGTTTTTGTTATATTGTTTGAAATAGTATCAAATTGTGTTCTGACAAGCAGTTAAATTACTTGGAATCAGATCTTTGTGAGGTCTGCTTTTAAGCTTTGTTAAGGGCAAAGCTGCCTTCATCGTAGTTCTTATTTAGCACTATTCATAATATGACATTTTTCTGAAGATTCTACCTGATGTTCTATGTATTATGGAGGAATTTCTACTCTTGCTGGTGGGAACACAAACTCTTTCTCCTCTGTGAACTCCAGAATTTTTCTGCTTCTTCCTTTCCAGTCGTTCTTTCCCAAATTTGGTATCGTTTCCTCCCACAAATGCACAGATCAGTACTCAAAGATTGGGGAACTCTCTGCAAAACTCCAGAGCTCTCAGAGCAGCTCCCTCCTGTTTGGTAGTTTGTCTTAAAATTCTAGCTATCTTGGCCCCCTGATTTCTGAGCTCCAGCTTTTCAATTTGGGGAGACGGCTGGGCCCTGTCTGGGTTGCCCTTCTCTGCACAGTGGCTGGAACCTGCCCCCAGGCAGTAAGTTGGTGCAATGGTAGATCTCACCTTGTTTGTTTCCTTTCCCGCCTCAGAGTTCACAGTCCTATTTTGCCTCATACTTAATGTTTTAAAACTACTGTGTCATATGTTTCACCCAGTTTTCTAGTTTTCCCTACTATTCCATCATAGCCAGAAGCAGAAATCTCCCAAAGGTATAATTTTTAAGGTAGAAAAAAGTAAACTAGAGTTTACTGTTTATAGAGGTTAAAGCATTTATTTAATAATTACTTCAGGGCCCTGAAAATAATGATTATTTTGAAATTTATTGTTAGACAGCTTTGATAAAAGATAGTGGTTATCCTTTATAACCAACTCATGTCAAATGCCATTATAATTTGTAATAACTTAACCAGGTATGTGTGGTGTTAGAAGGGTTAGTTATTAAGCCAATCAAGACACTTTCTAAATGGAGTAAAAGGAAAAAATGCCACACTTAATTTCAAGTCCCAGAAAAGGACAGAAATGATGGTTTCTCTACTTTCACTCTCAGACAGGCAAACTATTTAAAAAAAGAAGGAAGTCACTTACTTTATAAGTAGTGGTCACAAGTAACTTCAAGTTCTAGGTCAAGTGTGAACTGCTTCTTTAGTTCAGAAGGTGATACATACACTGCATAGTGAGGCTGGACAAAGGCTGAGACCGAAAGTGTGGAGAAATCTTTGCTTTCACTGTAATAAAATTCAACAAACATTGGCAATCGCTTCACTTCTGTCTTCAGAAGAAAAAAGAATGCCTGTTTCAATTTCCGTCATCCCCGATCTTTCTTATTTCTGATGTTACTCTAACAGAGTGTAAGCTTTTTATAACACTGGAGCTGGCCCAAATGAAGAGGTCATCAGAAAAAGCAGCCTCTTACATGGAGTGGCTAATTCTCCATAAATTCTCAAACTGATAAAGCATATCTGTATACTTAGAACTTACATAGGTAAATTCTGCTTCAAAACAGAAATTCACATTTTGAAATATATCACTCTTTTGAAAAAGGAATATGACATTTTAATACACATATACATATATACACACACGTATATGTATTTATATATATGTGTGTGTATATATATATATGTATGTATGTATTTTTATCCCTTTTGCCCAGGAAAAAAATGCTATAAATTTTTGGTGTGGGTTAGTCAGTAATTTGCTTTCATTTATTTAAGAATGGGTGAGGGGGCAGCAAAACGCAGTGGTAGATATCCGCCTTTAACTTTAGGAATAACAGGTAACTTGTTGGGAATAGAGTAAGACTTTTCCACCATTAGGCGTGATGGAGATTTTATGTCCAAAAGTAATTCCAGCAAATCCCGCATTCTGTAAACTGTCTCCATTCCCTCCAGACACACTTTGAGGCCAAGTACCCATAGATATTTACTTTTAAGTTGATTTTCCATTATTTCCAACTTTTGTTGAAGAACGGCATTTTCTAATTATAGTAGAGATTTTTAAGATGGTCCAATTCAGTTCACGTCATATCATATTGCACTGTAACAGTTTGTAAATTTATCTCTGCTTTTTCCACATTACCTTCCAATTTTAAACCCGTGGGGCAAATGCTTCAAGTTTACCTTAATTCTCTCTTTACTGACTTTAATAGGCTGTAAAATAGTTTAAGATGAACCTCAAAAGGCTTGTCAGGATTCACCAGGTCCTCAGGCTCTGGAATTCTCTGAGATAGCAAATGCACTTACTATGATAAATAATCTGAGATCACCCTTCCCTTCTCCTCTAAGCTAGGAATGATACATCTGATACTGAGAACCAGGGGACAATAAGAAATTCTGGGCATAGACTATCATAAAAACTTCCTGTACTGAGTTTTGTTGAGAAATCCTCACATGGAACAGGGCTTGGGGGGCCAGCAGATCTGGATTCAAATCTTAGCATCCTTATTTGCTAGCTGAGACCATGAGCAAGATACTTAACCTCTCTTGAGTCTTGGTTTCCTCATTTGTGACACAGGGAAAAGAATAGTACCTACTTCAAGGGACGTGTGAAGGATTTAATGAGAGCATGCCTGGCATGTAATACTCATATTTAGTGAGTTCTTCCTGGCCGAAGAACTCCAGGGGTGGGGCAGGATTACTTGTCCCCCTCTCATTTGAAAGCAGCCCAATAAGACACCAGAGCAAAAGCTTGGCTAAGTAGCAAAGGATGGAGGAGGGGGTGATGGGAGGTAAGGAGCATGTTATCATCAGTCTTCTTTCATGAGTTGTGTTTCCCTTTCTCCATTCTGTAGGACAGACGGATAGCATATACAGCGTGCTTGCCCAAGTCTGCTCCGAGAGCTTAGCCCATTTTTAAATCCCCTTAAGAACTGCTCACAGCAAAATCAAGCATCTTCCAAAGGGGCAGGAGCCCTGTCCAATGGAATCAACTCAGCGGTGGGCACCGGAGCCCTGGTGGCCAGACCAGTGTGCAAGGGGTGTGTCTGGGCCCTCGAAGGAGCAAACCTCAGACAGACACAATTAGTGTGTCTTCTTAACTCTCCTTCTAAAGTTATTCAAGGGGACGATGGTTTTGCCTTGAGCAAAACCCCCTTAACAGCCGGGAATCTAAAAACAAACAACATTATTTTATTAGGTTACCCCAGCAGATGAAAGCAGAGTGTTCCATTTGGACTCTTTTTGGAGTCAATTAATGCATTAGCTAAAAACAAACCCTTCTGAAAGAGAGTTCCCGTTGTCCTCGGCAGCTTCTAAAGGAAAGCTCGCCCCCGTGCTCCTAAGGACACAAACGTCAAGACAGTGAAGAACAGAGAATGAGTTCTAAATAATTAACACTTATTGATAAAAACTGTTTTTTAATGATATAGCTCAACCCTAATGTAACACTAATCTCAAAGGATATGATTTTTTAACTCTTTATTTTTAACCATGACCAGGAAATTTAAATATCATATAGTTTATATGAAAGTTCCTGACTCAAAGTAACCAACTAATTAAAATCAGTTTAAATAAATAGCTGTAGTTGCTTTAATAAAAGAAGTACTTATGACTTCTAAAGTAACTGAACAATACATAAGACTATGATTGTTTTCAGTTATGGTTTTAACTCCAGCCATTAAAACCACTACTGAAAAGGCCTATAAAATAGGAAAATAATAGAGATGACTCATTGGCAAAAAAACCCATTTCTCAAAAATCCATCCATCCATCCATCCATCCATCCAAATAATAAGAGTCTACTAAAAGTTCCAGGCACTATGGAACTAGCATCAAAGCATAGTCCCTTCCCTCATGGAGCCCAATCTGGGCTTTCAAGCTGAAGACTGCAACTGTTTTTTTTTTTTTTTTTTTTTTTGCGAGGGCTTTCTCTAGTTGTGGCAAGTGGGGGCCACTCTTCATCACAGTGCGCGGGCCTCTCACTATCGCGGCCTCTCTTGTTGCGGAGCACAGGCTCCAGACGCGCAGGCTCAGTAGTTGTGGCTCACGGGCCTAGTTGCTCCGCGGCATGTGGGATCTTCCCAGACCAGGGCTCGAACCCGTGTCCCCTGCATTGGCAGGCAGATTCTCAACCACTGCGCCACCAGGGAAGCCCGACTGCCACTGTTTTAAAAGACAGAAGTGGCAATGCTTTTTGCTGCCTCAGACCTTAAAATGAAACCATTAAACACCCCCCTCCCCTCACCGTGGTCCTCATAACATCAAAAACAGAACTCTTTGGTGAGGGTTGGGTTATTCCCAAAAGGTAAAACAAAAGGCACGCCCCCTTTGTGGGCAGTACCATTTGTGGAAAGAACATTTCACTGCTCTTACCAGGGAACGTGTCTTCTAAAAATCTTCGGAAAAATCCACATCCTGAAAGCGTCTGATTACCCTGAATTTAAAATGGGATTTTGCTCAGTGGCAAAGACACAAATTCATCCCCACAAGGATGGCCTCTGCGGTAAAAAGCACATAATGACTCTTAGGGTTTATCTAGAAGGTTGATAAATGGGGCCACAAGACAGGATTCACCAAATTCCATTACTGGAGATTTCCCTGCCTCTACCTGGAGAATTCCAACGTGCCTTGCCGAATACCTAGCCAGGGGAGGTTACAAAGTTTCAAGCACAATTTGTTCCCGGTTTTTATTCCCTGCTCACTGAGTTATGTGCTGTTAAATATTTCCAGAAGACTGTCAAAATGTAAGCATCCTGAGGTTTACATAGGCCACACCATTAAATAACATATAAGCACAAAATTTTAAACATTGTTTTCCAGCAATGGTAAATATTTTAGCTAAGTAAAAACTGAAGCTTGAAATGCAATAAGCATTTAAATGACTCCTTTCTGTGCCAGAATTCTTATTTTCCCCTGTGCAACCCCGGCTGCTTGGGATTAAGGCGACCCCAGGGAGCACAGCGAATGGTTGTGGGTTATGAGGTGTAGCATGAGCTTGGCGACAGCATGCCACCCAGCCTCAAGAAACCCAGCCACGACTGGAACCCAAAAATCAGTGTGTTCATTCTGTGGTCAGCTCCACATTTTTTCCCCTCCTAGAAAAAAAAAAAAAGCTGCTACAAAAGTCAGGCCTCTTCCCCACCCCCCAAGCAGTCACGAGGTGGACCAAGGGCAGAGGGAGACACTCCAGCGCTGGCAGGGCAGGGGGGAGGCTGGTCCCCATGGGTGGGAGTTACACAGCTTTCAGTTCCTCAGCATCGAGGAAAAGGAGCAGCTGCAAACGGCAGCCACAGCACTGCCGACGTATTGTGCTGTCACTTCAGGAAGAAGAAAAACCCAGAACAAATTTGACGTGGTTTTCACCACACGGTGATTGCAGTTCTATTCAAGGATGTCACAGTCACACCACCCACTGAGCACAACTCAGATGGAAATTAGGCCTCCTTCAAAGTGTCTCAAGTCACTGCCTATCCCTGAACAGATTAAGCAGAGGATTTTAAAGAAACACAGCCCTGTGGCCCTATCTCCTTTGGCTTCCTGGTACCTTGGGTTTCTCATTTACTAAAGAGAATCGCCCTCAGCTACAGGTACGTCTAAGGGAAGCCAAGACACTCTCCCAACAAATGCAGCAGCTCTTAAAGAAGCAAGCAGGGCAATGCACTATGCCTGAGATTTGGGTCAGTGTTTATACCATGAAAATTTGATCTTCTATAAAATTTCAAGCACGTGAAGAAAAGGAATGCAGTGATTTACACTCGGGGACTTTTCTCCACATTCAAAATACCAAAGCTTGAGTGCTTTGTTATTGTAACACCACCCAAATTTCTAAGACATATTTGGAGTCTTGTGACTGGTCTTTGAGATTAAAATATAAATACCACTTGTCACTTTGAGCAGGTATTAGGGGTGAGTTCAGGGAGACGGAGGGGTTTCTCTTTGGTGTTTGCCAAACCAAAACCATGAGGGAGCCATGTATGTATTTGTCCTATCTCTGGTGAGAATAACAAAGCTTTTGTTCACTGAACAAAACAAAACAAAACAGACTCATGGATGGTGTCTACACTTTTCAATTTTGAACAATAACTTTGAATGCCAACCTGCTGACCTACAGCAAGACAAGAGACTGAAAAATGGCTGTGCCATCTGGAGGTTAATTTCGGAGAAACAGAAAGTTCAAACTCATTGCTGATAAGTTACTCAGCAGCCTCCTCAGGAGCATGATTGCAGCCTAAGAAGAAGAGCCCTAAGTTCTGTTCAAGAATAACACCTTTCCACCGGTCATTACAGTGTTGGCCAAATATTACCAAAGGTCAGACACAGTGGTATATGGTTTTGGTATGAGGAGGAGTCAGAGAAAATTAGAAAATACCATTGCCATTTCATACCAGTTTTCACGCCCAACTGCCAGTGAAGCTTTATATTAATTCTCACGACAAGAAACTGCCAAAAGCACCGAGAATGACTAGAACAAGTGTCAGTTTGCTCGGTTCCTCGCTCATCTGGGGTTAAATGTAGTTTCTCTTATTCACGCTGAACACTGGCATACTGAAGACAAGGGTACACGTCACCTTGAAAGACGAGGACATATCCGTGCCAATACGAACAAATCGCCCTCAAAATGAAACACAGGGAGTCCAATGATGACAATTATTGCGGTCATTCACCACATGACATAACAAGAGCAAACAATTCAGTAGCTTTAAAAATAGTTTATTTCCTTCTTCACAAACACATGAGCCTTCTGACCATTGTGCAAGGCACCACAAATTAAATAAAAACTTATATTGCAATGTATTTTTCTTCCATGATTCAAGATAAAATGGATTTTAAAAGCAAATGGATGCCAATTACGGGGGATTGGGAGGCGGCGAGGGTAGGTACCAGTAACAGGGAGGCACGCGTTTTTCTACAGTGTTTATTGAAATAGGCAGCAATCAGCACATTGCTTCATATGAGCAGTCACCCCAAATCAGGAGAGATGCTGCATATCCTGGTTTCTCCATCTACAGAGTACAGTGCCAACAGTACTTTCGCTAAAGCACAAAAGACTTCTCCCTAGTAGTCTTAGTACCAGTAACAGAATATGATTATTAAACATCTTCAATGTGGTTTTCATTACAAAAAAACATGTTTCACATAAAAGCTTCATAATATAATCCAGAGACAGAATTAGTGCATGCTTAAAATCTGAAGCCAGGCTGGCTATTTCTGATAATGTTTTCATTTCTTCCAGTATTTTTTACTTTCATAAATATGCACCCAGTTTCCTACCAGGTTAAACAGACACGGAACACTTTTGCTCTGAGCACCATGATTCCCTCTCAATCGCCTCTTCGGGACTATAATCCTAATCCTAAGGAGAATGGTTCTAATTTGTATTCAGACTTGCTTCTTCCTCCAAATCAGGTTAGTGTTGACCAAATCCCAGCAAATGTCAGACACAAAGGTTTGTGAGCAGAGGCCCAAAGAATAATTATGAAAAATTTCACAATGATCTAGGTTAAGAAACCACACAGAAAATAAATGATTTCACCTTATAAAAAGCCTCGACTTGAATTTAAACAGGAGATGGAAGTGAAAGGAATGAAGTGTTGCTTCAGTCCAAGATGGGGCATTCTTTATTGCAGTAACAACAAAGCCACAGCAATAGCCCAGGGACGGTCCTCCTACGGGCCTCTACCAATGGCTTGTGAGGTAGATACTGACGGCTTGAAGAGAGGTAGGTAAAGCCCAAATTTGTTTTCAATCCCTGCAAACGTCGCAACTGCCAGTTTGTAGCCCCCAACGTGATCGGGATTGGGAGCAGGCAGTGTGATCCTGGATTTAGGAACTGGCTCTGATCCCATGGGCTTCCTAAAAGGGGAGAAAATACAGCGAGAATCTAAGTTTGTGTTTTGTTTTGTTTTTTAACTTGGTAAAAACAACGTTCAGAAACTGCTAACGTCTGGATCAGAGAGGAATTGTGGAATTCTAGTTAGCTGTATATTCCCTTTTGAAATGAGTTTGATAACATGACTTCAGGATTTTCCTACATCTTTTCTACTTCATCACAGGGACTAAATAGACATACCTTGCTCAATGACAACAGAGTATTAGAAGCAGCTGAAATTTAGCAGGATACTTACACTCCTCCAAAATCAACGTAGAACCATCGCTGCAGCAATTCATAGGTCAGCAAAGTTACACCAAACTGGGGGGACGAACGAAACACACGAGCTTTGAAAAAAATAAGAAATAACAGATGCAATTAGATTTTAAAAATTCACCTGATACCAAAGGTTTAGTTAAGAGCAAATTATTTCCATACCGCCAGCTCCTTTCCACAAAGCTTTTGGGCCTTCTTCCCGAAGGATCTTCCTAAAGCAGTCTATCACTCCACTGTAAGTGGTCTGGCCAGCCCGGGCGGCCACCTGTAATCGCGTCTTGATAACATCAGCAGGGGTCACTAGAGATGCCGCAGGCATACCTGCAGGAAAGACAACACCTTCGCAGTCCGGTCACATTCTCACTATATAAAGAGAACTGTGCTTTGAACTGCCGGCCGTGGAAAGAAAGTTAAGAATCGGATGAAATCAAATGCCTCTTTGCTGTCCCCTCTGGGAAGCACAGCTGTGACTCTCGTCCGCAGTGATGGAGGCTCCAACACACCTAGAGGAGTACACGCCTCGTCTCCAGATCACCAACCTCCGTTTGTTGCGCTTATATTCTTAAATAGTTTTAAGGAATTATTTATCAAGACGATGACTTCGAGTGGCTGAGAACAAACGGAGAAAGATTTTGTTTGTTTCTTCTTTGGCTTTCCTGTGGAAATCAGAGTTACTAGGTCTGATTTTTCAGAGGTGAAGCTTGTTATCCGTTTCCTCTTCCTGCTTTTCTGACAGTCACCGGAGGTGCCTTCTCACACACACTCAACCACCCCCCCACCTTCCAAACCCTAACCTCTTCATTTACATCAGAAAGACTTTACTGACAGCTAAACAAACACTGTGTGTGTGTGTGTGTGTGTGTGTGTGTGTGTGTGTGTGTGGAGTGACCTGAAGGGGAGGCACCCACAGATAACACTTCAGGATTCCTCTTTCCTATGACTGACATCTCCAGAAAAAATATGACAGAAAGCTTAAAATTTATATTGGCTGATAATCAATGAAAAGGAAACAACAACAACAAAAAAAGCCCTCCCAAAATTACCAATGGGAAATTTTTCTACAGTCATTTTATCCAAACTGGGGCAGCCCATGTTTAGATATTTTAAAAGCGAGACTGTACTCAGAAGACACTGTCTCTTATGGTTTTATTACTTTTCCATTATGAACCTATTCCAAACCAAACTGGTCAAATGCAGATGCATAAATCTCCTTTGCTTTTTTTAAGGCTTAATAATTCTGTAAGAATTTCTGTCCAAACCAACGTGGTCTGGCTCACAACTCCATCTCATCCTTCTAACAGACAGCTTTAAAGTTACAGTGTGTGCGTATGTGCCCGGGGGAAATCTGCAGAGTACACGTTTGCATTTATATCACTAAGCTGTATCTTTTCCTCTTCCATCTACACTAAGCTCCTCAAACATTCATCCTAACAGTTTTTATAAAATGCATCACGTTTTTGCATGTGAGAAAGCTCACTTTATATCCAGTGCTTCACTGGATAAGTCATACTGAATTTCCTATTAGCTTAGAGGAATTATTTCAACTTTGAGCCAGGAATTTATCCTCCAACATAATGGAAGGAAACATGAAAAATGCTTAGAAACCCACTGTGTTCACACCACCAATTTTGTTTCACTTCCTGGTTTAGAAAGAGTTTAGCAAGGCTGTCTGCTTTAGACACGCAATAAAATCCTCCTTACAACCGTGGGCAGGCATGTCAGAGTGTGAATGTGAAAGACATACAAGCAATAAAATGGGTAAAAAGTTTCCTTCAGTTCGGGCAGTTTTCATAAATAGCTACTTGTTATGAAAAAAGAGAGAATTATTGGGGAGGGCAGGGAGGAAAGACATTGATCAGTGGAATAAAAATGCCAAGAGAAACGTGTAAGATGTTTAGCAAGTTGTCTGGTAAAAAGTGATTGGTGTGTGTGTTGGCGGGGGCGGGGTACTGGAAACATGGCGGCCTGCACATGACTCTCATCCTCTCCGCCCCCAGCTCCCATCTCTCCTAGGAGGACAGCTGCCAGGGCCTCGGAGGGACTGTGGATATCCCTGTGGACGGGGGATTTCTGGTGTGGAGATTTGCTAAATTCACCTGGAGAATAGCATCAGGCTGCTCCAAAGCAAGGCCAGGAAGGCAGCCATCTACCAGGAAGAGCTTGGCCACCGGAGATGTGGGGGGTGATTTGGGGGGTCAGGGATGGCAAAGACTCTGAGCCAATTTGCCTGGTCTCTCCCGGCTTGCAAAAGGGTAAAGACAACGCTGAGCAAGAGGTCAAGTCTTGGGACTTCCCTGGTGGTGCAGTGGTTAAGATTCCGTGCTCCCAATGCAGGGGTCCTGGGTTTGACTCCCAGTCAGGGAACTAGATCCCACATGCATGCCGCAACTAAGAGTTCGCATGCCACAAATAAGGAGCCCACGTACCACGACTAAGACCCAGTGCAACCAAATAAAAACAACAACAACAACAAAAAGAGGTCAAGTTTTCTCTCTTCCCAAAGATGGGAGAGCAAGAGAAGGCTAGGCAACAGGGAGGCAGCTTTTAGGTTCCTCAACAGGAAGGGGACCGCTGCCCAGCTGGTGCTTCAGTGATGAGACAAATGGTGAGACCTTGGGGCCACCTGCTACTGTGTGACTGGAACAACTTGGGTGTTCTCCAGTCAATAAAAAAATTATAACTCTTTAAGGGGGTGCCCAGCAGCTAGAGAGTAGAAGGTCATTTACAACAAAAAGAAAGCATGATTGGCAAAACACAGCTTTGGTACAAGGATACATTGTATAACACAGGGAATACAGCCAATATTTTACAATAACTAGAAATGGAATATAACCTTTAAAAATTGTGAATCACTATGCTGTACAACTGAAACTTATATAATATTGTACCTCAACTGTACCTCAAAAAAAAAAAAAGAAAAGAAAACCCAGCAAAAACCAATAAACAGATATCATATGACAAAAAATACAACTTTGGGGTAAGTCAGCCTTAATTTTCACAAATATCCCATTAGTATTTGTAAAAAAAATGTGCTTCTCTGTTTATGGGACACAGAGTTAATATCTATGTATTTTGGATCAAGGTTAAGTTTGCCAGAATCCCTTTGCACCCTTATCTATATTATCTACTTGATGTACCAGTTTCTAAGAAAAGTGTAATGATTTTCATTTAGAAAGAGAAAATACCACATTCTCATACTTTTAACTTGAGGTTTTATAAGACGATATTATGTTGATAATACAGAGAGGCTTCTTAGTGAACTTTATCTTTTCTAAGTGTAAAATATGCCTCTGTGCTTCTGAATGCTATTTTTAAACTCCTGAATTCCATTTAGTTTGACATTAATATTGCTACACTTGCTTATTGTTGGTATTTGCCTGGTACATATTTTTCAATCCATTCTCTTTCCATCTTTCTATGTCACTGTTTTCTCGAATTTCAGGTGACTAGATTTTCTTTCACAACTTGGCTAAAAGTGTTTGTTTTTACTAGGGGCACTGAACGCATTCAGTTGTGGCTTGTAGACTGATTTCTGCCATCCTGGGTTAGTTACGGTCTTTTTTTCCTCTGCTTCTAGGTGTTTCCCTTTTGATTTCCACCCTTTCCTGACTAATTCAATTTGTCTAAATATCATAAGCGTTTGTTATACAGGTGTGAGTTACAGTGTGTGCAACGAATGAGCACTGACATCTCTGCAAGCTGAGGAGGTGGTGCCCCCTCCCTTTGTCTCCCTTTCTATTACCTGCCTCCCAACGACACTTCTTGTACAAAAACACATAAGCCAAGGTTAGCAGTCATTCAGACCGACTCTCGGGTTTAACTTTTATCTGCTCTGTTTCATATATCCCACACTGTCCTCTTTCTTAAGTTCACTTTTCATTTTGCCTCCGAGAGGTCTGTGAGGGGTACCTGTGAGTCCTGGCTGGGAGGGACTACCCTGGTTTGGCCCCTGCTCCTGAAGGCAAGCGTGCCTGCTGGGAACGTAACTGCAGATCAAGACCTGCTCTCCTCGGCATTTTGACGGAAGCCAGCACCGCAGACAAGAAGCCAATCTTCCACTACTGATTGGTTTTCTGTCCTCTTTTCCTATTGCTTCTCCCTGGATAACTCCTATTAAACAGATGTTAGACCTCTCGGATTCATCCTACATATCTCTTAAATTTTCTGTTATTTTTCATCTCTGTATTTGTGATCCATATTCTAGAGTTTTTTGTTTGTTTTTCCCCATGACTTTATTTTCCATGTGTCAAATTTGGTGTGTTTTTTTTTTTATGGATTTCTAATTTTGGCAATCTTTTTATTAGCTTTCAAGAAAGCCTCCTTACTGAGTGTTTCTTTCAAATCTGAGGACCCTAATTATAGTTCTTAAAAGTTCTCCTCTGTTCCCTGAATTGCCTGTTTTCTCTGTAATTCTTCTGTTTACTTACCTTATTGCTCCTTGTTGTCTGAGGGGACCCCTGGCTGTCTACTGACATTCAAGTTCAAAGGACAGGCTGATTTGTGCTGTGGACAGCTTCCACCACACTCTGGGCCAGCCTCACCCACAGGCCTGTCTCCTGAATGGAGAGAGTTTGTGAAATGGGTGAGGCCCGTAACTGCATGCAGGGGCTAAGATAGGCTGGCAGGGCAGGGACCTTCCAAAGCCTGCAGTGCGGGGTGCTTCACTCTGGAGGTAGAAGGAATTATTTTCTACCTCTCTTTGGAAGAGCTGCTATTAGTTCATTTTTTTTTTTCCCCCTGCATCTGTGGTAAAGGTCTGGAATTACCGTTAAGCCTTGCCCTGCTTTCTTTCAGTTCTTTACAACTGCCCTCTCCAGGCAAGTGTTCCCTTCCTTTAGAATACAGCTCTGGGCTTTTAGCCTCGATTCAAATGTTGCCTGAAGTTGCATATAAAAAGGAGAAGAGAGAGGAGCAAGCCGACCTTCCCGCAGTACATGCAGTTCCTCAACTCTTGTTAATGATTTACCCTAAAACCTCCCCCAACACTCAAGGCATTTTATCTATTGTTCACTCCGAGGTTAAAATTATCTGGTTTTGCTCTTACATTAATAAAAGTAGTTTCTCCTGCCGGTGTTTTGGGCTGTGGCATTTTTCACTTGTTTCAGGTTTTGGTTCCTATCTTCTGAAGGCTGGTGCTAATAAGGAGTTTTTTAACATGCATTTTCTAACATTTTAAGGTATTTGGGAGGAGAGATGGATCAACATGCTCAGTCCATTACCTTGATCCAACCTCTCCATTACTCTTTTTAAGGATCTAAGAATTGCTTTTAAATTATCTTAAGCTTTATGTCCACATAATTAAAAAATTGTTATATTTTATATAATTATGTGCCAAGGGTACTTTTCTCCTAACTTAATTGTTCTAATACATTTGTAAAAGCATCATGATCAGTCACACACATAACTCTTCCATATCTGTGTTTTGAACAGCTTTTAAAGATATTCCTGAATTACTACTTAGTCTAAAGCTAATTCATTCAAAGACAAGATCACAAGACCATCACTGCAGTCTGACTTGTTCCTCTACCTCTCCACTCGGACAAGATCATCTGGGATGAGTGGTCACTCTATAACATTTGAGAAGTATTAGATATCCTTCATTTGATATTATCCCTAAACCATACTGAAATGCCCTTCATTAATCAAAAAAGTAACACTTAATTAGAGTGAGTCAGAATTTGGTTCCTTAATTTCAGGCCCCTTGCTTCAACCCTCACCTTCTGACACATGAGGCACTTTGGCTGATGAACATAAATTCAAATATCTGTTGGTCTTAACTCGATCCTGTGAATTAATGGAGACGTTCCCAGTATCTAAAGATCTTCCCAGTTTATCACTAGATACGTAGACCTAAAAAAATTTAATATTCTCTACGTTTTAAGATACTAACAACCACCTGTTAAAAAGCTGTATATTACTAAAGCAATCTAACTTTAAATCAAATCGCATTTTTGGAGAAAGTAAGGTAATACTTACTGAATAACTGAAATTCCTGTCAAAACATAAAAGGTAAAATCATGTTCACTGAACCCAGATCCATCTTATGTGTAACAGTATTGTTCAACAAAAAATATACGTATCCTGTGTAAGAGATAAATTGAAATATAAAATATAAAAATCATATTTTATATTAAAATGTGTATTTTATATAACATATAAAAAATAGTATTAAGACATTTCTTATAATAAATAAGTTAGTGGTCAATTACTATTCCTCATAGCTTATTTTGAGATCAGCTTTTCTCCTTTCTCTTAATGACAACAAAGATCGCTCTGGTCCTGGGACCTACTTCCTGGGTTTCTGTGCATACCCACCCATCACTGTGTCCTCTCCTGAGGAAATGCCTTTCTTCCCCTGGTGTCCACAAGAGGAACATGGGGGTCTGATCTGGCTTGCAGCCAACAGCCCACACATGTGTGGTGCATTCTGTGCTCACTGCCCTTCTTGATGGCGTTGCACTGGGCACACTTCTGACCACAGTCTTCTTGCCCTTTCCATACCGAATTCAGCTCCCTGGCCGAGCACGCCTGCAAGGCTCTACACTCGGCAGATGGTGGCCCTGCTTCCTCCCAGGACATCAGTTAACTGCTTATCACTGGATATAGATGTTTGTGTTTATCTTACTAAAAAAAAAAAACATTACTAATCTTCCTTATTAATTCGGATACATTTTTAGGCATTTTAATTTGGATTTTCAGGTAAACAATCATTTTCAAATAATGATAGATTCATTTCTTCTTTTCTAATATTTATGCCTCTTACTTCCTTTTCATATTTACCACATTGACTGGAACCTCCAAATAAGGCTAAAAAACTGGATAACAGAAACATCCCTAACTTTAATGAGAATGGAGGTTATGACAGTTGCCACTGGCTTCTGATATCTGTTATGAAACTAAGAAAGTAGCTTAGTTCTCATTACATAGTTTATACAGGTTTGTGGAAGATAAAGACCATCAAGCTTTGTGGCTTATCTGTCCTTTCAAGAAAAAAGCAATGACGAAGTCTGTCTTATATTATCCTGCCTTACAGGGAAGGGGAAGATGGACAATAAAATGAAAGTAAACGTTCTATAGTCAGCGTGGCAGTTCGCTCCCAAATGGGCCTCAGTGATCTTCACCTCCTGGCGTTCACACCTCTGCCTCTGCATCGTCTTTGTGCACGTTACGGAGGGCTGATCAGTAGGGCTAATAGGACGGTGTGGAAATGAAGGAGTGCGACTTACAAGGCTTGGTCATAAAGACACTGCAGCTTCTATTTGCTTCCTCTTCTTCTCGCCTTCCTCCCCCAACTTCTCCTGCCCTGTCCCTCCCTCTCTCTCTGGTCTTGCTCTGGGGGAAGCCAGCCGCTGTGTCACGAGGACATCCAAGGACCTATGGAGAGGCCCTGTGGCAAGGAACTGACGGTCCTGCCACTGCCGTGCGTCCTGCCAATGCCGTGCGTGCGACTGAGCCGTCTTGAAAGTGCGTCCTCCGACCCCAGTCAGGCCTTCTAGAGCCCTGGCTGACGTCTTAATTGCAACCTCATGACAGACTCGAGCTACAGGTCCCCAGATAAGCTGCTCCCAACCCACAGAAACTGGGATAATAAACATTTGTTGTTTGAAGCTGCTAAGTTTGGGGTAACCTGTTATGTGGCAACAAATAACTAATACAGAAGGTATGTGGAAAACAACTCTGAAAGACAACAGGATGGCTAGAGGGCTAAAATAATAGCAGAATGGGGATGTAAAGCAGTTCAAACTTTCAAGAAGGACATGGCAATGCCTTAAAAACAATCATAATTTTTTTTTTTTTTTTTTTAACCAGCAAACTCACTTCAGAGAATTTACTTCTCCCAAGAAAACAATCCAGAATAGGGGGAAAAGCCTTATGCACAAAGATGTTTTTTAACAATACCATGTATTTAAATTTTTTTTTGAAAAAAAATTTTGTTATTTAAGATTGAAGATGATATAAGTATGCAGCAATTAAAAATTTTGTTTACAAAGTTTTAAATGACATAAGAAAATTAATATTATTATTGAACATTTAAAAATACTTATTATGTGCCGGGTGCTTTCCTGGATCTTTATATCCATTAATTCACTTAATCCTCATAATAATCTTACGAGACTAAGACTATTCTTATTTCCATATAGAGGTGGAGAAACAAGCCGAGAGGCATTAAGTAACTCATTCAGGTCATACAGTTCTCAGCAGGGAAACTGGAATTTGAACCCGGATAGTCTGACCCCACAGCACATGCCATGAACCATTTTGCTGTGATGGTGAACAATGCTTCGGAAACGAAGTGAAAACCACATACCTATAATGTGATCACAGCTCTGTTAAAAACCATCCAAGGGGGAGAAATTAGCAAAAATATTAAATGGTGATTATCTTAGAGTCATGGAATAATGGATACTGTTATCTTATTTACGTGTTCCGATACTTTCCAAATATTTTACAATGGTCAATATTTTCATAATCCTACGAAAAACAGAAGACAATAAACTTTAAAAGAGAAAAAAAATCCACTCGTAATTTCTACAGTTCTGGCAGCACGGATCACCCAGGAAAACTTGTACCCAGAGACAAAAATTATGTCTGGGTAGCTATCTTCTCCAAGGGAAGAGTTAAAGGCAATATTTTTGTGGTTCAAAGAAAACAAAGCTTGGAGAATGTCCTAGACTTTGATCTGAGCTCTAATACTTATCTTCTGATTTCGCAATTGATTTTTGGAGTGATTTACAGACAGATTCTCTTGGATTCAACATAATGATGGCTAACATGTACTGAGTATTTACTCTCTGCCAGGCTACAGGCTAAGTCCTCCACATGGGTGCTCTCACTAGAGCCTCATAACCACTCTCTCCAGTCAGTACAATTACCATCTCCCTTTATGGCTGAGGAAACCAAGCCCGGGGAGCTTAAGTAACTTGCCCGAGGTCACATACTACTAAGTGGTATGTTAGTTCTCCCCAGTAGGTCCTACCTTATTTCAAGTAAATAACTGGAAATAAATTGTATTATACCCTTTTGGCTCAAAAGACGTTATCGTTTATACATCTGTAAACGACATATAAAGGACACAGTGAGTGAGTCAACGGCCAAACTGGGATTAAAACAGGGAATTCTATGGTTGAGTCTTGAGATCATGCTTTTCTGATTTAGGTAGAGTGGTCTCACTGCTACTCATACAACGAGGCTCCCTGAGCAGCCAGGAAAGGACAGCCCTGCCTCATACACCAACATCACCACCTTTGAAGAAAAGGGATTAACCAAGAATTACAGAGGCGCTCCATGGGTTCCCGCCTCCAGGGCTCCCCAGGCTACAGGCAGGACACGGGGCTCACAAAACAGCAAACAACTTCTCAAAGCAGGAGGTAGTTCTCAACAGACTCAAGCCACATGTCTGAAGAGAACAACACCTGTATCAAAATTGTTTGGACCCAGGCACCCCATGACTGCCTTAGGGTCTGTTAACTCATTAAATGTTTGTTACCACCTGGAGAGCTAATCCAGATTGTTCTAGCCTTTAGGGTCTCTAAACAAGGAGAAGCATCAAAGAAAGGACTCATTCCTGCTGGGGCTATAATCAAATTTCCTCTAAGGATTTACACTGGGAATGTAGAAGCCAACGTCTGCATCTATTTTCTTCTGTTGATACTTTCACTGTAGCACTATAGAAGACAGTCATTTCTCTCTGAGATTCAATACACACACACACACCCCACCCCACCCCCCCAAATCTTACAACCTTACACAGCTAGCAGGAATCAGGTATCTAATAGACCCAAGCTGTTTCTAGTTCGATTACATTTCTTTTCTCTCAATGACAATAACTACTGCTTAAATTCTGGACAAGTTTTATGTACTATTTTGGTTAGACACCTTTAAGGCATAAGTATTAACATTTTTAAAAACTTCTGACTGAACAGTTCTTGTTCTTACACCATGAAGTGAAACTATGAAATGACATGGAACCTGAATTGGAATCCAACAATACTACAAATGCACCAATTGTTAACGAGCTTTTTTTGGAGTTGAGAAATTAAGCTTGTCTAATAGTCTAACCCGCCAGAAGTGAGATTCATTTCTTTCCCTTTCATTTTAGTAGCTCTTCAAAGCAATCTAAAGCCATCTCACATGTACCCTGTCGAGAACTATAAGCAAAAATTCCAGTGCAGTGGCACGGTGGGAACAGAGCTCTGAGGACACTCACCGGCTATGGCGCCAGCTAAGAGCAGGCTTCCGGGGCTAACCTGCCCATCTTCATTTGCAAGGGAAGCCTTCACATGAGCATAGCATGGGAAGTAGATGGCCGAGAAAGGAATGTCCCGCAGAAAGCATGCTTTGGCACCCTGTACGTTTGAAAAGGAAGAAAAACCACATGAAACACATATCCCATTGAGAAGATCAAGCTTCTTTGGAACTTCCCTCAGAACAAAATATTCCTGGAGAAGACCAAATTTGTACTTACAAGTTGAAAGGGGAACAGAAAAAAATATATATAACCCAAATTCTGCAAGTAATAAATCAGAATCTTGTATTTTAAAATAAAACATTTTACTGTGTGGTATAAGCGCGAGGGGAGAGTTCTTGTTTATTCTAATGGTAAGATTTCGATGAAAACATTTTCGGAGCTCTGCCTGCCACATCCTTTTAAATCCCTAATTGACGGCAGGTCACTGGCATTTCAAGGAGGATCTGTTCTCATTAGATGGGCAGCAACAACAAGATACCTCTGTGTTTACACACTAGAAAGTGGACAAATTATAAAGGTGGTAGGGGAAGGGGTTTGTTTTTCATATTGTTTGAGACTCTGATGAAAATGTTGGACTCTTTCCCAGAAAAAATTACACATATGTAAAAAATTAGACACCTTTTCAAGGGGTTCATGGATTCCCCCAATTTATTCATATACTTAGCTCGACTGCCCCAGGGTTTATGAAACATTGATAAATGCCTGTCCTAAAGCCTTAAAATGTTTATAATAATTCCTATATATTAAGGAGCTCTGTGTAGAACAATTAGCAACTAAGGCAAAGTCTTCACCAAATAATTTCTGGTGCCAAAATAATGCCATGGGGAGGCCTTGAAAATTGATGCATGCCCAGAAATACGATATAAAATTCTAATGAAAACCACAAGACATATACTGTGTTTTAGGTAGGCTAAACCTACCTACCTTCAGAAGCCCCCCTTTTCAACACTTAATGATTTAATACCATTTCTTTCACAGATTTCTAATGCCTAAAAATTTTCATCAAATTTAGAGATTCTTCAAGGAAAATAATGAATCCATCCAGATTCCACAGATCTAGCCAAGCCCAGTGACATTTATTGAGGTCTAGTGATGTTGGCTCTCGGGTATTTGCCTGATGCCAGCCTCTAATCTGTCAAAGTTCCTTAACACTACACATCTGTTACTGCAGCCTTTGCTTTTCTGACACCCGCATTACACTCCGGACTCACACTGAGCTTGTGGGTAATAAAGCCCTTAGTCTTTTTCATATGAACCGCTATTAACCTAGGTCTACTGTAACTTAATTAGTTGTCCTAAACAAGTAACATAAGCAGGGCTTTGTGTTTAATCCTATTAAACTTCATCCTAGTTTGGCCCATCCTTCCAACCAGAACAAATGCTTGGAATCTGGATTCTGTCATGTCGGCTATTCTTCAATCAACTCACCCATGGATGTGTTAAGCTGCCTCTGGCCACTCTGAGTACAGATCCCCCATCATGTATGGCCAATCAGCCCACACTTCTGTTAACACCCAAACTGTTAAATGCGTAACTGAAAAGAAGAACTACAAAATTCACCACACCCAAATTCCTCATTTTATACATGTGCAAATTGATGCCCAGGACAGTTAACCTATCAATCACACGTTTATTAAGGGCCTTGCTGTTGGCTTGCTTAAGGGACCTCCTTGGAGGCAGTGCCAGAGACAGGTCCAAAACTCAGGACGCTCAAGTTTTTTCCACCTCTCCCAGTTTTTTCAAGGGGAAAAAGTACAGTATAACACCAGTATCCATGTAGCGTCCAATCCTTTCCCGATGATTAGTTTTTCAAAAAGTTATAATCCAGGGAGTTACTGTGTAAGGGCAATACTATCACTCATTTGTTTGTCTATTTTCACTTCCTTTTTCTTATTTTGCCTACAAACCTTCCCATAAGTTCTGTTTGCTATTTGCTCACATGCAGAGTCTGTCCAGAAGACATTCAAATTAAATACCAAATGACCAACTCATATTAAGATCAGTTAAATCTTCATGTCTGGCTCCTTCAATATAGTAAAAAAATTGCCATATTACTGACTTACTAAACAAATCACTTTGGAGTAATTTTTACGATGATAAAATTCCTCCTCACACAAATCTTGCTTTTTACTAAAGCTATTAGTTTTTACTATGGACCTCATCTCCCAAATTTCTGCATCTATAGAACTTCAGTCTATATGCTCTGCTCATTTTTTTTTCTTTTTCTTTTTTTGCTGGTAATATTTTCCCTTTAACATGTTTCCCCCCCCTGATTAGAAAATATTAAGTGCCTATCACAGACAAAATAGGAAAGTATTAAAAATTTAAATTGCCCTTAATTTTCACCAGCAAGAGATAAACACTGCAACCACCATATATGTTTTGGAGCATCGCCTTCAATAGTAATATTATCAACTGTTCCATAGTTGGGGTCATGCTTCTGTGGTTCAGTTATGCTCTTCTTCTCCTTAAATTCATGCTATCCAGTTTTTTGGTTTTCTTTTTTGTGGGAGAGTGAGGGGGCGGTACGGTCTAACATCTCCTCAGCCATACTGCCTAAATTTCTTTTCTATATGCTGTTTTAAAAACTCCACCATCATCATGGTCTTGGCTGTCCTGTGGATTAGGCCCGGTATTGTCACCCTTGTCAAAGCTTTGTAATGACTTCACTTTCCCATTTTCCTCTCCTGGTCAGCCTGATTCCTCTCAGGTAAAGCTACTCAATGCCCCATTCATCTGATCAATCAAGGCACACCTATCACTCTACATCGTCTTTGATGACTGCTAAGCTAGGCACATCAACCTCTTAAATACCTCCTCTTCATTCATTTAAACCTAAACACCACCCTTTCCAAGTAAGTAGAAGATAGACAAGGAGTAGATTCCACACGGCTCCACACTGTCTACACTTTCTCAATGCTGTATATCTGCCTACGTCAGTGTTGCCTATTTCAGAGTGTAAGCAACCAGGAGCCAGAAACTACTGTCTGATTTAATTTAGAAAACAACAAAATCTTGGGCTGTTAGGGCCTAAGACATGTTCCTGGTGACACTGATTTGGCTTTGCCAACTCCCACAGAAAACACCACAACTAAAGAGAGAAATGAGAGGCTTGGGATACACTGATACGTGACCTGAAATTAGAAACATCCCTGTGACACAAGAAGAGTAAGGCCAAGTGAAGAAGCAGCTGAGTTCTCCCAAGAAGGAACTCTGCTTTCCTGAAATTGTGACAGTAAATCATGTATCAGTGTGAGAATAGAGCCTAATAAGAGGTGTGATATGCTTTAAAAGATGTTTGAAAACAGTTCCAGATGACTAAGAAGAAAAATGACTTGATCAAAACACAGATGAACAAACAAACAAAGAAAGACCACATCTAAGGAAAAGGCAGAGCTACACTGTGAAACACTAAAGGAAAAATGGTCGGAAATATGCTGTATTTTTCCTACCAGGGATCAGACAATGTGCTTAAATAATTTACGCATGCTGGAGCCAAGGTGAGACTCTGTAAGACGTTTCAGGTTTTTGATTATCTGAAAAACAGGAAGGAAAGGGAAAGTGAAGGAAGAAAGATACCTTGTGGAATGGCCACTATCTCTGCTCCACAGAGGCAGGACCATCTAGCCAGCAAGTGAAAACATTTAGAAACTCTAACTTCCACTGAGCAAGGTATGAAGCAGCCCTGGGACCTGAGAGAGGTACCCTCCCCTCTATGGCTGTGTGGCTGTGTAATGAAAGAGCACTGGGGGAAACTGAGCTCTGAACCTTCCTCTCCTGTCAAAACGGCCAAAGGTTGCCTTCTTCGGGGCAGGGAGGGGGACAGGGGTTTAGGAATACACAAGGAAATAATTATTAAAGTCCCATGTAAAGCATCGAGTCCAGGACAAGTGTGAGGGCCGGTGCGGATGAGGAGGTCTGTGGTCCCTGCCTCCTCTCCCGGAGCCTGCATCCTCCCACAGACCAGCACCTGCTCAGGCATCTCCCGGCAGGACGTCACTTCTCCTGAGTCATGAGGTGTCTCTCACCTCTCACACCCCAGGCATCAAAGCCCAGTTCCCAAGGGAAGCTAACTCTGCAAAGGGTTGAAGAAAAAGGCACAGGCTTATTAAATTTCCCTGGTCTCCTCCACCCCTCCTCCCCCACCCCCCGACTTCCTCCAGGCCTAAGGCACAAAGGTAGGTGCCAGTTTGGCACAATGAAAAGGGAGACAGGATGTGAGAAAGGCATTTAAAGTTCCAACAGTGAGAATGTTCCCCAGATTCCTTGATAAATCCTTCACTTCTCAGTGAACACCCATCCTCCAGTCCTACATCAAAATGTAAACCTGTTTGACTTGAATTCTACTTGCCCCACGTACCATTTTTACTAAGTGATCAGCCATTCTGAACAGGCAACTTTATAATAAAGGGAAACATTCCATGATGCCCAAGAGCCTGCGTCAGCAACACAAAAAGAAGTACTTTGGCCATTAAAAAATTAATGAATGACAAAGTGTGTACCACCTAAAATAAATCTTTAAATGTTCCTCCCCTTAAGAAAAATCCCCACATTTCCCTGCTCTAGGCAGCCCTGCCCTTGGACATTCCCTGGTTGGCCCTGAAGTTCCTTTGTACACACAGTAAAATCACTTGGGGGAAATTAATAAATGAAAAATGCAATCACCTGATCTCTTACTCTTCGTTAAAGCACTCTTTCTCCAAAAAGGGGAAATTATTATTATTATTTTTTTCCTTTTTAATAAAAGGCCCACTAATAACAGACAGGAACAATAAAAGGCATCTCAGGGGAGACCTATATGTGAATAAACTAGAATCAAAACTCAGATCTAGTTTAATTATCAAGTCTGGCTCCGTTCCAATTCCATATCCCTCCAAAGTCTCTCCGTCACCATTCTAGTTAAGGTCTAGGAACTTCATTTAACTTCAGTGGTCCATGATGCACAGAGGCCAATTAGACAGCTTTAGAGACGCTGGCCACGGTATTGCCATGGCAAAGGAAATATCTGTTTTACTTCTCATGCTTTTTTGGATGTGGACACTATGGTGAAAGCCCAAAGGAGCTTTAATCAATTCTTAAGCTGCTGGAATCATCCACCCAAGCTTACTCCAGCAGCTCTGTCTCCCATGAAATTTTCAAAGGTAAAACACAACAGGATTTGTATCTTACACACATATGCTGCTACCTCCAGTGTCTTTTTCCTTCTTTTAAAGCTCTTCATCTGGGATGGTATCACACCTGCCCAATCAATCTGAGCGCAGGGGGGTGGAACCATCCTGAAGGATGGTGGTTGATAAAGAAGTCAGGGCCAGGGCAGGTCTTTTCACATGCTAATTCCTGCTTACTCTAGCTGTACCTGCAAATACAGCTTGAAACAGACTATTTCTAATACAGGGGAAGGTAATTACACTCACAAAGGCACCTCTGTGTCAGGGCTGGGCACCAGGAGCCAGCAGGTCTGGGAGACAGAGGCTTAACAGAGACTCCTGCAGTGAATGCACATTGTCTAGCATGGGGGAAAATGCCAGACCGGGGGGGACCCTGCAGCATTCAAGACAACAGTGGTGCACCTTGTCTGGGAAGGTTATTTAATGCTTCTGGCACCTGTAGTCAGAGCCACCCCTCTTTTCCTACCTTACAGGTTTAGAATTTATTTGGCATGTATAATTGTATATTTTGATCCTGGAGCTACAAACAATGGGCAGCATGTCATGTCTTGATCCCTTAGCATTCCTCTTGGTTTCTCCCAAGCGAGTTAACCCTTGTATACACAGCCTGGCAGCACCTCTCCTGCCCAGTCAAGGGACAGTTAGGGATTTGAACAGGGTGCATTTCAGTATCTTGCTGAGAAACATTACTGGTGCCAAGCTCCGTTATGTTGTGTCACTGGCGTTAAAACCAAATCAACCAGCCAGCAATTGGAGACTCCATATAAGTGACACTGAAATTACTTCAATTTGAATATAAAATATCAATGCCTACTACTTTCTTTCTTTAGTCCAGGGACTTTTAGGTTATTGGTGTCTCCTTAATTTCATTGCAATTCTAACAAAAGCACCTTGGTAACTCAAGGTTTTTTGTTAGGCGATGCCACTCGTGTGCCAGGTCTAATTCTCTACTGTTCTACTATTACATGTTGCTTTGCCATCAGTGACGCTCACCATTTAGATGGACTGGAAATCCAATAAGTGGCTCAGAGTTTTATTACATGGAATTTTGGTCTCTGAGAAGCTCTGCCCCTTCACAAAGCTAATCTGTAAAATACGTCCCATCTTTTCCATTTTTCTTTTCTTTCCCTTCTTGCTGTCTTTCCCCCCAACTTCTCCCTGCTACCTATTTGCAAGTTGCATGGTTTGTTTCTAGTCCCAAGGTTTAGACCCTGAAATTTTTACTATAAATACTTAACTTACAGTCTGTTATCTTTACCTTCCTCCTATATAATACTTGCACATTAGACTACTTAAATTATAAGCAACCCCTCCATCTTATCATTGTTATGGACTTTAATTCTAGCTCAGATAACATTAAGCATTGTAATTACCATCATACATGCATACATATATATGTATGCGTATACATACACACACACACACACACACATTTAAATTCAGACAATGTTATTTAGACTAAATATTTACCTCTTTTCTTTGCTCTTCATCCCCTGTTCCACCTCCAAACTACCATCTGGAATCACTTTCCTCCTACTTGAAGTACATTCTAGATTTCCTTTGGTACGGTTCTACCAGTGATATGCTTTCTGAGTTTTGCTAGTCTAAAAATTGTCTTTATTTTACTCTTGTTCCTGGAAGACATTTTTACAGGGTATAGAATTCTATGTTGAAAGGTTTTTTCCTCTACACACTGAAGATACCATTCAAATGACTTCTGGCTTCCACTGTTCCTGTTTTTAAGTTAGCCATCAGTTCAACTGTTCCCCTTTAAAGACAATCTGCTTTTCTCTCTAGCCACTTAAGAGCTTCTCTTCAGCTTCAGTGTTCAGCAGTCTCATTCTGATTGTCTAGTCTGGATTAATTTTATTTATCCTGCCTGGGATTTGCTGTACTTTTTGAATCTATGGATTGATAGCTTTCAATGGTTCTGGAGAATTTTCAGCCATCATTTCCCCTTTCCTCCTGGTTTTCTTTTATACCCATTAGACCTCCTCACACTTTCCTGTGTCTCACTCTCTGTCTCTCTATTCTGAGTAATTCTCTTAGTAATTCTCTCTTCAGCTATGTTTAATCTGCTGTTAAAGCAAGAATTTTGAAATGCTGAATTTTAAATTTCAATCATCATAAATATGTTCACCTTTTTAATTTTTAAAGCAAAAACATTCACTTTATAGCTATGACAATTTTTAAATTTTAAATCTTCGGAGGTTTAAAATGCTGTCAGTTGTTTTTGCCATCTCTTTTTAAAGTGCCTTGTTTCCTTGTGTGATTTGAGACTTTTGCTTATGAGCTGCCCATTTTCCTTGGAACATTATCTATGAAATTCTTTAACATCTGGGCTGAAGGTGGGTTCCTCTTAACGAAACTTGTGTTTGCTTCTGCCAGGTAGCTGGAGGCACTATCAATTCAAGATTATTTAAAATAAATTCCCAGTTTGAGAGTTTTCATATCACTCAAGAAATATAAATTCAGTCTGCAAACCTATGTGAGACAAGCTTGGAGTTCCTGATTCTTAGGGGTGGGTTTTCCCCTCCCCCTTCTCTCTCCCTCCACTCAGAAACAAAGCAATTTTTGTTGCTGTCCAGGTAGTATGAGGGAGCATAAAAAAAATTTTTTTTATTGAACTATATTTCATTTACAATATTGTATTAGTTTAAGGTGTACAGCAAAATGATTCAGTTTTTTATATATATATACACACACATACACACACACACATATGTGTCAAAATGTATCATCTTAAACATGGATCTATATCTGAATTCCGCCACTCCACATCAACATCAGGATACTGCAGGAGCAAGAATACAGACTTTGGAGTCAGAGACCTGGGCTCAGATCACTGCTCTGCCACCTAGCTACCTGATGTTGGGTGAAGTTCTTAAAATCTCTGTACCTCAAGTTCCTCTCCAAAAAAAGTGAGTAATATTTGTACTGACATAAGAATTAAATTTAAATTCAGTGATTAATATAAAGTACCTAGTATAATACCTAGCACAAGGATCTTCAATAAAAAGTGATGATATAAAGACAATTACTACTATCAACGAAAAGCACACCGTCCTGTCGGAGGGGAAAACAGAATTAGCTGATATAGTCTTTAAACAACTGGCAGCTGGAGTGTGACTCCTATATGGTTTCATACCTGAATCACAGGAGAGCTCTATATTTATCAGGCTAAGGGCAAATCTTTTATTTGGCAGAAGATCTAATCCTATCAAGTAAGCTTAAACTAGTTTGCTAAATTGATCATACTCCACATGGGACTCTGGCTGCCACAAGACATATCTCCTTAATTTTATAGTAGATGCACATTTCTCAAATTAGCCATCTTTTAAATACAGAACTTGGTCACAATTAGAAACCAGAGAAATATAAGGATAGATTAGTAGAAATACATCTATCACTTCTGGAAAATATATTCAGAGCCCTCTATGAACAGTGGACTAGTAGCATCACTTCCAATACTTCTAAATATAAAGAACAGCACATTATATTCCAAAGGTTGAGCTAAAATAAAAAAGAGCTGTTGAGGGCTTCCCTGGTGGCGCAGTGGTTAAGAATCCGCCTGCCAATGCAGGGGACAGGGGTTTGAGCCCTGGTCCGGGAGGATCCCACATGCCGCGGAGCAACTGGGCCCGTGCGCCACAACTACTGAGTCTGCACTCTAGAGCCCGCGAGCCACAACTACTGAGCCCGCGTGCCACAACTACTGAAGCCCGCAAGCCTAGAGCCCGTGCCCCGCAAGGACAAGCCACCGCAATGAGAAGCCCGCACACTGCGAACTCGCCACAACTAGAGAAAGCCCGTGTGCAGCAATGAAGACCCAATGAAGCCAAAAATAAATAAATAAATAAAATAAATAAATTTATTAAAAAAAGAGCTGTTGAAACCAGTCCTGCAGGCACTTAGCAAAAAACAAAACAACAACAACAAAACAAAACACTAACTGGATAAAAATGTTTGCCTCTAGAAGGTTACCCACAGCATGAGGCTAGGAGACTGTTTTATTATTACATACATTTTTATATCTGAATTTTCTTCTTTTAAAAGCTATACTACCTGTTAAAATTAATTTTTGAAAGAACTTTATGGCACTAGAATTATTCTCTCACCTCCCTTAATACTGATCACTTTGAAGGCAATGAGGCCATACTCGTCTCTGTAACTCAGCACACCTCATAGAGTGTTAGTCCTCAACAAATATTTGGTGAGTGAATGGGAGAATGATAAAACATTAACCATTTTTTAATATTTTAAAGAATACTTTCTAGCCCCCTTCAGCACACTCCATTCCTTCCAGCACTGTTCAATAAAAATAATATTTTTCAGGATGTCTCCTTTTATTTGCTTTTCCAAATGTAGGTATCATTACTATCCTCTTTTACCGATAATGCATTTGAAACACAGGGACAGAAAGGTTTTTTTAAGTCTCTTTTTTTTTCCAGTTTGTTTTCTTTTAATGCAAACTTCTAAGCAGAATAGGGACAGTATTACATCATTTCCAATATTAGTCGCAAGTTCACACCATGTTAGATACAAAACCTGGCCCCTTGAGGTACTTGATACCCTCTCATTAATTTCTAAAATAACTGTCTTTTAATAAGACAAAATGCCCCAAATGTTCATTTTACAGCAGATATTTATGACAAAGTTATCAGGAAGGCACAAAGTTATTTCTCAAAGAACACAAATAGCTATCATTTGGGTAGCAGCTTGGCTCATTGTCAGGTTATGTGGCTCTCTGCAGGGCATGTGGGGTTTGCACTGCTATGCTGGTTAATGCAAGAGTTAACGAAACAGAAGGGCCCTCTTGCCTCGCAATGGATAAAATCATTTTAATTTCTATAATTTAAAGAGTTGATATCAGATCTAAGGTAACATGTGCTTATTCTAAAAAACAAAACAAAGCAAAATTGAGCCATTCTAACTAACATTTTTGAAAAGTATTGGGTACTAAAAGGAATGAGGAACAAATGATCATATAACTACCCTGACCTAAGCTATCACACATTCATGCTGTTTGGTGTCCTCTCAATTCTTTTCATCTCCATTTTCCTAGCACGCTCGCATCAACAATGACACCAAAACTGCCAACTGCTCCTTATCCGTGTGTAGCATAGAACCTTGTCTTTGAACTTCCCTGAATTATCTATCAGACATATGCTCTCTCTCATCTGGCTCAAGATATCTCTAGGTTGTAACTCATGTTTCAAAGAGAGATTGCATTGAGTTTGAAACCCAGCCTCCCACTTCCTTACAAGGTATATGACCTTAGAAAAATTACCTAAACCCATCAAGCCTTCCTTTCCTCAACTGTAACTTGGAGCTAAAAAAAAAAACAAAAAAAAAACTATCTGCATCATAGGCTGTAGTAGGGATTAAATGATGTAAAGTGTATACAGCTCTAAACATGGGGCCTAGCACAAAGCGAGCCCTCGTCAAACATTAGCTCTAACGAGCTTATGCGCACATGTGAACACACATACACGCTTTTAAGCCTGGACCCTGCCTCTGTCCCTCCTGAAAGTCCTACCACCATATCTGATCTTGCTATATCTTCAGATGTTTCAAATCCTTCCATTTTCAGTGACTCTTTTTTCTGTCTACAGACAGGCATGGTTCTTCCAACAAATTAAAACAAACCACAAATCTCTCAATCTCTTCTCCCCTGTAACATTATCCCTCGCCTCTACTTTTTCTTCCAGTTGCTGTATGCTTTCACTTTTGTTTCTTTCAAAGTAAAATCTTTAGGTTGAATGGTCTGTATCTGCTAATATTTTCTCAACCAGGTTTCTACCTCTACCATTCTCCTTAAATTGACTTCTTAAGGATAACCAGTGGCCTCCATCTTTAAATTCAAAGGCCTTTTCTTGGACTTCAGTCCCCTTGGTCTGCAGCACTTGATACCACTCAACTTCTTCCTCTTCCACTTACATCTCATCTCTCTACCAGCTCCCACAGCACTGTTTCTTCTGGTTCTCCACCTGACAGCTGCTTCTGCTATTTTCTCCCCCATACTCACTTACTCCTGCCACCCTAATGAGGGTAGTTTCTGAGTTCCACCATTGGTGTCCCATCGGCTTGGGGATCTTACCCACTCCCATAGCTTCATGCACGTGGACGACCCTTAAAAGACCGTCTAAAGTTCCCATCCCTCTGACAAGGCTCTAGTCCTACATTCAACAGGGTAGAGTAAGAAGAACACCAGACAGGGAGTCAGGAGACAGTCTCAGGCCTAGCCGTGCCCCGCCTACCAATCACCTAGCTGATTCTCCTAAGATTTCTGGGCATCGATTCCTCAATTATAAAGGTAACACCAGATAGAAGGTCTTTTAAGGTTTCTTGCAGCTTCTCAAATATCATGAAATTATAAAATTTACAGTATCACCGTCCATTCAGGTGCTCAGGCCAGAAATCTGGGCTGATTTAATCTTTCTTTACTTTTCACCTTTTATCACTTTCCAAGACTTTGTGAGTCTAACTCTCACACATCCTTTAAATATATCCCCCCACTGCCTCTCCCCACCATGACGCCCTAGTTGAGGTCACGGTCATCCCTCCTCCCGGCCATCCCCAGTCTGTATCTTCCTAACTGGCCTCCCAGCCTTCTGTCTTGCTTTCCCATGTGGCACTCTCCACACTGACGCTGAATTACCCCTCCTTAAACACAAACCCTATCATGCCATTTGTCTTTGCCTTCTACCTGGTTAACTATGACTCATCTTTTAATGCCATCTCCCCTTCCAAAGCCCCCCGGCTTTCTTGCTATGAGTCAGCTCCATCTCTCTCAGAACTCTGTGCGCAGCACTCTGACAGCCCTTCTCAACCGCACGTGTTGTATTCCAAGGGTCTCTTTACTTGTCTGACCGCCCCCATGAGATGGTAAACTCTTTATAAAAACATGCGCTATAATTCATTTTCATTTTCCCAGTGCCCACGGCAGAGCTTGCCAGGTGAATAAATGGAGGCCTCGGAACCTGGGAAAGTGATCTTTCATCTAATTGGCTGTTTCCTTTACGTTTGACCTCCCCAGTATCCTGGTCTTCTGTGGTCATTACTTGTCAACTTATTCTCTCTCCATGCTTTCATATCATTGCTAGTAACTTGGAAACACCTGGCTTTTGCTTACCATTTATTTGCTCAACAAATATTTATCAAATGTCTACTTATGTGCCAGAAGCTGTTACAAGCAGCACTGAGCAAGCTAGGTCTTTGGTATCACAGTTCACTCTGGATGAGGGAGAGAGAGAGACAGACGGAACTATCAGATGGTGATGGGTGCTACGTAGAGACCTGGAAGAGGGGGTTGTGACAGCGAGTGACCTGGTGTCCTTCTGAACAGGCATCTGCTGAGCTAAGATGTGAGGGGAAGAGCCTTCAGGCAACTGAAAAGGAGGGGATGAGCCTGGAGTATCTGAAAAGGAAAGGTGGCCAGCATAGCTCGCAGAGCAGGCGGGCGGTGCAGAATGGAGGGTGGAGAGGACGGGGCCAGCAGGGATGGAGCTGGGGTTCTAGTCTAAGTGCAGGGATGGAGCTGGGGTTCTAGTCTAAGCACAGTAGGTTCTAGTCTAACTGCTAGACAGTTTTTCACCAGAGACACAGTTTCTGTAGGGCACACTAGCTTCTTATTTCCTCTGGTTTCTACTCAAATATCATCTCCTCAGAGAGGCCTTCCCTGGCCACCCTATTAAAAGGCAACATCCCAATTCCATCCAGCCTCGGCCCTTCTCCATCCCCTCACCCTGCCTCCTTCTTCTTCAAGGTCCTTAGCTCCACCTCATGTCATATATTTGGTTTCTTGACGGCTGACTTCTACCCACCAAAGTGAGCAGTGGCTTGGCTTTTCACAGTGACATTCTAAATGGCTAGACCAGTGCCAGGCACACAGTCAGACCTCAAGAGACATGTGTCGAGTGAATGAATTAACCTGACTTACATTTTAACTAGATCACTCTGGCTGCTGTGGGGACTACGGTTTTGACGGAGTCAAGAGTCAAAACAGAGAAACCCATGAGGAGGCTTTCACAGAGGTCTGGGTGAAAGGGAAAGGTGGATGAATCAGAAGAGAACTGCCACTCGGGTGGTTGTAAAACCATGTACTGTCCCTTGGTGTTAGAAAATTAGCATGGCATGATGTCCTCAAAACCATAACTAAACAATTGTTTTCTTCATATGGGGCCATGAGCTCATAAAAGCAGGTATTTTTAAAAGCTGCTATCTTGAGAAATTATTCTTACGTACTTGTATGCTACCAAGATAAAAGTGGTAAACTGACGAAATCTGACAAAATCTACTAACCCTAAAAAATGCACATGCCCTTGACCTAAGTTCATTGCTAAGAATTCATTGTATATACTCACAAAAGTATGTCACACTATATGCAGGGATGTTCACCCTGTCATTGTAATGTCCCCAAACTAGAAACAACTTAAATACCCATCAATAGGAAACTGCTTTAAAAAAAAAAAAAAAAAAGAAACTTAAAAGAAACTTATATACAGTTATTAAATAAAATGAGAAAAGAGAATTAAGATATATTGTGTGTTTAGGAGGATTCTGTTTTTGTTAAAACACACAGATACACCATTGATGTGTGTGTGTGTGTGTGTGTGTGTACAATTTTTGACAGAGAAAAGGGAGAGAGGGAGGAGAGAAATAAATACAGATTTAAATAGAAAGGTTTTCTTTTCTTAAAGATATATAAAAAACATAAGCAGTGGTAATCCTTTAAAGAGAGAATAGGGTGGTAAGGGGTAAAGAAAAAATTTTACTTTCTTAAAGACATTTCTGAATTATTTCATTTTTTGGAAACATAAACTTGTATTTCACTTTAAAAGACCAAACAATATCCCTTTGAGATAACTAGCAGAATAATCAAGAACATATGTCATCACTTGCTTTCTGATATTATGAACAGTAGCTCCAATGATTCACTTGTATACACACGATGAATGAACACACATATACAACATGCATGTATGTGGATGAAAAATACAACTGGATGTGAAGCCTGTGGATATGGAGGGCCAACTGTATTCATTGTACTATGCCATTTTATAGAAGGGACTTGAGCATCTGTCCCCCACGGGTACCAAGGGATGACTTTCTCTGTCAAATGCAGTGGGACAGAGGCCTTTGATTAGAAAACAGTAGATAGAGCTCCTATTCCTTGGTGACTTTCCATGCTTTAGATGTGAATGTTTAATTTGTGATTATACAATCTGAAAACAATTTTCAACAAAGTTTGATGGATCTTTGCCATTATTGCTTCACTGACCATTTTTTGTTCTCAAAAATAGCCATGAACTACTCCATTGCTTCATAAGCATGCATCTTTTAGTCTATCTTAGCTGCGCTGTCATTTGATGTTAAATAAGTTCTATTCCATTCAGAAGGTGTAATCTTTCTCCTCATTAAAGCTCTGTTGGCTCCTAAGGAAAAGGTACCATTCAAAAGTAGATGTGCATCACTTTCTTAGATAGGAATTTATTTTACTTATACTCTAGGGGTTTATGTAATAAAACAAAACTTACCTAGTGAAAGGGAAATACCACCTCACATATTCTTAAGAAAAGTAGTACCTGTTGCAGATTTTAAAAAACTACATTATATTCAAACAGCTCTTTCAAAGGCAATTAATTATCCTGCCTTTACTTCAATCACCTACCTACTCTAGGCTATAACAATGTCTCTATAATGGGGGGTTCTTTGTTTACAGAGTTCGCTCTCTCTGCTCTAAACTATTTCTAACTTTAGGAATGTGAAATGTTTACCATGTCCACTTTTTTTTTTTCAGTTGTAAATGTATTTCTAAAGCAAGTATTCTAATTACCTTTTACTGGGAAGTTGCAGAATAGTTGGGTATTTTGCAAGTCAATTTAGGAGAAAAACAGAAAGCCTGGTTAAGTCCAATTAAGTGAGGTTAAGCACTGCAGGTCTAAACACACAGACAGAGCCTACACTCAACCCCTCCTGGGTCCCGCATTGTCATGTTAACAACAGCAAACAAAAGGTCCAAGGGAGGGAAAATGAAGATTACCTGTCCCACCTTAAACTAGGACAGAAGTTCTCTTTTTCAAGACCCACCCAGAGGGAAACATACCAGATTTAAAAGTATTAGTCACCACAGGTCATTTGCATTTTTCTACCCAACCAAGACTAGAAACAGAGAAAAGCTTTATCACTGAAGAGCCCTATCTGAAAAAAAAAAAAAAAATGTAGTAAACTACATAGCAATGTTAAAGCTGTGATGCCCCTAAAAGGTGGGATCTAGAACCACTAAAGTGATTTCTGACCATGGAGGGGTGGGGCAAGGTAGGTGAGCCTGGAGAAAGGAAATTCACAAGAAACAAACCTGAGATTAGAAGGTGGGATAAAACAAATGAGGATAAACTACAAAACCTGAGGTTGGAAGGTGGGATAAAACAAATGAGGATAAGCTAGGGTGGTTATACAAGACCAATGCAACTGAGTGGAGAGGGGAACTCTGCTGAATCAAGTCCAGCCTCGCAGGTCTCCCGGAGTTTAGCTGATGATACCAATGGCCAGCAGAACGGAGGAGACTGCCTGCCAGGTCACTCTCTCGCAATGCAATCAAGTTTCCAGAAGCTCAAAGCTCAAATTGTTAGTGACTTCACTTGGTAATTACCAATACACCAAAAGCAGTGTTTTGAAAGGCAGCACCCAGGCCTGTGGAATGCCTCTGAACTAGATTAAACCACCAGGCTAGTAATTAAACTAACTTTATATGGGAGACGTCTCTTGCTCAAACTTGAGCAATCCTGCTCATTTCAGGAAAGCCATTTTAGTACAAAAGTGGCAACAAGAAACTTCTGAGCCTCCATTTCAGCTCAGATACCACCGTTGGCACCTCTATTCTCCTAACTACAAAATTAGGAGACCAACTACTTCCAAGGGGTGTTAAAGGGGATTAAGATTATGAAACACTGTGAAGATGAAAAGGACTAAAACTCAGTCTTGTTTCATTTGCAGGTAGTTTAACAGTCTCTGTTTGTGTGTCAGCAAACAAGTTTTTACCATTTTATCCATCTAGACATTTCGATAGCAGTCACTGCCATAGTACCTAAGTGCTTTTTACCAGACAACCCACTTAAAGATTGCTTGGCAGCTTGTCAAACTGACATGCTGCTACATCGTGTGATAGTCTGCAAGAGACTAAAAATTCAGAACAGAAGATGATTTTTCTTCAAATTGATGAATGCTATGCCTCATGACAATTCTGTTTATTTCTTACAGCTGGATAACAATTTGGTAAATGAAACAGCTATCACGTTGTGTTCCACTGCACAGTCACCTTGAGCATTTTAAGTGCTACTTAAAAAAATCAGCATGTTTATTCCTAAACACTACAAGATGCCTAAATATAAGGCAAGGTTCCCCCAAAAAACTAACCCCAGAAAAGAGGGTGTCACATAATATTTGATCCTCACAAAGTCTCAGATCTTGGGGTACTCTTCCAACCACTTGACCTTGAGAAGTACAGAGCTCTATTTGGGGAAGGCAGATTTACCTGAAACAACCTCAGTTATTACTAACACTGGATGTTTACCAAGGTCACCTAAAAAACTGAGTTAAAAAGAAAAGGGTAAAAAAGTATTCCTGGGGAATACTTTTACAAATGCTGTGCTGAATGTCAGAGCAAGGCATTTTAAGTTCACTCTAAAAAGTAATATGTTACATACATATGGGTCCATTATATATCCATTCAGGATAAATTGGGAACAGAAAAGAAAGAAAGCAACTGTCGTAATGTTATGTGTCTGTGGGACAAAATTTCTAGGGACAATATCGCACAGAGTCCAAAAGTGACTTCCTCTTGTCAGCTTGGATCGAAAATGAAGACGATGGACTTTGCAAAACCATGTGAATGGCTGATTTAAAATGTGGATTAAGTGGTGATCAAGACGCTGATTCAAAATTCATATGAGAAACTTGAATAAAATATTTCTTGATATGTGTGTATAGAAAAAAGCAATATTAATTTTATGTAATGTGATTTTATATATCTATGTGTAAATAAATGAAAACCAACATTTTAAGTAGTTGTTTGACTTACCTTCCTATATCCCTAAAGGTTTACTTATTCATGTTGGCCATGAAACATTTTTTTTAATCTTCTCATTGAAAAATGGTGAACACCTTATGTCTGATGAAGCCTTGTAACAGGGCATATATGAAGCTAATTCTACTTCATTACAACTACTTTGGTAGAAGAGTGTAAATAACACATTTCAAGAATTTTCTAAAATTTTGGTTTTGCGATCATTCTGAAAAACTATTTTCTAAATGATAAATGGTTAAGATGCAAAATAATTATGACAAGGCACACATAGGGATACGTTTGGAATGTACAGGATCAGAACATAAATTCCTGAGCTGGTATGGGCTTCGCGCGCGTGGGTAAACTGAGCTCAGCCCATCTCCCGAAAGATGGTGCCCTGTGATCCTGGCAGCTATCCTGCATAGACAACAGCACTGAGAATTCGGTTTTTATATCAGTAACAGATCCAAACAAAACTCCACCCAGTGCTGTGGCAAAGAGCTGTGCACTGAACAGTGTCTGTGGGGGTCATGACATCATACTCATCCTTGATTTATGTTTTCTAAGGACAGTTATTTGGCAGATGGCAGGAAAGGACACCTCCTTCTAACTGGCATGAAGGTACCCTATGAGCTCCAGCAGAAGATCTTCTCTAGGTATAGAAATGTGAGGAATCAATTTCATGCCAGTGAGCAGTTACTAGTTTAGGAGATGAGCATATACTCAAATAAATGACTGAAAAGAGTTACCTTGTAGATCCCAAAGAAGCCCAGGTCCCTTAGGACAGACAGAGCACTGACTCGGGGACCAGTGGTGATCTCTCCAGCCACCTGCAAACGGATCTTGACAATTTCCAAAGGATTTGTGAAAATCACCTGGGAGGCTCCTGCCTAAAAGGGAGAAAAAAGAAAAGATTTAGTATAAAGCGGGGTGGTTCAGAGTGATTCTCCTCAAAGGAGCTCAGAATGTTCTATTCTCAATAGACTGTAGTTTCAATCCTTGTCCCATAAATTAAACCAGCGATTATGAGTTTGAATCAAATTATAGTTACTGCCTGGGAGGACTTGGGTCAGGCTCTATTTCCTTCATGTGGAGGGTGAAAGAGAGCGAAGACCAGAGACTTGGCCCAACAGAGAGAGGCTTCTGTTGGCCTCACCCAAGTCCTCACACTAAAATGACAAACATTCCTTGAAGCACAATCAACTGCTGCCACAGGACTCAAAGCCAAGCACACAAAGGCAGCCATAAAATGAAAGTCAAGTGGTATCCAAATAAAGAGACACGAATCTGCCTGTCAGAACAGGAGGGGGGCAGAGAGGACACAGGCTCTCGCATGATGTACTTCATAATTCTGTCAATATTTCAACAATTGCCAGAGGACATGCAAACTTAGATGAAAGCTATTTTTTCTTCTCTTAAAAAATCAGATCGCTCATCAAACACCATTTTATGGACTTATGTATTATATTTACGTATTACCTGTGTATAGAATTGCCCTTTTCATACAAGATAAATGTCAAAGTAGTAAAAATATGCATTAAATCAATTACAACCCAAACTTTGAACAATGTGTGTTCATTCCAGCAAATGGCTGGGTGCCTCACCTCTAAGATCATCAGTGGAAATCTAGAAAGTGCACACTATAAGGGGAATTTTAAGCTAGCTATTTTGAAGCTAAGCCTATATTTATTATAAGCAATTACATTCTTACTATACTTCAACTTGTTATTCCTTGTCTCAAATATATTTTTATATCATCCAAACTAAGGCTGACATAGAATGTAGTTCAGAATCTTCATTATACAGCGACGTCACCGAACCAGACCACAGACATGGTGCTGACATTTACAGCTTAGCAGATGCTATCATGGTAACATGCACAATTTGGGTCAATATCATACCAAACTACTTCTTGCCAGATCCTCTGATCCTATCAACCAACGTGTGTGCCTTCACAAAATGGCTTGTGCTAATCAAAACCAGCTGTAAGGATGGTCTTTAAAGTACTGTTTAATACCTGGAAATAAAAATTAGAAACATAAACATGCACTGGCAAGGGATAGATTAAATGCATTTGAGTATGTTCCTGAAATGAGATATTATGCTGCCAATAAAAATAAGGTGGGAAATGTTCAATACACATTGTGAAGTAAAAACTCTCAGATGCGTAAATGCACGTACGCCTCTCCCCCTGCTATCCCTGACCATCATGTAGAAGAGAGACGCCAGTGTAGTGCTTTTGAGGTGGCAGGGTTACAGATTTCTTTTCTGCTGTGTTTTTTGTTTCTTCTGCATAGATCATGTGTTACTTCTATAAAGAAGTTATGTAGCAGTATTCATTTTTATCTAATATGAGAAGTAATGTTAACCAAAAAAAACAAAGAAAAATATTCATCCTTTAACTCTCTCAATCAAATCGTTTTTCCATTTTTACCAACTTGATACCTTAGTCGAGACACATTTGTTTCTAAAAAAAGACTAGGATTTTCCCTCTCTCCACACATTCAAACTATGGAGAAGGCAGTATTCCCCTGTGTTTAGACTGCCACAGACTCCCTCTCTGTACTTGCTTAAATCATGTTTCACCCAACACCTTCATCTCTCCTGAGTGACTCTACAGAAGTGGTAGAGAAAACCTGGGTTGTATTCATGAGAAGGCCCACAAAAGGCCCTTCTAAAGCGGGAGGGAGAGGCTGGTGTGTTCTTCTGGTCCACACGAAGCCATTCTTCCACTGCTCGCAGGGCTCAGAAGAGCCATGCTTTGCTCCCAGGCTGCTGTGACCCGCAGGCAGGTGGGAAGACCAACCCCTGCCAGTCTACAGCCCTTGAGTATTTTGTGGGTTGGCACCTGCATCTTTCCAAGCGACACGGAGGGGGTTGCTGATGGGAGGCATAATGAAGAGATGAAAAGGACCTGGCCTAGTAACAGCACCGAGGGTACAGTAAGGATTATGTCTGTGCTTCTGGACCTGAGTTCTCATGTTGCGAAAATGAATACAATTTAAAAAATTGTTTCATGGGGCAGAAGTGCTGGGAAAGATTCGCTGAGTTGGAATTAACCTGAGGCTGACTTTTAAAAGCTCAAAAGTGAGTAAGACCGTGTCTACCACGGGTAGAATGGCGAGCAGTCAGCGTACATATACATGGATCTTCTTGAAGAACAGAAGGAACGCGACGCACACTCACCAAGTGCTGCCAACAGCGGCTAAGGGGCAGTTGAGCATCACGTGTGACAACTGATCCTCAGTCACTACTGGTCGTACCATCTCACTTGTTACGAGGATCAAAGAGATGGCGAATGTACGGCAGCCAGCACGGTGCTCAAACAGTGACTCCAAACACACTGGTTTCCTCTCCTCTAGCTCCCAAACTGATTGCTCTCCTCCCTGGTGGCATGTTACCAGAGCTTTTCAAACATAGTGACTTCTAGATCTTACTCCTGATAAATTAAATAAGATTTCTACATTTGCCCCTTCCTATGTGATTAAAACGTGTGGTGAGAGTTGAGAATCATTTTACTTCACTGCATCATCTCTAGGCTGCCTTTCAACTCTGAGAGGCTGCTTAAAGGGCTTAAAGCTGTGATTTCTAATTCCAGTTTTCTACATTCTTTCAGAGAGTAACATTTATATGTTTTACATCTGATCTCATAACAAACCTTTTATACATCTCCAAGTGGTAACATTATTAAAGGGTATGATTGTTAGGTACAGAATTGCTATCTTACTCATTATCTGGTATCATAACTAATACCCACAAAAGTTAATATTATATACAATAAAATAAGAAATTATACTCAACTCCCTTGACTCCAAGCCAATTGATAGATACCAATCTTTTAGCATCGCACTGTGAAGTCTAATCACTAAGGATGATGCAAAAGTTCCCTTCAGAGAGCTGCAGGGAACAGAGGCAGTGGGAAGAAAGAGTGCAGTGATACTAAGAAAAAAATAATGTCATACTAGTTACCTCTGGTGGGCTCAGAAAGAAAGAACCTACAGACTCAAAGTGGCACATTGTAGAGGGGCTGAAGATGAATCGGCTCTTTGGAGTCAAGCTGGAAGGAAATGAGAGACTCCAAGGCACCAAGAGAAGATGCTTATCATCAGATGCACGATGTCTGGGCACCATCACGACTGGATCGCTGAGCAGTGCACTACTGCTGCTCTTCAGCCTCCTGGTCTATTATCCATTCACAGTACCTTACCCACGTCCCTCCTCTGCAGAGATCAAAGAGAGCCGAATCTGCAGACAGTGGACAGGAACACCTATTGTGCACATGATGTCTCTGTGTCCCTCATCACTCGAAGGCTCTGGCTGTGTGAAGACACTGCTTTTTGTATGTGGGCAATTTTGTCACAAATTTCCCTGTGACTTTCTGGAGTCTGTGACAAGTAGGCCAAGTGACGATTTTCCATACTGGAACTGGCTCCGTGTGGCATATTATGTTTACAGTGGGGAGACTGACTTGTCTTCAGGTTTCTCAGTATCGTCTTTGTGACTGAAATCTTAGTTGCTATCCAGTATATGTATCCATCTAAAGAGAAACACATATACCTATTGCAGGCTCACTTCTCCTACTTGATCGTTCATTCATATATTTATCCACCAAATATTTATAAGCAATCATGTTCAAAGTTTGTCCTAGCAACAATAAAGACACAAGATGAGTGAGAAAGCATTCCTGTTCTCAAGGAGTTTGAAACAGGAGTAGAGATAATAAATATTCCTTAAGCATCCATCATAGGCTATTAGGGTGTTGCTTTGCATGTATACATATATTCAGGCTACTCAAAACATATGTTTTTCCAGACTTTACATAAGAGGAAATTGAGGCATAGAAAGATTAAAGCAACTATTACGAGCTGCACTGTGTTCCATCGAAATTCATATATTGAAGTCTTAGCCCTCAGTACCTCAGAATGTGACTGTATTTGAAGATAGGACCTTTTAAGAGGTAATTGAGGTAAAATGAAATCCTATGAGTAAGCCCTAATCCAACGTGACTGGTGTCCTTACAACAAGAGGAAACCGAGATATACAGAGAAAGGACCATGTGAGGCAGAGTAAGAAGGCGGCCATCTTCAAGCCAAGAAAAGGAGCCTCAGAAGAAACCAACCCTGCTGACACCTTGGTCTTCGACTTCCAGCCTCCAGAAATGTGAGAAAATAAATTTATGTTAAGTCACCCAGTCTGTGGTATTCTGCTATGGCAGCTCTAGCAAACTAATACAGCAACTTACCCTTAGGGTTACACAACCAGCAAGCAGAGGAAAGACTGAGTCCAAGAAATAGACTCCTTACAAATACAAAAAATGGCACGTGAGAAAAGATAAATGAGATAAAAGCTAAAGTCCAGACACATTGCCATGGCAATTCAAAGGAGGGAGAGATTTCTGCTGACTTGGATAATCTGGGGAGGTGGTAAAACACATAAGATAATGCATCAACTGGTGACTGAAGTGCAATTAGGATTTAGGTAATCCAGGCAAAGAATGACACAAAGCAACAGTGACAAGACCTTGCTACACTTAGAGGGTAAAGAGACCCAGCACATCTGTCCAAAGAGATTTTAATTAGAATGATAATTATGATGAGATCAACATTATCGTCCCGTAGCATTTACTGAGTACTTACTATGTACCAGGTATCGTGCTAAGAGCTTTGTAAGAATTTTCTCTTTTGGTCCTCCTAAAGTCATAAGGTAGGTAATAATATTATTCCAGTTTTATAAGTGAGCAACCAAGGCTGAAAAGAGGTTACGTAACTTGCCTGAGGTCACACAGCTAGGAAGGTGGAGCCTGGATTCAAAGCTAGACCTGCTGGACACCAGAGCCTGAGCATTTATTTCCACTGCTTATCATGGCAGCATGGAAGAATCATTGCTTCAGATGGCCTGGAAGGGGTATGAAAGAGGATGGTGAAAAACAAGACTACTGGGGCCAAATTATGGAAGGCTTAGAATGCTACACACGGGAATGGGGCTGCCTTCTGGGGAAGTGCCTTTGTGTGTGCCTGTGGTGGGAAGAGAGCTGGCAAATGACGCTTAGGAGCTGGAGAGTGCTGTGACTAGTATCTATGTCTCAGAAAGATGACCGGGCAGCAGAGGGGAGAGTTTATTAGGAGGGAGAGCCCTGGGGCAGGGGTAAAAATTAGGGTTTTAGCAGACTAGGTGAGAGCGAAAAAAGGCCAGAATTAGAATAATTACATTGGTAATGAAGTAGGGGGTGGGCGGATGCAACAGAGATCAGCAGGGCTTGGATGCTGAATGTGGGGCAAAAGGAGTGGGTAGGGTTGAAGAAAGGAACAGAGTTTTTGCATATATGTAAAAGGGGAGAACAAAAGAACCTAAAGAGATGACACACCCAGAAGGCAATAGAAGGGTGAGTTGGGAATTAAGGACAGAGACACAGATGAGGGCGTCACCCCACATATGTGCTAACTGAAGGCAGGAGCTTATATGGGGTGGGAGGAAGATGAAACACCAAGAGTGGAGACCTAAGAAGTGATGACAATCTTCTGCTATACACCACAGTGCACACTGATGCAGGCTCAGAAGTCAAGAAAGGGTCTTCCCAAAGGGAGAAGAAGGCCAACGGTGGCTGCTGACACAAGGAGGAGGAGGTGAAGTCCAGCACATGGGGTGATCTGTGATTGGGGATGGGATGCTGAGGAATTAGAGAGCTCCTGTAAGCTACATTTCTCAAGAGAAGTGGAAAAGAGAGAATGACAGTCATTTATGGAAGCAAGCAAAGTAGAATGAAAATTTAGGGAATTAAGGAGAAAAGATCTAGGGAGAGTGAAAAGATAAACAGAACTGGGGATAATTGTGTTTCGCTTAAGCAAAACAGCACAAGTTCTGAGTGGAGGAGGAGGAAGAGTGGAAGATAGTTTTGTAAAGCTGGCAGATTTGCTTTAATGACACATACAGAGTTGCGGGATGATTTTGTTTCAGAGCAGAAACTATTAGTCTTAGTCTTACTATACAGGCTTCAAAGGTAAAGAAAATAGAATCAAATGGATCAGGATTTGGCATTAGGAACCACAACTAAAGTTCTGAAGCATAAACCAAATCAACAACAAAAGAGCCCTCAGAAGCAACAGTAAAATTATACTCTGGCTCTCAAGTAGAAGTTATGGTGAAGTCAGTCTGATTTGCAACACAGACAAGAGGATGAAGCAGCTAATGACGTCTAAGGATGAGCCCAATGCAATTGCTCATGCCTTCTATCCCTCAACTCGAAACAGGCTGTTAGATGCAGCACGCAGCCAGTGTTTAAACACCGCGTAGGGCTGTTTAATCTGTGCCCGCCCCAGGGTACCCAGAGCCATGGGCAGCTCCACAGTGGCTCTCTAGGTTCTCTATTAAGAGCTGACTGTATGCACAGGACTGTAGGTGAGGAATGATTCAGTTTGGCGCTATGTGGACTCTTATCCAGGCTATTATCAGGTACTGAACAAGAATATTTTATTGCCTACTTGTATTGAATACCTGCATCAGTGTGACAAAAAATTCTGTAGCATTTAAAAAAAAAAAAACAGAGCCCGACATTCAAAAACATTATATATCTTTAGAGGAGAAATGTGAAACTGCTACACCAAAAAAAAATTTTACACATTAACTTTTTTCTTTTTTAACAAGTGGCATTAACAAGAAATAACCTAATATGAAATGTATAGAACTGAAATGAAGAAAAATATAGACTTTTAAAATACAAAGGGCATACAGATTGAATACTAGTGAAACAAGTATTGTTCTTAAACTGGGAGACTCAATGTTATAAAGGTGTCATTTGGCCTGTAAATTAATTTTAAATGCAAATGTAAAAAATGTCAATTTCCTATAAACGAATGTAATAGTCCAAGGTTGTAAAGGTGTCAGTTTTCTCATAAACTAATTTAAAATTCAGAGCAGTCTTCCTAAATAAAATCCCAACCAGGTTTCATGAAGATGTTTGAAGATAGGAATATTCTGAACAAAAAGTCACGTGGAGAATCCTGTGCCACATTAACACACATTTATAGTGTCGGTAACTTTTAAAATTTAGCCAAGACTAGATAAATGAAAAGATCCAGATATGCAAATGCTTCAGAGACACTGAAGTCCATCAAGAAATATGTAAGAGAGGTTTTCTCCCAGGTACAGTATCACTGATTTTCATCAGATGCATCAAGTTTTTCTCTGTAGATTAGTCAATAAATCATGAGGAAGCCCGGCCGATAGGAGGTAAAATCCCCCAATCATGCCAAATCTGAATCCTTGAGGAATATTTCAGACTCAGAAATGCATAACTAGTGACCTATTTTCAATTTTATTCAAACGGGCTTAGAAAATAATTACACTAGTGTGGGTTTTACCTAAATATAGCATAGTGGTTCAGCATAGGAGCAACTGAATCAGAGAAACCTGGATTTTAATTCCGGCTTCATAATTTCCTTGTATGTGACCTTGGACAAATTCTTCAAACTTACTAAGACTTAGATTCTTTATTTATACCAAAGAGATGAAAGCATTTCACAGACTCATTGTGAGGACTAAATAAAGTAGCATGTACCACAGCTAGCACAGTGCCTGACACAGAGCAGCTGCTTGAGAAATGGGGGGCACTGCTGCGAGTCAGCATGGCCCATGGTTGACAGCTTAGGCTCTGACAAACTTCTTAACCTACACACTCCAAACTTATTTCACCTGTAAAATGGGCACAGGGACATTAATGCTCTTCATGCTTTCAACGTGCCAACTCCAGGGGCAGGTATATAGGAGGGAACAAAACTGACAAAGCTCCCCACCCTCAGGGAGCCCATATTCTAGCTGTTATTTATAGGATTATGTGAGGAGTAAACGGAAACAAGTGTATAAAGCACTGATTCCAGTGCCTAGCACACCACAGTGCTCAATCAGTGGTACTGATTACCATGAATAAATACATGAGGAAACTCTGTTTAGGTGAATTTAGTTTAGCAAACTCCTTCAAAGCCAGGACAATTGAGTTTTCAAATTTTTCTTTCCCTAGAAACTTGCAAATTAAACTTTCTTTCTGAGGAAAGCACAGTCACACTGAAGACTGGTAGGAAGCAGCTGTATCAGGTAAAAAAGGGAAAAAAAGGAAGAAAAGAACTCACGTGGGACTTCTCTGGTGGCGCAGTAGTTAAGAATCCACCTGCCAATGCAGGCGATAAGGGTTCGAGCCCGGGAAGATCCCACATGCCGCGGAGCAACTAAGCCCATGTACCACAACTACTGAACCTGTGCTCTAGAGCCCACAAGCCACAACTGCTGAGCCCACGCGCCACAAATACTGAAGCCTGCGCACCTAGAGCCCGCGCTCCACAACAAAGACAATCCACTGCAATGAGAAGCCCGTGCACCGCAACAAAGAGTAGCCTCTGCTCGCTGCAACTAGAGAAAGCCCATGTGCAGCAACAAAGACCCAACACAGCCCAAAATAAATAAATTAATTAATTAAAAAAAAAAAAAAAGAACTCCTGTGAGTGATGGGTGATGTCACAGAGCTCTACATAACCAGATGGTTTTTATTTAATTTAAATTCATTCAATTTTATTTAATTAAATTCAAGATGACATTCAATAAATTGTGGGTATTTTAAATTCTGAAATTTTGTTACTGAGAAATGGTTAATAATCATGTCCCGGTAAAAATGACAATGGCCAGATAGATAACGTGCATAATTTACAACACCATGTTTGTGGACTGATCTCTGTTCCATTTAGGTGTGGGCTGCCCTCAACACTGGCAAGCCACTTTGGAAATGTGCACTGCTGGTCACGAAAGGGACCGAGAGAGACTAGATAGGGTATAGTATAGAAGATTCCCCACTGGTGAAAATGACGCACCGTGCACTCCTTCTAACCAGGTAATACGACTGCTAGAAGGAAAAGGTAACACAATCACCCTTAATGTTCCAGATCAAGTCCTAATATTTGGACTTTAAAACTATCCCAAGTGGATGCTAGACACCTCGTCTTGCCACCAGTACAAATGCAAGTGCACATCTCCATATGACAGTTCTAGCTGCGTGAGTCCTGTCTAAAGTCCACGATCTTCATAAATTCACCTTTGCATCCAGGAGGGCTGAGAGCAACCAGAAAGGGAAGCAGGGTTGTGGAAGCTACAACTATGTCAGCGTGAAGCCCGAGCACCAAGCTTCTCAGGTGAATGGCAACTCTACCAACACAAAGCATCACTCTCTCCAAATGCTCGAATTTTTCACATGGTACGGTCCTCAGGGCTTGAAGTAAAATATAGGTTTTTTCTTCTAACACCCCCTCTTTCTGAAATGGGCTAGATAGATAGTCTGCAAAGAACCTGAAATGTGGCTTCTATCATCGCTTTTGCTCAGTGCCCAGGTGCTTCTGTAAGCTTGATTCTTTCTTCTCTATCTCCCACTTTTGTCACCCAAATTCCTTTTGCCATATTATGTAATGATTAACTTCATCGTTAACACTTCTGATTCTGCATAGTTAACTTTATTGAGGGAAGTGATACTTACTTCTTTCTTAAAAGTAGAATTTCAAGAAATCAAATATTTAGAAAGGCAACATAATCCAGAATCTTAATGTACTGCCCAATTTCTCTAAGTATTCCAAGAACAGTGATCTTCACAAAAATGATCTTAACATACTTTAGGTCCAATGATTGTGAACAAGTAAGTTTTAAAGTTACATGGGATTAGGGAATTCCCTGGCGGTCCAGTGGTTAGGAGTCTGCGCTTTCACTGCTGGGGCCAGGTTCAATCCCTGGCTGGGGAATGAAGATCCACAAGCCACCTGGCATGGCCCCCCACCAAAAAAAAAGAAAAGTTACATGGAAATTAAAAATGACTTGCCAAGGCCGTCTGCTCACTATTACAATCACAGGACATATCAGCAGCCTAAATACATTATCTAAAAGATCAGTTCAGGAGCCCCAGTTCATATTTCCCTATAATCCATTTTTTCTCACCTGTTATGAACTAAACAAGCCTTTCTCTAATGCTTCTTTACTAACCAAGATACTATCCTTGAACATTCTTTCTCGGGACTGGGTTGGGGGGGGGGGGTCGAGTCAAAAGAACTCACAAGATGAAAAAGCCCTTATGACTCCTGCTCCTGCCCTCACCATTCTAGGCAACAGTCTTGAGAATATGCAGAGAATATTAACAGTCTTGCATGTAACAACAGCAACAAAAAATCGATTCTGTCATCAATCTGCTGTCCACAGAAAACGTAGCAGTGTATTTTTTTTAAAATAGCAGTGTTATTCCTGCTATATTTTAAACTAAAAGCATTAACTATAACTGTAATTTAATCACCTCCCTTTAATTTGAATTCACATGGTAGATACTTATAGCTACTTAAAAAATTAAGTGGCAAAATGTATACGAAGAATACGTATCTTGATATTCTAATTATGCTCAATTGAATGTACTTAGATTTAAAGTGCTTTTCACAAGTGACATGTGCTAAGAATATCTAATTGCACAGTGACATTCTAAAATGTGTGTGCTTAAATGTATCAAAAATAGATTAATATGAAGATATGGAATTTAAGTTTTTTTAAACTAAAACCCAAGTACATTATTTTGATTATTTTGATACAAATAAAATTGTAACTACAAAAAAAGGTCTACACTAGTAAATGTCTAATGACTTACATTACATATAAAATGAATACTCAAGTGATAATGGAATGTGATATTTGAATAAATTGGAAAACAAAGATTTCTTAAGAAATCTAAGCTTCAACATATTTTCCATTTACTCTCTACTCCAATGTTAAATGGAGACATGAAAATAATTTGTACGCAGTGCGGGTATTATCACGGTATATAAAGATCACATGTACAAAACAGATATTCTGCAAATAACAGTGGGTGAATTAAATTAAAACACAGCGCCCAATAGCACTCAGCTGCTGTTCACAAATACTGAAGACAGGAAGGCGCTCAGCAACCTCAGAGAGAAGCTGGCAAATGTGAGGGGCATGAGGCCAAGATGCCACTCACTCTATCAAGCTCTGAAGGGAAAGTGTCAGACCCAGTGCCCTCACGAGGGGTCATCACCCTGTTTCAGTCAAGAACTTGAGTCCTTATTGCAGTTGAGAAAAGAATCTTTATCTTAACCCCTAGTGTTATGGGCTGAATTGTGTCCCTCCAAAATTGATATGCTGAAGACCTAACCCTGTACTTCTGATGTGACTATATTTGGAGACAGGGCCTTTAAAGACGTAATTAAGGTAAAATGAGGTCATATGGGTGTGCCCTAATTCAACATGACTGGAGTCCTTAGAAGAAGAAGAGATCAGGATAAAGATAACACACAGATTGAGGGGTGACCATGTGAGGACACAGTGAGAAAATGGCCACCTGCAAGCAAAGGAGGGAGGCTTCAGAAGAAAATCAAACCTGCAGACACCTTGATCTTGGACTTCCTGCTTCTGTAAGTGTGAGAAAAAAAATTTCTGTTGTTTAAGCCATGCAGCCCGGGGCATTTTGCTATGGCAGCCCTAGAAAACTAATACACCTAGTTAAACTGACTAAATGCACGCCTCTAAACACAAAGCAGTATGGGATTTTCTCCTTTGATTTGATGTGTAAATTAAGCTCTTAAGTAAAAAAAATCTGTGACTTGACTGTTAAGAACTTTGAAAATAGATTCTCACCACTTAACTGTTTTTGAGACAGATACCAAATTGAAATTTCCTATTCTTAATTTCTTAACTACATGGTAAGACAGAAAAAAAGGGTACTCTGTTTACGTGTTTTACGAATACTAAGTTTCAAATTTTCAACTTCATAGGGTTTTAACAGGCCTATAGAAGCCTGGCCAAGAAACCAAAGTGGAATCTGTTCGGCTGACATTAAAAAGTAGTTAAGTTACAGAGCTGTCAAATACATTCACATTTGGGTTCTGCCTGTTATACATGTCTATTTTGACTACTACTACCAGAATTTCTTAATGATTTACAGACCTTCAATGTCTAAAGTATCTTAACTGTATGAAAGCTGTGACCCAATCTTTGTTCATATCTTCATATCATAACAAACCCCTCCCCTATTTATTAGAAAACCAGAAGGATGGTTCAGCGTTTGAACTGTGTTGAGCCAAATAACTCTGAGACCTTCACAAAGAAGGGGAAGGGAGGAAAACAGAAGAGAGACATCTGGCTGGCTCAGTGTCTATCACGAGATGGACTTGCTTCTAGTAAGATGACATTTCTGAGCCACCAAAGGCAGCCCTTAGCCAGGTAGGCCAGTGGTATGAACCCTTACTGCCATCAGATACCTTTTATTTTTGCTCCAAGTTCAAGTAAAAGTATGGAGAAAGAACTTTTCATAGAAGCAGGCAGGCCATAGAATTCTTATTGCAGCCCAGTGCCTTAGTCCTATCCCCCAGAAGACTTACTGGGCAAATTGTGATGGAGCAAAATTATTTTCATAATCCTCCAAAATCCAGAGTTTAATTAAGGTTCACTCTTGGAGTTCCATCTTCTATGGGTTTAGAAAAATGTTTAACAACATATTACCATCATTATAATATCATACAGAGTATTTTCACTGCCCTAAAAATCCTCTGTGCTCTGCCTATTCATCCCTCCCTCCCCCCCAACTCCTGGCAACAACTGATCCTTCTGCTGTCTCCATAGTTTTGTCTTTTCCAGAATGTCCTATAGTTTGAACCATACAGTTTGTAGCAGTTGTAAAGGTTTTTGTTGAAAACATAAGTTTTCAACTCCTTTGGGTAAATACCAAGGAATGCAATTATTGGATCTTACTATGAGAGTATGTTTAGTTTTGTAAGAAACTTCCAAACTGTCTTCCAAAGTGGCTGCACCATTTTGCATTCCTACCAGCAACAAATGAGAGTTCCTGTTGCTCCACATCCTCACCAGCCTTTGATACCGTCAGTGTTCTGGATTTCACCCATTCTAAAAGGTGTATAGTGGTATCTCACTGTTGTTAGTCTTTTTTTTAAAGCCACTCTTTTATATGATTCCTTCATGATTCTGACATAATTTCACATGTTAACCATTCGATAAAATCTTTTCTACTAAGAACATAAGCAATAATGAGTAAGTTATACCAAGTGCCCCAAGTTGTTTATCTTCATCCTGTTCTTAAGGTTCTGCATATATTTGTGTGTTAGTTTATTTACCATTCTTAGAAATAAAGCCAAACAAAATAAATAGAAGCTTTTTGGCTCCTTTCCTGAGTAACCAATGAAAACATTACTTGCGAAACATCCTGGGTATGTACATATGTAGGCATGTTACAGCTATTCCCTAAGGTCCATCAATTCCTGTGCCCTGCTCCAATCCCTGGAGGCACTGTGTCTTCATTGCCCATCTGTAACGAAGGTAACAGCAACAGAGTGCATCAAATGACTACCCTATGTTTACTGCCCTCATCACCAACACCTTCTAGTCAAGCATTTATTCATTCCACAACTATTTTTAAGCCTCTCCCATGTGTCAGACACAAGGCTAGATACAGAGCATAACAGTGAGACAGGGGTCCTGTCCTGCACATTTATAGATGTCTCAGTTCTGTCAACATTTACCCAAGGTCCCCAGGATACAATTAGCTGTCAGCACAGTTATAAAAGAAAAGCTCAAGTGGCAAAGCAGGACATCTGACAAAGACAACAGGTCATACATAATACCTGATATAGTCTCTAAGCCTTGCAGTCAGTAGAGCTGGAAGTCAGGGATAAAGCGTAAGTACAGATTAAGAAAACTTATGCTATGAGAATTGAAGAATTATGGGCAGTTTCTTTTGCTTTGTTTTCTACCCTAGCTTTAATATGGTTATTTTTTTTCTTAATAATCACAATTACAACATATGTTGAAAGACAGAAAATGTTTATGATATGATCTTGACTAAAATATGTACGTTTGGGGACTTCCCTGATGGTGCAGTGGTTAAGACTCCACGCTCCCAATGCAGGGGACCCGGGTTTGATCCCTGGCCAGGGAACTAGATCCCACATGCATGCTGCAACGAAGAGTTTGCATGCCGCAACTAAGGAGCTGGCAAGCTGCAACTAAGAAGCCCACGAACCGCAACTAAGGGACTCATGTGCCACAACTAAGGAGCCGGTGAGCCATAACTAAGGAGCTGGTGAGCCACAACTTAGGAGCCCACGAGCCACAGCTAAGACCCGGTGCAACCAAATAAATAAATAAATATTAAATAAATAAATAAAATAAAATATGTATGTTTGGTACTATTTTCATTTGTAAAAATACAGAAATGAATGAAAAGTATTTTAAATAATGTAAAGCTTATGAAACAAGGATAATTTAATTCTCTAGAATCTTGTTAGAAGTCATCTACTAAACTATAAATTACCATTGGGGGGAAAAAAAACCTTACAATATGGTCTTACATTTTGGGGGATATGCAAAAAAATCTCCCAGAGATACTCCAAATAATAATAACAAAATTTGAAAACAATGTAACTAACCATTAGATTTTCATTAAACTACAAATAAATTATAATAATGTTAAGCATTAAAAAAATAATAACCTTATTTCCATAGCATCATAACACATAATAAATCATGGCTACTTGACACGTTACACAGCAGCAACCGCACAGAAATTCAACTTAATGACTGAGCCTCATATAATTCTACATTTATTAAGTAGGATATGTGCACAGAGACTTGCACAGAGAAATTAAAATTCTGCCCTAAGAAAACTACACCATGAGGCCACATCTCCACAGAAAACCCTGGGAAGAGAAAGATCACAAAAGTACAACTTAAATCCACTTGAGGCACTCTGACTCACCAGCTCTGATTGCCAGAGCATATGTGTTCATTACATGAGGAAATTTTCTTCCTGGTTTGATATGACTGGGTTTGAAATCTCAAGTGATTTCAAGCTCAGACATAAGGAATAAGGCTTTGGGTATATTTTATAACAAAAGTACCTAAACTACTATTCACAGGATACTTACAGAATTCAAGCTAAAACCAAAATGGTACAAGAAGGGTTTGAACACATTTATAAATAGTTGAAACAAATGGATTTGTTGAGCAAAGTTATTAATATCTGGGTGGGTCATGACTACTGCTCTAAACCGGGCACACAAAGATGAGGATTGCCAATCAAATTTCCTCTCAAAAATTAAATGAAAAACAAAACAAAATTGAGCAATTAGCTAGGGCTGAGGATGAAAAGAAGCTGAAGATCATACTGTAGGGTGAGAGCCCAGTTGGCCAGCAAAAACATTGACGGGAATTCTTGAGGAAGTGAACACCATGAGGACGAGAAGAAATGGATCAGCGAAGTAAAAAGATGCACAGAACACTGACGACACCAAATGCTGGCAAGGATGTGGAGCAACAGAACTCTCGTTCCTTGCTGGTAGGGATGCAAAACGGTACAGTCACTTCGGAAGACAGCTTGGAGGTTTCTTATAAAACTAAACATACTCTTACAGTAAGATCCAACAATTGCACTCTTTGGTATTTACCCAAAGGAGCTGAAAACTTACGTTTTCAACAAAAACCTGGCACAAGGATGTTTACGGAAGTTTTATTTACAAGTGCCAAAACTTGGAAGAAACCAAGATGTCCTTCAGTAGGTGAACAGATAAATAAACTGTGGTACACTCAAAGGAATATTACTGAGTGCTGAAAAGAAATGAGCTATGAAGCCATGAAAAGACATGGAGGAACCTTAAATGCACCTTACTAAGTGAAAGGAGTCAATCTGGAAGGACTACAAAACTGTATGGTTCCAACCATAAGACATTCTGGAAAAAGTAAAACTATGGAGACAGTACAAAGATCAACGGTTGCTAGGGGTGGGGCAGGGAGGCAGAGCACAGAGGATTTTCAGGGCAGTGAGAACACTCTGCATGATATTATCATGATGGATATATGTCATACATTTGTCCAAGCCCGTAGAATGCATGACACCATGAATGGACCCTAAGGTAAACTATGGACTTTGAATGACTAACGTGCCAATGTAGATTCATCAACTGTAACAAATGTACCACTCTGGTGGGGATGCTGGTAATGGGGAGTCTATGCATGTGGGGGGGTGGGCAGGGAGTATACGGGAAATCTGTTATCTTTCTCTCAAAATTGTGAATCTAAACCTGCTCTTAAAAAAGTAAAGTCTTAAAAAAATATGCAGAGAGATGCAAAGTCCCTGTGAGAGAGACCAAGAAGGCCCAGAGAAAATAGAGAAAGTTGCCAGTGCACAGAGCTGCCTCAATTCTCAAGCGCCTTCGATTTCATTTCATGTACACCCTTCAGGAAGACTTTCATTTAGTTATTGCTTTTTTTTAGTGAGTTTCTGCTCCCTTCAACCAAGAGCAATGTGGGACAGGAATGGGTTCTAGAATCAGCAACAGGTCCTTGGAGAAGACATGTGATTAACTATGAAATCGTCATAAAGTGGAGGGCAACGAGGATGTTCCCATCCTACAACACTGCTTACTGAACCCTCCAGTGGTAGTTTAAAGATTCTTGGCTACTCTTCTCATTGAGAAGTAGAGTCTAATTTCTCTCCTCTTGAATCTGGGCTGGGCTAAGTGGCTTGTTTGACCAGTAGAATGCAGAAGAAGTGCTATTGAAAGCTAGGTCATAAGAAGTTTTGCAGTTTCTGCCCAGGACTCTTAGAATGCCTGCTTTTGGAAAGTTGTCTCTTAGAATCAAGCTGCCGAGGTTTGAAAAGTTCAAGGTACATAACAGAAGAACATAGTAGGTGCTCTGGACCACAGCCCCAGCTGCTCCCAGGCAACAGTGAGTATCACCACCAGTCCAAGTGTGAGCCATCCTGGACATCTACTCCAGTGGAGCCTTCAGATGATTCCAGCCCGAGCTGCTGTCTGCCTATCACCACATGTAGATACAAAGGAGAACTGCCCAGGTGAACCCAGTCAGCCCACAGAACCAGGAGAGATAATAATAAATAGCTGTTTGAAGCCACTAAGTTGTACAATGACTTGTTATACAACAATAGAAAACTAGAACACCTCTCCTCCTCAGTGATAGAGAAACACTGAAATCATTCCCATTGTGAAGAAGAGGAGGAGCGGGGACAGTAAGGCAGGTAGGGAGCGTGTGTATTGGCAGTGGGGAGGGTCACAATTTTAAATTTACTCAGTATTCGTCATGAGTTTAAATGGTAGGATTGAAGAAATGACTTTAGCGAAGAAACTCCAAGTTACATAAAACTTGGTTAAATAAATATACCATTCCAACTATATTTATATAAAATCGTATAAATCCACACATCCATAAGACATACTCACTGTATGCCAGCCACATTACAACATTTGAAAATAATATTCCCATTTACTATCCTTTTCTTCCAAGCAAGGCACTAGTAAGAAAAAAATGCAAAGGCATCAGCATGGGAATCATTGGGTCTATGTTCCTGTAGCACTGGGTCAGAATGAAGCATCCAAAAGCAAACATTCATCTTGCTTAGGGATACCTCAGATGTCACAAAAAGTATAAAAAACAGGCATGGGAATGAAAAACACCAATTTCAGGATAGTTTTATCTCTTGGGAGATGAGGGAGGAAAAATCTATTGGGACAGGTAAATACAAGAGGGCCTCTGGCTGCATCTGTCAAGTTTGACATCTTAAGCTAAGTGGCAGGCACATGGGTGTCTGTGTCTTTTTCCTTTTCAAAAATCATAAAAATTAACTGCAATTGAACGTAATGCAAAAAAAAAAAAAGATGAGTTATAAAAACGTTCCTTAAAAATGGTATCTGAGGGCTTCCCTGGTGGCGCAGTGGTTGAGAATCTGCCTGCCAATGCAGGGGACACAGGTTCGAGCCCTGGTCTGGGAAGATCCCACATGCCACGGAGCAGCTGGGCCCGTGAGCCACAATTACTGAGCCTGCGCGTCTGGAGCCTGTGCTCCGCACCAAGAGAGGCCGCGATAGTGAGAGGCCCGCGCAACGCGATGAAGAGTGGTCCCCACTTGCCACAACTAGAGAAAGCCCTTGCACAGAAACGAAGACCCAACATAGCAATCAATCAATCAATCAATCAATAAAAATAATGTGAATTTCTTAAAAAAAAAAATTGGTATCTGATACATGGCTGTACAAACAAGCAAAAAATACCATGTATATGAGAATCACCACAATAATGGGAACATAGGCCACAATATTAGGGTCACACTTACTTGCAGGGGAGAGCAATTAAGATTGCTCTTCATGCCATGTTTTTTTTCCATGGTGATATTCTCACCAATCCCTTTCAGAACCAGTGATGTGAGCATGTCAATTATTTTTCCCACTTAAAATGAATATAAGCTCCCATAAGCATTAGATATATTTACACATATACCCACACCCAAATGCACATGTATGTATCTCGATGGAAAAATTACCAATGGCATTTTTCACAGAACTAGAAAAAAAAACCTTAAAATTTGTATGGTGACACAAAGGACCCCGAATAGCCACAGCAATCTTGAGAAAGAAAAACGGAGCTGGAGGAATCAGGCTACCAGACTTCAGATTAAACTGCAAAGCTACAGTCATCAAAACAGTATGGCACTGGCACAAAAACAGAAATATAGATCAATGGAACAGGATAGAAAACTCAGAAATAAACCCTCACACTTATGATCAATTAATCTATGACAAAGGCGGCAAGACTGTACAATGGAGAAAAGACAGTCTCTTCAATAAATGGTGCTGGGAAAACTGGACAGCTACATGTAAAAACATGAAATTAGAACATTCTTTAACACCATACACAAAAAAGAAACTCAATATGGATTAAAGACCTAAATTTAAGACCAGATACTATAAAACTCTTAGAGGAAAACACAGGCAGAACACTCTTTGACATAAATTACAGCAGTATCTTTTTCGATACGCCTCCTAGAGTAATGGAAATAAAAACAAAAATAAACAAATGGGACCTAATTAAATTCAAAAGCTTTTGCACAGCAAAGGAAACCATAAACAAAACGAAAAGACAATCCACAGAATGGGCGAAAATATTTGCAAACAATGCAACTGACAAGGGATTAATCTCCAAAATTTACAAACAGCTCATGCAGCTCAATATCAAAAAAACAAACAACTCAATCAAAAAATGGGCAGAAGATCTAAATAGACATTTCTCCAGAGAAGACATACAGATGGCCAAGAGGCACATAAAAAGATGCTCAACACTGCTAATTAGTAGAGAAATGCAAATCAAAACTACAATGAAATATCACCTCACACTAGTCAGAATGGCCATCATCACAAAACCTACAGACAATAAATGCCAGAGAGAGTGTGGAGAAGAGGGAACCTTCCTACACTGTTGGTGGGAATGTAAATTGGTACAGCCACTATGGAGAACAGTATGGAGGTTCCTTATAAAACTAAAAATAGAGCTACCATATGATCTAGCAATCCCACTCCTGGGCATATATCCAGAGAAAAACATGGTTCGAAAGGATACATGCACAACAATGTTCACTGTAGTGCTGTTTACAATAGTCAAGACATGGAAGCAACCTAAATGTCCATCAACAGATGAATGGATTAAGAAGATGTGGTATATATGTACAATGGAATATTACTCAGGCATTAAAAAGAATGAAATAATGCCATTTGCAGCAACGTGGATGGACCTAGAGATAATCACACTAAGTGAAGTAAGTCAGACAGAGAAAGACAAATATCATAGGATATCACTTATGTGTGGAATCTAAAAAAAAGATACAAATGAACTTATTCACAAAACAGAAACAGACTCACAGACTTAGAGAAGGAACTTATGGTTACCAGGGGGGAGGAACAGATTGGGAATTGGGGATTGACATGTACACACTACTATGTTTAAAATAGGTAACCAACAAGGACCTACTGTATAGCACAGGGAACTGTGCTTGATACTCTATAATAACCTAAATGGGAAAAGAATTTGAAAAGGATAGATACATGTATATGTATAACTGAATCACTTTGCTGTATACCCGAAACTAACACAACATTGTTGACCAACTATACTCCAATATAAAATAAAAATAAAAAAGAAAGAAAAATACTGTGGATCCATTATCAAAGGACTGTTGTTCAGGAAGTATGTTCACTTGTGTTTCCAAAAATTATTACAGAATACTATTAATTTTTATTGGTACACAAATAATTTTTACTAAATACAAGCTTTATAAGACAGAGGTTTATCCCTTTTTGACATATTTTTCCACCCAGTGAATATCATTTCTTTTCTTTTCATTTCAATGTAGATTTTCATGCCAAATAAATTAATCATATTTATATCTTCCCTGAAACCAGTCATGGCACCATTTGTATTTCCTTATCTGACAACCTTAAGATCAAAGGATCAAAAACTAAAGATCCCAATGCCCCCAGGAGTTCAACCCTCTATTCCACTAGAGGCAAAGAAGACTTACTTTGTAGAATTTAAGGACTGTAGCCTACAGACCACATGGTATTACATTTGTTATTTTTTCTTAAAGTAGCAGCAACACTGCAATCACAACAACGTACTCAGAGGTAACATGTCAGGTTTAACGTCACTGGGAACCTAACTGGAGATGGGTAGTGGTGACAGGCCCTCTGTCCTCTGCCCCATTTACTGGGAGCCTCCACCGTTGCTGACAGTGACCACCCTAAGTCACATCTCCCTCCAGGGCTGAGCTCCTGACCCACGAAAGGAAAGAAAGGATGGAAAAAACAGAAGGTATATATGTATCTTGTGCAGGGACACCTGAGGCTCCAGGTCTTTGTCAAAGACCTAAACTCCTACAACTTGTCAAAACTGTTGTCAAACAAGTTGTCAAAACTCCTACAACTCCTAGTCTAATTCAGAAAGTAGAAAACCAACTTACGCAGAAAACACAAACCACAAGACACCTTTCAGAATTAGAGTTTATAAACCCTAGTCTTGGCACCTAATGTAGCCTTGAGCTGTGCTGAATATATCACTACTGTTAAGTGTCAATCTACAAAAATGCTCAGAAAACTGGTCAAATTTTTAATAGTGCTCTAAACTAGTGCAAAAAGTGAGTTTAATGCTAGATTCATCCTTTTACATACACCAATGAAACAGAATAGTATTTTTTAATCTCTTCAGTCACAGATTTCATTATATCAAAAATTAATGAATGAGATCAATTTTATTCTTTTTCCTCCAACATTTTCCTTCAAATTTACTATCATTCTTGTTGTTTTTCTAAAAAAAAAAAAAAATATAATAAAACAGGCCTTAGTTTAGCTAGGAGACGATTAAGGTTAGCAGACAAGGACCTCCTTGCATCTTTTCCCTGTTTTTGTAGAAAACAGATTATAAAATAAACAAAAAAGCCATCTTCAAAGAAATCAGCAGTTAAGGTTATAAGTGCAAAAGTCAGCCATATTCCTAATCCTCGGTGATAATAAAGTAAGGTGAGCTCTCCGGGGACTTAAAAGGTAATGCCTGGCAATGCTTGGGTGAATTAAGGGGAACTGCCCATGCAACACTACCTTTTAAACCCTCTGTAGTCCTAACTGGGCAGTGAGGCAGAGGTACTCACAAGGACTCTCTAAGGAGGTGTGTGACTGGCTCTGAACGACAGGGACAACTCCGCCAGAGCCTGCAGAGAAAGATGCTGCTACTGCTTTAAAAACACGTGCTGAAATGGAACCAGCCATCCCACTACTCAGAGATCTAAAGGACCTGGATTGTTTGCCACCAACAGGATTGCTTACCTGAAAAATAAACTCTTACTTCTCAAAGCAATGACTCGGGGGGAGGGAGGAGTAGGGGGGAGTCAAAACAGGAGACTTGGAACACTGAGGACCACTGTCTCCCCACCTCTGAGATGAAGGATGGCAAACCTCATTTCACAGATATTTTAAGTAGCTGTAAAGCCCCAGTGGCTCCAATTTTAAGCCTGTGTTTAGATCAGGTTTGAAAAGGGCTGCACCACTTTGCAATAACTAGGCACCGCGTCTGATGCCAATCGGTGCTTTGTGTTTGAAATGGGCGACCACATACGAGAAAACAAGACCACCTACAGCAGACGATACGTGCCACGACCAATCTCCTTGGCACCCAGGCCTGTGTGCGGGCAAAATGCTTTCATTAAAAAGAAAATAAACCTCAAGATTATTGCCAAAATCTTGAGTAGTATCACATAGTTTTCCATTTTAAATTCTTACAGAGATATGTAGTCATGTCTTTTCAGAAAGTTTAAAACCTGACTTCTAAAAAAAAAAAAAAAAACCCACCTGACCTACTGAAATGCCCTGCTCTCTCGGGACCCTTGTAATAGCCTCAAGGATGGACTAGGTATAGCCCATGGTTATGCCTATTGAAAATTAGAAAATCTAGTTATTCAACTGGAAACTACAGTTGTTTTAAAGGACAAGTACTTACCGGCAAGAGCCATTTCTGCAACTCCTAACATTCTTTTTGATTATTATTGTGTGCCCTTTTTATTTAGGACATTAAAGGCTCCCTTTTTCCATCCTGAATGCTCCTAAAGTTACAGGACAAGGGGATCTTACCTGGCCGTCTCTGACAGGTCAGTGATCAAACAGAAAGAGTCAGGCTGTAGCCAAATTCCGTCCATCTCTTAAGAATTACCAGGAGCTAGGACTCTGTAGCTCCTGCTACATTCAGGGAACCCCATTCAATGTTAGGACAATAAGCCCTCTCCAGACAAAGGTTTAATATTCTCGGGTGTTTTCCCAACTTCTAAACTCAATGACTTTTCAAGAAAAGAGCATTTTATGAACACCATTTCCTGCACAGAACAAGCGAATTTAAAAAAAAAAAAAAAAAAAAGTGACCTCATCTTTTGTACAAGAAACACAGGTGTAGATGGAAAATATACCAATATTTATTGCCCTAGTGATCAAAGACCGTTTATTTAACCAACCTTATCTTTAAATAGCACCAGTCTTTGTATAAGAGTTTTACTTACTTAAGGTATTTACATTCACATGAACAAACCTGTACATGAAATAAAACAAGACATGATGTTTTGCTGAGCTCAAGAACAAGATGCAGGTTGTTCATCCATATAAAGAAATACTTGTTCCAAGCATTTTTGACAATGCGGAGCGCACTCAGCCAGTCACCTCCCACATCCTTCCCCTGGAAGCACTGGGAAACTTGAAGAGTTGCTGGCATTTGTGAAGTAAAGCAAAGCAGAGAGCTATGGCTGCTGACTTCAAACTACAAATTTCAGTGCCTGACCCAGCAGAGGGTGCCATGAGGAAAGAATGTATGAAAAATAAACTATAGAAAAGGTTAGCAAAGATCTGTTCAAACGCCAAACACTTCTGCCACAAATGACTTCTCCTGCAGAACCAACTGCAAGCAATGGCGAATTTAACAGGCATGACTTAACAGGCAGTAAGACCAGAGACGTTTACCCTTCCACCTCAGGAGTGGTCCGCCTGTCTAGGAAAAGCCGAGGTCCCCTAGTAGACTCTGCCCTTGAACGGGACCTGTGGTGAACAGAAGCCTTAGTCCACACTTGTGTAGCACGGTCGTGATATGTACGTGAAACAAGTCTTTTCAATGTAGAGATCCGCAAAAGGTACTTACACAGCCTCCAGCAAGAATTTCTGCTGCGAGTGGGACTAAGCCATCTTTGCGTGTAAATTTATCCCTCACAAAATCATTCACCTTGAAGAAAAATATTTATAGAAGATGATGAAAAATATAGAGAAAGCCATTAAACACATATAAATATACAACTGTAAATAAATGTTATTTTTCTCTGTCAGTGTATTGGAGTAATCATAAACTGAATAAATGAAGTATCTTAAGAGTTTGCTCTTAATAGCATATACATAGTTTTTGAAAGGTAAAATATATAAATACGTATTCCTGATGTTTCACGGAGAAAACAATTAAGAGAGGTGGCTTACAAGCTTAATTCAAATATGTCCTGCAATTACAATAGCATAAAAAGAGAGACATATTAACAACAGAGACAAAATTAAAACATACATTTTATAACTTAAAAACTGTTTTATAGGATTTGATTAAAAAATCACTTTCAAGTCTTCCAACAAGATTTAATCTAAAACAGCATCATCGAGACAAATTTGGCTGAGCAGATCTTTTAGCTTAGTAGAAATTCAGTATTTAAAAAATTTCTCAAGGATTCTCAGAGAACATCCAGAGCATTAATTAATTAAGTATAACATTCTCAAAATGGTATGTACTACTAGCAATTTTAAGGATCAATCAGAAGATTAGCTGTCCCAAGGTCACAAAATAAGATGGTAAAAGAAGAATTTCAGCACCAATGCTACACAGTCCAATCCAAAAGTAAAGTTTAACTTTCTGGGGCTTTATGACCTTGGTGATGAAAATGCAATTATTTATCCATTGCACAAATACATACTGAATACTTACCACCTGTCAGACAGGAGTCAGGCACTGGAGAACCAATCTGATGGAGGATCAACTTAAACTAGAACTCAGACCCCTCAACATGTCACTTTGGCAAATGTGTACAGAATACACCCTGAACACGAATTCTGTAAATAGCATGTGTACTTGAACAATACGCTTTGGAGTCAGAAAAATCTGGTTTTGAATTCTAGTCTTCCTACTAATGACCTGTGCAAACACAGGTAAATACTTAATCCCCATGGGCCTCACTTTCCTGACTTGTAAACTGTGGGTCACACCTTGCTTGAGATTAAAACAGTAACAGATAATACACGGAAAGCACCTAAGATGGTAGGTACTGAAGGAAATTTAGCTGCTGTTGCTGCCACTACTATAATGATGCTAACAATGATGATGGTGGTGGCAACCACCAAAAATCTTGTTCAAGTATATTATCACATTCTCAGATGTTCACTGTTAAATGGGGAATAATAAAAAGCTATGTGTGGTGAGCACCTCTATGTTCAAATCAGTTAGCACCTCTGAGGAAACACAGACCTGCTGTTTCACATAAGAATCTCTGCTAGGGCTTCCCTGGTGGCGCAGTGGTTGACAATCTGCCTGCCAATGCAGGGGACACGGGTTCGAGCCCTGGTCTGGGAAGATCCCACGTGCCGCGGAGCAGCTGGCCCGTGAGCCACAATTACTGAGCCTGCACGTCTGGAGCCTGTGCTCCGCAACAAGAGAGACCGCGATAGTGAGAGGCCCGCGCACCGCGATGAAGAGTGGCCCCCACTTGCCACAACTAGAGAAAGCCCTCGCACAGAAACGAAGACCTAACACAGCCATAAATAAATAAATAAACAAATACTTTAAAAACGAGGGGAAAAAAAAAAAATCTCTGCTAGATTCCTGAGTATGTGCAAACTCCCTTCATCTGAAGCATCAAATCAAAAGACTTACTGTAAGTTTTATGGCCTTCTCTGGGGCGACTCCCAATAACTGTGGCAACAGACCTGAAAAACAACAAAAGTAGAAGCGTATTAAATAAATTAACATTAACTAAACACATCAACAGCTCTAAAGAGGGGGATCACAACGTAAAAACTGGGGCAATCTTTGCTGCCATTTTCTGCTCTTACCTTGAATGAGAATACTTGAAATGGAATGTTTAGGTACTAATGTCTAAGAGCCACATCAGGCCTGAGTAAATTCCCCCTCACATTCTGGATCGTTCGCACACTGGGTAAATCAACAGTATTAGTGATACAGGAAATCTCATTACTCCACAGATTTGCTTTTTTCCCTCCCGCCTCTTAAATCAGTGGACTTTAGTGAAAATATTCTTTTTCTCTAACACCTTTCTCAGCTCCTCACCCCCCCACTGCCCACGGTTCAGCCATTCATACATTTAGCAACTATGACTCTGTGACAAGCTCAAGACAAACAAGGCTCCCTCTGACTGGTCTCAGATGGAAGGAGGGGAGAGGCCTTGCTGAAAAAGTTGGGGAAACGTGCATTGCATTTCGGGAACGGGAACAGACGGGGCAAAGACAGCAGAGTGGGAACAAGCCTGGTGTGCTCAAAATTGAGGGAGAGTGTCAGTACATCACCTGGCAGGAGGCAGGCACAGGGAGAGGCACAGGTGGGGCCCGATGCCACGCTGCAGACCAGGACCCCGAAGCCCGATATACTCCAAGTTAGGTAAGAAGGGTTTCCATTAGAAGGAGAGTGATGTGTTACTTCATATTTTCAAAAGACCATTCTGGATGTGGTGCAGAAAACAGGGCATAGTGATGGGGTGTGTTTGTGTGTTTGTGTGTTTGTGTGTGTGTGTGGTGTGTGCACGTGGGGTGTGTGGGTGTGTGTGTGTGTGTGTGTGTGTGCGCGCGTGCGGGGTGTGGGGTGTGCGTGTGTGTGTGTGGTGTGTGCGTGTGGGGTGTGTGTGTGTGCAGTGTGGGGGGGTGTGTGTGTGTGGTGTGTGCGTGTGGGGTGTGGGGTGTGTGTGTGCGTGGGGGGTGTGGGGGGTGTGTGCGTGTGGGGTGTGGGGTGTGTGTGTGGGGGGGTGTGTGTGTGCGTGTGGGGTGTGGGGTGTGTGTGTGTGTGTGTGTGTGCGTGTGGGGTGTGGGGTGTGGGGGGGGTGTGTGTGTGTGTGTGTGTGTGTAACTGGCTCCGACTGCTAGAGCTCAGTTTTTAGCACTAACACCTGGTACACATGAAGATGGCAGAGCTCAGTTTTGGACACGATAGGTGGAGTGGAAATTAAGAATCAGGGCACAAGGAGGAGGTGTGGTCTTTGACAGGAAAGGGCCACTTCTAGGAAAGGCAGTTATGACAATAGTGGACCTACATATTTGAACTAAAAAAAAAAAGTTACCTTTTTCATCTGTTCTTTCTAAGAAAATCAAATCAAAGACAGATGCCTTTCCTTGGAAACACTCAGTAAGCTAACCCCAAGGATCAGAATATATTGTTGCCGTGTCATGCTGCTGTCCTTGGGAGGGTCTTCATGGTGTTATCCGTCACCAGTAAGTACACTTTCCTAATTCGCTATATTAAAAGGTCCACCCTCAGCCTCTTCGGAGAGACCAGCCCTGCCCACATCATCTTCTTAAAGAAACAGCCTACAGCCAAAAGTCACTAGCTCGAGGGATGTGTGCATCCAGCTTGCAGATGTGTTTTGCTGAGTAGCACAGGTTTTAAACATAATTTGAGATTATAAAGATAGATAGATAGATGGCTGAATGGATGACTAGATTGATCAATTGATTGATTAATGGATCTGACAGCTCTGGGCCTCCTTCTGACATCACAGCAATCTATCTCCAGCTGGGCAAGGCTCTGCCCTTTAGACAGGACCCAAGTATCAATTCAGCAAGGTCCCCACCACGCCCTAATGCCAGCATGGTAATAAGGACAAGTGCCAATTATCGTTCATCATTTCTTGCTCTGTTGATATCCTCACAATACAGAAATATCTCTCTGGGCTTATGGCTTTACAAAAAGGGAGAAACTAAATAGACCAAGACAGCTTCATGTTTTAGGCAGAATTGGAGAAAGCTCATTTCATTGTAAAACTAAATGATAAGGATGCTGATGCTAATCAGAATTTCCTCTAAAAACAGCCAACATATTGTTTATTATGTGTCAGGCACCATTTTAAGCACTTTACTAACTCATTGAATCCTTAAAACCACCCTGTAGAGTGGAAACTGAGGCATATAGAGATTAAGTAATTTGTTCTCAGTTACCCAGATGATAAATAGCGAGACTGGGATTCAAATATAAGCCATCTTCCTCAAGAGTCTATGCCTTTAGACAACACCCAACTCTGTCCTCTGCCTGACAGGCAAATGTGTATTTGCCTTTCACATCCAGCCTCATTTGTTCACCGATATAACTAAGCTGCCTGGATCCTATAAACAGTTGGGTTTGCAACGTCTTCTCTAGGCAGCCATATTTTCAGCCTGTTTCATCCCCAAGGGCAAGACACCTAAAAGATGTACAGCCAATGAGTTCAGCAACCTGGGCCCTGTGACCTGGCACCAAGAGTAGAGCTACTCAGTCAGGATCCTTCTCCCAGGAGCATGACAGAGTTCTTAAAGGCGATGAGCCAGTCAGCACAAAGGCACAAACTGAGAAGGTGCCAGATGGGGCGGGGAAAGTGGCCAGTTGAAGACATGTGTGTGATAATGCCACAAGGAAGTAGCAACTATGATACGAAAAGGAAGAAGACTGGCAGGAGAAAATGTGTAGCAAATAGAATGGAGACACCAGAGAGAGAGAAAACACACAGTCCGTGAAAGATGCACAGGCGGGAGGGACGGCCTTGACCATCTTCCGGTCCCACTGAGGCCAGATTCCAGTGAAATTCCTGCCCTGGGATCCCTATGAGATCTCGGATTTCCTTCTCTCTCATGTGAACTCTTACCAAAAGTTCCCCTATGCTTCTGCTAGCTTGAGTACAGGCTATACTCTTTTTAACCTAAATGAACCGAAACAGCACAAAAAATGTGAATATGGAACCATCTGGGCAAAGCAAACGCTCTTATTCAAAGTAAGAATTCTCTCCTCCTAAACTGTGCACACTTATTAATCCTTTACTTATACCATGAGATAACATCTATGAGGAGAAAGGCTTTATTATTACTTTATGAAAGTACAACATTAATTTCTACCAGTAAAATTCAGGGATAACCTGGTTAAACTACATCTTAACATTTACAATTTCCATTCTACTCTCTGCATTCAGGTCAAGTACCAAAATGTTTTGTCAAATATTTACTTGCTAGATGTATTATTCTCATCATTAAATTGTAGACCAAGCCATGGATGGGTTGATAGCACTGTGATTTAAATGATAATCTCTTGTCTCTTTAACTACCCTGTGACGGTCTCTTTAAATGACTAATAAAAAACAGCCCACAGAGCCAAATGACTATAGCGTTAGATACAATCACTTCAGCCAGCCTTTTAAGCTATCAAGATTTGTATTTCTCACTATAAATTTAGTAATGCACTGTGAACAGCAGAGAGCAAAACAAAACAATAGAGAAAACCCTGCTTTTAAGACTATATATAGGGCAGCAAATATTTATTTGTTCAGCAAACATTTACCAAATGCTTTCTGTGCCTGGTACTGGAAGAAACTGGGATGAACATAGTAAGATCTGTGGCATCCCCTGGAGCCAGTAGTGTCAGTTTAGAAGAAAAGGGAGCCCTAGGTGTCTCTGTGTGCCAGAAAGGAGACACACCACCTAAAAACAGAGTGCTGAGTATCACAGCCCCGGGGCACCAAAGTACTATGGGAACACAGTGGAGAGAACCAGTTATTCTGCCTGCAGGAGGGAGAAAAGCATCAAAGAAGAGGAGATACTTAACTTGATTCTTTAAGGATAAGCAGAGGTTCACTGGAGAAGAGAGACATGAGTAGAACAGAGGGCAAGGTGATCCAGGCAGAGAGGACAGAGCGTAAAAAGGCACCAAAATCTCTCAAGACCATGGCACAGTCAGGGTGAGGGCGAGATCACTGGAGGCTGTGGTGAGATCACAGACATTGTAATAAACAATGGTAGTAGCAATAAGGACAACAGCCAGTACATGCCAGGCACTTCTCTATGTGCTTTATGTGAATCAACACATTTAATCTACACCACAAGTAGTCAATAACAATAACTCAGCACATGTTATTTTTATTCCATCAACAGATGAGGAACTGAGGCAGACTTCTCGGAGCCCGCCCAAGGTGGCTCAGCTGTTAGGTGGGGCAGTGGGGTTCAACCCTAGGTGGTCTGGCTCTAAGGGGGTGCTCCTAGCCGGTATACTGCGCTGCTTCTCCCCAGGCCACACTAAGGGGGTTGGAAAAAATTCTGTAGACACATGGGGTGGCTTTTAAAGAGTCAAGTTCAAAAAGTAAAAAGTTCTGGAGGCAGGTGAAGGACAGATGGTAAGGGCAGAGACCCAAGGCACGAAGAGTAATTAGGAGGTTAAAGTAATTTAATCTAAGGCCCTGAGTTCCACTGTATTAAATGAGTAACTTCAACCCAGTAAGAACAAAACCAAAGTACAAATCCATTCCTAAGACCTGGGCCAGATGCTGGCACTCAGTGAGGTACTGGCTAAGTACCATTCTTGTGGTGACAACCCTGGCAAACTAGGGAACAAAGGGTAGCTGTGGATGACAATCTGAGAGCCAGTAGAGATGTGGGCCTTGACACCATTAGTCGTGGGCAAATGCCCGTTGGGAGGGGAGGGGCCCTGACCTGCAGGACAAGGAAAGTCAGAGAGGTGGGAATTTCAATAAACTTCCCGGTTCCTTGACCTCAGAGGGAGGAAGGGTAGTGTGGCTCGGTAATGCCTAAAACAGCCAGTCTGGTGAAGGCACTTCAACGCCATCACACTGGAGTTTAAAGCACATGTATGTTTGACATCTGGGTAACTCAGCAGAAAAATTAGGCTTCTAATACAAGATGTTTCTGTTGGATTCTGGAAATTCATTTTAACCATTAGAAACAGAGAATGGATGTGTGTGCTGTTTCTAACTTGTCAAAACAGCAGTCTGTTTTCCAACTGCCTCAAATGAAATTTATTAGTGTGGTTAGTTTTCTAATCTTCTCATTTTAGTTCAGCTCCATCAGCACATATGGCAATGCTTCCTTGGCAAACTTCACCAGAAGGCTGCTAATGCGAGAAAAGATTTACAGGGTACAATATTAATACAGTATTTTGTCTTGAGATTTCATGGGCTTGAGATATAAATCACACTATCCCCTCTGATTCCCATCCTTCATGCAACCCAATGAGAAAGAACTGAGCTGGAGGTGTGGGAACTAAGCCCATACCACGAACCTCCACTGTAGGCTTCACACAGAACCCCCAAAAGGAAGTTCCCGAGAGCAGTGTGCTGGTCAGAGGGCCACTAAGCTGTAGTCTTGCTCAAAAAAGTTTTTAGAAATATAATTCTAGAATCTCAGAGTTAGAAGGGACTACAAAAGAAACTCATTAATAATGCTGGCCTAATTAAAGCTATTTGTTTCCAATGGCTCGGCAGCAAAATGAATGGCTTGGAGCACAGGCCATGGAGGTAGACAGACCTGGGCGGGAATCCTAGGTCTGCACCTCTTTTGTGCTGAGTGATCTTGGGGACATTATTCTTTGAACTCTAAGTTCCTCATTAGTAAACCAAGGATGCTAATTACGACTCATTGGTTTATTATGATAATGATATCAGTAAATGTATACAAGGTGCCAGACACTGTTCACAACCTACATTATCTATTCAAAAAAGGGGATGGAAGTTTCTTTCTACCTATTTGCTCAAGGCATATTCTTGATTATCCTCTTGCTTACAAGAGGCAATTCATCCTGAATAATGCTCACAGCCCAGAATTAGCAACTATGGGAGTACAGGAATTAGGGAAGTAGGTTAGGAGTACAATGCTGCTCCCCATGGCATTATGCCCATCCTTAGGAGAGCTGTTGCCAAGCAGCGAGGGCACACGCGGTCTGACAGTGTCTAGCAACACCACTTACTTTAGGCAAAGATAAGGAAGCAGTACAGACGTAACACCACATCTTCAACTACGTTTTTAAGCTAAAATAAAATGTTTCAGTTAAGAACTAAAACAGTTCTCAACCTCTGATGATAAGCAACTTTTTACCATGTCATTTCTCCTAAGGAGTAGAAGAGCCGGGCGATTAAGAGCGTGGAGTCTGGAGCCAGGCTGCTGGGTTTGAATTCTGACTGTTATTTAGTAGCTGTGTAATTGTGGTTAAGTTACCCAACCTCTCTGTACCTTAGTTTCCACATCTGTAAAATGGGGATAAACACAGTACCATGTGCATGGGGTAGTTTCGAAGATGAAACAAGTTAATATACACAAAACCCTCCGAAGGGTGCCAAGCACATAGTAAGTACTACAGAGGTGTTCTTTTGTTGTTCTTCACCTTCATCAGCATCACTATCCTCTCCTTCTTCCATGGAAACTGGGCTCTAGAGAGGCTAAGCAGCTTCTCCCGAGTCCCTCACTATTTGGTGACCGTGCTGTGGCGCTGAGTTGAATTCGGGTCCATGATGCCTCCCAAAGCATGGCTCTTCGGCCCTGGGATGCTCAGCTTTTCCCTGTGCACTCTAGTGGATTTATGGCTCCAACAAAGGCATTTTTTTCCAGCCCAGAATGTTCTGAAACTTTTCTCTGGGTGCTGGCTCACGCTGGGCTAGCAGGCTGCAGGGCTGGGCCCTTTCACACAGTAAGAGGAGGGTGGCTATGTGGTGGGCACCCGCATCTGCCTCCACGTCGCCCTCTCCAGAGAATATGAGGCTGTCACAGGAGAAGGCACTGACCTGCAGAGCTGAGCTGCAGACTATAACCTGGCGGACAAGTGGGAGTCAGGGCTCAACTGGGGAACGAGGCTCAGAGAAAGCAGCGGGTCAGGAGCCGGGCTGAGGGTCCACGAACAACTGTAACCGCCTTGTGGCAGCTGTCCCAACAGACCACACTGGATAAGACACGGAGCAGCACAGATGATGTCGGGCCACAGCAAGGGAGAGACCCGTCATTAAAGCAGCATTTCTGTCTCAGGTCAGACAGAAAACAAGCTCAAGAGTGGCCAGCCCGGCCCTGAGAAAGGTAGCTTAAAGCACGTAAGACAGCGTCCAAGGCATCCAGGGCAGAGACAGGCAGTAGAGCTTGGTAGGGGATATTAACGCATAAAATACTCCTGTTGCTGTAGCTGAAACCACATCTAGCACTCTTCTGTGTTATCTAGTTTCAACCCAGAGGCGAACCCTCCGTTGTTAAATTCTTAGCCTCCTGACCTCACCATGGAGGCCCCTACGCTTGTCCCCATCTTCCCAGAGAGCCCTCCTTGCTTTCAACATCAGATTAACCTTTATTCTGGAGCTATCAGCACTCTGTGTGCCCTGCCTCACAGCTTTTCTTCCTGCTCCTATTTCCATGGCCTTCTCTCTTCACTTGTTCAAGCTTTCTTCTTCCCCCCCACCCCGCCCTTCCCCTGTGTGTCTGCTTTTGACTCATACAGCCCCCAGGCATGAGGCATGCCCCTCCTCTCCCAACTACACTATCCCCTTTCATGGCCCTCGTTACTATCCAGTTTTCCACCAGCTCTCAGGATATCACTCCAAGCTGAGTGTACAGTGGAGCTGGGGGCATGGCAGATATTAAGATTTAAATGCTTGTTTATCTGGGTTAAATATTTTTGCTCAAAATGTCAAGAACCGTCTATTATTTTAGCTATGGCTCAGGATGCCTTTGGGAGACTGATTGTTAAAGCATGACGGAATGATACTGTCATGGTCTAGAAAAACCTTGGTTCCTTTGACTCCTCCTCTATTTGGAGGATTTCTAGAAGTGAAGATCATTGGGAAGAAGAATCATACCCTCTCCTCCTTCAGTTTTTCACTCTAGTAAATGGCAACTTTCAGGGTCCTGGTTATCTTCTCTTCTATCTAAATTACCTCTCTGCTGAGATTTAATCTATTCCCCTTGTCTCAGTCTCAGCATTGGCAGTAGCTGGTAATAAATTATCATTCTTGAGGCCTAGAACTAATTCGTTCACTAATTAATCTTCTCTTCTCCAGGTTATGTCTAGTTCCATCTTTCCCAATTTTCTAAGCTCATCATTGTTCTCATCCGGCCCTCTCAAGCCTCTGACGATACTCCCACCCACTTTAGTTCCAAGTTTGTGTCACCTTAGTCTCCTCTTTTAATGCTTTGTGCTCATGGTAGATTTCTGGAGATTTGATTACCCAGCTCAGGAACTGTCCAAGTCTTTTGTTCATTTTCACTTGATTTCCTATAACCAAATATCTGCTTTTTGATCTACTCATAACTTAACACCCTAAATGAAAATGTGCAGAAATTGGCCAAGAAAATAAGACTCAAACCAAACCATTCTGCACTCATTAGAAGCTCTGGTGGACGTGAATGGACATCATGACTCAGTGCAGTGTACGGATTCACTGTGGTTTGTGCCAAGATGCATGGCTTCTTAAGTTATGCAAAACAGACTTGTACAACCTCCAATTGCTTTATTTTGGTGATACAGTTTTTAAACTTATTTTTACCTACAAGAATTAAGCAAGAAGGAATCTCACTGTGGATCCACATAATTTGGATACTGCCTTCTATAGAACCATTAACCACCCTAGAGACCTAGCTTAAACTAGCTATTTGACAAAACTTCCTGAGATATCACCACAATATCCTCTAGATGTCACCTTGAGAACATTCCAGGATGGAAGACGACTGCTTTTGCACCACGCAGACAACCCGAAATAGACACATTTAAAACTCTGCAAGCCTGGTCAATAGGCTGATTAAAAAAAAAAAATTTTTTTTTTTTTTTTTTTTTTTTTTGCCAACTGCCTCAAAGACTAAGTAGTACTCCAAATTAAGTTTAATTCACAAAGTGATCTAATTTCCCTTTCTGGCAGGTTTTCTTTTTTTCCCACGAACAGAAATAAAAACTAAAACCTTCCTTTAGGAAGTATTTCTCCTGAATCCATCTTTCTCCCCATGGTCCTCCCTCCCCATAACATTTTCCAATTTCTAAGGGTACTCATCTCATTACCTGAAGCACCTGAGAGAGGAGAGTGTAGCAAAAATTTAGAGGCAGAAATTAGTTATTCCTGGAATGTTAAGAGCATTTAATTATGGATGATTACCCAATCAATTGTTTCTCTTTGATATGCTAAGTCTACAGCTAGCCAATAACTGACTCGTTTGGTCATGTAGTTCATTCAAACCAAATGAGCTGTCAGGTAATTCATTAAGGATTTTAAACACCTGAGTGCATTAAATCAATCTGGAGACCAGGGAGGAAATAGAGGAAGACTTTTACAAGTGACTTCAGGGAGATCTGGATTTTCTTGGGTGTTATTTCCTGTGATACAGATAGACTTAGCCTAAAGGGTCTGAATTTCAAAAATTACAGAAAAACCTAGGAAAATCAATAATTTTCTTGTAAAGAAAGTAGTCCGCATTATAGAGAAGGGTTGCAGAGTCAGTCTCATAGGATTTCTAAGGGGATCATTTCTAACGACCAAACTTACCCCCGAAGATAAGAGGCTCTGAGACACAAAGAAGCAGAGAGCTGCACAGAAACATGGAGAGAAGACCTCACCAACTCACAACAATAAAATTCCTAGGACTCAGCATCAACTGAAGACAGTGCTAACAATCCCCATAGCTGTGTTATCAGTCGCCTTTTGACGACGGGGCCGTGATTCAAGCGTGGTCCCTGCTTATGATGGGATAACTTCCAGGACGGCCCACAGATGCTGGCAACTGCCAGAGAAAGGACAGAGGAAAACAACTCGCGCCGAATGAGTTCTTCAAAAAGAGCCTTCGCTCTCGGAGCTCCACAGGGAACTATTTCTAAATACAAAACCGCTTCCTTTAGAGTTCGTATTCTTGTTGTAAGAAGGAAAAAGAGGGAGAGCGATGCTACATTAACCTTGTAATAAGGATGCATGCTGCAAGCACCTTCTTTCAGGGCCAACTGCCAACTTTTCCTCCAAATATACATAAAGATAGCTTTAAAATAGGGGAGAGAACTTACTTATGCAACATTCCCAAATTATACTCTTCGGGAAATATTAGCAATTACATATGTCTTGATGCAGAAAAATTACACGTTAAGCAAAATTCCATAATAGGAAAAATAGGCTCAATATTTTGAAACATGTTTATAAATTAGAGATGTACTCTGTCACCTTCTCAAGTATTGCTAGGTGGAGTGTGAACAGCAGCAATTCTAAATTCTCAAAATTTAAATTTAACTGTTTTCCCCTGGAATATTAAACTTTTAAACAAAATTACATTTAGTAAGAAATTTATAGTCAAAGAATCACATGTTGGGTGTTTTACATCTTGACTTTCTACATGAAGGTTAGAATCCTGATTCTCAGAAACAGTTGGGGTCTTTTTTGTTTCTATTCTAATTTTTTGCTGGTAATTTAGTTTCCCGTTTTCATCTGATCCCTCTCTTGTCCAATGATAAGCATTTACAAATATACAGTTACACACAATTATTAATCAATGATTATGTGCAAGGCACTAAAGGGAATTAGTCCCCAACCAATCAAGAATAGGAATAATTCATTTATGAAGCAAGACTATATATCATTGTTTCAAAAACCTAAACTGCCAATCACCTCTTTGCTCTCAAGATCCAAATTACGAAACAGAAACTAAACAAAGCTTTAGAGTACATCTTTTGTTCTAAAATTGTCTACCAGAAGAGATAAGAAGTCAGGGAGAAATGAACACAGGTGACTCCTAGCACTAATCATCTTATATTCACACTCTACTTATCATCCTCTGACAAGAGAACCCCTTAGGGATCAGGCACCCAAAACAGGTTAGATAAATGGCTCTTTCTAAACCAGGAGAAGGATGAGGAGCTGCCTCTTTGGTGTTCAAAGGGAGCCTCCATGTCTGTCTAACAGGCCGGCTTACTCCCCTTCCCTGAGGAGTTAAAACCAGTTCCGCCAGTCTCACCGATATAACTGAAACAGCATGAGGTTTATGGGATGGCCCAGAGTAGCTCAGTACTCAGGTACGCTTTAAGCTGTTTTGTCCATGGGGTCAAAAGGATAGGTTGAGGAAGGAATTCCAGATGCAACCAAGAATCAAGACCTGCCAGGTGTGGTCAAAGAGGAAAGAGAAGGGACTCAAAATTCAAACAAACCAGGTCAACACAAGCACATTAAAGGCATTCAGCAGGACAAAAATTATTTCTCACAATTCTAAAGGCACCCTTGACGTTTAAATCCAACACCAAGGGAAGCCCATAAAAGTAGTTTGTGAAGCAATGCCAAGGCTGAGACATTTGTCCGGTTTGAGGCTCAGAGCTCTCTCCACAGAAAACCACCCACATGAACAGGTAGTAGCAGCCTTTGCCTGAATCACTGCAAAGCAGCAACTGTGACATTAACCTTGTACTACTCGGGAGACATTTCGGGAGACATTTCATTTGCGAGGTTTGTTGTCACCAGGAGGGAAAAGTATTTCAAATGAAAGGCAGTGACCCTCTAAGGGTCATCATCAATCACCTGGGGTCAAAGACCTTCCCAATTGTGAGAAGAGGCAGGGGGTGAGGGAAAGAGGGCAGAGGAAAGATCAAAAGGCCTTTGATGGAGGTTATCTCCCTACACAAAAGAACCTGCGAAATGGAGCTTCTCTGGAGTTTGAAACCTCCTCATTGCTAAGGTGAGAGATTTCAAGAGGGGTCTTTGTTGTTGTTTTATTTTTAACTTGGGTGCTTAAGAGGAAGACTAGAGTCAGCAGATGGCAGAAGAGGCCTAGAGGCACAGGCTTACATGGCTGCCGGCTTCAAGGTCTGTCTCTGCAGAGTACTAAATACTATCTCCTGGTAGGGGAAGGGAGGGAAGACCCCATCTGCTTTGCAGTCGCCAAATGGCAAAGTGGCTCAGCTGGAACTGCCTCACGGTACTGGATTTTAGCTGATGCAAATACAGTTACTTCTCTTTGTAGAAGGCAATCACAGAGGGAGTGGCTGGGAAGTTAAGTCATGTCCTTTAGGCCAGTGCCAGTGGTCAAGCAGTCAGGGTCTGTGGGATCCTTTCCATTTGTGATGACATACTTCTTGCTACTGTGCTTGTTGATTAATGAGCCTTAGATGATTACAGAAGCAGCTGGATAGAGAAGGTATGTGAATCAACTCCATTGGGTACAGAGTCAGAGGAAGGGAAAGGGGCAACCTTAACTCAGAAAGAGACAGTCAAGGAACGAGCGCTGCACTGAACCCCTGGGTACTCGCTTGATAGGCATTTTTGTGGAATATTCAAGGAGAATCATTAGTCCCAAGTAGGCTCTGTCCTGTCCCCCAGCTGCCTTTCCCTGTTAGGTGGTGAGTCGAGTTAGTTCAAGAACACAAACAATACAAGCCTTTTAAAAACTCACTAGACATGTTTATGAAAATAATTATTTTTAAGAAATAAAACATATGGCAGAGCAATATAAATGGCTTTCAGATTATGGGCTGTTTTGATTAGCCATGCCCTAGATGCCTCCAGCCTACGCCCATTAGCATGGATAATTGAGAATCTGCTGTATTTCCATTTTAACACAGTCTCTCTAATACATTTCAGGCATTCAGATGGAAAAACCAAACCTCTGACTACTATTTCCCCTTTCATGAATGTAGCACATGGCACTAACCTCTATACAGTCCAAAGAAACCTTCATAGCGTAGCACTTTCTTAAAACAGTCCAAGCTGTTTTTATACATAAGTTCTCCCACGAAAGAGCCAGTGGATCGCTGGTTCTGCATTCGAGTTTTTACCAGATCGATAGGGTACACAGCAGTGGCTCCAACAGCTAAAATCAAGGAATAACAATATTTCAGAAGATATTAAGGTCAGAGGAAAGGGGGAGGTGGTTAACATCAAAGAGAAGATGGATGGAAGAAAAAAACAAATTTTGTATATACAAGTTTTAAAACTCTCTACACCCTTAATAAATAACTGTGGATTTCCATTCAAGTATCTCCTGATAAGAGGATATCATAGACAGTTCAAATTTAAAAAAGCATATCACTACAGCCTAACCTCATTATTAACCTGTCTCTAGAAAGCCTATCTGCAGATAAATAAGAGAAAAAAGTCACTTCTAAGTCCCTGATCAGATGTAGGTATGAGGAAAAAGTTCCCTTTGTTATTATCCTATCACACAGATACAGACTGGTAACTAGCTCAGGGAAAGACCAGAGGAGGCTTTGTCCTTCAATATTTCAAGGTGGAAAATCAGAGGAAAAAGAGGAATAACCAAAATGAAAAATTTGCACTCATCCATGACTCACCTCCAGCAACAGAACCCAGACCAAACCTGTAGGCCGACTCTGCAATTTGTAGGAGAATTGGTCGAGATGAATCGACTGAGGCCTTCTTCTTTGCACGCACAGGAATTGCAGAGTGAGAAAACAGGAGACAGAAAGGAAGACAGAACAAAAATGAGCACATGCTATTTTTTAAAAGTTACAACTAGGTTCTAAACTCATGATACAACTAAAATGTCAAAGAGGAAGGTATGATTAGATTTTGTAAGTTCTTATTAATAAAAAGTAATTATTGCTATTAATTTTTAAAATCAAGTTTGAATATAATGAAAGCCGTTATGTGCCCCCCAAAATGTTATGAATATGAACCCATTTTCAAATGTTCAATTCTCATTAGTGATCAAAGAGATACAAATTTAAAAACATTAATGAGACATCATTCTTCATCAATCAAATTGTCAAATTGGTAGGTTTTGGGGTTTTTTGTTTGTTTGTTTAATGGCAATATCCAACCTGGCAAGAGATGATAAAAAAAACAGAGCTTCTCAAATCTGCCATTTAATCAAGCATAAACTGAAGGGAAACTTGGCAATACGCACCCAAACCCTTAAAATGTACATGAACTTCGGCCCTGCAATTCTACTTATAAAAAGTTAGGCTAGAAAATAATCATATATATAAACAAGGATCAAGCTACAAGAATATTAAAAAGCAGTACTGTTTTAAGAGCAAAAACTCTAAGGATACCTAAATGTCCAACAATGGAGGACTGGTTAAAAATAATGCTATAGCTTTAAAACAAAATTGTATGTCATTAAAAAGCAATATTGTAAAAGATATTTGATGCTCAGAAAAAGTGTTCATAAGGTATTATAAAGCAAAAACAGGCTAAAAAGAATATGGTGAGTAGACAGGTATTCATGGTATGATTTTCTTTACCTTTTAAAATGTTTGAAATGTTTCATGATCTTTTAAAACCAATGTTAAAGACTGTGTGTGAATATGCGATTTTTAAAAAAATTATTTGGGTATGTATATGCATATAATAATAACACTAACATTTTGGCTATCTCATCCCCCAGAGATATCCAAATGTTTACAGTGGCTACAACTAGGTGGTTGTACTACAGGTGATTTGATACTTTCTCCCCTTTTTTGTCCATCTTTTCTAAATTCATACTTCAGGCCAGTCAGTTGTTGTATTATGGTTGTTCTTTTGACCTATTATTCTTACAGTGTTTTTGATTCCAGAACATTTCAGAGTATTTCAATTCTCTGTCTACATAAATAAAATAGTAATTTTATGTCACACAGAGCTGTCACATGAGGGTGGCATATAGCTGGTGCTTAATAAATACCTGTTGAATGAATAAATACATTCAGTAATATTTGTTTTTTCAAAAGCCACGATAATTAAGATCGGTGAACAATGAAAATAATGACCAATCCCAGCTATCAACCCACTGAATTTTAGTTGCCGTCAATGTAGCACAATTCTAATACAATGAGATAATTTGGAATCTCCTTCAAAGTTATTTAACTGAAAACAGCTTCACATAGAAATATGCATCTTTAAGAAAGTAAAACATCTCTTCTGCAGATTCCACGGGGTGCATCCAACGCTATCTCCGTATAGATGGATGATTTCCATCTATATCTGTTAACTATAGTAACTTCATTTTGACAGATGCATCCGTTAGAAAGGCACTGTTTTATTTACACGGATATAAATATGCAGTACTTAGAAAGGTGCTGGCATCAAAACAATGAGTGAAAATACTTTGAAAATAATAGGTTGGTGGGGAGAGGAACCTACCACTATCACTAACTCATCCAAAGACAAAATAAATGAAATCCCAGACTTTCATTTAACTTTTCTAAAGCTAGAAATGTGGCGTGCTCACAAAACGACACAAGGCAGACGACTCCTCCTGCACTCCTCTGTGGAGGAGAAATGCTAGCACCTAGCCTATCAGGTAGATGACCTCCATTGCTTGAGTCTGTCGATGTTGTCAGGCCCACTGGGGTACACATAGTAAAGAATATTCCAGGCAAGGCCCCAGTGAATTGCTCTAAACCTCTAAGCAGCAGCCAATCATTTCCTGCTGTAAATCTCATCAATCCCGTCTAACCCTTTCATGGCCAGGATCCACAAGCACCCATCATCTGAAACTCTCAAAAGCTGCAGAGTACGTAGAGGAAAACTTGTGGGATACCACTGCCAGCTCGAGAACAGGAGGAATCTTTTAAAAAAAAAAAAAATTCTCTGCTTTTTCTTAATCCCCAAATTTCTACAGGAGCTAGTAGCACAGAGACGAAGAGATAATCATCTGGTAAGCAGTGTTTAAAAATCAAAGCAGAGGAGAGCGGAGCTGCTTCCACCTCTGCACGTGATTATACAGTTCTCTCTCCTGCACTCGGGGAAATCGGCTTCCTCTTTTAACGGCAGCCAGCTGGTTTTCCAGAGGTGCCTAGTTAGGGTTTACTGAGCTCACACCCACCGTTCTGAGTTACACGCTGCACATAAAACCTGCCGCTGCCATTGGGTGGGAAAGAGCTGAAAGGAGGGCGTCCTGGCCCGAGGCCTGCCCGTCCTAAAAATGCAGCCCGCATCAACCCATTGTGGTCAAACTGGCGTCTCTGTACAGACCCGGAGCTCCCAGCCAAAAACTGTTAAGTCTCACAGGATTCGGAGATGGCTTTGCCTTAAAGGAGGTATTTTTCTAAAACGACGCTCGTCTGTGAGTGGATTTATTTTACAAACACCATGTAAGCACAACACATGCTCTGGAGGCTTTTATTCTCTAACCCTGACCTATAGAAAGCCGAGTAAGAGTTAAATGTAAGAGGTCCCAGGTCTTCGGTTTCTGACTTCCACAAATTCAAGAGGTTGGTTTCTGTTAACCATAAAATAAAATGTAGCATTCCTCAAATTGTTTCCACATAACTTATGAGTCCTTTCACAAAGAAAATAGGTCTAAAAGCCTTCAAACTATGACTCCAGACTAAACAAAATTATCTCATTTTGATATTCAGAAAACCGGCAGGCATGGCAGTTGGGCGATGCCCTGATGAAGTGCCTCTCTGTGGGGCAGAGCCCAGCTTTCATTTCGCAACACGACGCTGGGACGGTGACACCAAAACGGGACTCCGGCCCCACCTCTCCTAGCACAAGATTGAGGGAAGAAGGAAAGATCTTCTGCCTCTTTTGGGAGGGTTAGGCTTCTAAGGCGGTTAAGAAATCACCCCATCTTTCACAGGAAAAGCAAATGCCAATTATCTGTTTCTCAGAACATCTCTAAGCAATTTCTCTTTCCAGCCTTTTGAAATGGTCTGGATTTTTGGTGCAAAACAAAGAAATGGTAGGTCAGAGACCAGTGCCGAAAAGGCAATTGCAAGAGAAAAGGGGTTGGGTGACCCTATCAAAGAAACACCAGGAAGCAAGTGTGCTCCCTTTTACCCACCTGCCTCTGGGCCTCGGCCAAGTTGAAGGGCAGAGTTCCCTCTTCCAGAGGAGCGATCCGTTCAATGTCGGCTAAGGTCATACGTCTAGAGGGAAAAGCAAGCACAAGCAACAACAAAATACAAATTTATTAAAATTTACATTATGGAATTTTAAAACGTTTCTTTTCTTGTTTTCCCGTATTTCAGAGTCATCTTTAATATGGCTTCTTCTTCTCCAGGTTTGCTGCCGTCCTCCTACTCCACCTCCTAACCTCCCTTTATTAAGCTAATTAAAAAAAAAAAAAAGAGCAACTTACCCCCTTGGCTCATATAAATCTGCTAACTGAAACAAGATGTCAACTTCCATGGGTGTAACCTGACCAAATTTCTGAGCTGCCAGAACAAACTCCTCTGTATGGAAAAAGAGTTAAAAGGGAAAGATTCAAGAAGGAATAGCCACTAAATGCAGCATTAACTCAAGGCACAGGAATGAGCGAACATCACCAAACTTTATTATTAACAGTCGTAGAATTCAAGTCAATCCAAATAGGGTAAGAATTTTTGCAGTTCTTTCATTTATCTGGAAAGAGTGTGCAGAATAGTTTCTCTAATACTGACTCTAAAAGCTTGGTGTCATCCAAAGGCTTTGAATAAATGACACAGGAAGCCATTCAAATTGCAGGTCAGGGAAAACCAGGAAGGAGATATGAAACTCAATATGCATAGGTCCCAGGACGTAATATTAATGAAGCTGTGGAATTCCGAAGGGAATTCTCTGTTTAAAAAAAAAAAATCCCATTAAAATGCTGGTATCTTGATCAGAGATTGTCAATCAACACACACCGTCAGCAGTGTAAGTTTATGGAATTCCTTGTGTACTTCTGAAGGTCACTTTAGAGGACGCCAATTTAGCTCAGGTTTTAGTAAGATTTGAAAACATTTAAGAAACTTTACATGATTCCCTCATTCAAAGACTGTCTTGGGTTTATTTAAAATGTGCTGAAGATTGTTTTGTCTGATCTAAGGGTGGAGAACACACATGTACCATATGGTTAATATGTGTCAGTGGGACAGAAAAATTTATAACGTAAACTCCTAGTTGCCTTCTTTACCCTAATAATAACTCACCAAGATAGTTGCAGGCAAGAGTTCAGATTCTCACTCACCCTTAGTCACCTCTACATCTTTCCTGTTGCCAGCCAGAGTGCTGTAGATCTTTCTAATGAGTTCCATGTTGTTAAGCAGTGAATTAAATCCATTAAAATAGGAGAAACTAACTTGATGGGACGTGGTACCTCCAGCAGCCTCAAATAAGTTGAAAATAAGAGGGGGGAGAAGAAAAATAAACAAAGCATTTATAGAATGAAGACGATTCAGAAGTATATACATCAAATGCTAGTTTTGGAAGTAATCAAGAAAGCATGTATAGAAAGAAATGTTTATAAGCATTTTTCCTTCACATTAAAAAAAAGCTATAAATGATTTTTAGAAGTAACTGCAACTAATCATGACCAGAACTTGTACTCTCCACAAAGTCCTAGAAAACTAAATACATGCGTAGGATTATAACAACAGGACCAGTAGTAATTTACAGAGTTCAAATTTCAATTGGAAATGTTTTATAAGTTTATTTCATCTAATGAGCAATTCTTAAAAGCTGAGACATGCAAAACTCTATTATACACATGCATACATGCGTATACTTATACATGCAAAACCCTATTATACCAACACAAACATACTGTGAAAAGTGGTCAGTCTAACATTAATATCATCATTTGTCATGTTACTTATAAGTAGTAATAAATCAGCATTTAAGTACAGACTTTATATTGGTAGGATTTCTAGCAAACAAGCATATTATGGTAAAATTATGAGATGTCATATGCTTTGATGGGGGTTAAGCCTGGTCAGAATTCTGATAATCAGAATTTGTAAGAAACCATATTTCTTCATGGGGACAAGGAAAACAGACAGCATGTCCATTATGAATGGAACTTCAGTTTGAGGTTTCAAATATTTTACCTTCCCTAACAAGGCAAAATATTTTTATTAGGAAAGCACTTCTTTATAAGGTAACGACCACATAAATCTTCACTTACTACTCGTTTGAAATAGCTGATGTGAGAGTTGGGATAGCGAAGGGGGGCCAAGAAAAGGAGCGAGATTAACACAGTGCTGGAGTGGAAAAGGTCTTGTCAGATCACCGCATCTCCAAAGAGAGGGACCAGAAAAAAAAAAGAGGAAAAATGAAAAGCCCCCCTGAGTTCTTCCTTATGGTAAGCATTGTGGGAAACTCAGGTGATGGTGAAAACACCCAAAAAGTCCTCTCCCTGGGATTAACAAAGGAAGAGTTACCATTGCATAAGGGTCCCAAATCTGGGGGATCATCACAATTACCTAGGAAGCCTCAGAAATTAGATTCTAGGACCTTACCACCTGTGGATGGTGAATGGGTAGGCCTGGAAGAGACCTCAGAATCTGCACTTTTAATAACTATCCCTGATGATTCTTAAGCTCCGTGACCAAGGCTTGGGAACCACCACCACGGAATGTTCCAGGACACCCTCAGGGTCCATGAAGGAGGAGAGTGGCTGGACAGCCACTAGGAGGGAAGCTCCACGACACAGGACAGCAAGGCTCTGCCCACTGCATGTGCCAGTGTCGCCTCCACACACATGCTGAATGAATGAGTGAATCCAAGCGTTAGAGTTCCTGCTCTGCTGACTCCTCAAATACATCTATGCGCACTACTTGTTTAGAAAAACCACTTTGCCTTGGAGAACAGCAGCAAAGATCAGCATTTGACATACCTCAAAATATAAAGCAAATTAATATGCGATTATATGTCGGTTTTTCCATTTTAAAAAAGCCAGTTAATGCATTTCTTTAAGATAGTCCATATCATCCAGGTAACAAGTTAACCTACCCACTAAAACTGGCAAAGCACTCTCTGTAAGTTTGGTAATGGATGCAATATCACTAAGAAAATTTAAAAATGTTAGTGTTTAAACAGAAGAAACTCTACATCATCTGTAAGACTTGTTCTTACAATCCCTTATTTACTGAGCTTACACCAGGTAGAATAAGCTATTTCATTATGGCAAGTTACAACCTAGGAGGAGGGATAAATTGGGAGATTGGAATTGACATATACATGCTACTATATATAAGATAGATAAGTAATAAGGACCTACTGTATAACACAGGGAACTCAGTACTTTGCAATGACCTATATGGGAAAAGAATCTAAAAAAGAGTGGATATATGTATAACTGATTCACTTTGTTGTATACCTGAAACTAACACAACATTGTAAATTAACTATACTCCAATAGAAATTAAAAAACAACTTACAGCTACTAGACATTCTTCTACAAAAGGTGTCAAGACATGAGGGCGGATGGTGACCATGATGTCTCGGAAGTCAATGGCTGTGACTTTTCCGGTCCTGGCATTGTCCCTTTGAACAAAGGCTTGCTTCGCATGCTCCAATTGTATTTCCTGCAAACAAAGAAGGAGAAATACTTCATTTCTGTTTCCCATTTACTACAAATGACTGCTCAATTTCAAATCGGGGTGAAGAAATATATACATTGTATCTTGATTTACTAAGCCCCACACTTGTTCAATAGCACCCCCAAGTTACCTCCTTCCAAAGAGAGAACTTTGTTGAGACTGGTGAACATGTCTTGAGAAAGTACATTCCTTAAATTTCTTACCCAAAGAGACCAAATCACTTCCATGTTCTGCTCTAGTCCAAAGACACAAGGAAAATAAAAACTAGAATGAAGCTTGGTAGGCTCCAAGATCTGGACAAACCCTGCTTAGGGGATGCAGATGATCAAAGGAAAAACACCTACAGGGACATTAACCTCTCTCCAAAGAACAGAGAAAACTTTCTAACGGTAACTTGGTTCACAGACATGTGATGTAACAGCAGATTGAAAAGGGTGGTTCTGCTCAGGAATATGCTATTCCTCTACACTATTGGTATTTGGGGTAGGTTAAGCCTTTGCTATGGGGGCTGTCCCATGCATCCCTACCCTCTTCCCACTGGATGCTGGTAGCCCCTTTTCCCCAAGGCCATGGCAATCAAAAATGTCTCCAGGGCTTCCCTGGTGGCACAGTGGTTGAGAGTCTGCCTGCTAATGCAGGGGACACGGGTTCGAGCCCTGGTCTGGGAAGATCCCACATGCCGCGGAGCAACTGGGCCCGTGAGCCACAACTGCTGAGCCTGCACGTCTGGAGCCTGTGCCCCGCAACGGAAGGGGCCGCGTTAGTGAGAGGCCCGCGCACCGCGATGAAGAGTGGCCCCCGCACCACGATGAAGAGTGGCCCCCGCTTGCCACAACTAGAGAAAGCCCTCGCACGAAACGAAGACCCAACACAGCTAAAAATAAATAAATAAATAAATAAATAAATAGAGTAGCTATTAATTTAAAAAAAAAAAAAAAATGTCTCCAGAGAGGACCAGATGTCCCAATTGAGGACCAACACTCTAGAATTAGGAACTGGATGGTACATGCATCAGAGGTGGCAAAACCGTGGCAGTGCCACTGGATATACGTTTTAATTCATATGCTCTAAGGACAGGAAGCCCAACCTTAGATTTCTATTGCTATTCTCAGGGGATAAGTGTATCAAAAAATAAAACACGGTCGCCTGTCAAAACCCATCATGTGCTGTGTAGGAGAAGCATCCCTTCTGCAGAGAGTATTATATTCTCTTCCTCAAGACACTCTGTCCATTTCCCAAATGGGCCCTTAGAGTGAGATCTAATCTCTATGAAATTAAAAGGCATCCCGGATGTGGCTTTCAAGCACTTTAAATTATTTAAATTTTAAAAAGTTCTATTAGATGATACTGAGGAATTAACTTTTTTTTTTTTTTTAACTTTGGTGAGATAATGACTTACAGTTTTATGAAAACTAACTGTCCTCATGAAGTAGTGCAAACTAAAGCGTGGGAGAAAATGACATGAATCTGAAAATGCCTTGAAGTATCCTATCTCCCTTCTCCTCCCACAGAAAAGTGGGGAGATAAAGGAAGACTGATAAAATATTGATAATAATTGAAGCTGTATAGTGGGAACACGGTGGGTCATCATATCTTTATCCTTTTATGGAGTTTGAAAGTGTCTACAATAACACATTTTTAAAGACAAAACAATAATAAGAATCAGAGTTCTTATCCGATTCAAAAGCCTCTTCTCGGTTATAGCACCTGCCAGCGTTGATCCAGCCCAGCCCTGCTGGAACTCTCATCTGGGACCCTCATCTTTCTAGTGCTTCTTCCACTCGCTCCTTAAATAGGAGGCACCTGCCAGCCCTCTGTCCTCAGGTCTCCTCACTCAACGCTCCTAGGCAAAGACCTCCCCTCCCTAGGTCTTCTTATAAGATTTCTCACAAGGCTTGACTCCCAGATCCAAGTGTCTCACTCCTATCTGCTGCGCCAGAATTTCTAACTGCTTAGCGAATATACTCATGGGGGTATCTTGTAAAGGCCATAAAATTACACGTCGCTAAATCCACTACTATACGTCTCCCACCCAGCCCTCAAACCTGGTCCTTCTCCTATGTTCAAAGCTTAATTATTAGCATGTTGTTTTCCCGGTCACTTACCCTAGAAACCTGTCATTTTCAATTCTTCCAGCTTCCTTTCCCCCAGAGTAAACCAGTTACTACATTAAGTCACTTGGACCTTTGAAAGTTCATTCAAATGCATCTTTTCCTTTTTACTCCTGACCACTGGTTCAAGGCCTCCTCAGACCACGGCTGAATGGCCACCATGGGCCCAACTGTCAGTCTGGCACTCCTCTCTGACCTCTGCATCCACCTTGCACACATCAACAGCTGCCTTTCAGCATCTCAAATCTGACTTCAATCACCCTCAGCTGAAACCTTTCATCGTAAAGATCTATCTCCAAAGCAAGGCTCTCCAGACCCTACAAGGAGTTACTCTCAGCCTGGTCTCTGGCACCCCATGCCCAGCCTGGCCAGACCTTCCACACATCCGGGCCTTTGTCCACACTCTTCCCTCCACCTGGCGGAGATTACAGCCTTCTGCTGTAGCTCCTGAAATCCTACCACTTGGTGGCTCAAATGCCACCACTTAGGTAAATATAAGCAGGCCTCCTAACTGAAAATATCTGATCATGTGGCCTCCTGCTTGAACCTCAATTATAAGACTTGTCTGACTCCCTCCTACATTATAATCAGTTATTTACATTCCTGTCTTTCCCCCGCCTTGCCAGGAAAAAGAGACTGTGTCCTCTTCATCCTACTTATGGTGCAGGCAGAATGCTTTAGATATAGCAGGTACTCAATAAACCATGGACATAATCCTCAGTGACAGGTACTGTATAGAACCAACTGAGTGAACAAATGACAATGTATTGAACGAAAAGGGGTCCTCTGTACAAGTGTCTCCAATTTAAAAGGAAGGATGAAACCAACTGTTAAACACCCTGTAGCGAAAAATGACCACAGTATGTATTCAATTGAAAGTAAATGAACACAGTCTTCTTTGAATTGCTAGACCCACGGCTAAAGCTATCGTAAGCCAAGATTACTCTCAACAATACCAGAAAGTGCGTTCAGTTATTTACCACTTCCCCTAGTTCATAACTAAAATCGTCTCGGGGCTCCTCAGATCATTACATCAAAAGCAGCATCAGTTTCCCTGGTCACTCCAACTCCTCAGAGAGCAGGAAGCCAGAACACTAAGACCAATCCACCCAGAATGTCTAACTGGGAAACATACACCCAAGTGGGGGTTGATGCTCCCACTGCAGGACAGGGGGTGCGTCTGTAATGAGGACAAACGGCATCCCTACGCATTTCTGTGCACGCTTAAACATTCAGTAGCGGGAATCCCGCAATCACGGTACAAGAAAGCACTTTTAACCCTAACAAAGAACAACTTGAGAACACATTTCAAACAGTTCTTAAAGACTGGGGACACTAAGTTCCATGAAAAACAAGGTAGACCCAGGTAGTTCTCTAATAGTAGAGTATAGTAAAAACGTTCAGTTATGTGTTTCCCCAAACTTAAAAGTAGCTTACTGAAGATGGGGGTTGCCTTCTGAAGAACATCTGTTTATGTCATGACTATTTCGTCTTCTGGGTGAGGAAATGAAAACTATTACCTCAAATGATAAAACAGTCACGATAACAGCATTTTGTAAGCATACATTACCTGCCAGTGTTCTAAAGTGCTCTGTAGTGATAAACTGATTTAATGCTCACAGCAACCCTATGAGGTAGGAACTATTATTAACCCCACTGTAGCAGTTGAGGAAACGAACGTCTCACTGACAGGAAGCAGCAAAGCTGGAATTCAAACCCAGGCAGTCCCGCTGCACTGACCTTGCTCCTAATACCTCACTGTACTGCACGGGAAGCCTGGATAACGCTGTTGTCAGGAATTTGATTAAACATCTTATTTGACACTTAGGAGTCTTCATAGCTATGAAAAGATAAACAGTCAATTTGCTTTTAAAGTATTCCAATGCTCTAGATTTTTCTGTAGCCTATTTTCACAAGAAAACAATAAAATTCCCAAAACTTTTTCATAAAGGCAAAAGTCTTTGATGCGCTCTCAAACACCAGGACTGTCCTCCTAACAATAGCAGAGACCATGGAGGAGAGAAACCAAATCTAAAGGGCCTTCCCCCAGCCTTGCTCACAACCTCAAGAGACTGAGGAGGAGAAAGACCAATAAGGAGGCCTGGGGGAGCTCACACACAGGTTCTCTATAAATACTTAATTCAAGACTGAATGACCTTTGAAACAAACAGCCAGGCTCACTACTCATGGTAGACTGACTTAACATCAGAGCTCTCCATTGGCACCTCTACAGCTGTTTAAGGAAAACCTAACCCTATTCAGGGCTACCAAGACGGTGAAGCATCCTAGATCTGAGTCTAGAGGGGTAAAGCTGGGACGGCGAACTTTTGGTACGCATGGTGTATAGAGCATGGGTAGTTACCGTTCATTTCCAAAACAAAAGGGACCAGAATGGATAAACTCGTCCTTTGTGCGGGGGAGAGGAGAACAATGGGAGAAGCAATAGTTACATTCAAATATTTAAAGGTTTAAAGGACTATCAGGTTAAAAAAGAAGTTAGACTGGTTCTCTGTATTTCTTAAAGAAAAAAAAAAAATCAGTGGAGAGAAGATAGAGGGATCAGGTTTTAGCACAAAACACAGAAGTATTTAACCTGACCATTCAGCAATGAAATGGGCTACCTTGCAAAGTAGGGGGTTCCCAGTCACTGCAAATACCTGTTCAACTACTGGCTGAGAAACACACGCCAAGGAATTTTATTTTATTTATTTTTTCATATTTTATTTTATTTCATTTTATACAGGGGGTTGTGGAAGCAACCTGTTATAATGACAAATCTGAAGTTTGGGACCAGAATGGGCAGAGCTCAAGTATCAGTCATGGCGCGCCTAGCTGGGAGGGCTTAGGGAAGTGTGTTTATATCTCAGAGCCTCAGCAACACCTGACTGCACCGGGTGGTAAAAACTAGACGTCACGTGCGACCGGCACTTAATAAAGAGGAGCTTTGATTTTGGTCAAGGTGAATGGTTTAAAAACCTCTAAAGTCAGTTCCAATGTAAGTTCTTGGAGTCTTGAAAAAAAATCACCTAGTAAGTAAGGAACAGCGGTTCTGCTAAGTCATTCTGAACCAACAACAGGAACAGAGCGACGAAGACCAGTTAGGGTGGAGGATACCAGTGACAGCTAAGTGCCTGAACACTTCTCCAGGCCAGGGGCTCCGCCAAGAACTTCAAAGACAGGACTTCATTCAAGCCTCACAACAGTCCTGTGAAGTGGTAACACCTTCATCTCCCAGAGGCACCCAAAGCTTAGGGAGGTTAAGTAATTAGTCCAACGTCACACAGCTAGGAGGTGGGAGAGCTGAGATCTCTACCAAAGTACTGTCGGATTCCAAACCTGAGAATTCCAACCACTAACTTATGCTGCCTTGGGTAAAACCATAAGTAAGGGGATCATAAGTGATCTGGACAGATAACTGGAAAAGAGATTTTAAGAAAAGTTTGGGTGGTGATTTATATATAAAAATGGAACAAGAGTTTCTTAAAGAATTCTCACCTTGGATGATGGAGAGACAGGAGAATCTACCAAAAAAGAAAATACTTAAGGGGAAAGAGATGAGATAGTTAGTTGACCACGGGGAGAAACTTGGAGTGAGATGAGCTTTGCCTCCAGCTACAAACAAAAGAAAGCCAGAGGTACAGGTCAAAGTGTAAATCTGAGAAATGCAGACAACAGGATTTTAGGGGGGAAAAAACCCCCAAAAGGCTAACATTTACTGTTGTTAAGCGCAGGCTATGCTCCAGGGACAGCTGCATTTTCCTGCTTCATCTTTCAATAACCTTATAAGGTGGGATTACCCACCACCTCCATTTTGTAGATGGAAAAATTAGGTAAAGAGCAGCTGAGGGTCGCGTGACGCTAAGGATGAAACTGGATATGCAGCCGGGCGGTCTGGCTCCAGAGCCATATCCTTATCCTACGTGGACTGCCCGTTCCTTTTAGGGGAAGGCCTACCAAAAACCAGAAGGAAAAAAAAAAAAAAGTTGTAAAAATGGATGAGATCATCTTACAATGCATAGAAAGAGCAGGCAGATGACAAAAATGGAAGCAATACCTAAATAAGTGAGTAGAGACAATAAAATCGATGGCCTGAGACCCTGTGGAAAACGCAGAGAGCTGGGATGAAGGCATGGCTCTCCCGAGAGAGCTCTTATCAGTAACAGGCCACAGGGCGCTTCCTAAATGCTGTTGATGGAGCCAGGAAGGACTGTAAAGAGAAAGGGCCCTCCTTCACCTAAGGCCAGAAGTTCGCAGAGCAAGGAGCTGGACGGCCACCTCTAAGGCAGTCCTGCTCCAGCACGTGAAAGGAGGCCCAGTTTCTCTTGACATTTGCCAGTGAACTGTTTTCTGTTCCCTCTATTCCGGTACGTGATGATTAATGGACTAGGCTTCTACTGTAGCAGTTTCCAACTACTTTAACACACCCATTCAGAATGCTGGAGGGAAAAAAAAAAAATCAAACTCTTCGGAATTGCTAGCTGTACAGAAATACACATATATAGGGGTTACACCACTTTTGGTTTAACATTCATGCTTCTAAGAGTTCCAGGCCTGTCATTTCCTTAATAATCTCCGATTTTCAAGTGGGAATATTTTGAATGCAAAAATTCTCTCCACCTCTATTCAGACGCGCAAGTTTGTGCTTCAGCCTGAAAACAATTTATCAGGAACCAAAAAAAAAAAAGACCAATAGACCCTCAAAACAAGCAGCAGATCCAGATGATTTCTATTAGACTTATAAAGCCAAGAACACCAAAAAACACCCCTGACTACTTTGCATTTTTGTGTTTTGTACAGTTTTGAAATTAAAAAATATATATCTAAAACTTTAATAACAATGGGTTATCAACAAAGATATAATTCAAAAGAATTCCATTTTAGGGGTGGTGGTAGAAGAATTCTGGGGAAAATGCAGGTAACTATTTATGAAAATGAGGAATAAAAATGTATAAAGAAGGTTTGCTTATAAAATATGGTATTATATTTAGCCCTGTTTCAAGTAAATTCTATATTACATCAAGTATCAGGACCTCTACTATTTAATATATAAGTATCACTTTCATAATCCTATGCTAATTTGGAGGAAAAAATTCTAGTTAAAATAAAGATCCACATATTTTTAAACTGAGTGAAAAACGGAACTTGGCAATGGAATAGGTAGAGAGATAAGTAGTTCCCATTCTCAACATTTTTCTGTGCTCCCCACATTCAGCCTATGCAGTCAGACTTCCAGAGTTCAGCGTGAAATTTCATCCCCAATTCACTGGGTGGGGTCTCTAATTAAAAGGGTCTTTAGTAACACTACACACACAGCAACACCTTGGCAACAACCAAGTACAGAGTTTTTCCATCTCAATTTCCTTGCTCTTCTGATTCAACGTTAAACTTCACAGTGGGTAACAGCTATATGGTGTGTTCATTTTTACCAGGATGTTACTGTAAAAGCCTGCACAACAGGCTACTCAACGAAACAGCAAGCTGATGAACACGACGGACACAACAGCACAATGAATTCTGATTTCCTTTGCCCAGAGAGCAGAAAGTGCAGTGCGAATGAAATGAATCCTGCATCTAATTCTCCAAGTGACCAGGCTATTCCCCCATCTCTGGTCACTCGGCGCTAAACTAGCAGTGGTTTCTATTTGGACACAAAACACAATCTCATCTCTTGGAGAAGCTGAGGGCAAAACAACATTAGCTACCTTTACTCATTATTTCATTTTGGAACATCAAGTGGTGCTGTATTTATGAAGCAGTACCAAAGCTGTATCACAGACCCCATCTGGTCCAACTTAAAATCAACATAAAAATCACGCCCATGTTAAGAATGCAAATATAATCATGGTCTCTGGATACTAAAGATCCAGGGTCTAGATATTTTAACTAATACAGATGGCAAGTTGGGGGACCCGGGGGGGGCACAAATGGCTTGGGTTACTCAATCCTAAGCAAGGACTTTGTTAGTGGTCCACTGACCTGTTTAAACAATTGCGGCTTCAGCAAGTTCTACTACAAAGGATTGTTTTTTGTTAACACCTGAAATGCTCTTTCAATTCCAAAGCTTGAGAATTTGATGTTGCCATGGTTGAAAGTTATGTTTTCTTTTGTTTGGTGGTGATGTTGGGCTGGCAGGGGGAACAATTTCTTTTTTAACGACACAGCCTTTTGTGCTGAAAGTTTTGCTTTAAACCAGGATACCTTGACATACGTAGTCGCAACCCTATGACTCAGAACAGCTGACTAGGAGCAGCAAATCTCTGGCCTCCAGAGGGACACGTGGTAACCACCAGCACCTGGGGCTGCTGACTTCCAGAACTCTGCTCTCTAGGGCGCAGAACCTGAAAACCAAAATGTCCATTTCACACAAAAGACTTGGGTTGGTCTGTATGCCATGTTGACCCATAAGCCAAATTACTGGTTGGTTTGATTTAACAAAAAGAACCAAAACCGTTCAGTTGCCTTATTTGCATGAATATGCTTTGGCATCCAACAGGGCTATCTTGGGGCTCACGTGATCTGATGACAAGGGTCCTAACAAATATGAATGGCTGGTCGGGACACCAGACACAGCTCTGAGTCCCAGGTTCTACTCCTAGCTCTACCAACTATGATTCACCTCTCTGGGTCTCATCATCCATCTCCTGACAAAAGAAGGACCTGAATAAAGTTATGGTAAAACACTCACACCCTTGTGATGAGGGCTTTCTGTTGGGTCAGGCAACTTCAGTCTTAAACTCTATTTGATGAGAAGATATTAGAGAGGATTTTTAGCCCCACTCCCTCCCAAGCCAGCTATCTTATTTCTTGGCTAACTAATGGAATCCCACCTTCAAAATCTGGCCTCGCCACCAATTTAGAGCACTGCTGATTTCTGCACGACTCTTCTTCCTACAGTAGTAGGAGGAAGGCCTCTGGAAACAGAAGAAATTTCCTGGCTCCATGAAATGAAGAAGAGAATTTTCTTGGAAATGCTCAAGTCTGTGGGGCCATAGGTAGGGCTCCTATGGGATCCTAACCCCAAGGAACTGAGGTGATGAGGTGGAAACAACCCAGCCACACACGTCAATGGTGATTACATACAAAGCACTCCTCACAGGCCTTCACCAACATGTCCTCCATCCCATCCCCCTGTGCTCCCAGTCTCGGTAAATCACCACCATCCTCCCACTTGCCCAAGCCTAAAATCCAGGAGTGAACCATGAGTTCTGCATATCCTTTACTGTCCCCATCCTAACAGATCACCAAGCCTGGTCAGGCCCATCTCTTGAACTTTTCTTGAACCCAGTTTCTTCAGTTCATCACCATCACCATCCCAACCCAGGCCACAGTCACTTCTCTCTTGGATTGGAAAATGGCCGGATGGTCTCCCTCTCCCAGTCAGATCCCTCTCCATTTGACTGTCCACACAACAGCCAGAGCAGTCCTTCTGAAACACCAATCTGATCATGTTTGCCTCTCCTAGCTCCCCATCAGCCTTAGGATGAGACCTGAACACCAGATTCTGTGCTTTTAAACAGTCAGGGTTTTGTCATCTAGACCAATGTTTCTCAACGTGTGGCCCTCAGACCATCTGGAACATCACAATTCAGGATGCTTGTCTGAAAGGCAATTTCTTAGGCCCTATCCAGACCTACTGAATCAGACCCGTGGTGGGGACAGAGGCCCAGGGCACCGCCTTTTAAGATAATCACTTCAGAAAGATTTTACACAAAATTTGAAAACACTGCTAGAGATTTAGGAAAATTAAAACCAACTTCTGTTCCACCTGTCTCATCTTGAACAAAAACTCCTCCAAGCTTCTACGTGCTCATCTTTCATACAGAAACAATAGCAACTGCTTAACACCTAAGGCAATTGTAAAGACCAACACAAGCCAAAGCACTTTCTAAGCTGGAAAATGCTACAGGAGAGGTAGTTAACAGCAACAGTTTTCTAGTTAACAAGCATATCGCATTGGGTAGTAATCTGAGACTTTTCTATCCTGAGACCAGAGCCGTTAGAAACTCCTACGTGTAGATGATTTTTAAACTGTAATAATTATATGTGAAATATATACCCATGATTATAAACCATTATCAAGAAGTAACTGGAGGGGAATTCCCTGGCGGTCCAGTGGTTAGGACTCCACGCTTTCACTGCCAGGGTCTGGATTGGATCCCCGGTCAGGGAACTAAGATCCTGCAAGCCGCGCTGTGTGGCCAAAAAAAAAAAAAAAAAAGTAACTGGAAACAACCGTAACACGTATCCCTACTACGACTTTTTTATAATCATATCTGGCAATTAATGGCAGGGATCAGGAATGCTAAATGTCCAGCAATGCATGACTGTACACCCCCATTCAGAAACATGGCCCCTTCCAGGAACAGAAACTAACTTCATAGTCATGGCCCTGGAGACAATATAGTGGAGTATAGTGGTAATGGCATCATATTTTTTAATCCCTCACATGTCTGTGATCTTATGGAAGAAGCTAAGCTCTAGAACAGCGGGTCTGTACTCTTTTGGGGTACTCCTTTGGGACCCTATTGAAAGCCATGAGCATTTCCCCATAAAATTACCTGTGAATGCAAAATTTTACCCTAGAGTCTGTTTATTCTTTTGTATATAATAGGGAATAATTATAATTACCTCTCAGGGTATTGGGAGATGCTAGCATCAGAAACAGGATATTTAAAACCATTTTGTAAATTATAAAGGTTGTTGCTATTATTACTTCTTTTTTTGAGAGTGACTCTCAGTACCGACTCTACAGAATAATTTGGCAGAAAAACTTAAGAGGCCTTTCTTTCACTCTGTGCTCACAACTGCCTACGACTCCCATCCAATAAGAAAAAGGTAATGGATTTGAACAGACACATCTCCAAAGAAAACATACAAGTGGCAACAAGCACATGAAAAGATGCTCAACATCATCTGTCATTAGGGAAATGCAAATCAAAATCACAAATGAGATACTGCTAAGAGACTCTAAAGTAAAAGGCCTCAGACTCTTCATCTGTAAAATGGGTCTGTTAACGAGACCTTATAGTAGTATCTGGCCCTTTAATTTTGTACTTTGGACGGCTGCTCTAACCACACTTTGAATGTTGGTTTCGGGTTTACACCTGCCATAAGGGTTTATGCTACAAACCCTTAAGGATTTTTGTTATAAAGGAGCATCCTCATAGGGTATACATTTTATATCTGTTTGCAGTTGTGCCTTTTGAGCTGTCAGGCGAATAAACATAGGAACACCCGCCCAGACTTGTACATTGTAAATATTTCAAAAGTTGTTACCTCTGCACCTCTGAGCCTTTTGCACAAGGCCTCTTGACAAATCCTGCATCCTCAGCAAACATTTGATGAATTGGGTGGCTTGCCTCATGCGAGTAACAATCACAAAAATACTTCAAAACAGGGTAGAGAGTTCTATGTTAATATCATTTATGAACAGGAGTTCCATCAGGTATAGAATAGGAAAATTTCTCAGAACTGCTTTCTAAATATACTGTTTTCAGTACATTAAAATCCATTTTTCAACTAGTAACCATAAAATGAGAGCTTTGCCCTAAGAGCTGAGAGTACAGATATGTTGGAAAGGCTTATAGACTATTTTAAAATACACACACATACACTGCAACATATAAAACTATATTCACATTCACATGTACACACCATCACTCATGCAGTTAAGTGGAGATGATAGAACCCGGCACAAAAAAGATAGCAGCAATGGATGCAACAGTATTAAGGATGGGGGTAACAGGACTGTGGCTCCACTCCCTTCTGAAATCCTTCCCTACCAAGACCCTAGAAGGGAGGCTTTGCATCCCTGCTACTTGCTTCAACACTATCATTTAGATACAAAGTACAAACAAGGCAAATTTAGCTCCAAGTATATCAAACTGATTCACCACTTTATGAATTTTATAACCAAAGCACAGAAAACAACATTCCAGCTCAGCATTCAATCGATGCCCACGACCGGCACCAACCACCTCAGACAGTACCCAGACGAACATGTGAACATGTGGAGTCCTCACAGCCACATGGTGGCTTATAACAAACTCACACCAGCTTCTGTATAGTAAAATATTTTTTAGGACTTCCCTGGTGGCGCAGTGGTTGAGAATCCGCCTGCCAATGCAGGGGACACGGGTTCAATCCCTGGTCCGGGAAGATCCCACATGCCGCAGAGCAACTAAGCCGGTGCGCCACAACTGCTGAAGCCTGCGCTCTAGAGCCCACGAGCCACAACTACTGAGCCCGCGTGCTGCAACTACTGAAGCCTGCGTGCCTAGAGCCTGTGCTCCGCAGCAAGAGAAGCCACCGCAATGAGAAGCCCGCACGCTGTGACGAAAAGTAGCCCCCCTCACTGCAAGTAGAGAAAATCCTGTGCGCAGCCACGAAGACCCAACACAGCCAAATAAATAAATAATTAATTAATTAAAAATAAAATAAAATAAAATATTTTTTAAATGAAGGGGAAAAAAACTGACCTTGCAGAGAATTGCACTGCTCACCAGGCACAAACACGTGCACATACATAAGCACAGGTTAACACAAGTGTGAGGTTGATACCTTCTAGGCCCTTCAGTGGGACTGACCGGTGTTTTCGACAACAGGCTCCTTGAGGTCACAAGCACCGTGAAGTTGACCCTACGGCTGGCTGCTCCTCTTCCTCCTCAGGTGACAGGCAAGTGGCATGCACGGTGGCAGTTCTTTCACGAACTTGGTGCCAGACAGGGAGCTGGTGCCTGTGTTTCTGAGCCCTGCCCCACAGCAGAAAGGCGGGCACATGCTTGATAAAGCAAGAGCCCCAAACATAGGAGATTACGTTTACTTACATCTTTAAGAAGGTCCCTGCATCCAGAAAAGAGCCCAAAAGAACGTATTTGAAGTTGAGGTCTGAGGCTCTACCTTCATTCAGAAAAGACTTCAAAGGAAGCAAAGGAAGCATTTGAATGGGGGCAGTGGGACAGTGACCCAATGGTAGACACCAAAACTGGCATTTCATCGGCATTCATAGCAAGTCTATCATGATACATCCATTAATTCCTTTATATCTGGGCCTGGAGTGGGACACAACAGCAAAGCCCTAATTACCTACCAAGACCATTTTAATCTAGTAAAAGTTTAGCACTTGCATTCTGGCTACAAAGTCAAAATCATCCCACGCAGGACACTGAGGGATGAGTGTATTCACCAGTATAGAACAGTGTCCAATACATGTGAATGCCCCACAGGCTGCAGCTGGAAACCTAATCAGTAATCCCTGAGTCATCTCATCTTTGCCTCTGGCTTGTCCATATCTTGAGGAAGGCCTAGAAGCAGCTGAGTGGATTACAGCTGACTCAATTCGGCATAATTGATATTTGCTTAAAGGGAAACCCGATCATCCTTACTACTGCTAACATCCCATTAAGACTAAAAGTTAATTAGGCTGTGTTCCATAGAGTCAATTGGAGGCATTTGTCTCAATAGCATTATTGTAATTATTCCTCATCAAAATGGATACCACCTCCTACTGCGCGCGATGTCTTGTATAAACAACAGCACAAACCTAACAACTCACGTTCCATTCTTCACCTGAGTTATTTAAGCAGGTTCATGTTTATATAGAACTGCAAATGGGAATTCATAGACATTAACACATTTTAAAATAAATACAAAGGCATGTTTAAGACACCTTGTTTTTTAAGTTTTCAAAGACTGGGAAAATAAAAGCAAACTACAAAGCGTGACAAATTTTAGATATCATAATGATACCAGTGAAAGTCAAAAAGAGAAGCACCTATTAAAGTCAACCTATTACATACACTGTGCCTAAGAATGGAGACCACAAAATGCTGAGTGAACGAGCACACGGCACGGTGCACATGTGCCCCTGTACCCTCCACCTCCGCCGCCCCACAGCTGTGCTTCCAACCACTCCTCAGAAGACTCTGGCAAGGTCACAGGCACACGAAGGAAGCAGGGCCACCAAGATACCTACTGCTGATGTTACTAACAACAAAGAAGAGAAGGTGTTTAGGGTAGGTGGATTGGGGAGGGTGGGGCCAAAATAGGCAAAGGAGATTAAGAGCTATAAACCTACAGTAATAAAATAAAGAAGCCATGAGGATGTCATACACAACATTAGGAATATGGTCAATATTGTAATAACTTTGTATGGGGACAGATGGTTACCAGACTTATCATGGTGAACATGTCAGAATGTGTGCAAATGTCAAACCACTATAGAGTACACCTAAAACTAACATAATTTTGTATATCACCTACATTTCAATTTTTAAAAAAAAGAAGAAAAAGATGGTTTCCTTGGCAAATTTTTCCTCAAGACCCACGACTTACACACAGCAAACTAATTCCCTTAAACAAGTCTTTAAAATATTATATTTAATAAAATAAATTAGAGAAACAAAACGCATAAAAATCTGAAGGAAAGAGTGGTTTATCACATAGACCTATACATTATCTAGATATTGATCTCTAGTGACTAAACAATATCCCAATCAACACAGTCTTAAAATTATGCTTCAGGAGGAAAACTAAACCGTGATCATATTTTGTTACTAGCCTTCTGTTAGTATCATCAGTGGCCTAGTGAAATTATCACGAAGCAGGGAGTGAAGAGAGGAAGTCAGGAGGGACTGGGCCAGGGGCGTCCCAGAAATGCAGATAACTCCCACAGAGCTGAACCCCGGATACGGACAGCTAAGTGCTCTGAACAGTGATTCTCAAACTTGGCAACACAATAGAAGTGCCTGAAAAGCTTTAAATACCCCAAGGCCCAAGCAGTCCCTCCCTGCTCTCCATCACACACACATACAAAATCTAATCTCTAGAGGTGGGGGACCCAAACAACAATAGTTTTTAAAACTCCCCAGGTGATTCCAATATGCAGTCAAGGCCTAGATCCAGTGTGTCTATAAAAAGGCCTCAGGTGAAATGATTCTATGGTTAGATGCTGATGATGACACCTGGCCATTTCCCAAGGGAAAACAAAATATTGGTAAGTAGTGGTGGAACCAGTCATAAGCCAAGAGTTCAGGTTCTGACTTTGCCCCTCCTGATTTATGTGACCTTTCAGCAAATCACTTGATTTCCTGGGTCCTCAATGTGTATTCCATTTAAGTAGGAACGGGTTCTGCAGAGTCTGTAAGAGTCTATTTAATCCTCTAGTTTCTACATACTAATAAAGAAATACTTCCAAATGGATGGTTTGGCCAGGGTTAGCAAATGTGCATCAGGATCCTAGTTCTACTTATTCACTCTTTTTTAACTTTTTATAAGGGCTAGACCCACCAGTAAAAACTGAGTGAATTCCGCATATGTCAGGTGTCTTTTTCTTTCTTTTCCAAAGTGTAGTTGCACAAATTCTGAATCCCAGTTAAATGGAATATGTTGATGAATTGTGGTCTGTCCAAAAACTTGCTTAACATCCTCTGAAAAGAGAAAAGAAAGGTTGATTAAAACAAAGCAAATCGGGTTCTTCCTTATAAAACCTGTTACTAAATGGATATTGCTACTTTCTTTGTAGAAAAAGTAACTCAACTTTAAAAACACAGATTATAAAACCATGGCAGAAATAGAACTGGGAGTCTCATGAAGTCAAAGTTAATAATGCCATCCAATAAAATAAAAGGAAAAAATCAAGAAGTCACACACACACAAAAAGCCCTAAAAGGCAGTCGCAAAACAAAGTAATAAGCTAAATCTCATATCATCATCTGTTTTGTTTCAACAAATATTATTTTCTAGGCACAGGGGATATAATTCAATCTTTAGTGGCAGGAAACACACATATACATACAGAAACACACAGAACACTATACAACTCTTAAATATAGTCCTCTTTAACAAGCTATTAAAATGTTTTTGAGGATTTAGAAATCAGTTAGATATAAATCTTGAAGCATATATTCAACAGCACTAAGACTCTATTTAAGCTTTAAAAAGTTCCACTGTTCATCAGGCCACACTTAAAGGTAATGGGAAGAAGAGCCAACAGCCCAATCCTTTAACTTTATCCTGCACACTCTGGCTTGACAGAAGTTCTCAAATGGTCCAAATAATCCCATTTTAAGATGGGCTACCAAATGTACTGTAGTATTGATTCTTCCCCTCTTTTTAGCCTCTACCACAAAACTGTAAGAGGACTGACAGAGAACAGAAAACAACAATATGAAAAACCTTACTTTTCTAAAGCTTCACGTTTTTATTTACTAGTCTCCCCGCCTCCCAACATGAGTGTATGTTTGGAAGGTAAAGGGTCACAAATTATATTAATGAATTTGTCCTGGCCTTCACATCTTTAAATATATCTACCAAACCTGCTCACTTTTATGAGCAAACTGTGCCTGCTACCTTGTTTTTTTCCCTTTGCAACTATTTAAAAAGAGAAGTAAATTCTTTAATTCTCTAAAGGGTGCCAAAAACCTTGGCACGTGTTTCCACTGTTTCCCCCAAGTTTCCTACTTCCATCCACCCTTACACTCACAAGTTTTTATTCCATGCTTTTAAAGTTTCCAGAAATTTTAAAAGTCTTGCCATGAAGAAACAGTAGTGCTGCCATCAGTATAAGATTGGGTGTGTATCTGCAAGGAGAAGGCAGTAAAAAATCAGAATTATGCCACGCATAAATTTTATAAACGATGGCAGAAAACCTCAGGCTGGCCCTGATAAGGACAATAAAATAAGAAGTTTTTAAGTGTAACCCTCAATTTCTTTGAATTTATTCTGTCTTCTCCACTTCTGGGAAAAAAGAGAAAAAAAAGAGAGAAAGGACATAAGAAAAATGAAGTGAATCAAGAATTGAGGATCTGAGTGGGGGGTGATGAATGAAATGAACTAAGTAGGAGGAGACTCTGCAAGTTTCTTTTTGGCTCCAAAACCTCTGAGAAGGAATTACCGAACTGAAAGTCAAATTACTTGGGTTCCAATTCTACTACTAATAGTAGCTAAAATTTCTTAGGCACTTACCACGTGCCAGGTGTTATTCTAGTGGCTACATGTGATAGAATAGATATTAACCTAGATAATCTGTAGCTCCTTTCCCATTCTAAATTTCTATGCCTCTGTATGAAGCAGGCCCAGGATAGATTCAAGGAAGGCCCACAGTCTTCTAATCAAGACCAATAAATGATCTAATGAGAAATGATGTTCAAATGACAAAGATGTGACCAAAAGAAAAAAAAACACAATTTTTTACTCTATAAAAAAATGTTTATATACTATAATAAAATTTTAGAGAAATATACAAAACAAAAATGACTTTGTGGCCATTTTTCTGCCAAGCTGGTGAAATAAAGATTCCTCTCTGCCAAGCATTCTGGTAAAATAACTTTTCAATGCAATAATCATGGGATAGCTGTCAAAAACGAGGTCCTTCCTTTTCTTGACCTCTCCTTCAACGTCCTATAGAAAGTAACAGAAGGTATTAACCCAATATTGGAGACATGGGTGGATGGAAGGTTAAGTAAAAGTCATAAAGAAATGATGACTCTGGAGAACAAAAAGTCCAACACTGGAAATCTTGATGAAGTTAGTGATAGAGCTGGAAAGACCGAAGTTCATGATGAAAGTTTGGTATGTTGTAATAGAAGACTTCAGAGGTGACAGGACATGAGATCTACGTGCTGTGTTGCGTTTGTATGTTGAAGTCATAGCCCCTAGGACCTCAAATATGACTATATTTTGGAGATAAGTTCTTCAAAGAGATAAGTTAAAATGAGGTCATTGGGGCGGGGTGGCCTAATGTCATATGATTGCCATGCTTATAAGAAAAGTAGATTAGGACACAGACATGCACAGAGGAAGACCATGTGAAGACACAAGGAGAAGACTGTCATTTACAAGCCAAGGAGAGAGGCCTCAAAAGAAACCAATCCCGCCAACACCTTGATCTTGGACTTCTCGCCTCCAGAACTGTAAGAAAATTCATTTCTGTCGTTTAAGCCACCCAGTCTGTGGCACTTTGTTATGGCAACCCCAGCAAACTATTACAATGAGCAACAGGAATTCCCACAGCAGTGATGAGGAAGTTACCCAAAAAGACCCTCCATAGCTCCTGCTACCACCGTAAGCAAGATGAGAGACATTTACAAAAGCAGGCATGTGATAAAAAGGGTGTGTCAGCTCGATATTCAAATCAATTAAATGTAGTAAAAATGTGTTTTAGGCTAAATATATGCAAATTACATGTATTAATACAAAGAAAAGTAACAGAAGGTATTAACCCAATATTGGCATATAAAGCTAAGGCATTTATTATCCATTTGAATATTTATATGGTATAAAACTATAAATATATATAATAAATTTAGGTTACTCAAAACTTAGTAAATGAATTTAAAATGTGACTGACTCTAACCAACAATCTTATTTTTCCTATAATTAACTATCATTCACCGCTTACTAGAGCTCTGACTTGAATTCAAAACTGTGAACTTTGGACCTTAAGTCTAGAGCTTTCTCCACTATTCCATGAGAGCTTGTCTCTCTTATGCAAATGCCTGCCTGAAGTATTGAAATCTAGTCCCCCTGAAGTATAGAGCTATATGTGATCTCTAAAACATGTTTCAACTCTACAAACTCTCAGTCCTACAGACCTGCACTACTGATGTGTTTTTCAAAAGATATCTCTATATAGTATTGTATAGGTATGCAGATAGGTCTGTGTGAGTATACACATTAATTATACATCTTTTCTTTCTACATAGATTATTAGCACCTTGAGAACAAAGGCCATATTTTTCACATCTGCTTCTCCCCTTGTGCCTGCACAATGGTGGGCATAGAGCAACTATTCACTAACTTGTGGCTGAACTTAAATGAGGAAGAAAAGGTTTACAATAATGCAACAGGTTAAGGACAGTGGTATTAACCCTTTGAGGCACTACAGTTTCCACCCTACTGAAAAGCCATTTCAACAATCATTTGCTACGATTTTAGTGAAGTGCAAAGATTGTCAGTCTTCCTTATTAAAGTCTCCAGCCCCAGGCCTAGGCTGATTCAAGTGAACTAAAGAACCTGCATTTTAATTAGCATCCCGGGTTTTTCTAATTCAAGGGTCCAGAACCTCATTTTGAAAAACGTTGTCCTAAAGAGTTATAGAAGGGTTTTTAAACTCCCCATTGAAACAGACAAAAAAATATGAAAGGAAGGAGGTAGGAAAGATTCTCCAGAATAGCTAATGTAATGCAGTAAGTGTACACACAGGCCACTTGTAGACCCAAGGGGACATGCAAGTTGTACAATCCAGTGACTGACATTCACTTCATGGCCTACGTGACCAGTGCTCCCTGGAGTTGGACAGTTTACAAACTACACGACCCTGAGAATGGGGTCCATTTTCGGTTCTCAGCTGTTCTAACACACTGGCCACTGTAAGAATGCCAGTCCTTAGTTAGCCAGCACAGCTGGGAGCACTGTATCAGGTCCTGCGGGAAGTAGAAGGGCAGGAGAAGACACGGTGCTGAATCCAAGTCTAATCCACAAGAAATAACTAAACAACACATCCAAACAGTACACTGGATTAAGTGCTAAACAGCAACAGTCCTCTTGGCAAGGAAACAGAAGTTTAAGGAAGGATGCATTTACAACAGTGGGAGGTAAAAAATCTTTCTGGAGAAGGTAAAACTTGATCTGGGTCCTAAAGGCCGTGGAGGATTTATTCAGATGAATCTGTAAGGGAGTTTTTCAGTAAAGAGCAACAGCATGAAGAAGGGTTCATTTCTTTTGAAGTGAATTAAGGGTCCAATCAAAACATATTGGACCAAAGCCACTGAGACAGGACAGATCCTGGTCTAGGCACTTACAGATGTTGGCATCACCTGCCAGCAGCAAATATTATTTTCAAACCCTAAGGACTTGATGCTACATTTGTGGTGAAGAAAAGGTTGCTACGGGAAGAACTGTTGGTCATGGAATTCTGCAGAAAAAAAAGACCTGGAGTTTTTTACCACTTGATACAATCTTTACAAAATTTATTTTTCACTCTCCTAACTTACCTAACAGAGGCTTGTGTACTCAAATATCATAAGATTACCAAGTCATTATAATTGGACAAATCAAATGATACGAGCATTATTATTATGGATAAAGAGGAAAACTACCAATATTTCTATAGTCATTTTCAAGGCTAATAAACTCTTTTAAGAAATTAAAATATTAAATTTTGTCACTCTGGAAAACCCACATTTTTTCTCTGAAAATATTTTAGAGATTCATAAGTCTTTGAATACTTCATCTTGCTCCAAGAAGTCATTGTGGGGAACTGATTTTCTGAAATGCTTGGCCTCAACATTTTCCTGTACGTTCATGAAAACAAACATCTCTAAGCCCAATAGTCACAATGGGTTCTGGAACTTCCCCCCTCACTTTGGAAGACACTGTAATATCATCTCAGGTTAATATTCTCGTCTCCTTTTAGGAGGCTCAAATAGCTTTCTCACTTAACATTTGATTGTTTTAAGATTTCTCCATGCCTTGGTGAGACAATGAGAGGTAAGAGTACTCCTTCCATCATATAGCTGGAAAATCAGAAACTAAAAACCAAAGTGATTTTCAAAACTGCTCTGTACTCTCGCTTTCATGGAAAATTCCATGAGCTTTACCATAAAAGACTCTAGGAGTCGATCTTAGGGTCATCCTATCACTAAACCTTTACCATTCCCTGAGCTTTCCAAATTTAACTTCCTAACTTGCAGTACTGGAGAGGAAAGAGAAAAATGTTTTATGCTTTTTGGTCCCTTGGTTCCATGAAATAAATAAATTAATAAATTAATAAATATGACTATAATTCATAACGCACCTGCTGATGGCTTTCAAATAAGCATCACTTGGCAGATTTATTACTAACTTAAAAAAATTAGAAGGTCTCTCCTAGTCTAAAGCACAAGGTCTTAAAATCTTACCCCCAGGTTGAGGTCATATAGGCAAAGAAGCAAAACTGAATTAGCAATGAAATATAAATGAAGCACTAGATATATATTTTGGATATTTAAAATCATAGTTTTCTTAGCTCAGCCACTCCTCCTGAAAGTAAAAACAAATTAGAGTGCTTATCTCAAAGTATAATCATTGTTATTTCAATATGTGCCAAACAAACTATGTTTGGAAGGTCTATAGTTCCCATAATATCACCAAATAATGGTGATAGTATTTAAAGCAAGACTTCACCAAATAAGCTCAAAAAACCTTTGGGTTTATTTTTGGGGACTTTGCTTTCTCCACAAATGTTTCTAGGCTGAAAGTCTGCTGCACTTTTTTTTAAAGATTATAAAAAGATAATTACAAAGTGGTAATCATTTCTTACCTAAATATAGCCTCAAAAAGTCAACTTATTTCCCCCAATAAGTTTCCCAGGCTACACAGTATGGTTGTAGTGGAAAGAGTTGTGATTTTTAAAAGCTGGGTCATAGATGACATGATCTTGTGTATTCAAGGTCCTAAGGAATCCACTTAAAAACCATTAGAACTAATAAGTCCAGCACTGTTGAAGGATACAAGATCAATATACAAAAATCAACTGTATCTCTACATACTGGAAATAAGCAACCCAAAAATGAAATTAAGAAAGCAATTCAATTTACAATAGCCTCAAAAAGAATAAAATATTTAGGAAAAAATTTAACAGAAGACATGCAAAACCTGTACTCTAAAAACTATAAAACACTGTTGAAAGAAATTAAAGAAGATTTAAATAAATGCAAAGACATTCCACGTTCATAGATGGGAGGTCTTAATACTGTTAAGATGGTAATACTCCCCAAAGTGATACACAGATTCAGTGTAATCCCTATCAAAATTCCAGCTGGTGTCTTTGCAGAAATTGACAAGCAGACGTTAAAATTCATATGGAAATTCTAGGGACCCAGAATAACCAAACCAATCTCGAGAAAGAAGAACAAAGTTGAATTTCAAATTTACCTCAAAGCTACAGTAATCAAGACTGTGTGGTACTGGCATAAAGATAGACATATAAGACAAATGGAATAGAACTGAGAGTCAAGAAATAAACCCTTACATTTATGGTCAGTTAATTTTCAACAAGGGTGACAATTCAATAGGAAAAGATTAGTCTTTTCAAGAAATGGTGCTGGGACAACCATGCAAAAGAAGTAAGGTGGGACCCTACCTCACACCACATACAAAAACTAACTCAAAAATGGAGCAAAGATCTAAATATAAGAGCTAAAACTGAAGTTTTTAAAGGAAAACGTAGGCATAAATCTTTATGACTCTGGATTGGAAAATAGTTTCTTAGATATAGTATCAAAAACACAAGCAACCAAGGACAATAATATATAAATTGGACATCTTCAAAACTGAAAACTTTTGTACTCCAAAGGATACCATCGACAAAGTGAAAAGACAGACTACAGAATGGGAGAAAAGTTTTGCAAATCACATATCTGGTAAAGAACTCTAGAATACATAAAGAACTGTTGCAACTCAATAATAAAAAGACAATTCATCTAATTTTTAAAATGGGCAAAGGATTTGAACAGACATTTTTCCAAAGACAAAATGGCCAATAAGCACATGACAAGATGTTCTAATCATTAGCCTTTAAGGAAATGCAAATCAAACGAGATATCACAATGAGATACCAGTTTACCCCCACAAGTAGCAAGTGTTGGTGAGGATGTGAAGAAATCTGAAACCCTCATACACTGCTTGTGGGAATGTAAAAATGGTGCAGTCACTTTGGAAGAGTTTGGTAGTTCTTCAAAAAGTTAAACATAGTTACCATGTGACCCAGCAATTCCACTCCTAGGTATATATCCAAGAGAAATGAAAACATATGTTCACATAAAAACTTGTACACAAATGTTCATAGCAGCATTATTCACAATAGCCAAAAAGTGGAAACCAGAATATCCATTAACTGAAGGATGGATAAACAATATGTGGTATATCTATAACAATGTGACATCCTCAATAAAAGGAATACAGTACTATTACATGCTACAACATGGATGAACCTTGAAAACATTATACTAAGAAGCTAGTCATGAAAGACCATGATGTTGTATGATGTTGTATGATGTACCATGTTGTATGATGAATCATACAATCATGTTGTATGATTCCATGTATATGAAATGTCCAGAATAGGCAAATCCAGAGAGACAGAAAGTAGATTAGTGGTTGTTTAGGACTGGAGGGGCTGGGGAAAATGGGAGTGGGGAGTGAGGATTGCTAAGGTATGGGGTTTCTTGTTGGGGTGATGAAAATATTCTAAAACTGATGATGGTTGCACAAATATGTGAACAGATGAAAAAACATTGCATCATACACTTTAAATGGGTGCATTATATCTAAATAAAGCTGTGTTTTAAAAAAAACCTGGAACCCTCAAATCTGCTTCCTACTAATGAGTGATATTAGGCAAATTACCTACTCTGACTCCATTCTCTCAATGTGTAAAATGGGAGTAAAATAACTCGAGGGTTGTAGCCAAGTGTGCCCAGTACAATGTTCTAAACATAGTAGGTGACCATTAAAATGGTAAAATTCCAAAATCTAAAGTCTTAATTATAATGAAGATTGTTATCTGGGCACCAAATATTTACAAAAGATACAAAAAAAAAAAATCAGGCACAGTGTGATTGGAAATATCATAGTTTATACATGTCTCAAAAAGCAATAATTTTCCTCAAATACTTAAAATCATCCTCTTTTAGCTCATATATTAAAATTTTGAATGAAAAGTGATAAAAAAACTAAGTAATTTTCCATTATGTTTCTGAAAGTATGAAATTAAGAAAGATTAAGAACCACCACTCTTTACTGTGAAGATCTTTCAGATACTAGAAATATTTAATTGGCAAATTACTTGCACATGCCATTAAGTGGTTAGACTGAATTTGTTTTTACAAATTCTATGGCCTCTTATTCCTTAACCTCCACCACACTATAATCTGAAATCATCGAGGTCTTCACTTATGCAAATTTTTACTTTCTATGTTTTTGTTTCCATACAGAATAACTAAATTAATGCACTTTAATTTCCAGAAGATTCACTCTTTGAAGCTGCAAATCAAGGAAAACAAGTTTCCCATTAAAATAAAAAAGGTTCATCAAGCTACATTATTTCAAACACTGAACCACAATCTCTCTCTCATGGATCCTAAAAATTTCATTAATACAATAAACACAAAAAGGATGTTTCAGTTAAACCCGAAAGTAATCCATCCCTCTCAGAGGCAAAGGGAGAGTTGCTGAACAGTGCCCTTTACTTCTCAGCAGCTTCACTGGGGTGCTTTTTCTAATGTGGGCTAAATCCTCAAAGAAAGTTGTGGTTTCGTTCGAAGGGAAATAATATTTCACCCTGCTGATATGGTTAACAACAGCTTATATGGCCATCGTCTTTTAAGCAGGGAGCACAAGACAAATTGTTGAATTCGGAAGTTAAATAGCATAATGGAGTAAGTGGATACAGACCTATCTCTACTGCCACATGCGCCAATATCAAGGTTTGCCATTTCAAACCCTTTTGACAAGTGCCTTTTTCTATTAATCACAGTTAAGGGTCTGAAGAGGAAAGAAGTATTCTGGCTACAATTCAGACTTGCTCAAGGAAGTTCTAGGGGGAAAATGGGTGCCATTAAAACAGAGTAAGTACAGAATAAGTACTTCACACACTCAGCTCTTCTCATTAAATTGAGATCTCTATAAGCCCCTGTAAACTTTGTATTATTATTACTATCATTCTGAACATGCGGGTACAGTGGTGATAAGTATCTTTCAAAAAATGAGCACACACGCAGACAAAGCGCTTGCGTACACACACACAGTCAAGCTGAGCTGAATATTATTTCGAAGTCATATATGGTGTTGGTACATGTAGAAATTAGGGCTAACTTAAACCTCTTCCAGTTCTGTAGGTAGAGAGGGATGGGACTACCCTGATATGAGGTCACGTGGCATTCTAGAACAGAGTGTCACCCATCTAGTAGTGCTGGAAGACAAAGTTGTGGTTCCTACGAAACCAGTCACCGTCCCCTCTGTGCCTGTTTCCACATCCATGAAATAAAGCCATAAATGACACCAGCCGTTGTTCAACTGCAGTGTGAAACGCGTTCCCTTGGAGAGCTTGTTCAAAACATATTCCCAAGTCCCACGCCCAAATACTCTGATTCAGCAGATTTGCGATGGAGCCAGGGAGCCCGCAGTTGTCATGAACACCCCCCCACGCTATTACGAGAACTCGTGCTCTGCCTTATTGATAAGAATCCTTCCTATTCTAAAGCCTAATGGATCTATAAATCCTCAAGATTAATTCACTATTTAAGTCATCATAGTGAATGCTGGTTAACAATGAAAAATGTTAAAGGCTACCAGCTATTTAGCATTCGATATTAATCTTCTATCACACGCACTATCTAAATCAAACAGCAAGAGAGGCCAACTGAGATGTTTTCAATCTATCTGCCAGAAAAAAGTTATTTTCAATTGGACAGAATAAATCATTAGCAGTCTTTCATAAAATCAAAAGTAGGTCAGTTAAAATGGTGTTTGGAGGTATACAGCACACTGTGGTCACTCTCCAGATGTGTAAGCTTGCTTTAATCATCTGTTGTGTTATTCATTGTTAACTTTCCTTACCACTAGAGAGGAACACACCAAAAGACTCCAACTCTTTGGAATTTTTAAAGCAGTACAAAGAATCCTAATTCATTCCCTAAATGCAAGTATAATATCTCTATTGTTTAAAACACCAATTTCCTAAGCTAGTTTCCTTAGATGGATGTTATCAAAAATAATTTTCTTGCAAAAGCATTAACATACATTTAACTCTACTTAAATGCTCAAGAGCAAATGTACTACAAATGTACACCCACAGTGATCCCTTATTAGTATTAAACTGTTTTATTTCAATTAAAATGTCTAACTATCCACCCCCAACATATACCTAAACTGTAATTTTCTCTGAGAACTTCCAATACATTCTTGATTTTTTTTCCTTTATCAACCTATCAGAGCAAAAACAGCCTTGCAACTGTTGGAAGAAATCAGTCATTAGCAGCAAGATTACAGCAAATTTTCCAATTTAGAAAAACAATATTTTTATCTCCTCTTATACTGAAAGAATAATGGTATAATTTTACTATTTTTAAGTGAGCAGTACAGTTTAAAATAGTCAAATTCTCCCAGTGCTCCAAGTTTTAGGATTTACCGTTAGCTTTCTGTTCTCCACACCTTCTTTCCTATTCACAAGTTCTCTTCTCCCTTCATCTTACACACACACACACACACACACACACAACAGGTGCAGACATCCCCTGATTCGGCCTCTCCATACCGACAGTCTTCTAAAGAATGCTTAACCTTCAGGCGGTGGTTAACTAAGGAGTGGCTTCACATGGTTATTGTGATTTTCTCTCCAATTGACATTCCTCCACCTTCTCAACAGGCCTTTTTACCCCCCTCCCTATTTTTAAAATGGGGTGATGAAGTAGCAAAAAGTACAATATTTTAGCCATTTGAGCATAGATGATTCTCAAATTATCCCACCAACTGGAAGTGCTCTCTGATACCACTATCTTTCAAAATTGAAGCCATTATGGTCAATCGTGCAAATCCATATTTAGCTTTTCGTAAGTAGTGGATTTTTGACCCAATGAACTGGAACAGCTTCTGCACAGTCTCTAGGATCTCATACAAGACACTCAGTCCCTGGGCACGCCACAATCCTCATCAATATTGAGGTTATTTCCTCTCAAAACTCACACTGCTCTTATTCAATATTCTCATTCGTTATTGGAATGTGTCTTAAGAAAATATACGTGGGTCCCCCAAAAATATGAAATAAAATCTACTATCGGGTAATAACGTCCTCTCGCCAAAATAACTTGTTGTTTTTGTGAAACATCAAAATCAGAATGAATATTAACAAAGAACTTTGCTCAAATAATTGGTCCTTCTGACTCTCAGAACCATATTCCCCTCAGTTATCGTTTTGAATATTTCATTTTCCAAGTGTCTTTACAAAGGTAATAATAAATGACCTTCTTTGCAGTGAGCTTTAAAAAATTATGGCTAAAGTTTTGTCCTCTTCTAGTCCAACACCTGCATTCCTCTAGTTTTTTACATTTATTATTAAATTTGAGTGTCTACCTTCAAAACTTATCTGCGTACTTTTAGCTCTCATCATTTTCTGCAACTTGAATCAGAATGACTGAAGCGGGTTGTTTCCACATAGCTCCTCGTGTCATCTAGCCTGTTCGTTTTCCCAGAGCATTCCAATTCACTTTCATCACAGAAGGTGTTCCTGCACAAAATCCAACTGTGAACCCAGGAAGGGCCCCTCCAAACACCAACATACACGTCAAAGAATTAACTAGAGAAGGACATTAGAAATCGCTTCATTAGTTCTGTGGATTCTGTTTACGTCTCACACACAAAAGAAAGGTAGGTTCTGTTCAAATAGTTTGACAAAGTTAATTTACTTTTTCTGCAGGATTTCTCAGAGCCTTCGTAGACTAAAACTTTGGGGCCTTATGACTGTCTAATAGGAGAATCCTCTCTCACACAACGTTAACAGGAGACACCACTTCAAAGTACCCAAACTCACAATATCACTCAATAGTTAAGATTAAAGGACAAGAGGCCACAGCAGCTTATAATACAAAATCAATACTGTGCTCGTTTCTTTTGGATTCCAGGCCAACTGACAGAGCTGAAGCAGCAAGGCAGCCAAGTCTCCCAGTGTAGCTCAGGGCAAAGACTATTTTACAATTGAAGTTTTTAAACAGCAATGCTGGAAAAGTCTTAAATAAGATACATGTCTACTCATTCAGCTGTCCCTCTTTAAAAAGCAGTTCCTATCTTTTGGCAGGACTCCTTTCAGACTTGCTAAAGGCAAATGCTCATTTAGACAAAACACAACTAACAACTGTGGCCACTCACGGACTTCCTAACACTTATCTAGAACCAGAGAGTTGAGAATTCCTGTTGCTAAAGTTCAATGAAAAACTGCAGGCGGACACACACACACACACCACCACCACCACGATAATGAAACTGGGTGCTTATGTTCACATACTAAGAATAGAAGCTTTACAACTGCATATAAAACATTTCATGAAATTTTGTTCAAGAGTAATGAAAAAGATGTCAAAGGAAAAGAAAAACATGTGATGGCATTAAGCAAATAAAAATTTTACATTTCAACTTGAGGAAGTATTCTGGTATACAACATACTCTGAATTTTCAGAAGGTCAATTGTGACTTACACTAGACAAAGGTAAGATTCAGGTCCTCCACTACTACTGAGTTAGGCTATTACTGGCGCCTACTGCAGATACAACTACTGAAGAAATATTCATAAATAGGAATAGTTAATGTTAAATTAGCATCATGAAAAAACCAATCACTGGTGAGCGCACTAAATATATCAGATTAACAGTTTCACTAAATACACACACACACACACACATTCTTAAAATTCCTAACAATAATGCTTTGCTTTCCCAGCATCAACAAATAAGAAACTTGGGAAAATGAAAGTGTTGGAAAACCACCCTGTACCAACTTGCTCAGAGGGCAGGTAAGTACTTTCAAACCCTGACTTTCAGTTCTTCCACTCACAAAATGGGAGTGATCATCCACTTGCCTGTTTCACAGCAGTATGGGGAGCTTACGCAAGGATCACAGACATGTCTGCCTCCGGCTTTGCCCCACTCCAACCAATGCAACAAAACCCACTTTTTCCAAGCATCATTCGGATCCTGTCCCTGTCCTCTCAACAACCCTGCAGGACTCCCAATTGCCTCTCCTATCAAATTAAATCTCCTGCTTAGAGGGCTGTGGTGGGTGTACCATCACATGGGGCCTTGGCTCCCAGCACCCACATTTCAATCAAGGGTCTCCTCTATTATCCTCAATCTGCACAAAGGCCAACTCTCCTTCCCCTCCCACCACTCTGTCATTCCCCCTCCACTCAAAATTCTGCTCACATCAAAAGATAAAGCCTCCTGGGTAAAGCCCATAACAAGTGCATTTCAACAAATTCCTTGGACGTCTCTGTAACCGAGGCAACCTTCTACATGTACTGAGAACTCTAATCCAGGTACATTCTTCCTTATAATTACTTTCCAGTACGGTCATATAAACAAAATCTTAATTCATTCGTGAATTGTTCTTTACTTCTTCATGAAAAATTATTAAATCCCTCTAACGTCTGATACAGACCGAAACCACAAAGGATGAATCGGCACCTATCTAGATTACAAAGGCAGGCCGTCCTCACAGAGCACAGCCATCACCAGAGGGAGGCAGTGTGGCACAGTGAGTAACGCTTGGCCGTCCTCTGGCTGCTACCTTGGCTCCACCACAGGCAACTCCAGGACCACAGACAAGTTACTTAACCTCCCCAAGGCCATTTCCTCATCAGAAAAATGAGAATTATAATAGTACAGACCTCCTAGGTTCTGAGGGTTAAATAATCAATTACATATAAAGCACTTAGCTCAGGGCGAGTTCATAGTAAGTGATCAATAAACTTCAAGATAAAAATGACAGTTACATCCCTTCTCTCAAGAGATTATGTAAAACCACATGTCATTGGAACAGAACACACTCAGTAGCTACTACTGGGTCTCTCTTCTTTCCTTTGATCTCCTTTTTACCACAGTCAGTCAGGAGCCAAGTCATACAGGATTCATCCTCTGGAACGGCCCTGGTGGGGTCCAGTCCAGGCCTGCATTACCCCTGCCTAGACTGTCGAAGCACCTCTCAAGTGACCATCACGTCCAGACCCTGTAGCTCCATCTCCTCCTGCAATACACAGCCCGTATCACGTCACCTTGGTGCAAAGACTCCTCCAGGTCTGCTTGGGTAGCTTCTAACCCTCCTCTCTACCTAGCCTGCTTTACCTTGTAGATAGAGAACATATAGTATGATGTCATGTTCTATTTGCTTACTGTCTCTCTCCCTAAAACATCTGATCAGGATTTTTTAGTCTTGCCACTGCTGTATCTCCAGTCCTACAACATAGTAAGCATTCAACAGACACCCCTATCTTTACTTATTCCTCTAACTCACTCATCCAGTTAAATGGCTTCAAACACTATCTATTTGCTGATAACTACCAAATTTCTATCTCCCAAATTCCACACTCAGATATCTAAGTGCCTATTTGACATCTTCACTTAAATATCCAAAGGCATAAACTAACACATCCAAAAGTGAGCTCCTGTTCTTTCTCCCACCATCCCCAAGCCTGCAGCCCTCTAAGTTATCAGTTGATAACTCCACCCTTCCAGTTGATCTGGCCAAAGAGTTTAGAATCTTTCTTGCCTCTTCTCTCTTTCACAGGCCACATCCAACCTATCAGAGAACCCTACTGATTCTCTCTTCAATATATCCCTAACCTCACTCCCGCCCAAGCCACCATGATGCCTCATTTGAATTACTACAATAGCTTCCTAACTGTTCTCTGTCTTCCTGCTCTTGCCCTTCTATAATTTATTCTTAACCAACAGCCAGAATGATGCTGTTAAAATATAAACCATGAGGGAGGGGCAAGATGGCGGAAGAGTAAGACGCGGAGATCACCTTCCTTCCCACAGATACAGTAGAAATACATCTACACGTGGAACTGCTCCTACAGAACACCCACTGAACGCTGGCAGAAGACGTCAGACCTCCCAAAAGGCAAGAAAATCCCCACGTACTTGGGTAGGGCAAAAGAAAAAAGAAATAACAGAGACAAAAGAAATAACAGAGACAAAAGAATAGGGACGGGACCTGCACCAGTGGGAGGGAGCTGTGAAGGAGGAAAGGTTTCCACACACTAGGAAGCCCCTTCGTGGGCAGAGACTGCGGGTGGCAGAGGGGGGAAGCTTCAGAGCCACGGAGGAGAGCGCAGCCACAGGGGTGCGGAGGGCAAAGCGGAGATTCCCGCACAGAGGAGCGGTGCCGACCAGCACTCACCAGCCTGAGAGGCTTGTCTGCTCAGCCGCTGGGGCGGGCGGAGGCTGGGAGCTGAGGCTCGGGCTTCGGTGCTAGCCGGGAGGGAGTCCGGGAAAAAGACTGCAGCTGCCGAAGAGGCAAGAGACTTTTTCTTGCCTCTTTGTTTCGTGGCGCTCAAGGAGGGGGGATTCAGAGCGCCGCCTAAACGAGCTCCAGAGACGGGCGTGAGCCGCGGCTATCAGCGCCGACCCCAGAGGCGGGGGCGACCCGCGGCTATCAGCGCGGACCTCAGAGGCGGGCGAGAGCCGCGGTTATCAGCGCAGACCCCAGAGACGGGCATTAGACGCTAAGGCTGCTGCTGCTGCCACCAAAAAGCCTGTGTGTGAGCACAGGTCACTCTCCACACCGCCCCTCCCGGGAGCCTGTGCAGCCCGCCACTGCCAGGGTCCCGTGATCCGGGGACAACTTCCCCGGGAGAGCGCACGGCGTGCCTCAGGCTGCTGCAACGTCACGCTGGCTTCTGCCTCCGCAGGCTCGCCCCACCTCCTCCGTACCGCTCCCTCCCCCCCCCCCCCCCCCCCCCCGCCTGACTGAGCCAGAGCCCCCGAAGCAGCTGCTCCTTTAACCCCGTTCTGTCTGGGCGGGGAACAGACGCCCTCAGGCGACCTACATGCAGAGGCAGGTCCAAATCCAAAGCTGAATCCCGGGAGCTGTACGAACAAAGAAGAGAAAGGGAAATCTCTCCCAGCAGCCTCAGAAGCAGCGGATTAAAGCTCCACAAACAACTTGATGTGCCTGCATCTGCTGAATAGCTGAATAGGCAACGAATCATCCCAAATTCAGGAGGTGGACTTTGGGAGCAGGATATATTAATTTTTCCCCTTTTCCTTTTTTTGTGAGTGTATATGTGTATGCTTCTGGGTGAGATTTTGTCTGTATAGCTTTGCTCTCACCGTTAGTCCTAGGGTTAGGTCCGTCCGTTTTTTTTTGTTTTTTTTTTTTTTACTTAAATATTTTTTTTCCCTAATAAATGTTTTCTTAATAATTTTTCCCTTATTTTCTATTTTTAAAAAATTAAAAAAAATTTTTTAATAAGTTTTTTCATATTTTTTATTTTAAAAAATTAAAAAAAATTTTTTTCTTAATAAATTTTTTTCTTAATAATTTTTTATTTTTATTATAAAAAATTAATAAATCTATTTTTACAAATTAAAAAAATTTTTTCTTAATAATTTTTTTCTTATTTATTATTATAATAGCTTTATTTTATTTTATTTTATCCTCTTTCTTTCTTTCTATTTTTTTCTCCCTTTTATTCTGAGCCGTGTGGATGAAAGGCTCTTGGTGCTCCAGCCAGGCATCAGGGCTGTGCCTCTGAGGTGGGAGAGCCAACTTCAGGACACTGGTCCACAAGAGACCTCCCAGCTCCATGTAATACCAAACGGCGAAAATCTCTCAGACATCTCCATCTCAACATCAAGACCCAGCTTCACTCAACGACCAGCAAGCTACAGTGCTGGACACCCTATGCCAAACAACTAGCAAGACAGGAACACAGCCCCATCCATTAACAGAGAGGCTGCCTAAAATCATAATAAGGCCACAGACACCCCAAAACACACCACCAGACGTGGACATGCCCACCAGAAAGACAAGATCCAGCCTCATCCACCAGAACACAGGCACTAGTTCCCTCCACCAGGAAACCTACACAACCCACTGAACCAACCTTAGCCACTGGGGACAGATACCAAAAACAACGGGAACTACGAACCTGCAGCCTGTGAAAAGGAGACCCCCAAACACAGTAAGATAAGCAAAATGAGAAGACAGAAAAACACACAGCAGATGAAGGAGCAGGGTCAAAACACACCAGACCTAACAAATGAAGAGGAAATAGGTAGTCTACCTGAAAAAGAATTCAGAATAATGATAGTAAGGATGATCCAAAATCTTGGAAATAGAATAGACAAAATGCAAGAAACATTTAACAAGGACGTAGAAGAACTAAAGAGGAACCAAGCAACGATGAAAAGCACAATAAATGAAATTAAAAATACTCTAGATGGGATCAATAGCAGAATAACTGAGGCAGAAGAACGGATAAGTGACCTGGAAGATAAAATGGTGGAAATAACTACTGCAGAGCAGAATAAAGAAAAAAGAATGAAAAGAACTGAGGACAGTCTCAGAGACCTCTGGGACAACATTAAACGCACCAACATTCGAATAATAGGGGTCCCAGAAGAAGAAGAGAAAAAGAAAGGGACTGAGAAAATATTTGAAGAGATTATAGTTGAAAACTTCCCTAATATGGGAAAGGAAATAGTTAATCAAGTCCTGGAAGCACACAGAGTCCCATACAGGATAAATCCAAGGAGAAACACACCAAGACACATATTAATCAAACTGTCAAAAATTAAATATAAAGAAAACATATTAAAAGCAGCAAGGGAAAAACAACAAATAACACACAAGGGCATCCCCATAAGGTTAACAGCTGATCTTTCAGCAGAAACGCTGCAAGCCAGAAGGGAGTGGCAGGATATACTTAAAGTGATGAAGGAGAAAAACCTACAACCAAGATTAATCTACCCAGCAAGGATCTCATTCAGATTTGATGGAGAAATTAAAACCTTTACAGACAAGCAAAAGCTGAGAGAGTTCAGCACCACCAAACCAGCTTTACAACAAATGCTAAAGGAACTTCTCTAGGCAAGAAACACAAGAGAAGGAAAACACCTACAATAACAAACTCAAAACATTTAAAAAAATGGGAATAGGAACATACATATCGATAATTACCTTAAATGTAAATGGATTAAATGCTCCCACCAAAAGACACAGACTGGCTGAATGGATACAAAAACAAGACCCATATATATGCTGTCTACAAGAGACCCACTTCAGACCTAGAGACACATACAGACTGAAAGTGAGGGGATGGAAAAAGATATTCCATGCAAATGGAAATCAAAAGAAAGCTGGAGTAGCAATTCTCATATCAGACAAAATAGACTTCAAAATAAAGACTATTACAAGAGACAAAGAAGGACACTATATAATGATCAAGGGATCGATCCAAGAGGAGGGTATAACAATTGTAAATATTTATGCACCCAACATAGGAGCACCTCAATACATAAGGCAAATACTAACAGCCATAAAAGGGGAAATCGACAGTGACACAATCATAGTAGGGGACTTTAACACCCCACTTTCACCAATGGACAGATCATCCAAAATGAAAATAAATAAGGAAACACAAGCTTTAAATGATACATTAAACAAGATGGACTTAATTGATATTTATAGGACATTCCACCCAAAAACAACAGAATACACATTTTTCTCAAGTGCTCATGGAACATTCTCCAGGATAGATCGTATCTTGGGTCACAAATCAAGCCTTGGTAAATTTAAAAAAATTGAAATCGTATCATGTATCTTTTCCGACCACAACACTATGAGACTAGATATCAATTACAGGAAAAGATCTGTAAAAAATACAAACACATGGAGGCTACACAATACACTACTTAATAACGAAGTGATCACTGAAGAAATCAAAGGGGAAATCAAAAAATACCTAGAAACAAATGACAATGGAGACACGACGACCCAAAACCTATTGGATGCAGCAAAAGCAGTTCTAAGAGGGAAGTTTACAGCAATACAAGCCTACATCAAGAAACAGGAAACATCTCGAATAAACAACCTAACCTTGCACCTAAAGCAATTAGAGAAAGAAGAACAAAAAAACCCCAAAGCTAGCAGAAGGAAAGAAATCATAAAGATCAGATCAGAAATAAATGAAAAAGAAATGAAGGAAACAATAGCAAAGATCAGTAAAACTAAAAGCTGGCTCTTTGAGAAGATAAACAAAATTGATAAACCATTAGCCAGACTCATCAAGAGAAAAAGGGAGAAGACTCAAATCAATAGAATTAGAAATGAAAAAGGAGAAGTAACCACTGACACTGCAGAAATACAAACGATCATGAGAGATTACTACAAGCAACTTTATGCCAATAAAATGGACAACCTGGAAGAAATGGACAGATTCTTAGAAATGCACAACCTGCTGAGACTGAACCAGGAAGAAATAGAAAATATGAACAGACCAATCACAAGCACTGAAATTGAAACTGTGATTAAAAATCTTCCAACACACAAAAGCCCAGGACCAGATGGCTTCACAGGCGAATTCTATCAAACATTTAGAGAAGAGCTAACACCTATCCTTCTCAAACTCTTCCAAAATATTGCAGAGGGAGGAACACTCCCCAACTCATTCTACGAGGCCACCATCACCCTGATACCAAAACCAGACAAAGATGTCACAAAGAAAGAAAACTACAGGCCAATATCACTGATGAACATAGATGCAAAAATCCTCAACAAAATACTAGCAAACAGAATCCAACAGCACATTAAAAAGATTATACACCATGATCAAGTGGGGTTTATTCCAGGAATGCAAGGATTCTTCAATATACGTAAATCAATCAACGTGATACATCATATTAACAAATTGAAGGAGAAAAACCATATGATCATCTCAATAGATGCAGAGAAAGCTTTCAACAAAATTCAACACCCATTTATGATAAAAGCCCTGCAGAAAGTAGGCATAGAGGGAACTTTCCTCAACATAATAAAGGCCATATATGACAAACCCACAGCCAACATTGTCCTCCATGGTGAAAAACTGAAACCATTTCCACTAAGATCAGGAACAAGACAAGGTTGCCCACTCTCACCACTATTATTCAACATAGTTTTGGAAGTGTTAGCCACAGCAATCAGGGAAGAAAAAGAAATAAAAGGAATCCAAATCAGAAAAGAAGAAGTAAAGCTGTCACTGTTTGCAGATGACATGATACTATACATAGAGAATCCTAAAGATGCTACTAGAAAACTACTAGAGCTAATCAATGAATTTGGTAAAGTAGCAGGATACAAAATTAATGCACAGAAATCTCTTGCATTCCTATATACTAATGATGAAAAATCTGAAAGTGAAATTAAGAAAACACTCCCGTTTACCATTGCAACAAAAAGAATAAAATATCTAGGAATAAACCTACCGAAGGAGAGAAAAGACCTGTATGCAGAAAATTATAGGACACTGATGAAAGAAATTAAAGATGATACAAATAGATGGAGAGATATACCATGTTCTTGGATTGGAAGAATCAACACTGTGAAAATGACTCTGCTACCCAAAGCAATCTACAGATTCAATGCAATCCCTATCAAACTACCACTGGCATTTTTCACAGAACTAGAACAAAAAATTTCACAATTTGTATGGAAACACAAAAGACCCCGAATAGCCAAAGCAATCTTGAGAACGAAAAATGGAGCTGGAGGAATCAGGCTCCCTGACTTCAGACTATATTACAAAGCTACAGTAATCAAGACAGTCTGGTACTGGCACCAAAACAGAAATATAGATCAATGGAACAGGACAGAAAGCCCAGAGATAAGCCCACGCACATATGGTCACCTTATCTTTGATAAAGGAGGCAAGCATACACAGTGGAGAAAGGACAGCCTCTTCAATAAGTGGTGCTGGGAAAATTGGACAGGTACATGTAAAAGTATGAAATTAGAACACTCCCTGACACCATACACAAAAATAAACTCAAAATGGATTAAAGACCTAAGTGTAAGGCCAGACACTATCAAACTCTTAGAGGAAAATATAGGCAGAACACTCTATGACATAAATCACAGCAAGATCCTTTTTGACCCACCTCCTAGAGAAATGGAAATAAAAACAAAAATAAACAAATGGGACCTAATGAAACTTAAAAGCTTTTGCACAGCAAAGGAAACCATAAACAAGACCAAAACACAACCCTCAGAATGGGAGAAAATATTTGCAAATGAAGCAACTGACAAAGCATTAATCTCCAAGATTTACAAGCAGCTCATGCAGCTCAATAAGAAAAAAACAAACAACCCAATCCAAAAATGGGCAGAAAACCTAAATAGACATTTCTCCAAAGAAGATATACAGATTGCCAACAGACACATGAAAGAATGCTCAACATCATTAATCATTAGGGAAATGCAAATCAAAACTACAATGAGGTATCATCTCACACCGGTCAGAATGGCCATCATCAAAAAATCTAGAAACAATAAATGCTGGAGAGGGTGTGGAGAAAAGGGAACCCTCTTGCACTGTTGGTGGGAATGTAAATTGATACAGCCACTATGGAGAACAGTATGGAGGTTCCTTAAAAAACTAAAAATAGAACTACCATACGACCCAGCAATCCCACTACTGGGCATATACCCTGAGAAAACCATAATTCAGAAAGAGTCATGTACCAAAATATTCATTGCAGCTCTGTTTACAATAGCCAGGACATGGAAGCAACCTAGGTGTCCATCATCAGATGAATGGATAAAGAAAATGTGGCACATATATACAATGGAATATTACTCAGCCATAAAAAGAAATGAAATGGAGGTATTTGTAATGAGGTGGATGGAGTTAGAGTCTGTCATACAGAGTGAAGTAAGTCAGAAAGAGAAAAACAAATACAGTATGCTAACACATATATATGGAATCTAAGGAAAAAAAAAAGGTCATGAAGAACCTAGTGGCAAGACGGGAATAAAGACACAGACCTACTAGAGAATGGACTTGAGGATATGGGGAGGGGGAGGGGTGAGATGTGACAGGGTGAGAGAGTGTCATGGACATATATACACTACCAAATGTAAAATAGATTGCTAGTGGGAAGCAACCGCATAGCACAGGGAGATCAGCTCGGTGCTTTGTGACCACCTAGAGGGGTGGGATAGGGAGGGTGGGAGGGAGGGAGATGCAAGAGGGAAGAGATATGGGAACATATGTATATGTATAACTGATTCACTTTGTTATAAAGCAGAAAGTAACACACCATTGTAAAGCAATTATACTTCAATAAAGATGTTTTTAAAAAAAAAAATATATATATATATAAACCAGATCATGACACTCTCCTGCTAAAAAAAAAAAAAAACCTGCAATGGTTTCCCAGTTCACTTACCATCAAAGTCAAGTCCTAACCTTGGCCTACAGGGCCTTCCTTGATCAGATCCATTACTTCTCTGAGTTCCTCTCCTACCAGGACCCCCTGCCTCACTCAATTCACATGAGTCCTGCTTGCTGTTCCTCAAATGTGCCAAGAACACTCCAGCCTTCCAACCTGGGCAAAGGCTATTCCTTTCACCTGGGACAGTCTCTTCCCCTCCTTCTTCCTTATTCTATATGATCAATTGCCTTACTTCTTTCAAATTTGTGTTCAAAAGTCACTTTCTCAATGAAGCTAACCAAACCATATTAGACACAAAGAAGAGAACCTTCTTTGTTTCATAGCTCATTACAAGTACCCAAATATCACCACAACCTACCCATTCTACTAAGTGTCTCAATCCCCAGTCTTATCATCAACTTGTGTATGCTCCTGTTAATACCCTGGTGGAAGGGTCAGCAAACTATGTTCCACTGGCCACTAGCTGTCTTTGCAAATTAAGTTTTATTGGAACATAGCCACATGCATCCATAGGAACAGCAGAGTTGAGTAGTTGTGACAGAGATCCTATGGCCCACAAAGCCCAAAATATTTACTCTTTGGCGCTTTACAGAAGAAGTTTACTGTCCCTGATCTAGAGCCTGTGCTCCGCAACAAGAGAAGCCAACTCAATGAGAAGCCCACGCACCTCAACGAAGAGTAGCCCCGCTTGCCCCAACTAGAGCAAGCCCATGCACAGCAACGAAGACCCAACACAGCCAAAAATAAAAAAATAAAGAAATAAATCTATTTATTAAAAAAAAAAAAGCACTACCAATAAAAGAAAATGCTGGTAATTTGTACTACATTAAAATTAAGAACTTATGTTCCTCAGGACTCCATGAAGTGAGTAAAAGTGCAAGTCACAGAGTAAAAACATCTGGAAATATACAACCCACAAAGCCCATCTAGAAAACAGACACATACTAAAAAGGATACTCAAATGGCCAATAAACAGTTTTTTAAAAGTTGTACAACCCATAAGTAATGAGAAAAATGCAAATTAAAGCCACAGCGTGAGATATCACTAAAATGAAAGTAATTGATAACAGCAAGTGTTTGCAAAGAAGTAAAATAACTAGAACTCTCATACATTGATGGTATGAATGTAAACTGGTACAACCACTTCGCAAAACTGTTTGGTAAGATCTACGGAAAGCTAAATATATACATTTTCTAAGACCCAGCAATTCTTTTTTTTTTTCTTAATTTATTTTATTTATTTTTGGCTACGTTGGGTCTTTGTTGCTGTGCACATGGGCTTTCTTTAGTTGCAGCGAGCGGGGGCTACTGTTCCTTGCGGTGCGTGGGCTTCTCATTGCGGTGGCTTCTCTTGTTGTGGAGCACGGGCTCTAGGCATGTGGGCTTCAGTAGTTGAAGCACACTGGCTCAGCAGTTGTGGCTCGCGGGCTCTAGAGCGCAGGCTCACTAGTTGTGGCACACGGGCTTAGTTGCTCCGTGTCATGTGGGATCTTCCCGGACCAGGGCTCGAACCCATCTCCCCTGCATTGGCAGGTGGATTCTTAACCACTGCGCCACCAGGGAAGCTCTCTACGACCCAGCAATTCTACTCCTAGAAATGCCTACACATATGCACACCCCAAAATACATAAAAGAATGTTCAAAGCATATTTGTAGCAATCAAAACTGGAAATGTGCAAATGTCTATCAACTGTAGAATGAGTAAACGTATTAGGGTAAAGTTATACAATGGAATACTACACAGCAAAGAAAAAGAACAAAATAAAAATACACATAGCAAAAACATGGATGAATCTCACAAATAAAATTTGAGCAAAAGAAGTGAGAATGAAAGAATAAATCCTGTATCACTCCATTTTTATTAAGTTTAAAAGCAAGCAAAATCAATTGATGGTGATAAATATCCCTTGCTACCATTGGAACAGTAACTGGGAAGAGACCTACTGAGTGTTGGTACCATTCTCTTTCTGATCTGGATGGTGGTAAAACAAGTATGTACACTGTGCAAAGTCATCAAAATGTGCACTTAGGATTCGTGCATCCTTCTGCATGTATGCTCTACTTCAATAAAGTACACTTGAAAAAATTAAGAGGAAAAAAATCACTATCATATAAAATAGGCTAAAAATGCAAATGAAAAGATTTAGAACAAAATACTTTTTTCTCCAATCACACAGAATTGCAAATTGTTAAGTAGAATTTTCTACTTATACTGATATCATGTTATACACCTGTTGGCATCATAAAATGCACTTACAAATATCGGGTATCAAAATAAGAAAACATGGTGAGAACAAGAATAGTGGAGATATGTTTTCCCTCAAAGGAAACAGGAGAGCATAATGAACTAGATATCAAAGGAACAAAATTGGGCTCATCAAGATCTTTTCATTGTAGCAAACACAGGGAGTGATCTGGACATGAAAATACGGTAAACATAAACAAGGCCTCAGAGAACACAGGGCAAGGCTTCACTGAAATGTGACACTGAAACGCGCCATCTGATTTTTGTTTAGTGTGTATCAGAATCAGCATTAGTGGGCGCATTAACACTGCCGGCTTGTTGACAAATACCGGTGCTTACTGGGCTTAGACCTAGAAGCCCTGCTTCAAATGAGCTCTTCTGTGGAAACCTAATATGTAAACAGGTAAAGAGTGTAACTGCTCTCCTCTGGGTGAAATGCAAAGCCGGGAGACATGGGGGATCTGAGGCCACTTGCCAGCCTTCCCTGCAACCCATGGGAAGGCCCCAGATGATCCACTGTTTAGTGCAAAAGCAGTGCTCACCCCGTGACCACAGCTGACCATGCCAACCTGGGAGGTTAAAAAAGGAGCCCTTCCTCTCTCGCCACTCCATGCCTACTCCTCCCAAAGATGCACACTCAGGAGGGCAACCTTCTGATATACAAAAGGGTCTCTCTTGAGTGAAGGATTTACAGGGAGCTGAGGAAGTAATCAGAGCAAAGAGTGCCACTGTGTGTCTCTCAAACAGCTTCATATGGACAGACAGCCAGGGCACAGATCTGGATTCCCTTATAATACTGTGGGCTATGAGACCAGGATTGACTAGGTAAGTCCACTTTTCTGCCCAACTCCATTTTTTAAAAAATTTCTTCAACCCCATTACAAGTTTCCTGAAAAATGTACCTATTTGTTAGCTTCTTCTAAAGGTACCTGCTGACAAAACACTCCTAAGGCTGCCACACCTCCCGTATGATTGTGTTCACTTGGCAAAAGCCTGCTGTACACAGCACTCACCTCCACTGAATGACTCTACCCGACCTCATGAAAAATGTTAAGTCAGCTATTATTTTGCAATTTGATGGTCATTTGAGTATCTTCTTTGTACTACGCATAGCTCTTTCAGTTTAATCCTAAATGGGGATTAATAGCTCAGAAAAGCCCAGGCTACATTTTATTACACCCACAGGGTGAGGACGCCATTGGCTCATCATAAACAGATACAGGACATACCCTGTTTGTGTTTTGTGAGACAGGCAGATTCTGGAACAAATTACCTGCAGAAGGCAGGGTAGCGGGAGATGGGCTATGCACTCTTCCACCACAGTCATATGCAACTGAGGACAGAAGCAGAATTGTAGCCCCCTGGAAGCCCCAATTTCTTACGCACTCTCGTATGTCTTCAGAGATGGGACATTGTTCAACACAGCACAGATAGTAAGCAAAATTCCCAGCTACCTGGCCAGTGGTTAAACTGCAAGTTAAAATAAAGGGCTTCTCAAGGATCAAAAAAAAAGAAGAAGAAAAAGAAAATCCTCCTTTGTTCTCTCACATTATTTCTTTTAGTAATATTATTTTTATAAAGGCCTTTGTTTTCCACATGGTCCGTTTATGTGCAATAGTCCTGGAAGGTAGGTTATTACCCTGATTTTGTAGATAAGGAAAATAAGGCTCAGAAATCGGAAATGACTTGTCCATCAACAAACAGCTAGTGAGAAGCAGAAAGTTGTCATGCCACGTTCTTTCTACAATTCACAGATGACTCCAATCTCCCACATTCTGCTGCTTTACCTCTTCTTTTCTCCTAATCCCACTAACACACACACAGCCTTCCCAGCACTGGCAAAGCCTCTTGCTTCTTTCCTCCGCCAGGCCAGTGGTGTGCTGGTGGCAACATCAGCCCCGCCACTTCATGCCCATGGATGGAAGACTGATCGGAGTCGGGAAAACGCCGGAAGTCCGTTCCTCAGCCCCCCATCTCCGATCCAGCTCTCTTCCAGCCCTCCCTCCAGATTTGCTGCAGAAAGGAGGAAGACGAGAGAGCGAGCACACCTGTGCTGAACTCACGCAAACTTACAGGTTCCCCTTGTTGTTCACCCCGAGGAAACGTAATCATAACGTTCTCATCAAACTGACTTCCACTGGGTAAATCAACACCACCATGAGCTAGCTGCTCATTTATTATTTGGAGATTTTAATGGGAACATTTTTATTGGTGTTCCATTGAAAAGTTGTGGCTAGAGGAACTGGGTGATGGAAGAGGAAAAAACTAAAATTATTCTAGGGATTTTTAAATATTAAATAATCCTCATGAAGTGTTAACGGAAAGCATCTGAGCTTCTAGAGTACATGAAACAAAACCAGGTAAATGTATGTGTTTTTCCCTCTGCCCTGGCTGATCTAGCCTTAAATAACTGTCATGTCAAATGAACGTGGAGGAATGGGTGGGGGAGGAGGAAGGCTGCCTTACCTATACTTTATGTAGTTATTATCTTCATTTCTGATAAGGAAAATAAAGACCTGAAAGGATAATTAACTTGACTCAGAGACAAAAGTGGCAGAGCTGGGAGGAGCTAAGTCTCTCCAATTCCAGAACCATCCAGAACAGATGGTGCTCTATTACACCAACTGTATTTCCCCCATCTGTACATTCCTCACGACGTACAAGTAAGACAAGACCAAGAAGTCTGAATAAATTAGAGACAAGGAACAAAGACATTTAAAATGGGTGCATTACCCATTTCCTCTGAATGCACAATCTGTGTGCCCCAAAAGGGCTCCAAAATTCTCCACGGCAATGCTTCCTACACCAGGTTCACACGCACAGACAACATATGCTGGACACTGCACAGTCCGAGGGAAATGTGGTGTCTTCTGCCCAATGTATCTTCAGTAACCAGTTTATTTTTAAAAAAGAACGTACCACTGCCCCACCACGTCCTGGTTTTCCCTTTCTCCTAATGCTTAGGAGACTTCAGGGTTTTCTGCAGCTTGGCAGCTGAGCCCCATGAAGATGGTGCTGCGTCCCCAAATAAAGGCGGGGGCAGCACAGCAGACACTGCCAGCCCAGCCAGAGGGGAACGTGTTATTTAGAAGAATAGAGTTCTCCACGTACCGCTCCAAATTACCATCTCGCGCGCTGCCTCTGGACTCAAGCTACTCCATGAGGACAAGGTAAGGACACAAGGTACTGGGAACATGAATCCCTTCTGTTCTCAGGCACTTTATTAACGTCTTCATTCTAACCGTGGAAAGCACTACTGACAGTGAAGGGAATGAAGTGGACGGTCAAATCCTGTCTGCCTCTCACCTTCTACGACCCTGTGACTCAGTCGTGCTCCATCCTCCCTCGCCTTACAACTAAAACAGAGCATCAAAACTACTAAGCCAGAAACTTAATTTTTCACGAAGGGAGACACTTTTTTCAAGAACTGGAGCCTCAAAACACTGAGATATCTTTGTTAAAAGGGACAGGCTAACTTCTTAAAACCATTTCCATACACTTCATTCTTGGGAAAAAAACCCAAACCGCTCACACAGGTCTGCACTTCCTTAGGTGTGCACACACTCACGCCCCTTACCAAAAGTAACTTCTCCTTTGCCAGCTTTGTCAAACAGCTGGAAGGCCACCACGAACAAAGCATCTGGGGCACACAGGACAGATTCAAATGCCACAAATTCTTGAAAGGATATTAATCTGCAACACAAAACAAGCACAAAGCATAAAGTCAGTAGCTTGTGGAAGATAAAAGCATACACAAATATACACTAAGGGAAAAAATAAAACATCACTGTCAAAAAATAAAAGTCAAACCTAAAAACATGTATAAACACTTAGCATTTCCTTTTACATAGAGTGGACTGAAATAACAACACACAGAATCTAAAAGACACAACAGATTTGAGGATATGGTGACACATTAAATGCATTACAATTTCAAATGTAACTTTTATCCAACATATCACTTTTGTTTCAGGCATGTTGCTAGATTCTAAAAATAAAGCTTAGACACTTTAGATTAATATATGGTTGTTAACAACAAAATAGACCAGCTCAGTCATTCATTAATACCTTCCTACACCATGTAAAAATGGTTCACAAAGATTCATGCATTACTGATATCCACTGACCACATGAGGATTGAAATGGAGGATGATATTGGGGCGGGGGATAGAATACAGATAAACTGGCCATGAAATGTGACCCCAAGGCACTTTTAGTCTGGTAAGACAGATAACACTCGTCTAGAATACTATACAGGAAAGACAGGAACCAATCATAAGACAGGAACCAAGATGATGATAACAGAATTTTGGTAGGAAACCAAAGAAAGCTTTGTGGCAGAGATGGAATGTGAGCTGGGTCTCGAAAAATTAGTGAAATTCAGGTATGCAGTAATGGGCATAGAAAGGGGGTCACCTTAGGCAGGGGAAACGCCTGCAGAAAGGCAGGTGCAAGAAACCTAGGGAGTGTGCAAGGAAAATGTGAGGAACTAATTTTATCTGGACAGAAAAGTACATAAGAGAACACTGTGAAATGAGATCAGAGGTTCAGAGATGCAAGTTTCTGAGCAAGGTCATGATACGATCACATCTATCCATTAGGAGGAACAGAACAGGCCACAGATGCTTTGACTTCCAAGGAGTAAATAAATCCACAAAGGCTGCCTTAGAACTAAGTTCTTTCCCCTATTTTATATTTTAAATGTACAAATATTTCAATGATACATTGGGATAGTCCAAGTCTCGAGGATATAGAAGGAGAAAGAAAACAGACGTGCTTTCCCATGTTTCAGAGAACACTTGATTACCTCTAAAATCTTACAGAGAGAACACATTTTTATACAAAGTAAGTGCTACAACGTTAACTTAGCTATTTCCCAGAATGTCACCTGATTATAATAATGCCACAAAGAAAGGAAAACTCTGGTGTGTTCATTACACTGTCTCTATGTCATTCACCATCCAAAAACACATCCTTCCGAACGCAGGGGAACATTCAGGAACAGCACGTATTACAGAAGAACACTTGCCCAGAACATTTTCTCCTCGACTACAGAGTCTGTCTCACTGAGAATCTTGTGTGTGTGAGCAGGACCAGGGGCAGGTGGGGATGGCAAGGGAAACACATTTGAGTGGAAGGTTCCCAGCTGGCCTCAAAGAGCTGACAGCCTGCTGGGGGAAGGAGAGGTAGTCATGTGCATATAACCCCGCCAGAACGCGAGCTGAGTATCAAAAGTAAAAGAAGAAATAAAGCATCAAGGGGCAGAGAGGAGAAGTGATTTATTCTGCCTTAAGGAATAAATAAATAAATAATAAATTAAGGAATAAATTTAAGGAAATTAAGGAATGCTCCACGAAGCTGTGGCATTTAAAGAAAAAATTTTAAAGCTGAAAAGATCTTAGAGATCATCTCCTTCCACCTCCTCATTTTACTTTTGAGAAAACTATTAGAAGTTATGGCTTGTGCACGGTGAAACAATTGGCTTCTGGCATTTTGGCCTGAAAACCAAGTGTCCTTGTTCCCATTTGACTGAGACAGAATTCCAATCAGTATGGGAGGATGGAGAGAAGAGAGAAGGGTAGGGGGAGGACGATCCACACCGAGGAAACAACTAAGTACAGAGGGGTGTGCTGTATTTAGAGAAGGACAAAGGTGTTACTGACCCTGCATCTAATGGTCCTGCCGAGTAAAAGAGTGGTTGAGCTATCATGCCAGCCACGTGTAAAGGCCTTTAAAGGCCAGTTACAGAATCCTGACCTTTTTTTTTTTGCAGGCAGTAAGAAGTCACTGGAGGTTTTTAGGGTTAATAAATACCAGGTTCATATCTTTATTTTAGAAAAGGAACTGCTGTGGAAGATGAATTTAACAGAGGAAAGACGAGATGTGGGGAGACAGCCTGACAGCTAGAGACAGCAGGGGTCTAAACCAGAGCTGAAGCACTAGGATTGGAGAAAGCGGAAAAGTGGAGAAATACAACTGAGGCAGGAATGACAAAACGTGGTAGCAATTGGAGGTCAGAGGCTGAGAGCCAGAAAAGAGTTACTCCAAGACTTCTAACAGATAATTGAGTGGGATGATGACACCACCACCAAAGATAAAGAATAAAAAAGGAAAAGAAGGGAATTGTGAGAGAGTAAGACCAATTCTAACTGTGTTAAATTGGAGATACCCGTGGAACAGTGAAGTATGGTATCCAGCAGGAAACCAAAAGGACTAGTGTGGACCTCAGGAGAAAGGTGAATATGGGTTGAACTATGTCCCCCCAAAATTCACGTTGAAGTCCTAACCTCAGAATGCAATCGTTGCAAATGTAATTGGTTAAGATGAGATCCTACTGGAGTAGGGTTGGCACCCAATCCAAAATGACTAGAGTCCTTATAAAAAGGGGAAATCTGGACCCAGACATGCACACGGGGAGAGTGCCACATGAAGATGAAGGCAGAGATCAGGGTGATGCTTCTACAAACCCAGGAATGCCAAAGATTGCCAGCAAACCACCCGAATGAAGCTAGGGAAGAAGCATGGAACAGGCCCTCAGAAGGAAGCAACCTTGCTAACACCTTGGTCTCAGCCTCTGGAACTGTGAGACAATAAAATTCTTTTCTTTTTTTTTCTTTGAGCCACCTAGTTTGTGGTGCTTTGTTATGACAGCCCTAGCAAACTAATATTAATACATAGGCCAAGATTGGAAACACAGAACTAGGAGTTTTTAAACAAAGGCTACTTAAAGCTGTGAATGAAACCGCCCAGAAGCATTTCACTTAGGGATGCATGCTCGCCCAGCTCCAGACCACTGAAGCAGCAGCACAGAGGAGAAATGTGTTTCTGATTGGCTGCTTTCTTCTCGCCACCACTCCTCACACCCCAGGACCTCCTCAGGGCAGCACCAACAACCATACAACCACACAATGATCAGCTGAACTTGCTGGCAGTTTGTCAAGGCAAAAAAACAATCACATTCGATATATTATCTCTGCACAGACGGTGGGTGAGTTAAGACGAATCACACAGTGTTATGTAGAAGCAGGACATTTCTTAAACTTAATGATCTGAATTAAGAAAGGCTTAAATACCAGAAAAAGAGAATCTCATCTCTCTCAAAATGGTATGAGAAACCTGAAGCCCATCTATATGGGTGAACAAATCCTCCTCTGGCAACGTCAGTGTGGTTTCATAACCATAACTGGCCAATGAATGCTCTAGTATTTTAGGCATGTTACAGATACCAAAAAAGTACGTAATTTGGTAATCCTGTTAGATACAAGTATTATACATCTATGTAGGAGGTATATAGATAAACTATAAAATCATAATGTTTTACTGTTCATCAAGATCATTTTGGATTTTCAAGGTAATCTGACTAGAAGGCTATCAGAATAATTATATAGTACTATATTCATTTACAGCGTGATATCTAAAAACATTCATATATGTATATATATTTTTTTGTGTAAACAGTATTCCAGTCTTGCTTTACAGATTTAATGGGTATTAGCGTAAGTTACAACAAAGGATACAAGCTTAATCAAGTTCAGACCTGGCTGGTGAGCTCACTTAGTTCCTTTTCCGCCCTCAACTTCCCAAACTTCTTTGACAATGTTAGATGTCCTCTAAAATAAATCACACAACTCTGATGAGCTCTGCAACTAGCATCTAAGAGGAACAGTCACGATATGACACTAATGCTCACCTGCAGCAACTAATAGTGCGATACGGGTCAGCTGACATGGAAGCAAACACAGAAGTCACATTTTCACAGGCCTACACCACTCAAGATTAGGGGACATACTGGCACAAAAACAGAAATATAGATCAATGGAACAGGATAGAAAGCCCAGAGATAAACCCATGCACATATGGTCACTTTATTTTTGATAAAGGAGGCAAGAATATACAATGGAGAAAAGACAGCCTCTTCAATAAGTGGTGCTGGGAAAACTGGACAGCTACATGTAAAAGAATGAAATTAGAACCCTCCCTAACACCATACACAAAAATAAACTCAAAATGGATTAAAGACCTAAATGTAAGGCCAGACACTATCAAACTCTTCGAGGAAAACATAGGCAGAACACTCTATGACATAAATCACAGCAAGATCCTTTTTGACCCACCTCCTAGAGAAATGGAAATAAAAACAAAAATAAACAAATGGGACCTAATGAAACTTAAAAGCTTTTGCACAGCAAAGGAAACCATAAACAAGACAAAAAGACAACCCTCAGAGTGGGAGAAAATATTTGCAAACGAAGCATCTGACAAAGGATTAAACTCCAAAATTTACAAGCAGCTCATGCAGCTCAATATCAAAAAAACAAACAACCCAATCCAAAAATGGGCAGAAGACCTAAATAGATATTTCTCCAAAGAAGACATACAGATTGCCAACAAACACATGAAAGGATGCTCAACATCACTAATCATTGGAGAAATGCAAAGAAAAACTACAATGAGGTATTCCTCTCACAACAGTCAGAATGGCCATCATCAAAAAATCTACAAACAATAAATGCTGGAGAGGGTGTAGAGAAAAGGGAACCCTCTTGCACTGTTGGTGGGAATGTAAACTGATAGAGCCACTATGGAGAACAGTATGGAGGTTCCTTAAAAAACTAAAAATAGAACTACCATACGACCCAGCAATCCCACTACTGGGCATATACCCTGAGAAAACCATAATTCAAAATAGTCATGTACCACAATGTTCACTGCAGCTCTATTTACAATAGCCAGGACATGGAAGCAACCTAAGTGTCCATCGACAGATGAATGGATAAAGAAGATGTGGCATATATTTACAATGGAATATTACTCAGCCATAAAACGAAACGAAACTGAGTTATCTGTAGTGAGGTGGATGGACCTAAAGTCTGTCATACAGAGTGAAGTAAGTCAGAAACAGAAAAACAAATACCGTATGCTAACGCATATATATGGAATCTAAAAAAAAAAAAAAAAAAGGCTCTGAAGAACCTAGGGGCAGGACAGGAATAAAGACGCAGACACAGAGAATGGACTTGAGGACATGGGGAGGGGGAAGGGTAAGCTGGGACTAAGTGAGAGAGTGGCATGGACATATGTACACTACCAAATGTAAAATAGATAGCTAGTGGGAAGCAGCCGCATAGCCCAGGGAGATCAGCTCTGTGCTTTGTGACCACCTAGAGGGGTGGGATAGGGAGGGTGGGAGGGAGGGAGATGCAAGAGGGAAGAGATATGGGAACATATGTATATGTATAACTGATTCACTTTGTTATAAAGCAGAAACTAACACACCATTGTAAAGCAATTATACTCCAATAAAGATGTTAAAAAAAAAAAAGTACATCTATGAGAAAGTGCACAAACCAGTAAAAAAAAAAAAAAAAAAAAAAAAAAGATTAGGGGAGAGTAGGTTCCCAACTACTCTATTTCATGGTTCTGACACGAGCAGAGATTTTTTTAAGCAAGTCATTTTTGTTCTCCAAACCACCAGAGCTACTGTTCTTCTGAAAGCCATTTATAACAGCAGCTACGTTACAAGTCCTTTAAAGTCTCGGTAAGACAGCTAAAGCACTACATACTGCAATCACATACTGAGCCAAGGAGGAAAGGATTAAAAGTGGAGTGCCTCTGGACATTATGCTTAGGATGATGTAAGATTACATGTCTACTATAGACGGAGGAAGATACTACAAGGATACATACCAAAATGACGTCAGTGCCTCTTTACAGTAGCATAACTGTAGGCTTCCTTCCCCGCCCTTCTCAACTTTGCAAGGGAGAGCTCTCGGCCTGGAAAGACTTATAGTAGAGAATATAGATGGAAAATTATGATATTATAGAAAAAATGGTAGGTAATATAAGAGAACTGGAGATAAATTACTCCACAAATTCAGAGGAGGGAAAGATTATTGTTATATTGAGAAAAAGGAGGAGATGGAGAAAGTCTGTGAAATTAGGAACACATGACATCAGAGGGAAGATGTGACCATGTGGTCATGTAACATCAGTCTTGTAGAAGAGGGGAGATGATCAAGTAGAGATGGCAGGTGGGGAAAGGAAAGGCCATAGACTCCAATTCAGCGCCTGCTCTATGTGCTGAGCGCAGGCCAGTGCTGGGAACACATAGATGAAAAGTGCAATTTCTGGGGCTTCCCTGGTGGCGCGGTGGTTGAGAATCTGCCTGCCGATGCAGGGGACACGGGTTCGAGCCCTGGTCTGGGAAGATCCCACATGCCGCGGAGCAGCTGGGCCCGTGAGCCACAACTACTGAGCCTGCGCGTCTGGAGCCTGTGCTCCACAACAAGGGAGGCCACGATAGTGAGAAGCCCGCGCACCGCGATGAAGAGTGGCCCCCGCTTGCCACAACTGGAGAAAGCCCTCGCACAGAAAAAAAAAACGAAGACCCAACACAGCCAAAAATAAAAATAAATAAATAATAATTTTTTTTAAAAAAAAAAAGTGCAATTTCTGCCCCAAACAACTGGAGGTCTGGGGGGGGTAGACGGTGAGCCAGGAACCAAGGAAGGAAGGCTGGAGATGAAGAGCCACAAGAAGTGCAAGTGTGCTGGAGGGAGGGCAAGCACAAAGGAAGGTATGGAGTTCATAATGGCACATAAAATCTGGAACTTTTAGTGACATGATGAATTTGTGCTTCAGACCCTTAAATCTGGCAGAGGAGAGTTAAATGAACTGGAGGGAGAAGAGCCTGGAGTTGGGAAGATTGTTGGTTGAACCCAGGGAAGAATCATGAAGATCTGAAGGAGAAAGAAAGGCTCCTTACAACAAGGGGATAGAAGTTTATGGCACTACACTCTCCGGAGGACAATCCAACAATACACCAAGAGTCTTGATAATGCCCACACTCCTTGACACCACAATCCCACTTCCAGGAATTTACCTTAAAACATAATCAATGAATGTGTGCAAACTTTTATCTACAGGAATGCTCAAGCAGCATTGTTGATAACAGTGGAAAAAAGTGAAAACAACCTCAATATGCAACAATTCATGACTGATTGAATAAAGGACCATTCATACACTGAGAACTATCCAACCACTACAAACTGCAATAAACAAATGCATGTTATTAAGTACAAAATCAGTTACACAAATGTATGTAGAAAACAAGCCCATTTTGTTAAAAATGGACAAAAATGGTATCTTATACACATACAAAAAGAGTCTGAAGGATGAACACCAAAGTGTTAGTCATGGGTGTATCTCCAGGTAGTTAAAATATTAGAAATTTAAGGTTTTTTATTTTTGCTTGTCCATATTTTCTAATCTTTTCAATAACATACATATTGAATTATCTGTGTAGTAAGAAAGAGAATAAAAATTTCTATGAAACAGAACAGCAAGGACCTAAATTTGGGTAGTGGCAGAAGGACTGAATAAAATGGGTGGGGGTGGGGAGAGCTGAAAAAAGAAGCAAACAATTGAAAGACTCACACTAACTCTGGCCATCCAAGGTGGATAAGCTCCAGTTCTCTTCCTCCCTGCTGTTGCTTACTCTCGCTCAGCAATGGCTTGTACCCTGTGTGGTCCCTCTCATCTCCCGCCTGGCTCCTATCTCCAGGCCAACTCTGTGGCTATGAAAGTTTAAGCAACTGCATGTAAGGAGCTGATCTGTTTAGACTTTAGGAAGTTTGGTAATAGACAATGCACCATATCAAAATCCAATTTCCACTTTTACTTAAGGTTCCTAACCACAAGAGTGCTTCACAAAAATAACTTCTCCTTATAACCTTCTTCTGTGTGTTACAACAGAAGCCAAACAACTGTCCAGGATTAATGGCAGAGATAAAAGTAAAATCTAACTCCAAAAACTGGGTTCCAACCACAAGACCACCCAGGTTCAAGTATCTGTGAATGCCAAGAGAAAAAAACAAAAAAAAACAAAAACAGAACTGGGCTCTCCTGTGATGGCCAGTTTATCAAAAGAGTTTTGGCCTCCATGACTTTAACATCTTTAATAGCTTTGGGGGTTTTCCAGTTCTTTTATCTCCCTCCCAAATGCCCTGGAAATATACATTGTTCAGGCCCCCAAACATATACGCACCCAGCACTTATCATATGCCAGGCACCCTAGGCACTAAGGGTACTATGAAAATGAATAAGATTGACAGAATCCATGTCCTCAAGGAGTTCCATTCCAGTGGAGAAGGCAGGCAATGAGCTCAAACATACCTACATAAAGATGAGATGGTTCTAGATCAGATAACTGCTGTGTAGAGGACAAAACTGAGAAATACATTAAGATAGCGCTTCTTAGCCCCAGCGAGCCTATTTAATGGGTATGAGGAGGGATCAGAGCAAACATCCGTTTTTTTTTGTTGTTTTTTTTTTAACTTCTCACCCAGCCAAGCTAGAGAATGATGGGGATAGGTGGTGAGGAAATGCCTCTTGGGGGGTGGCATTAAGATCTGAATGATGAAAAGGAGGAAGCACGGGAAGATCTGCAGCAAAGGTATTCTGGTGGAAGAAACCTCAGTGTGAGGGCTGGACCTACGACCAGCCAACCTTGCCAAGTTCCACGGCACAGGGAGACACCCGAGTGGCTGGAGAGTAGAGGGGTGGGGGGCAGGGAGAGAGATGGGGATGAAGGAGGGTGCAGGGCATACAGGCTGTGTGGATTTCATTACAAGCACACATGGGAAACAGCCATGTTGGAGGGTTTTATGAAGGGGGGTGATGTGAGCTCCTGGAAAGAACACTCAGGACACCCTGCAGCACGAGTCCAGTTAGAAGTGGCTGCAGTGGGCGGGACTGGGGTCATAGCAGGAGAGAAAAAAACAGAAGTGATCAAATCCAGGATACGCTCTCTAGACAGAGCTGGGGGGTTTGTCCTAGAAGTCAAAGCACACAGCTTTTAAAGCCCAGGAGCAAGTCAGGTGTGCCCTGGGGATTCCCGGTGGCCTGCAGCCGCCAGAGAAGCACAGACTCTGAGGCCCTGAAGTTACTGAGGTTACAAAAACCGCTACTTAGGCAGATGATGAAAGAGGTCATAAATAAAGATTTTATTTAATATTCCAGTTGATGGTCAGTGAGCAAACAAAGCCTCAACAGCCCTAATTATGTAAATTTAATGCAACTGTTCTTAACACACTCTAGAAAGAGACAATGAGTTATCACCCCATTTTATACTCTAAAAACCATCAGTAATAAGGTAGAAAGAGGCTCGAGTTGTAGTTTTCCCCTGCCTAACTGGCAGCATGATCTTGCTGGGCAAGTTGGAACAGACCCTCTTTCCTGATGTCTTACAGGTGCTCTCTCCGGTGCTTTTCATGCTACAATCCCATTTTCTTCCATCTTCAGTCAGAGGGAGAATCCGTGTCCACCCTGGCTCCGGCACTGGCTTGGCATTCCCAGGAGTGCATCTGTTCTGAGGCCAGCTGGGCTCCTCAGCCCTACCATGCATTCAGGTTCAAATCTCACTGCGGCGTTCGCCAAGGGGCTATTTAAATTCATTGGCTCCAATGAAATCCGACAGATTGAATATTGTTCAAACAAGCAGGCTACTGCCTGGCTTTAAAAACCTATTAAAGATTTTATTAGCAATTTTACTGTATTGTTATCATGAATTTAGCTTATAAATACCACCTCTGCATATATCACTGCCCGCATATTGCCAAAAGAAGATAAATATATAGGCTCTCGTAATTACGAGCTTAGCTCGGTGAGTGATATGCCCATGCTTCCAGATCTACCTGTCTGGCCACTGCTTTGCAGTTCATCTCAAACAGTACTCGAGCTGCCCAAGGAAGACTGTGCCAACTGCTGGGGTTTATACAGGGTGGTGTTCTACCTCTAACACTTTCTTCCTTATCAGCGGGATCAAACATGTCGAGCAAGTATGATCCATCCCCGTTCTACTTCACTTTTGCTAATAGTTCATTCAATTACACACTGAAAAGTGTCTTTCACCTACACATGCTCTACACCCCATTGCTTCTTTCCTTCCCTGTTAAATAATACCGCCCAATAACTTCAGGAGAATCTGTCCCTGTGTCCAGCCACCTCCCCCAACCTCCCATCTTTTAACCTTGAGTTATAAAAAAGCTTTAATCATGAACAATCCCCACAAGAGTGAGGCTGCATCAAGGAAAAGAACCACCACAGGCTTTTTAAAACTAGAGACAAACCATATTCTCTACCTCTGTAAGACTCTATCTTGTTATTTCTTAAATATATCATTATTTTAAAAAAAAACCTAAAAAAAGCTACCTTATCATATTACATTGTTCCTATTCTGAATAATTACCAATATTGAGTTCAGTAATATGTACCACAGATACTCTTTATTACATCATGGGGTAAACAGCATTTTGAGATCTATCCAAAGACTTGGGTTTTTGTTAATAGAAAAGTGTACTCTGTTGGTAGGAATGTAAATTGGTGCAGCCACTGTGGAAAACAGTACGGAGGTTTCTCAAAAAACTAAAAATAGAACTACCATGTGACCCAGCAATTCCACTCCTGGGTATATATCTGAAGAAAAAGAAAACACTAATTCGAAAAGTTACATGCACCCCAATGTTCATAGCAGCATTATTTACAATCGCCAAGATATGGAAGCAACCTAAGTGTCCATCAACAGATGAATGGATAAAGAAGAAGTGAGATACACACACACACACACACACACACACACACACACACACTCTCACACAAATATACATACACAGTGAAATACTACTCAGCCATAAAAAAGAATGAAATTTTGCCATTTGCAGCAACATGGATGGACTTGGAGGGTATTATGTTAAGTGAAATAAATCAGACAAATAAAGACAAATACTGTATGATACCACTTATATGTGGAATATAAAAAATACAACAAACTAGTGAATATAACAAAAAAGAAGTAGACTCAACAGATATAGACAACAAACCAGTGGTTACCACTGGGGAGAAGGAAGGGGTGAGAGGCAATATAGGGGTAGGGGATTAAGAGGTACAAATTATCATGTAAAAATTAAGCTACACAGATATACTATATAACACAAGGAATATAGCTAATATTTTATAATAACTATAAAAATAAAATGCGTACAAAGTTACTAAAAACACTATGAGCAATTCATTTTAAATTGGGGATTGCCTTTAATGGGGGAAAAAGTTGAAAAGGAGAAAGACCAGTGGTGAAAAAAGGGAAAAGTAGTTATAAACCATACTGGAAAATCCACTTAGGTAAGCAAAGTAGATTTTTTTTTTTTTTTTTTAAATCTAGGTTTCCTAGATCTTCCCTTATTCTTTCAAGGCTGGATGAGAAGGCTTTCAACATTATTAAAATGGCAAATGCCAAAAAATAAAAATAAAAATAAATTTTTTAAAAACGGACTTCCCTGGTAGTCCCGTGGTTAAGACTCCATGCTTCCAGTGCTAGGGAGCATGGGTTTGATCCCTGGTTGGGGAACTAACATCCCACATGCTGCGCGGAGCAGCCAAAAACAAATAAATAAATAAAAATGAAAACAAATAAAATGGCAAATGAAGAAGGATAATGGGGAGATAAACTGCAGATAAACCCGATAAATCAGTATCTGAAAAGTCAGCAGGCAAGTAAATTTGTTAACTAGCATTTTTTAAGGACCTCTGTACACTGGCCTATCACTGCATCAAGTAGCAGGTTAGCTGTTAGATTGCCACTGGAAACCAGTTACATACTTTAAATGCTTCCAGTAGAGTACATGCTGCCAAACCCTTTGCATATCTGACTTCAGTCTCCAGTTTGATTAGTTTAGAGCTGAAAAACACAAAAGCGTCCTGCACTCCAGAGACTATGTGAGTACCTACGGCACAGTAGACAGCTCAAGGAACAATCTTCGCATGCCCATACTATCTATGGGTGTTCTTTGCCCAAATAACATTTTAAAACACCAAAAATTGATTGAGTTAAATCATTTTGTAATCGGAACATAATGCCTTTCTCAATGCGTTTTTCTGAAACTCTGAAGCAAGGTGACGATGATTAAAATGATATTCGGAAACAAGTAAGAAGCATCTAAATAAGCACAGACACACAAAAAGTGACAAGAGCAAATGTGCTACTGTCTTGCATCTGCCAATGCAGTAACTGTCCAGCTAGGCACTCTGACTAAAAAGTAGTAAACTAAATTTTAAAAAAATACATGAAATCAAGTTTTACTGATTGCCCTTTGAAAAAACATTATCAGTTACTCAAATATTTTAACATTTTCTTTCACTTATAAAACTTACATTATGGATACATGCAAAAACCTTTTTTGATGTGATCAGAACATAAGCCCTTAGCAAAGCAAAAATTCAGTGACTGAAATAGCCTTTATCATATTTTTTTTAATAAAATTATTCATGGTGTGGGCAAGAAGAAATAGAAGTACATAGGCTTGAGCCAGAATATCACATGCACACAAAAAAAGCCAACATTAATATCTGCTGTGCCAGCTGAATTCAAATTAACCCAATTTTACATGTTAATTAAACCAGCTATTTTCTTCTTATTGTATTTTTGCTTCTTAAATAGTACAGTCTACAAGTGGTTCCCAACAGACTTGTTCCAATAACAATGACGTATTCATTTACTTCTATTATGACCATACAATACAGTAACTGAGCAGTAATTTTTCACAGTCAATTACATGTGTGGTTCTTTATGCTTAAAGATGCTGAAATAATGTGTACTACAGAGCCATATGCCTGAATCTCTAGTCTGCCTGAGGCAGTTGCCTGGGTAACACATTTTCTCTTTGGTTTAGCATAACCCTTCGTTGAATATCATTAGGTGTCATTAAATAGCAAACATTAACATGAACTTCAGTACACTACTTAGATAAAGTCATTTTACACATGTAAACAAGTGCTCCATCATTTATAAGAAGCTTAAAATAGATTGTGATTTTCTGTACTTAAGACCATGAAAAAGAAATCTTAAAAGTGCCCACGTGTTGATTCCAAATTGAATTTGCAGAAATTTCTCTTATATTAACAAGAGAACTCAGACCAAGTTTCAGGGGCAACATTTCTCATCTATACAGTCAAAACATTTCAGTGCAAGCAAAGAAGGATTAGGTTTTTAAATTTTACTTTAAATTTACTCAAAGTTGTAAAAAAAACTGCATCAATTCCATCTCAGACCATCAAATACTTTTACTCTCATTTCTAACAAGGAGAGAGAAAGCACTCAAGTTCGGTAACAAAATTAATTTAAAGAATAAGATCCTTAAAAATCAAGGCACATAGTAAGAAAGAAAAAGTATGGGATAAATCATGCACTATCTAAAATATTTTAAATTTAAAAATTTAATGAGGTGTTCTATAGTTTAGAAATGGTAATATGCAGTTTATACAGGATGTTCTAGAGCAATGCCTGCATTAAGAATAGCAGCTGTCCCCAATAATCTCCATCAGCCCTCCATCCCATGCCACCCCAAATAAGCATCCTTGTCTAAGAAAAACAATGTACTTGGCTCCACAAACATAGTCTCAACACTTGGAGCCTCCCCCTCCCCACCCACATTCCCAAGCAGATTATCACTCCTAAACCATGGAATTATGACTTTCTGAGACACATCATAATCCATGTAAGCCTAATCTCTCAGCCTGTAAACAATAACAACTTGTCCTCTATCACCTGCATCCCAAAGGGCCTCTAAATTTGCAATGTTAATTTTAAAGGACACATGCAAAAAGAAAACAAATCATCAAATGGCACGGCCATCTCTAACGTGCTTTCTCACCTTTCCCAGAAAAGGAGAAAGGCAGGCTCCAAAACGCTGGAAGTGGGGCTGGGGGTACTGATCAAGTAAGGTTCAGGAGGCAGCCCCAAAGCTATCCTCAGTCAACCTAAGAGTAAAGAGACAGCTCGGCCAAGAACAAGTAAGTTCTTGGTTGTGAGGCTTGAGGTACCAGAAATAACTATGATGATGAACTGGGATCTTTTTTCTCCTTCCCACATCTGTTTCCTAATTCAAAATAAGGAAGAAATGGCCACACAAAATGGAATGACTTAGCCTCAGGTGCCATGCTTCCACCTCCCATTGCTCCACAAATACTCACGTAACTGAATACAACCTCAATCACCATGTTCAGTCCAGGGGCTGAGATGTGGTTGGCAAGGAAAAAGTTATTTGATATTAAACGTATACCCCATTTTGGTTTCAACATTCTGCTCTGAAATGAGGTAAATCATGAGAAACAAATTGATAGCACAGATAAATCTTTAAGCAAAACATGTTCAAGATATACTGGGATAAGTATAAATTCAGTCACATCTCTGATGCCTCTATAACGATTCATGTTCTAAATGATTATCTAAGACACTCTAGGATTTCAAATAAAACTTAAAAATTAAAACTAAATTGTATAAACTGTCATTGCTGAGAAAAGTAGCCTAAAAACTTAAGAAACATTACTAATGAGAATTGAAACAAAAAAGTGATTTCTGCTTACAATATTCTGATTAAGTAGTATTTCTGGATTTTACCCAATACCTACAATAAACAGAATGCTATTTCCACCCCTATCCTTGATACAGATTAATTTAAATTTTACTACATGAACATAATTCACTTAAGAACTGGCACAAGATCTGGCAGAGAAAAATGTAAGTTTTTCATATTTAATTATGTTTTGCTATACAAATAATCACTAACAAAACACAATAAATACACCTATTAACACAGGCCACCCATGAACGTAGATTCTCATTAAAATAACCAAAAGCATTTATTATAGCTATGTAAGTCTGCTCTGCTTAGGTTTATAGTTTATTTTACTCTCTGGAAGAACCTATATAAATTCCAAAAAAAAGGCACGAAAATAAAAATTTTCTGTCCAATATGTTTCCCCATCCTATTCCATACTATCTCTGCATTCATTAGCAAGTCCTATTTCTAAAGGTCTCATAATAATATCAAGTTTTTTTTAAGCAGGCAATTATAACACAGAATAGCAACTGTAAGAAAAAATAATAATCAAAATTAGAAACTGTTGGGAGTACTTTTATATTTTTGCAAAAGCAAATTGAGCTACAAGACTTTTGAGACTCTTTTGCTTTTTCTAGGTACAATTACTGCTAATTGTGGAAAAGCAACATCAATGGTTTAATGCTTTTTCCTTAAGTTGGTAACTTTTATTTCCTGATTTAAATTAAAAAACAAACAAACAAACTCTAGAAGAAAGCACTAATCAGGAAATCATAAAGCCACAAAAAGAGGTTTTCCATGTTCAGCGAATCCCAGGTACTTTCAAGGGAGGTTTTCCCTAGATGGAAATGCAAACCCTTAGTGAATTGCAAAAATTATATTCTAAGTTAATAACTGGAAGAATGGTGTGAACTAAAATCTATTAAAAGAGAAGAGACGTGGCCGCATTTATTCGACTCTGCTGAAGAAAGCTGTAACTCACCAGACCATAAGCAGGGAAGAGAGAGGCAGAGGCAAATGGTCCCCAGCTAGCCAACTCCTTGGCCTTCATAGGGTGCTGAAGGGGAGGGGCAGGAGTCTCAAAAGGATCAAGAACCTAATCATATGAGTGGTTTTCTCAATACAAAGAATCACACACAGTAATTTTACAAAAACAAGAATGACCCCAGACTACTGTGGTACCAGCCTATTTGGAGAGGATAAAAGTGAAACAGGATAAGAAAAAAGATTAGCTAAAAGTTTCAGCACCTGTCACAGAGAGAGACTGCATAAAATGTCATAGAGTTCCTAGAAAAAATGAAAACCAGGGGTTTTAATATGTTGAATTTCAATATGGAACCAGAAGACAGCCTGAGAATCCCATCCCCTCATCAGCTTGATAATAATACCTCCCACACTCATAGCACTTTATGTGTCCAATCCATTCAAATTCATTCAATAAATACAGACAGAGTGCTCCTGTGTGCCAGGCGCACCGTCTAGGATCTGCAGATTCAGCAGTGAGCCAAACAGACAAAAATCCCTGCCTTCTTGGAGCTTCAGCCAAGTGTGTGTGAGAAGGCAGAGGGGGAGACAATAAACCAATTAATAAAATCCTTATGTGACAAGATAACCACTATGAGATACACTGCCCTATAAGGAGAAAGGCATGTTGGGGGGTACAATTTAAAACAGCATGTTCAGGGAAAGCCTCCCTAAGAAGGTGTCATCAGCACCAAGACCTACTTCTTGGGGGAAGAGGAAGTGCACAGGCATTGAGGTGAGACTGAGCAAGGTGTGTTCACGGTGCAGCAAGAAGGCCACTGGGGCTGGAACAGACTAATTGGGGAGAGGAATTGTAGGAGATGAAGTAGAAGGGTAAGGGAAGGAGAGAGTGGGCACTGTAAGGCCTTGCTGGCCACAGTAATGACTTTGGCTTTTACTTGGAGTGACGTGGGGAGCCATAAAGGAGTGTGAGCCAGAGAGCAATGCGACCCAACTTAGGTCTTAACAGGATCACTCCGGCTGCTGTGATGAACACACTGCAGGGAAGCAAGAACAGACGCGGGGAGACTTGTTAAGAGGTCATTACAATAATCTCAGTGAGAGATGGTCATGCCTCTCAGCAAAGGTGGTAAGAAGTGGTCACATTCTGTACACAGAGTAACATCCCTCCATAATGCTACAAATGGAATCAAAAGAACTAAATCATGTAAAATGAAGAGTCACTTTATTGGGAGTTCAATTATTCACCAGGAATGAATCTATAGAACTAGCCACCTGGGGGCCATGTGCCAATCACCAGCTGTGCTGAGCCTGAATTTGCACCGTTACAGGGTGAATTGGTGACACTTTTAATATTTTCCCTTTTTTCTTTTTGCTCATTTAATATAGTTTTCTTTTTGAAAATGTATACTTAGATGAACTTGCAGAGAAAATTCAAATGAAGCAGGGACTTCCCCGGTGGTCCAGTGGTAAAGAATCCACCTTCCAATGCAGGGGACGTGGGTTCGATCCCTGGTTGGGGAACTAAGATCCCACATGCCGCGAGCCACAACTAACTGAGCCCATGTGCCTCAACTAGAGAGCCTGCACGCTGCAACTACTGAGCCCGAGCGCTCTGAACCCTGCGCGCGACAACTAGAGAGAAGCCTGTACGCCACAACGAAGAGCCCATGCCGCAACGAAAAGATCCCAAGTACCACAACTAAGACCTGACACAGCCAAAAAATTAAAGAAAATAAATAAATAAATAAATATTTTAAAAATAAATAAATAAAAATAAAATGAAGCAGAACTACAGTGGTATGTACATTTGCTATCCTGCTTCCCCTTTTAATCATCTTCACCAGCAGCTGGTTCATTGCCAACTTCTCTGGTGTAGGTTGAACATGGACTCTATGTTAGAAATCAATCTGATGAGTCTTCTACTAAGCATCTCTTGGTGGACTCCTGGATGGGAACTGGTTACCACAAAGGCCAAGGAATGATTAGATGCTTGAAATTTTCAGGCCATCCCCTATTCTCTAGAAAGGGGAAAAGGTAGTATAGCCATTTTCACAATGTTGATTCTTCCTATCCAAGAACATGGTATATCTCTCCATCTGTTTGTGTTGTCTTTGATTTCTTTCATCAGCATCTTATAGTTTTCTAAGTACAGGTCTTTTGCCTCTTTAGGTAGGTTTATTCCTAGTTATTTTATTCTTTTGATTGCAAGGGTAAATGGGACTGTTTCCTTGATCTCTCCTTGTGCTCTTTCGTTGTTAGTGTACAGGTACATGTGAAAGAATGAAATTAGAATACTCCCTAACACCACACACAAAAGTAAACTCAAAATGGATTAAAGACCTAAATGTAAGGCCGCACACTATAATGCTCTTAGAGGAAAACATAGGCAGAACACTCTTTGAGATAAATTGCAGCAAGATCTTTTTTGACCCACCTCCTGGAGTAATGAAAATAAAAACAAAAATAAACAAATGGGACCTAATGGAACTTCAAAGCAGGGCTTCCCTGGTGGCTCAGTGGTTAAGAATCTGCTTACCAATGCAGGGGACACAGGTTCGAGCCCTGGTACAGGAAGATCCCACATGCCGCAAAGCAACTAAGCCCGTGAGCCACAACTACTGAGCCTGCACTCTAGAGCCCGTGAGCCACAACTACTGAGCCTGCGTGCTACAACTACTGAAGCCCGCGTGCCTAGACCCCATGCACTGCAACGAGAAGCCACCGCAGTGAGAAGCCTGTGCACCACAATGAAGAGAGTAGCCCCCGTTCGCTGCAACTAGAGAAAGCCCACGCGCAGCAACGAAGAACCAATGCAGCCAAAAATAAATAAATTAAATAAATAAATTTATTTAAAAAAAAAGAAACTTAAAAGCTTTTGCATAGCAAAGGACCATAAACAAGAAGAAAAGACAACCCTCAGAATGGGAGAAAATACTGCAAATGAAGCAACTGACAAGGGATTAATCTTCCAAAATATACAAACAGCTCATGCAGCTCAATAACAAAAAAAAAACCCAATCAGAAAATGGGTGGAAGACCTAAATAGACATATCTTCAAAGAAGACATACAGATGGCCAACAAACACATGAAAAGATGATTAACATCACTAAGTATTAGAGAAATGCAAATCAATAATACAATGAGGTATCATCTCACATCAGTTAGAATGGGCATCATCAGAAAATCTACAAACAACAAATGCTGGAGAGGGTGTGGAGAAAAGGGAACCAAACCTCTTGCACTGTTGGTGGGAATGTAAATTGATACAGCCACTATGGAGAATAGTATGGAGGTTCCTTAAAAAACTAAAAATAGAACTACCATATGATCCAGCAATCCCACTACTGGGCATATACGCAGAGAAAACCATAATTCGAAAAGACACATGCACCCCAATGTTCACTGCAGCACTACTTACAATGGCCAGGTCATGGAAGCAACCTAAATGCCCACTGACAGACGAATGGATAAAGAAGATGTGGTAAATATATACAATGGAATATTACTCAGCCATAAAAAGGAATGAAATTGGGTCATTTGTTGAGACATGGATGGATCTAGAGACTGTCATACAGAGTGAAGTAAGTCAGAAAGAAAAAAACAAATATCGTATATTAATGCATATATGTGCAACCTAGAAAAATGGTACAGGTGAACCGGTTTGCAGGGCAGAAATTGAGACACAGATGTAGAGAACAAACGTATGGACACCAAGAGGGGAAAGTGACAGGGGGTGGTGGTGGTGGTGTGATGAATTGGGCGATTGGGATTGACATGTATACACTGATGTGTATAAAATTGATGACTAATAAGAACGTGCTGTATAAAAAAATAAATAAAATAAAATTCAAAAATTAAAAAAAAAGAAACAATGTAAAACTCAATTTAAAATTTGACTGGAATAGCAGAAAAAATTGGCTTTTTAAAAAATTTGATTTTTGCATTTGGTTTGTATTAGAAATCTATGACTATTCCCACTGCCACCTTTAAGTAAAATAAATCTCAAAAAAAAAAAAGAAAAAAGAAAAAAAAAAAGAACACTTAACATGAGATCTATCCTCTGGAAAAAAATTTTAAGTACACAATACATCATTGTTAACTATGAGCACAATGATGTACAGCATATCTCTAGAACTTATTCATCCTCCAATACTGTATCTTCAAGACATTTAACTAGTTTAAATCATTCTAAACCCACCACTTTTGGAGGGACTTCTGTCCATTTTTAACTAAGATCTACATTATGACTGTGTACAATGTGGCAGATTATCAGGGCCACTTGCTGAATTATTAAAAGTTTCCTTTGTTTCAGAAGGAAATAGTGCCAATTGAGTAAATTATTGATTCCCCCCTTTTTTATTTAGCCACTTGTAGACTATATGAAGAATCCATAAAACCAATAAAACTTTGATCAATTACTTGGAATTTAACAAATTTAACAATATACTTGAATAAAAGCCAAGGCCTTTTTACATTTTATCTAATTTTGAAGCTACCTTCTTTTAGCATCCATTCATAAAACTCTCTTCACTCCTATTAATGAATATTTTTCATTTAGAAGGTTACGTTTGAAGGGGTGTAAACTTTTATAACTAACATGTGAAACCAATACAAAAAAGATTTCCTGTGAAATAAATAGGAATTGTTTAGATCAAGATTACAACATTTAGACCAAATTTTTACAATGTAAAATGTTGATATTTATTTCTTGAATAGTCTATAAAAATATCTCATTATGTTATAAAAAAAAAAATTTTCTTTTCAACCCAATAAACTTCTGCAAACCTGCTAGTATCAGGATTCAAAAATCCAACGTTTTACAAAAGAAAAATCAGTTTAGTTTTTTGAATAACACAGTGAAATGGTGGGGGCCTTGATAGTGAAAAATTTCCCTACAAATTTCACAGATGCAAGGATTTTAGATAATCTAGATAAATTGAGATGTCCATTCACTTGACTAATAACTTTAGTCAATACATTACAATTTTCTACTGTTTTCTACTCTTATAATCTATGTAATGGTATAAGGTAACTGGGAAAAGTTCTCTTTCCATTTATTATAGTTTTTCAAATTTTTTTTCCTCTGGAATTTTTGGTGTATATAAGACAGCTGCTAAATGTGACAATCTGTTACTGCCTGAAAGTAATGAATTTGGAGAGACTTTTATTTGGAAAAAAAAAAAAAAAACATGGGTTGAACTGCTAGGATCCACTTATACATAGTTCCCCCACCCCAATAGTAAATACTACAGTACTACATGATCCAAGATTGGTTGAATCCAAGGGTGCAGAACTGCAGATATGGAAGAACCGCAGGTACAGAGGGCCAACCGTAAGTTATACTCAAATTTTCGACTGTTAGGAGGGTCAGTGCCCATAACCCCTGTGTTGTTCAAAGGTCAGCTGTAGATACGCTTTATTAATTCTGTTTCTTTGGAGAACCCTGACTAAAACACACACACATGCGCATATACTATATACACTGTAGCATATACAGTAGTAAAGAACTCAAATACTACAGTATACATACAGTATAGAGAGAGTTTACATGGCTGGTTTTGGGTATGAATGGGGAGAGAAATATGAACATGAATATACATGCATACCAATTTATTTATATTTGGGGGAGAAACACCCTGTGGAAGAAAAATACAAAAACTAAAGGAAAAAAGAGTGAGCTATAAGGGGGAGGGTGGAGACAGGGGGAAGAAGACAGGCATCTCCAGCCAGACTTCTCTGAGTATACCTTGCCTCTATTATATAGTTTTGACTTAGGAAACATTTGTTTTATATATGCAACAATTAAATTAGATCTAAAAGAAAAAAAAGCAGTCCCTAAAAATTGAAAACAAACTGAAATGAATGAACCTAACCATACATCAAGTTGGTGGCAAAACCACACAGAGAAATGAATTATTTCAAATAACCTTAGAACACAGTATTTTCACTGTATATACTTAGTGGTATGAAGTCTAAGCACAAATAGAGTTGAAAAGAAATCTTAAGCTTCCTTCAGTATCTAACTGTTAGCATCAATACTGGTGTTTTTATTTTGAATATATCCTACATATTGCAAATATGTAATCCTGTGATGTTGCTGGTAATCAAGATTTTCAGTGAAAGAAGAGAGAAATATTTTAAAAAATGAGAACTAAAAATATTTTGACTTTAATTTTGTCCATTTAACTTTGAAATACCAGTATAAACTGAACACTTTTTCCTCCTTCTATCCACTGAAAAGGCCTCAAAGCAGGTCTCTATATACAGTCGCCCATGAAAAAGAATACAGCTCCATGGATGTGTGGCTGAGTCCAGGTCTGGAGCAGGAAATACACAGAATAACATCCTGCTTTGCCACAAAGCAAGGAAATACTCCAGTATTAATGGAGCCTATCAAAAAGGACAAAGGGGAAAATATAAAAAGTTTCCCACTGGCCAAAGATGAGATACATACAATTGATTAAAACATGCCAAATACAACCCAACACAGGAGCACCGCAATATATATGGCAAACGTTAACAGACATAAAAGGAGAATTCAACAGTAACACAATAATAGTGGGGGACTTTAACACCTCACTTACATCAATGGACAGATCATCCAGACAAAAAATCTATTAGGAAACACAGGCCTCAAATGACACATTGGACCAGATGCACTTAACTGATATTTACAGAACATTCCATCCAAAAGCAGCAGAATACATAGTCTCGTCAAGTGTACATGGAACATTCTCCAGGATGAATCACATGCTGGGCCACAAAGCAAGCCTCGGTAAATTTTAGAAAACTGAAATCATATCAAGCATCTTTTCTGAACACAATGCTATGAAGCTAGAAACAGGATAAAAAAAAAACTGTAGAGAAACACAAACACATGGAGGCTGAACAGTATGCTACTAAACAACCAATGGATCACTAAAGAAGTGAAAGAGGAAGTCAGAACGTACCTAGAGACAACTCAAAATGAAAAGACGACAAATTGAAACCTATGGGATGTAGCAAAAGCAGGTCTGAGAGGGAAATTTATAGTGATATAAGCTTACCTCAGGAAATAAGAAAAATCTCAAATAAACAAACTAACTTAAGTCTAAAGCAACTAGAGAAAGAACAACAAACAGAGCCCAAACTTAGTTTCTTTCTTAGGAAAGAAATCATAAAGATCAGAGCAAAAATAAATGAACTAGGGACTAAAAAAACAATAGCAAAGATCAATGAAACTAAAAGCTGGTTCTTTGAAAAGATAAACAAAATTGATAAACCTTTAGTCAGACTCATCAAGAAAAAAAGGGAGAGGGCCCACATGAATAAAATCAGAAATGAAAAAGAAGTTACAACCAAAACCACAGAAATGCAAAGGATCATAAGAGACTACTGCAAGCAACTATATACCAATAAAATGGACAACCTGGAAGAAATGGACAAATTCTTAGAAAGGTACAATCTCCCACGACTGACTCCAGGAAGAAATGGAAAATATGAACAGACCAATTACCAGTACTGAAACTGTATCAGTAATTCTGTAACTCCCCAAAAGCAAAAGTCCAGGACCAAATGGCTTCACAGGTGATTTCTACCAAAAATTTAGAGAAGAGTTAACACCTATCCTTCTGAAACTATTCCAAAAAACTGCAGAGGAAGGAACACTTCTGAACTCATTCTATGAGGCCATCATCACCCTGATACCAAAACCAGACAAAGATATCACACAAAAAAAGATTATAGGCTAATATCACTGATGAACATAGACACAAAAATCCTCAACAAAATCCTAGCAAACCAACTCCAACAATACATTAAAAGGATCATACACCTTGATCAAGTGGGATTTATCCCAGGATGCAAGGATTTTTCAATATCTACAAATCAATGTGATACACCACATTAACAAATTGAGGAATAAAAACCATATGATCATCTCAGTAGATGGAGAAAGAAGCTTTTGATAAAATTCAACATCCATTTATGATAAAAAATCTTCATAAAGTGGACACAGAGGAAACATACTTCAACATAATAAAGGCCATACGTGACAAACATCAGCTAACATCATTCTCAACTGTGAAAAGGTGAAAGTGTTTCCTCTAAGATCAGGAACAAGACAAGGATGTCCACTCTTGCCACTATTATTCAACATAGTTTTGAAAGTCCTAGCCACAGCAATCAGAGAAGAAAAAGAAATAAAACGAATCCAAATTGGAAAAGAAGAAGTAAAACTGTCACTGTTTGCAGATGACATGATACTATACATAGAGAATCCTAAAGATGCCACCAGAAAACTACTAGAGCTCATCAATGAATTCGGTAAAGTTGGATACAAAATTAATACACAGAAATCTGTTGCATTTCTATACACTAACAATGAAAGATCAGAAAGAGAAATTAAAGAAACAATCCCACTTACCATCACATCAAAAAGAATATAATCCCTAGGAATAAACCTACCTAAGGAGGCAAAAGAACTATACTCTGAAAACTGTAAGAGGCTGATGAAAGCAATTGAGGACAACACAAACAGATGAAAAGATACATCGTGTTCTTGGATTGGAATAATCAGTATTGTTAAGATGACCACACTACCCTAGGCAATCTACAGATTCAATGCAATCTCTACCAAATTACCAATGGCATTTTTCACATAACTAGAGCAAAAAATTTTTAAACATGTATGGAAGCAAAAGACCCTGAATAGCCAAAACAATCTTGAGAAAGAAGAATGGAGCTGGAGGAATCAGGCTCCCTGACTTCAGACTATACTACAAAGCTACAGTGATCAAAACAGTATGGTACTGTCACAAAAACAGACATATAGATCAACAGAACAGGATAGAAAGCCTAGAAATAAACGCGCACACTTATGATCAATTACTCTACAATGAAGGAGGCAAGAATATACAGTGGAGAAAAGACAGTCTCTTCAACAAGCGGTGCTGGGAAAACTGGACAGCTACATGTAAAAAAATGAAATTAGAACATTCTCTAACACCATATACAAAAATAAGCTCAAAATGGATTAAAGACCTAAATGTAAAACCATATACTATAAAACTCTTAGAGCAGGGGTCCCCAACAGTTGAGCCGCATAGCAGGAGGTGAACGGCAGGCGAGAGACTGAATCTTCATCTGCCCCTCCCCATCGCTCGCATTACCATCTGAACCATACTCTCACCCCCCACCCCCGTCTGTGGAAAAACTGTCTACCACGAAACCAGTCCCTGGTGCCAAAAAAGGTTGGGGACCACTGTCCTAGAGGAAAACATAGGCAGAACACTCTTTGACATAAATCACAGCAGTATCTTTTTGGACCTATCTCCTAGAGTAATGGGAAAAAAACCCCAAAAATAAACAAATGGGACCTAATTAAACTTAAAAGCTTTTGCACAGCAAAGGAAGCCATAAACAAAATGAAAAGACAACCTACAGTCTGGGAGAAAATATTTCCAAAAAATGCTACTGACAAGGGTTTAATTGCCAAAATATACAAACAGCTCATATAGTTTAATATCAAAACAACAACAACAACAAAAAAAAGCCCAATTAAAAAATAGGCAGAAGACCTAAATAGACATTTCTCCAAAGAAAACATACAGATGGCCAACAGGCACATGAAAAGATGCTCAATATCACTAGTTATTAGAAAAATGCAAATCAAAACTACAGTGAGGTACCACCTCATACCAGTCAGAATGGCCATCATTAAAAAGTCTACAAATAATAAATGCTGGGGAGGGTATGGAGAAAAAGGAACCTTTCTACACTGTTTGTGTGAATGTAAATTAGTGCAGTCACTATGGAGAATAGTATGGAGGTTCCTTAAAAAACTAAAAATAGAGTTACCATATGATCCAGCAATCCCACTCCTGGGCATATATCTGGAGAAAACTCTAATTCAAAAAGATACATGCACCTCAATGTTCACTATTGTAAATAGCAGCACTGTTTACAATAGCCAAGACGTGGAGGCAACCTAAATGTCCATCGACACATGAATGGATAAAGAAGATGTGGTGTACATATACAATGGAATATTACTCAGCCATTAAAAAGAATAAAATAATGCCATTTGCAGCAACATGGATGGACCCAGAGATTATCATATTAAGTGAAGTAAGTCAGAGAAAGACAAATACCATATGCAATCACTTATTTATGGAATGTAAAAAAATGATACAAATGAACTTACTTACAAAATAGAAACAGACTCTCAGACATAGAAAACAAACTTATGGTTACCAAAGGGGATAGTGGGAGGGCGGGGAAAGAGATAAATTAGGAGTTTGTGATTAACATATACACACTACTAAGCATAAAACAGTTAAACAATAAGTTCCTACAGTACAGCACAGGGAACTATACTCAATATCTTGTAATAACCTATAATGGAAAAGAATCTAAAATATATATATATATATATACACATATATATATGCACATATATATGTATGTATACCTGAATCGCTTTGCTGTACACTTCAAACACAACATAGTAAATTAACTATACCTCAATTTTTAAAAAATACCAAATGCATAAAAGCCCTTTGAGTTCATAATACTCAGTATAAAAAAGGCCCCCATTCCCACAAAAAAAAAAACACACAACTCATTGAACCTTCAGAAGTTATTACAACATCAACTCCTGATGCTGAAAATTGGCTCAGGTGAAGGAAGTAATTTGGTTGACTCCCATTTCTAACCCAGACCTCTCCCCTAAAATTAATCCAGATCTCAACATCTATCAGTCTGTCTCCAATTACATGTTTAATAGGCATCTGAATATTATCATGTCCTAAAGAACGCTTAGTTTTGCTTCCAAACCTATTCCTCCCTCAGAATCCCCTCAGTCACTTAGATTGCTCTTTCCTATATCTCATATCCAATCTATCAAGAAAATCCCAAATCCAATCACTTTTATCATCTCCACAACTAGCCCTCTAGTCCTACTATCTTTTTTCTTTCTTCCACTCTTGCCCACTTCATTCTATTCTTTGCAAATCAGCTAGGGAGATCCTTTCAAACTGTTATTCTGATCATGTCAGTCCAGTGCCCAAAACTCTCTCGTGACTTCTACCTACACTTGAAATAAAATACTACAGTACCTTTATAATCTGGCTCCTGGATACCTTTCTGACTTCTTCCACTTTCCTGCTCATTACCAGCCTCTAATCAAACTGGTTTCCTTGCTTCATCTCAAAGATATCAAGCACACTCTCATCTCAGGCATCTGTCATTCCCTCTACCTAGAAAGCTCAACTCGTAGATTCTCACATGGCTCACTCTCACTGAGGTCTCTGCCTACATGTCGCTTCAAAGAGGTCTTCCCGACCACCCTATCGACTGTAGTACCCCAGAGCCCATGGCCACTCACCATCTCCTTCCCTTACGTAAACAGATACAGCCACCTGCCTCTCTATCCCATATGTCTATTGGTTTACACTGTCTATTTGTTATATAAGAGTGCAACGTTTATCTGTTTTGTTTAGAACAGTGCCTGGCACATAGTTGGTGTCAATAAATATTTGTTGAATGAATTAATAAATCTGAAATTGACATACATTTTTAAAGTATCAATGTTCTCTCAGGTATAGAACACAAGGCCACGCTATCATATATCCTTTATTACAGAGACTCTATAATAAATAATATAAATAAATAATATAATAAAGTTTCTCTAGAATTTCTATGAAAGTTAAACAGTTATCTTCTTTCACCTCTTACTTTCCCAGACTGAAGATCCCCAAATCTCTACATCAGATTGCTATGGCAGCTTTACCCTCCAAAACCTTCATTCAAGTCTGAGAATCTCACTCTGTTTATTAGGAAGTGACTCATTGACAATTATGCCACAATCAAAGGGAAAGTTAATAGGCACCATCTCCTCACATTTCACTTCAGGAATTCCTCACAGCTTAATGCAAGACTTTTAATTTAAGCAACTGCCACATCCTGTGCCAATGACACTGACATTTGTAGAGAAATATGTTTGCAAGTAGCCAGGAAACAGAGCTTACATTTGATTTCCTTTCCTTTAAAATCTTAGATTTGAATTTTAAACACCTATGGTACAGGTAAAGCAAAACCAGACAACCAAACAAGGCAAGGGGGAGGGAAGGAACAGTATTTGCTCTTCAAACATTTTCTGAGCATCCTGACATGCTGGGAAGAAGGGTTGGTATTTTCAGTTGGCCCAATAAAGGTGAGCCTTTTGAGAATACGGTGTGCAATGGTACCTTCAAGGTTCAGTCCGTGAGGAGTAAAAGGGGAAGAGTATACCAAAAAGTATTCCTGGCCTAAAAAATAAAAATGTGAGGAATGTGAGGACAGTTTTCCCTAAGTTTGTGGGTGTGGATGATAGCTGGGATAGCTCTCATGAAGGTTTTAGGTCCACCTTAAGTTGGTCAAATAATCAGTCTTAGGGACTAAGAATTTTGCAAAGGGCATCACAACTACTAAGCAAAGACATATGCAAAGTTCTCATTCAAAGCTCCATTTTTAATATTCTTCTCTAAACACACAAAGTTCCAGAGCAGACTGGGCACAAACCAAAGAGAACTGGGTCCAAATTCTAGTTCTAGCACTAGATATATGACTTCAAGAAAACTATTTAAACTTTATGATTCTGCACCTCTCTCTGTAAGGTTAGGGTTGGCAGAGGTAAAAGTACCTATTTTAAGGACTTGTTATGAGGACTAAATAAGAGAAAGGGTGGAAATTGTTAGCACCAGATCTGGAACCCTATATGTGCTCAGTAACTCTTTGCTTCTTTCATCCTTTAATCTAACCATCTAGGATAAAAACATCAGCAGAGCTCTAATCCCACAGAATATTTTTGCTTTAAAAATTCTTCAAGTAATAAGATTGCCCCTCCCCAAGCTTCCTTGCCTCTCTGCAAAGATCCCTATCTCCCAGCAGGCACAATCTGGAGTTCATCAGGACTAATCTCACTGTGCCCTTTATCCTGTACATGTCGACAGCAGCCCGCCAGCAGCCCCAGATTCCCAGCTTACCCTTTAACACCCACATCTAATCCCCACAGGGGCTCTGCACTTTCCCTATTCTGTCACCCACCATCTCCCAGAAACCACCCCCCCAAATGTGCCCCCTAGAATTCACAGCACATGGTGAGCAAAATCTCATCCTCAATCCCATCTCTAAAGGGAATTCCTTTCAGAGGAGTCCTCTAAATATCCCTTCACCTATTTGCTGTAACCAATTTGAGGCCCATGCTTCTGAAGCAGCAAGGGGCTTTCCTCTGCAGTCCTGGGTTGCATCAAGCTTATAAGCAGGGGAGGTGTACTTCTTCCTTCCCATTGCCTCTCCCAGACCATCCCCCAATCCTTCCTTCCTAACCCCCAGTTTAAATACTCCCACCACATAACTAGCACTCAGCACCCCTACTTGTTTCTATCACCTAATAACTCCAGATTCACATCTCCTCCCCACCATGTTTTAACTCCTAATTCACTGACATGCTCTCCAACCCTACTCCTACCTTAATTCTCAATATTTTCAATAATTTCAAACACCCAGGCCTCCCAATTACTTGAACTTGCCTCTTCCAATGATCTTTTCTCCATCCATTCTCGGTCACTCAGTCCCACAGTCAGACTCTAGACTTCTGCCATCACCATTAACTGCAATACCTTCTTATTCTCAATTTCACGCATCTCACTTTTTGGCCACTACCTTCTAGTCTTCCTGCTCACTCCCTTCTATACCCCAACTTCAACAATCTTCAATCTCACTGAAATCAACAGTTCATTGAGCCTACCACCTTCTCATTGCCTGCTATTCCAATGTCCTTTCTTTGCCCCTTATCCAGATTAAATCTATAGTCAATCATTGTAATTGCTCCCCTGCACGCCCTTACCTACTCTGGGTTAATCAATGGCCAAGCCCTCAACCTTAGTCATAGCCAACACTTCCTGCTCCATGACAGCAGATAAGCATCTGGCCTCAGTAGCTAGAAAACAAACAGCCACACTAACTGGTCTCGCTTTGAATTTCATGACCACAAGCCCTCAGGTGGGACCTCAAGTGGGTCCAACCCAGCAGCCATGCTGTGTTCCTTTATCCATTCACTTCTAAATGAATATTTAGTATATTCTCCTCTCTCCTCAAACTGTCAATACCTCACCGGCATCCTCCCTCTCATCTATCTCCCAGAGAAAAACCAAGGAGATCAGAAGAAAACTTCCCCCAAATCCCACCACCACATCGATACAACACCTCTGGCCCATATAGTACCTTATCTTCCATTTTTCTAGCTCAGTATTTTTCAAACTTTCAAGTCTCAGGACCCCTTTACGTGCTTATGAATTATTGAGGATCCCAAAGGGCTTTTATTTATGTGGTTTGTACCTATCATATTTACTGTGTGAGAAATTAAAACTGATAAATTCTTAAAACATTAATTCGTTAAAAAGTGAATAGGCCTATTACATGGTAATATAAATAACATATTTATATGAAAAATTACTATTTTCTAAAACAAAAAAATGTAGTGAGAAAAAAGCAGTATTATGTCTTTGCAAATCTCTTAAATATCGGACTTCATGGAAGACAGCTGCATTCAATCTGCTGTAATATGTTTTTCTGGTTGAAGGATATGAAGGATTTCAGCCTCATACAGATTCACAGTTAGAAAAGGAAGGAGCATTTTAATAGCCTTTTTAGATACTTGTGGATATTCTACGATACAACACCAAATCCCAACAAGGGATAGTTTCTTAAAGATTAGCTGCAATGTGGAATCTGAAACTGTATCAATGAACTTTTCCCACCTGGTTACATTAAAATCCATGGGTCTATCTTGCACTTTGAATAGACCTTTGACTCATACATGATTCTCTAACACCATGTACTGGTCAACTGGAAAAGATGTTTCCCTAAGTTATGCAGATCTTCCAAACGTTGGCACATTGCATGACACTATATTAAAAAACCACATTATTACTATCACCACTAATTACATCAGAAAAGGCTGTAAGTATCAGAAGGCTGTCACGTGAAATTTTTAATTCTCTCAAAAGGTGTGTTCCATTTAAGAAATGACTAGCTCAGCGAGCACCTGAGTTGCTTTTCCTCTGACAACCATCACAGGAGAGTAACCAGCAGTCTTTATGGATGCTTCCCATTTAGTCACTCAGAATTTGTAAGTGACATGTATTCAAGGGTGAGATTTAATAAAAAATCAGTAATTTTTACTGCTTCTTCAAGGACACTCTGAAACAGAATTGGCATCATCGTTACTACCATGATTGTGAACACATGCGGGTGAAGGATACGATGACCTCATACTGCTGGGCTTGGGGTCGCTGCTGAATTGGTGCTAACCAGCAGTTCTATAAACCGTGGCTTTTAAGACCATCAGTTCAAATACAACAGGACAAAAAAAGGCAGATGATGTCTTAGTATTTTTATGTAAACAGTTTGGACCTCACGGACTCCTTAGAAAGGTCTCCGAGACCCCCGGGGGTCTACTGACCACACTCTGAGAGCAGCTGTTGTAGATGAACTTTCCATGTTACCACAAGAGGCCACCTCCCTCTCAGAATGTATCAGAATTTCCTCCTTTTCTCTCCTACACTGTCAATTCTCCACTCCCTGCAGTCATTCCCATCAGCATGCATTACACTGCCCTCTACCCATTTTAAAAAGACCCTCCCTTTCACCTCCCTTCCACCTCCAGCTATGGCCCATTTCTCACCTTCCCTTGAAAGCAAAACTCTCCAAATGAGGGCCTGGCTTGGTAAGTAGGAGAAGGGGGAAGAGAAGGAGGGCTATCCCTACATATGAATGAGGAGTGAAATCAGCACCTACTCACTAATCAATGCTTTCAGGAATTAAGAAGAAAAATAAACCCAGGCACCTGACACTCCTAAAGGTTTTCTAATATACCAGCGACATAATAGAAACCTTTTTAAGAATTCTTTTTAATTTACTCTGCACAGACAGCGTCCAGCCACCACATTGCACGCACCCCCCTATGATTTCAGACATCAAATATTAACACAAAGTGAGTAATGCAAAAAGAAAGGGGGTTAATCAGACACTTTGAGAGAAAGAAAAAAATGACACTGATTCAACAAGAGCTGCTAATGAGGCTTTTGTTTTGGTAGATTAATTTGGGAGTCTGATGACTAAGAAGAAAATTTAAGCTTCTCAGGTGACTGCTGTTGATTAGTACCAATTTTTTTTTTAATTAAAGAAATGCCTTTGCTTAATTCTACGGTTTATGAATTTCAGGCGTTTATCTGAAATCTGTGTCCACCCGAGTAGTGTAGAAAACTTTCCTCATTAGCAAACTGAAAGACCTCCTCTTATTGATTCTGGATTGTATTTGACAGATGATGAGCATTTCAGACTGTGAACTGCTGATGTAAATACATTACCCTAATACTCTTTAACCATTGCCAGTTGTAAACCTCATTAACTCCCAGCATGCGGCCAAGGCCTGGATTTCATCGCGACAGCCTCGCAAAGTGAAAACAGGTATATAAAAATGCTTTTATCATCAACAACATTATTATATCCTCCTTCACCTTGTGAAGTATTTAAAGGAGCTTTTTTTTTCCTTCTCAGAAAGATAAATAGCGAACATAGGAAAGGCAGAGAACACACTTTATATAGCCACACATTTTAAAACCTGAGATTTTTTTTTTTATCTTTTCTTCTTTGACACCCTTATTCCTCATGCCTCAAAATGGGAATTGTCCCAGGATTAATTCTCTGTACTCTGAAAAGACTTATTTGTGGATGACGATTACATTATCATTTTGATTCAATGAGGAATAGGGGCTGACAAGGTGTTAAGTTGGATGCGTCAGCTTGTCACTAAGAAATCAGGATTTCACTTTTGTGTATGATTGAAATTTTTCATAATTAAAATGTCCGAGAAAAAGAACAAAGAAATCAGGATTTCTGAAATTCCCTTTTTCAAAAGAAGAACCAACTTTTGTTCTTGCGTGGAGTGCAAAGAGGTTCCACGCTTGAGATGGAAAATAGCAATCCTAGCAAACAAATTAGACACCAGAGCTGCCCAGGGCCCACCCCACACAGACAGGGGTCGGACCTGTAACAGGCAGAGAGCATCCTGAGCCCAAGAGGCCAGGGAGCCAATACCTCCGGCTGATTCAGGCCATGCTTAGTCTTCCCAAGTGAGGCCAGGTACTAGTCAAATAGCTTTTGAGCCCCAGCCTCTCTAATGAGACTTCAGTTAATGAACAACAACTAGAAGCATGTTGGCAAAGCTAAAGGGACACACACACACACAATTTATTCTTCCCTTGCTCTTAGTAGATAGCTATGTGAACGATGTATTAAAATTGCAGTTAAAAAAGCTTCATTCCCATTTTAAACAAAAACATAATGACAACCAAACGTAAAAGATATCTCAAAAATTATACAGACAAACCCAACAACAAGGGGAGAATACACACTGTCTCGCTAAGGTAAGAGGGTCTGAGTGGGAGGAGCTCTGAGAAACCCACTTCCTCCCCTTCTCGCCCTCCTCCGAGGCGCGGAAAACCCTCCTCACCCAGAGGTCCACCTACAAAAGGCTTCCAGGCCCGGGCACCCTCCAGGAACTTCACAAACTGATTAAACTCATCATTAAATCTATTAAAACAGTGGAATGCAGGGAAATCTAAACACAACAGGCTATTTATTAGAAGGGAGAGTGAGAACTGGTGAAATCAAAGAATATTAACAGCGAGGATCATGTTTAACAGAGGCAGATCATGCCAATCCCCAGACTCACACGATCCTTCAATGGCTCTCCATTGCTCTTATGACAAAGACCCCCAATCCTTAATATGAAGGACAAGTTCCCACACAGTCTGGCCACGGCCTACCACCAACCCCCGCCCCCCGTGCCCTGCACTTTCCCTGCTCCAGGCCTGCCAGCCTCTGCATTTCAGAATGTGACTTTGCAGCCACTGTTCCCCCTGTCTACAATGTTGTCCTCTGTCCCCCACCTCTTGTCACCTTCCCAACTCCCATGGCTCAAATGTCACTCAGTGGAAGTCTTTCCTGACCTCCCAGTCGGCATGAAGCCCCCTTTGCTATCTCTCACACCATGTCTCTCCTACATAGCACCCATCACAACATCAGTTCACATTTATTTGTGGTTCTCTGATTAACACCTGTCTGCCCCACTAAATTAGAAGCACCAAGCAGGCAAGCACTCTTTTTCCCACTCAACATGGTATCCTGCACATACAGAATGGTGCCAGGCACAGAGATGAGGTTCTCAAATAGCTGCTGAATGACTGAGTGGACAGGCCTCCACAAGATGCTCCCAGCGTGGAAGGCTGACCAAGCCACAGCCTCATGAGTCATTAAATTAGCGTCAAGAGGGCGCCAGAAAAACAAGGTCCCTTTGCCAACAAGCCCGTAAGTTCATGCAGCGTACAGGTGTTTAACTTCCATGCTAAAGCTCAGCCCAACCCTAAACAGAGCTGAAGCCTTCTGGAAAGGGCCATGCCCTCAAGGAGACAGTCTACAGCAGGGGTCTCTGCCTGGAAAATGCCTGGTTCTAGCCAAAAGCTACTATTGAAAAAAAATGCTCCCTTTCGGTATTAGGCTGGCTGGTCTCTGTCCCCCAAAATTCTTTGCAACTACAGGCCTTCTCATTTCCCAAAGAAAATATCTATGTGAGGGTACTCATTTCCTAGGGCTGCTACAATCACCACAAAGTGGGTGGCTCAGCACAGCAGGAATTCGTCCTATCACAGTTCTGGGGACCAGACATCTGAAATCAAGGTGTCAGCAGAGCTACGCTCCGTCCAAAGGGAGATTCTTTAGGGAAGAATCATTCCTTGCCCCTTCCAGCTTCTGGTGGCCCCAGGTGTTCCCTGGCTCAGGACCCCATCACTCTAATCTCTGCCTCTGTGCCATTGTGTGGTCACAATGCCTCCTGCCCCTGCCAGTCTTGTGTCCTCATCTCTTCATCTCAAGATCCTCAATTTAACCACATCTGCAAAGACACTTTTTCCACAAGGTCACATTTCCAAATTCCCGGGATTATGATATCTTGGTATCTTCAGGTGGCCATAATTGAGCCTCCAACAATGAGCAACCTAGAATTTGAACTAGAGCTTCCATCTCCCAACACTCCTGGGCTTTCATAACATAAGGGGGGCAAAGACTTCTTAGTACATTTACCTAAGTTTAGTCAACAAATTGATGCAAAACAGAGGCCAGATATTGGACTAGACACTGGAGATAGTAAAATATGCAGGACTTGGACCTTGGACTCAAGAAACCACAGCTGGGGGACCAGTACTTAACTAAAAATGAGTATTTCAAGTCACCATGACATCTGGGCCAGCACAGCTGTCATTATTTTTAAATCCTAAAGTTGTCAATTTACAAATAGATTTTTAAATTTTAATAAAGTTATGCACTAAAATCCCTCTGGCCAGTCAAGCTAGGTGATCACACCCCAAGAGAGCCTGACCAGATTAATGGCACGCCCTCCAGCACTTCCTCACTGTTTGTTCAGCGTGTGCGTTGTGCTTTTGTGGGCCATTGTGTGGCTTCTGTCATGTAATTTTTTCAAGGAACAGTAGTTGATTTGGGAGGATGATGTGTGACTTGTGGAAAGGGAAAGGAAGGGGAAATGAGGACATTCACCATTTTACACTGAGAAAAGATGTATGATTATATCTATTTTTGAAGTAAATACTGTGGAGCTGTGTGTCAGGGTTAGGGAAAATAGCACAGGAACATCTGCATGGGTCTTAAACAGTGGTCCTATGCTACTAGCTCGGTCAGCTTAAATACCGGAGACAAGTTCTTCAATTTCTCAGTCCTTTTGGCAAGAATTATCACGATACATATGGTGAGCTATAAAATATTTCTTTCTACCCTTAGACCCTCTCTCAGGAATCCCTCTCTTAGTTCTTTCTAAGGAAGTAATTAAACAGAAGGGAAAAATGTCATATACAAGAAGATATTCACTCCAATACCATCTATTATAGAAAAGTAGAAACTGAAATAACTCTATAAGGGCATGATTTCATAAAGTATGGTATATTAATCTGTTAGAAAATGATGAAGCTATTTACACTGTTCATATGAACAGCATATGGAAAAATGAAAATTGATAGTCGAAAAGATTATAAAAGAGAATTACAATTAAAATGAATTCAAATTATGAAAAACATTGATGCAGGTTAACAAATTATGGAAGATACTAAAAAATTCAAAATATTTGTGGCAAGCTGAGAAGGTTGTGGGTGATGGTTTTCCCTTTTCCCTGAGCTATGCACTGTCAATACTGCAAAAAAAAAAAAAAAAAAGAAAGAAAGAAAGAAAGAAAAGTTAGTCATAGGGCAAAGGATTGAGACCATTTAAGATCTTCTCTGTCACAGTAAAATGCTAAGATTTAAGATAACAAAAAATCAGAAAGAAAATGTCAAGTTAAAGAGGATTGTGAGATTATGAGAGAAGAGGCAGCTCAGAACAGTGGAAAGGCCTAGGACTAGAGCCAGACAAGCCTGGGCACCTTTTGGTAGCAAACTGCTTGATCCCTCAGTTCTCAACTGGGAAATCAGGAAAAGAAAGCCAACGTTTCAGATTTGTTATAAACTCTTGAAAAAACATACATGTTATGCTACTTTATATATGTTAAATGCATGTTACATTGTTGATGTCTAATGAATTTAAGCCTCTATTTTTGAAGACTATATGTGAAAAGAAATAGGAAAAGCATGTGTGTTAATGGGGGTGGGGCGGAAAGGAGGCAAAGTACATTACAAGATACTACAATTATACAAAATTAATGCGTCTAGGAACCAAAATGTTCACGGAAAGAAAGAGGTACAAAATAGAAGAGAAGGAGAACTCCTGTAATGTTAAATTTAAATAGGAAATATCATTATGAACTTTTTAAAAGTATATTTCCCAGCTCTTTCCACTGAAAAGTTACCCTGGTAACAATGAGCCAGTGCCTAGCTCCTTGTTTCCAAGCACCAGTCCCTAACGAAAGGAACCAGGACTTTTTTGAGAAAAGAGTACTTTCCTGGTCAGAAGCAGGACAAATCCAAAGCGAGCCTGGAACATCTTATTTACCAAAAGCAAAGAGCACTCAAAGGCTGAGGGTACAAGCCAGCTTAAAGGGACTCCCAGTGACCTCACTGGGACAATCTGAACAACTCAGAGAACACAGTAATAGATTATAATGCACTGAATTTAAAATAAAGAATTCCATGAGTTTATACTGACATAAAAAATTAAGAGAGAAAGAAAAGGGAGTGGAGGGAAGAAAGCTTTTCTTTACCGAAGAATGGTAGACAATAAATAGAGGACAAATAAAGAGTTAGAAAAATCACTACTTTTCAAACGTCAATGTAATAACTGACTCAGAAAAGGATCACCATGGATGCCAAAACGACTGGGTGAAAGGCTGCTTGGGAAACAGGATACCCATGGTGTCATCAATACTGGGACGAGGTACCTCCTGAGGAGATACAATAGGTAGTAGAATCTCTCCTAACCTGCACCCCAAAATCTATCATGAATCCAAGTCATGACGAAACAATCAGACAAGTCCAGAATGAGGGACCTTCAACGAAATAACTGGGCCTGGGTTTTAAGTCAATTTCATGAAAGAACAATAAAAGGCAAGGCTCTGTTCTAGATTAAAAAATATACAACTAAATGTAATACAAGAACTTTGATTAGATCCTGGATTTAAAAAACAAAAGGCAATGAGCCATCTGAGGTGGGGAGTGAGGGGAGAGATCTGGTACATTTTTAAATAGACTGGATATTATATATTTCACATCACTGTTAATCCTCCTAAGTATGATAACGGTAAGAAGAATGTTCTTATTCTTAGAAGATAAACACTGAAGTATCCTGATGCCTGCAATTTATAGTTAAATGGTCCAGCCAAAAGAGGAAATGTGTGTGCATGTGTAGAAAGTGTATGTGTTAAAAAAAAAAAAAAAAAAAAAGGCACACAGGTGTTAAAAATGTTAAGTCAATCTAGATGAAAGGTATCTATTGGGCATTCACTAATTCTTTCAATTTCTTGTAGCTTAAAAAATTTAACTATCAAATAAGAAAAAAATGATCTTAAACATTGAGTCTGATAATTCATATTGCACGTGAGCTTGGTCACACTTCTTCTGAATCTTGTAAGCACAGAGGATGTGTAAGCAACCAAATTTTCCTCAAAAAAAAAAAAAGTTTGCTAGAATAAATCTATGTTCTGTCTAGCTTTAGCCTGAATGGACTACTGTGAAATATACCTCTGCCTCACCCTGCACCTCCCCAGAGAGGTCCTGTGAGGGAAGGAAGACCTGCTCATATATGACATTTTCCTATCAAGCAAAGAATCTACCTTGGGGAGGTAGAAAACAGAAGTAACCCAAGTAACTGCTACTGGAACAAACAGAGACAGTATAATCCAGCAATCTGCCAGCATATTACAAGACGTATAACTGCCAATTTCCTCCCCACTCCCTTCCCATCTGCAAGACTTTCACTTTAGAGGAACTTACTTCCATGCATGATGGAACAACAGGTGCATAAGCAAGAAAAGGAAGGTGCTGGTAAAACTGAGAGCATTCACACTGCAGCATTGGAGTTTACTTTGGTTGCATCTCAAACCCATGCATGCGGGAAAATCAGACACAGGACCGACAGAGAACGTTCAGAGCTAAAGAACACCACCCCAGAATGGCAGGTGGCTAATCTATCAAAGGGGGTGTTGGCACATGGCAAGGCCAGACGGCTGGATCTTCTACAGTTTATATAGAGAAGGCTACTTCTTATATATTATACTTGGTTATTAGGGGACACTGGCGGTCATACTACCAATATTTCGGAGCCCAAAATTCTGCACTTAATGGTAAAAGCCAACTGCATTCTTATACAACTTAGGAATGACTCATTTTTTAAAATGTAAACAGAAAAGACTGGTAAGGGAAAAAAAATCCAAAGGCATTTTGCAAAGTGTCCTATTTAATTTTAGATGGTCCAGTGTCTCTCTTCCAGCTTGGGCAGGATGCCCTTCTTGGGGATTTGGAATCATTATTCTGTCTGTTAGATTTAGAGCATTTAATCATATGTGACATTTAAAAGTTACTTGAGCAGAGAGAAAGACTGTAGAAAAGTTATGTTCACAGAGCTATGTTTTACATTTACTCACAATTTTTACAGTGGCCTTCAAAAATATCAATATACTACATATACTTCAGTACATCTTCACACCATTCAACTACAAGAGTTGTGAAACTATAAATAGTTGTTTAAACTATGTCAAGAAATACACATATAGAATCCCCAACTGTGATAAGAACACTGAAGGAAATGTTAAGGGTATTATTTCTAAAATAACATATTAATTGTAATAGGGAGAGAAAATGCTCTTAAGAGATGGGAAGGTAAACACTGACTTCCTAATCATTAAAGCAACAGAAAGCTGTTTCGAACAGAAAACAACTAAACGAGATAATTAAAAATAAACATACCCATCTTTGGTCTGATCCACCACACCACTTAAAAGTTCCACAGTCTTTGGATTAGGCTGGCTTCCTCCAAAAATATTCAAATATCGAATGACGAAGTCATTGGGAGACATGAAAAATTCACCATTTTTTTCAATGTTTGCATACTGTTTAAAAAAAGAGAGAAAATATATTTTGTTCTCAAAAGTATATAACCAATATGTGAAAAAGCTGAGAATATTCAATGGATAAAATATCAGACATGACAATATACTCTTCACAAGGACAGTTATTTCCCATCGCTCCAAATAAAAAGCAAAACCCCATTAAGTTTGCCGAGTTTTATTTTTATACCAGCGGTTCTCAACTGCAGGCAGCTTAGCCTGACTGTCCAGCTTACAAACACCAATGTCCCCAATAGCCAAGCACAATGCACAAGGACGAGCCTTCTCTGTACGTTACCTGACTTTCTGGGGTGGAGTTCTCTAGCTCTGAGCTGCCTCTGTTTTCATGTTTCCCCACAGGGGACATCTGGCAGTGTCTGGTGACAATTCTGAGTATCATAACTTGGGGGGAGAGGCAGAAGCAGAAACTGGCCTCTACTTGGTACAGGCCAGGGATGCCGCTAAATACCCACAATGCACAGGACGACCCTCCACCCCAATAACAGAGTCACCCAGCCAACTGTCGACAGCGCTGAGCTTGAGAAACCCAGGTTTACAGAAATTTGGAAGGACAAATTTTGTCTTGTTCTTTAGCAAGAACATGTAGCTTTAAAAAAAAAAAAAAGTAGAATTCTGAAATCATGAATGAAAACAATCCAATTCTTTTGCCCCCTTTCCTGTTTCAAAGGCAACAATGTTGAAAAAAAAGAATGGCAAACAGGATAAGCTGGAGAGCAAACTGTTCACAGCAGGGCTGCTGTGAGATTTTATGGAAGCAGGGAAGAAATGCTGCTGTGGTTAGTGTCCTCTCCATCTAGAGCAGAAATGGTCAACAAGAATAAGGTGGTGGGATTTCCCTGGTGGTCCAGTGGTTAAGACTCCACACTTCCACTGCAGGGGGCACAGGTTCAATCCCTGGTCAGGGAAGTTCCACATGCCATGCAGTGTGGCCAAAGAAAAAGAGAATAAGGTGGCATGTGATGCTTTTTCACAGCGTTCCCCCAGGTCTTGCCTGCAAGACGATCCAGTTCACATAAGTGGAACCTGCTCATTTCTGTTCTGTGGAGGACCGGGGGCTGTGGGAAAGGCTGAGAAACAACATGGGCATCACACATATCCCTATGGAGCAGGAGAGGGCCTCTTGATGCTTGGGATCAAACAGTGATTTGGGGGGTGGAGAGATGAGGACCATGAACTATAAGAAGAGAGCTAGTTGGGTGACAGGAGCCACAGTGATGGAAGAGCACAGTGAACAGAGGTGCAATGATAGCACCTCTGTTCCCTCTGTAACTGCAGTTAATCCCAATTAAAACTGTTTTAAAAAGTCACTTGTCGGGGCTTCCTTGGTGGTGCAGTGGTTAAGAATCCACCTGCCAATGCAGGGGACACGGGTTCGATCCCTGGTCCGGGAAGACCCCACATGCCGCGGAGCAACTAAGCCCGTGCGCCACAACTACTGAGCCTGAGCTCTAGAGCCCAAGAGCCACAACTACTGAAGCCCGCACACCTAGAGCCCGTGCTCCACAAGAAGAGAAGCCACCGCAATGAGAAGCCCGCGCGCCACAACTAGAGAAAACCCACGCACAGCAACGAAGACCCAACGCAGCCAAAAATAAACAAATAAAAAAAAATTAATTAATTTTTAAAAAAAGTCACTTGTCATTTCTACATTTCAGTCATTCCAATGTGGGATAAGCTCTTGGTTAGATACTCAGTTACGGGCTTTAGAGTCTGTCGGGCCTGGGCTGCAGAGAGCTCTGCTTCTGCCTCTGCATCTAACCACCTGTAGGGCCTCAGGTAAGTAACTAAAGCTTTCTGGGCCTCTGGCTCCTCACCTGTAAAATGGGGATAACAACACTACCTGCTCTTAAGGTTGATACTAGAAATAAATGAACAATCATGTAACACACTTAGCACAATGCCCTATACACAACAGGTATTTTATAAATGTTCTAGATTATTGGTTTTTGTTTAACATTTTTTAGCACAGTGCAAAAGAAAAGCTCAAAGATGGCCCACTAATCTTACTATTCTTCAGTTAGCAATGCATTTGGCTTTTTGCAAACGTAGAAGGATTATACTTTGATCTTCCTATCTGAGGCAAAACAAGACTGAAATATAAAGGAAATGTCACTGTTAATTACAGCAATCCTATGATTTAGAATTATACCTATGTTCGCTTATAGTAGTGAATAATTCATTTATTTAAAAACACAGTTTAACTCTTCTCCCATCAGTAGACATTATTAGATTATTACTGGATTATCTCCAGTTCGGGGTATTTTTTAAAAAAGCTAAGGTAACCAGCTTTGTATGTAACATTTGTCCGAATTCCTGGCAACTTTCAAAGGCTAGACTCTGGGAAGAGAAATTGTTGAGTCAAAGGAGAGCATCTTTAAGGCTCTTGATACTTATTAACACACTGCTCTCCAGAAAGACTGTATCAATTACAGTCTCACCAACAGTGTGAGAACATAGCCTTTTCCCCCTTTTCTATCATACTTGTTGTAAATATTATTCGAGTTTAATATTTTTATATAATTGAATCTGTAGATTTTTATCTCCTTTGCAATTTCCTCCATTACTTCTAAGTTTAGAAACTAGTTCTTCCTCATCTCAAGACTAAATATTCACCCACGTTTTCTCCTAGCTTTTCTTGAATAGGTTTATCTTTTACCTTTAAGTTTCAGTACATTATTGGTACTTTGTTTTTCTATGTGGTCTGAAGAAAGGATCCTCCACCTTGAGTCTTTTCTACTTACTCTCTTGGTTGTCCTAGGATCATACATCAAATCATTCTCTCTTCCCCCATTTAGGATGTAATGTTTACCACATACTAAATTATCATATGGTCACCAGGGAAAGGCTTGGCAAGCAAGTCCATCTTCAGTACCACTTCTGATCAGTCGTCAATGGCTTCCTAAGGTCAAGACGTACTCTGACCAAACTCCATGGGAGAATGCCAGGATGGGATGACAGCTCCTGTCATCACTGAAGCAGGAAATGTTTCAGGTCTATCCTAGGCATTGACCTGTCTACTCTTGCAAGATTACATGCATCTTAATTGCTATAACTAGAGGGAAAGCTCTGCCAGGACAGGACTTTTTTCCTTTCTCACTGCTATATCCTGAAGTTCCAGACTGTTGCCTGGCAGATAGTGAAACATATTCAATAAATATCTGCTGAATGAATGTGAACTTACTTACAAAACAGAAATAGAGTCATGGATGTAGAAAACAAACTTATGATTACCAAGGGGGGAACGGGGGGAGGGATAAATTGGGAGACTGGGATTGACATGTACACACTATTATATATAAAACAGATGACTAATAAGGACCTACTGTATAGCACAGGGAACTCTACTCAGTACTCTGTAATGACCCACATGGGAAAAGAATCTAAAAAAAAGAGTGGATATATGTATATGTATAACTGATTCACTTTGCTGTACACCTGCAACTAACACAACATTGTAAATCAACTATACTCCAATAAAAATAAAACAAAACATTGCATTACTTTTCTCTTGCAAGTCTTCTTGGCCATAATCACTCTTTGATTTTCCCCAAATGATCTTTAGAATCACTGTCAAGCTACCGACCCCTAAAAAAATTCCACCGAAAACGGAAAATAAAACTACAGTGCGATACCACTACTCATACACAAGATAATTAAAAAGAAATAACCAATGTTTGCAAAATGTGAAGCAAATGCGACTGGTGAAGCACTTTAGAAAACTGCTTGGCAATATCTACTATAACTGAACGTACACGTAAGCAGAGACCCAGCAATTTCACACCAAAAAACAAAAACAAAAACCCCATGCTTTAGCATTTTAATGTCCACAGCAATATTATTTTGATAAGTATGTTATTTGTCATTTTGTTACCTGTTTTCTGCTTGTTTTGTATTATAGTTGTTCTCTGTTCTTTTCTTCTTCTTTTAGTCTTGTCCCTTGTTGTTTGATGATTTTCTTTAGTGATATATTTCTGTTCCCTTCACTCTAGTTTTTGCGTATCTACTGTAGGTTTTTTGATTTGTGGTTACCATGGAGTTCATATATGTTGACCTATATCTACTTGTTTTCAACTGATTAAGTCATGTAAGTTCAAACACATTCTAAAAGATCTACATTTTCTATTCCTCCCTGCCACATTTTGTTTTTGAGGTCATATTTTACATCTTCATGTCTATCTCTTAACTGTTTATTGTAGTTTAGTTAATTTTACAATTTTTGGCTTCTAGCCTTTATACTAGCTTATTTAAGTGGCTGATCTACAGCCTTTACTATATACTTGCCTTTACCAGTGGGATTTTTCCCTTCCTATAATTTCTTATTGGAGCTTTTTCTTTTTCACTTAAAGGAGACCCTTTAATGCTTCTTGTAAGGTCAGCTTAGTATTGATTAACTCTTTTCGTTTTTGCTTGTCCGAGCAGCTCTTTATTTCTCCTTCAATTTTGAATGATAATCTTGCTGGGTAGAGTATCCCAGGTTGTAAGTTCTTCCCTTTCGGCACTTTAAATATATCATGCCACTCCCTTCTGGCCTGCAAAGTTTCTGCAGAAAAATCAGCTGACAGCCTTATGGCGGTTCCCTTGTATGTGACTTTGTTTTTCTCTTGCTGCGTTTAAAATTCTCTATCTTTACCTTTTGCCATTTTAAGTATATGTCTTGGTGTGGGTCTCTTTGGGTTCATCTTGTTTGGAACCCTCTGTGCTTCCTGTACCTGGATATCTGGGAAGTTTTCAGCCATAATTTCATCAAATACCCTCTCTACTCCTTTCTCTTTTCTCCTTCTGGGACCCCTAAAATGCAAATGTTAGTACACCTGATGTTGTCCCAGAAGCTTCTTAAACTATCCTCACTTTTTACAATGTTTTACTTTTTGCTCTTCTTATTGGGCAATTTCCATTACTCTATCTTCCAGATAACTTATATGTTCTATATCACCTCATCTCTTGTTAATTCCCTCCAGTGTATTTTTTTTTCATTTCAGTTATTGAATTCTCCAGTGCTGGCTGGTTCTTTTTTTATATTTTCTAGTTCTTTATTAAAATTCTCACTGTGTTCATCTATTCTTTTCCCCAGTTCAGTTAAGATTCTTAGTACTAATGCTTTGAACTCTTTATCAAGTAAATTACTTATCTCTGTTTCATTAGTCTTTTTTTCCAGGTTTTTTTTTCCTTGTTCTTTCATTTGAAACATTTTCCTCTGTCTTCTCATTTTGTTTAACTTTCTCTGTGTCTATGAAATTAGGTGAAACAATTACCTCTCCTGGCCTTGAAGGCGTGTCCTTGGAGCATCCATATGCAGTCTGCACGTGCCCGGTGGCTTTGGTGAGAGAGACAGATCTGATGTGAGCACGGGCTGCGTCTTCTCCAGGGTGTACTGGCAGCTACCGCCTTGGTAGGAGGTGGAGCTGGAGTTGGAGAGGCTAGAGCCAGAGCCATGTGCAAGCCAGGGCTTCTCTGCTCAGTGGCCATCACAGCTCTATTGGGGGTGGGAGCTGGGTTTCTCTTGGGTATGACAGCAGGCTCTGCCTTGGTTTGGGACATGGTCAGGGCCTGAGGGCTTTAGGGCTGCATTTCTGTACGGGTTTCACTTTTTCCCCCATGTGTGTACCTTGGTTAGAGGCTGGATTGGGGCCAGAGGGGTTGGATCGGGGCCACAGCGCTAAGCTGGTCCCACCCCACAGCAGCATTATTTTGAATAGTGAAGAAATGGAAAATAACTCAAATGTCAACAGTAGAATGTTTAAATGAACTGTGGTATATTCACACAATGGAATAAACTAATACCAACTACACACGACAACATGGATGAATCTTACAAATAAAAGCAAGAGTGAAAGAAACTAGACACAAGAATACATATTGTATTATTCTATTTATATAAAGTTGAAAACCAGGCGAACTAATATATGGTGACAGAAGTCAGACAACTAGTTACTCTTGGAAGCAGCGGGTATTAACTAGAAAGGGCATCAGAGAGCTTCGGAGGTGCTGGGCACACGGGTGTACTCACTTTGTGAACATTCATGGAGCTGTACATTTATGATCTGTGCACTTCATTTAACCCTCAATAAACAGTTCACATTTAAAAATCTCAGATATTTTATCTGCCTCATTTTTTTAGAGGTGATAAATCATCTCCTAAATGTAAGAACATGTTAATTTGCACACAAAGAACACAGTTTTCTGCAGTTTAAAAACCAGCTCAGCACCAAGGCTGGGGTGGTCTGCCTGTGATTAAAGTAAACATGTCAAGGTTTTCCTTAGATTGATGGACAGAGGGTCCCTGTCTGGGGAGTGGACTATACCTTACAGCTACCACATCTTTGAAATGTCATTTAATCCTTCTTTGGTAATACATTTTACAAATGACCTGAAGCTTCTCTCCCTTACAATTTTTGGAACTTTTAATATGATTAAACATATATACTTATAAAATGGGAAGGCTTTTAGGATTCCTTGCACAACCTAGTAAAATACTAATTGTGACAGTTAATTTTATGTGTCAACTTGGCCAACAGGTGCCCAGATTAATCATTGTTTCTGGGTGTGTCTGTGAAGGTGTTTCTGGATGAGACTGGCATTTCAATCTGTGGCCTCAGTAAAGTGGATTTTCCTCCCCAATATGGATGGGCTTCATCCAATCCGTTGGGGACCGAATAGAATAAAAGGTGGAGGAAAGAAAAATTCACACCTTTTTTCCTTCCCCATTGCTTGAGCTGGGACCTATCTTCTCTGGCCCTCAGGCTGGGATTTACATCATCAGCTCCCCTGGTTCTCAGGCCTTCAGACTGGGACTGAATTACAACACAGGTTTTCCTGGGTCTCCAGCCTGCAGACAGTATATCATGGGACTTCTCAGCCTCTAAAATGGATGGTGTGAGCCAATTCCTCATAATAAATCTCATTAGATAGATAAATAGCTAGAGCTAAAGATGGAGATATGTCCTACTGGTTGTTTCTCTGGAGAACCCTGACTAATAAACCAGCTGTCAACATGAAGACTAATAAACCAGCTGTCAACATGAAGACCACCACACCCAATGAATACAGTAGCAAAGGAAAGGAATGTGTCACTACACTGTATGCTCAGAGGCCAGGGGGCCTAACTGGCCTGCTCACCACTGGTGGAACAAAATAGTCAATCAACTGTGAACACACCAGAACTATAATCATCCAGCCACCCATTTTTGCCACAAATCATTCATATCCGAGGGCTGAAGGCCAAATTCTCCTTGAATTTTCCAGCCACTGAGAAATGCTGTGCACACCTGATCACTACGTCTGACCATTCTTCACCCTGATTCCCTGTTATAGGGGTGGAATAAAGTATAATTAAGAATTTCCATATGGATCAAGTATTTTATGTTATTAAGGAATTACTATTAATTTTATTAAGTGCACAATGATATATATTATGGCCATGAGGGAAACTGTTATTATTTGGAGCTGTATGCCAAAGTATTTCGGCTGAATCATGGTGACAGCTAACTTACACTGAAATATGTCATTAAATATATATATGTGAAACTATATGACAAATATTAATTTAAATTAAGTGGTGGTTATGTGGGTGTTTACTGTACTACTCTATTTTCTGTATATTTGTAAATTATAACAAAAAATTTTAAGTACAATTATCACAAAGTTAATACAGAAAAATATATTACTGTTGATAAAAATTTAAAAGAAGATACATTTTTCAACCAACAAGTTGGCAGAAAGGTTTTTTGTTGCTGCTGCTGTATTTTTTTCAATAATCTGAGTTGACGTCGTAATGTGGAGAAATGAAAACTTCCATACTCCCAAAAATGCGTACTGATACAATCTTCTTGAAAGGCAGTGTGCCAAGAACCAAAAGCCTTAAAGTGTTGTAAACCCACTCTTTAATCCAAAGATGCCACTTCTATGAATTTATCCTAAGAAAATGCTAGCTATATGCAAAAATGTAGTTTTAAGGGTATTCATTACAGTGTTGTTATAACAGCAGAGCAGAGAAGACAACTAAACATCCAATAATAGGGAGTGGCTAGATAAATTATGGTAAAACAGCCATATACAGTAATATGATAGCAATAAAAATAATGCAGAAATGCTTTCAATTATAGGAAAAGGTATTCATAACATCTTAGGTGAGGGAAAAAATGGATACAAAACAGTATTTTTCCTCCTGTTAAGGAAAATAATTATATTCATACACAGAGACAGAAACAGGGAGAGGGAAATGGATACATGTATATATAAACATATAGACATAAATATATATGGATAACAAGTTACATTCCTTTATACACATCTGCCTTTTAAATTTTTAAAAAATAGGAACTGTTTTGCCATTAAGAAAAAAGTTTTTCAAAGAAGGAATTATTTTTTCCAATTTTGCCTACAAACATTTTTTAAAGTATATATTACGCTTTTGTTGACAAAGAATACAAGATCAGTCATTTCAATCAAATGGTCCTTCAAAATGTCTTTAACTTGCCCATTCTCCATTCTCCCTGCTACCAAAACCCTCATCAAGTTATTAGGGTCTCACACCAGAATTACATCCATAGCTGCCTAACCCATGGTCTTGCTGCACCAATCAAATCTCAGATCCACACTCCATGTCGCTGGATAACTCAGAAAACCTTCAATGGCTTCCTATTGCTTAGCAGAAATAGCAAACTCCCAATTCTCTTTCTAATTTTGTCACCCACACCCTGTAATACTTGGCAGACTCCTTGGCACAAAGTTGAATTTAAATAAACATTTGAAGAATGAGCAGGAATCCTTTAATCTGGAGGCTGTTTGCTCCCAAACCCACCTCCAGGCCTTCCCTCCAATGTAGTCCTGTTTCCCAGAAGCCTCAGCTGCCCTCCTCAGTGCCTTCCAGCTCCCACGCGACCCCGGGGCTCCTCAAGTTCCCTCTCCAAGGAGCCTTCTCTGACCTCTCCCCACCACAGGGACTGCTCCCTCCTCCCATTTCCTGTGGCATTTGCTTTAACCACACAAGTGACCCTTGACTGTGCTGACTTAAGATTTTTTTTACCTTCTGCATGCCTGTAAATCTGGTCTCCTTTTTCTGCACATCCCACTCACTGCAAATTTCCATGGGGTTTTATTTAAACTGTAAGCACTCAAATACACACCTGTTTAACATGAAGCGGCACGGAAAGTGTTAGGCAGAGGAAAACCCCATGTCAGCGTTTAGGTTAGAAACAAAACTGACTACACCTAGACCTCAACTTCTACATCCAGACAAAACATTACCTGCCACATATCACTAGAAAAGCCTGCATAAAAACATTCAAACACCTTAGGCTGGGGATGCTTTATGCCAAGTTCCACCTTGCCTACCATTCTAGTACCATTGCCTAAGACCCTATGCTGCAGGCCACTGCCACACCTGGCGCTCTTAGAGCTCTTTGCTTTGGTCATGCTATTTCCTTTGCCTGGAACGGTCTTCCTTTGCTCCACAACCCTCCTCCAGCTTCTCCATCTGATAAATACCAGCTCAAATATCACCACCTGCCGCAACTTTTAATGACCCTCTCTAGAAAGATGTAATTAGCCCCACATCATCTCCCTGCTAATTAATGCTATATAACGCAGATCAACCATATTATTTTTTTACACTTCAACACACACACAGTGAGAGAGTTAAGGGCAGGAGCCATGATTTATGCATCTTTATATCCCCAACACCTGACACTGTACTTAACATACAGTAAGCAGCTTCAAAAAACGAAGTGGAATTGATTTTAACTCTTTTCAAAAAACTAAAATAAGCCAGAATTGGGCACATTTTAGCCCTCCAGGACCCCTCTTTCCTTATCTGTTTTGGTTCTGCTAGCTCTCTCTGTTCTTCACAGCTGCCACTCCCCTGTTACCAGCACATCTGGTCCAAAGGGTACAGTGAAGCTTCTCTCCACCTCCCCTAAGCTACAGAAGAATCATCTAACTAGTTTAGCAGAGAGAAGGTTGGGATATTTATAAATAAGGAAAGTCAGGAAAGAGTCATAGAAAGTCAGCAAAGCAGTCAGGTTTACAGCATGCTCACTGCTGATCCAAGCTGAACTGAAAAGCCCAGCCCCAGCAGAGACACGCCTGGTCCAGCCCCCAGGCGCCTCGCTCCCTATTCTTCCCCCATAACAGCGTCTGCGGCAGAGAGTAAACAAGAGATCCTCAGCATGCGGAGCCAAGGTGGATTTGTGTTGGTACCACACTACCCAAGCCTGATGAGATCACCCGAACCTCTGCCAGATCCACAATCCCTTCCAGAAACTGCTGACCACTGTTTTCTTCGGGGACAGTTGCCCCACATCATCCTCTCGGACTCTAAGTCATATGGAACTCTCACTCAAAAGCCACGCAGTCCCAGCCACGCCAAGGGAAGACAGCACTCCCCTATCTGGTCCCAAAGATTCCGCCCCAGCCTTCAGGCCCACTGACACAGAAGCCCCACAGGCGGCTCTCCAGAACTCTGTATGGACTGCTACCCTCCTTGGGTCTACCTGACCAACCTCATTTGTCTCCAGTAAAGACGTGCCTGCTACTGAGATGTGGCAGCTGGAAAAGATACGTTGTTCCAAAGCAGAATCTTAACCCAGCCTCACCAGCCACCACGTGCCATCAAAAGGTGGGCACAGCTTTTACATGGAGCCTTTGCACTGGATCACATCAAAAGCAGTAAGTATCCAAGATGCACCATCTACTGAGACACTCTAAGTTGTTCCCATTTCCTGTGAGAAGGATGCCCACAGCTATTGCTGGTTTAGAAAACGGAAGTACACAGATCCTGAGTTCAAGGAATGATTATGACTTTGCCAGCTAGAGTTAACAAGTTTTATGCATCTCTCTAGGTTCTTTAGCAACCCACTCACGTGCAAGTGGTCTTCCAGAATTACATCATAAGAGTAGACCTTAAATACACACCTTTAAAATGTCTATGGTTCACTCATACACACCTCAGCCCAATCATGGGGGGGCCCAATGTGCATAGCAACAAACACTAGTCTAGGTGAGAAAGAAATGTGTTTCTGTTTTCTGGACTTTCACTATCCAGAATTCTTTTCCACCTTAGAATCTCTACACTGTATTGACCTTTCTGGGCAAAAAACAAATTTATAAAGAATTCTGCTTTCTTATATATAATACAATCCACCTGACAAATTTTTTTTTCTCATATTTTGCTCATATTTTTAACCATTTTCTCTTGGAGTCTGTCTCTTTTTCTGAATTATTTAATTTCAAGCATTTACTGAATCAATATCTTATGCATATCACGTGCATATCTAATGCATATCACTTTCAAATAAGTTTTTTCATTGAATCTTTACAAATTTTTATGACATTATGAAAATGTTCATATACCAATATATACAAAGTAGACTGAATAGTATAATAAACCCAATATTCCATTTCCCAATTGCAAAAATTATCATCATACTGCCTACTTCTCCTACCTCACCAAAACTGGGTTATTTAAAAGCAAATCTCAGATATCATAATCTCATCTGTAAATACTTCAGTGTACATCTCTAAAAGAAAAAGACTCTATAGTTCCCATATTCGGAATACCATTACCTGGCCTAAAAAATCAATTAGTAACAATTCTTTAATATCAAATAATCCTATCAGTATTCAAATTCCTTGACTCCTCAATTTTTTAATAGTGACACAGTTTGATGAGGAAAGTGATGCTCACAGAATTAATAACTTCCTAAGCCATATATGTGATACATAGCGGTATAATAAGTTTCTCACTTGAAGGCTTGATCCTCTTTATATATAGCACAGCTACCTTTTCACCATGTTTAGAAAAGGTCCACATATATATTTTTTAAAATTTTCTTTACAAAAGCGGCTTTTTCTTTCTTTTTTTAGTACTGCATTGCCAGTTAAATAACCTTAAAAGTGGTCCAGTGTTTGGGACCTGAGGTAGGCTTTTATTAGAGTATTAATCACTCAGTGCCTAATATCACAAAGTAGGTGCAAGCATAAGAAACTACGGAAATAAACTTGTGTGGTGTCTGTTGTGATGTAGTATCTACTATTACTCATACTGGGGCCTCCTCAAGGGCACCACAGTTGAAGTAAAATGATATGATGAAGATGATGATGATGACAGCAACAACAATGCTCTAAGGAGAGACAAGGCTAGTCCCCTTTGGATGAAAGAAGGATTACTAAGATGTTTACAAAGAGCTTTAAACTTCTTAGGAGGAAAAGCATTAGTATCATCAAACTGCACAAGTCAATCCTGGAAAGGTAAATGGGTTGTGAGACTAAATCCCCCAGCAACTCTGTTTCAATACCTAATACCATGTGAGACAAAAAAAAGTAAAATATAAACCATGCGGCCATCACAAACAGTCGCCTACAAGGATCTGATACATTTTAAAAAAAGATATAACTGTAAAGGATCTCTTTTATAAGTCTTAAGATACTTTGGGGGATTTTTTAAAAATATAACAATGAAATTAAGAGCTGCTCAAAAATAATCTTCAAAGTTACAGAACACAAATCAAACAAAAAACAAAACAGATTCCTTTATACTGACCTTCAAAAATATTGTTCTAAGTTCGGCTGGATCTGCTCTCTTGGTTAAAGCCACCTATAAATAAACATAAAAATGTTTATATTATTAGAACAAAGCTGAGAAATCAAGCTAGCAGACTGAAAGAAAATAAACTCCAGGTTAGAAATCAGTGGATTTCATTTTTACACTTAAGGCACTAAACTTCCCCAGTGCATAAACTACTCTCTGAATTTTAAATTAGACTCCTTATGTGGCTTCTAGAATGATAACATTCCGTGCAAGAAACCAGTAAAGCTCCTAATGTGTAGTGTTTAATATATACCATTTTTTTCCCAAATTGAATAAGAAAAAAAGAAAAGTTGAAACAGATTTGTAACCACCTGGCATTTTAAACTACACTCCAGAGTGACCCACACCTTTCATGGGCAAATATTAAAGTACAACTTGTTCGTTAACTATGCAAGAGAACATAGTTCTTAGAGAAGTTAGTGAGCAAGGCAAACAATATTAACAGAAGGGAATTACTTCCCACAGTTCCACAATGGACAGGCGTGAATGCCCAGCTATCTGGTCACGCCAAGCAGTCTCCTCCTCTCTCCGACTTTTAAGAAACCAGAAGTCTCCAATTATACAGCATTGAGAAATATAACCATTGTTTTGTAATAACTTTAAATGGAGTATAATCTCTAAAAAATATTGAATAGCAACGTTGTACACCTGAAACTAATAATGTAAATCAACTATACTTCAACGAAAAAAAATCCTGTCTCCATTTGTATGACTACTATTTACCACATTCTAGAATACAAGGGGCTATGGTTACCTTTCAGAGCAAAGTTTGACAGATTAGCTTAGAATAGGTGTTGTGCTTAATTCTCCAGCCCACAAAGTCCAAAAACATCATTGGGGAAAAAGAAGACAAACTTGAACATGGCCAACACAAAAGAGTCCTTATGTGGAACCAAACAGTAGGCTTATTCAGCGTCCCATCACCCCATCCTGCTGGCAAAAACCGTCAGGAGACTGAATTCTCAACAAGCACAGCGTCACCCCATGATACAGCCAAGGAGGGGTTCCTGGAACCACCCCCCAATACTGCAGCCATGTCGCTATCCATGGGGAGATTTATGCAAATTGTTCTAAATCCTTTCTGTGTGTTTGCAAAGGCTCTTCTGAGATCTTTGGACAATGGGTTCTCTGTCTCGAAATATGTAACTGCCTGAGCTTCTTGGCCTGCCACTGTCAGGAATAATTTTATTAACTAATCACTGGAATAGGAGAGGTAGTTTTCCTGAAACCAGTTAGTTGGTCACCTTGTTTCCCAAAGCAAGACTGATAACTCTTAACTTCAGCTGACTACTTGTAACCACCAATGCTATTTTTATCCATAAGAATTTGTAATCTCGTTAAAATCCTCAATTAGTGAGTGTTCTTTGCTGTTCAATTAACAAGAAGAAAACAGACTGCTAACCAACCTAAGATTGATGACAGTGCTAAGAGTCTCAGAAGATTCCCTCCCTTTGGGTCTATATTCTGAGAAAGGTGGGGTAGGACAAACACTATTGGAGAAGATGAGCCAGCATGAAATGCCTCTATCCTCTCCTTTAAGAGCAAAGAAATTCCCCTCGAGTTCTACATCTCAAGACCGAAACATTTTTTTAAAAGGCATATGGTGACCCTCAGCACTTAATTGGGTTTCTTTCTAAAAGCAAAGGTAAGTTTCCACAAAGCGAACTATTCTTGCTCCATGTGAATAACACATCCTTTAAAATCAAATTAATTCATTATGCCACACACTTCATAAAGCCTTCCCTGGGCAACGCAGTTTCAGAGTGAACTTCCCCCGCCCTAAATTCCCACAGCGTTCTTCTACTTACTAATCCCAAAATGCACCACCAGGACTACAACTCTGTGAGAGAAAGAAAGCTTTCACTCTGTAACTCTCCCAGGGTGCAGGGCACAGGAGAAAAGAATCCACGGAGTGGCCCAGCACTTTTAAGTCAGGTCACCTAATGTGTACAGAACACTTCATAGTTATAGTTAAGTTACAGTTACACTTAACTTACAGTTAGACATGCCAGCGTTCTGAAGGTGTACTGAGATGGAGTCTACCTGGTGGCAAAACCAGGAGCTAGCAAGTTCTGTGAGCTGGAAAAAGGGAGCCAAGAAATGTAGCCTCCCTTTTTAAGCCAACTCAGAACACCTGCTCGGCAAGTGCAAGTTGCATCACCTGACAATCCTTAGTTCATTGGGCTTCTTGGAAGATTCACCAAACTCAAGATTTTTTCCAAAAGGCTGACTTCCATTGTTTTATATACATGTATATATTTCTCATATACTAATAGCATGTAAATATTTAGATACTATCTTACAATCTGATTGCCTGATTTGCTTTATCATTACTCTTCTGAATTTGCGTTTATAAGAATAGATGCCACCATTAAAACAAAATTTTTATATCAAGAGATTTAAGTAAAGTAATTTTCAAACATAGTTAGGGACTAAATCACCAAGAAGAAAAAGGATTCTTGGCAGATGACTATGAATTATCACCATTTGCTACTTAATTCAATAGAGAATTTTATACACAAGCACATAACATTCACACCAAGTGGAGGTTAAGGGAGAAGGAGGGGTAGAACTGGAAAAACTATGCATTATATTTTTTTCCATAAAGTGGGAGAAGTTAACCTTTGTTTAAAGACAGTATAGAAATTTCAGGTCAATTCCCCAAATCTATGTTCCACGGCGCAGAATTTGAGGATCACTGAATACGTAAAATTTTTGATAAGACAAACATTATAAATAACAGCAATAGCATTTGCAAAACACATATACTAGCTAGGTACATCACAAATACAAAAATAAAAACAGCCAAAAATAACATAACTTCAATGACTGGTTTAAAAGGGGGGCAGTGGGAAGTATGGCAAGGAAAACCAGAAAGATAAAGTGTGAATTCTGTGCTCTGCAAGTGACCCTTGACTGATACAATCAGTAACTCTAAAAGAAATTCCCCAAAAACACAGTTACCATTAACTGGAGAAGAAAAAAGAAAGAGGGGTCTCATCACATTTAAGAAAAATAATTTTTCATTGACTTCACTGAGTCACTCATTCCTCATCCTACAGTTTCCCTACATTCTAATAAATGAAGAGCAGATCCGAGCTTCAAGATGGCGGAAGAGTAAGATGTGGAGATCACCTTCTTCCCCACAGATACATCAGAAATACATCTACGTCTGGAACAACTCCTACAGAACACCTACTGAACTCTGGCAGAAGACCTCAGACTTCCCAAAAGGCAAGAAACTCCCCACGTACCTGGGTAGGGCAAAAGAAAAAAGAAACAACAGAGACAAAAGAGCAGGGACGGGACCTGTACCAGTGGGAGGGAGCTGTGAAGGAGGAAAGGTTTCCACACACTAGGAAGCCCCTTCGTGGGCGGAGACTGCGGGAGGCGGAGGGGGGAAGCTTCGGAGCCACGGAGGAGAGCGTAGCAACAGGGGTGCGGAGGGCAAAGCGGAGAGATTCCCGCACAGAGGAGCGGTGCCGACCAGCACTCACCAGCCCGAGAGGCTTGTCTGCTCAGCCGCCGGGGCGGGCGGGGGCTGGGAGCTGAGGCTCGGGGGTCGGTGGGATCGCAGGGAGAGGACTGGGATTGGCGGCGTGAACACAGCCTCAAGGGGCTAGTGCACCACAGCTAGCCGGGAGGGAGTCCGGGAAAAGGTCTGGAGCTGCCGAAGAGGCAAGAGACTTTTTCTTGCCTCTTTGTTTTGCGGTGAGCATGGAGAGGGGATTCAGAGCGCCGCCTAAACGAGCTCCAGAGACGGGCGCGAGCTGCGGCTATCAGCGCGGACCCCAGAGACGGGCATGAGACGCTAAGGCTGCTGCTGCAGCCACCAAGAAGCCTGTGTGCAAGCACAGGTCACTATCCACACCTCCCCTCCCGGGAGCCGGTGCAGCCTGCCACTGCCAGGGTACCGTGATCCAGGGACAACTTCCCCGGGAGAACACAGGGTGCACCTAAGGCTGGTGCAACGTCACACCAGCCTCTGCCGCCCCAAGCTCGCCCCGAATCCGTACCCCTCCCTCCTCCCGGCCTGAGTGAGCCAGAGCCCCTGAATCAGCTGCTCCTTTAACCCCATCCTGTCTGAGCAAAGAACAGACGCCCTCAGGCGACTTACAGGCAGAGGCGGGTCCAAATCCAAAGCTGAACCCCGGGAGCTGTGCGAACAAAGAAGAGAAAGGGAAATCTCTCCCAGCAGCCTCAGGAGCAGCAGATTAAATCTCCACAATCAACTTGATGGGCCCTGCATCTGTGGAATACCTAAATAGGCAACGAATCATCCCTAATTGAGGAGGTGGACTTTGGGAGCAACGATATATATATATTTTTTTTCCTTTTTCTCTTTTTGTGAGTGTGCATGTGTATGCTTCTGTGTGTGATTCTGTCTGTATAGCTTTGCTTTTACCATTTGTCCTAGGGTTCTGTCTGTCCATCTTTTTGGTTTTTCTTGGTATTTTTAGTATAGTTTTTAGCGCTTGTTATCATTAGTGGATTTGTTTTTTGGTTTGCTTGCTCTCTTCTTTCTTTCATTCTTTCTTTTCTTTTATTACTTTAAAATTGTTTTTTTATTTTTAATAATTATCTTTTATTTTTTATTTTAATAACTTTATTTTATTTTATTTTTTCTTTCTTTTTTTTTTTCTCCCTTTTATTCTGAGCCGTGTAGATGACAGGGTCTTGGTGCTCCAGCCGGGCATCAGGCCTGTGCCTCTGAGGTGGGAGAACCGAGTTCAGGACTTTGGTCCACCACAGACCACCCAGCTCCATGTAATATCAAATGGCGAAAATCTCCCAGAGATCTCCATCTCAACGCCAACACCCAGCTCCACTCAACGACCAGCAAGCTACAGTGCTGGACACCCTATGCCAAACAACCAGCAAGACAGAAACACAACCTCACCCATTAGCAGAGAGGCTACCTAAAATCATAATAAGGTCACAGACACCCCAAAACACACCACCAGACACGGACCTACCCACCAGGAAGACAAGATCCAGCCTCAGCCACCAGAACACAGGCACTAGTCCCCTCCACCAGGAAGCCTACACAACCCATTGAACCAACCTTAGCCACTGGGGGCAGACACCAAAAACAACGGGAACTACGAACCTGCAGCCTGCAAAAAGGAGACCCCCAAAGACAGTAAGCTAAGCAAAATGAGAAGACAGAGAAACACACAGCAGATGAAGGAGCAAGGTAAAAACCCACCAGACCTAACAAATGAAGAGGAAATAGGCAGTATACATGAAAAAGAATTCAGAATAATGATAGTAAAGATGATCCAAAATCTTGGAAATAGAATGGAGAAAATACAAGAAACGTTTACCAAGGAACTAGAAGAACTAAAGAGCAGACAAAAAATGATGAACAACACAATAAATGAAATTAAAAATTCTCTAGAAGGAATCAATAGCAGAATAACTGAGGCAGAAGAACAGATAAGTGACCTGGAAGATAAAATACTGGAAATAACTACTGCAGAGCAGAATAAAGAAAAAAGAATGAAAAGAATTGAGGACAGTCTCAGAGACCTCTGGGACAACATTAAACGTACCAACATTCGAATTATAGGGGTCCCAGAAGAAGAAGAGAGAAAGAAAGGGACTGAGAAAATATTTGAAGAGATTATAGTTGAAAACTTCCCTAATATGGGAAAGGAAATAGTTAACTCCAGGAAGTGCAGAGAGTCCCACACAGGATAAATCCAAGGAGAAACACGCCAAGACACATATTAAGCAAAATATCAGAAATTAAATACACAGAAAAAATATTAAAAGCAGCAAGGGAAAAACAACAAATAACATACAAGGGAATCCCCATAAGGTTAACAGCTGATCTTTCAGCAGAAACTCTGCAAGCCAGAAAGGAGTGGCAGGACATATTTAAAGTGATGAAAGGGAAAAACCTACAACCAAGATTACTCTACCCAGCAAGGATCTAATTCAGATTCGACAGAGAAATTAAAACCTTTACAGACAAGCAAAAGCTAAGAGAACACAGCACCACCAAACGAGCTTTACAACAAATGCTAAAGGAATTTCTCTAGGCAGGAAACACAAGAGAAGGAAAAGACCTACAAAATAAAAGCCAAAACAATTAAGAAAATGGTAATAGGAACATACATATTGATAATTACCTTAAATGTAAATGGATTAAATGCTCCAACCAAAAGACATAGATTGGCTGAATGGATACAAAAACAAGACCCATCTATATGCTGTCTACAAGAGACCCACTTCAGACCTAGGGACACATACAGACTGAAAGTGAGGGGATGGAAAAAGATATTCCATGCAAATGGAAATCAAAAGAAAGCTGGAGTAGCAATTCTCATATCAGACAAGATAGACTTTAAAATAAAGACTATTACAAGAGACAAAGAAGGATACTACATAATGATCAAGGGATCAATGCAAGAAAAAGATATAACAATTGTAAATATTTATGCACCCAACATGCACCTCAATACATAAGGCAAATGCTAACAGCCATAAAAGGGGAAATCGACAGTAACACAATCATAGTAGGGGATTTTTTTTTTAATTAATTAATTAATTTATTTTTGGCTGTGTTGAGTCTTCGTTTCTGTGCGAGGGATTTCTCTAGTTGCGGCGAGCGGGGGCCACTCTTCATCGTGGTGCGCGGGCCTCTCACTGTCGCGGCCTCTCTTGTTGCGCAGCACAGGCTCCAAACGCGCAGGCTCAGTAGTTGTGGCTCTGGGCCTAGTTGCTCCGTGGCATGTGGGATCTTCCCAGACCAGGGCTCGAACCCGTGTCCCCTGCATTGGCAGGCAGATTCTCAACCCATAGTAGGGGATTATAACACCCCACTTTCACCAATGGACAGATCATCCAAAAAGAAAATAAATAAGGAAACACAAGCTCTAAATGATACATTAAAGAAAATGGACTTAATTGATATTTATAGGACATTCCATCCAAAAACAACAGAATACACTTTCTTCTCAAGTGCTCATGGAACATTCTCCAGGATAGATCATATCTTGGGTCACAAATCAAGACTTGGTAAATTTAAGAAAATTGAAATCATATCAGGTATCTTTTTCAACCACAACGCTATGAGACTAGATATAAATTACAGGAAAACATCTGTAAAAAATACAAACACATGGAGGCTAAACAACACACTACTTAATAACCAAGACATCACTGAAGAAATCAAAGAGGAAATCAAAAAATACCTAGAAACAAGTGACAATGAAAACATGATGACCCAAAACCTATGGGATGCAGTAAAAGCAGTTCTAAGAGGGAAGTTTATAGCAATACAATCCTACCTTAAGACACAAGAAACATCTCAAATAAACAACCTAAACTTATACTTAAAGCAATTAGAGAAAGAAGAACCAAAAAACCCCAAAGTTAGCAGAAGGAAAGAAATCATAAAGATCAGATCAGAAATAAATGAAAAAGAAATGAAGGAAACAATAGCAAAGATCAATAAAACTAATAGCTGGCTCTTTGAGAAGATAAACAAAATTGATAAACCATTAGGCAGACTCATCAAGAAAAAAAGGGAGAAGACTCAAATCAATAGAATTAGAAATGAAAAAGAAGTAACAACTGACACTGCAGAAATACAAACGATCATGAGAGATTACTACAAGCAACTCTATGCCAATAAAATGGACAACCTGGAAGAAATGGACAGATTCTTAGAAAAGCACAACCTTCCAAGACTGAACCAGGAAGAAAAAAAACTATAAACAGACCAATCACAAGCACTGAAATTGAAATTAAAAATCATCCAACAAACAAAAGCCCAGGACCAGAAGGCTTCACAGGCGAATTCTATCAAACATTTAGAGAAGAGCTAACACCTATCCTTCTCAAACTCTTCCAAAATATAGCAGAGGGAGGAATACTCCCAAACTCATTCTACGAGGCCACCATCACCCTGACATCAAAACCAGACAAAGATGTCACAAAGAAAGAAAACTACAGGCCAATATCACTGATGAACATAGATGCAAAAATCCTCAACAAAATACTAGCAAACAGAATCCAACAGCACATGAAAAGGATCATACATCATGATCAAGTGGGGTTTATCCCAGGAATGCAAGGATTCTTCAATATACGCAAATCAATCAATGTGATACACCACAGTAACAAATTGAAGAATAAAAACAATATGATCATCTCAATAGATGCAGAAAAAGCTGTCAACAGAATTCAACACCCATTTATGATAAAAACCCTCCAGAAAGTAGGCATAGAGGGAACTTACCTCAACATAATAAAGGCCATGTATGACAAACCCACAGCCAACATTGTCCTCAGTGGTGAAAAACTGAAACCATTTCCACCAAGATCAGGAGCAACACAAGGTTGCCCATTCTAACCACTATTATTCAACATTGTTTTGGAAGTTTTAGCCACGGCAATCAGAGAAGAAAAAGAAATAAAAGGAATCCAAGTCGGAAAAGAAGAAGTAAAGCCGTCACTGTTTGCAGATGACATGATATTATACATAGAGAATCCTAAAGATGCTACTAGAAAACTACTAGAGCTACTCAATGAATTTGGTAAAGTAGCAGGATACAAAATTAATGCACAGAAATCTCTTGCATTCCTATACACTAATGATGAAAAATCTAAAAGTGAAATTAAGGAAACACTCCCATTTACCATTGCAACAAAAGGAATAAAATACCTAGGAATAAACCTACCTAAGGAGACAAAAGACCTGTGTGCAGAAAACTATAAGACACTGATGAAAGAAATTAAAGATGATACAAATAGATGGAGAGATATACCATGTTCTTGGATTGGAAGAATCAACATTGTGAAAATGACTCTACTACCCAAAGCAATCTACAGATTCAATGCAATAACTATCAAACTACCAACGGCATTTTTCACAGAACTAGAACAAAAAAATTTCACAATTTGTATGGAAACACAAAAGACCCCGAATAGCCAAAGCAATCTTGAGAAAGAAAAATGGAGCTGGAGGAATCAGGCTCCCTGACTTCAGACTATACTACAAAGCTACAATAATCAAGACAGTATGGTACTGGCACAAAAACAGAAATATAGATCAATGGAACAGGATAGAAAGCCCAGAGATAAACCCACACATGTATGGTCACCTTATTTTTGATAAAGGAGACAGGAATATACAATGGAGAAAATACAGCCTCTTCAATAAGTGGTGCTGGGAAAACTGAACAGCTACACATAAAAGAATGAAATTAGAACACTTCCTAACACCATACACAAAAATAAACTCAAAATGGATTAAAGACCTAAATGTAAGGCCAGACACTATCAAACTCTTAGAGGAAAACATAGGCAGAACACTCTCTGACATAAATCACAGCAAGATCCTTTCTCACCCACCTCCTAGAGAAATAGAAATAAAAACAAAGTAAACAAATGGGACCTAATGAAACTTAAAAGCTTTTGCACAGCAAAGGAAACCATAAACAAGACGAAAAGACAACCCTTAGAATGGTAGAAAATATTTGCAAACGAAGCAACTGACAAAGGATTAATCTCCAAAATTTACAAGCAGCTCATACAGCTCAATATTAAAAAAACAAACAACCCAATCCAAAAATGGGCAGAAGACCTAAATAGACATTTCTCCAAAGAAGACATACAGGTTGCCAATAAACACATGAAAGAATGCCCAACATCATTAATCATTAGAGAAATGCAAATCAAAAACTACAATGAGGTATCACCTCACACCAGTCAGAATGGCCATCATCAAAAAATCTACAAACAATAAATGCTGGAGAGGGTGTAGAGAAAAGGGAACCCTCTTGCACTGTTGGTGGGAATGTAAATTGATACAGCCACTATGGAGAACAGTATGGAGGATCCTTAAAAAACTAAAAATAGAATTACCATACGACCCAGCAATCCCACTACTGGGCATATACCCTGAGTAAACCATAATTCAAGAAGAGTCATGTACCACAATGTTCATTGCAGCTATATTTACAATAGCCAGGACGTGGAAGCAAGCTAAGTGTCCATTGACAGATAAATGGATAAAGAAGATGTGGCACATATATACAATGGAATATTACTCAGCCATAAAAAGAAACGAAATTGACTTATTTTTAGTCAGGTGGATGGAGCTAGAGTCTGTCATACAGAGTGAAGTAAGTCAGAAAGAGAAAAACAAATACAGCAGGCTAACACATATATATGGAATCTAAAAAAAAAAAAAAAAAATGGTCATGAAGAACCTAAGGGCAGGATGGGAATAAAGACGCAGACCTACTAGAGAATGGACTTGAGGACCCGGGGAGGGGGAAGGGTAAGCTGGGACAAAGTGAGAGAGTGGGATGTACATATATACACTACCTAATGTAAAACCGATAGCTAGTGGGAAGCAGCCGCATAGCACAGGGAGATCAGCTCGGTGCTTTGTGACCACCTAGAGGGGTGGGATAGGGAGGGTGGGAGGGAGGGAGACGCAAGAGGGAAGAGATATGGGGATATATGTATATGTATAGCTGATTCGCTTTGTTATAAAGCAGAAACTGACACACCATTGTAAAGCAATTATACTCCAATAAAGATGTTAAAAAATAAATAAATTAAGAGCAGTCATTATAAAAAAGTTACTGAAATATAAATTAATATACAGACAAGATGCCATGTTAAGCATTCTTCAAACCACAACCTTACTGTGTAATCAACTCTCAAATGTTCGTATCACTCAACAGTTGACTTATAAAGCACCAGACACACCACAAATGTTAACCTGCTGAGTAATTATGCAAGTGGGTAATTTCAGGGATGTTGGAGATATTTATCAGAAGGATTCTGTAGCTTGTGAAATGTGTTGTAGACAAACATTAAACAGTAATAAAGCCATCACCATTAAAATTCTGTATGAAGAAGAGTACAGCAGTTAAATGAACAGTGGTGTTTTAGCTGTGGGTTCTGTTAGGCCAAAATAACTTTAAATGCTCTAAGTTTAGGTTTTATTATTATTGTTATTCAGCTAAAGCTAACATTCCAGTAAATGTTCCCAAGACTAAAATTTGACAAGAGACAGTATAAGTCTTTTCTGAAATAGACATTTGTCTGTTTATATTTTCAACTCCTTATGGTGAAAGAGATGCTTGCTCACCCTGTCATAAGCAAACATCACCACGTTTAAAGATTTGGGTTCCAATGTATTGCTAACTTGGTGATCTTGGACAAGTCAGTTAACATCTCCAAGTTTTAGTTTCCTCATCTATAAAAAGGGCAAAATGACAAAATCTACTTATCTGTTTCATAAAGTTATCTTAAGGATTCATTAGAATGAAGAAAAAGTGCTCTGTGAATCCTAAAATGATACATAAGGTTGGTAGTGATTAATAGCTACTCTTAAAAAATGTAAGCTGTAAACACAAGTTATATGATATTTCTAATCCCAAATACAAAAGGAAGATGAGGAGGTAGGTCCAACATGTATCCAACTTAGAAATAAGCAATAAAAGGTACCAGGCTAAGGAGAAAAACAGTATATTAAAATTCTATTAGATGATCACAGTCATGTTGGGAAGCCTGGAGAATCAGCTTAAGGCTAAGGCACCACCAGTGATGTCCAAAACTATCCCAGAATCACCTGGTGAGAAATGCACCTCAGATCCCACAAGAAAAGCAGGTTGCCTAGGCTGCCTATCATGTCAGCCGAAATGGAAACTTGACACACAAGCTGCTTCCTTGTGTTGCCGTCTTCCAAATCAAAGTCACACATGAGCATCCAATTGGCAAAGCTAGATCACATGCTTGTGCCCTGGCTGCAGGGAAAGATGGGAACTGAGTTCTGACTCATATGTTCTAGCAGGCAGGCCTTGTAATGTGGGGATTTTCTCCAATATAGGAAAGGTAGTCAAAGATGATGGGGAGACTTACTGGTTTCCAGTCCAGCATGTAAGGGGCTTAGAAGTTGCCAGTCTGTCCTAAAAATAAGTAAAAAGCTTAAAAATTGAAAAATCAACTACTCTCCCCAGATCCATCAGAGGAGTGATGTCACCAAGCAAACCACTGTCCCCCAAAATGGAGAAACAGAAAGGCAGAACCAGAGGATCACAATGACCAATTGCTGGAGGCTCAGTGTGGACAAGAAAAGACTTAAAAAACTCTAGGTGGACCTAGACATAGTGGATTCCCCACACTTTTGTGAATGTTACCTCCTGGAACTCAACCTGGTTCTCAGTGAATATCAGAGAAAAATCACCTGGCATTTCCAGTAGGAGGAAAGGAAAAGGAACCAAGTTGAAATGCATCAGAGCATTCTGTTCTTTATAAGAAGGTCTGCCTCAGAAGAAATTATTTCAGAGGAGTCTAACCTACTGGAGTAATACCAGAGGCAGCTGACCAGAGGGAAGGCAAATACCCAACTCCAGCCACCTCCAGCCATCCTCTCCCACCCGAGGGGAAGAAAAAATTGAGAAACACTTGTGAAGTACACTGTCCAGGGGCACAGGCTCTCTAATGGACTGAGACCTAGTCACAGGACTAGGAACACTTCCTTTCCCTCTGCACCCTACACCCACATTACCAAAGGACTAGTTATAGCAGTTCCTTTAATCCAGTGCATCATGTCTGGCTACCAAGAAAAAATTACAAAGCATACCAAAAGGCAAAAACACAAAATTTGAAGAGACTGAGCAAGCATCAAAACCAGACTCAAATATGTCTGGAATATTGAGATTATCAGACTAGGAATTTAAAACAACTATGATTAATATGCTAAAGGCTCTGATGGATAAGGTAGACAACATGCAAGAAGAGATCAGCAATGTAAGCAGAAAAACGGAAATTCTAAGGAAGAACTAAAAAAGAATGCTAGAGATCAAAAATACTGTAACAGTGATGAAGAATGCCTTTGCTGGGCTTATTAGCAGACTGGATACAACGAGGAGAAAATCTCTGAGTCTGATGATATTTCAATAGAAATCTCCAAAACTGAAAAGCAAAGAGAAAAAAAACTGAAAGTAAACAAATAAACAAAAAACACAGAACAATATGCAAGACCGTGGGACAACTACAAAAAGTGTAATACACATGTAATGGGAATACCAGAAGGAGAAGAAAGGACCAGAAGGAATATTTGAAATAATAATGATTCAGAATTTCCACCCAATCAATGTCAGATACCAAACCACAGATACACAAAGATCAGATACACCAATGAAGATAATCAAAATCACTTTAAACATCAACGTACCAATTAATTAAAACACAGATTGTTAAAATGCATCAAAAAATAAGACCCAACTATATGCCATCTACAAAAAAAATTTTTTTAAATAAAGACACATATAGATCAAAATAAATAACAGAGAAAGATACACCATGCACACACTAATCAAAAGAGAGCAGAGGAGTTATATTACTTTCAGACAGAGCCCATTTTAAAGCAAGGAAAGTTAACAGGGATAAACAGGGACATTATATAATGATAAAGGGGTCAATTCTCCAAAAAGACATAATAATCCTCAATCTAACAGAATAGAAAGCCTAGAAATAGACCTTCATAAATATAGTCAACTGATCTTTGACAAAGGATCAAAGATAGTCTCTTCAACAAATGGTACTGTACATCGATATGCAAAAAATGATTCTAGACACAGACCTTACACCGTTAACAAAAATTAACTCAAAATGGATCACAGACCTAAATGTAAAACTCTTAGAAGACAACAAAGGAGAAAACTTAGATGGCCTTGGGGTTTGATGATGATTTTTTGGATATAACACCAAAGGCATGATCCATGATAGGCTGGACTTCATTAAAATAGACATTTCCACTCTGTGAAAGACACTGTCAAGAGAATGTAAAGATAAGCCAACACTTGGATAAAGTATTTGCACAAGAATAGCCAATAAATGACTGTTACCCAAGATATACAAAGAACTATTAAAACTCAACAATAAGAAAACAAACAACCCAATTAAGATTAAAATATGGGCCAAAGACCTTAACAGACACCTCACCAAAGAAGTTACACAGATAGCAAATAAGCATATGAAAAGATGCTCCACATCTTCAGTCATCAGGAAAATACAAATTAAAACAACAATGAAATACCACTCCATACCCACTAGAATGGCCAAAATCCAGAACACTGACAATATCAAATGCTGGTGAAGATGTGCAGCAAAAGGAACTTGCATTGTTTGCTGATGAGAATGCAAAATGGCACAGCCACTTTGGAAGACAAATTGGAGGTTTCTTACAAAACTAAACATACTCTTGCCATACGATCCAGCATTCATGCTGCTTAGTATTCACCCAAAGGTGTTGAAAACTATATCCACACAAAAACGTGGATGGATGGATGTTTACAGCAGCTCTATTCGTAACTGTCAAAAGCTGGAAGCAACCAAGATGTCTTTCAGTCAGTGAATAGATAAACTGTGGTACACCCAGACAATGGAATATTATTAAGCACTAAAAAATGAGCTATCAACCCATGACAAGACATGAAGGAAGCTTAAATGCATATTACTAAGTGAAAGAAGCCAATCTGAAAAAGCTACATACTGTATGATTCCAACTATATGACATTCTGCAACAGGAAAAACTATGGAGACAGTAAAAAAAAATCAGTAGTTGCCAGGGGTTGGCAAATAGGGAAGGAAAACAGGCAGAGCACAGACTTTTGGAGCAGTGAAAAGACTCTGTATGAAACTATAATGATGGATACATATCATTATAAAATGTGTTCACAGACTGTTCAACATCAAGAGTCAACTTTAATGTAAACCACAGACTTTGGGTGATAATGATATGTCACTGTAGGTTCATCAATTGTAACAAATGCACCATTCTGATGGGGGGATGATGATAATGTGGGAGAGGTTATGCATGTGCGGGGGGCGGCCAGGAGTACAGGAAATCTCTGAACCTTTCTTTAAATTTCGCTATGAACCTAAAACCACTCCAAAACAATAATAATAATAATAAAGTCTATTTTTAAAAAAGATCATGGGTAGCCAGGACCATCAAGATGAAACTAAGCCGGCAGAGTCACTAGGCACACATCTGTATAATCTCCCTTTCTTTGAATCCTTGAAGTAGGTTGGATTCTTTTCCTTTGTAGTTAAGAAAACTGCAGGTCAAAGAGCTGATGGGCCCCAGGCCCCATGCCTTTCCCCCAGGGCCACAACCTAATACAGTCAAGTTGCCTTAGACCAGGGCTTCTCAACCTTGGCCGTACTGTTTTGGGTCAGATCATTGTTATAGAGGGCTGTCGGGTGCATCGTAGGATGTTTAGCAACATCCCTGGTCTGTAATCACTAGATGCCAGTAGCAACCCCTTCTCCCAGATGTGACAACCAACAGTGTCTCCAGATATTACCAAATCTCCCCTGGGGGGCAAAACTACCCTGCCCCCAGTGGGGAACCACTGCCTGAGACAGCGCTGCTCTACTTGCTCATTCATGCAACACGATCGCCTATGGGAAGCCTACCATGTACCAGGCACTGAGGGGACAATGCCAAATAACCAGAGACCCTGCCCCCTGAGGGGGAATGACAGACTTATCAACGAGTGGTTGGTACAAAGTGTGTGATGCTATATGCTATCACAAATCAGAGTGGTAACTCTGGTAACTCTTGGAGTCAGGGGTGGCAGAGGTAAGGTCTTGGAGCTGGGTTATTTATTACTGATTACAGCAGTTCACGCTGACCAGTTAACTTTTACTGGGCCCTTAACTCTATGCTAGGCATGTGCTAAAGGCTTTATGCCTGATCTCACTTAAACATTACTAAAACTATTCAAGGTGAAAAGTCATTAACATCCCAGTCTCCAGATGAGGAAGTTGCGGCATGTAAGACACTTAGTCTTCAATGAGTAGTAGTAAATCATAGAGCCAAAAATGACCCTAGAGCCCAGGTCATCTTCATTCTAATTATACTACCTGGAGGATGTGCCAGGAATTTGGCAATCAAAGATGTGGACTTTAAGCTATGAATGGTGCTACTGGACAACATTACAGGTGAAAGCCACTTAAAAAAGTCTTTCTGATTTGGCATTATCATACATAAATACCCGTGGTTCAGTGGAAGCCAGGTTTACCTAATGGAGAATATTATCCTCAGTATTATATGCTGAACTCAGTCTCAATTTTTTTTAAAGCATCAAGGTTACAGTGTAATTAGCAACCAGCTGCAATTGTAATTACCACTCCCAATATAATTTGTTACATATTAGCAAGCGTCAAATTACTACTGCTCCTTAAATGAATAAAAACTGATTGTGCTGTTCTGAAGACTGGAGTGTATGTTCCTGATGGGAAACAAAGGAATATAAAAAGTATATGACATATTTATAAAGTGCTGAAAGGTTCTACTTAGGAGATCACAAGTTGCTGGAGCCCAGATAATGCCACAGAAAGGTAAAATGGCTGAGAGAGAATAGCTAACTTAATAAACGCAGAGAAGAGAGAGCAGCAAATCAAAGGACAACAGAAAGTTGCTTTCACTAAATAATACCTTACCTGTTCAAAATTCTGCTGTGCATCAACATCATATAATTGAAGAATAGTCAAGAACCCAGGAGGAAGTTAAAAGAAAATGAACAGGAGCCCTCTGCACAGCCGGGATCCTCGTCCCAAAGACTGGGCACAATTTCACTGGAGCAACCCCTCCTCTTTCCTCTCCCACGATTTTCAACATGACTCTGAGCAAGTGCTCTGGTTCCAAACCCCTCTGGAAGCCCACACTTCTGTAAAGCTTACTATGTCCAGGCCCGGCTCTGAGCTTTAGAAACATGAGCACATTGACCCTCCCAATAACCCAGGAAGTAAAAACAACCATGCCCTGTTTACAGATGAGGAAACTGAGGTACAGAGAGGTAGAGTAACTTGCCCAGAGCCATAATTTGAACAGAGTCCATGATTTTAATCATATGTGATAATGACTTTCAGAAGGAAAAAAGAGAGAACAGGAGATTAAGAAAGGAGAGAACCTAGAGATTAAAGGAAATTAGGTCACATCAACCAATTGCAATGCCTGGGCCTTATTTAGATGACAATTCAAAAAACAATTTTAAAAAATTGTAAGACAATAGGGGAAATATGTAAAATGTGTACAGAATAGATATTTGATCATATTGAGGAAGCACTAAAAGTTTTTTAGATGTGACAATAATATTTTGGTTGTGCATTTTAAAAATCTTTTTTAGATATACACAGTGATATTTACAGATATGATGTTGGGGATCTGCCATGAAAAACTCAGAGGGATAAGAGGACAAGAGAGGGTGTACTATAAATTAAACAACATCTGCCATAAACTGATAATTACTGAAACTGGCTAGAAAGGGACATGGGAGTTTGTTACACTGTTCTAATTTTTTATGGAAAATTTCCATAATGAGAAGTTTAAAAAATGCTACTATTTTTTTAAGGCTTAAGTCAAATGCCAATTCCTCCTGGAAGATTTTCCAGATTCTCTAACCAGATTTCCCTCATAGAATGCTATTTACACCTACTTTTATGGACTTTGCAAATGGACGTCTGAATTCTGACTCTATTGCTAACCAGCAATATGACTTCCTACTTTCTCACCTGTTACAGAGAGAGAGTGAGTGAGAATCAGGACTGAATGAAAGTAGCATACGCTGGGACAGAATCTAGCAGTGCCTTGCTTGCCAGTTTGTTGTATCCTTTCCATGTTCATAGCGGCCCAGCTGACTGAGTCATCAGTGGACAGCTGAGCCCTACGGGAAGGCTCTCTTGGCTTTCTGAACTAATCAGTTCCTCTTAAGAATCTGAGCCAGCAGAGGGTCTGGGCTGAGCTGGCAGCAGGTCATGCTGGCTGATGAAATGGCACTAGTGAAGGTTCATGACCTCCTGGGATTGAACAACAACAACAAAAATTAAACTGGTTTCCTACCTTTCATCTGACATCAAACATGAGTGGTTTCTTATGTAATACTAAGTGGGAAAGCTGTGTTTAAACATGATAGGCAACCCAGAATGCAGAAACCATACAGGAAAAGATTAATAAATATGTAACATAAAAAGTTTTAAAAATCAAAAGTGTGTATGAACCCATTAAACATCAAACAACTGCAAAAAATAAAAATATAAATAATGTGTAACAGGACAAAAGGCCAAGGTTCTTAATTTAAAAGCGCTCTTAGAACAAGTCAATATGAGAAGGCAAATAACCCAATGGAAAGCTGGGCAAAGGTCAAGACCAGGCTCTTCTTAAACCGCTGGTGGACACCAAAATGGGCTAACAAAAACCTCCAAGAAGCACCATAAGGAAACCAGGAGCTGAGCTTTTACTTTGGAACTGAGATTCCCATCTCAGTTCACAATGGAAAGAAAGTGGAATCTTGAAACGCAGAGTCAACATCAACCTGCAATAAAATAAGTTCGTGAAGACTCACAAGGAATGAAAGTCCTTGCCAGTGGGCCTGGCAGAGTCAGATAAGAGACCGGATATATCACCAGCCTTTCCTGTCAAGCCACCTGGAGGGCCCAGTATGCTATTGGAACCAGCTGGTCTGAAACAGCAGACATACTGTTTGCACCTGCTGGAGATGTCTCGCTATAACGCAGCTGGACCTTCTTAGTCAAAAGGAAGCACATTTCTCCAGGAGCCTCCTTCTGAAGCAGCTTCTCTGTAGTCATGGAGATTCATCTACCTTGAACAGCCCAATCCCTGCCGAGGTTTACTCCGCAGCTATGATTCTCCATCATGCGCTCTCCTGGAGGTTACCCATGCACAACTCCTCAAGTATTCCAAATTATTATTTTTTTTAGTTTAGTGAGGGATGGAGGGGCTTGAGAAAATGGTTTATTAGAAAAAGAGAAGTTTCCAACAAACCACACGCATGCAGCAGAAAATCTCCTTCTCCCTTTCACTTTGCCATGGGTGGCTCCCCCAAGTAAAAGAACAATTCAACAAACGGTGTCTGAATGTTATGTAACAGGTACTTTGAGGTCCCTGTCATCAGTTTAAAATCTAGTGGAAAACATAAAATATAAGAAACAGCAAGGACCATTTTCCTTCAGAACATCAATATCACTATCTCACCCAAGACAATTTAAAAATGATTTAATATCTGTTATGGGCTGAACTGTGTCCCCACAAAATTCATATGTTGAAGCCCTAACCCCCCAGTACCTCAGAATGAATCTGTATTTGGAGATAGGATATATAAAGTAGTAATTAAGGTAAAATGAGTTCATTAAGGTGGGCCTTAATCCATTAAGACTGGTGTCCTTATAAGAGGAGGAAATTAGGACACAGACACAGAGGGAAAACCACGTAAAGACACAAGGAGACAAAGGCCATCTATGAGCCAAGGAGAGAGGCCTCAGAAGAAACCAACCTTCTCAACACCTTGATCTTGGACTTTTAGCCTCTAGATTTGTGTGAAAATAAATTTCTGTTGTTTAGGCCACTCATTCTGTGGTACTTTGTTATGGCAGTCCTAGCCAACTATTACAGCATAATTTAATATAAACTCCTTATTCAAGTTGCTCCAACAGGGCCATTGTTTTATTTATTTTGGATCCACGTTCAAGCACTGCATTTGGTTGTCATGTCTCTTCGGGAGCCTCCTTTAATCTAGCCTTTTCATTCATAACATTGGCATTTTTAAAGTCAGACCAGAGGTCTTACAGAACGTCCTATTTTCTGGATTTGTCTAATTGTTTCCTCATGATTAGATTCAGATTCAACATTTTTGGCAAGAAATCTCTAAAGGTCACGCTGTATACTTCTCATCGCATCACACCAGTGGGTGCGCCATGCTAGCTTTTCCTTTCTGATGATGTTAAATTGGATCACAGATTGAGGCCGAGCCCTCCCTTATAACGGTACTTTTTCCCCTTTGTAGTTAGTAATTTATAGGGAGATACTTTGAGACAGGGAGAATTCCAACAATCTTTTACTGAAGGTTTTAGCATCCACTGAGGACACATGCCTGAATCAATTACCTGCAGGTTGCCAAATAATTTGTCTTCTTTTTCTAATTCTATCATACCTTCTACTTGATTAGTTGGCATTCTTCAGTAAATAAGAATTTTACCTCCCCACCTCCATCTCACTTTGACTCTTTTTGGGGAAGAATAATAGTCATGGAATGATTAATTTTTTTTTTTTAATTCAGTATGTTACAATCCAGTTTCAATTGATTTGTTTTTATTGTGATAAAACACATAAAATTTAACATTTTAACCATTTTTAAGTGTACAATTCAATGGCACTGAGGACATTCACAATGTTGTACAACCATGAGCACTATCCATTTCATCATCCCAAACACAAACTCTGTACCCATTAATTAATATCCAATTGATTGTAATAGCCACTATTTGTTGTAACTGTGATACACACTCATTGTAATATATATGTATATATATATATATATGTGTATACACACAGGCACACGTGTGTGTTTTTAAAGGGTGAACATCACAATGCACCACAAAGAACAACTGTGAATATGAAAACTTAGCCAACTAAAATAAACCATTACACAAAATGCTGGTGGAGCAGGAAGGCAACATCCAAACCCACTCACCAAACATAACAACGTAGGAAACAACCAGGAATTACGTGCCTCCTGATGGGCGTATCCAGTACCAAGGATCCAGTAACCTGAGAGAGGCAGCCAGCAACTACCTAGGAAGTATTCTAGCCAAAAACAAAAAATAAAAATAAATAAAACCTTAAACTTGATCAAGCATCCAGATCTAACTATCAATTGTCAGGAAACACTAGGGACAGACGAACATCAGGGGGGTGTAATCAGCAAATCCCAAATTGTGGGAAACTACAGGAAAGATGACCCAATTCACTCATCAAATAAACTGCAAGGAAACACAAAAAAAGATGGGTAGTCAAACCTAGAGATTAACAAGAGTTAAAAGACGTATCGACCAAATGCCATGCGCAGACTGTGTCTGAATCTTGATTAGAACAAACCAACTACAAAAACTAGGACATGGGATTTAACATCCTTACAGATACTTCAAGGGATGAGGAAATAAAACTAAGATCGCTTTCCCTAAAACTGAAGGAAAGAACTAAAAAAACAAACAAAATCTGCCCACCAATATAGAGGAATGACAAGAAACATTCTTGTCTCTGACTGAGCTCTAAGTTAAACAAACAAACAGGCTCCCTTTTTTCCTGCTACACTGTTGCCATAGCTTTATGGCACAGAACCTGAACAGGGGTTGGACATGTCACATTTGCAAACCCCTGTGAAGGATATGAGAAGGGACTGGGCATGAGGTAATACTGGAAAAGTTAGACAACAGCCAAGACCAAGGAGGCATAAACTGACTAATGAGATTAAATATTATTCTTAATAATATTAGGCATAATGACGCCACACTGTGCAGCAAGGTAAATTAAAGAGGGCAATGTAGTACAGTGGTTATGTTCATGGACTCTGCAGCCAGGCTGCCTGTGTTCCAGTCATAGCTCTGCCACTTGAAAGCTGTGTGACTTTGGGCAAGTCATGTAATCTCTCTGTGCCTCAAGAGACTTAACCACTCTGTACAGATGAGTTTCCCCATCTGTATAATGGAGACAATAATAGCGCTTACATGCCGTGGGATTGTTGTGAAGATTAAATTACTTCACATACAGAGTGCCTAGAACAGTATCTGGCTTGTGTCAGCTGCTGTTGTCACTGTTATTTGCATAACCTTTCTGAACCTTAAGTTTCTCTGTCAAATGAGGTTATGACACCTTCCCTGCTATCTTGTAGATGATTATAAAGATCAAATAATGAAAGTTGGGTCTTCACATTATCTGGTCATTTTAATCTCTGTAGACTGTGAGTTCCTGAAAACAAGTCCAATCGCTTACTCATTTGGGGAAGCCCAGCACTCAGTATAGGAGCTGGCATATAGTTGGAATCAATAACACACTTGAATGCACTTTTTAAAAACTGTTAAGTGCTGTGCTCATGAACAAAGGACTGCTCTTAACAGGGACACAAGGGCCAATCTTACAAGCTTCCTTTGACAGTTCTGGGCAGAATGGAGAGGAAAGTGCAGAGAAGAGACCAAAGGCAAAACCAGCTTGCAGCTATGGCAATGCTGGACCTAAAAAGGAATGAGGACCTGAACATAAAAGGAGGAGATGGGACACACCTGCTCCAGGGAATGAGAAGGGTCTGACTGACCCATCTCTTTGCCCATATCCAAGTTCCTGCCAATGGTGTCTCTCCTGGTTGCCCACACAAGTACTTAGCGAACTAACCAGAAACTTTAACTAGTAGGAAAGTTAAACTGCAGCTAAAAGTAAGGAATGGCCAAGAAGATGAATTCAATTCTAGTAAATAGAGTTTGGAATATCTTTGAGACAAACCAGTTGAGATTTCCAACAAAAAGTCAAAAACGCAAGGCCAGTGCTTGAGAGAGCTGCCCCATGGGGAGTACCATGGAGTATCACCTGTCAGAAGGAAAAGGATCTCAGGCAGAGGCCCGGGGAACACCAACATTTCAGGGGAGAGCAGACAGACAAAAAGAAGCCGGCCAAGGAGAATAAGTATGAGTTAAGGGACCGAGCAGGAGAGGGCACATCATGAAAGCTGACAGAAGGCGCTCCAGGAAGGAAGAAGTGGGACACGGGGTCCTGTGAGGCCAGAGATAAGGAGGACAGGCCAACAGTTTTAGAACAGAGGTCACTGGTGACCCAAAGCAGAGAATGTCAAAAAACAGAATAGGCATAAGTTCATTTTCAGGAATTTTAAGTACAGGTGGGTAGTAAAGAAATGGAGAAGAGTACAACCCTTAAATAATAATTCAGAGACGCCATCCAAAATAATACCCTGGCCCCAATGGAATCAAAATTAACCCAAAGAATCCTAAAATGTATACTGGGTTTTATCACTATGTATTTAATTCTGCAAAAAGTTGGACTGACTTACAACCAAATCAAAAAGTACTGTACCCTTAGTTTAGAAAGGCAGCTACATTTAATTACACAGTAATGAGAGTTCCAGACCAATATTCTTTAAACTTTTAACGTGTACACAATCCCCTGGGGATCCATTTAAAATGCAGATTCTGATGCAACAGAATATTTGGGATGAGTCTACAGATGCTGCAATTCTAACAAGCTCCCGAGTAAAACCAATGCTCCTGGTCCTTGGACCATAAACTTCTAATAGCACGGCTCCAGGAAGGGACCACTCAGAGAATCTGATTACTGAAGCAGCCAGACTGGCTAGCCATTATGGTGACTATTTAGTAGATCACGAGCTTAAGAAAAGCACACCATCTTTTGTTCAGGTAGGTCAAATAATACCTACGTCCCTACTTTTCAGTTAGGTAGAAATGTCCCACAGTCTCCAACAGACATCACTTGACAGTCCCTATAGCACTTCATAATCCCCAAAGTGCTTTCCCAGGTTATACTTCATTTGCTCATCACAGACGTCACAGATGGGCCCTGTGTGCTGCAGGGGGATACTGAGCACCCAGAGAAGTCAGACTTGTCCACATCCTCACCATCAGTGGAAGCACTGGACCTGTAATCTAGGTTCTCCTGCCTTCTAGTCCGGGGCTCTTTCACTAAACCAGAGCTACTAATTTAAAATTTTTTTTAAAAAAAAGTTCTTGAAGCGTTTTCCCACATGAGAAAGTGGTGCTGACTGAGCAGTTGGGTGTCCTCTACATCTCAGAGTACAACTGTGGCTGGGATCAGACAGACACAAATCATGTCCAACTCAGAAAAATGACTAACTATGCACCCAGGTCTAAAAACCTGTTCAAATCAGGCTTATGACGAGGCTCAGGACATGCTACCCCAAAATGCGGCACCTTGGCATATTCAGTATCTTAAGCTGAAGGAGTTTAAGAAAACAGCAGAAACAGGAAGGTCACTCTGACCATCCCCACACACAACCCCAACCTTCTTTCCTGAAACAGGTCATAAACTCCCCTACAAAGGGTACCGTCCCTGTTCCAGGAGGAGGGGAGACAATCTTATCACCGAAGATGGGGAAGTTGGGGCCGAAAAACCTGCACACACAAACCTTGTTAAACCCACCCTTATCTTCCTAGTTACTTCTTCACCATTTACTACCCTAGCCCAAACCCCTTTGTCTTGTCAATTCTTTACAAATTTATTTTTCATTGTCCAAAAGGTTTTAAAGCTTTCTGCTCTGGTCACTTTCATTCTCTTGTGAAGGTTCTCATGTACACATAAAAATTCAACAAAATTTGTATACTTTTCTTTTGTTAATCTGTCTTTGTCATTTTAATTTTCAGACCCAGCCAGGGACCCTAAGAGAGTTGAGGGAAACTTTTTCCTCCCCTACACTTACTTAGACAATTTTCTTACAAATTTTACTGTCTTATGTCTTATGCAAAAGACATTTTACCATAAAACAGTAAGTGTATATTGAAATATCTGACTTTCATATCAAGTCAACAGTTTTCATGGAAAACATGTGGAAACTGTGACTACATGTGGAAATCAAGACAAAGCTACCAGCCTAATAACAGCCATTAAATAGAGTAGTTTATTTACGTTGAATTGCTAAGAATTTCAACACTGCCAATTTTGCTATGTTGTCAGCACCTAAAGTCAAAAGAAATCACCAGGCCTATATTCACTCATGCAACTACACAGCAAATTTCCAAAGGAAATGGTGAGTACGAGTACTCTATCTTTTAAACGTTTCCAACCAACAAACCAGACCACCACTCTACAAATCAGCCACTGGGAATAATTCTGAGCTAAGAGACCAGAGCCACCATTGATGGGGTTGACTTGACCTAACAAGAGGGTCTGGTTAAATAGGCCATGAAAAAAAGGGTTTGCTCAGTTGCTATTAAGTACTTTGCCAAGGGAATTACATCACTGTGACAAGGGCACATCCCAAGCAGAAGAACCACATCAGCAGATTCACACAAAGGGATCCAAGAAAACATGGTGGGAAGGATAAGTGCTTATGAAGCAGCAAATGATGAGCAGGGTGAGTAGGAATGGACCATGCTCAGCAGAGCTAATCCTCACAGAGAGTGGAGAACACAGGAAGGAATGCCTCCATCTAAGAACTCAACAAAAGCAGAGGCTGGGGCTTCCCTGGTGGCGCAGTGGTTAAGAATCCACCTGCCAATGCAGGAGACGCGGGTTCGAGCCCTGGTCCGGGAAGATCCCACATGCTGCGGAGCAACTAAGCCCGTGCACCACAACTACTGAGCCTGCGCTCTAGAGCCCACGAGCCACAACTACTGAGCCCAAGCACCACAACTACTGAAGCCCACTCGCCTAGAGCCCGTGCTCCGCAAAAAGAGAACACTGCAATGAGAAGCCCGCGAACTGCAACGAAGAATAGCCCCCGCTCGCCGCAACTAGAGAAAGCCCACATGCAGCAACGAAGACCCAAACCCAGCCAAAAATAAATAAATAAATAAAAATTAAAAAAAAAAAAGAAAGAAATGTGTTTCCATTAAAAAAAAAAAAAAAAAGCAGAGGCCAGTCGTAGGACAAAAGATCAAAGAGGCGGAAGGAGTCAGAGTTCCTCCAGCAATTATAAAAGAACTCGATATCCAAGAAGACCTGCTCCCTGATTTTCTTACCCTACAGGGCTTTCAACCCTTCCCATCCCTCTCCCCACCCCCAGTTCTCTATTTGCTAAATGACACTTGTAAAGCCCTGTGACCCAACTGGGGAACATTAACAACACATGGGCACCCAACTAGGTTAGCCAGGGAAAAGGCTGCAAGACCAGGGTTACCTTGCTCTTTGCAACACTTCCCCCCTCAAGCACCTACACTGATACAGAAAACCACTGAGACTTACAGAAGACAAAAGGAGCTTTCAATCAATTTGGTGATAAAACCCATATTCTAGGATAACTACAAAACTATATAAACTTGATGCCTAAGCACGAAGGTGAAACGGGGCAGAAGGACTGAAAAGAAATTGTCAAGAAAGAAGAGAACTTGTAGGGACCCCTATGTATCCTTCCTTTGAATTGACACACCAGAGACTTGCATTTATCTCACTGCATTCCTTCCTTATTCCAAGAAGGAATCATCAGAGGATGAGCTGAAGCAAAGAGCACGAAAACCGCCTAGAGCAGCGGCTGGCAACCTCAGAAGCAGATTTGATTCACTTGGGGAGCTTTCAGAAACCTTGAGGCTCAGGCCACACCTAAGTCCAACTGAATCAGAACCTCTGGGTGAGACCCAGGCATCAGCACTTTTATACCAGTCCAGAGGACTACAATGTGCTGAGAACCCCTGGATTACAATAGTGCAAAAAGCAAACGGGTTTCAAGGGAACTTGGACCAATTACAAACTTTTCCGGGACTCCATTTCTTCACCTGGTAAAAGCGAACAGGATTAACGAGGGGAGGAGTGAGGAACATTGTGTTATGTAAACCCCAAGGCCTATCCACCACCATCAATTTAAGAAACCCGAAATCCAAACATCAGTGGAAGCACGGAAACTTACCGGCATCGTGGCTGCATAAAAACAACTCAAACATTCTTTCCTTCCTGTCCAGTACAAAAAACTGATCTGTTTTATTATACTATTATTATACCACCAAATACCTAGCAGTTTTTACCATATGGGAGAGAAAACCTTCAACCTGAAGAATATCCTTAATAAACTCAATCACATTTTATCCTCAGTAACAAACCTCTGAAGAGGGTATTATTATTGATGAGAAGCATGAAAAACATGGAGGTTAAATATATAGCCCAAGTCCTAATTAGCGAACACGGGGTTAAAATTTTTAAAGGTAAATGACAGTGATGATAGTTGCACAACTCTGTGAATATACAAAAAACCACTGACGTGTACACTTTCAATGGGTGACTTGCATGGCATATGACCTATATCTCAATAAATTTGTTTAAAAAAAAAGTATATGACAATTTCTGGCCTGTGCAATCTGGTTCAAAAACCACTTAACAATGAAGCATATACTGAGTGCCAAAGCATTCTACAAACTACTGGACTGGAATGGTCAGGAAATACACATGCCCATAACTGATAACATGTGAACTCGCACATGCACCTCTGCAAATGGAACTTCTTTTTAAGGCCTGGGCAGGTGAGGCACAGACTCTGAGCACAGACTGGCAGGGTTCAAATCCAAGCTGTATTGCTTATTCTCTGTATAACCGTGAGGAAATTACTTAACCTCTCCAGACCTCAGTTTTCTCACCTGTAAAATGAGGACAAAAATAGACCACACCTACTTTTGGTATTATGAAAAATAAAGGAGTTATTATTTGTAAAGCACTTGGGAAAGTGCCTGGCACACAGTAAGCACTGTGTAAGTGGTTCTCAAAAATAAAAGTCTGGTTTACAGTTACAAGACCTAAATAAAAGTCTTAAATAAGAGGCATCTAATTTCCCCTCCCAAGCCATCTCCCCCTTCTCCCATGAACTCTACTCTCCATTATGCTAAACTACCAGGCAAACAATATGGTGGACAGGGTAAGAGCACAGACCCTGGAGCCACACTGGCTGATTTGAAACCCAGCTTCTTCACTTTTTAATTATCAGATCTTAGGCCACTTACATCACCCCTTGGTGTCTCAGTCTTCATCTATAAACCAGAAATGATAGTATGTAACTCATAGGACTGTTAGGGGCATTAAGCGAGTTAATATGAAAAGCATCTAGAACTGAATCTCACATCTAGTAAACAATAAGTGTTAGCTACTCTCCTATTTATTTTATTACCTGCTGTTCCCTAAAAGCAGAAGGTGCTCTCACCTCTCTTTCTTTCATCTGTTGTTTCCTGTCACTGGAATGGTCTTTTCCTCTTCCTCTGACTATTCCTTTTGAAATACCACTACCTTTCAGACGTTCCCTCCCCTCCCCTGACAGAAACGGGCTCCTTCCCTGATGCTCCCATAAGCCTTTGTTATGGCACTAACCCTACTGGGGCACTTCCATGAGACGATTTAGCCTGTGGTATGGTTGTGGTTTTCTTGAGGGTCCAAACGGAGTCCAGTTCATTTTCATATCCTTAGTTTAGTCCCGTTTGCAACATTAGAAAGAACACAATACACACAATTCTAAATGAGTCGACGATCATGGCAACAACTCAGCCAACAATGGCATAGCAATATTAAGTGTACTAGTACTACAGACCAAATTTTCATGATTATGAATGCTTTAGCTTGTCTCCAAATGTTCTTCTTTTAGTTCTAGGCTAATTTCACCCAAATTATTGGAGTCCAGTTTTATACCTGAACATCTCTCACACCTGAACTCCAGTGAGCAATCTCTAACTTTTAACAGTTTCTCCTAGTTTAATTTCGTCATTCTTAATGGATAAACTCAACCAGTGACAAAAAGGGAATGTTGACTACAACTACAAGAAAAGGATAACCTCTCTAATACTACTTTTTAAAAATGAATTTTTTATGGAAATATATAAAATAGAATTTTAAAAACTCATTTTCATTTCAATACATGTAGAGCAGTGCTTGGAAGTTTTTTAAAGAAATACTCATCTACCATCTACCAAGGGAACCCATAAGGATTATTCCTACAAAAGGTGGCAGCAAGAGAATGGAAGTTTTCTGAGTTCATCTCAAAATACCAAGTTTCAGATCAATGTTACTTCATGAAAAAACAAATACCTCTTGCATTAAGTAGTAACCATCATGCAGAAATCAAAATAAAAGCAGACCAAAGAACAGATTCTCAGCCTTCCTATTTATACTATTTAAAGGAAGAGGGACATGAAAAATTAGTTATGTTTGAATAAATAAAAGGGAATTCCCTGGAGGTCCAGTGGTTAGGACTCTGCGCTTTCACTGCCGAGGGCCTGGGTTCAATCCCTGATCAGGGAACTAAGATTCCGCAAGCCACACAGTGTGGCCAAAAAAAAAGAATAAATAAAAGACCAGTTTCTGATTCTGGGCACTCCAGAATCTTAGACACTCCACTGAGATGGGATTCTCTTCTAGTCAGGCTCCTCAAGTTTTACGAGGGGATGTCAATCCTACCCCCAGATAAGATTGCTAAGCCTATGGCTCTGTGTTCAATATGGAATATCTGTGCTCCAGGAAAAAGCAAAGAGCATGGCCTTTAATTGGGGCTGCCCAGCACTGCCTAATAGAGGACAGAATCACCTCACCCTAATAAGAGTCCAAAGGCAACTAAATAAGGGGTATTCTTGGACTAAGGTGGACCAGCACAGCTCACTTGGGGACCTACATTTACTGCCCTTGAGCTAAAATGAGAAACACTATAAGAAATGGCCTTATGGAATCCACAAACATACATTTGTGGTCATGAGGTAGTTTTGAATGCAGTTTGCTCACTGCATATAAAAAGAGATGGGGAGAAACTGCCCTCAGATAGCAGAAAAAGGAGACCTCTCTCCCATGTAACTGACCTCATGGATCACTTCCTCTTTGCTTTGGCTGCTAGAAAATTCAGTCACCTCTAGCAAGTACATACATCCTTATTTTCCAGTAACCTTAGTCCTGGCTTCATCTTATTTTCCGTTTATCCTGTTTTTCTCATCTACTTTGACTTGATTTTGATATGTCTTGTTGGTTTATAAATATATGTATATATGACATGAGCCATCAGAAATCCTGAAAAGAGGCAAGTTTAAATGAATAAATAAACAAAAACACAAGTTCTCAAAGAGTAAAAATGAAATGTTTCATTTTCCCTGACTCTCACTACTTGGCTAAAATTCAACTGCACTTATTGATATGAAGTGACAGTTTAATAAAAATACAACCAAAAAGTTAAACCTCCTTCCATGTCATTTATTTTATTTCAAACTAGTTAATCAGTCTTATACTCCATTTACATGCATACTCCTCAATTTAAGTTCCTCACTTTATCTCCAAATTAAGTAAAATTATTTAACTCATCTACAGACATAAAAATGACAGTAAAGTATGGGTATCTACTCCCACCTACTCTCCTGGAAGAAGTCACCTTGAGGGAACATAATTCATGCCTTGTACTCTGATTGCATGCAAATTTAATGCAAAGAAAAGGTCAAGGGCTATTGGGTTTGAAAGGGCTAATGTAGGTTCCAAAAATGAATCCCAGTGATCCTCAGAGAATCTAACTAAAACAGTTATATACATACCCATGTGTCTGCACATGCATACCCAGAGCACACTCCTTAGGATGGAACTCAGAGTCATTAAGGAAAAGAGAAAGGCCACTTAGGCCACATAATCTAGGAACACCGAAAAGCCTGCAGATTTCGGGAAGCTTAGAGAAACTTAAGTCATAGAACAGCATTTAAATATATCTGTCTGCTTACAATTTCCATTGCAAATGTGATTAGTTTGCTGGAATAAATAGGAATATGATGTGTTGGCCATGTTTTCCTCTTGAGGGTTATCACAGAGTTTTGATTAAGGACAAATGTTTGAAATGTTGGGTATATTTAAGTTCACTGCACTTAAAATGAGCTAAGAAGTTGTATAGGCTTGATTAAAAGGCTGCCTTCGTGAACTTAAAATTAAAAGCAATAAATTCCAATGATTCAAGTGATTGGGACTAAATATGGTATTCTGCCAGAAAAGTTGAAATGGAGTCCAAAGAAACTGAAATGGTGTCCAGGTTTCAAGAAATGGTACAAGAGTAAAGGTCAAGCTGTCGGAACTGCCTTTCCTCTGGGTTAGTGAATGAGTCACCTTACGCAGAATTCCTTTTAAGTAGAACTTCACAGGAGTTACAGGCTCCCAAGACAATCTGTTTTGTCATTTCTAAAAAGAAGCCTCTCAAACGCTTAGAGGCCGGTATGTAAGTGTTGTCAGATGCGGAGAGAAGGACGAGAAGCGGGGGGCCTGGGGGGATGGGGGTGCTTTGGAGTTTTTACGCACACACGCGCAGGCCAACTCTCTCAAGCAGTCTCCAAAACGGAAGTCAAGGTGACTTCCCCACCCGTGGGAGGGCGGAGCCTCTGAAACCTACTGGGATTAGGCTTCTGTGCGGACTGTGCCCCCGGGAAGCAGCTCGGGTCAGCAACTACCAGGGTCAGGAGCAGTTGTGAGCTGGGGTGGCAGAGCGGACGTGCAGACCCCGAGCCCTCCCCCGCCCCGGGACGCAATCGTGCCCGCTCCTCCTCACCGGCTTTGGCTCAGCCCGCCGGGCGCAGGCCAGGCACTGACTCCCCGCCCGGGCCAAGTGGGAGGGTCCAGCCAGCAAAGTTTCTGCTGTAAGGTCGGGCCCCGGTCCCCGTTCTTCTCACCGGCCGTCTGTGCTGCCCGGGAGGGGCGGGCACCTCCCTCCTCCCTCTGCTGCAAGGTGGAACAGCTGCCCCGCGCCCCTTTCTATCTGCTTTCCCGGTTGCACCAGCCCGGCACGTGAACGCCCGGGCCCCTCGCGCCCCCCGGGGCAACCGGCCAACGGGCCGACGCTTACCTTGGCGGCCGCCATGCTTTGCACCGGGTGCGGGCGGCTACGGGACGCTCTCACCGGCTCGCTGGCGCTGCGGGTCTGGGCCGCTCACTTCCCGTCCCGACGGCGGCGGGAGCGGCGATACAGCCTGGCAGCGTGCGCGCCCGGCCTGCCTCCCCACGCCCTCCCGCCGGCGCGGGTCATGCGGGCGCCGCCAGCCCATTGGCTGGGCCCGGCTAGGGCCGCCGGGGCGCGCGTGATCCCGATGGCCTCTGCCCTTCTGACGGGGCGGGCCCGGGTCTGGGGGCGGTGGACTGGACCCGCGCACGTGACCCCGGTTCCGCTGTCCAGCAGCGGCGACCTCTGCAGCGGGGCCGAGGGCCGGTGGCGGGGTGCAAGCCTGTCTCTTGGGATCAGGTGGCCTCACGAGGGAAGCTGTTGGCTTCGGCTCCTTCTCGGGGCTGCTCCAGGGCCCTCGAGACCCACAGGCGGGGCACACAGCCTGAGGAAGTTGAGAACTACACTTGGTGCCGTGTGTAGCCAGGTGTTACCTTTCAAAGGGGCTCCTCTCTGTTATAAGGAATCCCGAAGCACTGACTAGTCGATCGGAAATAGCAAAATAATGCCTCTGGCAAGTCTACTTTTAGGTCAGATCTGGCAAACTCGAAGTACCAAACAGCTGTATGTAGTGCAGAACATGGAGCTACTTCATTTCAGCCCTGCACAGCAGGGCGGTAGAGGTCAAAGACACACGCCCAGAAATAGGCCCTACTAAAACAAACAGGTCAAAATTTTAATGGAAAAATCGAATGTATAATCCCCAGAGGTCTTCTTCCTCTTTATAAGAATTTCATTCATTTGTCCCTGCTACCAAAATTTATAATTAAGGCAATGGTGATCAGTGAAAAGGGCTTTAAATGTTTTGTGGATGATGGATATAACCTATCAACAAAAGTGTTTATTACTAATCATTTTAATTAATTAACACTGACTGAGTGCCTACTATATGCCAGGCACTGTGTTAGGAGTTGGAACCCCAGAATGACTTGAGAGATGGTCCCAGCCCTTAAAGAGCTAGTGGGAAAGCAAGCACACAAACAGTTAATGTCCATATAAACTGTTAAGGTGACAACCTTTTCCCAGGGCACTATGGGCACGCTGAGGACTGGGGAAGCCTCTTAGAGTACATGATGCCTAAGCTGTGGATGTGCATCAGTCCAGTGAAGTGGAGGGGAACGGTTTTCCAGCCAGAGAAAATAAGGAGAAGCAGGAGGTCCAGAAATTGCTGAGGAAACACAACAAGTTATGAAAGTGATTGGTCATGAAAGGTAACAGGCTGTGGAACTGATGGAAGTAGAGTCTGAGCAGGCAGGTTGGGACCATGTCTTGGAGGATGTTGGGTGCCATGTTGAAGGGTGTGCACCTTAACTGAAGGGCTTTAAGGGAGGTGGTGTGGCCGGGGTTACAGTATAGATGGATCCCTCTGCTTCCAGTGTAGAGGATGGGGCATGACCAAACTATTGGAATATTCAGATAAGACAGGCTGAGGGCCTGAAACCAGAGATGGGATAGGGCTAGAGGAACACATAGGAGGTAAAATTAGTCAGCGTGGTGCCTGATTATATGTGGGGGTGGGAGAGAGAAAGGAACTCACCCAGTCTTGCACAGTGGCCTCTGGTGTAGATGTTAGAAAGACTCCAGCCATCAGTAATACAGGAGGAGTGTTTTGAAGTGTGTGCCTCTTCTCTGTAAGGTGAGTGTATGTGAAATATACAAATGACGTTGTAAAAGCCAAAGAAAGAAGCATTTCAAAAAGGAGTGATTTATTGACATACTCTCAAGAAGTCTAACAAAGACCCAAAAGCCTCGAATGTGTTCATAGGCAGCAGAGAAAGACCATGAAAGGAGTGAAAGAATAAAGACAAAAGCAAAAACAGGAGAACTGATAAAGAAAAGGATAGCGCGGGACAAGTCTAAAGCTCACTTACAGGGTAGCCCTGGCTGCTGTAAAGGATTTTAAAAGGTGCAGAGAAAATACAACCTCATGTAACCAAGATCACATCATATACTGCATATCTATTTTTAAGGGTATCACTGAAGCTCTCCTTTTATAATATAAATGAACTTTAAAAAAAATTTTAATGTTGATAACATATACATGACATAAAATCTACTATCTTAACCAGTTTTAAGTGTACAGTTCAGTAGTGTTAAGCACATTCACATTGTAGTACAGCCAATCTCGAAAACTCTTTTCATCTTGCAAAACTAACACTTTAAGCCTATTAAACAACAACTGTCATTCCTCCCTCCTCCCAGCCCCTGGCAGCCACCATTTTAGTTTCTGTCTCTATAAATTTGACTACTCTGGGTACCTCATGAAAATGGAATCATATAGTATTTGTCTTTTTGTGACTGGCTTATTTCATTTAGCATAGTGTCCTCAAGGTTCATCTGTTTTTTAGCATGTGTCAGAATTGCAAGACTCTTAAAGACTGAATAATATTTCCTTAACTTTTAAAGAAAAAAATAGAAAAAAGAATCAAGAATCTGTAGATGTTTTCTAGAAATCTTGGAAAATTCAGGAAATCATAGCAATGACAGAAAATCACTCACATTTCTTCCACCAGTTAGCTACTGTTAACATCTTACTATTGTTTTCTTCAAGTCTTGATGTCTTTATGTGTGTATGTAGAGAGAGTCATATTTGAATTTAAATACAAGGAATCACATTCTGTATGTAAGTTTTTTATGGCTGCTTCAACAAAGTGACCACATACTTGGTGGCTTACAAAAACAGAATTTATTCTCTTCCAGTTATGGAGGTCAGAATTTCAGAGTGAGTCTTAAGAGGCTAAAACCAAAGTGTCAGCAGGGCTGTGCTCTCTCCAGAAGGTTTAGGGGAGTATCTGTTTCTTTGCCTTTTCCAGGGGCTCATGGCCCCCTCCTCCATCTTCAAGGCCAGCATACATAACATCTTCTCTCTCTGACTCTGCTTCCCTCACATTGCCTCTTCTGTCTGTGATAGCCCTCTGCCTCCCTCTCATAAGGACACTTATGATGGCATTTAGGGTCCACCCAGATAAGCCAGGATAATCTCTCCACCTCCATATCCTTAACATATTCACATCTGCAAAAAAGTTTCTGCCATATAAGGTAACATTCATAGGCTCTAGGGATTAGGATGTGGATATTTGGGGGGAGCCATTAGTCCACCCACCAAACCTACCACACTATGGATGCAAATGTAACCACATATGAATAAAAGTGTATTTCAACTTACATTTGGAGTCAGACTCAGTTAATTAAGCTTTCTTCTTCCTTCTAGAATTCCTCAAAATGTGAAATTTTTGAAAAGTTAAACTGTCACAAGCCCTGAAATAGGAAGGATGCTCCTTGACTTCCACGTGACCTATAAACAATGTGAAACATCATCTGAAAGGATAAAGTATAAGTTGGCTGGGCACCTACTACTTTGTCTTGTCCTGACAGGCTTAGGTGCCCTCCTAATAAGTGACTTGTGTCATACTTGTCCCTCCTGTCTGTCCCCAGACCACCCTCTTCCCTACCGTTTAAAAGTAGCTGGCACTGAATTTTGACTGAAGGGGCCATGTTATGGGTTGTGTCCCCCCCCAAACACATCCCCATGACCTCAGAATGTGACTTATTTGGAGATTGAAGATGTAATTAGTTAAGATGAGGTCATACTGGAGTAGAATGGGCCCTTAATCCACTGACTGCTGTCCCTATAAGAAGACACAGAAACACACCAGGAAAAGCCACGCGATAAAGGCAGTGATTAGAGTGACACAGCTGCAAACCAAAGGACACCAAGGGTCAACAGCTACCACCAGAAGCTAAGAAGGATTCTTAACCACTGCGCCACCATGGAAGTCCCAACAAGAGAAGCCACCGCAATGAGAAGCCCACATACCGCAACAAAGAGTAGCCCCCACTCACCGCAACTAGAGAGAAAGCTCGTGCACAGCAACAAAGACCCAATGCAGCCAAAAAAAAAAAAAATTTAGTGGGCTTCCCTGGTGGGGCAGTGGTTAAGAATATGCCTGCCAATGCAGGGGACACCGGTTTGAACCATGGTCTGGGAAGATCCCACATACCGTGGCACAGCTAGGCCTGGGCGCCACAGCTACTGAGCCTGCGCTCTAGAGCCCGCGAGCCACAACTACTGAAGCCCGTGTGCCTAGAGCCCGTGCTCCGCAAAAAGAAAAGCCACTGCAATGAGAAGCCTGTGCACCACAACAAAGAGTAGCCCCTGCTCCCCACAACTAGAGAAAGCCCATGAGGAGCAATGAAGACCCAACACAGCCAAAAATAAATAAATAAATTTATTTATTTATTTATTTATTAAAAAAATAAACAGTTGTTAATCAGAGAAGGGAGGGAATGCAGAAACAAGGGAGGAGCAGTCAAGAAACAACAGTACAGCTTTGGAACACAGTCCTAGTTCCTCCTGAAGGAATATACATAACAATATCTTTGAGTTCTCCTGTAGGAACTAAGGCCCCCACCCAGGTGGAAGATGGTAACTTCAGGCTCAGCACAAGATTCCTGGAGCACCTCCCTGTTACCTCACCACCAACACCAGTCAGAAGAAAGTCACACACCCTGCAGCCCTCACCCCAAATTTGCCTTTAAAACTTCTCCCACAAAACCATCAGGGAGTTAGGGGTTTTTGAGCGTGAGCCACCCATTCTCCTTGCTTGGCCCTGCAATAAACCTTTCTCTGCTCCAAACAACAATGTTTTGGTTTGTTTGGCCTCACTGTGCATCAGGCACATGAACTTGTATTCAGTAACAGTATTAGTCTCCTATTGCTGCTATAATAAGTTACCACAAATTTAGTGTTTAAACAACAAGGTCTTACTGTATAGCACAGAGAACTATATTCAGTATTCTATGATAAACCATAATGGAAAAGAATATTTTAAAAAAAGAATGTATATATATATATGTATGTATAACTGAATCACTTTGCTGTACAGGAGTAATTAACACAACATTGTAAATAAACAAAACTCAATTTAAAAAAAACCACAACAACATAAATTTATTATCTTACAGTTCTATATTTCAGAAGCTCAAAAAGGGTAAAATAAAGGTATCAGCAGGGCTGTGTTGCTTTCTGGAGACTATAGGAGAGAATCCATTTCCTTGCTGCTTCAGCTTCTAGAAGCCACCTATGTTCCTTGGCTGATGACCTTCCTTCACCATCTGCAAAACCGGCAACAGCAGGTCCAACTCTTCTTGAAACCGTGCAACTCAGATTGAGACCTGAACCCAGGGCTGGGACTCGAATCCAGCCAAAACCCAGATTGGGACTTGAACCCATGAGCCAGGACTTGAACCCAGCCAGAACCCAGATTGGGACTTGAACCACAGTCTTTTAACTGAGATCACACACGTGGTCTCAGGACTTAATGAAGCTCAGTTTCTTTCTTTTTTTTTTTTTAATTTTTATTTATTTATGTATGTATGCATGTATTTATTTATTTATTTATTCTTGGCTGCATTGGGTCTTCGTTGCTGCGCGCGGGCTTTCTCTAGTTGTGGGCAGCAGGAGCTACTCTTCTTTGAGGTGCATGGGCTTCTCGTGGTGGTTTTTCTTGTCGTGGAACACGGGCTCTAGGCATGTGGACTTCAGTAGTTGCAGCATGCGGGCTCAGTAGTTGTGGCATGTGGGCCCTAGAGCGCGTGGGCTTCAGTAGTTGCAGCACACGGGCTCAGTAGTTGTGGCACGTGGGCCCTAGAGTGCAGGCTCAGTAGTTGTGGCGCACAGGCTTAGTTGCTCTGCGGCATGTGGGATCTTCCCAGACCAAGGATCGAACCCATGTCCCTTGCATTGGCAGGCAGATTCTTAACCACTGGACCACCAGGGAAGTCCATGAAGCTCAGGTTCTTGATGTCTCGTCATAGAAAGAATTCAGTGAGGGACAAATTGATAGGTAAGAAGTGGATTTATTTAGAGAGAAACACACTCCACAGACAGAGTGTGGGCCATCTCAGAAGGCGAGAGCGGCCCCAGGGTACAGGGCTGTCAGTTTTTATAGGGGTGGGTAATTTCATAGGCTAATGAATGAGAGGAATATTCCAGTTATTTTGGGGAAGGGGCAGAGATTTCCAGATTTTTGATCTTTGATGGTCAGCCTCAAAACTGTCATGGCACTGGTGGATGTGTCATTTAGATGCTAATGTGTTACAATGAGTGTATAATGAGGCTCAAGATTTGGAGGAATTCAAATTTGGAATTCAAATTTTCCGCCATTTTGGATCTAGTTAGTTTTAACCAGTTTTAGTCATGTCTTATGGCTATGTCATTCTTTTTTTTTTGGCTGCGTTGGGTCTTCATTGCTCTGCACAGGCTTTCTCTAGTTGCAGCGAGCAAGGGCTACTCTTTGTTGTGGTGCATGGGCTTCTCATTGCAGTGGCTGCTCTTGTTGCAGAGCACGGGCTCTAGGCACACGGGCTTCAGTAGTTGTGGCGTGCGGGCTCAGTAGTTGTGGCACATGGGCTTAGTTGCTGCGCAGCATGTGGGATCTTCCCGGACCAGGGATCGAACCCATGTCCCCTGCACTGGCAGGCAGATTCTTAACCACTGCACCACCATGGAATCTCTATGTCATTCTTTTAAAAGTTGTGCCCTGCTCCCTTCCCTCCTGTTTCATTCTCATATCACATCACCCTGATTTCCTCTTCTGCTTGGCTCTTTTACATTTAAGGGCCCTTGTAATTACATCAGGTTTACCCAGATAATCCAGGAGAACCTTCCAATGTTAAGGTCAATTAATTAGTTTGTTAAGGCTGCCATAACAAAATACCACAGACTGGGTGGCTTAAACAACAGAAACTTATTTTCTCACAGTTCTGGAGGCTAGAAGTCTGAGATCAAGGTATCAGCAGGGTTCATTTCTTCCGAGGCATCTTTCCTTGGCTGTAGATGGCCATCTTCTGCCTATGTGTACATATGGTCTTCCCTGTGTCCATATCTGTGTCCTAATCTTCTCTTCTTATAAGGACACCAGTCATATTGGATTAGGGCCCACCCTAATGACCTCACTTAACCTTAATTACCAATTTAAATGCCACATTTAGCCTCAGAATGTGGCTATTTCCAAATATAGCCACATTCTGAGGCACTAGAGGTTAGTATTTCAACATATGACTTTTGAGGGGGGGACAATTTAGCCCATAGCAATTAGCAACTTTAATTCCGTCTGCTACCTTAAGTCTCTTTTGCCATGTAATGTAACATATTCACAGGTTCTGGGGATAGAGACGTGAACATCTTTGGGGAGCCATGATTCTGCCTAACACACCTTGTTCTGATAATGCTCTCACTGGTGTAGCAAATCTAGAGAAATGAGAGTTCTTAGAGTCGAATATTTGGTACCTTTTACCATAGTCCCACACAATCCCAGTAAAGCAAAACTGACTACTCGGGGGGAATTACATCAAAAGTCTTTAAAGAGGATGAGCCCAGTGTCTATGGCTCAGAAGCAGAAAACCTCAGGGTCTTGCACCAAGTCCAAGTCTGTGTTTGTGAATCTGGCTGAGGTTCTCTGGGCCCAGCAATGCACTCAAAGTAGTGGCGAATCAAGCTCAGGCCGCCTTGGCCCCTCAGTGTACTCAGGAGGGACATATCAGAAGAGGCAGGTGCTTCAGTCCGCCAGTGTCTGACCAGCAGGAAGGAACAACAGCCAGCGATTCATACAATGAGTTCTTCGGGCCTGGCCACCTGCAGCATTGTTTCCAGTGCAGCAGTTTCTTTTGCAAGAATTCCTGAAACTATCAAGAGCTCTATAATCTTTGAAGAAATCAGATGCTCAATAAGACAATCTTACCAAAACTGGTTTAATGAGACCTATGTTTTTATTTTAAAAAAATAAAGCAACAGCAATAACAGTAAAACTCTATAGAGATGTTATTTCTCTTTTGTATTCTTCTTTACAGCTAATCACAATGTAAAAAAGTTGGAGTATGTAGATTCTACCACTGGCTCTTATTATTATTTCCTTATCAATCTATCTCTCTATCTGTTTGTCTAACTAGCTTCAGCTAGCATGGTGAGTTAGAAATCAGACAGATGGGGCTTCCCTGGTGGCGCAGTGGGTAAGAATCCGCCTGCCAGTGCAGGGGACACGGGTTTGAGCCCTAGTCCAGGAAGATCCCACATGCCGCGGAGCAACTAAGCCCACGCACCACAACTACTGAGCCTGCGCTCTAGAGCCCACGAGCCACAACTACTGAGCCCACGTGCCACAACTACTGAAGCCAGCGCACCTAGAGCCTGTGCTCCACAACAAGAGAAGCCACCACAATGAGAAGCCCGCTCACTGCAACAAAGAGTAGTCCCCGCTCGCCACAACTAGAGAAAGCCCGCGTGCAGCAACGAAGACCCAACGCAGCCAAAAATAAATAAATAAATAAATTTATTAAAAAAAAAAAAGACACCAGACAGACCATTTGAGTCCCAGCTCTGCCACTTATGGCTGTGCAACACTTGGTCAGTTATCAACCTCTCTGAGCCTCAGTCTCCTGATCTGTAAAAGAGAAATAAAAACGCCCATTTTGCAAGGTTGCTAAGATATTGAATTGAATGTATATAAATAATATGGCACATAGGAATATGTTACAAATAATAATAGTAATAGAATGAGAGGGTCAGAGCAGCTGTCCTCTGAGATTCCTTCTAGCTCCGGTATTCTATAATTCTATTGTATGTTACTCCTTCTAAGAGCATTCTATCACACAAATTAAGACTATTTATGCCTAGGCTCACTGTCTCAGAACCTTTTAAAAGTAGGGAAGTATAGAGGTGGGGGAAGAGAGGGAGGTAAATCAATTTACAAAGATTGGAAAATCTACTTTCGAAGCTGGAGACTGAAACTCCAATGAGGCAGAGAACATGAAAGCACTTGAGTATTTAAGAACAACCTATTAGTGTTAGTTCTCAGTTTCCAATTTGAAGAGATTGGATCAAATCGTTCATGTCTGAACTTGTTTGTCAGTTGGACACAATCACAAGTCCAGCTTCAGGGCCACTAGCCTTTGTGGTGCTTTATCTTCTTTCCTGCCACTACCGCCTGAATCCATTAGGGATCCACTGCTAGAAATAGAGGTCCTCACATTCAGCCCCCAAGGACTCTTGCAGGTGGCAGAGATAATTCTCTTAAGGTCATAATGCAGCAAAGAAGATCTTTAAACATCAACATTTAAAATGAAAATGAAAATCACCATGTATCAAAAGAGGCAGGAGAATCCAATTCTAACTGAATGTCTAGCTTTTCTGTGTAAGACTCCATGTAACATGGCCCACCCTTCCTCTTAGGTCCTCCCATCCCTCACTTCCTGACTGCCATTGGTTCCTCTACAGGCTGTTTTCTTGCCCCAGGGCCTCTGCACTTGCTGTTCCCTCTGTCTGGAACTCTGCCAGCCCTTCTTCCAGACCCTCTTTCTCATCCCTCAGGTCCTCAGGGACCTGCCCTGACCTCCCTTCTGAAGCAGGAAACTCCTTGTTATTCTCTATCTCTGCATCCTGTTTCTGGCCCTTTTGGCACTTATCATGATGAGTAATTATTTGTTTGTTTGTTTTCTTAACTTTGGTGTGAAAAGATGACTGGGGAAAGGGAAACTGACCTAGGTGGGGCAGGTAAATGGCCTATAGTTCTGGGGTAGATCCTGGAATTTCTGCTAGTAAGTGACCTTATTCATTAGCTCTATCAACATTGTGCAAACAAGTGACCTGAGGCCTGATGTAATGGACTGAGGGTCAGGAGATCTGTAGTTCCAATCCAATTCTGCCACTTAGCAGCCGTGCCACCGTGGGCAAATCACTTCTCCTCTCCAGGACTCAGTTGCTTCACCAATGAAATGAGCGCACTTGATTTTGAAGAGGCTCAATCAATTAACATTCTCCTTGTCCTGATTTGCTTAGACAGCCAGCCAGTCAGCCAGCCATCCAATCTCAGACATGAGGTAGAAGAAGAGGAATCTTCTTACTCTGGAGAGGGTGGGATGGGTGGTATCGATTAAGGACAGTGATGGCCTCTGTACTTAAGTTCCAAAGTGTCCTTTAATAAGGGAACAGACCTCCACTTGATCCAGTCCCCACCCTGGCAAGATTCATAGGTCAGATAGGTGACTGCCTACTCTGGGTGGCAGAACCACAAAAGGCCCCAATTTCCCTCGGGGTGTGTGTCACAATCTGTGACAGGAAATTTCCTCTAAAGCCCCAGGTTAATTGTAGATAGCTGTCCTAGTGGAGCCGGTCCCAAAAGCTACCATGAGGCATTGCACTTTCGGAAGCCCCAGGCTAAGGGACATGGGACAGAAGTTGTAGAGGGAAAAGATCTCTCCAGATCTTTGCTGTCCAATAGTATAACCACAAGCCATATGTGGCTACTGAGCATTTGAGACATGGCTGGTGTGAATTGAGATGTACTGAAAATATAAAATACACATTGGATTGCAGAGATTTTAGTATGGAAAAGCAGATATAAAATGTCTCATTAAATAATTTTTAAATGTATGACATGTTGAAATAGTAATAATTTAGACATGTTGGGTTAAATAAAATATATTCTTAAGATTCATATGTTTCTTTTAATATCTTTAATGTGGCTAATAGAAAAATTTTAATTAGTTAGGGGCTTGCATTATATTGCTCTTGAATCGTGCTGTTCTAGAGCTAGAGTTACGTGTGTGTGTGTGTGTGTGTGTGTATGTGTGTGTGTGTGTGGAGAGAGAGAGAGAGAGAAAGTGGAGGAGTTGATGCAGCAAAGATTGATGGAGGAGATGGGAGTGAGTCACAAAGACATTTTGCCTAGTATATCCCCAATGTGCACTCATTTGCACCATTAGGCAGCCAGCTTAGAAAAATCTGGCAATGCCAGGGCACAGGCTGGAGTTCCCAGGGGTAGGAATTCTAGGGATTTTCCATATATATGACTTCACATGAGGATAGGGTATGATGAGTTGGGTAGGAGGGGCAGGACGGAGTAGGAGGCCAAGGAATCAGTTAGATGGCGTTACTCCACCCCACCCCTAAAAACTGCACTGCCCAGGGCACTTCACACTGTGAGGAGGGTTACAAATGGAAAGGAGAAAGGCTAAAATGAGCCCCATGGTGGATTAAACAAAGATTGAACTTTAGTATAAGTTATTTATCCCAGAATAAGGTTTTGATTTTGATTCTATTGTATAAGGGAAATTAAAAAAATATATTTGATTAGACTATAAGGGATTTTTGACAACATAGAAGACAACAAAGAAAAAAAATCATCCATATTCCCCTAACCCAGTTTTAACTACTTTAATATTTTAAAGTAATTTTCTTCCCATCATTTTCTTTGTATGCATGAGTGTGTGTTATAACGATGTGTTATGTTACTGGGGTAACATAATTTGTGTATCTTACTGTCTCACTTAACAATATGTCATAAAAACTTTATCATGCTATGAAGTATTCTCGAAAAACATAATTATGAATGGCTCCCTAATATTATATCATAAGAATTTACCAGCATCTCAACCACTCTCTAATGGGTGGGTGTTTTAAGTCATTCATCACTTTTATCTAGCATAAGTAGAATGTGATAAATACATTTGTACATCAAATTTTTAAGTTTCTAAGGAAAATTGAAGAAGTTTATAAAAGCCATTATGGAGACTGCAAAGGAAGAAAATGAGAGTTAGTCTTTTTTTTTTTAATGGAGGGCGTCAGTGAATCAACTTTGTAAGTTCTTTTCCTACTCTGAACTTTTATGGCTGACTCTTTAGAAAAATATTCCTCTATTTTTTTCATTCTTTGGGTTTTTTTTTTTGTCAAAGACAATATAGACAAGTATTTCTAATTTTCTATACTGTGGATGATTTAGAACATACTTTGACTATTTGGCTTTCCACGTCTCTTTCAGAAATATCTTTCCTTTCTACTGCCTGCAGATCAATTCTTGGTGTACTAAATTTCATTTTAGAAGGACTGGAACACACAAAGGCAAAATTTTAAGGTACATTAAAACTGAAAATGACTCATATTAAATATTAGACATGGTGAAATCTAGTGTTAAGAACTGTAAAGGGTCTGAGATTTTAGTCTGCTTGCAAGCTAGCAAGTTTCATGGATGCTGGCAGAAGACATGAGACTCCTGGGTCAGAGACAAAGAACAGTTTATTACTCACAGTAAAGCAACAGCCGGAATATCAGCTTTGGTTTCCCTAAACCCAAACTCCCACAGGGCAATGCAAAGAGGCCACATGATACCTGCACAAGCAGAGGGTTGCATTACAGGAGGGGAACCCTAGTTAGGGAAACTGACTCTTTTTATAAGGGACAGTAAGTATGCTGTTCTGTGTCCAGGAGCTTCCAAGGCCCTTTGTTATACAAATGTCCTGATAAGATAATTTGGAGCAAGGCCATCAGAGCCTCTGCTCATAAGATGTGCAAAAATGCAAGAGACCTGTGGAGAATTTTCTTTAATATGAGCATGAAGATGGTATTAGGAACTAGTTAGAGTGTATGTGTACATTTAATTCATGGGGCTGTTGTTATTTTCTTCAGGACCAAGCTGAGGTCTCTTTTTGTCTGGCACAATCTACTTTCTTTCCATATTCCTTAGCCACAGAAGTGAATGCCTTTGCAGCTTATGCAGAGATTTCTCAGTAGGGCCATCTGCTTGCATCTGGATACAATAGTTGTGGTGTCCACGTCCATGAGTGCAGTTAGGGCAAACCATCCCAGCTCTGCCAGCAGGACTTCAAGAGTTTGTGAAACATATTAAGGGGCCCACTCTCTGCCTCCTGGAGAACAGAGTGGACTAGCACCCCAGAACCTCCTTAGGATCCTTACAATTACCTACATCCTGTGGATACGGCTGAAATGATCACCAGAAACAGTCTAAAAGGAGGTCTCACCAAAAAGAAGATTTTGTTCCCTATGGGAAAACTCTTCGTAACATTGGCATGAATAAGTTATGAAAAGCCTTCACAACTGAGAGAGACATAATCATCATTCATGTATAGCAGATTTGTTTATTCTGTAAAGATTCATTTCAGTTGATTAATTATCAGTATCTGGTGGGGGTAACAAGGCTGCTCTGATGAGAGAATTATTGAAGTACATGCTTAGAATATTTATCACTGAGCACATATTGTATAAACTTAGCATATTTATCATTTTCTTTCTGGATGGGCCTATTCCTCCCCAAAATATATCAAACAGTACTACCATGCTGTTGGCACTTTGCCCTCCAGATATAGACCCTATTCTTTCTGGAGAAATTTACTGTTTTTATATATAATACCAACTTTTTCCTTCTATTTATTGGACATGATAGTAAGATTATTTGTTGATTCCCTGCTATATGTCAAACACTGAGATAGATACTTTAGAAATGCTTTTTCCTTTAATCTCCAGCACGATTGTGGCTGATATTATTATTATCTCCTTACCATAACTTGAGAAAGTAAGGTTTAGGGCTTCCCTGGTGGCGCAGTGGTTGAGAATCTGCCTGCTAATGCAGGGGACACGGGTTCGAGCCTTGGTCTGGGAAGATCCCACATGCCGCGGAGCAACTAGACCCGTGAGCCACAACTACTGAGCCTGCGCATCTGGAGCCTGTGCTCTGCAGCAAGAGAGGCTGCGATAGTGAGAGGCCCACGCACTGCGATGAAGAGTGGCCCCCGCTCGCCGCAGCTGGAGAAAGCCCTAGCACAGAAACGAAGACCCAACATAGCAATCAATCAATCAATCAATCAATCTTTAAAAAAAAAAAAAAGAAAGTAAGGTTTAAAGAGACTAGGTCACTTGCCTAATATCATTTGGTTTATGTGTAGCCAGGCTGGGATTCAAACTGCTCTCTCTCTGCTTCCTGACTTGGGGCTCTCAACTACCATGTTGGGCTGTTCTCCCACCTGGTTCTTAGGTAAGACCACTCTACTGGGAGTCTGAAGACCTGGGCTGTGATCCCAGGTCCAATAATGTTATCTTTGTGACATTTTTACCCTCATTAGGTCCCAGATTCCCTACAGTCTTGTCTCATCTCATTTACCTCTGTAGCTTCGACGTCTGATTCTCAAATCTTTACCTCTTTCTTTATCTCTCTTCCTGAGCCTCAAACTCATAATAATTACTTATGTATTTGCCTTCTGGTCATTAATACTGTAATATGTCCAAATTGGACACTACCCCAACCAATTCTTCCCCTCTGATCTCTGCCTCAATGAATGGCACCATCAGCCACCTTACTCCCCAAGCCAGAAAAATGGAGGTCATCCGTGACTCCTCTCCTTCCCTCACCCTCTGCACCCATTCAGCCACTGTAGGTTCAAGTGCTGTAGATTTCTTCATGTAATTACCTCTGCTCTCTACACCACCACTGTGGTAGTGCGAGCAAGACCACCTCTTCCAGGGAATTTCGACAGAATCTCTTACCTGGGCTCCCTGCCTCCAACTTCACTCTCCCCCACACTGTTCTCCACCCTGTGCCCAAAGGGAAACCTAAAAATCCAAACCTCAACAGGCCACTCCTTTACTCAGAATCTTTTCATAGTTCCCCAGTGTCCTCAAATAAATTCCTAGGACCTTAACGCGGCTTACTGGCTCCTGTCTACCACTTCAGCCTCATCTTTTGCCACTTTCTTTACTGCAACCTCTGCTTTAGTCAAGCTGAACTAATTTCAGTTTCTTAAACTCTTCCCCCACTCTCTTGCCTTGGTTCTTACCACGGGGAAGATGTTCTTCACACCACGGGGAAGATGTTCCTCTATTCTCACTACTCTTTCACTTTCTTCTAAAATGATTGCCTTCTAATGCCACATGGAAAGGAGATAGTAGAGTTTCAGAATCTAGTCCCATTTGGGACTACCCTTTGCTTCTTGCTTTCCTCACATGATGGCTTAATTTGCAGTATTGATAACACTTACCCTGCTCAAAGGAACCAAGTCCTTTATTTTCCCTCTCTATTGAACATCTGAAATATTTGAAAATATAATTGGATCATAACAAACATATAAAGTAGCCCTGAACATTTAAATAAGCAGTTTCCCCACAGGAAAAAATTGATCTCTGATTGATTATTTTGACTGATGATTTATGGTTGGGGCGTAGTAGGCTCAGCTGTTGCCAGCAGGCCAAAGTCGCCAAGGATTCATGATATCAAGTGTTACAATAACCTTGACACCCATGTACATATTAAATCTGAGGCTACTATTTGCTTATTGCTATTAAACCTAGACATTTATCATGCTCTTAAAACTTGTCAGAGACTCTCAGACATCATGAGTCTTGATGTAGCCACATGGAGCTATATGAAGCCCCATTGTTTATGGATCACTTTCTTTTCCATTTTCTCCCTCTTGTGACTTTTTCCATCCTTTTTTCAGCATAAGAAAGATGTATTCAAAAAATTATAAACAGCAGTTGGTAATCAGTGCATAGCAGCTTTCTGTGTATAATACAATCATTAGGTGTACATTAGACATTTGGCATAATCAGAATACTGTCACTGGAACAGAACTCTGTCAAAGTACAAATGCCTCCCACATTGAAAATACACAGATCAATTTTGCAACCCTTATGAATGGGGAACAGTATAACAGCTGCATGATATTTCTCGAGGACAAAGTTTAACTGATTTTGCTTATCAAATTCTAAAGGAAGACAGTATACATGCAAATGTGTTAATACCAATTTCTCTTACATGGTGTTAATATCCTTTAATCTCTTCCCTATTGAAACTGTATTCTTGATGCCTTTAAGCTAAATTTAAGCATGATTTAAAATCATGTCCATAGCTGGTGCTAGAGCTGGTGCTAGTGAAAGCAATTTTATATTGTTGGGTATTGAGCATGTCCCAATTAAAACTAAAATTTGTTACTTAAATGAAATATCCAGGAAAGACAAATCTATAGAGACAGAAGTACATTAGTGGTTGCCTAGGGCTAGGGGTGGAAACAGGGAGCTACTAAAAATGGGCAGGAGGTATCTTTCGGCGGTAATGGAAATGTTCTAAAATTGGATTTTAGTAATGGTTGTATGACTCTGTAAATTACTAAAAATCACTGACTTGTATATTTTAAATGAGCTAATTTTATGGTACATAAATTATAGCTCAATAAAGCTTCCTTTTTAAAAAAACCAACTATACTATGGTGAACATCCTTATACTCATATCTTTGTGGTCCCGTGTAAGTATTTTCATAGAACTAATTCAGAGATGTGTAATTGGTGGACAAAAGGGATGCTTATTTAAATTTTTCATGGAAACTATCAAATTGTCTTTTTAAAAAAATTTATCTACCTATCTATTTATTTATTTATGGCTGTGTTGGGTCTTCGTTGCTGTGCGTGGGCTTTCTCTAGTTGCAGTGAGCTGGGGCTACCCTTCGTTGAGGTACCCAGGCTTCTCATTGCGATGGCTTCTCTTGTTGCAGAGCATGGGGTCTAGGCATGCAGGCTTCAGTAGTTGTGGCTTGCAGGCTCTAGAGCGCAGGGTCAGTAGTTGTGGTGCACAGGCTCAGTTGCTCCGTGACACGTGGGATCTTCCCGGACCAGAACCCGTGTCCCCTGCACTGGCAGGCGGATTCCTAACCACTGCGCCACCAGGGAAGTCCCCTCATTGACTTATATATTCTATGTTTATGCATATTAATTTTTTCCTATTATATTCTGAAAATATTTTTCTAGTCCAGTGGTTGACAAACTATAGCCCACATGCCAAATCCAAACCACTCTTTGTTTTGAATTTTTTATGTTTAACTTTTTATTTTGAAATAATGATAGGTTCATTATAAATGTGAAATTGCAAAGATAGTACAGAAAGATGTCATGTACCCTTCACCCAGTTTCCCCCAATGGTTACATTTTACATAATTATAGTCTAATATCAAAGCCAGGAAATTAATATTGGCACAATGTGTGTGTGTGTGTGTGTGTGTGTGTGTGTATGTGTACCATTTTATCACATGCCTACCTAGATTCATGTAGTTACCACTTCAAGAAAGACAGAGAACTATTTCATTATCACAGAAATCTCCCTCATGCCACCCCTTTGTAGTCAAAACCATGTCCCTATCTCCAACAACGCTTAACCCCTAACTACTAATGTGTCTCTATCTCTATAATTTTGTCATTTTGAGAATGTTATATAAATGGAATCATACGGTCTGTGACCTTTGAGATTGACTGTTTCTCTCAGCATAATGCCCTTGAGATCCATCCAAGTTGTCGTGTGTATCACGAGTTTGTTTTTTTATTGCTGAGCTATAGTCCACTATAGGGATGCACCCATTATCTGTTTTTAAACGGCTGACAAGCTCAAAATAATGTTTACATTTTAAAATGGTTTTTAAAAAAATCAAAAGATGAATAATATTTCGTGACGTGACAATCATATGAAAGGCAAAATAACAGTGTTCACAAATAATATTTTATTGGAACACAGCCACACCCATTCGCTTTTGTATTGTCTAATTTATGGCTGGTTTCATGTTACAATGGCAGAGTTGAGTAGTCGTGACAGTGACCACTGTCACGATGAGGGTATAAAACCATAGAGAGGGAGGGCCCTGCCTTGACTTCTCCCAGGCAAGTCTCACCCACCTTGCTGCCCTGGCTGCTTGGTTTGTTGGACTTCTTCCCATAGTTCAGTGGCATTTCCATTTACTTAAAACCTTATTTTCCTTTGCTAAGTGAGAGATCTTGAGCATCTTAAACCTCTACCTTAAATGATTTCCATCACAGCGTTATTTCCCTTTACATAAAGGATACAGAACTTATTATGAAAAGGCATAATTCTGGCATTTCAGGGCTCTATTCTTGCAGGAATAGCTTAACCAAAAGCCTAAAGCAACTATGGCGCAGCACTGCAGAGAGGCAGTATAGTACAGTGAAGTCATGGATCTTAGGAAGGTTATTTGACCCGTATGAATCTCAGCTTCATAACTGTAAAATGAGAATCATCATAACTACCTATGTTCCACAATATCTTTTGCCTTTTCTCTCATGTAAACGAATTTCTGCTTTTTAGCCTGGCCTGAGACTGCCCATAATGAAGTCTATATTACACAGGTAGATTTAGCCATGAGGCTAATCTTTGGCAAACAGGCTGTGAGCAGAACCGATGTATTCAAGGGGTGGGAATGTAGATGGGGTGGACAGCCATTTTGGACCATGGATGAAAGTAACACCCTAGAGATGGCTGAGCAACAAGTAGAAAGTGTCTGGGTCCCTGGAACAGAACCATCATACCAGTGCTGGAGCACCTACTTCTGGACTCTGACATTGAAAAAAGAGAAATATCTACTTTATTTATCTCCCTGTAATTTTGACCCTCTATTACATGAGTCTGGACCTTTCATCTAAACTGCCCAGCCTCCCACTGTTGTTGTGAGAAAAATTCTTTTTAATTAAAGCAGATACATAGAATGAACTTTATAAATATGACTTTCCTTTCCTTCTGTCTTCATTACTCATTTCTGTATTTGCCACAAAATAATGTACAGAGCTATACACACAAAAAGCTTTCAACACATAGTTATGATGAATTGAATTGAATTTAGTTGCCTGAGATAGGAACAGATTCCAGTCTTCACACACACTTACACACTTGGCAAAATATATACCACGGTTTATATTTCTAAATGAGAGAGGCTGACATTCATTCACCCGCCTCCATTGGAAGATCCCCACTGTTAAACAGCCTGAATTCTTTTGCAAGCGTTTGAAGTTGGTTTCCATTGCCTTCTGAGAGACCAGGAATTACATACCACCTACTGAGGTTCCACGTGGGTCTCAGCAGGCGAGCCAGAAAGGCCGACTGGAGAGTCACTGTGTTCTCCGGGGGCGGCTGTGCCACGGTTAACAGTAGCCCCCGGCCACTGCCCATCATAAATTACGAGAGCTCTTCAAGGGGTCTATCCTTGACTACTCTCCTCAAATTTCCCACCTCTCCAAAAGGTAAATGACCCTATAATAGATTTCTGGGTAGCTGCCAAAATAAATGGGGGAGAGATGCCATATTTACTGAGACCCTTCACTCAGTGGGAAGGTTGGATTTTCTGAAAGACTCCAGCATATGAGGAGATTACAGATGATAACTCCCATTGCACAGCTCTGGCTTTAGGACTGGGACTGCTACTTGATTTCTTCATATTTGGGAAACAAACGAAAGGAGATACATCTGCCCCCACGTGTAATAACAGCATTTAAACCCTCTAAGAATCAAAGGATTTGATCATTCTTTTTCCCCTCAGTTTTATTAAGAAATAACTGACATACATCACTGTATAACTTTAAGGCATACAGCATGATCATTTTGATTTACATATATTGTGAAATGATTATAGTAGGTTTAGTTAACATCCATCATCTCATATAGATACAATAAAAAGAAAAGAAAAAATTTTTCTTCTTGTGATGAGAACTCAAGATCTACTCTCTTAACAACTTTCCTATGTTCATACAGCAGTGTTAATTATATTTATCATGTTGTACATCACATTCCTAGTACTTATTTATATTATAACTGGAAGTTTGTACCTTTTGACCACCTTCCTTCAACTTCCCCTCCCTGACCCTCACCTCTGATAACGACAAATCTGATTTCTTTTTCTCTGAGTTTGGTGTGAGTTTTTCTTGTTTGTTCATTTTTGCTTGTTTGTTTTGTTTTATTTAGATTCCACATGTAGGTAAGATCATACAGTATTTGTCTTTCTCTGTCTGACTTATTCCACTTAGCATAATGCCCTCAAGGTCGATCCATGTTGTCACAAATGGCAGGATTGCCTCTCTCTTTATGGTTGAATAATATTCCATTGTGTGTGTGTGTGTGTGTGTGTGTGTATGTACACACACTACAATTTCTTTATCCATTCATCAATCAATGGACACTTAGGTTGTTTCCACATCTTGGCTATTGTAAATAATGCTGCTATGAATATGGGGAGGCAGATATCTCTTCATGTTAGTGTTTTCATTTCCTTTGAATATATTCCCAGAGCTGGAATTGCTGGATCATAGGATAGATCTATATTTAATTTTTTGAGGAAACTCCACACTGCTTCCCTAGTGGCTGTACAAATTACAATCCCACCAACAGTGCACAATGGTTCCCTTTTCTCCACATCCACACCAGCATTTGTTATCTCATCTTTTTGATGATGGCCATTCTAACAGGCATGAGGTGATATCTCGTTGTGGTTTTAATTTGCATTTCCCTAATGACAAATGATGTTGAGCATCTTTTGATGTATCTGTTGGTCATTTATATATCTTCTTTGGAGAAATGTCTATTCAAATCCGTTGCCCATTTTTAAATTGGATTATTTGATTTTTTGCCATTGAGATGTGAATTCTTTATATATTTTGGATATTGACCCCTTATCAGACACATGGTTTGCAAATATTTTTTCCCATTTCATAGGCTGTTTTTTCACTTTGTTGATGGTTTCTTTTGCTGTGCAGAAACTTTTTAGTTTCATGTAGTTCTATCTATTTATTTTTTATTTTATTGCTTGTGCTTTAGGTGTGATTTCCAAAAAAATCATTACCAAGACCCATGTCAAGGAGATTTTTCCTATGTTTTCTTCTAGGAGTTTCATGGTCTCAGGTCTTACATCTATGTCTTTAATCCACTTGAGTTAATTTTTGTGAGTGGTGTAAGATAGGGGTCAAGTTTCATTCTTTTACATGTGAATATCCAATTTTCCCAGCATCATGTTTTGAAGAGACTGTCTTTTCTCCATTCAGTATTTTGGCTTCCTTGTCAAATATTAGTTGACCATATATGCTTGGGTTTATTTCTGGGCTCTTGATTCTGTTCCAAAGGTCTATTTGTCTGTTGATCATTCCTAATTATTCCTTTCATTAGCTGGTGAGAATTCAGAATATGAGATTGAATATTTTTGTGTGTTGGGTTAGATGGAAGAGAAATAAAGCATTTTTATTTGTTAAAGAGAAAATCTTGCATATATGTTTAACTGCACAGTTTAACCTTTGAGAGGTAGAATCAGCTGCCTTTCTAATCAGCTTGGCAGTGAGGTGTTGGAAAGAAAACAGTGAAAGTTATATTGAGAAAGGTCCAGTAGAAAATGAACAATGAGGGATTTTATACTGATATACAGCATAAAAAAAAGAACATAGGCAAACAAAATTGCCCTAACAAATATAGCTCATCCATCTTGACCACAAAGAAAGAATCATTGTGTCATATTTCTGCCTTCTTATGGTACCCTCCCCAAACCACATTTGTGTTTTTAGTTGGAGAGTCTCCTAACTAACCTCCAAAACCCTTTTTCTGGCTGGAGTCCATCTCTTGAAGGAAAATAGGCAAAGGGAAACTCTAACTGACAGAATCTGGTTTGGCAAATCATTTCAGCACTGAGCAGAAATTATGGATTTGGGAGTGGGGAAAGGAGTGGGGAGATGTGGGAAGGAAGGAGAGCTCTTCAAAATAAGATAACTCAGCTCTAGAGGATCCTGATGAGGAAATGTTGAGAAACCATCTAGTTCCGTAAAAATTGCTCTTGAATATTGAGAAATGAATCAGACTTTTAAGTTATGACTTATTGAGCTATTATTTTATGCCAGGCATTACACTAAAGACTCTTGTATACATTTTCTCATTTATAATAATCATCGCAACAACCCGTGGCATGGATCTCATCGTCCCCATTTTACTAACAAGGATATCAGGCTAGAGAAATTAAGTACCCCAGGTCACCCTGGGGAAAGAAGTGACAGGATTCTCAACTAAATGCCTTGAGTCTAAAGCCACTGCTCTTCACCACTATGCCCCATCATGCCTTTCTTTTAAACCACAGACTTCTAAAACATTGCTATTCTATTTGCATTTTAATTGCTCAAACAAATCCTACATCACTATTACCTTGTTACTTCATGTGATTGGATTGATATCTCCTGGGTATCAGGAGCTGTTTATACCTCTCTTCATCCAGATGCTTCCCATGTCCCTAGACACAGTAGATTCCTAAGAACACATCAGAATGAATACCATGTTCCTGCTCTTTGGTGTTAGTAAGTAATGTCAAACAATTTTGACAACATCATTAGTAATTCTTTGACTCAGTGGGACAGGCAGTGGGCTCAGTCTGAGGGTTACCCCTCCTCACCTTGTGGAGTTTATATTCCTGAGGGAGTGGAGTGGTGTGGAAACAACTAACAAACCAATCAACTGAACAACAAAGTTTCAGCTAGAGAGAAGTATGAGAAGGAAATAATGTAAGTGACTTGGTGTATTAGTTTCTTACTGCTGCTATAACAAATTACCACACATTTAGTAACATAAAACAACACAGTTATCATCACTCAGTTCTGGAGTTCAGAAGAGCCCAAATTGGATCTTGCTGGGCTAAAATCAAGGTATTGGCAGGACTGTGTTCCTTCTGGAGGCTCCAGCAGAGAATCTGTTTCTTTGCCTTTTCCAGCTTCTAGAGGCCATCTGTGTTCCTTGGCTCATAGTTCCTTTTTCTAATATTTTTAAAACCAGCAGCACAGCAGCTTCAAATCTCTTCCCTGACTCTCACTCTCCTACCTCCACTTATAAGGACTTTATGATTATCCTGGATAATCCAGGATAATCGCTCCATCTCCTTAATTTAATCACATCTGCAAATTCCTTTTTGCCATGTAAGGTAACATATTCATGGGTTTCAGGGATTTGGATGAGGACATGTTTGGGGAGCCATTATTCTGCCTACCATACTTGGTGAGGAGTTTCATAGTTGAGATGGATAGGACGGATGTCAACTTGGAGGCAAATATTAACTCTTCTATTTTGGATTTTTTTTTTTTTTAAAGGCACAGATTCTTAATTAATTAATTTATTTATTTATTTTTGGCTGTGTTGGGTCTTCGTTTCTGTGCGAGGGCTTTCTCTAGTTGCGGCAAGCAGGGGCCACTCTTCATCGCGGTGCGCGGGCCTCTCACTATCGTAGCCTCTCTTGTTTCAGAGCACAGGCTCCAGACGCGCAGGCTCAGTAGTTGTGGCTCACGGGCCTAGTTGCTCCGCGGCATGTGGGATCTTCCCAGACCAGGGCTCGAACCCGTGTCTCCTGCATTGGCAGGCAGATTCTCAACCACTGCATTACCAGGGAAGCCCCTCTATTTTGGATTTTAATTAGCTACAAGACTCCCACTAAGACAGATCTTTAAAGATCTTTCATGACTTTTTTTTCCTGGTCTGGTGAGAGACAAACACAGATGTTTTTGGTCAATGACCGTAACTGTGAAAAGGATGAAGAATAGGTATGGAATACTTAAGGATGAGAAACAAGGCCAGCAATTCATTGGAAGACTTATTAAACGTTGTCAGTACATATCCTTATAAACTTCTGCCAACTCCCTACATATCCTCATTTTCATGAAAATAAATAAAATGAATTCCCTACAATCTTTAAAGGAATATGTATAATACTCTTTCACCTCTTCTTAGTCTAGCAAAAGTCTGAGTGATGAAACTATTCAGTAGGGGATCCAGAATTGAATTCTGGCAGCTCAGCTCTATAGCCTGCATCTCTAATCACAAAGTTATTTATTTTTATTATTGTTGTTGTTGTTCTGTATTTCATGGACCATTTGGACCATCCCATTTAATTGCATGATTTCAACTAATATGTGTGTCTAAAGATGATGGGCCTGAAGAAGGGGGAGACAGTTACAAAAAGCTTCCAGCAAAAAGTGAGCCCAGACTCATGTCCTAAAGAATGAGGAGGGATGAGGTCAGGGAAGAGGAGATACAGGGCATTTCAGGAAGAGTGTTTAGATGACTCAAAGACCTGTTGGCTTCCATGAATTAGTTCCCTTCCTGCCACAGTTGTGCCTGATCAAATGCTTCATTTACAAACCATAATCATAAACTTTCATTGACAAGCACTTTATTCACCAGAATTCCAAGGGGAGTTGGGACTGGGAGGTTGGCTGGGCCAGCCTGGTCCACTAGGGAGATACAATTGAAGCCTAGAATTTGACTGCACTTCTGAGTGTAGGCACACATCTGCAGTGTCACAGGGTGGGGACACACATTTTTGGAAGTCAGTGAAATGTGAAAGAGGAGGACAGTGGAAGGCTTGGCAATGCCCAGTGAAGATGCTTCCACCACTCTTCAAGCCTTTACTCAAGTTACTCAATTCTAAACCATGAACGTGCCGGGATTCCTCATAAAAGGCAGCAGAGCAACTCTAGGCAGCAACAAGGTGGCTCTTGATGGAGGAGCAGAGAAAAACAGGATCTGAAGGTCGGGAATTAGCAGAAATCATGGGGAAGCTTGGATTTTCAGAAGCCAGAAAATTGTGGGTACAGAATAATTTACCTAAACATTTGAAGTCCTAAATAATAGTTGCTTTGTCAATGATTGGTGATAATTCTGCTTCCTGCCACAGTAAGATCCTAGGCAAAAGGCAAAAACTGACAAATTCTAGTTTTTCTTATTTTTATATTTGCAGCAGGAGAAATGCTCTGCTTCTCTCTTTCAAAACCACTCCCTTCTTATTGGGTCACAAATTCTAACAGTGATATTTGGCTTTCAAATTTTAATAGTATCATTTATTAACCACCTTAAATTAAATATTAAATTAGAAAAGCAATCATCATTTTAAAAATTCAAAGGGGAAAGAAAGTTTTGGAGAGAAAATTACAATTGGACTCTTCAGAGGTAATCACTGTTTAAATTACTTTTGTATCTTTTCAGACATTAACTGAGCATAACTAGCGTGTGTGTGTGTGTGTGTGTGTGTGTGTGTGTATCTGTGTGATGTTTCTTTAACCAAAGGGGTTCAAGTCAAGGATCTACAATTTCCTGTGTCACCTAACAACATTTCCATGTAAATTCAGACATTTACACATTCCTCGTTATTTTTTATTTTGTTGTTGTTGTGAAATTTGCCACATATATAAAAGAATATATAAAATGTATGTGAAAGAAAAATTGTCCCAAAACTGATCTGGGAAAGAAGCTTTTTGCATGAAGTGATTAAAAGCATATTCCAGGGATATTTTTAACTTTCTATTTTGAAAACATTTCAAACTTAAAAAGTTGTAAGAATAATACAGAAATACCCCTTACCCAGATTAACCAACTTTTAACATTTTGTCACTTTTGTTTTTCATTTTCTCTCTCTCCATTCTATATATAATTACTTTTAATGATTGTTACTCTGATGTGCCTTAGTGCTATTTCCTAAATCAAGGATATTCTCATAGACATTCATGCACAATTATCAAATTCAGGGCATTTAGCATTATTAACATATTAAAAATACATATTCAAATATATAGTCCATATTTCATTTTTGTCCCTATTACGTCCTTCAGAGCAGCCCCCTTTTCTCCAATAGCAGTCCAGGATCCAGTCCAGGGTCACATATCGTATTTATTTGTCATGTCTGTTTATTCTCCTTTAATCTGGAACAGTTTCTAAGCCTTTCTTTGTTTTCATGAAATGAAGAACATGGAGAACATTAGGCAATTATTTTATGAATATTCCTCAGTTTGGGATTTTTAGTTTTAGAAGCCAAGTTAAAAGTTTAGCAAGGGACACATATTTGGGACCTGAATAATTAGAAAGAGGGAGAAATGGGGAGTTGGATCGCCAAGGACGAATTCCATGGAGTCCAAAATATATTATAGGCTCTGTCCATATTCCTACCCATTACACTGACCTCAACAACTATGCCATTTAATAACAAAGAGGAAGCTAACATTAATTGAGTGCCTACTATTTGTTAGGAACAGTGATAGGAGTTTTATTTCCATTATTCGTCATAGCAACAGAATGAGATAGCTAATATTGCTTCTACCTTAGAGTCGCAGGAACCTGGGATTAAAATGTTTAGATGACTTTTCCAGATCACACGGCCAATAAGTGGTGAAGCTGGTCCTCAAATCCATATTTCCATCTTTCATTCTTCCGTTATACCATGGCCTCTACACTTGATCTTAGTCAGAAGGTCAAGAAGTGATACCATAGTCTCTAAAATGCTTTTCTTCTGGCATAACTGTTATGGATCATTAATCCCTGGAACAGACACTATCCATTTTTTTCTGAGAAATAACTGGCCTCAAGCACAATCATTCTCAGCTGCATTTGACTTACCACCAACTGATCATGTCCTCTTTCTTGAAACTTGTTGTTCACTTGGTTTCCAGGAATGTGCTGTCCCTTGGTTTTCCCCATTTCCCTGTATGTAGATGGGACCCAGGGCTCTCCTTGGGTCTCTGCTCTTACCTAGTGTCACTTGCTCCTTGTTGCTCCTACCTGGCCTCTTGGATTTACATGTCATCTCTGCGCTCCCAACTCCCCAACTTTTTATCTCTAGCTCATACTACTCCCTTGAACTCCCAACGAGTATATTCAAGTGTCAAATCAACATTTCTACTTTGGTAGAGGATAGGCACCTCAGACTTAGCATGGCGAAAAATGAGCTCTCAATTCTGTCTACCTCAAATCTTCTTTTCCCATAGTTTCCTTATTTTAGAAAATGACAACTCCAATTTTCTAGTTGCTCAATTGGAAACTTTGAGTCACTGTCGACTCTTTCTCTTAAAACCCTCATTCAATCCATAAGCAAATCCTGTTTGCCCCACCTTCAAAATATATCCAGAGGTTATCTACTTCTCACTACCTTCATTCCTGCCATCCTGGTTCAAGCCACCAGCACCACTTGCGGAGGTCTTGCAGCGGTCCTCAGTCTGTCTCCCCCTGCCTGTTTTTGCTTGCCGTTAATCTATCCTTACCGCAACAGCCAAAGTGATCTGAAAACATAGGTCAGATCACATTCCTTTCCTGCTGTTGGCATCTCCTACTCTTCTCCCTGTTGCTCATGGTCTTCCAGACACTCTGGCTGCCTTGCTGTTTCTAGAACATGCTAAGCACAGTCCTGTGCTGTGCCTTTGTACTTGCTGCTCTCTCGACCTGGATTTCTCTCCCTCCAGAAACCCATTGGCTCACTACCTCATCTCTTTCAGGTCGCCTTCTCAGTCACACCTTCCATGAATACCCTTATCCAAAATGCCCTTACCCCAAGTACTCCATTCTCCTTTCCTGCTTAATTTTTCTTCTAATCATTTAGCACCATTTAACATATTCTATTAAACTCATCTTTTTTGGGGGTGTCTGTCTCTCCCTCTAAAATGGAAGGTCCTTGAAGGCAAGAATTTTTATCCGTTTTGTTCAGTGTTATATTCCCAGTCCCACTACAATGTGCCATATGCTAGGCACACTGTAGTGCTCAATAAATATCTGTTAGATAAGAATGAATGAATGCCTGAATGAATTCTTTTTTTTTTTTAACAAAAAACAATGAATTTATTTTTGAAATTAAAAAAAATGATTGTTAGGTCCACATGAAAGAATGAAATACTTGTGACATGGACAATTGAAAATGTAGATTAATGAAGGGTAATGGGCACCACCAGTCACTAAAATGTATTGTGAAGCTACAATTACCAAAGCAATGATGGCACAAGAATAAACAGTCAATGAAGAAGAACAGAAACCCCAAACACAGCCCCTGTTACATATAAAACTTGAGTTTTTATAAAGTTCTGATTTCCAATCAATGGCAAAAGTTTGAATTATTCACTAAATGATACTAGGACAATTGCTTAATAACTTAGAACAAAAGGTATTTCCCTATCTCATACCCCTATGCCAAAATAGATTTAAGATGCATTAAAGAATTAACATGTTTTTCAAAATCCACAAAAGAAATGTAAGTAAATATAGTAAACATGCATCTGACATCAGAGTCGAAAAGACTCTTTTTTTTTTTTTAACATCTTTATTGGAGTATGAATGAATTCTTTAGCTTACTCACAGATTGATTTTTTTTTTTTTTTAAAGGGTGTTCATTTGTTGGGAGAGTTTCCAAATATCTGTCCATCCAAGTATCCAGCTTAAGAAAGTTTAAATTTCTTTCCTTTTTTGAATAGGTTGGGAATCACATATAGCTATAGATGAATTATATAATTTCTGATTATAAAAATAACAATTATTGTAGGAAATGTGCAAAGTGCAGAAAAAGAAAATGAAATTAACTTGTAATCCAACCACCCAGAGACTGGTAACATTTTGGTAAACTTCTTTCCAGACACATTTAATTTCAGTGATATTTTATTTTCAAGTTTCCTTATCCCCGTGACAAGAAATGGAACAAACAAACCGAGGAACTCAAAGCTGACTGTGGTTTCATGCTTCTAGCAAAACGCCATCCTCACAGTTCATTAAGAGCCACAAGCACTTCCATGGAATTTTTGGGTGCTACTATTTTCCTTTTCCAAGAAAGCATGCTATTATTTGGATATTTAGGTTACCCAAACTTCCACTGAAGGATCTCCCTTCTAAAGTAACCTCAGAATTCCCAGAAAACTAAATGTTTGGAATTTTGGAAATTCAGGTTGATTAATATTACGACCAACTCATTGGACTAAAGGCCAGAAGCCTGGGATTCTAGAACCAGTTCTACAACTTTCTGGCTGTGAGGCTTTGGGTAAGTCACCCACTCTTAGCTACAGATTTTAAATTAGAAAATGGAGATAATAATATCTGTGTCACATTTTATTGTAAGAATCAGATACAGTAATGGAGACATATTTTTAAACCTGAAAAGGGCCACAGAAGTTTAAGGGATTATAATTGTAATTAAAATGTGGTAGATCTTGGTGCAAAAACGACATAATGAGCCAGAGATTCCACCACTCCTAACAAGCCCAGGGGAGAAAACTAATCAGTCCTAGCAAGATTTCCCATTCTTGCTCTAATGTTTTTCTAATCAAGCGTATGTTCTTTTCCCACCAGAACATGGACTCCTGAAAGAGAGAAACTTTCCCCCTCATTCATTGGTGTATCCCTGTTATTTATCACAGTGATTCTCAACATAAAAGATTTTTTAAATGTCAATTAAGAAAATAATACACCACAGTAAACTTATTAGATAGTGTTGTGAGTGCTTTTACATATATTAATACAGACACAGCAAAGTATAGTAGAAAGTAATCTAGGTTGAGAGCCAGGAAAACTGTGTCCTAGTTCAGCCTGTTGGTAACCAAATATGAATTGGCCATGTCAGTTTCCTCAGCTGCTGGTGGATCTGCTGGTGGATGGGGAGATACCTAATGTCTCTCTCAGCTCCAAAATTCCATGAACTTTGACCCTTGCAATGATAAATGTAGTCTTTGGTGAAACTACTTTTTGAGAAGAGGAATTGAGTAAATTATTAGCTTAATCTATACTTGCCTTAAAAAAACAAGGTCAGGTCTCTGTTCTGTGGGTTAGTGTTTGGAATTTGTTAAATCATTAACAGTAGGTTGTTTACTGTTTAGAATTTAACAATACTTTTTGATGTTCCCTAATTATCATGCATGTTTTAAAATGAGTTCTGAACCATTTCTCTGCCTAATTAACCCTCATTGAAAATTTGTTGAATTTTAAAGAAACATTTGATTTGCAAAAACAATTCATCAACCCAGTAACCTTCAGTATTTCACACACAAAAAAGCACAAAACATTTTTAAAAACAATAAGGTAATGTGAATGAGAGATGAGCCTTGAATGAAATATGGGGAACATTTGGAAAACATCATTTTTTCAAACTACTCTCTTTTTTCCTCACAAATTCCTGCTGGTGGTATTTATTCTGTTATTTTCAGTGGTCATTTATTCTCTTATTTGAAAGTCTATGAAATATCTGTAACCCCGCAAAATTAAGGAAATCACTTTGGATTATTTCTCATTACATCATATTATCAACAAGTATTTCTTGAGCCTTAGTCAGAAGACCAGATACTGTGGCTTTAAAACTACACTACACTTTAGATAACAGAACAAATATTTTTAACTAATTTGTTTAAAATTTTAAATAATTTTTAACTAATTATTTTTAAAGCAAATTGAAATCTAGGATCATTAACTTATGAAAACTACTCAGTATCATTATATTATCTACCTAATGTTACAAATAAATAAATTGAGCAGGAGCAATATCTGACAAGGAGGTAACATACATAGTAAATGATTAATGTCTGGACAAGAATAAATATTTTAGCCAAGTAAAACAAAAGAACCAAAATTAGCTGAGTTGTCAAAAAGCATGGAAAACTTGGTTAAAGTAATATTTGTTGCCTTCCTTAGGCAATATACAATTACACTCAGATCATTGCTTACCCTAGGTTAAAATTTTACATATTTTTACCTTTTCTCTGTTTCTACTGAGAACATAAGTGGACATTTTTATAAATAAAAGGCCTAAGAATGTATTTTGTCCCATTCAGTTGGTACCCTTTTCATTTTGTTGATAGTTTCCTTTGCTGTACAAAAGCTTTTTAGTTTGATGTAGTCTCATTTGTTTTAGTTTTGCTTTTGTTTCCCTTACCTGAGGAGACATATCCAAAAAAAAATTACTAAGACTGATGTCAAAGAGCTTACTGCCTATGTTTTCTTCTAGGAGTTTTATGGTTTCAGGTCTTACATTTAAGTCTTTATGCCATTTTGAATTTATTTTTCTGCATGGTGTGAAAAAGTAGTCTAGTTTCATTCTTTTGCATATAGCTGTCCAGTTTTCCCAACACCATTTATTGAAGAGTCTGTCTTTTCCCCATTGTGTATTCTTGCCTCCTTTGTCATAGATTAATTGCCCATGTAAGTATGGGTTCATTTCTGGGCTCTCTATTCTGTTCCATGGATCTATGTGTCTGTTTTTATGCCAGTACTATACTGTTTTGATAATTGGAGCTTTGTAATATAGTTTGAAATCAAGGAGCATGATACCTCCAGCTTTTTTCTTCTTTCTCAAAATTGTTTTGGCTATTCAAGGTCTTTTGTGTTTCCATATACACTTTAGAATTATTTGTTCTACTTCTGTGAAGAATGCCACTGATATTTTGATAGGGATTGTACTGAATCTGTAGATTGCCTTGGGTAGTATAATCATTTTAACAATATTAATTCTTCCAATCCAGGAACATGGTATATCTTTCCATCTGTTTGTGTCATCTTCAGTTTCTTTCACCAGTGTCTTACAGTTTTCTGAATACATGTCTTTTACCTTCTCAGTTAGATTTATTTATTTATTTATTTATATTATTTATTCCTAGGTATTTTATTCTTTTTGATGAGATTGTAAATGGGATTGTTTTCTTTTTTAATCTTTTTGATAGCTCACTGTTAGTATATAGAAATGCAAAATGATATATCCAATAAGGGGTTAATATCCAAAATATACAAAGAACTCATACAACTTAACATCAAAAAACAAACAAACAAACAAAAAAACCCCAAACAACCCAATTAAAAAATGGGCAGAAGACCTGAATAGACATTTTTCCAAAGAAGACATACAGATGGTCAACAGGCATATGAAAGGATGTTCAACATCATTAATCATCAGGGAAATACAAATTAAAACCACAATGAGATATCACCTCACATCTGTCAGAATGTCTATTACCCAAAAGACAACAAATAACAAGTTTTGGCAAGGATGTGGAGGAAAGGGTACCCTTGTACACTGTTGGTGGCAATGTAAATTGGTGCAGCCACTCTGGAAAACAGTATGGAAATTCCTCAAAAAATTAAAAATAGAACTACCATATGTCCCAGGAATTACACTCCTAGGCATTTATCCAAACAAAATGAAAACACTATATAAGAAAGATACATGCACCCCAATGTTTTTAGCAGCATTATTTACAATAGCCAAGATATGGAAACAACATAAGTGCCCACCAATAAATGAATGGATAAAGAAGATGTGGTATATATATACACAATGGACTATTACTCAGCCATAAAAAATAATGGAATCTTGCCATTTGTGACCTCATGGATGGACCTAGAGGGTATTCTGCTAAATGAAATAAGTCAGACAGAGAAAGACAAATACTGTATGATTTCACTTATATGTGGAGTCTAAAAGACAAAACAAGTGAACAAATATAACTGAACAGAAACAGAGTCATAGATACAGAGAACAAACAGGCAGTTGCCAGAGGGGAGGGGAGTAGGAAGAGGAGAGAAATAGGTGAGGGAGATTAAGATGTACAAACTTCCAGTTACAAAATAAATGAGTCATAGGGATGAAATGTACATTGTGGGAAATATAGTCAATAACTATGTAATATGTTTGTATGGTGACATATTATAACTAGATGTACCATGGTGATCATTTTGAAATGTATAGACATATCAAATCACTATGTTGTATACCAGGAACTAACAGAGTATTGTATAATAAAAAAGAAATGGTAATAGAGAAATCATGGCAGAAACAGGAAATTAAAAGAAAAATAAGAGAACACTCAGCTCTGTGAAAATATATTTGCAAATTTGGATGAACAGAATAACTTTCATTTAGGAAAATATAATAGCAAAACTGATCAGAAGATATAGAAAAACTTAAAAAAAAAAAAATGATGTCCTTAGAAGAAATAGAGAAAATCAACAAAGAAAAACTCCAGGGCCATTTGACTCTGTGGAAAGTTATACCAAAACTTTAAAGGAAATACAATAACAGTGCTATTTAGATAGCCACAACATTAAGAAAAAAAAAGCTCTATTCCAAATTATTTTTATGAAGTGATACTGATTCCAAAATCTGACAGATTATATAAAAAAAGGCCTATTGACCAATTTCACTTATAAATATTGTACTAAACTCTAAAATAAACTCTAGCAACAAAATTTAAGATTAAAACATCATTAACAAGGGGAGTTTACTTCATGAATCAATAACATTTATATATTAAAAAACTATTAAATTGAAAGAACTAATTAGAAATATCACATGATCATCTCCATAAATGTTCAACAGGTACCTGACAGAATCCAGCAATGATTTTTGACAAAAACATTCAACTAAATAAGAATAGATGAATATTTCCTTAACATGATATAAATATATATTTGAGCCCAAAAGTCAGCACCACAATTAAGGAGAAACACTGCAGCCATGCTACTCAAGTTAGGAAGAACTGACTTTAAAAAGTCAGCTCTGCATCACCATTTTAGGGTAACCTTGTAATGGAGGTAATAGTACAATCAAATAAGGAGGTGCAAAATTTGGAAAGAGAGATAAAATATCTATCAACACAAGAAGTGATAAATAAATCTTGGAGCATCTGTACAAATGAATACTAATCCAGCAGTGAAAATGAATGGATTACTGCTGTACCTATCTTTATGGCTGAATCTCAAAAACATAAAGTTGTAAGCAGCAACAACAAATACACAGAAGAATGACTATGGTATGAGTCTGCTTATATAAATATCAAAATAGACAAAACTATAGTGTTAGGCAGCAAAATTATATAATACAGCAAAGGAATAATTAGCACAAAATTCAGCATAGTGGTTACTTTCAGGGGAGGTGATTTAGATGGGGGCACACAGGGATCTTCTAGGGGTACTGATAATATCCTATTTCTTAAGCTGGGTGGTTGATGCACAGGTTTTCATTTGTTATCCTTTAAGCTCTATGTTCATCATACATGCTTTATATTTGATATTCACAATAAAACTAAACTTAAATTTTTATATTTTTGCTTGTAATTAAAATAGAACTTATATTGATTACGGGTGTACTTGTTGTTTTAGTATTTTGACATTTAAGAATGTCAAAATTATGAGGAAATCAATACATGTGTACCATAGATTAGCAAAGAGAATTTAGCTGTGAAAATAATTGTGATGGCTATCTCAGATTTCCAACAGCTGAGTCACCAGCAGGGGAAAGGAAGATAGAAAAAAGCTAAATAGGAATATTAAAGATGAAACAAGCAGGATAACAATACTCTTGCCAGAGAATAAAAATCAGTGAAGTTACTGAGAATTATAGATTTGTTGCCTTTATTTATGTTTTTAAACTTTTTTCCCCTCTAACTTTTTCATTCGTGAATATTTTAATATGTATATCTGAGAAATAAGAACTCTTTTTTAAAAAAATACCAATAATACACCTAAAACATTAACCATAATTCATCCAGTCAATAGTCAAATTTCTAAACATCATAAATGTAATAAATACTTAAAAATGCAGTTAAATAAGAATCCAAGTAAAAATTTACAATTGCAATTGATTGGTATATCTTTTAACCTGTACGTTCCCCTTCATCTTTATTTAAATTGCAATTGATTTATTTAAGAAACAGTGTTTTTTCCTTTACTTACCCACAGTCTGGTTTTGTTGATAGCATCTCCATGATATTATTTGACATGTTCCTCTGTCATTTGTAGCTCCTGTAAATTAGTATGTTGATCTAGAGAGGTTCTTCTCAAAGGGTGGTCTTGGACCACAGCCTCAGCTTTACCCGGTGACCTGTTAGAACTGCAAATTATTGAACTTTACCCCAGGCCTACAGAATCAGAAACCCTGGGCTTTCAATCCCACAATCAGTGGTTAACAAACGTTTCAGGTGATTCTGATTCTGCTGATGTTTTAGACCAGCTGAACTAGAGGGTTAGTTTCAGGTTTGATATTTTTTGTCAAAGCCACTTTATAATTGTGGTGTGTTCTTTTAAAAGGCGTATAATATCTGATTGTTTTTCCTTTTATGACCATTGATGCTCAATGCTTAGATATATGAATATATTAAAGATTACAAAATGGAGACAGTCTAATTCTATCATTCCTTCATTTATTACCTGAAAGCTTTCTAAAGAGAAATAGCGTTCATCTATGATTTAGTAACCCAGTGTCTTTAAACAATTTCAAATCCACTGAATTTGAAAGAGCTGAAAGAATAGTACAATATACTCTTTACCTGGATTCACTAATTCTTAATATTTTACAACATTTGCTTTTACCTCTCTCTCTCCACACACACACACACACACGTCTGTATATACACTTGAAAGCAACTTGCAGACATGACCCTTTACCCCTAAACACTTCAACATGTATTTCTTAAGAATGTATTTCTTATTTCTTCTACAAAACCACCCAAGATATTTAATAACGATCTATCTAATATAGAGTCCATATTCAAATTTCTCCAGTTGTTTACAAAATAATCTTTATTGTAGTTATTTTTGATCCAGGATCCAGTCAATGATTATGCATTTACATATGGTTGCCATATCACTTTAGTTTCCTTTAATCTAGAATAGTCCTGTCTCCTGTTTGTCTTTTATGGCATTAACTTTTTTTTAAGGGTCAGAGCCAATTCTTTTAGAGAATGTCCTGTAATCTAGATTTGGTTGTTTTCTTGTGAATATGTTCAGGGTAAACATTTTGGTGAGAATACTATGTAGGTTGTATTATGTACTTCCAATAGCATCCCATCAATAGTAACATCATGACGATTTGTCCCATTACTAGGGATGCTACATTTGACCACTTTGTTAAGGGGTAACTGCTAGATTTTTCTATTTTAAAAGAAGGAAACTTTGGTTTATGATTTAATTTAAATAATTATATTTAACTTAATTAACAGCATAAAATGACAATACTTAAAGTGACATTATTATCATAAAATAAAATCTAGCCTATAACTTTCCAAAGAGCATTAATGTACAGAATACAGCCTACTCTATTTTTCTAAGCATCATGAAAATTCAATCAGATCTTTTCTTGGCAGACATTCCTCAGCTGAAATTTTTGTTCTTGTTCTTTTCTATCCACTAAATATATATTTAATAATGTGAATGTTTACAGTCTGTTTTCTAAAAAATAATTACAAAAAGATTAAATTATTTCAGACTCTCAAGGGAAAGGAGAAAAAAATTTTACTTATAGTCACAGAATATATATATATATGGTAAATTTTCAGCCTTTAGAGGAAACAACTTCTCTCTTCTTGAATTCTCAGTATTCAAAACTGAAATTCTTTCCTTCACTCTGTATATGTTTCAGGTAATTTTTGTTATGACTAGTAAGGAGGACTAGTGTCGTGTATATTGTAATTCATACAGTGAAATGATTCCCTTATTCAACAAAGGAGCTTTGGAAAACATCCCTGTTCTTGCATTACTTTGATGTTTGAGGGCCACATCATTTAATTAATCACATCATTTCAGATGTAAGTTTGTTTTGATTTCCAATTCTGCCTCACATTTTCCTTAGTTGTTTTTCTATACTCATCTTTCTCTTTTCAGTCCTTCCTTGAGCATTCTGCATGTGTGTACACACGCTAGTGCACATGTGGGCACAGGCTACAGAAGAAGAGAGTGACTGCTTTCCAACTGAATTACCTGACAAGAATATCTTGCATTGGGCTTCCCTGGTGGCGCAGTGGTTAAGAATCCGCCTGCCAATGCAGGGGACCCGGGTTCGAGCCCTTGTCTGGGAAGATCCCACATGCCACGGAGCAACTAAGCCCGTGAGCCACAACTACTGAGACTGCGTGCTGCAACTACTGAAGGCTGGGTGCCTAGGGCCTGTGCTCCGCAACAAGAGAAGCCACAGCAATGAGAAGCCTGCGCACCGCAACGAAGAGTATCCCCTGCTCTCCACAACTAGAGAACGCCTGCGCGCAGCAACGAAGACCCAACCCAGCCAAAAATAAATGAAATAAATAAATTAAAAAAAAAGAATATTTTGCATTGATTATGTATTCATATATTTGATAACCTTAGTTTGCAACTATTTCTGTTAATATTGGATACACTACAAGATTTCAGGCTGCATCATCACTGTCTTTAATAATACAAACTAGGGGACTTCCCTGGTGGTCCAGTGGGTAAGACTCCGTGCTCCCAATGCAGGGGGCCCGGGTTCTATCCGTGGTCAGGGAATTAGATCCCCCATGCGTGCCGCAACTAAGAGTCCACATGCCGCAACTAAAGATCATGCACGCCGCAACAAACATCCTGTGTGCTGCAACTAAGACCCAGCACAGCCAAAATAAATAAATAAATAAATAAATACACATTTTAAAAAAGATTAAAAGCTACACTGGTATAATTAACTTTCACGAACTTAATAGAAGCAGGGATTATATGTGTAACTAACCTTGTCTCACACTTTTGTGTCATGGGAAGGCCTTGGTTACAGCTGAATGCCTTCAAAGCCCAACACAGCAGCCACATTTTCCCCAGGCTCTTATGATATCTCCCTTTTCTGTTCTCTACCTCACTGTAGTCTATACCACCCCATCCTGTGGTCTTTTGGGTTTCTTGCAAGTTTGTAGACTGGCATTTGAGATTAGAAGCAAAATTATTTTTTATTTAAAGATACCAGGCCAGTCATTTCAAATAGAGTGTATTATTTGGCTTGCAATACTATTTTTCATGCCCCATCACACTTCTCTACATGGCAATGGAGAAAGGAAATGTAGCAGGAACCAATCTGGGCCAAAACTACTGTGGGACAGCCGTGGGAGGGCGGAGAAGCAGTTCGCTGGGACTTAGCACCAAGTGCCGTTGGCTGTCTGACACAGGCAAGCAGGGGTCCCCAGACTTTATCTGATCTCAGGGGTCTGTGAGAATGGGACCTTGCTCATCTGGGAATCTCAACACCTTGGCACTCAGTCCATAGCAGGCTTCTGACGCCCCAAGACCACCTCATTCTCAGAAGCCTCTCCCTCAGATTCCACAGGGTGGCTGCCTTCCGCTCCTCCAGCAGACCTTGCGGTGGTCTTGAGCTACATAAAGCTCCAGAGTGTTTGCTCAGCTGCTGTGGGTCTACTTGCCTAAGAGATCTAGGCCAGCAGGGAAACCATACGGCAGTTGTATCCAATAAAATATCTTGGCTCTCCATGGCAGTAAACAAACTTGTATTCTATCAATGTGAATAGCATAACTTTTTAAATTTTCTGGGTTTTGGTAAATATGCTCATTTATAAGCTGATTTATTTTCTTGACTTTCTATTTATCCCTATTTATCTTGACTATCTATTTATCAAAGATGAATGCTGATCATCCTTCAAGTCATTCTTTAAAAGGGAGCCAGAGACCATTAGAAGTATTTATTCTTAGTATTCTTTCAAATTTTTTTTGTTAAATGTCTTTCACAATGCACTATAAAAATACAAACAGTCACCAGTCTCCTGGCATTTGCCAACACATTGCTGTCTTTTAATTTTTCCTTTCTGGTCAATTTAAAGTCACTACTTATGAGAAAAAAAGGGCTTTATTTTTGTTCAGAAGGAAAATTCAGTGTCAACAAAAATGAAACACAAAGGAGCTCACTCCTTTGTTTATATTTTGACGTTTAGTTCCTTCTATAGAAAGGACAGCCTGACATTGGCATATTAACATGATTGCAAAAAAAGATGTTAAAAAACACAGACTTTATTACCAATTTTGACTTTTTTATTGAACAGAAGAATCATACATATAATAAAGAAGAATTGTATATATAATAAATAAGCCTCCAGATTCATTTATTAGGTTGTCAATGGAGCTAATAAAAACGGAAATTCTCTGTTTTATCAACAGTTTGCCCACTGCACCTGAAGCGTTAAATTAGTCACTATGCCATGATTTTTTTTTTTTAAAAGAGGCAAATTTTAGGGACTTCTCTGGTGGCGCAGTGGTTGAGAATCCGCCTGCCAATGCAGGGGACACAGGTTCGAGACCTGGTCTGGGAAGATCCCACATGCTGCGGAACAACTAAGCCCGTGCGCCACAACTACTGAGCCTGCGAGCCACAACTACTGAGCCCATGTGCCACAACTACTGAAGCCCGTGTGCCTAGAGCCCGAGCTCTGCAACAAGAGAAGCCACCACAATGAGAAGCCCACGCACCACAACGAAGAGTAGCCCCCGCTCACCGCAACTAGAGAAAGCCTGTGCGCATCAACGAAGACCTAATGCAGCCATAAATAAATAAATAAATAAATTTAAAAATAAAAAGAGGCAAATTTTAGGCGGAGATAAGTAGATTTATGGTCACATTTTAAACTACAAAGTGATAAAATTATCAGTTTGCGGTCTATTTTTAAGGTCATAAATGGAATTTAGGGTGTTACTTGGAGGCAAATACTGAAGACAGCTGAGCCACTGTTAGCCTGGGTTTCTGAATGATCATCATGTAAGCAGATTCACCAACTGGCAATACTTACTTCAGGCTGGTACATGATCGAGAAGGCAATTTGTTTCTTTAAGCCACTAATTCTTTTTTTTTTGGGGGGGGTGTCTCTTTGATGCAGAAATTTAGCCTTACTCTCACTAACATAAATGTGTATATGTGCCTACACTATGCAGGACACAAAGCAACTGAATAATAGCACTCCAAGCTCTTCAGGCATAAAATATGACAGGCATATTTAATGTTATTAAATAGGAAGTATGGTGCTATCCATGCTTTTGCATATTGAAGGAATCTCAAGTAGAAAGTAATTCCTCCACAACAAATGTGAGTTTAGACCTTCCTGTCCCATTGATGGGTAGTGAAGATGATAATCCTGATGAGACTGAAGACTCAGACAGCTCAGGCTAGACATACTGAAACCTGCAGCAGAACTGTGTGACCGGTAGTAACTGGCCTGAAGAACCATTCTGAGTGTCACAAGATTCTGAAAGTGGGGGAAGTAAAAACAGTTATGAGAACACACTGTGAGGTATATATTTTCTAGTTCAGTAAATTTATATAGTTCTCTTTGCAGAATGTGAGTTTGGTCATTATTCAAAAATCAAAAATCATTTTTTGTCTTCTTATCGCTTTAAGATATATGTATGTGTGCATATGTATATATATCGTATCTTTGGCTCCTGAATTATTCTATTTCATTAAGGGTGTGATGCCAAGTGAAGGTGAGAAAAACAGCAGCATCTCTTATAAATTTCTCTTTTAACCTGATTTATTTCATCTGAAGCATAGTACAGATAACCCCAGAATTATTGCTCCTTTAGGTGCAGACAGGACTAGATTATCTGGGGCACTCCCCTCCTCCCTTTTCAATTTCTAGATGAAGTAGCTCAGGCAGAAAGAGAGGGGGGCAATTTGCCCAAGTCTCCCAGTGTCCGAGGGCAGAGCAGAGGCAAAATAAGCCTCAGCGTGTGTTACCCAGTTGGATCTATGCACAGATAAAATAGGTATAACAATGCGGGCCAATGTGGTATAACATTAAATGATCTTGAAGAGCCAATATTCTCCCACCATTTTGCCAGGATAGCTGAAGTATCTGATCCTAATGAAAGACATGGGCACCACCCAAGATATCACATTAAACAGAAACCTGCTGATGACACACTGATACACATTAAGGATTTCAGGTTAGCTTTGTAATGCTGAGAAAGAATAGTACATGGAAACAAAAGTTTTGATGGTGACGCGGCAATGCTAAGAAATGTTGTGTCTGGAATAAGAATAGAAGTATCTTCAAAACTAATTATGTCAAATGTACAAGGTTTTGGGAAGCCCTGTACCCCTGGAAGTTGGGGGCTCCCCAAAAGTCTCGATAAAAGGAGACTGGAATGGCAGCATGCCAATTATACAGTTTTGCTTAGGGACAGACTTTTATATAACCAAAAGACTCTTATACAACCAAAAGTTAGTATAAATGTATTTTCTGCATTTCTCGTTGGACTTAACATGAAAGGAGGGGATGAGGTTAACCATGGTTTATGGCAGTAGTGAATTCAATTTACTCACTGATGTAGGACTTAGGAGTTTATGAAGGTTTTAACATGGTATCTTAAATAATCCTTTCAATAACCTCTGAAGGAAGCATTGTAATTATAAGTATTTGTGTTGCATTGATTCATTTATTTACTAAACTAATATTTTTTGAACACCTATCAGTGTGCCAGGCAGAGATGCCACAATGAACAAAAAAGACAAATATCTGCCTTTAGGAACCATAGACAGGTATGGAGACCCTCTTGTTTATAACTTTGGGAGCATTCAGCTACCTGCAACTCAAAAAATGTCAAGACATTTGCAAACAGAGCTTGGTAGGAATGACTTCCTTTTAGAGGACTATCTGGAGACTAGCGGAGAGCGTACACCATTTAAGTGATCTGGAAAGCTTCAAAGTTAGAGGAAGTGGATGTGGGAAATGCCAGCGAGGCTGAGGTCTTGAATTCAATTCTGTCCAAACTAAGATTATTACCCTTGAAACAGATTTGTTGCAATATGGTTTAATTCATATGCCAGTACTAATAATCTCTGATAGCTCCCTATTTCTGTTTTATTATTATTACCAAACTTATGTTACCATTCAGGAGCTAGTGTTACACCATAGGATCATTTGTAAAGCCAAACTGAAGGTCTTCAGACACACGAGACCTAGGAATGTGAAAAGCCAACGCCAGTCTCCTGGAACTAAATAAACCCACAGCTGAGCTCAGATTTGCAAAACCAAAGCAAGCAGAGCAGACAGCCCAGATTGGAGTAGGCCAAACACATTTCCCAGACCTGCAAAGCAAGCAGCCATCATCCACCAGCAGAGAGAGGCTTTGGTTAAACGGGATGCGAGCAAACACTCAGTAGCTCCTCAGCCCAGCCAGCCCTAAACAAAAAATCTTCATGTCTAACTACATGACGTTCCTGTGCGACCTATTAACTGAACAAGATGCTATTACTTTAATAATAGAGCTTAACAACAGCAGGCTTCAGTTTCCACCAAGACTCTAGTCACTCCTGGTAGTTGAAATTAGACTTAACTGCAGTACCTGCAAAGCCTGAAAGAGTTAATGTCACTGCCTCAGCGACAGGGATTGACAAGTGCCCCCTGGGCACATACTAACATTTTATCAAAGTGTAAACTAAGCTGGACAGTTGTGAGTGTTGGCTTTGAGTCGTATTTCTCCTTGCCTTTTTCCTTCATTCCCCTCATTTGGCTCAAGGGTGTGTGTGTGTGTGTGTCTGTGTGTGTGTGTGTTGCACGTGCCATGGACTCCTTTGCAGTCCGGTGAAGCATATGGAACTCTTCTCAGAATAATCTTTTTAAATACATAAAATAAAACAGCATGGTAAAGGTAACCAAATATGATGAAATACAGTTATCAAAATATTTAAATAAAAGCAAATTCGTGATATGGTATTATATGTGTTTCTTTAGTAATACATTAAACAACTAGATCTAGGATGGATCTACAAATTGCCATAATTTCAAAGTAGTGGTGAGCATAGAAGATATTTTGAAATGTTGCAACACTGTAATGTAACATAAAAGTGTTTGTAATTTCCATGGGTGATAGCTACAGGTATTCCTAATACTACTGTGGTTTGTTGCTGATATTCATAAATAAGGAGTTGCTAAATTTCTATTAGACATTAGTAAAAACTAAAGCATATAATTTATATTCTATTATTTAATATAAAGATATTTAAAAGATATGTAATTCGTGTTATATAAATAAAAATGGAGATATATTTTTTTCCACATTCAGGCTCCTGGCCTCCTGAATTCTATCCTGGACTCCAGGTTAAGAACTGCTGGTTAATCAGTCAAAAACTTTCTTCATCTTAGACTAGAGGTTGCAAACTAGTAGCCTATGGGCCATATCTGGTCCACGGATGTATTTTATAAGAGTTGCAGTGTAAAATTTTCTGGTATTTTATATATAACTATCCAAATCTGCAGCTTCCCTTGAAAAACTAGAGTATGTGACAATACTGAGTTAAATACTACATGGCTATTCAGCTGACCTTGTGATGCGGGGATTATCCTGGATTATCTGGGTGGGCCCAACATAATCACGTGCCCTTAAGTTCTGAAGAGGGAGGCAGAATATAGAGAACCAGCAATGTGAGAATGACTATGCCTGACATTTCTGGCTTTGAACTTGGAGGAATAGGGCCACAAGCCAAGGAATATGGGTGACCTCTAGAATCTAGAAACGGCAAGGAAATAGACTCTCCCCTAGAGCCTCCAGAAGGAACCAGCCCTGCTGATATTTTGATTCTAACTTAGTGACACCCATTTCAGACTTCTGACTCTCAGAACTGTAAGACAATAAAATTGTGATGTTTTAAGCTACTAAGTTTTGGTAATGTATTACAGGAGCAATTGGAAACTAGTGCAAGTGCCTAAGAAACATGTTGAAGTTATCTATTTAGGTCATTCTTCACCACAAGATTGTAAGCTTCTTGTGGTAAATCACTAAGTCTTATTCAATTAAAAAATTAGTACCTACAAAGTGCTTAGTACAAAAGAAGCAGTCAAAAATTACTTGTGGAATTCAGCTGAATGAATATTTCATGTGTCATATTGATCTGCATGATGATTAGTTGATTGATGGTGGTTTACCACTATTTGTTTTTTGCTTTCAGACAATATAATTATAATCACAATCAGGCAGTTTTAGAGACGGAAGGGACTTCAAAATATAGAGTCCTTTTAAAAATCCAACAAACTACTTTATGTGATACTTCTCTCTAAAAGTAACCTGATTTTCAATATTACTTTGTAGCACTCACTGCTTCATTTGTTGACTATTTTATTTGGTAAAGGATTATTTCTTATCTACAGCCAAACTTTGCTTTGTTTTCACTCCTTTCAAGGTCCTAGTTAATCTTAGCTTAGTTAAGCTAAGCCCTCCGGAGCAACCAAGAATAATGTGAATCTTGCTTGTATATGATAGCCTTTCAACATGTGAAAGTAGCTATCATGAAGACTCCTATCATTACCCCTACACCTGCATACATTTTGTTTTATAATTTGGACAAATAATCCAAATGTCTTTACATTTTTCTCATGGGAGCCCCTTTCCATTATGCCCATTCTCATCTGGACACAGTTTCTTGATTAACGATCCTCTTAAAACCCAGTGCCTAATATGAAACACAGTTTCCAGATGTTGTCTAAATAGTGCAATGGCAAACCCTGTTATCTCCCTTGATTTGTCCATGATGCTATGTAGCCTGTATTACTTTTGTAAGGAGAGGAAAGCAGCCTATTAATTCATATTTGGCTTATCGTCAACTAAATTCTAATTTTTTTTCATATGTTAAATTGGCCTTTCTCAGTCCTACAGTTGTAACATTGATTATTTGAGCCCAAGAGCACAAAATTCATCCATCCCTTTTCAATATTATTGTATTTGTATTTTTACTTTCTTTCAGCCTAACGAACTAATTTAGAATTGTGATTCTGTCATGTAAAGTATCAACAGTTTCCTCTCAATTAAATTCAACAAACATTTATTGAGCAGTTACTAAGTGCTTAGCATTGCACTAAATGTATTCGGTCATCTGCAAAATTAATAGCATATGTTACTATCCAAGCGATTATGAATTTGATGAACAGGAGGGGGTTAAGAATAGAGCCCTTCTTACAAAATGTCAGTGGTTCATTAATCAACATCCTCTGGGTATTGTCAGATTTGAATCATTCTAACCACATAACCTTATCCAGTCCCCATTTCTTCACCTTGTTCCTTAACCTGAAACTTTGCCAGATACTTTTTTGAAAGCCAGATGCTCTATATTGCTCTTATTCAATATATGATGTCATATGTTTCAACAAGGAAATGCATTTAAATATGGTACTTTCATGCATCAGAGCCCTGAGTGACGTATAGTAGATCAGATGCAGCTTCTCTCCCTTGCTTTCTACTCCTTCCTTAGATAAGTTACAAACAAACAGAAGAATCGGAAATGAGGTCTGAAGATATCAGGAAATAAAATCTTATTTGCCTGGAAAGCCCATGTTTCCTTTCAAAGAAGAGAGAGTTTGGGGCTGGAGAGACTGACAACAGAAATAAAGTGGTTGATAGAAAGGGATATCTAAGTGGGATTTCTGTAAAAGATATGTGAAGAAGTAGGCTTGCTAGTTTCAGTTTGTAATTTTCCAAGCGACCCCAAAGGGTTTGGCCAGAGATGGCTGCAGAGGGCAGCGCAGCATGGAGGGCCTTGTATGGAGTTGTCTTAGCAACGAAACCCTTTTGCTGCCTGACTCAGCGAGGCAGGAAAGTGAGAGCAGCTTTGAGGAATGTGCTGAACTTTGCAAGAGGTTGGTTTCCCACTCTCAGGAAAGTTAAATTAAAATTTCCTCAGTGCATGTGATAGTCTTATTCCTAAGCCTTTTGGTTTAAAAATTGGCTTGAGCAGTGTTCTGACAAACAAGGGGTGGTGAGGGACCTTAACGACATAACCAGACGGTTCACAGTAAGTGCTTTCTCCAGCTCTGAAACCAGTCTTAGTTACTATGCCATGTTACGAGCCCACCCTGCCCTGGCTGCCCAGCTATAGTGGAATATTGACTGGGTGCTAGGTCTTCAGCCCACCTACCACTCATTTCTTTCTTCCAGCTGCCAGAGTGACTTTTCTAAAGTGAAAGCCTGCTCCTGGTTCAAAATGCTTTGATGACTCCCATTGTCTTTAGAATAAGAGCTAAACTTTTTAAGATGGCATTTAAGGCCTTAGAACATGTCGCTCATACCTCATCTATGGTCACTATCCCCCTTTAGCCTTCCTCTACTATTGTATTGTAAATATTCCTCTATTTTGTAATAATGATTTCAGAAGACAAACAAAGCCCCTATTTAAATGCCTAGAGAGCTGCATAGGAGTCATAAAGTTTCTATCCATCATAGCAATTTATGCTAATGAAACGTTCATTAGATACCCACAGTTAATTGGCTGGGTCAGAGTGCTTCTGTAGCTATGTCTATGGAGGGCAAGTGATTCACAAGCTCCATGCTTGCTGTCCATGAGCATTACAAATAGAACCAGGAGCTTGATTTCACTTCCATCTTCTCCAGCTCCTGGCCCATCATTCAAAACCATGCTTAAATGTGCATTTTCCACAGAGCCTTCCATGTTCCTTTCAGTGAGAACTAACCCTTCAATCATTAATGTTTACTTTAACTTATCCATATTTTTATCTAGGAAAACTGGGCAAGTTTTTGGTTCCTCTAATTCATTTATTAAAAAGAGGATTCCTTAAGGAAAGCGTTCGTCTTAGCACTTTGCATTTAACCCAGGTTATATTGGATTAACAAAAATATCATTTACTTTTAACCAGGAGCTCTATATCTTCTATAAAATAAATAGTTTGTTTTGGATGTTACAGCTTCCACTGACTATTGGTTAGGACTGTGATCTATATGTATGGTGCACATAGACCAACTTTTTCTCTTTTTTAAAAAACAATCTACCTCTGCTTATTTGTCTCTATTCTCATTCCAGCCACACCCAACTATTTTGTCTACCTTCAGTTCCATGCCTTTCTTTATGCAGTTTTCTCTCTTGGAATGCTCTTCTTTCCTGCATCTCTGTCAAATTCCTACCTAGCTTCAAGGTTAAATGCCATCTTCTATGAAGCCATCCTGGTTTACTGATCTGAGTATGATCTCCCTTTCTTGACCTCCCTCCTCCTGCCCCCAGTGTCATTTGTTTATACTGCTCCAGGGTACATGCCTATTCCTGTTATTGGTTTTCATTATTTCTGTGTGCCTTTTCCTTCCAACTAAATTGGAATTTCCTTCAAAGCAGGGTCTCATCTTATTTATTGTATCCATTATATGGTTCCTAAAACAGAGCCTGGTGCAGAGTAGGTGACTGACAAATATTTGTTGAATGAATAAAAAAAAAAAATGACAGGTGTTCAAAAAGCATCTGTTGAATTGAACTAATAATCACATAGATTTCCAGCCACTGAATGACCTGGATATTTGTTGAGACTTCACTGAATCCACATAAGAGCTGCAAGTTGTGATCAATTCCTTGAGATCTTTCTTCTCTTGAGATGGTCAGTCCTCAACAAGAAGAATGAATGACGATAACTTTGGGGGCAGCAAGCAGAGCATTAGACTAGGAAGACAGTATACCTCTCTACCATTTCCTCCCAGATTACTCCTGAGGGCATGGGTGAGCTAGTTTACTTGATGGTCTAGGGAGAGTGGACACTTCCATGTATCTCTTACTGAGAGGGGATAGTCATTTTCTTTTAACCTTCCCAACTCCCCTTTTCAGGCTGGAGCTTACCCACAGCAGGGTCCTTGCACAATAATCCATCCTTAGATTTTTAGGAGAGGGTGTGGTCAGAAAAACTTCCACTTTCTTTGGTTTGGCCATAAAAAAAATCATGAACTAATATTATAGAGAGGGAAGATGAGTGAGAAAATAATCATACGAGCAAGATGGAATAATTAGAAAATTTGTTGGCAATATCATTGTGAATTGGATCATTATAGAGATGGAGGATCTCACATTTATCTCATTTGAACAAAAACTCTTCTTTGCCTCAGGACCAGAATGGCTGTACTTACAGAATGAACACTTGGCTTGAACTGCAAACTAAGTTAAAGATGATTCTAGCAGTACTTTCCACTGTCTCTTTATTTTTTCACTTTACTAAGTTTCAATATCAGAAATATATACCCTATATATTAAAGAAGCAAAGACAGGACTTCCCTGGTGGCGCAGTGGTTAATAATCCACCTGCCAATGAAGGGGACATGGGTTTGAGCCCTGGTCCGGGAAGATCCCTCATGCCGCGGAGCAACTAAGCCTGTGTGCCACAACTACTGAGCCTGTACTCTAGAGCCCATGTGCCACAACTACTGAGCTCTCGTGCCACAACTACTGAAGCCTGCATGCCTAGAGCCCATGCTCTGCAACAGGAGAAGCCACCGCAATGAGAAGCCCACGCACCACAAAGAAGAATAGCCCCCACTCACTGCAAGTAGAGAAAGCCCGCACGCAGCAACGAAGACCCAACACAGCCAAAAATTAATTAATTAATTAATTTAAAAAAGAAAAAAAGAAGCAAAGACAACATTCTTGGTGATGTCTTCTTTCTTCACCTGTGAGGGTTACACATGTGTGTTCACTTAGTGATTCTTCATCAACCTGTACACCTAGGATTTATTCACTTTTCTTTATGCATGTTATATTTCAATAATGAGGTTTATTAGAAAAACTAAATGGAGGACTGAACAGCAGAAAAGAAAAACTAAAGAGCTAAATAATAAGCTAAAAACTGGGTCAACTGTCCTTACAGAAGAGAGCATAAACAACAAATAGGTAAAAATGTGCAAGAGAAGTTGGGAGACTTGGATGAGATATCTGCAAATTCTAAAGCCTGTTTAATGATGTATGGTTCCCCTGGGCCAGTCTGAAGGAATAAAATAGAGATAATGAAGGAAATCTTCAAGTAAATGACAAATAAATAACACCTGAAAAAAAAGAGCTCTCAGATTGAAAGATAACACCATGTGCCAAACAGGATGAACAACCTCACAAATTTGCACAAAATTATGACATTTTCATACGTAAAAGATTTAAAAAAGTTGCAAAAGCTCCTCCAGAGAATCAAAACAGATAACCCACAGATTTCTCATCTGCAGTACTGGGTAAGAGAAGACACTGAAGCAAAATCATCAGAGAATTGAAGGAAAAGAAATTTTGACTCTAAAATTAAGATTTAACCATAGTCAGTAAGGGTTTCAAGTATTCAAGGTATAAGGCACATCAAGAGCCTACTGAAAAGAGCTTTCTCTCTTGCTGGTAGAGCTCTTTTTTTTTACTAAGGTGTATATTCTTCCTCCATGTGATTCAGGGATGAGGCAAGACAAATTCTCTCACCCTGTTCCCTTCGGTAACTGAGCAAAAAGCTAGCTCAGTGAGGAGAACTCTGAGATCTCTAGCTGACACCAGAACTGGAAAGAAAACTCCTCCAGGTGGCTGCCGTCCTGCTTCCACATATTCTCACCATCAAGACCAGTGCTATGACTGAAAACTGTTGCTATAGGACTGGTTAAATATTCCTGCCCTCGCTTCTTTATACATGCTAAACCAGCACAGGCACCAGCTCTCTGCCCCAGGACACTACCCATGGTGCATCCTGCTTTGCCTGGTTCAAGAACTCTCTTATGGGGACTAAGTGCATTCTGGAAAGTTCTTCCTGTAAGTGTTGTCCAAAAACCAAGTGTTATCTATGTCCCAAGTTGATAGTGTTGTTTACCCTACCTTCTGGCCTGACAAAGGGTAAATCTTAATTAGTCTATATCAATCATAGTAATCCCATTCCCCTTGACAGTGGTTAGTACATATAGAAAGGGCTGGGTGACTCAGTCCTGGCCAATAAGATGTGAGGATAAATCTGCCAGGGGGCTTATAAGAAAGGTCTCTTTTTCTTTCAAGAGAGCATAGGGAAAAGAGGCAGAGTGACCTTCCCTTGGACATTGTCATGTTTGCCAGTGATTCCTGGGATTGTGGCAGCCATTGCCAAGAAGGGTGTCAACCCCAGAGCAGAATAGAAAGGTGGAGGATGGCAGAGTGGGATGGCGAGAAGAAACTTTCCTTTACGTGATGTCTTTGCTTGTGAAGCTGCACTTATCTCAGGACCTGGTGGTAAGTGAGATAATTGAATTCCTTTATGTTTTTAAACAATTCGAGTAGGGATTTTTGTTACTTGCAGCCAAAAATTTCCTAATTGAAACATAGAATTCAAGAAATTTACCATTTACAGATCCTCTCAGAGACAGTTTATACCAGGAAGAAGAAACATGAAGTCAGGAAGAAGCAATGAGATACAATCGCAATGATGAGCAGGGAAATGTGTGAAATTTAATGCAAAGCATAAATAAGAATGAATATAAAACAAACCTTTGTGAGCATTTAATTATAATATCCTGTAGATTTAAATAAGTGGTAAACAGGTTTTAGACGATGTGCTACGCAAGAAATAGGGGGATTGTTTTGGAAGTTTAAAGAAAGCTTCATAGAGGCTACAGCACGCAAACTAGGCCTTGAAGTCTTGTGGGATTTTAGGACAGGAGAAGGCTGAAGAGCAGTCAGGGCTTTAGGAACAGGGTGAAATGCATGGGAAGTTGGGGCCTCAGTGAATGGTGAACAGAGTAATGGCCGTTCTGAGAAGTTTCAAGTCCAGAGTATTCTTCTGCCTACAATATGCTTCAGAAATAAAAAAGAAAATATTATCACTCCTCTGTTACCAAAATGTAGGCCATACATATCTTTCAGTGTGGCAATTCTGTTTTCTGTGTATCCAGAAAAAATAACAATGGTGAAAAGGGTCAAAGGAAGGGCACCTTAAACCATCTGAAGGGCAGAGGCACTTCTGGGGATATGATGATAGACTAGAAAATGAGGGGTTTTCCGACTGTACTGACAGCAAGAAAAGCAAGAAAGCTTTTGGAGAGATTTGCAAAATTTCAAATGAGTATGGAAAGGGTAAATATGACATAGTTCACCAAAGAGTTTTTTATTTTAATGGAGTTAGTGAAATAATCCCTGAAAATCCTACTGAATTAAGTGTAAAAAAATAAAGACAAAAACAAATAAGCAACCCAAAATCTATGTTATTTTCCCAGTTCTGCTACTTATTAGCTGTGTAACTTTGGCAAATCAATTAATCTGTACCTCAGTGACCTCAGTGATAAGATGCTATCTCCCTGATCTACTTTACAGGATTATCTTGAGGATCTGAGCAGACAACATAAGTGATGGGGGATGGAGAAAAATTTTAGATTCTGTGGAGGCATAGAAGGAAACTTGCTCTTTTAGAACATATTTTTGAAATGTGGCAAGATTGTTTGAGAGATGCCCAGGGCTGTCCTGTTGGAGAGTGGAAAGTACAGTTTCCAGGGTGACTGTAGCACAGAATGCAGGAAGCCACCAAGTTTGGTTCAGACAAACTACTAGTGTGGGCACGGAACCAAGTTGGAGGTAGGATTGGAGACACATATAGAAAGGAATTCTTAGAGTTTTTAATAGTATGGGAGCTATGCCAAGACTTGCAGCTTTGGTCTGGAGTCTGCAATTAAGGGTGAACTTAGAAGGGAAAATGAAATGGAGGAAAGAGCCTGAACCTTTTTTGAAGCTGTAACGACATAATTTGCATGTTCAACCCCAGAGCTTCCACCATGCCACAGTAAAATTGTTTATGTACTTTCCTACATTTATGAAGCTTGGCAAAGGTGGTGGAGGACAGAGCGTCTAAAGAGAAAGGCAAAGGGTAAGCTCTCAGGCCCACAGCATGGGCAAGGACATGAGAAAATCACTCCAAAAACGGCAACTACCCAAATAGCCTCCCTGCCGAATTTGTCCCTGGAGCATTTCTCTCTCCAGACCCCACTCTGGAAATGGGGCATGTAAACATACTTGGGAATTCTTAGAGGCACTTAAAATTATCTGCTGGCTTCCCACCTCTAAAAAGACTAGACCAGTTATACTTCTACCTCTGGGTTATTTTTTTTAAATTGTGGGTTTTTTGATTGTCACACTGATTGGGGGCCATTCATATTTACTGGGCAAATGTTAGGGATGTCAATGTTATGCAAGTTTGGGGCAGTCCTGCACAAAGAATTGTTCTGCATTCCATATATGACTTTCGTATGTCCAGCTGGACAGTCATGAATGTGGACAAACTTATGCATTATTTGAACTGAAAATCTAACTCCATTTTACATACAAGCACAATATATTTATTACAGCTTTAATATATCCTAAACTTTCTAAGAATAAAACTTTATACTCTGTCCAGAACTTTTTTCTAAGTTGTTCATTGATTTGGAAATTTGCATAACTGTTGGAAAATTGCAACATTACTCAAGGGATTTAGTTGTCTATATAACACATTTGTCTTCGTTTGTATCTGTAGTTGTTGAATTCAAGAGTGACTCTCCCTCTAAATGCCAGCTTCTGACTACTTTATTATGTCTTTCAATGTAGTTATTCCCAAGCAAATTGGGAAACATATTACTGGAATATATATCATTTTATTAGAAATTATTGTTCTTTTATTTCTAATTTATATCATGCTTAAGGCATTGTCTTGATTTTTTAAAAAAAGTAATAGGTGTATATAGGTTATATTGCCTATGAATTTCATTTTACGATTTTAAAGGGGGATTAACAAAATATTTGTAAAAGGTGGCATTTGTCCCATTGGGATTGAGAAACACTAGACTTTTTTATCACTAGGTGATTAAAAAAGGGAGGAGTCATGAATGTGGGTTGTGTAAAATGCCCATTGCCTACACATTGTACCCCTCCTCAGTTTAACTGAAGGAAAATTACAAGTATTCAGGTCAAGGAGGGTCAAAAAATGTGCTTTTGGGGTTGACCGTAAGTGCCTCAGTGTCAGATTTTTCAGTCGTTTGGTTTTAAGAGAGGAGTTTGTCAGTTCACAATACCAGAAGATCTGAAAGCAAAATAAAAACAAAATCCAGAACCTCTTCGGCTTCTCAGTCAACAAGGAAAGACTTGCAAGTGCTCAGAAGACTGTAAGTAAAGCAAAGCCCTATAAGATCAAAGACCTCTGCTTTCCTTTATGGAGCATTAACAAGCTCCAGAGAACAAGGGCTGCAAATAAGAAGAAAATAGATCAAAATTCTGACTCTTTACAGATGAAAGTTTGCTTTTTTTAGAAATGACATTTTGATACATGCTACAATATGGATGGACCTAGAAAACATTATGCTTGGTGAAATAAATCAGACACAGAAAAATATTGTATGATTCCAACTTATATGAGATACCTACAATACACAGATTCATAGAGAAAGAAAGAATAGAGGTGTTACCAGGGGCATTGGGCTAGTTAAATAATAACTAGGAGCAGAGTTTTTTTTTTTTCTTTTCTGGCTGTGCCACGCGGCTTGTGGGATCTTAGTTTCTGACCAGGGATGAAATCTGGGCCTACAGCAGTGAAAGCACCGAGTCTTAACAACTGGACCGCCAGAGAATTCCCGGAGCATAGATTTTTTTTTATTGGAGATGGTAAAAAAAATTTTGGGTATAGATAGTGGTGATGGTTATACAACATTGTGAATGAATTTAATGCCACTGAATTGTACACTTATGAATGGCTAAAATGATGAATACTATGTTATATATATATTTTTACCACAGTAAAAAAATAAAACAAAGTTTGCCTTTTTTAAAAAAAGTTTGACCTCCAAATATAGTTCTATTCCTACAGTTTGTAGATTTTTAAATCCCGTGCCTTCCCACTCACATCCTTTCTTTCCAACTCTGTAATATTAAGCCATAAACACCATTTTATTGGGGGGCTGGGGGAAGAAAAAGAACAAGTTCTGTAAAGGAAACTTCCACATTGTTCTTTACTCTCACATCTTCAAATGCCGCTTTTAAAATAAAGGAGAAAAGATGACTGTTTGACATATATGGGAGATCTATCGTGCTCCAAATAAATTTTAATGAATGCAAAAGGCCTTAAACTCCTTTTCTTGGGCTGTCTTGCCTGCTACTCCCTTTGAAAGCAGTTTAATTTCTCTGAGCAGAGGCTGGGGCCTGTGCTTGCTGACACACTCATACACACGACCATTTCCTTACAGCAGAAAAAAAAAAGGGGTATAAAAAAATAATCTGCTCCAATATCTAATTTGGGGGGTTGGTTTCGTTTTCTAGCTAATTTTTTTTAACTGAAAGCAGTTTCTAAAAATTATCATTTTTCCAGATAGTTTTTCTCATGATCTTTTATCGTTAAGAGCAGATTTCCACCCTGTGGACAGAGAATCAAGAAGACACAAGCCTAAACAGGGCCCATAAGTTCTTCTATCACATTTGGAAGGTGGAGGGCCAGGCTGATTTGTCCTCCCCACTCTCCCCTCGTGGGGCTTCAGTCTCTCTAGTCCCGTCTATGACTTAAGTCAGGCTTCCATGGGCCATGGTATATTTTTAAGTCCCTTATTTTCTGATTGAGAGGCTGCTTTGAATACCTATCTGCATAGTTTTGTTACCCTGTGAGTGAAAAATCTCTATCTATCTATCTAAATGCATATCTCTATATCTCTCTTTATATAAATATATACATAATATTAGCCAGAGATGTAAAACCTCTTTGTTCCAGCAGTTGAGCCGCCAGGTGGACCATTAAATCTACACGGATAGGCAGACAGGCTTCGGCTGAGCACTGCACAGAATCCCCGACCTGGGCGTTTCCATCACAGGTCAGAGGCCAACTGAAGCAATATCAGCCTCTAGATCACCTGGGTAGAGCAATAGAAACTTCAAAAAAAGCCTGCCTTCTTGGAGACATCAAAGTTTTTTTTTTTTCCTTTTTTAATTTTGTGGGTAAGGCAAATAATAGAGTCTTTGTGCTTTATCAGGAAAGTTAATGAAGTTTACTTCTTTAGAACTTGGAGTGAATAGTAAACAAAATTATGTTGTCACTCTCCCTGGAGTACATCCCAGTGCTGTCACATTAAGCAAACTTATTTCTTCTCATGGGACCACAGTGCCTGATGGCTTGTGCAGAAAGAGCTAGAGAATAGGAGGATATGATGCATTTGGAGCCACGTGTGAAGGGAATGACAAGCAGATCAGCTTTTTAAGTGTTTACAATTTTAAGACCTTTAGGGAGACTGACTTCGGGCCACCCTGTGTGTCTGTGGGGACTTTGTTCTGAAATGTAGTGAGATAGCCTCAGCCCTCAAGTCTCTTGCAGTCAGAGGACAGGCAGCTGGGCGCCGAGGAAGGTGCGGCACTTCACTAGGGGACAGCACTACATTTTGAGGAGACTTCAGGAAATGTCACCGGACCACAGCCTGCTTGGCCTGGACTAGACAGGTTTAACGAAGGCAAGGGAGGAGAAAGAGGAGCCTAGACAGCACCATAACGACACACCTCTCTCCTCCCCGATTCCATTTCTCGGCTGCTCCACGCTGCTGCTGACAGCCTCTGGAGCAAAGTCATGGCAGAGCATGATGACTAGCTGCCAACAGAAGGAGAGGGCATGGAGCAGGCTGGTCAAAAACCCTAACCCAGAGTTTGGAAAGTTGTCCCCCAAATGGCAACAGGTCTTTGGGAGTAAACAATTTAGTTCATTTCGAGGAAGAAATATTTATGATTAAACATGACAGGTATAAAACGCTGGGAGAAACAATTTTATGAGCTGCAAGAAAAAGAGAGAGCGTTTACCCCTGCTCAGAGTGTTAAAAACCTTTCTCCCCCCTGTGGTCTTTGGCAGCAGATGGTACTCACTGGCAGGAGACCTGGTATTGCTTTTCCCTAGTCCCTAGTAAAGTTGCTATGGACTCTGGCTGGTGCCCTTTTGGATCGTCACCACTGACTACATTTCAAGTGGCATGTGGGGTGTAGCTGGTGGGAGAACTGGGTTCTTTTGTGGTCAAGGAGCATTTAAAAGAGCAGGAGAAGGCTTCCCTGGTGGCGCAGTGGTTAAGAATCCACCTGCCAATGCAGGGGACAAGGGTTCGAGCCCTGGTCCGGGAGATCCCACATGCTGCGGAGCAACTAAGCCCGTGTGCCACAACTACTGAAGCCGGCACTCTAGAGCCCGTGCTCTGCAACCAGAGAAGCCACCGCAATGAGAAGCCTGTGCATCGCAACGAAGAGTAGCCCCCGCGAACCGCAACTAGAGAAAGCCCGCGCGCAGCAACGAAGACCCAATGCAGCCAAAGATTTTAAAAAAAAGAGCAGGAGAAGGAACAGCCACGTCAAGGCCGGGCTTGTCCATGGGACCTGCTTTTGCCAGGAACCACGGGACGCCCGACCCCAGTACAAGGAAGGCCACATGGAGAAGCTGGCAAAGGAACTGGCCATCGGCAGGGCAAAGGAAGCAGCTTCTGTGGGTTTTCGAAGCAGCCACACTGCCAGTGTTACACAATGTGATACGATGGGGGGGGGGGGGGGGCGGAAAGTGGTCTTTCTTGCTTTTCCAAATTAAGATAGCCTTTCCTTGAAAAATTAATAAAAAATAAGTTTTTTAGAGTGAAAAATGATCTGGAGCCATTTGCCCATTAGCCGATGAAATAAATGGCATATGAATGTTCGAAAGGGAAATGGATAAACTGCAGTTTCACTCAGCTCCCTCCAAACGCTGAGACAGACAAGCTTGTTTCATCCTGGTCAGGAGCATGTGGTTTGATGGTCAGAGGACGGGCAAGGGAGTCAGAAAGTCTGGGTTGCATTCCCAGCTTTGCCGCTGACTCACTGGGTAACCTTGACCAATGGTTGCACGCTCTGTGTCCCCATCCAGAAAATGGGGATTTAATGACAGCCCCCAGAAAGGAATGTTTGAGCAGTTTCTAGGTACATGGGGTTAGATATTTTGAGGTCCCAGGCAGGCGAAGATGGCAAGATATCCAAACTTAATTTTCTTGCACAGGGAATCATGGTTGAGAGCTTTTAGAAACAATTGGGGTTGAGAACACGATAAATCCCCATAACTGTCAGTGGTAACCTTTGATATATGGCTTTAAAAACTCTCAAATCTTTAAAGCCACCCCGTCACCTTCCAAGGTTTCATGCTATTGGACTCTGTGAATTTATTTGAAAACAATTTAAAATTAAATTCCATGGCACTGAGTCATCTCCTGCCAGCCACTAAATACTAAGATGAAAATCTCTTGTGACATTTAACACAATGGCTGTTCAGAGGTCTTGCATTAGATATTTTAAAGACTTTCATATTTTGGTTTGCTGCCTTCCATAGGAATCTTAATAGTTTGAAACACTGCTAATTATTTTCAGCCAGAATATGAATACCTCAGATTTGGGACAAAGACACTCCTCTTTCACTGGCTCTGTTCTTTGCTTGTCCTATAGAGATTCTTTCTTGTGAGGAGCCTAATTGGTGCTGTGAAAATAGTAACTAAAAGAACAAGTGTCAGGGATCCTGCATTCTTGTCCTGGCATTTCTATTCTGGTGAATAAGTAACTTAGTCCATCTAGGCGTCAGTTTCCCTGTTTGTAGTATGAGGGTGTGTCTCACAGCTTTCTGTTTTTGCTGTTGCCATAAACCCCTTCTTTCAAAAGAAGCATTATGCATCATTCTAGGATTAAAAAGATGGAAAAGAGGGACCTCAGCCCTTCTCTGCTCTGCTGACAAGCCCAGGTCAGCAACTTTGTGAAACCCAGCATGAATACCACTGGCCAGAGTCCTTCAAGTCGTTTTCATATATGAGAATCTGTGGGTGAGAAGAGAGAGGAGGAATTGGGTATGTTTACAGCCAATCAATGCACGTTAGTAACAACTGCTGAATCCAAAGATGCCTATTTTTGGTTTTGGTCCAGTCATTAAAAATAGAAGGCTTTCTACAGATTTAATGTGATCGCTATCAAATTATCTATGACATTTTTCACAGAACTAGAACAAATAATCCTAAAATTTATATGGAACCACAGAAGACCCAGAATTGCCAAAGCAATACCGAGGAAAACAGAACAAAGCTGGAAGCATAACCCTCCCAGACTTCAGACAATACTACAAAGCTAAAGTAATCAACGTAGCATGGTATTAGCACAAAAACAGACATATAGATCAATGGAACAGAAAAGAGAGCCCAGAAATAAACCCACACACCTACAGTCAATTAGTCTTCGAAAAAGGAGGCAAGAATATACAATGGAGAAAAGAGAGTCTCTTCAGCAAGTGTTGTTGGGAAAGCTGGACAGCCTCATGTAAATCCATGAAATTAGAACACTCACTTATACCACACACAAAAATAAACTCAAAATGGTTTAAAGGCCTAAATATAAAATATGACACCATAAAACTACAAGAGAACATACGCAAAACATTCTCTGACATAAATCGTAGCAGTATTTTCTTAGAGCCGTCTCCCAAGGCAAAAGAAATAAAAGCAAAAATAAACAAACGGGACCTAATCAAACTTAAAAGCTTTTGCACAACAGAGGAAACCACAAACAAAATGAAAAGAAAACCTATGGACTGGGAGAAAGTATTTGTAAATGATGCAACTGATAAGGGGTTGATTTCCAAAATATACAAATAGCTTATACAACTTAATGTCATAAAACCAAACAACCCAATCAAAAATGGGCAGAAGATCTACATAGACATTTCTCCAAAGAAGACATAAAGATAGCCAACAGGCACATGGAAAGATGATCAGCATCGCTAATTATTAGAGAAATCCAAATCAAAACCACAATGCGGTATCACCTCACAGTGGTCAGAATGGCCATCATCAGAAAGTCTACAAATAATGAATGCTGGAGAGGGTGTGGAGAAAAGAGAACCCTCTTACACTGTCGGTGGGAATATAAATTGCTGCAGCTGCTATAGAAAACAGTACGGAGATTCCTTAAAAAACTAAAAATAGAGTTACCATATGATCCAGCAATCCCACTCCTGGGCACATATCTGGAAAAGAAGAAAACTAATTCAAAAAGATACATGCACCCCAATGTTCATAGCGGCACTATTTACAATAGCCAGGACACAGAAGCAACATAAATGTCCATCAATAGATGAATGGATAAAGAAGATGTGGTACATATATACAATGGAATATTACTCAGCCATAAAAAATAATGAAATAATGCCATTTGCAGCAACATGGATGGACCTAGAGATTATCAGACTAAGTGAAGTAAGTCAGACAAAGACAAATATTATATGATATCACTTATATGTGGAATCTAAAAAATAATACCAATGAAATTTATTTACAAAACAGAAACAGACTCACAGACATAGAAAACAAATGTATGGTTACCAAAGGGAAAAGGGGAGAGGGATAAATTAGGAGTATGGGATTAATAGATACACACTACTATATATAAAATAAACAACAACATCCTACTGTATAGTACAGGGAACTATATTCAGTATCTTATAATAATCTATAATGGAAAATAATCTGAAAAAATATGTATATATAACTGAATCACTTTGCTGTACACCTGAAACTAACACAGTATTGTAAATCAACTATACTTCAATAAAAAAAAGAAACTATTTCAGATAAAACAAAGTAAGCTGAAATTTTAAAAAGAAGGTTTTAAAAGTTTGGATGAAAGCCACTTTGTAGTGCCCTTTTTGATATGCCCATGATCTATACTCACATAACGTACATGTAGTTACTCTCATTTAACTATAATGCCCCATTCTTTAATTACTCCTGATGAATAAAATTCACTGTATTTTGTGCATAGAATTTTTTCCTGACTTGAGTGGTTTCCTTTAAAGAAACAAAACCCTCATAAAATATTTTCTGTTAAGAGCTTCTTTTTCCTCCAAAGTGAAAATAGCTTTACAAACTATTGAAGATATACATGCTTACTTTCATAGTTTTTAAAGATATTTTTAAAAAAATTATACAGCATATAAAGTAGAAGAATAAATTTACCTGTGATCCCAGGTACAACTGCTGGTGTACGACATCAGGTACAATTGCTGTTAACATTTCCACATATTTCTTTGAAGTCTTTTTCTATGCACACACTCTGCTACATATCATGTAAAACATGTTTTGAGAAAAGCAAAAAAATAACCTCATACATTTATTTATGCAACTATAGATATCCTGAATACATACATATCCTGAAAAAAAAACATAGACATACACACACACATACATATTTCACTGTCTATAGAGATAGATCTCATCATCTTCTGTGGTTATACAGTATTTCAATTCATGAATGTATCATCAGTGTTTTTCACTGAAGGACATTTAATTTTTCCAATATTAGCCTTTATAAACAATAGTGTGATGAACATTTTTGTACATATATTTTTGTGTAGTGCCCAATTATTTCTATTGAATATATTTCTTAAAGTGGAACTCAAACTGTACACACATGTGTAGTTTTAGTATTGGCTATGAGAAAAGTTGGTACAACGTATAGTAGTAAAATGTGGCATCTGGTATGGAAATACTGAAAGGTTTGGATTTTATTAGAAAAAAGAATGACATTGTTTCTTGGAAATGCTTTTTTATTGACTTTAAAATGCTTGGTCTTTGTTGATTAAGGACCAAACTGAATGCTCTGAAAGGGGTAATAACTGACCAGAAAAGTTCACTTAAGAAAAATGGTTACACAACCATATGATTGGGTCCCCAGCTGGAATACTTAGTGGATTTCTAAGGCTCACAACTATTTTGAAACTTAAGGAATACAAATACCTTATCCTTGTTCATTGAGAATAATTCCCTCCCTTCATTCTTTTATTTTTTAAACATTCACATGACCTATATTTTCAAATGATGATTAGATACAGACAAAAATAGGGTTAAATTGATGGATAACGGGGAAAATGTTTAATCCAGAAGCAATTATACCACAACATGTCCCTCTCTTAAATAATCTTAGAGATTACTAATCTCAATGACTTGCCCCTGAAGGATGAAACTAAATTGTTTGAGACCATCACTTTGATATTATTGAACGAGTTAAGGAAGAAGTACTATTATTTTTGTGTTAAGAATTCATCTACTGTGCTGTACAATGATGGCCTGTCACTCTTGACAACATAGAAAAGAGATCCACTTTGATCTCTAGAAAGTTAAAGCTGCAGGCAGGAATCAGTGTGGATGATAGACTTCCCGTTCCAGACTCTCAAACACAGAAACTCCAGGACAGGAGGAAAACCTATCCTATAACAAATGGGAGAGTTACCTTCAACAGAAACTGCCCTTCTATGTAATAAACACCTTTCAAAATATGTAGACAACTGGAGAATCTTATTTCTACCAACACTACTGCCATCATCTCAAAATTCCACATCTTTTTCAGACATTAGAAATATAAATCAACTGGCTTAATTTGAAACCTGTGACTCCTTTTTTTAAATTAATTTTTATTGGAGTATAGTTGATTTACAATGTTTTGTTAGTTTCTGCTGTACAGCAAAGTGAATCAGTTATACATATACATATATCCACTCTTTTTTAGATTCTTTTCCCATATAGGTCGTTACAGAGTATCGAGTAGAGTTCCCTGTGCTATACAGCAGGTCCTTATTAGTTATCTATTTTATATATAATAGTGTGTATATGTCAATCCCAACCTCCCAACTTATCCCCCTCTCCTTTCCCCCTTGGTAACGATAAGGTTGTTTTCTACATTTGTGACTGTATCTCTGTTTTGTAAATAAGTTCATTTGTACCATTTTTTAAGATTCCACATATAAGTGATATATGATATTTGTCTTTGTCTGACTTACTTCACTCAGTATGACAATCTCTAGATCCATCTATGTCACTGCAAATGGCATTATTTCATTCTTTTTTTATGGTTGAGTATTCCATTGTATATATGTACCACATCTTCTTTATCCATTCATCTGTCGATGGACATTTAGGTTGCTTCCATGTCTTGGCTATGGTAAACAGTGATGCAATGAACATTGGGATGCATGTATCTTTTCAAATTATGAAACCTGTGACTCTTTTTTTTTTTTTTTTAATTTATTTATTTATTTATTTTTGACTGTGTCGGGTCTTCGTTTCTGTGCGAGGGCTTTGTCTAGTTGTGGCAAGCGGGGGCCACTCTTCATCGCGGTGCGCGTGCCTCTCACTATCTCGGCCTCTCCTGTTGCGGAGCACAGGCTCCAGACGCGCAGGCTCAGTAATTGTGGCTCACGGGCCCAGTTGCTCCGCGGCATGTGGGATCTTCCCAGACCAGGGCTCGAACCCGTGTCCCCTGCATTGGCAGGCAGATTCTCAACCACTGCGCCACCAGGGAAGCCCCCTGTGACTCTTAATGAGACAAGTTAGTGAAAGGATTAATTAACAGCTGTCCACAAATATTCAAAGCACCCATCAGTCTCTTCTGAATAAATGGAAAGGACAACAGATAAAGCCTAAGAAGGTGCTTTGTGACTAGAATTTGCCATACTACTGTGAGTTATTATTAACACATTTAAAGAAAAGTTGAAGAGACAATGGCTAATTTAAACCAACCTATTAATCTAGAATTACTTATGATGGAAAAGAAATTTTTATAAATGCAATTAGACACAGGCTTCAAGAATACAAGTGCTATAACAAAGAAGAGGCTAACTGATTGTTTCTCTCCATCTTTATTCTACGTCTTCTCAGTCCCCTTCCCCCCCTAGAATACAGGTTTAAGTTTAATCTAGAGCTTTAAATTAGATGTTAGAAATATTTTTTGATGATGCATATATTTTAACTACTGCAATGGGACTATAAAACAACATATAAAATCAATTTCCCTAGAAAATGTTTAATAATAAGGTTGCTATTATTGGTCTGGGTTGATTTGACTCTTAGAGAGACATAAAAAGAGGGGATCCTGAAAACTTTTTAGTTCCTTGAGTCTGTACCATACTTTGGACTCTGCCTCATCTGAGTGTTAGGAAGTCCTGGGCAATTAACCTCTATGATTCTGCAAATAATCTCTATTTGGGAGAAAATTTATTCTAATAATGAGTGGATATGGCTCAGATATTTATTTCCCTTCATTTCCCCAACATCTACAGAGAGGTATTCTGCCTCAGTATTAACATTATTTATTTTCTCTTCCTGATGATATCATTGTGGCCTACTTGATTTTAAAGATTTGATTATACATTTTTACACACACATTCATTAATAATGGAAAATAAAAAAAGATACATTCATACCAAGTAATTCTGCCTAAGGAAATTTGAGCTTTTTTGTGTGTTTTAACCTGTTGACCAGAGCTGGCCATTTGCATGAACTAAAAAGGCAGCCACTGACTACAATGATTGGTTGAGGGACATAGATCCAACACGTTATACCCTTATCCTCCCTGTATTTGTCAAATTGCCTGAAGATCTTAACATTAGGATAATTCCTGAATGGCCTTAAGGACCCAAGAGTTTGAATTTACGTGGGAGAAGAAATATACTACTTGGTTAATATAGCAGCCTGGTTAATTTACATGGTCACCCCAATATTCCACTAGGCAGAGAACAGATATCAGAGGGAAAATGAAGGCAAAGACAAGAATTGAAAGGAAGTTGATAGTGTAAGTGTGGGAACAGAGGTTCCTGCCCAGGCCCAATCCTGGATGCCCACAGAAAGGCTTGATGTTAGGTCTTACTTGGCCCTACTGCCTAGCAAAGAGTCTGGTGCTGAATGAATAAATAAAGGAATGAATATGTGGGTGTCAAGGTGAGAGGGTGTTTAATAAGTGTTGATGGTGGAGGTGGCCTCATAAAAATGAGAGTACCTAGATGGTGGTGGTATGGATATATAGGGAATAAATTTAATTTTTTTAAGGGTGCCTCTCAAGATCTGGAATTTGTTTTGGGAACAGTCCCCCATAGCAGTTGCCTCTTGTGGGATTTTCTGAGGGTAGAAGTGGCAGGGTCCTCTTTTATGGCCTCTCTTTCTGTATAGTAGCCCACAGTGTCAGCCATATTTTCCTCAGGGCCATTGCACAGACCACCACCAAGGAACTCAGTCCTCTGTCCAGTATACCTTGCTGATGGGGACATCAATCTTCCTCATAGTTGTTCCTCCCAGGTTTTCATAATAAAAATGTTCTCAGCTATTTGGGCAAGGACTTTTTTTTCCCAGACTAGATGCAAAAATACCTCTTTGCACTGGGCCTATCTCATATGTCTTTTCAAAGCAGCATGGGGGAAAAAAAAGACTTAGAAGATATTCACAGTTTTTCACAGTAAACTCAAACCTTTCTGATGTGGGTTCCTGACATCTTTGGCTGAACTGAGCAGCTGGGGGGCGAGGAGGAGGTAATGGTGGTCAAGTAACTTCCAGCACTCAACCACCATCCTGTTTGGGTTGAGGGCCTCAAGTAACACACTTGGTGGGAGGCCTGGGCTGAGCAGGATGAGTCTTCCTCCCAGGGAGCCAAGGAGAACACAAGATCATTGTCAATAAGGTTCAGGAGCTGCTGCAGAAGGCTTGGGCAGTGGCTGTCCCCAAATACCCACTGCCAGGGAGTCCACAGAGCAGCACTGGCTGTGACCTCAAAGGGATGGAGGAAACTGCCACGCTGGTCTGGGGTCAAACTGTGTGTGGTGACAGGGAAAGGAATGTGGACTTTGGCTGAGTGAAGAGAGGAAATATGGGAACCTAGGAGAAGAGCCACCTGAATTTGTTGAAGATTTACCACCAGCCAGGGAGGGTAATGTTTCTTGACCCTCAAGATGTGGTTTAGGAAGCCCCAGTCTATTAGCTGCTTTGAGAAGTCTCACTCTCTATTGGGTACCATCTCAACAAACAACATGAGCTCTTTAGTGGGGGAGAGAACTAATTGTTGGGTCCATTCCATGGAGAGTCAAGGTACATCAAAGGAAGAAGTCATTTCATAAGCACACAGATTTGTCCTTGACTTGGATTGTTGTAAAACTAATTTGCAACTAGAAATTACAGAAAACTCTCAAAGGGGGAAATTACTTAGTAAAGTCTTAATTACAGCTGTGAATGGTGGAATCCAGCAGGTTGGATTAGGAACAGGAATATCTGGGATGGAGCCCATTGTCTTCCATTTTCTAGTTGTGATGGATTTGAGTAAGTCACAAAACCTGAGTTTCAGTTTCATTCCTATAAAATGAGGATAATCATTCCTTTCCTATGTCTCTCACAGTGTTGTTGTGAAGGCCATAGGTGGAAAACATTCTTTCAATTCTAAAGTTCCATACAAGTGCAAAGATTTATATTTGCTAGAGATCAGATACCTTTCCTCCCATTTCCTAAACGCCACTCTGCCACTGCACAGAATACAAAAGGTTGATTCACAGTAAATACTAAAACAAAGAAACAAAAAAATCATGCAGCTATAGAGCAAATATTGTGATGGAATGATCTCACATTGCAACAAACAATGGGACAGTCCTAGTCCTATACAGCTGGAGTTCCAAAGCCCAGCTAGTTGCATGTTATTGTCAAGGCCTGCATTCAGAAAACTTCAACATTTACCTTTATTTTATTTTATTTTTTTATAACTTAACCCACTGCTTCTTAGCTGATTAGCACAGACATAAACCAGAAAAGACTGCTCTGTGACCTCAGAAGTTTGAACAAATAATACTCCATCCAGGTTGTAATTACACAAGAGATATAACAAAGACAAATGTGGACCATTTGTAATAACCTCTGAATGTTGATATGAAACTGTTCACGTCCAGCTGATTTCTATAGAGAGTAAAATAAAAAGGAATCAAAATATTATGTACTAGTAATATGAGGTAAGACTCTAAGAAGTATAATTCAACTTCTATTACTGATGGAAATGCTCTAGGAATAGAAAAAAAACAGAGAAAACTGCATTGTTAAAGACCTTAAGTCCGTCAGAGCTGCCTTAAATCCTTTTTATAACAAGACAGGACATAAACCAATGCAGATAGACACACATTAAAATATGTCCAGAATTCTTCCCTGCACATATTTTTAGTCTATTTCTACCTGGCCAAAAGGAATACAGAATTAGAAAAAGTGGCTGGTGAAATAAATCTCCACAAGGAAACCAAATAATCATTTAGTCCAATAACTGAAGACAAACATTAAAAGAAGGTGCTTTTTTGGTTTGTTATTGTACCTCTATTGCTCTTCACTGCCCCCCCCCCACCATAATAGTAGTTTTAGGGGCTTATCTTCTACTTCTCTTTGTTTTACGCGTCACTGTCATACTCTGCATAACTGAAATGGCCACTGGGACTGGGAATGCAGGGGAATTCTGACATGAAATCTATAAGAACTATTTATACACCTCTTAATCACCCAATTTAATTGAACTTTCAAATAAATGTCTAGGATTAGGGGAAGAGTTACTTAAATTTAGACTCAGCAGCATGATGAACTATATTATGCAGTCATTTAAATAAATGAAAAATATTTATAATATAATGTAAGGGAGAGTTAGTATAATTCAAAACATGATTGCACATTATCTGAAATCTATGTACACGCAGAAGGTAAACTGTAGTAACATATGGGGATTGTGGTCATGTGCTTGCTGATAACATTACCTTTAATACTATTTTGGAATTGCATTTAAAAACATTAATGTTGCTTTTTTTTCAGTCTGAAAAATGGTTGTTCAGCTGCCATTTTGATCCCCATAAAAAAGAAGAAGAATCCAGGACCTCTTCAACATTCAATTTAGTGTAGATTTTTTATTTTCTAATACACTCTGAAAGATATTGTATTCACGCTGTTTAATGTTTTTCTCTGAATGATATCCAAACTTCTACTTCTGCCCTCACAAGTGCAATACTGCCTGAATTTTTTTTTGGCTGCATTGGGTCTTCATTGCTGCACACGGGCTTTCTCTAGTTGCGGCGAGCAGGAGCTACTCTTCGTTGCGCTGCGCAGTCTTCTCAGTGCGGTAGCTTCTCCTGTTGCGGAGCGTGGGCTCCAAGCGTGCCAGCTTCAGTAGTTGCAGCACGCAGGCTCAGTAGTTGTGACATGTGGGCTTTAGGGCACGCGAACTTCAGTAGTTGTGGCTCAAGGGCTCTAGAGCACAGGCTCAGTAGTTGTGGCGCACAGGCTTAGTTGCTCTGCGGCATGTGGGATCTTCCCAGACAAGGGATCGAACCCATGTCCACTGCATTGGCGGGCGGATTCTTAACCACCCTGCCACCAGGCAAGTCCTGCCTGAATTTAACAACTATTTAATCTATTTCTCTTGAATAAATACTTTTCTTTACTAAGCTCTTAAGAGGTACATATGTAATAAGTTTTTTGGTAATATGCACCATGATATCTTTCCATTTCATTTAAATTTGATTTTTAAAAATAAATTGGCATTTCTAAAACACTATGGAAAGAGCTGATGAAGAGAGAAACCAGAGCAACGGTGAAAGAAACTGATAAATTGCTCTTATGTTCCTGAAAATCCTGCAGTTTCAGATTCAGTCAAAATGTAGTGAGAGCCTATGTACCATAACAGGCACCACACCTGACCCACTGAATGACTTTTCACTCAACTTCCCAGACTCTATGCCATCGGATTATTTGCTCCATTCTACAAATGGGCACACTGAGGTTCAGAGAGGTTCAGTCATCGACAAAAGTCACAGAGCTGGTGAGAGGCTGGATTTTAACTCCAGTCTTCTGATTTCAGATCTAGGGTTCTTTTGACCAGAGCTTGCTCTAATATATTGAATTTGATAAATTCATCCTTTTTACATAAATAGGTGTTTTTTTGGTTTTTTTTTAAATTCAAGTAATATTCCACAAAATAATCACATCTCAAAGTGAATAAATATAAAACTACATATGAGAAAGGCATATTTCTATTAAAAAATAGAAGGTAGGACTAGAAAAACGAGGTAGCTAAGATGGTAATATAATCACAAAGGACTCTGATAAAACTATTTGATTCTTAAATCAAGGTATGCCCGAGTGAGTGTAACGTTACCTGACCCACAGGTTGTAGATTAGTTTCTACCTGGCCAACATAAGTCTGGGCATGATTGCTTAGCTCTGCTAGTTATTGTAGGACTCCAGGCTGACAGATTTAAAATAGGGATCTCCTGTCTAAGTAGGGAAAATGGTACTGCGCAAAGGAGTGAGATGAGTGCCTTCTCGCTAGATGGGGCTTCTTGGAGCCATGAGGACTGGGCTGTTAGTTCAGTGGCCTAGTGCTTTGGACAGGCATGAGAACAGGAGGAGGATTCAAGGAACCAAACCAATCCAATAAAAACAGGAAGTAAAATATTAGTATGAGATGGTAGATAAAAAAATATATATACCCCAGAGGACCAGTGGGTAGGACAACTGGGTTTTAGACCTGGGCCTTGCACTAAGGAGGTGGGTAAGTTTGGGTAAATTACATGACCATTTTGGACTTCTATTTTTCATATGTAAAGTGATGAAATTGATTTACATGATCTACTATCTCTCCCAACTCCCCTCTCTCTCCTTATGTTGTATTTTGCCAGGAATTCCTAATTGGCCAGTAGATCCAAAGATTCAGGACTGAGGGAAATCTAAAACCTTTGCTCACTGGGGCATTTCAAGGCTCTGGGGAAAAGCATCTCTGCTTCAAATACTGATAGGCAATTTTTCTTTACTCATGATGATCCTGGTTTGATTGGATCATCAGTAACATTTTGAGAGAACTGGAAATTTTATAAACTTTTCCTCAAGATGGGCTCAAGAAATGCTTAAAATAAACAAATATCATGGAGTTGGAGAAATAAAAAGGACAACTAGTAAAAAGAGACCTTCTGTAGATAAGACTGGACTCAAGTCAGGCAGAAGTCCTTGGAAGAAGATATAGGGGTGAGTGGAAACCAGAGAAGGATTCATTCATTTATTCAACAAACTGGATACTTACCAAATTCAAGACTCTGTGCTGGTTAGTTAAGACATAATATTCGATTACAGATACTGTTTTCAAGGACTTTTATGTTCAGAGGTGACATAAAAATATACATAAATAACAGTAATACAGGGTAGAAAACATTGTTTCACTAGAAATAGAAGTAAAGATAAAAGTGCCACTATGATCACAATGATGAAGGCACAACACCTTCTGATGATCAAAGATGTCAGGAAATGGCATTTGAACCAAAAGTGCAATAAAAGCTCACTGAAAGGAATCTAGGTAAAGGAGGTGAAAGACAGATGCAACTATAAACCATAGAGAGTAAATGTACTAATTCTGGGCCACTTATAACTGCTTAGGATCCAACCCAGGGCAGGAACCCTCTGATCTCCCTGGCACCTTGGATCCAGCCTGCCATCCTTGGATCCTGAACTGTACTGTGAATGGAAGCAGAGCTTCTGTTTGTTTGCTGTTTTGTTTTATTTTTTTAAATTAATTTATTTTTATTTTTGGCTGCCTTGGGTCTTTATTGCTGCGTGCAGGCTTTTCTCTAGTTGCAGCGAGCGGGGGCTACTCTTCCTTGCAGTGCGCGGGTTTCTCATTGGGTGGCTTCTCTTGTTACAGAGCTCGGGCTCTAGGCGTGCGAGCTTCAGTAGTTGTGGCACTCGGGCTCAGTAGTTGTGGCTCACGGGCTCTAGAGCACAGGCTCAGTAGTTGTGGTGCATGGGCTTAGTTGCTCTGCGGCATGCGGGATCTTCCTGGGCCAGGGCTCGAACCTGTGTCCCGGGCATTGGCAGGCAGATTCTTAACCACTGCGCCACCAGGGAAGCCCAGAGCTTCTGTTTTGAGATCATCTGGCTATTTTGATCATGTGAGCATACTACAGTTTTATGAAAGAAAGTTATTAATGTTTGCAATGATGTATTGAAGTGGTTAAAAGTTTAGAGTTGTCAGATTCTAACATACCTCAGGATTAGGTTTGAAGGAAGGCTTCCTTTTTTCCAGTTGTCTAAAGATGGAGCCAGATGCAGGGTGATTTAGTAGTAAGAGCCCAGGACTCAGAGCCAAGTCCCAGCTCCAGCCCTCACTCAGGGTAAGACTTGATCACGTCACTTATCACTTTGAGCCTTAGCTTCATTATCTGTAAATGGGGTTTATAGAACTGCTCTGTCTACCCTACTAGATTCTTATAAGAACCAAATTAAATAAGGTTTTAAGTTAGTACTTTCGTCTTCCTTAATAGCAGGCATGTGTCGTGCGCATCTTTATCTCTTTAACCCCTAACCCTTAACGTTGCATATACCAGACCCTTGACCAATTATGTTCCATTGTGTTGTGTTGCCCTTTAAATAAACCACATCAGGCCCCTGCTATGCCCTTGCTTGGGAGTGTGGATTTGACTGTCCCAGTGGCTACTTATCCCTTTGGTCCATCACACCTGATCAAGGTGATCTTCTCTGATGAAATACAGTGTAGTCTTCCATTATATCATGCTGTTTTCCTGTGGTCACCATTCATCAACACAGTGTCATTTGTCATATAAAAGGATTTGCTATTCAAGAGCCTGGGGTCTGTTCTGTGTTAGCTAACAGTTATCCACCATGGGACGGCTAACAATACCACTCAGCGGGAAATCATGCTTTAAATGATTTGTTTTATTTTAGTCATGTCATCCTGTGTAGCTCTGCATTGCTTTATCTGGGCTATGGAAATAGTTTCGAGTGTGAGTGGTCAGAATCAAGCAGTGTTCTCTCACTTCATCGAATGTGGCACATACTCTCTCCGGAAAATCCTATGGACATTTTGCAGACCTGCTTATCTCAGGAAGACTGAAGTTTTTAGAAGGCTGCTCTTCCTATTTAGGGGTAAGTGGCAAGGGGAGGAAATGTTCGCTACTGTTTGGGTTGTGTTTTCTTAGCTTGGCAAAGGATTAGAACTTAATGGGATTGATTAATGACTCACACACGGGAGACAAGGTCCAGTAGTTTGGGCTGAATGAGGCTGACTGCCTATTTTGCTTTTCACTCTCCCAGGACCTTTAGCAACTGTAAAGTATCTATTTCCCCAGTTTACTCTTGGGGGTAGATTAGACCGAGAAGAAATGTATTTTGAGTAGACCTCAATGTACCTTATCTGCAGCTCTCTGGGGAATGTCACCCCCAAGAGAATGATATGTCTGATTTCATAGAGACAGTGGGGTTGAGCACTTAAACTCTTTTGAAATGGCTTTCCGAAATTATCTCATTTGATTTTATGAGATTTGCTTCCAGAACTTTTCATTTGGGAAGGTTAGACTATCAGACTGACTTGGTGGAGAAGTCAGCACCTTAGCAAGAAGATAAGACTCAGGATGTAAGCGCTCAGAGGTCTGGCACCACTCACCAGCCTGGCATGCCCTATTATAGTGGCTAGGCGTGTTTCTGTCCACCTTTCCACAGCCCCTTCCCAGCTGAAGTGCAAGTCCCTTAAGAGTAGAAACCAGATCTTACCCATATTTTGGTTCATCTGTTGATAGTGTTTCAATGTGTTAGCTGCTGCTGCTAATGAGTGTTTTCCTTACTAATGTATACATGTATGCAACAAATAATTGGACGTATTCTAGGGAATAAGGCTACGGATGTGAGCCAAACCAAGCTCCCTACCTTCATGGAGCTTGCTTTCTAATGGTGGAGAAAGCCTTCCATGAACAATCAAATTAATATTCAATCTTGTATCAGGTTGCTATGAGTGTGATAAAAAAAATGAAGCAGATTAAAGGCATAGAGAGTCACAAGGAATACTGTTTTAGATCAGGCAGCCAGGAAAGGTCATTCAGAGGAAGTGACATTTGAGCAGGGGCCTGAATGGAGAAAGGAAGGGAGCCATGTCGATGTGTATCTAGGAAAAGTGCTTTCCAGATAGAGGGACAGAGCAAGTACAAGGTGGTATAGGACTGTGGTTAAGAAAATGGTCTCTGGAGTTTGGTTGACTAGGTTCAAATTCTGGCTCCTCCACTTATATCTCTGCATGAAATAATTATGATGACAATTGTTGGTGTTCTTTAAGTACTCACCACACATCAGTTACAATGCTAAACCTTTTACATAAGCTTTCCTGTTGAATTCTCACATCAACCCCACAAAGTCAGTACTATTATGGATCCTATTCTACCAACAAAGAAATAAGGCAAAAAGAGGTTAGAATAGTGGAACCAGGATTCAATCCCTGCAGTTTGACTGGAGAGACAGTAGTTTTAAAACAAAATAAAATGTGGGATGAGCGTAGCCAGATGTGGGAAAATTGGGACACTTGCCCTTTGTAATGTCTCTCTCTCCTGCCAATGACCTCTTTTCTTCCAACACTGCCTTGGGCCTTCTGAACTGGTTTGGGAGTGGTGTACCCATATGCATTACCACCTCTTTTTCTGGACTTTTCCACACAGAAATTATTCCTGGTTCACACACCTTGGGGAAAAGCCATCCTGGTCTTAGTATAAACTGTCAAACTAAGTTCAGCAAAAGTGCCAGTGGGAATTGTGATTTAGCAGAAATAGCAGGAAATGATAAGTCTTGGCTTTGCAAGTAACCAGCTGTGTGACCTAGGTCAAGCAATTGGATCTCTGAGCCTCAGTTTCCTCCTACATAAAATGAATTGCTACTATTTCTACTCTCTTCTCACCTAATATTAAATATTATTTCTCCTGTAGAAATCAAATGAGGTCACACATGGTAAAGTAAAATGTAAAATAAAATGTAAGCTTTATTCGAGGACAGCATATTGTTATACATATGCAAACACATCCTGTGATGTTTAATTTCTTGATTATTAGAATATGTTACTGGGACAAACTTCTGGCCTTTTTTCATATTTCTGTTTCTGATGTCATACTTTACTACTCCTTCCAATTCTTCAAATTTCATTGCTCAGAACAATGAAAACTGGACTTTCACCAACAATTTACTTTAAAATGTTTGCTTCTTTAAAAACTAAGAATTAGAGCAGTTTGTACCTTTTGGAATTGAAGCTATTTGACTGTAATTTCAAACATGTGTATTTATTTTGTTGCACAGAAAAATCTCTGTTAACCAGAATGCTAAGAGGATTAAGAGGTTTTAAATAACTTATTCTTGGTTAACTAAAAGGCAAAAATGCATTAGAAAGCCCTTTCTTTTTTTATACTGTAGACAATATTTTTGAAATACATCATTTACTTCTCTGATTTAGGAAGTAGAGCCCAATGAGGATAACCAAATCTCTGTGTGTATATGTGTGTGTGCTTGCGTGCGTGTGAAGGCAGGGGGTGGGGGGAGAGAGAGAGAGATTATTATTATATTTTGGAGAACAGAATTGACACTTTGAACTTCTCTGTTCAGTGTACAACACTATATATACAGTCACAGGCAACATAAGAAATTGAATTAACGAAGAAATAACCTTTAGAACATCACTTAGAATAATGAAGACTCATTACAAATTAAAAAGACGTTAATAATAAAATCTACATAGTGGTTAAGGGCTTAGGCTCAATGCCAGTCCACTTGGGTTGGAATCCTGGCTTGGTTACTTAGTAGCTCTGTGGCCCTGGATAAGTTACTTAACTTCTCTGGGTCCCTAATGTTCTCATCTGTAAAATTAGGATAATAATAATAATATCTACTTCATAGAGTTATTCAAGTAAAGGCAGTACCTGATGCATGGTAAGTGCCCTATAAAGGTTAGAATTATTTCTGTGTTGGTGGTGATGCTCACTTAACTATGTCTTTAACATACTAATCCACAACAACTCTGTGAAGCAGGTACTATTATTATTTTTATTTTACAGATGAGAAAATTAAATAGACAAAATGAGTAACTTGCCTAAGGCCACTTAGCTAGCACCAATGTGGCTGAGAACCCATCCCACACCTGTCTGGCTCCAAATCCATGGTCCTAACCTCTATCCTTAGCCAGTTTGGTCACATATTTCCTGATCTCAACCCTTCTTATCACCTATCCTATTTTTCGTTATTTACCTTTGTTCTCAGGGTTAGAATAAACAAAGCATTTATGAAATGGAATGGCACTGAAAAATCAAAATTGAGATCTGATAGTTTGACTCCATTTAATGAGGTTTTGGGGCATTATTTGTTAGTGAACATGGTCCTTTAAATAAATCACATATTGGGAGTGGCCTTGAATAAATTATTTTAAAATTAATATTTCTTTTGCATCAAACCTACTAAAGTCATCACAAGATTCACCTAGAGCAATTTTATTCTGTTTGGCTTTGGGATGCTTGCAAAATTTTTTTCAGTTAATGTTCTGTCTTAGAATGTATTCTTCCAGAGGTCCAGGTTAAACTCTCAGTGGTGCCTAGAACACCCACTTGGGTGCATATTTACATTATTTGACGTGGGCGATGGATTGCTTGACAGATGTAGCCTGTGAAGATGCGAGGATGGGGTGAAGAAAGGTATGCATGATCAAGTCTGTCTTTTCCAGTAACAGTAATGGGTCATGGCTGCATTTTGAAGGGAAAGGGAAAATTACTTTTCCAACCCAGAGTATAAAACTATGACTCATGCTGGAATTGTTCCAGAATGTTGGTCAAATTATCCAGATTGACAACTAAAGCTTAAAGATCTTGGGAAGACAACGTAGAGGCTGAAATGCAGGGACAGACACATGGGAAGCTTAGATTCATTGGAAAAACATGAACTGGTTTGAGAAAAAGAATAAGAAAAGCAGAGTGTATAATGTTAAAAAAAAAAATCAAAGAAATGCCTTTAAAATAACTTTCCTGATCTCCTTAGATAATCCTAGGAACTCCAAACTCCCTACCCAGCAAATTAATGGGATATCCAAAGAAAACCAATCCCTCCTTGTAAACAAAGTGGAAATTTCCTTCTTTCCAAAAGGGCCCCAGTCCCAGCCATAGAGGAAGCAAGGAGACGAAAACACATTTCTGCCTGAAATGACCTCCTATTTTAAGAAAAAACAACAGCCTCAAAAGAAGGAAAGGAAAAACAAAGTTCCACCCAGAAGGAAATTGTATGTAAACAGCCCAAAGGGAGACCAAGACTGAGAGGGCTGGAATACTGAAATAAGCAAGGAGCAAACGCCTCTGACATTGTCATTAGCCTCTGACAATATCAGAATCTGAGCTTTGAGACAACTGCTTTGTGATTGAAAAAAAAGGGTTGGGGTAAGGGAGGATCCGGACAAAAGCAAGCTCGTTGAGAGGTCCCTTCTGAAGCCGTGGAAAGTTTGATCTTTGAAGTCTGCCTATTTTTTCAGGACTCTGCTAGTGTGTAACCTGGGGGAGCTCAGCAACCACAAAGCGCTGGCTATAATTTTCTGCAATTTGTCACATGCCCTCTTCAAGCCCTGGTGAGATGGTTTTCTTTTGTTTTTAAGCTGCGAATGGTAGCAAGGTAATTCAGGCAAGATAAGAGCAAACTGGAATCTTCCTTGAGTTCATCTAAGCCTGGAAGCTACGCTAGCCCACTGGTGTATTTTAATTGTATTTTTTTCTGCATATGTATTCGGTTTGGCCCACACAGCACTCATTTTTCCCTCTCTTTCTGGATCCAACATTCAAAAATCAAGAGATTCCAAGTCAAAACTGGATTTCTATTTACTCTTGAAAAATCTGGTGACACGGGTCCCAGATTCCTGTGGGGTAACATCTGGAGCTGAATACCTGCTGCCCCTGCTCGCATGGAGCCTCCACAGGACATCCTGATAGTCCCCACTGTGCTGGCTCTACTCAGTTCTGTCACCTGTTTGCCCCACCCACAGAAACTTGTGTTGGGTTCTAAACTTATCCATAGACATTTTTAGGAGTATCCGCAGTCTAATCCAGGACTGCAGCAGCCTGCTGAGAAGGATTCTAAGGCCGGCTGGGCTTGGCACAGGCGTTATGATTAGTTGTTGATATTCTCTTTGGCCACAGAGGGAGTGGGTGGCAGCATAGATGCCATGTGTTTGTCCTCTCTGATTAGCTACATCTCTGCTTTAAGCCTGTATCTTGCCTTTAAATAGGACCCAGGCTGCTTCTCAGTGCACTCTCTCCATAAACATTCTTGAAACCCAGTAGTGTTCATCTCATCTCAAAACCTCTAAACAAAACCTTATGGAATCTCATTGACTCTCTTGAAATCTCATTATTCCCACCTCCTTTCATAGGCCCTCAGCCACTTTACAAGCAGCTCCTGGTATAGTTCAAACAGAGCTCCAAATAAGTGAAAGAGAAAGCACTGATAACTTGTTTTAAGGTGATATGTGCTATGGCTTCTATTTATCCAACTGCCTATCTAACTGCCTATCTATCTATCTATCTATCCATCCATTTAGACTCCTAGTTGCCTGCCATAGGAGTCTGGCCTGCAGGTATTCTCTCTTCTTCTCTAAGTGGCTTTTCACATCCTCACCATGGCTCTCTATCTACTGTCCTTTGGCCAACCTCTATAATTAATGGAGGCCAGTACCTAACCAACCCTTTCACACAAAATGGCCCACTAGAAGTCCAGGGGTGGGAATCTTGGTGAGCTGCTTTTAAAAGACCTCTGACCCTTAAATGAAACCTCTTTGGTGCTTTTATGGATTCTGTTGTTGGACCCACAAAGACCCCTAAGAATAATGCCTGGAGCCAGCTGGTCCCTGCCATCATTGAAACCCAAAGGGAGGAGCCCCACAGGCGAGGAACTGCTCCCTAGATATCTTGGAGTTGCTTGTGTTTCAAAAGAATTCAGCTTACCACCACTGTGGCTTTTAGCCTCTCTAATAAAGCAGGTTTTAAAAAGCTAAAAACGTAATCTGCCTTTTAAATCTGCTCTTCCTGCTGAGTCTAAATGGGGTTGCAGCAAAATGCCTGGCCAGCATTAGAGTTCTCTGAAGCCAATCAACTGAAATAGGCTTGCTTGGGGGATTTGAAATATATTTGAAAACACTGCAGGGGTGGCGCAAAATAACTGAACAAAGGTGAATTACATGAAAGGAAGAAGCAGGTGGAGGTTTATAAAACTAAAGAATCACTTGTATATTTTGGAAACATCAGTAATTGAGACAGGGATGCTGACCTTAGAAGTTCATCTATCTGATCATAAAAATGGTTTTCATTTGGCATTAAAAAATGATTGTGATAATGAACAAGGCTTCAAATACACAGCCCGGAATAGCCAAGGCTGTGTAAAATCCTCGAAGAAATACCTTTGTATCCAAAGAGAAGCTGAGGCTAAAACAGGTCACAGGCAAGGACGGGCATTACTGTCATGTTTTCTCAGCAGCTTTGAGTAGGGCAGCATCATACATCTTCTTCATCCTATTGAAAATGTGGAGTTCCCTGAGAGTTGATTTTTTGGTAACACAAACTCTTGTTTGCTCTTGTATCCCATGGAAAAAAGAAAATCAAGGTAAGAATTGCCATGGCAAAATCACTAGATAAACTGTATTTTTTTGTGAAGACAAAATTAAGATTGTGGCATGTGACACATTGTACTCAATAATTTCCTGAAAGGTAACGTACCTATGGATCAAAGTCATTTAGAATAAAGATGACTTATAGAGTAATAAATGTAAATTATGGGTTATCTAACAACATGCAAATTTTCTGATAGGGCAAATTTGGGTGACTGCCCCCCCCCCGCTGCCCCCTGCCAAGGGACATCTCTCTAAGGTCTTAAGAGAGGCACGAGACCAGTTTTCCAGTAAATTTGCAGGTTGGATGACATGAGTTGTCTTACAATTTTACTTGGCCAAAGTGAGTTCTATACTTAAGGAAGAGGATAATTTAGCAGTGCAAAATACTCTGAAAATAATACATTTCTCTGCAAGAGGGTCTTTACTGTTGCTTTTCCTATATTTTCCTATACTTTGACTCTGTATGGAATATAGGGAGAGTGGACAAAGTTGCCAGAAGTTCTTGTTCACTTTGTTGGATGATGGTATGGGGGTACAAACTTGAAAATGCAACTTTTGCCAGCACACAATTGCTTATTACCCTTTGAAGGCCAACATGTGTGCTGAAAGAAATGCCTCAGAACACTTGAGAAGGTGGATGCATATGAGTAAATTGCAAGGGTTTGAAGCATTGGTTTGGATAAGAATGGAAAAATTCAGTTGCTTAGCCAAGGCAGTTCCAAACAACTTTGATCTGGATATCTCAGGAGAAAGAGCTTGTGCCGTCCCAGCATTTTCTGGTTTTGGCTGGGAAAGTATATAGTAAAGAAATAAATACAAAATAAAACCCAAAGTTTTTAATGGGTTTTTAGAACTTCCACTTCTGGCTACAAATGGGAGACAAAAGGCAAATAGATATTGTTTTAAAAATGCTAAGCCAGGCCTTTTCTAACCTCAAGAAAACATTGGGGTTTGATTAGGGTCAGATTTGGGGCAAGTTTCAGGACAGTGTTTGTTCTAGCAACTTCCTCCCCATCTCTGTGGAAAGTGTTGGTCCGTTGTGGTTCTGGAAGCCATGCCCTGAAGGCTCTAGGCTGGGGCATCATGAGACAGGCTCCAAAATCTGTCATTTGTGCCTCTGCCCACGCCTCCTTCAGTGTGTTCCCTGGAGCCAGGCCTCCCCAACTGTATGAGCCTTTTCATGACTAAGCATAGCCCAGACCTCTTCTTGTCTCAGTGCTTTATGGTAGAATCTCTCTGTTTACCTCCCATCTCCAGGCATCTCTTGTGTTCATCCATCCCTGGGGCCTCAGATGAGCATTTGTTCCATTTCTGCCTTCAGCTGAACTTCATTTCACTTCTCTATCTAAGCTGCCCTTTGGATTCAGGGATATTTCTTATGTTAAGTCAGCAGGTACTTTTGGTTGCATTATTCATTTAGCTCTGGAAATCCACTTCTATCTGGGAGATATTTTCTAGAAGGAAAGATAGTGATGTCTCCTGTGAAATAAAAGGAGGACAGAGAGGAAATTAATATTTTGTGAGAGTCAAAAATGCTCCAGGCTTGGTCTAGAAGCTTAATCAAGGATCTCATTTAATCTTGATATCAATATAATATATAACATATTGGTGTAAATATCAAAAGGGATAATTCATGTAAGATACTTAGCACACAGCCTGGCACATAGTAAGGAGTCAATAAATTTGAGTTATAATGATTATTTCTTAACTTTTTTCCTAGAAAGGAAGGGACTCATTAATCTGTTCATTTCAGTCAGGATCACCTACAATGGCTTGCTATTTATAGGGCTCCATAAATGTTTGCTGAACATGACTGAGTGAATGGACTCTTGCCAGAAGTATCTTGCTACTATTGTTGACTTTCTGGTTAACTAGATATAATTTGCCAGATTAATTTATTCCCCTTTATAAAACCAAAGTTTTGAAGAAGAATCTGACATCAAAATGGTTGAGATAAGACAAAAATTTCCCCCTTATTTCATCTTTGTTTATTTTTCTTCACCTTATGTTATTATCCCTGAATTCTAATGAGCCATATACTTCTTATGCTTGGATGAAATATAAATACACTACTTAGATATAACTGTTTGATAAACCCAACCAGGGAATGCAATGTTTTGCAGACACAGAGACTAGGTTGAAATCAAGCCATGGGAATAAAAAAGTAAGAGTGTGAGAAAATAGAATATTGCCTGAAAAACATTATGATTGAGGAAGCCAATACAGGCAAATACTGCAGGAACAGCAAGGATTTGGAATATATTTTTTAGCTGTAAGTGGGGCAACATAGAATAATGGAAAAGCTCAAATCTCTAGCACTTACCCCAAATCTTATCCAGTTTTCTCATCTGTGAAGTGAAAAAGTCATGTAGGTGAACTTCATAACTTCATAACCCTAATATCGTGTGATTTTATTTAATAATAATAATCTACAGGGGCTTCCCTGGTGGCGCAGTGGTTGAGAATCTGCCTGCCAATGCAGGGGACACAGGTTCGAGCCCTGGTCTGGGAAGATCCCACATGCCGCGGAGCAACTAGGCCCGTGAGCCACAACTACTGAGCCTGCGCGTCTGGAGCCTGTGCTCCGCAACAAGAGAGGCCGCGATAGTGAGAGGCCTGCGCACCGCGATGAAGAGTGGCCCCCACTTGCCACAACTAGAGAAAGCCCTCGCACAGAAACGAAGACCCAACACAGCCATAAATAAATAAATAAACAAATACTTTAAAAAATAATGACTCCCTTCTTAAAAAAAAAAAAAAAAATAATAATTTACATGTATAGATTTTTCACCCTTTGAAAACTCTTTTACATTGTCCTATTAAATATAGGGCTACTACACTAGTAGGTGCACATAAATTATTTGAGAAAGAAGAAATACAAAGGCCCAAATCTATATATCACTATAAAAAATGTGATGCACCTAAATCTGTTGAATAACTTGTCAATTACAATGTCAAAAATAAATTTAACTTATTATTTAGCCACCCAGGATGTTAGAATGGAAGACGCTCAGAAACCATGGAGTCACCTTCTTTATCATAGATGATGAAAAGCAAAAGAACAGGCTCAAGGTCACTTGGCTTCTGGTTGAGATCTCTGAACTCCCAATAGGCTATTCTTTACTCAACATCAATGTCACTGAATTGATTGCTAAATTGATTATACCAACAGTCCCATGCAACTCAGACAGTCTTCTGAGCAAAATAGAGACACATAAGTAGTGAAAGATATTAAAAGTCAGAGAAGGAAGAAATTTTGCTAGAAAAATGTCTGAGAAACTTAAGTGATTTCTGCTTAGTATCATTTTATCTCACAAAGATTTTGGCTCATTTGTCACCTAAAATCAAGGAAAAAGATCTAGTCTCTATGTTATTTTTGCTTCTTTTTTCCTTCAAATCTACCGTGGGAATGTTTAGTGTTTACGTCTTTACCTATATTCTCCTGAACATATGTGGTGTCTCACTTTGTAAAACCAATAACAGAATTCTATATCTCCTAATAAATTAAATGTTAAATATAGAAGTTTTTTTTTTTAAACTAATGTTATACCAGTTTTGAATTTATCCTCAAGAGTGGAATGCCAGGGATCAGAACTTTTTAATCCTTAATTTATTTTTGTGCTACAAAACTAACATAGTTTTATGTAATGACATCTAAAGTTTGAATGGCACATTAGCATAATTTTCAAGATTTCAACATGAACATCTATTTTATATTTTTTTAGAAAGACTGCAAAATTACTTCTCTTTTTGGGTATGATAAATTCCTATTGCAGCATGGAATTTCTGTTAAAAAATCTTTTGAAAAAAAAATCTTTTGTAGAATTCATATGCTAAATATCAAACTAGGTAAGTGTCAAACTTTGTAGAAATATAAGGAAATTAGTGCTTTCAATTTTATTAGCACATAGAAGCAGGAATCCTGTGGCACACATTTGAATACTAAAAAATTTACAGTGGTGTTAAAGTAAGAGGCATTTATCAAAACTCTGGGATATACAAATCATTAGGCTAGGAACTTGAGCTACTTCTTCCCCTTAAAAGCTTATCGTCTAATATAGAACAAGGGTCAAAAACATTTTCTGTAAAGGGGCAGATGGTAAATATTTTTGGCTTTGCAAGCCATATAATCTCTGTTGTCAACTACTGTAGAATGAAAGTAGCCATTGACAACACACAAAAGATGAGAGTCACCATGTTCTAATAACACTTTATAAATGGACGCATATTTGAATTTCGTATTTTATTTTCATGTGTTACAAAATATTATTCTTGCTTTGATTTTTTTCAACCATTTACAAATGTGAAAACTATTCTTAGTTTGTGGGCCACACAAAAATAGGCAGTGGGCCAAATTCTGCCTGTGGGCCATAGTTTACTGAGCCCTGTAGTAGATGTGTATACAAAATAAAATAGAACACAGGGACTAGTGTGCTATGATGGAGGAAACATATGCTATGGGACTACAAAATGGGACACATTAATTAGAAAAGACTGTAATTCTAACATTTTTATGGAAATAATCATTTTGCTTTCATATTTCTTTGAAATGAGATTTACATAAGGTAAAATTAACTTCTTAGAAATTAACAATTGAGTGGCATTTAGAATATCCACAGTGTTGTGCAACTGCCACCTTTATATAGTTCCAAAATTTCTTCACCCCAAAAGGAATCCCTGTCCCCATTAAGCAGCTGCTCCTCATTCCTCTCTTCTCCCAGCCCCTGGCAACCACCAATCTCCTCTCTGTCTCTATGGATTTACCTGTTCTGGATATTTCATATACATGGAATCATACAATATGTGATCTTTTGTGTCTGGCTTCTTTTACTTAGCCTTTCTAGGTTTATCCACATTGTAGCATGCATATATCAGTACTTCATTTTTTATGGCTGAATGATATTCCATTGCCTGTATATATCATGACTTGTTTATCCATTAATCAGTTGATGGATATTTGGGCTGTTTCCACATTTTAGTTAGTTTGAATAATGCTGCTATGAACAAGTTTGTACATGTATTTGTTTGAGTATCTAATTTCAATTTTTTGGGGTATTTACCCAGGAGTAGAATTGATTGATCATACAGTAATTCTATGTTTAACTTTATGAGTTAAACTTTATCATCAAATTGTTTTCCACAGCAGTTGAACCATTTTATATTACTCCCAGCAAGGTACATCCTCACTAACACCTGTTATTTCTGTTTTTTTTAAATTATAGCCATCTTAGTGGCTGTGAAGCAGTATCTCATTACGGTTTTGACTTGCATTTCTCTAATGATTAATGATGTTGATCATCTTTTCATGTGCTTATTGGCCATTTGTATATCTTCTTTGGAGTAATGTCTGTTAATGTCAATTTTTAATGCCCATTTGAAAATTGAATTGTTTATCTTTTTGTTGTTGAGTTGTAAGAGTTCTTTATATATTCTGGATATTAGACCCTTATCAGATATATGGTTTGCAAATATCTTCTCCCATTCTATAGGTTGTCTTTTCATTTTCTTGATAATGTCCTTTGATATACAAAGGTCTTTAATTTTGATGAAGTCCAATTTTTCATATCTTTCAAACTTAGGTGCATCCTACTGTTCAAACCTCCAATTTTTATAGCTTATATTATTAATAAAAATCATAAAAACCAAATTACTAAATTTTATATCCTTATCTAATTAGCATCTAAGAGAACATCAATGGCATCACAATAACTAATATTTATTGACCATTTGCTATATGCCAGGCTCTGTGCTAAGTACTTGATACACATTATCTTATTTAATTCTCACAGCACCAACCACTAGGCATGGAGAAGTCAAGTGTCCTGGGCAAGGTCACACAGTTATTGCATGGAAGAGGCAGCATCGAACCCAGGCAGTTTGGTTTTACCACCTCATAACTTTTTCAAAAAAATTTTTGAATGTCCATTTGCATATGAAGAAGAGGCTAATGTTATCATTATGTCTTTGGTTGACATGTAGGGGAATAGGAAATTGAGTTTGGCATTTCAAAAACATCTGATCAAGGGAGGACCAAATTGTACCAGATCTCTCAGGTAATTTGATAGTAAGAAAAAGCTCTGATTATGTCATTTCTTTGTTCAAATTGTTTCCATAAATAGACAATGTCTTCTGAATAATAAACAAACAAAAACCAGGATTAATGAAATATAGTATGTGGCAGTGCTTTCAAATATGTTATTTTGTTAGAACTCTGATAAGTAAGTATTGATATTTCAATTTTGCTAAAGAACCAGTTTTTAAAATGTTAGATTTGTCCACGAGGCCCATCTCTCCAAACTATTCAGCATAGTCACAGGTTTCTATGATCTCAAAGGATCATTGTATCTTTATATCCTCTACTCCCATTAGCGTGAGTCAAGGAAGACTAGACTTTCTCTTATGCTCCCATGGCTTTGTTTTCTGTGTCTCTTCTGTGGGCAGTTGTCATTCTCATGTGTCTACCTATTCTTCAATGCCTAAGTGAAACATCAGTTCTTCCTTCAGGTCTTCTCTGATCCTCCCAAAAACAATTCTCTTTCTCTCTTCTGAGACTTCATGACATGCTCTGTCTTTAGACTCCTATTACTGACTGAATTTGTATGATCAGAGATGGATTTTCTCTCTTCTACTGGACCAAAGTCTCCTAAATTCTGAATCTTATTTTAACCCCATTTGTGCCGTTCTCAACATCTGATCCAGTGTCTTGCCTTTAATGGTTCACTAGAAATAAGAAATACCTCATCAACTGGAGCCAGGTCCTAGCCTAAACATTGGAATTCAGTTCTCATTAGTAAGAGCTATCATCAGTGCAGTTTAAGAGAATGATTGTTATAATTGAGTACAGTGTATTTTGAAAACGTTTGTATTAAAATACTGGGTATTCCAGACTTCAGACAATACTACAAAGCTACAGTAATTAAAACAGCATGGTATTGGCACAAAAACAGACATATGGATCAATGGAACACAATAGAGAGCACACCTACGGTCAGTTAATCTTCAACAAAGGAGACAAGAATATACAATAGGGAAAAGATAGTCTCTTCAGCAAGTGGTGTTGGGAAAGCTTGACAGCTGCATGTAAATCAATGAAGTTAGAACATACCCTCAAACCATATGCAAAAATAAACTCAAAAATGGCTTAAAGACTTAAATATAAGACATGACACCATAAAACTAGAAGAGAACATAGGCAAAACATTCTCTGACATAAATCGTACCAATGTTTTCTTAGGTCAGTCTCCCAAGGCAATAGAAATAAAAGCAAAAAGAAACAAATGCAATCTAATCAAATTTATAAACTTTTGTGCAGTAAAGGAAACCATAAACAAAATGAAAAGACAACCTACAGACTGGGAGAAAATATTTGCAAATGATATGACCAACAAGGGCTTAACTTCCAAAATAAATTGTACAAACAGCTCATACAACTCAATAACAACAACAAAAAAACCCAGTCAAAAATAAGCAGAAGACCTAAATAGACATTTCTCCAAAGAAGACATACAGATGGCCAATAGGCACATGACAAGATGCTCATCACCGCTAATTATTAAAGAAATGTAAATCAAAACTACAATGAGGTATCACCTCACACCAGTCAGAATGGCCATCATTAAAAAGTCTACAAATAACAAACACTGGAGAGGGTGTGAAGAAAAGGGAACCCTCCTACACTGTTGGTAGGAATGGAAATTGCTATAGCCACTATGGAAAACAGTATGGAGGTTCCTCAAAAAACTAAAAATAGAGTTGCCATATGATCTAGCAATCCCACTGCTGGGCACATATCTGGAAAAAACTATAATTCAAAAAGATATAGGTACCCTTATGTTCATAGCAGCACTATTTACAATAGCCAAGACATGGAAGCAACCTACATGTCCATCGACAGATGAATGGATAAAGAAGATGTGATATATGTGTGTGTGTGTGTGTGTGTGTGTGTGTGTGTATATATATATATATATATATAATGGAATATTACTCAGCCATAAAAAAGAATAAATGCCATTTGCAGCTAATGGATGGACCTAGAGATTGTCAGACTGAGTGAAGTAAGTCAGAAAGAGAAAGACAAATACCATATGATATCACTTATACGTGAAATCTAAAATACAACACAAGTGAACTTATCTACGAAACAGAAACAGACTCACAGACATAGAGAACAGATTTGTGGATGCCAAGGGGGAGGGGGTTGGGAGAGGGATGGATTGGGAGTTTGGATTAGCAGATGCAAACTATTATATATAGAATGGATAAACAACAAGGTCCTACTGTATAGCACAGGGACCTATATTCAGTATCCTATAATAAATCATAATGGAAAAGGATATGAAAAAGAATATATATATATGTATAACTGAATACTTTTCTGTACAACAGAAATTAACGCAACATTGTAAATCAACTATACTTCAATCAAATAAAAAATAGTCGGTATTCATTCATTCAGTCACTCAACTATTTGTTGAATATGAATAAAACAGCAAATTCCTATTTAATGAAGCTTACAATCGTGTGTGTGTGTGTGTGTGTGTGTGTGAGAGAGAGAGAGAGAGAGAGAGAGCGCTAACATAAAAAAATAAACATATGTCAGTTAGTAGTAAGTGCTTGAATATAAAGAAAACCAGGTGCAGGGTTAGAGAATGATGTTGGGAACTGGGTGATGGGGAGTCTGGTCAGGAAAGCCCTTTTTGATAAGAAGACATTTGAGGAGAACTATAAAGGAAGTAAGGGACTTAACTGTGGATACCTGGGGAAGGACATTTCAGGCAGAGGAAGAGTTCAAGGACTTGAGGCAGAAAGCTGGTTGTGCTAGAGTGGTGGGAGATGAGGTCAGAAAGGTAGGGGGAGGCCATGCTGTGAGGGTCTTGTAGGTCGTGGTAAGGAGTCTGGAGATAACCACAAATGAGCAGGAAAACTAGGGGGCCGTTTTGAACAGAAGAGTGACATGATTTACCTGATGTTAAAGGATCATATAGGCTGCTGTGTCTGATTTCTTCATTGACTGTGTCTCCTCAATGGCAGGGGATGCCTTGCTTATCTTTTTGTCCCCAGTCACTAGTACAATCAGAGTCCTATTTAGTATCCATTAAATAAGTGCTCACTGGATAAACGTTTACAAGAAATACTGACTGTTGGAAGGGCTGTGAAAAGAACTTAAAATAGAAAAGTTTCCTGAGTTATCACAACTCCAATAATACAATTTACTTCAGCAAAACATTCTAAGGCCTTTTGTATTTATTTATTCAGTGGAGAGTTGTTTTTCTTTTTCTCAATATTAATACCCAAACTAAGGCTTTTCCTGCAAGAGCTGAGAAAGTTACAGCTTTTCTTCATAAGAGTCTTATACAATTATAATGCTACACAAGTTTTGAATACTGGGCCAAGGGAAATACACTGGGTTCTAATCTTGGCTCTGTAATGCATTAGCTGTGGGACCTTTGAATGTGAAATAGTCACACATCCATTTGTTTGTGAAGCACCTATTTGTTGAGCACCCGCTCACTGTCCTTGAAGTCAAGACGCTCACAGTCTGAGCAAGACAGATGTAAACAAAGATAAAGAACCCAGTGCAGTGAGCTGGCTGTGGTGGAGGTATGCATGGAGTGCTTTGAGATTCACAATCTCATCTCAAGTTCACCAGGAAGCTAAGAGAGAAGGGAATCCAAGGCAGGGGCATGTGCAAATTGCTCATCATATAGAAGAACATGGTGTGTGCAGGGAATTGAAAGGCATTTGGGAGGGGGCTGGAATAGAGTAGCAGAGGATATGTTACTTTTCTCTGCCAGCATCTCTTGGGGAAGTCACACCTTACCCATTCCAAGTGGGCTTTGTGTGTTTTTTGTCACTGTGCCAGGTTCGTGTGTTGTCACTGTGCCAGGCTTGCTGGCCACAGGATTGGACAGGTCATCTAGGATGACCATTCACAGTGACTTAGCCTCCTGGACCCAGGCAATTTTCCCCTCAGTTTTATTGAGAAATAATTGACTTATACCACTGTATACATTTAGGGCATATAGTGTGATGGTTTGATTCACATATATTGTGAAATGATTACCACAATAGGGTCAGCTTACATCCATCTTCTCATATAGATACAATAAAAAGAAGAAAAGATAAAAGGAAAAAAATGTTCTCCTTGTGATAAGAACTTGAAGGATTTACTCTCTAACAACTTTCCTATATATCACAGAGCAGCCTTAGCTATTGTCATCATGTTGTACATGACATCCCTAGTACTTCTTTAACTTATAACCGGAAATTTGTACTTTTTGACCACCTTCCTCCAATTTCCCCTGCACCCACCCTCTGCCTCTGTAACCACAAATCTGATCTCTTTTCTATAAATTTGGTGTGGGTTTTTTTGTTTGTTTGCTTTGGTTTTTTGTTTAGTTTTAGATTCCACATATAAGTGAGATCATATAGTATTTATCTTTCTCTGTCTGACTTATTTCACTTAGCATAATGCCTTCAAGATCCATCCATATTGTCATTTTTTTTAATAGCTGAATAATATTCCATTGTATGTATATACGCCAACTTCTTTACCCATTTATCCGTCAATGGACACTTAGGTTGTTTCCATGTCTTGGCTATTGCAAGCGATGCTGCTATGAACACGGGGGTGCAGATATCTTTTCAAGTTAGTGTTTTCATTTCCTTTGGCTATATTCCCAGAACTGGAGTTGCCGGATCACACGGTGGTTCTATTTTTAATTTTTTTAGAATATTTCGTACCGTTTTCCATAGTGGCTGCACCAAGATACATTCCCATCAACAGTGCACAAGAGTTCCCTTTTCTCAACGTTCATGCTAGCATCTGTTATCTCTTGTCTTTTTGATGATGGCCATTCTAACAGGAGTGAGGTGTTATCTTATTATGGCTTTAATTTGCATTTCCCTAATGACTAGTGATGTTAAGCATCTTTTCAATTATCTGTGGGCCTTTTGTATATCTTTTTTGGAGAAATGTCTATTCAGGTCCCTTGTCCATTTAAAAAATTGGGTTATTTGGCTTTTTGTTGTTGTTGTTGTTATTGAGCTGAATGAGTTCTTTTTTTTTTTTTAAGATTTTTTTGATGTGGAACATTTTTAAAGTCTTTATTGAATTTGTTACAATATTGTTTCATTTTATGTTTTGGTTTTTTGGCCCCGAGGCATGTGGGATCTTAGCTCCCCAATCAGGGATCGAACCCACATCCCCTGCATTGGAAGGCAAAGTCTTAACCACTGACTGGACCACCAGGGAAGTCCCTGAATGAGTTCTTTATATATTTTTGATATTAACCCCTTATCAGATATATGGTTTGCAAATATTTTTTCCCATCTGTACGTTGTCTTTTCACTTTGTTGATGGCTTCTTTTGCTGGGCAGAAGCTTTTTAATCTGATGTAGTCCCATCTGTTTATTTTTTTATTTTGTTGCTTGTGTTTTATGTGTCAGATCCAAAAAATTATTAGCAAGAACCATGTCAAGGAGCTTTAGTTCCATGTTTCCTTCTAGGTCTTTCATGGTTGTAGGTCTTACATTTAAGTCTTTAATCCATTTTGGGTTAATTTTTATGAGTGGTATAAGATGGGGTCAAGTTTCATTCTTTCACATATGGATATTCAATTATCCCGGCACTATTATTGAAAAGACTGTCTTTTCTCCATTGCGTATTACTGGCTCCTTTGTCAAATATTAGTTGACCATACAGTCAACTTGGGTTTATTTCTGGGCTCTCGATTCTGTTCTACTGGTCTATTGACCTGTTTTTTATGCCAGTACCATATTGTTTTGATGACTATAACTTTATAGTATAGTTTGAAATCAGGAAGTGTGGTGCCTCCTGCTTCATTCTTCTTTCTCAGGATTTCTTGGTTATTTGGAGTATTTTGTGGTTCCATATAAATTTTTGGAGTTTTTTTTTTTTTTCTACTTCTATAAACAATACCAACTGAAGTCTTGATAGGGATTGCATTGATGGCTTCTGGTACTATTGATATTTTAACAACATTCATTCTTCCAATCCATGAACATGAAATACCTTTCCATTTATTTGTGTCTTCTTTAATTTCTTTCAGTAATGTCTTGTAGTTTTCAGAGTAGAGATCTTTCATCTTCTTATTTAAATTTATTCCTAAGTATTTTATTGTTTTTGATGCTATTGTAAACAAAATTTCTTTCTTTTTTTTTCAGAAAATTTGTTGTCAGGTGTAATAGTCCTGTGAAATTCACTTAAGGACACTGGGGGAGAGTATCTCTTCCTTCTGATGAAGAGTTGTAAGAATGTGAGTTTGGGTGTGACTATGGTTGTGTTTTCGTCCGAAAGGTGAGAACTTGTTGGAGAATTAATCCATAGCACTGAAGGAAGGAAGTTTAAGAAATAGGGATGGATATTTATATCTCTGTCTATCTGTGTGTGTGTCTGTATGTTTTATCTATTATCTATCCATCCAGAGAGAGAGAGAGAAAGGACAGAGAGAGAGAGAAAATGACATAAGTTGAGCTTCTGGGTCCAGCCAAGATGAAATCATCCATGTCTGCAGGTTTCCTAGTTGTATGAATCAATAAAAGTCCCCTTTTTATTCTTGATAGCTTAAATTATATATCTGTTACTTGTAGCTAAAAGACTTTTGATGAAAACCACAGTGGTAGAAGACAAGACTACAGAATTACCTTCAGTTTTCTAATTTAAAAAATTTGGGACATTGGTTGGTATCTGACAAAAGCAGTTTATTGTCAGGACACCACTGTCCTGAGTTAATAACTGGGACATTGTTCTCACTGAAGACACCTCTGGGGTCTATATTCATTCTTTTTCAGATTTTGGCTTATTTCTGCTATCCTTTCCATGTCCCCTTTCTCCTTTGCTTATGCATAATTTTTATTTCCTCTGCTTGCACATAGTCTTCAGTATACGTAAGGTTGCCCCAAATACAAGTACATCAGCAACTTCAATATGTCCATCTGACTTCCTCTCTACTCTTCATTTAAATAAAACATTATCAAGCCCCCATTATGTGCCGGGTACTGTTCCATGTGCTAGGCATACAGTGATAAACAATATAGACAAGGTCCTTGCCCTAATGAAATGTACTTTTTGATGAGAGAAAAGGTCTATAAGCAAGCAAAGACACTAATAAATAAGATAGATTGTGATAAGGCCTATGATGGGAAATAATAGGAACTGAATAGAGAATAAATGGGGGTGGAAATCACTTCTGATGGATGATCAGTGAAGGCCCTCCCTGAAAAGGTGACATTTAAATTAAAAATGATTTCAAAATAAGCATTGCAAAGAGTTGAAGGCAGAATATTCCAGCCAGAGGGACTAGCAAGTGCAAAGTCCCTGAGACAGAGAGAGCTTGATGGGCTCCAAGTACTAACAGAAGGACAGTGTGGCTAAAGGGATTGGTATGAGTCAGGTTGGAGAGGGATGCAAATTTGAGATCATGCAAAGCCTTGGAAATCAGTACAATGAGCTCTTTTTTTTTTTACTTTAATAAACAGAATTCTTATTTGTAGTATTTACACACACAGTCTTCCATGGTAATGTTAAAGTTACCATTTTCTTCAATGCCCCTCAAAATAACTCTGCCTTCCTAAGTAAATCTTGGAGGGGAAATTCAGTGAAAGTGATCTGCTCATGACTGTGTCCCATGTCTGTCTCTCTCTGTTTTTTTTTTAACATCTTTAGTGGAGTATAATTGCTTTACAATGGTGTGTTAGTTTCTGCTGTATAACAAAGTGAATCAGCTATACATATACATATATCCCCATATCCCCTCCCTCCTGTGTCTCCCTCCCACCCTCCCTATCCCACCCCTCTAGGTAGACACAAAGCACCGAGCTGATCTCCCTGTACTATGCAGCTGCTTCCCACTAGCTATCTATTTTACATTTGGTAGTGTATATATGTCCATGCCACTCTCTTACTTAACCCCAGCTTAACCTTCCCCCTCCCCGTGTCCTCAAGTCCATTCTCTATGTCTGCATCTTTATTCCTGTCCTGCCCCTAGGTTCTTCAGAACCATTTTTTTAAAAATTTCATATATATGTGTTAGCATATGGTATTTGTTTTTCTCTTTCTGACTTACTTCACTCTGTATGACAGACTCTAGGTCCACCCACCTCACTACAAGTAAGTCAATTTCGTTTCTTTTTATGGCTGAGTAATATTCCATTGTATATATGTGCCACATCTTCTTTATCCATTCATCCGATGATGGACACTTAGGTTGCTTCCATGTCCTGGCTATTGTAAATAGAGCTGCAATGAACATTGTGGTACATGACTCTTTTTAAATTATGGTTTTCTCAGGGTATATGCCCAGTAGTGGGATTGCTGGGCCATATGGTAGTTCTATTTTTAGTTTTTTAAGGAACCTCCATACTGTTCTCCATAGTGGCTGTACCAATTTACATTCCCACCAACAGTGCAAGAGTGGTCTCTTTTCTCCACACTCTCTCCAGCATTTATTGTTTGTAGATTTTTTGATGATGGCCATTCTGACCAGTGTGAGATGATATCTCATTGTACTTTTGATTTGCATTTCTCTAATGATTAGTGATGTTGAACATCCTTTCATGTGTTTGCTGGCAATCTGTATATCTTCTTTGGAGAAATGTTTATTTAGGTCTTCTGCCCATTTTTGGATTGGGTTGTTTGTTTGATATTGAGCTGCATGAGCTGCTTGTAAATTTTGGAGATTAATCCTTTGTCAGTTGCTTTGTTTGCAAATATTTTCTCCCATTCTGAGGGTTGTCTTTTCATCTTGTTTATGGTTTCCTTTGCTGTGCAAAAGCTTTTACATTTCATTAGGTCCCATTTGTTTATTTTTGTTTTTATTTCCATTTCTCTAGGAGGTGGGTCAAAAAGGATCTTGCTGTGATTTATGTCATAGAGTGTTCTGCCTGTTTTCCTCTAAGACTTTTATACTGTCTGGCCTTACATTTAGGTCTTTAATCCATTTTGAGTTTATTTTTGTGTATGGTGTTAGGAAGTGTTCTAATTTCATTCTTTTACATGTAGCTGTCCAGTTTTCTCAGCACCACTTATTGAGGAGGCTGTCTTTTCTCCATTGGATATTCTTGCCTCCTTTATCAAAGATAAGGTGACCATATGTGTGTGGGTTTATCTCTGGGCTTTTTATCCTGTTCCATGGATCTATATTTCTGTTTTGGTGCCAGTACCATACTGTCTTGATTACTGTACCTTTGTAGTATAGTCTGAAGTCAGGGAGCCTGATTCCTCCAGCTTCGTTTTTCTTTCTCAAGATTGCTTTGGCTATTCAGGGTCTTTTATGTTTCCATACGAATTGTGCAATTTTTTGTTCTAGTTCTGTGAAAAATGCTATTGGTAGTTTGATAGGGATTGCATTGACTCTGTAGATTGCTTTGGGTAGTATAGTCATTTTCACAATGTTGATTCTTCCAATTCAAGAACATGGTATATCTCTCCATCTGTTGGTATCGTCTTTAATTTCTTTCATCAGTGTCATAGTTTTCTGCATACAGGTCTTTTGTCTCCTTAGGTAGATTTATTCCTAGGTATTTTATTCTTTTTGTTGCAGTGGTAAATGAAAGTGTTTCCTGAATTTCTCTTTCAGATTTTTCATTATTAGTGTATAGGAATGCAAGAGATTTCTGTGCATTAATTTTGTATCCTACAACTTTACCAAATTCATTGATTAGCTCTAGTAGTTTTCTGGTAGCATCTTTAGGATTCTCTATGTATAGTATCATGTCATCTGCAAACAGTGACAGTTTTACTTCTTCTTTTTCAATTTGTATTCCTTTTATTTCTTTTTCTTCTCTGATTGCCGTGGCTAAAACTTCCAAAACTATGTTGAATAATAGTGGTGACAGTGGGCAACCATGTCTTGTTCCTGATCTTAGTGGAAATGGTTTCAGTTTTTCCCCATTGAGAACGATGTTGGCTGTGGGTTTGTCATATATGGCCTTTATTATGTTGAGGTAAGTTCCTTCTATGCCTAATTTCTGGAGGGTTTTTATCATAAACGTGTATTGAATTTTGTCAGAAGCTTTTTCTGCATCTATTGAGATGATCATATGGTTTTTCTCCTTCAATTTGTTAATATGGTTTATCACATTGATTGATTTGAGTATACTGAAGAATCCTTGCATTACTGGGATAAACCCCACTTGATCATGTTGTATGATCCTTTTCATGTGCTGTTGGATTCTGTTTGCTAGTATTTTGAGGATTTTTGCATCTATGTCCATTACTGTTATTGGCCTGTACTTTTCTTTTTTTGTGACATCTTTGTCTGGTTTTGGTATCAGGGTGATGGTGGCCTCATAGAATGAGTTTGGGAGTGTTCCTCCCTCTGCTATACTTTGGAAGAGTTTGAGAAGGATAGGAGTTAGCTCTTCTCTAAATGTTTGATAGAATTCACCTGTGAAGCCATCTGGTCCTGGGCTTTTGTTTGTTGGAAGATTTTTAATCACAGTTTCAATTTCAGTGCTTGTGATTGGTCTGTTTATATTTTCTGTTTGTTCCTGGTTCAGTCTCGGAAAGTTGTGCTTTTCTAAGAATTTGCCCATTTCTTCCTGGGCAAGGTTGTCCATTTTATTGGCATATAGTTGCTTGTAGTAATCTCTCATGATCCTTTGTGTTTCTGCACTGTCAGTTGTTATTTCTCCTTCTTCATTTCTAATTCTATTGATTTGAGTCTTCTCCCTTTTTTTCTTGATGAGTCTGGCTAATGGTTTATCAATTTTGTTTATCTTCTCAAAGAACCAGCTTTTAGTTTTCTTGATCTTTGCTATCATTTCCTTCATTTCTTTTTCATTTATTTCTGATCTCATCTTTATGACTTCTTTCCTTCTGCTAACTTTGGGGTTTTTTTGTTCTTCTTTCTCTAGTTGCTTTAAGTGTAAGGTTAGGTTGTTTATTTGAGATGTTTCTTGTTTCTTGAGGTAGGATTGTATTGCTATAAACTTCCCTCTTAGAACTGCTTTTGCTGCATCCCATAGGTTTTGGGTCGTCGTGTTTTCATTGTCATTTGTTTCTAGGTATTTTTTGATTTCCTCTTTGATTTCTTCAGTGATCTCTTGGTTATTAAGTAGTGTATTGTTTAGCCTCCATGTGTTTGTATTTTTTACAGATATATTCCTGTAATTGATATCTAGTCTCATAGCCTTGTTGTCAGAAAAGATACTTGATACGATTTCAATTTTCTTAAATTTACCAAGGCTTGATTTGTGACCCAAGACATGATTTATCCTGGAGAATGTTCCTTGAGCACTTGAGAAGAAAGTGTATTCTGTTGTTTTTGGATGGAATGTCCTATAAATATCAATTAAGTCCATCTTGTTTAACGCATCATTTAAAGCTTGTGTTTCCTTATTTATTTTCGTTTTGGATGATCTGTCCATTGGTGAAAGTGGGGTGTTAAAAGTCCCCTAGTATTACTGTGTTACTGTCGATTTCCCCTTTTATGGCTCTTAGCATTTGCCTTATGTATTGAGGTGCTCCTATGTTGGGTGCATAAATATTTACAATTGTTATATCTTCTTCCTGGATTGATCCCTTGATCATTATGTAGTGTCCTTCTTTGTCTCTTGCAATAGTCTTTATTTTAAAGTCTATTTTGTCTGATATGAGAATTGCTACTCCAGCTTTCTTTTTATTTCCATTTGCATGGAATATCTTTTTCCATCCCCTCACTTTCAGTCTGTATGAGGACAATGAGCTCTTGACTCTGAAGAACCTCTGAAAAATTTTAAGCATATAAATGACATGATTTATTTACATTTTATAAAGCTCACAATGGCTGTCATGTGGAGAATGGATTATAATGGGGCAAGAATGGAAGCAGGCAGACCACCTTTGAGGATATTGCAAAGTTAGGCAAGAGATGACGGTAGCTTGGGCCAGAAGGTGGGCAGTAGAGTTGAAAAGAAGCAGATAGACTAGGACTCAAGGATGACTCCTAGGGTTTTGGCTGAACACACAAGTGGATGGAAGTGCTCTTTACTGAGATGGAGAAGACAGAGAAAGGGGCAATTTGAGAAAATGTCTCAATAGATCTATTTTAGAAATGTTGAGACTCAGTATGAGCTGTATAACGAGGTCTGTATTTGACAAATTACCTTACCTCTGTTGAGAGATACATCCAATTGGCCCAGTTCATCTTTTAGAGTCTGGTCACACTAGGTCATTCATTGTTTAGCTTATGGTCTGATTTCCTTCCATTAAGTGCTTCCACCTTTCCAATCAGGTGAGGCCATGGAGGGACGTAGGTTCATGTAATCCAATTGATAGTTCTGGTAAACACACCCATTCACAGTCATAAAAATGTCTGCCTATTCTACCTCACAGGGTTATTATGGGGGTTAAATGGGGGATTCGGTAGGTAAAAGCACTTTGTAAACTCTAAAGGTAATGAATTTAAAGGACTTTGAAAGCTGTTTAATTTACCAAAGCTACACATTTATACCAATTTTACTAAATCAGTTGAGAAATTATAATAAACTTTTATTTAACCAGACTGGTTATTGCCAAATGCCCACAAAAATGTAGCAAAGACTCACCTACTTTTGTGCATAGTGTAACGTAATTTAGCACAAAGGCTAAATTGGGTCCATACAACTCTGAATAACAACTTGAGAAGAATTACTTCATATTTATTGAGGAGTAAGTCACCTCTAACACTCTTGCCAGCCTGGTGTTGTGTTGGTACAAGGCTCATTTATTGTTGGTACTCCAACATCCTGGAAAAAGTGAGAGTAGTTGCTTAAAACAAGAATAAGGAGTTGTTCCACCACTTGTCCCTCTCCTTTCAGACCACTATCCTGGAATTCAGCCTTCCTTGCTGCTAATCTGTGGCCTGAATTCCCTTAGGTCCAACCTTCTCTCCAGGGCTGGCTTCATGGGTATGTGACCTGTGCCAATGCACATGGCCCTGTGCCCAAAAGTGCCCCACACTTGTTTTATTTCTCTGCTGTCTCTGTTTTGAAATTCTTAATTTTATCTTTGAACTTGTGTTTCATGCATGAAGTCTGATGGGACAATAAAGCATGCATTTGAGCAGAGGGGGTATGTGCAGTGTAAGTCCCACCCTTCCTAGCTGTCCTATTTGTAGGCAGCATTCACAATGCCCTGTGGGCACGGAACTCTGGTGCACTCATGCAGCATGGGAGTTCAGCGAAACTCAAAGCAAGTATAAGGTAAGTGTGTTACATCAAGGACTGAGCGGCAGAGCTTGTGGGCGGGGTGGTATGCTAACAGCTCCCCAAACCACACTTTCTGTTTAAAAGAGAACTTGTGTCATACACAAGAAGAAGGCAGCAGTGTTGTTCTAAGAAACAAAAACAACCTGGGAAGCCTATCATATCTTCTCTTCCTCATATTACCCCTCTGTGTCAATGACTTATGCTGAACATGATGGTACAGAAGGAAAGGGAAAGATGGGGCAACCCAGAGTTCCTTTTCCTTTCAGTCTTATCAGTAAGCTGAAGGTAGAGTATGTCGGTAGAATATGTGCATATCAAGAAGTAAAATAAAATAATTGAGATAGTTCTGTTCAGGATTTTCACTATTCTGGTAAGAACAACATACCTATGCCTATATGAGTTACTTTAACAGATTTAACAATATTTTATAATTAGGATGGTCCGTTTTAAATTAGTGACTACTTTGAAGTGACTTCAAATAAGTATATTCTCTTATGGAATCAAAATGGTCCTTCACAAATTCTAAAGACACTGTTAATTTGCTTTATAGATTCTTTGTTTATTGACAATTTGAAGTTGTAAATCACCTTATTTTTAAATTAATGAGGTTTAATTTCAATTTTACTATACTCTTAATTTCTTAATGAATCACCAAAATGGAATCATATAAAAAAACCTACATCTATAACATCTGTTGGAAGGAAGAGTCCTTCCCTACTCCAGTGGAGGGAATTCTACTTGGGAAACGCACCTGTATTCCTGCCCCCTCCTACTGCTCCCTTGAGGAGTGACTTAATCTTATTCCTGAGTTTGGAAAGTGAAGTTGGACATGTAAAACCAACTCTTTCCTCTCTAGCATGCAGTCACCAGCAGAAGCACATCTTTGCCTCAGCTCCTTGGTTTATGCCAGCAGTTTTCCCAGGTGATGTGGTCCAGACACCGGGTGGGTAAGTTTTTCTAATTCTGGGGTTTAGTTCTATTAGGAAGCCTGCCTGTCTGTGATAGAAGCCATACTCCTACAACAACCACGTTCTCTAATATGATGTTTTAAACAGTATTAAATTTTGTTAATTCTTTAAAATATTGAGGTAATTTCCCTTGAAAGTGTAGTAAAATCTGAATTGAATTCTATCAATTTAAAATAAAGGTAATATTAGTTCTAATCCACCTTACCCTTTTGACTTATTTCTTATTTCGTTCAGAACTCAGGAGGGGAAGAGAGAGTATTATTTATTGGGCATCTTGAATTCCAACAAGGTCCATACTGTTACCTCTAATAGTGGTGACAACTTCAGGAAAACTACGAGATGAGATAGGATTAGTTGCCTTCATTTTTGTTTCCACTTTCATGTTCCTTTTATATCCTTTGTAGTTGGTATAATGGCTTAAGCTTAGAAGAGTTTTGCACAATGCTCCCAAGGAGAAAAATAAAGATGAAGTAAGTGAAGCTCTGAAACATGCCATGGGGTAGACAGACCAGGGCCTGTGACTGGACTTCTGAGAGGAAAGGCTTGCACTTTCCTGTCCCCACCTTTTGTAGGAATGAGGAGACCAGAAATAGCAAATTGGTTCCGTGAAATATCTCCGCCTCAGACTTGGTCTCAGTCTCAGTCAGATTCAGCCACTGTCTAGAGGTGGAGGGAATGTTCTACACAGAATTTACACTGAAAATGGAAGGTTCAATATTAGAACAATCATATTATCTTAGCTTAAATTTACTCTTTGGCAAAGTCAAGCTTGTCAAGTTGTCCTAAGATATTTTCTAAGATCTACTATGAAAAGTAATCCTCATTCCAGCCTCGTTCATCTCCCCTGCAACACAAAAAGCTACAAATGAATCACCTAATTCCATCACTTTTTAAAGACAGTCTCTATCAGTAAACATGGAAATGAGAATAAATTCCAGAATTATCCTCCTTCATCCCATTAAATCAAATTTTCAAACAAAACTGATTTGGCTTTTAAAAGTCTTTGAATTTAAAATTTCACAACCAACTTTTCTTTGGCAGAGAAAGCTCTGTAGGGACTAATGAGCTCCAGACAGCTTTGGGGGTGGTCAGCGGGTGCTCCATGGATTCTGTAAAGTCCCACCTTGGGTTTCCTCTTTTAATAATGTCCAAAATAGACCCATTCATCTATTTTTAAACTTTCTAAAATTAGCAAGAGAAAAACAGAGTAGCAAGCCATAGGCTACTTCATTACCTCAGTTATTAGCCTGACAAAATAAATGACTTTCCATTAAACTGCAGTGACAGCAAAGGAGGAAGGTTTAGAGGTCAATAGCTCCTGTGATACATATCCCTAAATGTAGCAGTTCTCTAGGGACTGTTGGAATTAACTGCTGACAAGCTAATTGCTCTTATTACCTAATTAACCAAGTCTTGCTTCATTAGTAGCTTGTCGCAATTGGACAACATTTTCAAGGATATAAAGATCTACCCAATAATAATTAGTAAACAACTGAAATGAAACCAGCCTCCACTTGTTGACAAGATTAATTGAATAATTATTGTTTCATTGAGGAGAAAAAGAGCAAGGAAATGTAGCTAGGGAAACTGCGCCAGTCTTTCCTTGGGCACAATTTCCTCGGAGACACATGAAAGCTTTCTATTAAGAAGTGCTGCTGAATCTGATCTACCCAAAGAATCCCAACATGGAATGTAATATTGAATTTGTTATGATTTATTGGGTTTTAACTATTTTTTCAATAAAGGGTACTTTTTCATATATACACTTAACATCTGTATATACCATTTAAAACACTAACCATATGGATAGATTTTAAACAGGTATCTAACAGATGCTCTACACAAATATAACTTTGCAAAAACTAATTGATGCAGTGAAGCAAATTGTACTCTGAAACAACTTTTGGCAAATATTTCAGAACAGTGTGTTTAGTTTAGTTTGACTTAACAGCTGTGATTTTTAAAATTGTTCAACTGATTCTTGAGTACCGAGTGCAAAAGACAAAAATGTACAACAAACTTCCATGAAAATTCTATTTTTGTGTGGCATAATTAAGCACTTATGTGGATTTTAAAGTCTGAAAATTGGTGACTGTGGACGGTCCGTGATTTCTTTGTACTTGAGCCTGTTTTTTTCTTGTCAAAAATGATTTCAAGCACACAGCTCAAACTGTCAGTAAAAAAAAGAGTCCTGGCTGTCTCAGACAGGATAGTTCTCTCTGGAGACTTGATAGACTGTTAGTAAAAACCCATTTTAAAAGGTCTGGAAATTTGCCGACCCCTGTATCAGTGGGAAATAAGATCTCCCGGATGACTACGGGGATGTCTACCTGTCTTACTACAGGAGGAAGAGGGGAATCTAACACTTTCTTCCAAAATAGGCTGACATTACTGGGCAAGCTTGAAAGCCGAGGGGAAGCTCTGAGCAGGGAATCTAGAATTTGGGTGTTCAACCACCTCCAAGTGATAACTTTATGAAGCTTACCTAAGGGGAATTTACTTTATCCCAACAAGTTATACCAAGGCAAGGAAATGGTGACAATGTTAATCCGAACAGTGGCAGCAGCCATTTAATAAGCAACTGGTAGTGCTAAGGACTGTACGTGCATTATTGCATTGAATCCATGCAAGGATCCTGCAAGTTTTCTCTTCTCCCCAGTTTGTAAATGAGGAAACTGAGGTCAGAAAAGCCAGGTGCCCTTTAGAAAGTCATACAGCTGCTGAATGGAGGAAGTAGGAATTGTTTGGTGAGAATGTCAGCCAAAAGACGATCTATGAGAATCAAGGTTATATAGAATATAGATGACCTAGAATCAAACAGTATGATTTGGGGAGAAGAAAAAAAATCAAGGGGGCAGGGAGGGATAAATAAGGAGTTTGGGATTAGCAGATACAAACTACTATATATAAAATAGGTGAACGCAGGACTTCCCTGGTGGCACAGTGGTTAAGAATCCACCTGCCAATGCAGGGGACACAAGTTCGATCCCTGGTCGGGGAAGATCCCACATGCTGCGGAGCAACTAAGCCCATGCGCCACAACTACTGAGCCTGTGCTCTAGAGCCTGTGAGCCACAACTACTAAGCCCATGTGCTGCAACTACTGAAGCCCGCATGCTCTAGGACCCGCATGCCACAACTACTGAGCCCGTGTGCTGCAGCTACTGAAGCCCACGTGCCTAGAGCCTGTGTTCCGCAACAAGAGAAGCCACTGCATTGAGAAGCCAGCGCACCGCAATGAAGAGTAGCCCCAGCTCGCCGCAACTAGAGAAAGCCTGCACGCAACCAAAAATAAATAAAATAAAATAAAATAAAATAAAATAAGATAGATGAACAACAAGGTCCTACTGTATAGCACAGGGAACTATATTCAATATCTTGTAGTAACCTATAATGGAAAAGAATATGAAAAAGAATATATATATATATATAAAACTGAATCACTTTGCTGTGTATCAGAAACTAACACATTTAAAATGTTTTTTATAAACATTTTTAAAAATTTATTTATTTTTTAATTTTATTTAATTAATTTTTTTATACAGCAGGTTCTTATTAGTCATCAATTTTATACACATCAGTGTACACACGTCAATCCCAATTGCCCAATTCAGCACACCACCATCCCCACCCCCCATGGCTTTCCCCCCTTGGTGTCCATATGTTTGTTCTCTACATCTGTGGTCTCAACTTCTGCCCTGCAAACCAGGCTAGACACGTCTAATCAGAGTTCTCCCCACCACTCTACCGATTAACTTCCATGTACAATTTTTCTAGGGCTCCACATACATGCGTTAATATATGATATTTGTTTTTCTCTTTCTGACTTACTTCACTCTGTATGACAGTCTCTAGATCCATCCACGTCTCAACAAATGACCCAATTTCGTTCCTTTTCATGGCTGAGTAATATTCCATTGTGTATATGTACCACAACTTCTTTATCCATTCGTCTGTCGATGGGCATTTTGGTGGCTTCCATGACCTGGCTATTGTAAATAGTGCTGCAATGAACATTGGGGTGCATGTGTCTTTTTTTTTTTACTTTAACATCTTTATTGGAGTATAATTGCTTTTCAATGGTGTGTTAGTTTCTGCTTTATAACAAAGTGAATCAGTTATACATATACATATGTTCCCATATCTCTTCCCTTTTGCGTCTCCCTCCCTCCCACCCTCCCTATCGCACCCTTCTAGGCGGTCACAAAGCACCGAGCTGATCTCCCTGTACCATGCAGCTGCTTCCCACTAGCTATCTGTTTTACATTTGGTAGTGTATATATGTCCATGCCACTCTCTCACTTTGTCACAGTTTACCCTTCCCCCTCCCCATATCCTCAAGTACATTCCCTAGTAGGTCTGTGTCTTTATTCCCGTCTTGCCCCTAGGTTCTTCATGACCTTTTTTTTTTTTTTTCTTAGATTCCATATATATGTGTTAGCATATGGTATTTGTTTTTCTCTTTCTGACTTACTTCACTCTGTATGACAGACTCTAGGTCCATCCACCTCACTACAAATAACTCCATTTCGTTTCTTTTTATGGCTGAGTAATATTCCATTGTATATATGTGCCACATCTTCTTTATCCATTGATCTGTTGATGGACACTTAGGTTGCTTCCATGTCCTGGCTATTGTAAATAGAACTGCAATGAACATTTTGGTACATGACTGTTTTTGAATTATGGTTTTCTCAGGGTATATGCCCAGTAGTGCGATTGCTGGGTCGTATGGTAGTTCTATTTTTAGTTTTTTAAGGAACCTCCATACTGTTCTCCATAGTGGCTGTATCAATTTACATTCCCACCAACAGTGCAAGAGGGTTCCCTTTTCTCCACACCCTCTCCAGCATTTATTGTTTCTAGATTTTTTGATGATGGCCATTCTGACTGGTGTGAGATGATATATCATTGTAGTTTTGATTTGCATTTCTCTAATGATTAATGATGTTGAGCATTCTTTCATGTGTTTGTTGGCAATCTGTATATCTTCTTTGGAGAAATATCTATTTAGGTCTTCTGCCCATTTTTGGATTGGGTTGTTTGTTTTTTTGATATTGAGCTTCATGAGCTGCTTGTAAATTTTGGAGATTAATCCTTTGTCAGTTGCTTCATTTGCAAATATTTTCTCCCATTCTGAGGGTTGTGTTTTGGTCTTGTTTATGGTTTCCTTTGCTGTGCAAAAGCTTTTAAGTTTCATTAGGTCCCATTTGTTTATTTTTGTTTTTATTTCCATTTCTCTAGGAGGTGGGTCAAAAAGGATCTTGCTGTGATTTATGTCATAGAGTGTTCTGCCTATGCTTTCCTCTAAGAGTTTGATAGTGTCTGGCCTTACATTTAGGTCTTTAATCCATTTTGAGTTTATTTTTGTGTATGGTGTTAGGGAGTGTTCTAATTTCATACTTTTACATGTAGCTGCCCAGTTTTCCCAGCACCACTTATTGAAGAGGCTGTCTTTTCTCCACTGTATATTCTTGCCTCCTTTATCAAAGATAAGGTGACCATATGTGCGTGGGTTTATCTCTGGGCTTTCTATCCTGTTCCATTATAAACATTTTATATGTTTATATATATACAACAAACAAAATCAACTATATTTCAATTAAAAAAAAATCAGTTCATCTGGGCTAATGCATTGCAATTCACATCTCACTGAGAAGCTATGTTGGTCATGGGCCCAGGGCTTAAATTTGTGCTCACTAGGAACTGAGAAGTGCTTGGGATATCGTTTCTTTGTCTACACTAATCTCCATTCTCAGATGGAAGAGCCTGCCCGGCTTCTACATTAAGAGCAGCAATGGCAGTGGTTCAAGGCAGCCTCACAGACAAGTAGAAGCTGAATTTCAGGTGACGGGGCACCAACTGTTAGAGCAAAGCTTAAAAGGGGTGAGGGACAGAAAAAACTGTAGCTGGCAGGAAAGTCCATGTGCTGGAGAGGAAAGAACAATAGACTGGGAATCAGGATACCTGGGTTCATGCTGGCCTTGCCCCTCTGACTAACCTTGGGGAAATCATTTCAGAGCCATGTGATTCTCAGCCCAGGTGGAACCAGATGACTCTCTCTCAGTAGCTGATTTCAGTCAACACAAGTATGGGAGGGCAACAGGCACTTAGCTGAGGAAGTTAAAGGACTACCATGCAGAGGTCAATCCTACACAGTAAAGACTGCTTTTGTCCCCAAATGCCAATAACATCTTCACTGAGAAACACTGAGCCCAACCTCCAGTTTCTCCATTTGTACATGGAGGGAGTGGCATTTCCATCTTGAAGTCCTTACTAAGAAGGGCAGGTCAGTGCAGCAGGTGGGCTTCTGGTGGGGCTTTGCGCCATGACCAGAGCACATCCAAGTGGCTCTGTTTTACATCTTGGGTTTCGGGGTGAGCCTTCATTTGAGGAAAGGATTCTCTGATTTAAAAAAAAGTTTGAAAATCAGTGGATTAGAAGACTGTTAAGATGCTTTCTATTGTGGGTATTTGTGAGTAGAGGAAACTTAAGGCCGAAAATGAGAAATAGCAGTTCTAATGGGAAAAGGAGTCAAGCCTGATAAGATCTGGGAGAACAAATGACCTGGCCCAGCTGCACACTGAGTCTTTGATTGGCTGACAACCCCATGGGTTACAGCCTTAGAGTGGTTTAACATCACCCTTTCAAATGCAGATACAATCTCACTGGATTAGTGGCTAGAACTGGAAGATCCTCCCTCAGTCTCCTCATTGTAATAGGATTCGGAGAAATTCTTGTTATAAGTGCACCTCTGTTACAAAAAGTTTTATGCAAATCAAAATTTAAAAGTTGAAATTCATGTTCAGTGCAAAGTAGGAGCTTGCAGTAATTCTCCCCTGGAAAGTGGAGAATCTTTCTTTAGTGCATGTAATTACCTGCTAGCTGCTTTATCTATTTATATTGTATTTCTTTAAAGTGGTGGATGGTCATGTTACTTATGAAAGCCCACACATTGCTGGGTTGCCCTTCGAATAGTTCATTCCAAACAGACTACCTAAAGGTGAATATGTCTTTTATTTTTCCTCAGAAACACTTCAGAAAAGAGAACTAAGAAAATGGAAAGTGACCTTGAAAATGGATAAATGTAAGAAATGAGTGAAAATTTTTTATTATCTACAAGACAATATCTTTCTCTCTCTCTCTGTCTCTCTTTCTTCCTTTCTTGTGGTAATTCTTCTCAGTAACAGGATATGAATTATCAAAATATCATATAAAATTGATCATATGTTCTGTCTCTTGCAGCTCTCCAACAGAACCAAGGAAACTAATTCCATTTAGAGGCTGGAGTGTTATACTAGCAGTCATTGTTTGTAGGTGAAAGTTTACAAGGCCACACTGCACAGAATAATGTAAATAAAGAAATAGACATAAATAGAAAACGCCCATCTGTGCAAGCACGGGGAAGTATTAAGGGTTTGGTGTCTCTCAGAGCACTCTGTATATGATGCTCCGTGAGGAACTGTAAGGCAGGTGAAGTGTTACATGCTGTCCTTGTTTATGATCCTACTAGGGAAACAAGACGTAGCCACATAGGAGAGATAAGAAACACCACAAGGTGGGGTATTATCATTCAGTACATTTATTGAATACCTCCTAGGGGCAGCATGATATGCTTGGAAGTAAGAAGTAGTACTACCAATGTGGCTTAGAGGCACCCATGGCAGAATTTGAGTTTGGTCATGCTGGTCACATGGTGAGGATGTGGTTGTACCTCAGAGAGCAAGCTGCAGGTAACAGAAGAGGCAGTTACATGCTGGGCTCTGCTCCCTCGCTCCTATCTGGAAAGTTCCTTCCATCATTCACATCCTTCCTCAACCCTACATTTGTTGATACAACCAGACAAGAAATGCATGTGGGAGAGGACCAAGTTCCAAGTGTCTAGGATGACTGCTAGTGTTCTTCATGTCCCCCAGGTTTCCAAGACTTTCACAGGGAGGGAATGTCGAGTATGACACAAAGCCTCTTCATGGCCAAGCCTGCGCAGTCTGCCCTATTGTTCTCAGCTTTGAACAAACTCAAGTTCTTTTGGCTTGTGAGCTGATTGCAGCATGGCCACCCCAGGGGCATGTGTTAGAGCCTGTTGGATTGTCCCTGGTTGCCTCATCAACTACCCCAGTGTTTGACCCTTTTGGGACCTAACACAGGTGCTCTGAGAAGTTGAATTTTGCACTAATATTCTTGTTCTTTATACAGAGAGCAGAGAGGCACACAAGTCATTCCTCTGTCCTGGAAAGACTTGAAATAAGACAGAGTCAATAGTTGCATTTTCAGGGAAACCCATACAGTATAACCTCCCCAGGCTCCCAGAAGGGCAATCTCCCTTATCAGCTCAGTAAGCCCAAGATTGTGTGTTCCAGCATTAGAGCTTTTTCCATTTAACTTAAGACTCTATTCTTGGTCAAAATGAAGAAGCTTTAGGAAGTGGTTACAATCTTACAAAAAGAAATAACATGTGAAGACTTGGCTTTACTGTGAGACTGTATTTATCAGTTATTCATACCTTAGCAAGAACTATTTACTCTTTCCTCTTAGAGCAGGTTTCCCTTCCACCCTTTCTCTCATACACACACACGCACATGTACACGCACACACACTTTAGTTTGGCTGATGGGGTACTCATTGCATGGTTACCAACTCTTCTCACGACCACCTTCACCTCCTGAATCCAAATGAGACATTCCCTGTGCATTCTTTCTGTCAGGACAGACAGGAGGGACAAAGCCAAAAAGCACAGGATAACCTTGGCCTGCGAGACGTGTTGAAGTTGCCTTCGTACTTTCCAGCTGAAGAATATGTCTGCTTGGTTCCTAAGATGCTGAATGAGCTGGAAATCACAAAGAGAAGTCTAAGGATTGGGAACTCCAAATGGACATTTTGACTTCTGCAGTATTTTCCAAGATATGTTTTATTTGTGTGACATTGTTTAGAAAATTATATTTCTGTTGACAGTTGCATGGAAATATTTGTAAAATTTAACAATGAAATTGATTGGTTTTAATGGCATACACACCCCCATGTCCCTGGGAGCCTGTTCTCTCAGCAAAAGTATTGTTGAAACATGGGGCATGTTTCCAAAAGGAGTGCTAGACAGTGCTAGAACTTGCAACAGAAGCTAGATAGATCAAACTAGTGTGTGTTAATGGTTAATTTGCCTCTCAGCGTGTGCACGCAAGCACACACACACCTTTATGTATTGGGTTAATTTACTTATAGCACCTTAGCTAGATCTTGCTTTTTCATCAGCTTCTTGCTGCAACTGCTAGCTGGGTTCCCAGGACCTGTGGGAGCCCCATTAGCTGCCTTTACATAGCTTCCACACAGCAGGCCAATCTATTATTTTATCAGCATCATTCAACCTCACAAAAAGATCTGTTTCTATGTGGGCAGATACTCTAAGTGCTGATTTCAGACCAAGGCCTGCTGCTCTGTTAGTTTTCTCTCCATACGCCTGAATGCAGAGCCCCAGAAATGAGGAGATGAATGGAAATGCAAACAGACCTCAGCTCCAGCAGATGAAATAACTGCTTCACAACTTTCATTTGCACAGAGGTCAAAAACAAAGAGTGAAAGTGGGCCCTCAGTGAAGAAATATAAGTGTGTTATAAAATATGCTTTTGCTATAATAGGAGGAACAACCTGGATTGACACAAGCAGATTTTGTCCTCACTGATCTTTTTTTAAAAATTCACATTTATCATCTGGCAGAGAGCAGCATGCACTTGGTTATGTCATGCTTTCCAATTGATTTCTAGCTTTTGAATAGATTTTAATTAAAAATTTTTTTTTGTGGATTCTTGACTTCTTTGCATGGTGACCACTCTTTGGTAGAACTTATAATTAGGTAACTATGGATTCTAATAACTTGAGCTCACAGAATAGATGTCGACTGTATACATTCTTAATTGTTTGAATACGCTTCCCTCTATCCAGATCAGCTTAACCTGTTGCTGAAGGGCCCTGGGGTGGGGATTAGGGAGGTGAGGGGGTGGGGAGTGAGAAGGCTAGCAGCCTTCAGCTTTTTCCTCATTCTAGCACCCCAAAGTGGAAGGAGCTGTGGGTTTAGGAGGGCGAGTTCACTTCCTAACAAGCCCAGATGTCTCCAACTGTTTGCAGCTTTGTTTCTTTAGAATGTGGATACTTGATACTTCTTTATTCTGGCCAATTTAAGGGCAAAAATATGAGGTCACCTTTTCATGTTGCAAAATTACTTGGGAATCTTTTCATTTCTCTATTTTTAAAAATCAGAACATTTTAAATAGCATTAAATATACTCGTTCCTGAGAGTTTTGCTAGAAATTGCTTTTAACAGTTTTTGGTATGGTGCTTTTTATGGGAGAAAGTCTTATTCTTGGTCCTCTTTTTCAACTTCCTTCTACAGTTAAGCTATTAATTTATTAATATTCTTCATCCCCTTTAAACTTTTTCTTTTTCTTGAGGTATAGGTCACATATAGAAAAGTGCAGGGCTTCCCTGGTGGTGCAGTGGTTGAGAATCTGCCTGCCAATGCAGGGGACACGGGTTTGAGCCCTGCTCTGGGAAGATCCCACATGCCGCGGAGCAACTAGGCCCGTGAGCCACAACTACTGAGCCTGCGCATCTGGAGCCTGTGCTCCGCAACAAGAGAGGCCGCGTTAGTGAGAGGCCCGCGCACCGCGATGAAGAGTGGCCCCCACTTGCCGCAACTAGAGAAAGCCCTTGCACAGAAACGAAGACCCAACACACCCAAAAATAAATAAATAAATAAATAAAATAAAATAAAGGAATTCCTTTAAAAAAAAAAAAAGAAAAGTGCAAAGATCTTAAGCATACAGGTTGATGATTTTTACATACGTATAAACACAGGGAAGCACCACAGAGAATAAGAAACAGATATTTCCAGCATGCCAGTAGGCTTCCTCATTCCTCTCCCCAAAGTAACCATTATTCTAATCACTATCATATATCAATATATCTGTTTTGTTTGTTCTCAAACTTCTATAGATGGAATCATCCAGCATGTGCTCATTTGTGTCTGGCTTCTTTTGCTCATTAGGTTTCTGAGATTCATCTATTGGCATGTAAAAAGTTGTTTGCAAATATATAAAGAGTTACTGAATATATTATCTTTCTATCAAATCTGAGGAAAATAGTTGAGTAGAGACTGTAACCAAAATGGAATTAATCAGAAGAGAGAATTCAAGATAAGGAAAGATGAAGAGGACATAGGGAGGGGCAAAGGAGGATAAAGTATTTTCCCATCTATCTAAATGTATAATCATTATACATAATTCAAGGGCTAAGACAATGATCCTGGAATAGAGGACATGTACTGCAAAATATAATGCTAGTCTGGAACTAAACAAAGTGCTAAATCTCTGTACAACCTAGGCGGAAACAGGAGGAAAGGAAGAGAAAGAAAACATGGGAAAAGACTCATTTGGGAGGGGGAAAATAGTGTCAAAAGAAAATGTATTCTAAAGAGCATTTCTTTAAAGAAAGGAGTAAAGAAATGAAAGACCAATGCCTTGTTGGAGAGAAAACCGTTGGTATCTACTTTTGTGTAATAGTTGAGTAAAAGGTGCTTGCTTATGACCTCCAGGGAAGGGAAAGTGAATATTTATGAATTGAAAAATTACAATGGCATTTTTATTTATTTATTTTTATATTATTTTTAAAATATTTATTTATCTATTTATTTATTCATTTATTTATTTTTTGGCTTAGTCGGGTCTTAGTTGTGGCACATGGGATCTTTCCTTGCAGCATGCAAGCTTCTCTCTAGTTGTGGCACGCAGGCTCCAGAGCGCATGGGCTCTGTATCTGTGGCTCATGGACTCCAGAGCGTGTGGGCTCTGTAGTTGTGGTGCACGGGCTTAGTTGCTCCACAGCATGTGGGATCTTAGTTCCTCGACCAGGGATCGAACCCAGGTTGGAAGGTGGATTCTTAAGCACTGGACCACCAGGGAAGTTCCTAATGGCATTTTTAAATAACAGGAGATTGTGGAGGGAGGGAATAATTAAACAATAGAAAAAATCCGAAGACCAAAAAAAGTACAAATAAATAAAATAAAATGAAGCAAATAAAATCAAGAGTATGAGCTTTATGTAAATAGACTGAATTCTCCATTTAAAAGCAGGCTAATTGGATGTACTGTTTACAAAAAATATCCAAAGAAAGTGACAGACTTCTGGTCCTAGTCAAGATGGAGTAAGCCTACCACAGTCTATCTCTTCCACTAATTCCAACTGAAAATCTGAATAGACTACAAAAAGCAATGAAGCAACTATCTGAAAAATTTGAGAAGTAACAATAGCAGACTTATGGGGAGGAAAATGAAGAATGACCAGTAAGGGTGAGTTTCCTGATATCTCCCCCCTCAACAAAATATTAACAAATAGAATCCAGCAACATATAAAAAGGATGTCACAATAAAGTGGGATTTATCTTGGGAGGGAAAGGCTAGTTCAACATTTCACAATCAATCAATGTAATTCACCATATTAACAGACTAAAGAAGTAAAACTGCATCATCGTCTCAAGAGATGCAGAAAAGGCCTTTGACAAAATTGAACAACCATTCATGATTAAAAAAAGAAAAACTCTCAGCAAAATGAGAATAGAAGGAAATGTCCTTAACCTCATAGAGAACAAGATATAAGTTTATTAAAATCCATTTAAAAAGAAATGGGAAATTTTAATGGAACAATTACATTAAAAGAAACTGAGAAGGTGACTAAATAGCACCCATTGACAAGATAATGGTTAAATTGTACTTAATCTTCTCAAGTTATTTAAAGGATTTTAGACCAGTATTTCTCAGTCCTAAAGACTCACTAGAATCACCTGTGGAGCTGTTTTTTAAAAATTTAATTAAATTAAAAATATTGTTTTCTGGTGAGTCCCAGACTACTTGAATCAGAATCTCTAGGAGACAGGCCTGAACATTAATATTTTTCTAAAGCTCCCCAGGTAATTCTAATGTGCAAACTAGGTTTGCCAACCATTGTTCCTGTCTACTGACAAAGATGACAAATATAGTTCCCAAATCATTTTATAAAACCAGCTACAATTTGATACCTCAAACCAATAAAGAAAGATAGAGACTAGTTGTTTATGGATATAGAAGAAAAAATTAAAATAAAATATTAAGATATAGGATCCAGCAATATATCAAAAGATACATTAACTTTGTTGGTGTAACTGAACCATTTGTTGATGTAATTAATTATATTAACTTAATCAAGTTAGAAAGACTATATTATCATATATATAAAGAAATTTGACATATTATCATATATAAAGAAATTTGCTAATAAAGAACTCTGAATAAGCAGTCATTCTAAATAAAAAATTCTAAGATAGCAAGAGAAAAAATTATTTTTGTGTTATAAAAATCATTTACCAAAATCACTTAGATGGTGAAACATAGAGCCCATTTCAATTAAAACCAGTAAACAGATAATGCAAGCTACTATCATTATTATTCAATATTGTCTTGAATATTCTATAGCAGCATTGCTCAATTTTTACTGTGTACATGAGTCACCTGGGGATCTTTAAAATGCAGCTTATGATTTAGTAGGTCTAGGGATGGGGCTGAGATTCTTCATCTTTAATAAGCTCCTAGATGCCAATACTGTTGATTCCACACTTTCAGTAGCCAGATTATCAAATGCAATAAGACAAGAACATTGAATAATCAGCATAAATATTAGAAAAGGAAAATAACCTAGCTTTTTTTTGCCAATTCTTTGAATTTATAGTTAGAAAATCCAAGAGACTATAGTAAAAATGCTAGTAAAATTTAACAAGATGCCTGAATATTTGATAAATATAAAAAAATAGCTTTTTTTCTGTGCTAGCAGTAAGCACCTAGAAATAGAAATGGGAAATATATCTCATTCTCAATGGAAACAATTTAAAATATCTGGGAATAAACTTAACAAGAATTGCACAAGACCCAATAAAGAAAACCTTATTGAATGACAAAAAAAGTAAATCTGTAGGTGTCAGGTTTGGAGTAGGAAGAAAATAGTAGGTTTTAAACATGTTGAGTGTGTGGTGCTGGTGGAATATTTGATTAGAGATATCAAGGTGGCAGTGTGATATATGAGTCTTGTCTAAGAGACATGGATGGAGATGAAGGTTTGGGGGTTGTTAGCACTGTAGATCAGGAAAACCGCAAAGGTCCATCAGTAGGTTTCAGGGTGTCCATGAACCTCCTAAAATGGTTTGGAAAAATTTTTGGTTGTGCACATGTTTTTAGGGACAAGGCCCAGAATTTTCATCAGATTCTCAAATGGACTGATAACAAATTTAAAGACTGCTGATATTGATGGTGGTTGAGGTTATAGGAATGGGTGAAATTACTCAGCAAAAATATGTAGAGTGAGAACATAACCAAGGATGGAACCTTATAGTAGAACAACACTTGTAGGACAGGTAGAGGAAGATACTGAGGAATGGACAGGTATGTATTAGGAAAACCAGGAGAGTGTGATGTTATAAAAATTAATAGAGGACTTCCCTGGTGGCGCAGTGGTTAAGAATCCGCCTGCCAATGCAGGAGACACGGGTTCGAGCCCTGGTCCGGGAAGATCCCACATGCCATGGAGCAACTAAGCCAGTGCACCACAACTACTGAGCCTGCGCTCTAGAGTCTGTGAGCCACAACTACTGAGCCCGTGTGTCACAACTACTGAGCCTGCACTCTAGAGCCTGTGCTCCGCAACAAGAGAAGCCACCACAATGAGAAGCCTACGCACCGCAACGAAGAGTAGCCCCTGCTCTCTGCAACTAGAGAAAGCTCGTGCACAGCAACCAAGACCCAGTGCAGCCAAAAATAAATAAATTAAAAAAAAAATTAATAGAAGAAAGTGTTCCAAGAAGGCGAAAGAGGTTCACAGAAATCAAGTAAGTTAAGAACAGAACCCCATCCACTGAATAGCAACAAGGAGGTCATTGGTAACTGGTAAGAGTAGTTGCAGTGGGTTGGTTAGAAAACTTAGTTTGAAGTCAAAGCATAAGTTTAAGGATCAGCCTCAGGAGGGGAAACTCTTCCACTGAGACAGAAAGAAGAAAAAGACAAGGGTAGATTTAGTTAGTCTTGTAGATCTGAGAGTGGGAAGCTAAAGAAATTCTCATAGGATTGTCTCTTCATTCTTCCTAAAGTAGGATGTAAGGTCATGTCTTAAGAGCGACATAGGAGGTTTGAGGCATGCTGCCTGAGAAGAATGATGAAATTTTAAAATTATTACTAATATTTGATAAGAGGAGATTGCTGACTAGAAATATATGGTTTACAGGCAGTGCTAAAAACCAAGTGAAAATCAAAGATCTAGAATATGAAGGGATACCAATATGCACTGTGAACTTACATTTTCCAAAACTGCCTGGTAGATCATAGAAGTTAAAGGTGGGGTTTCCTAGGATAGTGTGATGGGAGGATATGGGGCAAGGTTGTTGAGAAGAGTATTATGAGAGGGGTGACATGATAGATCATTAGGTGTAGACTAAGTAAAAAGTAGAGACAGGAGAGAATTGAAGTCCAAGGACAGGCATAGCAGGAATGAGGGACTTTAAAGAGCTGAAAGTAACTACTATACATGGATTTTAATTGGGATCTCTGGAAGAGACTTGGGGTAGAGAGGACCATTATGATACAGAGACCAAAAGCTTTGATTAAGACCATAACCAGGTGGGTGGTTAGTGGTTGATGGTTTAGGAGGAATTGATGATATGTTAAACAACATGAATCTCAAATGACAAACATATCTTTTAAACTTAAGGACAGGGAAATAATGGTTTGAAAAATGCACTGGTGAGTGAAAAGAATGCAAAACCCATGCCTTAGAGCTATGTAATATGGTATTTGGGAGAGAGCTATGGAATATGGCATACGGGAATATGGCCCTTGAAAGGGCCACCAAAGAAGTAGTGGCCTTGGGAGATGCACCAAATTTTAGTAAGGCAAGGAAGTATAGGAAGTGTTCTGTGTAGCAGCTGAGGGTAGAAGGGAGTCTGTTTACTCTGGAATAAGGTACATAGGGTTTTGCAGTGGGATGGTTTGGAAGGAAAGGAGGATAGAGGTTGGGTCAGAAGAGAGGAAGCACAGAGCACGAAGGAGTGAGCTGACTGGATAGCTGTCTAGATGTGTGTACATTTTGGGGTGGTGACCAGGGATGGCAGTAATGATAGGCACAGAATATTTTGGCCTCCACAGGCCTGACAGAGTCTGCTTTAGAGTTGTATCAGACATGGGTTGCTTTTTTTTGGGGGGGGGTATGTTTTTTTTTTAATTTTATTAAAAAAAATTTTTATACAGCAGGTTCTTATTAGTTATCTATTTTATACATATTAGTGTATATATGTCAATCCCAATCTCCCAATTCATCCCCCCCCACCGCTTTCCCCCCCTTGGTGTCCATATGTTTGTTCTCTACATCTCTGTCTCTCTTTCTGCCTTGCAAACTGGTTCATCTGTACCATTTTTCTAGATTCCACATATATGTGTTAACATACGATATTTGTTTTTCTCTTTCTGATTTACTTCACTCTGTATGACAGTCTCTAGATCCATCCACGTCTCTACAAATGACCCAATTTCGTTCCTTTTTATGGCTGAGTAATATTCCATTGTATATATGTACCACATCTTCTTTATCCATTAGTCTGTCGATGGGCATTTAGGTTGTTTCCATGACCTGGCTATTGTAAAGAGTGCTGCAATGAACATTGGGGTGCGTGTGTCTTTTTGAATTATGGTTTTCTCTGGGTATATGCCCAGTAGTGGGATTGCTGGGCCATATGGTAATTCTGTTTTTAGTTTTTTAAGGAACCTCCATACTGTTCTCCATAGTGGCTGTATCAATTTACATTCCCACCAAGAGTGCAAGAGGGATTGACATGGTCTGCTTTTTAAGATAATTTTTCTCTGACAGACTGTAGCTTGTTTTGTAGATCTTGAATCATTGTATACTTCCCTAGTATTTTCTTTAAATTATAAAGATGTTCTTTTAAGGCTGCCAGTTAACAGATTTTGACTAAGGACTCAAATTCTGAGTGTGAGATACAGGGATTTATAAAGTGATAATCAGACTGAGGATCTGACCTCATGGAGCCTATCGACTATGTTCTACATGGGAATCTGCCACTAAACAAATGTGTTAAATCCTATAGGAGTTTCCTACAATACGTATTATGGAAGTGTATCATATGGTACTCAGCCTTGTGTGGGATGGGGAATGGTCTCCTCTAGCTTATGTAAAACAGGTGGTATAAAGAAGCAAGAAGAATATTTGTTCTTTAGACAGACTGACCTGAGGCTCAATTTATTACTCCATCATTATTTCTATGTAAACCTGAATAGGTTTTATTAAACTCTGAGCCAAAGTCCTTTCATTTCTATATTGAAGATAGGTTATATCTTGCAGCATAGCAGTGAGTGCTAAGCAAGTTAATGTAAATATAGCAATAGGTATAGTAGTTAGCACATGGTAAATAATCTAAAGGTTAGTTCTCTCTTTCCCTAGAGAACTTCCTGTAGGTACTTCATCAAATACTACTAAAGTTATAAATAAAGAAATGTATCCTATTATTATGCAAACTATCTCTTTGATATTATTATATTTAGTTTAGGAAATTATCTTACCCATTTAGTTGACTGAATTTTTAAACTAAATTAAGCATATGGTGCAACATTATCTGATGAAGTTGGACTGGGAAATTTAAAAAAAATTTGTATGACTGCTACTCTGTTTTTCCTTTATGATATGAAAATCTTAGTAAAAAAAATCTTTGTTTAGGATTGCCATGGGATTTGTTTCTATTTTTCACTTAAACTCTGTTGATTTGAGGGACCTTTAAGATGGCGGAGGAGTAAGACTTGGCGATCACCTTCCTCCCCACAAATACATCAAAAATACACCTACATGTGGAACAACTCCTACAGAACACCTACTGAACGCCGGCAGAAGACCTCAGATCCCAAAAGGCAAGAAACTCCCCACATACCTGGGTAGGGTAAAAGAAAAAAGAAAAATCACAGACAAAAGAATAGGGACAGGACTTGCCCCTCTGGGAGGGAGTTGTGAAGGAGGAAAAGCTTCCACACTCTAGGAAGGCCCTTCACTGGTGGAGACGGGGGGTGGTGGGGGGAAGCTTCAGAGCCACGGAGGAGAGCGCAGCAACAGGGGTGCAGAGGGCAAAGTGGAGAGAATCCCACACAGAGGATTGGAGCCGACCAGCACTCACCAGCCTGAGAGGCTTGTCTGCTCACCCGCTGGGACGGGTGGGGGCTGGGAGCTGAGGCTTGGGTTTCAGAGGTCGGATCCCGGGGAGAGGACTGGGGTTGGCTGTGTGAACACAGCCTGAAGGGGGCTAGTGCACCACAGCTAGCTGGAGGGAGTCCAGGAAAAAGTCTGGAACTACCTGAGAGGCAAGAGACCATTGGTTGTGGGTGCACGAGGAGAGGGGATTCAGAGCAGCACCTAAACAAGCTCCAGAGATGGGCACGAGCCACGGATATCAGCATGGACACCAGAGACGGGCATGAAACACTAACGTTGCTGCTGCAGCCACCAAGAAACCTGTGTTCAAGAACAGGTCACTATCCACACCTCCCCTCCTGAGAGCCTGTGCAGCCCGCCACTGCCAGGGTCCTGTGATCCAGGGACAACTTCCACGGGAGAACACATGGTGCACCTCAGGCTATTGCAATGTCACAATAATTGCAGAGGCCCGCGTATTTCCGTGCCCCTCCCTCACCTCCGGCATGAGTGAGCCAGAGCCCCCTAATCAGCTGCTACTTTAACCCCATCCTGTCTGGGCGGGGAACAGATGCCCTCAGGCGACCTACTCGCAGAGGCGGGGCCAAATCCAAGGCTGAACACCAGGAGCTGTGCGAATAAAGAAGAGAAAGGGAAATTTCTCCCAGCAGCCTCAGGAGCAGCAGATTAAATCTCCACAATCAACTTGGTGTACCCTGCATCTGTGGAACACCTGAATAGACAACGAATCATCCCAAAACTGAGGCGGTGGACTTTGGGAGCAACTGTAGACTTGGGGTTTGCTTTCTGCATCTAATTTGTTTCTGGTTTTATGTTTATCTTAGTTTAGCATTTAGAGTTTATTATCATTGGTAGATTTGTTTACTGATTTGGTTGCTCGCTTCCTTTTTTTTTTCTCCCTATATATATATATATTTTTTTTCATTTTTCTCTTTTTGTGAGTGTGTATGTGTATACCTCTTAGTGTGATTTTGTCTGTATATCTTTACTTTTAACATTTGTCCTCGGGATCTGTATGTCTGTTTTTCAGAGGGTTTTTTAGTATAGTTTTTAGCGCTTGTTATCATTGGTGGATTTGTTTTTTGGTTTGGTTGCTCTCTTCTTTCTTTCTTTTTTTTTATCATTTTTTAATTTTTAATAATTTATTTTTTATTTTAATAACTTTATTTATTTATTTTGTTTTTCTCCCTTTTCTTCTGAGCCATGTGGCTGACAGGGTCCTGGTGCTCCAGCCGGGTGTCAGGCCTGAGCCTCTGAGGTGGGAGAGCCGAGATGAGGACATTGGTCCACCAGAGATCTCCTGGCCCCATGTAATAACAAACAGCAAAAGCTCTCCCAGAGACTACCATCTCAACACTAAGACCCAGTTCCACTCAACAACCAGCAAGCTATGGTGCTGGACACCCTATGCCAAACAACTAGCAAGACAGGAACACAACCCCACCCATTAGCAGAGAGGCTGCATAAAATCATAATAAGGTCACAAACACCCCAAAACACACCACCGGACGTGGTCCTGTCCACCAGAAAGACAAGATCCAGCCTCATCCACCAGAACACAGGCACCAGTCCCCTCCACCAGGAAGCCTACACAACCCACTAAACCAACCTTACTGACTAGGGGCAGACACCAAAAACAATGGGAACTACAAACCTGCAGCCTGTGAAAAGAAGACCCCAAACACAGTAAGTTAAGCAAAATGAGAAGACAGAGAAATACACAGCAGATGAGGGAGCAAGGTAAAAACCCACAAGACCAAATGAATAAAGAGGAAATAGGTAGTCTACATGAAAAGGAATTCAGAGTAAAGATAGTAAAAATTATTCAAAATCTTCGAAATAGAATGGAGAAAATAAAAGAAACATTTAACAACGACCTAGAGGAACTAAAGAGCAAACAAACAATGATGAACAACACAATAAATGAAATTAAAAATTCTCTAGAAGGAATCAATAGCAGAATAACTGAGGTAGAAGAATAGATAAGTGACCTTGAGGATAAAATAGTGGAAATAACTACCACACAGCAGAATAAAGAAAAAAGAATGAAAAGAATTGAGGACAGTCTCAGAGACCTCTGGGACAATATTAAATGCATCAACATTCAATGCATCAACATTCAAATTATAGGGGTCCCAGAAGAAGAAGAGGGGAAAAAAAGGGACTGAGAAAATATTTGAAGAGATTATAGTTGAAAACTTCCCTAATATGGGAAAGGAAATAGTCAATCAAGTCCAGGAAGCACAGAGAGTCCAATACAGGATAAATACAAGGAGAAACACGCCAAGACACATATTAACCAAACTATAAAAATTAAATACAAAGAAAAAATATTAAAAGCAGCAAGGGAAAAGCAACTATTAACATACAAGGGAATCCCCATAAGGTTAACAGCTGATCTTTCAGCAGAAACTCTGCAAGCCAGAAGGGAGTGGCAGGACATATTTAAAGTGATGAAAGGGAAAAACCTACAACCAAGATTACTCTACCCAGCAAGGATCTCATTCAGATTCGATGGAGAAATTAAAACGTTTACAGACAAGCAAAGCTAAGAGAATTCAGTACCACCAAACCAGCTTTACAACAAATGCTAAAGGAACTTCTCTAGGCAGGAAACACAAGAGAAGGAAAAGTCCTACAAAAACAAACCCAAAACAATTAAGAAAATGGTAATAGGAACATACATATCAATAATTACCTTAAATGTAAGTGGATTAAATGCTCCAAACAAAAGACATAGACTGGCTGAATGGATACAGAAACAAGACCCATCTATATGCTGTCTACAAAAGACCCACTTCAGACCTAGGGACACATACTGATTGAAAGTGAGGGGATGGAAAAAGATATTCCATGCAAAGGGATATCAAAAGAAAGCTGGAGTAGCAATTCTCATATCAGACAAAATAGACTTTAAAATAAAGACTATTACAAGACACAAAAAAGGACACTACATAGTGATCAAGAGATCAATCCACAAAGAAGATATAACAATTGTAAATATTTACACACCCAACATAGGAGCACCTCAATACATAAGGCAAATGCTAACAGCCATAAAAGGGGCAATCAACAGTAACACAATCATAGTAGGGGACTTTAACACGCCAGTTTCACCAATGGACAGATCATCCAAAATGAAAATAAATAAGGAAACACAAGCTTTAAATGACACATTAAACAAGATGGACTTAATTGACATTTATAGGACATTCCATCCAAAAACAACAGAATACACTTTCTTCTCAAGTGCTCATGGAACATTCTCCAGGATAGGTCATATCTTTTTTTTTTTTTTTAAACATCTTTATTGAAGTATAATTGCTTTACAATGGTGTGCTAGCTTCTGCTTTACAACAAAGTGAATCAGTTACACATATACATATGTTGCCATATCTCTTCCCTCTTGCATCTCCCTCCCTCCCACCCTCCCTATCCCACCCCTCTAGGTGGTCACAAAGCACCGAGCTGATCTCCCTGTGCTATGCGGCTGCTTCCCACTAGTTATCTATTTTACATTTGGTAGTGTATATATGTCCATGACACTCTCTCACCCTGTCACATCTCACCCCTCCCCCTCCCCATATCCTCAAGTCCATTCTCTAGTAGGTCTGTGTCTTTATTCCCATCTTGCCACTAGGTTCTTCATGACCTCTTTTTTTTTTTTTTTTCCCTTAGATTCCATATATATGTGTTAGCATACTGTATTTGTTTTTCTCTTTCTGACTTACTTCACTCTGTATGACAGACTCTAACTCCATCCACCTCATTACAAACACCTCCATTTCATTTCTTTTTATGGCTGAGTAATATTCCATTGTATATATGTGCCACATCTTCTTTATCCATTCATCCGATGATGGACACCTAGGTTGCTTCCATGTCCTGGCTATTGTAAACAGAGCTGCAATGAATATTTTGGTACATGACTCTTTCTGAATTATGGTTTTCTCAGGGTATATGCCCAGTAGTGGGATTGCTGGGTCATATGGTAGTTCTATTTTTAGTTTTTTAAGGAACCTCCATACTGTTCTCCATAGTGGCTGTATCAATTTACATTCCCACCAACAGTGCAAGAGGGTTCCCTTTTCTCCACACCCTCTCCAGCATTTATTGTTTCTAGATTTTTTGATGATGGCCATTCTGACCGGTGTGAGATGATACCTCATTGTAGTTTTGATTTGCATTTCTCTAATGATTAATGATGTTGAGCATTCTTTCATGTGTCTGTTGGCAATCTGTATCTCTTCTTTGGAGAAATGTCTATTTAGGTCTTCTGCCCATTTTTGGATTGGGTTGTTTGTTTTTTTGTTATTGAGCTGCATGAGCTGCTTGTAAATCTTGGAGATTAATCCTTTGTCCGTTGCTTCATTTGCAAATATTTTCTCCCATTCTGAGGGTTGTGTTTTGGTCTTGTTTATGGTTTCCTTTGCTGTGCAAAAGCTTTTAAGTTTCATTAGGTCCCATTTGTTTATTTGTGTTTTTATTTCCATTTCTCTAGGACCTGGGTCAAAAAGGATCTTGCTGTGACTTATGTCATACAGTGTTCTGCCTATGTTTTCCTCTAAGAGTTTGATAGTGTCTGGCCTTACACTTAGGTCTTTAATCCATTTTGAGTTTATTTTTGTGTATGGTGTTAGGGAGTGTTCTAATTTCATACTTTTACATGTACCTGTCCAATTTTCCCAGCACCACTTATTGAAGAGGCTGTCTTTTCTCCACTGTATATGCTTGCCTCCTTTATCAAAGATAAGGTGACCATATGTGCGTGGGCTTATCTCTGGGCTTTCTATCCTGTTCCATTGATCTATATTTCTGTTTTGGTGCCAGTACCAAACTGTCTTGATTACTGTAGCTTTGTAATATAGTCTGAAGTCAGGGAGCCTGATTCCTCCAGCTCCATTTTTCGTTCTCAAGATTGCTTTGGCTATTCGGGGTCTTTTGTGTTTCCATACAAATTGTGAAATTTTTTGTTCTAGTTCTGTGAAAAATGCCAGTGGTAGTTTGATGGGGATTGCATTGAATCTGTAGATTGCTTTGGGTAGCAGAGTCATTTTCACAATGTTGATTCTTCCAATCCAAGAACATGGTATATCTCTCCATCTATTTGTATCATCTTTAATTTCTTTCATCAGTGTCCTATAATTTTCTGCATACAGGTCTTTTGTCTCCTTAGGTAGGTTTATTCCTAGGTATTTTATTCTTTTTGTTGCAATGGTAAACGGGAGTGTTTTCTTAATTTCACTTTCAGATTTTTCATCATTAGTATACAGGAATGCAAGAGATTTCTGTGCATTAATTTTGTATCCTGCTACTTTACCAAATTCATTGATTAGCTCTAGCAGTTTTCTGGTAGCATCTTTTGGATTCTCTATGTATAGTATCATGTCATCTGCAAACAGTGACAGCTTTACTTCTTCTTTTCCGATCTGGATTCCTTTTATTTCTTTTTCGTCTCTGATTGCTGTGGCTAACACTTCCAAAACTATGTTGAATAATAGTGGTGAGAGTGGGCAACCTTGTCTTGTTCCTGATCTTAGTGGAAATGGTTTCAGTTTTTCACCATTGAGGACAATGTTGGCTGTGGGTTTGTCATATACGGCCTTTATTATGTTGAGGAAAGTTCCCTCTATGCCTACTTTCTGCAGGACTTTTATCATAAATGGGTGTTGAATTTTGTCGAAAGCTTTCTCTGCATCTATTGAGATGATCATATGGTTTTTCTCCTTCAATTTGTTAATATGATGTATCACGTTGATTGATTTGCGTATATTGAAGAATCCTTGCATTCCTGGAATAAACCCCACTTGATCATGGTGTATGATCCTTTTAATGTGCTGTTGGATTCTGTTTGCTAGTATTTTGTTGAGGATTTTTGCATCTATGTTCATCAGTGATATTGGCCTGTAGTTTTCTTTCTTTGTGACATCTTTGCCTGGTTTTGGTATCAGGGTGATGGTGGCCTCGTAGAATGAGTTGGGGAGTGTTCCTCCCTCTGCAATATTTTGGAAGAGTTTGAGAAGGATAGGTGTTAGCTCTTCTCTAAATGTTTGATAGAATTCGCCTGTGAAGCCATCTGGTCCTGGGCTTTTGTGTGTTGGAAGATTTTTAATCACAGTTTCAATTTCAGTGCTTGTGATTGGTCTGTTCATATTTTCTATTTCTTCCTGGTTCAGTCTCGGCAGGTTGTGCATTTCTAAGAATCTGTCCATTTCTTCCAGGTTGTCCATTTTATTAGCATAGAGTTGCTTGTAGTAATCTCTTATGATCGTTTGTATTTCTGCAGTGTCAGTGGTTACTTCTCCTTTTTCATTTCTAATTCTATTAATTTGAGTCTTCTCCTTTTTTCTCTTGATGAGTCTGGCTAATGGTTTATCAATTTTGTTTATCTTCTCAAAGAACCAGCTTTTAGTTTCATTGATTTTTGCTATTGTTTCCTTCATTTCTTTTTCATTTATTTCTGATCTGATCTTTATGATTTCTTTCCTTCTGCTAGCTTTGGGGTTTTTTTGTTCTTCTTTCTCTAATTGCTTTAGGTGCAAGGTTAGGTTGTTTATTCGAGATGTTTCCTGTTTCTTGATGTAGGCTTGTATTGCTATAAACTTCCCTCTTAGAACTGCTTTTGCTGCATCCCATAGGTTTTGGATCGTCGTGTCTCCATTGTCATTTGTTTCTAGGTATTTTTTGATTTCCCCTTTGATTTCTTCAGTGATCACTTCGTTATTAAGTAGTGTATTGTGTAGCCTCCATGTGTTTGTATTTTTTACAGATCTTTTCCTGTAATTGATATCTAGTCTCATAGCGTTGTGGTCAGAAAAGATACTTGATACGATTTCAATTTTTTTAAATTTACCAAGGCTTGATTTGTGACCCAAGATATGATCTATCCTGGAGAATGTTCCATGAGCACTTGAGAAAAATGTGTATTCTGTTGTTTTTGGGTGGAATGTCCTATAAATATCAATTAAGTCCATCTTGTTTAATGTATCATTTAAAGCTTGTGTTTCCTTATTTATTTTCATTTTGGATGGTCTGTCCATTGGTGAAAGTGGGGTGTTAAAGTCCCCTACTATGATTGTGTTACTGTCGATTTCCCCTTTTATGGCTGTTAGTATTTGCCTTATGTATTGAGGTGCTCCTATGTTGCGTGCATAAATATTTACAATTGTTATACCTTCCTCTTGGATCGATCCCTTGATCATTATATAGTGTCCGTCTTTGTCTCTTGTAATTGTCTTTATTTTAAAGTCTATTTTGTCTGATATGAGAATTGCTACTCCAGCTTTCTTTTGATTTCCATTTGCATGGAATATCTTTTTCCATCCCCTCACTTTCAGTCTGTATGTGTCTCTAGGTCTGAAGTGGGTCTCTTGTAGACAGCATATATATGGGTCTTGTTTTTGTATCCATTCAGCCAGTCTGTGTCTTTTGGTGGGAGCATTTAATCCATTTACATTTAAGGTAATTATCGATATGTATGTTCCTATTCCCATTTTCTTAAATGTTTTGGGTTTGTTATTGTAGGTGTTTTCCTTCTCTTGTGTTTCTTGCCTAGAGAAGTTCCTTTAGCATTTGTTGTAAAGCTGGTTTGGTGGTGCTGAACTCTCTCAGCTTTTGCTTGTCTGTAAAGGTTTTAATTTCTCCATCAAATCTGAATGAGATCCTTGCTGGGTAGAGTAATCTTGGTTGTAGGTTTTTCTCCTTCATCACTTTAAGTATATCCTGCCACTCCCTTCTGGCTTGCAGCGTTTCTGCTGAAAGATCAGCTGTTAACCTTATGGGGATGCCCTTGTGTGTTATCTGTTGTTTTTCCCTTGCTGCTTTTAATATGTTTTCTTTATATTTAATTTTTGATAGTTTGATTAATATGTGTCTTGGTGTGTTTCTCCTTGGATTTATCCTGTATGGGACTCTGTGTGCTTCCAGGACTTGATTAACTATTTCCTTTCCCATATTAGGGAAGTTTTCAACTATAATCTCTTCAAATATTTTCTCAGTCCCTTTCTTTTTCTCTTCTTCTTCTGGGACCCCTATAATTCGAATGTTGGTGCGTTTAATGTTGTCCCAGAGGTCTCTGAGACTGTCCTCAGTTCTTTTCATTCTTTTTTCTTTATTCTGCTCTGCAGTAGTTATTTCCACCATTTTATCTTCCAGGTCACTTATCCGTTCTTCTGCCTCAGTTATTCTGCTATTGATCCCATCTAGAGTATTTTTAATTTCATTTATTGTGCTTGTCATCGTTTCTTGGTTCCTCTTTAGTTCTTCTACGTCCTTGTTAAATGTTTCTTGCATTTTGTCTATTCTATTTCCAAGACTTTGGATCATCCTTACTATCATTATTCTGAATTCTTTTTCAGGTAGACTACCTATTTCCTCTTCATTTGTTAGGTCTGGTGTGTTTTGACCCTGCTCCTTCATCTGCTGTGTGTTTTTCTGTCTTCTCATTTTGCTTATCTTACTGTGTTTGGGGGTCTCCTTTTCACAGGCTGCAGGTTCGTAGTTCCCGTTGTTTTTGGTATCTGTCCCCAGTGGTTAAGGTTGGTTCAGTGGGTTGTGTAGGTTTCCTGGTGGAGGGAACTAGTGCCTGTGTTGTGGTGGATGAGGCTGGATGTTGTCTTTCTGGTGGGTTCGTCCACGTCTGGTGGTGTGTTTTGGGGTGTCTGTGGCCTTATTATGATTTTAGGCAGCCTCTCTGTTAATGGATGGGGCTGTGTTCCTCTCTTGCTAGTTGTTTGGCATAGGGTGTCCAGCACTGTAGCTTGCTGGTCGTTGAGTGAAGCTGGGTCTTGATGTTGAGATGGAGATCTGTGAGAGATTTTCGCCGTTTGGTATTACGTGGAGCTGGGAGGTCTCTTGTGGACCAGTGTCCTGAAGTTGGCTCTCCCACCTCAGAGGCACTGCCCTGATGCCTGGCTGGAGCACCAAGAGTCTTTCATCCACACGGCTCAGAATAAAAGGGAGAAAAAATGGAAAGAAAGAAAAAAAGAGGATAACATAAAATAAAATAAAGCAATTATAATAAAAAATAAGAAAAAAAATTATTAAGAGTAAATTTATTAAGAAAAAAAATTTTTTTTAATTTTTAAAAATAGATTTATTAATTTTTTATACTAAAAATAAGAAAAAAATTATTTAGAAAAAATTTATTAAGAAAAAAAATTTTTTAATTTTTTAAAATAAAAAATATGAAAAAACTTATTAAAAATTTTTTTTAAAAATAGAAAATAAGGAAAAAATTATTAAGAAAACATTTATTAGGGAAAAAAAAAATTTTTAAGCCAAAAAAAAAAACAAAAAACGGACGGACCTAACCCTAGGACTAACGGTGAGAGCAAAGCTATACAGACAAAATCTCACCCAGAAGTATACACATCTACACTCACAAAAAAAAGGAAAAGGGGAAAAGTTAATATATCCTGCTCCCAAAGTCCATCTCCTAAATTTGGGATGATTCGTTGTCTATTCAGGTATTCAACAGATGCAGGCACATCAAGTTGTTTGTGGAGCTTTAATCCGCTGCTTCTGAGGCTGCTGGGAGAGATTTCCCTTTCTCTTCTTTGTTCGTACAGCTCCCGGGGTTCAGCTTTGGATTTGGACCCGCCTCTGCATGTAGGTTCCCTGAGGGCGTCTGTTCCCCGCCCAGACAGAACGGGGTTAAAGGAGCAGATGATTCGGGGGCTCTGGCTCAGTCAGGCCGGGGGGAGGGAGCGGTACGGAGGAGGCGGGGCGAGCCTGCGGCGGCAGAGGCCGGCGTGACGTTGCAGCAGCCTGAGGCGCGCCGTGCGCTCTCCCGGGGAAGTTGTCCCCGGATTACGGGAGCCTGGCCGTGGCGGGCTGCACAGGCTCCCGGGAGGGGCGGTGTGGAGAATGACCTGTGCTCGCCCACAGGCTGTTTGGTGGCGGCAGCAGCAGCCTTAGCGTCTCATGCCCGTCTCTGGGGTCTGCGCTGATAGCCGCGGCTCGCGCCCGTCTCTGGAGCTCGTTTAGGCGGCGCTCTGAATCCCCTCTCCTTGCGCGCCGCGAAACAAAGAGGCAAGAAAAATTCTCTTGCCTCTTTGGCAGCTGCAGTCTTTTTCCCGGACTCCCTCCCGGCTAGCACCGAAGCCCGAGCCCCAGCTCCCAGGCCCCGCCCGCCCCGGCGGCTGAGCAGACAAGCCTCTCGGGCTGGTGAGTGCTGGTCGGCACCGCTCCTCTGTGCGGGAATCTCCGCTTTGCCCTCCGCACCAATGTGTCTGCGCTCTCCTCCGTGGCTCCGAAGCTTCCCCCCTCTGCTACCCGCAGTCTCTGCCCACGAAGGGGCTTCCTAGTGTGTGGAAACCTTTCCTCCTTCACAGCTCCCTCCCACTGGTGCAGGTCCCGTCCCTATTCTTTTGTCTCTGTTATTTCTTTTTTCTTTTGCCCTACCCAAGTACGTGGGGATTTTCTTGCCTTTTGGGAGGTCTGACGTCTTCTGCCAGCGTTCAGTGGGTGTTCTGTAGGAGCAGTTCCACGTGTAGATGTATTTCTCATGTATCTGTGGGGAGGAAGGTGATCTCCGCGTCTTACTCTTCCACCATCTTGCCCCTCTCCCCGATAGGTCATATCTTGGGTCACAAATCAAGCCTTGGTAAATTTAAGAAAATTTAAATCATATCAAGGATCTTTTCCAACCACAAGGCTAAGACTAGATATCAATTACAAGAAAAAATCTGTAAAAAATAGAAACACATGGAGGCTAAGCAATACACCACTAAGTAACCAAGAGATCACTGAAGAAATAAAAAAATACCTAGAGACAAATGACAATAAAAACACGACAGCCCAAAACCTAGGGGATGCAGCAAAAGAAGTTCTAAGACGGAAGTTTATAGCAATACAATTCTACCTCAAGAAACAAGAAACTTCTCAAGTGAACAACCTAACCTTACACCTAAAGCAATTAGAGAAAGAAAAACAAAAAATCCCCAAAGTTAGCAGAAGGAAAGAAATCATAAAGATCAGCTCAGAAATAAATGAAAAAGAAATGAAGAAAACAATAGCTAAGATCAATAAAACTAAAGGCTGGTTCTTTGAGAGATAAACAAAATTGATAAACCATTAGCCAGACTCATCAAGAAAAAAAGGGGGAAGACTCAATTCAGTAGAATTAGATATGAAAAAGGAGAAGTAGCACCTGACACTGCAGAAATACAAAGGATCATGAGAGATTACTACAAGCAACTATCTGCCAATAAAATGGACAACCTGGAAGAAATGGAAAAATTCTTAGAAAAGCACAACCTCCTGAGACTGAACCACGAACAAATAGAAAATATAAACAGACCAATCACAAGCACTGAAATTCAGACCGTGATTAAAAATCTTCCAACAAACAAAAGCCCAGGACCAGATGGCTTCACAGGCGAATTCTATCAAACATTTAGAGAAGAGTTAACACTTATCCTTCTCAAACTCTTCCAAAATATAGCAGAGGGAGGAACACACTTCTCATTAGAGAAATGCAAATCAAAACTACAATGATGTATCACCTCACAACGGTCAGAATGGCCATCATCAAAAAATCTACAAACAATAAATGCTGGAGAGGGTGTGAAGAAAAGGGAACCCTCTTGCACTGTTGGTGCAATGTAAATTGGTACAGCCACTATGGAGAACAGTATGAAGGTTCCTTAAAAAACTAAAAATAGAACTACCATACGACCCAGCAATCCCACTACTGGGCATATACCCTGAGAAAACCATAATTCAAAAAGAGTCATGTTCCACAATGTTCATTGCAGCTCTATTTACAATAGCCAGGACATGGAAGCAACCTAAGTGTCCATCGACAGATGAATGGATAAAGAAGATGTGGTACATATACACAATGGAATATTACTCAGCCATAAAAAGAAACGAAACTGAGTTATTTTAGTGAGGTGGATGGACCTAGAGACTGCCATACAGAGTGAAGTAAGTGAGAAAGAGAAAAAGAAATACCGTATGCTAACACATATATATGTAAGCAAAAACAATAAAAGGTTCTGAAGAACCTAGGGGCCGAACAGGAATAAAGACGCAGACGTAGAGAATGGACTTGAGGACACGGGGAGGGGGAAGGGTAAGCTGTGACAAAGTGAGAGAGTGGCATGGACATATACACACTACCAAATGTAAAATAGATAGCTAGTAGGAAGCAGCAGGGAGATCAGTTCGGTGCTTTGTGTCCACCTAGAGGGGTGGGATAGGGAGGGTGGGAGCAAGACGCAAGAGAGAGGAGATATGGGGATGTATGTATACATATAGCTGATTCACTTTGTTATACACGAGCAACTAATGCAACATTGTAAAGCAATTATACTCCAATAAAGGTGTTTAAAAAAAAAAACTCTATTGATTTTGCCTATATCCATATGTATCTTATTAGTGACACATGTAAGTGTAAAGATGACCCAACATTTACCAGTAGTTGCATTTGAAAGCTTCCAATGTTTTCCAAGGGAAAGTCAGACAACCATTGTTATTCAGCACCCAGTGCAAGTCAAGAACACCAAAGTAAGTGTTAGAAGACAAAGTTATTCCCTTCAGTATTTCACCATCTTAAACCTTAGGCTAAACAAAACCCCCATCGAAACAGTAGATCAATTCGTTTTTCTTGAGTACAAAGTAATATTAGTGGTCCTGGAAGTGGCCCCCCAGTTAAAATAGCAAATAGAAGGAAGCATGGGAACATGTGACAGAGTTCCTTATTCAGAAATGCTATAAAGGAATATGACAAAATTTCTAATAACTCTCCAGGCTTTGTTGCTGTGTTCCCTAAGTTATTGTGGGGAGGGCACATGTAAATTGGCCCTTCATAGAGGACTTAAATAGGATTGTAGCTGCAGGCAGTGCCTAGGCATTCTGTATCCAACATCTATCTCCTATCCCTTCCCGATAGAACCCGATTTTGAAAGTTTATCCTTTGACCCTCAGCTCCAGAGAAAGGTTCTGTTTTGTCTAAGCCAATCAATATTTGACAGTTCCCTAATGACCGACGAAGGGGTACATGGCTTCACTTGGCTCAGACTGTGGCTGTGTTCTGTGCTTGGAGAGAGGTTTTCTATCTGTTCTTGATTTAAACAATGGAGCATATGGCATGTTACACCAGAAGGTATCCAGTGTGAATGAGGGGAACCAGCCTAAGATGAGACCAGGGCTGAGGATTGCAGAACACAGAGAAGGAAGGAAGACGGGTCCTTGATGAGCCGCTGTTCGTGTTGTCCTGGGGCCTGCCCCACTTTTGAATTTCCAGTTATATGAAATCATTAGCCAGGGTGAGTGGGAATCAGATATGTTTCATACACAGATTATATTAACTAACACATTGACTCAATATCCATGGCACAGCTTTATAGACATTTGGCTGGAGAATATGATTGAGAGTGTAGGCATGTAGCTATTGGAGTTTCATGGGAAAACCATGGGCCTTAAAAGGGGACAGACCTGAGTTGCAATGTTGGCTCCTCTATTTACTTGTTGTAAGGTCTTGGGCCGGTAGCCTATCTCTTTGCTTCAGGTGACTCACATGTAAACAGTAAATTATACTATATCTATCTGATAGAATTTTAAGGATTAAAATGTCAGTGAGATAAAATTACATAGTGACTGGCATGTAGTGAATGGGCAAAAAATGGTAGCTAGTAGCTAGTATTAGCTACTTAAAGAAATATTTTTTGACCCAAGTCTCATTTCTTTGATCCTTCCTGTAAAACTTTGAAGAAGTATTGCCTAAAATCGTTCTTCACTTCCTCAAGTTCAAGTCTATTTGCGGCCTACTATAATCAGGTTTTAGTCTCCCTATCAAGGTCATCAAATCCACTGAATTCTTCAGGTAGTCATCTTCCTCTTCATTTCAGTTGCACTTGACTCAATTGACTAATCCTTCCTTTTCATAGTACTTTATTTTCTTGGCTACCAGAACACCATCCTTTCTTGAATTTCCCCCTGCTTTGTTCATTGATTGCACCTTTGCTGGCTTTTCCTCCTCTGTTTTTCTCTAAATTTGGGGATATTCCCAAGCTCAGTCCTGGCCCTCTCTTCCTCCCTCTCTGATCTCCCTATGTGACAATTCAGCCCCCAAGGATTTATCTACCATTGGTTTGCTGATGACCTTCACATTCACACCTCTAACCCAAATCTTGCCCCTGAACTCCAGGTCATATATGCAGCTTCCTGCTTGACATCTCCGCTGGGATGCCTATTTTTCTCTGTTCTCATGTAACCACCCTAGTGCAGCCGTCATTCATCTTACCTCCGCTATCATAATAGCCTCTTAATTAGTGTCTCCATTACAACTCTGACCACTCCCTACACCACCTCTCTCCATTTTCTACCCAGCAGCCAGAATGATGAAAAAAAACAAAATGCACTTCAGAACATATCCCTTACCTGCTTAAAATCCTCCAGTGCTTTCCCGTAGCTCTTGCGATAAAATTCCAAACCCTAGCAAGGGTTCCAAACCCTGGCAAGGCTGGGCCACTGCCTTTCTCTCGACTCACCTCGTACCCCTCTCCCGCTTCACCACGCTCCAGCCACTGTGGTCTTCTCTTGTCCTCAAACGGGCCCAGCTTAGGCCACTGCATTTGCTTTTCTCACTTTCTGGATTGTCCTTCCAATAGCTGACTTCTCGTCATTTAATCCATTCAGTCTCCAGCGCAAAGATTACTTTTTCAAAGGGACTTTTCCAAAGGAACCGCATAGCCACTGTCTATCACTTTATCCTGCTTCATATTTTTCACAGCACTCATTATGCTCTAAAATCATCTTGTCATCTGTCTCCCTCATTACAGTGTAAACTGCTGTAGAGCTGAAATCATATCTTTCTTATTCACCACTCTATTTCTCTCACCTAGAATAGTGCTCGGTACCTACTAGGTGCTCAGAAGTTTTTACTGAATGAATAAAGGAATGAATGAGTAATAATAGCGTTTAACTAACATTGAACCGCATTTGGTATTTTGTGGAGTCCTTTCACTTTCATTAACTGGAGTCATCCCCATGATAATCTGTGAGGTAGGTATTATTGTTAAATTCATTTACAGATGAACTGAGTAATTTGGTGCCCTTTTACCTACACATCTAAAAGAGAATAGGTTGCATTTTTTTAAGTCCTCAAAGAAGAAGAAAGTCAAGGAACCTTAGTAAAATAATTTAATAGGCTAAGCTAACCATCTGTGAACTTTTGCTTTTTGTTCTTAACCAAATGTTAGAAATTGAACTACATGTGTTTCTAGCCTGAACACTACAAACCATTCAAACAAAATTCTCTCTATTATTTCTGGGTCCAGATGCAAAAGGTCCATGGTAGTCAATGCTCTGTAATTAAATGAGATTTCAGGCTGAGCTTCTAATCCCCTGAGACACAGAATGTGCAGCTGTACTAATAACTCGGCCTATTATATGGAAAGCCAGCCAGGCCCTTATTTCTTTATGTATGTACACACATATACACACACTCACACACATACATTCACATTTATATTTTTAAAGCCAACAACAATCTAAACACAAGGTTCTCATTCTGTCTTTAAATATGGGAAATAATATTAGATTAAGTTAATGTAATCACTAACATCATGTTCTGAAAATTGAAAACTAATGCAGCTTTGTTCCACACCCCCAAACTGCCCAAGAAATCAGAATTTCCAGAATACCCAGACCCATACTTTTCAATGATAAAATATATGTACCACACTTGGAGTAAGGTACATAATTTAATATTTTATTGTGTTTGATTTACAGGCTTCCTCAGTCCTTATTAAATTTAAGTTTTCACAATTGAGGAAAAGCCTTAAAGAAAACATATTTTGTGGTTAAAGATGTATCCCACATGTGCTGGGCTGGCAATTTAAAAGGCCTGTTAACTCTTCTCTGAGCCTTCACAGTGCTGCTAAAAATTCTGATCACAAAGCTCAGGTGAGCAGGGCTGAAGCAGAAAGGGTCAGTGTTCAGATTCCAGGCTAAAAGCAATGCTTATTTCTTTGAGGTCTGATGTTACATCAATATCTACCCCAGAACAAAATTTGGTATGCAAAGCTTTGGAAAATTATATGAAAGTGTGTCTTTTATCTTTTTTTTTTTTTTTAAGAAATTTTAAGGGGTAGAGAGAGTGATTTGTTTCTGACAACTTTGGCAAGGCTTTCGCTAAGCACACTTTCAGAGCAACAATTCCCTAGCTGACAAAGACCTGGACGTGACCTCAAATATCTGCAGCTTGAGAAATGTTACACGGAGCCACAGATGACTTCAGTCAGGAATTCCAGGTCCTGATAAACAGGTACCTCTGGACTTTCAACTGTCAGTGCCGCTTCCTGAAAGCACTGCCTGCTCCAGGGCCTCTGGCCACTGAAAAAGATCCAAGCTATGGAACTGACATCACCGAAGAATAAAAATACCCTTTTGGTTTTTCCAAACAAACAGTCCCTGCTAATCTTAATCCAACTCCAATGCCACCTAACCTTGAAGATGTTTCCAAGCCTCTTATCCCTAAGGAACTATGCTCTCATGCCTCTCTTGCATCTTTGCGTTTCTATTGTGTCAGTGATCATATTCTGTCCTACCCCCTATTCCACACAACAGGGAACAGGAGGCTTTGCCCTCTACTTTATATCCTCTGTCTCAGCTCAGAGTCACCTTTGATTCTTTCTTCTCCCACACTGACTCCATCTCATCAATCATTAATGCTTCCTGATTCTCTTTTCTCAGTATCTCCTGAAAACATTCACTTCTTTACAGTCCCACTGTCCTATCTGAGTCTGAGCTACCTCCAGGTCTTGTTTTATCATCATAACACTCTAAAACGTTCTCGTGACTCAAGTCTTACCCCCAGTCTGCCTCCTCTTGCCCATTTATTTCTTGCTCTGTAGCCAGAGTGATTTTTTTCTAAAATGCCTATTTATCTGATCATCTCATTCCCTTGCTTAAAATTTTAGTATCATCCCATTGCCCTGGGGATGAGATCTAAACTCCTTACCATCCCTTCTAACTCTTGTACTATACACTCCAGAGATACTTAACTCCTATTAGTTCCTCCTTTGAAGCCTGTTGGGCCCTTTCTTGCCTCTGAGCCTTTGCCTATGCTGTTCCCCAGTACTCTCCCTATCGCTTCACCTGGCTAATTCCTACTCATGCTTGTGTTCTCACGTTAGATACAACTTCTACCTGGACACCATCCTTGACCTCTATTTCATCTTGTTCTTTTCTAACACAGCATTTTGTCTTCCCCTAGCACAGCACTTAGACTTTATTATTCTTTTTATATTTATTTTCTTTTTCCCCTCTAGACTAGAAGCTCCCCAAGCACAGAAAGTATATGTACTTTGCTCTTATATCTTCACCACCTAGCTCAGTGCCTGGCACACAGAAAGGCATTTAATAGCCATTCAATGAAATATTAACCTTTATCCTTCCACACAATTTGACTCGGTGCCTTGTACATAATGGATGCTCAATGGCAATTTGATGAATCAGATCAAATTGACACATTGCTCAAATTATCTGATAGAAAATGCAGGTTGTTGAGACACAGTAACACAATTAGCTGGTTTAGGAACTATTAAAAGGTTATTTGCTGAAAAGTGGATTTGACTCTGCTGATCAATGACATTTGACCACTAAGATGACCAGAATAAGCAGACCATGATATGGTTGCTGAAATCATCTGGCAGATACTGGTGTTTGATTTTTACTGTCTGTTTTGCAACTCCATCAATTGCCTAGAAATTGGCCACTATAGGGATTGGTAGGAATTAAAAATGACCGTAATCCTGATTATAATAGGACATTTGTATGCACATTTACCATGTCCTTTACATGCATCAACTCAATTAATCCTCACAATAATTCTGTAAAGTAGAAACTGTTATTATTCTACTTTACAGATGAAATAACTGAGGCTGAAAAAAGTTCAATAACTTTCTTAAAGTCACACAGCTGGAGAGTGGTAGAGACAGAATATGAACCTCAGAAGTCTTATTTTGGATTCCATGCTTTAAAATATTATGCTGTATTGCCACTACTCTTTGCTTCGATAACTAACTAGGGACATAGATTTGGGGATATATGAATTTATGGGCTGTGCAAAAGCCTTAGGAGTCTTTTGTGTGGGCAGCATGCATAATGCTTAGGAAACAAGGTCAGCCTCTTGTCATACCTGCTGGTCTTGATTTTAATAAAGCTTTGCAAGCTAGCCGTAAGAGAAATGGGAGCAATTTGGAAATAAATTACTTCCATTATGCTGCAGGATCTCCTATATACTGTGGCACTTAGGAATTATTCACAGATGTATGTTTACAGTTAAAAAATCAACTACACTGTGCTCAATTATATGGGGGAAAAACTCTAGTAAACAGTTTTTAATTGGATTGAAATTAAGATAAATTTAGGATAATGAAGGAAAATGTCTTAACAGCAAGATTTATAGACTGTGTGCAAAACTCCCATTGGAAGTGAAGGAAGTCCAGTATTTTGAAATGTAAAATTTACATTCACTTGAGGAAAAAAGATTACGTGTACAATCTATTTCCATGTAGTCATGAAATTCTTTCAAAACAATCTAGGTTACACGTGGGTCCTTCAACAGACATATATGAGCATTTGCTGTGTACGAAGTCCTATGCTAGGTACTATGGGAGACAGAAAATTCTCTGAAATCTACAGATTTTACACAAGTTACAGATTTCAAGTAATTTAAAATCTACTTAGTTTTAAGACCTCTGTTAAAGGGAATACATGGTATAGGCATAAATATTCATAAAATGAGAGAACTAAGTTATTAAGTGTTCTTTTGGAAGAAATGCTGCCTTTGGTAAAAGAGGAAACGAGATCCTAGAAGCATACACATCCTGAAAGAAGAGAAAGACATGGGATTTATTTTTTTCCTCCTTTAATTCTAGGGTTTAAATGCAATAAAATGTATATGGAACATCCTATATGAAGTTTAAAAAACTAGGTTCTTTGAAAGCATTAGTAATATGGGGTGGGTTTTGAAGGATGGCACTAAGTCTACATTTAAAATCATATAAATGACTTGGGATAAATCATGGTATATTCTAAACCCATGCTATTCAAAGTGTGGTCTGTGAATAAGCAGCATCAGCATCACTTAAAAGCTTGTTAGAAATGCAGAATCTCAGGCCCACCCCAGACCTACTGAATCAGAATCTGCATTTTTAACAAGACCCCAAGTGAATTTGTATGCACATTAATGTTTAGAAGCATTGGTCTAAATAAAAAATCTGTGGCACAGAAAATGTTGCATCTTTGCTCTTTTTGCAATAATCATGTGTCATCATATCTTCTCTTTTTTCTCTATTCCCATCTGCAAACCATCTCCTCCTGATAAACTGATTTTTATCACCATCTCCTAACCAAAACTTAAGATTTTCTGTCTCTACTGCTTTTCACAAGAACTGCTCTTTACCTGAATGCTTTCTGTTTTCCTTTACGCTTAAGCCATCTAGGACTATTTGCATTTCCAGAATATGCTGGGTTCTTTCACAATTTCTGCCCAGATTTCCCTCCCTATCCTTATTTTGACCCACTTGGGCTTCAGGACTCTGTGAAGACTTTTATGTACGCTTCTTACTCTATTCTAAATCTTTTTTCACTTTATTCTCCTAGTACTTGATAATATTTCTATGTGATAACACTAATCGCATTGCAATGTATTGTTAACATGTTCTCTTTCAGTACACTGTAAGTGTCTCAAGGGAAGAAATGTTTTAGCTGCTTTTGTAGCCTGGGTGCTTAAAAAATGTTTGCTGAATGAGTGCTTTATTTGCAAATTAAAAATTATGCTTGCCTATTCTGTCAAACACTGGTCAGTGAACTAACTATAAATATTAAGAAGAAAAGGATCCAAATCTAGGATCTCTAAAATGTTATCAACAATGCTTACACACACACACACATGCGCGCACACACACACACACACTATTTGACCCTAATTTATTGATTTATAATACATGATACAGCTTCTACAGGAAAAGTACTTGACTAATGTCAGATGATCTCACATTTGACAGGTACAAGTCAGATAATGCTAAAATGCATCAGGAGTAGCATAACATGGGTAAATTGTAAGATGACTTCCTACAGTCTCTATCATGGGAGTCCATGACACTATCATAGTTTGTGATCTTAAATCAAGTTGGATCTCTTTTTGTATTGTAATTTCTCCATCTGTAAACTGCTTGTTACCCATCTATGGGAAAAAGGACAGTATGGGTATTAACCTCTGATGACACCCTAGAAATATGTTCAAGTCGCTATTGCAGACTTTTCTGGAATATTTTTCAACTTTGGGACACCTAGACTGAAGGGCAAGATAATTTTTGCCAAGTCTTACTAGGAATTTCTGGTTAGATTTTTTTTTCTCAATTGATGCGAGCACTGGTCGATTTTTATAGGATGTTGTTGCTTTAGGAAGATATGGAAGATTTAAAAATAGACTTAGCTTATAGTAATCAAAACAGTATGGTACTGGCACAAAAACAGACACGTAGATCAATGGAAGAGAATAGGCAGCCTAGAAATAAATCTATACACTTATGGTCAATTCATCTATGACAAAGGAGGCAAGAATATACAATAAAGAAAAGACAGTCTTTTCCATAAGTGATACCAGGAAAACTGGATAGCTACATGTAAAAGAATGAAATTAGAACATTCTCTAACACTATATACAAAAAATAAACTCAAAATGGATTAAAGACCTAAATGTAAGACTGGAAACCATAAAGCTCCTAGAAAAAAAACATAGGCAGAACACTCTTTGACATAAATCATAGCAATATTTTTTTGGATCTGTCTCCTAAAGCAAAGGAAATAAAAGCAAAAATAAACAAATGGGGACTAATTAAACTTAAAAGCTTTTGCACAGCAAAGGAAGCTATTGACAAAACGAAAAGACATCCTACTTAGTGGGAGAAAATATTTGCAAATGTTATGACCAATAAGGGGCTAATATCCAAAATATATAAACAGCTCATAAAGACATTTCTCCAAACGGACATGCAGATGGCCAACATCACTAGTCATCAGGGAAATGCAAATCAAAACCACAAAGAGATATCACCTCACACCTGTCAGAATGGCTATCACCAAAAAGAACACAAATAACAAATGTTGGTGAGGATGTGGAGAAAAGAGAACATTTGTACACTGTTGGTGGGAATGTAAATTGGTGCATCCACTGTGGAAAACAGTATGAAGGTTTCTCAAAAAACTAAAAATAGAGTTACCATATGACCCCACACTGGGTATATATCCAAAAAACCCAAAAACACTAATTCAAAAAGATTCATGCACCTCAATGTTCATACCAAAATTATTTACAATTACCAATATATGGAAGCAACCTAAGTGTCCATCAACAGATGAATGGACAAAGAAGAGTTAGTGTATATATACAATGGAATACTACTCAGCCATAAGAAAGAATGAAATTTTGCCATTTACAACAATACAGATGGACTTGGAGGGTATTATGCTAAGTGAAATAAGTCAGACAGAGAAAGACAAATACTGTATGATATCACTTATATGTGGAATCTAAAAATATAACAAACTAGTGAATATAACAAAACAGAAACAGACTCACAGGTATAGAGAACAAACTAGTGGTTACCTTGGGGAGAGAGAAGGGGGAGGGGCAACATAGAGGTAGGGGATTAAAAGGTACAAACTATTATGTGTAAAATAAATTATAAGGATATACTGTACAGCACAGGGAACATAGCCAATATTTTATAATAACTATAAATGGAGTATAACTTTTTTTTTAACATCTTTATTGGAGTATAATTGCTTTACAATGGTGTGTTAGTTTCTGCTTTATAACAAAGTGAATCAGCTATACATATACATATATCCCCATATCTCCTCCCTCTTGCATCTCCCTCCCACCCTCCCTATCCCACCCCTCAAGGTGGTCACAAAGCACCGAGCTGATCTCCCTGTGCTATGTGGCTGCTTCCCTCTAGTTATCTATTTTACATTTGGTAGTGTATATATGTCCATGCCACTCTCTCACTTCTCCCCAGCTTACCCTTCCCCCGCCCCGTGTCCTCAAGTCCATTCTCTACGTCTGCATCTTTATTCCTGTGCTGCCCCTAGGTTCTTCAGAACCATTTTTTTTTTTAGATTCCATATATATGTGTTAGCATATAGTATTTGTTTTTCTCTTTCTGACTAACTTCACTCTGTATGACAGACTCTAGGTCCATTCACCTCACTACAAATAACTCAATTTCGTTTCTTTTTATGGCTGAGTAATATTCCATTGTATATATGTGCCACATCTTCTTTATCCATTCATCTGTCAATGGACACTTAGGTTGCTTCCATGTCCTGGCTATTGTAAATAGAGCTGCAATGAACATTGTGGTACATGACTCTTTTTGAATTATGGTTTTCTCAGGGTATATGCCCAGTAGTGCGATTGCTGGGTCATATGGTAGTACTATTTTTAGTTTTTTAAGGAACCTCCATACTGTTCTCCATAGTGGCTGTATCAGTTTACATTCCCACCAACAGTGCAAGGGGGCTCTCTTTTCTCCACACCCTCACCAGCATTTATTGTTTGTAGATTTTTTGATGATGGCCATTCTGACCGGTGTGAGGTGATACATCATTGTAGTTTTGATTTGCATTTCTCTAATGATTAGTGATGTTGAGCATCCTTTCATGTGTTTGTTGGCAATCTGTATATCTTCTTTGGAGAAATGTCTATTTAGGTCTTCTGTCCATTTTTGGACTGGGTTGATTGTTTTTTTGATATTTGGAGCATAACCTTTAAAAAGTTTGAATCACTATATTGTACACCTGTAGCTTATTACAATATTGTAAATCAATTAAACTTCAATTAAAAAAGACTAATAATAATAAAAGAAATTAAACTTGGCTTGAAGTAGAATGCAGTTTAGGGAGGTAGAAACTGGACTCAACATTTTGTGTAATATTGTTTGGATTAGAGAAAGCTATGAAGATTAGATTACCATTCAGATTCTGGATGTTGGGTTAGAATTCCAAGATGTTCATGTATTTTAAAAAATTGAGATATAAATGACATTCAACATTACATTAGTTTCAAGTGTACAACATAGTGATTCAATATTTGTCTATATTGTGAAATGATCACTACAATAAGCCTAAAATGTCCATGTATCTTTTTCTCTTTTTTTAAGTTAATTTTTAATGGAGTATAGTTGATTTATGATGTTGTGTTAGTTTCTGCTGTATAGCAAACTGAATCAGTTATACATATACATATATCCACTCTTTTTTAGATTCTTTTCCCATATAGGTCATTACAGAGTATTGAGCAGAGTTCCCTGTGCTATACAGTAGGTTCTTATTAGTTATCTATTTTTTATATATTGTATATATGTCAATCCCAATCTCCCAATTTATCCTTCCCCCCTTGGTAACCATAAGTTTGTTCTCTACATCTGTGCCTCTATTTCTGTTTTGTAAATAAGTTCATTCATACCATTTTTTTAGATTCCACATATAAGTGATATCATATGATATTTGTCTTTCTCTGTCTCACTTACTTCACTCAGTATGACAATCTCTAGGTCCATCCATGTTGCTGCAAATGGCATTATTTTGTTCTTTTTTATGGCTGAGTAATAGTCCATTGTATGTACATACCACATCTTCTTTATCCATTCATTGTCGACAAAATGTCCATGTATTTTTGAGCAACCAAAATTAAGGGGAAAACAGATCATTTAAAAATACCTGTATGAACAGAAGTTTAATATTTTTATTTGCATGAAATAAAGATCTTCAAAAGATATGGGGACAAAGGACAACTAGATAACTCAGTATAAGATAGCAAATGTCTTTGTCCATTCAGGCTGCTATAACAAAATACCACAGACTGGGGTGGCTTATAAACAACAGAAATTTACTTCTTACAGTTCTAGAGTCTGGAAGACCAAGATGAGGGTGCCAGTATGGTTGGATTATAGTGAAGGTCCGCTCCAGGGATGAAGACCATTGACTTCTTGCTGTGTCCTCACATAGTGAAAGGGGTTAGGGAGCTCTGTGGGGGTCTCTTTTACAAGAGCACTAATCCTACTCACAAGGGGTCCCACCCTCATGACCTAAGCACCATCTAAAGGCCCCGTCTCCTAGTATCATTACATTGGGCATTAGGATTTCAAAATATGAATTTGGGGGAGACACAAACATTCAGATCATAGCAGCAAACAAACAGTAGAGGAACAGTACAGATAATAACTCTTGGTTTCTGTTTCTGATAAAACGGCAGATGTAGGTATCTTTAAAAGTTATGATAAGAATGACTAAAAATGCTGGATACAATATTGAAAAGAAAATAATTTTAAATGCATAGCTCAACTCGCAAAACCATAAAGAAAATCCTTAGAGAAAAGCAGAAGTCCAGAGAAGTGAGGGAACATTGGTGTAAGTAGTTGCCTGGGGGGGTGGGGTCAGAACTTAGGTTTCCAAAGGCTGGAATGAGGGACAAGTGACAAAGTCAAGGGCACACCCAAGGTGGGAGGTATGATAGATATCAACTGTATAAAGCCTGGACCTCCTAATATTGGTTGAAAAGGAGGAAAAAACACCCCTTAGAGAAAGAAAGTGAGTAAACTTGCTTGTCTTTCTCGCTGTTCTAGGCAGAGGTGATAAAATATGTTTTCTAAAAATTCATAACCAGAAGGTTGCCCTCAAGTGGATTTGGAAACGTTACTTGCACTGTTCAAGTTGAGAAATTAGTTTAAAATGGTTCACTTGTGAAGGTGCCTCTAGGGACACAGCAGAAGTCAATGTGTATTCTGAAGAAACTCATCTTAAACCTAGGCCTCAAAGAATTACCATTCCAAGGAACATGAGCTCACATGTAAGATTCAAAAATATATGAGGAAATAAGTCACCATTAGAAAGTTAGCAGAAACAACAAAGACTACAGATATTAAAACTACTGGATAAATGTATAAAATATTTGTGTGAAATACATGTAAATAAATGAAAGAGCCTATTAAAACTATGGTCCAAAACACAAGAGACTATTAAAAGTACCAAGCTGATTTTAAAAAGAACAAATACAATTTATAGAAACTAAAAATATAATAATTAAATTAGATACACAATGGAATAATCACTAGATTGGGAAAAAATGAAGGGAAAATTATTAAACAGAAACACCAACTGAAAAGACTATCAGAACACATATTGGACATAGATTAAAAACATGAAAACTTTGATGCATTGAGTAAGAAGTGCAGACACACATCTACTGGATGCTTCAGGCAGAGGGTGGAGAAGCAGCAACATCTGAAGTGACAACATCTGAGAATCTTCCCGAATTGTGGGATAACAGGTCACATAAAATATGAGTTAAAATAAATCCCAAGCAGTATAAATAAAAAGTTCTACTTTTAGACACATTTTAGAAAAACCAAAGGCAAGAGAAGATCTTAAAAGCAGAGAGAGGAGATAAATCAGAAAGGCTACACAGTGTAATGGTCAAGAATGTAGACTCTGCAGCCAGACTGCCTGGGTTCAAAGCTAGGTTCTATAGATGATGAGCTGTTTGCCTCGTTTCCTCATCTGTAAAGTGTTAGGACCTTCCTCACAGTAGAGGAAGTGGTAGATGAATTTAAATGTACATAAATATAGCTGAAAGTAGTCCTTGGCACATTGTAACACTATAAGCTTTAGCTATTATTTTTTAAATTCTTATTAATTACTTATACAGAAGAGACATCTCAAGAACGAGACCAGAAGAGAATGAAATATTATCTAAAAATTTCTGAAAGAAAATAATTATACCTAGTAAAATTAACTTTCAAGAAGCAGTAAAATTACCTTTCAAGAAGTAAGTCAAAATTATCTTTCAAGAAGAAAATAAATGCATACCCAGTAAAATCATCTTGAATTAAAGTCATTTTGAAACCAAAAAATGAGTTCATCACCAACATCTTACTAAAGAAACTTCTAGAAAAGTTACATCAGGAAGAAAGAATATAGTCCCATAGGAAAGCCTGAAATGTGAGAAGAAATTGTAAATAAAGAAAATGCAAACATGCCAATAAATTTTAAAAAAATCAACTGCATAAAATAATTATAAATGTTTAACATGTAGAGCTAAAGAAATAAGGTAATACACAGCAATAGCATAGCTTTTGTCTGTGGGGTGGTGATAATCAGGAAGGGAAGCATTATAAGGATCATCTATTCTAAAAGAACATAAAGATATTAGGTAACTTTGACTTAAACATTCATGTTAATATTTACAGGAAAATCATTAAAAGAATAGGAATAGAATGTATAATTTTCATACTAATGGAAAAAATAAAATGAAAAAAAGACTGAATTCAGGCAGGAAAGGAGAAAACAATAACAGAAAAAGGACAAATAAACCCAAATGATAAGATGGAAAAAATGAGAAGATAGTCTAAATATATCACAGTTCAAAATAAGTGTAAACTGGTTAGGCTCTCCAGTTAAGAGGTAATGATCATCATACTGAATTTAAAAATGAAATCCAGTTCAGTGATGCTTTCCCAAAAGGCACAGCTAAAACACAGAAACATTTCATCAGAAATGTTGAAAGTTAAAGGAGAGAAAAATATATACCAAGCAAATACTATTTAAGAGAAATCTGGTGTCATGATATTAATATCAGACATGATAGACTTTAAAGAGAAGGTAAAAAGTATTACTAGAGATAAACTACATAATGATTAGTGATTTAATCTACTAGGAAGCTCTACCCCTTCCAGATAGATAATGACTACTGATTAGCGATTATTAATGATAATTACATAACGATTAGTGATTAATTCACTAGAAAAGCTCTCTCTCTATATATATATATACCCAGAAACATACATTCGTTTTATTGAAAGGAACTTTTTATAAAACTAAAAGTGGAAACTGTTAAATTCACTTCCATAGTGAGAGATTTAATAGATGTACCCATTTCACCAACTGATAAATCAAAAGACAAAAAAATTACAAAGTATATAGAAGAATTGAACAACACAACACACTTGATAGAATGAACTTATATAGAACACTTTGCTCAACAACTGGCAAATACATGTTCTTTCCAAGCTCACAGAAATTAATAAGAAATGACCACATGCTAGGACAGGGAGGACTGGTATCACACATGCCGCATTCTTTGATCACAATACAATTAAGTTAGAAATCGATATCAAAAAGATAAAGTGCGTACTTGAAAGTTAAAAAGCACCTCAAATAATTTATGTATCATAAAATTAATATAATGGAAACTAAAAGATAATTGGAACTAAATACTTAAAAATACTAAATATCAAAACTTGCAGAAAAGCAGTACTTAGAGGGAATTCCCTAAGTACAAGAATTTCCTTAGTGCTCATATTGACAAAAGCTAAAGATTAATGAACTAATCATCAAACTAGAGAGATTAAAAAGTAGAATAGTGAAATAAAAAAGAAAATAGATGGAAGGAAATAATAAAGATAGGGTGAAAATTAAGAAAATAGAAAAAAGTCAACAATGTCAAGTTTGGTTCCATGAGGAAACTTTGAAATTGAACAACAGTGTGGCTGGGTTTATCAAGAAACAAAATAAGAGACAGATCAATAATATAAGGAATGAAAAAGGGGACATAACTGGAGACACTGTTAGAGGCACTTAGAGGAGGCTACACAGCATTTTGACTCAGAGAATAGGCTGAGGGATCAAAGAGATTTGGCAATGTGATCTTGGGCCAATCTCCTGAGCCCAGTGACTCATAATGATAGATTATGAAGATAAATAAAATAGAAAAGTATTAAAACTTGGCACATAAAAGCACAGTGAAAATTAGCCATACATTTTATTGGTTTTATTTTTTTTATCATTGGAATCCTGGAGCAGTACTACTGGGAAACTTTACTGGTTTGGGTGTATAAATAGGGTGTCAACAGAAAGAAGTAGGGCTGCACAGGGAAGGGAGGACATTTCAAAGTGGGAACAGGATGAATATGTGAGCAAAGGCAGAGAAAGGGATGCACAGGGCCAGAGCAAGCCTTACATGTGGAAAAATCACAGTGTCAAATGCGTTTTATAACATTGGAAACTCAGGATGCTCACAGAAAACTATTTGTATTTCTTGGTAACACTGCCTGAGAAAACATATCATCAAAAATGGGTTTGCCTACACCTTACCTCCATAACCTCTCACTTTTTCCCCTGTACACTCCCCAAGCACACTCACTAGTGTAAGCTTCTTGAGCTGGGGACAACAGCTCCAGGAGGATTAGATTTAAACAGTAACACAAGGAAGAGAATCCTGTGAATTCCCTGGCGGTCCAGTGGTTAGGACTCTGCACTTTCAGTGCCAAGGGTGCGGGTTCGATCCCTGGTCTGGGAACTAAGATCCTGCAAGCCACATGGGGGGGCAAAAAAAAAAATATTATAATACTAAATTAATAGACTCAATGGGCTGAGGCATAGAGAGATTGTTAAAGCCCCCTCTCCCCCTTCAAACCGAATTGCACCTTAACTAGTCCATCTAGATGAGAACCACATTTCTAAAGAAATGTGGCTCCAGCAAAGGAAACCATAAACAAAAGCAAAAGACAACCCACAGAATGGGAGAAAATATTTGCAAACAATGTGACCGATAAAAGATTAGTCTCCACTAATATGTATAAAATAGATAACTAATAAGAACCTGCTGTATAAAAAATAAATTAAATTAAATTAAAAAAAAAAGATTAGTCTCCAAAATTTACAAACAGCTCATGTGGCTCACTATCAAAAAAACAAACAACCCAATCAAAAAGTGGGAAGGAGACCTAAATAGACATTTCTCCAAAGAAGACATACAGAGGGTCAAGAGGCATATGAAAAGATGCTCAACATTGCTAATTATTAGAGAAATGCAAATCAAAACTACAATGAGATATCACCTCACACCAGTCAGAATGGTCACCATCAAAAAGTCCACAAACAATAAATGCTGGAAAGGGTGTGGAGAAAAGGGAACCCTCCTACACTTTTGGTGGGAATATAAATTGGCACAACCATTATGGAGAACAGTACAGAGGTTCCTTAAAAAACTAAAAATAGAGCTACCTTATGATCCAGCAATCTCACTCCTGGGCATATATCCAGAGAAAACCATGGTTTGAAAAGATACATGCACCCTGATGTTCATTGCAGCACTATTTACAATAGCCAGGACATGGAAGCAACCTAAATGTCCATCAAGAGAGGAATGGTTAAAGAAGATGTGGTACATATATACAATGGAACATTACTCAGCCATAAAAAGGAACAAAACTGGGTCATTTGAAGAGATGTGGATGGACCTAGAGACTGTCATACAGAGTGAAGTAAGTCAGAAAGAGAAGAACAAATATCATATACTAATGCATATATGTGGAATCTAGAAAAATGGTATAGATGAACTTATTTGCAAAGCAGAAATAGAGACACAGACGTAGAGAACAAACGTATGGATACCAAGGGGGGAAAGGGGAGGTGGGATGGATTGAGAGATTAGGGTGGACGTATATACACTACTATGTATAAAATAGATAACTAATGAGAACAGACTGTGCTATACAATCTGGAACCCCGGGGAGTCCAGAGAATCCAACTTTCCTCTCAAGGGAGACATTTCCTGGCAGCATGATCCCAGAAGAAGATACAGGGACTTCCCTGGCGGTCCAGTGGTTAAGACTCCACACTTCTACTGCAGGGGGCATGGGGTCGATCCCTGGTCAGGGAAGATCCTGCATGCTGTGCAGCCAAAAAAAAAAAAGATTCTACCAGAAGAAGATACAAATCCATGGGTCTAGATCTGGCTTCAGCAGTGAGCTTGCTACCCGGATAAGCTCCAAGAAAGGAGGGGTAAAAGGCTGGAGAAGCCCAGCTAGCTTCATCTTGGGGTTTCCCTGCTTAGTAGCTTTCCTCACCAGGACGATACAGCATTCTCCACAGGCCGCTTCTCCTTCTGAGTCCCAGGGCTGGAGATTCCCCTGAATAGACACATCCCAAGCCCGAGCTGCTCAGGCCTCTGTCATTATGTAATCCAGGGAGCCCTCAGACGGCTGGAGCCTGGTGTTTTGAGGGATGGCTGGGAGCTTTGCCCCTGCTGGTCCTGGCAGCCTTTATGGCTGGAGATTGCAGTGCAATGCAAAGGGACCCATTTGACAGTGTTTGCACCTTATCATTTCCAAAGAATCTCTGCTCTTGAGACAATCGGTGCTCTCAGCTGTCTGTCAAGTTCAAGTACTTTTTATCTTAAACATATCTGAGTGTTGGTGCTAGAGAAACAACTAAAGAAGCTCATCACAAGAGACATTATGTGTGGGGTTCAATTTCCCCCATTTCCCTATCTCTATGCTGTTCCTTCTTACCATGTCAGTCTGGGGACATAATCGACCCTCTCCCTGTGGATTTGGGTCCTAAGGCACTTTATAATTCTGGTCTGGAGCTGCTGGGCAGTCTCTTTTGTGAAACCACCATTTCACGGTGAATCAGTCACTCCCTCCAGGCCACCTTCCTTCTGTTCTGCGACAGGTCAGGGATACTGCCATTTGGGGACAATCCACCATGGCTTTAATCTACATTTTATCTGGCACGGGAGAGCAGATGGACAGTCCATCAACCACAGGCCCAAAGGGATTATTGAAGCTAGCACTTCTGATGGGATTTTAGTTCTTTATTACAAACTGGTAAATAAAATATATTTTATCCTCCTATCTTGACAAATATACTCTCATAATGACAAAAACCAAATATATGTGTAAAGCTATGGTTTTAATGTGTCTGAGGTCTGGCAAAATGTCAGACTACTAAATTTCATTATTATTGCACATATCTGACTCATCTGTTAATGGGCTGGTGATAGTTGAGTAGTGATAAAGATTTTATATAACTTATGTATTTGTTTCATAAAATTAATTTTTCTTGCCTTACTTCTGCAAAATCACTGATTTTGTCATTATATTCAAGATGTTTACATAATTTATTTTCAACTCATAGTAATCGTCTGAAGGGTTTCAAAAGTTATAATTATTTCAAAGTATACAAAAATCAAACAGATTTATGAGAACATATAAATTAAGTATAGAAGTTATTTTATATGTTTCCAAAAGTTTTATTTTAAAATATGCAAAATTACCTAATAACTTTAAACGATTAAAATACAAATTATAATTAATAAATGCCAAAATTTCATTAGGTATATTTACATTTTAATTAAATCTTATTTATTTTTATAAAGATAAAACCATTCAAAATTTAAACATTCTATGTTCATCAGGTTGCCAATATAAAGAATTGCTGCCATGATACATGAATGCAAATTTAAAAGTAATATGAAATGTTAAAATCACAAAATACTCATAAGCCACCATTTGCAACTTTTGTGAAATATTGTGCTAATTGAATTGAATACCATGGGAACCAGGGATTAGAACAAGAGAAGAAAGAAAAAAGATTCTTGCCATTATTGAGAAATGATACTTTGTTATGAAAGAATCTCTTGCATTCATGTTATCTTAAAGGAGGAATTTGACAAGTTTGACTTTTCTCTTAACCCAATGCTCTTTTCCCTCACATCGTCCAAGCATTCCAAAGCCATGTCATCATCATAACCCACGATCTTTCACAGCTTTCAAATCCTGTCACCTTTTCTTTTGAGGATATAGGGCAAGAGATGTGAAAATGCATTTCCCTAGGGCCTGAACAGTGTGGTCAGGAAGGTGGGTGTTAAGAGCTATGAGCTGTGCTGTGCCAGCTCTGAGCAGCAGATCCTGAGTGATAGAGGCACCCATGTTTTTGTTTTTTTAATTTTTATTGGAGTATAGTTGATTTACAATGTTGTGTTAGTTTCAGGTGTACAGCAAAGTGAATCAGTTATACATATACATATATCCACTCTTTTTTTTAGAATCTTTTCCCATGTAGGCCATTAAAGAGTCTTGAGTAGAGTTCCCTGTGCTATACAGTAGGTTCTTATTAGTCATCTATTTTACCCATGTGTTTTTAATAAATTTATCTGTGTGTGATTGTGGTATGTGGACCACTCTAAAATACCTCTTACTTAGGTCTAAAGGAGGTTCTGTGTGTATCAGCCATAATCAGACTCGCCCAGGAGAACCTACTGCTAACATTTTGGAGTATTTCCTTCCAGCTATTTTCTATACCCTGTTTTCACATAAGAGAATATGCCTTATATACAGTCTTATATCCTGCTTTGTTGATAAAACAAAAGTTACCAGTCTAACTTCTGCATTCTTTAAATACTACAAAGGCACATGTTGCCCAGTCATGGAAGTTCACACCCTCGGAGTTGGAGGAAGGATCATCCTGTTTTCATTAAGGTGAGTACAGCAGAAATAAGACCCCACTTGAAGAAATTAAATAAATAAAAATTCAGAAATATGTCCAAAGCACAGTGTTAGATGCAGCAGAGGGCATTCAAAGAAGTATAAGACAGAGCTTCCATCTTCATGAGGGCTAGCTTACAAACCAGTTGCCTGGCTTTGTTCTCAGCACAAAGATGACTGAAGACTAAACTCTCAGCAAGAGGGATTAACAGATCATTGAAATGGACTAGCCTGTTCTGCCAAACAACTGGCTAATCTTTAGCACAAATTTACAATGGAAAGCTGGGCCTTTTAGAGGTAATATAGTCCCAGACACTGCTTAGGAGGATGCCATGGCTCTGTCAGTTTCCCTTGTACTAGTACGAGGAGCTACTATTTACTGGGGATATCATAGACTACATACTTTATACCTATTATTTCATTTAAAATTTAACCTTGAAATGTGAATTTCAAATTTCATTTGAATTTGGTATTTCATTTGAATTGATATTTGAATATTTCTTATACTACTTATACTTTAAAAATTACTCCCCAATTTTTAAAATAAAGATTTTGTATTTTTAGGACAATTTTAGATTCAGAGCAAAATTGAGCAGAAGGTACAGAGCTATTCCATATACCCACTTCTCCCAGACATGAAAAATCTCCCCCATTATCAACATCCCCCACCAGAGTGGTATAGTTATTACAACTCATGAACCTACATTGGCACATTATAATTACCCAAAGTCCATTGTTTACTTTAGGGTTATCTCATGGTGGTGTATATTCAATGGGTTTAGGCAAGTATATAATGACATGTATCCATCATTATGGTATCATGCAGAGTAGTTTCACTACCCTAAAAATTCTCTGTGCTCTACCTATTTATCCTTCCTACTGGTCAAGCTCTGGCAACCATTTAACTTATTCACTCCATAGTTCGGCCTTTTCTAGAATGTCATACAGTTGGAATCATATAGTATGTTGCCTTTTCGGATTGGCTTCTTTCATTCAGTAATATGAATTTAATTTTCCTCCATGTCTTTTCATGGCTTGACAGCTCATGTCTTCTTAGCACTCAATAATAATCCATTGTCTGAATGTACTGTAGTTTGTTTATCCAATAATCTACTGAAGGACATCTTGGTCACTTCCAAGTTTTGGCAATTATGAATAAAGCTGCTATAAACATTCTTATGCAGGTTTTTTTTTTGTGGACATACCTTTTCAACTCCTTTGGGTAAATACCAAGGAGACAATTGCTGGATCATACGATAAGGGTATGTTTAGTTTTGTAAGAAACTGTCGATGTATCTTGCAAAATAGCTGTACCATTTTGCATTCCCAGCAATGAATGAAAGCTCCTGTTGCTCCACATCCTCACCAGCTTTTGGTGTTGCCAGTGTTCTGGATTTTCGCCATTCTAATTGATGTGTAGTGGTATCTCATTGTTTTAATTTGTATTTCTCTGATGACATATGATGTGGAGTACCTTTTCTTATGCTTATCTGCTATCTATATATATTCTTTGTTAAGGTGTCTGTTAGGGTCTTTGGTCCATTTTTTTAATTGGGTTGTTTGTTTTCTTATTGGATTTTAAGAGTTCTTTGTATATTTTGGATAACAGTCATTTATTAGATATGTTTTCTACAAATATTTTCTCCCAGTCTGTGTCTTGTCTACTCGTTCTCTTAACATTGTTGTTCCCGGAGCAGAAGTTTTTAATTTTAGTGAAGTCAGGTATCAATCCTTTCATCCATGGATTGAACCTTTGGTGTTATATCTGAAAAGTCATCACCAAACCCTAGGTCATTAGATTTTCTCCTGTGTTATCTTCCAGGAGTTTTATATTTTTGTGTTTTACACTTAGGTCTGAGTTCCATTTTGAATTAATTTTTGTAAAGTGTGTAAAGTCTGTATGTATATTTATTATTTTGCAAGTGGTTGTCCAGTTGCTAAGGCACCACTTGTTAAAAGACTGTCTTTGCTCCATGTATTCCCTGTGTTCATTTGTCAAAGACCAGTTGACCCACAATCAGTTGTTATTCCTATTAAGACTGACAAAACATGTATTAAGTGCCTAATTGTATATAGCATTGTCGTGAGTGCTGTCAAAGTGTCAGGCTTATGCACTATGCCATGTTCAGCACAAATAAGCTTTGAGGCCCTCCAAGTGCAAAGGAAAAGAAATGTCTTGCTAGCTTTGAACATCTGTCACCAAATTATTCCCAAGGCAGGATCATTGTTTGCTTACCTCTAGGCACAACTTAAAAAAATCAGAATGACTGGTGTTACCCTATTACCCACTGTGTTAGTTAACAATTGCTACTGTAACAAATTACCATAAGCTAGTGGTTTAATGCAACACAAATTTACTCTCTCACAGTTCTGTACACAGTAGTCTAAAATAAAGGTGTCAGCCCGGCTGTGTTTCGTCTCAAGGCTTCAGGGGAGAAATTGTTTCCGTGGCTTTTTCAGCTTCTAGAGGCCCCTTCAACATACCTCTCTGACCTCTTGCTTCTGTCTTCACAGCTCCTCCTCCTCTCACCCTCCTGCCTCCCTCTTATAAAGGCCCTTGTGTGGTGAGAGGACCAGCCAGGCAGCCCAGCTTCTCACAGGCTCTCATGTGTCTCAGCCCACAGGCACCCAGCCCGTGCCCGACCTGCCACCAAGATGCCCAAGAGGAAGGTCAGCTCCACTGAAGGGGCAGGGAAGGAGGAGCGCAAGTGGAAATCAGCAAAGTTGTCAGCTAAACCTGTTCCTGCAAAAGCAGAAACATAGCCCCAAAAAGGCAACAGGAAAGGATAAATCTTTAGACAAAAAAGTGTAAGCAAAAGGGAAGAGAAGAGCAAAGGGAAAACAGAAGGAAGTGGCTAACCAAGAAACTAAAGAGGAATTATCCATCTCCATATCCGTAACTTAATCGCATCGGCAAAAGCTCTTTTACCATATAAGGTAATGTAGTCACAGTTCCTGGGGATTAGGACATGAACATTTTGGGGGGAGAGCATTATTCAGCCTACCACACCCACCAAAGTTTTCCAGATATGTGATAAGCTGCAGAACATTTTACCCTAAAAAAATCATTATACATGGGCCAGGGAAGCATTGCAAGAAAGGAAAATATCAGATAGAAAAGTCACAGATGAGAATGTCATAATATTGTTTGTCTCTAGTTTCAGTGTGTGGTGTTAAGGACTTGAGGAGTTAATTTTTTTCTTACTTGCCTTTCCTTCTGGGGCTGTCGCTCACTTGCTCTCAGATCCATGTTCACTCAGTGGTGGCTCTGGAGTTGGGCAGATCCAAGTATATTTGCTGCTTTATAAAGGCCAGATGCTTATTTTTATGGTCCCTGAGTCCTCCGGGCTGCCCAGCTGGGTGCCTTATGCCTGGCCCTCTCCCTTTTTATATCATCCTTGCCCTTCCTTTTCCTCCCTGTATAGCAGACATCACACAAATATCAGAGTCCCATGAAAGAAGTTAAAGGCACTGGGGACTTCCCTGGTGGCACATTGGATAAGACTCCATGTTCCTAATGCAGGGGGCCCGGGTTCGATCCCTGGTCAGGAAACTAGATCCCACATGCATGCCACAACTAAGAGTTCGCATGCCACAACTAAGGAGCCCGTGAGCCGCAACTAAGACCTGGCGCAACCAAATAAATAAAATCTTAAACAACAACAACAACAACAACAAAGTCATTAAAAAAAAAAAAGGTTAAAGGCATCATCCCAGATCTCTCAGGCTGGCAGAAGGGAAGAAGATAGACACCTGACTTCTACCTGACCTGTGTCCTATCACTGAATTTTAAGTTACCACCTTGAGTGATGGGGAGAACCAGCTGCAGCAGCATGAAGAGGATGGGGCTGCTTTCTTCTCAGGTCATAGACCCCTCTCCCTCACTTTTAGGCCCCTTATATATTATTCCACGCCCTGGTCACTAGCTATACAGGCCAGGTGTCATTTATTCTTGTCTCCAGCACAAGGGAACAGAAGTTAGCCCTTGGTACATTAACAGCCTCTGAAATAGAAAGCTATGGATGAGGCAACCTGTAAATCCAAACTTCCTTGGGATGGGTGTGTAGCTGCTAGAGGAGATTTTCTGGTTACTCGAGTTAGACTTGTTCACACACCAAATATCCCCATGAAGAGTTCCCCTTCAGTGACCCCTGGGAAGGGAAGCCCCCCCTGAAAAGTACTGAATGCATGCCTGCCCTCTGCTCTTGGGACCCTATTCACACCATTCAATAGTTGGAATTTAGGGAATTCCATGATGGTCCAGTGGTTAGGGCTCAGCGCTTTCACTGCCGGGCCGGGTTCAATCCCTGTTCAGGGAACTGAGATCCCGCAAGCTGCGTGATGCAGCCAAAACAACAACAACAATGACAACAAACAAAACAAAACAAAAACCAAGATCATCCTTATAAAAAAAAATAGTTGGAATTTAGCCAAGATGCCAGCAGGGCCTTTGACATGTGTATGCAACTATTTGAGAGAACTTTGGAGCTGGAAGGGTCAGAGCCAGATAACCTGCAGGTGCACAACCACAGGGCCTGGACTAGGATGAGGCGGGTGAGGCCTGTGGGGTACTTGCCTTGGGCACAAAATTTAAGCGGGTGCCAATCATTCCTCAAGTAATAAAAAAATAACATTTTGATGATGTATTTTTAAAAAACAAAATTAATACTAAAACCCTCAAGATGAACAAAGCATCAAAATTTTAAATAAAGATGGAATCAGCAATGATGTTGTTGCTATACTATATTAGAGATTGAGGTCAAAGGAAAATTTGGTAACATTGATCCTGTATTTATTGAAAATTTTGATGTTTTGTTTATCATGGATATTTTTGCATTAATTCTTAGTTTTAAAAATATTTCATTAAAATATTATTTATCTTGATTACAGAGTTGTTTTGTGCCCCTTTAAATTTTGCACCCTCACTGTCCTCACCCTGGTCCCAGCCCTGTAATATTTACAGCAGTTTGGAGGTTTTAACTCTTTTGAGCCTTATTCTTACCCTGTAAGATGGGCAAGGCAAGTATTATTATCTGCATTTGACAGTGAAGAAACCAAGTTGCAAAACAAGTGACAAGGACTGCTCAGGACTACATGGTACATGTTAGACAAGAGATTAAAATTCAGGCCTGTTGACTTTGAATCCAGGGCTTTCTCTATGACAGATATCTCAATATGCAATGTACCAAAATACAGCTATGAAAATTGTTAAAATCCAGGTTCCTGAGTTCCCAACCACAGAGACTCTGATTCTGAAGCTCTGGAGTAGAACACAACAATCTGCATTTTTTGATACCCACACAAATTGATTTTGATGTCAGTGAGTCATGAACCACTGTTTGGGCAGCTCTGTCAGGACTCCAGGCAGATGCCGCAGATGCCCCAGACTATGACTGCACAGTCACCACTACAAGAACTTGAAGTTCTTTTTTTTTTAATTAAAAAAATTTTTTTAAATTTTGGCTGCGTTGGGTCTTTGTTGCTGCACGTGGGCTTTCTCTAGTTGCGGCAAGTGGGGGCTACTCTTCGTTGGGGTGCACGGGTTTCTCATTGTGGTGGCTTCTCTTGTTGCGGAGCATGGGCTCTAGGCATGCCGGCTTCAGTAGTTGTGGTGTGCAGGCTCAGTAATTATGGCTTGTGGGCTCTAGAGCGCAGGTTCAGTAGTTGTGGTGCATGGGCTTAGTTGCTCTGCAGCATGTGGGATCTTCCCAGACCAGGGATTGAACCCTTGTCCCCTGCATTGGCAGGTGGATTCTTAACCACTGTACCACCAGGGGAGTCCCAAGAACTTGAAGTTCTGATCGTTAACATTTCTGCTTGTAAAAAGATACATGCAACCAAGTGGGATTCATTTCAGGGTCACAAGGATGGTTCAACATATGCAGATCAATCAATGTGAGATACCACATCAATAAAAGAAAAGACAAAAGCCACATGATCATCTCAGTAGATGCAGAAAAAGCATTCAATAAAATTCAACATCCATTCATGATAAAAACCCTTATGAAAGTGTGTATAGAGGGAACATATCTCAACATAATAAGAGCTATTTATGACAAACTCACAGCCAATATAATACTTAATGGTGAAAAGCTGAAAACCTTCAGCTAAAAGCCTTCAACTAAAATCTGGAACAAGACAAGGATGCCCACTCTCACTGGTTCTATTCAACATAGTATTGGAATTCCTAGCCACAGCAATCAGACAAGAAAAAGAAATAAAGTGTATTCAAATTGGTAGGAAAGAGGTAAAATTGTCATTATATGCAGATGACATGATCACTGGGAACCATGGTCACTCCTGCTCTGTGGCTGATATTGGTAGCCCCTGCCCTTCCTTGTTCCTAGTTGTTTCTATTATGTCTCAAGTTTGCCAATCTCTGGGTGGTGTGAAACCAAAGCAGGTCCTTCATGCCATGTATCAAAAGACTGGGCAAGCTGGTTGCTCACTGTGCTCTCCCTTTCCCAGGGAGGGGAACTCTTTCTAGCTGGGGAATTCCTTCTTGGTGCTGAGCAGTGCTGCCCTGGGGAATGGGATAATGAAAGGAAAATGAAGCTGTCTTCTTTTTTGTGAGGTTATTCTCAGGTTTTTTTGTTCCACTGTTTTGCTAAATTTCTTAAGTGGTCTCCTGAACTCTCCTAGAGCTGTTTTGTTTGTGGATAGCTGTCTAATTGTTGATCTTTTGAGTGATGGAGGCTGGGGTCTCCTACTCTGCTATTTTTGGCCCACATGCAATCTTAAGGAAGAGTTTGGGTGGCCTAATATCAACAACATTATAAGGATAGCTCCCCAAACTTGAAAACAGTTTGCCTTCAAAAGTTGAACTTGGAAGATGATTGTTTGGACACACCTTTACTTCGAAGCAATGCCTGGTGTTGAGGTTCTCAGATGCACTGTCTTGGTGCCATCCATGACAACATACAAATACTCTTCCCATACTTTCTAAAATATTCCTGCCTACTGCTTTTCTCCATTCCCATTTGTTGATAATCTTCCATTGCTCTGTAGCCTCCCTTACCAACAAGAGCAGCAGTTCTCAAACATTAGTGGCATCACAATCACCTGGAAAGCTTGAAAAGCTACAAATTGCTGGACCTCACCCCCAGAATCTGCTAGGGCTGTGTGGGATCAGAGAATTTGCATTTCTGTTAAGTTCCCAGTTGCTGCTGCTGCTGCTTCTTTAAAAATCACCAAACCAGAATGATGGTTCTCAAACATGGAATCACCTCAGGAGCTTTCATAAAAGTACTGATGCCCAAGGTCACCAATTAAGCTAGACTCTTTGGAGATGAGGGCTTGCATTAGATTCCTAGGGTTACTGTAACAAATTACCACAAACTGAGTGGTTTAAAACCACAGAAATGAATTATTTCACAGTTCTAGAGGTCAGATGTCCCAAATGAGGGGTTGGCAGGGCCATGATCCCTCAAAGGATCTAGAGAGGGAGCTTCTCCTAGCTTCTGGTCATTGCCAGCAATCCTTGGCACTTCTTGACTCGTAGATGCATCGCTCCAATCTCTGCCTTCACTTTCACAAGGCCTTCTCCCCTGTGTGTCTGAGTGTATATATGTCTGTGTGTCCTCTCCTCTTCCTATAAAGAAACCAGTGATTGCATTTAGGGCCCACCCTAATCCAGTATAACCTCATCTTAAATTGCATCTTAATTATATCTGCAAAGACCTTATTTCAAGCAAGGCCACTTTCTGAGGTTCCAAGTGGACGTGAATTTGGGGGAGGGGGAACACTGTTCAATACTGGGCCCTCATTTCAGATCCCTGAAGGCAAGATCCATATAATATAGAACTTCCATAAAGAGTCTAGCACAGAATATGATGCCAAAAAAAAATTCCTGAATGGATGGCCTGTGTGTTTTCTTCTTCTAATCCACAGTCATCACAGCACAACAGATACAACACTCTTAATTTATCTTAAAAGCTTGTTAAAACTAACTGCAGATTCCAAGGACTTTAAAGTGTTTATCTGTATGACTAATTCAGCTTTAAATTAAAGACGCTTTTCCTTAAGCAACAGAAGATATTGAAGGTATTTCTTTGTAGAAAGAATGGTATGTTATTCTTCTGTGCATTTTATAGGGAACATACCTATAAAGAGCTTAGATTACACACTTCTGAAAGCTTTTAATGGTAAGACACAATGTTTTTGAACTTCCCATTATGAACTAGAAATAATATTTTCACATGAAACAAAAATGCTAAATTACCAAACTGCCTCCCTTGGGTTTTGAATTTTGTACAATCGAAATGATTGTTTTCATGAGTTAAGACCATGGGGGTGTCTCTTTAGAATGCCTGTGATGCAAAGCAGGAGACAAGTTACCTGTCGTCTGAATTCATCATTGGAGGGTGTTATTCACAGGGTTGGCATGGGGATTGATGAACAACCAGGCAACAAAGCTAAGCAAAATATGGTCACATGTTGGGAAAAGAGTTGTGTATTCTAAGAGCAGGTGGAAATCAGGGAGTGACTAAGTTTTGTATTGGATGAAGTGGCAACTGAGGCTCACAGTCAGAGTTGTCCTAATAGCTCTCAGTTTACATTGGCTCTGTTATGTTGATATCAGTTATGGGGGCTTAATGGGGTTCTATGAACTCTACACTGTGACCCCCTTGGAGCAGCAGTGCATATACTGGGACATGTACTGACTGAGAATTGGAGCCCTGGATTCCTGTCTCAGATCTACCACAAATAATCTCTAAAGCTCTTTGCAGTTTTTAAATATGTTGATGTGTGGGATGCAGTATAATTAATAACATATCTGAGCTTGTGTATCCTGCTTTGCATTGCTGTGTCTGCATGATGCAGGTATCTTAAAAGAAGGTGATGAGGAGATTTGGTCACTCGTTTATTTTTGGAAGTATTTTTCCATTAGGGTTTTGACGCCCTTTATGATAGAAAATTACTTCTTGCATAAACCAGGAACGTGACAATGCTTAGAAATTTTGAGAATATCCAAGTGCTTTTTTAATGTTTATGATGTTTTAAAAAATCTTTATGGGGCTTCCCTGGTGGCGCAGTGGTTGAGAGTCTGCCTGCCAATGCAGGGGACGCGGGTTCGAGCCCTGGTCTGGGAGGATCCCACATGCCGCGGAGCAGCTAGGCCCGTGAGCCACAATTTACTGAGCCTGCACGTCTGGAGTCTGTGCTCTGCAACAAGAGAGGCCACGACACTGAGAGGCCCGCGCACCACGATGAAGAGTGGCCCCCACTTGCCGCAACTAGAGAAAGCCCTCGCACAGAAATGAAGACCCAACACAGCCATAAATAAATAAATAAATAAATAAATAAACCCAAAAGTTAAAAAAAAAAAATTTTTATGGTCACACTCAATAGTTATAATAATTTTCCATTTTCTTTTTTAACCAGTGGTAGTGACAGCTCTCCAACAGTACATTGTCTTACATCTCCCTTGAACCATTTTCTCTGCTAGTGAACTCCACCGAGAGAGACTGAATCATCTGTCCATTTCTAAACAGACTCTCTCAGTTTTCTGAGAACTTGGAAGGTCTACCTTATTTCTTGCGCCTTAATACTTTGTTTAGTTATAAAGATTCTTTAAGGTAAAAATCAAACACAATCATGATGTTTGATGATTCTGGGATTTGGGCAGTAGACCTATGCTGCAGGGGTAGTTGCCAGTCAGAGGCGGCCTCATGTTTACTGGTGCATTTTGTGTATTTTCAGTCTTTGCTTCAGGGAGGGGGTACCCTTCCTGCACAAGCCTGGCACTTCCTTGCTCACTGACAGCCACCCTATGTCATCTTTGAAGTTATTCTCTGTTTGTCTAGAAAGATGTCCATTAATACACCCGAAGTCTAATTCTTCTGAGGGAAAAATTTCAAACTGTAGAGTGGTTTTTTAACTGAAAAGGAAAATAATATTATGGAACACCTCCTAAGTGCTGAAGAGATTTACATACATTATTTCTTTTAATCTTCATTATTGTTCCCATTTTACAGATGAGGAAAGGAGGCACACAGCTAGTTCAGTGGCAGAGTCTAAATTTGAACCCAGGCATATAGTCTTCTTATTTCCTGGAACACTTCTTTCATTAGCTCTCAGGGTTTGCATGTTCTTTCTTTAAGATACTGATTTTTAAAAATTGTGGTAACCTATACATAACATAAATTTTACCTTTTTAACAATTTTCAATGTACAGTTCAATTGCACTAAGTACATTCAAATCATTGTGGAACCATCACACCGTCTATTATGAAACTTTTTCATCCTCCCAAACTGAAACTCTATACCCATTAAATAATAACTCTCCATTCCCCTCTCCAACCAGCCCCTGATAACCACTATTTCACTTTTTTAATCTATGAATTTAACTATTCTAGGTACCTAATCTAAGTGAAATCATGCAATATTTGTCCTTTTGTATCTGGCTTATTTCACGTAGTATAATGTCTTCAAGTTTCATTCATGTTGTAGCACACATCAGAATTTCCTTCCTTTTTAAGGCTGAATAATATTCCATTGTGTGCATGTCATCTTGGTCTCTTTGCCATTGATCTCCTCCTATATTTAGTCTGTTATTACCATTGTTCATTTCTTCAACGTGTCCGCAGATTGGGTTCCCTTCATTAATCTGCCATTACTTTCACTCAGGTCTGATCACTGTGGATTACTCCAACAGCTGCCTAATAGAGCTTCATGCTTCCAGACCATTCCCCCACTAACCCTCCAACGTCATTGTGAGAGTGGTATTCCTAAAAAACCAATTTCATCATGTCACTGCTGAAGATCCTACAGTGGCATTAAATTTGGGCTGCTTTGTCTGTTTTAAAAGCAGTAAATTACCTGATTTCCTCTTATCTATGTGACCTTATTTTGTGCTTCTTCCCTGCATTCTTCTCTGCTCAAGGGCTCTCATCAGTGCTAGCCTCACAGCAAGCCCACTTTTACCACTCTTTTAAAATCAAACTTTCTTTTTGTTTTATATTTTATGTCAGCTGGTATAATTGTACATGCTCAATGATCATATATTTGTTTGCTATATTATGTGACTGATATGCTATTTAAAAGGGACACTATGCCATTTGAGTTGCTTTTCAGTTAAGATGTTTTTAGTGTTGTCAGGAAGTAGAGCTTCTGTTTTAATGTGGGGTAGGGTGGGGTCAGTTAAAAAAAGGTGGCGCTACCTCACAGGAAATAGGAAAGTGTCTACCAGGACCCTGTGAGTGCTTCTAAATATGTGTCCACGGCTCTGCTAGAATCTGGAACTAGATCTGTGTAATTACCTATGCATCTATTTGTTTCCAATTCATTCGTTCATTTACAATTCCGCTTTTACAAGGCCAAGAAGAAATATGAATAAATTAATTTGGCAATGATTAAAAAAAATGTTAGCCTTACAAGGCATGCTCTTTCTCCAATCTATGCCACTGATTTTCATTCATCTAATCCCTTACAAAGCCATTTCCTATTGCACTTCAAAGCATATATGGTCTCCATTTATTTCCTATGTTTATTAGTTTTTGCTTCCCCCCCTCCCCCCACCCAAACCACATGCTAAGTTTCTTGAATACAGGATCTTTGTCTTGTAATTTTGTGAGAATCCTATGATTTAGGGCAGATAAGTGCTTGCTGGTTTATGAAATAAGACAATGTAACAGGAACACACAAATTTCAAAATGTGCAGATAGATTTTTATCAGAGCCCTTAGGAAGAAAATGCTTTGCACCCAGGAAGAAATCTCTTACAGAAGAGATTCTGTAAGAATCTTACCAGAATAGCAAGAGTGGAGCTATTTAAATAGTTCCTTATGCATCTTTTACATTGTGGTGTGCAAACTCAGGCCAGTGAATTTTCAGGGCAAAATGCGACCCAGGTGAGTCTGTTTCTCATTTTAAATAATTCTCAAAATATGTGATATACTCAATAAGTGTTCCCTCTTCTCCTAGGGGTCCAGATGATGTCCAAACCCTAGATACACACTGGTCTAGGATATGTGAAATATTCCTACTATTACTAAGTTTAGGAGTTATTTTCAAAACCGGCTTTTAAGTCCAGTTAATAAACAAATTTTCCCCTTTAGGAGGGCTTAACAGGGACAGTTTCACACCTTATAATAGTTACATAAATGGATAATTTTACACTATGTTGGGAATGCAAATCATATTGCTGTAAGCAAATGTGACATCCAAAAGGTTAACCCAGCATCTGGTATGCCCTCCTCTTGCATTAGGACATGAGTGTTAGAACTGCAACATTAACTAATGTATGTTTCAGAACAGAATATGTCAGAGAAGGTCAGATAAACAAGAACTAGAGTAAATAAGAGAGAGATAGACATAGAGAGGTAGGGAGATGGACAGAGAGAGAGAGAGTGAGAGAAAAGAGAGAATACAACATTGGAAGAAAATTGCAGTGATATCTCAGGCCATAGAAATGTTGAGAAATTTTATAGATAAGTACATAAATTAAAAGCAGCCAAGATTTTTTGGTTATGAATAATGAATAAATAAAATCATACAGTCAAATTAGCTCATTTCCCTCTCCTATTTATAGACATTTATTTAAATAGGTTTTTCACAAATAAATATCAAATTCAGAGCTAACATGGCCAAGTGCATCCCTACTTTCTGTTCTCTTCGTTTCCACTAACTTTAGGTGAGTTAAACAGGCATGTAGGGACTTTATTTGCAGCAACATGGACAGACCTAGAGATTATCATACTGAGTGAAGTAAGTAAGACAGAGAAAGAGAAATCGCTTATATGCAGAATCTAAAAGAAACGATACTAATGAACTTATTTACAAAACAGAAACAGACTCACAGACTTAGAGAACAAACCTATGGTTACCAGGAGGTTAGGATGGGGGGAAGGGATAGTTAGGGAGTTGGTGATTGACATGTACACACTGCTATGTTTAAAATGGATAAGCAACAAGGACCTACTGTATAGCACAGGGAACTCTGCTCAGTATTATGTAACAACATAAATGGGAAAAGAATTTGAAAAAGAATAGATACATGTATAACTGAATCACTTTGCTGTACACCTGAAACTGTCACAACATTGTTAATCAAATATACTACAATATAAAATAAAAAGTTTAATAAAAACCCTGATATTCCTCTAATTCCTGCTAAAGCAATCTGGAAGAGAGGCATATTAAAAAAGTGTTTAGAGGACTCCTGATAGTAAAGCGCTATTCTACTCAATGTTGTAATAACAAAAGTTAAAACTTAAAAATATTCAAATTGCACAAATATTTAATTAGCAATGTCACGTCACTGTTGGCATCAGAAAGCCCTGAATAAACTATTGTTGTGGGTTTGCTGATAGACAGCTTGTCAGGAAATGATCAGTATTGGCAATGATTTGGGGCTAATTTCATGGATGTTTTCCAGTTTCCGTGATCTTCCTTTTCCCTTTTCCAAACAAAAGTGCTTCTGAAAATTTCTGTTTAACATCTTTCACTTTGAATAAAGAAAACACAAAACATTCCCCTTGCAGCTGGTATTGGTGAAATTACTTCTCTGGAGGGGCCAGCAGATGAGGGGTCTTGTTTGAGAAGCACCAGGCAGAAGGTTGCATTCTGTATCAGAGCCCACACTCAGACCTGCAACTTGAGATCTGTCCCTCACCCCCCCTCCTACCTAAAGACACACACACACACACACACACACACACACACACACACACCATCTAAATGAACACAGATGGCTGGCACCCAGAGTAGGCATCTAGGAAAACAGCCCCAGGCCTCTCTGTTTGCTGTCATTTCATTCTACAAGTAAAGAGCCTTCAAGATGCCTGTGTTGTTTCTTAATCTGAGATCACTCCCGTTTGGCTGTTTATCCACTTCCAGTTGGGAAATGTATGAGAAGCATCAGAAAGATACCCAGAGATTGATTTGACTAAGATAAAACATTCCTTTAAACTCACTGGTTGTATATAGTATTATATTTAATGAAAGCCATATTATGATAAAATCTGTATCACTTTCTAACAGGCAGGGTTTTTTTTCCTCCAGAGCCGTATAACATCACCTGATCTATTTGTTTCTCCATGTGAAATAAATTAATTTTTCAAATGTAATATAAAAGAGGATAAAGTCAAATTTCACAAATGCAAAAAACAATCTAAATCTTTATATCCCCCCCCCAAATCAAATGGAACGTATGTTTTCCCCCATTTTTTTCTGTATAAAGTATGCAAACAATTACCTGGATTTGGAGGGCATAATTATGAAGGGGTTGATATCTAAAAGGTTATTATTGATTTATAGAGTCCTCTAGTTTAATCAAAGACAGATTTAGGAATAAGGAAAAAAAATACTGTTTTCCCCAGGAACAATAAATGTCTCAAAGGGGAAATGTAAGATTTAAGACTAATTTTTATAAGACACATCTACTACAGTTTGTGGATATGGGAGGTGTTTCTCATTTGAACAACTTCTATGTAATGAACATTTTGTAGAGCTGTCTCACTCATTGTAGCATATTTTATATGCTTCAAACTGTAGTGATTAAATTCCTAGGGTACTTTTTGTTAAGTCTAAATTCCTCATTTTCCGTTATGGATTTATAATCCTCGGTCTGCAGATTAAATACATACAAGTATAAAATATTTATTTAAACAATAAATTTAGTTTAATTCACTCCCCATAATGTGTGAATGTTCTTTCTCTATGTCTCCAGTGCATGTACACACACCCATACCCACACACACCACAAGTTCATTCATCTAATGTTGGATAATGTGATACTGCTTAATATTAGTGTGTGGTTGTGTAATAAAAATTAAACCTTGCATGGGGAGGATTCCCATACTTTAGTTTTATATGTATGTTTAATTATTATCATAATCTATTTATATAAGAGCAATCTAATCTTCATGTGGTATCAATATTCAGAGTAAAACCAAGTTTTTTAAGAAATCAAATTTTCTTCTTTTAGGGAAAAATTTATCAAGTCACTCACAAAAGGCTTAATCATACCTTAAACCAGATTTTAGATTATATAAATGCTTCCTATTTTGTGGCTTTTATGTAAAGATTGGGCCATCGCCAATAATCCAAAAGCCGAATGTTATAAAAAGTGAAAAAGAAAAACAAGATGTTGCAGACCTATATTTGTGCTGTGTATTTAATAACACCCTGTAACCACATACATAAACTTGTCCATTTGCTACTCCTTGTAAACTGACTTGTACCTGAGGACTGTTTTATTCCTAAACTGGCATTTGCAGAGATGGTAATAGCCAAGGATTTCTGGCCAAGATAGAGTAACAAGGAGTGGATTTACCTCACACCTCAAGCAAATCGAAAACTGGGCAAAATATGTGAAACAATTTTCTGACATTGGACGACAGGCAGCACAGGACAGTTATCCCAGAGAGAGGAGAGGAGAGGAGAGAGGGGAAGGGAGGGGAGGGGAGAGGGAGGGGAGGGGAGGGGAGGGGAAGGGAGGGAGCTCTGGAGATCTGCAAAGGGGTCCCCATGAGTCTTTGGTTGAGAATTGATTTGTGCATGTGTAAGAGTAAATTGCCTGGCACCAAGGAAAGAACCACTGAAAAGGAGTAGGGAGCCCAATAGTGATGGGAATAGTTGTGTTCCCACCAGCCAAGTAGAAGCAACTCATAACATAGGAGATAGAATCCTTAGAAAGATATCGCCTTGGTAGAGGCTAAATTAGCTGTAGACCAAAGTCTCATCGAACCACCCTAACAAAGTTTAAAAGCAAGCTTTGAAAAGACCCAACCTATTCCAAGTAACTTAGCTGCATGCCAGTTTGAAATCTAAAACTAATTAAGGAATACAACATGCAGCAATCAGAGACAAAATTTGCAATGCTCAGCATGTAATAAAAATTTACCAGGTGTGCAATAAAGCAGGAAAATATGAACCATGACTAGGAAAAAATCAATTAGTAGAAACAAACTTGGAAATGACAAAGATGATGGAACTAGCAGACAAGGATTTTTACAGCTATTATATTCTCCATATGCTCAAGAATTTGGAGGAAAACATAAGCATGATGAGGACAGAAATAGAAGGTATAAAAAAAGACCAAATAGAGCTTCTAGATATGAAAATACAACATCTATAATGAAAAGTAATAATAGCTAAAACTTAGTGAGCATTTACTAGATGCCAGACACTGGGCTGAGTATTTCACATGCATTCTCACATTTAACTTTAGCCTCACCTCTATAAGGCAGGTGTTAAAGATGAGGAAACTGAGGATTAGAAAAGATAAATAATTGTACATGATCATAGAGCTGAAATTTGAAAACATGCAATCTACTTCCAAGACTCATGCTTTTAAGCAACATTCCATATTGTTTATAGCACTGTTTGTAATAAAATATAATTCAGTTTAAAGAATGAACCTCATCTGTGGAAGTTTACTGAAATTAAAGGATCTCATTAAACACGACATTTTGGTGTGTGTGTGTGCGTGTGTGTGTGTGTGCATGGGTGCACACATGCCTACATGATCTAAGTGTAGATTTGTTGGAGATCAGATAGATTTTTCTGACAGTGCTATGAGATTTGAGATGGAGAATGACTGAATTTATTTATATCCTGCCATTTTCTCAAAAAGATAAGATAGAGATGAGTTGAATGGAACTTGCAACTTAATAGTAGAACAAAATGATGTTAAGATTATTCACAGCTCTTTTTCTTGCTGTTAAAGTATTCTACAATTGGTACTTCAATTAAAGTGTGACAGTAATAAAAAGATGAATATAATGATATTAGGTGAAATTTATTAAATGACTGTCATGTATCTTGCTCTGTGCTAAAGTACATGTATTACCACATTTAATCCTTACAACAACTCTTTGAGGTAGATGCTACTCTTATTTATAGAGTTGAGGAGCAGAGAGAGGTTACCTGACTTGCCCAAGGTTACACGACAAAGGTCATGTGAAGTATTTCTTGTATAGAATCATCTATGTAAGGGAGTTTAATAAGTTTCTGTTCCATTACAAATTTTTGTATAAGACATTTACTTTAATGTTTTCCCTATAATATGATTTTATATAAAGACTATTTAATAAGCTAGCCCTAACTATAATCAATACACTATCCAACTGATAAAGAATGAAAGCATATAGATTTTAAAAAAGTCTTAATATACTGGTATGAATGCCATCAATTAAGTAATCATATTTATTCTCAAAAGTATATTAACTTAAATACACAGGTCAATCTATCATAAGATAAAAATGGTTTGGCTCCACAATTCCTGGAGTCCATAGTTATGTCAAGGAATTATTTTTTCCCTGAATAATGCCCACATACTTAATTAACCCTAATGTCCTTATACCAAGACTATTAGGTAACAGAGACAATTTGACACTTTTTCACTTATTGCAAGTAGGACAGAAAGTCCACTTGAATGTCATGTCACAGAATAAGTAAGTCTGTAATAAAATCAGAACTGAGATTCTCATAAATGGGTCTCACTCTAATACCTCAGCCCTTTGTATAAGCCACTTTCCACTCACAGGAGGTGAGTAGCCCTTTGCTGGGTTGGCATGACTCACAGTGTTCAGAAGGGAACTGAGTGAGGGCTTCTTCTATACCTTGCACAATTCAATTTAATTCCACTTTAACAAGCGTTTACTGAGCACCTACAAAGTTCCAGATGCTATTCTAGTTTTCTAATCCAGATATCTACTCAACAAATAAACAAACCAGGCTATAATGCCTACTTTAGTTCCAACTCTACTCCGGAAAACCAGTCAAATGAATAGTCATGAGGTGTGGAGTAGAAAAAACAACCATTTGATCTGATTTTAGCATTGACTTGTACACTAGATGCATTCCTGTTGAGTCGATCAGGAACCAATTCCCACAAATTTGATTTCATGGGCTAGAAATTTTTTTTTTAATTGAGGACCTTAACATAGATCAAGCAGAAAAAAAACCAAAGAGCAAACCACCATCAACTATCACCATCAACAAGCACACACAAGAAAGGATGTTAGTAACATCAAACAAGTAGTAAGGACATAATCTTTTGTCCATATCAGAATAAAGGGTAGTTATTTAAATTGAATAAATTTAGCTCTGTGAAAGAAAATTCACTACGTTTTCCCTGTTCTCATTTTAACGTGGGCCAGTGAAAACCTTGTCAGACTGGCACCTCTTTGAAAATAGGAGTTTAAGAAGCATTTCTGTGGGTGCATTTTAATATTAGTGTTATGAACAACATTTTAATAATAAAAGAGATGTGCAGCCACACACCAGAGGGCAGTCTTGAAGGACACACAGTGTTGCCCCTTTGGTGGTGTTACTAAAGGCAGGTGGCTGTCACGACCAGATGGGTCCTCTTTGGAAACGAAGATCAGCAACATATAGAAGTGCTATGATTTCATTATTCACTACCTGTGTTATTCGTGAGGTTAAAAGGTAGGTAAATATGGGTATATTTCTACCTCATTAGTATAACTACCAAATTATAAAGTCCATACGGACTTCACTCTCACCAGTGGTTATAAATGACTTTTTGCTGCAGACTTCCCTCATATCCCCCCAAACATTTTCCTGGACTGGAGATTAGATTTTTATCTTGGCTCCCAGTTTTCACTCCTTCCAGCTCCCTGCCAGGCCTGGATTGCATTTGGCTGGGGCCCTGACAACTAACTCTTACTGTCTTCTCCTCAATGTCTGCATCTTGCTCCTGTTCCCCTTACCGCGGGTTTATAGCCAACTGCAACTGGACGGTGTGAAAGAACAGTCTGCCTCTTACTATGGAACTCAAAGAACCAAGATACTATCAACTGACCTTTACATATTACTGCTGCCTCAAAACTATTGCCATGGTGCTCCTACTCTGAGATCAGACTTCTTGAATGTCATCGTAAGTTGGAATCAGACCTGAGGTCACTATTACTCCTATGCACATCCTAAGTTTAAGAACTGGCCGAGATCCTCAGGTACTTGGTAAAGCCAATTTGTCCCCTCTAGTCCTGATTTAGACCTTTCTCTCTCCTTTCTTGCCATAGAAGTCCGGCATGCCTGACAGTTATGACAACATCTGAGTTGACATATGGTCACTTCTTTATATGGAAAGAAATAGTCAGCACAGGTCTTGAGATGTCTCCTCACTAGTCATTTAGCAATATTAACTCCTAGTCAATAGGGAGCAGGTCTGAGCAAAGTTTGATGGGCTAGCTTTCTTCAACTCTTTGATTAGGGCATCTTAGTAGTATATAGACCTTTCACGGAAAGAATCATTGTTTTAGATTAACCTTTAGTTTGAGGTTAATGAGGATCATTCCATAAAGTCCTTGAATTCAATGATGACAAGCGCACCCCCATTGTTCGAAAAGAATAAAAACCATCCAAACATGGTAGACATTGAGCTGTCACTGAACTATTTTAACTAAAATTTATAAGTACATAGTAAATGCTCAATGAGTGTAAATTATATTATTACTATTATAATTTTGTGTGTGTCAAACATTGTACTAAGGGCCTTACATGGATTATTTCATTTAATCCTAAGAAATGCTCCCTCCAACAAGTACTGTTACTTCCAGTTTAAAGTCAACTTAGAGAGACTAAGAACTTCTCAGTGTCAGTGGTAGAACCATAATTCAAACCCCTGATTCCAATGCCTATGCTCTAAGCCATGTACAATATTGCATCTCTATCACAAAGAAAATTTTCCTTGAAACGGCTTTAAAAAGTAAATGTAGATTTTTTTTTAACAAGGCTTTTATTCTCTTGCTGTGAATAAGTAGAGGCAGTTTAGAATACTGGTTAAGTCTGCAGATCCTAAAGTGAGACAGCCTGGGTTTGAATCCAGGCTCTGTCACTTACTACTTATGTGACTGAGCAAATGGCTTAAGTTCCCTGTGCCTCAGTTTTCTATGTGTAAAAATGGATCATAGATTTGTGAGATCCATTTAATATGTAAAATTAATTAACACATGTAAATACACATAAACCCAAAACATGTAAACATATATAACACGTGTAAAATGTTTAGAATAATACCTGGCTTACAGCAAATATTCAAAAAAACACCAGCTACTATTATTTGAGTTATATCAAATATACTGATATGTTTTCCACTCCCGTATTTTCCAATGAAATAATGAATTCCAGGTCAACAGAAAAGTTCTCTAACCAATGATTCATGCTCAAATTCATTGGCATGCTGTAGTCATTCATGCAACACATGTTTGAGTGCCTTCTATGTGTAAGACATTGTGCCTAGCACTGCCACCATGTTCCAAGTTAGGGGCCAAATGAATGTGGACTAGCTATATTACTTCACCATAAGAGATATTCTACAGTAGGTGTTTCATTCTGATTCAGCCCTAGAAATGGCTTGGATTTCTCGGTTTCTCTGTGGTTTCCTATCTCTATTAGGCCAATCTAAGACCCAGCAGAGGTAATTCCATTAAATAACAGATTGGCAAATTCTTCCAATACCCAAGCATTGATCAAATGCTGAATTAAATAACCCAGAATAACCATCAGTAGAATATGTTGGTCATTATTTCTCTACTAGAAGCATAAGATTATCATTAGAAAAGCAGGGTCCCCCAAATGGCTATGATCAATTCACTTATTAAAAACGTGCCTAATAACAAGAGAAATAAAAGCAAAAATAAACAAAGGGGACCTAATTAAAAGCTTAAAAGCTTTTGCACAGCAAAGGTAACCATAAACAATACGAAAAGACAACCTATGGACTCGGAGAAAATATTTGCAAATGATGTGACTGACAAGGGCTTAATTTCCAAAACATAAAAACAGCTCATACAATTCAATAACAACAGCAAAAAAATAACCCAATAGAAAAATGGGCAGAAGACCTTACAGACATTTCTCTAAAGAAGACATATAGATGGCAATAGGTACATGAAAAGATGCTCATCATTGTTAATTTTTAGAGAAATGCAAATCAAAACTACAATGAGGTACCACATCACACCAGTCAGAATGGCCATCATTAAAAAGTCTACAAATAATAAATGCTGGAGAGGGTGTGGAGAAAAGGGAACCCTCTTACACTGTTGGTGGGAATATAAATTGGTGCAGCCCACTATGGAAACCAGTATGGAGGTTCCTCAAAAAACTAAAAATAGAGTTGCCATATAATCCAGCAATCCCACTCCTGGGCATATATCTGGAGTAAACTCTAACTCAAAAAGAGACATGCACCCCAATGCTCATAGCAGCACTATTTACAATAGCCAAGACATGGAAGCAACCTAAACGTCCATCGACAGATGAATGTATAAAGAAGATGTGGCATAAACATATAATGGAATATTATACAGCCATAAAAAAGAATGAAATAATGCCATTTGCAACAACATGGGTGGACCTAGAGATTATCATACTAAGCGAAGTAAGTCAGAAAGAGAAAGACAAATACCATATGATATCACTTATATGTGGAATCTAAAATACTATGTAAACGAACCTGTCTACGAAACAGAAACAGACTCACAGACATAGAGAACAGACTTGTGGCTGCCAAGGAGGGGTGGGGGAGGGAAGGATTGCGAGTTTGGGATTAGCAGATACAAACTATTATATACAAACTACTATATATATAGGATGGATAAACAACAAGGTCCTACTCTATAGCACAGGGAACTATAATCAATATCCTGTGATAAACCATAATGGAAAAGAATATGATATAATTGAATCACTTTGTTGTACAGTAGAAATTAACACAACATTGTAAATCAACTACACTTCAATAAAATTTTTTAAAAATGCCTAATAAGTGAACTTTTTGATCCCAATTATAACTTCCAAGGACTTATCAATCTATGTGCTGTTCTGCCTTACCATTGGTCCAGAACAACGAGCATTTGGTGCCTAAGTGCGCTCTGGATCTCTGTGTCCACTGAATGTTACAGCACAGACTTGAAAGTGAAAACCTGCTTGCTGTTTGGAAAGCATATTCATGCTGGTTGCCCATATCACTACTGCCACTCTTTTCCCAATAGACAAAAGGCCCTAGTTACCTTTTGTAGGAGAAAAAGGACTAGTCTAGGGAAACTCACCACTTTTGTTTTCATCTGGGAAAAAGTATATCACTGGTTGCATGAATCATTGAGACAAATAAATCATTGAGATAGCCTAGCCAATGTAAATCTCCCTGGAGGTTTCTACTTCATTTTCTCTTAGGTTTCTGGTGTGCTGAAATAATGCAGTGTTTCCTAAACTTCTAGCATCATTTTTTTAGTGTCAGAAGGACCCTTAATGACTAGGGTCTTCAAGAACATTAGAAAATTCCAGGGCCAACAGCTATTCTGAAAGTGCTTACCTCAAAATTCCCTTAAATGAGAACTGCTACTGTGACAGCTGCATGAACACCGACAATGGTTGTTGATAAGCTTGCACTGGGTCAGGGTTCACCATGATCTTTTCTTTTGCAAAACGACTAAGGTGGGAATTGACCATTAATACTGCCTGTGGGTACTGCCCAAGTATCTAATTCACAAGGTTTCTGCAGTGCCCACAACTGCCCACTTCCTGTTGAGTTTGCCATGGAGCCCACTGGTATATGCTTGCAGTTTTTTTCATTTCCCCTCTTAGGGTGTCCACATTAAGGATTGTTATGTCTTCTTGGAGAATTGACATCTTTATCATTATGTAATGACCCTCTTCTACCCTGATAACTTTTTTTGCTATGAGGTCTTCTCTGTCTGAAATTAATTTAGCTACTCTTGCTTTCTTCTGATTAGTGTTAGTATGGTATATCTTTTTCTGTCCATTTACTTTTAATATATATGTGTCTTCATATTTAAAGTGGGTTTCTTATAGAAAATGTATGTTTCAATCTTGTTTATTTTGATCAACTTTGACTATCTTTGTGTTTTGATTGGTGTAATTAGACCATTGATGTTCAAGCTGATTACTGATATAGTTCAATTAGTATCTACCATATTTGTTATTGTGTTCTATTAGTTGCCCTTTTTCTTTGTTATTTTGTCTTTTACTTTTTCCTGCCTCTTTTGGTTTTGTGTGTGTGTGTGACAGCAACATTTTTATTTTATTTAATTTTATTTTTATTGGAGTATAGTTGATTTACAATGTTGTGTTAGTTTCAGGTGTACAGCAAAGTGAACCTGTTATACATATATCCACTCTTTTTAAGGTTCTATTCCCATATAGCCCATTACAGAGTATTGAGTAGAGTTCCCCATGCTATACAGTAGGTCCTTATTAGTTATCTATTTTATGCCTCTTGTTTTTTTTAATTGAGACTTTATGTGATGCTATTTACTCTCCTTTCTTAGCATAACAGTTGTACTTCTTTTTAACTTTTTTAATTGGTCGCCCTAGAGTTTCAATATACTTTCACAACTAATCCAAGTCCACTTTCAAATAACATGCTACCACTTCACAGGTAGTGTGAATACCTTAAAATAACAAAATAATCCTAACTCCCTTCTCCTATCCCTTATATCATTTGTCTCTTATTTCACATACATCAGCGTACATAAGCATACATATAAACATAACAATCAAATACATAGTTGCTATTATTATTTTGAACAAATTATTAGATTAATTAGGAATAAGAAAAATAAAATTTTTATTTTAACCTTCACTTATATCTTTTTTATGCAGTTCTTTCTTTATGCAGATCTGAGGGTTTTTTTTACCCATATCTATTTTTTACCTATACCTATTTCCCTCTCTCTAAAGAACTTCTTATAACATTTCTTGATAGCTAGGCAGGTCTACTGGCAACAAATTCCCTCAACTTTTGTTTGTCTGAGAAAGTCTTAATTTCTTCTGCAGTTTTGAAGGATAATTTCTCAGGGTACAAAATTCTAGGTTGTTGGGTATTTTTCTTTCAACATTGTAAATATTTCACTCCATTCTCTTCTTGCTTTCATGGTTTCTGAAGAGAAGTGAGATATAATTCTTATCTTTGCTCCTCTATAAGTAAGGTGTTTTTTCCTCTGGCCTCTTTAAAATTTTTTATCTTCGATTTTCTGTAATTTGAAAATGATATGCAGAGATGTAGTATTTTGTCATTTATCCTGTTCGGTAGTCTCTGAGCTTCCTGGATATGCAGTTTGGTGTTTAACATTAATTTGGGGGAAATTCTCAGTCATTATTGTTTCAAATATTTCTTCTTTTCTATTTTCTCTTTTTTCTCATTCTGCTATTCCCATTATGTGTATGTTACACCTTTTTGTGGTTGTCCCACAATTCTTGGCTATTCTGTTCTGGGTTTTCAGTCTTTTTTTCTCTTTGCTTTTCAGGTTTGGAGGATTCTATTGACCTGTACTCAAGCTCAGAGATTCTCTTCTCAGCTATGTCCAGTCCACTAATAAGCCCATCAAAGATATTCTTCATTACTGTTATAGTGTTTTTGATCTTTTGCAGTTCTTATACATTCCATCTCTTCCTTACATCATTCATCTGTTCTTGCACGAAATCTACTTTATCCATTAGAGCCCTTAGCATATTCATCATAGATGTTTTAAATTCCCAGTCCGATAATTCCAAACTTTCTGCCAAATCTGGTTTTGATGCTTCCTATGTCTCTTCAAACTGTGTTTTCTTGTTTTTTGTTTTTCGTTTTTGTATGTCTTGTAATTTTCCCTTGATAGCCAGACATGTTATACTGGGTAAAAGGGATTGTTGTAAATAAGACTTCAGTAATGTGAGATGTGGGGGGAGGGGAGGTTTCTCCAGCCCTATGATTATTAGGTCTCAGTATTTTCGTGAGCCTGTGCCTCTGGATTGTGAACTCTACATGTTTCTTAGTTCTCTCCCTCCCTTTAGGTGGGAGAGGATGGCCAGCATGGGCTGGAGTTGAGTACTTCGCTTCTCCTACATGGAAGACTAGTATTTCCCTTCCCCCATGTTGAAATCTAGATCCAGCTGGTGTTGGGTATTTCCATTTCCCCAGGTAGGCTAGTCACTGATAAAACCCTAGCATATTAGGCTCTGGTTAAATAGTTTCTACTGTGGGCAGACCTTGTTAAGACGAGGAGAATGCTCTGGCATATTACAAAATGCTTCCTTTTCCTCTTCCCCTGCTGGAAACTTGAGGGGATTTTTCTCCAAAATTCCCTGTGTGGACCTGATAAAGTTCCTGGGGGTAAAACTCATAAAATTATGGGGGCTCCCCTATGACTGGGGCCCCCTGGAGTTTAACTCTCAGAGTTGTTCACACTGAGCCTCCAGCAATTCATCAATTACAGTACAGGTTTCCCTACTCTGGCCCTGGTTTCTGTAGAGGTTGCTACTTCTGGGATTCTTCCATAAGTTGGGATTCTCTGTATTTGCCGGTTGGTTTCTCCAATTTTGGTTTGCCCTATGACTTCACTTCTCTGATGAATCTAAGAAGAGTTATTGATTTTTCAGTTTGCTTAGCTTTTGACTTATTTGTTGTTAGGAAGGGGTGGCAACTTACAAGCTTTCTTGCATGCCAGACTAGAAACTGGAAGTTGCCATGGTGTATCCTAGAAGAGTATTTTATGGTGGTATGTGGAACTCAAGATGGTGTAGATATGAAAAAGAGGGTGGCTTCATCACTTAGGCCGTGTATGCATGAGTGGGGTCTCTACAATCAGAAAATGAATGAAAGAAAAGCAGAAGGGAAAAGGAACAAGATTAGAAATAAGAGATGGAGAGGTGTTTCGGATTGGAAAAATGAATGTTAAGGGAGAATCAACATTATCTGTAACTTTAAAAAAATAATAAAATGTGTTATGTATTATTTATATAATACAAAGTTAATACAATTTAGTAAGAAATAGGGAAGGTGAGGAAAGAGAAAAGAAGTAGAAGGAAAAGGAAGAGAGGCAGTTGTATTAAAACTGAACATTGTAAAACACTTTTGGTGGCAGGGTCAGGGTGGGAAACAGTTTGGGGTCAATAAGAACAGTGCAATTACAAAATACTCCATTCACGCATACATGGCCTAAGTGATGAAGCCAGGAATAAAGCCCAGATTTCCTGATTCCTGGCCCTGGGCCTTATGTATTAAATCATGTTGCCTTTGCTGTCAGATAATCATCTTGCATCTGGAACATAAATACAGCCAATTCAAATATGCATCTTGATCTTATCATGTGGTTAGCAATCCATGCTGTTATTATTGTCAATAGGACTGCATCCCATTAATACCAGTTCACTTTTTTGGCAATAAATCTAGTGGCATAAAGTACATAAATACAACATAGAATGTGGTTAAAGGAAATCATCCTCATTCCAAATACCACAATACATGAGAGGAAGCTCCCAGGTAGTGCTACTGTGGAGAAACTTCGGGAAGTCAAAGGGAAAAACGGAAAATTTAAGATTTGTTCAGCTTTGGTAACTCTAAATCAGGCGGGATTTTTTTAAGTGTAATGATTTGACTAGAAGTCTATTTTTTTAATTAAATGCCTATCTTTACTATAAGAGGTAATCTTTACTATCTTCAGTGTGCAAGTGAAGTCCACACAATCCCCAGTTATATTGCTTAGAGTTCCATTTCACATTAATGGGTACTATATGCCACATACACTGGAGAACTGATGATCAGAATTTGTTATTTGATGTATCATGAGTGATCAGCATCAATGCAAGTTTTGACATGAAATAATAAACTCTATAGCTTGTGTTTCGCCTCCAAACACTTTGGCTCTGTGTTTAAAATGCTAGATTGTCTTAAAAACCTAAATTAAAATTTGTATACCCATGTTTATAGCAGCATTATTTACAATAGCAACCCAGTGTCCATGTCAGATGAATGTGTAAACAAAATGTGGTATATACATAAAATGAAACATTATTGAGCCTTAAGAAGCAAGGAAATTCTGATACATGCTCCATGAATGAACCCTGAAGATATTATGTTAAGTGAAATAAGCCAGTCACAAAAGGATGAATGTTATATGATTCCACTTAGATGAGGTACCTGGAGTAATCAGATTCATAGACAGAAGATAGAATGGTGTTTTCCAGGGGGTTGGGAAGAGGAGACTGGGGAGTTAGTGTTTAAGGTACAGAGTTTCAGTGGGGAAAGATGAAAAACTGGAGATGGATGACAGTAATGGTTGCACAACAATGTGAATATACTTAATGCCACTAAACTGTACACTTAAAAATGGTTAAAATGGTAAATTTTGTGTTATGGATATGTTACCGCAATTTAAAAAAAACCCTAAAGTACATTTTATCTATCGTTTTTAATTTAAATATATAAGTTCTTCAGTTGGCCACAGGAAATTTGCTTTAGCTGTTTATCATATTGATATTCATATTACAAATAGTTTCTCAATGGCCACATAGCCTTTGAAGTTTTTTGCTTATGCAAAGGAAACCAGTACTTAATAAATCTCAAAAGAGAAGCTGGGAGTTGGGTCAGAATTCAAATGATATAATCTGGACCACCACATAACATGCCAATATCAAGGAAGGTGAAATTACTATGATGTAATTTTATAACATAAGGTCTGTTTCTGAGGTTCTTGCCTGGAAATGATATTTTTAAAGTCCCAGTGGGAAGTTTTGGAAGTGGTCATTGCAAATAGATAGGGTATTTCATCTTCTGGCTCTGGCTAGAAACATCTTGACCTCTTCCCCTCAATGCTCCTTTGAGATGTTTTCTGAATTAAGGAGAGTATTGTTTGGATGAATTTATGTCCTAAAAGCTGTTTAGCCAGAAGTAGCTGGATGAGCTAAAAGGGCTCTCAGTTCACAAATCATGCGATTACCTCTGCTTAGGAGCGCCTGTAGCCATTGGAGCCACCATCGGTCTGGGCTACATACAGACTGAGGAAGACTGACATTATCCTGTGTTTTTGATTCAAGCAAGTGTCCTTGGTAGAGTTTGCTGCCTGAGAGTGTTATGTGAGAAGGAGCTGAAGATCAACACCTCAGGAATTAGAAAACAAGTAGAATCATAGTTCTTAGAACTTAACTGATCTCAAGGAATAATCTGGTGAGGTGAGGCCCTGACTTCACAGATTCATTCAGTCAGTCAGTCGTTTGATTATTATTAATCACCTTCTATGTACTGGGCACTGTGCTGGTCCAGCCTAGTGGGGAGACAGTGGTTATAATAAAGACGATATAACCAGTTTAAGAGAGGTGTAACATTTTATAAGAATTCAAAGAGAGATCATTTTTGATTGGGGAATTATGAAAGGGCTTCATGGAAAGGGCCATTGCAATTAGGAGAGAGTGTGAGAAGACTACCCCCAGGAAATCCAACAAGGAAGAATACATGGTGTTCATCCAAGTTGTCCGAGGAATGTACCTATGGACTGAAGTAGACAGTTAATCTGGAAGAGGCAGTATGGCTAGAAAGTTAGGTTGGGGACATGGAATTGAAAATTTTTCGGGAATGTACAGAGTTTGTAAAAAGAGGAGTGATTAGAGCCAAAGGTGTAGCCAGATTCTTGTATCAGGGAGCAAACCTCGAAAAGGCGTTGTAAATGGATGGTGGCATGGAGAGTTAGTTCATAAAATGGACATTACTCTTTTTTTCTTAAATTAATTTTTATTGGAGTATTGTTGCTTTACAATGTTAAATTAGTTTCTGCTGTACAGCAAACTGAATCAGTTATACATATACATATACCCCCACTTTTTTGGATTTCCTTCCCATTTAGGTCACCACAGAGCATTGAGTAGAGTTCCCTGTGCTATACAGTCTGTTCTCATTAGTTATCTATTTTATACATAGTATTAATTGTGTATATATGTCAATCCCAATCTCCCAATTCGTCCTACCCCTCTTTCCCCCTTGGTATCCGTATGTTTGTTCTCTACATCTGTGTCTCTATTTCTGCTTTGCAAATAAGAGCATCTATACCATTTTTCTAGATTCCACATATATGTGTTAATATACAATATTTGTGTATCTCTTTCTGGCTTATTTCACTCTGTATGACAGCATCCACATCTCTACAAATGATCCAATTTCATTCTTTTTCATGGCTGAGTAATATTCCATTATATACATGTACCACATATTCTTTATCCATTCCTCTGTTGATGGACATTTAGGTTGCTTCCATGTCCTGGCTATTGTAAATAGTGCTGCAATGAACACTGGGGTGCATATGTATTTTTGAATTATGGTTTTCTCTGGGTATATGCCCAGTAGTGGGATTGCTGGGGGACATTACTCTTTTGATTCCCTCCTTTCTGTGTCTCAGTCTGACCACTGATGTGAGAATCACATGTTGAACAGACTGACCCTTGCTTTCACAAAACAAGGCTTTCCTCTAAAACAGGGCTTCCCCCAAATTTTTTTAATGCATCACCCAGGGATCTTGTTAAAATTCAGATTCTGATTCAATGGTCTGGGGCAAGGCCCAAGACTCTGCATTTCTGGAAAGCTACAGGTGCTGCTGCTGTGGCTCATTGGTGAACACACTGAGTAGCCAGGCTTTAAAATCATATCATCAGAATCAAGTTCTCAGCAACCATCTCAGCCTCATACTCCCTTATAAATTGTTGAAAAGACACAAATTTTGGAGACTGTGCTCATGGGGCGCACATTCATTGCTCCTACATACACAACTGCTCCCTCTCCTCATTCCCAACTCAGGACCACTATTGATTAGTGTGTTCTGTTGCAGGAAAATGAATTGGGCTTTGGTAGAAGGGATTAGAGTAGGAAGGGCCTGACCGTAGGGGCTACTACTGTCCAGGTAAGAGGTGACACCTGGATACCCTCGATGAGGGATTGCAGAAACACTTATAACATGGGATACTTGGAAGAGGTGAGATTCACCTGACTTATGGTATGATCCATCTGAGACTTATAACAATTTTAAATATCAAATTAGCTAGCACACATGAACTACTATGCTAATGAGCTCTCACCACCTGCCTCGTTCCAACTCAGCCTGCAGGTAGCCTGTGAGCAGGCTTGGATCAATTAGTCAATGTAATTGAAGCCAAATATAATTATAAATTTGGGCTGTTTGAGTTTAATTTCACTAAATCACATTACGAAACTGGGGCATTATGAAGGATTACTGAGAAAAGGGAAACAGGCTTGAGTAAAGCTTTCCTAGGAGCTATAGTACATGTATTATTTCTTGACCTGATACCCTTAAAAGAAGTGCAGATGCTCTAAATTCCCCCATTATTATTGATAAAAATCCCTGTGTCCTGCACACTTAGGTGTTTGTGGTCAAGCAGTTGCTAGTGAAAAAGCATAAATGGGCTGTTACACCTGACGGAATGGGCAGCTGGTGGGTAGAAAGGGCGGGACAGAGTCAGAGAGGGTGTCCAGATTTTGATATTGACTCACCAGGAGCCATTAACAAAAATATAGAAGGAAGGTGAAGAAGTCAGAATGGGAGTGACGAGCATAAACTGAATTTTCTTAATTGCTTTCATTACATAAGCAGCACTATGGATCGAATTGTGTCTCCGCCTGACCCCACAAAAAAGACGTTGAAGTCCTAACTCCCAGTAACTGTGAATGTGACCTTATTTGGAAATAGGGTCTTTGCAGATGATCAAATTAAGATAAGGTCATTAGGGTGGGCCCTAATCCAATATGGCTTTCTCCCTATAAAAAGGGGAAATTTGTATACAGAGAGAGACAGACACACATAGAGAAAAGGTGATGTGAAGACACAGGGAGAGAGCCATCGACGAGCCAAGGAATGCCTAAGGTTACCAAAAGCCAGGAGAGAGGCAAGAAACAGATGCTCCCTCACAGCTGTTAGAAGAAACCGACCCTGCCAACACCCTGATTTTGAATTTATAGCCTCAAGAACTGTGAGACAATGATTTGTTGTTGTTGTTGTTGTCGTCGTCACTGTTTACTCTTTATTTTTTTAACAACTTTATTGGAGTGTAATTGCTTTACAATGGTGTGTTAGTTTCTGCTTCATAACAAAGTGAATCAGCTATACATATACATATATCCCCATATCCCCTCCCTCTTGTGTCTCACTCCCAACCTCCCTATCCCACCCCTCTAGGTGGTCACAAACTACCGAGTTGATCTCCCTGTGCTATGAGGCTGCTTCCCACTAGCTATCTATTTTACATTTGGTAGTATATATAAGTCCATGCCACTCTCTCTCTTCATGCCAGCTTACCCTTCCCCCTTCCCATGTCCTCAAGTCCACTCTCTATGTCTGTGTCTTTATTCCTGTCCTGCCCCGAGGTTCTTCAGAACCAATTTTTTTTTTTTTAGATTCCATATATATGTGTTAGCATATGGTATTTATTTTTCTCTTCCTGACTTACTTCACTCTGTATGACAGTCTCTAGGTCCATTCACCTCACTACAAATAACTCAATTTCGTTTCTTTTTATGGCTGGGTAATATTCCATTGTATATATGTGCCACATCTTCTTTATCCATTCATCTGTTGATGGACATGTAGGTTACTTCCATGTCCTGGCTATTGTAAATAGAGCTGCAATGAACATTGTGGTACATGATTCTTTTTGAATTACGGTTTTCTCAGGGTATATGCCCAGTAGTGGGATTGCTGGGTCGTATGGTAGTGCTATTTTTAGTTTTTAAAGAACCTCCATACTGTTCTCCATAGTGGCGGCATCAATTTACATTCCCACCAACAGTGCAAGAGGGTTCCCTTTTCTCCACACATTTATTGTTTGGAGATGATAATAAATGCTTCCCTCCAGCATTTATTGTTTGTAGATTTTTTGATGATGGCCATTCTGACTGGGGTGAAGTTATACTCACTGTAGTTTTGATTTGCGTTTCTCTAATGATAAGTGAGGTTGAGCATTCTTTCATGTGTTTGTTGGCAATCTGTATATCTTCTTTGGAGAAAAGTCTATTTAGGTCTTCTGCCCATTTTTGGATTGGGTTGTTTTTTTGTTATTGAGCTGCATGAGTTGCTTGTAAATTTTGGCGATTAATCCTTTGTCAGTTGCTTCATTTGCAAATATTTTCTCCCATTCTGAGGGTTGTCTTTTTGTCTTGTTTATGGTTTCCTTTGCTATGCAAAAGCTTTGAAGTTTCATTAGGTCACATTTGTTTATTTTTGTTTTTATTCCCATTACTCTAGGAGGTGGATCAAAAAAGATCTTGCTGTGATTTTTGTCAAAGAGTGTTCTTCCTATGTTTTCCTCTAAGAGGTTTATAGTGTCCGGTCTTACATTTAGGCCTCTAATCCATTTTGAGTTTATTTTTGTGTATGCTGTTAGGAAGTGTTCTAATTTCGTTCTTTTACACGTACCTGTCCAGTTTTCCCAGCACCACTTATTGAAGAGACTGTCTTTTTTCTCCATTGTATATCCTTGCCTCCTTTGTCATAGATCAGTTGACAATAGGTGTGTGGGTTTATCTCTGGGCTTTCTATCTTGCTCCATTGATCTATGTTTCTGTTTTTGTGCCAGTACCATATTGTCTTGATTACTGTAGCTTTATAGTATAGTCTGAGGTCAGGGAGTCTGATTCCTCCAGCTCCGTTTTTTCCCCTCAAGACTGCTTTGGCTCTTCAGGGTCTTTTGTGTCTCCATAAAAATTTTAACATTTTTTGTTCTAGTTCCGTAAAAAATGCCATTGGTAATTTGATAGGGATTGCATTGAATCTGTAGATTGCTTTGGGTAGTATAGTCATTTTCACAATATTGATTCTTCCAATCCAAGAACATGGTATATCTCTCCATCTGTTGGTATCATTTTTAATTTCTTTCATCAGTGTCTTATAGTTTTCTGTATACAGCTCTTTTGTCTCCCTAGGTAGGTTTATTCCTAGGTATTTTATTCTTTTTGTTGCAATGGTAAATGGGAGTGTTTCCTTAATTTCTCTTTCAGATTTTTCATCATTAGTGTATAGGAATGCAAGAGATTTCTGTGCATTAATTTTGTATCCTGCAACTTTACCAAATTCATTGATTAGCTCTAGTAGTTTTCTGGTGGCATCTTTAGGATTCTCTATGAATAGTATCATGTCATCTGCAAACAGTGACAGTTTTACTTCTTTTCCAATTTGTATTCTTTTTATTTCTTTTTCTTCTCTGATTGCCGTGACTAGGGCTTCCAAAACTATGTTGAATAATAGTGGTGAGAGTGGACATCCTTGTCTTGTTCCTGATCTTAGAGGAAATGCTTTCAGTTTTTCATCATTGAGAATGATGTTTGCTGTGAGTTTGTCGTATATGGCCTTTATTATGTCGAGGTAGGTTCCCTCTATGCACACTTTCTGGAGAGTTTTTATCATAAATGGGTGTTGAATTTTGTCAAAAGCTTTTTCTGCATCTATTGAGATGATCATATGGTTTTTATTCTTCAGTTTGTTAATATGTTGTATGACATTGATTGATTTGCATATATTGAAGAATCCTTGCATCCCTGGGATAAATCCCACTTGATCATGGTGTATGATCCTTTTAATGTGTTCTTGGATTCTGTTTGCTAGTATTTTGTTGAGGAATTTTGCATCTATATTCATCAGTTATATTGGTCTGTAATTTTCTTTTTTTGTAGTATCTTTGTCTCATTTTGGTATCAGGGTGATGGTGGCCTCATAGAATGAGTTTGGGAGTGTTCCTTCCTCGCAATTTTTGGGAAGAGTTTGAGAAGAATGGGTGTTAGCTCTTCTCTAAATGTTTGATAGAATTCACCTGTGAAGCCATCTGGTCCTGGACTTGTGTTTGTTGGAAGATTTTTAATCACAGTTTCAATTTCATTACTTGTGGTTGGTCTGTTCATATTTTCTATTTCTTCCTGGTTCAGTCTTGGAAGGTTATACCTTTCTAAGTATTTGTCCGCTTCTTCCAGGTTGTCCATTTAATTGGCATAGTGTTGCTTGTAGTAGTCTCTTAGGATGCTTCGCATTTCTGCAGTGTCTGTTGTAACTTCTCCTTTTTCATTTCTACTTTTATTGATTTGAGTCCTCTCCCTCTTTTTCTTAATGAGTCTGGCTAATGGTTTGTCAATTTTGTTTATCTTCTCAAAGAACCAGCTTTTAGTTTTATTGATCTTTGCTATTGTTTTCTTTGTTTCTATTTCATTTATTTCTGCTCTGATCTTTATGATTTCTTTCTTTCTGCTAACTTTGGGTTTTGTTTGTTCTTCTTTCTCTAGTTCCTTCAGGTGTAAGGTTAGATTGTTTATTTGAGATTTTTCTTGTTTCTTGAGGTAGGCTTGTATAGCTATAAACTTCCCTCTTAGAACTGCTTTTGCTGCATCCCATAGGTTTTGGATCATCGTGTTTTCATTGTCATTTGTCTCTAGGTATTTTTTGATTTCCTCTTTGATTTCTTCAGTGATCTCTTGGTTATTTAGTAACGTATTGTTTAGCCTCCATGTGTTTGTGTTTTTTACGTTTTTTTCCCTGTAATTGATTTCTAATCTCATAGCATTGTGGTCAGAAAAGATGCTTGATATGATTTCAATTTTCTTAAATTTACTGAGGGTTGATTTGTGACCCAAGATGTGATCTTTCCTGGAGAAGGTTCCATGCGCACTTGAGAAGAAGGTGTAATCTGCTGTTTTTGGATGGAATGTCCTATAAATATCAATTAAATCTCTCTGGTGTATTGTGTCATTTAAAGCTTCTGTTTCCTTATTTATTTTCATTTTGGATGATCTGTCCATTGGTGTAAGTGAGGTGTTAAAGTCCCCCACTATTATTGTGTTACTGTCGATTTCCTCTTTTATAGCTGTTAGCACTAGCCTTATGTATTGAGGTGCTCCTATGTTGGGTGCATATATATTTATAATTGTTATATCTTCTTCTTGGATTGATCCCTTGATCATTATGTAGTGTCCTTCCTTGTCTCTTGTAACATTCTTTATTTTAAAGTCTATTTTATCTGATATGAGTATTGCTACTCCAGCTTTCTTTTGATTTCCATTTGCATGGAATATCTTTTTCCATCCCCTCACTTTCAGTCTGAATGTGTCCCTAGGTCTGAAGTGGGTCTCTTGTAGACAGCATATATATGGGTCTTGTTTTTGTATCCATTCAGCAATCCTGTGTCTTTTGGTTGGAGCATTTAATCCATTCACGTTTAAGGTAATTTTCGATATGTATGTTCCTATTACCATTTTCTTAGTTGTTTTGGGGGTTTTTTTGTAGGTCCTTGTCTTCTCTTGTGTCTCCCACTAACAGAAGTTCTTTTAGCATTTGTTGTAGAGCTGGTTTGGTGGTGCTGAATTCTCTTAGCTTTTGCTTGTCTGTAAAGCTTTTGATTTCTCCGTCGAATCTGAATGAGATCCTTGCTGGGTAGAGTAATCTTGGTTGTAGGTTCTTCCCTTTCATCACTTTAAGTATATCATGCCACTCCCTTCTGGCTTGTAGAGTTTCTGCTGAGAAATCAGCTGTTAACCTTATGGGAGTTCCCTTGTATGTTATTTGTCATTTTTCCCTTGCTGCTTTTAATAATTTTTCTTTGTCTTTAGCTTTTGCCAATTTGATTATTATGTGTCTCGGCGTGTTTCTCCTTGGGTTTATCCTGTATTGGACTCTCTGTGCTTCCTGGACTTGGGTGTCTATTTCCTTTCCCATGTTAGGGAAGTTTTCGACTATAATCTCTCCAGATATTTTCTCTGGTCCTTTCTCTCTCTTTTCTCCTTCTGGGACCCCTATAATGCCAATGTTGTTGCATTTAATGTTTTCCCAGAGGTCTCTTAGGCTGTCTTCATTTCTTTGCATTCTTTTTTCTTTATTCTTTTCCACAGCAGTGAATTCCACCATTCTGTCTTCCAGGTCACTTATCCGGTCTTCTGCCTCAGTTATTCTGCTATTGATTCCTTCTAGTGTAGTTTTCATTTTAGTTATTGTATTGTTCACCTCTGTTTGTTTGTTCTTTAATTCTTCTAGGTCATTGTTAAACATTTCTTGCATCTTCTCGATCTTTGCCTCCATTCTTTTCCTGAGGTCCTGGATCATCTTCACTCTTATTATTCTGAATTTTTTTTCTGGAAGGTTGTCTATCTCCACTTCATTTAGTTGTTTTTCTAGGGTTTTATCTTGTTCCTTCATCTGGTACATAGCCCTCTGCCTTTTCATCTTGTCTATCTTTCTGTGAATGTGGTTTTTGTTCCACAGGCTGCAGGATTGTAGTTCTTCGTGCTTCTGCTGTCCGCCCTCTGGTGGATGAGGCTATCTTAGAGGCTTATCAGGTTGTTTGTTCTTTTGATATTGAGCTGCATGAGCAGCTTGTATATTTTGGAGATTAATCCTTTGTCAGTTGCTTCATTTGTAAATATTTTCTCCCATTCTGAGGGTTCTCTTTTCGTCTTGTTTATGGTTTCCTTTGCTGTGCAAAAGCTTTTAAGTTTCATTAGGTCCCATTTGTTTATTTTTGTTTTTATTTCCATTTCTCTAGGAGGTGGGTCAAAAAGGATCTTGCTGTGATGTATGTCATAGAGTGTTCTGCCTATGTTTTCCTCTAAGAGTTTGATAGTGTCTGGCCTTACATTTAGGTCTTTAATCCATATTGAGCTTATTTTTGTGTATGGTGTTAGGGAGTGTTCTAGTTTCATTCTTCCACATGTAGCTGTCCAGTTTCCCCAGCACCACTTATTGAAGAGGCTGTCTTTTCTCCATTGTATATCCTTGCCTCCTTTATCAAACATAATGTGACCATACGTGTGTGGGTTTATCTCTGGGCTTCGTATCCTGTTCCATTGATCTATATTTCTGTTTTTGTGGCAGTACCATACTGTCTTGATTAGTGTAGCTCTGTAGTATAGTCTGAAATCTGGGAGCCTGATTTCTCCAGTTCCGCTCTTCTTTCTCAAGATTGCTTTGGCTATTCGGGGTCTTTTGTGTTTCCATACAAATTGTGAACTTTTTTGTTCTAGTTCTGTGAAAAATGCCATTGGTAGTTTGATAGGGATTGCATTGAATCTGAAGATTGCTTTGGGTAGTATAGTCATTTTCACAATGTTGATTCTTCCAATTCAAGAACATGATATATCTCTCCATCTGTTTGTATCATCTTTAATTTCTTTCATCAGTGTCTTACAGTTTTTTGCATACAGGTTTTTGTCTACTTACATAGGATTATTCCTAGGTATTTTCTTCTTTTTGTTGCAGTGGTAAATGGGAGTGTTTCCTTAATTTCTCTTTCAGATTTTTCATCGTTAGTGTATAGGAATGCAAGAGATTTCTGTGCATTAATTTTGTATCCTGCTACTTTACCAAATTCATTGATTAGCTCTAGTAGTTTTCAGGTAGCATCTTTAGAATTCTCTATGTATAGTATCATATCATCTACAAACAGTGACAGCTTTACTTCTTCTTTTCTGATTTGGATTCCTTTTATTTCTTTTTCTTTTCTGATTGCTGTGGCTAAAACTTCCAAAACTATATTGAATAATAGTGGTGAGAGTGGACAACATTGTCTTGTTCTTGATCTTAGAGGAAATATGTTCAGTTTTTCACCATTGAGAACAATGTTGGCTGTGGGTTTGTCATATATGGCCGTTATTATGTTGAGGTAAGTTCCCTCTATGCCTAATTTCTGGAGGGTTTTTTGTCATAAATGGGTGCTGAATTTTGTCAAAAGCTTTTTCTGCATCTATTGAGATGATCATATGGTTTTTCTTCTTCAGTTTGTTAATATCGTTTATCACATTGATTGATTTGTGTATATTGAAGAATCCTTGCATTCCTGGGATAAACCCCACTTGATCATGGTGTATGATCTTTTTAATGTGCTGTTAGATTCTGTTTGCCAGTATTTTGTTGAGGATTTTTGCATCTATGTTCATCAGTGATAGTGGCCTGTAGTTTTCTTTCTCTACGACATTTTTGTCTGGTTTTGGTATCAGGGCAATGATGGCCTCGTAGAATGAGCTTGGGAGTGTTCCTCCCTCTGCTACATTTTGGAAGATTTTGAGAAGGAAAGGTGTTAGCTCTTCTCTAAATGTTTGATAGAATTTGCCTGTGAAGCCATCTGGTCCTGGGCTTTTGTTTGTTGGAAGATTTTTAATCACAGTCTCAATTTCAGTGCTTGTGATTGGTCTGTTTATATTTTCTATTTCTTCCTGCTTCAGTCTCAGAAGGTTGTGCTTTTCTAAGAATTTGTCCATTTCTTCCAGTTTTTCCTTTTTATTGGCATGTAGTTGCTTGTAGTAATATCTCATGATCCTTTGTATTTCTGCAGTGTCAGTTGTAACTTCTTTTTCCTTTCTAATTCTATTGATTTGAGTTCTCCCTTTTTTTCTTGATGATTCTGGCTAATGGTTTATCAGTTTTGTTTATCTTCTCAAAGAACCAGCTTTTAGTTCTCTTGATCTTTGTTACCGTTTCCTTCATTTCTTTTTCATTTATTTCTGATCTGATGTTTATGATTTCTTTCCTTCTGCTAACTTTGGGGTTTTTTTGTTCTTCTTTTGCTAATTGCTTTAGGTGAAAGGTTAGGTTGTTTATTTGAGATGTTTCTTGTTTCTTGAGGTAGGATTGTATTGCTATAAACTTCCCTCTTAGAACTGCTTTTGCTGCATTCCATAGATTTTGGATTGTCGTGCTTTCATCGTCATTCGTCTCTAGGTATTTTTTTGATTTCCTCTTTGATTTCTTCAGTGATCTCTTGGTTATTAAGTAGTGTTTTGCTTAGCCTCCATGTGTTTGTATTTTTTACAGATTTTTTTCTGGAATTGATATCTAGTCTGATAGTTTTGTGGTCGGAAAAGATACTTGATACAATTTCAATTTTCTTAAATTTACCAAGGCTTGATTTGTGACCCAAGATATGATCTCTCCTGGAGAGTGTTCCATGAGCACTTGAGAAGAAAGTGTATTCTGTTGTTTGGGGATGGAATGTCCTATAAGTATCAATTAAGTGCATCTTATTTAATGTGTCATTTAAAGCTTCTGTTTCCTTATTTATTTTCATTCTGGATGATCTGCTCATTGGTGAAAGTGGGGTGTTAATGTCCCCTACTATCATTGTGTTACTGTTGATTTCCCCTTTTATGGCTGTTAGCATTTGCCTTATGTGTTACGGTGCTCCTATGTTGGGTGCATAAATATTTATAATTATTATATCTTCTTCTTGGATTGATCTCTTGATCATTAAGTAGTGTCCTTCTTTGTCTCTTGTAATAGTCTTTATTTTAAAATCTATTTTGTCTGATGTGAGAATTGCTACTCCAGCTTTCTTTTGATTTCCATTTGCATGGAATATCTTTTTCCATCCCCTCACTTTCAGTCTGTATGAGTCCCTAGGTCTGAAGTGGGTCTCTTGTAGACAGCATATATATAGGTCTTGTTTTTGTATCCATTCATCCAGTCTATGTCTTTGGTGGGAGCTTTAATCCATTTACATTTAAGGTAATTATTGATATGTATGTTCCTATTACCATTTTCTTAATTGTTTTGGGTTTGTATTGTAGGTCTTTTCCTTCTCTTGTGTTTCCCGCCTAGAGAAGTTCCTTTAGCATTTGTTGTAATGCTGGTTTGGTGGTGCTGAATTTTCTTAGCTTTTGCTTGTCTGTAAAGGTTTTGATTTCTCCATCAAATCTGAATGAGATCCTTGCTGGGCAGAGTAATCTTTGTTGTAGGTTTTCCCTTTCATCACTTTAAATATGTACTGCCACTCCGTTCTGGCTTGCAGAGTTTCTGCTGAAAGATCAGCTGTTAACCTTATGGGGATTCCCTTGTATGTTATTGTTCCCTTGCCTCTTTTAATATTTTTTCTTTGTATTTAATTTCTGATATTTTGATTAGTATGTGTCTTGGCATGTTTCTCCTTGGAGTTAACCTGTATGGGACCCTCTGTGCTTCCTGGACTTGATTGAGTATTTCCTTTCCCATATTAGGGAAGTTTTCAACTATAATCTCTTCAAATATTTTCTCAGTCCCTTTGTTTTCCTCTTCTTCTTCTGGGACCCCTGTAATTCGCATGTTGGCGTGTTTAATGTTGTCCCAGAGGTCTCTAAGACTATCCTCAATTCTTTTCATTCTTTTTCCTTTATTCTGCTCTGCCGTAGTTATTTCCACTATTTTATCTTCCAGGTCACTTATCCGTTCTTCTGCCTCAGTTATTCTGCTATTGATTCCTTCTAGAGAATTTTTAATTTCACTTATTGTGTTGTTCATCACTGTTTGTTTGCTCTTTGGTTGTTTTAGGTCCTTGTTAAACGTTTCTTGTATTTTCTCCATTCTATTTCCACGATTTTGGATCTTCTTTACTATTATTACTATGAATTCTTTTCCAGGTAGACTGCCTATTTCCTCTTCATTTGTTTGGTCTGGTGGGTTTTTACCTTGCTCCTTCATCTGCTGTGTGTTTCTCTGTCTTCTCATTTTGCTTACCTTACTCTGTTTGGGGTCTCCTTTTCACAGGCTGTTGGTTTGTAGTTCACGTTGCTTTTGGTGTCTGCCTCCAGTGGCTAAGTTTGGTTCAGTGAGTTGTGTAGGCTTCCTGGTGGAGGGGACTAGTGCCTGTGTTCTAGTGGATGAGGCTGGATCTTGTCTTTCTTGCGGGCAGGACTGCGTACGGTGGTGTGTTTTGGGGTGTCTGTGAACTTATTATGATTTTAGGCAGCCTCTCTGCTAATGGGTGGGGTTGTGTTCCTGTCTTGCTAGTTGTTTGGCACAGGGTGTCCAGCACTGTAGCTTGCTGGTTGTTGTGTGGAGTTGGGTCTTAGCATTGAGATGGAGATCTCTGGGAGAGCTTTCACCATTTGATATTACATGGAGTTGGGAGGTCTCTGATGAACCAACGTTCTGAACTCAGCTCTCCCACCTCAGAGGCACAGGCCTGACACCTGGCTGGAGCACCAAGATCGTGTCAGCCACACGGCTCAGAAGAAAAGGGGGGAGAAAATAAATAAATAAATAAAATAAAAAGAAATAAAGTTATTAAAATAAAAAAATTATTAAAAATAAAAAAATTAAAAAGTAATAAAAAAAAGAAAAAAGAAAGAAAGAAAGAAGAGAGCAACCAAACCAAAAAACAAATCCACCAATGATAACACACTCTAAAAACTATACTAAAACAAACAAACAAACAATAAAAAAACGGACAGACTGAACCCTAGGACAAATGGTAAAAGCAAAGCTATACAGACAAAATCACACAAAGAAGCATACACATACACACGTACAAAAAGAGAAAAAGGAAAAAAAAATCTATATATTAAAAAAAGAGAGAGCAACTAAATCAATAAACAAATCTACCAATGATAATAAACTCTAAATACTAAACTAAGATAAACATAAAACCAGAAACCGGTCAGTTTCATACAGCAAACCCCAAGTCTACAGTTACTCCCAAAGTTGATTGCCTCAATTTTGGGGTGATTTGTTGTCTATTAAGGTGTTCCACAAATGCAAGGTACATCAAGGTGATCGTGGAGATTTAATCCACTGCTCCTGAGGCTGCTGGGAAAAATTTCCCTGTCTCTTCTTTGTTCACACAGGTCCTGTGGTTCAGCTTTGGCCTGGCCCAGTCTCTGTGTGTAGGTCGCCTGAGGGCATCCGTTCCCTGCCCAGACAGGTCAAGGTGAAAGTAGCAGCTGATTAGCGGGCTCTGGCTCACTCACGCCAGAGGGGAGGGAGGGGTATGAAATGCGGGGCGAGCATGCAGTGGCAGAGGCCTGCGTGACGTTGCAACAGCGTGAGGCGCGCTGTGTGTTCTCCCGGGGAGGCACGGGACCCTGGCAAGTGGCAGGCTGCACAGGCTTCCGGGAGGCGACGTGTGGATAGTGACCTGTGCTTGCACACAGGCTTCTTGGTGGCTGCAGTAGCAGCCTTAGCGTTTCATGCCCATCTCTGGGGTCCGCGCTGATAGCCGTGGCTCGCGCCCATCTCTGGAGCTCGTTTAGGCAGTGCTCTTAATCCCCTCTACTCGCACGCCAGCAACCAATGGTCTCTTGCCTCTTCGGCAGCTCCAGACCTTTTCCTGGACTCCCTCCCAGCTAGCTGTGGCGCACTAGCCCCCTTCAGGCTGTATTCACGCAGCCAACCCCAGTCTGCTCCCTGGGATCCGTCCGAAGCTGGAGCCTCAGCTCCCAGCCCCCGCCCATCCCGGTGGGTGAGCAGACAAGCCTCTCGGGCTGGTGAGGGCTGGTCGGCACCGATCCTCTGTGCGGGAATCTCTCCGCTTTGCCCTCCGCACCCCTGTTGCTGTGCTCTCCTCCGCGGCTCCGAAGCTTCACCCCTGCCACACCCTGTCTCCAGTAGTGAAGGGGTTTCCTAGTGTGTGGAAACCTTTCCTCCTTCACAGCTCCCTCCCACTGGTGCGGGTCCCATCCCTGTTCTTTTGTCTCTGTTTTTTCTTTTTTCTTTTGCCCTACCCAGGTACGTGGGGAGTTTCTTGCATTTTGGGAAGTCTGAGGTTTTCTGCCAGTGTTCAGTAGGTGTTATGTAGGAGTTGTTCCACATGTAGATGTATTTCTGATGTATTTGTGGGGAGGAAGGTGATCTCCAAGTCTTACTCCTCCACCATCTTGAAGGTCTCCCGACAATGATTATCTGTTGTTTACTACATGCAGTTTGTTATGGCAGCCCCAGGAAACTCCTATAAGCATTACATGTAACTATACAAAAAAATCCAACACTAGTGAAGTATGAAGTACAGAAATAAAAGGGGAAACTCTTGCCCTTATCAGATAGTCTGAAGGGGTTGGTATTTCAGGACTTTTTTCTATGTACCTAAAAATATGTTTGTTGTAAAAATGAGATTACACCATAAATATTATTCTTTAACTTTTTTTTTTTCATTCAGTAAATATATTGTGGACATTCTCCCACAGCAGTCCATATAGATCTGCTCCTTCATTTTAATGGCTACATGAGTTTCATTTTATGGATGTATCATGTGATTTACCATACACATTTAGGGGAAGTGGAAACAATTCTGCAATTAATATATTTATTCAAATATCCCTATACTCTTCTGAGAGTGTTGTTACAGGATGGATTATAGAAGTAGAATTGCCAAGTCAAATGTTCTTGTGCTTAAGAGCTTGATAAGAATTGTCAAATGCTCTTTAAAAATTTTGCAATTACCCTCCAGTTGTGGTATGAGATTGCCCTTTCTCCACACTCTTTTCCACATATATATTATCAATTTCTTTAAATTTTTGCCAGCCTAAAAGAAAGAGAATCTCATTATTTTTAACATTATATGTCCATGGTCACTAGTAAGATTGAGAAACTTTTCATATTTTTGGCCATTTGAAGTTCTTATTTTGAGAACTGCCTACTCATGCCTTACTAGCTTTCTTTTTTTCTATTGATTAAGTATTTTTATGCTTGGGATAGTAACAAATAGTCAAGATGAATATTTTCTCCCCTATCTATTAATTTTAGTCTATTAAATATATGGCAAGGTATTTTCTCCCATCATAATGTTTTGTGAACTTTTGTAATAGTGTCTTCTGCCTCTAGTACATTTAATTTGAGAGTAGTCACATCTGTTAATCTTTTAATTTGTGATATTTACATTTTATGTCATAGGCTTTAAACAGATACATATAGAGGCAAAGGCATACTTGCATACTTCTTAAATGTGTAACTACTTGTTCTATATTTAAGGAACTGAAGGCATTAGACCAGGTGGTACAGGGACAATTATCATGTAGAATGGTGTTAGAAATTAGAGAAAACGTAGTATAGGGTAGTGCCAGAATGGTGATTTCTCTGGTTGAGGCAAATCACAGTTTACCTAATCTGTATAGTGTATATTAATAATCCATTCTCTAATGTCATTGGATACATGTATTGAAGATATGTACTGAGAGGAAGTTACCCCATATTCCCCTTACTCAAATGAGGGGCTGGGAGGAAAGGATTTACTACTACCTACTGTCACCAGTTAGCAACAGGCATAACGTTTATATCAGCCTGTATAGTAAACTGGGATCTTATAAACTAAAATATGTAAGTAAAATCCATGTACATATTAAAATGTGAGCGATAGAATGATGAGTACAACAAAAGTGCAATGTTATTAAGTCAAGAACAAAAGAGTTAAAGTTAGCAGCCAGTGCCACAATGTCTGTGGCAGCTGCAGACACAACAAAGTGACTGCTAGTGTGAACATCTGGCTCACTGTCCGTACGTCTAGTTACTGGAATTGAGATATCACTGCTGCCAGTCAGACACAACCAAGTTCCTTTGCTCTCAATTTATATTCATCATGCAATCTTCAGCTCCTAATTTTGTTTTCTAAGTAGATTGCCCTACTGGGAAGGCAGTGCTCAAATTACCAGTATCAATATTCTGATTAGCTTGGCAGATATGTGTCTCTTTGTGAATTATTCAGTCCTTTAGTAAAGGAGGTGATGTGTTGCATCATGTTTTTTTTTTTTTTTCCTCTGCAAATTTTTCCCATAGTGACTGGTTCATTTGGTAGGGAGAAGTTTACAAGTTAATTCATGCAATGTCCCGTATGGTCCATTATGTGCCTCTATCATTCATATGCCTCTATCACCTATTATTCTGTCCTTATGCTAACAAACACTGAATAGCTTTTCTTTTTCTTACTTTTACACAGCATTCTGTGTAACACATATGTGCTGGAGATTATTGTGAAAGAAAGTAGAGAAGAGAGAGAAGGGTCATGCAGGACAGAGGAGATGAAGCACTTCATAGTTTATCAAGATGTGAAAACTTGCACCTAGTTTTTTATGTACTGGAAATACATAAATAATAATTTTGGTCTCGTGATTGGGGGCCCCATAAGCAGTTTTACCAAGGCCTAAGAAAATGTGGCTCAATAAAAAATTCCTACATCTGCAGAACTGAGATACTTTCTGGTCCTTTGATACCCCTCATAAATGCCCTACTTCACCCCAAAGGTACTGTGACTAATTGGCCTGGTAAATAATACATGTGAATATTCACAAGTGGAGGCAAATCAGTGATTTGAGGTTATTTGATGTATAGAAACAAGTGATTGGTGAAGACTGTAATGTGAACAATCTTGAAGGCTGAGAAAGGGAGGTAAGATGCACAGAGGAAGGACATTTCATTGTTTCAACAAAAAATTTTTGAGCACTTACTATGTGCCAGGTACTGCTTTAGGCATTTGGGATACAACAACGAGCAATAAAAATCTAACTTCTTCCCCTCTTAGAACTTAATTCTGGCAAAAGAGACAGACAATAAACAACCGACATACTAAATAAGTAGATTATATGAGGCGATACATGCTATGCAAAAAAAATTGTAGAGCAAGGTAAGTGAGATCAGGAGTGTCGAGTGGGGGTGGGTGGGTTGAGATTTTTAAGTAGGCTGGTGGTGGGGAAGAGGGGCCCACTAAGAAGACACACTGGAATGAACACCTGATGGAGGTGAGAAAGGGAGACTTTTGGGTATGTGGAGGCAGAACATTCCAGGCCGGAGAGCCACAAGTTCAAGACTGCTGCATAGCTGTGAGTATGAAAGTGTTAAAAACAAACAAACTGTTCTGCAAAAATCCCCAGTCTCCCTGTGCTGGCCGAAAAGGTAAAGGTATACACTTATCCACCCAAGTAATGCACAGTTATTCCTAGAGTTTTATATCACATGCAGAGACTAAAAAGAGCAAGGGTATTCGGTGACTGATAGTGAAGAGGATCACCTGACAGCTGTGTACTTGCAGGGAAAGAAGACAGGTGGCCATGGAGGGGCCTCTTGATGGACTTTTAATGAGCAATTTGGCTTTTATCTTATGGAAAGTGAAACCCACTCCAGTCCAATGTGGTCTGCCAAGAAGATCCTGCTAGAAAGCATTTTGATGGATTGCTGGGGGTGAAGTTTTAGGTAGCCAAAAGGAAGATGTTATAATCACCCTAGTTGAGAGGACCACAGTGGAAGTGGAGGTCATGGATGAATACATGATGCCAGAGGATGCCACGGGTCACTCACATCACCTGTTATTTTGCAGCCTGAGATAAGACTTTGGCAGGGGACTGTGTGGAATGACAAGGTCCCCAGACCACACCTGCTCTGCCACATCCTTCTGTGATTTCTGGCTAGTTACAGAATCAGCGGGGCTCAGTTTCTGCATCTGTAGAATTGGGAAATAACACCTGGCCCACCTACTCCACAGGGCTTTTGTGAGACTCAAACGAGGTAACAGAGAAAACTGTCCTGTAAGTAATCAAATGCTCTCCAAACAGAAGATATTATTATTCTCAAGGCTTTTATTCTCATCAAATTCCTGATATAACATTTGATTCCCTTTAGTTCACACCTGGAAATAATCTGCATTTTCAGAAAGAAAGTAACCTCAGGCCTGCTGGTTTACTGTCCAATCCACAAAAGCTGGTAATGGCCAAAGGGTAGGGAGACGGTTCAGAAGAAAATCTAGTACCACCGTATAGGTTAAGAAGCAGCATAGGAAGAAAATCCATGCGCTACCTCTTTTTCTTCTAGAACAGAAATAAAAAGGTGCCATGTCTTTGTTTGGGGGAAATCTTCCAGCATCTGTCCCAGATTTTAATTTTTCTGTGGCTCAGGAGAAGACAGAGGCTCCTAGGCTGGGTTCACCTTTGCCCTGGCTCTCATCTTCTGGGTTCTTATCAGATGTGAGCTTGGCCAGGTGATCTCGGCTGCAGGCTTGCCTTTCTCCTGCACTGCTGATTTTCCTGTTTGCCCATAATTCTCAAGGTCAGACCTTCCCATGCAGTGCTGAAGCTGACAAATCTAATCTCTCAAGCAAACAGGTTATTTTGCTACAAAACCTCACAAAGAATGGGGAGGGACATTTCTCTTGGCTTGAAATTTTAAGCTACTTTGAGTCCAAACTCACAGAGCGTCTCTATGATTTTCTTTGAGGGGGCCTAAGGGCAAAAAAGAAGGGCTTTCTGTCTCTTATTGAATATCCCCATTTCTGGCCTCAGTCAGACCACTCAAAAAACACTCCCTCCAACTTTTATCAGCTTAAACCTGGCACAGACATGTGGTGTGTGAAAGGATGTAGGTTGTTATTCAGTGCCTCTGGCATATCATGTTAAGATGAAAAACATAAGTTTGCTACTTTAAGGGGAACTGTCAGTCCAAGGTCATCATTCCCCAGCAGGCCACAGAAAGAGCCACACCACAAATAATGTTCTGGGTGTGGGACAAGCGTCTGGTTAGTGTCTCCATTTGGGAGAAGCAAAGAGAACAGCATTTCCTCCAAATACCAGATCAATCATTTAGGGGCAATTCATCTTCTACTAAAATGATCTCAAGTTCACGACTAATAAGACCACAGCTGCCTTTTTATGGTTGAGTTACCCACACACAACTCGGCACCATATTCTAGGTCAGGTCACAACTGCGTAATAGGCCTCAAACTTGGCAATTTCATGTTCTTCTGTCTTCTTCTTGCCCAACCCACACTGAATTACACACTGACCAAAGCTCCCCTGGAGTCACATGGAATGAGGATTTGGCTCTAAATCTCCAAATTTGCAGCCCAAAATGGAGGCCTCCCTGGGCCAACTAAGCTTTTCCATTTCACTTCCAGAGGGCTGCCATGCTCTTTCCAGAGCCCTACACAGAATTCACTAGGCTGCATTTTCCTGTTGATGGTCCAGGCTATGCATGTATAGATAGGGGAATCACAGATGGCCCTTAAACTATAAAGTTACCCCCAAATTCAAGAGAAAAATGAGACTCATTTGTTTACAGAATGAACTTGAACTGCAAGGAGCACAGAGGGAAACAGATCTTAGGAAGAGAGAAGGAAAAGAATAAATAAAATTTTGTCTTTGTTTCCCCTCTTTTCAAAATCAATTTTGCCAAATTGTTAATTATCCTTGAAAGGATGTGAAGTGCAGTAAGGAGGAAGTCAATGTTAGCATTTCAGATATCCTGGCATATGTCACGTGCGGTCTCTGGGACATCCAAGATGACATGGACTGACACGTCGCTCCAAGCACTGCTCTACATTACAATTATATTTGTGTAATTGATCCATTCCTGGCATGTAAAGCCCTGACCTCTGGGTGCTGAGGGATTAAAATATCAGTCACAGGGTTTCAACTGTTGTCCTTATGTAGGTGGATGTTAACTTCTATTTGGCTGTGTCCCTGGACTTTTAGTTTGCTTAAACAATGTAACACTCAAGTCAAATAGTGGTCTGAGGACTCATTGGGGTTCACTGCTCTCCTTCCTGCCTCCTGATTTGTATCTCATATTTCTATATTACACCATTAGCACTCCACCCTGGGACAACTACTATAGCCATGTATACATGCAGAGCTGAGCTCAGTGTCTCGTACAAAAGGATGCTGAGTGAATGACACTGAGATGCTTACACCCTTCTTCTTGGGTCCCATCTTTATCAAGAATCCATCCTGCATGTTCCCACTAGATTTCTTTTGCTTAAAAGTCTGTAATGATGTACAGTGGCTTAGCTTTGTGTTATTTGCCTAAGGATAGCTTCATTCAAATCTTTGACCAAAATAATGAATAAGAAGACGTCACAGAGCTCTGTGATGTTTCACTACAGATGTTCTAATTTCCACCTAAACATGTAGATCCAGCCTCTGTGGTTTGTTTGTTTATAAGAATCTCAATCAAAATTAATTCAATGTGAATTTACTGATATTCAGAAACTTGAATAAAAGAGGAAAACATTGTTCCAACCTTCAAAGAACTTCCAATCAGATGAGGGTATGTGTGTGTGTATCAGATGGAGGCGGGGGTAAGGGATGGGGGAGTTGGGGAGGTGAGGGGCAGGGGAAGTGTTTAGATGAGTATATAAATAGCCACAGTTTACCAAAGAAGTGCAAAGTGCCTCAGGGTTCAAGAGAGGAGAAAGGTTACATTTGATTGAGGAAGTTCAGAGCAGCTTTATGAAGCAACATATGCCTGCTTCCCACATCACTTCTGATCATCATTCCCATGACTTTCCTCCACAATTTTTTTTTGGAGGTTCTGGCCAACAGCTTATTTCAGCCTTTCCCTTTCCTGACCACAGCACCCACCTGGCCATTCTTCCACCTTCAGCACTTAGCAGATTTTCTCTCTCTTTTACCAGCTATCCTCCTCAAAAACTCTAACAATCATGTTGCTAACACTGTAGTATGCTACTATCCACTCCAAACTCATTTACCCACTTAAAGAGTCATACCTTAGCCTTCATCACCACTTGAAATGGTTCCACTCCAATAATGCAGACTTTGAAATTTCTCTGTTGTATGATGCCCCTCACCCCTCTTCCATTTCTCTTATCATTTTACATTTAATGAAATTTTTTCTTGTCCACACTGTCATCTTCATTCTGTCCCTTTATCCTTCACCTTCTTCTATAACCTCCACCCCAATTTTGTCCTTAGTTATTTTCTTCCTTAGCCTGGAGTTTCTGGTTAGCCTATTAAACAATGCATGTTCTTGCCAGGTAGAATCCCTTGACCTGCTGCCATTATATCTCTGTCAACCTTCAACTGCCTTGCTTCAGTGAGGGCTTCACAGCTACACTTCCAATCCTTTTATTCATCTCTTGAAGACTTGGTGAAACATTTCCAATATCTATGTTTCGGATCTTTACTCCTCTCCTCAAAATTCCCAATATCACCTTTAAGAAAGAATCTTTCCTCTCAACTCATTGAAAAGATGTAGACCAAAGCTGTTCAATAGAATCTCCTATGCTGATATAAATATTCTATATTTGCACTATCCAATATGGTAGCCACTGAGCATGTACAGTTATTGAACACTGAAAATGTGGCTAGTGAGACTGAGGTACTGAATTTTAAATTTTATTTAATTTTAATTAAAATTTAAATAGCAACATGTAGCTAGTGGCTACACTATTGGACACCATAGAGACCAGCATTGTCCAACAGAAATATAATAGTTTCATAAATAATTTCAAATTGTCTAGTAGCTACATTAAAAAAGTAAAAAAAGTAGAAATTAATTTTATATAACTAATAATATTATTTTCATATAATTAATGTATTTTATTCAACCAAATACTTGAAAATCTTGCCATTTTAATATGTAATCAATATAAAATTATTAATGAGATATTTTAATATTGAAACCAAGCTTTCTATATCTGATATATATTTTATGCTTCTAGCACATCTCAATTCAGACACTAAATTTTCATGGAAAATATTTGATCTGTATTAGCTTTCATAAAATTTACAGTTGAAAACATAGATTCACATACCAAGTTGTTCCAAACATACTTAAAAGTTTTCCATTAACTTAATCAAGTATCAGCTTTTTGTTTGCAATTTCAATTAATTAAAATTAGATAAAATTAAAAATTTATTTCCTCAGTCACATTGGCTACATTTCAAGTGCTCAATTGCCAAATGTGGCTAGTGGCTGCCATATAGGATAGTGCAGAAAGGATGGTTTGATGTTCTCGCCAGCCTTAAGTCTCTCAATATCTTGGGTCTTGCTCTTCCTTCACTAGGTTGTCTAAGGAGGTCACATCTTGCTCAACCACCCTCATCCCCGCTGCTTCTCTAAATCTTCCCTACCAACCTCAGGATTTTATTTAAATTTACTAATCCCCAAGGCCCCCTTCTTATTCTCATCAATGATTCCTCCTTGTCATGATTCCTTCTCCTTTTTGTACCAGTGGCTCTACAGGCCAACAGCATCAGCATCACCTGAAAACTTGTTAGAAGTGTAATTCTCAGCTTCACCCTACACTTACTGAATGAGAAACTCTATGGGTGGGGCCTGGCTGTCTGTGTTTTCACAAGCCCTCTAGGTCAGGGGTCCCCAATCCCTGGGCCGCACAGCAGGAGGTGAGCGGCAGGCGAGTGAGCAAAGCTTCATCTGCCTCTCCCTATCGCTCCCCATTGCTGGCATTACCGCCTGAACCATCCCTCCCCCCGCCCCCCATCCATGGAAAAATTATCTTCCACGAAACAGGTCCCTGGTGCCAGAAAGGTTGGGGACTGCTGCTCTAAGTAATCCTGATCCATGCTACAGTTTGAGAACCACTGGTTTATAGAAAAGTGTACTTGAAAGACATACTAAAACTAATAAAAGTGTATAGAGTGGTGGCAGGAGACAAAGTGGATGGAAAGAAGGCTAGAAGTGAGTTTTTTTTAATATTGTTATGATTGTGGAATCATTTAAATGTTCAACTAAAATTTTCTTAAAAAGAGGAGAATATTTACAATATACTGATGGGCTCTTCCCCACCCCCATTTTGTTCCATTTGGTTTTGGGTGGGGCTTGGACTTTAGTAAATTTTAAAAGCTCTCCAGGTGATTCTATAAAATACACAATTCAATACTTTTTAGTATTCTTACAGAGTTGAGCAAACATCACCGCAATCAATTTTATAACACTATCATCACCACAAAAAGAAACCCCATACCTACTAGCAGTCACTCCAACTGCCCACCAAACTCCCTCCAGACTTTTATTATTTCTTAGATTTCTCGGACTTAGATTATTTCTTATTTTGTAACAAGCAGTTTAAGAAATAATGCCATTAACCATGATATATTTACATAAAATATATTTTTCAGACATTCACATTAATTTTGGCAGTAATAAAATAAGTCTCTGGGTCATAGTTACTTCCCTAGGCCTAAAACTTTTTTTTAACTTTTCAAAATATGTAGAGTATGTGAAGTTTTTGCAAACAATAGTCAAAGCTGCTTTTAACTTGGAGATGAACTGGATCCTCACTGTAGAGAGAAAAGGATCTCCTTATTCCCAACTACTAGTAATAGGTCCAAATTTACACAGAAGTAAGCGAGGGAATGCTGAATGAAAGACCTCCGCCCAAACCAAAAAAAAAAGGGGGGGGAGAAATGGAGTCCAGAAACTTTCTTTGACTCAGACTATGCTGCGTGTCCTAGAAAAGGGCAGAGGAAAGCCACTAGGACAAACAAAAGACTGGAATATTTAACTCAGCCTTGATGGGAACTTTCCAAACAGCGCCTTCCTTGATCTCCTAGGGCCAGAGGATGATAAGATGGTTTGTGGGCTCTGGCTGGTGCCACAGGGATGAGAGGTTGCACATGAGCTCCCACCCTCCCCACTCCTCTCTGAGGATGGCTTTGTTCTCCCCAGCCCTCGGGGCTTGTGTTCTGCGGGAGGCTAGGACAGTTTTTGTTATCGACTAGACATATCAGTTTCAATGACAATCATCCTCCTAAAACGCGCGCGCGCGCGCGCTCGCACACACACACACACACACACACACACACACACATACACACACGTTATTTCTCTTGATTTCCTCCCTAGCTCTGAAAATGTAAGTTTTAAAGAGAAAGGAAAAAAGATAAGGGTGAGAGAAGAAAAAAACTATATCATCTGGGAAGTTCAGTGATGACCCTAGAACCATCTCTTAACCCATGCCAGGGAGTTTGCTTCCAAAACTATATGTACATAAAGAAATATATTTCCTCAGAGCACGCACCAGGAAGGTTAACGCAGGCTGTGGCATAAAGAATCTTGAGAGGAAAGATATAATAGATATCTTGGGAGGGAAGGGAAATACCACATGCAATGAAATGAAATGAGAAAGGAGGGTGGTAGAGGGAAAAGGAAAAAAATCCCTAGCTAATAACATGTTCTTTCCTTCCTTCTTAACACAATGACACACATGACTTAATGAAGCCAGTGAGTTCTGAGACTGATGTAAAAGTTCCAAAAAAAATACTCCTCAGCAAAGGCCCCTGGGTAAATGGTGTCATTTCTAATTTCTCCAGTTCCCGTGATTTAGAGCAGACCCAGGATCTGAAATTCACACCAGCTCTTTGTGCACCAGGGTCCGGGGCAACCAGGGCCCAGGCCTGGGGAGCAGCAACGCAGACTTCCTATGTGATTTCACCACCGCAGCCCTGCTTTGTCTCACATTTAAAATAATTTGCCAGGTAAAAATAAACTTCTCAGAATCACAGAGTGAAAAATGTACTTAACAATTCAATCCCTGTAAGTTTGGGATTGACAGAGAAAGTGCAGCCGAGGCTAATTAAATTACCCAACATGTATTTGAATGGTGGTTTCACTGGTGAGTTTATTAATTCACATCGTTATCATTGTTATTATTACTGCAACTCTGTAAATTATGCTTTTCATGAGATAGTGAAATGTGCAAGTGAAACGTGCAGGCTCTTAGCTCTCAGACATACCCTGCTTAGCTGTTGGTTTCTCTCCTGAGTACCATTCTTAGAAAGCAAACTTCATTTGTCATAAGTCCCATGTCCCCAGATGGCATGTTCTGAGTTATTTTTGTGTATTACTTTTTGGAAAAAATTAAAATCTACCAGTACTTTTCACTTTCCCTCAGCTTTTTCCAGTAATTCTCACGATAGAAATAAGTATGGTTCATGACGCCAGCTCCTTGCAGGGTAGTTTCCCTACACTTAGCTGATTTGCAAAACTCAGACTCCAGGTTTAAATCCAGTGGAATCAGAACTGCTCTTTATTCCTTAGGGACAATTTATGGTACACATATAGGAGTTTTTGCAGTCCATGTCATTAAAGATTAATTGCCAATTGTATATATGCTCATTTGCCCCCAAATTTGGGGCAAATTTGAGAAGACTTAACTGAAATGAGCAAAATTTAGCTATAAAATATATTAGGCAAGCATGCCAAGTCTTCTTGATTCAAGAAGCGTCTCGCCTTGTGAAAGATGATTCCTAACTCTGGGATAAAACAATTTTGACTCCTAGGCCATGCTCCTCAAAGTGTGGTCTCTGGACCAACAGCACGGGCATCACCTGGGAGCTTGTTAGGAATGCAGAATCTCAAACCAATCCCAGACCTACTGCAGTTATCAACACCCCCAGCTGACTCACACACACGTTGACGTTTGAGGAGTGCTTCTAGAGTATGGAGGAGTAGAGAGATAAGTCTTCTCATCCTACCCCTCCCCACCAGCAGCATCCTGCCACTATGATTTCCTACAGCAACTCTTGAAATATACTACATTGACAAACTTAGAAATTATACTCTTAATATATATTCCCATAATGAAGAAATTAATGCAATCTACCCAGTATCTATCTCAAAAAATAAACAACATAAATGAAACACCTATTGTCAAGATGGTCTAACCTGCAACTCATGCTGGTTTGGAGGAAAAAATGAAGTGTGTTGTATGATCATTAGATAACTGACCTCATACCCTATAATTCAATCACCTTTAACTCCATGCCCTAGAGATTGTTAATGTTATGTAATGAAAAAGTCATCAGGATATAGATGCCTGCAAGACACCACTTCCCCAAAAAAACTTTTATAGAAAAAAAAGAATAAAAGATTGCATTAAATAAACATTAAAAAGTTTATTCAAATATTTAACATATTAATTTGCAAAGTGAAAAGGCTAATTTCAAATCTACTTTCTTCCCTACCATTAAGGCTTCCTTGAATTTCATACCATGACAAAAGTAGCTTATTCCAGGATCCACTTCTACTGATAACACCATTGTATATTTATTTGGTGGATCACAGTTACAAAGAACTTTTGCATATAACAATGACATTTCTCTTTTAATTTTCATCTCAAATTAAGAAAAATCGATTTTCTCTCCCTCACTCATAAAAATATTCATGGCAAATAATTAGGTATTTCAATAATCATAAGTATGATAAAATGCTTTGCATTGGAAAGAACTCACTGTAGTTCTTGGCAAAAAAAAAAAAAAAAAATTCTAGTTCTTGGAGGAAGGTTCTCACTTAGAATTATTTTCAGCACAGAAAAGTAGCATGTCTAAAAAGGACCATCACTTTACAGAAATAGTTTTCCGGGTGTTTTATACTAACTTCAACCATCTTCAGGGAGATACAAATAAAATGTTTTTCATGTATAGTAACTGTGATCCTCTTCTAAAAACAAATACACACTTTGAGTTTAAAAAATCCCTTGGTGATATGAACAGGAAGAGCTTTCACCGTGGTCCTAATGCATTCTGAATTATTGCGGAAGAGCTCTGGGAATCCCTAGCTCCTAGCATAAAAATAGTTGTTCTGCTCCTCCCTGAAACACTTTGCAGAAGACAGTACTTTACTAAAGCAAAAATTCTCTACTGAGATTCATGGATATCTGTGGACAGTATGTTTTGGTTTGTTTTAGAATTGTTTCTAAGATGGTTGCTCTTCATGGCTCCAGCTTATGTTACAGATGCAGCATGGCAATGGGGAAGACCAAGTTCAGGGTGGGGTTATTCTCTGGGCTCACAGCTGAGGAAGAACAAAACTGTGAGGAAAGGCTCTGCAAGACCAAGTTTGTCTGGATGGAGAGAAACAACCTGGAAAGGAGGGAAGGGGAGCATAGGGGTAGGGTGACAGTGGGTGGATGGAGGTGGAAGGGAGGCAGAAGGGAGGAAATTAGCAACAACTTAAGGGAATATGCGGAAAGAGTTGCTGCTCTGGTTGGGGTTAGGGTAGGCTATAAAACAGTGCCCAGGAAGTATCAGAGCTTGTCCACATCTACCACAGGTGAAGGCATCATGGAGGTCTCAACTAGGGAACTTGGGAACTAAATCTAGGTCAAGGACTGCTGAATGGAATCAGAATGAGAGTCACCATCTCAGGGGCGGGTTCTGAGAAGTCTGTCCAAGGAAACATGGTAGGGAGATAAGAGATTTCCCTAGTTGGGGATGGGTTGGAATAAAAAGGATGACAAGCCCCAGAAGGTTGCTCAGGAGTTATAAGACATCAGGGTCTTAACTGAGGGACAAACAATCCCATTCTCAGTGACCCCTTTTCTCCCGTGGCCAAAAGCCAGAAAACAATTCAGTGTAGCGCTCTTAAGCAGGCACCACCCTCTTGAATTCCACCAGAACTCCTAATGGAGCTGGAGAAATATTGGCCCATTATAGACCCTGCAGAACACCTAAGAGTAGATTTGAAAAAGCTAAAATGGACTGGGGGTGGGCAGCAGCAGATGCAAAGAGGTGAGGCTATGTAAACTTAAAAGAACAATCCATGTGGGGTAGAGTAGGGTAAAAAGATTCCTAGTCCTGCTAAGCTGAGCTGGGTCTTAAGGAATGTGATAATCATGGGAAGAAGGAAAAAGGAACATTTATTTAGCACACAGATTGTTCTTAGGCACCATGATAGACGCCCACAATAAGCAAAACTGTTGCAATATTCCTGATCTGTACCATAGAACTTAGCTGTGAGGGTAGGGAGAAAGACTATCTTCTAGAGATTTTAGTACCTTAGAGCTAAAAGACATGTTGGAGATATTATTGTGGATAAAATGGTCATAAGGGATAAAAAGATAACCAAGTAATACAACATGAAAGCATCTTGAAAATTATAAATATGGGATACATATATGAAAATTTATCCTGTGATAGGAAAAATAGAAGTGAAGATTTTTTTGTGTGAGATCCAGTCTAATGGCTTTGCATTCAAAATGCATAATAATTGTTCATATGTCGATCAATCCTTGAAAGAAAACTTCCTGAGAGTTGAAATAAGAATACATGACAAGGATCAGAACTCGCAGATACTTGGTGTTAAAGAAATTTTAACATTTACCCTGTTATTACTGTTAGTTAATATGGCAAGAATCTAGACATTTCAGCATTTCTATGTGCATTTCTAGAAAATATTATGAATGGCAATCCTATACTTTCTGTGTCTGTAAGAATCAAGGTACTATTTAATTCCCAATATTTTTATTACTTTGGATTTTTATCTCTATTAAGTGTTTTTACAGATCTAATTGAAATGCCATCCTCTCCTCTGTGAGGACTTGGTTACTTCTGGGAAGTTAGCCTCCCCTTTCTCAGGGTCCCATGGCCTCTGCTCAGCCCTCTCTTGGAGCACTGTAAGTTATTTATCCACTATGTGCATCACCCATTAGGTTTTGAGCAGCCTGATACAGGGACTATGTTAATATATCCTTATAGCCTGGCAGTATGTGGCACACACTATGTAGTCAATAAATATTTGTTAAATAAGTGAATAAAAAAGCAAGTTGATAGTGTAAGATGTGCATGTTAATTGAAACCAACTGCATAGACTCAAGGCCTGAATCAATTGGAAAGTTTTGAATATTATGAAGATTGGGAAAGATATTTTCATGGGTAACTCCCTCCTCCTGCAAGTGTTTGTTAAGTGTCATCATCTTGCTCTCTTGACCACCCCCACTAAAATTGAGCTCCCCACCCCAGCCCTGCACTCCCATTCCGCTCTTACCCTGTTCTATTTTTCCAACAGTATTTATTAGGTTTGCTCATTGTTTTTCTTCCTCAGTGGAACATAAAGCTATGAGAGCAAGAGGGTTTTTTTTTCTGTTTTGTTCACTTCTACATCCTGAATGCCTATAACTGGAGTGGAAGCATAAGTAGATGCTCAATGCATATTTGTTGAATAAATGTATTAATGAATAAAAACCTGGTCAAAAGCATTTGCTTTTTGTTTTGTTGACTGGGAAAGTAGACTCAAAGATTTAGATAAGTTTATAGACTTGCATATTATGGGTTACAAAAAGATGGATAGGACTATCTTATGACCTTCAAGGTGGGCATCAAGTGTCAGAATATATGATGCATCCCTCATGAGGCATTACAAGTCTAATGCAGTGTATTTTGATAAAGATGTTTCATAGGACAGAGCCAGTTCTAATTAAGCTTTAAACAAACAATAATAGTTACTTCTGATGAACAATTTTTAGGCTGAAACCCTCGGGTGCCATATTTTCTCTTGTAAGGGTGTTTTTGCACAAACCATTTTAGTCAAAGGCTTTTACAAAAGTACAACATAAATCATTATTTAGTATTTGCTGTTTTACAGCCATTATTGAGGCTAAATCCATCAAGACGAAGAGAAAGAATGTGCATTTATACCACTTAACGTTTTGTGAAATTTTGGTAAAGAAGTCCGCTTTGTCAAAAATAATTTCCATGTCTCTGAGCCAATTCCACAGACACACACTGCTTTCTCTTATCTCATCATCACTATATATGCGAGTTCCCTACCACAGAGCATGGTGCTAGCCACTAAGAATGTCGAAAGAGATCAATCGTGGTCTCTGCTCCACCCTGTTGGGGAGATAGGAACTACCCATAAACAGCACTGGGGAGTCAGGCTGAGGGTCATAGGAGTAGTGCGGACAAAAGAGCCATAGAATTTCAGGGGAAGAAGTGAGAATGAGAGTTGTGGAGGTTATGTTGGAGGAGTTAAAATTTGATATAAATTTTGAAAGAATTTTACAAAATGAAGATGAAAGAGTTTTTCTTCTAAGCCAGCTGCATCTTCTAACTGGTCTTCTGGTTTACGGGGGGTAAAATCTTCAGTCTCAATGCTTCTTGATTTTTTTCCCTACAAAATAGCTGTGAGTACACTCCGCCTCCAATGTGCTGACTCCCTGAATTGTTTTACATGATACAAATTTCTAATTTAGGAAAGTTGGAATTTCTTCTCATGTTAACTAAGTATGCTGATCATATCATTTTAATCAAAAATAGAATTTTAAGGCAAAACTAGTTTGTTTTCAGTGGCTTCCATGTGACCATCCAAATGTGAGAGGATTTTATTCTCCCAAATACAGACTAAAGCATATTTTAAAGGATAATTCATTAGTATTTAAGAAATCTTTTCTAGGATGAGCCCCAAATTTTGTTTTTACTCGCTTTTTCAAATAAACTCATTTTTTGTTTTGTTTTTTTTTTTGCATAGTAAAGGTGGTATGAGTAAAATATAAAAATACAGAAATGCTTTAAAAGTCTTTGATCCCATTTCATACTCACTGCTAATATTTTGGTAAGAGTAACCAGCATTCAGTTATTGAATGTATGCTTGGACCCCAAATAACACTTAAGTCTGTCTTCATGGGAGCATTACAAAGTAAGCATTAATGTTTACTTTGAGAATTTGAGTGCTGCTCCCCAGCTTTTCTTTCTTAATCCCTCAGATGAAATATTTCTTAACCTTCTTTATAGAGGAGCATTTAAAAATGGTGCATGTTCATTGTTGCGAGCATTCCCGACTGGTGAATAGATAAATGGATCATCCCGTTGTCCTTGCACCTGCTTGAGACGGTCCTAAAGTGCTTTGCCAGAGTGTAGTGGATGCATCTGCTTTACAAGTTAACCGGCAGAATTTGTTTATAAACCCACTGAAGAGCTAAATGAAGCAAACTGCATTATCGTGGTTGCTAATTACATTTCATTTCAGCGGAAAGCTTATTACAGATACAGCCTGAAAACCTGACTTTTTAATTTTGTTTACATCCACTTCTACTTTTACTTCAGACCCTGGAAGATGGGTTTTTTTTCCCCCCCTAAAACTGAGAAGGAGAACTAAAGCAGTTAACTGAAGCAGGCTGTGGTTATTGATTAATATCTCCTCAACCATGTTTGTTAATAAGAAAAGGCCTTTACGACTGGTAGAGATTGGTATTACTATTTGTATTAATGGACTCCTCAGACATCCAGAATGTATGGATGTCTTTCACTTTCCTTTAACTCACCAGTTCCTGAGCAAAGGTTATGTTTCTTATAGACGCAGCAACATGACCATAAGGGCAAAACACACTGATACCCCCAAACCACAAATATCTGAACAAGCCACATTCTTAACACTGTGATGTCAGCTGAGATGTGCTCTCCTCCTTTTTCATCAAAATGAAGTTATGCCCAACATTTCATTAACTGATAGCTTGCTGAGTATTCAGGAATGGCAGGACCTGTGCTGGTCTCAGCTCCATTGCTGGTTGATCCTTCCCATATTTCCCCTAAAAAGCAGTTTCTCCCTCCACCATCTCCATCAATCTACAAAAGTGAAAGATTATCATTACCCACTACCTTCTAGAAAAGTCACCTACAAAATCACCGTACTGTACAGTGACCCTGAATCTCTAGGCTGTTTAGATTACTACAGGCATAACTCCTTTAATTGTGCTTCACTTTTTTGTGCTTCACAGATAATTGCGGGGTTTTTTTGTTTTGTTTTTTGTTTGTTTGTTTGTTTTTATAAATTAAAGGTTTGTGGCAACCTTGCATCGAGTGTCTGTTGGCACCACTTTTTCCAACAGCATTTGCTCACTCTGTGTCTCTATGTCACATTTTGGTAATTCTCACAATATTTCAAACATTTTCATTATTTTTATATTTGTTATGGTGATCTGTGATCAATGATCTTTGATGTTGCCATTGCAAAGGCTCAGAATGGTTAGCATTTTTTAGCAATAAAGTATTTTTTAATTAAGGTATAGACATGATGCAATTGCACACTTAATGGACTATAATATGATATAAATGCAACTTTCATAAGTACTGGGAAACCAAAAAATGCGTGTGACTTGCTTTATTGTAATATTCACTTTATTGCAGTGGTCTGAAACGAAATCTGCAATTGTCTCAGAGGTATACCTGTACACTCATTTACAGTTTTCTCTCTGATAAAATTAGAATCCCCCATATTTGTGTATTATGGTTACTTCCTCCTTGGCTTCTCCATTCTACGATGCCTATAGCAGCTACCTCAGAAGATTATCATATCCGTACAATGGTGACAGACACATCAGGCACTGAATTTTGGGGACATGAATGACAAAGGTCTTCTTATTTTCTTCATATATCTCCCTAGACAGCAATTTTAAAAGTCTGTGGGGTTCACTTCAAGAGGCCCATGGGGTCAAAACTATTTTCATAAAAATACTACGGCATCTTCTGCCTTTTTTACATTGCTGACCTTTGAACTGATGGTACAAAAGCAATGGTGGGTATAAGTGCCAGTGCCTTAGTCCAAATAGAAGCAGTGGCACCAAATTGCTAGTAGTCATATTTTTCTTTACCATGCACTTGCAGGAAAAAAAAGCCAGCGTCACTTAAGAATGTCTTTGATGAAGTAGTAAAAATCATTTTATTAGATCTCAACCTTTGAATATGCTTCTTTTCTTTCTTTATTTATGGCTGCTTTGGGTCTTTGTTGCTGCGCTCGGGCTTTCTCTAGTTGCGGCGAGCAGGGGCTACTCTTTGTTGTGATGCACAGGCTTCTCATTGCGGTGGCTTCTCTTGTTGTGGAGCACGGGCTCTAGGCACACGGGCTTCAGTAGTTGTGGCACGCAGGCTCAGTAGTTGTAGCTTGTGGCCTCTAGAGCGCAGGCTCAGTAGTTGTGGTGCATGGGCTTTGTTGTTCCGTGGCGTGTGGGATCTTCCCGGACCAGGGCTCGAACCTGTGTCCCCTGCATTGGCAGGCAGATTCTTAACCACTGTGCCACCAGGGAAGTCCTGAATATGTTTCTTTTCAGTGTGACAAAATGGTAAGTATATATAAAGCTCTTTTTGCTGCATAGTGAAGTACAACATGCATCTGTGAAGATATTTGAGTTGAGAGCTAAACTAGCTGGGTTTTCTTTTTTTCCATAGAATGCTACTTTTGCTTGAAAGAATGACTGACAAACCATGCTTATTCAGACTTGGGTATTTGGCAGACATTTTGTCAAAAATGAACAAAGTGAGCTTGTCACTTCAAGGAAAACTACTGACAGTATTTGTTGCCAACAATAAAATTTGAGCTATTGAGCAAAAATTAGAATTTTGGAAATTCGTATCTGCCACTGTGAGCTTGACAGCTTCCCAATACTTAAAGGCTTTTTGGATAAGACTGGCATGATATTAATGAATGTGATTTGTTGATACTGTATTATAAAATGTATCAACATTTAGAAACTCTGTATAACTCAGTAAAGCAACATTTTCCAAATGACCAATGCATGATGTTACAAAATAAGACATGAGTAAAAGATCCATTCGAAGTATAAATATCTAAGTCCATCTGAATTAATATGTTGTTTAAGGCTAAAGTTTCCTTATTGATTTTCTGTCTGATGATCTATCCATTGATGCAAGTGTGGTATTAGAGTCCCCTACTACTATTGTATTGCTGTTTATTTCTCCCTTTAGTCTGTTAATATTTGCCTTATATATTTAGGTGCTCCTATGTTGAGTGCATGAATATTTACAAATGTTAAATCTTCTTGTTAGGTTAACGCCTTTATCAGTATGTAATGTCCTTCTTTGTCTCTTATCACAGTCTTTGTTTTAAAGTCTATTTTGTCTGAAAAAAGTATAGCCAGTCCAGCTTTCTTTCAGTTTCTATCTGCAAGGAATATCTTTTTTCATCCCTTTATTTCAGTCTGTGAGTGTCCTTACATCTAAAGTGAGTCCCTTGTAGGCAGCACATAGATGGTTTTTTTTTTAATCCATTCATATGTCGATTGATTGTAGAATTTAGTCCATTTACATTTAAAGTAATTGTTGATAGGTATGTGCTTATTGACATTTTGTTGTTTTCTGGCTATTTTTGTAGTTCCTCTCCATTTCTTTTTTCTTCTCTTGCTCTCTTTCTTTGTGATTTGATGACTTTCTTTAGTGGTATGCTTATATTCTTTTCTCTTTATCTTTTGTGACTTTAATATAGGTTTTTGCTTTGTGGTTATCATGAGGCTTACATATAATGATTATTATCTATAAGAGTCTATTTTAAGTTGATAACAACTTAAGTTTGATCCCATTGTTAAGCTCAATATTATTATTCTCTCTCTTCTTTTATGTTTCTGATGTCACATTTTACAGTTTTTAATCTTGTGTATCCCTTAACTAATTATTGTAATCATAATTATTTTTTACTAATTTTGTCTTTTAACTTTCATACTACATTTATAAATGATTAATCCACTACCTTTACTATATATTTACCTTTCCAGTAAGATTTATTCTTCTTATGTGTTCCTTTAACTAACTAGTGCCCCTTCTTTTCAGCTTAGAGAAGTCCCTTTAACATTTCTTGTAAAGCCAATTTAGTGGTGATGAACTCTAGCTTTTGCCTGTCTGGAAACATTTTTATCTCCCCTTTATTTCTGAATGATAACTTTGCCAAGTAGTATATTCTTGGTTGGCATTTGTTTTTTCTTTCAGCATTTTGAATATACTGTGCTACTTTCTTCTGGCCTGCAAAGTTTCTGCTGAAAATCTGCTGATAGTTCTATGTGGGTTCCTTTGTATATAAGAAGTTGTTTTGCTGCTTTTAATATTCTCTCCTGGTCTTTAACTTTTGACATTTTAATTATAACATGCCTTAGTGTGGGTCTGTTTGGGTCCATCTTATTTGGAACTCTCTGGGATTCCTGGATCTGGGTGTCTGTTTCCTTCCTCAGGTTAGGGAAGTTTTTAGCCATTATTTCTTCAAATAAGACTTCTGCCCCTTTCTCTCTCTCTCTCTCTTTCTCTTCTCCTCTAGAGCCCTCTGATGTGAATGTTAGTTCATTTGATGTTGTCCCATAACTATCGTACCCTATCTTCACTTTTCTTCATTACTTTATCTTTGTGCTCTTCTGATTAGGTGAGTTCCACTGGCTTGTATTCGAGTCGACTGGTCCTTTCTTCTGCTTCATCTAGTCTGCTGTTGAACCCTTCTACAGTAGTGTATTTTTCAGTTCAGTTATTGTATTCTTCAGTTCTGTGACTTCTGTGTTGTACTTTCTTATATTTTCCATTGCTCTGTTAAAGTTCTCATTGTGTTTAACCATTCTTCTCCCCAGTTTGGTGAACGTCTTAATGACCATTACTTTTAACTTTTATCAATTACTTATCTCCATTTCATTAAGGATTTCTTTCTGAGATTGTGTGTTGTTCTTTCATTAGGAACATATTCCTCTGTTTCTTGCTTGACTCTCTGAGTTGGTTTCTGTACAGTAGATGAAACAACAACCTCTCCTAGTCTTGAAGGAATGGCTCTGTGTAGGAGATAAAACTTGTCTTCCAACCCTGTCTTAGCTCTTGGTTGTCTCTCAAACCTTTGTACTTGTCCAAGCAGGCTATTATATTTTAAATAGCTCCCAATAGTTGAGGATGTGCCAAGACCTGTTAGTGTCCCAAAGAGGAGGATCTCAGCACCTAGATTCAGGCTGACTAGAAGCTAAACCTTTAGGCATCAGCTTTTAAAAGTATGCAAATATATACAGTTCTGTGGCACCACAAGCATAAGCCCCACTGGCCACCAGCACCAGATAATATGCAAGTATCTCCTGGGTTGCAGTCAGAGATCAGGGCTCCAGACAAGTGTATAAGCTCTTTTCTGGGTGATACCAGTGAGCTGGAGCAAGACAGAGGGAGAGTGCCCAGATGACATCTATAGTCTATATTCCTTGAGAGCAGCTCTGGAAGAGCTACCCCTCAGGCCAAGGCTCCAGGACAAGCAAAGAGGCCTCCTTCACAGAAAGACTGGCGAATGTGCCCCAGTCTACTATTTGTGCAGTGCCCTAGGGTGGTAGCCTGCAAAGAACCATCTTTCATATTGCCACAGTCCTGTGGAACCCAAGAATGCAAGCCCTCCCCAACCCCCAGCCACCAGAGCCAGGTGATCAAGGGACATTCCCTGGGCAGCAGCCACAAAAACCGGGATACCAGATATAAAAACCAAGGCCCCAGACACATGTAAATCTCCTCTGCAGGAGACACTGGTGCTCTGGAGTGTGGCAGAGGGTGAGTGCAAATATAATGCACACCTTCCAAGATCTCTGGAAATGATTAGTAAACCCCAAGATGTGTATTTAATTAGAAGCCTGTCCCTCAGGCCACAGTCATGATAATTAGCTAATATGCCTCCTTCATAGAAAAACCAAGCTCCTGGGTCTGCTGTCTCTTGTGGTGCCCTGGGGGTGGTAGCTGTTTAATAACTCTTTCTCCTTTGGTTATAGTCCTGTGGGACCCATGAACAGAAGCCCCACTGGCCACCAGAGCCAGGCAAGGTAGAGGTGTCTCCTGGCAGCAGTCGCAAAATTTGGAGCACCAGCCAGGGGTAAGAGCTCTTTTCAGGGTGATACCAATTATTACAGTCCCATGGGACCAGGAATGCAAGATCCCCTGGCCTCCAGAGCCAGGAGATCAAGAGGCATCCCTTAGGTGGCAGCCACAAAAATCAGATGTGTAAGAGTAGATACTGGAGCATGGCAAAGGGAGAGTGCAAAGATGGTGCTCATCAGATATTTACAAAATATTCCATCCAAAAGCAACAGAATACACAGTCTCCTCAAGTGCACATGGAACATTTTCCAAAATACATCATATGTTAGGTCACAAGACAAGTCTTAATAAATTTAAGAGGAGTGAAATTATATACAATCAACTTTTATAACCACAGTGGTATGACACTAGAAATTAATTACACAAAGAAAACTGGAAAATTCACAAATTATCTCGAGATTAAACAACATACTACTGAACAACCAATAGATCAAAGAAGAAATCTAAAGAGAAATAAAAAAGTACCTTGAGACAGATGAAAATGGAAATGTAACATAACAAAATTTATGGGATATAGCAATAGCAGCTCTAAGAGGGAAGATCATAGTGCTAAATGCCTATCTCAAGAAACAAGAAAAGTCTTAAACAACCTAACTTTATACCTCAAAGAACTAAAAAGAGAACAAACAAAACCCAAATTTAGTAGAAGGAAAGAAATAACAAATATTAGAGCAGAAATAAACAAAATTGAGACTAAGGAGAAAATAGAAAAGATCAATGTAAGAAAACAACTCCATTTACAATTGCATCAAAAAGAACAAAATACCTAGGAATGTATTTAAACAAGAGGTGAAAGACCTATACATTGAAAACTGCAAGACATTAACTAAAGAAATTAAAGAAGACAGATAAATGGAAATGTATTCCATGTTTATGAATTCAGAGAATTAATACTGTTAAAAATGTCCATACTACCCAAAGCAATATACAGATACAATGCAATCTCTATCAAAATTCCAATGGCATTTTTCACAGAAATAAAACAAAAATCCTAAAGTTTGTATGAAACCATAAAAGACCCCATATAACCAAAGCAATCTTGAGAAAGAAGAACAAAGATGGAGGCATCACATTTCCTGATTTCAAACTATATTACAAAGCTATAGTAATTAAAACAGTAATATTAGCATTAAAAAAGACACATAAATCAATGAAATTGAATGGAGAGCTCAGAAATAAACCCACACATATATGGTCAGTTAATTTATGACAAAGCAGTCAAAAATATACAATGGGGGAAAGGACAGTCTCTTCAATAAATGATGCCAGGAAAATTGGACACCCACATGCAAAAGAATGAAACTGGTTTACCATCTTACTCCATACACAGAAATTAACTCAAAATGGATTAAAGGCTTGAATGTAAGACATGAATCCATAAAACTCCTAGTAGAAAATATAGGCAGTAAGCTCCTTGACATAGGTCTTGACAATGACTTTTTGAATCTGACACCAAAAGCAAAATCAACAAAAGCAAAAATAAACAAGTGGGACTGTATCAAACTAAAAAGTTTCTGCACAGTGAAGGAAATCATCACCAGAATGAAAAGGCAACCTACTGAATGGGAGAAAATATTTGCAAGTCATATATCTGATAAGGGGCTAATATCCAAATATATAAATAATTCATACAATAGCAAAAAAAAAAAAAAAAACCCAAACAATCTGATTTAAAAGGGCAGAAGATCTAAATAGGCTCCTCAAAAAATTAAAAATAGAACTACCTTATAATCCAGCAATTCCACTTCCTGGTATTTATCCAAAGACAACTAATTCAAAAAATATATTTACAATAGCCAAGGTATGGAAACAAGCTAAATGTCCATCACCAGATGAATGTTTAAAGAAAATGAGGTATATTTATATATATATATACACACATATATATACCATGTATTTATACATATACATATATGTGTGTGTGTATATATATATATATATATATATATATACACACACACACACACATACAATGGAATACTACTCAGTCATATAAAAAAGAATGAAATGTTGCCATTTGCAACAATATGGATGGACTTGGAAGGTATTATGCTTAATGAAATAAGTCAGACAGAGAAAGACAAATACTGTATGATATCACTTATATGTGGAATCTAAAAATTACAACTAACTAGTGAATATAACAGAAAAGAAATAAACTAACATATATAGAGAGCAAACTAGTGCTTACCACTGGGGAGAGGGAAGGAGGGAGGGGAAAGATAAGGGTAGGAGATTAAGAAGTACAAAGTACTACGTATAAAATAAATAAGCTACAAAGATATATTGTACAGCACAGAGAATATAGCCAATATTTTATAACTATAAATGGAGTATAATCTTTAAAAATTGTGAATCACTATGTTATACACCTGAAACTTATATAATATTGTACATCAACTATACCTCAATTTAAAAAAATGATATATACAACAATGTGCAGCATTCTTTACAATAGCCAAGATATGGAAACAACCTAAGTGCTGTTTATGGATACAGAAATTGTGATATATATAGATATATACATATAGATACACACATATATATATATATACATATACACACACACATATATATATACAATGTAATATTATTCAGCCGTAAAAAAGAATGAAATCTTGCCATTTGCAACAACATGGATGGACCTCGAGGACATTATGCTAAGTGAAATAAGTCAGACAGAGAAAGTCCGATCTCATATATGTGAAATCTAAATATGTGTGGGTGTGTGTGTTCGGGGGCATAACCAACCTCACAGATACAGAGAACAGATTAGATTGGTAGTTGCCAAAGGTGGGGAGTGGGGGGTGGGAGAAATGTGTGAATTTTTTTTCAGTTTAGATAAATTGAATTAAAAAACCACATACACCTACAATGTCACCAGAAATGTACAAGTATACACATGTATTTGAGGTCATATTTCAAACATACTAGGATGGGTACCTATAAGAAGAAAGGAATGGAAGTAGCAATAAGGAAGAAAAGAAGAAAAAAACTACCATGAAATCAAAAAAGAAAAGGCAAGGCAAGGATTGATAACAATATTCTGGAAACTCAGTAGTAACATAAATTTAATTCTTTCTACTGGATGGCCGGAAAAGAGAGGGAAAATGAAAACTACCCCCACATAAATTTCTGAAATTAATTTAATCCCAATTAGGAGTCTGATTTTCTTAAAATAAATCAAATTTTAAATTTAATCTTGAAGCATAAATAGGTAAGAATAAGCATAAAAATCTTCCATAAATAGTGAAAAAAATTTATACTGCCAATCATTAAACCAAAAAAGGAAAAGACACATAAGTCTACAAGAATTAATAGAAGATAGTATGGGTTGCAAAATATTGATAGAAATATAGACAGGGAAACAAAGTTCAGAATTGGACCAGAGACTATACTAAATTTCAGAGTATGGAGAAGTTAGCCTTCCTTCTGTCAAAAACCATGTCCTTTACCTATTGTCTCAGAGCCATACACTTCCATTTCATTCTCTGACTTGAAACATGTCCATGATACAATAAGTCAAAAATCTGAGTTGCAGATCAACTCAAATGAATACTTTGTTTTATTTCTATGATCATTTTTAAAAATAAAAAATAACCTAGAAGGATTTCATCCCCCCTCCCCCTCGCAAAAAAAACAGAAAGAACTACATGCACAAGAATTGAGCAGAACTGTTGTTCTGAGGGAAAACTGTGAGCACCCCCACTCCAAAGTGAAAATCTAAATTTACGCTACTTATTCAATACTTTTCTGACAGCTATGACTATTCACAGAATAAGGAGAGTCTTTGTGTTTCCAGATGATTCACTCGCTTTTCTCAAATAGAGTTGTCCTGGATTACAGTGGAATTCGGCTTATAAAAATTAAAACACTCCACCCTCTGGAGGTTAAGTGCCTCACTCCTTAAGCGTGGGCTGTGCAAAGTGATTCCCTTCCAAAGAGTACAGTATGGGGAAGGGTAGGGGGAATGACTTTACAGTAGAGAAACCTGGCAAATTATGAGAGAAACATCAATATATCCCAAATGAGAATCATTCTATAAAATTCCTCAAAACTATCAAGGTCATAAAAATATGAAAAGTCTGAGGAACTGCTTAGCCAAGAGGAGCCTATGAAAAACATTACAGCTAAATGTAATGTAGCATTCCCAGTGGGATCCTGGAATAGAAAAACGGACATTAGGTAAAAACTAAGGAAATTTTAATAAAATATGGTATTTAGGTAGTAATAGTGTATCAATGCTGGTTCATTATTTGCAATAAATGTACCATACTAACAAATGATGTTATTAATAGAAGAAACTGGGTTTGTTTGGTTTTGGTTTTTTTAAAGTACAAAATAGACTAACTGGTTTTAACTTATTAGTATGGTATGAAGGGCAGGGAAAGTTCATTGATATAATTTCAGATTCCACATTGCAATTATCCTTTAAGAAACTGTTGCTTGTTGAGTTTTGGAGTAGTATCAAAGAATAATCACAACTACTGTAAAAGGCTATTAAAATATTCCTCCCTTTTCCAACTACATACATACCTGTTGAAGCTGGATTTTCTTCATACACTTTAATCACAATATACAACAACAGATTGAATGCAGAAACAGATATGAGAAACCTAATACAAGTTGTCTTAGCCAGATATTGAAGATTACAAAAACAAAAACAATGTCACTCTTTTCATTAAGTTTTACTGTTTTTGAAAATATCATTACTTGGTATTAAAATATGTTACATTAACAAGTCATGGGACTCATCATATCCTCAAGGTGTCTATGGTATTATTAGGTATATAAAATGTATGCCCTGAATTATGGAAATATAATTAAAGACAGAATTACCAGCAAGTAAATGAGGAAGAGAAGAAACGATCTATAATTGATATTTTACATAGAAATAGAAGTCGCTATGAAGACTTGCAAATAATTTGTAAATAATGATGTGTTAAAAATCTCACAGAGTTTTCAGGGATTTACTAAAGAAGACCTTTCCACATGTGTAGTATATGTTTTGGAAATAAAACTTATGTTCACAGTATGACTTCACCAACTAATAGTTCTTTGACATTGATTACATTACTTAAGTTTCTAAGCCTATTACTTCATTTTTAAAATGGACATATAATAGTACTCAAAATCTTAGAGTTTTATGTATATTAAAAGAAATACTTAATACAATGAACATTTATTGAATGTCTACTATATGCAAAACACTCTTTTGAGAGCTATGTAAAACACCACCACCAGTAAGGTTAAATCCTGCCCTCATGGAGAGAATATTCCAGTGGGAACGTCATTAACTTATCCATTCATTTAACAAACATTCATTAAATGCATATCATGTTTCAAGAGAGGCCCGTGCACCGCGATGAAGAGTGGCCCCCACTTGCCGCAACTAGAGAAAGCCCTCGCACAGAAACGAAGACCCAACACAGCTAAAAATAAATAAATAAAAATAAATTTAAAAAAAAAAAAAGAAAAAAAAAAGAAAGTCATGGGGTTATCATTGTTATTTAAGAATAAATTAATAAATAATTATTTTAAAAATTGTAATTTCTAATATGTAGATACCAATAGATAAAACTCATATAAACAAAATTTCTTTGGAGTTACAAATAACGTTTAAAAGTGCAAAGGGGAGCCTAAGAACAAAAATTTGAGGACTTCTGCTTTATATCACACCATGGTTTGGATAGAAAATAATGACTATTGTCTAACTTATGTTCTCACATCAAGACAGCCATCTGCACACAAATGTTTTGTATTTGCATGTGTGGCAAAAAATAGACTAAATTTCAAAAATTTTATTATGTACCTTAGAAAGTGATCTATGTAAAGTTGAATTTGTGAAATCCTCTGTTGTATAACCCAGGAACATGTGTCCTAGACCACTGAAGTTTTTAGTATATTAAAAATAATCATTCTTATAAACAAAAATCCTTTATTTAAGGAAGGCAGATATAGCTAACTTCAGGTCTCTCTTCTTATATATGAATTTAATGCTATAAATTGTCCTCTAAGCCCTGCATTTGTTGTATACCACAAATTTTGATGCCATATTTTCATTTTTATTTAGTTCAAAATATTAAGAAATTTTTCTCTTGTGACTTCTTTTACCCATGTATTATTTAGAGGTGTATTATTAATTTTCCAAATATTTAGGAATATTTACTAGCCATCTTTCTACTATTGATTTCTAGTTTAATTCTACTGTGATCTGAGAACATACTTTTTATGATTTCTGTACTTTTAGTTCTTTTAGGCTCCAAAATCTTGAGCCATGTGATTTTGAGAAGAATATGTATTCTGCTGCTGTTGGATGGAATATACTATATATGTTAATGAGATCAAGTTGACTGATCATGTTGTTCAAGTCATTTAATCCTTGTTTGTTTTCTTCCTGCTTGATTCATCAATTACTGACAGAGGGGCATTAAAGTCTCCACGCGTAATAGTGGATTTGTCTACTTCTCCTTGAACTTCTGAGTTTTTGCCTCATGTATTTTGATGCTCTTTTGTTAGGTACATACACATTAAGGATTAAATCTTCTTGGAGAATTGCCCCTTTATCATTATGTAATACCTTTCTTTATCTCTGATAACTTTCCTTGTTCTGAAGTCAGCTTTGTCTGAAACTAAAAGAACTACTCCAGCTTTCTTTGGATTAGTGTAAGTATGGCATATGTTTTTCCATCCCTTTACTTTAAACCCATTTGGGTCTTTCTATTTAAAGTGGATTTCTTGTAGACACTATAGTTGGGTCCTTTTTTTTTTTTTTTTAGCCACTCTGACAATCTCTGTCTTATAATTGGTGTATTTAGACAAGTCACATTTAAAGTGACTATTGATATACTTGGATTAATATCTACTACATTTGTAACTTTTAGATTAATTGCATTTTTTGTTTATTGTCCCCTTTTTCTGCCTTCCCTGATTTTAATTGAGAATTTTATATCATTCCATTTTTTTTCATCTATTAGAATATCAATTTTACTTCTTTTGGTGGTTGCCCTAGAATTTATAACAGACATTTTTAACAACATAAGTCCACCTTCAAATAACACTACTACTAACATTTAGTACTGGTGTCTTATCACAGACTATTACCAATTTCTCTCTACTGTCCCTTGTGGCATTGCTGCCATTCATTTCTCCTATCCATGTGCTACAATCACCTAATACATTGTTACCATAGTTGCTTTTAAAAATTGGTTATCTTTTAGATCAATATTGAATAAGAGAAATAAAAGATTTTATTCTGCCTTCATTTATTCCTTCTTGGACGTTCTTCCTTTCTTTATATACATCCAAGTTTCTGATCTGTATCAGTTTCTTTTTTCCTTACCTGAAGAACTTCTTTTAACATTTCTTGCAGGGTGGATCTACTGGTGACTAATTCTTTCAATTTTTGTATGAGAAAGTCTTTTTATTTCTCCTGCATTTTTTGAAGGATAATTTTACTGGATACAGAATTCTAGGTTGGTGTGGTTTTCCTTCCAGCACTTTAAATATTTAACTCCACTTTCTTCTTGCTTGCATGGTTTTTGATGAGAAGTATGCTATAATTCTTATTCTTATTCCTTTATAGGTAAGGTGCCCCTCCCCCACCCTTTGACTTGTTTCAAAGGTTTCTCTGTTAAGGCATAATTCAGAGATACTGTGGGTTCAGTTCAAGACCACCACAATAAAGCAAATATCACAAAAAAGTAAGTCACATGATTTTTTTGGTTTCCCAGTACATATAAAAGTTATGTTTCCACTATACTGTAGTCTACTAAGTCTGCAAATAGCATTATGGCTAAAATAATGTACATACCTTAGTTAAAAAATACTTTGTTGCTAAAAATGTTAATTGTCATCTGAGCCTTCAGTGAGTGGTAACCTTTTTGCTGGTAGAGGGTTTGAAATATTGCAAGAATTAGCAAAATGTGATGCAAAGACACAAACTGGGCGATGCTATTGGAAAAATGGTTCTGATAGATTTGCTTGATGCAGGGTTGCCATAAACCTTCAGTTTGTAAAAAATGCAATATCTGTGAAGTTCAATAAAGCAAAGAGCAATAAAACATAGTATGCCTGTACAGTATTCTTGATTTCTAGCATTTCCTTTTGATTCTTTCTTAGACTTTCCATCTCCCTGTTTATATTACCCAAATATTCTTACATGTTATCTGCTTTTTCCATTAGAACTCTTAGCATATTAATCACATTCATTTTGAATTCCCTGTCTGATAATTCCAAAAGCTGTGTCATCTCTGACTCTGATTTTGATGCTGATTTTTGTCTCTTCAGATTGTGTTTTTCTCCTCACCTTTTAGGATGCTTTGTACATTTTTGTTGAAAGTCAGACATATTATATTGAATAATAGAAACTGAGGTAATTTAGCCTTTAGTGTGAAGCTTTATGTTAATCTGGTTAAAAGTTAGACTGTGTTTAATGTTTTCTATAGTTATAGGTGAAAGAGGTTTCACCTTCCTCTAGTGTCCTTGGCTTTGTCCCTCCTCTTGACTTTGGGCTTCCCTAACTATTCCTCCTTGGAAAGCATCTGCGTCTTGCAGCTCTTTCAGCTGTAATCTACTATTATCCTGCAGTCTTGTTCTTTTGGTGCCAAAGTATGGAAGAGGGTGAACATTCTAAAGAGGGACTGGAGTGGGAGAAATGTCCTTCCCTTAGCTGGGATAAAGCCCTGATAAAGTTCTTACCCCTGGAGAGTAGGACTTTACTATGGAGAACACTCTGGTCATATTTCACAATGATTAGTCTTCCCTTTCTCTTGCCAGAACTGTGAAGGATCTTTCTCAGATTTTCAGTGTGAGAACCTGGTGGCATTCCTGGAAGTAAAACCCATGGAAGTGTGGGAATTCCCTTAAAACTATTACATATGATTGTGACTTCCTTCTTGCTAGCAGACTCTATATTTTACTTCCTTTCATGAAGCAAGCTATCATGTTGGAGACTTCCATCTGGCAAGGCACTGAAGGTGACCTCTAGCCCTCAAGGAACTGAATCCTATCAACAATCAAGTGAGTGAGCTTAGAGGTTGATCCTTCCCCAGTGGAAATTTCAGATGAGATCACGTACTCTGGGTCAACAACCTAATTGCTGGCTTTAGAAAGAACATGAAGCAGAGGACCCAGCTAAGCCATGGTTCATTTCTGATACACAGAAACAATAAACTAATACTTGTTTGCTGTTTTAAGTGACTTTTTGGGTAATTTGCTATGCAAAATAGGTAACTAATACATTATTACCAGAAATAACAAGTTGGACAAAAATCCATTTACATGTTTAATTTTTTTTTTTAATTTTATTTATTTATTTATGGCTGTGTTGGGTCTTCGTTTCCGTGCGAGGGCTTTCTCTAGTTGTGGCAAGCGGGGGCCACTCTTCATCGCGGTGCGCGGGCCTCTCACTATCGCGGCCTCTCCTGTTGCGGAGCACAGGCTCCAGACGCGCAGGCTCAGCAATTGTGGCTCACGGGCCCAGCCGCTCCGCGGCATGTGGGATCTTCCCAGACCAGGGCTCGAACCCGTGTCCCCTGCATTGGCAGGCAGATTCTCAACCACTGCGCCACCAGGGAAGCCCTACATGTTTAATTTTAAAATGAATATATTCATTCAACAAGCTTTTTTTCCCTCCTACATTATGCCATATATATACACCCAAAGGTTACAGACAGGAAAGAAATGATCCAAAAGCCAAAATGTGGCCAGTAGGCTTCTGAATGGTGAGATTATGGGCAATTTATATATTTGTTTTGTTTACTTGTTTAGGCCAATTTCTAAAATTCACAAAACGTGTCACTTTTATAATAAATTTTTAAGTTTCTAAGTGACAACTGCATTTTACGTTTATTTTCTATCAATGTGAATTTGAAATTTTTCTTAATTTTCTTTTGCCATTCTTGCCTAAATATAATGTTTTATGCATCACAGCATGAACTCAGCAAAATCATTTATTCCTGGCTCCCATATTATGGATGCATTAGTTTTAAACCATTATAGTGAAGTGAGAAGCTCTTATGTTTTCAAAGAACTTTAGGAAACACAATCCTAAAATCACCTTTACTAGCCTGTCCCTTTATTTCATAATTTGTACAAATAATCCATATGTTTAACATAAACACCTCAGTTCCAAATAAACATAATTTTTTTCTTTTTTTGGTTTTCATCATCTCCACCAATAACAGAGAATCATGACACATTCAGTTACAGTATTGAGCACCTACTATGCTTCTGCCTCTGTAAAATTTATTAACGTCTGCCCTTTTTTCATAGGATTTTTATAAGGATCAGATGAGTATAATGGAAATATAAAGCACTATAGAGAAACAAGGCATTGTTTAAATAAAATATCTTCATTTCCTCACTATAGATACTCAATAAATTCTTTAAAAATAGTATTTTTTATTTAACAAAGTATCCTTATTGCATCCCCAGTGTATAAAGTAGGACAAGATGGTAGAGTGGAATTGCAAATGCACTTGAAATTAAGAGAGCAGCAACTTAAAACAATCTTGTGTATATATAGACTGCTATATAAAAACCTCATGGTAACTGCAAATCAAAAATCTACAATAGATACACACACACACATACAAAAAGGAATCCAAACACAACACTAAAGATAGTCATCAAATCACAAGAAAAGAGAACAAAAGAGGAAGAGAAGAAAAAAGACCTACAACAACAAACCCAAAACAATTAACAAAATGGCAATAAAAACATACATATCAGTAATTACCTTAAATGTAAATGGATTAAATGCTCCAACCAAAAGAAATAGACTGGCTGAATGGATATAAAAACAAGACACATATATACGCTGTCTACAAGAGATGCACTTCAGATCTAGGGACACATATAGACTGAAACTGAGGGGATGGAAAAAGGTATTCCATGCAAATGGAAATTAAAAGAAAGCTGGAGAATCAATACTCGTATCAGACAAAATATACTTTAAAATAAAGACTATTACAAGAGACAAAGAAGGACACTACATAATGATCAAGGGATCAGTCCAACAAGAAGATATAACACTTGTAAATATATATGCACCCAACATAGGAGCACCTCAATATATAACACAATAATAGAGGGGGATTTTAACACCCCACTTACATCAATGGACAGATCATCCAGAAAGAAAATCAATAAGGAAACACAGGGCTTAAATGACAGACTAGGCCAGATGGACTTAATTGATATTTATAGAGCATTCCATCCAAAAGCAGCAGAATACACATTCTTCTCAGGTGCATATGGAATATTCTCCAGGGTAGATCACATGCTGGGCCATAAAGCCAGCCTTGGTTGGGAGTATGGCTCAGGGGAAGAGGATTCGACTGCAAGCCTTGGTAAACTTAAGAAAACTAAAATCACTTCAAGCATTTTTTCCAACCGCAATGCTATGAGATTAGAAATCAACAACAAGAAAAAAACTGTAAAAAACACAAACACGTGGAGGCTAAATAATATGCTACTAAACAACTAATGGATCACTGAAGAAATCAAAGAGGAAATTAAAAAATACCCAGAGACAAATGACAATGAAAACACGATGATCCAAAACCTGTGGGATGCAGCAAAAGCAGTTCTAAGAGAGAAGTTTATAGCAATAAAATCCTACCTCAGGAAACAAGAAAAATCACAAATAAACAACCTAAACTTACACCTAAAGCAACTAGAGAAAGAAGGACAGACAAAACCCAAAGTTAGTAGAAGGAGAGAAATCATAAAGATGAAAGCAGAAATAAATGAAATAGAGACAAGGAAAACAATAGCAAGATCAATGAAACTAAAAGCTGGTTCTTTGAAAAGATAAACAAAATTGATAAACCTTTAGCCAGAATCATTAAGAAAAAAAGGGAGAGGGCTCAAATCAATATAATTAGAAATGAAAAAGGAGAAGTTACAACGGACACCACAGAAATACAAAGGATCATAAAAGACTACTACGAGCAACTATATGCCAATAAAATGGACAACCTAGAAGAAACGGACAAATTCTTAGAAAGGTACAATCGCCAAAGACTGAACCAGGAAGAAATAGGAAATATGAACAGACCAATCACAAGCACTGAAATTGAAACTGTGATTTAAAAACTCCCAACTAACAAAAGTCCGAGACCAGATGGCCTCACAGGCGAATTCTATGAAACATTTAGAGAGGAGTTAACACCTATCCTTCTAAAACTATTTCAAAAAATTACAGAGGAAGTAGCACTCCCAAACTCATTCTATGAGACCACCATCACCCTGATACCAAAACCAGACAAAGATACCACCAAAAAAGAAAAAGAAAGAAAGAAAGAGAGGAAGGAAGAAACAAAGAAAGGAGAGAAAAAGAAAATTACAGGCCAATATCACTGATGAACATGACACAAAAATCCTCAACAAAATACTAGCAAACTGAATCCAAAAATACATTAAAAGAATCATACACCATGATCAAGTGGTATTTATCCGAGGGATACAAGGATCCTTCAATATCTGTGAATCAATCACTGTGATACACCACATTAACAAATTGAAGAATAAAAACCGTATGATCGTCTCAATAGATGCAGAAAAACTTTGACAAAATTCAACACCCATTTATGATAAAAAACACTCCAGAAAGTGGGGAAAGAGGGAACATACCTCAACATAATAAAGGCCATATATGACAAACCCCCAGCTAACATCATACGCAATGGTTGAAAAGCTGAAAGCATTTCCTCTACGATCAGGAACAAGACAAAGATGTCCACTCTCACCATTTATATTCAACAGAGTTTTGGAAGTCCTAGCTGAAGCAATCAGAAAAGAAAAAGAAATGAAAGGAATCCAAATTAGAAAAGAATAAGTAAAACTGTAACGGTTTGCATACATAGAAAATCCTAAAGATGCTACCAGAAAACTACTAGAGCTCATCAATGAATCTGGTAAAGTTGTAGGATACAAAATTAACACAGGGAAATCTGTTGCATTTTTATACACTAACAACAAAAGCTCAGAAAGAGAAATTAAGGAAACAATCCCATTTACCATCACATCAAAAAGAATAAAATACCTAGGAATAAACCTACCTAAGGAGGCAAAAGACATGTACTTCGAAAACTGAGTACAGAGAAGACGGCGATGAAAGAAATTGAAGATGACACAAAAAGATGGAAGGATATACCATGTTCTTGGATTGGAAGAATCAATATTGTCAAAATAACTACACTACCCAAGGTAATCTACAGATTCAGTGTAATCCCTATCAAATTTTAAAATTTGTATGGAAACACAAAAGACCCCGAACAGCCAAAGCAATAATGAGAAAGAAAAACAGAGCTGGAGGAATCAGGCTCCCTGACTTCAGACTATACTACAAAGCTATAGTCATTAAAACAGTATGGTACTGGCTCAAAGACAGACTTATAAATCAGTGGAACAGGATAGAAAATCCAGAAATAAACTCTTACACCTATGGTCAATTAATCTATGACAAAAGAGGCAAGCACATACAATGGAGAAAAGACAGTCTCTTCAATAAGTGGTGCTGGGAAAACTGGACAGGTACACATAAAAGAATGAAATTAGAACATTCTCTAACACCATACAAAAAAATAAACTCAAAATGGATTAAAGACCTAAATTTAAGACCAGATACTATAAAACTCTTAGAGGAAAACATAGGCAGAACACTCTTTGGCATAAATCACAGCAATATCTTTTTGGATCCACCTCCTAGAGTAATGAAAATAAAAACAAAAATAAACAAATGGGACCTAATCAAATTCAAAAGCTTTTGCACAGCAAAGGAAACTATAAACAATACGAAAAGACAACACACAGAATGGGAGAAAATATTTGCAAATGATCCAACCAACAAGGGATTAATCTCGAAAATAAACAGTGCATGCAGTTCAATATCAAAAAAACAAACAACCCAATCAAAAAATGGGCAGAAGATCTAAATAGACATTTCTCAAAAAGAAGACATGCAGATGGCCATAAAGCACATGAGAAATGCTCAACATCACTAATTATTAGAGAAATGTAAATCAAAACTACAGTGAGGTATCACCTCACACCAGTCAGAATGTCCATCATCAAAAAGTCTACAAACAACAAACGCTGGAAAGGGTGTGGAGAAAAGGGAACCCTCCTACACTGTTGGTGGGAATGTAAATTGGTACAGCCACTATGGAGAACATTATAGAGGTTCCTTAAAAAACTGAAAATAGAGTTACTGTATGATCCAGCAATCCCACTCCTGGGTATACATCTGGAGAACCATACTTCAAAAAGATACATGCACACCAATGTTCATTGCAGCACTATTTACAATAGCCAAGACAAAAGAGCAACTTACGTATCCAACGACAGAAGAATGGATAAAGAAGATGTGGTACATATATACAATGGAATATTAGTCAGCCATAAAAAGAATGAAACAATGCAATTTGCAGCAACATGGATGGACCTAGAGATTATCATATAAAGTGAAGTAAGCCAGACAAAGACAAACATCATATGATATCACTTATATGTGGAGTCTAAAAAATGATACAAGTGAACTTATTTACAAAACAGAAACAGACTCACAGATTTAGAAAACCAACTTATGGTTACCAAAGGGGAAAGGTGGGGAGGGGGGATAAATTAGGAGGTTGTAATTAACATATACACATACTACTATATATAAAATAGTATTAATGAAATTAATGAAATTTTGAAGGCTTGCTCATGATCCTTTACTCTTGACTACTTCTGTATAAAGTCCTAATTACTCAACCTCACCAAAGGGGTTTTCAAGACCTGAATTTCACCGATGGGACAAAACTGCCTATTAGTCCTATTAGTGACATGGGCTACTTGCTTGACAAAGAGGGAACATAAATTTCCTTCTATTTCTCACTCTGGAATCTGCGCAATCAAGATCTTGGTATTTCCAGGTCTCAGTATTTCCCACCTACCAGATGCTTAATAAATTTGCTATGTCACATTTATTTTATAGTCTATATGGACTATCGCCATGGAAGGCAAACATTCCACTTGGGATAGTAAACATTTTGTTTTTGTTTTTTTCTCTTTCCCAATGTACCACTCTCTTCCTTTTCTTGCCCTGTTCAGCTTCATTCTATCTTTCTTAACTATTACTCATACTTCATATGTATTTGAAAGTAAACTCACTTTGGGGAAATTTTATTTGGTTTCTTTATTCTTTTCTCAGATCTTTTTTTTCTTTTTTTTTTCGCTGCATTGGGTCTTGGTTGCTGCACGCAAGCTTTCTCTAGTTGCGGCGAGCAGGGACTACTCCGTTGTGGTGCGCAGGCTTCTCATTGCAGTGGCTTCTCTTGTTGCAGAGCATGGGGTCTAGGCACGTGGGCTTCAGTAGTTGCAGCACTCGAACTCCGTAACTGTGGCACGCGGGCCCTAGAGCGTGTGGGCTTCAGTAGTTGTGGCGAATGGGCTCTAGGGCACGCGGGCTTCAGTAGTTGTGGTGCACAGGCTCGGTAGTTGTGGGTCATGGGCCCTAGAGCACAGGCTCAGTAGTTGCGGTGCAAGGGCTTAGTTGCTCTGTGGCACATGGGATCTTCCTGGACCAGGGATCGAACCTGTGTCCCCTGCATTGGCAGGCAGATTCTTAACCACTGTGCCACCAGGGAATTCCCCTTTCTCAGATTTTTTAATGATTTACTTTAAAAATATTTAAGGCATCATAATAAAAATAAATACATAAACACCAATAACACAGAGTAAAACAAGGCCCAAATAATGAAGATGAAGTGCTAAAAATGGTTCAGTTAAACAAGAAAACCTTGGAGAAATGAAATTAATGTGATTGAGCAGAGAATTTAGCTGAGTTTCAAGGCAGCCAAATTAAAAAAGACACTGCGTTAGATACTTTGCATTGGCTAACAAAGGAAACCCATAAGTTTTATTTTCTAACGTGAGGCTGACCTAGATGTCGCTATGGCCTATAGCATGGCATAAAATTATTCCTTTAGATGGCTGATTGCCGTGGAGTTACTCTAGGACTTTATAAATTGATTTAAACATGCACTGAGTTGCTGCTTCATGCCAGGCACCGTGGTAAGTTGGGGATGTATTGAAGCAGAAAAAACCTGCCTCCAAGGTCCTCCAGAAACTTATTCTAGAAAAGGAATGGCACGTATTAATAACAGTAGTAGTAGTAGTAAGATAGTGCAACAGTTGAAGCTTTTACGAGATAGATAAATATACAAAGGTGGAGTTTAATTTATTTAGGTGGGTGAGGGAAGAGGAGTGGGGGGATAGGAAAGGGCGTAGGTCTCAGCAAGAACGTCCCAGATGAGGTGATTCCTGAGGAAAGACTTTCCAGGCAGAGGAAACAGCATTGAGAAGCCATAAGGACTGAAATGCAAGATAATTTGTGGGGCAGTCTGCAGGCCTTCACTGCCAAAGCATAAAGGACCTGGGCAACGGGGGAAAGGGGAGGCCTGGACCAATCCTGCACCATGCTCAGGAGCTTGGACGTTTCCTCTTGGTGATGAGGGGCCAAGGAGGACTTTTTTTTTAAGCCAGGAAGACACATGGCCAGACTTGCTTTTAGGAAGACTGTTTTGGTGGCATAGTGGAGGATAGAGGCAGGGAAATGGGATAGAAGGATCTCATAACTCACCTAGGGCAGTGACGGCAGGAACAGACTAGAGAGGACAGATTTCAGAAACTCTGCTGAGCAGGCTGTGTGGTTAGGCTCACCCTCGGCTCCACCCCAAGCCCCGTGTTAGCCTTAGTATTGCTTGTGTCTGTTTCATAAGGTACCATGGGGTCATTCTCTTGTAGGACCTTCGCTGGTGCCACCAGCATCTCTGGGATGGAGGAGAGTTAGGAAGTGGATATGCCCCTTTCTAGACTCTTCAACTTGTGGCATTTTATTAATGATCCAAAAGGAAATCTGACTCCCAGATCCTGGGGTGGCAGAGGTGCTATTCTTTTATTGAACTGATATTTCAAAAATTTAGTGCAATGTTTTCTAATTTTCTTACTAATTTTATTTAAAGAATAGTAACAATTCATATTTTTTGAGAAAGATTGAATGAAGGAAATCACAAGCTGCTCAGAGTCCCTGATGCTTTGGAAGTAGCAGTTCCTAAAGCTGAAGTAGTAAAATTCAACAGCTTGCTAAAATATTGCCATACGAGGCAAAAAAAATTTAAGACTGAGGAATTAGTGTGCTGCCAGCAATAAAAGACTATTTGTTAGCACTTGGCTGGAACCAAGTTTCGTTATTGCTAACAAGAAGCTGATAACATGATTTCTGAAAGATTTTCAGTGCTTGGCAAATACATTCACTCCTTAGTGTTTTATACTGATACGTCAATGCTAAATATTTCCAGAAAATCTAGGTTTCTTAACCATTTATCTTAGTTACTTTAGAGCCATGCATACAGCCCTGAACTTTCACTATTCAATACTTACATGTTCCAAAGGCTAGCCACACTTGGCCCATGAGATAAATGCAAACAATAGGATGAATGTTTCTATTCTCTGCTCTAAATCCTACAGCTTAATACTTTGACTCTGCAACAACTGATAAAGCTGAAAAGAGATCTGGGATCCAAATTGTCATGCTTACGTTTCAATGATTGGTCTAGCAATGTTATGGACTAATGAGGCACTTCAGCCTAACAGATCCTCTTCCTGCCTCCTTCAGAAATGGCCCCTGAAGAATGAGACCTGAGAATCTAATTAGCTTGCACATTTGTGCTTTATCCTTTGAATCAGCCGGTAGGATAACCAGCTGCTCGGCAGACTTCTCTGTCTGAGAAGCAGCTTGCTCTGGCTTCTCTAGCAGGGGGTTTCTCCTTAGCCAAGCCTGTCAATCACGTTGAACCTGAGAGTGACCAATGAGGCAAATTCAGATAAGGAAGACCCTACAAACGTCAAGATTCATTGTACCTACTGCTAAATGTAGGGATTCGGCAATGAATAAGATGGGAAATAAAATGAATAAGATGGCAAAATGGGTGAAGGTGGTCAAAGGGTACAAATTTTCAGTTATAAGATAAATAAGTTCTGGGGATATAATGTACAGTATGGTGATTATAGTTAACAATTGTGTATTGTACATTTGAAAGTTGCTAAGAGAGTAGAACTTAAAAGTTCTCATCACAAGAAAAAAAATTGGTAACTATATGTGGTGATGGATGCTAACTAAACTTATCGTGGTGGTCACTTTACAATATATACATATATCAAATCATTATGTCAATTAAAAAAATAAAGACGAGAAGTTTGGATGTGGCAATGGGAGATGAAGGGAAATGTTTTACAGGTCAGAGAATATCAGTGGGAGAGGTTATCTATTCAATCGTAAGCTTCTTAAGGGCACAGTACTATATTTCACTCATCTTTATCTCCCCTATAGGGCCTATTTCAGTGCTTTGCAAATTAAAAAGAAAAAAAAAAGATGAGTAAAATATTTCCTGTCTTCAAGGAACTCGCTATTTGAGTGGAAGCAAATAAGAAAACAATTGCAATACAAATTATAAATGCTACACAGAGGTTCCTCATCTAGAACTGAATACACACCGCTCACACTCTCAAACCAATTATCACATTCCTCCCTTTGCTTACACAAGCATCTCTAGAACTTGTGAAGTAATATGACCTTTGAAAAATATTTATGTAGTTCTCTACCAACTTTCACATGAAGAAAATGCTGATCATTTTTAGTACCCACCTCTTATGTGCTGACAAAAGCCAGCAGATTTCTCTGAAGTGTTTCTCGATTTATGTTTAGGTTTGACTAATTAACTGAGCAGGAGAAAGACGGATTAGTCACTATATAGTTTTACAACTCATCAGCAACTCCAGGTCTCCATTAGTGAAAGCTGGAACATGCCACAGGCACGATCCTCACGAGGACATTGAACAGATTTTGTTCTGTGACTTGTTTCAGGATGAAATTCTACCTTCCCTTCTTTGCTGATAAATGTGGTTCAACACAATTTCAATATTTTAAAACATCAGATGAGGGTGTGACCTGTTGTTTAAGGATAAACTGCCATACCCTAGCCCAAAGCACATTTCCCCAGGGCTCACAACCCTCTACCTCGTTGGTCAGAAGCCAAGGAGTTTATTTGCTATCACCAGTAACCAGCTACCCATCATGAGGGAACATCCTTTTCATTGTCCCTGGCATGAAGTGTATATGTACTGTGTGGGGAAGCTGCAAATTCTCTAAAGCCAATTGTAGTGGAGGAGGCAGAAATGTGAGTTTAGTCTGCAGGAACTGATGAAGTCTTCTCTGATCATCTGGTTTTTAATGAGACAGCAATTACTGCATATAGCTGTGAGGGAAGCCAGGGAAGACACCACAACTCACTAACGGTTGAATGTTTAAGCTGAGCCACACAGTCACATGCATTTTAGAATTGAGGTTTCTTACATCTCTATGTTAATTCCTTGATTGACAGTCCAGAAGAGATCAAGGAATCCTGTCAGCAAAATTAATTCCTTAGAACTGCTTAAGCTAAAGACAGTCTTTTATGTATGAATAGGGGCTTGGAGACGTGGTTATGCTTTCGTTCATCCACTAAGACTCCTAGGGATGAATAGTATTGTGGTCAATTTAGTCCCATGCCACTCACGGTTCCAAGGAAAAAACATAGCGTTTTCACATTTGAAAAGTGGCATATGTTTTCCCAGTAATTACATCTTATATGTTTACTATTCAAAACTGCAGGTGTGAGTTTTTGAACAGTGGCCAATGACAATGTGCCTGACTGGCAGCAGTTCCTAAGTGAGTCATGCTTCACTGTCTGTCGGTTTTTATAACTGTTTTCACTACTAATTTAGTTCTGTGATGCAGTGTGCAATTAGTTCTATTATGGAAGCAGCTGTCTTCAGTTTTACAATGACGCTTTCCCCTTTGGCTTGCACAGAGCGTGTTGTGGTTCTGCTGATGCGATGATGGGAGCTGTAAAGTGGTACCTAGATGAACCACAGTGGGCCCGGATCTTCCACACACATAGGATTCTTGCTTACTCACTGCTACTCTAATGCTGTTTCTCACAGCTCAGTTAAAAAGGGGGTTGCAAAGGAAGTTGTTCCTTGCAAGACATGTTCTGTGGAGATTGGTGAGCAGTCCCCAATTGTATGCCCTCCAATCCTGTTGTTTATAAAAATTCTATTTGTAAGTGATATATTAGGTCAAAGTTGAGAACAAGAAAGTTGTATTTGGTTCACTTTCTAACATTGAGCTGCGGTTTTAAAGAACCAAGATGAAGCCTGAATGGAGCAAATGCCATTATATGAACAACATAAGAATTAGACTTAATGTTTATAGCTAGATGGGATGGGATAATATTCTATGGCTTCTACAGCTCTTTGGAAAAGCATCCTATCATCTCAAGAGTTTCTGTGTTTTTAATTTGCAGTCCTAGGTCCCTTTTGACACCTAAAATTCTCCAGGAAACCTAGAGCCATGCTCATTATGAGTCTATCTGCACTAAGTAGGGTCCATAGTTTGAGCATTCCCTTCCAAGTATAATTCCAAGCATAATTCCCTAGTATATCTTTAGAACCTTGCTACTCAAAGTATGGTTCGCAAACTGGGAGTATTAGCATCATCTGGAAGTCTATTAGAAACACAGGGCCTCCAGCCTCAATCCAGACCTACTAAATCAGAATCTGCACTTTAACAAGATCCTCAGGCAATCTGTATGCACATTAAGGTTTGAGAAACTCTACTTTAGAACTTTGTTATTTGACTGCTACTTGTTACTGATTGCTAATGAGTATGACTGAATTTTATTGAATTCAGAACACTTATGATCAACTGAAATATCTGCTTCTTTTATTTGTTTATATTTTTAATTGACCACACCTCCCTCTCTAAAACATAAGTTCTTTGAGCACAAGTACTTTCTCTGTTTTATTATAGTATCTGCAGCAAGTGGAATAGTGCTCCCACATATTAACATTCAACAAATATTTGTTGAATTAAACAAATAAACAAATGACCCATTGTAGATAAAATGCGTGCAGTAATAGAGGCCTGGCAGATCAAGTTCCATAATCCCATGGTATTGCCTCAGAACCTCGGCAGGTCATGCCTGGGGCAGGCAGGTAAGAGGGAAATTGAGACGTAGTTTAGGAGTTCAGAGATCATACTGCTTTGATAGCCCCAGAGGAAACCTTGGCTGTCTAGAAAAGGATTGGTGGCTCCAACTTTCTTCCTTTGATTTTTTGAGAACGGCAGTTATCAGTCTTGCTGCAAGATGTCATGCATTCCAGTTGAACCAAAACAGTCCTTGAAAATACTACTCCACATGGACTGCTGGAAAAGCAACCAGTAAGGTCCAGGAGGCTGAGGCTTGGTAGGCTGACCAACTTGTTCTGGTTTTCCTTGAACTGTTCTGGTTTCAGAACTGAAAATCCCATGTCTCAGAAAACCCCTCAGTCCCAGGCAAACTGGGACCACTGGTCACCCTACTTGACTTTGCTGGAGTGCCATATCTACTGAGAGTCTCTGTCAAAGGGTGAAGGACTTGGAGCCTCTGACAGATACTTAGATTTTTAGGGCACATTTGTGATCTAACCAAGAATGTCCAACAGCAAAAACTTACCTAGAGGCAGATCGCTTAAGTCCAGCCATGGGATGGTGGCTTAAATCCCACTAATTTCACAAAGGAATCCTTTATTTTTGTCTTTTTTATAAATATGGAAAGGGACAGACCTGTTTTCTCAAAACAGGATGGCTCACTTAAAAGCACCATCTTAGAAATCTTAGTTTTTTTCATCAGATGCTGACCCAAAGTTGCTAATATTTGAATTATCTTGGAGGTACATGGTCCCAGGACCAGAGCAAAACCTTTCCAGAAATACTTTCACACATTAAAGACACAGGGGTTATTTTCCTAAATTAAATTCATTTCCAGATATAATTTTTATGACTGCCATTTCCAAATATGCTCATTTAGTTCTTTCTACCTAAAAAAAAAAAGAAAAAAAGAAAAAGATAGATGGGATGGGATGGGGTTGGACTGTGGTGTTATAAATCCAGGACCAGACGATTTCAATGTAAAGTGCTATAATTCAATTGGAATGCTTTTACATACACACAGCATTATTCACCTATGTAACTAAATAATATTACCTAATGATTTAATCTATAAATGGTCTGAGCTTCACATTTTTGTCATGAAGCTGTTGCCATGGTGGCCAGTGGTCACCATTCAAAAAACACAAGACTGTTCAAAGCTAGACTTTCTTGAATTCAAAAATAGGTTTTTATCAACATCTAGGGTTTAAATATTTTAATTTATTCCTTAAAACAAGTCCAGCAAGATATTATATAAGGTTTGTGAAACATATAGAGAAAAAAATCATTTAAAACAACAACTGTTCTGTTACAACTGTTGTGAGATAGTGGTTATTTTATATATTCCCAACACTCTGCTTTAAAATACCATTGTCTCATGACTTTATATAGAAAACACTGAACATGATATATGGTTCTATAATTGAAAAAGGCTAAATAAAGCTATTCCCCAGACTCATGTTTAATTGTTTAATATACCTGAGTTACTTTAGAATAGCTAAGTACTGTATTACAGAGCCCTTGATCATGACAAATGCAATTACCAACTGAAGTGCATTAGTATTTTCTGAACTGCATTTATTACTTTGATTGCAAAACAGTTTATGATTCCATTCACAAAGCATGATTTTATTCTTGTTCACTCACTCATCTGTTGGACACTCGTAGACTGTTTGCTTGTGATTATAGCACTATTCTTAACTGTGATGTTGCAACATACTGGTATGTCAGGCTTGATTATGAAGTGTGTTGAAAGAAGTTGGTACTAATTATAGGAAAGGGGTCCAAAGTTTACAAATTATTTACTTTTTAAAATAAATTAGAGTAGCTCTAGACTATCCAAGTCATTTTATCATGCTGTGCTTTCTTAAGAGAGAGAAAAGGAATGGGTTTTGAGCTAGTAGGGCAGGACTGGCCATAGCTTACTCTACATTTTTGTACAGCAATCTGGGGAGTGTGACACATGGGAAGGTAGTTGAAAGAAACTGGGTAGGAAAAACTGTTAAGAATGACTGGCCTACACTGTCAAAAAGAAAGAATTATGAAGCAGAAAAATCAGGGTGTTGTATGTAAAATCCAATTTATTCCTGCACTGAAGTTCAATGGAAAAAAGAAACTCTTGCTCCAACGTTCATTCAGAAATAGTTAAGGATTTATCAGACACTGTGTGTGACAATTCAGGTCCTATAAGAAGCATTCACCTTAAGAGAGGCATAGTTACTCCTGCTGTTTACCTGTGCTTCCTTGAATTTCTTCACTTTGACATTCAGAGCACCATTGTTACTGTTGTTTTTAGTTTAAATAAATTTTAAAGAAGGAGCATTCACCAAGATGGAATAGACATGCAAGAGATTTATTGGGGGAAATGGTTATAAAGTATAAAGGGTAAGGGAGTTGGAATAGCTAGGGAGAGCCTTCAGAACAACGCAGGTCTGACACACGTAAAAGGAGAGAAGGAAACATGATTAGGTGTAAAGGTCTCTGACCACACTGCAACCATGAGAAAGTTTTAGCCAAGTCAATCGGGAGTCCCTGAGTGTAGTGGGTTGAATGGTGCCCCCTCCCCACCCCAGAAGATATGTCTGCCTGGAAACTGTAAATGTGACCTTATTTAGAAAAGGGGTCTTTGCAAATATAATTAAGGATACCAAGATGAGATAATTCTGGACTATCCATGTAGTCCCTAGATCAAATGACAAGTGTCCTAATAAGAACAGAAGACACAGATACACAGAGAAGAAGGTCATGTGAAAATAGAGGCAGATACTAGAAATATATAGCTGCAAGCCAAGGAACACAAAGATTGCCAACAGCTACAGAAAGCTAGGAAAGAAGAATGAAATGGATTCTCCCTCAGAACCTCTGGAAGGAACCAACCCTGCCAACACCTTGATTTCAGACATTGGGCCCCCAAACTGTGAGATAATATATTTCTGTTGTTTTAAGCCATCCAATTTGCAGTAACTTTTTATGGCAGCCACAGGAAACTAGAATACTAAGTCAAAGTTGCTCATTAGAGAGGGCCTGCATCCCACAGGAATGGGCCAGCACAGCACTCTGTCATGTCATTAGCTGGGAGCAGGCCCAGGAAAAGCATGGCCTCACCGTGAATGCAACAATAAATCCAAAGGAGTGGCAGCTGGGGCTATCACTTAACTATGCTTCTTGAAGAAGATCTGGGTGATGCAGCTCCATGACTACCATGTTATGAAATATCAAAGAAACAAAGAATAGAGAATACAGTCTTTGCCTTCCAGAAGTTTCATTGGTCAACCAATGGATGTTGCACACATGGAAATACAAGCATGAATATAACAAAGAAGGATTACTTTATGCATACATTCTGAGGGAATCCAAAACCATGGAACAGTCAGCCTAGAATGAGGTGAATCTGGGAAGGCTCCCTAAATGAAGAAAGTGGTGCACTCAGATCAACGAATGGGAAGTAGGACAAATGGAATGAGTGCAGGCATAAAGCAGAGGGCCAGCAGTAAGGATACAGATGAAAGCGAAGAGCTTGGCCTCGTTGCTTCTTGAAAAACTGTCTACAAAGAAAGAGGTCAAGGAGGAAGAGATTTCACAAGGTAGGGAGTAGAACTGAAGGGAAAAGTGGGCAGAAACATAAAGAGACAAGAAGGCTTTCTTGAACCCTACATTTATTTATTTTATTAAAAAAAAAAACATTTCCCAGGTAACTTCAGACCTAGACCAGAATCCACACAGCAAGAATCCTGGAAGCCCTAGTCTGCTGGAATGACAAAGATTTAATCAGGATCCAAAAGAAATTATTACATTTATTAAAAAATAAATAAGGAGCATGGTATTTAGAGCTGGTAGACCTTGCAGCCCTATTTATTGAATAATATTGGGTAAGCCACTTAAATTCTGAGGTAGATTTTCATGTGTTAAACAGAGATAATAAAATCTTTAACTCAGAGTTATTGAGAGGATTAAATGAACCAGAGTATGTTAATGCACATGCATGCTTGATGGTGAACCATGTTATCATCTAAATTTGAGTTAAATACACTTAGGTATCCATAATCCCATCACTCAAAAACAATTACTATTAACTTTTTAGTATATAAATCCTTCCATATTTTTTCAATTTGTATGTGGAGATATATATTGACATATTTTTCCTGCCTGTATTACCACTTACCCATACCCGCTACACAAATGAATTATCCAGAACATGTTTTTCCCCCTATATAATGTATTGGGGACATTCTTTTGTGTTAGTAATTAAAGATCTATAGCATTTTTATTGGCCAAATATGGTAGAGATTACTAGAGCTCACCCAAGTCTTGTTTTCATCTTCTTCTGGGTACCCAGAAAAATACACATCCCAGCTGCCTTGAAGTTAGGCAGAGCCATAGAACTAGTTCTGGCCAATGAGTTCTAGTGGAAATGATGTATGTCACTTATAGGCTGAGGCAGTGAAGAACCTTTGCATTGCTCTCCAGCACTCCCACAGTGGCAATTCAAAGAAATGATGGAGCTATAGAATGGAGATAGCTTAAAAAAGAAAGCTGCCCTTACTCTCAATGGATTTTGTGTGAGCAAGGAAAAAAATTAGATGTAAAGCCTCCATGATTTCAGAATTTGCTTGGTATAGCAACATAGTCTAGCTCATCCTAGACTAATGGGTAATATTCCATTACCTATTTCTATGTGTGGACACATAGGCTGTTTCAAATTCCTCATTATTATAAGCATTCTACAGTGACTATTTATATATAATTATATATATATAAATATAATTTTTTATAAATTTACCTGATTGTATCCTTAGAACAAACTCCTAGAAATAGGATTTCTGGGTCAAAAGGTATGTATGCTTTAACTTTTGATAGGTATTGACCAACTGCTCCCTCACAGAGGTTTTACCCAAATTGTAAAGGCTTATACATGTTTGACAAAACTATGTATTATCAACCAAATTTTATAGAAATAGAAAATATGAACAGACCAATCATAAGTAATGAAATTGAAACTGTAATTGAAAATCTTCCAACAAACAGAAGTCCAGGACCAGATGGCTTCACAGGTGAATTCTATCAAACATTTAGAGAAGAGCTAACACCCATCCTTCTCAAACTCTTCCAAAAAATTGCAGAGGAAGGAACACTCCCAAACTCATTCTATGAGGCCACCATCACCCTGATACCAAAACCAGACAAAGATACTACAAAAAAAGAAAATTACAGACCAATATCACTGATGAATATAGATGCAAAAATCCTCAACAAAATACTAGCAAACAGAATCCAACAACACATTAAAAGGATCATACACCACGATCAAGTGGGATTTATCCCAGGGATGCAAGGATTCTTCAATATATGCAAATCAATCAATGTGATACACCATATTAACAAATTGAAGAATAAAAACCATATGATCATCTCAATAGATGCAGAAAAAGATTTTGACAAAATTCAACACCTATTTATGATAAAAACTCTCCAGAAAGTGGGCATAGAGGGAACCTACCTCAACATAATAAAGGCCATATATGACAAACTCACAGCAAACATCATTCTCAATGGTGAAAAACTGAAAGCATTTCCTCTAAGATCAGGAACAAGACAAGGATGTCCACTCTCACCACTATTATTCAACATAGTTTTGGAAGTCCTAGCCACGGCAATCAGAGAAGAAAAAGAAATAAAAGGAATACAAATTGGAAAAGAAGAAGTAAAACTGTCACTGTTTGCAGATGACATGATACTATACATAGAGAATCCTAAAAATGCCACCAGAAAACTACTAGAGCTAATCAATGAATTTGGTAAAGTTGCAGAATACAAAATTAATGCACAGAAATCTCTTGCACTCCTATACACTAATGATGAAAAATCTGAAAGAGAAATTATGGAAACACTCCCATTTACCATAGCAATAAAAAGAATAAAATACCTAGGAATAAACCTACCTAGGGAGACAAAAGACCTGTATGCAGAAGACTGTAAGACACTGATCAAAGAAATTAAAGATGATACCAACAGATGGAGAGATATACCATGTTCTTGGATTGGAAGAATCAATATTGTGAAAATGACTATACTACCCAAAGCAATCTACAGATTCAATGCAATCCCTATCAAATTACCAATAGTATTTTTTACAGAACTAGAACAAATCATCTTAAAATTTGTATGGAGACACAAAAGACCCGAATAGCCAAAGCAGTCTTGAGGGAAAAAAACGGAGCTGGAGGAATCAGACTCCCTGACTTCAGACTATACTACAAAGCTACAGTAATCAAGACAATATGGTACTGGCACAAAAACAGAAACATAGATCAATGGAACAAGATAGAAAGCCCAGAGATAAACCCACGCACCTATGGTCAACTAATCTATGACAAAGGAGGCAAAGATATACAATGGAGAAAAGACAGTCTCTTCAATAAGTGGTGCTGGGAAAACTGGACAGCCACATGTAAAAGAATGAAAGTAGAAGACTCCCTAACACCATACACAAAAATAAACTCAAAATGGATTAGAGACTTAAATGTAAGACCGGACACTATAAACCTCTTAGAGGAAAACATAGGAAGAACACTCTTTGACATAAATCACAGCAAGATCTTTTTTGACCCACCTCCTAGAGTAATGGAAAAACAAAAATAAACAAATGGGACCTAATGAAACTTTAAAGCTTTTGCACAGCAAAGGAGACCATAAACAAGATGAAAAGACAACCCTCAGAATGGGAGCAAATATTTGCAAACGAATCAACGGACAAAAGATTAATCTCCAAAATATATAAACAGCTCATTCAGCTCAATATTAAAGAAACAAACAACCCAATCCAAAAATGGGCAGAAGACCTAAATAGACATTTCTCCAAAGAAGACATACAGATGGCAGAGAAGCACATGAAAAGATGCTCAACATCACTAATTATTAGAGAAATGCAAATCAAAACTACAATGAGGTATCACCTCACACCAGTTAGAATGGGCATCATCAGAAAATCTACAAACAACAAATGCTGGAGAGGGTGTGGAGAAAAGGGAACCTTCTTGCATTGTTGGTGGGAATGTAAATTGATACAGCCACTATGGAGAACAATATGGAGGTTCCTTAAAAAACTACAAAATAGAATTACCATATGATCCAGCAATCCCACTACTGGGCATATACCCAGAGAAAACCATAATTCAAAAAGACACATGCACCCCAATGTTCATTGCAGTACTATTTACAATAGTCAAGACATGGAAGCAACCTAAATGCCCATCGACAGACAAATGGATAAAGAAGATGTGGTACATATATACAATGGAATATTACTCAGCCATAAAAAGGAACGAAATTGAGTCATTTGTTGAGACGTGGATGGATCTAGAGACTGTCATACAGAGTGAAGTAAGTCAGAAAGAGAAAAACAAATATTGTATATTAACGCATGTATGTGGAACCTAGAAGAATGGTACAGATGAACCGGTTGGCAGGGCAGAAGTTGAGACACAGATGTAGAGAGCAGGCGTATGGACACCAAGGGGGGAAAACTGCAGTGGGGTGGGGATGGTGGTGTGCTGAATTGGGCGATTGGGATTGACATGTATACACTGATGTGTATAAAATTGATAACTGATTACTAAAAAAAAAAAATTAATATCTTTGACTGCTAATGAGGTTCACTTTTTTTCATATATTTATTGGTCATTTACATTTCTTTAATAAAGTACAATTAATATTTTATAGTATATTTTTTCATTTGGCTGTTTGTTTTATAGTATTGATTGCTCTTGACATGTCAAGAATATCAACTGTCTGCTATATGTTCCAAATATGTTCTTTGCTGTTTGTCTTTTAACCTTACTTTTAATGTTTTGCCATATGGGCATCTTTACTTTTTACACAGGTAAAATTTAAGAGTTTCCTTTATGGTTACTGATTTGGGTGTCTTGATTAGCTTTCTAATCTTTTCTATCTCAGGTTTAAAAAATACTCACCTATATTTTATTCAAATACTTACAGGATTTTATTTTTCATAGTCAAATTATTAACCCATCTGGCGATTGTATGATAGGCCTCCTATATCACATATTAAATAATCTATCATTTTCCATTTGATTTGAAATAACACCTTATCATATAAAAATTCCTACATATTTTAATGTTTAGGTACTTCTTATTTAATTGATCTACCAGTCTATTCCTAAACAAGTATATGCTATTTTATTTATTATAGGTTTAAAATTTACTAAACTTAATGCAAACCTTCCTCCCAATTACTCTTTTTTAAAAAATTAGAACTTTCATAGCTATATTTCTACATTAATTCGTCAAGATAAATTAGAATAAATTTGTAAAGTTCCGTACAACAAATTATTTATTATGCAAATGAAATCTTCTGCAGAACTGCTCGGGTTGAAGCAATGGAGATGGGGGTGGGGGGCGCTAAAGTCCCATCTGCTTGTCCACCACTGGATTCCTGCTGCAACTTCCGAGGAGCAATTTGAGAAATCACTGCTCTGGGGATTCCTCCTGCACTAAAGGACATCCTGTCCCATCAGAAAATGTTATGGGCAACCAAAAACAGAGGAGACTCATGGTCTTGTCTTCAATACTGATGGCCTTGGTACCCTCACAAAATAGCCGAGGTTCCCACACCTTTGGATGCCTATAGCCTTCTGCTGCTTCTTACTGCAGTTGCTTTGGCTGCAGGTGCTCATCCATCATGAGTTGATCTCCTCTATCCTTTTATCTGCTTTTCAGCTGCCCTAAATAATATCTTTATTGCCCCAATATTTGAACATCTGTTCCACATTTAAGATTTTCACTTAACGGTAGCTTTGGAATCATTTAAGTAACTAACCATTTCCATACTCAGCTGTAGAGAATATAAAATGTGAAACATTAAAAATGTGCTGTAGATGGAGAAGTGACAAGTATGTGGAGACTCACTCTCCCTGAATAAAAAGAGAAAGCTCTGTGATGTTCTGATTTTCTCAAGTTACATTTATGCCCTCAGCACCTGAGTTTGAAAAGTAAGGAATCTATCCTTCTAACTACGTCTGGTACATTTGTATTATTACTCACTAAAAAAGATAGGACATTTACCACTGGTTTCTTTTTACATCTATAGCATGGAATCACTATTTAGTGAACATGTTCTAGTCCTGGTAATGATCAAATGTAAATCCAAGTCATTAATTATGACTCCTATGCACCACATGTAATTCCTTTAGTCAAATTAAAGTTTCAAGAAAGTTGAATGGATAGCCATCTTTCCCTTGTTGTGATGAATTTGAAATACATACAGTACAAATTAAAGATCACATTAATTTGTTAAAGCAAGGCAATGGAACATATGGAACATATCTTAGTGGAACAAATTTATTGGAATTTGTTAGAAGTAATTTAGAAGGCCTCCAATTCATTCATTCATTCATCATTCATTAATTTATTCATTCATTTTTATTGAATGTCTAACACAGAGTACCGTTCTATATGCTAAGGATACAGTGTCCAGGATATATAGCAGGGGGAATGTTCATACTATAATGGAGCTAATAGTTTAGTCAGAGAAAATTTTTTAAATTGATAAATAAGCAATAAATAAGAAAAATATCACATACTGAATGATAAGTGCTATAACTAAAATTAAAATAGACTAGTGTAATAGACGTTGCCTCCTTTGAATTGGTTGGGGGGTCATGGGAACTTCTCTTTGAACATGACTTTAAGGAAGACACCCATATGAATATCAAGGAAAGAATCTTACAGGTAGATAGAAAAACAGGAACAAAGCCACAGGGTCAGGAGAATTTTGGTGAGTTTTGTAAGGCCACTGTGACTGGAATATAGTGAACAAGAGTGACCATAGTACAAGATGAGTTTCAATAGGTAGGGGTCAGGTTACAGAGGGCTTTGCAAACTGGGTTAAAGTGTTTGAATTTTATCCAACATATGAAGGGAAGCCATTGAAAGATTATAAGCAGATGAGTGAAGTGTTCTGATTTACACTTATAGTTCTCTGGCTGCTAAACAGAGAATTGATTAAGCGAGGCAAGATTGAAATGATGGAGTAGTAAAGGGAGAAAATGATGATGCTGGGGAGAGGGAAAATTTGTTGGAAGGATGCTCCTGAGTAGACAAGAGGTGAAATGAAAAAGGATGGCATTAGAACATACTGTTCATTCATGACAGGAAGAAAAACAGACTAGTCTAGATTCAAATAGGTGAATAGAGTGACATTGGAAGAGTTTGGAAAATTGCTTGGAAGAATTGTTCTGATTGCTTCTATTTTTTCAGTGAAATAGGAAGAAAGGTCAGCACGAAGAGTAAGGATAGGGAAGGATGTGCTGGAAGTATGAAAAAGGGAAGAAAATGTAAAAGAGCAATATAGAAGAATGGGAGCATAAATGGTCATGGGGAGTGCAATATGACTGTCAGACAGCACCACAAAAATCCTCTTCATGTTAATGGTCATAAATTTGAAATGAGACCAGTCAATATGGATGTGCTTTTCTCCAGTCAAATTCAGCTATACAGTGGTACATGGAGAATACAGAAAAATTGGAATTTACCAAGACTGATATTTGTCAAAGCCAGTGAAGAACAAGGGTGTTGACGATTTATGTAAGAGGGTGTTTTAATATTAGACTATGGAATATAAATCGGGTAAGGGTAGGAGTGAGGAAACAGTGGAAGCGTGGGCATAAGAGACAGTGAAAACGTCGTATGATAGATAGCTTGTAGATCCCAGAGGAATAGAAGAATTACTAGCATTAGAATTCTAGAGGGAGTAAGCTAGAAAGATAGGTGACGGACAGAACAGAACTGCTGAAATTGAGGTTATGGAGTAATTTCAGTTATTGGTAGTGACAAGGACTAAATATAACTATGGGAGTGACTGACTGAAGTAGAGGAAAAAAGGAGAGGAGAGTAAGGGACTGACAGCCCAGGTACTAGAAGGATCTTCTAACTGGATATTAATGGTGCCAAGAATTATGACAGGAGTAATGGGACAGCATAAACAGCTCTAATAAAACATAGTAAAGAAAAACAATGAAAATGAAAATAAAAAGACTGATAAGGAGGCAGAGAATGGAGATTGAGCATATATATGTATAGTTGATGTTTTTGATAGAGAACAAGTGTAATTAAAACAGAAGAATTACGTAAAAATATAATGGAACTGAACTTTCATTTCCAGAAATATGGCAGATTAGACCTCATGAGGGGCAACTACAAGGCTGGGGAAAGTTTTTCCAAAATGCTTCTAAATCAGTTATTGAGCTAACATGAAAATAAGGAATCTATATATTCCCAAAGCAAATGAAAGCAGGAACTCTTGGAGATGAATGAATTTCAAAGTTGCCTCTTCCTTGAGGAATCCTGACATGCCCTGGATACCTTGTGCCTCCACTTTGTTGGGTATAAGGGATGCAGGAGATGAAAGCAAAGACCTGAGGCCAGCCCTAAGTGGGAGATCCACTTGGGGATCTCCACAAAAAGATGCTCTCTTAAGGCCATACTCTCAATACAAGGGTACCTGACAAACAAAATCCACACATACAGGGCAAGAAAATATGCCTGTCTTGCATCTGGCATTAGGTGGAAAGAAACAAAAATAACCCCTCTTGAGAATTCCTAGCCATAAGTCAGCCTTTACTTTGAGTTTTATTATGAATTCATGTTACAAGAAGGTGTATGATCCAAATGAAAAACATACAAATTACATGAAATAACAACAAACAAATTAATCCCCAAACCCACAAACAACAACCAAAGCTAAGAAGTTAAATTTAAGGAGATTATATCAGAAAATACTGAAAGGATAATATATATGGTGATACTTTTTTTCATCCTTATTCCTGATTGTATTTTTCAAATTTTACAATAGAGGCTGCACTTAAACTGTAAACGTAACATATTTATTGATTTAAAAATTAAAAATAGGGCTTCCCTGGTGGTGCAGTGATTGAGAATCTGCCTGCCAATGCAGGGGACACGGGTTCGAGCCCTGGTCTGGGAAGGTCCCACATGCCGCGGAGCAACTAGGCCCGTGAGCCACAACTACTGAGCCTGCGCGTATGGAGCCTGTGCTCCCAACAAGAGAGGCCACGATAGTGAGAGGCCCGGGCACCGTGATGAAGAGTGGCCACCACTTGCCGCAACTAGAGAAAGCCCTTGCACAGAAGCGAAGACCCAACACAGCCAAAAATAAATAAATAAATAAATAAAATGCTACTTAGATTATTTTTAAAAAATTAAAAATATAAACAAAAAAAGATTACTGATAATTTCACTACTTAGATAATTATTTTGAATTTTGATATATATTTTTACAAACAGATACAAATTAAACGAAACAAAAACTAGTCCTCTCTCCCTTACAAATTCAGTTAGAAAACAATCCAGGAATCCTGATCAGAGTAGGAGGTTTTACTTGGTGGCCTTTAGGGTTTCAGTCAAACCTATTATCCTAGGATATTATACTTTAAAAAAAAAACCTTTCTGCTCAAAGATAAACTTGATTTTTAAGAATGTCATTTCAAACATGAAAAGTGCCCAGAGTGGGCTAATGGTTTTGGCTTTTGGTTGGGAAAGTGAATTTACAAGTAAAGAGTTAGGTACTTTGTGCCTAAAACTATTTAACCTTTACTTGTGGGTTGAAAGATTGGAAGGCATTTGCCCTATAAATTGTAATAGCCCCAAGGAAGCCATTATACTTTAAAGGTCAATGCTCTGTGAAACACATTTTAGTAAGTGGAGTTCGTGATTAAAAAGAGAAGAAGAAGAAAGAAAGAAAAGAAGTAAATTCTCCCAGTTCAATCCATACAGGGGTACTCTATAATGTTCCAAAGATAAATTCCTTCAGAGTCCCTTAGCTCATTTAGCTAAATAGGACACCTTGATGTGTTTTCACTATCAATCTAGGTTTTGCAATTTAATAGTCTAAAGTTTGAGTAATGATTACACAAACACACACACACACACACACACAGAGCACTAATTTTGTCAATGAAGAAAAGGCTTAAAAAGGCTTTAAAAAGAAGGCTTCAAAAATCCCAGATCTATTAGAGATGCTTGTTAAAAATGAAGATGTCACAAGTTGTTTCATATCTCTATTAAGTAAAATTATAAAAGAAAATAGTGAAAAGAGAGTAAAAACATCAACCTCCCAACAAACGTTCACATGGTTCTCCCTTAAGAGATAGCCCATGTACACAGTATCCTTGTCACGTTGGATAAGTTGAGAAAAGTTTAGAAATAATAATGCAAATTAATGTCAGCAGTATATCTGGGTGCTTTAGTTGAAATCATGTTGCCCTGGGCTTGAATGAAACATCTGCTATTTTTAAAATGTGTGACATTAATTAATCTACTTAATTTCTCTGGCTTCAACTTATATTTTGAGGTAATTATATTACTCTTTAAAAGTAATACACATGTGGTTAAAAATTTAAACATACAATATAGTGTGCTATAAAAAAGTATGTGTTCATCTCACCTTGGCCCCTGGTTACCCTCCATAGAGGCAAATACTCTTAATATCTTGAGATGATTCACTCCAGAGAGATCATATATGGATACAAGCATACATGCACACATATTTTAGTATATCTCAATCTGTTAGGTTTAAATGATATATTATTTTAATAAACATTTCTTTAATGACCGACAAGACTGAACATATCTTCATTTAATTAAAAGCTGTTTGAATTTACTTTTCTATAAACTGGCTACTAATGTCCTCTCCTCATTTTCCTCCTGGTTTTTACATATATTTTCTAATTGATTCCTAAGAACACTTAATATATCTAAAAACATAGCCCTTTATTATATACCATATGTTTTAGTATGTTACAAATATTCTTCCCAGCTTGTCGTTGATTTTATTTACAAAAGTCTAAGGCAGGAATGTTTAATTTTTATGTAGACATATTTATCATCTTTTATGGCTTCAGCTTTTATGTCATATTTAAAAAGGTTCTTCTCATTCCAAGATTAATTTTTAAATTCTCATATAATTTCTTTTAGTACGCTTAGAGTTTCCTTTCATAAAGTTAAATCTGTGATCCTATTGGATTTCATTTTGGTATAAAGCCTGAGGTAGGAATTAATTTATTATTTTCCAGAAGGCCAGGCAATTGTTCATCATTAGTTATTGAATAAATCATTTTTTGTAGGAGGGGGATGAATTTGAAATGTTTGTTTTATAACAAGCCACATTACCATGAGGCTTTTGGTATATATCGCAACTCTTCATTTGTTCCATTGATGTTCTATTTTTATGCACCAGTAAAAATTTGTTTCAATTAATGTAGCATTATATTTTAATACCTTGTAGAACTAACTTCACCTCAGAAATCTTCTATTTCTAAATTGTTGTCTATTCGTAAAATTATTTGTGTGTTAGTTTCACTGTGATAAAATTAATGTAAAAATTAATAAATGGAGATTTGTCATCTTTAAAATATTAAGACTTCTTATCAAAAAAGTATATAATTATATTTGTTCAATTCCTATTTTGTCTCTCTGTATTCTTTTAAACATATCTGTATCCTTTATATATATCTTGACCATTTCTTAAGTTTATTGTTATCACATTTTATCATTTTGTTCCCACAACAAATGCTACTTTTATTACTTTATATTTTAAAGTAACTTCCACTTGTACATAAGAAAATATCTGGTTTGTGTGTATTAATGCTATAGCCAGCTCTTTTACTTATTGTTGGTAATGATATTTTCTAGCTATACAATTTAATCATATATGTAAATAATGATAATTCCATGTCATCGTTTCAAACTTTTGTATTTGTTTCTCCTTTCTAATTGTACATCTAGGACCTCTACAGCAATGATAAGTAATAATTGTAATAGTAGACATTATTATGTTTCTCCTGTTGAAAATATTTCTAGCAGTTTCACTATTAAGCACATGCAGGCTTTTGGCTGTAAATCAGACAGATATTAAAAATGTCTGGAGGGCTGGGCAAGATGGCGGAAGAGTAAGACGCGGAGATCACCTTCCTTCCCACAGATACAGTAGAAATACATCTACACGTGGAACTGCGCCTACAGAACACCCACTGAACGCTGGCAGAAGAAGTCAGACCTCCCAAAAGGCAAGAAAATCCCCACGTACTTGGGTAGGGCAAAAGAAAAAAGAAATAACAGAGACAAAAGAATAGGGACGGGACCTGCACCAGTGGGAGGGAGCTGTGAAGGAGGAAAGGTTTCCACACACTAGGAAGCCCCTTAGCGGGCAGAGACTGCGGGTGGCAGAGGGGGGAAGCTTCGGAGCCACGGAGGAGAGCGCAGCCATAGGGGTGTGGAGGGCAAAGCGGAGAGATTCCTGCACAGAGGATCGGTGCCGAGCAGCACTCAACAGACTTTTTCTTGCCTCTTTGTTTCGTGGCGCGCAAGGAGAGGGGATTCAGAGCACCGCCTGAACGAGCTCCAGAGACGGGCGTGAGCCGCGGCTATCAGCGCGGACCCCACAGCAACAGGGGCGCAGAGGGAAAAGCGGAGAGATTCCCGCACAGAGGCTCGGCGCCGAGCAGCACTCACCAGCCCGAGAGGCTTGTCTGCTCACCCGCTGGGGCGGGCGGGGGCTAGAAGCTGAGGCTCGGGCTTCGGTAGGATCGCAGGGAGAGGACTGGAGTTGGCGGCATGAATGCAGCCTGAAGGGGTTAGCGCACCACAGCTAGCCGGGAGGGAGCCCGGGAAAAAGTCTGCAGCTGCCGAAGAGGCAAGAGACTTTTTCTTGCCTCTTTGTTTCGCGGCGCGCAAGGAGAGGGGATTCAGAGCGCCGCCTAAACGAACTCCAGAGACGGGCGCGTGCCGCGGCTATCAGCGCGGACCCCAGAGACGGGCGCGAGCCGCAGTTATCAGCGCGGACCCCAGAGACGGGCATGAGATGCTAAGCCTGCTGCTGCCGCCACCAAGAAGCCTGCGTGTGAGCACAGGTCACTCACCACACCGCCCCTCCCGGGAGCCGGTGCAGCCCGCCACGGCCAGGCTCCCGTGATCCAGGGACAACTTCCCCGGGAGAATGCACGGCGCGCCTCAGGCTGCTGCAACGTCACGCCGGCCTCTGCCGCCGCAGGCTCGCCCCGCATTCGTACCCCTCCCTCCCCCCGGCCTGAGTGAGCCAGAGCCCCCGAAGCAGCTGCTCCTTTAACCCCGTTCTGTCTGGGCGGGGAACAGACGCCCTCAGGAGACCTACATGCAGAGGTGGGTCCAAATCCAAAGCTGAACCCCGGGAGCTGTACGAACAAAGAAGAGAAAGGGAAATCTCTCCCAGCAGCCTCAGAAGCAGCGGATTAAAGCTCCACAAACAACTTGATGTGCCTGCATCTGTTGAATACCTGAATAGACAACGAATCATCCCAAATTCAGGAGGTGGACTTTGGGAACAGGATATATTAATTTTTCCCCTTTTCCTTTTTTTGTGAGTGTATATGTGTATGCTTCTGGGCGAGATTTTGTCTGTATAGCTTTGCTTTCACCATTAGTCTTAGGGTTAGGTCCGTCTGTTTTTTTTTTTTCCTAATAAATGTTTTCTTAATAATTTTTTCCTTATTTTCTATTTTTAAAAATTAAAAAAAATTTTTTAATAAGTTTTTTCATATTTTTTATTTTAAAAAATTAAAAATTTTTTTTCTTAATAAATTTTTTTCTTAATAATTTTTTCTTATTTTTTTATTATAATAGCTTTATTTTATTTTATTTTATCCTCTTTCTTTCTTTCTTTCTTTCTATTTTTTCTCCCTTTTATTCTGAGCCGTGTGGATGAAAGGCTCTTGGTGCTCCAGCCAGGCATCAGGGCTGTGCCTCTGAGGTGGGAGAGCCAACTTCAGGACACTGGTCCACAAGAGACCTCCCAGCTCCATGTAATACCAAACGGCAAAAATCTCTCAGAGATCTCCATCTCAACATCAAGACCCAGCTTCACTCAACGACCAGCAAGCTACAGTGCTGGACACCCTATGCCAAACAACTAGCAAGACAGGAACACAGCCCCATCCATTAGCAGAGAGGCTGCCTAAAATCATAATAAGGCCACAGACACCCCAAAACACCCACCAGACGTGGACGTGCCCACCAGAAAGACAAGATCCAGCCTCATCCACCAGAACACAGGCACTAGTCCCCTCCACCAGGAAGCCTACACAACCCACTGAACCAACCTTAGCCACTGGGGACAGATACCAAAAACAACGGGAACTACGAACCTGCAGCCTGTGAAAAGGAGACCCCAAACACAGTAAGATAAGCAAAATGAGAAGACAAAAAAACACACAGCAGGTGAAGGAGCAGGGTCAAAACACACCAGACCTAACAAATGAAGAGGAAATAGGCAGTCTACCTGAAAAAGAATTCAGAATAATGATAGTAAAGATGATCCAAAATCTTGGAAATAGAATAGACAAAATGCAAGAAACATTTAACAAGGACGTAGAAGAACTAAAGAGGAACCAAGCAACGATGAAAAACACAATAAATGAAATTAAAAATACTCTAGATGGGATCAATAGCAGAATAAATGAGGCAGAAGAACGGATAAGTGACCTGGAAGATAAAATGGTGGAAATAACTACTGCAGAGCAGAATAAAGAAAAAAGAATGAAAAGAACTGAGGACAGTCTCAGAGACCTCTGGGACAACATTAAACGCACCAACATTCGAATTATAGGGGTCCCAGAAGAAGAAGAGGAAAAGAAAGGGACTGAGAAAATATTTGAAGAGATTATAGTTGAAAACTTCCCTAATATGGGAAAGGAAATAGTTAGTCAAGTCCTGGAAGCACAGAGAGTCCCATACAGGATACATCGAAGGAGAAACACACCAAGACACATATTAATCAAACTATCAAAAATTAAATATAAAGAAAACATATTAAAAGCAGCAAGGGAAAAACAACAAATAACACACAAGGGCATCCCCATAAGGTTAACAGCTGATCTTTCAGCAGAAACGCTGCAAGCCAGAAGGGAGTGGCAGGATATACTTAAAGTGATGAAGGAGAAAAACCTACAACCAAGATTACTCTACCCAGCAAGGATCTCATTCAGATTTGATGGAGAAATTAAAACCTTTACAGACAAGCAAAAGCTGAGAGAGTTCAGCACCACCAAACCAGCTTTACAACAAATGCTAAAGGAACTTCTCTAGGCAAGAAACACAAGAGAAGGAAAACACCTACAATAACAAACCCAAAACATTTAAGAAAATGGGAATAGGAACATACATATCGATAATTACCTTAAATGTAAATGGATTAAATGCTCCCACCAAAAGACACAGACTGGCTGAATGGATACAAAAACAAGACCCATATATATGCTGTCTACAAGAGACCCACTTCAGACCTAGAGACACATACAGACTGAAAGTGAGGGGATGGAAAAAGATATTCCATGCAAATGGAAATCAAAAGAAAGCTGGAGTAGCAATTCTCATATCAGACAAAATAGACTTTAAAATAAAGACTATTACAAGAGACAAAGAAGGACACTATATAATGATCAAGGGATCGATCCAAGAGGAAGGTATAACAATTGTAAATATTTATGCACCCAACATAGGAGCACCTCAATACATAAGGCAAATACTAACAGCCATAAAAGGGGAAATCGATAGTAACACAATCATAGTAGGGGACTTTAACACCCCACTCTCACCAATGCACAGATCATCCAAAATGAAAATAAATAAGGAAACACAAGCTTTAAATGATACATTAAACAAGATGGACTTAATTGATATTTATAGGACATTCCACCCAAAAACAACAGAATACACATTTTTCTCAAGTGCTCATGGAACATTCTCCAGGATAGATCATATCTTGGGTCACAAATCAAGTCTTGGTAAATTTAAGAAAATTGAAATCGTATCAAGTATCTTTTCCGACCACAACGCTATGAGACTAGATATCAATTACAGGAAAAGATCTGTAAAAAATACAAACACATGGAGGCTACACAATACACTACTTAATAACGAAGTGATCACTGAAGAAATCAAAGGGGAAATCAAAAAATACCTAGAAACAAATGACAATGGAGACACGACGACCCAAAACCTATGGGATGCAGCAAAAGCAGTTCTAAGAGGGAAGTTTATAGCAATACAAGCCTACATCAAGAAACAGGAAACATCTCGAACAAACAACCTAACCTTGCACCTAAAGCAATTAGAGAAAGAAGAACAAAAAATCCCCAAAGCTAGCAGAAGGACAGAAATCATAAGGATCAGATCAGAAATAAATGAAAAAGAAATGAAGGAAACAATAGCAAAAATCAATGAAACTAAAAGCTGGTTCTTTGAGAAGATAAACAAAATTGATAAACCATTAGCCAGACTCATCAAGAGAAAAAAGGAGAAGACTCAAATTAATAGAATTAGAAATGAAAAAGGAGAAGTAACCACTGACACTGCAGAAATACAAACGATCATAAGAGATTACTACAAGCAACTCTATGCTAATAAAATGGACAACCTGGAAGAAATGGACAGATTCTTAGAAATGCACAACCTGCCGAGACTGAACCAGGAAGAAATAGAAAATATGAACAGACCAATCACAAGCACTGAAATTGAAACTGTGATTAAAAATCTTCCAACACACAAAAGCCCAGGACCAGATGGCTTCACAGGCGAATTCTATCAAACATTTAGAGAAGAGCTAACACCTATCCTTCTCAAACTCTTCCAAAATATTGCAGAGGGAGGAACACTCCCCAACTCATTCTACGAGGCCACCATCACCCTGATACCAAAACCAGGCAAAGATGTCACAAAGAAAGAAAACTACAGGCCAATATCACTGATGAACATAGATGCAAAAATCCTCAACAAAATACTAGCAAACAGAATCCAACAGCACATTAAAAGGATCATACACCATGATCAAGTGGGGTTTATTCCAGGAATGCAAGGATTCTTCAATATACGCAAATCAATCAACGTGATACATCATATTAACAAATTGAAGGAGAAAAACCATATGATCATCTCAATAGATGCAGAGAAAGCTTTCGACAAAATTCAACACCCATTTATGATAAAAGTCCTGCAGAAAGTAGGCATAGAGGGAACTTTCCTCAACATAATAAAGGCCGTATATGACAAACCCACAGCCAACATTGTCCTCAATGGTGAAAAACTGAAACCATTTCCACTAAGATCAGGAACAAGACAAGGTTGCCCACTCTCACCACTATTATTCAACATAGTTTTGGAAGTGTTAGCCACAGCAATCAGAGACGAAAAAGAAATAAAAGGAATCCAAATCGGAAAAGAAGAAGTAAAGCTGTCACTGTTTGCAGATGACATGATACTATACATAGAGAATCCAAAAGATGCTACCAGAAAACTACTAGAGCTAATCAATGAATTTGGTAAAGTAGCAGGATACAAAATTAATGCACAGAAATCTCTTGCATTCCTGTATACTAATGATGAAAAATCTGAAAGTGAAATTAAGAAAACACTCCCGTTTACCATTGCAACAAAAAGAATAAAATACCTAGGAATAAACCTACCTAAGGAGACAAAAGACCTGTATGCAGAAAATTATAGGACACTGATGAAAGAAATTAAAGATGATACAAATAGATGGAGAGATATACCATGTTCTTGGATTGGAAGAATCAACATTGTGAAAATGACTCTGCTACCCAAAGCAATCTACAGATTCAATGCAATCCCTATCAAACTACCACTGGCATTTTTCACAGAACTAGAACAAAAAATTTCACAATTTGTATGGAAACACAAAAGACCCCGAATAGCCAAAGCAATCTTGAGAACGAAAAATGGAGCTGGAGGAATCAGGCTCCCTGACTTCAGACTATATTACAAAGCTACAGTAATCAAGACAGTTTGGTACTGGCACAAAAACAGAAATATAGATCAATGGAACAGGATAGAAAGCCCAGAGATAAGCCCACGCACATATGGTCACCTTATCTTTGATAAAGGAGGCAAGCATATACAGTGGAGAAAAGACAGCCTCTTCAATAAGTGGTGCTGGGAAAATTGGACAGGTACATGTAAAAGTATGAAATTAGAACACTCCCTAACACCATACACAAAAATAAACTCAAAATGGATTAAAGACCTAAGTGTAAGGCCAGACACTATCAAACTCTTAGAGGAAAACATAGGCAGAACACTGTATGACATAAGTCAAGCAAGATCCTTTTTGACCCAGGTCCTAGAGAAATGGAAATAAAAACACAAATAAACAAATGGGACCTAATGAAACTTAAAAGCTTTTGCACAGCAAAGGAAACCATAAACAAGACCAAAAGACAACCCTCAGAATGGGAGAAAATATTTGCAAATGAAGCAACGGACAAAGGATTAATCTCCAAGATTTACAAGCAGCTCATGCAGCTCAATAACAAAAAAACAAACAACCCAATCCAAAAATGGGCAGAAGACCTAAATAGACATTTCTCCAAAGAAGAGATACAGATTGCCAACAGACACATGAAAGAATGCTCAACATCATTAATCATTAGAGAAATGCAAATCAAAACTACAATGAGGTATCATCTCACACCGGTCAGAATGGCCATCATCAAAAAATCTAGAAACAATAAATGCTGGAGAGGGTGTGGAGAAAAGGGAACACTCTTGCACTGTTGGTGGGAATGTAAATTGATACAGCCACTATGGAGAACAGTATGGAGGTTCCTTAAAAAACTAAAAATAGAACTACCATATGACCCAGCAATCCCACTACTGGGCATATACCCTGAGAAAACCATAATTCAGAAAGAGTCATGTACCAAAATATTTATTGCAGCTCTGTTTACAATAGCCAGGACATGGAAGCAACCTAGGTGTCCATCATCGGATGAATGGATAAAGAAGATGTGGCACATATATACAATGGAATATTACTCAGCCATAAAAGGAAATGAAATGGAGGTGTTTGTAATGAGGTGGATGGAGTTAGAGTCTGTCATACAGAGTGAAGTAAGTCAGAAAGAGAAAAACAAATACAGTATGCTAACACATATATATGGAATCTAAGGGAAAAAAAAAAAAAAAAAAAAAAAGAGGTCATGAAGAACCTAGTGGCAAGATGGGAATAAAGACACAGACCTACTAGAGAATGGACTTCAGGATATGGGGAGGGGGAGGGGTGAGATGTGACAGGGTGAGAGAGTGTCATGGACATATATACACTACCAAATGTAAAATAGATAACTAGTGGGAAGCAGCCTCATAGCACAGGGAGATCAGCTCGGTGCTTTGTGACCACCTAGAGGGGTGGGATAGGGAGGGTGGGAGGGAGGGAGATGCAAGAGGGAAGAGATATGGCAACATATGTATATGTGTAACTGATTCTCTTTGTTGTAAAGCAGAAGCTAGCACACCATTGTAAAGCAATTATACTTCAATAAAGATGTTTAAAAAAAAAAAAAAAAAAAAAAAAGGAAATGAAATGGAGGTGTTTGTAATGAGGTGGATGGAGTTAGAGTCTGTCATACAGAGTGAAGTAAGTCAGAAAGAGAAAAACAAATACAGTATGCTAACACATATATATGGAATCTAAGGGAAAAAAAAAAAAAAAAAAAAGAGGTCATGAAGAACCTAGTGGCAAGATGGGAATAAAGACACAGACCTACTAGAGAATGGACTTGAGGATATGGGGAGGGGGAGGGGTGAGATGTGACAGGGTGAGAGAGTGTCATGGACATATATACACTACCAAATGTAAAATAGATAACTAGTGGGAAGCAGCCGCATAGCACAGGGAGATCAGCTCGGTGCTTTGTGACCACCTAGAGGGGTGGGATAGGGAGGGTGGGAGGGAGGGAGATGCAAGAGGGAAGAGATATGGGAACATATGTATATGTGTAACTGATTCACTTTGTTGTAAAGCAGAAGCTAGCACACCATTGTAAAGCAATTATACTTCAATAAAGATGTTTAAAAAAAAAAAATCAATGAAACTAAAAGCTGGTTCTTTGAGAAGATTAACAAAATTGATAAACCATTAGCCAGACTCATCAAGAGAAAAAGGGAGAAGACTCAAATCAATAGAATTAGAAATCAAAAAGGAGAAGTAACCACTGACACTGCAGAAATACAAACGATCATGAGAGATTACTACAAGCAACTCTATGCCAATAAAATGGACAACCTGGAAGAAATGGACAGATTCTTAGAAATGCACAACCTGCCGAGACTGAACCAGGAAGAAATAGAAAATATGAACAGACCAATCACAAGCACTGAAATTGAAACTGTGATTAAAAATCTTCCAACAAACAAAAGCCCAGGACCAGATGGCTTCACAGGCGAATTCTATCAAACATTTAGAGAAGAGCTAACACCTATCCTTCTCAAACTCTTCCAAAGTATAGCAGAGGGAGGAACACTCCCCAACTCATTCTACGAGGCCACCATCACCCTGATACCAAAACCAGACAAAGATGTCACAAAGAAAGAATACTACAGGCCAATATCACTGATGAACATAGATGCAAAAATCCTCAACAAAATACTAGCAAACAGAATCCAACAGCACATTAAAAGGATTATACACCATGATCAAGTGGGGTTTATTCCAGGAATGCAAGGATTCTTCAATATACGCAAATCAATCAACGTGATACACCATATTAACAAATTCAAGGAGAAAAACCATATGATCATCTCAATAGATGCAGAGAAAGCTTTCGACAAAATTCAACACCCATTTATGATAAAAGCCCTGCAGGAAGTAGGCATAGAGGGAACTTTCCTCAACATAATAAAGGCCATATATGACAAACCCACAGCCAACATTGTCCTCAATGGTGAAAAACTGAAACCATTTCCACTAAGATCAGGAACAAGACAAGGTTGCCCACTCTCACCACTATTATTCAACATAGTTTTGGAAGTGTTAGCCACAGCAATCAGAGGAGAAAAAGAAATAAAAGGAATCCAAATCGGAAAAGAAGAAGTAAAGCTGTCACTGTTTGCAGATGACATGATACTATACATAGAGAATCCTAAAGATGCCAGAAAACTACTAGAGCTAATCAATGAATTTGGTAAAGTAGCAGGATACAAAATTAATGCACAGAAATCTCTTGCATTCCTATATACTAATGACGAAAAATCTGAAAGTGAAATTAAGAAAACACTCCCGTTTACCATTGCAACAAAAAGAATAAAATATCTAGGAATAAACCTACCTAAGGAGACAAAAGACCTGTATGCAGAAAATTATAGGACACTGATGAAAGAAATTAAAGATGATTCAAATAGATGGAGAGATATACCATGTTCTTGGATTGGAAGAATCAACATTGTGAAAATGACTCTGCTACCCAAAGCAATCTACAGATTCAAAGCAATCCCTATCAAACTACCACTGGCATTTTTCACAGAACTAGAACAAAAAATTTCACAATTTGTATGGAAACACAAAAGACCCCGAATAGCCAAAGCAATCTTGAGAACGAAAAATGGAGCTGGAGGAATCAGGCTCCCTGACTTCAGACTATATTACAAAGCTACAGTAATCAAGACAGTTTGGTACTGGCACCAAAACAGAAATATAGATCAATGGAACAGGATAGAAAGCCCAGAGATAAACCCACGCACATATGGTCACCTTATCTTTGATAAAGGAGGCAAGCATATACAGTGGAGAAAAGACAGCCTCCTCAATAAGTGGTGCTGGGAAAACTGGACAGCTACATGTAAAAGTATGAAATTAGAACACTCCCTGACACCATACACAAAAATAAACTCAAAATGGATTAAAGACCTAAGTGTAAGGCCAGACACTATCAAACTCTTAGAGGAAAACATAGGCAGAACACTCTATGACATAAATCACAGCAAGATCCTTTTTGACCCAGCTCCTAGAGAAATGGAAATAAAAACACAAATAAGCAAATGGGACCTAATGAAACTTAAAAGCTTTTGCACAGCAAAGGAAACCATAAACAAGACCAAAACACAACCCTCAGAATGGGAGAAAATATTTGCAAATGAAGCAACTGACAAAGGATTAATCTCCAAGATTTACAAGCAGCTCATGCAGCTCAATAACAAAAAAACAAACAACCCAATCCAAAAATGGGAGAAGACCTAAATAGACATTTCTCCAAAGAAGATATACAGATTGCCAACAGACACATGAAAGAATGCTCAACATCATTAATCATTAGAGAAATGCAAATCAAAACTACAATGAGGTATCATCTCACACCGGTCAGAATGGCCATCATCAAAAAATCTAGAAACAATAAATGCTGGAGAGGGTGTGGAGAAAAGGGAACACTCTTGCACTGTTGGTGGGAATGTAAATTGATACAGCGTCTATGGAGAACAGTATGGAGGTTCCTTAAAAAACTAAAAATAGAACTACCATACGACCCAGCAATCCCACTACTGGGCATATACCCTGAGAAAACCATAATTCAAAAAGAGTCATGTACCAAAATCTTCATTGCAGGTCTATTTACAATAGCCAGGACATGGAAGCAACCTAAGTGTCCATCATCGGATGAATGGATAAAGAAGATGTGGCACATATATACAATGGAATATTACTCAGCCATAAAAAGAAATGAAATGGAGGTATTTGTAATGAGGTGGATGGAGTTAGAGTCTGTCATACAGAGTGAAGTAAGTCAGAAAGAGAAAAACAAATACAGTATGCTAACACATATATATGGAATCTAAGGAAAAAAAAAGAAAGGTCATGAAGAACCTAGTGGCAAGACGGGAATAAAGATACAGACCTACTAGAGAATGGACTTGAGGATATGGGGAGGAGGAGGGGTGAGATGTGACAGGGTGAGAGAGTGTCATGGACATATATACAGTACCAAATGTAAAATAGATAGCTAGTGGGAAGCAGCCGCATAGCACAGGGAGATCAGCTCGGTGCTTTGTGACCACCTAGAGGGGTGGGATAGGGAGGGTGGGAGGGAGGGAGATGCAAGAGGGAAGAGATATGGGAACATATGTATATGTATAACTGATTCACTTTGTTATAAAGCAGAAACTAACACACCATTGTAAAGCAATTATACTTCAATAAAGATGTTTAAAAAAAAAAGTCTGTTATTTTTTTATAAAGAGTTTTTAATAGCAATGGATTTTAAACTTAAATACCTTTACACCCTTTCTATGTATGACCATATTATTTTTCCCTTCTGATATAATAGTAACAAATTATATTAATAATTTTTCTAATATTCCTAATTTCCTTTCTTAGTCATGATGTATTCTTTTAAAGTAATGTTGGATTTTGATTGCTAATATATTCTTTTGGATTTTTTGATCAATATTCACAAGCATGGTTGATATGTAGTTTTCTTTTACTCTGCAGTCAGATTTTAGTATGATTATTATGATGGGTAATATGAAAAATGGAAGTTTTTCTTCAATCTCTGCTCTGGAATCATTTTGAAAGCATTGGAATTTTCTGTTCCTTAAAATTTTTGGTACACTTCATATACAGTATTACTCTGAGCCTGATGCCTGCAACTTTTTGACAACTTTCATCATTTCTCTGAAATGGTCTATATAAATTTTCTATACACTTTGAAGTTATTATTGGTGATTTAACTTCCTAGAAATACCCATTTTGTTTAGATTTTTCAAATCCATAGGTATAAGGTTGAACAAAGATACATCTTAATTCTTAATTCCTTCGATAACTGTTTAGGTTCTCAACTTAATTTCTCATTTTTAGATATTTGTGCTTTCTTCATCTCTCACCATTTAAAAATATCAGCGGTTTATCTATCTGATTAAATTTTTAAAATGACAATTTCTTGAATTTATTAGTTTTACCCTTTTAGGGGGGTTGTTGTAGCTATTCCGAAATTTCACATTTTATTTACCAGTTCCTAAATTCTGATTTCCTTAGATTTATTCTGTTGATGACCACAATTTCTTATTCTGAATGCTTCATTCAGTTATTTTTACTCCTTCTTATTTCACAATTTTTCTTTGAAGTTTGGACACAACTTTTTGTGTCCCACAGATTTCAATATGTAATGTTTTCAGTATTTTTGGTTTTGATCTCTTCTCTCATCTGAGAGTGTTTTAAATAAAATTTTAAAATTTTGGAGAGCCCTAAGTTTCTTTATTTTAATAATATAGGTATTAATTACTAGTTTTAGTTCATTGTGGATAAAGCAAATGAAACAAAACTAACAATTTTGAAATGTATTCAAATTTTTAACGGCCTAATAAATGGTCATTCTTAAGGAAAAAACCCATGTGTATTTGAGAAAAAAAAGGCATATTTCCTGTATGGAGTTTGATATATATACCAATTAGACCTACTCTATTAGTTTTATTTTTATATTTCATACTTTTACTTGTTTTGGTCTACTTGATTATTTATGGGTTAAAGAAGATGAACATTGATTATTATTGTGTATTGTGTAGATATACACAATAGGTATTTATCATCTATGCTTGTTATAGCTTTGCTTTAGGAATCTTTATGGTATGTTAGGTATTCATGACTATTGTACCCTCCTGTGGATTATGTCACGTCATTAAACAATGACTTTTTAGTCTTATTTAATGTTTCTTTGCTGTGAATTCAACCTGGTCTAATATCTTAGCCCCTGCATAATTTTGTGTTTTCATATGCCTGACACAGTGTGTTTATCCTTTTACTTTCAACCATTCTGAGACGCTTTATTTAGCATATAGTTGAATTTTTATTTGTGAGTCAATCTGAAAGTCTTTTCATAGGTGAGTCTATAACATTTGCCTTTACTGTGTGTTTGTTTCAATTCTGCCATTGTATTTTAATTCTGACTTTTAGTTCTGTTTTTGTCTTTTCTATTTTACTACATTTTCTTTTCTATTTTACTACGTTTGCTTTAATGCATGTATTCTTTAAAATCTGTTTTTCCTTTTGTCTTTTACATTCTAATCACTAGTCTGAGTTTGCTTTGCTGAATTTTTGTATACATATTTTCCTTTGAAATTTGAAAGGCTAATCATCTTTTTTACAGTTTCTAGTGTTTACCTTTATAAATATAATCATATAGAACATGTTTAATTCTATTTTTAAGACACATTAAGATGACTTTCCACTATGAATGATAAATTAAAAATACTTTCATTTCTTTACACTTCTCTTTCCACCATTTGATTATTATCCTTAGTTCTTCTAGTAGTTTTTTTTAACACCTTTAAATGATATTCTGAATTCCATTTTAGGTAATGTGGCAAACAAGTGATCATGAATGTGTTTCTAGTACAGAACAATTAAAAATGTTGGATACAATCTTTAGCCCTTAAGTGAATAACTAAACGGGCAAGAAATTGAGCCCCTAAGCATGAGAAACATAGTACTGTCATTGTCAGCAACTTCAGGAGCATCCAATATTTGCTGATGGCCTGGAGTTTAATGGGTCACTTCTGGTTAGGGGATTGAAGGCTAAGGAAGATTTTGGCTGAGAGACTCCTGCATGAATCCAGAACCTCCCAAAGTGACTCTTTCAATGAAAGGGTAAAGATATTATTATTATATTATAATATTATTGATTATAATTTATTAATAATGTATTAATTAATTGACACACAAAACAACCAGCAGTGGAGAAGAAATGTTTAGCTATCTTAGACTTGGTTCTAGGTAGAGGGGTTTGGGAAAATTTTTCCCTGAGAATTCAAAATCATAAGCAAGTCTTTACAAGGGTTTGGGGATGGATTTCAAAGAATTCAGTGACCTGAAAAACCCAGAGCTAAGAATTTAATTTGAACTAGTCCTGGCTAGGCAATGCCCCTAGGTGACTGTCAGAAACAAAAATAAATCATACATAATGGAGAACACTTTAAACTTGAGCCTCAAAAAATTCCTACAGCCAAAATTCCAAAGAACATGGGTTAATGAAAAATATATTAAGTGAGGAAATAAACCACCATGAGCAAGAGTCAACAGAATGTAAAAAAGAACACCCCACTATACATTAAGCCCACTAAGACCACTGGACTAGAAATTATGACATACAGGATATAAAATAGGTACACTTGAAATCCTTAAAGAAATACAAGACTCAAGTATAACTAAGAAACAAAAGGCTATGAAAAATGACCAGGGAAGATAAAAAATGTACCAAAGAGCTTTTAGAAATCAAATTAGAAACTCAGCAGACTAAATAATAGATTGGACTCTAACAGCTGATTGAAAATAGTGAAGATAAAATCAGTGAACATGGAGGGCAGAGTAAAGAGGTCTAATAAAAATCTAATCAGACTTCCTGAGGGAGATAACAATTAGGGAAAGACAATATTCAAAATGACATTGGCAATTGGGAGATTGGGTTTGACATATACACACTACTATATATAAAACAGATAACTAATAAGAACCTGTTGCATAGCACAGGGAATTCTACTCAATACTCTATATAATGGCCTATATGGGAAAAGAATCTAAAAAAAAGTGGATATATGTATATGTATAACTGAATCACTTTGCTGTACACCTGAAACTAACACAACATTATAAATCAACTATACTCCAATAAATTTTTTTTAAAAAATGGCATTGGCTGAGAATTTTGCAGAATGATGAAAACACAAACCCTCAGATTCACAATCCCAATGAAATTCAAATAAGTTAAAGAAAAAAAGACACCTAAATACACAGTGAAACTGTAGATTGCCAAGACAAAGAGAAGTTCTTAAAAGGAGCTAGAGATTAAAAACAACAACAACAACAACAAAAACAGATAACTTAAGTGGAATGACAATTTGATTGAGACCTTCAGAAGATGGGGATAATATCTTCAAAATGCTAAAACAATTGTCAACCTAGAGTCATACAGTCAGTGAAATATCTTCCAATGTGAAATTAGCACATTTCTCACAAACTAAAAGATCTCTCTTCTAAAGAAATTTCTAAAAACTTTGACACACACACACACACACACACACACAAGATTCCAAAAGGAAGGGCTAAGATGCAAGAAAGAATGCTAAGAAGAGACATTGGTAAACATGTAGGAAAATCTGTACTGAGAACAATCATGTCCTGGTTGTGGTGTTAAAAATAGAAATTTTTTTCATAGAGCATTTTAGAAGACTATCATATTTTATGAGACACACTCTGGGAAATGCTACTGATTAACGGCAGGTGGGGTGCTAGAACCTGCCTCTTTGCTGATGTGGTTAGTGAGTACAGGTGCCCACCCACTTATTCTGAAGTACTCATTTTATGGATAAAATTATTGGTTATAATAGTGCTCATCAGTCTGGAGATCAATTTGTTGAACTATGAATGCCATGGGTATGCCTTATAAAAAGCTAGGAGTCACAGCCATGCAAAACTATGAGAATTAGTCTCTTAAATCTTGACATATTTGTATTAAGGGCCAGAGAAGAACATGGCAATGAATATAGTATAAAACCAGTTATATCATCATTGAACTTTTACATCCTTAACTACCATGATGAAATTCTAAGGTTCCTCTGTTTTATAAAACATAAGAAAAATCATTATAATACCATCATGAGATCATTTCTAACCCAGTGCTGTCAGTCATTACTACCAGTTGAAATATAGTTATGCCTTTCAGCTGTTGCTTAGTAATGATATTAAGTCTGAATTTTCTTGCAAAAGCAATTTATTCATGTCACCACTTACTGCTGTAAGCTTGTTTACGACTTTTTAAAATGGGATCTGTTTCACCATTTGGTTCTTTCTTCAGCACATTTTGCTTTTTGTAAAACACATACATTTCCACAATGCAATCACAAAAGATGACAAAGGAGAAGAACTGAACTAGAATGTAAAGTAACTTCCCAAAGTATTTACATATGATGACCAGATTTACAAAGAGGAAAGGGGAAGCACATTGAAACCATAGAAGAAATGTTCAGAAACCTATAAAAATCCTGAATTATGATATCAAAACCCTCAAGTAACTACTTTTTGCTCTTGCCTACTTCCAGTTGTGAAAGTTGAAATATAATTACTAAAGTTAATCAACACTTATGCTAATGTAAACTTTTTATTTTGCCTCTTGAAAAGGAAAAATCAGGTAAAATAAAATCTCAAGTTCTGTATCTTGATTGTGGAGGTGAATGTGATAAAATGACAGAGAACTATACACACCATTTATACCAATTTCAGTTCCCTGCTTTTGATATTTTAGTACTGTTACCTAAAATGTAACCAGTGGGGGAAACTGATGAAGGGTATACAGGATTTCTCTGTATCATCCCTGAAACTTCCTGTGTATCTATAATTATTTCTAAATAAAAAAGCTTTTTTTAAAATCTATTTCCTCACCTCTCAATTTTAAAAAGGATGAAGACAGGGATTTTTCTTCAATTCTGGGGAAAATGCAGTGCAGGTTTGGCCTTCTGATCTCCATTCTGAGGGTTCACCACCTCTCCCAGGTGTCTCATCTTTCCTTCAAAATGCCAACTGCCAGTGTAAGAAGGACTCTTCCCACCTGAGCTCACAGACACAAATCCCAGAGCCCATATACGTCTCAGCAAAGCAGATACTGAAAGCTTGTGAATGAGTAACGTAAAGGCCTAAGAAAACCAACTTATCTCATTTATATTGCCTGTCAGTTCATCCTTGCCACAATTAAATAACCTGCTACTGCCCATCAAATCATTAACCCCTTTATGCATGTAATCTCACTAAATCCTCTCTACTCACCATGGGACTGATAAGATCATACTTATTTACATTTGGCCATAGGCCCAGGCACCATGTTGCTTGGCCAGAGATTCAGAATTCATTTAAGCTCTAATCTCCAAAAAACATTTGAGTAGCCAGATAAAAATTGTGCTTAGAGAACTCACAAAGGAGGAGATGTGAGCACAGGATCTATAATATTAAGATTTTTCATTTCCTGAAGGAAATAATGCCATTTGCAGCAACATGGATGGACCTAGACATTATCATACTAAGTGAAGTCAGAAAGAGAAAGACAAATACCATATGATATCACTTATATGTAGAATCTAAAAAATTATATAAATGAACTTATTTACAAAACAGAAACAAACTCACAGACATAGAAAACAAACTTATGATGTGACACGTTTTTAATGAAAAATATCATAATTATTAAATGTACATAGTTACATAGTTTAAAATGTGAAATAGAGTATATGTATACCTGATTCACTTTGCTGTACACCTGAAACTAACACAACATTATAAATCAACTATACTCCAATAAAAAAATTTTTTAAATAAAAAAAAAAAGAAAACAAACTTATGGTTACCAAAGGGGAAAGGGGTGGGGGGAGGGATAAATTAGGAGTTTGGGATTAACAGATACATACTACTATATATAAAATAAATAAACAACAAAGTCCTATTGTATAGAACAGGGAACCATATTCAATATCACGTAATAACCTATAATGGAAAAGAATCTGAATCACTTTGCTGCACACCTGAAACTAACACAACATTGTAAATCAACTAAACTTCAAAAAAAATTTTTTTTGTTTCTCATTGCTGGGCATTAAGTTATGTATTTTACAAGGAATATCTCATCTGATTCCCCCAATAACCTATGACATAAGCCCTTTTATCATTGTTAGTTCTTTCCTCTTTAACAGAGAAGGAAACTGAGGCTTAAAGAAGTCAAGGACCCTGCTGAGGCAAGTAGAAGACCTAGGATTTGAATCCAGGGATTCTCAATTCATAGCTCTGCTCTTAATGACCTTGTAATTTGGTCAACACTAAGAGCATCGTGGATGTGATAAAGCAACATTTTCGGTATCATCGGTATAGATATTACCCAGACCTAAGTTTCCAAATAACTAATAACCACAGAATACGAGTTCATTACTTCATCCACTCATACAATAGAGAATGTTACCAGATGGTCTGAAAAAATAATTCCATAGTTATATGTTTTATTAATATCACATATTAATGTTAATATTGTTTATTAGTATTTATCTATATTAAACATGCATACATTTCCTTACAAAATTAAAAAGTTTTTAAACAATAGGACCACTTAGAAATTGCAATATTCAATTATGTGTTGTAAATCTTCAAGATGGGAGTATATATATTTCTCGAGCATATTTAACCATGGAAAATTCCCCACCCCCTTCCATGGCACATCTTTTACATTTTTGGACACTAATTTCCATAGAACTCAGCTGGAAAAATAATATCCTTCCTCTATTCTGGATTATGCTTTTGTTCTCTTTCCCCAGAGAAGTCTTGATTTTGTGCCATCACTGCTTCTGATTCATTACTACCCTTGCATTCTACTGTCTTCTTTGAGTTTTTCTTTCTTTTTATTTCTTATTCCTTTTTTCTCCCTTTTTGGGAATCTCCCTGATTCTCAGCTTTGGCAAGAGTGGGTTTGACTCCTCAGCCTCAGTGAGCACTGAGTGTGCACCTCGCTTCTGGCTGGTCCAGACAGCAGATCTGTTCTCACACTGCAACTGGGACTCTTTCTGGCTATCTTTTCTATTGTTTTAGAACAAAGACCTTCTTTTTCTTTTTTCCCCCCCAGAAAAATGACATTCTGAACTGTTCTAAAGCAACTGATGTTATTTTACTGGTATTGATAAAACAAGAGAACTGGATAGTGTATGGTAAATTAACAGATCCTTTACTTATATTAGACTATATATAATACATATTTACTTGTATTAGAACCTTGCATGATAAATTTGATGTTTTCCTACAGACATTGAAGAGACAGTAAACATGTAACACTGAACACTGTGGAAAGCTAGATAAAAAAGCTAGAGAAAACTTTTATACCAGAAGATCCAGTGCCTGTATTTTGTCATGTGAACTAAGAAGTTCACCCCTTAAAGCACCAAAAAGAAGCACTTGTAACTGCCTTACATTTCATCAAGCCGATTAAAAAGAAAGGCATTTCATTTTGGGAACTTCAGATTATAATAGCAGCATTAGGTTTAATAAGATAGGTGTATTATGTGATAATAAAAGTCCATTTTCTTATAATAATAAAAGTACCAAACTTTCTCTTCTTTCCATTTTGAACTCTATTTATTTTAAGAGTAAGGAAAAAAAGAAAAGTGGGAATTATTAATAGCAGACTGAAGCTAATGATAATATAAGCAAAAATAAATAAATTTAATTTTAAGATTCAGAATGTATTTCAATTCATACAGAGTGGATAATAGCTTACATTAGAAACCTTGAAATATATAAAATTCTAACATTAATCAAAATTATTTGTAGTGCATTTCTTAACTTTATTAATGAATATTTTTAATTGGCCTTTAGTATAGAATTTGTGATGAAAGAAATCATAAGAAAATCATGAAACACATTCAATTGATTTTGTGACTATTTTGCTAAAATCATGAGCCATTAAAAATAAAAATTAGAACATTCTGCTACTGTAATCATGATTTTGAAAAGAAATTGTCTTTAGTGCATTTTGCTTGGAATCTGAAAGTTATCTGAAGTATTTGTTCCCTAATATTTTGCTTATGACAGTTCAATTTAAAGCAGAGAGTTCCTTCTCCCTTGAAATGAACTAATTTTAATCAGACTACTCTTCCTCATTTGCTATTCTTATAAGGCTTCACCAGTTTTAAGTGACTGCTGATGACTTGGGTAATGGAAAGTGTTGTAGAGGGTAGTGAACAAAAATAACAAAGGCTAATTAAGGCAGAAAACAATGGAGTTTCATATTTATAAACATAGAGAGAAATTTTATATTTTTACTAGAATGTGAAAAAAGGCATGAACGCCGCATTCAGGTTAATATTTCTTGTCAATAGTATCTTATTTTTACCTATTATTTAAATTGATCTTCTCATATTTCCCCAAACCAAAATTGAAATATAATTCATTCCTTTGCTTCCCAATAAAATGTGATTCATAGAAAACACACATACATAAATCAATTTTACCTTTACTCAACTCTAGGATTGCCAGATAAAATAAAGGCCACTTGGTTAAATTTGAGTTTCAGATAGACAAGTAATTTTTAAAGTATAATTATATCTCAAATATTGCATGGGACATACTTACACTAAAAACTAATTATTTATCTGAAATTCAGATTCAACTAGGCATGTTGTATTTTTATTTACTAAATTTGCCTCTAGTTAACTCCTTTATTGCTTTTATTTCTACAAATCATAGAAAACTCCACAAAGTAGCACTCTTTTTTGTTACATAAAAATCCAGATATAGGAAACTAGTTTCATATACAGAATATGTAGAAGGAAACACATACAGGGGTCCAAAATCGCAGGAATTTTTAGCTATTTCTAATTGGGTCATGAAAGATAGTAGAATTCTAGAAAACAAAAAGACATTGCTTCAAACAATCAGGCTGCAATAATTAATAAAAGTTTAGTACCTTCATTCTAATTTAAATTAGAGTGCCTGAGAAAACTAGCACATAATTTGTCAAGATCTAAGGCAATTACTTAAAGAGAGGAGCGGGTGTAATTGAGCATGCAATCTTGTCATCTTGTCATTCCAAGAGCAAGTAGTTTCTGCCATTGAGGAAGTGTGACTTTGCCAAAAGCATTTGTTGAAACCCTATTTGTGGATGCTCTGGGGAAGGAGGATATTGTCAGAGGGAGGGTCCAGATTGCAAACATAGGAATGTGGCCTCCAAGGTCAATTAATATTAGAAAGTACCCTGGCCAGGGCTGAAAAGTAATACTTCACTTGATGAAACTCAGGAGTTAAAAGATAGAAGACACATTACTTGTTTAGAGAAGTGAACAAGATTTTTAAAAATAGATGGCAATACTTGGCAATTTAACTGTAACTACTTATCAGGTGTTCTTGTTAAGTCTACCATATCCTCAGTTGTTTTTCATGGGTTTTTTATCTTAATTTTCTTTTTAACTATACAAGATTTACAAAATTAAGCTATTTGATAGGACTACAGCATTTATTTTGCATGATTTCCTTTTTGCTCATTTCTTAACACAAACAGCAAATACCTTTAACACCACCTAAAAAGAGTTACCTATATTTCATGATAAAAGACTTTCAATTAACTTCTGAAGTTTAAAGTAATGAACTGTCAACTATCAGAATAGTGAACTCTGAACCTCGAGCAAACTGAAGATCAAGTTAGCACATCAGCCTCCATCTAACAGAATTCAAAATGCTTTCCTGGAGTTAATATATGCATTACATATTTTCAAGGAGAATAAAATGACAGGTTCTACAAAGGTTGCCTTAACCAGAGTACTGAAAAAAGTTATTTAGCAAGAATATAACTCAAAACATGCACCCATACAAAACTGATGATTTCACTGGATGGGATTTCATTGGATGGATGATTTCACCTCAAAATGCTGATGTTGGGGTCAGTTTTGCTCAACACTGTCCTCACCTCAAATAACTTGAGTCCTTAAACAATTTACAGCTCCTTACATGGGGTCTTTCTTGGGGTTTCTCCTTTCCCCTTTAAATGCACTTTTTAAAAATTATACCATTACATTTATTTAAAAATTTTTTTTTCAACATTTGAAATTTAATTAATGTAATCCACTGTATTAACAGTCTGAAGAAGAAAAGTTGTATAATCATATCAATTTACACAGAAAAAGCATTTCACAAAATGTCCTTTAAATGTATTTTAATTCAAATCCTTCCTTCACTGAAATAGCATGAAAGGAACCTTCGGGCCATGGTGAAGATTTTTTTCCTTTCAAGACAACAGGCATTTGCTAAGTTTCAAGGAAGCACCTGTACTAATTGTATTTCCTGCTCATGTGCTGCTTTTGTTTGCAATAAAAGAATTCATCTCAGGTGAGTTAACCTTGCTTTTTAGAGAGGGCATCTGCAGTTATCTTGGTGCGGATTGTAAATCAAAACATGTTGAGCCTTTAAAGAGGGAAATAAAGAGGTGCTGACAAGAGGGTATGCCAGTAGGATTAGGTGACTTTCTCACCACTTGTATTATCAGGACAGAGAACAACTGAGTCACATTAAATTACAGGGGGGAGAAAGAGTACCAGAAATTCCACAGATGGGAGGTTGACTGGCATCTTCAGTAAGCCTGGGAAGAGGAGGGGTCTGCGAGGCCTGAAAACCCTCCTTAGCCTCAGGCTTCTATAATTGACCAAGATTTTTTAGCTTGTGATTTGATCCAGCCATACTCTGTTAGAGGCACTTGCCCCCAGCTGAGACCAAGGCTGGAGTGAATAAGAATTAGGTGACTCACTGGTATGTACAATACATGTGTTCACATCTATTAGGATAAATGACATGTCTCTCACTTTAAGCACAGGCAGCTAAAATTGTCATATTCTGAAAATGACAACTGTTATTTATTTATTGAGAATATTTATACAGGTTCTTCCTGGGCACAGAAAATGCATTTTTCAGCAGCACCGTGACACTGGGCTGTCACGTGTCTAGAGCAGAACGTAGAAAACCATTAGCACCAGCGGAGACAAAGCACATTACTTGGGGCAGCAATCTGTAGGAGTGTAGATTTAGAAGGTTGAATGCGGCAGGTTTTTAAGTGAGGTCCAAGTCATTATCTTAACAGGGTTTCAAGCTACTCTGAAGAAAAAAGGATTGTTTTTTCCACACAGTATGGTTTCATTAATTGCCAAAGGGCCAGTTTTGAGGCATTGAATAATTTGGTCAAAGGGTTCACTTTATACAGCTCAGGGAGCATGTTGGTCAGCTGGCGAAAGAGAGATGGAGAAAGATTCAGGAGCAGAGGCAATGTTTTTCATCTCATCTCATCATGGTGTGTATTTCACACATCACAGTCCTTGGGTAGGCTCTTTTTTGAACCTCTCATAGTAGGTCAGGCTCTTTTCTGCTCTTTGCTATAATTTTCCCAGTATTAAAAGAAGCACACTTTCTTAAAATGGTGTTTCTCCAAGCATAGGCCCCAGTTCAAATTGCTCATTCCTGGGTCCCATCCCAGATCTACTTAATCAGAATGTCTGAGAGTGGGGTCTTGGAATCTGCATTTTTACCGAGTTTCCTCAGGTGTTTCTTTTACATACCAAAGATTGAGAACTTGTAAGGATCTTGGAAGAATAGAGTAAGGTTATGGAAACAAACGTGTTCTGAGCTTCGTAGATTCTAAGTGGTGGCACACACTGCATTTACAACAATAAATATTGCTTGATGGCAACTCAGATTCATCCATTTTACCTACACACACCCCAAATTTCTAAAAGGTCACTGTACTTTCCTATATTATAAGTGTGAAGGAATAAGCATAACATTTTCCAGATAATACTTTAAGTATAATACATACACATTTTAGAAAAATTCAATTAAGCATAAAACATTTCTCTTACAGCCCCCCTTGGACTAGTTTTTTTGTACATTGGCCTTTCCCCAATCAAAGGAATGGAATTTGCAGATCCCATAGTGTGCCGTATGGGAGACTGACTTATCTCATATTGCTACAGTAAGTCCTAGACAATAATCCTTCTTAGAAATAGGTTAATGTCTCTTGGAAATGGAGTTTTAGCATGAATATTGAACTGCATGTATAAATTTAAGTTCAGGCCATTATTTTATTTGAAAGGACTAAAATCCAATGTCAAAGTGCTATTTTTTCTTTTTTCCACTAAAAATATGCTTTTCTTATTATCAAAATAAAAGATCCTTATCAGCAAAAAATTTTAATGATACAAATAAGTATTTTTTAACAAAAACAAAAATCTTACAATCATACCTGCCCAAGGACAACTACTGTCAACACCTTAGTACATATACATCCATATCTACATATGTAAATAGACTCCTTTTTTAAAAGTAAAACTGGGATTTTACCATTCATATTATATCTTGTTTGTTTCATGCAAAAATATATTGCAACCAACTTTCAAATCAATAAATATACTGTTATGGAACATTTTTAGATGTTGCATGCATCTGTTGTGTGGATATGTAATAATGTATTTAACCAACACCTGACTTTTAAATATTTGGGTTATTCCCAATTTTGCTATTATAATCAGTGAGATAACGTTGTCAATCAAAAAGAATTTGCTGAACGGTCTATCTCTTATGTGAAAAGGATTCACAAAACTGTAACAACCAAATGCTATTAGAAGAAGGTTATAAATGCGCTTATGGATCCTGACATCAGGCTGAAAGGGGGGCAGTCCCCAAGAGTCATTTCTTCTCATTTCCCTGCCTTCAAACCAAGAGCTCCTTCGCACTCCATTCCCCATCCCTTGTCCTCTGAGAATTCTGGGGATATGAGAGACACCACCCCCCACTTTCTTCCCCAATATTAGCTTGAAGCTTTAGCTATGTATTTAGCTATATACTGCATTGAGCAGAGAAGCACTGAGGAACAAGGCACGACCTATCCCCAAATGGCACATTGTGTCACACCTATTGGCTCATCGCCCAGAGGTCCAAAGGCAGATTTTTCATGACTTTAATGAAGCTTAAGTTTCAGTGGCCTCTTATTTGCACAGCACCTTCCAAAGAGTTTGCTTTTTAAAATTTGCAAAATTATTCTAACATGGAGAAACAAATTTGGAAAGATGTTTTGGGATGCTTCAATAAAACAAATGAAAATTTACCTACAGCATCCTCCTGATTTGAATGTTTATGAAGGGTACCATTTTTGTCCTTTGTAAATGTATTTAAAAACTAAAAGGAAGGGGCTTCCCTGGTGGCACAGTGGTTGAGAATCTGCCTGCCAATGCAGGGGACACGGGTTCGAGCCCTGGTCTGGGAAGACCCCACATGCCGCGGAGCAACTAGGCCCGTGAGCCACAACTACTGAGCCTGCGTCTGGAGCCTGTGCTCCGCAACAAGAGAGGCCACGACAGTGAGAGGCCCGCGCACCGCGATGAAGAGTGGCCCCCACTCGCCGCAAGTAGAGAAAGCCCTCGCACAGAAAGACCCAACACACCCAAAAATAAATAAATAAATTTATTTTTAAAAAAAACTAAAAGGAAATTTAGGAAAAAAATTAATGGAATGTGAAGTTAAAAGCAATAAAGATGAGTGATGAAATCAATAGAAATTCTGATACAAAGAGCAATGTAAAAAAAAACTTTGAGATTAAAACAAAAGCAGTAATTGATTAAGAAAGGGATATATTTCAATGGTGTCATGTAAAACAAGCTAGTTAATGAGTATATTTCAGTTCGAAGTGTATTTAAGATTAGTCATTGCAAAATAAAACTTGAAATACCCTGAAACCTTATAGCTCAAGTATAAAAAAGTTTAATGTTTTCCCAAATTTAATAAGGATTCTAAAAATTTACAACATTACCAATATCAAGATGAGAAGCTGAAAGAAACTTAAACTATTAGTAATAAAAGCTTTTTCAATCAATGTCGCTAGAGGAAAAACTGAATTTCTTTTCTCTCTATAAAACAATTATAAAACCATTGGCATATGAAGAGGCAAAGAGTTTGCCTCTACCCCCACCCCTACCCCTGCCAAAAGTAAGAAAAAAGTTCAGAGGAGAGTCAGGCAGCTGATTTTAAGGTCTTTGCTGTTGTTTTAGATTTTGTGATGTTTGTAGATTTGTCAGCTTCCTAAACTTTGTAATTTCTCATTCCAAATATTCATTTTTTTAACTAATTTTATATTCAGAAGCTTTTTCATTCTTTTTGCTAAAGAGGGCCTCCTCCATATTTGTATGAGCTTCAGACCCTACGTACCTGGATTCAACCCTGATGTTGTCCAAACCCATAAAGCTCAGTTGCATCAACATTCGTTTACACCAAGAAGGTGTCTGTGGCCAACAAAGAGGTGTGTAGCCCAGTTGAAGATCAAAGAATGAGGAAAGCATTGCAGCCTTTGGAGGGATGGGGGTGGTGGGGTGGGTGGTGTTGGGAAGGAGCCATGCAGAAAATGTGCACAGGACACAATGGACTTGAGAATCTCTTTGTAAACAGGTAAAGTAACTTTCCTAAGCAGCATGTTAGGTCCCTAAGTGGTGCTTAAACATATCACAAAGGTAGCAGATGAAGGATCAGATTGTTAAGGAACAACTTGCTTGTAAAACCCAAAGAGCAGTGGTTGATCTGATAACTCGAGGATTCTTAATAGCTCAACACAAATAAACCACTTGTAAATGCCCCTGGGCTGGCCTACCTCACAACCCTTTTCACATGGCAGTAATATACGGCCAGTAATTACCATAATGAGCCACCAGAAGGCATCTATTTGTTAGCCCTGGAAGAGCTTGCATCTGGCTTTTAGGTGTGAAGCTAGGAGAGGCAAATGACAAGGAGCATTTGAATATACATTTCCTCGGGCAACTACTTATTTGAACAGCTGCTTAGGAGGTACACAGCAACATTAAGAGTTAGTCCAATTCAGGAGGCTGTGTGCATCTTGATTTCTATTTTTTTTCTTTGAAGTACAGGACCAGTCTATTTTCTCCCTGGGTAATAATTTCTCCAAATTAAAAGTAGTTACCCAACTTAAAACCTGTGACAAGTCTATTGTGTTGACCTCTGCAGCTGGGAGAGGGCGGAGGTTGCCAGGGAAATGGGCTCTAGAGATGAAACGTGGAACATGCTCAGAAGTCACATGCCAAATTGTTTGGTTTTAGATTAAGCTTCACAGGAAAAATGATCAGAGCTTTCTTTCTCTATTTTTCTGTTTTTGTCAAAACAAAGAATGTATAACAAAGGCAACATTTTTAGCCATCTGCTGAAAATGAAAGAATATTTTCATCAAAATAACAAATTGGTGGTTTGTTGTGTTAGCTTGTACATTTAATAATTCCAATGATATGCATTCCCCAGATACCAGATAGAGGCAAGTTTGCCATCTGAAGAAAAGAAAGGAATCTAAGTACATGAGAAATGAGCTTAAAATGACACTGGAGCTAGTGCCTCAACTGGAGAATGGAGAATGTTTTGCGGGAGTCTGTGAATCTTTGTAATTGTATGGCCATGAATCAAAACAGACGTGTGCTCTTCTTTACCACTGAACACACCGTCACAGAGCTGGATTGTTCAGTGCCTTAACATCTCTATTTATGAAAAGATATTAGAAAGGCTGTATATTTCACGAGCTATTGGAAAGATATGTGAAATAATGCCTCTAAAACGCTCACGAACATAAAACAAAGGTCACAAGTATTTCTTATTGACCCAAGGTTTACCTCAGATAAAGAGATTTATATAGAACCTGGAAGAGGCATATCAGAGTTTTGCCTTGACATTCATGGATCACTGAGCAGTTCCAAATGCTTCTAAGAAGATTATCAGGTGGTTGTGTTTTCTGAAGTTTCCTGATCTCTCCTTTACCTAGGGGTCAAACTGCAGGCATTTGGTAGTTTACCTTGAGATATTAGCAAGACACAAGATGACAGAGCCTAAAAATAAAATATAGGTCAGTAATATAGACTTCCCCTATAGATTCATCACCTTTGAACTACTGCATTTTGTTTCTGTTTTCTTTTTTTGGTATAATAAAGGACTGTAGAATTATATGTATATAGCTAATACAGTCACATTGTTCAAGGATCTAACAGTATAAAAGCTGTCTATAGTAAAATATCTCCTCACCCCTAGTCCCAGTCAGCCCAGTTACCCTCTGCCCAGTCTTCCTGCCCTAAATAACCACTGTTATTAATTCCTTGTGTATTCTTCCTGTGCTTCTTTTTTATATCTGAGTAAATACATACATACATATTGTTCTCACCTATTTTTATGCAAAAGTAATACACTATGCATACTGTTCTGTATCTTACTTTTTTACCTAATACTATATCTTGGAGAATTTTTTTTATAGCTCAGTACATGGTTTCCGCATTCCTTTTTACAGCTGCATAATATCTCATTGTTTTAATGGATTATAATTTATTTAATCCGAACTGCAGCATTTTAAAGTTCTGGTCGCTCTTAGAAACACCCTAAAAAATATGATCTGGCAAGCTCCATGTACTTTCATTTGTATTAAACTTTGAATTAAATTTTTATTTGCCTGTAGCCTGAATTTTTAAGACTCCAGAAAACATAGTGAGCCTGTGGAATCAGGGATAATTTGAAAGAATAACCTGATTTATGAGTTTGAGTTAAATAAAATGCATGGAATTAGAACATAGAGTCAACTAAAAACATTTAAGATGTTACTAGTTCTCAGTAGGCTTTTGTCTTGGGTTGCCTATATTATATGGAGTGTTTGTCATGCCCACCTTATTTTCTTTAAATATTGTATAAACATCCAGACTTACTTTGATTTTTTTCCAAACATGGGAACAGCTGCCCTACAGGGCTTTGTCTCTCAGACCACAGAACTCGTGTTTCTTTAAGGTCTTTCTACCTCTCTGATCCTACTTTTACATTTAATTAAGGTAATCCTTCAATCTACATCCTCTTCCAGACCCCATTCTCCTTTCTTTCTAAGTTGTTATCCATGTTCCACCTGAAGCAGGAGATCATATTGCAGTTTTGGTCCTAAGCTCATTAAAGAAGAATGCATCTGGCATTTCTCTGGGAGGGAAATGGGCTTTCAAGTTGTAATTGGAAAGATCTGAAGAGTGTAGAACTACCATGTCTTTCTGACCATGGGCCCCAGACCACTGAGTTTATATGTTCACATGTAGAAAATGTAGGGTCTATGATCCTACAGTTGTGTTTGCCTGTTAAAAAAAATTAGGGTTTTTTTTTTAAAACCTCCATCCTGATGTGGGCAAAATTGTGTAGGCATGTGTGGTCTCTAATTGAGATTAATATAATTTGTCTCTCTTTAAAGAAATTGTATGAGGTTTGTGGATAACCCTGGAGTATTAGAAAAGTTCAAACGAGAAGGACTACAACCAAGAGTGAAGCTATGCCATCAGAGAGCAAGAAAAACAGAAAAGGAAGGAAGGAAAAAAGGAAGGGAGGGAGGAAGGAAAGGAGGAAGGAATGAATCTCTTAGAACTGAGGTTGCTGCCTTTGTCTTTGCCTCCCATCAAGATGAAAGATTTAGAGCTTTATCAGGGGTAGAGAGCTAAAACATAGCACTTGGTTTTGCCTGAAGGAAAAAGCTAATGAGTAATGTTCTCTTTTTCACAAAGGTATTGGTGGCTCAAAGCCTTTCCACTGCAGAAATTGAAAGGAAAGAGGACTAGCAAAAAAATTTAAAAATAAAACCCAGAGTAATAACATTTTCCTACCCACATACTTACCTAAACACATGGAGGTCACTCCAACACTCCCTTAGGTGTCCATACGCCTGTCTGCTTCTTGTGCCATCCCCAAGGATGTGTAATAAATATTTGCTGATGTTATTGATAGCAGGTGATATTATTTCCCCACTTGGCTGTACACATGACACGATAATGTTATCTTTGTATGTATTATAAGTATTAAGTTAAATTTCTTACAATGCTTCCTTTCCCAGGCCCCCTTTAAAAAATTGACATGTATTTTGCTCTTACAAGACTTTCAAAAAGAACAAGAGGACCAGCAGATTCCCTTCCTGCCCTTCTGACCCACACCCATCCTGAGGTCAGCCCCCTGGCCTGTCTTTATATAGTCACTGGAAAATAGGTGCCAGATCCCCTTCTCTCAGTTTAAACCCTGGCTCTGCATGTATTTATTTTCACCTGTTGAGAATGTAGTTCCACTAAAGTACTGAACCAACATACAGATCCCTATTGAAATAATCATAAAAGGATTTATTTCCCTAAGAACTTGTTAGCTTATCTAAACATCTGCTACTCAAAAGTGATTACTTGGGAATTTCCAGGTCACAAAGGAACATGCAAGTCTGTTGCTACTGGATGCATTTAGACAAAAACCAGTAACCAAACATTTTGAGATGAGGCAGAGAATGTTTTAAAAATTAGTCCATGTTTAAGGAACTCAAAAAATGTGAATTTATATACTTTTAAATGCCATTCCTGCTTTTGTTTTATTTTAATCAATCTATGTAATTGGCTTTTCTGCTGAAGTCTTAGGTAGCAAATATACAGACACCATGAAAGTCTTTGAAAGTAAAGACCAAAAGATTAACTCTCGAGTAGCAGTATCAACAATTTTTTTTTAAGTGCGAGAGAGAAACACAGAATAAAAAAATATGTTTTGCAGAGAAGTGTTTAAGGAGAGACTTCAAAATCTAGGAAGTACAGTATGCACAGTAGGTTGAAAAAAATCATAATATTTTGAAAATAATATGTTCAAAAAGGGTAAGGGTAATGTGATTTAAGTGAAGGGGAGGAACCAAATTCCCTAAAATGGTTATAGCAAACATTTGGCTTGGGAGAAGGCAAGGAAGCAATCATCAATCAACTACCTACTATATGCCAAGCGTTTGGCATTTATTATCCTGTTTAATCCTCAGACAAATAAGATGACTCCCATTTGACAGACAAGGAATCAACAACTCAGTGAGAGTAAGGTGCCCAAGGTAAGTGGCATAGCCAGGATTTAACTCCATCTGCTTGGGAGCTCACTGTGCCATGTCACATCTGTTTTCCCATAGCTATTGTAACACAAGACTTAAAGCAACAGTGATGTCCTTTTGCCATGTGAGTGTTATGGCTCCTGGTGATTTGTTCTGGCCTCAACTACTCCAGGAGGTAGGTAGGCAGGTATCACAGTGGGTATGTAGCATTCTTCCTGGAATTTTCCACAGGCCCTTTGTCTGCAGGTTGGAGCCTGCAGTGCTGTCCCCTGGATTAGAGCAACTTGGAGAGAGCAGGGAAGAAATAGGAAGTAGAGAGGAAGCTAAGGATATGCCTAGAACCAACACCCTCCATACACCGTTTTGTTTACTATCTGCCTTTGATAATTTGGAATAGAAGACATGCTTATGTAGACTGGCTAGACCAGGGGCATAAGGGAAAGAGAGATGTAGGGGTTACATTGCTTCTCATAACCAGAGGCCACCAAAAGGTTGACTATGGGCTTGGCCTGTGGGTTGTTTTATCTAGCCCACACAATGTTTGTTTAAGTAGTTGCCAACATTTAAAAATTCATTCCACATATATCTATTGGGCATGCGCCTGGCACTGTTTTAGAAGCTTAAGATTCATCAAAGACTCAAACAGACAAAGCCGCCCTCGTGGAACTTCTATTCTAGCAGGGAGACACAAACAATAAATAATGAACATAATAAATGATTCACATATAGTATATTAGGAAGTGAGAGCTAAGGAAAAAAAGTAAATTAAGATAATGGGGGTTTAGAAGAAAGGTGGGGTGGGTGGGTGGAGGCCTAACTGAGAAAGTGGCATTTGAACAAACACTTGCAGGAAGTGACAGAGCCTTAAAAAGGAAGGAAATTCTGACACATGCTACAACATGGATGAACTCTGAGGATATTATGCTGAGTGAAATAAGCCAATCACAGAAAGACTGTATGATTCTGCTTATATGAGGTACCTAGAGTAGTCAAATTCATAGAGACAAAGTAGAATGATAGTTTTCAGGGACTTAGGGGAAGGGAGAATAGGGAGTTGTTATTTAATGGGTATATAGTTTACTTGAAAGATGAAAAAGTTCTGGAGATGGATTGCACAACAATGTGAATGTACTTAGCACTACTGAACTCTACACTTAAAAATAGTTCAGATGATAAATTTATGTGTATTTTACCATAATTTAAAAAATTTTAAAAAGCAACAGAGTCTGAAAAAAGTAAGGTTCATAGCTACAGAAAAGCAGAAGATATTGAAATAAAAAGTGTGCTGGAGAGGGTGTGGAGGAAAGGGAACCCTCTTGCACTGTTGGTGGGAATGTAAATTGATACAGCCACTGTGGAGAACAGTATGAAGGTTCCTTAAGAAACTAAAAATAGAACTACCATATGACCCAGCAATCCCACTACTGGGCATATACCCTGAGAAAACCATAATTCAAAAAGACACATGCACCCCAATGTTCATTGCAGCACTATTTACAATAGCCAGGACATGGAAACAATCTAAATGTCCATCAACAGATGAATGGATAAAGAAGATGTGGCACATATATACAACGGAATATTACTCAGCCATAAAAAGGAACGAAGTTGGGTCATTTGTAGAGATGTGGATGGACCTAGAGTCTGTCATACAGAGTGAAGTAAGTCAGAAAGAGAAAGACAAATATTGTATATTAACGCATATATGTGGAATCTAGAAAAATGGTACAGATGAACCTATTTGCAGGGCAGGAATAGAGATGCAGACGTAGAGAAGGGACATGTGGACGCAGAGGGGGAAGGGGAGGGTGGGATGAACTGGGAGATTAGGTGTGACATAAATACACTACCATGTGTAAAAGAGATAGCTGGTGGGAACCTGCTGTATAGCTCAGGGAGCTCAGCTCGGTGCTCTGTGATGACCTAGATGGGTGGGATGGTGGGGGGCAGAAGGTCCAGGAGGGAGGGGGTATATGTATACATAAAGCTGCTTCACTTCATTGTACAGCAGAAACTAGCACAATATCACAAAGCAATTACACTCCAATTAAAAAATATATATATAGATATAGATATTTAGATACAAAAAAAATAAAATAACTGTGAGGTTTCTGGCCTGAGAATGACATTGCCCTTAGCTATATGGAGAAAGCAGAGCTGGCTTCACAGGAAAGATCAGGAGTTCAGTTTTCTCCATTATGTTGGCGGTATCTATTAGATATTCCAATGGAGATGTCAAAGAGACAGGTGGATATGCAAGTCAGAGTTCAAGGAAGTAATCTGAGCTGAAGACAAAAATTTAGAAGCCATTGGCAAAAGGTGGTTTTAAAGACATGAGCCTGAATGATGTTGCAAGAGTGGGTGGAGAAAATACGAGAACCAAAACCTCTAATGTTAGGAAATTTGGAAAATGGAGAAATGTTTCAAAAATATACAGATTTCTGTCTTCTTGTGAAAATGGGATAATGTGGCAACTCTGAACCCACATTTCTGCATGTCATCAATCAGCTGAAGCAGAATAATTGTTGAACATTCTCCTCTACCCTCCCCTAGCCCCATCCATATGCTCTCCAGTGCACCAATATCTCTACCAGGCTGGTTTCATTCATTCATATCACCTGCCTGGACTCTGGGGCACATGATTTTGCCAATCCTGGTACAGATTTATACATACTGATAGTACTAATGTTTCTACCTCTCGCCTAAGGGTAATAACCCCTACCTTGAACCAGTCTAGCTTTTTCCCTAATTGTATTTGGGAGATCCAGCCAGAATCTTCATGGAGAAGATGTCTGGTCCATTGGTAAATCTGAGTCTGACATACTTACCTAGAGAAATAAGGAGAAAGATGGTCTAAGAATGATATACAAATATGAATGTATTAGTGAGTTTTTCAACCTTTTTTCCATTCAAGAACTTAAAGTATTACCTCAATCTTGGTCAGCTTTGAAATAGAAGCAAAGATCTTAGAAATGATAAAATGCAGGGTCATGTATAGGTAAAGAAGAGGAAAAGAAATCAAGAGGAGAACGATGGATTGAGAAATAATCAGGATGGATATCCAGTTAAATCCAAAAAGTTGAGGCCCTATGAATCAAGCATGATTACTTTGCTTTCATAGCAGCATAAAAGTATGTATTAATTGGAAAATAAAAAAATAATACATTTAGTTTTTAACCGGACAATTCACTTGGAAAGTGGCTTCATGTGTGGAGGAAATAGGAAATTGTGAATGAGCCATAACTACAAAGAAATATACTTGGCTCTAAGGCTTTGAGCAAGAAATCCTTTTCTCCTTTGAGATTTCAAATACACACCTCTGCACTGAGATTCTGTGTTCACTGGTCTCAAAGGCAATCTTAAGATCTAAATGGGAGATTAGTTGGCCAGTCAACAAACACACTGAATGTCTATGATCTGGTTCTGCAGGCTGGTTGAAAAGAAAAAGAAGAATTGCAGTTGAGGCTTATGATCATTCTCAAGATTGACCCATGGAATGGTAGTGAGCGTTGGAGGAGAATGTGGCAGCCTCCTAACACATTACTATCTGATCTTTGAAAGAGAAGTGGTCATCATATTTTGGGCATCTCCCCACTATGCCCTCTCTCCCTGAGAAAATACCGTCTCAAATGCATGTACATAAAAAGGTGTTTCATATTTTCTAAGGGGTGCCAGATCCCTTTGTTTTCCTCATTTTGGGGTTTTATTTTGTTTGCTACTCCTGTCTTCCTTGGGAACTGATATCTTGAGCAACTGGTAAATGGTTCCTATAGCAACAGTCACCAAGTGAAATCTCTCCCAACAGCTCTCCTCCCTCCCTCTAATCCTACCTCAGGAGTTTTTGTTTTTTTAATCTTTTCAGTTTTTTATACCAACATGTTTAAGTAAGTAGGGAGATTTTAAAATCTATTCACCAAACTTATATTTCTCACATTTAATGGGCACTGAAATTTACAGAACAATTTTTTAATACAGCAAAGCCTCAGGCCCACTCAGGTACCATCAATTTTGTATTTGTGGCTACACATGAAATTGTAGAACTTGATAATGAAATTTAAAATTTGTTAAAGAAAAGTTCTTTTAAATAGATTTAATTTTGATTATGAAATATTCAATAGATGACAAATGGGGTTTAAAAACCAAGATATGAACAAATACCCATTTCACTTAGCAAAGAAGTAAAGCAGCAGGAGGATGCCCAGCATGAACACATGCATGAGAAAGCCACGAGGATCAGGTCTACTGACTGTTCAACACTTTTTATCACCAGCAATGGGAGTGGCCAGCTGCAGGAAGACCCTTAAAGATCTTTAAAATATTCTTTCTGTAGCTATTATGACGTGCAATAGTAACATGAGACTTTTTATACTAGATTATACCTGACTTCCACACATTTCTCTGGTTTGTCTGGAACAGTGTTTCTTAGGCAGAGTTTGGGGACATTATGGCTGTCCCCAGTTCATCAGCATCTACAGGTTGATACCCTCCAATTTCCCCAATGTCCATTCATGTTATATCATGGATTTAACATTCTTAAAGTTAGTAGTCATGCCTATTGGTATTTGGAGCCATTGCTATATCTTGGTATAAAGAGTTCTATAAGTTTTATAAGTTTACAAGTTTTGTAAGTATTCCAACAGTTGAGTTTAATTTAATATACATCAGAGGTCATCTAGTAGGTATTCAATAGTTAAGATCATAAACTCTGGTGCCAGACTGGCTGGAATAAAATCCCAGCTTTGCCACTATGAGACCTTAGGCAAATTACTTTACCTCCCATATGTGAATTAGGAATAATCATCATATTTTTCTTACAGTATTATTATGAGGATTAAATAAGTTAATATCTGTAAATTATATATCATTTATTAATTTATTGGTTTTAATAATAACCCCATTCAACATTTGCCCTTTATCTTACAATCCTACTTTAAAATAAAATTAACCGACATAGGTGACCATCAGTTCCTCCAGTTATCCTGATTGCTCTTCTATCTTCAGTTCTACATAGTCATTCAGGAAGTGCAGAGACCAGAATTAAATTCAAATGAACTATGGTGTTTTGGCTTTTTTTTCCAAAGTAAGTATGTACCAGGAAAACTGTAATGGCTGGTTTTATGTGTAAACTTGACAGCACCAAGGGATGCCAAGTTAGCTGGTTAAACATTCTTTCTGGGTATGTCTCTGAAGATGTTTCCAGAAGTGATCAGCATTTGAGCTGGTGGACTGAGTAAAGCAAATGGCCCTCCCCAATGTGAGTGGGCATCATCCAAAACATTGAGGGACTCAACAGAATAAAAAGGTGGAGGAAGGTGGAATTCATTCTGTGCCTGACTGCTGAAATGAGACATAAATCTTCTATGATCTACTGGCACATACATCTTCCATGAGCCCTCTGTGCTCCTGTTTCTCAGGGCTTCAGACATGGACTGGGATCTGTACCACCAGCTCTCTGCCCCTCAGGCCTCTGAACTACACCACTGGCTTTGCTATGTATCTAGCTTGCAGATGGCAGACTATAGGACTTCACAACCTCCATAATCATATGAGCCAATACCTTATAATAAATCTCTTCAGGTGGATAGATAGGTAGGTAGGTATATAGATAAATAGATAGATAGATAGATAGATAGATAGACAGACATATAGATATATCCTATTTGCTCTGTTTCTATGGAGAACCTGACTAATATAAAAAACAACAATGGAAAACAACAGTAAGATCACACAGAGTCCTGGATTTGCACATCTTAGTCTGTTGACACAAAAGTAACTCTACTTTCTACAATGGAAATTAGATAGCAATGCTTGGGGAGTTGGCCAGGAGTTCCCCTCAGACCTCACCATGTCAGAGTTGAATGGTAAACAAAGTCTCTCCAGATACAGGCCAAGGTACATTTGAGTTAGGACTGTTTCCAACCTGGGTAAACTATTCAGTCCTTTCCAGAATCTACTTCCAAGCCTCTTTACCAGTCAAATTGATTTGCACTGAGTTTTATGCAAGATGGGATAGGGGATTTTTTTCCTCTTGAAATATATTACCTACTGATATCTGGGATTTCTTTGACTGCAATAAATAGAAACCTACTCAAGCCAACTTTAAGTAAGGAAGATTTATACATGGCATAAGGGCAAAAAAAAAAAATGTGGACAGTAAATGCTGCTCAGACTCTAGTTAGCTGTAGCCAGAAGGATTACAGGTCTAACTTACTCAGAGCAGCTGAGCCTACCATAGCAGGAGCTGTGGAAGCCCTTCCTGCAGAGCCAGCACCCTAACTGTGTCACCTGTACTGCTTTTCTGGTAAGAAGAAACAAGCCCACATCCATAGACAACAGATTAGAATGGAGGACACAGGAAGCAGAGAGGAAATTGTGACACAACCATTACAAAAGGATTTCTTTATTTTCCACAGACATTTTTCACCCAAGTCCTGCCTGAGATGTATAATTAAAATAATGTGGGACTTATTTCTTTCACTGCATTGATGTTGCAGAGTGACCCCTGGGCATAAAGTAGGTTGCATTCAACAACTCTTTGGATTCTCTGCTGGTTCAGATCTGATAGTTAGAAATCATTATCTTATAGGTACATTTGTACCATTTTCCCATAATGTGTTATCATCTTACATCAGTCTACATGGAGCTTATTTGCCATTTTTCTACGCACTCATATGGCCAAGTTATTTCCTCTTACAGTTTATTCTTATTGCCTCAGTATGTCACTACACAGACAGCTCTGCAGAAAATTTTATTCTAGCAGACATTTTTTCAAATCACTTATAACAGTATTAAGTAAGATTGATCCAGCACTAATTCCTGGTGTTTACATATTTCCATACATAAAAGTCTTCTTTCCCTCAGCCACTCCCTTTTCTTTCCCTGTCTCCCTTTATCAGCAAATATTTATTAAGTACCCATTATGTGCCAGAAATTGTTCAAATGCTCAGGATACCTCAGTGAACCAAACAGATAAAAAATCTTGGCTCTCATAGAGCTTACTTACTGGTGTGGAAAGATAACCTATAACAAATAATGAATAAATGAATGCTATGTCTTGTTGCTACAATGATAGTCACTATTTTTCCCTTCACTTAGTTTCACAATTTGAATTATTTCTTCAATGATAAAGCATTTTCCCTAAACCCACAGTATCTATCTCAAATTGGAAGAGAATCACTTTTCTATCTTTTACATTTCATTTTTGAAAGAGTTAGAATAATGAATCACCAAGAAGGAAATAGAATGTTCACTCTTTTTCAGGAGAAGATGTTTAGGGTAAAAGGAGTTCATTTAACAAACATTTGTGGATTATCTATGAAACATATAAAAGAAGAATTTATAGCCCTGCCCTTAAAGATTTTATAATTAAATTGAAAAGAGTAACAAGCAACCAGGTAATAAGAGATGTCAGCAGCCCCCACCTCATATTTTTACAGTGGGATTTTGGCCTTAGAATTTGTTGCTGAGTCCCTGATCTAAATCTCTATCTTGTGTTTCAGTCTATTTCATGGGCACATGCCCTTTTTATCTATTTAGCAAACAGTTATTGAGCATCTACTTGGATCAGTCATCATGTCAGGTGCTGGGGATATTAAAATAATAAAGAAATTGCCTCTGCCCTTGAGGGGCTCATAGTCTAGTAAGGAGATGTACCCATAAAGGTCATGAATGAGCAAGGTCAACATGCTAACAATGGTATGTGTGGGGCACTATAGGAAAGAAAGACGATGAAGCCACTACCATTGTCTGGAAGGGAAGAGGTCATAGGAAAGAATTCAGAGTATATACCTAGATAATTCTCAAAGGATGAATAAGAATTCACTAGGTGGGTGAGGAGGGAAGGACGTGTCAAACTGAGCAAAGTACGTTAGCAAAGAAATGAAGATTTGTGAAAGAGCTCTTGCCAACAGCCCAACGGAGAGACTGGAGGTTCTAACTCCAGTTCTTAAACTCCAGAATTTGAGCGTGTTGGCTGGGACTTCACTTCTGAACATTGCTACTATCCCCATTTGTTGGCACAAGGCACTACTTCTACTATGTTTTTAATTCTTTTGAAGACTTTCAATCCTTTTACATTTAAAAAATAGTTTTATTGAGATAATTTTCATATCATAATGGTCACCCCATTTAAAGTGTGCAATGCAATGGTTCTTAGAATATTTAGAGTTATGCAACCATTACTATAATTTAATTTTAGAACATCTTCATCATTCCAAAAAGAAGCTTTATACTCCCTAAGAGTAACTCCCCATCTCCTTCCCACATACACAGCCCTAGACAACCACTAATTGACTTTCTGTCTCTAAAGATTTGGACTTTTTATGTACAGGGAATCATACCATATGTAGACTGGCTCCTTTCACTTAATAAAATGTTTTCAAAGTTTTTCCATGTTATAGCATGTATCAATACCTCATTCCTTTTTACTGCAGAATAATATTCTATTGTATTAATATAACACATTCGTTCATCCATTCATCAGTTTCTATTGCTGGGTTGTTTCTACTTTTCACCTATTGTGAATAGTGCTACTATGAACACCGGTGTACAAGTTTTTGTGCATTTTCACTTCCCTTGGGTATATACATAGGAGTAGAATTGCTGGTTCATATGACAACTCTGTTTAACTTTTTGGGAAACTGCCCAAGTATCTGCCAAAGTAGCCACACCATTTTACATTTCTATTAGCAATATATGAGGGTTCCTTTTCTGTACATCCTTGTCAGCACTTGTTATTGTTTTTTTTTTTTAATATAGCCATCCTAGTGAGTGTAAAGTGGCATACAATTGTTGTTTCTATTCACATTTCCTTAATGGCTAATGAATGACAAAATTACAACATCATGGCATTAATGATATAGCATTTAATTCAAATACTTGTACAAATGTAACTGATAGCAGAGGATGGAGCCGGGGGATCTTCTTGGAAAAGGAGACTCAAAGTCTTATAAATAAAGCAGGAGGGTGGTGTAGGGAGAAAGGATAGAGGCAGAAAGCAGTAAGATGTGTAAGGAAACAATAAGGGGGCTTTAATAGTGAGAAATGAGATTTGAAAGTATGGTTGAAATCTGTTATTTTGTCTTTTGAGAAACAAAATCCTCCACCCTTCTCTTGGGAATTGTTTCTCCTCCCACCCCCCAATTCCAACCACGTGGGTCAGATAGGAGAATCCATGTTTTAATGTAACTTCACCCTCATTCCTGACTAAAGCAGATTGGTCTAGACGTGATCACCTGCCCCAAGCTGGACCAGTTAAAGACTTTTTCCCAGTAATTGTGAACATGAGAAAGAAAAAAACCATGTCAATCCCTTCCCATTATGGTAACCATAAGTTATAAATTCCAGCAGCCTTTGATAATCAGGTATTCTACTATGTGGAGGAGAACTGTCTGCTGTGAAGGTGAATAATATGGATACCAAAGATAAGCTAGATAAGAAAGAGAGGAGGCAAAGTCCTGGTTGTGTTCAAATCTCTGGCTTAAATATTCTCGAGATCCAGCTACTTTCAGTGACAAGGTTTTTGCTTTTAACATGAAAGATCAAGTGGGGACTTCCCTGGTGGTCCAGTGGTTAAGATTCCTCTCTTCCACTGCAGGGGGCGTGGGTTCAATCCCTGGTCAGGGAACTAAGATCCCGCAGGCCATGCGGCGCAGTCAAAAAAAAAAAAAAAGAAGAAAGATCTAGTGAATTCCTAAAATTAATTTATGCCATAAACCTTGCAAAAACTGTGTGTCTCATCTTCTTCCAACGTAGGATTAGACATTTCAAGAGTCTTGGTCAATGTCTCACATAATTTAGAGAGGTTGCCAGAGTCTGCAATCCTTTAAACTAGGCTGGGAAATCCTAAGATGTATACAGCACTGCTGTTGCCTTAGGTTGCTTATCATCTGAGGAGGAAGAGACAAAATAGGTAACAAGGACTAGCAAGTCATCTACAACAATCATCATGGAATATGAGCCAAAACCAAATGAGTCATAGAGACCAGAAGTGCTGCTTGGAGTTCAGAAGAGGGAGAAAGAGTTGGGAGCTATAGTGGGCAGTTAAAGGAAGATTCACAGAGGAATAAAGTGGGTCTGGAAATTGAGTAGGAGTCAGATAACCACAGAGAAAGAAAATGAGAGGCCAGAGAGATGAGTTCAGTGAGTACTGTATTTTGAGGATTTTACTTGTTTATTCTCATAAGAGCTTTTGGGTCAGCCTAACCTACAAAGCAATCACAGATTCCCCTGTTTCATCAATTTCCTCCCATTCTACTCTTGAACAACTCTTATCAAGTGTGGAGCTTTTCCATCCAGTGCTAGCTAACCCCAACTCTATTTCAACATAAATTACTATCTTGTTTACACCACTGGGTTCCTAAGTTGATTAGACATACTACCTACAGGTCAATTTATGACTCAGAGTCTTCATTAGATTTTTTCAAATACAGCCATCCATCCCTATCTGCTGTGTATAAGTTCCAAGACCCCCAGGTGATGCCTGAAACCACAGATAGTATCAAACTTTATACACATGTTTTTTCCTATAAATACATAATTTGATAAAGTTTAACTTATGAATTAGGCAGAGTAAGATATTGACAAAATAACTAATAATAAAATAGAACAATTATAACAATATAATGTAATAAAAGTTACGTGAATTTAGTCTCTCTCAGAATATCTCATTGCATAAATTTAATGCCTATTCCATCTTAACTAAGCATTTATTGTGCACTGTGGCCATAATTTTTGCAGTTTGAGGTGAGATGGCAAAACTAGCATGAATTTCTTTTTCCTTCTCCACAATTTCAAGGATAGAAGATTCTTTTTTTTTTTTAACTTTTTACTTTATATTGGAGTATAGTTGATTAACAGTGTTGTGTTAGTGTCAGGTGTACAGCAAAGTGATTCTGTTTTACATGTATCTATTCTTTTTCAAATTCTTTTCCCATTTAGGTTGTTACATAATATTGAGCAGAGTTCCCTGTGCTATACAGTAGGTCCTTGTTGGTTATCCATTTTAAATATAGCAGTGTGCGCATGTCAGTCCCAAACTCCCTATCTTACCATAGATCTCAGCAACCTCAGCATACAATTTTTTAAATTTCCTTATTAAGTCGAGAACTTTCACCTTTTCATTTAAAGGAAGCAGTTTATGGCTTTTCTCTGGCATATCTGAATTGCCAGCATCACTACTCTTGTGTTTGGGGTCCATTATAAAGTAAAATATGTTACCTGAACACAAGCACTGCGACAGTCGATCTGATAACCAAGGCAGCTACTAAGTGACTAAAAGAAAGGATGCAAGGGACAAAGGGATGATTCACAACCCGGGTGGGACAGAGCTGGACAGTGCAAAATTTTCATCATGCTACTCCAAACAGCACACAAGTTAAAACTTATGAATTGCCCCCAAACCAGAGAACAAGGGCACAAGTTATAAATCTCCAAGTTGGGAGGAATATTAGTTACCGTCAAGTGAGAGGTGCCCAAACCTGGCTGCACATCACAATAACCTGGGTTAGTTAAAAAAAATTACAAATTCCCAGATCCATCTCCAGACTTACAGAAACAGAATCTTTGGAGTTTGGGGCTGGGGACTATGGAGCTGTGGGGAGCAGCGACGAGGATATAGTCTTTTTAACTTAAAAAATTGAATTGTTTTTAAATAAAGTACAGAAAATAATATTAAAAAACACGTGTACTGAAAACTAAAATGGGCAAATGTTAACCTTTGATCATGGTTGTATAGAGAAAAAGTTGTACTTTAATAGAAAACTGTGCATTGTCTAGACTCTAGAGGAGAACTCTCAGGGTTATCACATTCTGATTCTACGGAAGTTGATGTACAACTTCAGCTTCAGCTGATGTACAAGCTGATGTATACGGTAGATAACTGATAGCAATGCAAAACAGTTCTTGTCTATAGACATACAAATTCCGTCTCTTCTCTTACCCTGTAAAAACAATTCCTTATACATTTCAATATTCCTGATCTATAAATCTCTCTGTTCATGGATTCTCTTTTGAACACATTACAACACCTGCCTAGTACCCTCGTTAAGTTAAAGAAAATCTATAACATGTATTGATTTTATATCAGTACGAGAGTCAGGATTTTATAATTTTTTGAAAATTATCTTTTAACAGTTTCTTCTAATCTTTTTTTAAAAGTTAATTAATCCTTACAGAAATTTAATATATACTAGATTTTCCCTTTTGGTCTCATTTTATTTCTCTCCTCCTTCTCTCCTCAGAGGCAACTACTATCAAGAATTTTGTGTGGATCCAAGTCATGTCTTTATACAATTCTTAAATATATACATGTTCAAAAATAATGTATGGTGATAATTAATTTTAAAAACATACTCTATATATCTGCAATTTTTTTTATCTGCAACTCCTTAACTTAACAATAATTACTTGAGATCTCTTCATGCTGATATGTGTAATCAATGCCTTTAATGGCTAGCAGTGTACTTGGTTTTTTTACTTCTTTTGAGATTAACTTGATATTTGTTTTTCTAGAAAAATATTCATTTTCTTCCCAATTTTCTGGCCTCAAGTTTTTCAGTTTTCTATACTCATTTTTTCTTTATATTTATTATGCCCACATTTTTCATTCCTTAAAGTGTTTTTGTCTTTTCTTTGTTTTCTTCACTTTTTTCTTTGTTTGCCTAGAAATACATACTTGATTATGCTAATTGTTTCTATAATTTTTGTTGCTGTTGACTTGTTTTTTAAAGTTATTAACTTCTGTTATTATCTTGATTATTTCCTTCCTTCTACTCTTTCCTGTTTATACACTGTATATTAATTATGCCCTCATGTTCTGAAATGTACTGAAATGTTCAATTCTAATGTTTTGCAAATTTTTTGTTTTGATTTCTTAACCCCTTGCATTCTTTAAGAGTTTATTTTTTTAGTTTTCAAATATATGAGTTGGGTTTTGTACTATTTTGTATTAGAGTTCTAGTTTAATTGCATTGCTGTTAGGAAATATGACCTACATAAGATATTGATCTTTGGAATGCTTAAGACTTATGAGTTTTAAGCACTTTTTATAAATGTTCCATTTGGTAAAAAGAATATATATTCTATATGGACAAAAGAGTAGGCAGAAATTTTTTGTTTGCTTGGTACATTTGAGACAGAAGTAGTAAAATCTCCCACTACGGTTATACATTTATTTTTGTAATTTTGTCCGTTTTTCTGGGCTATGTTGTTAAGTGTATATGCTTTCATGATTATTTTATCTATTGATGTACTGTTGTTTTTTCTCATTATATAATGCTCCTCTTTATTTTAATTAATATTATTACAGGGTTTAGTGCTTTTTCCTTAAATTCCATTGTGCCTAATATTATTGTTTCTCTACTAGCTAGCTTTCTTTTGTTTAGTATTTGAATACTTCTTTCTATGTTTTTATTTTCAATCTGTCTATGTCATTTTATTTTAAGTGTGACTTTTGCAAACAGAATATAACTGGCTTTTTGAAAAATCCAATCATATGGTCCTTCTTTTTAGATGCATTTAATCCATTTACATTCACTGTAACTAATATATTCAGACTTACACCAATTCATCTTGTGGTTTCTTCTATTATGTTTTTGTCTTTGTATCTCATTTCTTACCTTCTGTGGTATTTGTAAATATTCTTTACTTTTTTCCTCTGCTGGTTTTGAAGTTGTAGATTGTATTTCTATTATTTTAGTGATTACTCTTAAATTTTTCTAATGACTATAAATATATAGCATCTCTATTCTCCTCTATCAAACTATCCATTAAATATCCCTTTTCCTTACCCCTCAGACTGTCCATCTTCCTTGTTACTCTTGCTAGACCAGGGGTCAGCAAACTACAGATGACAGGCCAAATCCTGCCTGCCACCTGATTTTGAATAGCTCATGAGCTAAGAATGGTTTTCACATTTTAAAATGTTTTCTTAAAAATCAAAAGAAGAATAATAGTTCATGACATCAACATTATATAAAATTCAAACTTCAGTGTCCATAATAAAGATGTATTGGAACACAGCCACTCTCATTTGTTTACATATTACCTATGGCTGCTATCCTGATACAATGGCAGAGTTGAGTAGTTACAACAAAGACCATATGTCCCACAAAGTCTAAAATATTCATTATATGGCTTTTTATAGAAAGTTTTCGGACCCCTAGTCTAGACATTAGAGTGTCATTTTACTTTTAAGCTTTTACCTTAACAAATATAAAGCAAAAATTATGGTGGTTGCTCTCTTTTACAGATTAGAGTTAATAATATTTAAAATATATTTTATCAATTTATGTGTTTCCCACTGTTTCTCGTATCACATTGTATCTTATTCCTTCTAAGTCTACTTTTCTTTCTGCCAAAAAAAAAAAAAAATGTACATTCTCTTATCAAGAGTCTTCTGGATGGTAAATTCTGTTAGTTTTTTTTTTTTTTTAATAAATTTATTTATTTATTTATTTATTTTTGGCTGTGTTGGGTCTTCGTTTCTCTGCGACGGCTTTCTCCAGTTGCGGCGAGTGGGGGCCACTCTTCATCGCGGTGCGCGGGCCTCTCACTGTCGCGGCCTCTCTTGTTGCAGAGCACAAGCTCCAGATGCGCAGGCTCAGTAGTTGTGGCTCACGGGTCTAGTTGCTCCGCGGCATGTGGGATCCTCCCAGACCAGGGCTCGAACCCGTGTCCCCTGCATTGGCAGGCAGATTCTCCACCACTGCGCCACCAGGGAAGCCCAATTCTGTTAGTTTTTGCATTTCTGAAAATGTCTTTAGTTTGTTTTCACTCCTGAAAGCAAATTCAGCTGGATATATAATTTTAGGTTAGTAGTTATTTTCCCTTAGCACTTTGAAGATATTACTCCATTGAATTCAAGTATTTATTGTTCTCATGAGAAATCTGCTTTTTGTCTAATTGCCTTTCTTTGAAGTTTTTAAATATTCTTTTTACATTGTTAGCTTTTCAGTTTTTTTCTTAAAATCCTTGAGGTTTTGATATTTCAGTATAGTAAAAACAAGTTGGTTTTTTTTTCTTTTACCTCTTTCAGCATTTGGTGTGCACTTTTAATCTGAAGACTCATTCTTTTGTCACTGTTAGAACACTTTTTTACCTGTGATATTTCAAATATTATTTCTCCACCATTCTCTTTTCTCTCTCCCTGAGACACCTATTATATATATGTTGAAATCTTTCAGTGCTTCTTTGTCTCTTAATGTCTTTTTCATGTTTTTCATCTTTTTTATTTCTCTGTGTTCAACTCTAGGTGATTTTCTCTATACTATTTTTCAATTCCATAATTCTTTTTTTAACTAAGTCCAGTTCAGAAATCACTCTGCTTAGTAAGATTTTTATTCCAATAACTATATTCTGCATTTCCAGAATTTCTAATTGGTTTTTGGCTCATATCAATCTATTTTATTTTCATAATTCTCTCTCTGGATAAAATTCTTTTCTGTGTCTATTTGAGGATCTTAAATATACTTATTTTAAAGTCACATTGAGATTATTCTATTGTTTATATTTTGTCATGTGTGAATTTATCTATTTACCTCCTCTGTGTTTTGTTTTGGTTTCATTCTTGATGTTAAATTTACTAATGTGCTCTGAAAATTTAATTTGTATGTTCACTTTGAATGGAAAGTATTTTCATTGTTTTATGTTCCTGGTCTGTGGTCTGTGGTCTGACTTTGTAATGTGTAGTTTTCCTACTAAAGTTCTCCAGAAGCAGAACTGGGTCTTAAACAAACAGCTTGGAGCTCCAGTTTCAAGATGAACTGTGAATATCAAGATCCATTCACTCAGACAGCAGGGAGTTCTGTCCAGACCCTGAACTTTCTGAATGACATTTTCTGTTTCTTCTTGCCATAGCTTATACCTTATGCAAGCTATAGCCATAGACAGCAGTGTCAGTTTTCTCACCCTTTTCTTCTTCCCACCTTCTCTGCCTAGCTCCTGGTTTCAGGCAATGAGTCCAGCTCAGGTCTCTCACCATGCATGGGGAGCTTTGGGTTCTCTACAATCTCATGGTTACAGAACTTTGTCTGTCTCCTTCTGCATAGAGGACCTAGTATATGTGCTTCAGCTCAGAAATGGAACAGCTGTAGGCATCTGTTCCATTTCTGGTCCACAGAGATATTCAACTTGCCTTTTACACAAATATATGGTATACACACACACACACACACAGACACACACACAACTGCTTTGTTTGGAAAGGAAGAGCGTTTAAAGTATAAGCTCAAAATTTAACTGTTCTTTCTTATAAGCCTATATGACTCTGACCTCTAACACAAAGGTCAGCAAACTATAGCCCATGGACCAAATTTGGCCTGCTGGTGTTTCCATAAATAAAGCTTTATTGGAACACAGCTACATCCATTCCTTTTCATATTGCATATGGCTGCTTTCACTATAAAGGCACAGTTGAGTAATTGTGACAGAGACCATACAGCCTGAAAAGCCTAGAATTTTTATAGAAAAAGATTGCTGACCCTGCTGTGACAATAGAAAGCCTCTTCCCTTCTTTATCTAATCTTCCTCATATGGCTTTAAATACCAGGTATATGATGACAACTCCCTGAACTTAAGTCTTGTTTGCTTAGCTGAATATCTCAGTTTGGAGACATATAATAGGCATCTAAACTTAACATGTTCAAAATCAAATCCCTGACATTTCCTCTGTACCCTCCCTCCCCTACATGAAAGACTTTCTTGAAGTAGTCTACTCCATGCCAGCAAATGAAAATTTAATCCTTCCCTTTGCTCAAGTCAAAAATTTTAGAAACATCTTTAACTTCTCCTTCTCTCACATTCCACGTCTTTTCTACCAAAACCACCCCCCCCCAAAAAAATGCACTGAGAATCCATGAGTAAGTAATGGAATATGACCAGTTCCCTCCTCAGGGGATTACTTGTCTCAGTTGTGAACCAGGTACCAGGAGAAGTAAGCCAGCAAATGTTGAAGTCAATCTCACTGGGAAGTTTGATATGGAATCTTTTCCATAACTCAGGCTCAGACAGTCTCCCTGTTGAAGTTTTCTTATCTTTATGAGAAAAGGAAATATGCTAGGCTTCTGGTAAAGGCCTTTGGATTAAACTCTCAGAAAGAAATTGGCCTCACCTAATAAACTCACCAGAACATAAAAGGACATGGAAGAGAATAATAAAACTAATGTTCTAATCAGTTCAATAAATGCACGAAGCAGACCTTAAATCAAATAATAGACAGGAAAGGATGCCTTATTTTAGAGTCCTGAGACACACAGTGATGAGAAAACACTTCCTCAGCTTTGAATTGCTGCAGGGAAAATATTGGGTTGGCCCAAAATTTCGTTCGGGCTTTTCCTTAAGATTCTTACCGAAAAACCCGAACGAACTTTTGGGCCAACACAATAGTCATCGGTTTAGAAGTAACCTGATCACCAAGAGACACCGGTGGCAATTTCTAAACAGAAGGTATCATTTTCCTTTCTGTCTTCTTCCAGAGTTAATGGAAGCTCTCATATGCCAAGAGGGTACCTTTGGCTTCCTTCCCACTAGCTGCATGAGCAATGTGAAGCCTGCCTCCTTGGTACTAGCAATTCTTCTCTCCAGTCCTCCAGTTCTAGGTATCTAGCCGTAGGCCAAACTAGAAAGTAGGTGAACATTTTCTCTGTCAAACTCCATCAGCCTCAAATACCCCTTGACCACCTGATCAGTGGGAAAGCCATGTTTATAAAACCAACTGTGTTAGCAACATAATTCAGTTTCCTATCTAGGAATGTGGCATTTTCAAAGGGAATAAACAACATTTACATAATTGTAAGTATCTCAGACGGTGGAATTCCAGCCTCAGTGTGCCCTATGTGGAATACAAGTATACAAGTGCTTTGGGGTCAGTGCAGTCTTGAAATTCTGAAAATGAAACTTCCTACTTCTCTAGGCTGCCACAAATCAATTCCAGTTTAGTGGGAAAGAACCCCTGTTCCACCTTTTCTCCAGGAGGAGCATCAAACTCTAACATCTTTCTACATAAGAAAGGAGAGGTGTGAGCCCACTGAGGAAGCCCCAGGAAGGTGCAGCTGGTGGAACACACCTCCCTACTCTGTCATTACCTCCAATCAGCTCTGCCCACAGGCAGGTGCTACAAACAGAGTGGGATCCGAGGGGACCCTGAGAAAACCTTTGCCCACCAGCATTGTTAACCTGTAAAAGTCTCTCATTCTAGCAATCAGACAAATCCAGAATGTGAGTCATTATAAAGGCTCTTCGATAAGTCAGTGCTGTGGAAAAGGGGGGAAGTGAAGAGAGCAATTTTCTAGATTAAAACAGATTTATAAGGAACAATAACCAAATATAATGTATGGTCCTTCACTGGACCCTGTTTGAACAAACCAGCTCTAAAGTATCTCTGGAGAACAATTAGGAAAATTTGAATATAAGCTGTATATTAAATGATATTAAGGAATTAGTGTGAATTTGTTAGGTGTGATAATTATATTGTGGCTATGTAGGAGAATATCCTTAATTTTTTGGTGATGCATACAAATTATTAAGGGGTTATACTAGGTTCCTAGGGCTGCCATAACAAATCATCACAAACTTGGTGGCTTAAAACAACAGACATTTATTCTATCAGTTATAGAGGCCAGAAGTCTGAAATTAAGGTGTTGGTAGGGCCATGCTCTCTTTGATGGCTCTAGGGGAGAATCTTTCCTTGCTTCTTCCAACTTCAGGTAGCTGGAAGCATACATGACTCCTATTTCTGCCTCCCATCTTCTCATCTGTGTGTGCCTTTATCTCTACTGTCTCTGTCAAATCTCCCTCTGCTTTTCTCTTATAAAGACACTTGTCATTGGATGTAGGGGCCCTAGGATAATTCAGGATGATCTCCTCATCTCAAGATCCTTAAATTAATTACATCTGTACAGACCCTTTTCCCAAATAAGGTAACATTCAATCTTTTACCATATAAGGTAATATTCACAGGTTCTGGGGATTAGGATGTGGACACACCTTTTTGGCACCACCATTCAACCCACTTCATCCCCTTCACAGGGATGAAGTATTTTCAGAAATTTATTTTCAAATGATTCAATAAAAATAAATGTGAATGAAATAAATAAGACAAAAGGCTAATGACTGATAAATCTAGGTGGTAGATATATATGAGTTCATTGTACTATTTCTTCTAATTTTTGTATGTTTAAAATTTTCATAATAAACCAAATTAAAATTCCTTATTTTGTCAAAAGAGCCTCAGTTAGGGAGTTATTTCAGTATAGGAGATAGGAGTGTGGGCTCTGGGGTCACAATGCCTGGCCTTGAATCCTGCCAGACTTGACAGTGACAAGCTGTGGGATCATGTGTCAGTTACTTAGTTTTTCCATCTATAAAATGGAGATAATAATAATACTAACTTCAGACAATTGTTGTGAAAATTAAAAGAAATAGTGTTCATGAGGTACCTGGCAAAAACACAGGTCTGACAAATACTAGCTATTTCATTATTATGTTGACTATTGTGGGATTTCGACCTTTAAAATTCCTCTGTTAAAATATGATTATCCCTGTCTGGGATGCAGGGAGGGGAATTTACACCTCAACCTAGTATCAACTAGAGAAAGATTCTTAGCAAGTTAGAAGGGTCACTGTTAGCTAAGAGAAACACTCTTAGGAAGGAGACACAGGGGGCTACAGTGTGTGTGTGTGTGTGTGTGTGTGTGTGTGTGTGTCAGTGGGGAGCAGGAAGGGATACAGTGAATAAGGTACTTGCACAGGGGCAGAGGACAGTCCTGGGGGAAGAATGAGGCAGTGACTGTGGAGGCAGGGAAATTCTGAAAACAAGGACAGCTCTTGTATACTTTTAGGCAACTCCCTAACAGCCATAGCCCAGGGCCTGATTCTTAGCCTTGATGCTGAAGGAGTTACTGCAAATTCCCAAAATACTTAGTATATCTAGGAAGCTGCTTCAATGCTAAGTGAGTATGACTCAACCAAAGTGGAACTGTTATTTCTCAGGACTCAATCTACGCTAACACACTTATTTAAGACCAACTCCCTCTGCCTTATGAGGAGGTTGCTACTTGTGGAGAGTTGGAGGAGGCTCAGGTGTGATCATGTAATTAGGAAAACCCATTGTTTCAAATGGGAGTGGAGCTTGCCCCACTCAGGTGGAGTGCTGAGGCTGCCACTTTCTCCTCCCACATCTCAGGGTGTTGGCGCATCTCCAGGCAATTCACACTTCACATTCAGGGTGTCATTTCATTTTTAGCTCAAGAGCATGAAGACTTTTGCCTCCCTCACTTCTCACTTAGCATCATACTTTCCCTCAACCTCTTGCAGTCACCAAATACGTGCAAGACCTTGTATTAGGAACAAGAGAAATGAAGGAACTACACCAAAAACTTAAAGATGAAACAAGCAAGAGCAACAGGGATGAAATGCCAAGGAGACATGCAGCTCCCTAAAAAGGTCCAGATGCTTTTTTGAAACAAATCTTTGGAACCACTCCATTGTGTTTTCACTTTCTACTCCCCACTAAATAAATTAAAATGATTAACAAAATAACAAGTCTCAAAGTTTAGGTTCTAAGATGCAAGGCTGAAACCCTTGTATAAAGAGTGCCACTAAAACTTTCATGTGACAAAAATCATCCACAGATATGGTAGACCTGAGACCCAACATTACTAACAAGCTCCCAGGTGATGCCAACGCTTTTGGACCACAAGTCACACTTTGAGTTGCAACGGTATAGAGCACTGGTTCTCAAATTTGGCTACACTTTGGACTTACCTGCGGAGTATAAAATAAGACTGATGGCCCGGAGATTCTTATTTTTTCTTGAGTGTGATCTGGACATTTGAATTTTTTAAAGTTCCCCAGTGTTTCTAGCCTCCAGCAAAGTTTGAGAACCAGTGGTATAGAGGTTGTTGATTTTCTTGAGGTCATGGAGGGCCAGACTCAAAGTGCTTTGTTCGATACCAAGTGACTCTACTGGCTGGATGTTAGCATTTTCTGGAGAGGTTTTAAATAACACTGCTTGGGACCCACACCTGGAAGTCCAGATCTAATTGGTATAAGGAAGGGCCCAGACATCAGAATATTTCAAATCTCAGCTGATTCTTATACACACCCAGGTTAAGAATCCCTATCATAGATGTAGGAAGAAGGAACTAGAAAACATCTTTAATTGTTATAGAAGGAGTAGACATAGTTTAGAGGGAGAATATATGTCAGTTATGAATATACATACACATATAGTACAGCAACTACTTGCTTTGTTATTTTGTAATAATAAATCTAACTTTTTGGTAGATAATAGTGAAGTTAGAGAAGCATTAAGCATGGGTTTAGATTAGTACATCAATATTTAAACCCTCCTTTAATCTGCTTATTTGCAGAGTTAAAAACAGCACAATGTTTTACACATAGTGGGTACAAAGTCAATATTTAATGGCCTATTAAAATATAGGCAATATTATAACATTTTCTTGGGTGGATTCCATACCAAAACAATAAAAGTTAGCAGTGATAAGGATACATTACACTACAAAGCTATGAGGGAAAATCTCAAGACAGGCCAGGAAATATTAAATGACACTGGAGGCTGCAAAACTGGGTTTTGATCAGTATCCGCATCCAAACTGGCAGAGCTCATCATAGGGATGAACTGTGGATATGAGGTTTGGATAGGAGACATTACAGCCTCTGGCGTAAGTGCACTTTGAATACATGTGGAAAAGACATATCCTGCACTTGGCTCTAAAACATGGACAGGAATTAGTGTAGGCAGAATTCCTATGTAAACCAGTTTGTAATCATGATCATTACATAATTAAGACCATAAGTACCAACCTCTAATGAGGAGAAAGCTTAAAACATTCACCATGTAGTTACCCGACTTGGGACAGGTGAACTACAACAGAAGGTAGATGTCAGGGGAATTTGTAAGAAATCCTGGAGACTGTTTCTAAACAGCCTTAGTGTATGTCCCCCAAATAAGCATGCCTTAGTTGAAGAAGATAAACACTAGTACAGAAATACTGTTCATTTAACTGGCAAAGCAAATGAGGACAATAGAGAGGACAACATGGAGCTTGACTCCATGAGAAAATAGTGGCTTGATGGAATTAAAGATGAATACAAAAAGGTATGAGCAGAGATGCTCACTTAAGCATTATCTATAATGTCAATAAATTAGAAACCTAGATATCCAACAATAGGCTATTTGGTTAATTTTGCTGTTGTTTTGCTTTCTTTTTCCCCTCAACTTCATTGAGGTATAATTGACAAATAAAATTTTATATATTTAAAGTGTACAACATGATTTGATATACATACACATTGAAAAAGATTACCATAATCAAGTTAATTAACATATTCATCAGAGATTTGGTTTATTAAATTAGGGAGTAGTGTACCCTATGCAATCATTAATAATCATAATGTAGTAGAATATTTATTACTATGAGAAAATATTAATGATGAATTGTTGAATAAAAAGGAGATATAAACATATGTACAATATGATCCTAGTTGTGCTAATATACAGAAAAGTAGTTAGGAAGATAGAAATCAGTTAATAATAAATGGGGAGATTATAGATGATTCTATGTCTCTTCACTGGAGCTTTTCTATATTTTCTCAGTTTATCACATGTGCATTTATTTTGTAATTAGAAAAAATATATTGTTTAAAATGCTAATGAAGAGAAAAGTGGAGCAGGTCAAATCTAAAGAATGAGAAACTCTAAATAAGAATTCATGGAGCATCTTACGTGTTTCTCCAACCAGAAGAAGTTCTTTTTTGCTCTTTAAGGGAGAGGTATTTGTGGCACCATCTGAGAATGATCAGAGTTAGGGGAATGCTCGAAGAATAAAGGTTAGGTACCAATTAAGTATGAATTCTTGGGCTTTGGCCTTCTCTGAAAGGTGCTAACATAGTCTTGATCACAAATCATATGGAAATAGGTAGATCAGAGAAATGTGGCTAAGTAGGACTCATTAAAAACTGAGTGTAGAAACAATGCCATGTGAGAAAATTTAAAATTAGCAAATGATGAGGTGACCAGGCCAGACACCAAGTGCAGGCAGTGTCTTTGGAGCCCTATATCGAGTGCACAGGACAAAAATCTCTGGAATTAACCAAGCCCCCATAGCAACTGTTGCCATGGGCTCTCCTGACCTAAACTGGACAGCCCCCGACTCCATATTAGGTAAAATATTCAGCAGGTATCAACCATGTAGCATCCTGACCAATCACCTAATGCCATCCTGCTAGCAGGAATCTTCTTTGTCTTGAGGCTATAAAAGTTGGCTACTAGCCCACAAAGGGGGTCGGCTCTCCATGGTCTATCAGGAAGTCGGCCCGCTGTATTTGCAGCACCCCTCACTAACTCTGCTCCTTGTTCTCAGTAAACTCACTCTCATCTAAAATACTTTGTGTCTGGAAATTCTTCTTCCAACCCACACACAGATCACAACAGTGTCTGCTAATTTACTTTTCATTCGTAGCTGTTAGCTGTGGTCTCTGTGACCGGTTTGCTAGAGAAGTAAGTTGATGAGCTTGCCATTCTCCTTGGAAGCTCAGGGAGGACGAGGGTAGAGGAAAAGGAAGGCTATTGACTTGAAGCAAGACTGAATAAAACCAGCAAACAGAGACAGCCAGAGGTACACATCAGGAGTCAGAGTAAGAATTAGTAAGTGTGATAAGAGAGAAGGAGATGATAGCCAGAGAAAGGAAGGGAGCACTCAGTTCAAACAGGGGCCATAAGCCCATGCCCAGCTGGTTCACAGGCGGAACTAGACTGAGGACAGCCATAAGAGTGGCTTTCATTTCATCTTATGCAGAAGCACATTATCCAGCACTTGAACTGAGAATGAACTGGGCTGCTAATTATGCTTTGCTAAGAACCCAACATCCTGAAATTAAACAGAAAATACAGTCAAGCACATAACCCACTGGCATCAAAATGAAGTTAAATAAAGGGAAATATAAGCTGAAAAATGGGACTTGCCAGCAATGAGAAGGACCTCAAAAGAAAATAATTTATTTAATGAAAGTTCTAAGGACATAAACATACTAAAAGCACCCAGATGACACCTTGCTTGTGTTGGCTTTAGGTTGTGAATTGAAGAAGATCACGACAGCTTGGGACACACTGTTCAATAGTTTGAGAGCTGAGGGCTTCCCTGGTGGCGCAGTGGTTGGGAACCCGCCTGCCAGTGCAGGGGACACGGGTTCAAGCCCTGGTCTGGGAGGATCCCACATGCCGTGGAGCAACTGACACTGTGCGCCACGGCTGCTGAGCCTGCGGTCTAGAGCCCGTGAGCCACAGCTACTGAGGCCCGTGTGCCTGGAGCCCGTGCTCCGCAGCGGGAGGGGCCACCGCAATGAGAAGCCCGGGCACCGCACCGAGGAGTGGCCCCCGCTCGCTGCAACTAGAGAAAGCCCAAGCACAGCAACAAAGACCCAGCGCAGCAACGAAGACCCAAGGCAGCCAAAAATAAATAAATAAAATAAATAAATTAAAAAAAAAAAAAGTTTGAGAGCTGAAATGAGAACTGTGCTCTATTTTTGATCAGGGGCAAGGGAAACGTGTGCCAATCTCTGCGTGAGGGTGAAGAACATACTGAGACAGCCAGAAAAGACACATGAGTAATGCCACTTACATTTAAAAATCTTTTTCTATGTCTAAGTACACCCTGGCGAACTCATGGTTTCCTGATAGAAGCAGTCCAGTCATACCCTCTCCACATCAGATCGTTTTCTCTGTGGCACTTGCCTAGGGACTGTGGAGAGCCAGGGACGGTAGCTAACAATAGTCTTAGACTCATTGCTTCTGAGTCACAAATGAGTAGAATTTTGAATTATCTCTTGCTTACATACTTTTTTTCACTTTACTCCTCCTTCCCACCCAGAGAGTACTTGTCTCGATTGCAAGGAGGCACCTCCATCCTCTGCTGAGTCAGATGCAAAAATCCAGATCCTTCTCATCTTTGTAACAAGCAGTACTAGGTGGACTTTAAGGTGAATAATGGGCTAGTGCAGCAAATCACAACCCACAGCAATCACAGCTACCATATAAAACAGAGAGGAGCGGTGTCTCCACCCAACTCCAGTTCTGAAATCTCCGTTGTGTGGCCTCTTTCACTAACCACATTTCTTTAAGCTTAATCAGAGCTAACCCTTCTCTAATTAGACTCGGACAAGCTACTTGAGCACTGGAAACAAGATCCAGAAAAAATCCAGGGCCATTTGTGAACAGCTGATTATGATCTGTGGTGACTGGAGACACACGTGTGTGCACACACTTTAGAGATCCTGGGTTATACATGCTACTTGCTTATTCTCTATTGAATTGATGAACAAACATTCCTGAGGGGAAAGAAGGGGAGCTTTTTGGGTTTCTCCCCTGTTACTAACTGCTCTGACAAGCTCTTTGGGTAACTGCTGGTTGGTTACCATGTCCTGTGAATTTCTCCCACAGAGTTACTCAGTGAGGTACAAATTCTGCCTTCCCACTGCAGTGATGTTGCTCATAATAATCCAGTCACCATGATCTTCCCTTTATCAAGTCCTTCCATTTTCAGAGTTTTACTGGATGATCAGTGACCAGGAGTTATAACTGCCTAGATAAAGAAATCATAGCGGACTTTTATCATATTGAGAATGAAAAGCCAGTCTTCACCTACCATTGCCACAAAGAGAAACATATGTATATGCTCAAAAGGAAAGACAGAGCTTGATGGTTGCACTTAATCACTTTCCATAATTCCAAGTTATAAGCCCTTCTTTTGACTTCTCTTAGGTGTTTTTGTTCCACTTAGGACACTCACCTCGCTTTCACTTTTGTATCATAACTCTTAAGGTTCTTATAATTCACACCTTTCTAGATGGTAGGCTCCTAATGCAATGCTAATAGTCTGCTGAATTGACTTGATTTAATTTGGTTTGGAACCTAGTAGCCTGCTAGAAGTGGTTGGTTTTCATGAAAAGACATTAATTCTTTGACTAAAAAAGAGTATATACTATGAAAACATTAAAATTAAAAATGTATAACTACAAAAGGAAAACACCCATTATACTACCACTTAGAGAGATGACATTATCTTTTTGAAGTTTACTTTCTTTTTATCTAAAACACTGAAATAAAACCATTTATTTTTTTCCCAAATAAGTAAGAAATAATATCAAGATCATTTATGAAATAATCCTTGTTCTTCCAACCGATTTGAACTGCCATCATATTGAAATGGTTGAAATGCCACTTTACTTATATTGAAAAAGTTGTCAAAAGTAGCAGTCTCCACTTCCTCACCTCTCATTCTAATAGGAATCCCATATTCACCAACCTCACCAAGATTATCTTTCCAAGCTAATCAATGACCTCCATTTTGTTCTCATCTTACTTGAACTCCCAGCCATGCTTATCACAGTTGACTACCCTCCCTGATGTGCTTTCTTCTCTCAGCTTCAATGCCTGCCTGGTTTTTCTCCGGCCTCACTGGCTACGTCTTCCCTGTTTCCATTGCTGCCTTGCTCCTCTTCTGCCTACCTCCAAATATCAGAGTGTACAGGGCTCCTTTCTGGGCCTCCTTGCTTCTCTAACACTCTCACGTGTGGCCTGGCTTTAAATATCATCAGTAGACTAATTATTGCCCAAGTGGTTACCTTGAGCCCAACTTCTCATCAGAAAACCAGATTTGTATATTCCACTGCCTACTTGTTATCTCCTCACAATGTCTAACAACATCTAAACTTGATATATTTGAAACCCTCAATTCCCTATACTAACCTCAATCCTGGTCTTCCTTCAGTCTTCCTAATATCATTTATCCAGTTCTTTTGGCCCGTAACTAGGAACAACCTCTGATTCCTTTCTTTTCTTCAGTGTCCCAATCCAGTGCTTTTGACTCTTCCACCAAAGCATATTCCAAACCTATCCACTTCTTTCCAATTCCACTACTACCCCATTAATCCAGCCATCTTTCTCTCTCCTGACTACTCAGACAGGCTTCTAACTGGTCACCTGCTTCCCTGATGGTCTCTTTGCATCTACAAATAGAAACCAGAGTGATCTTTATAAATGACTATATCAAACTATGTCACTCCTCTGCTTAAAAATCTCCCAGTGTTTTCATATTATACTTAAAAAATAAAATTCAAACTCCTTATCTTGGGTGCAAAGTGCTACGAGACCTAGCTCCTGCAGAGGTCACCTTGTATTATTGCCTCCTTGTCTACTCTTCTTCACCCAAACTGGCCTTCGTTCTGTTTACTGAACATACTAAACCTGATACCTTTGAGTGGCACATGATATTTCCTTACTTTAAAAGGTTCTCTCCCCTGAATTACACACAGCTCATTCCTTCTAGTAATTCATTTATCAGCTTAAATGTTCCCTCAAGTCACTATTACCACCCTACTTGAATTATTTTTGTCTTATTTATTTTGGTATATTTGCACGTTGCTTATCTCTCCCACCAGAATGCAAAGGGAAACAGAATCTTGTGTACCATATTCACCATTGTATCCTCAATGACTAGAGCTTAGGACACTATTTTTGAATGAATGAATGTACCATAAATTAGCATTTTACCTATACTTAAGTATGTTTCTGGGTTTTCTTTTCTTTTCTAACCTATTCTTCTACCAAACAAGCAAACAAAGCCAAACAGAAAGAAAACACACTATTTAAATTGCTACAGCTATCATATACATTTCAATATCTGATAGGGATAGTGAAAGTTCTCCTTCATTACTCTCATTATTATAAATTTTCCTGGCTAGCATCACCTATTTACTCTCCAAATGATCTGGGAACATAGTATATATTTCTGTATTCAGTTTTCATGGTTTTCAGCATAAAGATTCTGTATTTCTTATTAAGTCTTAGCTAGTCTATACTTTTCTTGCTATTGTGAACAGCATATTCCCTACACCAGGAGAGGTCATGCATTTAGGTAACCGCCTAGCCTTTAAAGGCATTTGAGTTTGTACCTCCTGATATACAGGAAAGTTGATATTTTTCTGTATTTATTTTCTATATATTATTTGTACTGGACTCTTTCATTGGCTTTAGTACATCTTTAACTAATTCCCTTTAGTCTTCTGGGTAGAATATCATATCATCTGCAAACAACAATAATTTGTTTTTCCCCTTTCCAAAAGTTAAACTCTTTTATTCCCTCTCCCACCCCTTGTCTGGTTGCATTCAGTAGAACTACCATAACAATATTAAATAATGATGGGAATCTTTGCCTTCTTGTACATGACTTTAGAGTGAATGGCTCTAGTCTCCCTATTAATTATATTCTTAGACACTGATTTCAGATAGATTTTCTTTATCACATAAAGAAAAACATAACTGTCTCCTGGGTTAAAGCGCTTTCTTTTTAAGTCAGGAATGGATTCTGAATGTTATCACACACCTTTTCTACAACTATTGAGATGTGTGCTTTGGTTTTTTCCAATAATCTACTGACAATAAAAGGCCATACAGTAGTAAGGGTGTGACTCTGCAGCCAGACCACCTGGTTTTGAGCCTGGCTCTGCCCTTACTCATTGTGTGACTTCGGTTAAGTCACTTACTCTTCCTGTACTTTAATTTCCTCATCTGTAAAAGGGATACAATAATGGAACACACCTCATTTATTTTTGTGAGAATTGAGTTAATACATGAGCAGATCTTAGAATATAACCAGTCCTAAGGAAGTGTTTTCAATTGCTTTTTAATCCTGAAAGTAACCCTACTTTGTCATGCCCTCTTCATATACTGCTGAGTTTTCTCATCTGTATTTAGAAGTGGGAATGATGTTGAGGTTTTTTTCCATTATTCAAATTTTGTCAGGTTTAGTATCAAAACTCTATGGTCTTTATAAAATGAATTTTAAGTTTCCCATCTTTCCCCTATGCTCTGGAACAATTAAAAAAACACTGTCTTCCTTAAAGTTTTGAAAGAGCTCATTCAAAACTTCCAAGACCAGCCTTTCTGAGGTAACATTTTAAAAACTTAAAATTTGTTTCTATAGTTATCAAGCTTTCTACTTCTTCTTAATTTTTATACTATGCTTTCCCGAAAAAATTTATCAATATTTTAATGTAGTGTTCTCTCTTTCCTTAAAAATAAATCTACTTTATATCCACCATCATATTTCCTTTCTTATTCATAACTTTGGCTATTTTATTCTATTTTTTCCTTGATTAAGCTAGCTAGAGATTATTTGTTTTTTTCCCTCAAACAACCAGTTCTCAGGTTCATTTTTATCCTACCATCTTTCTATTTTCTAGTATATCAATTTTGCTTTAACCTTTTAGTATTCCTGTCTTCTGCTTTTCTTAGAGTTGCTTTGTTGCACTTTTTCTAACTTCTTGAGTTGAACGCTTAAATTATTAATTGTTTGTTCTTTAATAATGAAAGTACCGAATGCTATGGATTTTTCTGAGTGCAGAAGAATGTTTCTTTACTTTTATCTTCTCCAGGTTTTATAGATGTATTATGTTTTAAATTCAACATGTACCTATATAAAGCCATTCTATATTTCTCTTCTTGTCTGATTAAAAAGTAAAGTGCATCTTTAAAAACACACACACAAGCAAAGAATTTAGAATGCCTCCTACACCTACCTTTATTCACTTTCTGTTTTTGCTAACGTAATTTGGAGTTGTAGGCACAGATCATTCTCTTAAATGTTCCGGTTTTGCATTACATATTTTCTATTTTCAGTGATCACTATAAAGCCTTTTATAATAAAACTTCCCCATTCTTTTCTTTTTTTTTGAAACATCTTTATTGGAGTATAACTGCTTTACAATATTCTGTTAGTTTCTGTGGTATAACAAAGTGAATCAGCTATACATATACATATATCCCCATATCCCCTCCCTCCTGCATCTCCCTCCCACCCTCCCTATCCCACCCCTCTAGGTGGTCACAAAGCACCAAGCAGATCTCCCTGTGCTATGTGGCTGCTTTCCAATAGCTATCTATTTTACATGTGGTAGTGTATATGTGTCCATGCCACTCTCTCACTTCGTCCCAGCTTACCCTTCCCCTTCCCCATGTCCTCAAGTCCATTCTCTACGTCTGCGTCTTTCTTGCTGTCCTGCCCCTAGGTTCATCAGAACTTTTTTTTTTTTTTTTACATTCCATATATATATGTTAGCATATGGTATTTGTTTTTCTCTTTCTGACTTACTTCACTCTGTATGACAGACTCTAGGTCCATCCACCTCACTACAAATAACTCAATTTCATTTCTTTTTATGCTGAGTAATATTCCATTGGATATATGAGGCACATCTTCTTTATCCATTCATCTGTTGATGGACAGTTAGGGTGCTTCCATGTCCTGGCTATCGTAAATAGTGCTGCAATGAACACCGTGTTACATGACTCTTTTTGAATTACGGTTTTCTCAGGGTATATGCCCAGTAGTGGGATTGCTGGGTCATATGGTAGTTCTATTTTTAGTTTTTAAAGGAACCTCCATACTGTTCTCCATAGTGGCTGTATCAATTTACATTCCCACAAATAGTGCAAAATGGTTCCCTTTTCTCCACACCCTCTCCAGCATTTATTGTTTGTAGATTTTTTTGATGATGGCCATTCTGACCAGTGTGAGGTGATACCACATTGTACTTTTGATTTGCATTTCTCCAGTGAGTAGTGATGTTGAGCATCCTTTCATGTGTTTATTGGCAATCTGTATATCTTCTTTGGAGAAATGTCTGTTTAGGTCTTCTGCCCACTTTTGGATTGGGTTGTTTGTTTTTTTGTTATTGAGCTGCATGAGCTGCTTGTAAATTTTGGAGATTAATCCTTTGTCAGTTGCTTCGTTTGCAAATATTTTCTCCCATTCTGAGGGTTCTCTTTTCATCTTGTGTATGGTTTCCTTTGCTGTACAAAAGCTTTTACATTTCATTAGGTCCCATATGTTTATTTTTGTTTTTATTTCCATTTCGCTAGAAGGTGGGTCAAAAAGGATCTTGCTGTGATTTATGTCATAGAGTGTTCTGCCTATGTTTTCCTATAAGAGTTTTATAGTCTCTGACCTTACATTTAGGTCTTTAAACCACTTTGAGTTTATTTTTGTGTATGGTGTTAGGGAGTGTTCTAATTTCATTCTTTTACATGTAGCTGTCCAGTTTTCCCAGCACCACTTGTTGAAGAGGCTGTCTTTTCTCCATTGTATATTCTGGAGAATTGTATGTTCTCCATTGTATATTGTATATATGTGTGTGGGTTTTTCTCTGGGCTTTCTATCCTGTCCCATTGATCTATGTTTCTGTTTTTGTGCCAGTACCATACTGTCTTGATTACTGTAGCTTTGTAGTATAGCCTGAAGTCTGGGAGCCTGATTCCTCCAGCTCTGTTTTTCTTTCTCAAGATTGTTGGCTATTCGGGGTCTTTTGTGTTTCCATACAAATTGTGAAATTTTTTGTTCTAGTACTGTGAAAAATACCATTGGTAGTTTGATAAGGATTGCATTGAATATGTAGATTGCTTTGGGTAGTATAGTCATTTTCACAATGTTGATTCTTCCAATCCAAGAACATGGTATACCTCTCCATCTGTCTGTATGATCTTTAATTTCTTTCATCAGTGTCTTACAGTCTTCTGCATACAGGTCTTTTGTCTCCTTACGTAGGTTTATTCCTAAGTATTTTATTCTTTTTGTTGCAGTGGTAAATGGGAGTGTTTCCTTAATTTCTCTTTCAGATTTTTCATTGTTAGTGTATAGGAATGAAAGAGATGTCTGTGCATTAATTTTGTATCCTGCTACTTTACCAAATTCATTGATTAGCTCTAGTAGTTTTCTGGTAGCATCTTTATGATTCTCTATGTTTAGTATCATGTCATCTGCAAACAGTGACAGTTTTACCTCTTCTTTTCCAATTTGAATTCTTTTTATTTCTTTTTCTTCTCTGATTGACATGGCTAAAACTTCTAAAACTATGTTGAATAATAGTGGTGAGAATGGGCAACCGTGTCTTGTTCCTGATCTTAGAAGAAACGGTTTCAGTTTTTCACCACTGAGAACGATGTTGGCTGTGGGTTTGTCATATATGGCCTTTATTATGTTGAGGTAAGTTCCCTCTATGCCTACATTCTGGAGAGTTTTTATCATAAATGGGTGTTGAATTTTGTCAAAAGCTTTTTCTGCATCTATTGAGATTATCATTCTGTTTTTATCCTTCAGTTTGTTAATATGGTGTATCACATTGATTTAGGTATACTGAAGAATCCTTGCGTTCCTGGGAAAAACCCCACTTGATTATGGTGTATGATCCTTTTAATGTGCTGTTGGATTCTGTTTGCTAGTATTTTGTTAAGGATTTTTGCATTTATGATCATCAGTGATATTGGACTGTAGTTTTCTATTTTGTGACATCTTTGTGTGGTTTTGGTATCAGGGTGATGGTAGCCTCGTAGAATGAGTTTGGGAGTGTTCCTCCCTCTGTTATGGTTTGGAAGAGTTTGACAAGGATAGGTGTTAGCTCTTTGCTAAATGTCTGATATAATTCACCTGTGGTCCTGGGCTTTTGTTTGTTGGAAGATTTTAAATCACAGTTTCAATTTCAGTGCTTGTGATTGGTCTGTTTATATTTTCTATTTCTTCCTGGTTCAGTCTCACAAAGTCGTGCTTTTCTAAGAATTTGTCCATTTATTCCAGGTTGTCCATTTTATTGGCATATAGTTGCTTGTAGTAATCTCTCATGATCCTTTGTATTTCTGCAGTGTCAGTGGTTACTTCTCCTTTTCTATTTCTAATTCTGTTGATTTGAGTCTTCTCCCTTTTTTTCTTGATGAGTCTGGCTAAAGGTTTATCAATTTTCTTTATCTTCTCAAAGAACCAGCTTTTAGTTTTATTGATCTTTGCTATTGTTTCCTTCATTTCTTTTTCATTTATTTCTGATCTGATCTTTATGATTTCTTTCCTTCTGCTAACTTTGGGGTTTTTTGTTCTTCTTTCTCTAATTGCTTTAGGTTGTTTATTTGAGATGGTTCTTGTTTCCTCAGGTAGGATTGTATTGCTATAAACTTCCCTCTTAGAACTGCTATTGCTGCATCCCATAGGTTTTGGGTCATCGTGTTTTCATTGTCATTTGTTTCTACTTATTTTTTGATTTCCTCTTTGATTTCTTCAGTGATCTCTTCGTTATTTAGTACCGTATTGTTTAGCCTCCAGTGTTTGTATTTCTTACAGCTTTTTTCCTGTAACTGATATCTAGTCTCATAGTGTTGTGGTCAGAAAAGATACTTGATACTATTTCAATTTTCTTAAATTTACCAAGGCTTGATTTGTGACCCAAGATATCATCTATCCTGGAGAATGTTCCATGAGCACTTGAGAAGAAAGTGTATTCAGTTGTTTTTGGATGGAATGTCCTATAAATATCAATTAAGTCCATCTTGTCTAATATGTCCTTTAAAGCTTGTGTTTCCTTGTTTATTTTCATTTTGGATGCTCTGTCCATTGGTGAAAGTAGCCTGTTAAAGTCCCCTACTATTACTGTGTTACCATTGATTTCCCCTTTTATGGCTGTTAGCATTTGCCTTATGTATTGAGGTGCTCCTATGTTGGGTGCATAAATATTTACAATTGTTATATCTTCTTCTTGGATTGATCCCTTGATCATTATTTAGTGTCCTTCTTTGTCTCTTGTAATAGTCTTTATTTTAAAATCTATTTTGTCTGATGTGAGAATTGCTACTCCAGCTTTCTTTTGATTTCCATTTGCATGGAATATCTTTTTCCATCCCCTCACTTTCAGTCTGTATGTGTCCCTAGGTCTGAAGTGGGCATCTTGTAGACAGCATATAGATGGGTCTTGTTTTTGTATCCATTCAGCCATTCTATGTCTTTTGGTTGGAGCATTTAATTCACTTACATTTAAAGTAATTATCGATATGTATACTCCTATTACCATTTTCTTAAGTGTTTTGGGTTTGTTTTTGTAGGTCTTTTCCTTCTGTTGTGTTTCCTGCCTTGAGAAGTTCCTTTAGCATTTGTTGTAAAGCTGGTTTGGTGGTGCTGAATTCTCTTAACTTTTGCTGGTCTGTAAAGGTTTTAATTTCTCCATCGAATCTGAATGAGATCCTTGCTGGGCAGAGTAATCATGGTTGTAGGTTTTCCCTTTCATCACTTTAAATATGTCCTGCCACTCCCTTCTGGCTTGCAGAGTTTCTACTGAAAGATCAGCCGTTAACCTTATGGGGATTCCCTTGTATGTTATTTGTTGCTTTCCCTTGCTGCTTTTCATATTTTTTCTCTGTATTTAATTTTTGATTGTTTTATTAATATGTGTCTTGGTGTGTTTCTCCTTGGATTTATCCTGTATGGGACTCTCTGTGCTTCCTGGATTTGATTGACTATTTCCCTTCCCATGTTAGGGAAGTTTTCAACTATAATCTCTTCAAATATTTTCTCAGACCCTTTCTTTTTCTCTTCTTCTTCTGGGACCCCTATAATTCAAATGTTGGTGCGTTTAATGTTGTCCCAGAGGTCTCTGAGACTGTCCTCAATTCTTTTCATTCTTTTTTTTTTATTCTGCTGTGCGGTAGGTATTTCCACTATTTTATCTTCCAGGTCACTTATCCGTTCTTCCACCTCAGTTATTCTGCTATTGATTCCTTCTAGAGAATTTTTAATTTCATTTATTGTGTCGTTCATCATTGTTTGTTTACTCTTTAGTTCTTCCAGGTCCTTGTTAAACGTTTCTTGTATTTTCTCCATTCTATTTTCAAGATTCTGGATCATCTTTACTATCATTACTCTGAATTCTTTTTCAGGTAGACTGCCTATTTCCTCTTCATTTGTTTGGTCTGGTGGGTTTTTACCTTGCTCCTTCATCTGCTGCATATTTCTCTGTCTTCTCATTTTGTTTAACTTACTGTGTTTGGGGTGTCCTTCTCCTAGGCTGCAGGTTCATCGTTCCTGTTGTTTTTGGTGTCTGCCCCCAGTGGGTGAGGTTGGTTTAGTGGCTTGTGTAGGCTTCTTGATGGAGGGGACTTGTGCCTGTGTTCTGGTGGGTGGGGCTGGATCTTGTCTTTCTGGTGGGCCAGGCCATGTCTGGTGGTGTGTTTTGGGGTATCTGTGAACTTAGTATGATTTTAGGCAGCCTCTCTGTTAATGGGTGGAGTTAGTGTTCCTGTCTTGCTAGTTGTTTGGCATGGGGCGTCAAGCACTGGAGCTTGCTGGCCATTGGGTGGAGCTGGGTCTTAGCATTGAGATGGAGATCTCTGGGAGAGCTCTTGCTGATTGATGTTACATGTGGCCGGGAGGTCTCTGGTGGTCCAATGTCCTGAATTTGGGTCTCCCACCTTGGAGGCTCAAGCCTGACACCAGGCCAGAGCACCAAGACCCTGTCAGCCACAGGGCTCAGAAGAAAAGGCAGAAAAAAAAGAAAGAAAAATAAATAAAAAAGTAAAATTATTAAAATACAAAAAAATAATAAAAAAGAGAGCAACCAAACCAATAAACAAATCCACCAATTACAAGTGCTAAAAACTAAACTAAGATAAACATAAAAATCAGAAACAAATCAGTTGCAGAGAGCAAACCCCAAGTCTACAGTTGCTCCCAAAGTCCACCGCCTCAATTTTGGGATGATTCATTTTCTATTCAGGTATTCCACAGATGCAGGGTACATCAAGTTGATTGTGGGGGTTTAATCCACTGCTCCTGAGGCTGCATGGAGAGATTTTCCTTTCTCTTCTTTGTTTGCACAGCTCCTGGGTTCAGCTTTTTTTTGGCCCCACCTCTGCATGTAGGTCACCCTCAGGTGTCTGTTCCCCGCCCAGACAGAAGGGGGTTAAAGCAGCCGCTGATTAGGGTGCTCTTGCTCACTCAGGCCAGGGGGAGGGAGGGGTACAGTCATCGTAATTGGAATGTGGGGCCAGCCTGTGGTGGAAGAGGCTGGCGTGATGTTGCAACAGCCTCAGGTGCACCGTGTGTTCTCCCAGGGAAGTTGTCCCTGGGTCACGGGATCCTGGCAGTGGTAGGCTGCAAAGGCTCTGGTTGGGGGGGTTGTGTGTGTGTGGATAGTGACCTGTTTTTGCACACAGGATTCTTGGTGGCAGCAGCAGCAGCAGCGTTAGCATTTCATGCCCATCTCTGGGGTCCGAGCTGATAGCTATGGCTCATGCCCGCCTCTGGAGCTTGCTTAGGCAGTGCTCTGCCTTCTGTGGGCACATGCGGAAGGAATCCCCTCTCCTCGCATACCCCAAAACAATGGTCTCTTGCCTCTTATGCAAGCCGAGACATTTTCCCAGACTCCCTCCCAGCTAGCTGTGGTGCACTAGCCCCCTCAGGCTGTCTTCACGCAGCCAACCCCAGTCCTCTCGCTGGGATCTGACCTCTGAAGCCCGAGCTTCAGCTCCCAGCCCCACCCGCCCCGGCGGGTGAGCAGACAACTCTCTCAGGCTGGTGAGTGCTGGTCAGCACCGATCCTCTGTGGGGGAATTGCTCCACTTTGCCCTCTGCACCCCTGTTGCTGCACTCTTCTCCATGGCTCTGAAGCTTCCCCTCTGCCCACCCCTGCCTCCACCAGTGAAGAGGCTTCCTAGTGTGTGGAAACTTTTCCTCCTTCACAGCTCCCTCCCAGAGGTGCAGGTCCCATCCCTATTCTTTCGTCTCTGTGTTTTCTTTTTTCTTTTGACCTACCCAGGTATGTGGGGATTTTCTTGCCTTTTGGAAGTCTCAGGTCTTCTGCCAGCATTCAGTAGGTGTTCTGTAGCAGTTGTTCCACATGTAGATGTATTTTTGATGTATTTGTGGGCAGGAAGGTGATCTCCATGTCTTACTCCTCCACCATCTTGAAGGTCCCTCTCAAAACTTCCCCATTCTTGAGCTCAGTTTTTATTTTATTTTTATGGTTTAAATATATCTTTGAAGGTTGTTTTTACAAAGTTCATGGATGGTATATTTTCTAAGTTCCTCAATATGCAAAAAAGTCCTTCTGTTTCCTTCATATGGGAAAGACAGCCTTGATAGGAGTAAGAATATAAGTCAAAATCTCTTAACTTCAAAACTCTGAATTTGCACTGTCCAATATATAAGTGCTAATCATACACAGCTACTTCAATTTAAATTAATTAAAATTAAATAAAATGAAAAATTCAGATCACCAGTCACATTTCAAAGGCTCAAATATCTACATGTGGCTAGTGGCTACCATACTGTATAGCACATATATAGAACATTTCTGTCATCACAGAAAGTTCTATAGTACAGCACTAAGCTAAATATTGATCTACTAACTTCTAGAGTTCAGAGAAGAAGGTTGAAGACACTGTCTTTTATTCCTTTATAGGATAAAATTTTTCTACCTGAAGTTTATAGAATTTTAAAATTTCAGTTTGTAATTATGTAGATTTCAGTTTAGGATATCAATCTACATATTCCAAGTAGTCTCATCTCAGGAAAACTTTCTTCAGTTACGTTTTTTAAAATTGCTATTTTTCCTCCAGCTATTCTAGCTTCTTCCTTGGTTTGGGCTTCTGTTTTCTGTCCTCTTTTTTTCTCATAAAATTTTCACCTTTGCCTCTTATTTTATCTTTCCAGGAAAGGTTCTCAAGTTAGTCCTTCATATCACTGAATTTATTTCCTATGTGCCAAATTATGCTTTTTTCTGTAATATGGATTTTAGTCCCACTATTATATTTTTAGTTCTTATAATTCCTTCTTATCAGATCTGTCTATTTCATCTTATCCTGCTGTCTTTTTTTCTTAATCTGTTTTTTTCTTTATTACTTTTACTTCCAGTTTCATAGAGGCTATGTTTTCTTGATTTTAACTGGAAATTCCAAACAATTTTCTGAACTTTTTTCCAGGATCATACAGTTGGTCTTTTTCAGTGATAAGCTGTTTCTGTTTTTCCAAGTCCTCAGCATGACATTTTCTTTCCCTTATTTTGTACTGTTTTTCCATGGGCTCTCATTTGTTTGTTTGGTTTTTTCTTTAGTTATTCTTAAGTAAGGTAAGAACAACAAAGAGTTTGTATTTGACAATAAAGGACTGCCTTTTGCTCACCTCTTTTTCCTTGTTAACTGCATATATCTAAATCTCCAGCTGGAAGCTTGGGTGACGATGTTCACTGCCCCATGCTCAATCCCAAGTTTTAACAGTCTCTGTTCCTACCCCCAACACTTTGTGGTGACTCCACCTCCTAGGATGTAATAAACCACTGGCCACAACCCCTACTGGCCCATGGTTTCCTGGGGCTTGCTCCTCTACATGACACTGAAGGTTGGAAAGCAGCTTGGACAATGCTCAGGAAGACTCCAGAAACAGCAACTGTGTGATGGAGATTTCTGGCTGGAGCCAGTTCTGTTTCTCTGGGTTATGGTCCCTGTCTCATGAGGGAAAGCTTGGCAATGTTACCAATCAAGCAGAGGGTTAGATTGTCTTGACCAAGCTCTATCAGCCTGGTAGATTACAGAGACTGCACCCAGATTCTCAGTAGATTTTCTGCAAGGCTTGGTTTTCAGTCTTGCTATTTTTATATTTTTTGTGTCTTCATAGGCATTCAAGGGGGAAGTGGGAAGAGGCTACCACTAGGCAGCCTGTTCAATTCCATTTTTAACTGGATACCAACAATTTTTATACACATTTTTATCTTCTATTGCTTTTTTTCAATTATAAAAGAAGTATGTTTCTACCATAGAAAATATAGTTAGATTGAAACAAAAATGTAATCATATATGATCCTACCACCCAAAGATAACTACTATTAAGGCTTCCTGCTACATATTCTTCCTGTTTTTCTTAATGCTATCTTTATCCTTTTATCATATAAGTGTTGTAATATAAGAGAATTGTTCCTGTGTTCAAAAATAGGAAACAGGATTTTGACATTCATTCAATGATCAATAAATTGATTGATCTCTATTCTCTTATTATTTCTTAAACTTTGTCAGAACCATGTTAGATGGAGAGGATGCAGAGACTGAAAATGTGAGAGGTTTTGCCCTGAGTGCATTGAAGGTCTGGCAGGGAAGATGGACAGGTCAATGAGTAAATACTGTACAGTGGAATATCCGTGCTACTCTAGGGGCAGGCACAGAGAACACTGAGAACAGTAAAGAGCACCCCCAGACAGAGCAGGTCTGGGAAGTATTCCCAAGGAGGGGAAACTTGTACTGTGTTTTTAAGAATGATTAAGTGCCCTTTAGGTGGACAAGTTGGGTGCTGGAGCCAGGGTGGGAAGGTAGTACATTCGAAGAGAAGAGAACAGCTTGTACAAAGCATGAAAGAGAGACCACAGTGTGCACAAGGAACTGCAAATGATTTGACATGACTTGAGAGGTTAAGTTTATATGCCATACACAGAAGTTTGGTTTTCAATATTTAGGCCACGTGGAGACATTGAATGAGCTTAAGAGGAGTAACCTCAGATGTGCATTTCATATGGCCTACTCTGGATGGTTGGATGGATTAGAGGCAGGTAGGAATGAGAGGCTAGTAGGGGGACTAGGGAGCTGCTTCAGTAGTTCAAGTGTAACGTGATGAAAGTCTGGACTCAGGGAGTAGAGGTAGCATCTTTTCAGGCTAGTAGAATGCCATCTTTCATGGGTAGAAATGATGATACACCTATCTTCCACAAAAAGAAAATATATTCTGAGAATATTTAATCATGTATGGTTTCTTTCACACATTAGAATGTTTTACTGATTCATAATCTTTCGTCCATTCTTCACTGTCCCAGGAATATATCCCTCCCTATACATTTGATGATGCCTCTTCCTTACAATGTATGTCCTTCTCCATGGTCTAGACCAGGGGTCAGTAAACTGCAGCCTGCATGCAAAATCTGGCCTGCTGTCTCTTTTTTGTAGTTTTGATAGAACACAGCCCAGCCCATTCATTTGCCTATTTGTCTCTGGCTGCTTTTGTACTACAATGGCAGAGTTGAATAGCTGCAACAGAGACCATAAGTGGCCTACAAGGCACAAAATATTTACTATCTGGCCTTTACAGAAAAAAAGCTTGCTTACCTTTCATCTACTCTAGACTTATCCAAATCCTGCTCATCCCTAAAAGCTCAGTTCAAAGTTCCTCTTGAGTCCTCAGACCATAATGATCTTTCTCTTTCCTCTGAATTAGTAACTGTTTCTGTCTGAGGCACACGTTATTTTAGTTCTCTTACAATATATCGTCTTTGTGTTTCTTCTCTTCCTATAAGCATAGATTTTTTTTTTACACCAATTACAAATGTAAACTTTTTTGAAAAGAGGGACTATATATGCAAAGTACTTGCTGGCTGTTTACAATATTCAAGGCACAATTCTAGGTACTGTGGGGAATGCCTCTAGATTCCTCACTGCCATTGTCTGTCCACTCCTACCCCAACCCCTACTGCCAGCCTTACCCCAAATGATATGGGCAACACTACTTTAGGATACTTCCAAACAAAGGCAGACACACTTAGGAGATGGCTCTGTGGATTAATGATGCAGTTGGAGCCATCTAAGAACCTCACAATTTACCTCTTCTTTTTGTTAACTGCTTCTGAAAAGGTGAATTAGCAGATATCTGAAAAGGCTAGTGCTCACTGCGTTATTACTCTCCAAAAATTAATTGCCTAGGTCAATTCTCCAACCTTCATTGGCATTGAAGGAACTTCCTTTCCTTTCAAGTAGTAGCTGGGTGTTGACAAAAGCCACATATTAAGCATTGGGAAAAGCTGGAAAAGTGTACAAATCCTCTCAGCATATGTGTTTTAGGATGTACATATGGAGACGTTTACAAAGAAGTCACATATTTCAACTTCTTGTGTGCTCTCCAGCTTCCTCCCCTAATTATTTGTTTCCATGCTCTCTCAGTCAAGTTTCCTTATGGACTAAATGGCAAACTCTGCTAGGAGTGTGAGGTACTATCACTCCACCCTCCCCTTATTTGTGAGACAGTTTTGCGTATTAGTAAAGAATGCAGGGTGGAGCCAAGCCAAGTTCTAAATCCCAGATCATCTGCTCACTAACTTGCCCAGGTTCCTTAACTTCTCTTAGTTTCTCATCTGAAAAATGGGGATAGTAACAGTACTATCTCAGAAGGTGGAAGTCAGTTTCCATGAAATAATACACGTCAGGTTCTTAGACTAAGGCCTGGAACACTCTAAACAATCCATCAATATTACTTATTATTATTTTTGTTGTTATTATGTTATGAGACAAGTATTTTTTTTCCTAGAAAATATATTCAGTGACTATTTAGTTATGTATGATTTCTGCCAGACAGGTTTGATGGACTACTTGAAATAATGCTAGTGATCCAGGACCCTAAATTTCTCAGCAGTGAGACCATGACACTTTTTTCTTTTGGAGGATGCACTAGAAAATTGGAAATAAGAGCTCTAACTTTGAAATCAGTTGAATACAAAAGCCTCTTGTAAGGACTGTAACCACTATTTTATTTTAAATAATAGAAAAAAATTAAAAACAAGGAAAAATAACCTTCCAGTACAAGTATTCCCTTGAACACATTGTAATTGTTTTCCTTTTCTTTCGAATAAAATCACAAGTATTATGTTAATACATCCAAAGACAACCTAGAATGTGTGATCCGTGAGGGAATGGAATTGCAAATGTTTGATCAGGATAGCAGGAAGCACACATTCTGCCACTCCACTCCCGAATTAGAAAACCTATTTAGCACTTTGTAAAACACACAAAATGAAGTTTGCTCTCTCCTGCAGATAGAGATTTTACTTCATTTTGTGCCAGCAAAATTTTAGAAAATTGCATGAGGAGAGAGCAATTTTTGGCACTTTGGTTGGGAGTACAAAATGTTAGCAAATGGGGCTGAAAGGATCTTAAGTGTAATGTTGGAATAATATTCACACAGCACTGGCTGCATCTTTATTTTTAACCTATTTACATATTCACAGGAAAGAATGCTTAGCAGTTATTTGTTTCAAGGGGCCTATTTAAGGTGAAAATGACATTCACAATTTTTGAATGCATTACTCAAGAATGCTGCTGCGCATAACAATTCATAAAGAAAAATATCATTTTAGCTATCATAGAAGAATGTGGAAGGATATAGGTGGAAGAATATTGGACATCAGTTTTAGCTCTGGACCCAGAAAGAAGGAAAAAGGGAAGGAAGCGAGAACCACATCCTGAAAACTTCCACAGAGTAAGTGGACACTGAGAGACCCACTAAAAAAGCTGAACAAGACTGACAGAATTTCCAGAGTTCTAACATGGTTCTCTTAATTTATGACCACTTGCTTAGTACAGAAGTCTCTCAAAAAGAGAAGCATGCTGTTCATCTGCATAAAAAACATATCATTCCATTCATAATATACTTAACAGCTATATTCTTTGTCCATAGCACAACAGTAGAAACTGTGGCATATATGTAGAAGTCTCTATATATTTCTTGCTCACAAAGAACTTAAAATAAAGTTAGAGAGAGAACGTGTTCATGAAACACTGCATAGATGTTTAGGAGGCATAAAAAGTGCCAACCTCTGGCACAGACTGGCTTCTCCAGAAGCAGATGCTGAGATTTTGGAATCTATACTTGTAAAAAGAAGTTAAGGGAGTAGGACTGAGCAGAGGTCAAATTGCAGTTTTTTGGCAGGTCAATTTTTTTGCAGACCACTGCAGGTCGAACTGCAATTCAGGCCTGACAAAGCCGTGGCCCACCCAGCGGGGGGCGCTGGAACACATATTGGCCATCAAAGCTGTCTCACATTGGGCCAAAATGGGGAGTCTTTTTACCCTTGCCTGGATCAGTCATTGGATGTGGACAATTCTGAGGAGGGTGTGACCTGAGGTGGACAACTGAGATGGACCCTTCAGGAGCTGAGAACTGAAGTCTCTGCTGATGACCCTCCTAGATGTTAGTAAGCAGCACATGCTGGAAATAAGCTCTGGATGGAGCAGCTCCATATCTACCACAATTCATTTGTAAGGCTCTTTGAGAACTTCTAATTAAAGCATCTATTAATGGAGGTAAATGGAAATTCAGCAGAAAGAGCTAGCAATGGACTCCTATGGAGTTAACTATATACAGCTTGACTACTACATGCCTTCAGATAGGTTAGTATAGAGATAGCTCATAAACTAATGTGTTTTTATTCAAGCTAGAGGTTAGAAAACTAAGATAATTTTTTTGAGTTATGACAAGATATTCAGATGAAAATATTCCTCCAAACTATGAAAAAGTCTCAAAATCATCAACAAAAGATCTCCTACTCAATGTTAGCTGCTTGGTTGTATAAGCAAAAATATCACAAGCCAAAGCTGGGATTGAAAGGTCTGTGTTTTCCTTCTGAGGAAAGAGTCCACCAAATCTCCACAATCAATGATCTTGCTGGCCTTTAGTGAAAAATACAGTTGGTCCAGTGTCGCGAGACCAGTTAGCCTGATCCTTTGTCACTTTCAGATGGCCAGTCTTGACCAACTATGAAGAAGGCCAACTTGGTGGCATAGAAATGCCCGTATCCCTTTCAACTGCACCGGCTCATCAATAAGCTGCTACTCCCAACCCTGCATGAAGCCATCATACGCAGAGCATGTACGTGCATGTCAGACAGCAGCAGGGCTTCTGTCAATCACTCTGTGCCATGTATTCCAGTGTGCCATTTGGCCCCAGTGTTCATTCCTCAAGAAGAGTCAAGATTCGATCAAAATTGTACCAAGCACTAGTCCCATGGCCTCTCACACCCTGCCTCCTTTCATTCCACCAGCACTCTGTGTAGTAAATAGTATTACTATTTCCACTTTTTTTCCAAACTGGGAATGAGAGAGGTCTGGAGATCTAAAATTAAAATTATTATATATATTTTGGTAAACAGCTGTTCAATGTGAACATAGATCTGTGACTCCAAATCTATCCTTCCCATTGTTAATCAGATCCATCCTCCTAACTGTCCATCAGTACATCCTGTGTGCTTTCTATAGCTCACCAGTTCTATGACATATTAATAATGTTTCCCCCCAAAAGATTCTGTGGTCAAACAAATTTGGAAATCACTAAGCTAAACAAAATTAAACAGAGTATTTTTTTTTTAAACACAGGAAGTCTCAGAACATGTTTGTGCTAATGTGCGTTGTGAATCTATAAACAGCTCAAAGGCAGAGGTTTCCATAACTGACTTGACCACAAAAATCTTTTTTCCTACGGGCATCTTGCAAAAAACTAAGGGTCCATAGCACAAATGATGGGAAACTGCTGCACAATCCTCCTTTAACCAGATGTCAGAAAGTCCTCTTTGGCCTGGCATGTTACACTATTGCCAAGTTGATGAGAAGACAGGTTTTCATCACTGACAGGCAATGGTTCCCAGCCTCCCGGGAATGCTCTCCAGGCAGTGGGGGAGACACCTTGCCAGCAGGTCCTTCCTCTGACTCAGTCTTACTAAGCCAATGCTAGGAGGCAAAGCCATTTGGGAAGACTGAGTTCTGGTAGCTTTAACATGAAAGAACAGAAAGATTTAAAAATCTGAGGAAAGAATAATAATAACAACAATATTGTAGGGTTGTTCTGTCTCTGAAAGGCATTACTTAGAATTCCAATGAGAACCAGTAACTTCTAAATGAAAAAAGCAAATGGAAGAACTTACACCACTCACACACTCAGAGCTACAGATAAGATCCAATATTCTCACCATGTAAAAAACTGGCATGACAGCTACAACCATTTCAAAATACATAAATTTCTCTGTTTTTTAGGCAGTGACTTTTTTGGTATAAGGTTAGTCTCATCCATGAAATTTGATAGCAGCCGCTTCCCAGAGTTAGTCTGGCAGTCAGTTTGCCTGTGGTGTGTTCAGGTGTGAGGGTCTGGGATTTATGTTTCCATTTGACTGTTGTCTTTGGACTTCTGTGCCTCTGGTTTACTAGGACTCAGAGGAAACCAGTTACTCATGGAGAAAAATGAAGGGTGTGTGGGATGAATAACAATGAAGTCAGGAATCTAAGATGCCACAGTCTCCAGGTCTTCCAAAAGAACAGCTTCAAACAGCATGTGGGTGGCAAGTCAAGGATTGGTTTTTATTAGTATTGCCATAAATTTCCCAAACCTCGTAGGAAATGTCACCTCTGTAGCCACCAGAGTGTTAATAAATTAGGGATTAAGAGAACTTAAAATTCCATACTGAAAAAGGTGTTAGGCTCTTCCTTTAAGATTCCTATTTAAAATATTATTTACATATGTAAATGAATTCCCATCTTATTAAAGTAGCAGATGATATTTTTCAAAGATAAACTATTATTACTTAAAATAAGTATAATATCAAATGTAATTTGATATTTACATACTAATTAAATATCATAATTACATACTAATTACATACTATCAAATGTAATTCATGTTAGGTGGACATGAGAGAAAGAACCACAGACACTGTCAAGAACCAGGTCATGGTGGATGCCAAGGTATCTGCTCATGGACAAGGACACTTGTGATCATCAAGACTGAAAAAGAAGCTTCAACCTACAGGGATGACCAAGAACAAGATGACAAAAGGGTTTTAGGATGCAAAAAGATAAGGTCAAAAGTTTTACCAAACTCAAAGCCTGGGAAGAGGCTGAAAATTACTTTATCTAGGAAACTTCAGAGCAGAGCAGAGGGGCCTCATGTTTGAATATTTAACATATTTCTACTTTTTATTTTATTTCATATCTCTTCCTATCTCTTTTTTTTCATCGGTTTTGAACAGCATATAAAATTGACATAATAAACTTGTCTGAAAAGACAGAATATCTCTCTTAATCTGCAGGTTTGGTTTCAATGCAATTGAATAATGAATAACTTTGTGGTAAAATGCATACTCAAGTCAAATAAGCTTTTAATGTTAAAATAATATTTCTTACTGTATTATTTACTGGCTATTTGTATTTCTTATGGGTGAATTTCCTGTTCATGTCTGTTGCCCATTTGTTATATGAGAGCATTTGTATATTTCTTGTTAATTTTTATGAGCTAATTCTATTTTAAGGTTAAAAATCCTTTGCATTTATATATGTTGCATATATTTTGGTAAACTAGTTTGGGCATGTTGCAGACATGATGAAATACCTTCTTTTTTGCTAAAAATGGAGGAAAATCACAAAAAAATAATCAACAACACAAAAAGAAGAGGGAAGATTTTATATTTAATTTACCATTTCAAGGTATATGCTGCATAAACAATCCAATCCATTATTTGGGTTATTTCAATTTTCATGGTAATCAAATACCATTTTTTTAACACGTTGTAAGCATAAAGATTTTCCCAGTGAAATTTAAACTACCTTAGAAAAACTTTCTTTTTCATCTTCAGTTGTATTTCCCAAAAGAGGAAAGTGTAGTTTTTTTCCTCTTTGTACTCCAATTGTTTGAGGGTGAAATAAAAAGCTAACTGTATGAATACACACATACTCATACAGATGATCATTCAAGCATTCATTGAAAAAAGAACAGAACAAATATGTTTCTCCTTTTCTCTTTTTATTTCCACTCTTTCCGTAGTTTTGATAGCACCATTAGTGTTGACCTACAAGCACGATCCAGGCGGATTTTCTAGCAGCTAGAGTACCATGGTTTTGGAGATACCTCAATTCTAATAACAATAATGATAGAAATGGCTACTGTGCCAAGCATTGGGCTGCATGCCTTCTGTGCCTTATCTGACTTAATACAACAACTCTTTGGTGGTGGGTATTGTGATTAGCTCCACTTTACACATGAACAAATGAAGGCACCAGAGGCTTAAAGAGCCATTGGACCAAAGTCACGTGGCTTGTAAATGGCAGGGCCATGATTCCCATGCAGGGCTCAATGGCTCCAGACCCATGTGCTGACCATTTAAACACACTGCCTCTCAAAACACAGAACAAAACAATAAAGGGAATTATGATCATGTTTGGCTTTTTAACACAGGAGGCAGATTCCTAACAGAAAAAAAGGAGGAATTTTGACTGCTTTCTAAATCTGACTTACTTAACAAAGTAAGCACCTAAGTATCAGGGTCTATAGAAATGATTATCTGGCCCCTGAGTTCAGATTGTAACAGAGGAGACAGATACACAAACAAATAAATGTAATTTATTTTGCCAGGGAGGATAGCTTCACAGAGGAGGTGACATTTCAGTTAAAGATGGGAGGAGATGTAGAAGAGCAGTGACTCTTGTAACCAGGATCTAGAAATGGGAACAAGAATGGCGTCAGGAGGGAGTGTAGTGTTCACCTTAGAAAGGAGTCATCATAGCGTTGATACCAGCCCATATGGACTGAGTACGTGTTATGGGCCAGGTACTGTGCTAAGCATTCACTTTCTCATTTATTCCTCCCCATAACTTATAAAATCAATAGCATTATTAGCTCTGCATTACAGATGAGGACACTGAGACAGGTTACATAACCTTTCCGAGGTCAACATGCCAGACAAGACAGGAACCCAGGCCACCTTCCTCCTTCCTCCTACCCGTTATACAATATAGTCTCCTCTTTCTCTTCTGAAACAGGAAAGAATGAAGGAGTAGTGGGAAAAGACAGAGGATATGTTTGTGGGGAGAAATTACACTTAATGTTGTCTGTTTCTCTACAAAGTTGCCCCAAATGAGGGAGTATGATTGGGTGGGAGACTTGAAGAGAATTGTAAACCTTCACATCTAGCTAGGAGCTGACTAGAGAAGAGTAAATGGTTTACAGAGAACCATGAGAGTGCAGTTGAGGAAGAAAGCCCTGCATTTGTAATTGAACACATCAGTATCGTCACTCAGTATTGTGCAAACAATGGCAACTGGCCAAGAAGTACTCATACCAGTGTTCACTGAGGAAAATTCACAGAGACAGAAGACATAGGTCCCCATCTCACATTTAATTCTACAGCATCATAGAGAGACCTAGCCAGGCCAGGTTTCAGATTCGAGGAGAGGGATCTGAACTTCCAGCTGTGAAGCTTTTAAGCTACTTCATTAGAAAGCATCATCCCTCCTTTGACATAATGAAGGGCAAGGATACAAAACCTACATAGTATAATGGAATCTTGGCATAAGCCTGTACTGTCAGGTCAGGGTTCATGACTGAGGGTCACTGGCTTCTTCCCTGGTATGATCAGAGGTTGAGGTATACACTTTGAGTTACAGCGATACAAGTGGCAAGTTATGTGGAGCATTCACCGTGTCGGTGTTATGCTTATAAAGCACCATGCCTTCCCCCGGCAGGACAGGGAGAAGCTAGGTTCCATGCCTCGTAGTTGACCAGAAATGATTCATTGCTCTAAGCACTAGAGCCTAGTCTCTTTCCATGGAGCTTTTCAGGAGGCCAACTCCTTTTCAGGGAGGCCAGCCAGCAGGGGGTCAATCCTGGACAAGTTAGCCCTTACCTTTTATTCAAATTTCTCCCTCAGTCTTGTTGACAGAAAAAATAGAGAGGTATCTAGTACCAATAGACTCCCATTTTCATTGTCATGTGGTTGTACAAAAACTGCAGCTTATATTCACTTACATTCATCAACTGTTGGTACCATCTGTTATTTTATTTCATGTTTTGAACAGCTTTATAGAACTATATTTGACACATAATCAACTGCCAATATTTAAACTGTATAATCTAAAAGGGTTTGACATATGTCCACACCTATGAAACTAATACTGGATAATGAACAAGTTCAACCCCCTCAGAAGTGTTCTCAAGACGCTTGGTAATCCAGTCCATCCTTCATCTCAACAGATTTGGTCCTTTCCCCCTTTTTGTTTTATTACTTAGGTGCCTGTGGCTTTGAATAAGTTATTCAGCTTCCATTTTATCATCTCCTTAATAAATATAAAGCTACCTTCAAAACCAGAATATTTTGAGGGATAGTGATTATAAAACAAAGGACTAGAGATACAATTATTATTATAATATTAGTGGAAAGTAAAAATGGAACTGGCTATATATTAATTAGCCATTAATCTTGATGACAGAAACTTTGGGCCAGATTCTCACACTGATTCTACACAGCCTTTAATGGACTCATTCAGTAAGGAAACTTGCTATGCAGGGTACTTCCAGCTCCCTGTCCTTTTGCTCCCCATCTCAAGTCTCCTTTCTTCCTTAGGCTCAGATTAGACCTCTCTCAGAGACAAGGTCTGGCCCTTGGATAGACGCATATAAAGTCTCCCTCCACCCAAATTCAGAGCTCAAAATCAAATTCCATTCTTGCTGTTGGTGTTAGCATCTGCTACACATACAAGATGCAGCCAAATTTCTCTGGTCTCAGTTCTGGCCTTAGGTTGCCCAAACCCACTCGTCCCCAATCTCTTAGCCAGAGTCCCCCATTCCTACAGCCTTAGCATTCTTAGTCCCCCATTCCTTAGCATTCTTCCCTCGCAGCTTGGCTCATCTCCCCAAGTTTGACTCTCTTGTCTGATCATCACTGCTTCGCTGAATTCTGTCCTGCAGCCTCTGATATACTAAACACATCAACCCCCACCCCATCGTGGCCTCCCTGGCCCACCTGATCTGTCACCAACCATCAAATCCCAGCATGACAGTTTAATCCCCATGTCCATCCTCCCCTGGCCTAATTAATTTTGCATTTAAGCAGCTTCCATGATAAATTATACTTTTTTTTCTTTAGTCCTTAAGAGTCAGTGTAGACCTAGTAAAATAAAAGTAAGATTCTTTCATCTAAATGCAGGATCAGTGTTAAGAAATCTACCTTGCATATCAAAAAATCACCTATATTTATTTAGTTAGTAATGCAAGATCAAGTGGGAAAAATAACATCTGAGTCCCATAAAATCTGTAAGTGAGAAAGGGTTGAATAAGAATGCCACACTCTAGCACTTTTAACATGTGTGCTCTTCAACTACTGGGGCTGATGTAGCTCAACTGAAGAGTGCACATGTTAAAAATATATAAAATATAAAAAGAAATTTTAAAAATACATATAAGTTGGGCTTATTTATAATTTGAGCCAATTTATAAATTGGGCAGTAGCTGTTACTATAAAAATATGCAATCTACAATATTAAATTGTGATTACAACAGAAATATTGTCTTTAAGCCCTGAAAACTATGAAACATCTGTTATTCATCTCCACAGAGACAAGAAATTTAAACAGCAGCAAGAAAATTTAAGTTGGATGAGTGGGAGAACATGGAAGAACAGTGAGAATGGTTAAACCAAGGAGCAAGTTAGGGCAGCCTTTCTATCTTACCAATGACATGGACATTTTTTCTTAGATGATTTTAGAAATGCCATTTATAGACTTGAGGCTATCTTAGCACTATGGAGATGATTCTAAATTGGGGATGGCTTACACCTGTAGGGGGAGTATTTCAAATGGAAATTTCCACTGCAGACAGAGATGCATGCTTAAGAATAGAGTACCTACAGAGATGAATGAACGTCATAAAACTAAATCTCGGACATCTTTCAATTTGTGACTCTAAAATTCAGCATCTTTATCAGGACTTGATGCCACTCTTTCAGATTTTTGGTTTAGGCTATTTCCACCCTAAATAGAAGAGGATTAAAATCTAGGAAAAGGAGAACCACCTCTTGTGACTCCAAAGGTATTCTGAGCAGGGTGGCTGCTCCCAGCTTCACCTCTCACTGGTGAAATCAAACAGAAGGAATTGCAAATTCTTTAGGGCCACCTCTAGTGGGTTTTCTCAGTTGGCTGGAAAACCTCAAAGGTAAGGATTTAATTAGGAATTTAACATTGGCTTCGAAAAAGAAGTCACAATCTCTAAGTATTTCACACAGGGGAGAAGTCGAACCACTCACAAAAGAGTTTCCTGCTGAAAATTCTTTAGTAGTAAGGAGTGTGTCTCGCTAATTGGGGTGATGGCCAAGAGGACGCTAGTAGCCAGCCCTTTGCCCAGGGTGGCTGCTTCCATTGGCAATATGCCCTTTTTGTCCACTCTGAAAGGCGCCCAGTGGGGAGGCCTGAGGAGCTACTGGTAGCCTTTGTGGAGAGGGCAGGTCTGGGCAGGCCTTGGGCCAGCAGGGCTGAGCAGCCACCTGCTGACAGGGCCTTTCTTCCTCATGAAGGAGTCCAGGGGATTCCATTAGAGAAAGTGTTGCTTCAAGCAAGCTGTGGCCACCTTTAATGATTTCCAGGGAAGGAAATTAGTCTCCCAAATCAATTATGACACTCAATTAGGTTATTTAGGCTGATGAATCCCAAGTGAAATCAGAGGATGGGATGTGTGATTCAATGGCCTGCATCTCTCCTGGCTTCAGGGCCCAAGGGTTACCATGTTAGTATTTTGCTAATATTCCCTTTGTACCCTTGTAGTGCAAAGCTTGGTGCCAGCCCAGTCCTGGGCACAGTATTAGTGCCCAACAAAAAATGGCTGAGTGTAAATCTTCCTGCCTCTCTTTTCTCTGGATTTGGTCAGTATCTAAGCACCCATTCTGGTGATCAGGAATGCTTGGTGTATATATTTTATATAATGAAAGTATGCTGAACATCTCTAATGTACAGTGTTTTCATTTCTTTACTGATTAAATGCTTAAATCACATGGTAAAAATTCATTAGTAAAAATGTCCAAATAATTTGTTTTTATATGAACACATGCCCCCCTTAAGAAAGTATGTAGGTAAAAAGAAACGAAGGTTAAATCCATACACAGGAACTATGCAATTCCTAGGAGACAGGGCCCATAACTTGTCCCCATGTTAGAAGGTGAGCCACAAAAGGTGGCAGAGTCTCTGTGTGCAAGTGTTGTTGAAGAGACCGGCCTGTCATCAAGCCATCTTTCTCTATGCACAACATGAAGATTTCCCTGTTGTTCTGTAGCCCTTTTGGGCTCCTTCCCTGTGCCTCTGACCCTAACCCTGCACCTAGCCACCACAGGTCTTACCATTTCAGGGGTGCTGCGATTGGTTAAAGCAGTGGTCCCCAACCTTTTTGGCACCAGGGACAGGTTTCGTGGAAGACAATTTTTCCACGGATCTTGGTGGGGGGATGGTTTTGGGATGGTTCAAGCACATTACATTTATTGTGTACTTTATTTCTATTATTATTACGTTGTAATATATAATTATACAACTCACCATAATACTGACAGGAGGCAGAGCTCAGGTGGTAATGCGAGCGATGGGGAGTGGCTGTAAATACAAATGAAACTTCTCTCGCTCGCCCGCTGCTCACCTCCTGCTGTGCGGCTCAGTTCCTAACAGGCCAGGGATCACTATCAGTCCATGGCCCAGGGGTTGGGGACCCCTGGTTTAAACACACCCAGCTAAGGATGCAACAAGTGACCAAAACCTACCCTGAGCCTTGCTCCTCAGGCCATGCTCTCTGCTCACTAAATCAAATGCCCTACACCTGCCTAAAGGGGGCACTTTTTTCTAATTTGCACAAAGGCACTAACCCACCCAGCCGAGGTCCTGCAGGCATGCTTAGTTGCATTGTTGTGGTTGTCTCTAAACTACTTCTAACAATACAGCAACTTCATTGAAAGTCTTGTGAAAGTCTTGGTAGATGTCTGTACCTGCAGAGCTGTATTGCACCAAACCCCAGAAAGAGATAAAAGAGACTTAGAGAAAGTCAATATCTAAAATAAAGTCTCAGAATTTTCCAGAATTGAGGAAATATGCATTCACAGACACAGGAAGCATGACATGTGCCAAAAAATAAATAAATAAAAAGAAATTCCTATCTGAATACATTTTAGTGAAACTACAGAACACCAAAGACAAAGGGAAAACCTTAAAAGCAACAGGAAAAAATGATCCACAAATTACAGGTAGATTCTCCAGCACAATGAGGAAAGCCAGAAAACAGTGAAATAATATTTTCAAAGTGCTGACAGAAAATAACTGCCAACTATATCCTCAGAACAATTGTCTTTCAAGCATAAAGGCAAAACAAAGACATTTTTGGCAAACAAAAGTTGAAATCAACATTTTAAATCAACTATATTCCCTGAAACTAACACAACATTTTAAATCAACTATATCCCTATAAAACTAAAATATTTTAAAAAATAATAAAAATAAACCTACTTATATCCTGAAACTTGACCCAAAAAAAATTGAAGTCATCAGTAAAAGATCTTTACTAAAGGAATTTCCAAAGGTGATTATCAGGAAGATGGAAAATGATCCCAAGAAAGAAAATATGAAAGACACAAGAAGAAAAGTAAAATTATTCGTATAAAATAGTAATAATTCAAATTTGATGGCTTAAAAGAAGACAGAAACACTAAAGATGAGTGAGAGAGTGATTAGAATTAAAATATATTAAGGATAGATGTATTCTTCAAGAGAGAGACTAAGGCACTGATTACTGACTTCTTTAAGCTTATTTCCAAATTTCAAGGGTGATCACTAAAACAACAGAATTACAATGAAAAACTTTCAAATAAATAGAGGAAAGAAAATGGAATGAAAAAACAAAATATTCCATCAACCCCCAAAAGGCAGGAAGATAATTGGAGGAAGCAAAGAAAATGTGAATCAAATAGAAGGAACAAAGTATGATGGTTAGAAAAAAAAAAAAAAAAGCCCAAATATATCAGTAATCACAGTAAGCATAATTGTATTACACTTGCCAGTTAAAAATAAAAGTATCAGGCTGGATGAAAGGTAAAATCCAACTATATATTGTTTACAAGTAGTATACCAAAAACATACCTAAGGACATGAAATAGTGGAAAATAAAAGGGCAGGAAAAACTAGCCATGCAAATACTAATCAAAATAGAGTTGGGTTAGCTATAATAACACAAATGAGATAGACTTTGAGACAAAAAACCATTCCTATGGATAGAGAATGTCCCAATATAACAACAAAAGTTTCAACTCCCCAGGAAGATATAACAATTCTAAAATTGCATATAACGAAAAAATAGTTTCAAATGATATAAATCAAAAGTTGATAGAAGCATAGAGAGAAATGGACAAGTCCTTTCTCATAGTGGGAGATTTCAACACACCTCCTTCAATTATGAATAGGTCAAAGAGATTAAGAAAACAAAACACTAGTAGAAATATAGTGGCATTTTATTGTGCAATAATTTTATTTTTATAAACCAGAAATATAAATAACTGCTACTCTGAAGATAAGGACTCAATCTAATCCCAGTAAAAAAGCAAAGGAGCCTTATGCTTTATTTAAGCTGAGAAGCCTCATGATTGTTTTATGTATAATTTCCAGTAGGCATTGTGAAAATTTTAAATTGTTTAGAGATCTTCTACATTACTAACTCAATTTCATCCACTAATCTAGTGAAACCCACACACTTTCAATGTATTAACATAGAAGATTTGAACAACATAATTCATAAATTCAATTTAATTAACATATAGACAAATCTGTACCCAACAATTTAAGATTACACATTCTTCTGAAGAACTCATGGAATATTTATGAAAATTGACCAAGAGTAGGCCATAGAGCAATTCTCAGGAAATATCTAACAAATGGTATCTGACCACAACATAATTAAGTTTAAAATAATATTATATAAAAGTCAATTACATGTTTATGTAGGAAAATGTAATTACAAAAAAAAGGAACCTAGGAATACTAGCAGCAAATACTTATATGTTTTTATTATTTCCCAGACCTGTTCCTATATGTTTTGCATATTAATTCATTTACTATTTATAATAGCCCTTTGAAGTGAGCATAATTATATCCCCATTTTAAAGATGAAGAAACTAAGGCACACTGAGGTTACATAAGTTTGCATTACACAGCTGGCAAATGACAGGATTCAAATCCAGGCAGTCTGGTGCCAGATTCTAAACTCTACGGCTCTATTCTTTACTGCTTCTCAAAAGACATGCAAGATCTTTCTGGGTAAATCCATAAAGTTTTATTGAAAGATATTCAGACCTAATAAGTCAAAGTATATGCCACATTTCTGATTAGAAAGACCCCCAAATCATTAAGATATCAATTCGTCCTCAAAATTGTTCCCTAAATTCAATGCAATTTCAATCAAAATCTCAACAAGTTGTTTCTAGGAATTCAAAAAAGTGATGCTAAAATTCATGTGAAAAGAACCAAGAGTCAATAATGCTAAGACATTCCTAGAGAAGAAGAGTAAGATGAGATGACTTGCCCCACCAGATATAAAGACTTTCTGTATACTTTATTAATTAGGGTGGTATGGGGCTGGCATAGAAATAGATAAATTTGACCAAAGTGAACTTAATTTCTGCTAAACCTTGTTTCTACCACCTGGCTATAAAGAGCTTTCAACCTGTGGAACAATTGCTCCCTCAAATTAAGGAATGAATTTGGTAAATCATTTTTACTTTTATCCTCACAGGTGATCATAGACACTAATTTTGCAATTCTAATTAAGTCTATTGATATAATTAGTGTGTCAGTTCCAATTTAGAAGAATATGGAACACCAAGACTCTTTTACAGAGGGGGCCATACAATTTTTTTTGGCCAAATCAGGACACCTTTGAGAACGAGAGGGAGCCCTATTTATAATTAAGTTATACCTGTCAAACCAGGATAGACACCCTACTTTCACTCTATTCTTTGCTCTTTTAACAACTAGTTTGTTCTATCAGTTACGCCAACTATTTCTAAGCCAACCGATACTTTTAAAAAATTATTGGTCATAGAGTGACTTAAGTATCATGACATATATCTTTTTACAACAAGCCCACCTTGACCAATAAACCAGCTTGACACTCACAGTTTGAGCAGTGGATAGGATACACAGTGATGTTTGAGACAATCATTCAGCAACCTCTTTACTGGTTTCCAGTCTGCTCCTGATTCAACCCAGTTTCCATTCACTTTTCCCTCATTTACAGTCCTACACCTGCTCAGTGGACTCAGCATTTGCATGTGGGCTCTCAATTCTGAAACTTTCAGTGCCCCTGTAGGCATTGGCCTCCAAACTTCCCACTGGCTGTCCCCACAATCCTCTACCCCAGAAAGGCAGCTCTACACTATTCCCCACCCACCCATCGCTGGGAGCCAGTCCCAGACCCAGGCCTCTCATTGGACTGCCCCCTGGCCTACCAGAACCCAGGGATGGGTTTCAGACACAACTTGGTCACAGACACTGCCAATCCGCAACACAAGGAACTCCCAAAGGGGGAAAAACATATGTATGTTGGTGGGGTTTCTGGGCAGGGGAGCAATGCTTGATGATCTGTTTTAGAGGTATATACGCATCCTTAAAAACATGTCTCTGGTTTCTCATTCTTGTTCACTGTTCAAATTAATAGCTAAACTGGAAACCTAATAAAATAAAGGAAATGTAGAAACTTTGAACTCCTGAGAGAGTAAATATGAAAAGTTACTTCCCTATTTATAAATAGGAAAACACTCTTTTTATGTTTAATATTTAGCTTAGCCATAGGTATTTTTACTAAAGAATTTCTCCAATGCTTTTTACTAGACTAAGGAAGAGAAGTACTTTTCACCTAAACAAGAGAAAAATATTATTCAGCATTTCCATGTTGGTGCCCAACCTTGGCTGTACAATGCAATCACATAGGGAGTTTTGGAAAACAAAAAACAAAAAAAACTGATGTCTGGATCCCATGCCTAGAGATTCTGATTCAAGTGATCTGGAATGTCAGAGGGCAGAGAGCAGAAGCAAGAAGAACTACAATCCTGCAGCCTGTGGAACAAAAACCACATTCACAGAAAGACAGACAAGATGAAAAGGCAGAGGGCTATGTACCAGATGAAGGAACAAGACAAAACCCCAGAAAAACAACTAAATGAAGTGGAGATAGGCAACCTTCCAGAAAAAGAATTCAGAATAATGATAGTGAAGATGATCCAGGACCTCGGAATAAGAATGGAGGCAAAGATCGAGAAGATGCAAGAAATGTTCAGCAAAGACCTAGAACAATTAAAGAACAAACAAACAGAGATGAACAATACAATAACTGAAATGAAAACTACACTAGAAGGAATCAATAGCAGAATAACTGAGGCAGAAGACTGGATAAGTGACCTGGAAGACAGAATGGTGGAATTCACTGCCACAAAAGAGAATAAAGAAAAAAGAATGAAAAGAAATGAAGACAGCCTAAGAGACCTCTGGGACAACATTAAACACAACATTGGCATTATAGGGGTCCCAGAAGGAGAAGAGAGAGAGAAAGGACCAGAGAAAATATTTGAAGAGATTATAGTCGAAAACTTCCCTAAAACGGGAAAGGAAATAGCCACACAAGTCCAGGAAGTGCAGAGAGTCCCATACAGGATAAACCCAAGGAGAAACATGCCAAAACACATAGTAATCAAATTGGCAAAAATTAAAGACAAAGAAAAATTATTGAAAGCAGCAAGGGAAAAACGACAAATAACATACAAGGGAACTCCCATAAGGATAACAGCTGATTTCTCAGCAGAAACTCTACAAGCCAGAAGGGAGTGGCATGATATACTTAAAGTGATGAAAGGGAAGAACCTACAACCAAGATTACTCTACCCCGCAAGGATCTCATTCAGATTCGATGGAGAAATCAAAAGCTTTACAGACAAGCAAAAGCTAAGAGAATTCAGCACCACCAAACCAGCTCTACACCAAATGCTAAAGGAACTTCTCTAAGTGGGAAACACAAGAGAAGAAAAGGACCTACAAAAACAAACCCAAAACAATTAAGGAAATGGTCATAGGAACATACATATCGATAATTATCTTAAACGTGAATGGATTAAATGCTCCAACCAAAAGACACAGGATTGCTGAATGGATACAAAAACAAGACCCATATATATGCTGTCTACAAGGGACCCACTTCAGACCTAGGGACACATACAGACTGAAAGTGAGGGGATGGAAAAAGATATTCCATGCAAATGGAAATCAAAAGAAAGCTGGAGTAGCTATACTCATATCAGATAAAATAGACTTTAAAATAAAGAACGTTACAAGAGACAAGGAAGGACACTACATAATGATCAAGGGATCAATCCAAGAAGAAGATATAACAATTATAAATATATATGCACCCAACATAGGAGCACCTCAATACATAAGGCTAGTACTAACAGCTATAAAAGAGGAAATCGACAGTAACACAATAATAGTGGGGAATTTAACACCTCACTTACACCAATGGACAGATCATCCAAAATGACAATAAATAAGGAAACAGAAGCTTTAAATGACTCAATACACCAGACAGATTTAATTGATATTTATAGGACATTCCATCCAAAAACAGCAGATTACACTTTCTTCTCAAGTGCGCAGGGAACATTCTCCAGGATAGATCATATCTTGGGTCACAAATCAAGCCTCAGTATATTTAAGAAAACTGAAATCATATCAAGAATCTTTTCTGACCACAATGCTATGAGATTAGAAATCAATTACAGGGAAAAAAACGTAAAAAACACAAACACGTGGAGGCTAAACAATACGTTACTAAATAACCAAGAGATCACTGAAGAAATCAAAGAGGAAATCAAAAAATACCTAAAGACAAATGACAATGAAAACACGACGATCCAAAACCTATGGGATGCAGCAAAAGCAGTTCTAAGAGGGAAGTTTATAGCTATACAAGCCTTCCTCAAGAAACAAGAAAAATCTCAAATAAACAATCTAACCTTACACCTGAAGGAACTAGAGAAAGAAGAACAAACAAAACCCAAAGTTGTAGAAGGAAAGAAATCATAAAGATCAGAGCAGAAATAAATGAAATAGAAACAAAGAAAACAATAGCAAAGATCAATAAAACCAAAAGCTGGTTCTTTGAGAAGATAAACAAAATTGATAAACCATTAGCCACACTCATCAAGAAAAAGAGGGAGAGGACTCAAATCAATAAAATTAGAAATGAAAAAGGAGAAGTTACAACAGACACCGAGAAATACAAAGCATCCTAAGAGACTACTACAAGCAATGCTATGCCAATAAAATGGACAACCTGGAAGAAATGGACAAATTCTTAGAAAGGTATAACCTTCCAAGACTGAACAAGGAAGAAATAGAAAATATGAACAGACCAATCACAAGTAATGAAATTGAAACTGTGATTAAAAATCTTCCAACAAACAGAAGTCCAGGACCAGATGGCTTCACAGGTGAATTCTATCAAACATTTAGAGAAGAGCTAACACCCATCCTTCTCAAACTCTTCTAAAAAATTGCAGAGGGAGCAACACTCCCAAACTCATTCTATGAGGCCACCATCACCCTGATACCAAAGCCAGACAAAGATACTACAAAAAAAAGAAAATTACAGACCAATATCACTGATGAATATAGATGCAAAAATCCTCAACAAAATACTAGCAAACAGAATCCCACAACACATTAAAAGGGTCATACACCATGATCAAGTGGGATTTATCCCAGGGATGCAAGGATTCTTCAATATATGGAAACCAATCAATGTGTTATACCATATTAACAAATTGAAGAATAAAAACCATATGATCATCTCAGTAGATGCAGAAAAAGATTTTGACAAAATTCAACACCTATTTATGATAAAAACTCTCCAGAAAGTGGGCATAGAGGGAACCTACCTCAACATAATAAAGGCCATATACGACAAACCCACAGCAAACATCGTTCTCAATGGTGAAAAACTGAAAGCATTTCCTCTAAGATCAGGAACAAGACAAGGATGTCCACTCTCACCACTATTATTCAACATAGTTTTGGAAGCCCTAGCCATGGCAATCAGAGAAGAAAAAGAAATAAAAGGAATACAAATTGGAAAAGAAGAAATAAAACTGTCACTGTTTGCAGATGACATGATACTAAACATAGAGAATCCTAAAGATGCCACCAGAAAACTACTAGAGCTAATCAATGAATTTGGTAAAGTTGCAGGATACAAAATTAATGCACAGAAATCTCTTGCATTCCTATACACTAATGATGAAAAATCTGAAAGAGAAATTATGGAAACACTCCCATTTACCATTGCAACAAAAAGAATAAAATACCTAGGAATAAACCTACGTAGGGAGACAAAAGAGCTGTATGCAGAAAACTATAAGACACTGATGAAAGAAATTAAAGATGATACCAACAGATGGAGAGATATACCATGTTCTTGGATTGGAAGAATCAATATTGTGAAAATGACTATACTACCCAAAGTAATCTACAGAGTCAATGCAATCCCTATCAAATTACCAATGGCATTTTTTACAGAACTAGAGCAAAAAATCTTAAAATTTGTGGAGACACAAAAGACCCCGAATAGCCAAAGCAGTCTTGAGGGAAAAAAACGGAGCTGGAGGAATCAGACTCCCTGACTTCAGACTATACTACAAAGCTACAGTAATCAAGACAATATGGTACTGGCACAAAAACAGAACCATAGATCAATGGAACAAGATAGAAAGCCCAGAGATAAACCCACGCACCTATGGTCAACTAATCTATGACAAAGGAGGCAAGGATATACAATGGAGAAAAGACAGTCTCTTCAATAAGTGGTGCTGGGAAAACTGGACAGCTACATGTAAAAGAATGAAAGTAGAAGACTCCCTAACACCATACACAAAAATAACCTGAAAGTGGATTAGAGACCTAAATGTAAGACCGGACACTATAAAACTCTTATAGGAAAACATAGGAAGAACAGTCTTTGACATAAATCACAGCAAGATCTTTTTTGATCCCGCTCCTAGAGTAATGGAAATAAAAACAAAAATAAACAAATAGGACCTAATGAAACTTCAAAGCTTTTGCACAGCAAAGGAAACCATAAACAAGACAAAAAGACAACCTTCAGAATGGGAGAAAATATTTGCAAACAAATCAGCAGACAAAGGATTAATCTCCAAAATATATAAACAGCTCATGTAGCTCAATATTAAAAAAAACAAACAACCCAATCCATAAATGGACAGAAGACCTAAATAGACATTTCTCCAAAGAAGACATACAGATGGCAGAGAAGCACATGAAAAGATGCTCAACATCACTAATTATTAGAGAAATGCAAATCAAAACTACAATGAGGTATCACCTCACACCAGTTAGAATGGGCATCATCAGAAAATCTACAAACAACAAATGCTGGAGAGGGTGTGGAGAAAAGGGAACCTTCTTGCACTGTTGGTGGGAATGTAAATTGATACAGCCACTATGGAGAACAGTATGGAGGTTCCTTAAAAAACTAAAAATAGAATTACTATAAGATCCAGCAATCCCACAACTGGGCATATACCCAGAGAAAACCATAATTCAAAAAGACACATGCATCCCAATGTTCATTGCAGCACTATTTACAATAGCCAGGTCATGGAAGCAACCTAAATGCCCATCGACAGATGAATGGATAAAGAAGTTGTGGTACATATATACAATGGAATATTACTCAGCCATAATAAGGAACGAAATTGGGTCATTTGTTGAGACGTGGATGGATCTAGAGACTGTCATACAGAGTGAAGTAAGTCAGAAAGAGAAAAACAAATATCGTATATTAATGCATATATGTGGAACCTAGAAAAATGGTACAGATGAACCGGTTTTCAGGGCAGAAATTGAGACACAGATGTAGAGAACAAACGTATGGACACCAGGGGGGAAAGCAGCAGGGGGGGTGGGAGTGGTGGTGTGATGAATTTGGGCGATTGGGATTGACATGTATACACATGTGTATGTACACACATACACACAATTTGATGTGCATAAAATTGATGACTAATAAGAAGCTGCTGTATAAAAAAATAAATAAAATGAAAGCATGAAAAAAAAAAAAAGTGATCTGGAATGTGCCCAGCCATCAGGGGTTTCACAGCCCTATGGGTGATTCTAAAGTAATTAATGTAATAAATGTAATGTAATGTTGAGGACTGCTGACAACCTGTCAAAGGCTAAACGTGTATACAAGACTTTACTGACTCTTCACAACAATCCTGTAAGCTGCCAGCCCTGCAGCTGAGGAAACTAGGGCTCAGAGAGGTTAAGTAAATTACTCATGACCACACAGCCAGTAAGTGTCTGAAACAAGATTTGAAATTAAATCTGTATGACTTCAAAGTCCATGCACATAACCATTAATAAGTGAGGAAAAGCTGTCATTATGGGGAAAGGCACTTACATATGGATAAGGACCTGCTTAGCAACTTCAATTTCCTACTCTAGAGCCATTTCATTCCTACTTGAAAACACAGCCAAGACCTAATCTCTAGAATCAGTCTTGTTCTTAAAAGACACATTAAGAGTTTGCCCACTGTATCCATCAGCCTTGCCTCCTAGATCTGATAACTAGGCTCTCACCTTATGCCTAAGGACTGAAGTACTGACATGTTCCCTACTGCAGTAAGGATGAGCATAAAGCATGCACAGTGGTATTGGAGTCTTGGGTTCAAATCCCTTCTCTGTCTTACTGTATCCTTGTGACTTTGGACAAGTCAGTTAACCCTGCCGAGTCTCAATTCCACATTTACAGAATATAAAAATTAAAACCTATATTGCAGGGCCATAGTTAGGAATGAACAAGATAACAAATATAAAAAGCTAGCATAACACCCATCCCATAGAAGCTCAATAAAGAGTAGATGTCATATAGTTATTATTAATATTACTGTGATGATTATTATTACCTGGTATACCATTCCAGCGGAGTATATTGCTTTATTCTTTCAAAAATAACTTGAATGTTGACATTGAAACCCACTCTTTGAGCCTCAACCCCAAAGATGAACAGCCCAACCTCCCTGATGCTTGAGGCTTGCCTTCTAGAACTTCAGCCTGGTACCCATGGTCAGAACCTACTTCTGCTGCTTCTCCTGGAGACGCTGAAGATTTTCTCAATGCAAAGTGTATGCCCATTCAGTTCCCTGTAAATCACCCACCTCAGGGCCGGTCCAGATCGCCGTGTGGTCCCAAGAAGTGTGCTCTCTCAGTTTCCACGTCTCCAATCCTCTCCTCTCTGGCCCATCTTGTTACATCCATGGCAACCCATGTTATGACTTCTGCCAAATAAAAAGCATAATGTTAACACATTGATTTGTGCATCATAAACTCAACACAGTTGGTTTAAAAACTTGGGCCCGAGGGTGAGGCAAACCTTCCCAGTTTCCTGAAAGGGACCCTAGCCTAACCCTAAACCACAAATGTGGTGGGGCCCAAACCCGCATTTATTCCAATCATTGCATAAGCAACATAGATAAAGAGGCATAATTCCCTTGAAAGATTTTCAAGGTCCTCCTTTAAGTGTGTTTCCCTCACTACTGTGGTTCTAAACTATGGCCACGGCCTCAAGACCAAATTACAGCTTTTGGCAGATGGTTTTAGTCTGGTGGTTACAGCAATGAATGTGGAGTCAGGAATCTTGGAGTCTCAGCCAACTATTCCCTGGGTAACCACAAGCAAGTTAGCTGCCCTTGTCTCAGTTTTTCTGTCAGTTAAATGGGGTAACTTTTTCTTTCTTCCAACTACTTCAAAGGCAAAGGTTATGACAATTAATTACCCTATGGCCCACTAAACCTGGAACTTTCCGTGCAGTAACGAAGCTACTGTCAGCTTTTTCCTTCGAAGTCTAGTAATTTAATCCTAAAATACTGTATGTTTTGAGTGTCCAAGTGTTACACCTCGAGGTTCATTTGGAGGCATTTATATCTAGGGTTACTGAGCCATGTACCCCATTGCCCTAATACTGGCTGATGGAGGCAGAATCATGTTCTAAAACATTAAACCAAAAAGCCTGGATTTAGCTCAAGGGGACAGTATTGCTAAATCACACAGGTGGCTTTTTTTAACCTCAAGTGCCCTGGCTTCCCCATAACATAAGCATCTGATACTGTTTGAAAAACACTCTGTAGAATAGTTGGTATTCACAGGCAAACAAGGTCTGGTGAAAAGTTTCCCAACTCTGCTTCCTGCCCTTGTGTGACACCAACATACTTCTTTATTTGCCATGTTTCTATTACTTTTAGTTCTAAAGGGATCCTTTTTCCCATAATCCATATTTTAATGATATTTTAACACTGAGAAATTCTATTATCCCCTTGCATACAACCATTAACAGACCTCTGGAGGTGAGAACCTATCTACAGATACTACTTTTAGAGTGTCTTTGAGAGAGAAATAACTTTAAGCTTGAGTTTTTATGGTTGATAAAAGTGATAGCCATTGGGAAAGGAAAAAAATTATGTTATTTTTAAAAGAACTTAAATTATTATTTACATTACTGATTTTTCTCTTTAATATTGTCTTGTATGCATGTCACTTCTGAATAAAAATGTAAACTTTGACAGTTTAGCAGAATATTGAAGTGTCACTACATAATGTAGATTATGAATACAGTTTATTCTGTTTTCTGGAATGGTTAGCTGACATATGAAATAGAAAGAAAAAACTCATCACACTCATTCTCTCTTGGTGTTAATAAATAAAAATTAATTACAGTACTGGGAATTTGAGCCAATAATAGTCCAGAAATTTAAATAGTATGTTTCATTATCAATGTTTATATATATATATTTAAGACATGTATATGTCTTAAAAAGGGCTCAAAAAAGTTCTATATTGCATATACATTAGGTATGGGAGATTAATTCACTTTGAACCCATATAGTGTAGTGGAAAGATTATTCATTAATTAGAATTTCAGCTTTCCAGGTTCTGGTTCAAGTCTGTATGACTTCAAAGTCTCTTCTTTGTTCTGCCACTAACTCTCCTTGTGACTTAGAGGGAATCCCTTTATATTTTTGGAATCTAGTTTCCTGACAGTTACGGGTTGAATTGTGTCTCCCCAACCAACCCACCCTACAAACATAAAAAGATATTTTGAAATCCTAACCCGCAGTACCTCAGAATGTGAACTTATTTGGAAATAGGGCCCTTGCAAATGAGATTAGTTAAGAAGTATAACTCCAGAAGTCATACTGGAGTAGGGTATGATCCAATATGACTGGTGTCCTTATTAGAAGACAGTCATTGAAGACAGACACACAGGGAGAACGTCATGCAACAACAAAGGCAGAGACTGGATTTATGTAGTTGCAAGCCAAGGAACACCAAACTGTGAGCAAACCATTAGAAGCTAGAAAGAGGAAAGGAAGTATTCCCCTGCAGGTTTCAGAGAGAGCACGGCCTGCCCACACCTTGATTTGAGACTTCTAGTCTCCAGAACTGTGAGACAATAAATTTCTATTGTTTGAGCCACCCAGTTTGTGGTACTTTGTTATGGCAGCCTTAGCAAACGAAAATACAATCTTTAAATTGAGAAGACTGGATTCTGAAAGACTTATCCATAAATATATTTTTATTATTTGAAGTCAGAGGTCAACATACTTTTTTCTGTGAAGGGCCAGATAATAAATATTTTAGGCCTTGCAGGTCATGCAGTCTCTATAACAAGCACTCAACTCTGCTGATGGAAAGCTGTCGTAGACAATATGTAAATAAATGCGAGTGGCTGTGTTCCAATAAAACTTTATTTATAGTCACTGAAATTTGAATTTCATATAATTTTCCTAAGTCACAAAATATTATTCTTTAAAAAAAATTTTTCCCTACCATTTAAAAATGTACAAACCATTCTTAGCTCTCAGACCACACAAAAACAGACAGGGGACTGGATTTGGTCTGCAGGCTGCAGTTTGCTGAATCCCGTTCCAAGTTGTTGACATTAGTACAATGGACTTGGTAGAAAGCGTGATAGAAAAGCAATATGCAGCCTTTACCCAAGACACATAAGCTAAGCAGTGGATGACTTTCTGCAGATAATAATAATTGTATTCATGGAGCTATATCTCTCTATGTATAATAAAAATAGTTTTTATAAAACCACCTGAGAATCACATTTAAAAATAGAGTAGTAGGTTTTTTAAAAACTGCATTTCATTACTTTATCTCTTTACTTTAGTGGTCAAAGTTAAATAGAATAAATATTAAAAATGAAAACTATTATCATTTATTGAGCACTTACAGAGTGTCAAGCTCTCTGCTAAATGCTGTATACAATTATCTCATTAATCATACAATAACCCCACAAGTTACATAGTCCTATATCCCCTTTACAGATGAGGCTTAGAAAGATTAAGCAATGCACCTGAGGCCACACAGCTAGTACTTAACTGAGCCCAGAATAAATCAGGTGATTCTGACTCCAAGGTTCATAAATAAAGCCACTTTATATACTGTTGTTAATTTCTTATACTGTTTAATTTCAAATGTTCAATTTCCAAACAAATGTGGTAATTTACTATAATTAATTGTATTATTATTATAATTAATAACAAAACCTACAATTTTTTAAATAATAAATCAATTAATAATCAAATATACAATTCACCATAGAATGGATAGAACAGAAAGAACAAAAAAATGGAACAAAATTATATTTTATTTTCCTCTTTAAGTTAGATCAAATATAACATTTGATTTCTTTGACTCAAATACTGGAATTACTAATGGGTCCAGCCTTAGTCTTAAACTATTTAGCTCTGGAGAAAAAATTGAAAACAATGTAAAACTGGATACTGTTTTATGATATACTCTTTTATTACCACCTCATCAAAGAGAAGGTGGAAAAAAAACCAAACCAACCTGTTGATAGCATATGTGATTAAGTTCCTCATTCAAGTATATTGACAGATGGCAGAAAAGAGACGAAAGGATAGAGATGCCAGGGAGATGGAGGATGTTGTAACTAAATACAAAATCATCTGGTCCTTTGTGACCTAGGTCCCTTTGCGACCTAGCGTTTGTGTTTAAGTTAAAACCTTTTGTTTCATCACCTGACAGATCACAGACCGAATTTCCAACCTGAAGTGTTCTTTTGGCAAGCATGGGGCACCGAAGTATTCTTTGAGGAAATTATACACTTCATCTATATAAAGGTTAAGTCAATGAAATTATTAAGTGGTAAAACAGGATTTAAAAGCTTAACCTCCAAGAATGCCATCATGCCTGGCACACAGAGAGCTTACAATATGCCCAATATGAAATGTCCACAGAATGCAAACCCAGCAATCTGCTTTGTGTTACTTTCTAATAAATGTCAATGAGGAAAGTGTTTATAACTTGAAAAAGGAGGAGGTTGGGGGGGATCCAGTAGCTTGCCACATGGAAGTATATCTCCTTGTCGATTCCAGGAAAATGTCAAATCAGTACAACTGTTCCAAGACTCTTGGTCTTCACTTCTGCATTGATTAAACTGCACGTGCTATGTTTTTGGCAAAATGAGCTGCATTCATAATGGTTGATATCCAATGGTTCAATAAGAATAGCAGGCCTCACAGATTTCAGTGAATATAATATAGTCATTTTGCAGTTGTGCAAATTAAGACACATGGAATAAACAACTTGCTCCAAAACAAGTTAGAATTAGAAGTCAGCAATACGATTCAAGTCTAGCTTCAGTGTCTTCTATTTACCTTCTCTGGGATGGCTGGAGCTTAATTTTGGTTCCCTTGTTTCAATGGTGGCTATATAGAATCAGTTCTCACTTCCAAAGCTGAAATGAATGAATTATGGAACTCTCACTACATCTTATGACCAGCTTTTGCCCATTTAATTTGGCTCAACTGACATTATTAAGGACTTTACTAGATCTAAAGGTGAAAAGGCTGAATACAGACAGACCCCACCCATGAGGACTTGAGATTCTAATGAAGGGAGGGGAAAAAACCCTCAAAGCAGATAATTTCAATTAAATGAAGCTAAAAAATAAGATAAAGGAATTGAGTGCAATGGGAAGCTGGAGGAGGGGCACTGAGCCCAACATGGGAGTCCAAAAAAGGCTTCCAAGAGGGGATAGTGTCCTAAAATGAATCCTAAATGGTAATGAGGATTTAGCCAACTGAAGAAAGGAGGAAGGGCATCCCAGCTTGGGAAGCTGCATGAGTAAAGCCAAGAGGCAGGAAACATCATAGAATATGCTGGGAAAACATGCTATGGGGATACAGAGCAGAATTAACCTGAAAATTGTAATTCATGCCTTCCTAAATGGAAAAAATTAACTAGTTGGACAATATTGTTAAAAGCTTTAAATTCACAGTGTGCACTGTAACTGGGAAACTTATTGTTACTATATGATGCCCATATCAGGAGGGAGAATTTGGTCCTAGAGCTATCTTCTATAAAAATGGATTTACTTTTAGAAAACCAAAATACTCCGTTTGTCTCCTGGTTGGTTACACAGCTCACACTGGTTCTCAGGTCAGTGCCCTCATTGAGTGAAAGCTTGCTGTGACTCCAGGTAAGACAAATAGAAACCCAATGGCTTCTCAAGTATAATTCCCTGAAAATTATTTACTGAATATCCTGCACACCAGCGTTTCTTCCCAGGGCTTCTAGGCAGTACTTTGCACTTCTATCCCAGAGTCACTTGCTATAAGGAAAGAAAAATGGTGGACAGGAAACCAAGAATGGTACCCTCTCTGCCTCAAGGTCACAGTTGGGTGCCAAGTTATGGAATTTGTCAGGCAATTACTCAAAGGTTTGGAGGGGAAAACCTCCATTATTAAGAGAACCTCAGACCCACCTAGGTTTTAGCCTTGAGGGGAGACACTCTAGGTGGGAAAAGGCAGTTGTTCAAGAACCTCCAGCTTCCTCCCATTGAATTTTTGTCCCCCTCATTTCTATGCTTTGATGATGGGTACTACCACCCCCTGGGTGGTGCCTCTATGACTTGGGCACTAGAGCAGTACAGGGTACCTTTGGTTCTCCAACTACAACAGGATGAAGTTTCCGAAAACACTCAGTATGAAAGAACAACAACAACAGTAGAAGGACAATATCTAGTTAAGCTAAAAAAGTAATGGCTTCTCACTATCCAAAATTCATTTCTTAGGATAAACACTAACTCCAAAAGATAATACAACTTCAAAAGATAATACAACAACAACAACAGTAGAAGGACAATATCTAGTTAAGCTAAAAAAGTAATGGCTTCTCACTATCCAAAATTCATTTCTTAGGATAAACACTAACTCCAAAAGATAATACAACTTCATTAGCACCTTACACTCATTCCTTTCTCCTGTCCTCCGTCCTGTGCCTGAGAGATGCAATAACACTTTCTCTTCTACAGGGTCAGACACCTGGTCACCAAGGCCCTTTCTGGCCAAGACCAAGAAAACATTTTCAGTCTGCATTAGAGTTAGTAGTTAAATAGGCCCTGAGTCAGACTGCCTGGGTTTGAACACCAGCTCCATCACTTACCAGCTGTATGACCTTAAGTAAATTACTTAGCCTCTTTTTGTCTGTTTCCTCATCTGTAGAATGGAATAACAGTACTTAGAATTAAATGAGAAAATGCATATGCTACATTTGTCACACATAGCATAAGATTAATAATTATTAGTAGTTATCTCTTTACCATCTAGGACTCTAAAATTTGGAAGCCATATTATTATATAAAAGACATGATGTTCCACTGAACTCTGGTAACTGAAACAATAAATGGTGTCGCTCTTCAACTGTGCATCTTCTACATAACTACAGTAGGTGGCATGATCTCTTACGACTCAATAGTACTGCAGTATACTAACCATAATCTTACCTCAAAACTTTCCTCCAGGTTGCTCTCTCTGCCTGGAATGTTCTAGCTCCTGACTCACTCCCACAGACTCTGAGGTGGATGTGACTCGTGCTCAACAATGCACAGCTCTCTACTCCTTCCTGAGCATACCAGCTCTTTGCACTTACGTAGGGCTGTGAACTCAGATTGGGTCAATGGTCTGTTAACAGTGGAGAAAAGCACTGCATAACCTCCCCCCTTTTGGTGAGGACGTGGCACCCGTGTGTCAAGATTGGAGTCCATGTGATGGACCTGACTCACCAAGTGTATAGCTGTCTCACAGAACATACTTCATGTGAGCAAGAAATAAACTTTTAAGTGTTAAGCTATGATGATTTGCTACCTTAGCTTAAGCCTGGCCCATCCTGAATAATACACACCACTTACATCCCACCCCCACACCAACCTTACGTCCCCCACCCTTGACTCCCACTTCCCCATCCACCTGTCTAATAGGTTCCTTGTCAATCTTCAGATCATGACTTATCTGTTCCTCAGAGAAGCCTAATAGTCATCCTTTCTTAAGTAGGTACCACCCTTACTATTCTTAATATTGAGCCCTGTTTTTCTTTAATATTATTTCCCTCATAATTTGTAATTAATAATTACACATTTGTCCACTTGTTTTTTCCTTGTCTCCACAACTAGACTATAAGATACACAAGAAATCTATAAGAACATCTAGGTTGTACTTTCCAATAAAACAGAAAAATAAACTAAGGCTTAGAACATCATTAGGTCTTAGAACAGTGTTTGTATTTTTAAAATTTTTATTTATTTATTTATTGTATTTTTTTTTTTAAATAAGTGAACATCTATCCATCAAAAGAAGTATATATAAAGTAGCAGGAAGTTTGTTGTTTCATAATATGGACAATGGCATTGGAAGAAAGACAAATTCCACTGGACTACGTGCTGGGCCAGAAATTTGTACAAGACTTGACTACAAAAAAGTTTTGTACACAGAAGAAACTCAAGGGCATGAAAACATTCACAGCTAAGAGGAAAATCAGCAGAGTGTCATGGGTAAGAACCGAAAACCAGAATCGCTGTTATGCTCTCTCCCATTCTAGTAACCCTGTCCAAAAGCACCAGGAGGGAGGAGCCGGGAAGGGTCACGTGGAAGGCTCTGGATCTTATAAGAGCCTAGTGACACAGCACCTCACCCCACTCCCAGCAGATCACATTGTTGATTATAACAAGCACTTCTTTGCTATCTCTGAGTATGGCAGAAAGAAAGGGAAGAAAGGGTAGAAAGGGTAGAAAAAAAAGAAAGAACATGAAGAAAGGGAGAAAGAAAGAAAGGAGGGAGGGAGAAAGGGATGGAGAAAGGAAGGAAAAAAAGAGAAAGAGAAAGAAAAGAAAAGGTAAAAAATAAATGCATTTCTATCTGTAAGAAAGGAGATAATAGAAATTTGGGACCTTTCTTCTTTCTCAAAGAAAACTGTCTTCTGCCCTATGGGGCAGACTACAAAGAACCAAGAGGAATCATGAATTCACAACATTACTTTTTGAGTATTTCACTACACATTTTCACCTGAGATTCTTCTTTCCTGGGTTATCCATTTCTGCCATCACTTCCATACACAGAGAAAAGGACATGCACTACAACACTGGGTCAGGAAAATTAGTTACATTAAGTGCCTTTAGTTATTACACTTTTTATGTCACTGTCTTTACAGCGGTTTTGTACCAGAACTTGGACTAGATAATACCTTATCCAGGTAAAAATAGCAGATATTATTACCTAAGTCCTATACCATACATTTATCATTTTGTAGTTATCCAGCACTCAACTCTCTCCACATATACCCACCTTCCTAATAGCACACCAGCCTCCCCTTGGGGATAATTCAAATGGTGTGTAGTCTCAGTGGGAGGTCACTAAGTGCCACCTCTCACTGCCATTTCCCACTTCAGAAGTGGCAAGCCTGCTCCTTCACGAGCTCCCTGCTATACCCAGGGGCCAGGCAATCAAACACCACTCCAGGGATGGTAAATCCTGAGTGAGTGAAACGAAGGAAGAGGGTACAGGCAGAGGTCAAATCCATTGCAGCCCTCAGGACCCAAGGACCAGGAAGCTCCTGACTTGAAACCTTGGTTAACTCCTGGTGCCAGAGATGCCCTAGCTCTTGTCACTTTCTCAGATTTCTGCAGCCCCCAATATCCTGCCAGTAAATTCTCCTTTGGCTTAAAATATTTGGGGTTAGTCTCTGTTGCACACAACCAAAAAGTCAAACCAGGGCTATTATGTATAGCTATGTAGGTAGTACTTTGTATAAGAGAACCCAGCAAAAGAAACCAGGAGAGCTGAAATCCAGCCTGTGCTCCACTTGCCAAGGGGCTACATTCTACTGGAGGAAAGAGTGGCATTTTCCAATTTCCACAGAGGCACGGTATAGACAGGCAGTGGCCCTGCCCCTGACTGATACATCTACCTTTTTCAGTTATAAAAGAGGCCTAGCGATTAAGTCATACTAGTAAACTGTGATTACAGTAATGCAATGATATCGCATTGGGCTATTCTGCTGCTTTTTTCTCTACCTACAGATTGAACCACCTATTTATTCCTGCAAGGAAAATTTGAAATGAGAAGGAGTGTTCTTGCAGTAGTCCATCCTTCTGTGATAGGGCCTACCATAGTCACAGGTACCTGTAACTTGCATACAAGTATTAAAAGGATTAGAATTTTAACTTTAAAAATATGTACAAATATCTAACATTCTGTGCTACAATATAGTTTTTAATAGTTAACCCTTTATATTCATCACCACTGGCAGAAAAACAACTCAAAGAACTCAAGAACTTTCTACATATCTTAATTTCCTACAAGCTAGATTTTCCCGATTTCATAGAGAGATCATGGAAAGGGAAAGATCTCAAATTATGCTGACCAAAGCTCCATTATAATCTCTTCAATTTTTCCATGACTGTTTTATGTCTCCCACATGTCTTTTTCTCCCAGTTTAGATCACAAATTTATCTGGAGGGTCTGTGAACTAGTATATATACATGCCTAGCATGTGAATGGCATTTACTGTTAAAAAGGAAATTAGAGAACCACCACTCCTTCTGTTAGGAATCTAACAGTTACGCTTCCTTTCTTTTACAAAGTTTCCTTTTACCATATTAAGTCCTCCAGCCTTCCTTTCATGTTACTTTAAGACATTGATGAAAATCTTTTGTTCCTATTTCCCCTCCCCATAAAAGAAAATTAGATTTGTTTTCAGGCTTTAATCCTGCTAAAATAAAGTGAATCAGCTCTGTTTTCATTACTGTCCAGTCATCTCATCAATCATTGAAGGGAATCACTAAAAGCAATCAGCCAACAAGGTCAACAGCACTCAGCAGAGGGCTGGTGCGATGGTACTTTAACAGATGAAAATGAAGACTGGGAAAAGGATGACAGTGCTTCACAGCCCTAAGAGGCCCAGTACCACTCCTTAGGAATCAGCCTTTAAATGGGAGAAGATAAGTCAGAGAAGGGAATTATCTTTATTGTGCAACAGGTCTCCTGATACCAAGCTTGTTAATATAACAAAGAGCTACAAGGTTTATTGCAGGGGGTGGGGGGGGGATTAGGGTTGTCATTTCTTGGTACAATGACTCAGGTTTTGGACTTGAGACAAAGAACCCAACTATTCATAGTTCCTGTTCTTCTCTAGCAGTTTGTGTTTCATGTCCAATAAAGAATTGCAGAAAGGTATCAGTGTAAGTGAGAGAAACCAACTTTAATTAACGTAAGCTTAAGGGAATTCAGCGAAAGAACACGAGAGTTATGAGAATCAAAGATGAGGCTGAAATGCTAGCCTTGAGAAAGATAGAATCTAAGATGCTCTGGCAAGGAGAGGATCTCCGAAATGGGAACTATTCAGTGGTCAAGACTGAATGAATTCTGACAATTTCCCCATGTTTGTATCTCTCGGAGATAGAAGGTCCCAGGAAAAAGAGTTTAATTGGCCTAGAACTGGCCATATGCTTTCCACCCCTTTGGTTAGGGCTGGATGGATGAACTTGATTTTTGGCCCTCCGAAGGCGGGGTCGGGGGAGGGGATGGTTGCAGTAGGGAGGTGGTGGTGTTAATTACCCATAAGGAAATCTGGGTGTTGTTATTAACACAAAGGGCAAGGTATCCTAGGTGGCCAAGATGAAACCAATGTCCAATATGGTATTAAAAATGGAAATTATTTTAGCCCTCAAGGCCAGGAGTCATCTGCTTAACTTATATTAACACCACATACTGCATAGAACACATGTAGATTTTTCATATGTAAGTTAACAGCCTTGTTTCAGTAAGTAACAGTACCTGAGGCATGGTAGCTCCTCAATAAATATTTTTTTAATGGATTAACTTCTTCTGCAATGTTATTTGTTCTCATCCTTTCCTGTATGCCATTAATATTTCCCAATTTTAACAAATACTTCTTATTCAAGATTTGATGAAACAGAACCTCTAAAAGAGAAAGTTCAATGCAGTAGAAAGAATAATGGAATATAATCTTTTCTTGCTTCTGCCCAATGTGACCTTGGGGACTTGTCACAACCACTTTGGGTTTATATCTTCATCTGTAAAATGAAGTGATAGAGGTACATGCTCTTTAAGAATCTGTCCAGTTTCATAAGCCTAACATCATATCACAAATATAGATGACAGAAACTCAGCAAACTTAGAAAAAAATGCTTATAATTTTCACAGTATGAAGTGGCTCCACCCTGAATCTGGACAGAAAGTAAAACCTAACTTACTTGGTAGTATTTAGGAGAAATTACCAATATTGTAGAAAATCTAGATCTCTGTTATCAAACGTTAAAAGAAAGGCAGTGGAATCAATTTTTCAAGTAAAATCTTATGCTGAATCCCAATGTCTAAAACAAATAAAGGTCAAAAAACTACAACTGAAACAAAGAGGGATGTGTGGATCCCCATCCTCATACCTACTCCCACAGGCTCCTGGGAACACCATTTGACATCACTCATCTAATTCCTGACTGAATATCCCTATATTTTTCTGTACCTTATGATAGTTCTAAAAACAATAACCAATTTCATTCAGACAGGAAAAATTAAGAAAAATTTCCCATGGAAAAGGAAAAGTATATACGCTCTCTTCCAGTGGCTTTAAAAAGACTTAGACAATTTGTTAGTCTATCAACAAGTAATTTTAATTTGAAAAACAATAAAATCAAACAGCAATTAATCCCCTACACTACTGACAACTAGTAATATATAGACGAAGACTATTGTGTCAGAGTGAAAATTCAGCTTCCAAAACATTTTACTATACTTATTTAACAAGCTAAATTGTAAAATATGAAAATTCTCCAATATATAAATAGCATTTAAAATTTTGCTTATAATTTTGATAAATTTCAGCAAGACATCTTTCTCCTGTATAATTTTTTCCTACAGTCCTGCTTCAGAGGAAAGATACATATGTCTCCGAAGCCAACATAATTTAGCATCTGCCCTTTTTTTAATCACCAAAGGGGAAACTATTGACAAATATTAAATGATACAAACATAAATTGTCAACTTTGTGGTTAATGATAGTGACCTTCTTAGCCTTAACAAAGAAAAGCAATTTCTCTTCTCATAAAATCAGTGTTTTGTCCATTCCTCTACTTAGAAATATCATAATCAACATCATTAAGATACTTCCTATTAACTTGGACCATAGGTTTCTACACATAAAATGCCAACCATGAGTCTTTGAGTATGAGGTTTGCAAAATTCAAACATCCTTATTAAAGTCATCTTTATTTACTTATGAACACTAATGTAGATAAAAGCATATTATTTTACCCTAAGAGATTAATCTTGAAAATATAAACAAGATTCATGTGATCAATTTATTGAGTAGTTACTGAACTTCAATGATGTCATTATTTTGGTCAAAGCAAAAAGTTATGAAAATTTTTTTGCAGGACATTTTCCCTGCAGGTAACAATTAAAAGTATATTTCATTGTCATTGGTGATCCTAATGACCTCTTGTAGCAGGATACAATTTTTGAATTGGTACAACCAATTAGATGACATGACTTATTATATGGATTTGTGTCTTATAACCAAGAAGGAAGGCAAAAGTCATCTCTCATTATTAAAAGATATCTCTACTCTACTTCCCGGTCTATGCTGATTCTGCCAATGCTTCTTCTGATCTCCTAATCAATGGTTTCAAGATTTACTTTATAGTAAATATTTAAGACACATCAAGTATAGCCTAGGGATGTGCAGATGTTGTCAGTGCCCTGCCCTTATTCATTCATCACTTACCATTTCCAGGGAGGACAGCCTCACTTCCAACTGTCAGCAGCTGTGGTTCTGCCTGAAGTCTTTCCCTGGCAGCCAGAAATGAACTCTCCATGCACACGGGCCAAACCATAAGTTACTGGAGAATTAACAATTTCCCTCTCTCAGACTCACCCTCAACCAATGACTGACTGGAGTTGGTAAATACCCTGGCCCACTAGCCCCTTGGTTCAAGTAACTGTGGTATGTTGTAAACGGCCTCCCAGAATTCCCAGGTAGAATTAAGGTTGTAACTTGCTTGATATACACTCTTTATTAGCTTCCCTCCATTTCTTGCCTCACTCTCCCAATTCCCCTGTGACCTCTGTAATAAACTACTCACATTCAAATCCTTATCTCTAGGTCTGCCTCGGAGAGAAACCAAACTAAGACAAGGAGGTATTAAGATGAATACAAAAGGGGTTCTACCTTTAAAGAATTCACAACCTAAAACAGGAGACCAATAATAAACAAAACAAACTAACCAAAGAATAAAAACAATAACCAAGAGGAAAAATATACAGTATTACATTGTAAATAAAGGTATGCTGGCTCAGGTGCAGATAACAATCTAGATAGTTTTAAATTTTCTGTGTACAACTACAATGTTAGTAATGGTCCTTCCTATAACTCTAAATATTATCTTCATTGGGAAAAAACTATAAGAGTATCTAATAGTCACCTTACTCTAAAATGTCATCCTACCTTATTGCCATTACTGATATTGTTCTAATAATTGCTGAATAATAAACGGTAGCCAAAGGGTAACAAAAAGGGCAGAAGTATAAACTTCATTTAATTCCATGACATCTGTGGAACAAAAGGAATAACAATATAGTGATTCAACCTGACAAGTGGATTCAAACCATATCTACCATAAAATGAAATTTATCCTGCATTAACCTTTTTGGCAGTCCATCAGCCTCCCAAGACAACTACAGAGAGAGTAAAACCAAGTCAGTATTCTGGTCATCATTCACCATTACTTTCTGAAAACATACTTTTCTGATCATTAGCATTGCAACATTAATGGAAAAATCAAGTATTATTGAAGAGCATTTTTTTCCTGGTAACCTCTTACGGATCGACTAGGTGGATACCTTAGACTGAGTGACTAGGGAAGGCCTGACTTGTGAGGATGAAGAAGGCAAGCATTGCAGGGAACAACTGGTACAAAGGTCCCTGGCATGTTCAAGCAACTACGTGTAATCATTTTCTGCTTAGGTGATTTTTTACTTATTCTTCAGATTTTATGCTGCTTTAAGAAGCCCTTGATGGCATTTAAGGGGTGACAGGATCTAAATTTTAACAAGATTCCTCTGCTTTTCCCACAAGACTATAGGGCAGAGAAAGTAGCAGCAGAGATCAGTTAGGTGATCATTGCAGAAAATCCTAGTCAACGATGGTGGTGGTTTAGACTAAGACATTAGTAAGATTCTGGATATGCTAAGAAACCAAATACCCAACCTAAGATGTCTTAAATAACGAAATTCATAGGCTTATTTTCAGGAAACCTAGTGCTAGAGCAGGTTCAATGATGACATCATAGAACCATGTTCTTCCAGATTTTCTAATCATTTTAACCCTCAAACTGGAATGGTTGTTAGACGACTGCCACTAGCAATTGAGACTAGGTGCTCCCTTATTCATATCCAGAGGGAGAGCCTCACTTTATGTGCTATTTCAAGAGCCAGAATTCCTCTTTGCCATTTGACTCTAGCCCATTGTTTCATTGGCCCACACTTATTAAGCCTGTCCATCCCTCATTCATTCATTTGTACAGGAGATGAACTGGGAATGGGGTTGGCTTGCCTTGAGTCACATGGCCTATGTGAATGAAGGATGGATACCCGAGGGGGAAATATCAGTATTTGTTAGAAAAGAGGAAGGGGGAAATAGACGTTGAGTAGGCAGGCAACGATATCAAATACATGGGATATTCTTTGGGGATGGAGTTGACAGGGCTTGTCAAGGGATTGAATACTGGGAGAAGAGAGGATTCAAGAACAGTTCTAACAGTGCTGGCTTTAGCATTGGGAAAAAGGGGGCACCCACTGCGATGCAAAAGACTAGAGAAAAGATCAGGTTTGAGAAAGATTATGAAGGTTTCTGTTTTCACCAAGTTGTCTTTAAGATACTCATTAGACACTGGAGAGGTGATGGAGTTGTTAGCTGATTATGAGTTTGGGGTTTCAGGGAGAGGCCAAGACTGAGAATAGAGAATCAAATCAGAGTTTGTTTGTTTTAAGCAACTGAGTCCAGACGAGATTACTAAAGAGAGTATATGGATAGAGCAAGAAGTGGACCTAGGGCAGAGTCTGGACCCATACCAAGATTTAAAAGTGGAGTAAAACAGGAGCCATTAAGGTAGCTAGAAAACTCTAGTCCAACTCTTCAATGTCATATATGTGGTGGATTGAGAGTAGTGCAAATTATTAGCTCACTGCCAAAGGGTGGCAGATGTTCCTTCTTTCAACTTAAGGTTAAGTGTGGGAGAAAAAAGATATGGATATCTTTAAAAAATACAGGGCAGATCTTGACATGCCACAAAAAAAGCATTATTAATACACTATACAATCTTTCAAAAGAGAGTTGGCTCATTATCATAGTCATCTAAATTAATATTCAGTGGGAACAGTATGAAGGGACATGGCATCCAATGGCAACAATTTTAATCTAAGGCCTGATGAAAAATACTGACCATTATTACATCTACAATTTGAATTCAAAATGATTCAAATTGAATTAAGTCATTACGGAAAATTACAAAGGAAAAAACCTGGGTTCTAATCCATATCTGACAACTGTTGGCTATGCAACCTTGGACCCTTTCATTTCTTAACTTATTTTCTGTGAGACCCAGTTTTCTACTTCATGAGATGTTTACAATAGACAGGCCCTTCCTGCCTGCTTCACAGGTTCACTGTGAAGATCAAAAGTTGAAGAATATCTACTAACTGTAAAATCCCATAAAAATAATTTTCTTCAGCTGCCTGGCTAGTCTAACTTCCTACCAATGATGTGCTTCATCATCCTGATGCCAACTATCAATTTTCAGGTATTCAATCCTTAACAGAGAAAGCCACCTAAACTAAATTTTGAAAACTTATTGACAAAACACTGAAAAATTAGAGGTAACCCATTAAAACCTCTGCCCAATTCCTGTGAGGTTTCAGAATGGTACCTCACCAATTTAAATTCAAGGTATATGAAGTGGCCATCCCTCTGGGTACTAATCTGACATTGTCAAGGTGGTATGGGGTCTAACAATGCCCTTGTAAACCGCTTACCAGAATAGTGAGAAAATATACATCAGAATATTTCTTCAAATGCTACATTAGGATGGCTGCCTGTGCTTCATTATATGATTTAAAAAATAAGTTTTTTTTTTATAACTTTCAAAGTTCTTTCTTATTCTTTATTCCATCTGATCATCCAGTAGTTCCATCTAGTAAGCAAGGCAGATTCATGCTTGTCTTAGTAGGAGAAAACTTATTTATGTTCAAAATCATTTCGAGGCATACCTTAAATTATATTTCAGGTGCCCAACTCCTATTTTGGTGTCAATACTACATCATGTTACATAACTTTTAGATTTTAAATTACTCCACAGTACCAATGATTCTACTTCTAAATAAGTAACACATTAAAGTTTGAAAATATTCCAAATTAAAACTGTATATATTAGCTCCATTCTAAGTCTTATAAGAATCCTTTACCAATCAAATTAAATCTCCCCCTTCACAAAAGTAGATGTGGAAACAGTAATCACTGTGCAGAAACTTAATTGTACTAAATGAATCTGTTCTGTAGTATCTGAGAATATGCACATGTTAACAAAGCATCTTGAGCCCACTTACCCAGTTTTGACAGAGACATCATTCTTAGAAGTGTGATCAAACCACTCTGGATTTTAAGAACTAATAATACTTTATCAACTATTAATATTATTAATGGCTTAGGAACTAATTACAGCAATTTAAAATGATTAATATTTTAAAAACACAGGTTTTGAAGGGTCACCTTAGAAATGTCAGTAAATGTCTAAGCTTTCAAAATACAGATGAACTTAAGGTTAAATGTAACTTAAAAGGAATACCTTATAAATAAGACCAACATTTAGTCTATGTGGTTTAAGAAAAGTACTGAATTTGGAATCAGATGAATTCTGACCTCAAATCATTTAACCTCTCGGAGCCTCAGTTAACATTAAAAAAAAAAAATTCATTAATAGGAAATTTTGCTGTCTATAATAAAGCTCTGGAAAAATCACAAATAGTATGAGAAAATTAATGATGAGAGTCAAAAGATCAAGACTTCTGAACCAAACCAATATTAGATCAAAACATTTATTTTTTGTTACAAAAACAAAAATAAATCCAAGGAGGTAACGAAATAAACATTTTTTAAGTGTCCCATCCTGGGTTCTCTGCTCTAGAATTTAGTAAACAGTTCAAGTTTAGGTTGCTTCAGCACTTCTGGATGCTATGATGTCTCCATCTTATAACCATGTTTCTCTAGTTCAGCTCTATAAAGAAACACAAAAGAACAACATCACTAGACATTCTTCATGATAATTTAAAGAAACAGATGATTTTTAGAAATAACACAATTAATAAATAATTGAGCTAATAAGCCTAAACATCAATTTAAAATACTACAAAATAGCTTTACTTTAGTTCCTAAAAAGAAATCTATATGAGAAGGAAACTGGATGTGCATCAACATAATGCTAATAAAATTTTGTTTTCCCATTAGTAAACTTATGTTTTATATTCCTTATTTTTCTGATAAATCTATTTATGGAAGAAATGTGAGGGAATTATTGATATTTTCCAAATACTGTACAATTATTCTGTTCGTAATAAATATTTAAACATAAATTTTAAGAATCATTAACCATATGGCTAAGAACACTAGACACTGCTATCAAACTTTTAGAGATTTTATAACTACAATACTGTTATTTACACATAAACAACAAACAGATCGCTTTTCATATTGACATATATACTGCCCTAAACAAAACAAAAATTATTAATCAAATTTAAGGGTGTGTGAGAATTATTCTGTATTAAATATATGTAGACTAAATATAATAAATAAGTTATAAAATATTAAACAAGACTTTACTTTCCTAACTTTAAATGTGGATAAAAATCTCAAAAATGTATACTGGTATAAATATAAACACTTTAAAAAGATATTTTTTATAATTTTAAGTAATTTTTTCAAACTGAAATTTCAGTCATACTTTGAGAATGTCAACTGCAATTGTTGATCTGCCTTGTATAAACATTTGCACAAAAAGGTTTAGCCTTGTAATCAATATCAGTTATTTAAACTACCATTCCAAATATCACCAGCAACTTTTCTGCCACAATTCTGATTTTATAAAAGTTCACAATAAAATTATGTGAGGACCAACCTATGATAAAATCGTACAAATGTTAAGCATGATTACATCATTACATCTAAGATAAAAAGACATTTGTTCTCAAGCATAATTTCGCTTAGACACTATCACACTATCCAATGTAAATGCAATGCAAAAAATACATGGTAAGAACAATGTATAATATTTATTACTCATTTCCCCAAACTCCTTCACTTCCTTAAAATTTTTAGATATTTATAATACAAATACTGACCTAAAGTCCATGAATAATATTAAGGCCAGAGCTTATTCATATGAATCATCTTTGTCTTCTGCTCAGGTGTAGAGGACAGTATGCGCTGGTGGTAAAACACTGGATTAGGAGTCAAGAGATCAGCACAAGTTTCTGACTCTACCGCCTCCTTTGCTAAATTTAACTAAAATGCTTCCTTTGTCCTCTCCTCCCCAGGAAATTAAAGATTATAATACCTGTCCTTCATATGTTTCCTATTTAAAATGGAGGTAATTTTAAACTTTCTTAAACAATACTTCTGCTGCCTTTAACAAAATCATTGTAGATTATTCACTTTCTCTTATTTTACAACAAAAAACCCCAAAATTCAACCTAAGATTTAGGTAATAAGTCACCAAATCCATCCGAGTTTGTGTCTCTGTTTGCCTTCATGACAGGAGGTGGTGACCAATTACATTTACAAATTGTTTACAAACACAAAGGAGAGTATGAGATATTTCTCAATTAGCTAAATTCTTAGAAAAGATGAAAAGTTCTTTGGTAGAATTTAGGACTTGTAAGAAACCAAAAGGAAAATAAATGAACACCACTAAGTACAAAACAATACAAAAACACTAATATCATGAGCCTGTTGAATGGAAAAATCCAACAGAGATGAAAAAGTAAAGAAATCCAGTACAATTGGAAAGATATCATAGGGCACACATAGTGAATATACACTATTTGAAACAAAAACAGCAGCATTCCTTTTACACCAAAACAAGAAGAAGACTAACAGCCACTAGTAGGTTTCAGAACTCTTATTATCCAAGAAACTACTCTGCTATGTGACACTGGCTATATCTGACATGGTAAATCAGGAATTATTGGCCTTTGGGAATTTTTATGTAAAATGTGATACAGGTCAAAAAACTCTCATAATCCTACCTATTTCTACTGATACGTACATAAACAAATGTTTCAAAAGCAGTAAAAACAGAATGATCTTTAGTTACATGGAAACATTGCTGGCCTTCTTTGTACTTCTACTTGTTGAAGGTAAATTACACTGAAAGAGAAACATGGAAAGTTTAAGGCTAAGTCCTTGCCAAGGCCATACAGCTAAGTAAGAGGCAGATAGGGGCTGGAACTCAGGGAATCTGACTGACTCTAGAGTATAAACTGCCTCTCTAAATTTAGATGGAATTAGGACTCAATCATATGAGAAAACAATAAAACATGTTTTGGGAATTCCCTGGCGGTCCAGTGGTTAGGACTCAGCACTTTCACTGCCTGGGCCCGGGTTCAATCCCTGGTAGGGGAACTAAGATCCCGAAAGCCGAGCGCGGCATGGCCAAAAAAATGAAACAAGACATGTTCTTTACCATGGTTTATAATACCACATTAAGGGCCTCGATGCATTTTACAAAGACTGAAAAGAACATCTTTGCAGGAGACTTGTTAAGACAGTTTTTAGAAGCAAGAATATAAATGTTATCTGAGGCTGCCTTGTCCAATATGGTAATCAGATGTGGCTATTTATTAAAATTAAATGAAATTAAAAATTCAGTTTATCAGCTGTGCTGGCCACATTTCATGTGCTTAATAGCCACATGTGACTAGTGGCTTCTGTACTGGATAGTGCAGCTTATAGAACATTTCCATAACTACAGTAAGTTCTACTTGACAGCACTAATGATACATCAAAAACTTTGTTTAAAAAAGAAAAACTCACAACACAAATAGGGAAATAAAAAGAAAAATCTCATTCACTAATGGAGGTATCAAGATTTATACACTTACAAAAATCCACAAACCTAAAGGCAGAAACACAACACAGAACATAAGAGCACTATGGAGGTATATTATAAAACCAACAAGCCACAAAGAATATAAGGATAATGTTCTATTTCCAAAACCAATAAAAAGGCAAGATGCAGTAGTGACAAGAAATCCAATTATCAATACATTTACTACTAAAAGTCCCCTAATAAAACCAAAATATTCAGTAATGTCTTGATTTAATTGTTAAGAGAAAAGTGCTATTTTCTGACTAATGAAAAACACCCTCACCCCAAAAGCCACTTGGGAGGAATCTGACTCTTCTGAATAGTGAAAGAAGAAAACTCATTTGGCCTCAACTTTAAAAATTTCAAGAAGATAACAAAAAGAAAAAACTGATACATGATTAAAATCAAACACAAAATAGGGATCAACAGAGTTGTAAGGTCTGAAAATAAGTATTCTAACAGCATATGTTTATAATGAGAAAGAAAAGAGGGGATGCATTAAAAAAAAAAAAGGCAGCAAGGTTTTCTCTGATGTGGCAAAATAAATAAACCTAAAATAAATACAAAAAGAAAGTGGCAAAAACTTGTACACATAGAATTAATTTAATCCCAGAATGGAATGAGATCTGTAAAAAGAACAAAAAGGGCTTTTGAAAGCCAAATATGGCTAAAGAAGAATGAGAAGAGAGAGATCCAATGCTCAGAATAGATTTTAAAGAAAAGGCAAGATTACTGTTCAACAGCTACTGCTCTATCTTGTCCATAAAACTGCAAAAAGGAAAACAACATCATTAAGACAAAATTGAAAATTAAGACAGATGAGACAATTCCAAACTACATTAAAGTAGTTTAAAGTTTCAAGGCCTGAATAATTACATCTCAGAGTACTGAAAGAAGGAAAAAAATGAGAGTCAGCAGTTTTGAGAAATCATGGAGAATTGTAAAAGAGCCAGAATAACCGTGAAAGGCAAACTGTACTATGTCCAAAAAGGGGAGAAATGAGATGGGTAAAAATGTTATTAGTTTCCAGCAAAATACTAAAAAGTCTTTAGAATGTAGGGTTTTTGAGCCCATAAAAAAATGCAGTTTAGAACAAAAGCTACTGTATCACTACTAAAAATAAATTAAAAAAATTTAGTATAAATTATCTCACTACTTTTTAGAAAAATGTACTAGAGACTAGGAAATTAAAAGATTGCAATAGAACTTCTATATCATGGTTTGAGCAAAGCAAGTGATAGTTTACACAGATATCTTTGTGGCCAAGACATATAATGTATGGGTTGAATCAAAACAAAATGAGGGAGGAAAGAATTGTCTACAAATGGTGCTGGTATAACTGGATATCCACATGCAAAAGGATGAAGTTGGACTCCTGTTTCACACCATATATAAAAATTCATGCAAAATGGATCAAAGACCTAAATGTAATAGCTAAAATTCTGGAACTGTTAGAAGAAAACATAGGGATAAATTTTCATTACCATGAATTTGGCAATGAGTTCTTAAAAAGTAGATAAATTGGACTTTTGTGCAAAGAACACTATGAAGAAAGTGAAAAGACAACCTAACAGAATGGGACAAAATATCTAGATAATATGTCCCATAAGGGCCAGAATAAATAAGAACTCTTACAACTCAACAACAAAAAGACAAACTTTGAAAATGGGCAAAGGACTTGAACAGAGAGTTCTCCAAAAAAGATATACAAATGTACAACAAACACATGAAAAGAAGCTCATCAGTGTCATTAAAGAAATGCAAATCAAAACCACAATGAGATACCAGTTCACCCACTAGGATGGTTAAAATGAAAAAAAAAAAAAAAAAAAAGGTTTTGGTGAGGATGTGGAGAGGTTAGAAACTTCCTATATTGCTGGTAGTAATGTAAAATTATTCAGCTGCTGTGGAAAACAGTTTGGCAAGTCCTCAAAAAGTCAAACAGAATTACAATATGGCCCAGCAATTCCACTAAATCCCACCAAAACTGAACAGATATTCAAACAAAAACGTGTAAATGAATGTTCACTGTAACACTGTTCACAACAGCCGAAAGCTGGAAACAACCCAAATGTCCATCATCCGATGAATGGATAAACAAACCGTGGCCTACGTACACAAGGAAACATTATTTAGCCATAAAAAAGAACCAAATACAGATACATGTTACAACATGGATGAAATTTAAAAACACTATACTAAGTTAAAGAAACTAGACATACAGATCATTTGTGTGATACCATTTATATGAAATATCCAGAACAGGAAAATCCAGAGACAGAAAGCAGATCAGTGGTTGCCAGGGACTGGAGAAGGAGAGGAATGCAGAGTGACTGCTTAATAGATATGGTGTTTCCTTTAGGGTGCTGAAAATGTTTTGGAATTAAATAGAGATGATGGTTGTATGACATTATGAATACACAAAATGCCACTAAATTGTACACTTTAAAATGATTAATTTTACATTACATAAATTTTACTTCAATCAATCGATAATCAATCAATCAATCATTTTAGGTAAATTTGTACGTGAATATGAAAAAATACACTCCCAACACCTCAATCTCCATTCCGGTTTGGGAATCACCAATACACTGGGTCTGAGCACTCTATGATTCTAATTTCTGCTGAGTTGTTCAATATTGATAGAAAATTAACAGTGACAGAATTAAACCTACAAGGATTTAAAAAAATAGCAAATATGCTTCTATTTAACTACTTTTATAAAGAGACTAGAAAGAACAAAAGTTCTATGCAATTACACAAAGTATTCATGTTTAGAAACACAGGAGATGAGGCAATATATCTTACTTTTCATAATTCGAAAATCTATTTCAAAGGCAATTGTCATATAAAGTTACATATTCCATGCTTACAATTAATACTAAGCTATATAAAAATTTGGCTTAAAACTTACCGTAACTGATTGGAGAAGTCATCCTCTACATTGTCATCATCCCAATTATCCTCCCAGACATGTGCATCTTCATCTTCATCTAAACCAGCCCAGTCTAAAAACAGAAACAGATGCCGTCTAAATATTTCTCATACATTATTTCCATAAATACAAAAACTTCAGAAAGCTTGCTACTGAACTCTCTCAATTCAAAACATCTAAAACCATATCTATGAGAAATGGTAATCTTCCTCTTTAAATCTCAATTGATGCTATCTTATTTTCTCAATTCTTGAATTTGCAGATCATCTAAAACAGTAGTTAATACAAAAAATTCTATTTGCTATGAAAATTTATTGTAACTTCAGGAGGATATTTACTTTGCTGATAATTTTTATAAGGTCTATTACACAATCTTTCAAAACACAGCACCAGTAACAGAAAAGTAAGCTGAGTAGCAGGACGATACTGGCCTGGAATTCAAAACTGCTAAACATAAAAAAAGATAACTCATACACAGATAACAAAAAGCAAACCAAATATTTTCTTAAACATGGTTGTAAAATTGTGTTAGAGAATGTCCTTATTCTTTAAGACACATGCTGAAATATTTAAGAATCAAGTGTCATTTTGTTGACAGTTTACTTGTAAATGCTTCTGAAATATATTTTATATTATACATGTCTATCATACATATGATAGAAATAAAGTAAATATGACAAAATGTTAACAACTGATGAAACATGGGTGTTTGGTGCCTTCTTGTTTTTTGAGGTATAATTGACATATAACATTATATTAGTTCCAAGTATACAACATAATTTGATACTTGTATATACTGAGAAATGATCTCCACAATGAGTCTAGTTAATATCTGTCACCAACAGTTACAAATTTTTTTTTTGGATCAGGACTTTTAAGATCTACTCTCTCAGCCACTTTCAAACATGCAATAGAGGATGAATAACTATAGTCATCATGCTATACGTTACATTTCCATGACTTATTTTTGTAACTGCAAGTCTGTACCTTTTGATCCCTTCACCCATTACACTCCCCCCATTTGTCTTTTATTTAAAACTTCTATAGGGTTGAGTTTCAAAATTAAAATCTGAGAAAAATAGTTTTAAAAAAACCAGTCTGGAAATCACCTCTGGAAGCTTTCCTGATTCCCTCTCTTCCTTTCCTTCAGAGATTAGGTCCCCTCTTTTGTGTATATCTCTATCACAGCACCTACATACTGTACAATCATATTTATCAGTTTATATGCCTATGCCCATTACTAGTATCTGAGCTCCTTAAGAGTAAAACTCTTTTATTTACCTTTGTATTCTTAAGCCACAACAATACCTGTTGTGCATATGCACGACAGCTGGTTGTGAAAGATGCAACAGAACTCTAAATCAGACCTTGTGTATTTTGCTTGATCCCCTCCCCTCCAAAAACAGTAAGCATGAGTTATACATGCTCTTAAATGTGTCCTAGTAGCTTCATCTTAGTAATTACTTATTAGAAACATGGCTAAGAACATTTCGATCTTTAAAAAAAAAAGAAGTTAATAAAAAAAGGTATGATCTAGGCTTTTCTTATAAAGCACATATAGATTTAAAGGTATTCAACAATGGTTCATATGGGTATTATATTCGTTACAAAAAATTTTAAATGCCATATGTCAACATCATGATTTAAGAATATAATAAAGTACCTCCATTTACCTGGTCCCCCCAAACCAGAAATTTGGGAGGCAGTTTAGCTATCCTTTCTCCTTCAACTCTCATAACCATTCATTATGTCCTTTTGATTTCAGCTCAAGAATCTACAGTTATAGTCTCCCCCTCCCTATTCTTGCTGACACTATGTTAATTTAGGAGACATTACTCCCTTCATGGACTATTATTGTGGTCTTTTTTCTGTCCCCTCCTCTCTAATCTTACAGTCTGTACCCTCTTCCACTGATGCCCAAAATGACCACCATTCCTGTAAGTAACTATGCAAAACATTCAGGTAGGAAGCACATTTTATTAAATTTGCAACTCTAATGTCTATAGCTGAGTACTGGGCACATAGTAGACACTCAAAAAAATGTTGGGTAAATGGAACTACGTTTCTCAAGTTCCCTTCCTCTGAGTGGTCAATCCCAAGAAAACAGAGGGCAGTGTGTGGTTTCAGTGAAGCCAAGAGTATATATTTCAAGATAGAAGAGAATAACAATATCTTGTATTATGAATGAGTCATGTAGAATTCTCAACTGTATTTACTCTAAGAATACTTTTGAGACTTGCGATCATCTGTTTGAATGCTCCCTGAAGAGAGATCATGTGGGAAATTTCTTTAAGATATTAGTGCCTGAAAAGATGAAAGTTTCTCTTAGGCAATTTATTTCAGGTTGCTAGGAAGCTCAGTCAAATGTATACTCAACTTTAATCATTGGTATAGGGTAGTGAATGTATATTCATTAATAAAAACTTTCAATAATCAAAAATACTGATTTTTATTGGTCTAAATGTTCTTATATCTCCCAGTAATATTATTATTCTCAAAAAGGAAATATTGTAATGATCTAAATTCAAATCCTATACTATTCTCTGAGGTCCTCAACAGTAGTAATACTTAACAATACTAAGTATTAATTACATCTCAAAATTAAGTTGACTGGGCTACAGATATCCTTACATGTTCTCCTTTCTTATAGAAGTACCTTTCAAACTGAAAATTTTTATTTTATTTATGAATCCACCTATAGTTTATAATGAGAGTAGATTAAGAAGTTAAAGTAAAGGAAATCACATTTAGGATTTCCTTCAGTCTACAGAAGAGCAATGAGAAAGCTAATGCAACCAAATTTTTAAAAATAGTATATCTGGGGACTTCCCTGGTGGTCCAGTGAGTAAGACTCCACATTCCCAGTGCAGGGGGCACGGGTTCGATCCCTGGTCGGGGAACTAAGGTCCCGCATGCCATCCGGTGTGGCCAAATAAAAAAGAAATATAGTATATCTATTTCCAAAGCTAAAGATAAAAAACAACATTTCTGAACTTTTATAAACGAGCAAAGTGACTTAGTTAAGTCAAGAGTTAATCATTAGGTATAGGGATAAAACAGTACTGTTATTCTCATATTGCCATTGCTATCAATAATAAACTGTTTAGTATGTACATCGTTGTATACAAATTTTCTTTTTGTTTTTCTAAGAGCAGAGAAATCTCAGAAAGAAGGGAACTACTTTAAGGCAAAAATAAAGGGGGCAGAAATTGCAGCATTAAGTATACAAGAGAGGAACATTATGTAAAGATACAAGTTGCAGGCTAAGATCAGATTTTAAATTAAAAAGGGGCTCAAACAGTAGATATATTTCCCTAATACTAAATCATCAAAAATCAACTACATGATTTTAATTTTTTAAATTAAAATTAAATAAAACACCTCAAATCATAGAAATTCAGCTTCTTGTACCCTGAACTTATTATAATGGAAAAATGCAATCCATTATCCCTTTTATAGCAAGTGAATCATGCTATTCCTCCCCATTCCCCCAGTCTTCCTATAACCTACAGTTCTGAGCTATCTAATAATATTAATGGACAGCTTAGGAGTTTTTGCTTCTTGATTTGTTTTAATGACACTAAGCATTCCAGTATAAAAAATTCACATAAAACTATTTCATTAAAACAATGCAGCAAAGTTTGTCTTTATACTTCAAGTTTTTATAAAATGGCTAAGACCGAAGATTATTTAAAATTACAGAATTTTGGAAACAGAGAAAGCCTTAGAGATCACTGTATAGCATACCCCTCTTTGTTTTGAAACCACCACCATTACCACTACCAAAAAAACAGAAAGTGAAGACTATCTTACAAGAAAATATTTATTAACTTTTTCCTACCGTTATTTCACAACCTCAAATCCTAGACTTTAAATATACTTGGGTTGAGCCTAGAAATAAGAATTGTCAAACGAAATATTTGTTTCACTGATATTTTAAGGAATCTTTATAAAAATACCTAATAGAGCTTAATGTTCCACAAAATAATTTGAATACGTTACGACTGGATAATATGCTCTTGAGTAAAGAAGGTGACATAACTCAAGTCACAACTGAACTTTAAAGTTCTAAGACACCAAGCCTCACATCACCCTGAACCACTTCTAACTAACCAGTTTCCTAAATTTTTAAGGAAATGATAAAATGTCAAAAGATTCAAGTTAGAAATATAAAAAACAAGAATATTTATTTCACATTTCTCTGCTAATCTTGTAAGCCTACACTTTCCAGAACAATAAAAATACAGGGCCCACAGGAACTTTTAATCTAATTGTGACTTGATTCAAAATGTTGATTTCAGGGAATTCCCTGGTAGTCCAGTGGTTAGGACCCTGTGCTTTCACTGCTGAGGTCCCAGGTTCAAACCCTGGCTGGGGAACTAGGATCCCACAAGCCACATGGTATGGCCAAAAAAAAAAAAAAGTTGATTTCAATATTGTTATTACTGATGTCATTCAAATATCTTCAAGTTGACTTTAATTCTTTTAAGAGACTAAAAAAAATACTTGTTAATTTGTACCCTACTGTCTCAGAGAATCTAGAACAAAAAACGTAACAGCTTTAATAACTTATTTTGTAGGAGGTCCAATCCTTAACTCCATAAAGGCTAGGGGAAAAAAAAACAATCAAATTCTTTACGTAATATGGGAAATACGAGTTTGAACATGGTCTTTTTTTGTTTCTGTTTTTTTGGTTTTGGCCTCGCAGCAGCATGCGGGGAATTTTAGTTCCCCAACCAGGGATTGAACTGGTGCCCCCTGCAGTGGAAGCGTGGCGTCTTAACCACTGGACTGCCAGGGAAGTAAGTCCCTGAACAGTATCTTCTTTAAAATTTTAAAACTGGTACAATTTTTAGTTTATCAAGTTGAATTCTGATGATCATTTAGCATAAGGATCAAGTATCTCTCCCTCTGGTAACAACCATCTCATGTTACTTTAATGGCAAGGAAAGGAGAAGGAAGAAGGTAGAAATAAAGTCCCAAGAAAAAGAAAGTGGCTCATGAATGGAGGGAAAACAGTATTATGAGCAAGATTTTAGGTAGAGGACTTCCCTGGGACACGGGTTCGAGCCCTAGTCTGGGAAGATCCCACATGCCGCGGAGCAACTAAGCCTGTGCGCTGCAACTACTGAGCCTGTGCTCTAGGGCCCACGAGCCACAACTATTGAGCCCACGTGCCACAACTACTGAAGCCAGTGCGCCTAGAGCCCGTGCTCTGCAACAAGAGAAGCCACCGCAATGAGAAACCCGCGCGCCGCAACAAAAAGTAGCCCATGCGTGCCGCAACTAGAGAAATCCCGCAAGCAGCAACGAAGACCCAACACAGCCAAAAATAAATAAATAAATAAATAAATTTATAAATTTATTAAAAAAAACAATTTTAGGTAGAACACACACACAAAAAGATTCATGACAGTAGCTCTGTATTTCTTTCGTATTATTATACAGTACTTCACAATTATGACACTACTGAGCATACAAAGACAAACCAGAATCTATAATCTATTTTAGGTGGAAACTTTAAAGATTTTCTTTATTAACTACGAATGTACTGAACTATATTATGTAAAAGTTTAAGTGATAGGGTATAACATCCCCAAATTTATTTCCAACACTTATAAGTCCTCCATATTATACATGCTACAATATATATAAACTACAATATATGTAAACTCAACTAAATGAAGGGGAACATAAAAAACATGTGACTGTTGTAATCTCTGGATTTGGCAGACTTCTCTTGTAAAACATCTCTGAACTGTGTTTTACTTTTCAATTATAACACTGCACTGTTAACCATGCAATTTTATTTAATCACTTACTTTTAAAGCATTAAACCCAGAAACAGCTTTTTTTAAAAGGGCAAAATAATAAAATCAAACAAGGATACCTGATTTATGTCTAATGTCTTCCTTCAATACATAGATGACTATAAAGTACCCCCTTTATCTTCAACACTAAATGCATTGCCAGGATTGTGATTAATCATTTAAATAACCACAGCTGTGTTTACTTCAGTGTGCAGGCCTCCAGATGTGTACTGGTAAAAAAAAATTACCATATTTTAAGAAGTCAGAATTGGAAATAACCAATAACAGATGCCTAATACATAAGTGTCTAGCAATTCTAAATTATCTGAGACTTTGCCCCCAAATTTGACTTTGTTCACATCTGCCAGTGAGAATTACATCTTTGACTAGCTTTAAATTTCACAAATCTGAGTTACCAAAGATCCCACATACTTCATCTAAGTATCACCTTGACATTTAAGTGTGAAAAATTGTTCTCTCTCAATGTTTTTAAAAGTACTTACTCTCCCCCACCCTCCAACATACCTTCTGAAATTTTTTCAAAGTATGAAGTATACCACTTTGGAGAAAGGTAAAGAGGAAATTCTATTTATACCAAATAGGGTTGCAAATGTTCTATTTTAAAGCGATTTTCAGGAGCATCAAACTCTCATTCATTCCTTAACAGTAAAGCTACTCTGAATATAAATAAACTAATCTCCAACAAAGTTGCTTCAAATAAAAAATGTGCATGTATATACAGAACATTACATGAAGAAAAATATAAAAGAAACAAAGGAAAGTTCAAAAAAGTTCTAAATTGTACATGCACCGCTATAGGTGAAACAGCAACAGCTGCAAATAGCATCATTACACTGATAAATATGATAATAAAGCCACACTAAATCTAGTCATTCTGAGATAAATTTACACATGTTCCTGCTTAAGCTGTATAAAACAGATTAAAATTTTTTATAAAATTTCATTTCTGTAGGTTTTCATGATACAAAAACATCTATATACCCTAGAAATCTAATGTCTATTCAGTGGCTAAGAAATCACTACTAGCATAGCACCATTGTACTATACTTATATTTTCTCCAACAAGGACCAAAAATGTCAGTGGGGTACTTCAGAGCAAACAACCAAAAGCAAGTGTTAAACGATGTTGCTACCAAACTATTGGTGAACTTTCAGTTGTTTGTGGTTCTGAGTCTGAAACAGAGATCCAAAACGACTTACATAACCATTTATAATTTTTCTTACATTTTAAAAAAAGGAAGTTCAAACACAATTCTTTTCATCAATAATTAAACATATGTATACACACACACATGTGTGTGTGCATATATTATTTATATATATCAGAATGATTCCACTACAAACATGCTGACTTTGGTTCTCTTGGTTGATTAGTGCTTTTATTTCTAATTCTATAAAATTCCTCAAAGCCATTAGTTATTCTAATCTTTTCCAAGCACTCATGCCCTACACTCATACTGATTCTCTCATTCTGATCCTCCACATTACTGAGGTAAGAGTATCCAATGTAGGACACTTCCCTGGTGGCGCAGTGGTTAAGAATCCGCCTGCCAATGCAGGGGACACAGGTTCGACCCCTGGTCTGGGAAGATCTCACATTCCGCGGAGCAACTAAGCCCATGAGCCACAACTACTGAGCCTGCGCTCTAGAGCCCACGAGCCACAACTATTGAGCCCACGTGCCCCAACTACTGAAGCCAGTGCGCCTAGAGCCCGTGCTCCGCAACAACAGAAGCCACTGCAATGAGAAGCCCGCGCACTGCAATGAAATGTAGCCCACGATTGCTGCAACTAGAGAAAGGCCGCGCACAGCAACCAAGACCCAACGCAGCCAAAAATAAATAAATTAATTTTTAAAAAAGGAAAAAAAAAAGAGTATCCAATGTGAACTCAACCATCGGTCTTCCATTAATTATGCAAGTGCAAAATCACAATCCCTGATTCCTTACTATCAAAATAGCTGCCAAAGCTCCCTTGTTATTCTTGCATCACTCTTCCCTAATAACAACCTATTTCAGGCCCTTAGTCCTCACCTAAGCTATTTCAACAATTTGCTAATTAGCTTCCCTGACTTTCTATCCTTTCAAATTCTGCTGGGTTAATTTTTCCTAAACTGCCTATTGCCTAAAGGAAACATACACATATCAAACAAACAAACAAAAAACCCCCCACTTCTCATCTACCTAAGGATCAAGTCCAAAGTGGTCATTTGGCTTAAAGCTTTCCATGAATAGGCCCCAAACTACCTGTGTAATTACAACTACTATTTCACAGCCAAATAAAATACACATACACATTGATCTTCCACCTCCAAGCATCTACTCCTCTTCCCTTTTTCTGGAAACCCCTTTCCTACACTTCTACCTTTTGAAAGCTCTGTTCAAATGTTGCTGCCTCATGCGGTACACAACTGGAAATAATTTCCCCTTCTTTTCAGCTGCTGTTGCACTTTACTATCAGTGGTTTAATCCCCACACCACCACGACCACCACCCGCAACCCCCTTCCACTGGAAGGAAACCAAGTGAAATCTTACCCAGAAACCCAACAGAAAGACAGTCAAAAGCAAAGGTGTTCTGGTTTACTTGGGGGTGGGGAGAGAAAGGCTTAGAGTGCCCCCTCCTAGGATAAGCACTTGCAAAATACTAAAAAGCTCAAGTCTGGCATGAAAACTTACTGATCTCCATTGACGTTTATATCACTAAGTCCAAAGACAAATATCTACCTAAAGAGTCAAATTTGCCTCTGTGCAGCCTCTAGTTAACTTTGTCCTTGGTAAGTTATTTTGCTGAGCCCCAAGTATAAAGCTGTCATAAGGCTGCTATGAGGATTACATAGGACAATGTACCTAAAGCACTTCGTACCGATAAACGGCAGCTAGAATCATTCTCGCTCTGCACCTTTCAGTGCCAGATGTATAGGAAGCACTCTACAAACATATATCGAATGAATAAATCATTTATGATGGGCTAATCACTCCAAGGAAACTTAAGGGGTGATGGAGGTAAAAAGAGAAACAGGTTGCAGAATAAAGATACCATTTCTACCAAGCATTACACCAATAACAGAGCACAAAACTGGAAAAAAGATATCTGGTAAATTTTTAATACCTCAGAAGAGTGTAAGTATAGTTTTTGAAACTTTTATTTTCCCCTCATTGTTTTCACTGTTCATATCTTTCAATGAGTTATGCTTAAAAACAACACTACTACATAACAATGAACACCATTTAAGTCACAATTGCTTAATGCTTCTTCATTCCATTGAACCAGTTAAATTAACTAATCAAATAGTTTTTCAAAGTAGTTTTTACTGTTTAATATCCTGAGTCACACCTCTCACAACCCCCTGGCAAGCACTAGTATCTTGATTTGGGTGGGGGGGGAGGTTCATTCCACTGTATCTCTATACCTCTTGTACATTTGTATGCATCCTTAAACAATACATACTATTGTGTTATGTATCTTTATATTTTATATGAATAGTCAAACTATTTTTTAAAGTACTTTTGGAAAAACTTTGGCAATGTTTTTTAATTTACAAGTTTTTAATATTAAAAAAATAAACAAATAACCCACAAGCTCAACAAGCTTAATTTTGGATACATCTAAAAATTACAAAATATTTGTTGAAAATGGTTCGAATTAAATAAATACCAAACATCATGCAAAATCCAAATCCCTAAGTAGATAAGGAGGGAGAAAAAAAGGGGACTAGTGTTCACAGAATACCAACTTTGTGCCAAACTCTACGCTACACACTTTACACATATATCATTCTTATGGACTGAATGTCTGTGTCCCCCAATCCTGAAATTCATATGAGGAAGTCCTAACCACCCTCAATGTTATGGTATTTGGAGATGGGGCCTTTGGAAGGTAATTAGTGTTGCATGAAGCCATGAGGGTAGAGTCCTCATAATGAGATTAGTGTTGTTATAGGAAGAGAATCCAGAGAGCTCTCTTTCTCCACCTTGTGAGGACATGGTGAGAGGCAATAGTCTGCAAACCAGGAAGAGAACCCTCACCAGGTACTGAACAGGCTAACACCTTCATCTTGGACTTCCCAAACTACAAATTGTGAGAAAATAAATTTCTATTGTTTAAGCCACTCAGTCTATGGTATTTTGTTATGGCAGCTCAAACAGACTAATACAATCATACAATCCTTACATGACTCTAATTATTATCCACAAATTACATGAAGGAACTGAGGATTAAGAAGGTAACAATTAAAGGAAAAACGCAATGGTCAATCCTGCTCAAAGAAATCAATCCAAATCAAAATGATGCAATTCCATTTTCATCCCTCAGGTTTGTAATGACTAAAATGTTTAATATGGAGTGCAGGTAAAAGGTGAACTGTAGATGGAAATTTGTGTAACCCTTGTAAAAGGTAATTTGAGAATATGCCAAAATTCAAAATGCACCCAGTCCTGAATGAGGTGTCAGAGCCCAAGCAGAGCCAGGAAGGCATTCCTGTGGAGGGGCAGTGTTGTGTGGTTGGTGTGTCATAGCCGGGACAGAGTGAAGAAACCACCCAATGCTGGAGTAAGGAGAAGTGACGTAAAATGTAAGCATAAAATGTTGAAGCCCAAGTGAGATAAGGAGGGGATCTGTGGGTGTAGGGGACAACAAACATTGGTTAGGGAGGAGGATGACCTAATAGACAATGACCCAATATTTACAATAATGGGAGCCAGGTTTCTCACTGCTGGGGAAGAAAGTTACAAATGTGGAAAGGGAAAAAACTAGAATGAGCCCTGTGGTGCTGAACTGTAAATTAGAGATATCTATGTGAACTCATGGTTTTATACAAACACATACATAAATAGATGTAAAAGTGTATACATGTACATACATTTGTCTATTTCCTAGTTCCTTCCATTGAGAGCATCCCAAAAGCCATTAGCACAACTGGAGGTAAGATCTTACCTTCCAAATATCATTCTCCACTGAAAGCTATGCACCTTAAAGGAATGGCTGATTCCAGGACTGGAACAGGAAAAGTATAAGATTAGCTTGGAATACCTTCTTGTGTCAGAATGCTAGGAAACGCACAAAGAATGATGGTGACATGTCAAAAGGTCACAGAAGACAGCTTGATGGGACTCCCCATGTACAAATTGGGACAATCTGAATATCAAAATAAATAACAGCAACAAATTATAACCCATCAAATGAGAATTCATGAGTCTATATTGATATAAATACATAAATGAATAAATTGAAAGTTTGATAATGAATGGAAAACTGTAGTTACACAGTTTCAAAGTCCCTCCTAGTAAAATATCTATTAATTACAAAGGGAAAATCAGTAATCTAACAATGGAAAAGTCTCAAAGACACTACCTTAATAAAGTTACCATCATCAGCAATGGAATAAATGAGAATCATGTTTCACCTGACAGGATGCAATGGGAACACAGCATCACTACTATGATATTCCCGCCAAGGTGCAGAACCTAAATCGAATCATATATAAACGTGAGCCAAATCCAAGTTGAGAAACATTCTATAACTAGCCTGTAACCTTCAAAAGTGTCAAAATCACAAAAGTCAAAGACAAACAGAGACCTGCTCTAGACTGAAGAAGACTAGAGATATGACAACTGAATGTAATCCATGATTCTTAATCAAGACATTAAGACAACTGGAGAAACCTGAAAAGGACCTATGGATTAAATGATAGTAATATATCCGTGTGTTAATTTCCAATTTCGATGGTTGTACTGAGGTTATGTCTTTGTAGTAAATACACATTAAAATATCTAGGGGTGATGAACATCAGGCTGGCTCATAGAAAAAAAGGTTGTTTGTATTGTACTTTCAATTATTCTGTAAGTCTGTAATTATTTCAAAATAAAAATTATATTAAAAAATTAAAATGAACCTGCCAATTTGATCTGGCAATTTCCTAAGAATTTATCTTATAAATAAGAAAAACAAAGATGTAAGATGTAAGAATATTCGCTGCACCATATTCTGTAACAGAAAAAAACAAAACATAAAAACAAGCAAACAAAAAACCTAAAACCACCTAGATATCAATAGATATTTATAGATTATCTATTGTGCATACAATGGACTAGTAGAACACAACTATTAAAAAGCATGAGGTAGATGTTTATATTAATGTGAACACACGTCTAAGATATATAATGTAAAAAGTAGAAAAACTGTATATGTAACATGGTCCTTTGTGAGGATATATACAAACACATACAAATAAATATATATATGTGTACATATATATAAATTCAGGAAGGACACTGAAAGAACTGTTTAACAGTGATTATACTGGAGCATAAGAAATGTTTTGGGGGAAAGTTGGCAAGAAACGGTGCTTTCACTTTTTAATTTATACCTTTTTATACGTTTAAATTTTAAATAAGCAGTTACTTGTAAAATTATCCTATCTATTTTGCTGCAAAAATATTTTAAAGGATTTAAGTAACTAGTACAAGTCGACAAGTTAAAAACTGATGCACAATGAGATATCATTACACCTATCAGAATGTCTAAAATTAAAATGACCATGTGTTGACAAAGACGTAGAGTAACTAGAACCCTCATACACTGCTGGTGGGAATGTAAAATGTATAACTACACTGGAAACAGCTTGGCAGTTTCTTAAAGTTGAATATAAACCTACTGTACCACTCAGTCATTTCACTACAAGGTGCTAAACCAAGAGAAATGAAAGCATATGTTCACACAAAGACTTCTACATGAATATTCATAGCAGTTTTATTTGTAAGGGAAAAAAAAAACCGGGTAATTGGAAGAAAACAGGAAATGACCTAAATGTTCATCAGAAAGTGAAAGAATAAACAAATTGTCGCATATCCATGTAGTGGAATTCTTCTCAGCGAGAGAAAGGAACAAGCTATTGATAAATGCAACAACATGGATGAATCTCCAAATAATGATGCTGGGTGCAAGATGCCTGAGGAAAAAAAAAAGATACTGTCTGATTCCATTTATATAAAATTCTGGAAAACGCAAATTAATCTATCATGTCAAAAGGAGATCAGTGATTTTCTAGGGATGGGAAGGGATGTGGAGAGGACTGACAGGGAGAGATTATTATAAAGGGACACCAGTGAACTTTTGGGGGTGATGGATATGTTTGTTACCTTTTTGGTGGTAATGACTTCTCTGTTGTATTCATATTCTACAACATATAAAATTGTGAATTTTGAGGGAAAAAAAAAAAGTTGATGGATGGTGGATTTTGAACCTAGGTCTGATCCTAGATTCATCATGCTTATTCCATCCTGGAGCTCAAAAATTTTCTTCTTGCATATGATTACCATGAATGGACATCGAATAGGCACTTTATCATTCATTATATTTATCTTTTTTCTTAAAAGATTTTAGTAACATGAATTCTTCATTTCTTGCTACCACCATGCAACTAATTTAAATATGTGACATTATTATTTATTTATGCGTCCACTATATTACATTAAATAACTGAAAATACCAAAGCCCTTTTGGTTCTAGGTAAACTGACTAGTACAGTATCTGACATAGTCAGTATTAATTGTATCTACCTTCTACATTTAAGATTCCAAGGAACTCTTTTGTTGAGGATTTAGTCCAGTTGGTATCCAATGTTCACACAAATATTTCTCAGTGGCATTTTTCACAGGACAATTCTTCCTTGTGCAGGACTGGTCTATGCATAGCAAGTATTTAAAATCCTTGACCTTTACCCACTATATGCTGGCAGTTATTCTACTTTCTCACTTGACAAGTGAATGTGATATCCAAAAATACTCCCTTGGTTAAGAACCACTATAAGATGTCCTACTTTGTTAGGCACAGGCGAGAGTACCTCAGTTATTCCAGAATGCTAGCAGCATTAGGGAACCACCAGCCTGCTTCAGATAACACAGCAGTTCCAGTGATTATAGAAAAATTATAAACTACTTAGTATAATAGTATTCTCTTGTAAACACCATTGCTTCTGAAGGCAAACTCAGGTTCATTTTAAATATTCTTTCCCTCAAAAAAAGGAAAGAAATCTCTCAATTCTGGCATAAGAAGAACAGAATAAAAGAAATTAAAGGCCCACTTGTTCTTCCCATTTTCACTCTCATCCACTTCTAATTGTAAGAGAAATGAGATTAATGAAAATATTTTAATACCTTTTCAATATGTCTGATTTGAAAAATTGTTTGAAGTTTCAAATAAATTATAGAGTATTTCAGTTTTAGGCCCCACCCTACTACTATTAACCTAGCTGTATGATCTTGACAAGTTCTAGCTTCTCAAGACTTTTAAGTTGCTTTCCAGTTCTAAAATTTTAACCATGCCAAGCCTCCAAAATTATATTAAATCATTCCCAAAACGTTGAATGTCTTCCAATAAATCTGATACTCAATCAGTTTAAATAGTCAAGAAGTTGCGGAATTCACAAAGATCCTAAACATGATTTTCAACAGTTCCTACTTAATGACCAGATCACACACCCACCAATTAGAATCGTGAGGAACTGCCAATGTAACACAGATCCACAGTCCAAATGATAAAAAAGGAGCATTTGTTTCTTTGCACCTTCAGAAAATCACCCCACATGTTACACCTCACACTGAAGAAGAGCTATTCAGAAGAAACAATGAAGTCTCCATGAAAACACATTATCTTAGTTTCCTTTTCAAAAGAGAAATTCCCCTTCCTTATAATGACTGAATTGACATCTTACCAAACAAGTTCTTATCAGGAATGAGATGTAGCAACAACACCCTCAAAAAATATACAATTCTTTAGTCAAACCAGGGATACATAATTTCAGTAATGCTTTCATGTAACAGGCTCTTAACTGCAAGCTACCCTAGACAATGGACATCATCCACTTTCTGGAGCACAGAGACCCAATGGGCCACTGAAAGTAAGACCTCCTCTAGATTGAACAGATGATTACAGGCAATTTTAAGTTGTATCTACTGGTGAGTTTGTCAACGGCATATTTACCATAAAGACAACCACAAGAAAAAGAATCTCCAAAGAAGGCAAAGGACTTGGTAATTCAGGGCACTAATAACTGATCTGAAAACTCAAATACTTAAAGATTCAAAACAGGCCAGTTTCAAAGTACTGCTTCTCCAACTTTACCTGTCTGAATTAAAAACCAGAGAAGAAACACACAAAAACCTGAACAAGCAAAGGCATTTCAAATATTACTGCTCATTCTAAACAGAAAACTTCCTGAATGAATGAGATTCTACATATTCAAACCTGAAGATGACAGATTTTCTGTAAGGTGACCAATAAATGGTGAGTTACTTATGCTAATAAACCAGTTTGCTGTGGGAGGCCTGTCTTCAGAAAAAATATTCTTTGTTTTTCCTTTTAACTTTAATGAGATTTTTTTTTTTTTACTATGTAACTGCCAACATTTTGAACAAATTGATGCTCCCAACATAAACTTAGTACAAGAATTACATATTCTGCAAAAGCTGATGAAATGAAAGTTGCTGAAACATCGTGTGTATCATCAGGCCCAGTTATCTTTAGATCCTTTTTAAGCAGTCAATTCTCGACTACTTATTTTAAACACAGGTTCACTCATTCGACAAGCATTTACTGACCATCTACCATGTGCCAGGCACTTTGCTAAACGTTACGGATTCAGGTTAAAGTTTGCTTGGGTTGGGGACTCAGAAAGACCTATCAGATCCTGATGACCACTTAATGGCAAGCTTTTAAAATCTCTGAGCCTCAGTTTCATCAGAGATGTGATAATTAGACTAATGTAGATAAAGTGCCTAACATGGTATCTTGTATATGATAAACGATAAATGCTAACTATATCAAATATGAAGTTTGTGTTAGAAGCAGATCCTGATCTCAATAAGCCAGTTTTTTACTACATAGCTCACTGTTGGAGGATTATGAACCAACTTGCAAGTGAGATCAAGAAAACATGTCTGCACAGATAAATCCACTACCAAAACAAAAAACAATCCCCACAATACATAATGAATCCCAGAACTGAAAATAAATGTGCTTTGGGTTAGTTTACGAGTTTGTATAGTATGTGCTCCAAGGTCTTCTTCCACTAAACAACCCAGTACACTATAAATAAAAATAACAAATGTTACAGCTTTGTACTTTTATGCACAGTAGGATAATGAGGGAGTACAACTTAGGACCATTTTGGTGAAGCAGTAACTATTTAATGTAACAGATTTGTAACCATTAACCACAATTCTCTTCCTACACCTTCAGAAAGGTCACCCACTAGTAACCTCCTTTTCTTAGAACATATTTACCTTATGCATAGCAATTAGTTGATAAAACCAACAATTTTGAAACCCTGATTGGCAACAACGATCTAACAAACAGAAGCAGTACAGCTACAGAGTTTAAGAGCGCTAGTGTCAACTGGGCCAGGTGTCCATCATTTCTAGCCAGTTACGTGACACTGGGCAAGTTTCTTAACTGTTCAAGCTTCAGTTTCTTTATCTGAAAAATGTAAGTACCAGTTCCTACTTACTAGGCTTGTGAAAATGAATTAAGTTAATAGAAGCAAAATACTCAGACAAGCAACCACCCAATGTTAGCTATTTGCTGTTACCTACAATGAGAAAACTAAAGTTCCTCTTGGTAACCATGAAGCTAATAAAAATGTAGACGTTTTAGGGTCTTATAAATCCTTAAACTTATGTTAGTTCGAAGTTAAGTGATCAAAAATTAATGAGGAACAAGAGGAAGGCAATAACGGGTATTAAGCACTAACACCTGATCCTCTCATTCTACTTAACAGGCTTCATATGTTAAGTCCTAAATGTAAGCAGCATTGGCCTAACTAGGAACAACAATTTAATTCTGGAAGGGTTCAAGGCAAAGGAAGACTGCTAAAACAAATAATAATAATAATACCGATAACAATAAATAAAGGGAAAAGAGATTATGTAGACATGAACGAGGTGGCGGTAACCGGGCTGAAGAGGAAAAGGCCCCACCATCCCGGACACCGGGCTAGGGAACCAGGGTCCCCGTGGCTCCTCCCAGTGAGGAAGCAGAAGGCATTTAGCCTCACCGCTGAGGTGAGTCCCACCGTGACACCTCGACCCGAAGTCGGTCGTGGAGGGTCGCGCGTGCAGAGCCTTGAGAGCCAGCAGCTGGGGTCCAGACTTCCCGCGGGTGCCTCCCGGCCGAGAGCCCTTCCACCCGCGCCGCCTCCACTCGGAGGCCTTAGTCACTGTCCGCGCGGCCCAGAGGCCGCGGGCCAGCCGGTTACCTTCTGCAGGGAACTCCTCGAACTCGTCGTCCTCCTCCAGCAGACCCAAGTCTACCGGCTGTTTTTTCTCTGACATCGCGACCCTCCGCGGCCAAAACCTCTCAGTCCAGTAAGAAAGTTGGACCCCTCACTCGGCTTCACCACAGCCGCCACAGCAGTTACCGCCTCCAAGGCCGGCTCTATCATAGAGACGCGGGAGAAGAGCAACCGGATAGCGCGAGGGATGCTGGGATACTGGAGGTCCGCCCAGCGCTTCCTGCGGGTTTAGCAGCCCTTCAGAGTTAGCAAGGTGGATTACTTTGTGCGTATACCGTCTTACCCGGACTCTCTGACTTGACAAACTGAGAACAGGGTAGGTTTCCGTGACTGGAAAAGACTCATAATGTGTGGGGAACAAAAACACCTTTACGTGGTTTAGGCTGAGGGATGAAGTATCAGCTAAAGTTCGTTAAAAGCCTGCGAAATGCCAGGCCCTTAAATTAGATGAGCTCCACCCTTAAACCAATTCCCTAAACATGGTGTTAAATGTCTCCACATCACAGGAAATTCAGGTTCAGAAAGAAATAGCCTACGTCACTGAGGTAGTGCTACACAGCCCGAAAGCAGATTTGTTTGCCTGACTTTAATCTCCAAGCTTTTCCGTTGTTCAGTGTTCTTCTGTCTTGCGGTTAAGCTGTGGTAAATAACCTGTTAAACATTGTGCTGCGTGTGTGTGTGTAATAACTAGTTTACAGGTTATTATAATACTGTGTAAAACTCGATATATGTGACATTTTATGGTGTTCATAATAAGTCATTTTGAATATAGTTGTGAACTACATAAAACTTGATATGGTATATGTATATGTAGTATAATAGAGGAGTAGTGTATAATATATAGATACATAATTGGGTATTGTAAATTTTGATACCTATGTTTGTATATTTAAATCCCATTCCTTCATTCAACAACATTAACTTATATCATGTACTAGGCACTGTGCTGAAAATCAAACATGTATAGACAAAGGCCTTCCTTCAAGGAGTTCATATTCCACTCAGAGACATGTAAACAGATAAATCACAATGAAACATAGTAATACATTTGAATCTCTATTTTAAAATTATCTGAGAAATGAACAGAGTGTATGGGCATACAGAGAATGGAGCAACTAAATAAGAGCACAAATTTGGACCAGAATTTGGGAACCTATAATTAGATGTAAATTTTTTAAAATAAGATGGTTCTTCTAATACTATTTTGACTTGTATTGATTACTGAAAACATTAGCTGTCTTCAAATTAAGTTCAAAGTATGTGTAATTTGGCATGTTATATAAGTAAATACCAAATTAATGAAAGAAAAGATGAGCAAGATCTAAAATTGGAAGTAAATGTAGACAGTGAGATCTCTTAGAGTTTCATACTCTCTATTATGCCCTCTATTGTACATATTACATATGCCGCTGGCAACCCACACACTAAGGTAAAGTTTTGGGCAGTTTGATTAGGCAGCAAAGAATAAAAAACAAATCACAGATCTGAGACAGCCATTTTGTGCAGAGATAAAAGATTTTCCCAAGGACATATCTGAAGAGACAGAAACATTAATGACTACTAGGAGATGGATAAGGGGTGATTTGGGACTAACTGCTGATAGGTGGAAGGTTTCTTTGTGGAGTGATAAAAATCCTCTGGAACTGGATGGTGATGATGGTTGCAAAACATAGTGAATATACTAAAAGCCACTGAAGTGTACACTTCAAAATGGTTAATTTTATGTTACATGAAGTATGTATGTCTCAATTTTTGAAGTGCTATAAAATTTTTGACCAAGACGTCAAGAATTTCAAATTCTAGTTCCTGGGCCTATTATATAATCTGATATATGATGACATTTGTATTAATTCTTAGCAAAAGAACAAAATCAGTGGCAGTATAATGATTTTCCCCTAAAACTGAATATATTCAATTTAAAGGAATAATTTTAACATATTATTGACCCGGGGATTTTTGTAGAGACTAACACCTGTGGCCAGCAATTTGTTATGTAAGTGAATATTGAAACACCCGTGTTTGAGTAAATATCAACAACGTTTTTTGCACTTAATATATTTATTTGAAACTTTGAACATGTCTTACTAAAGCATTCTAATATTTCGTTAGAGCGTGATAGGCAGTATAGCAGGCACCTCTGTGCAGGGGAACAGAACATCTATTACAAATATACTGTGTTTCACTGCACTTTCCACTGGAAGAGCAGACTCTACACTTCCTGGCGGCATTTTTTTTTTTTTTTAGTCCTGTGGGTGTTATTTCCTCTAGAATATGTTCTTTTATTTTATTTGATAGTCGACAAGGTGGATCTTTGCAGGGGACTCTTTTAGAAATGCCACAAGAAGGACCAGGTGCGGGACTACCACTACATTCACCAGAATGGTCAGTTACCCATTCTCTAGCTATTGCTAACAAAAATTGCTTGTAAGTCATTTTATTCTGTGCACTAAGGCTACAATAAATTTTAAATGCATTGAATAAACTGCAATTACTCAAATAGAAAACCACTTTTTTATACCATTTTCGAGTTTTCCAGGGGATATTGAAGTTTGCCAGATATTGATCGGATCAATTAACTCCTTTCATATATTTATTATACTCTAATATGCAAGTGGGCTTAGTTATCTGACGGCCAGTCCTCCTGTCTTCCTTTCCTGTAGATGCTATGGAGGCATCATGAATAGTTGTCACCATGCGGACTAGCCTGTTGTCTTTCCTTATGAGAAGAATCACTTCTCCCTTCCGTAAGAATGTCATTTCTCCCCTCTGTAGATTTTTAGATTCCTCCTTTAATTGGTTTGGTAGACCACAATTCTCTCTTATAGTCCCACAAACTCTGGTTTTATTTTTCAACAATATTTCAGATGTGGACACACTGTTGTAATGATTGGTAAATATGGTGCCATGAACCAAGACAAGGTTGTAGGACCGATAATACTGTTTCTTGCAGTTTCTTTCCTTCACCCATGTAAATCTCAAGGTTGCATATATATTTGCAGTTTCGCTAACCATCCTGACCAAAATTCCATATTTCTCAAGTTTTCCAGGATTATAGGTTTTGAATCTGAGTCGTCTTCTCCACTTTATCATTGCCTCCTCAAGTGATAGCTCTTGTTTGGGTATATAGATCGATTGAAATTTTGGTAGAAAATAATCCAGAAGAGGTTTAACATTTGAAATTCTGTCTGTAGGAAGTGGAGTTTCTGAGTTATAGTTAAAGTGAAGCAATGTCATTATTTATTTGAACCTTCGCCTCATCATAATCTTTGGAAAGATAAGTGTTTAAAGTAAGGGATCAGTCGACCAATATTCTTTCCAGTGTGACTTTCTTATTTGTCCCATCAAAATTATTAATCCAAGAAACTTCTTCATGTCACTGTTGGTTACATCAGTCCATTTTAAAGCCTTATCATACTTTTTATATGATTTTTTTATTCTGTTGGTGATACAAGTTTGTTTGAGAAGTGACCAACTCGAAAAAGTCATTACTAAAAATTAATTCTGTTATTTCACTAACACTTTGCGGGTTATTACATTCAGTAGTTACACCTGACACACCTGTAAGATCTTCTAATTTTCATGAAATGTTGTCTTCAATCCACTCTTCTGTAGAAGCAAAGGAGCATTCTCCAGCACTGTGAGTTTCATTTTCACTCGCCATATCAAAATCAATCACTAAGGTTTTTTGTCTTTTTGTGGGTCTAATATTCACATCATCTGAATCAGAACTATATTCTGAAAAACTGTCATCTTCTGAGACACTAGTATATATGTCGCTCAGACAATCAGAGAAAGTATCTGCATAAAGTACACTGAAAAATTCTTCTTCACTCAAAATTTCATGATGCATCATTTTTGAAAATTTTACGGTAATGAACTTGTGTTTATAATATACACAAGGTTGGAACAAAAACCTAATGGAGCAAAATATGAATGATAATAACATAAGTTGTATAATGAACCCATGATCAATTTTAAGCTTTAACAACTTCACAGGGTGATGTTAATTGTATCACTCTCTAAAAACGTATTGATACGTCTCTGGTCAGTAACATTCGGGTAACAAAAGACGTATTAATACGTCTTTGGTCAATAAATTGTTAAAAAACAACCTTATGTTAAATCCCCAATTAAAAAAAATTTACTGATTCATTAAATCCAGAATGCTGGAACCACTGAAATAACTTCTCATTTTAATCATCATGTCACATGGCACAATGAACAACTCATTTTAATGGTCATGGCACATGGAAAAACTTTGGAAAATGGTAGCTATTAAAGTGTAAGCAGCATTATTACTTAGTTAAATTAAGTACATAAGAATATGTATTTGATGGACCAGCATATAAATCCAAACTCAATCCAAACCCCTACTAAACAGGGGTTTAGGCAAATCACTTAATTTCTCTGAAGTACATTTTAAATATCTCAGATCCTGCATACCAGCCCTCCTAAAAGTCTCTGAACGTGGGTTTTGTTTCTTAGATGGTATCTTGGTGATACTTTGCAAGGAAGTCAGGCCCTCCACAAGTTAATAATAATGATAATAATAACAACAATGATAATAATAATAAAGTAATAATAGGTAACATGTATTTAGTGTTTACTTTGTATGAGGTACTGTGCCAAGCCCTTTCTGTGTATTTACTTATTGAATCTTCCTCACAACAGCCCTATTAAGTGAGAACCAAAAAATCCATTTTATACTTAAGGGTACTGAGGCACAGAGAAGTTGTGATGTGGCCAGAGTCACAGTGCTAAGAAGTGGTGGAGCTATTAGATCCTAAGGGCTCTCTTAAAGGATAAGAAACAAACCATATCAATGTGTGAAGAGGCAGACAGTTGACACAGAATGCCTGGAATCATTTCCTTCTAACCCTACTAAACATACACACATGCAGGAAAATGGCAAAAACACATAAATGTAGATAGACATGCAGAGGGCAAAGCCGTAGAATGAAGAAGAAAACAACCTTAGGATTGACTCAGCTCTCTGGAGGGGAAAACCTCTACAACTCTAGTGAGAAGCATTGTAGTTAAAACTATGCCTTTACCTACATATCAGGTCATATCTATAATTAGTTGATTACATTTGGCTTCACAGGAAATCAAGTTAGGAGCAGATTTTATAGTAGGTGATTCCATTTGTCTCAAGCAAATGAAACCTAAAAGTTCCATTCGGGATCCACATGGTATAAGTTAAATCACAAATACCTGAATCCTTAAGTTTGCTGTGGAGTTGACCATTCAGTAACTAGGCAGAATGGATCAATAAGACTGACCTTCCTATATCTATCTTTGTCCAGGTGAGGGATTGTTAAATGGCTGATATCTGAAGGACCGATTTCAAAGGCACTTTCCTTTTGACTTTAGGAAGGAACAGCTAATTGGCCGGCCATGAAGAACTGAGGAAGCAGACCTACACCTCAAGTCTCTATGATGTCTTTTCAAGGTATGTAAAAAGCTTTGGCTCTACCTGAGTTCAAACTCAGGCTCTGCTACTTACCAATTGAGGGGTCCTAGAAAATTACTTGCAGACATGGTCTTTCCCCATTTAGAATTTACATCCTAGGTAGTAGCTTCTTTAGCTTCCATCAGTCCACCAGAATAAAACTTCTAAATTTTTCTGGAGCAAATATTTGGGACTGACTATGTTTCCAAACTTTAATGTGCATTCAAATCTATGTTAATCTTGTTAAAATGCAGATTCTTATTCATTTGGCCTGCCTAGGATCTGAGATTCTACTTTTTTAACAAGCTCCCGGGTGATATCAATGTTGCTGGTCTGGAGACCACATTTTAAGAATCGAGGGTTTCAGTGAAATGTAAGGGAAAATATCTGAGTTTCTGAAAATTCATCCAGCTAACAAAACTGTGTGACTAGTCCATAACTTGTTGTGGTTCTCTTAACATTGTAGGAGAGAAAAAACTTTCCCTCTGCTCTCCTAGGTTCAATAGCTGGGTCTATAAAATAAATTCATGACAGGCAGATTAACAGCATTAAAGGTAAACACATTTAATAATTTTTATTATAACACACCGGGGCATCACAGAAAAAAAAAAAGTGAACACCCCAAAAAGCAGTGAGATCTGAGAGCTTATATACTGTCTTAATAGGGGAAGGTGGGAGACATAGGCAACCTAGGGGAGAGTAAATGATTTTTAAGAATGATAAATGGGCTCTTAGAAGAATAGATGGGAGATATGATGATGGTTTGTGACAAAGTTTATCTGGGTTTGGAGTTGACATCTAGTGTCTTCCCAGGTGATAAGAGTCAATCCTCGGGAGGGGATTTATGACAATTGAATTCCTTTTGGAGGATCTGTCTTTAGGCAGGTGAAGGGAAGTTCAGAGAAAGCTCTTGCCATTTTTCATGTGTTCAGCTCACAATAATATAACAAAGCGGCATATTTTGGGGTGGCATGTCCAGAACTCCTTCAACAGCCATACTAAATTCAAATGTTTGCTTCTCAGTGTTGGAACTTTTCCTTTGAAATGTTCCTGCTCCTTAATCATTAGGAGGCTTAGCTCTTCTTAGAGGGATGTATAACAACTCACATTCACATCTTCATTAATATTATGAGTACTGTATACTCAATGATTGGTTCTGGACTTTGAGAGGAATTACAATCCCAATAAAAGATTTCTTGAATCTTTTATCATGACAAAATGCTTGGACAAATAAAAATGTGAAAAATTGTAATTGTAAAATAACTAAAATCTCTAGATCTCATTGTAAAGCAATTAATAATGAATAGAGAAATGGTTACGTAAAATTCAAATGCTAATAATGATAAGTACTTAATCTACCATAAAGTAAAAGCCCAGCCAAAAAAAAGACCCATCTTGCACCAGAATACATGTTCAAAAATCAATATTTGCATGCCCAAGACTTGTTTGAGAAGGCAATTATGGTCTCACAAGTAAATCATAAGAATTTTTAAAATTTAGTAAATGCTGTATTTATGTGACAGACAAGAACCACTCTGAAGGAATCATTATGGTTTGGGAAATGATATGCAATTTCAAAATCATCTAAATCATTTCAATTGCCTGTATTTACATTTATATAATGGGTATTTATAATGGTGATTATTTTAGAACTTACCTTGTTTTCCTGGATCTCACATTGGTTTCTATGGGAACGAGAATGGCTCTAAAGAGGAGCATTTTAAGAACTCTTTTCACATTCAGTGACTGCTAACTGAACTGCAAATTCTGTTTGTCTGTTCAATGGTTTTTAACTCTTAAATTTTAACACAGAAATAAAAGTTGGGCATCTAGCTTCATAAATCATTTTAAATAATAAAAACTTTTTATGAAACATCTGGCACATTGAAACATTTGAAAACAAAATAACTAGCTTTAGGAGCTAATAATCTGTTCACGTTATTAAATTCATTAGTGATAGTGATTAATCCACATTAGCCATATGCTTGCTCTTGGAAAATTGTGTAAAGAAAACTTCATCTGATATATTGTTGTAATACATTTTCTCTGTTATTGATATGTATTATGTGTGTGTATATATTTTTTCCTTATCTTTGTAAACATCCCTTTAAAAAGCAGTGTAAAATGTTCTATGTTTAAAGTTTCCCATTACCAGTGCCTCACCCATCCTCTGCTGTTATTTACCCGAGTACTGTGTTGTACCTTTACTATGCTCTTATACCAGCTGGAACTTATTTTTACTATTTTCTGAAACAAGCTCATAAGTCTTCGAATTTCAATTTTTCTTTTTCTTGGAATAGATTCTTAGATCATAAAAAGCTCGATGTCTAACTTATATATTACATTTGTGCAGTTTACTGTGTTTAATATTTCCCCACATTTCATGTTTTCCCATAAACTTTATTTTTTTAATTCCCTGGAGAAATGATAGTTCAGTATATTTTTATTTAAATCCCTCTCAAAGTAATTAAAAGCCACTAAAAATAAGAGAAGCTTATTTCAGAAGAGAGTGCTAAAACTAAATTTTTGTTATACACAAACTGTAAAAGATGCCGGTTGAAAGCACATGGCATCCCATAACCAGCTTATGTAATAGCTACTCTGGTTATTGCTGACATATAATCTGTGTCTTAAATCCAAAAAGTACAAGTTGATGGCAGAGCGCCAGACAGGGTGAAATAAGTGAGAGTGTTTTTTAATCTTTCCTGGATTGGTGGATTTCTGCCCTCTATCAGTGTGGCCTTGGTCAGGATTGCTAGAGACTAGTGAGAGTTCCAGAAGTGAAGCTACCAGCATGTGTGACCAAGAAACCATCATATAACTCACTGACCTGGTATAAACTCCAAGAAGTTGTTTTTTTCTTTCTTAAAAGTATTTTTCATTCAGATTTAATTTTATGAAGTAAATTAAGGATTACTACATGTTGAAAAAGTGAAGACAAATAAATGGGAAACATATAACTAGATGTTTTGGGGAAATGATTAATTGATTGGCTCTTCTATCAATATTTTTTTTCTTTTTTTGAGAGTAGATCTTTTTTTTTTAAATTAATTTATTTATTTTATTTATCTTTGGCTTCGTTGGGTCTTCGTTGCTGCACGCGGGCTTTCTCTAGTTGCGGCGAGCAGGGGCTACTCTTCATTGCAGTGCGTGGGCTTCTTATTGTGGTGGCTTCTCATTGCGGAGCACAGGCTCTATGCACACGGGCTTCGGTAGGTGTGCCATGCAGGCTCAGTAGTTGTGGCTCGCAGGCTCTAGAGTGCAGGCTCAGTAGTTGTGGCGCATGGGCTTAGTTGCTCCGCGGCATGTGGGATCTTCCCGGACCAGGGCTTGAACCCGTGTCCCCTGCATTGGCAGGCCGGTTCTTAACCACTGCACCACCAGGGAAGCCCTATCAATATTTTTTAAAAGTTGACTTTGAAGGGAAGCAGAAAACAAGCTGAAAAGTAAAAGCAAGTATTATGTTAATCATCAGAAGAGAAATATTTATCTTGAAAAGTATCTGAATCTGAAGGTAAGGAATATGATTGTCCATCAAGGCTACTCAAAATGAGGTCCAAGGACCAGTGCCCATCTGAGACAAGATAAATACAGAAAATGAGTGTAAATTTGAAAATCTAGAGCAGTTGACATTACTACTTCACCCAACCCTGTGATTTTGTATTTTACAAAACTCAGTCCATGGCATTTGGCGATTTAAAAAATTTTCCCTTTACTACAATTAGTTTGAGATGCATTGATCTAGCATAAATTACTATAAACAAACAAACAAAAAGAATGCCATTTGAACTTCATAGTATTGAAAACAATTTAACCTGTGTGATTCTGTCTGAAAAACAGCTGGGAAATGAAAGGTTTTTATCTCTGAAAGATTTCTTTCTAGCCCTATAACCATATATTTACTTTCATTAAGATTACAGTAAAGGAGGCTGAAGTGGATATTCTTTCCTTTTGCAGATATAAAATGAAAAGGGCAAAGGACTTAAATAAGATATCTGACATTACACAATTATCATCAAAATTTTAAACTCAAGTGAAGAGGATTGCACAGAACTTATTTAATATTCTGGTGAATAAAAATACCCTAGTTGATTATGACAGTGAATCAGATATATTTGCAATGTCACATGGTAGATGGCAGTGCTTTGTCTTCAGGTTTCAGAAGGAAAAGCATTATGTTACAGTGGTTCAATGGATGGTTAGTGAAAGTACACATACTAATAATCAAGATGAAGAGTTTGAAGGAATTCAATAAGCAAAAATAAAATTAAACAAAGAGAATGTAGAAAGATTAAGGGAGGAACACATGTATAGTTTGGCTAAGGAACAGACAGAGCAGAAATGTAAGTCCACACTTCTCTGAAAGGTATAAGATCCCCAAAGAGAAAGGGCTTGCTACCTTGGACTACCAATAGGGAAAATAAAATGAAAATATGAAAGGGAAAGTTTAGACAAACACTGAGAATTTTTGTTAATTGTTAAGAGTATTAGGTTAGTTGAGTGGGTGCCCAAAGGAATCTCTGAGGACATTTAAAACCTCATTGAACAAAGCCGTGGGCATTGTATTGTGTAGAGCAAGAGTTCAATGGCAAGGGGGATGGACTGGATCAACTGTGAGGTCTTTTCCAGCTCTAATTTCTACTATTCCATAGCTCTGGGAAGAATAGTTGCTAAATTGCTTGATTAACCCAGGAAAAAATAAAACTCAACATAAGAATAAAGCCCCAGACAAAACAGTGAAGTCAGCCAAAATTGAAACACGCCCTTCCAAAGAGACAAAAAAAAAAAAGAACCTAAATCTTGCATCATACCCCAAGGTGGACAAACTCAGGCTTTGGCAACTTGCCCAGCGTAATAAGTTCCAGAGACAGGACCCTTCAGTGAGCAAGACAAACCAACAGGTTGGGAGAGTTCAACTTCTCAGACAGACTTGCAAAACCTCCCAGCTGATCTTAATACTAGATCAGGCTCAAAAATTGAAAAGGGAGGGCTTCCCTGGTGGTGCAGTGGTTAAGACTCCACCTGCCAGTGCAGGGGACCTGGGTTCGAGCCCTGGGCCGGGAAGATCCCACATGCCACGGAGCAACAAAGCCCGTGCACCACAACTACTGAGCCTGCGCTCTAGAGCCCATGAGCCACAACTACTGAAGCCTGCGTGCCACAACTACTGAAGCCCGCGTGCCTAGAGCCTAAGCTCCGCAACAAGAGAAGCCACTGCAATGAGAAGCCTGCGTAACACAATGAAGAGTAGCCCCTGCTTCCCACAACTAGAGAAAGCCCGTGCACAGCAGCGAGGACCCAACACAGCCAAAAATAAATAAATAAATTTATTAAAAAAAATTTGAAAAAGGAAAGAAATCTATAAAAGTGCCTGGTCTATGAGTGAACTAATTCATTTATTCATCGTACAAGGATATGAGTGCCTACTATAGGCCAACCAATGCTCTAGGATAGGCTACATCAGTGAACAAAACAGACAAGATCTCTGCTCTTGTGGCTTTTACATTCTAGTGTGAGGAACGATAAACAACATAGGATGATATAAATTAAACTGTGGTAGGTGCTAAGGAGGATAAAAAGCAGGGTAAGGAAAATGAGGGGCAGGGGTGGAATCCAGGAAGCTTACTGTATTTAATGTGCAATCGGGGTAGAACTAAGGGAGGAAACACATCGGAGCAAGACTTGAAGGAAGTAAAAGGAGGTAGCCAAGTGGATATTGGGGGGAAGAGCGTTCTAGTCCAAGAGAACCTAAAGCAGACCTGGAAGGTTGGAGCAAACTTTGTGTGTCTGAGTAGCAGGAAGGAGGCCAGTGTGGCTGCAGGGGAGTGAGCTTAAGGAAGACTACTACAGTGAGGTCTGGGAGGCCTTGTAGGTTGTTATTAGGACCTCATCTCTTACTCTGAGTAAACTACACACGCTATCTTGCTTCAAGAATCCTAGGAACTCAGTGAAGAAACTAATTCATACCAGGTGTCAGCCTCCCTGGGAAACCACTCCACCCACACATCAACCCTGTTTCTGCATGCTCCTTCAGTCTATAAGTTTTAATAATGTCAGCATTATGCAGCATTGTGGGCCCTTAATGTATAAATATGTCCTAGAGTTTTACTAAGAATGAGGAATGCTCATCCATATTGGAACTCTAGATATTTGCTTCCATTTATTCTTAGACCAGCAATAGAAAAATCCAAACAAAATTTTATCTGTGACTTTTATATGATGTTTGTACATATATGAAATATGTATTCTGTCACAGAAAATAAACCCCTAATATCAGCAATTCTGTTATGGGCTCATGCTCTATGAAACTTGATCTTTACTAGGGGCTTGATAAATATTTAAAGGTAAGGAGGAGCTTAAAAATCAATTTGGAAGACAAAAATGGATCTGCTTATAAGAAATAAAGGCAATATTAAAGGAATTATTATGAATCAGCTATACATATACATATATTCCCATATCTCCTCCCTCTTGCGTCACCCTCCCATCCTCCCTCTCCCAACCCTCTAGGTGGACACAAAGCACTGAGCTGATCTCCCTGTGCTATGCATCTGCTTTCCCCTAACTATCTATTTGTGGTGTATATATGTCCATGCCACTCTCTCACTTCATCCCAGCTTACCCTTCCCCTTCCCGTGTCCTCAAGTCCATTCTCTACGTCTGCGTCTTTATTCCTGTCCTGCACCTAGGTTCTTCAGAACCATTTTTTTTTTTAGATTCCATATACATGTGTTAGCATATGTTTTTCTCTTTCTGACTTACTTCACTCTGTATGACAGTCTCTAGGTCCATCCACCTCACTACAGATAACTCAGTTTCGTTTCTTTTTATGGCTGAGTAATATTCCATTGCATATATGTGCCACATCTTCTTTATCCATTCGTCTGTCAATGGACACTTAGGTTGCTTCCATATCCTGGCTATTGTAAATAGAGCTGCACTGAACATTGGGTTACATGACTCTTTTTGAATTATTGTTTTCTCACGGTATATGCCCAGTAGTGGGATTGCTGGGTCCTATGCTAGTTCTATTTTTAGTTTTTTTAGGAACCTCCACGCTGTTCTCCATAGTGGCTGTATCAGTTTACATTCCCACCAACAGTGCCAGAGGGTTCCCTTTTCTCCACACCCTCTCCAGCATTTATTGTTTTTAGATTCTTTGATGATGGCCATTCTGACCGGAGTGAGGTGATACCTCACTGTAGTTTAATTTGCATTTCTCTAATGATTAGTGATGTTGAGCATCCTTTCATGTATTTGTTGCCAATCTGTATATCTTTGGGAAAATGTCTGTATAGGTCTTCTGCCCATTTTTGGATTGGGTTGTTTGTTTTTTTGATATTGAGCTGCATGAGCTGCTTGTAAATTTTGGAGATTAATCCTTTGTCAGTTGCTTCGTTTGCAAATATTTTCTCCCACTCTGAGGGTTCTCTTTTCGTCTTGTGTATGGTTTCCTTTGCTGTGCAAAAGCTTTTAAGCTTCATTAGGTCCCATATGTTTATTTTTGTTTGTATTTCCATTTCTCTAGAAGGTGGGTCAAAAAGGATCTTGCTGTGATTTATGTCATAGAGTGTTGTGCCTATGTTTTCCTCTAAGAGTTTGATAGTGTCTGGCCTTACATTTAGGTCTTGAATCCATTTTGAGTTTATTTTTGTGTACGGTGTTAGGGAGTGTTCTAATTTTATTCTTTTACATGTAGCTGTCCAGTTTTCCCAGCACCACTTACTGAAGAGGGTGTCTTTTCTCTACTGTATATTGTTGCCTCCTTTATCAAAACTAAGGTGACCATATGTGCGTGGGTTTATCTCTGGACTTTCTGTTGTATTCCATTGATCTATATTTCTGTTTTTGTGCCAGTACCATAGTGTCTTGATTACTGTAGCTGTGTAGTATAGTCTGAAGTCCGGGAGCATGATTCGTCCAGCTCCGTTTTTCTTTCTCAAGATTGCTTTGGCTATTCAGGGTCTTTCATATTTCCATACAAATTGAAATTTTTTGTTCTAGTTCTGTGAAAATGCCATTGGTAGTTTGATAGGGATTGCACTGAATCTGTAGATTGCTTTGGGTAGTATAGTCATTTTCACAATGTTGATTCTTCCAATCCAAGAACATGGTATATCTCTCCATCTGTTTGTATCATCTTTAATTTCTTTCATCAGTGTCTTATAGTTTTCTGCATACAGGTGTTTTGTCTCCTTAGGTAGGTTTATTCCTAGTTATTTTATTCTTTTTGTTGCAGTGGTAAATGGGAGTGTTTCATTAATTTCTCTTTCAGATTTTTCATCATTAGTGAATAGAAATGCAAGAGATTTCTGTGCATTAATTTTGTATCCTGCTACTTTACCAAATTCATTGATTAGCTCTGGTAGTTTTCTGGTAACATTTTGGGATGCTCTATGTATAGTATCATGTCATCTGCAAACAGTGGCAGTTTTACTTCTTCTTTTTCAATTTGGATTCCCTTTATTTTTTTTCATCTCTGATTGCTGTGGCTAAAACTTCCAAAACTATGTTGAATAATAGTGGTGAGAGTGGGCAACCTTGTCTTGTTCCTGATCTTAGTGGAAAAGGTTTCAGTTTTTCCCCATTGAGAATGATGTTGGCTGTGAGTTTGTCATATATGGCCTTTATTATGTTGAGTTAAATTCCCTCTGTGCCTACTTTCTGGAGGGTCTTTATGGTAAATGGGTGCTGAATTTTGTCAAAAGCTTTTTCTGCATCTATTGATATGATCATATGGTTTTTCTCCTTCAATTTGTTAATATGGTTTATCACACTGATTGATTTGCGTATATTGAAGAATCCTTGCATTCCTGGGATAAACCCCACCTGATCATGGTGTATGATCCTTTTAATGTGCTGTTGGATTCTGTTTGCTAGTATTTTGTTGAGGATTTTTGCATCTAAGTTCAGCAGTGATATTGGTCTCTAGTTTTCTTTTTTTGTGACATCTTTCTCTGATTTTGGTCTCAGGGTGATGGTGGCTTCATAGAATGAGTTTGGGAGTGTTCCTCTCTCTGCTATATTTTGGAAGAGTTTGAGAAGGATAGGTGTTAGCTCTTCTCTAAATGTTTGATAGAATTCGCCTGTGAAGCCATCTGGTCCCGGGCTTTTGTTCGTTGGAAGATTTTTTTTTTTTTTTTTATTGGAAGAATTTTAATCACACTTTCAGTTTCAGTGGTTGTGATTGGTCTGGTTATATTTTCTATTTCTTCCTCGTTCAGTCTTGGAAGGTGGTGCTTTTCTAAGAATTTATCCATTTCTTCCAGGTTGTCCATTTTATTGGCACATAGTTGCTTGTAGTAATCTCTCATGATCCTTTGTATTTCTGCAATGTCAGTTGTTACTTCTACTTTTTCATTTCTAATTCTATTGATTTGAGTCTTCTCCCTTTTTTTCTTGATGAGTCTGGCTAAAGGTTTATCAGTTTTGTCTATCTTCTCAAAGAACCAGCTTTTAGTTTTATTGATCTTTGCTGTCATTTACTTCATTTCTTTTCATTTATTTCTGATCTGATCTTTATGGTTTCTTTCATTCTGCTAACTTTGGGTTATTTTTGTTCTTCTTTCTCTAATTGCTTTAGGTGTAAGGTTAGGTTGTTCATTTGAGATGTTTCTTGTTTCTTGGGGTAGGATTGTATTGCTATAAACTTCCCTCTTAGAAATGCTTTTGCTGCATCCCATAGGTTTTGGGTCATTGTATTTTCATCGTCATTTGTTTCTAGGTATTTTTTTCTTTCCTCTTTGATTTCTTTAGTGATCTCTTCGTTATTTATTAGTGTATTGTTTAGCCTCCATGTGTTTGTATTTTTTACAGTTTTTTTCCTGTAATTGATATCTAATCTCATGGCGTTGTGGTCGGAAAAGGTACTTGATACGATTTCAATTTTCTTAAATTTACCAAGGCTTGATTTGTGACCCAAGATATGATCTATCCTGGAGAATGATCCATGAGCACTTGAGAAGAAAGTGTATTCTGTTGTTTTTGGACGGAATGTCCTAAAATATCAATTAAGTCCATCTTGTTTAATGTATCATTTAAAGCTTGTGTTTCCTTATTTATTTTCATTTTGGATGATCTGTCCTTTGGTGAAAGTGGGGTGTTAAATTCCCCTACTATCATTGTGTTACTGTTGATTTCCCCTTTTATGGCTGTTAGCATTTGCCTTTTGTACTGAGGTGCTCCTATGTTGGGTGCGTAAATATTTATAATTGTTATATCTTCTTCTTGGATTGATCCCTTGATCATTATGTAGTATCCTTCTTTGTCTCTTGGAATAGTCTTTAGTTTAAAGTCTATTTTGTCTGATACGAGAATTGCTACTCCAGCTTTCTTTTGATTTCGATTTCCATGGAATATCTTTTTGCATCCCCTCACTTTCAGTCTGTATGTGTCCCTAGGTCTGAAGTGGGTCTCTTGTAGACAGCATATATTCAGGTCTTGTTTTTGTATCCATTCAGCTAGTCTGTGCCTTTTGGTTGGAGCATTTAATCCATTTACATTTAAGGTAATTATCGATATGTATGCTCCCATTACCATTTTCTTAATTGTTTTAGGTTTGTTATTGTAGGTCTTTTCCTTCTCTTGTGTTTCCTTCCTAGAGAAGTTCCTTTAGCATTTTTTGTAAACCTGGTTTGGTGGTGCTGAATTCTCTTAGCTTTTGCTTGTCTGTAAAGTTTTTAATTCTCCGTTGAATCTGAATGAGATCCTTGTAGGGTAGAGTAATCTTGGTTGTAGGTTTTTCCCTTTCATCACTTTAAATATGTTCTGCTACTCCCTTCTGGGTTGCAGAGTTTCTGCTGAAAGATCAGCTGTTAACCTTATGCAGATTCCCTTGTATGTTATTTGTTGCTTTTCCCTTGCTGCTTTTCATATTTTTTCTCTGTATTCAATTTTTGATAGTTTGATTAATATGTGTCTTGCCGTGTTTCTCCTTAGATTTATCCTGTATGGGATTCTCTGCGCTTCCTGGACTTGATTGACTATTTCCTTTCCCTTATTAGGGAAGTTTTCAACTATAATCTCTTCAAATATTTTCTCAGTCCCTTTGTTTTTCTCTTCTTCTTCTGGGACCCCTGTAATTCGAATGTTGGTGTGTTTGACGTTGTCCCAGAGGTCTCTGAGACTGTCCTCAATTCTTCTCATTCTTTTTTCTTTATTCTGCTCTATGGTAGTTATTTCGACTATTTTATCTTCCAGGTCACTTATCCATTCTTCTGCCTCAGTTATTCTGCTATTGATTCCTTCTAGAGAAGTTTTTAATTTCATTTATTGTGTTGTTTATCATTGTTAGTCTGCTCTTTAGTTCTTCTAAGTCGTTGTTAAACATTTCTTGTATTTTCTCCATTCTATTTCCAAGATTTTGGATCATCTTTACTATCATTACTCTGAATTCTTTTTCAGGTAGACTGCCTCTTTCCTCTTCATTTGTTTGTTCTGGTGGGTTTTTACCTTGCTCCTTCATCTGCTGTGTATTTCTCTGTCTTCTCATTTTGCTTAACTTACTGTGTTTTGGGTCTCCTTTTCACAGGCTGCAGGTTCGTAGTTCCCGTTGTTTGTGGTGTCTGCCCCCATTGGCTAAGGTTGGTTCAGTGGATTGTGTCAGATTCCTGGTGGAGAGACTGGTGCCTGTGTTCTGGTGGATGAGCCTGGATCTTGTCTTTCTGGTGGGCAGGACCACGTCCGGTGGTGTGTTTTGGGGTGTCTGTGAACTTAGTATGATTTTAGGCAGCCTGTCTGCTAATGGGTGCGGTTGAGTTTCTGTCTTGCTAGTTGTTTGGCATAGGGTGTCCAGCACTGGAGCTTGCTGGTTGTTGAGTGGAGCTGGGTCTTAGCATTGAGATGGAGATCTCTGGGAGAGCTTTCACTGTTTGATATTACATGGAGCTGAGCGGTCTCTGGTGGACCAATGTCCTGAACTCGGCTCTCCCGCCTCAGAGGTTCAGGCCTGACACCCAGCCAGAGCACCAAGACCCTGTCAGCCACACGGCTCAGAAGAAAAGGGAGAATAAAAAAAGAAAGAAAGACAAAAATAAAATAAAGTTATTAAAATAAAAAAATTATTTAAATTAAAAAAATAAAAATGTAATAAAAAAATAGAAAGAAGGGAGCAACCAAACCTAAAAACAATTCCACCAATGATAACAAGCAGTAAAAGCTAGACTAAAAAAAAAAAATATGGACAGACAGAACCCTAGGACAATTGGTAAAAGCAAAACTATATAGATAAAATCACACAAAGAAGCATATACATACACACTCACAAAAAGAGAAAAAAAAATTATATATATATAAAAAAAATGGAAGAGAGCAACCAAATCAATAAAGAAATCTATCAATGATAATAACTCTAAATACTAAACTAATATAAACATAAAGCCAGAAACAAATTAGATGCAGAAAGCAAACCCCATGTCTACAGTTGCTCCCAAAGTCCATCACCTCAATTTTGGGGTGATTCGTTGTCTATTCAGGTATTCCACAGATGAAGGTACATCACGTTGACTGTGGAGATTTAATCCACTGCTCCTGAGGCTTCTGGGAGAGATTTCCCTTTCTCTTCTTTGTTCGCACAGCTCCTGGGGTTCAGCTTTGCATTTGGCCCCACCTCTGCATGTAGGTCGCTTTAGGGCATCTGTTCCCTGCCCAGACAGGATGGGGTTAAAATAGCAGCTGATTAAAGGGCTGTGGCTCACTCATACTGGGAGGAGGGAGGGTATGGAATGTGGGGCGAGCCTGCGGCGGCAGAGGCTGTCAAGACTTTGCAGCAGCCTGAGGCGTGCCATGTGTTCTCCTGGGGAAATTGTCCCTGGATCACGGGACCCTGGCAGTGGTGGGCTGCACAGCCTCCCGGGTGGGGAGGTGTGGATAGTGACCTGTGCTTGCATATAGGCTTCTTGGTGGCTGCAGCAGCAGCCTTAGAGTTTCATGCCCGTCTCTGGTGTCCTGCTGGTAGCCACGGCTTGCGCCCGTCTCTGGAGCTCGTTTAGGCCTTGCTCTGAATCCCCTCTCCTCGCACACCCCGAAGCAGTGGTCTCTTGACTCTTAGGCAGTTCCAGGCTTTTTCCCGGACTCCCTCCCGGCTAGTTGTGGAGTACTCCCTCCCTTCAGGCTGTGTTCACGCAGTCAAGGGGGTGCATGTATTCTTTCAAACCATGTTTTTCTTTGCATATATGCCCAGGAGTGGGATTGCTGAATCATATGGTAGCTCTATTTTTAGTTCTGTAAGGAACCTCCGTAGTCTCCATAGTGGCTGTACTAATTTACCTTCCCACCAACAGTGTAGGAGGGTTCCCTTTTTTCCACACCCTCTCCAGCATTTATTGTTTGTAGATTTTTTTGATGATGGCCATTCTGACTGGTGTGAGATGACATCTCATCATAGTTTTGATTTGCATTTCTCTAATGATTAGTGATATTGAGCATTGTGCCTCTTGGCTATCTGTATGTTTCACTGGAGAAATGTCTGTTTAGGTCTTCTGCCCACTTTTTTGATTGGATTTTCTTTTTATATTTAGCCACATGAACTGTTTGTAAAGCTTGCAAACGTCATTTGCAAATATTTTCTTCCATTCTGTGGGTTGTCTTTTCATTTTGTCTATGGTTTCGTTTGCTGTGCAAGAGCTTTTGAGTTTAACTAGGTCCCATTTGTTTATTTTTGTCTTTATTTCCCTTTTTCTAGGTGGTGGGTCAAAAAGGATCTTGCTGTGATTTATGTCACAGAGTGTTCTGCCTATGTTTTCCTCTAAGAGTTTTATAGTGTGTGGTCTTACATTTGGGTCTTTAATCCATTTTGAGTTTATTTTTGTGTATGGTGTCAGGGAGTGTTCTAATTTCATTCTTTTACATGTAGCTATCCAGTTTCCCCAGAACCACTTATTGAAGAGACTGTCTTTTCTCCATTGTATATTCTTGCCTACTTTGTCGTAGATTAGGTGACCATAGGTGCGTGGGTTTATCTCTAGGCTTTCTGTCCTGTTCCATTGATCTATATTTCTCTTTTTGTACCAGTACCATACTGTTTTGATGACTGTAGCTTTGTAATATAATCTGAAGGCAGGGAGCCTGATTCCTCCAGCTCCATTTTTCTTTTTCAGATTGCTTTGGCTATTCGGGTTCTTTTGTGTCTCCATACAGATTTTTAGATTTTTTTTTTCTAGCACTGAAAAATGCCATTGGTAATTTGATAGGAATTACATTGAATCTGTAGATTGCCTTGGGTTGTATAGTCATTTTGACAATATTGATTCTGCCAGTCGAAGAACGTGGTATATCTTTTCATCTGTTTGTGTCATCTTCGATTTTTTTCATCAGTGTCTTGTAGTATTTGGAGTACAGGTCTTTTATTTCCTTAGGTAGTTTTATTGCTAGGTATTTTATTCTTTTTGATGTGATGGTATGTGGAATTGTTTCTTTAATTTCTCTTTCTGATCTTTCACTATTAGTGTATAAACGTGCAACAGATTTCTGTGTGTTAATTTTGTATCCTGCCACTTTACCAAATTCATTGATTAGCTCTAGTAGTTTTCTGGTAGCCTCTTTAGGATTGTCTATGTGTAGTATCATGTCACCTGCAAACAGTGACAGTTTTACTTCTTCTTTTTCCAATTTGTATTCCTTTTATTTCTTTTTCTTCTCTGATTGCCATGCCTAGGACTTCCAAAACTGTGTTGAATAATAGTGGCGAGAGTGGACATCCTTGTCTTGTTCCTGATCTCAGAGGAAGCGTTATAGCTTTTCACCATTGATTATGATGTTACCTGCAGATTTGTCATATATGGCCTTTATTATGTTGAGGTATGTTTCCTCTGTGCCCAGTTTCTGGCAAGTTTTTATCATAAATAAGTGTTGAATTTTGCTAAAAGCTTTTTCAAGTTGTCATTTTTATTGTGATATGTTCTTTATATATTCTGAGAAAAAGCCCCTTATCAGATATATATGATCTGCAATTTCTCCCATTCTGTGGATTGTCTTTTCACTTTCTTGATGATGTCCATTGAAGCAAAAAGTTTTAAATCTTTTTTATTTGTATATTTTAACATAAAATCTGTGTATATTTAAGGTGCACAACGTGATGATTTGATATATATACACATTGTGGCATGATTACCACAGTTAAACTAATTAACATATCATCTCACATAGTTACCATTAAAAAGTTTTTAATATTAATGAAATCCAATTTAGCTATTTTTCCTTTTATCACTTGTGCTTTTTAGTCACCTCTAAAAACCATTGCTTAATCCAAGGTTGTGAAGATTTACGTCTGTGATCCATTTTGAGTTAATTTTTGTATATGGAGTATAATAAGAGTCCAACTTCATTCTCTTTAAAAAATGTGGATATACAGTTATCCCAGCACCATTTGTTGATTCTAGGATCTTCTTAAAATTTAGGTAAAAATACTTCATAGGCTATATTAATTATAATATATTTATTAATATTAATTACAATACTGTTTTTTCCTCTCTGGGTGCTTTTCTACTAGTCTATCAAAGCTTTGTAAGCATTGTATTTAGAACAAAACAAACATCCTCTGAACTAAAACTTCACGTCAGTAATGACTGACTACAAGATAGGTTTGTTCAACTGTACTCCCTTACTTATTGTTACATATTAAAGTACTAAGATCCTCACCATTATGTCATCCTATATTAATTCTCCCATTCACACTTATAGGATGAGGAACAGAGCAGTGTTTGTCCTAGATGATGCTTCTTTGTGATTTTTATAACACCATTTTGCTCATTTGTGCTTATGGTACCCATTCAACTGATGATATAAATACAAATTTGAAATGTGGTAAGTTACTCTCATATGCTATTAAAGTAATTGGATACACAAAACAGGCCAAAATAAGATGAATGCTAGAAAATAAATGAAAAAGAAAAAAAGGTGAGTTCTACTGTAGACTGACAGCAATGAATATAATGATACATAGATACTTCCTTTCTATAGGAAGTCAGTTAAATGGAATGTAAAACACATTATCCAAATGTTATTAAGAGGGTTGCAATGGGGGGTGAAAATGTAGAATTCAGAAGGTGTGGGTTCATAAGGCATCTGGAAAAATGAAAATTGTGAAGTAAGAATTTTTTGGTATGTCCTTAAACTAAGTACTCCTGGACCACTGACAGGATTGTTTAGGCTCCTGGGCAGATATAACTCTGTCATGTCTCAACTGTAAGAGGAAGTTTCAGCTAGCTATCTCAGCTTCAAAACATTCTGTTTGCTTTGTTCCCTGGCTCCACAGTCATTAAACCCATGGTTGTCCTTAGTTCATGAGTTCTATATCTAGAGAAAAAATTAACTTTCTTAGTGTAAATATTTTGCATTATAAATTAATAAACTATTCTGGTGACTTTATGGAACATAAGCCACTGTTAGATGGAGTTCTGGATCTAAGGACTAAGTGAGGAAGAAGATCCTAGAGTAACTATGAGTCCATGCAACATTGCTGAGTAGAGAGGTGACAATGAAATTAGAAACCAAGCCACAGAGCCTTGTGCATTTGTTTCACAATCACATTCATATTTAATAAAATTCTGGTTATTTACTCTTGTGAGTCACATGGTAAAAATAAAATTTGAAGTCAAATTCTCCTTTTTAGCATATTGATTGAATAACTCCTTAGCATTCAGAGAATTCTGGAAAGGGATGTAAGTATCCCAATAATACGTTCATGGGGGTTGATTCCTGTGTTGTGAAAATGCCCACTGAATTTGTTTAACACACATATGAGAGTTCCTGAAAAATAAATATTATCCACAAATAGGAACTCAGTCAACACTTTTCCTTATTATTGCTTCTGAACTTCACTGTTACAAATAAGGACTGAAAGCCAAAGGGTGTCATCGTAGCCAAAGGGACTATGACTGGGAGAATTTTATATAATTTATTAGCTTTTACAACTTTCTCCATGCTTACTATATTCTTTTCTGTTGTCATCATTCCTGTAGTACTTAGTCTAAACTTTTAAAGCAGAAATGGTGTCCATGTATGTACAGTTCACAAAAACGTGGAAGAGAGTACGTGATTCACTCACAAACAGTCTTGGAGATGAGAAGAGAGAGGAGTTTCTAGGGAAAGATGAGGTAGGAACAGTATTAAAGAGAAAAGAAATACAGGCTATAGAGTTCAGTCTTATAACTTTCAAGTCATGTAATATTAAAACTCAAGCCACAGAGCTTGGTGAATTTATTTTCTGTAAAATTCTTGTCAGTGGCTACCATAAGTCATAAGTCTTTATCAGCATGAGTTCCACAGGCCTACATGAGGGACAAAAAGGAGCACTTGTAAATTTCCTTGGGCCAGAGACTGGAGGTAATTGGTTGGTTGGTCACACCTGGTGAGATTCTCTTGAATCAGGCACTGATAGCAGAAACCCTAAGAAAAACAGACACCACAGAATTGATGACCATTCCTACCCCGGCTTCCTAGTTTCTGGCATAGACCTAATCAGGTCTCCTTTCAGAACCTGTAGTTGCCCTTACTGTCTTGTGACTTCTGATTACACATGGGGTTGTTTCCACACTCACACCTGTGACTGAATTGAACAGCAGATTGCCTCACTCTTCCTAATATTACCTGATGAGATCAAGCAATGGTGTGTTAACTCCAAGGGCTCAGGGATGGCGAGCAGAGGCAAAGCAAGCACAAATATGAAAGCTAGTACCTAGGGTCTTATGAAAAATATGCATTTTTAGGATATTAGAAAAGCAAGCTGTAATTAGCTTAATTCTGAATTCTGGGGCTGATTCCAAGGAAAGCAAAATTCCCCATGTCCTGGGCAGAGCAAGTCTGTGCGTGTGGTGGCCTTGATGTCTTCTCTCTAGGCAATCACTTCTCTTAACCTTAGAACAGCACAGCCAGGTTGCCAAGGACTTTTCCCTCACATCAAGGGGCTGATTCATGAAACAGCGACTTGCTGGGTTACACAGTGTCCTGGATTTTAAAAACTGAGCAGGAGCCGGGGTGTGGATTGTCTATGCAATTCTGCCCCCGGCTTGTGTCAGCATGTCCTGGTATTTAAGCAAAGTGTAAGTGTGCGCTTATTTTTGTGAAGAAAATCCAACAAAGGAGTAAAATCATTATAGGCCTCTTCGTTGACAGGAAAGTCAAGTCTTCTGGTCAGCTGTTGAAATGGATGAAAATTGATTATTTTTAAAAGCTCTGATATTAGAATGTTCACCCTAAAGTAATTCTTTCTATGGACTATCTGTTTATTTCATTTCATTAAACTTTATAAGCCTCCCACATGATAGAATTTTATCTATTTTACAAATGGAAAAATGACTTTTTTAAGATCATAATTAATCAATAATAAAGCTAAAGAAAAACAGCCCTGAATTTCTTAATCTCTATTTATGATGGCAGGGTGGGAAAAGGCTAGTTTATTACACTTCCATGATAAACTTATTTCCTGTGAATTAAAAAAAAAATGCTGTTCTTTCTGTGTCCTTAGAATTTTTGAAGAAACATGAGAACAAGGGAGGGAGAATACACATTTTAATGAATTTGTTCAAAGCAAGACCCTACTTCCATGCTTTTTTGTTTTAGTTATATTTTAAGTAAACTTTATTTTTTAGAACAGTTTTAAATTTTTAGAAAAATTATGATAGTATGGAGAGTCCCATGTACCCCACAGCTAGTTTCCCCTATCGTTAGCATCTTACCTTAGTATGGTATATTTGTCACAATTGATGAACCATTATCAATACATTATTGCTAATTAAAGTCCATACTTTATTCATATTTCCTTAGTTCCTACCTAATATCCTTCTTCTGTTCCAGCATCCCATCCAGGATATCACATTACATTTAGTCATCATGTCTCCTTAGGCTCCTTTTTGACAGTGACAATTACTTAGACTTTCTAAGGTTTTGATGACTTTGACAGTTTTGAGGAGTACTTAGGCATTTTGGTTTTAGCTATACAGTAAGTCCCCTACATACAAATGGGTTCCATTATGAGAGTGTGTTGGTAAGTCTGATTTGTTCATAAGTCCAACAAAATTAGCTTAGGTACCCAACTAACACAATCGGCTATGTAGTACTGTACTGTAATAGGTTTATAATACTTTTCACACACATAATACATAAAAAGCAAACACAAAAAATAAAGAAAACATTTTTAATCTTACAGTACAGTACCTTGAAAAGTACAGTAGTACTTACAGTACAGCAGCTGGCATACGGGGCTGGCATCGAGTGAACAGGCAAGAAGAGTTACTGACTGGAGGAGGGAAAGGAGGTGGGAGTTGGTAAAGCTGAAGGATCATCAGCAATAGGAGATGGAGGGCAAGCTGCAATTTCACTCACGCCTTACGTGGTTGGACATGCGAACACACGTTCGCATCTTTGAAAGTTCACCACTTGAAGGTTTGTATGTAGGGGACTTACTGTATCTATATCTATGTTAGTATTTTATAGAATGTCCCTATTTTTCTGATGTTTTTCTTATGATTAGACTGGGATTTACCATCTTTGGGAGCAAGACCACAGAGATAAAGTGCAGTTTTCATCCCATGACATCAAAGGTGCTATCAACATAACTTACCACTGTTGATGTTGACCTTGATCACCTGGCTCAGGTAGTGTTCGTCAGGTTACATGCTCTTTTGAAATATTATTTAATTATACAGAATGATCTCTTCATTAAAAATTATTGAATTCAGGGACTTCCCTGGTGGCACAGTGGTTAAGAATCCGCCAGCCAATGCAGGGAACACGGGTTCGATCCCTGGTCCGGGAAGATCCCACATGCGGTGGATCTAAGCCCATGCGCCACAACTACTGAGCCTGCACTTTAGAGCCTGTGAGCCACAACTACTAAGCCCGCGTGCTGCAACTACTGAAGTGCGTGCACCTAGAGCCTGTGCTCTGCAACAAGAGAAGACACCGCAACGAAGAATAGTCCCCACTCGCCACAACTGGAGAAAGCCCGCACACAGCAACGAAGCCCCAACGCAGCCCAAAAAAAAAAAAATTATTGACTTCAATTTTAAACATAATTTATCTGAGTAACGGTAGAATTAGAACTAGCTGCGCAGGTTACAATACATAAGAGATGACATTGCATATTTAGCACAGTGACAGGAGGAGGAATTACACAACAGAGAAACTGGTTTAGTGAATCTTAAAGTTCATCATGTGCACAATTCCTGTGGAGCAGGTCGATACTCTCAGTTCTTCACTAGCATATTTTACTTTGCAAAACATGTTGCAATCATTCTTTGGTTATTTTCCCCACAACATCCCTAATAAGAAAGCAAAGTAGGGCTTCCTTCATTCAGTTCACTTTCAACAAATAAATAAAGGAAGAGCTTTGGAGTCAGAGAGACTTGTGTTTGATTTTGAACTTAGACACTTTCTACTTTGTGATCTTTGGGAAAAGTTTTTGGAGCACCTGATCTATAAAAAGGGGCAGTGGCTATATACAAGAATACAAAATGAGTATTGTGAAGTAGGTTGGGCAAGGAGGCATGGATTACTACAAGGTGGAAAATATGAATTCCATGGCTCTTATACATCCATAAACATGTTTGTTCTTAATGCCCATATGCTTTATGGCACAACAGAAAATACAAAGCAGGTATTTTGATAAGGCCTCTGGTGTGGTGGAGAAACTCAAGCCCACTAAGTAATCATCTTATCATCTCACAATTAGGTGAATGACACTACAAGAGCTCAGGATTTAAAGTCAAAAGACCCGAGTCTATACCCTGAGTCTGTCACTTCCAACTGTGTGGCGTTGGGCACATTACTTAACATCTCTTAGCCTTGTTGTAGTTGTCTATAAAATGAGTGTAATGTGGGGATTAAATAAAAGCATCTAGCACATCAGTGAATATTAATTACATCTGAATTTTAATCAACTTTGGAGAAGCTGAGTCAACTTGCCTCTAGAATAGCTAGCAGAAAGCTACAGAACATTCTTACCTGCATTTTCAGTGAAGGAATTGGGCTCATACTGTCCTAGAAGGCCATTATTTTGAGATTTTGTTTAAGGCTCATTCTTAATTTTACTCAGTTATTTTAGGCAAGAATGTTTTCAAAAGACCTAAGTGATGTTATTAACAAATGGGTTACATCTTCTCCACACAGAGTTAAGCCTCTAATTATACCTTGAGCTGATTTATTAGTACTACAGGCTTAAACATTTCCTAACTATTAAGGCTGACTACAGACTCAGGATAACTGTCCACATGCAAGGGATCTGAATGGCAAAAGCACCACAGAGGAAGAGGTGATACCTGGTGAATGAGTCACAAGGAAAGGCTCAGAGGAAGGTATTAATTAGGGTAATAGGAAATTATAACAAGTAAAATATGGGTTAAGTATCAGTGAATTTCCCTTAAGGACATATTTCCTATGATAGGAGGGAAGATTCTTCTAAAGGAGGTGATTAAAACCCCCAAGCTTAAGACCTTTAAAACGAGACTGAGCAGACTCCTTATGAACATACCAGAGGGAAGAATCCTGCCCTGGTTGGGGGAGGGGAGAGGTGGTGGGTGATCTAATACCCCTTTGCACTGCTGAGGACTTTGAGTTGCTGATCTACCCAGTAACTGAATACACTGCAAGCCATCAAGTACACAGTTGCCTCCCTTGAGTTGTATAGCTGTCATTCCTATGGGCACTATTTTCTTTTGGGGCAACCTTCCAGTATCACTGATATTAACATAAAACTCTATAAACCTGCCTTTGTTTTTAAGATCCAATGCATATATTTTCATTGTTCTTCCAGCAAAGGAAATTTTATTTCTCAAGATATACAGGTTAAATATTAATTTCAGTTTCCTCACAAGGAAGGTAATTTTTTAATGCAAACCTGACTTTAACTTTCTCAGACTTAATTCTTTCATTTCTTGTTTAATGGAGTCTTACTAGTTTGACAATATCAAATGAGTAGGGATGACCTGCATCTCTCAGGAACCCCACCAGTGGGTATGTATTGAAGGAATGAGGAATTGTTAACAACTATCACTATTCTAAGTCCAATAAGGAGAGAAATGCACAAAGGCCCATAGTCTTACCTTCAGCAACTTTGTGCCCTGCCAGTAGTAACCACAACCAGGCTGATCTGTGTCTCAGGCAACAATGGGCGAAGCACGCCTCCTAGGCCCACTCCAGCTTGAATTTACCCCCCACCCCCACCACACCACATGAGCAGGCTAGATGGCACCTATGTGGAGTGATCTCAGGAGTACTGGCAAGGTCCTCCTTACATGCCTTCTTGGTGATATCTGCAAGCATCATTCTTTAATTAGCATCAAGGTGTGGCACCCTCTCCCGACCGCCCTTCATCATCCACGTCTTCATCCTACTTCTGCCCTGCTCTCCACTTCTCCATCTCTCCTGTTCTTCCTCTCAGGTTCCCCAAGCTAGGGGCACCACTATTTGCTTTGTACCCTTATTTCATTTAATAGCCAAGTCCTGTTAAATTCACTTCCACATATCTCTGAAATCATCTACTTTTCTCCACTACCTTAGTTTGATCCACACTCGTCTCTCTCCTGGATTATTACAACAGCCTCCTGACTGGTCTTCTTGCTTCTCTTCTTGTCTCCCTTTAATCCATGGTCCACAGAGCAGCCAAGGTGATCTTTTAAAAAATTAGTCTGTTTTAAAAGATTTAAAACAGGAGAGAATGTGGAGAAAAGGGAACACTTGTGCACTGTTGGTGGGAATGTAAATTGATACAGCCACTATGGGAAACAGTATGGAGGTTCCTTAAAAAATGAAAAATAGAACTACCATATGATTCAACATTCTGCTTCTGGGTATTTATCTGAAGAAAATGAAAACACTAACTCAAAAATATATCTGCACCTCCATGTTCCTTGTGACATTATTTACAATAGCCAACACAGGGAAGCAATTTAAGTATCCATCAATGGATGAATGGATAAATAAAAAAAAATACATATATATATATATAATATTATATTATATAATTATATATAGTATATACTTATGTAACATTATATATATACATAGTGTAATATTATTCAACCATAAAAAAGGAAATCCTACCATTTGCGACACCATGAATGAGCCCTGACGGCATTTTGCTAAGTGAAATAAGTCAGACAGAGAAAAACAAATACCATATGATCTTTCTGATATATAGAATCTGAATTTTAAAAAAACCCCAAACTCATAGATACAGAGAATAGATTGGTGGTTGCCAGAGGGGGTACAAAATGTGTGAGGGGAGTCAGAAAGTACAAACTTCCAGTTATGACGTAAACAATTTCTGGGGATGTAATGTACAGCGTGGTATGAGATAAACAATTTCTGGGGATGTAATGTACAGCATGGTGACTATAGTTAATAATACCACATTGTATATTTGAAAGTTAACAAGAGAGTAGATCTTAAAAGTTCTCATCCTAAAAAAAAAAAAAAGACTGTAACTATGTGTGGTGATGGATGTTAACAAGACTTGTAGTGATTATTCCACAATAAATACAAATATTGAATCATTATGTTGTATACCTGAAACTAATATAATGTTATATTTCAATTCTATCTCAATTTTAAAAACAAAACAAAACCCCAAACAATAATCCGATTATGTCATGCCCCTGCTTAAGACACTTCCTACTTCCCTGCTGCCTTCAAGATGAGTTTCAGCTCATATTATACACAGCTTTCCTCTCCAGCCTTATCTCCCTCCTCTCTCTGTCTCACATTCAGTGCCTCAGCCACACTGAATTGTGGGCAGCCCTCCAGCTATTCTGGCCCTTTCTTCCTCATCTTAGTTCCTTCTACCCTTAATGCTTTCTCCCAGTCCTTTTTCACCTTAATAACTCTCATTCATCACATCACGATTTAACCATGGACAACTTGTTCTCCAAATATCTTTCCATAGTCCCCCAAGACAGGATTAAATGCCTGTCCTGCCTACTCCTGCACTGCCTATGTTCACCTCTCTACAGCTCTATCACACTCTAATATTCCCTAAGAGATTGTCATGTTGGACAGGGACTGGGTCTTTTTCCCTGTTATCTCCAACACTTACTATAATGTTGGCATCTAGTAAATACTAAGTAAAACTTTGTTGAATCAATAAATGAACAACAAATCTTCCCCTGGGAGAAATAACACATTGATTCAATAGCAAAAAAGGGAGACAAGTTAGGGAAAATTACCTAGGGAACTTTGTGAAGGAGATGTAATTAGGACCGGGGAGAGAAGGTGGCATTTGGGGTGAGAGGAACTGTTGTGAATAAAGGTATCTAAATGAGACTAGGAAAGGGCTGTTCATGAAATACTGGAGTGTCTGGTTTCATTAGAATGGAGGATATATGTTGAGGAAATGAAGAATGGCCAAATTATAAGGGGTTTTGAAAGACAGGAAGAAGACTTTAAACACAGTGTAGTTGGAAATTGTGACCCATTCATGATTTCAGAGCAGATGAGTGACATGATAAAAGTAGTGTTTAAGAAAGATGAATATGGGAAATACATACAGGAAACATTGGACAGGATAATTCTGCATTCATCAAAAGCAGCTAAAAGGTTGCTATTCCATAACATAAAGGGATGTGGTAGGTTATATTACTATTTTAAACATTTGCTCCCTCTCTCTCCCACCCTGTATCTCCCACCCCTTGGCTCTGGACTTGACCATGTGACTTGCTTTGGCTGATAGAATGTTAGTGGACTTAAGAAGCACTTGTGTGATTGAACTTGCTTTTGCCATCACCAAGAGAAGAACATGTCTTGGCTAGCCTAGAGAGAGAGAGCTGGGGCAAAGTTGAGCCTCCGTTAACCCCAGGCAGCCTGCAAACTTTACATGATAAATACTTGTTTTAAGCCATTAAGTTTTGGAGTGTTTTGTTATGCAGCAATAGTAACTGATACAGGGGATAAGGATGTGAAAGTGGTATAGAAAGCAGGGAGGGAATGATTATGACATACTTAGAAGGACAAATTAACAGGTTGAAATAGGTTCTGGCCATAATGAAATAAGTTTAGATGTCAAAAATGCAAAAGAATAGCTTTAAAAGCCATTTTCCTTTATCAAATGAATTGAGAATATCTGAAGAAGAAAATCTGAAGTAAATGAATAACATTATTATTTCTAAGAAGCAGTTACTTAGGTATATTCTTTCTCTTTGAGGGCAGATTTTTTTTTTTTTATTCAGTGAGTGTATGCTTTGTGCATTTGCATTTGCAAAGGCCCTTATTTGGTGAAATCCTTCTTTTGGAAAGTGTACCCGTCAATTAATTATCTACTTAAAAAGGAGGGAGGATGATGTCATTAGAAAACATTTATTCTTGTGAATTTACATAAATGTATAATACAAATAAAATAACATTTTCTGAATAGTCCCTTGCACCTTTTCACTTTGGGAGAAAACAAAAATTGACTATAGGTTTCTGGTAATTTTTTTCTTTTGTAAACTATTAAGTTATTTGGAGTGACTAATCCAGCTGTCTTTACTCTTCTGGCTTGCTTCTGGCAAGAAGCGCATTAGTGGTAGAAATCTGAGGGGACATTAAAATTAGAAGAGCAAAGAAGAACGATATAATGCTTTGCTTATAAGAATCATCTATTGTTTGGGGGGAAATTACATTGCAACACTTTAATTTTGGAGTCAAATCAGTCACCCTTGTCTAGACATAATCCTCTGACCAAAGTGTTTCTCTTTGCCTTTCCACCAAACTTCCTGCTACAGATCTGCTTTTACGTGAGTCCCACTGTATGGATTCACATTGCTGTGGGCAAGCAGCTTCTGATTATTTTACATGCAGAGAGAGAGGGAGAGTGGAAAGGAAGGAGAGAGAAGGAGGAAGGGAGGGAGAGAGAGGGAAAAGAAGAAGAAGAAAAGAAGGAAAGAAAGGGGGAAATGAATGAAAAATTCTCTGCAGAGTTATTGGAAGCCAGTACATATGGCTGAGGTATATGTACTTGTCAAGGCCTATCAAACCATCTTGCCCTGCCTATATTCTTTCTAAAAGCTCAACACGTTCACACAAAACTGCCACCTCAAGTCTGTGAGACACCCTCTTCTATCATTGTAGAAGTAAAACTTTCTGGATGAAAGACTCAGCCTTAACACATTTCTGAGCAGAAATGTTTTCTTAGATACATTTTATAAGTGAGGAGTGGGATACAGTTGGGAGAACCCAGAAAGTGCTTGGCTGGTTCTGTTAAGAAAGTGAGCTAGCTCTAGTCCCCTGACCCACTCCTGGGGATACCAAGAGAGAAGAAAAAGATTGAGGAATCCTAGAACCTGACATTCAAACTGTGAGAAACTCCTGGGAGGACAGAAGAAAGTTAGGCCCAGGTGTGAGGGGCATGGTAGCCCAGAGCAGAGGACCATTCTCTGCTCTGGATCAGAGCCAGCTGAGGAAGAGCTTTCTATCTTTGGTGGACACTGATAAATATCACGTGCAAGAGGCCATCCCTTAAGTATTCTTCCCTCCCTCTCCCCTTCTTATTTCCCATGGGATAGGTGATTGCAATTCAGAGAGGCAGCTCTTGACAAAGAGTAGTGCCATAGGCCAAGGCATAGGAAGATTTCAAAGCAGCTTGCCTAGCTGATGGCAGAGCAAGCAGAGTGAGTGATAGGAGGGTGACATACACCATGTTATGTCTATGGTGACATAACACCATAGACCTTCTTCCTTGAGGAATATCTCATCCCTCATGCCAAATGCACTCTGATGGGTATTAGACAGAGCCTAGGCTTTTGCTGCTTGGAAACATTACCAGCTAAAGTAGTAATTTTTTGAGGTGCAAGCATTTTAAAAGAAGATAAACTGAACAACCTGCACTAGATGAAGCACAATTAATGCACCAGAGGGGAGAAAAAATTTTAAGCATAATAAAAATCCTCAAAGAAATAAGGGAGATTATTAGGAACACAAAACAGGCACAAATCATTGTAAGAATGAATCAGTGAAAGAAATTCGGGCATCAAAACATGAGAGTTAAAATAAAGAACTCAATATACCTGAAGATGAATTAGTGAACTGGAAGATCAGATGGAGAACTCTCCCAGGAAGCATCAGGCTTCCTGGGAAAGCAAGAGATACAGAAGATAGAAATTTGTTTAAAAAGTTGAGATCTATATAACAGGAGTCTTGGGAAGAGGGAACAAATAAATGGAGGAAGGAAATCTTGCCATTTGACAACATGGATGCTAAGTAAAATAAGTCAGTCAGAGAAAGATAATGTATGACTTCACTTATACATGGAATCTAAAAAAGCTGAACCCACAGAAACAGAGAGTAGAGTGGTAGTTGCAGGGCTGGAGGAGTGAGGGAAATGGGGAGATGTTGGTCAAAGGGTACAAACTTCCAGTTATAAGATGAATAAGTTCTGATCATCTAATGTATAGCATGGTGACTATAGTTTACAATACTGCATTATATATTTGCAAGTTGTTGAGAGTAGATCTTAAATGTTCTCACCACAAAAAAATTTTTAAATGGTGATTATGTGAGGTGATGGATGTGTTAACTAACTGTGGTAAATCATTTCACAATATATGAGTGTACCAAATCATCACATTGTATACCTTAAGCTCACACAATGTTATATGTCAATTATAGATCAGTAAGCTGGAAAAAAAGCAAAACCAAAACCAAATAAATGGAGGAAAGGAAATATTTGAGGAAATGATAAACTAGAATTTTTCAGAACTCAGGAAATATATAATACCTTAGATAAAAAAAGACCCATGGACTGATAAATAGAGTAGGTGAAAAAAGAAATCAAACCTAACAGCAATATACTAACACTTAAGACCATCAACCAAAAAAGAAAAATTCTACAAGCTTTCAAAATGGGGGTAGGGGATGGGGACAGGGAATTATACCTACAAAGGAACAAGAATGAGATTGCTGTCATTGACATTAAATGAGTTAATATATATAAATTTCTTAGAACATTCCCTTGCATATAGTAAGCATTCTATAAATGTTAGCTATTATTATTATCTAACTTCTCAAAAGCAACCCTAGATGGAATAAGATAATAGAGTAATATTTGTGTTACTGGTTAACACAAAGTGTTAAAGAAGAAGATCTTTGAACTTTGGGTTTTATATTCTCAGTGAGGTAAGGCTGAGAAAATATATAACATAAGATTCTCATTAAATATACTCTTGGACAAATATTTACAGAGGAAGAGAAATAGATATTGCAGGATTCTATAGCTGTATAGGGAGTAAAGTTTGATTTCATATTAAAATGCAAGAATCAGGAAGAGGAACAAGATATGTCTATAATAATTCCAGACAAAATTTTGTGTGATACCAAAATGGCCAGGAGCAGAGCGACCAGAGAAAAGTGAACATAAGCTAAATTACATCTGTTTCTTGGGAGAGAGTGGCAGTTATAGATGTTATTAGCTTATGAAATTGATGAGGAAAGCATCCATTTTAATAAATATCAATGAAAAATAAAACTATACAGTATATAACTTTCAAACTAGTTGAAGAAAATTCCATATTTCGAAGCAAGTTAGGAGTCTTAGCCTAGATACTCCTGAGAAAGTGGAATCTGACACAGGGGCTTACGTATAGATAGTTTATTTGGGAAAGTGATTGCAGTGAGCAGGAGTAGGGGACTGGAGGAGCAAAACAGAAGGAAAGGAGGAAAAACCAACGTAAGGATGCATTATGGAGCTGTGGACAGATAAAGAGTGGTCCTCGTGGGACCCTCTAAGGAGCTATGGAAAATGTTCCTTGCAATTGTCTGCCTTCCCAAGGATTGAAAGAAGGAAGTGTATTGCCCGTGAGCTGCAAACTCACACTTTCAGTCTGCCCGTGAATAAACAGCTCATGCCATGCTGCTGCATCAGATAAGCCTTGGGGCAGAAAGCAAGAAACAAGAGATACAACTTGCAGGTGAGTCAGGGTACTATTAGGTCATACCCCTGTAAAGTTGATCACTGCAAGAAAGACTGGAGTAAAAGGTAGAGTGAGAGTATGTAAAGCAGGGCACAAGAGCTACCTGATACAGTGGGGAATAAAGAAATAAAACACAAAAATAATAATAAAGAAAACACAAAATTGTATTATAGAAATAAGTCCTAGTAGAATAATAATTACAATAAATTTGAGTAAACTCACCAATCAAAAGACATAAATGTTCAGGTTCGAAAAGAGAACAAAACTGAGCAGCATGTTCATAAGAAGAGAGAAATTCAAAATGAAAAGATTCAAAAAAAGTTGAAAATGAAAGGTTAGAACAATACCTATTAGGCAAATTTCAAATGGTTGAAAGTAGAGTTAGCAAGCTAGAGTTTCAAGACATAACTCTCAGTAATTGATCCTCCAAGTGTCAAAAATAAGCAACAACAAAATATTTAAACAGCCAATACATTTGAGCTAATGGATATGTACAGAAATTTATGCCCATCAAACAAAAAATGCATATTCTTTATTTTTATTTATTATTATTTTTGTTGAACATAGTTGACAAAATATTATATTAGTTTCAGGTATACACATAGTGATTTGGTACTTTTATAGATTATTATCCATATAAAGTTATTATAAAATATTGGCTACATTCCCTGTGCTTTATATTATATCCTTTTACTTATTTTATACCTTGTAGTTTGTATCATTTAATCCCCTTCACCTATCTTGCCCCTCCCCTCAACCCTCTCCCCACTGGTAACCACTAGTTTGTTCTTTGTATCTGTGAGTCTGCTTCTGTTTTGTTATACAGTATTCTTTATTTGTTTCATTTTTCATATTCTACATATAAGCGGAAACATACAGTATTTGTCTTTGTCTGACTTATTTCATTTAGCATAATACCCTCCAGGTCCATCCATGTTGTTGCCAATGGAAAAATTTCATTCTTTTTTATGGCTAATATTCCATTATATATACAATCACATCTTCTTTATCCATTTGTCTATCAGTTGGTGCTTGTGTTGCTTCTGTGTCTCAGCAATTGTAAATAATGCTGCTGTGAACATTGGGGTGCATATATCTTTTCAAATTAGTGTTGTTTTCTTTGGGTAAATACCCAGGAGTGGAATTATTGGGTCACATGGTAGTTCTATTTTTAATTTTTTAAGGAAACTCTGTACTGTTTTCCAGAGTGGCTGTACCAGTTTACCAACAGTGTACTAGCGTTCCAGTTTCTCCACACCCTCACCAACACTGGTTATTTCTTGCATTTTTGATGATAGCCATTCTGATGGATTTGAGGTAATATCTCATTGTACTTTTGATTTGAATTTCCCTGATGATTAGTGATGTTGAGCATCTTTTTATGTGCCTGTTGGCCATCAGTATGTCTTTGGAAGAATGTCTATTCAGATCCTCTGCTCATTTTGTAATTAGGTTGTTTGTTTTTTGAATATTGAGTTGCATAAATTCTTCATATATTTTGCATGTTAACCCCTTATTGGACATATCATTTGCAAATATCTTCTCCCATTTGGTAGGTGGCCCTTTTGTTTTGTTGACGGTTTCCTTCACTGTGAAAAAGCTTTTACGTTTGATTAGGTCCCATTTGTTTATTTTTTAATCTTGTTTCTCTTAACTGAGGAGACCAATCTGCAAAAATGTTGGTAAGACCTATTTCAGAGAGTTTACTACCTATGTTTTCATCTAGAAGTTTTATGGTTTCAGTTCTTACAGTTAGGTCTTTAATCCATTTTGAGTTTATTTTTGTATATGGTGTGAAAAAGTGTTCTAATCTCATCCTTTTACATGTAGCTGTACAGTTTTCCCAACACTGCTTATTGAAGAGTCTGTCTTTGCCTCATTGTATATTCTTGCCTCCTTTGTTATAAATTAATTGACCATAGGTGCATGGGTTTATTTCTGGGCTCTCTATTTTGATCCATTGATCCGTGTTTCTGTTTTTGTGCCAGTACCATACTGTTTTGATTCCTGTAGCTGTGTAGTATAGTCTGAAGTCAGGGAGTGTGATACCTACAGCTTTGTTCTTTTTTCCTCAAGATTTCTTTGCTATTTGTGGTCTTTTGAGGTTCTATACAAATTTTAGGATGATTTGTTCTAACGCTGAGAAAAATGTCATGAGTATTTTGATAGATATTGCATTAAATCTGTAGATTGCTTTGGGTAGTATGGCCATTTTAACAATATTAATTCTTCCAATCCATGACCATGGGATGTCTTTTCATTTATTTATATCATCTTCAGTTTCCTTCATCAATCTCTTACAGTTTTCAGAGTATAGGTCTTTCACCTCCTTGGTTAAATTTATTCCTAGGCATTTTATTCTTTTTAAGGTGATTGTAAATAGGATTATTTTCTTGATTTCTCTTTCTGATAGTTCATTATTAGTGTATAGAAATGCAACAGATTTCTGTATATTAATCTTATATCCTGCTACTTTACTGGATTCATTTATTCTAACAGTTTTTTTAGTGGAGTCTTTAGGGGTTTCTATGTATAGTATCATGTCATCTGCAAATTATAACAATTTTACTTTTTCTCTTCCAATTTCAATGCCTTTTGTTACTTTTTCTTGTCTGATTTCTGTGGCTAGGACTTCCAATACTATGTTAAATAGAAATGAGAGTGGTCATCCTTGTCTTCTTCCTAATCTTAGAGGAAAATCAAAGCTTTTCACCATTCAGTATGATGTTAGCTGTGGGTTTGTCATAAATGGTCTTTATTATGTTGCATTATGTTTGCTCTTTACCAACTCTGTTGAGAATTTTTATCATGAATGGATGTTGAATTTTGTGTCAGAAGTTTTTTATGCATTTATTGATATGATCATGTGATTTTTATCCTTTGTTTTTGCAATGTGGTGTATCACATTGATTTATTTGTGGATATTGAACCATCCTTGCATCCCTGGAATAAATCCCACTTGATCATGGTGTATGATCCTTTTTATATATTGTTGAATTCAGTTTGCTAATATTTTGTTGAAGATTTTTGCATCTACATTCATCAGGGATACTGGCTTGTAATTTTCTTTATTTGTTGTGCCTTTGTCTGGTTTTGGTATCAGGGTAATGATGGCCTTGTAGAATGCATTTAAGAGTGTTCCCTCCTCTTCAGTTTTTTGGAATAGTTTGAGAACAATAGGTATTGACTCACTTTTATATGTTTGGTAGAATTCCCCTTTGAAGCCATTGGTCCTGGACTTTAGTTTGTTGGAAGTTGTTTTTTCTTTTATTACTGATTCAGTTTCACTACTAGTGATTGATCTGTTCAGTTTATCTATTTCTTCCTGATTCAGTCTTGAAAGATTGTATGCTTCTAGGAATTTATACATTTCTTCTAGGTTGTCCGATTTGTTGACATGCAACTCTTCCTACTATTTTCTTATGATTGTTTCTATTTTTGTGATATCAATTGTAACTTCTCTTTCATTTCTAATTTTATTTGGGTTCTCTCTCTTTTTCCTTAGCCTATCTACAGGTTTATCAATTTTGTTTATCTTTGCAAAAAAACAGCTCTTGGTTTCATTGATCTCTTCTATTCTTTTTTTGGTCTTTTTAAATTTACTTCCACTCTGACCTTTATTATTTCCTTCCTTCTGCTGATTTGGGCTTTGTTTATTTTTCTTTTTCTAATATTTTTATATGGTAGGTTAGATTGTTTATTTGAGATTTTTCTTGTTTTTTGAGGTAGGCCTGTATCACTATAAACTTCCCTCTTAGAACTGCTTTTTCTATGTCCCATAGACTTGGAAAGTTGTGTTTTTATTTTCATTTGTCTTGAGACATTTTCTGATTTCCTCTTTGGTTTCTTCATTGACCCATGGGTATTTTAGTAGCATGTTGTTTACTCTCCACATGTTTGTGTTTTTTCCATTTTATTTCCTGTAATTGATTTTTAGTTTCATACCACTGTGATCAGAAAAGATGCTTAATATAATTTCAACCTTCTTAAATTTATTGAGACTTGTTTTGTGATCTAGCAAGTGATCTATCATGGAGAAAGTTCCATGTGCACTTGAAAAGAATGTGCATTCTGCTGTTTTGGGATGGAATGTCCTGTAGATATCTATTAAGTCTATCTGATATAATGTATCATTCAAGGCCATGGTTTCCTTATTGATTTTCTGTCTGGATGATCAATCCATTGATGTAAATGGGGTGTTAAAGTTTCCTACTGTTATTGTATTATTATCAATTTCTCCCTTTATATCTGTTAGTATTTGCTTTATATATTTAGGTGCTCCTATACCAGGTGCCTATATGTTTACAAACGTTATATCCTCTTGTTGGATTGACTCTTTTGTCATATTATAATGCCCTTTTTTGTCTTTTATTACAGGCTTTGTTTCAAAGTTTACTTCGTCTGATATGAGTATTGCTACCCCAGCTTTCTTTTCTTTTCCATTTGCATGTAATATCTGTTCCCATCCACTCACTTCAGTCTGTGTGAGTCTTTAGATCTGAAGTGAGTCTCCTGTAGGCAGCAAATCAATGGGTTTTGTTTTTTATTCAGTCAGCCACCCTGTGTCTTTTGATGGAGCATTTAGTGCATTGACATTTAAAGTGATTATTGATAGGTATGCACAGTACTTGTTGCCATTTTGTACTTGTTTTCTCGTTGTTTTTGTAGTTCTTCTCTTTTTCTCTTCTTTCCTTCTTCTTTTAGTCTCTTCCCTGTGGTTTGGTGATTTTCTTTAGTGTTATGTTTGGGTTCCTTTCTCTTTAATTTTGTGTACCTATTGTAGGTTTTTGATTTGTGGTTATCATGAAGTTCTTATATGTCGACCTATAATTATATCTACTTGTTTTAAATTGATAGTCATTTAAGTTCAAACACATTCTGAAAGATCTATGTTTTTCACTCCCACTTCCCCCATGTTTTGTGTTTTTGATGTCATGTTTTACATCTTCATGTCTACCCCTTAACTGTTTATTGTAGCTGTAGTTGCTTTTACAATTTTTGTCTTTTAACCTTTGTACTAGCTTATTTAAGTGGTTGATCCTTTGCCTTTACTATATATCTTCCTTTACCAGTGAGATTTTCCATTCCTATTTTTAAAAAATTTCTTGTTTTAGCCTTTTGCTTTTTCACTTAAAGAAGACTTTTTAACATTTTTTATAAGGTCAGTTTAGTGGTGATGAAATCTTAATTTCTGCTTGTCTGGGAAACTTTTTATCTCTCCTTCAATTCTGAATGATAACCTTGCTGGGTAGAGTATCCTCTGTTGTACATTTTTTTCTTTCTGTACTTTAAATATATCATGCCACTCCCATCTGGCCTGTGAAGTTTCTGCTGAAAAATCAGCTGATAGCCTTATAGGGGTTCCCTTGTATGTGACTCTTTGTTTTTCTTTTGCTGCCTTTAAAATTAAGTTTCACCATTTTAATTATATGTCTTGGTGTGTGTTTCTTTGGGTTCATCTTATTTGGGACTCTCTGTGCTTCCTGGAGCTGGATATCTGTTTCCTTCATTAAGTTTAGGAAGTTTTCAGCCATAATTTAATCAAATACATTTTCTACCCTCTTTCTATCTCTCTTCTTCTTCTGGGACCCCTATAATGTAAACGTTAGTACACTTGATGTTGTCTCAGAGGTCCCTTAAAGTATCTTCATTTAAAAATTTTTTCCCTTTTGCTTTTTTGATTGGGTGATTTTCATTACTCTATCTTCCAGATCACTTATGTGTTCTTCTGTATCATCTAATCTGCTGTTAGTTCCATCTAGTGTATTCTTCACTTCAGTTATTATATTCTTCAGCTCTGATTGGTTCTTTCTTATATTTTCTAGTTCCTTGTTGAAGTTCTCACTGTGTTCTTCTAGTCTTTTCCCAAATTCAGTTACCATTTTTATTACTGTTGCTTTGAACTCTTTATTGGGTAAATTATTTATCTCTGTTTCATTAGGGTTTTTTTCTGGGGTTTTATCTTGTTCTTTTATTTGAAACATATTCTTCTGTCTTCTTATTTTGTTTGACTTTCTTGTTTTTCTCTATGAAATTAGGCAAAATTGTTACCTGTCCTGGTCTTGAAGGCATGTCTTTGTGTGGGAACATGCGTGTTTGGTCTGCATGTGCCCAGTAGCTTTGGTGGGAGAGCTGGATCTGAAGTGAGCACAAGTCACCTCTCCTCCAGGGATGTTCTGACAGTTGCTGCCTTGGTGGGAGGCAGGGCTAGAGATGGAGGGACTAGAGCCAGAGCCAGGTGTGAGCTGGGCCTTCTCTTAGGCTCAGCGGCAGTCACTGCCTTATTAGGGGGCAGGACCAGGGCCCAAGGTGCTAGAGTAGGAACCCTGAGGTTATTGGGCTTCTCCTGTGTCTAATGGCAGTCTCTGCCTTGATTGGGGGCATGGCCAGGCCCAAGGGGCTGAAGCCACACTTCTGAGCTGGCTCTGGGTCTCTGCCTTGTTCAGAGGCTGGATTGGGGCCCAAGGGATTGGAGCTGCATTTGTGAGCTGGCTCCAGGTCTCTGCCCTGGCTAGAGGCAGGGCCAGGGCCCGAGCTGGCTTAATTCCTTCCCCAGCATGTGCATTGGCAGTGGTGGTCTCTGCCTTAGTGAAGAGTACTGCTGGAGCAGGAGGGGCTGGAGCAGGAGCCTGGTGCAGGCTGATATGTGCTGGGACAGTCCTGGCAGGCCAGCCAGAGCACCAGGCAGTTTTAAATCTGCTGCTCCTGCACTGGGACTGGGTACAAAGAAGTCTGTGTGCATGCTCTTCGAGAGCAGAGTCTTGGTTTCTTACAGCCCTTCAGTAAGCCCCACTGGTTTTCAAACCAACTAAAGTGGAGGGGCTTGTCTTTCTGGTGTCAGACCCCAGGGCTGGGGTACCTAATGTGGGGCTTAAACCCCTCAGTCCTTATGGAGAATCCCCTAGCCTGTGATATCCCCCTCCTCTTCTGGGTCACCCCCTAGGGTTGTGGGTCCTGACTAGTTCACTTCCCTCCTACCAGACTCCATTTGGTTTTTTCTTTATAGCTTTGACTGTAGAAGAGCTGTTCTGCTCATCTCAGGTCATTCTCAGCAAGAGTTGCTCTATATGTAGTTGTAGTTTTGATGTGTTTGTGGGAGGAGGTGAGCTCAGGGTCTTCCTACTCTGCCATCTTGATCCTGCCACAAACTGCATATTCTTTTAAAGCACAAATGGAACAGTCTGAAAAAGTGACTATGTCATAAAGAAAGAAAATTCCTCGAAAAAATTCCAAAAATGTAACATTACACAGACTACATTTTCTGACCATAATGAAATAAATTTGGTTGTTAAGAAAAAGGTAAAATAATACCTTTAAAAATGTTATGTGTCTGTATATATGTATATGTACATATTTACCAAATAAACTAACAAGCTAACTAACTAACTATATATATATATATATAACTAAATAACTCTTAGGTTGAACAATCATAAGAAAATTTATAAACACATAGGAAGCACTACATATCAAAATTTCTGGGACATAGCTTGTGGTGTGAGGCCCAAAATTAAGATTCAATATTATGTGCTGCCTTGACATCTGAAACTGAGAGGACTTCAAAAGGCCTACTCATGAGTTCCCCTACTCTCATTAAATATGATGCACTGGGAAAGGCTCCCCACCTGGCTAGTTCCCCTATCAGCTGGACTGGCTGCATCTCACCTGGTCCTCAACCAAATGGGTTTCACTCCCTTGTCAGCCCATAAATTATTTAAGCAAGCCAATCATATCCTCCTATGGGAACCAAGGGTCACCACTCCCTCTTGATACTACAAAGCCTGACTCCCCCAGCCCCTGCTTGTTCACTGTGTTCCCGAGTACAACCCCTGTAACCTTCCATGGTATGCAGTACCCTCTTCTCCTGGGTCGTGAGTTTATGTGACTGATAGCACTGCTGTCAATCTCATATGTCCAGTGTCAGGTGTCTTAGTGTTTGGCCATCTCATACTATTTAGGGTGGGAGAGTCCCTCCCTTACCAATGGGGGTAACTAGAAGGCAATCAAAACATAGCTAATGTGGACTATACAGGAAACTCAAAAGATTTAAATATATTTATCAGCAAACAAGGAAGTCTGAAACAAATGAGCTAAAAATTCAACCAAGGAAGCTAGAAAAGGGGCAACAGAGTAAACTCAAAGAAAAAAAGAGAAGTGAGGATATTAGAGATAATGTTGAAAAAGCAATGAAATAGAGAATAACAACAACAAAACCTAGGTAAAATGTATAAATTTTGAGAAAAAACACGAAATGTATAATTGGCCCAAGAAGAAATAGAAAAGTTTAATAGACTAACACAATTAAAATTTTATGCTAATAAAAGCATTTTTACAATTCTACAGTAGAGTTTTACTAAATTTTTAAAGAACTGTTAAATTTTATGAGTTATTCCAGAAAATAGAAGAAGAGGGAAAGCAGCCTAAATCATTTTACAAAGCTAGTAAAACCTTGATTTCAAACCCAGATGAGAACGGTATAAGAAACAGTATTACTTACGAACATAGGTGAGAAAATTCTAAATACAATTATTTGCTAATAGAATCAAGCAGTGTATTTAAAAAAACACAATAATATCATGATCAAGAAGTTTTTCTCTTGAGAATACAAAGGTGGTTTAACATAGAATCTATATATTAAGGGACTAGAAAAAAAGTTTGTTTTTCAAATAGTGGTGGGAAAAGAATTTGATAAGGACTATTTTAAAAACTGTTATTAGAAGGGAAAGTTTTCCCTAGATAAAGCCTATCTACTAGAATTTATAACCTACATTATACTTTATAGAGAAACTTTGAAGGTTAGCTGCAGTGGTCACCATTATTTGATATGATACCAGAAGTTCTGGCCATACAATAGTGCTAGAAAACAAAATAATAGGTATAGGATTAGAATGGAACAAACAACTGCCATTTTTTATGTCTACATTAAAAAAACTCTAAGGAGTTAGCAGACAAAGTATTGAAGTATTAGAAGTATTGAGAGAGTTCAGCAAGTTTGCCAAACAAAATCAGCTTAAAATTTTCAACCAGCAATAATAAGCTAAAAATATTAATAGAAAGGCAATACCATTTGTGGTAACAATCAAAACTGTATTTAGAACTAACTTAACTGTATAATACACAAGACCTCATGGAAAATTTTAAAGCTCTATTAAGAATGTAAAAGAAAATCTGAGTAAACAGATAAAATGACAACATTTTTTCTCTTAATAATGACCTGAAAATGTTAGTGAAATTCCAGCAGTATGTTTTTAGATTATAAGATTTATATGGAAGAATAAAAGTCCCTAAATTACTAGGACAATTTTTAAATAGAATAGCAAAGCTGGATGACTCACCTTAGGCTTTAAGATACACTCCCGACCTTAGCAATAAAAACAATGTGGTATTGGTACAAGAACAGACAAAGATACCAGTGTAATTGAACAGAGAGCTTATAAACAGACCCATAGATATATAAAACCTAGTTTATGATTGAGGAAGCATTATAAAGCAGTAGAGAAAAATAAGTTTTTAACGTATTATTCTGGCTGTGCTGGTTTACCACATGAAGAAGAATAAAGTAGCTCTCTACTTTATACCATACACAAAGATGAACTCCAAATGAATGAAAAACCAAAAAGTGCAAGGTTAAACTATAAAGCTAATATATAGAATGTAAAAGAATATTTTCTAACTCCATCCTAAGGAATGGCTTCTTGGATGCCCCAAATTGATGGCTGTAACTATATGAAATTTAAGATTTTCTGTTTAGTGAAGGGCACCATAAACAAGGCTAACAGATCACTGGAAGAAAATATTTGCTAGCTCTAAAATGAGAATAAACCGGGAGCTTCTCTGGTAACTACAAACACAAAAATGCAGGGGGAAAAAAGAACCATGGCTATAGAAGTGATTCACAAAATGAAAAATCCAAATAACTAATAGATGTATGAAGAGATGCCCAACCTCACTAATAATCAGGGAAAAATAGAAAATTAAAATAACTATTTAATATCATATTTCACTGATCTGAGAGGCAAAAATTAGAAGTAACATAATATCAAGTAAGGTCTAGGTGGAAACAGGAAAGAGGAAAACTAGAAGTAGGGATGGAAACAGGAAGAGCCATACTGGAGAGTAGTCTGTCACTCCTTATGTTTAAAAAGTATATAGATATAGATATAGTCTATTCAGTTTCCTGTAAGTCCTGTTCCTGAGTTTATACCTCACAAAATATTCTCACAGATCCGTAAATAGTTACATATGAGGTGGTATGTGATAAGAGTGGGAGGCAACCCAGGTGCAACTACTAGAATATATAAATGAAATATAGCAAATGCGTATTTGGAATACCATACAGCAGTTAGAATCATACCCTAGATGTACATACAGCAACATGGATAGATATCAAAAACGTACTGGTAAGTGACAAAAGCAATGCACATATTAATGCAGTTTTCAAAGATATGTGCATATCAAAGGACATATTGAATTAGAATGTCTGTTGGTGAATGGAGTGGGTATTGGGGTCGAAAGGGGAAAGATAAGATATAAAACAAGAAAGAATATATGCATAGAGCCAGGAACCCAAGAGTATAATAATAAACACATCCATGCTTCCAGAGTCCAAAAGAAAAAAAAAAATCCCAATGCCTTATTCTCTAATTGTTCATACAGGCTCTCCCATAATCTCAAAATATAGGATGTTAACATACACACACACACACACACACACACACACACACACACACCCTGAAAGAACCAAGCCAGAAAAAATTATTTTAAAAGCCTTAACTGGAAGGGTTTATTTTTGTGTCTAACAACTAGTCAAATCAATAAGGGCAGTTGAGCTGGTTTGTGCTTTTATTTTCCTCTTCTTACGTAGATTTTTCTGCAGTTAGCACCATACCCCCACATCAGTTACTCTGCACAACTTTAGTGAATCAATAATATTAAATGCTGAAGGTAGCTTGTAAAACTAAAGATAAATTCAAATTAATTTAGTCAAGTGTATCTGTTCCAGGTATTGAATCTTTATACAGGTCAATTGGAAAATCGGGTACAGCAATTTTGATTAGTAAATTGCCAATATGAAATTAAACCCCAAACTTCTCCTCTTGCTCAGTGGTAAAGTTCTCATCTGAAATGTCAAGGAGATGTTTCATCTAAATTATTGAAAGAGAAAGCTCAGTTTCCAAGCAGAATTTAACTCCCTTAGAAACTGAAAAAATATAATGGTTAGCTAGAGTATTTCTACTCTCCAAAACAATACCATTAAAAATATTCAAATGTTAATAGTTAACATTTAGTAAGAGCTTACTGGGTTCTCTGCAATAGCTAAGCATCCTGTATGCACCTTATAAGGCAGTTGCCATCATTATCATCTTTTTTACAAATGAGGAAACCAAGGCTTAGAAATGGAAGGCGTTTAGCTGAAGATTACACAGCTACTAGGTGGCCAAAATGATGAAAAGCAACCAGGTTTAAAGATGTTTCCTCCTTCTCACTGGAAATCCTTCGTATATGTCTGTAATGGGGCAGAGCAACAGTTTCTGAATTGCAGGGTTAATACCAGGTTGAAAGAAGGTGATGTGTGGATACATGCCCTTTCCTGTTAGAGACGAGGTTCTGTTCCCCTGATGCCAGTTTCCTTACCTGGTGATCATTTTGGCGTCATGAAGATGCACGCCTTTCCTGTCCTCTGGAACTCATGATATAAGACCCCAGCTCATTAGACCTGTCCAAGCCAGACCTCAATGCACAGTCAGCCCTGGAGACCTACAGTGGTCTGGTGCTAAGTTCTGTTTTCACCTAAGAAAAAAAACATCCTCAGCAACCCTTATTTTCCAAGAACTCTATGTTAAAACATAATGTACAAGGAATCTCTTCAAAGGTAACTGTTACTCAGTCACTGTATTGTCTGTCAGTCCTCTTTTATTTTCTCTCTCTCTCTCTCTTTTGCTATGATCAAATCTCAGGAAATGGCAGGCAGTTTCTGTTACATACAAGAGTTAAAATTTCTTAAGAATCAAGATGGGCAATGAGTAGGATGTCATGATAGTTAAAACATCAGGTTATGTGCTAAAAAACAGGTTAAACGAGGAAACAGATCTGTTTTTGATCCTTGCGGTTTCCCTGATATTGAACAACTGACCTATCTCTTTTGGGCCTTCATTTTGTCATCTGTAAAATGACTGCTTTGGACAGATAATTTCTAGTCTCCCTATTAAATTCTAACGTGGTCCTCGTAAATTCAATGCATAATTAGAAATACAGAAAAAATAAAGTGAGATTGATTAAGGAAATGCTCAGGATACAATACTTGCTGTACCCTTAGGTACAGCAGATGTGACCTAAGGGTCATGAACAATAACAGAACAATGAGAAAGTCAAAGGCAGGAGGCTCTGGGCATAAAAACAAGCACTTGTGGTTCTTAAGTTTCAGTATAATGAGTCAGAACCACAAGGTAATCCTTTCATGGCAGACAGGTACAGCCAGACATTTCCTAGAAAGAGGGGCTGATACACTAATTATCAAGGTATAATTTTTAACTGGTGTGTTAAATGTGATTGTTAACATTATTGGAGCAATAACCTTCTTTGGGAATCTGATAAAATCTAGGTTATCTACTCAGAAAAATGCAAATATGAACATACATCATTTTACACGGAATTTTAGAAAATCACAGGCACCATGCATTCCACCTTCAGATTCAAAGCCCTAGGGTATATATAACTGGCCTCTATATCATTTAGAGATTTGGTTGACTATTTCCTTGTAGTTTTAATTTTTATGGCCTGACTCATTTATTCATTAAGTCTTTCAACAAATGTTTATTGATCACCTCTAGGTACTGGAAATCCAAAATTGAAACACATAATACCTGCTTTGGGGGACTCTAAGGAGATAAGGGTGGGAGAGCACAAACTAGGGGCAGGGTATGCCTAGGGCAAGATTTCTCAGCCTTGGCACTATTGAGTGTTTGAGTCAGATAATTATTTATTGGGGCAACTATTCTGTGCATTGTTGAATGTTTAGCAGCAGCAGCATCCCTAGCCACTACTGACTAAATGCCCGTAGCATACCCACTCCTAGTAGAGACACCAAAAAATGTCTCTAGACATTGCCAAATGTCTGCTGGGGCAAAAAATTACCCCTGGTTGAGAACCACTGACAAGGGAAAAGAGCCTCTAAATCTCTAAGTAAAGGCTAGAGAAGGATACCCATGGGAGTAAGCACTGAGGTGAGGCCTGACGACTGTTATACAGGACTGCCTTTCTCCCACTTCTGGTGTCCATGTGGAAGGATGTTTCAAAGCACATTCCTGGCCTCTCTCTGCCTCTTTACTTACCCTGTCTTAGTGAGAAGGAAATGACTGGCCTAATTGGAAAGTTTACAAAAGATCACTGGGCTTACCAGGCTCAGTTTCTCTCTTCTTCCTGCTGGGATCCACTGCCTGGAGGGCACACATGTAACAATGCATCTGGAAGGCTCTCCCTTGGCCACCAGGCAAGGCTAAGTCCTACCCAGTGCTGCTGCAGTGGGCTGGTGAGCTGCCCTACTCTGGTGTTCTTTATGAGCATCATCACTGGGTTCATACACCTAAAAGCCGCAACCTCCAGTCTGAGCTCCAACGGTAATCTGTGTGCTATTTTTATCTCCCAACTCCTTCATCTTTTTACTTTATTTTTCAATTTATTCAGAACTGAGATAGGGAAGAGGGATATTCTATATTGAGTCCCTTCCAAGATCCCCCTTCCCCACCCCCTAAGAGTTGTAGGCAGGCAGATAAGTTGGGAGAGGACAGTTAGGCAAAGGAAACATCATAAACAGAAATAAGCAATTGTGAGGTTGTGGTGTACTCAGGAAACTCTAGTTAGTTCAGTAAGCAGAATCGAAAGTACAAGGCCTGGGAGGATTAGGTGATGAGTCAAGCTGGACAGGGAGATGGAGGCCAGATCAAGAAAGGCTTTCTGTGGCATCCTGAGACTCTAGATTTTTTCTGAGGTAATGGTGGTCAGTGTGGAGGAGCACTTGAAGGGGTTGTGATGAGAAAAGGAAACTATTAGGGTGGCTACTGCGGAAGTCAGATCAGGAGAAGCTGGGGGCCTGAGCAAGGACAGTGTTGGTGTAGATGGAGCTGTTTTGTGATATTTATCCTAAATTGATAGAAAGCAAACTCCACGCATTGTGTTAATTATGAGGCCAGTTTGTGGTGGCAGATAAGAAGGGGTGTGTGTGTTTTTCTCCATTTGTCTCACTGAAGTGGTCTTTGAGTTATCAAAGCTTGTGCCCAAGAGAGAATTTCTCACTAAAAAGCATACCAACCTTGAGCACAATTGACAGAAGAGCCACAAAGTTGCTGACTAAGGAGCTGGTGAATCCAAACTTGGAGGAAGAGTTAGGAGAACTGGAATGATTCAATTTGGAGAAGAGATTAACTTACAAAGGTGCCAATTCTTCCCATTTTCACTGAAAACAGACAAAAGGAATAGGCCAAAACAGAGGCCTAAAATTCTTAGAATAGTGTCTTAGTCCATTCCATTTGCTATAATAAAATAACACAGATTGGGTAGCTTATTAAAACATAAATTTATTTTTCACAGTTCTGGAGGCTGAAAGTCTGAGATCAAGGTGCCAGCATGGGTGGGTGAGGGCGCTCTTCCAGGTTACAGATTTCTCCTTGATTCCTCACATGGCAGAAGGAGACAAGGGAGTTCTGTGGGATCTTTTTTTTTTTTTTAATAAGAGCACTAATCTCATTCATGAGGGCTCCACTCTCATGACCTAAGTATCTCCAAAGGCCCCACCTCCTAATACTAACACATTGGGCATTAGGATTTCAACAAATGAATGTCGAGGGGACACAAACATTTAGACCACAGCAGATGGGCTGGAATAAAAAGAAGATTCTGATGATGAGAATTAAATAGTAGAATTACTGAGAGACTTGTGGAATCTCCTTCTATAGAGACCTTTAAAAGTAGGACTTCTGGGCTTCCCTGGTGGCGCAGTGGTTGAGAATCTGCCTGCTAATGCAGGGGACACGGATTCGAGCCCTGGTCTGGGAAGATCCCACATGTCGCGGAGCAACTGGGCCTGTGAGCCACAACTACTGAGCCTGCGCGTCTGGAGCCTGTGCTTCGCAACGGGAGAGGCCGGGACGGTGAGGGGCCCGCGCACCGCGATGAAGAGTGGCCCCCACTTGCCGCAGCTAGAGAAAGCCCTCGCACAGAAACGAAGACCCAACACAGCCATAAATAAATAAATTAAAAAAAAAAAAAAGACTTTCTATTAAAAAAAAAAAAAAGTAGGACTTCTAAGTATAGTATATGGTTCAAGTGAGACCCTTTAAAAATACATATGTAAATAAAGGTGCTAGGCATACAAGCTTTATAAAGCACTGATTCTCATTTTGTTTAAAAATAAAAACAAAAAGATGACTTTGAACTTGCAGTACAGAAACAACAAAAAAGCAAAATACATTCCATTCTGGAATTTTGCTTATCTTAAGATTCATTCACTCAACAAAATTTTTGAGTGCCAACTATGTACTAAAAGCTGTTCTAGATGCTGGGGATACAAGACTGAACAAAACAGATAAAAATTCATGCTACATGGAGCTTACAATCTTATTTATAAGTAAATGAGATAAATTAGTAAAAATATACAGAATTTTAGATAGATATCAGTGCTAAGAAAAAAACTGAAAGAGAAACGAGGATAGGATGTATCTTTGGGGGGAGAGGGGTTGAGGGTGTGTGCAAGTTTAGACAGAGTGACTAGAGAAGGCCTCACTGATAAGGCAAAATTTGAGTAAAACCTGAAAGTTAAGGAGAAAACCAGGTGGATCTTTGGAAGAAGAGCAGCCCAAGCAGAGGGATTAGCAAGTGCAAAGGCCCTGAGGCAGGTACATGCTCCGTGACTGAGGAGATCAGTGGGGTAGAAGAGAGTGAAGAATAGAATAGGAGATGTCAGAGAGAAAATGAGGGCAGATCATGTAGGGCCATGAAAGTCAATGGAAGGGCTTTGGTTCCAGTTTTTATTCAGAGATGAAGAGGCAATGAATTTTCAGCAGAGGAGTAGCCCTGGAGCCCTCTGGGTACTCCTGAGAGTAAGCTTTAGTTGCCAGGAACAGAAACAAGAATATCAGTTAGGGGACTTCCCTGGTGGCACAGTGTTTAAGAATCTGCCTGCCAATGCAGGGGACACGGGTTCCATCCCTGGTCCGGGAAGATCCCGCATGCTGTGGAGCAACTAAGCCCGTATGCCACAACTACTGAGCCTGGCTCTAGAGCCCGCAAGCCACAACTACTGAGCTCACGCACCACAGCTACTGAGCTCACACACTGCAACTGCTGAGCCCACGTGCCGCAACTACTGAAGCCCATGCACCTAGAGCCTGTGCTCCGCAACAAGAGAAGTCACTGAAATGAGAAGCCCACGCACCACAACGAAGAGTAGCCCCCACTCGCCACAACTAGAGAAAGCCCATGTACAGCAACGAAGACCCAACACAGGCAAAATAAATAAGTAAATAAATAAAATTAAATTTAAAAAATATCAGTTAGAAGAATACTGCAATAACCAATAGAGAAATGATGGTGGCTTGGACTAGAGTATTGTGGGAAATATGATAAGTGGTTAGCTTCTGAGCATTTTTTGAAGGCAGAGTTTAGTCCATAGGATTTCCTGATGGACTGGATATGAGATATAAAAGAGAAGAGTGGAGAATGACTCTAAGGATTTTTACCTGAGCAACTGAAAGAATGGATTTGTCATTTACTAAAATGGAGTATTTTTGGAGAGAGAGACTTGGGGTGTGCATATCAGGAGCACCATTTTGGATAGGTGAAGTTTGAGATGCAGCTTGGCAAAGTAGATGCTTCTACTATACTACAAAGCATTAAAAGAACAACAGATTGTCTAACTCTACTCCCTTTCCCTACCACCCACTTTATACAACCTTCCCTTGACCTATTGCTATAAAACAAAACAAAAAATCCCTTTCATTCCAGGTTTTAAAATTCACACAATGATTGTGCTTTGCTTTAATTTTTCTCTTTAGTTTTATTTTGTCTAATAGAATGAAATATGCATTAAAATGCCTGGCATTAAATATGCATTAAACTGGTAGGTGTTGAATAAATATTTGTTGAATGAATGAATGGTAGTAGAGAAGCCACAGGGTAATTACTCTTTCCTGAAAAGACCACACAGGAATAGAAGGAAAGCATGGCAATGTTGTTAGAGTCTAAATAAGAACCACTATACATCTCAGGCATTTTCAGAAAACCAATGAGAGATGAGAAATCCAGAAATCTTCTACCTCTGTAGACCCCAGAGACTTGGACAAAAGCCTTCAAACAACATATTCCATTAAAGAAAGAACTTTTGAAAAGAAAAATACTATGTTTTTTTCTTCCTTTCTTAATCTCAGCCTTACAACTCAAACCAAGCATAAAGAATTGGCAGTACTTTTTTTTTTTTGAAAAAAAAAGCCTTCTTACAATGAGAGCTTGAAAACTCAACAGTGTTCCCAGCCAATGAGAGAGTGGTTTTTTAGCATGATGGGCAGAGATGTTAATTTGGGGGCTATGCAGCTGTAAACTGACTCACGGTAAAATAAAATGTAGTCTTTGGGAAGAGAGCTAAGGATCCATGTGCAAGACAAATCTGTCGGATGAGATTTGTAATCCATGCATAAGGACCCTTCAGAGCTCCCTTCTGGAAAAAGAGGCAGAATCTCACAGAGGAACCAACCTCCAGAACTGAAGGGAGGATGTGCCATGGTTAGATACGAATGCTTAAGAAAGAGAGGAGCTCTTACTTTTGAAGGAAGAGAAAGGCCACTTCTTGAGTGTCAGAGGAATGTTAAAATTTGGTGGGCTTGATAGCAAGGGTAACTGAAACAAAGATTCCAGTTTCTTCAAACGTATTGTGAAGTTGTCAGTTACATCCTCCGAGAAGCAGATGCTGAGATGGTGTGGAGTTCAAGTGGCTTATGGGGCCAAGGGAGTGGAGGAGGAACACATGTGAAAGTTAAAGGAGGAGGAATCTGACTTGGGCAGGGAAAGCCTTCAGACTGAGATACCATTCTGATACCTCTGCAAGGAAAAGGGCCCGGGGAAGCCAAAGTCAGCAGGAAGAGCCTCAGACCGTGATAGAAATCCAACAAAGTCTTGGCCAACCCAGCAGGGAGCTCCAGAGCACAGATACCTGGTTCGAGATACAGATACTCTGTTTACTAACTGCATTCCTCGCAGATGAACAGGAAGCCATTTCTTGAAGGGAGATATAAGCAGGGAACCTCCATGGCTGCCACACAAAATGTCATGATCTAAATGAGGCCGCCTCACTATATAAGTGATACACTTTGGCCTATACGCTCTGGTAGTAAATGTGCTGGAAACCTAGCAGACATTATAGAAAATACAATGCATAATACTTGCTGGAACTACTTTCTATAAATAAAACCAGATCTCTTCATTCATGCTTTTGGAATGGTGCTGCTATACCTATTTAAAGCTTTTCCCCTTCATATCAGTAGTTCTACAGGGCTTTCTAAGTTAAGAGCAACCAGACATAGCAGTGAACAGTTGGAAAATGAAAATTTTTTAAATACCATTTATGATAGCATCATAAAATATCAACTGTCTAATAATAAATCTAACAAAGATGTGTAAAACTTCTACTCAAAAAATTACAAAACCTTGCTGAGAGAAATTAAAGAAGAACTAAATAAATGGAGAGATAAACCATGCCCATGGATTAGAAGACTCAATATTTTTGAGATATCCATTCTTCCCAAATTGATCTACAGATACTATACTATCCCTGCAGACTTTTATTTTAAACCAACTTTATTGAGGCAAAATAAACATGCAATATGATGCACTCATTTTAAGCGTGCATTTCAACAATTCTGAAAAAAGTATATTCCAGTGTGTTCACCACCGCAATCAAGATATAAAACATTTCCATCGTTCCAGAAAGTTCCCTCGGGCCTCTTTGTAATCAATTGCCACTCTCCACCTCCAGTTCCTGGAAACCACTGATCTGCTCTCCGTTTTGTCTTTCCTAGACATTCGTATATATGGAATCTTACTCTTCTATATCTTGCTTTTTTCACCACAAAATATTTTTGAAATGCTTCCATATTGTTGCATATTTCAGTAGCTTGCTTCTTCATATTGCCAATTACTGTTCCACTGTATGACTACATCACAATTTGTTTATACAATCACCTGTTGATGGATATTTGGGATTTTCCAGTTAGGGGCTAGTATGAATAAAGCTACTTTGAACATTCATTTACAAGTTTTTGCATAGACCATGATTTCTCAGCCTCAGTACTTTTGACTTTTAGAGTGGAAAATCCTTTCTGTGGAGGTTGTCTTGTGTACTATAAGTTTTTAAGCAGCATCCCTGGCTTCTACCTACTAGATGGTAATAGTCCCCAGTTGTAGCAATCAAAAATGTCTCCATACATTTCCAAATGTTTCTTGCTTTGGAGTGGTGAGATTCATCCTCAGTTGAGAACCTCTGCTATAAACGTTTGTATTCATTGTTTTTGGGTAAATACCTGAGTGGAATTGCTGGATCATATTATGAATGTATGTTTAACTTTATATGGAAATGAAAACCAGTTTTACAAAGAGGTCATTCCATTTTACACTTCCACCAGCAACGCAGAAGAGTCCTAGTTGCTCCACACATTTGCCTACATTTGCTACTGTTAATCATTAATCGTTTTCATTTTAACAATTCTAGTGAGGGTAAAAGAGTGTTTTGTTAGATTTCCATGATTACTGATGCTATTGAACATCTTTTCTTGTTTTTATTGAAATATATTTGCCTTTTTATTAAGTGGTTGTCTAAGTCTTTTGCTCATTTAAAAATCACTATTGTTATTTTAATTGTTATTTTTGTAAGTCCTCTCTATATATTCTGCATATGACCCCTTGATTAGATATGTATGTTGCAGACATTTTTCCCAGTCTGTGGCTTGTTTATCCACTTTATTAAATGGTGTGTCTTTTGAAGACATGAAGTGTTTATCAGTATTTTCTTTTATGGTTAGTACTTTTGTGTCCTTAAAAAAAATCTTTGTTTTTATTTTCCCAAGTTTGTGGAAATATTCTTCAGTATTTTCTTAGAGAAGCTTTGGGTTTCTAGGTTTTAAATTTTGAACTATGAGCCATTGTGAGTATATTTTTGTGAGTGGATTAAGATAGAGGTTGAAGTTCATTTTCTTCCTTAAGCATGCTTTTGAGTATCTGGTTGTTATATCACTATTTTTTAACAAGACTTTCCTCTTGGTGGCTTGACTAAAACTCAATTGACCACTATGTGTGAGTCTATTCCGGACTTCCTCCTCTGTTCCATTTATCTAATTGTCTTTTTCAGTGTCTCTCAACCTCTTTTTATTATCACCCTCCTAAGGAGTCTTTCTAGACTTTTTTATTCCTAATTGCCCCTCTCCCTCATGGATTTTTAATATCTGAAATATATTTATGTACTCTCTCTCTCTCTCTCTCTCTCTCTCTCTCTCTCTCTCTCTATATATATATATATATATATATATATGCTTTTTACATGAAAAGAATAAGAATATTTCCCTCCAGGAGCTCATTTCCACCCTCTTAGGGGTGATATCACTCGCACTGAGAATACATAGTCTATTCTAATACCACATTATAGCTTAATAGACCATATTGAAATGAGGTAGTGTTAAGTCCAACTTTGTTGTTTTTTAAAATTATATTGGCTATTCTAGATCCTTTGATTTTACAAAAAAATTTGGAATCAACTTGACAATTCCTTTCTCAAAAGATGTGGTGAAATCCCACTAGTGGCCATGATGGAGTAACAGGTACTAGATTTACCTTTTCATGTAAAGCACATGGAATACTCTACAAAATACGTAAACATTTTTTTTAGACACTGGACAACAAAGTACAGGACTGCGGTCCCCAAGAAAAGGGAAATAAATAAACTAAGCCATATGATCACCCCAGCTTACTGCTTGGAGGCACATTCTGAATTGTGGAACAGGAAGAAGGATGTCAAAGAGAACACAGCAGAGTTCAGGGATTCTGAGGTGGCTAGAAGTTGCAGAGAATGCCAGCAGGAAGGCAACTAAACAGAAAAAGAGCTTCAGAAATCGACATAGAATTTCTCTTGGGTTTTTGCTGAACACTAAGACCTGCACACATAGGATAAAACTCTCTGAGCTCAGGAAAAGAGCAACAGAGCCATAAGCTAAACTGCTCAAAATTCACACAGGGCTTGAAATTGTTCCTGTCAGCCAAACTGGAGATTCCTCATTGGTTAATTGGAGCATTCAATAGAGATCCCAAAAGGGTCACATTTTTGGTAGTAGGGGCAAAACTATCCCTACAGTAAACAGCTACTCTAGACCCACTCCAAAAATTCTTACAAACAAGTCTCATAACGATCAAACTAAAATGCAAGTAACAACAGTCTATCAAAAATAATCCAGCACTCTTTAAAGAAAGGTAACAAAATCCAACACTAAACAACATAACATCCATAATAAGTGGCAAACAAACAAAAATTCTTAGACATTCCAAAATCAGGAAATAGTGTACTTCATACTCTTTACTATATGTATTCTGTATCTCAATAAAAAAGTGAAAAGAAGAAAGACAAAGTTTTTGGTAAAAAAAAAAATATTGTTGGAGGAAGCATAGGATAACGCAGTGTGTATCAAACTTAAGCTTGTATTGTTAAAAGCCAGATTCCTGGACCAACCCCTAGAATTCCTGATTGCTAGGTCAGCTGTGGAGCCTGAGAATGTGAATTTCTAGCAAGTTCCCAGGTGCTGCTGCTGCTCCTGCTCTAGGAAATACTCTTGAGAACCACTGGGCTATCCCAGTGATTAGTTTCAAATTCTAGAGTTAGTTAGATCTACTCAGCCATATAGTATTAACTTGGAGATCTTGGTTACATTTCTTGACCTCTTAAAGCTTTGGTTTCGTTTTTTGTAAAATACAGATAATAATAGTACCTACGTCATATGACTGATGTGAGGATTAAATGAGATAATATACCCAGTATTGGCACATGGTAAGTGTGCAATAAAAGTTAGCTATTTTCTTATTATTATTACTGTTGCATATATTGTTAGCTATTTTTATTATTATCATCACTAAGCACAAACCAATGTTCTCTTTATTTATTCTGTGGCCCTGAAGCTGGCATTGTTGTTGTTAAATGTTAAAAGTCTTTCTAATCCCAAGCTCTTTTTTCTTTTGTTTATATAGCCATCTTCCCAAATATTCCTTTGAGGCTAAGATTTTCCATGCTTGATTTAATCCAAAAGATGAATTTTTTTTCCAAGGCAAATGAATAAAATCAGTTAAGACTTGTTGAGTTATGGGAAAAGGAAAAAAAAAAGGATACTTTTCATTGATTTAGAAAAAGAACCTCATAGAAGTATCTAAAAATTAATGTAAACATAAAATAAGTTCAGTCTGAGCATAATAATGATTCTCAAGGAGAAAATTTAAATTAGCAACATTGCAAAAATAGATTTTTTTAGTCTAGGGTATTGTTGACTCAAATTTAAGCTTCTTAAGGGAAAGATTAATAGGATACTGTAGATGACAAGTAGAAAATCTTCTCATTCAACAACGTTATGCTAGGGAACAATGAAGATACTAGGGGGAAAGCAGCTGTCCAAGAAGAACTCCTTCCCTTTACAAAAGTGTCCGGTAACCAGCTCAATAGTACTTCATTCACTTAACCCTGAAAGGAGATTGTGATATAGTTTCAAAATATAAATTAGCAAACCCTTTGAAGAATAGACCTAAGATATACCTTTGGTCAGATTTTACCTCTGACACCATAACTGGGTCTACATGTGGTATGTTAGGTATATCATCCTTCAAAATATCCCTTTCCTATGCGGATTGATGTCAAACCTGATCAGGTGAGTTACTTTGGGCAATTAAACATGGGTGAAAATGATAACGTGCCATATCTGAGCAAAAGCTTTTAAGAGCCATCTGGTGGCTTTTCCTTCTTTCTTTTCACTCTGCCACAGGGAATGTCCCAGGTGAGGAACTGTTCCTTCAGTTGGGTTGGGATCCCACAATGAAGACAGTAGGGTACAGAGTCTCAGGTGGCTAGTGACAAATAAATAGTATAAGCAAGAAAAAAACTTTTTTTGTCTAGGTCACTGAGATTTTAAGGTTGCTTGTTATTGCAGCATAACTTAAGCTAAGCTGATACATACACACGTGTACATTATATATGCCCCCACACAAACATAAATACATTATATACCCAGCCACCCACACATATGTGCAGTGATGCTCTCTGCAATATGGGACTTGTGTTGGCTAGCCCTAGGGGTACATGTCTCAAATTTCTAAAAAGACATCTCTCCTCAACAGTAACCTCAACTGGGAGGATGAGAGGCAGGAGAAGGTGAGAGAGAGGATGATGTTGATAGGTGGAAAAGACCAGAACTCTGAGTCTACTTTCAGGTTAACTTTTTGCCATTTTTGAGAATATATGGTTCATCTAGTAACCCCTGTAAGAAATTAAATGACTGTACCTAGTTTTGTACCGCCAGTAGGTCTAGCCCAACACTGAAAATAGTATATACTTAATAAATTATGCTTAGACAAATGAATGACTGATAATGGTACTGACCGTAGAAAACAGAGGCATTTTTTTCTCCCCGAGTTCTGATGAATCTATGAAATTAACACCATTCATATTTTCCTAGAGAAAATATTCTTAGAGACTCTCTGGTTAGGGGGAAGAACAGGATGGGAAAGGGAACAGTGGAGAAGGATAAGGAGAACAGGAGAATGGGATGGTATCAGCCAAGCAATTTGGATTAATTAAATGTCTTCTTTGAAAAAAAAAAAAAGCTTTGAAAAAATGGCGATAAACCATAACAGCTCCTTACAAACAGTTTCACAAAGTGTCAGGATTGCCTGAGAATGTTTCCAGTGTTAATGCATGTTGCCATTCTTTAAAGAGGCCAAGGATGATCTATAGCTCAGGAAAAGAAAACAGGTGTGAAGGTATTATGCCAAATGTAATTTTCCTGGGTCACAATTTCAAAGAATTTTATAGGTCTGTGGAATCCATTAAGTGAATTATTTGAACCCTCTTAAAGTCAAACTGTTTATTACAAATATTTTATAAAAAGTTATAATTTGAGTATTTTTATTAAATATCTTTTTGGCTTTCTTTCTTTTTTTTAAACCATATTTTAAATAAGCATGGTTTGGTCCCATCAAGCAGCTTAAACTATTTTTGAAAAGTTTTGGGTTCAATAAAACCCAAGCTGCTTTTTGCCAAGCACCTTTTCCTCTCATTTTGAAAACCATATGTATTTTAAGGGAAATTTAACCCATGTGTTTTTGATTCGTTTAAACTTAAATAATCAAAATGGTGTTTTTTACAAGCTAGTTGATGTCAAAGAAGCTTTTTGAGCCTTTTAAAGAAACTTTTATTCTAAAAACAAGGAGCAATGATTTGCCAACTGTAAATGCATTTCAACACCAAGAGGGTTGTATTCATTTGTAACTGCAAACCCCTGATTCTGAGTCCCTTCTATATCTGGCAGAGATAGATCATTCCTGTTCTCTAATGTATTGGGGCCTAGATTCCTCAAAGTTAGCTGGCTTTTTGATGAAATAAATGTATTAAGGCTGTAAAGATAAGAAAAAATGGTGATGATTGTTAAAATGTTTTAAGAAATCATTTGGTGGTTCAAGAGGTTGTGTAGTCAAATGGAAAGTGTTTTCCTTCATCTGTCACACATTTATTGAGTCTTTATTATGGATATGGCACTAGACGGTGGGCAAGCTGCTAAGATGAACATCTTTGGGCTTCCTTAACCCAAAATTAGGAAGAGTAGTCTCAGAAGTTTGCTTTCTTCATTTATTAAAATAGAGTCCTAAAAAGTCCAGTTGGATAGGATTTTGATGGAAGGAGGACTAAGATTTGGGTTTTGGAATTTTGAGAGAAGAGGGTAATATTCTTAGGGAATTAGATTAAGAATGAAAGGAGATAAGAGTTTATCAGGCAGATGGTACTGCTTTTTCTCTTTCCCACCTTTGTCTCTCCCTGTTGAGATAAATTTGAATATTCTGTCATCTTTCACATTAAGCTATTGAAGAAATTGGTCTTTTATATCCAGGTTACTGTATAAATATTGAGTAATACCAGACCAAAAATTGTTGTGACATTCAACTAGCTTCAGGTTGACATAATTTCATTCAACAATTGTTTATCAAACACTTAGTAGGTACCAAACATAAAATTGCATTCATTAATACTCCTGGCTATATTTCCAGTTAAATTTATTATTATCCAGCCTATATTTTTTATCTTCTACCCAAGGATATTTTTGATTCAATTTACATAAGCATTTGGAATGTGAAATTATGTGCCAGAAATTGTGCTAGCATTGGGGTCACAAAGAAGCCTGTAATCTAGTAGAGAAGAGAGATGTACAAAAAAAGATTAAAATAAAGTGTGATCAGAGGAACAATAATCATCAGAGTCTTTGGCATGTTTACTTCTAAAATAAGTGGGTTTATAGACTAACAATGTGTTAGTCTATAAACTAACTATCCAAAAAAAAAAAAAGATAAATAATGACTGAGGCATCAGTTTTCTTAGTTAATCCACACTGAGTTCTAGACTCCTGCATCACTTCCCAAGTGCTCACACACTGTCTGTTTAGCAAACAATTAATATTTTGCCAGAAATCAACTTCACATTGTAAATAATTTCCAAAAATGATCGTCTTCACCCTTCTTTTAAAATCAAGACCCTTTAGAGTCCTCACTTATTTTCTACAGTGTCCCCAAAAGAATTAATGTTGACTTGGAGACCACACTTGCCAGTTCTTTCGGCATCCTGGGAGCGTAGGGTATCTGGGAGCAGACATATTCACTCATTAAAATAGACAGATACTATATTCTTTTATCTTACTACTTCTCTTACCTCTCTAGACCAGTGGTCCTCAAACTTTAGCATTATCAGAATCATCTGTAGAGCTTTTTAAAACACGGATTCCTGGGCCCTACTCCCAGTGTTTCTGATTTAGGGCATCTGAGATGGGCCCTGAGAATTTTTATTTCTAACAAGTTCCCAGGTGATGTTGATACTGCTGGTCCAGGGACCATGTTTTTGAGAATCACTGCTCTAGAGTCTATATCTACCACTTTGTTTGGAAATCATTTTTCTTGCCAAAAAAGATGAAGGGAAAATTAAGAATGAAATAATTCTGCTTTCTTCCTATAACTTAACAACATCATCACACTATCTTGACTAAGTAGTTGGGACTGTCTCTGAATTCATTCATTCATTTAACAAATGCTTTTTGAATACCTACTATGTACCAAGCACTGTACTAAGCACTAGGGAAACAAAGATAAAACAAATTCTCAGCTCATAGAGAAACTGTATGGAGGGAGACAACAGAATCCCTCTGGGAAGTGCTGTGTTGAGGTCTGCTAGGGTCATATGAGGGACCAGACCCATGTGCATTATTCATGAGTCTTTGTAGGGGAGGGGAAGCTCCCCCAAAAGGCAAGGATTGTTCTGTGACCAAGAGGAGTGATGCTGGGCAGACCAAATCCACAGTCCACTTTGGGCGTTGGGGAAGATTTTGCAAAAGAGATGATATACTATAAATTATTTCTGTATTTCCTAAATTTTTCTGTTGCATTAATTTTTATTATAGTAGTTTTTGTTTACATAACCGTGGTTAAGAATCTGCCTAACAGTGCAGGGGACACGGGTTTGAGCCTCGGTCCAGGAAGATCCCACATGCAGCGGAGCAACTAAGCCCGTGCGCCGTAACTACTGAGCCCGCGTGCCTAGAGCCCGTGCTCCACAACAGGAGAAGCCACTGCAATGAGAAGCCCATGCACCGCAACGAAGAGTAGCCCCTGCTTGCCGCAACTAGAGAAAGCCCGCTCGCAGCAATGAAGACCCAACGCAGCCAAAAATTAATTAATTAATTAATTTAAAAAAAAGTTTTTCCTTTTACATTTGAAATCATTGATAATCTTACAAATAATTATAAGAAAATTAAAATTTTAAATATTTTGAGTATTCTTTCCTTAGGAATTAAGAGATAAAAGCCCCACATTCCTAAACCTACCCGCTGCCCCCTGCACTGAGGTAGAGCAGAGCCAAGACCCTGGAATATGTTGCACAGCGTCACACCTGCATGACCAGAGTCAGGTTATATTTATAATCTGGGAAGCAGAGACGAGGGGAAAAGGGAGTCACAGTAGATATATTGGGAGCTCTGTCTGATGTTGTTCTAGAATTCAGACTTCAGAGTGAAACTGAGAGAGTGAAACTGAGTCAGAAACCAAGAAAGGTTAGGCAATGTCAGAAATTAACGTTCTAGGTGGTACTAAAGAATTTTTCCAGGAAACTTGCATTTATCCTCTAAGTGATTTGCATTGAGCTTCTAGCTCTACTAGGTCATGGTATACTAAAGGTGTTCAGCCTTTGCCACAATCTCAGACACCGTCTTCTTTCTTGGGTGTGAACAGGCACACAGCATGGTTGCCATGCAGCTTCCCACAACATGGCCTCACCTCCTCCCTGGGGTACCTTTGAGGCAGCCTGTTCCTCCCTCTCAAGAGGAGCAGGAGAACAGGCTATGGAAGAGAGAATTCTCACAATTTTGTCTTGTACACATTACTTTTACCTGTAAAGGTATGAGATTCAAAATATCTCAAGTCTTCGGCTTCTGGTAGCCCAGTTGACCTCTCCCTCTTTCTTACACACACACAAGAATATAAAATAAAAACTGCAGTTACCTCTGGGTCAGGAAAAGCATTGAGACTTATCATTCAACAGCAAGTATTTACTGAGTATTATGTGCCAGGTCCTGTCTCGGTGCTTGGAATGTGCCAATGAACAAAATAGACAAAAAATGTCTTTGCCCTTGTAAAGCTCACATTCTAGTGGAATTCTTTTCAATCCCATGTGAATGAAAGTATCAAATTCTTCCCTCAAATGACATTTAATGAGGAGGGGCATAGATAAAGTGGGAGAACCATAAACATGATCTGGACAAGTGGCTTCTCTGAGCGGGTAGAAAGGGGATGAGTGACAGAGATAAATTTAACTACTTTGCAGTTTTGTTTGAATTAAGACCATTTATCTTTTTAACAAAATGGAAAAAGTTCTATTTAAAAAAACTAGGAAACTTACAAGTAGGCAAATTTAATAAGTAAAATGATGTTCTTTTTCCTCCCAGCAAATCTCTTTCTGCTTTTCAGGTGTTAACATAATCCACCTACCAGTCAGTCGGTCAGTCAGCATATCATGCTCATCATTTATAGTATGGCACTTCCCAGATAAGAATCCCATTTTCATTTTTCTTACATGGTTTCAAGAGCCGTCTGGCAGTCAGGCTGTTGAATTGAATTCAAGGATGCTTTCAGATTAGTGCCATGAAACAGGCAGTTCACTGTATTTCCATAAGGCACATTACTGTCCCTCATTGAATGATATCTGACAGAAATGGTAAAGAGCAACTTATCTAGCATCTAATAAGCAATGCTTTTCCCAGGATGGGCAGAGAAAGGGATGCTGAAGGGAGGCATCACATGTAAGTCTTAGCATCATTGAGTAATCACAGTGAGTACATGGTAAGCAAGTCAGCCCACGCCCACCATTGTGGCTGGAAAACCTATACTATGGCACCTGTCCTTGGAGAACTTAGACAGGTAAAATTCCATTTCAAGTGAAATAGAATAAAAAGCCCAATTCTCTGGAAACTCCAAAAAGAGAGGCCTCTGTAGGTTGATTAATGGGGAAGAAGTGGCCCCTCAAACCATGCATGAGACCAGAGTAGATTTCTATCGGTAGACTTTGTTGCCAAGTCTTATGGTATTACAGAGCCAGAGTTGCTACCAAGTATTTGCCATGGGGAAAAGTATTGTCATGGGCTTTCTATTCGATTACGGGTGTCATCTCTGAGAAATGTCTACACAAGTGCTGTAGCACAAAGACCTTGCATTAGGACAATTAGCTAGTCAGTCAACAGCACTATTGGCTGCTATTTTCTGTTGGAAACAGATTGAAGCCTCAGTATAAGTAAATAATCTCATCCTGGGGCAGAGGAAGACTTTTCTAAACCTTAAGAGTGTCCTTTGGGACTTATTTTAAGTTTTTTAGAGTCATAAGATAGGTATCATTGGGAAACAGTTCCAGATTTCCACTGGTTCTGTATTGTGAAAATTGCTACATCAAATGAACAATGAATTGTTTCACAGCTACTTTGGGGTTGATGGGTGGGAAATGTCATCACAATGATTGTTTCCCAATTTACAAACCAGTAGGAATTTTTTTCTTGGAAAATTGAACACGTATGTAACTATAACTAGTCTGATGTTTGGTTTTCCATTTTAAAAAAAGTATGAGTAAATGTCTACCATATACAGTGCTTTGTGTGCTAACATCAGTGGAGGATGGGTTTGGGCAGGGTTGACACCATTTTATAAAATGATTATTAAAAGTCTAAATGGGATGAAAATTCAAACAAATGCTTTTCCTGAAGTCGTAGATTCAACCTAAAATTAAACCCACAGTTATTCCACTGTGGCTAGAGGTGGTAATCAAAGATTAAATGGATTTGCTTTGCCGGGGGTCCCCAGTTACCATCAAAGCACCTGTAATCTCTGGATTGAGGCCTATTCCTATAATGAAAGTCATTTGGTTCTTTCACATTTTCTCCCTTCAACCCTAATAGATTCTGTGGCTTTTGTGTTATATTTTCATCATTCTGATCAAATAATTATTCCCATCCCATCTTGCTCATGCTTCTTTGCCTCGTCTCTTTTGTTGCAGATTTAAACTTACACGTACTTCCTCTTGTCTCCTCCCTACTAATCCTGCCCAGAAATCATCCTACGGGTGAATAGAAGGTGTTGACTATTCAATATGTTTTCTGTGTATTGTCAGCTGCTTTATTACTGCTTCTCTCCAGTTCTTTGCCGCTAAGAAGCATGGAGATGTTCATTTAAATTGCTAGGCTTCCGTCATGTCACAATGGGATGGATGCCTGGGATCGGGTGGATGCTTAGAGTATTACTGAAAACCGTGTCTAACTGGTGTCAGCAGCAAAGCGGCAAAGAATGCAGAGATATCATTTTCAGAGGATACAGAAAAAACATCCTCAAAGTGGAACTATTTTCTCAGAAATACCAGGCTTATTAATTTCTAGTTTTCAGGGACTTATAATCATGGTGAATGAGCTTGAAGTTTAAAATTCTGTGGTTGTCATTCAAATAATATTGGAGATCCAAGATGTATTCTCAATCAAAGTCTTTGCAAGCACAAACTGAGCTTATTCTAGTACTCTCCTCTCTTGCTAGATGTTCATCAATGTTATTTATTTATTTCTGAGCAGTTTGGGGTTCTATGAAACATCACTGAAATAGGTAGCCATTAAAAGGAGGGCGTTGAACACTATGACAAGTAAGGATATTCCTGCTATCTTATTAAAAGTAAAAACAATGTGTATTCCATGATCTGATTTTGTTATACACACACTAGGCATACACACACATACCCTGGGTAACAAAGAATGAAATTATTTACACCCAAACATTAGCTGGGGATATCTCAAAGTGGTGGGATTACAGAGGATTTTTATATTTTTCTTTATGGTCATTTTAATTTTCACAATAAATGAAAACAGTGAATATTATATATTATAAATTAAACCACAAGCAGTTTGACTTCATATACAGAGAGCCCTCAAGGGGATGGGACTTACATTAGAAACAAAGAGAACAAAACAAAAACAGAACTAAAAGTCCATGTTACAGGGGTAACAGAGCTTTCATGATGATTTACTGGTTCTGAAGGTGAAAATAAGTTCTGATAGATTTCAAATTAGTTTAGTCTTCATTGAGGCTCTCAGTGTTCCCATTCAGTGTTCCAGTGTGGGTTTTGTTTATGTCTAACACTATTTCCAGATGGTTTGGGAGGAAAAAAACAAAGATTTTTTTAAGGTAATGTCATCACATTTTATTCTCATATTTGGAAACAAACAATATTGTATTGTGCCCTTCTTTTATACATACATATATGCCCTTCTTTTGATATATTTAAAGAATTTCTTTTCTACTTCCTCTTATGCCTTTTTGCAATCTTCTTTTATTATTATTTAGTGTTTTTTGATTTCCCTCCAAAAGCTTTATGACAGCTGAGTTTAAGTGGTTGCTTCAGGCTACAGAAGTCAAAGATGAAATTAAATTATGCTTCCAGGCTTGGCATACAAAATCACAAAAAATTTCATTCATTATGATTAATTAATCCAGAAGCACAGTGGTAGTATTATGATTCTATTGTATCTGGAACTTGGCACATTTTCAACTGACATTTACATGGTAAAGGAGAAAAGGGAATGGTAACTCTGTGCCTGGCAAACTGCTCCATAATAGACAGGCTGGAAAAAAAAGAAAGAAAGAAAGAAAAAAAAGAACAAACGAGATCAGGGGAAAAAAAGATGTTATATATTGCATGTGGGGGCTTGGATTTTTTGAGACTCCTCTCACAATTGATTATATCCTAGAAAATACCATAATATGGGATAACGAATGGCTTACAAGTCAGAGTTACCCTCAATATCATTTTTATTATATACCTTGATACATCCTATATGGTGTTATAGTGAAAATTAATCACAATGATAGTGATATGTACACGTGAATAATAAAAACATTTCAAAAATGCCTGTTAGAAAAAAGGCATTGCTAATGAGAATTGCCTGCTCAAATCCTTTTATGTGGACTCCTTTCCTTTGTTGTAATAAACTTCAAAAGTAGATTACCTGGGATTTATTATCTAGCAGACAGCTGACATAACTAAGGGACCAGCACCAGCTGAGGAGGGACACTTCTCAAGGGTGAAGAAGATAAAGAAAGACAAGGAGAGAAAAAGAGAGAGGGAGAGAGAGGAGAGAATTAGGAGTGAATCTGTTAGCCACTGCTGCAATAACACAGAATAATAAACAATCACAAAATCTCAGTGACATACAACAATAATCATATATTTACCACACATCTGTAGATCAACTGCTGATCTCTACTAGGCTTGCTCATGCATACGCAAATCAGGGAGAGATCAGTTGCCCTAGGCTGGCTCGGATCTGCTGGGCTTCTCAGGTTCAAAATGCAGGTCTATGGGTCAGCCAAGAGGCTCTGTTCCCCATCTTTCTGTGAATAGCTGGCTAGCCGAGGCATGTTCTTCTCATGGCAAAGGCAGAGGCCCAAGAGAGAGCAAGCTCCACCATATAACAGCTTCAAGCTTAAGTGCCCATGACATCTATAAACACTCATTGATCAAAGGAAGTCCCATATCCTGGGCATTAGTAGAATGGGGAAATAGTAGACCCTAGAGAGAGAGAGTAAGAACTGTAACAGTAGCTCCATCATCACAGGAGGTGAAGTGGAAGGGGGAGTGAGAATAAGAGAGACTTGGAAACAAATAATTTCCTTTAGATTTTGCCTGACCCATAGCCAAGCAAATGAGGAACTCATATTGGTAATGTTCGGCCTTACAAGGTTTTGGGAGCTTCATTAGAATTTATTTTGAAGAATTCTTGCTAATAGCATGGTGGTGACTTTGGGGAACACATTCTGTTTTGGGTCATAATTGCATTTTGGCAGCAACTTTCTTTCCCATATACTGGCATGAAGTTTTTTCTGAACAGTGTGGGAGAAACTTTCTTTTCTGGGGGCCTGTGAATTTCCATTTGTCATTAATTTTGAATCATGCTGTCATCATGACAGCTTAGGGGCCTTACGGATGCAAGCATCAGATAAGTCAGGTAGATGTTAAGTTAGGTTGCTCTCTGAAATGTACTGTGCATAAGTGCTATATATGGATGAGGATCCAAAATATACTTCCTATATAAGAAAGCCAGTTAAAGACAGAGCTCTTTAATTATTAAGGCATGTATAGGAACACTGACAAAAGACTGACTTCCATAACTGGTTCTATATCCATTTATGTGACATTATGCAAAGGAAACCCTTTATATTCCTTGAAGTACCTTATTTTCTATACCTGTAAAATGAGATATTTAAAACATGAAGCAAAACTTACCTATATAACTGAAAGATCTATACTAAAATATTCAAATCTATCATTCTGACAAACTAAATGTGTTCCACTTTCAAGGTTTTACAAAAACTTTGAGACCTCAGTATAGGATTTAGACTGAAGTGAGGCAGAGGCCATTTTTCTGTCCCTTTTTGATGCTCTCCTGATAAACATGGTTGTGAAAATCAGATTTCTCTGCAACAGTGTCCTACTGTCCATCTGCAGCTTCCTTGGTGAGAAGAACTGGTGGTGATGGCAGCAACAGCAGCAGTGGCTGCTTGCTCTGATCTAATCCCTGCATTGTAGCTTCTTGGGTACCCAGAAGCCAGAGCAGCAGTGGCAGCAGAGTGGTAGCAGGTTCTTGACTCAGGCATGGCTCCAATAGTGCCTCAGTGGTAGTAGCTTGTGAATCAGTTTTGTATTATTCTGCAGTCCCTTCTAAAGACCCAGAGTACTGCCTGATCCTTCCATATTTCTGATGATTTCATAAGAACTCATTTTCTATATAAATTCTTCCTGCTTATAAATACCTAAAGTGGTCTCTCTTTCCTGCATTGAACCTTGACTAACATAGAACCCTAACTTATACAAATATATAAATGATCTAGAAGAGGATCACATGAGCCAATTAGGTAGGAATATGCAAATCTAATATAGAACAAGGATGATCAAATTAATTTTGTACTTGTATTTCCTCTATATACTCATCAACAAATATGTACTTATGTCATCAAGAATACAGGAGCTATAAAATTTTGTAGATGAGATAAGTGCTGCATTATAAAAATTCAAATTTTACAAAGTAATTAAGGAGACTTCCTCATGATAATTTTTGTCTGATATTAATATGGTTACAGCAGATAGTTTTTAATTGAAAACTTGATTCTAAAATTCATTTGGAAGAACAAAGAATAGCCAAGATACTCCTGAAGAAGTAGAAGAACAAGGTGAGGGGACTTGCCTTACCAGATATACATGTATTTGAAAGCAATCACAAATAAGGTAAAGTGATATTATTACTTTGGGGAAACTGACAGAACAGAATGGAATGGCTAGGAAGAGACTCACACAGTATGGAAACTTCATATATGACAGGGCTGGCAATGAGGCTCAATTGGGAAAGCATGAACTAGTCACTCCAATATGTTGAGAAAACTAGTTACAGGAATTTTTTAAAAGCCCTACTTCACTCTATTCACACACACACACACACACACACACACACACACACACTTCAAAATGGTTTGGTGATATATCCATGAATGGCAAAACTTCAAAATTTTAAAACTTTGAGAAGAAAATACAGTAGAATAGCTTTAAGACTTCTGAGCAGGGTTGAGTAGGGAAGACATTCTTAAACAAGATACAAAAATCAAAAACCATAAAAAAAAAAAGACTGGCTTTGTCTTTGACTGCAGTTATTTTCTGAAAAACATAGATATCTAGTCAGTTAAAAGTTAGATGCCTCAGAGATTGTTTCTCCATAAGTGGCAGCAGGTCACATCCAAATGACTGGGACATAACAGGAACACAGAGTTAAGGACTAAGAAAAGGTTTTGTGTAGACCCAGTTTGTAAATGTGAGCAGCCAGTTGTGTGTCACCTGCTACCATTCCAGAAAAAGGCAGGACATGTGGGAGGGATAAAATTCAACAAAGATTCTCATCATCTCAGGTCTCATTGTAATGTCTTATTATTTTCATTTCCTATTAAATGATCCATAGTGATAAGGTTTTATGGCTTTATTTATTATAAATTCTGTTCAATGAAAACCCTTGAAGAACATATGGCATCTCTAGTTCCCATATATGTGAAACATTTAAAACATTAACATAGTTATTGATTTTTTAAAATAACTGGGTATCTAATTGTATTTTAATATAACGTAAGGTGTCTTAAACTGTAATAGACTTAGCAGAGGTCTATAGACATATTAATGGCCTAGGGAGGAAACTGGTGAAAAAATTCTTCCATTGGAGTGATAGTACTGTTCTAGGTGGGACGAAGAGGGAAGTAATAGGGTGAGACATAGATGTGGGGAAATAAAAATGGGCATGCTCTCAGCTAGAATTCACACACCAGAATAGTAAAAACCAACTTTTGAAATGGAAAACAATTCCTCACTTTTTATATTATAGCAAAAATTCTTCTAAAGGGAAAGAGAACGTTTTAATAAAATGGAGGTCTATCATAATAACAGTTTAGAAACAGGATGACTGATAAAACAAGCTCATGCTTTTTTTAAAAATGTGCTTCTTAAAACTATATAAACTAAACCTCCTATGGACTAATATCCTTGAACAAGGGTAGGTATTTTGCTTTTTATTTTTAACATTTTTTTAAGTTTGGGGACAACTTACTTTCCCAAAGATTTCTTGACATATTAGATACAATGCAAGTAAAAGTGAATAATATCTTAAAAGGAAACATCTAATAGCCTTAACCCAACAATATATAAAAGCATATATGCCTCAAAATTCATAGACCTAAGTTCCAGTCATCAGTGTTGAGACCTTAGGCAAACCTTCCAACTTTCTTATGTTTCGATTTTCTTGTCTGTAAAATGAGGGTATCGTACAAAATAATACTGAAAACAAAACTAAAAATCTAGACAAGTAGAAGGGCAGTCATTAAGCACCAGGGAAGTTGCAGAACCTGTGTATAACAGGAGGCCAGAGAGGAAAAAGTAACAAGAGCTCTACAGAGCTTCACTCTTCAAGAGAGACTGGGTATCTATCAAGCTAAAAAGACAGATGGCATTCAACATAGGAAAACATTTTTTTAACACCTTTATTAGAGTATAATTGCTTTACAATGGTGTGTTAGTTTCTGCTTTATACCAAAGTGAATCAGCTATACATATACATATATCCCCATATCTCCTCCCTCCTGCATCTCCCTCCCACCCTCCCTATCCCACCCCTCTAGGTGGTCACAAAGCACCGAGCTGATCTCCCTGTGCTATGCGGCTGCTTCCCACTAGCTAACTGTTTTACATTTGGTAGTGTATATATGTCCATGCCACTCTCTCACTTCGTCCCAGCTTACCCTTCCCCCTCCCCGTGTCCTCAAGTCCATTTTCTACGTCTGCGTCTTTATTCCTGTCCTGCCCCAACATAGGAAAACATTAAAGTTAGTGGAGACTGAATCTGAAACAAGATAAAACTCCAGGTTGCAGAACTGGGGCCTGAGAACTAGGCCGCTTTTGCTGAGAGGATATGCGTACTGCTGAGCGTGGGGCCAGTGCACCTTAAAGCACTCCTCTCTCAGGTCTGACATTAGCGTTTGGGATTAGGAGAGCCTGGTCTAAGAGATGGGGGCGAGGCACTCCAGGAAGGTGAGAGCACAAGCTGCGGAACCAGGAACCCAAATAGCACTGTGATTTTCAAGACATTATTAGGTCCCCCACTGAAAGTAACCAGCAGAAGAATGAAGATTTCATTAGCACTTTGGTAGAACCAGAAAACGTAGTCCTAGACAGGCTGTATGGCTGTCAGCCCAGAAACTGCACTGTAAAGCATTTGGAAAATCGTGTTTGTCAACAGAAAATTAAAATGCCTTTAATGGTAGTTGCTTAAATGTCGTCTCACATTTTCACCACAGCCTCCTTTTCTGGGGAGAAAATTTCAAATTTGTCATTATTATCCTCTCTCAGAAGTGGCTCAGGGAAGTTGTTGTATGAAACATAAACCAAAGCACAACAAACAACTTCCGAATGGGATGCCAGTGTTGTATATGGAAGCAGCATGCAAACCACAAAGGGAGGAGAGTAGGCAGCAGATTTGTCAGGTTGCCAGTAAAAGACAATGTCTAAATTTCTGTAACCAGATCCGCCTTTAGAATATTTTGTGTTTTCCAAATCAGACCTGGGGTTTTCTGGAATGATGAACAGTAACACTCTAAGCAGCAAAGTCTTAATCAGTACTACTTTGAAATGTGTAACTGAAAGTTCATCAGGTCACCCTGTTGAGGTTAAGAACATGATTATGCGCTGATGTTGCTCATTTCACACATGGAAAAATCCCAGGGCAGTTAGGGGCCCTCTTGAGCCATTTGTATTTTTTAATTGTTTATTTAGATTTGATTTTTCTGGACTTGGTTTAAATGCTGTCGCTTTCTATGCATGTTAATCTCTATGTCTGTCTGCCAGGTTTTCAATACAATACAGTGTAGTGGAAAGAATGTTGGATTATGTCTCATCTTTACTTGCAGAGAACCACCAGGTTAGGCATTTAAACTTTCTGAGACTCTCTCCAATCTGTAAGTAAGGAAAATCATACCCACTGCAAAGTTGTCATGAGGAATCACCTGAGGGAAACTGTGCAAGGCCTGGCTCTTCACAAATAGTTTCTGTTCTTGGTCTACAACTGGCCCCACCCTACCTACTTAAATACATTTCCTCCTCACTTAAACCTACAACTTTCACTCTAGAAAGGCAAGTCTCCTTAATGTTCCTGCCATTCTAATTCTCACTTTCCACCTTGGGTTACACTACTATGGCCCCATCCTCTTTACCTAATTTTTACTCATCTTTCAGGTCTAAAAGGCAAACGTGTCCACACAAAAACATCAACAAAATGGAAAAGGATCATGTTATTTTATTTTACTCCTACTTCTGACATCTTTTCTTGGCTACATATTTGTGTAGACAACCATTCCTTAATTTGTGGATAGCATGTGGAATGCATAAAATAGACTTACTGAAGTTCATCTTTGTAATATTCATTTTCAATTCTACAAATATTTATTGCTTGCCTACTATGTAGAGGGTATACATTTGAGCAAAAAAAAAAATCAGTCTATTCCCTCGTGGGCTCATTATACCCTTAGGAAGAAATTTGAATGATGCTACATGTTGTATTTTTCTCTCAGCTAAGGCAGTTATTTTGAAGTATCTTGTGTCTTTACATTTGGTGAAATTCAGGCCATCAGTAGCCTTTTGCTTGTATCTTCTGGAGTGTAAAATGAGATTATGTAGTCAGCACTTTAAATAATATGATATATGATGATTTTAAAACAAGGTGCTGTAATTTTCCATCAAAGCTGTTTAAAAATCATATTGAGGCAAAAATGGACAAATTTTTTTGCCAACAGATTATGACTTGGTAAATGATTTGTTAGGAGTTAAACAAAGGGCTTAGTGGTAATGTGATATAACCAGAACACATTCTCCAGAGGTGAGTTACATTTATCAATCAAATGAAAAATGTGTTTAACTGCTAGAATACATGTCAATCCATGTGATTCCTCGGCTTCAGTCAATGGAAGGTAAATCTGGTTAACTAAGTTTGAGTATATTTTGTCAGCTTTGTTCACATGGTTTATAGGTTTATATTTGAACTCAAAGCTGCAACCTTAATTTGTTAGTTCCAAGCTGGAGGCTTATGTTCTCTTTTAGAACATTCTCTTTCTGCACTATTAATGTCCCTGTCTCATAAACTAAACCTTATTTTCTATGTTCACTGAGAAGACCTTATTCTTTAGAAAATAAAAAGAAAGCAATGATATACTTCCTGGCACTATTTAGCCTCTGCTTTTATGGTAGGGCATTTTTACTGATTCTTCTGGGCAGAAGGACACACTCTCCTTGTGTTAGAGAAGGTTACTTAGGAGGGATAGTCTTCAGCCCTTTGAGTTGCCCGTCTAGTTGAGAACCTGCTGAGCATGATTACAAATCACGAGTTGGGCTTGGGTTTTTCCAAGCTGGCTGCAGAGACAACTTGTCTAGGCTCTCAGTGAATAGCCACAGCCCACAGAGAATGTGTGTTTACCCAGACCTTTTCCATGGTTTACTTCTGAAAATTGGTTCAACCACATGGGAATCTAGTTAGACTCTTGGAATTATAATCTTTGACTGGCACATAGCCCAAACATTTTAAAATAGGATTTGGAAATCAGATTGGAGCTTAGGAAATGAGCAAAGAATGGTAAGAGTCCATATCTAAACCTCCTTCAGGTCCATCTGAAATCCACCTTTTAAAACATGGGTTTCCATTACCAAATCATCCATTTTTACTAGTTTTATGTAGGAAGCAGAATTTTAGTGAGACACAGTGAAAGGTAATGTTTCAGTCCTCATGCAGCTCACTAGGAAGGTAAAGGTGTATGAAAACTTACATGTGTAAGATCCCCTATTAAACTAAACATATTCCACCCAGCTGTTTAGGAGGATGATTTTTGTAGCATAAGGTCGATTTTATAGTATACACCTGTGGTATTTCATCCATGGACCAAGGTCCGTGATGTGGTTGATGAACTGAAGTGTAAAGTTGATAGATAAACTCTATCTTTAGGAACCTTCAAGTTATTATATCTGCATTTCTGAGTACAAGAAGGAAAAAATTAAGACTGATGCTTTATTCGAAAATGCAATGTTTTTCTTGTTAATGATAAACCATAGTTACTAATAGAAAGAAAAAGCTTACCCATAGTAGAAAGCTAGCAAAACAAACAAACAAACAACAACAAAAAACTTGCTATGCAATGAAGAACTTGCCTTTTCTAGTTCTAACATTCAGTAGCTGAAAGCAGATCATTGCCATAAAGAGTATTTACCAATTTTAAAAGGTCTTGGCCCATCATAGCTAGTGTTAGATTTGGAATATAGCTTTTGTTGCCAAGGTGACAAACACTTATAAATATAACACATCTTCTAATGTGCTTTTAACTTGGTATTTTTATGGCTTTTAAATCAGATACCATTAGCAAATATATTAGGTAATTTAGCTGAAAGACCATTTTCCTCTAACACTTTTTGTTACATTTCCCCAGGTATTTCAGTAAATGTCTGTTGTGACATTCTACTCCTGCTAGGCTTCCAGCGTAAGGGGATACATAAAGTACATCTGGTAAAGATGAACATATATTACCTTGCCTTTTTTGTATTGATCACTGAAAAATGTATAAAAGAGAGTTAAATTTGTAGTCTCCTTGAAGAGCAATCATTGTTCCTATTGTTATTTTGGGGTTTATACCCCCTCCCCCAAGTGACAATCTGGCTTTAAGATTCAATACACAGAGGAAAGGGTTTTGGGGACAGCGTAATAACTATATATTAACACTCCCCAAAACCTCCATATCTAAATGCTTTCTCTTACATATCAAAAAAAGAAGGCTATGGGGAAAATAATTACAATAAACCATCTGGAGCCCTACTATATTCGCAAGTCTCAGTTTATTGTTCCAAACAGTAAATTCAACAGCCCAGGCAGGGAAGGAATCAGCTCTAAATGTATTCACTGGATTTTTAAAAGACTTGTGAGGTGGACATATTTGTCACAGCAAAGGTAAAATCAGATGAGACATATTTAGTTTAAGCCCAAATTTGCATTTATTGTTACCGTGTCAGAAATTCTTCTTAGAAGATTGTCCATTAATTCATTCATTCTTTTTTCTTTCATTCATTCAACCAACAGACATTTAAGAAGCATCAGCTATTTTTCAAGCATTGGAGATACAGAGATGAGCAAGTGCTGGCCCTCAAGAAGAATATAATATCAGGAAAGAGGTAGGCAAATAAATGAAGTATTACAACTCTGATAAGTGCTAAGGTAGAGATTACACACAAAGAAGGGGTCAGAGATGAGTCCCCAAAAAGGAAAGATGCTGCAAATTGTCTTTAGAGAATCAAGATGGAAAAGAGAAATATATATTTTACTTAAACAGCAAAACTCTAGACAGGTAAAATGTTTTATGTAGTAAATCCACAATTGCTGTTTCCTTACTGTGTGATCCTGAATGTTTCTCTGTGCCTCGGTCATTCCTCCTATCTAATGTAGATAATTATCCTTGCCACCCGCATAGCTCATAGAAGACTGTTGATAGGAATAATGGGATATGAGTGGTGTAGCTATTTGAATTCTTTGGAAAAGAAAGATGCTATGTAAACACACAGCATCCTTATTATTCCAAGCGGTAGCATTTTGGATAATTACTGTATAATGCTGCACCTTTGTGTGTGTGTGGTTTGTTTCTTTATAGAAAAGTAAGTGCTAATGTTAAGTTTCTCTAATAACTTTGGAAGCAATTTTAATCCAGCAGACAAAACATAATAACCTTTAGAGTAAGTTAAATCCCTTTGTATTTGAGTAGATTTTGTTATTTACCAAGGTCTTAGGCAATTTTACCACAGTTATGGAAAAAGTGCCCAGCAAGCCCAGTTCTCTCGGTGAGTATCTGAAAGACACTATTGCGGACAGGCCAGAAGCTTCTTTACAACAGACACGGCTCTGAGAGTGTGTGTGAGTGTGTGCATGCGCACGCGTGTGGGTGTGTGCACACACAAGTATGTTGTGTGTGTGCCTGAGCCTGGGGCTTGCCAGAAAGAGCTGGGAACGAGCTGAGACTGGCTAGCATACCTGAGGCAGCTGTTACACCATGGCGCCTGGATTCTTCTCTCAGACTCCAGGCTGGCTCCCCTCCTCCTCCTCCTCCTCCACGCCCTCTTCCTTTTCATAATCTAACTCTCACTGTCTTTCTTCCTCTTCCCTGTGATTCAGTGGGAGACTCCCATGGCTTGAGACTATGTCCTAGTCCTGCTGCCAGACATTCCAGGACTGTCTGGCTAATGGAAGAACCCATACTGGTCAGAAAAATGACCCACAGCACTCTTAACCTGTTTCATCTTTTCTTTCACTCATTCATTCTCCCTCTGTTTCTCTTCCTCTCTCTCCCCCCACCCCCCCCCTCTCTCTTTCTCCCTCCCTCCCTCTCTAGTTCTCACCTTGATTTCAGTGCTGAAGATTAGCCATGAATTACTTGGCAACCATGGAAAGTGACAGTTTAAGGCAGATCTGCTCTTGGGTACTGTAACTTGCTTCAGGATATCTCAGCAAGACCTGTCTATGAACTCAACCTGGGATTTGCCAAGGTACTTCAGCCATCCATTAACAGGAGAGGCAGCCTCTACTGAGGAACCTGCATTAATCCCTCCTCTCCCCCTAGAAGTGCTGCTGCTCAGAAAGCTTCCTCCAGGAGCAGTGAGGTGACACAATAAATAGCTAAATAGCCACAAGGATTAAAAACCTATACAAGAAACTGTACTTTTCAGTTTAATCTGGCCTCTCATGGTTTGAGGTAGTTTACCATTGGCCACCACTGGAATTGGGCAGAACTAGTATAGTCAACCAGGGTGAATTTTCCTAGGGAAAAATGCCAATACTAAACTAGCATGGGAAAGGCAAAGAACCCTAAGGGCCCTTGACAAGGGTAAAAAGTATGTATCACCACTGGAAAGGCCAATGATATTAATCCTAAAAGATGGTCTCTGGTTACATTTCATGGACTTGGGACCCACTGACAGAAAAGAGCAATTACTTATAGTCATATTTTTAAAAACTTTGACAAAGATCCCAATCATGGTGGATTAGGTATATTTAATATCTCAATTAATCAGCCTTCTACAATAGTAATATGTCAACTTTGGTTCAAGAAATCCGCTCCAGTTGATAGTCATCCAGGAAGCATCTTTCATGCCCACATATTAAATTTAATCTGCCACCCCTGTTTTATAAGACTCTGTATTCATCTGTTGAAGAAAAGATGCTTATTTTTATCATTCCAACTTAACAGCTTGCTTAGCAAAGCTGATAGGTAGGAGTTTAGAAAATATTCATTGAATGCCTATTTTGTATATTTACAAAAGAGGTAGATTTAAGGGAGTTACCCAAAAGCAATATGTTTTTTGTCCCACCATTATCCTATTGGTCTTCCTTTCATTCAGCAGATTTATCTGTCATGAAGAATTTAAGTTTCATATTTTCCTCTGTCAGTTGTGAAAAGGCCTGTCAGCTGGGGCTTACACTATAGTTTGTAAAAGACCTATAGCACACAATGACAATACAATCTTATATTTGTGCTCCCAGTCTCCAGATAATCCCCCACTTTCCTCCTCTACAGCCCAGTTATGATCAGGCTTAAATTGCATATTCTGTTTTTAGCCAGATTTTGCTGATAAATGCTATCAGCAAGACTGAAATGAAATACAGAAGGTTTAGCTCTTATTACCAGTATAGAACATGCCTTGGGAGTTGTGAGTGTGATACTGAGACAGTAGTTATATAAAACCATTTAATTCACAGAAACTAAATAAAGGAATGTTAATGGCATTGGCTTTTATCTGTTGAATGTTTCAAGGTCTTTATTCATGCACCTGAAAATACAGACTTTTGATTAACATTCCAGGAGATGTGCCAGAGATAGCGGGCCATTTCCCTTACGGTTTCCGGTAGGGATATAGTTCTGAGAGAAAACTATGCAAAGTCTTAACGTTATTGGTTGATACCTTCAAACACAAGATACTTTGTTTTTGCCATTTTTATTCTGAGTTCACCAATACCCCCAGTCTCAGAAAGATTTACATTTCCCACATCCATGCAGAAGCTAATAGTCTCATTAAATGGAAACCATGTAAATAGTTGGAGGCCTACAAATCATTCTTTTTATAACCTGCTGGATCTGCAGCAGAATGTGAAGGACTGGTATATTAGAAAAATGCATCATTGCCTTAACCAAGGAGAGGGACGTGTTAACCATCATTCCTAGAACTCTGGAGTGGAACAAAAGCTTGCAGCCTGACACCAAAATAACATCGCAATGAGAAGTGAAATTGCTTCTAAAGCTAAATTGCTTCGTTTGAAAATTGTAGTGATACTGAGAACAATTATGTCACCTAAACTTTCACAATTTTGTTTTTGTAAATCAGTTGTAAAACTATCATGTGGTTTAAATGCGATTATTTAATAAGGACATTTGTAATTGTCCAACATAATCAATTATGCTTCAATCAGGTTCGTCTCTGCAACTGTGTTTGTGTTAGCGGCTGAGTCATTCTTATGGTAATACATACTTTTTGAAAAAGCCAAATAAAATCATTGTTTTCCAGAAAAGTTCTTTCCCCCTCTGATTGCAAAGCATTTCACCACTGCAAACTGAGTCTCGGAATTCATTTTCTTTCCCCCTTGTCTTAGAAAGTAAACATCTATTCAAAGCATGAGAAGGAAAAACATACTGCTAGATAATAGGTGAAGTGAAAGTTGGTTCTTTAAGAGTCATGATAGTGTTGTCAAGTATGTTTTCTGAGCTGAGACCGGGGCCAGATCCCGGGGAGCATGGAGTGGCGTGTGAGAATTACCCAGCAAGAGCCATTATGATGTTGGTACCACAAGTCACAGATCATGGCTCTGATTTTCTAAGAAGAAGGAGAGATTGATCATGGGCTGAGTCTAGGCGCACTCAGGTCTCCCAGAGGCTAGAGGATTTTAGTTGCTGTGTTGTGCAATTTGTGGGCTATTTGGTCCACTTTGGACTGCCTAGAGAGCTATGTTTTCCTTCCACATTTCAACTGAAGTCTCTGCTAATGCCTTACCCCTGGGTTTTGCCTGGTTCGAATTGATCTCTGTACCCACTGGCTTGACCAAGAGGTTTCTTATGAAGCCAGGCTCTCAGCCTCTCTTTCCTCTCCCCCTCCTTTTCTCTTCCTTAGACAGATTCTCCCCTACCTTGACTCCTCTTTTACATTTCCTGATTCTCTAAAGATTCTCACCACTTCATGAAAATATCAACCCTTTTCCTCGCTCTGCTGTGCATCCTGCCCTAAGAGCAGATCCTCCTACTTAAGAGCATTTCCTCATTTCAGTCACTCTTCAGGAGAATGACTGAGTCCTGCCAGTGATATAAGATGTTTAGCTTCAATCACATGGATCCAGCAGAAACTGAAGCAGGAATCCAAACAAAGGCTCCACCATACTGGAGCCAGCGAATTTGTTGTTTCAAAATCCAAATCCGATAGTATCACTTCCTAGCTTAAAACCAGTCCATGGTATTCCTTTATCTTAGCTAAAAGCCAAAAGGTTCTGTGTGCTCTGGCCCAAATAGTTCTCGAGTTTTTCTCACACCTTCTTTCCCTTCACTCTTTGTCCCAGTCACATAGGCCTTCTCTCTAAAATGGCCAGTTTCTCTTCCAGTCCAAGGCCTGTACATCTGCTGTTCCCTCTGCTTGTGATTCTGCTTACCCCCACCTGGCCCAAACTGCATATCCCTTACCAGGCTAGTTCTCTCTCATTTCTCTTTCCCTTTTAGGCCAAGCATCACTACTTCAGTAAAACCAACACAGATGCCCTGAACCAAGAACTCATTCTCCTGTTGTATGGTTATAGGATGACAGACTTTTCCTTCAAGTTATTTATTACACTTGTAATGTTCTATTTATTTGCACTATTACTTGATAATTATCCCATTCCAATGGCCCCTCCTCAAGAACAGGGACTTAGTTTCTGCTTCACCTGGTGTCTCTGCACTCAGCAGGAACTCAGTTTATTTCTGTTGAATGAATAAACTCTTTGGGGTTCATAGAATTTTATATCAGAAAATAAGGAAAGCAAATTTCTTAAACCTGGCTCAAGCAGGAGGATTTTGAAAGCATCCTCAGGTGTATTCATGGAGAAATGTACAATGACAAATTGAAAATAGCCTAAGCATCAATGGAAGAGCAGATAAGTAAACTGTGCTGTGATCATAAAACATAATACTATGCAGCAGTTAAAATTAGTGAATTAGTGTCATATGTGTCCACATGGCTAAATCCTCAAAACACATATATAAAGAAAATGGGCATAAAAAAGTGTACATCGGTTTATTTGCCTAGAGTCCATGGAAGAATATTCAGAGACAACAACAGTGATAACATAAGTAAGTACTAAGGCTAGGGATGAAATTTAGGAAGCATGGGAAGATGAGGCCTTCAGAGTTCTGTCCTTCCTTTTCACGTCATTCCCCAGCCAGAGTACAGTAAGAGGAATGTAATCAATCCCTGCTACTTTTTTTGGCCACACTGCTACTGTCTTCTTTCTGGGGTAGTCCTTAATTGCACTTAGGAACAAACGTATCTCTAAAGGGTAAAGATTAGAGGATCATAATCATTTACAAATGGAAAAAGTAAAAGGAAATAAACTAGAGAATAATAACAATATAGAAGAAAATTGATAATATACAAAATATTGAACTTTAATTCCTCTTTTGAAACATTATATGGGACTAAGTTTTAATAAATAACAAGATATAGAAGGTCTCAGAGACCTAGTTGAAAATTAAATGAAATAGGTAAAAATTCTCCAAGACTCATGCTCAGCTCTAGATTGGGAGACATCATACACAGACGTATCTAATGCATTATGGCCTTTCTCATAGTATAAGCTGCCTCTCTCCCCCCTCTCTCTTTTTTCTTTTCTTTTTTTGTGGAATTGGAAAGTTTTAGAAGCCACTCTTTTCCAAAATATGTCCTTTACTCACCTTACTACAAAGCCTTCAAATCCACTTTCTTTGTTGACTTTGAATCAATGCATTGAAGAACACTCTTAAACCCACAAGATTTTAGAATGACAGAAAGATCTTACTTTTTTAGATTAGATGAGGAAAATGATGCTTGGAGAGTTAAAGTAACTTTCCAAGGCCACCCAGCTATCATGTAGCAAGTGGGTACCAGAACCCAAAACCCAATACTCCTCATTCCTGGTGCATTGTTTTTTCCAGTGTTGCATCTAGGGCCCCTGTATTAAACCTGTATCAGTTGTTAATGCTGTGGTTTGCATTTGTTTGCTAGGGACAGACAAAGGTAAAATCAGATAAAGAGTGCCATTTACATACAATAGAATATTATTCAGCCTTTAAAAAGAATGAAATTCTGATACATGATACAACATGGATGAACCTTGAAGATATTATGCCAAGTGGAATTAACCAGATACAAAAGGACAATATTGTATGATTCCACACATATGAGGTACCTAGGGTAGTCAAATTCATAGAGACAGAAAGTAGAATGGTTGTTGCCAGGGGCTGCGGGAAGGGCGAAACGGGCAGTTATTGTTTAACGATCACAGAGTTTCAGTTTGGAAAATGAAAAAGTTCTGGAGGTGGACGGTGTTAATGGTTGCTAACAATGTAAATGTTCTTAATGCCACTAAGTTGTACACTGGAAAATAGTTAAAATGGTAGATTCTATGTTATGTGTATTTTATCACAGTTTGAAAAAAATCAGATGAAAAATCATGAATTATGAATTCCAGCCCAAGAAGGCAAGTGCAGTGGGAATTCCGAGAATACAGAAAGGACTAAGAAAGTACTAGGTGCTTGAGGAGCGTTGAAAGTGGAAGAGGGGGAAAGAGAGGAAAAGAGAAAGATCTGTTTTCTAGACCAGCACTGTCCAATAGAACTTTCTGTCTTGGAGAAGGATTCTTTATCTGTGTTGTCTGTTGTAGTAGTCAGTAGTCACTAGCCACATTTGAGCTCTCAAAATGTGTAACTGAGGAACTGAATCTTTTATTTAATTTGATTTTTGATTAATTTACATTTAAACAGCACAGGTCTAGACCTTCTATTGGTGATTTCACTTAAAGTGCTTGTATTTCTGCTTCTTCTAGCTCACGTTCTATACATTCAAGCATCATTCACTTATTCATTCAGTCACTGTCAGCAGATATAGTACATCTCCTGTGTGCCAGACTCTTGCTAAGCAATAGGAATAAAAGGGAGTTAGAAGAAACTCTACATTGCTGGGAGGAGCATAAATACATGTAACCACTGTGACAAATAATGTGACCATATTTCCTGAGGTTAGAAACGTTCATAACCTGCAACCCAGTGCTTCTGCATCCTAGAGAAACTCTCATATGTGCTCAAGGAGACATGGACTTTAAAAATCATAAAAGGCCTAAAGATCAATGAAAAACAGATAAATAAGGCTGTGTTTATAAAACAATACTATGCTATGTAGTTAAAACTAATGAAGGAGTGGCTAAACCACCAAAACACAATAGTAGAAAAAAATACAATTGTAGAAGGATACACACAGGATAATATTTTTAAAAACCTTTTTTTAAAAACTTGCAAGGTTATTGTTTATGGATACATACATGCATACACATGAAGTAAATGTAAAAATATGTGTGGGCATGAGAGAGAGCACATTCAGGGTGGTGGGTACTTCTGGCAAGAGAGGGAATGGGATGGAAGAAGATACACAGAGGTCTTCAATCTATATGTAATATTCTATTTATTAAAAAAGATCTGAAACAAATATGACAAAGCCAGAAGATGAGTTCATGGTGTTCATTATATTATTAGCCATACTTTTTGCTAATACTTAAAATATTTCATAATAAAACAGATGCTAAGAAGTGGCCCTTCTGTTAAGAAGCTCTCAGATTAAAGGGGCATCATAAGTACAAACAAAAAATTTTCATAGTGTGTCAAAAGTAGTAATAGGGGCATGTATGAGATAGGAAGACGAACACAGAAGAGGGTAGAAAAAACAGTCTCAAGGAGTCAAGGAATATCTCACTAGGTGATTGCATTTGGGTTTATTCTCTGAGGGCATATAGATGTTTATTTGGGAGAAATATAAAAACGGATGTTTATTAGAGGCTGAGAAGACAGTTTGTACAAAGATCAAGGTGGAAAAGAGTTTGGTGCCTTCAAAGAATAGCAAGGAAATTTGGCCTCACTGGAGCCTAGAACTGTCAGGGTAGAGGTGGACTGGTAAGGCTGCTAAAACTGCTTGGGACTGGCTCAGGTCTGGCTCTATGATCCAAGCCAGGGCAGCAGTATGTGTAGGGGCGTGGAGTTGGGGAGTGGTAGAATGGAACAAGGAGAGACTTGAACCAGGGAGACCCATAAGGAAGCTCTTGTAAGTGTCCAAGTGAAAGGTGGTGACAGCCTGAACTCTGGTAATAGCAATGAAGACATGGAAGAGGATGGTTGGGGGGATGTTGTGGGTGAATCTATAGGACTTGGTGACTCGTTGAATGAGTGAAGGAATGAAATAGAGCAAAGAACCAAAAAATGAAATTCCCGTGTTGGACAACCTTGGCTGATGGTGACCTTGACCTTGAAGAAGAAAGAAAAGGAGAAGAAGCAAGGTTTCCCTAACCTTGGGAGTGAGAAGGAGAGGTAAGAGGATAATGAGAATACCTGGAATGGATGACACAGGCAAGAGACATCCTGTAAAGTGAGAAAAGAAGATTGCACCATAAAGCTAAGAAGTTGGATCGTCACACTTTAGGTGTAGGCTAAGCTCTTCCTCCCAGAGAATGGTCTTGTATTGGCAGGAGAACCTGAAGACCTCTAATTCAACAACAACAAAGAGGACTAAACAATGGGATCATGCACCAGGCTGTGGCATCTAGCCTTAGGAAACTAGTGTAGTAATGAAGGCACCAACTTTTATAGTTAAACAGACCTATATTCAATGCGTCCAGTGCATTTAAATTTTCATTCCCTACTTACTTGGTGAAAATTTGAGTAAGTCCACAAAATATCTCTGAGCCTCCGTTCCTCATCTGGAAATGGGAATGATAATACCTGCCCCAGAGGATTGTGGTGAGGATAAAGTATAATAATGTTGTTTGGTAAAGATAAATACATAGACAAATACAGAATACTATATTATTGTAATGGGATGGGTAAATCATTTTTAATTCTAGTATTAAAGTTAAAAGACAAAAGTATTAAAAATAGCTATAAGTAAAAATATGTTAAAAGATCCATGATATAAATAGATGTAAATTGTGAAATAGCAAAAAACTGTGTGTTGGAGGAGAAGTTAAAGTGTAGAGTTTTTACATGCAATCTAACTTATTATCACCTTAAAATAGACTATTATAACTGTGAGATATTTTATGGAAGCACCAAGGTAATCCCCCCCCCACACACAAAAGCCTATAGAAGTTATACAAAAGGAAATGAGAAAGGAATCAAAGGAAATCAATACCAAAAAATCAACAAAACACAAAGGAACACAGCAAGAGTGGGAAAGATAGACAAAAGAACTATAAGACTAAAAAATAACTAACAAAATGGCAATAGTAAATCCTTCCCTATCAATAATTACCTTAAATATAAATGGATTAAACTCCCCAAGGAAAGACATAGAGTGGCTGGCTGGATTTTTAAAAACACCCAACTATATGCTGTCTACAAGAAACTCACTTTATTTTTTTCTTCCAGTTTTATTGAGATAGAATTGACATACAGCAATGTATAAGTGCAAGATGTACAGCATAATGATTTGGCTTATATACATCATGAAATGATTACCACAATAAGTTTAGTAAACATCCATCATCTCATATAGATACAAAGTTAAAGAAGTAGAAAAGAATTTTTTCCTTGTGATTAGAACTCTTAGGATTTACTGTCTTAACAACTTTCATATATAAAGTACAGCAGTGTTAATTATATTTATCATGTTGTACATCACATCCCTAGTACTTATTTATCTTATAACTGGAAGTTTGTACCTTTTGACCACCTTCATCCAATTCTCATTCCTCAACTTCACCCCGCCCCCACCCCCGCCTTGGATAACCACAAATCTAGTCTCTTTTTGTATAAGCCTGTTTGTTTTTGAAGTATAATTGACCTACAACATTATGTTAGTTCCTGGTGTACAGCATAGTGATTTGATATTTCTGTATATTTCAAGATGATCACCAAAAGAAACTCACTTTAGGTTTAAGAACACACATACACTGAAAGTGAAGGGATGGAAAATGGTAACCAAAAGAGAGCAGGGGTGGCTATAGTTATGTCAGACACAATAGACTTTAAGTCAGAAACTGTCATAGGAGACAAAGAAGGACACTATACAATTATAAAAGGGTCAGTCTGCCAGGAAGATATTAAAATTGTACATATATGTAAATATAATATATATATTGGGTATCCCTGCCTTGTTCCTAATCTTACATGAAAAGCTTTCAGTTTTTCACCATTGAGTATACTTGATGTTAGCTGTGGGCTTTATATATAATAGCCTTTAGTATGTGAAGATGCTTTCCTTCTATTCCTAGTTTGTTGAGAGTTTTTAATTATGAAAGGACGTTCAATTTGTCAAACACTTTTCCTGCATCTATTGACATGATCATGTGATTTTTATCTTTTTTTTTTTTTTTTTTAGTGTGGTGCAGCACATTAATTGTTTTTTGTGGAACCATGCTTACATCCCAGAAATAAATCCCACTTGGTCGTGGTGTATGATCCTTTTAATATGCTGTTGGGTCCTATTTGCTAGTATTTCTTGAGGATTTTGGCATCTATATTCATCAGGGATATTGGCCTGCAGTTTTCTTTTCTTGTGGTGTCTTTGGCTTTGATATCAGATAATGCTGGTCTCATAAAATGGGTTTAGAAGTATTCCTTCCTTTTCAGTTTTTTGAAAGAATTTGAGAATTGGCAGTAATTTTTCTTTAAATGTTTGGTAGATTTCACCAGTGAAACCATTTGGTCCTGGGCTTTTCTTTTGGGGGGGAAGTTTTTGATTACTGACTCTCTCCATATTAGTTACAGGTCTGTTCACACTTTCTATTTTTTCCTGATTTACTCTTGGTAAGTTGTATGTTTCTACGGATTTATCCATTTCTTCTAGGTTACCCAGTGTCTTGGTGTATAATTGTTCATAGCAGTCTTTTATAATCCTTTTTATTTCTGTGGCATCAACTGTAATGTCTGCTCTTCAATTTTTTATTTTATTTGAGTCTTCTCTCTTTTTTTCTTAGTCTACCTAAGGGTTTATCAACTCTTAGTTTCATTTTTGTTGTTGTTTTCTTATTTTCTATTTTGTTTGTTTCTGCTCTATTTTTGTTATTTCCTTCCTTCTGTTAACTTTGGGCTTAGTTTCACCACTTCTCTTTGACATAGTTCTGGAAATCCTAGCCAGAGAAGTTAGACAAGAAAAGGAAATAAAAGTCGTCCAAAATGAAAAGGAAGAAGTAAAAGTGTTACCTTTTTGAAGATGACATGATCTTATACATAGAAAATACTAAAGACTCTGTTTTAAAAAACTTCTAGGACTAATAAATGAATTGCATAAAGTTGCAGGATACAAAGTCAGCATACAAAAATCCATTGCATTACTATACACTAACAACAAACTATCTGAAAAGGAAATTAGGAAAACAGTGCTATTTAAAATAGTACCAAAACGAAAATAGTTAGGTGTAACTTAACTAAGGAGGCGAAAGAATTATATCCTGAAAACTACAACAGATTGATGAAAGAAATTAAAGAAGAAACAAACAAGTGGAAAGAGAGCTTTTTTATCAATTGGAAGACAATATTGTTAAAGTGTCCATACAACCGAAGCAATCTGCAGATTCAATACAGTCCCTATCAAAATCCCAATGGCAGTTTTTACAGATAGAAAGAACAATTCTAAGATTCATAGGGAACTACAAAAGACCCCAAATAGCCAAAGCAATCTTAAGAAGGAAGAAAAAAGCTGGAGGCATCACTCTACATGATTTCAAAATATATTACAAATCTACAGTAATCAAAACAGTATGGTATTGGCATAAAAACATACATATAGAACAATGGAACAGAATAGAGAGTTCAGAAATAAATCAACACATATATGGTCAACTGATCTTTGACAAGGGAGCCAAGAATACACAATGATGAAAAGGTGGTCTTTTTAATAAATGATGTTGGGAAAACTGGATAACCACGCACAAAAGAATAAAATTGGACCCTTATCTTAAACCATACATAAAAATTAGCTCAAAATGGGTTAAAGACTTAAATGTAAGACCTAAAAGTGTAATATTCCTTGAAGAAAACATAGGGGAAAATCTTTATGACCTTAGTCTTGGTAATAATTTCACAGATATGATACCCAAATCACAGGCAACAAAACAAAAATAAACAAGTGGGACTACATTAAACTAAAAAGCTCTACACAGCAAAACAACAACAACAAAACAATCAACAGTGCAAAAAGCAAACCTATAGAATGGAAGAAATTATTTGAAAACCATATATCTGATAAAAGATTAATCTTCAGAATATGTAAGGAATTCTTATAACTCAATTCTAAAAATCTAATAACCCAATTTAAAAATGGGCTGAGGACTTGAACAGACATTCCTCCAAAGAAGACATGCAAATGGCCAGCAGGTATATGAAAAAATGCTCAACATCACTAATCATCAGGGAGAGGACTGGGGTTGGCTGCGTGAACACAGCCTGAAGGGGGCTAGTGTGCCACAGCTAGCCGGGAGGGAGTCTGGGAAAAAGTCTGGAACTGCCTAAGAAGCAAGGGACCATTGTTTGGGGGTGTGCAAGGAGAGGGGATTCAGAGCACTGCCTAAACGAGCTCCAGAGATGGGCATGAGCCGCAGCTATCAGCGCAGACCCCAGAGATGGACATGAGACGCTAAGTCTGCTGCTGCAGCCACCAATAAGCCTGTGTGCAAGCACAGGTGACTGTCCACACCTCCCCTCCTGGGAGCCTGTGCAGCCCCCCACTGCCAGGGTCCCATGATCCAGGGACAACTTCCCCAGGAGAACACACACTGTGCCTCGGGCTGTTGCAACGTCATGCCGGCCTCTGCCACCGCAAGCTCGCCCCGCATTCTGTACCCCTCCCTCCCACTGGCCTGAGTGAGCCAGAGCCCCCTAATTATCTGCTACTTTAACCCCGTCCTGTCTGGGCGGGGAGCAGATGCCCTCAGGCAACCTACAAGCAGAGGTGGGGCCAAATCCAAAGCTGAATCCCAGGAGCTGTGCAAACAAGGAATAGAAAGGGAAATCTCTCCATGCAGCCTCAGGAGCAGCAGATTAAATCTTCACAATCAAATTGATGTACCCTGCATCTGTGGAATACCTGAATAGACAACGAATCATCCCAAAATTCAGGCGGTGGACTTTGGGAGCAACTGTAGACTTGAGGTTTGCTTTCTGTATCTAATTTGTTTCTGCTTTTACGTTTATCTTAGTTTAGTATTTAGAGCTTACTATCATTGGTAGATTTGTTTATTGATTTGGTTGCTCTCTTCCTTTATTATATATATATATATATTTTTCTTTTTCTCCTTCTGTGAGTGTGTATGCATATGCTTCTTTGTATGATTTGTCTGTACAGCTTTGCATTTACCGTTTGTCCTAGGCTTCTGTCTGTCCATTATTATTATTTTTTTTTTTAGTATAGTTTATAGCACTTGTTATCATTGGTGGATTTGCTTTTTTGGTTTTGTTGCTCTGTCTTTTTTTTTTATTACTTTTGAATTTTTTATTTAATAATATTTTTATTTTTTAATTTAATTTTATTATCTTTTATTTATTTATTTTTCTCCCTTTTCTTCTGAGCCATGTGGCTGACAGAGTCTTCGTGCTCCAGCTGGGTGTCAGGCCAGAGTCTCTGAGGTAGCAGAGCCGAGTTCAGGACATTGGTCCACCAGAGACCTCCTGGCCCCACGTATTATCTAATGGCAAAAGCTCTCTCAGAGATCTCCATCTCAATGCTAAGACCCAGCTCCACTCACAGACCAGCAAACTACAGTGCTGGACACCCTATGCCAAACAATTAGCAAGACAGGAACACAACCCCACCCATTAGCAGAGAGGCTGCCTAAAATAATTTCACACACACCCCAAAACACACCACCGGACGTGGTCCTACCCACAAGAAAGACAAGATCCAGCCACATCCACTAGAACACAGTCACCAGTCCCTCCACCAGCAAGCCTGCACAACCCACTGAAACAAACTTACCCACTGGGGGCAGACACGAAAAACAATGGGAACTACGTACCTGTAGCCTGCAGAAAGAAGACCCCAAACACAGTAAGTTAAGCAAAATGAGATGACGGTGAAATGCACAGCAGATGAAGGAGCAAGGTAAAAACCCACCAGACCAAACAAATGAAGAGGAAATAGGCAGTCTACCTGAAAATAATTCAGAGTAATGATAGTAAAGATGATCCAAAATCTTGGAAATAGAATGGAGAAAATACAAGAAACGTTTAACAAGGACTTAGAAGAACTAAAGAGCAAAGAAACAATGATGAACAACACAATAAATGAAACTGAAAATTCTCTAGAAGGAATCAATAGCAGAATAACTGAGGCAGAAGAACGGAGAAGTGACCTGGAAGATACAGTAGTGGAAATAACTACTGCAGAGCAGAATAAAGAAAAAAGAATGAAAAGAACTGAGGACAGTCTCAGAGACCTCTGGGACAACATTAAACGCACCAACATTCGAATTATAGGGGTCCCAGAAGAAAAAGAGAAAAAGAAAGGGAATGAGAAAATATTTGAAGAGATTATAGTTGAAAACTTCCCTAACATGGGAAAGGAAATGGTCAGTCAAGTCCAGGAAGCACAGAGAGTCCTATACAGGATAAATTCAAGGAAAAACACGCCAAGACACATATTAATCAAACTATTGAAAATTAAATTCAAAGAAAAAATATTAAAAGCAACAAGGGAAAAGCAATAAATAACATAAAAGGGAATCCCCATAAGGTTAACAGGTGATCTTTCAGCAGAAAGTCTGCAAACCAGAAGGGAGTGGCAGGACATATTTAAAGTGATGAAAGAGAAAAACCTACAACCAAGATTACTCTACCCTACAAAGATCTCATTCAGATTCGATGGAGAAATTAAAACCTTTACAGACAAGCAAAAGCTAAGAGAATTCAGCACCACCAAACCAGCTTTACAACAAATGCTAAAGGAACTTCTCTAGGCAGGAAACACAAGAGAAGGAAAAGACCTGCAATAACAAACCCAAAACAATTAAGAAAATGGTAATAGGAACACACATATTGATAAATACCTTAAATGTAAATGGATTAAATGCTCCAACCAAAAGACATAGACTGGCTGAATGGATACACAAACAAGACCTGTCTATATGCTGTCTACAAGAGACCCACTTCAGACCTAGGGACACATACAGACTGAAAGTGAGGGGATGTAAAAAGATATTCCATGGAAATGGAAATCAGAAGAAAGCTGGAGTAGCAATTCTCATATCAGACAAAATACACTTTTAAATAAAGACTATTACAAGAGACAAAGAAGGACACTACATAATGATCAAGGGATCAATCCAAGAAGAAGATATAACAATTGTAAATACTTACGCACCCAACATAAGATCACCTCAATACATAAGGCAAATGCTAACAGCCATAAAAGGGGAAATCGACAGTAACACAATCATAGTAGGGGACTTTAACACCCCACTTTCACCAATGGACTGATAATCCAAAATGAAAATAAATAAGGAAACACAACCTTTAAATGATACATTAAGCACGATGGACTTAATTGATATTTATAGGACAGTCCATCCAAAACAACAGAATACACTTTCTTCTCAAGTGCTTATGGAACATTCTCCAGGATAGATCATATCTTGGGTCACAGATCAAGCCTTGATAAATTTAAGAAAATTGAAATCATATCAAGTATCTTTTCCAACCACAACACTATGAGACTAGATATCAATTACAGGAAAAAATCTGTAAAAAATACAAACACATGGAGGCTAAACCATACACTACTAAATAACCAAGAGATCATTGAAGAAATCAAAGAGGAAATCAAAAAATACCTAGAAACAAATGACAATGAAAACACAACAACCCAAAACCTATGGGATGCAGCAAAAGCAGTTCTAAGAGGGAAGTTTATAGCAATACAATCCTACCTTAAGAAACAAGAAACATCTCAAATAAACAACCTAACCTTACAGCTAAAGCAATTAGAGAAAGAAGAACAAAAAAAAAAAAAAACCAAAGCTAGCAGAAGGAAAGAAATCATAAAGATCAGATCAGAAATAAATGAAAAAGAAATGAAGGAAACAATAGCTAAGATCAATAAAACTAAAAGCTGGTTCTTTGAGAAGATAAACAAAATTGATAAACCACTAGCCAGACTCATCAAGAAAAAAAAGGAGAAGACTCAAATCAATAGAATTAGAAATGAAAAAAGAGAAGTAACAACTGACAGTGCAGAAATACAAAGGATCATGAGAGATTACTACAAGCAACTATATGCCAATAAAATGGACAACCTGGAAGAAATGGACACATTCTTAGAAAAGCACAACCTCCCGAGACTGACCAGGAAGAAATAGAAAATATAAACAGACCAATCACAAGCACTGAAGTTGAAACTGTGATTAAAAATCTTCCAACAAACAAAGGCCCAGGACCAGATGGCTTCACAGGCGAATTCTATCAAACATTTAGAGAAGAGCTAACACCTATCCTCCTCAAACTCTTCCAAAATATAGCAGAGGGAGGAACACTCCCAAACTCATTCTACGAGGCCACCATCACCCTGATACCAAAACCAGCCAAGATGTCACAAAAAAATAAAACTACAGACCAATATCACTGATGAACATAGATGCAAAAATCCTCAACAAAATGCTAGCATACAGAATCCAACAGCACATTAAAAGGATCATACACCATGGTCAAGTGGGGCTTATCCCAGGGATGCAAGGATTCTTCATATACGCAAATCAATGAATTTGATAAACCATATTAACAAATTGAAGGAGAAAAACCATATGATCATCTGAATAAATGCAGAAAAAGCTTTCAACAAAATTCAATACCCGTTTGTGATAAAAACTCTCCAGAAAGTAACATAGAGGGAACTTACCTCAACATAATAAAGGCCATATATGACAAACCCACAGCCAGCATCATTCTCAGTGGTGAAAAACGGAAACCATTTCCACTAAGATCAGGAACAAGACAAGGTTGCCCACGCTCATCAGTACTATTCAACATAGTTTTGGAAGTTTTAGCCACAGCAATCAGAGAAGAAAAAGAAATGAAAGGAATCCATATCGGAAAAGAAGAAGTAAAACTGTCACTGTTTGCAGATGACATGATACTATACATAGAGAATCCCAAAGATGCTACCAGAAAACTACTAGAGATAATCAATGAATTTGGTAAAGTAGCATAAACCATAAACAAGATGAAAAGACAACCCTCAGAATGGGAGAAAATATTTGCAAATGAAGCAACTGACAAAAGATTAATCTCCAAAATTTACAAGCAGCTCATGCAGCTCAATATCAAGAAAAACAAACAACCCAACCCAAAAATGGGCAGAAGACCTAAATAGACATTTCTCCAAAGAAGATATACAGATTGCCAACAAGCACATGAAAGGATGCTCAACATCACTAGTCATAGAGAAATGCAAATCAAAACTACAATGAGGTATCACGTCACACCAGTCAGAATGGCCATCATCAAAAAATCTACAAACCATAAATGCTGGAGAGGGTGTGGAGAAAAGGGAACCCTCTTGCACTGTTAGTGGGAATGTAAATTGATACAGCCACTATGGAGAACAGTATGGAGGTTCCTTAAAAAACTAAAAATAGAACTACCGTACCACCCAGCAATCCCACTACTGGGCATATACCCTGAGAAAACCATAATTCAAAGAGAGACGTGTACCACAATGTTCATTGCAGCTCTGTTTACAGTAGCCAGGACATGGAAGCAATCTAAGTGTCCATCGACAGATGAATGGATAAAGAAGATGTGGCACATATATACAATGGATTATTCCTCAGCCATTAAAAGAAATGAAATTGAGTTATTTGTAGGGAGGTGGATGGACCTAGAGTCTGTCATACAGAGTGAAGTAAGTCAGAGAAAAGCAAATACCGTATGCTACCACATATATGTGGAATCTAAAAAAAAAAAGTGGTTCTGAAGAACCTACGGACAGGACAGGAATATAGACGCAGACTTAGAGAATGGACTTGAGGACACGGGGAGGGGGAAGGGTAAGCTGGTACAAAGTGACTGAGTGGCATGGACATATACACAGTACCAAATGTAAAATAGATAGCTAGTGGGAAGCAGTCACATAGCACAGGGAGATCGGCTGGGTGCTTTGTGACCACCTAGAGGGGTGGGATGGGGAGGGTGGGAGGGAGATGCAAGAGGGAGGAGATATGGGGATATATGTTTATGTATAGCTGATTCACTTTGTTATAAAACAGAAACTTACGCACCATTGTAAAGCAATTATACTCCAGTAAAGATGTTAAAAAAAAAAAAAAAAGCAGTACGGCCGACTTAAAAATTGCTTCTAAATTTAAAAGGCTGTATCTCATCTTAAGTGTTCTTACCGTAATAAAATTTTAAAAAATTATAGTATAATGTTGGTATTTAGTATACATTAAGTGCTTAATAAATATTAGTTCCTTGTCCTTTTCTTTGCTCTTATTCTTGCTAATTCATGCGTAGATTTGCCTCAGAACATTTAATTTATTTAAGTACATTGCTTTTGACTCAAAATAAGCAAAGTACTCCTAACCACAGAAGCTCTGGATTCCTTTAACGTGGGGATCATATCTTATACTTTGATCAATCAAGCCTATATTGGGCATTTACTATTTGCCTAACAAGTATGTAGTACAATGCTGGTACATAGTAGGTGCCCAATTAATAAATAAATGCCTCCTGAATTGATGTGTACTGCAGCATAACCAATAAAATAAGCATAAAATGTTTTATAATTTAGGTTGATATATAATCACTTGGTAACAACCTTGTTAAGCCTAACAACATCCACAGGCAATAAGCATATCATTTTATAAGGAAAGAGAAACAGTTAAAACAATTATTTGTTCAAGTTCACAGAAAGGAAAAGTCATTTCAGAGCCAGAAATAGACAGCAGTTAATCTGTCAGTAAGTACGGGGAAAGCTCCCAGTGGTATTTCAGTTATGGGCCCAGCGAGGCGTGAACAGACCATCCCTTAGGATTTCTAATGCAGAAGAACAAACATAAAAATAGAAGACTGCCTTTCATGTAGTAAGTCCCAAGTTCTCTAATCATATTCTAAGCAGCAACCAGGATAAAGAGCCTTGGGTCAACAAGGAAGTAGGTTTGGCTCAGAGGAAGTCTGTCTGGGTTCAAGGGAATGGATTATACAGATTATGGAATAGGTCCATATCTTTGAGGTCCTTTTTTATGACTGTGCTGAAAAATAAACTGATAGCATAAAGGGTCACCATACAGGATGGGGATCTGGTTTAATTTTATCTTTGGGACTTTCTTAGATTGTGAAAAAGGAGAGTTTAAACCAGAGTCTAAGGTGGGCTAAGATTTAGGGATTAATAAAGTTTGCCAATAAGTACTCAGAAATGAGGTTGGTGGATTAGTTAAAAAAAAAAAGCACGGTGTCAAACTGGCTAATTGGGATATTAGGGAGGTGTGGGAAGATAACCAAGTAAAAAAAAAGTGGTGGCCAAATGGGGCAGATTTTGAAACAGAGATATCTGTGGTATGCTCAGGTCAGAAGTTAAAACAAGAATAAAGTTAGAGACTCCTTTCTGGAGTAGGTAGACAGGGAAGGGTAGGTTCTGTTCTTCTCTGAGCTATTGTGTCCTCATTTGTAAAATGCATGTGTTATTAATGCATACATACAGAGGACATCCTCTGTAAAAATTATTCCTACTTTAAAAAAATCTGTTTCTCTGAGATATGGAGGCGACAGTTGGTGTTGAGGGATGGCAGAAAAGGCAATTATATAGTCAGTAAGCAGAGGTCAAAACCTGAAAAGTCAAGAGGTTAGTTAAAGGCAGCAGGAGGGATTTCTCCAAGGAAGCAGATTACACAGCTAATCCTTGTGTTGTGAGGTGAGTTGTGTCCCCCAAAATGACATGTCTAAATCCTAACCCCCAGTACCTGTAAATGTGACCTTATTTGGAAATAGAGTCTTTGCAGATATAGACGAGTTAAGATGAGGTCATAATGGATTAGTGTGGGCATTAATCCAATGACTGATGTCTTTAGAAGAAGGGGGAAACCTGGACACTCAGCTATACGCAGGGGAGAAGGCTACATGAAGATCAAGTCAGAGATTGAAATTATGCAGCTACGAGCCAAGGAACACCAAGGAATGCCAGCAACCACCAGAAGCTAGGAAGAGGCGAAGATTCTTCCCTAGAACCTTCAGAGGAAACATGGCACTTCCAACAGCTTGATTTTGGACTTCTATAACTGTCACTCCGTAACTGTGAGGGAATAAATTTCTCTTGTTATAAGCCACCCAGTTTGTGGTACTCTATTACAGCAGCCATAGGAAACTAATGCACCTTGCTCTCTGAAGATGACTTTCAACTGTGTGTTTCCCAGTTTTATGAGTCAACTGAGAAAGCTGGTGCTGGTCTTCACACTACATGTCCTCACTTGAGACCCTGCCATTAAACTCCCCTCAAATCCTACCCCTTTACCCTGCCAGGCCAGGATTCCCCTAATGGAACAAGGCTTGGTGAGAGTACTGGTCATGGAAGACCTCTAGTATGACTGGAGAGTTCAGGCTTGGCCTTCTGGACCACACCTTTTCTGGGTTCTGAGGGCTAAGGTTTTTCTGCTTCAGAACCAAGAGCACACAAATACCTGTACCTCAAATTCTTTCTTATTTTACTAGTATAAGAGGCAGGTATGGTGTTTGGCCAAGCAGAACAATAAGCAATGAAATAAGTAGTAAACCTTTTGAGTTTGGGGAAACCACTGGATCAGTGGCTGCACTTTAGAGTCACCAAGATTTTAATAAACATCAATGTGTAGGTCCTGCCTGCAGAGATTAGAGTGGGATAAAGCCCAGGTATTGGTACTTTTTAAAAGCGCTCCAATATTCAGCACTGAAAACTTGTACAAGGTGAGACATGGGTGATAAGAAATGTATAATGGGTCTATGATGGATGCACCCAGCTTCTTACCAGGTCACGTAGAAAGTTATTAGTTTATTAGATGGATAATTATACCTAGTTCCTGAGAGTCAGAGTTCTCTCAAAACTACTTTTTGTGTTTTAGATCTAACACCAAGCTTTGTGTCAGACTCCTCCTCCTCCGTCCCCTGTCCCCAATCAGTCACCTCAATAGTTTCTTTAGGTCTTCAGATGCAGCTGGCTTTAGACTGCCAAGAAAAGGCATAATTCTTCTTATGCTGAGCAAGGTAGTCATGGTGAAGATGTGGGACAGGAACTGTTTGCATTAGCTGGTAAAATCCAGAACTTGCTGGAGCGCCTTAGACCTTAAGTTGGAGGAGGGTAAGGATCTTGTGGGATCTAACTGGATGCCCAGGAGATTGATGTTGTGTCTCAGAAACTGGACTTCTGCCTGGACAAATAAACACTTCCCTAGCCTACCTTGTAACTTGTACTGCTGGAGGCTGGCCCAGACCATGTAGATATGCACAATATGCTGGGCCAGGTCCTATGAGTAAATCAAGATAATATAAAAGAGATTCTTTATAAACTGTTGGAGACCAGTCTATCGCATCATTCCTAACGGCATTATACTCATAATGACTGTACTGAGTCAAAGGGTAACTTTGCTTTCACTCTCTCTGGATTCAAACTAGTTTGTGTGCCCCCCAGAGGTTATTTTGTGTAAACAATTAATGTACATTATCAGTCTTACAAATTGGGGAGTATTAGATGGTGATGGTGTTGAGAATCAGTTGTCTTATATAACCTCATTTGCTCACTTTTATATTACACAAGAAGAATCTAAACCTAAGAACAGGAGAGAGGAGGGGAAATGAGCCTTCACTGCAAATCTGCCTCAATGAACTTCTGGAGTTGCCTTGTATCTGGCTTTTTTTTTCTTCTGGCTAACTATTGTTGGACGTTTACCCTGTTTTAAGGCACTGTGCTAAGCTCCTTCTATACATTACCTCATTTAATATTTACAACACATCTCTGAGGAATGCATTGCTAGTGGCTCCATCACAGAAACTTTGGAATTTGCTAGTCAGTTGTAGATTCAGTTCCGTAAAAGGATATTTAAGATCTGCTAGGATCCATATCAATCTCAGTGCCATGGTTGTGGTGGAACACATGATGTAGAATTTGTGGTACATCTAGAATTAAGTCCAAATCAGGTTTCACCTGTTTAGGTGGGTCAGTAGTAGCCCAGGGGGAACATGGGTAGTATTAGTAAAAGCATGCAGACATGAAAGTCAGTTCTCAGGAATGCCATGCCCTAGGATTCAAATGACCAAGTTAGGGTTCAAATCTAAGGAAATGTGGGAAGAAAAGGAATAAGTGATACAGTTCCCTCTTGTTGGTTCCTTATAATCATTGTTGGATTCTGCTCTTAAAAGGCTAACCAGATGAGGGGAATGATTTCTAAAATTTTTTTAATTTTTTATACAATTTTCAAAGGTTGCTTTCCATTTATAGTTATTACAAAATATTGGCTATATTCCCCTTGTTGTACAATACATCCTTGAGCCTATCCTACACCCAATAATTTGTGCCTCCCACCTCCCATACTCCTGCATTGCCCCTTCCCCCTCCCCGCTGGTAACCACTATTTTGTTCTCTATATCTGTGAGTCTGCTTCTTTTTTGTTATATTCACTAGTTTGTTGTATTTTTTAGATTCTACATATAAGTGATATCATACAGTATTTGCATTTCTCTGTCTGACTTATTTCACTTAGTATGATGCCGTCCAAGTCCATCCATGTTGCTGCACATCTTCTTTATCCATTCATATATTTATTCATTCATCTATTAATGGACACTTAGGTTGCTTACATATCTTGGCAATTGTAAATAATGCTGCTATAAACATTGGGGTGCATGTATCTTTTCAAATTAGTGGTTTTGATTTTTTTTGGATATATACCCGGGAGTAGAATTGTTGGGTCATATGGTGGTTCTATTTTTAGTTTTTTGAGAAACTTCCATACTGTTTTCCACCATGGCTGCACCAGTTTACATTCCCATCAACAGTGTACAACGGTTCCCTTTCAGATGAGGAGAATGATTTCTATAAGAAATCAGAAATCTAGGAATTAAGTCGCAGTGGGATCAATGTAGTCAAAGTACAGTCTTTGGACCCTGCATCAGAATTTCCCACCTCATATCTCCCAAGTCAAAATCTCTGAGAATATCTTGTGGAAATGTGGATAGGATAAAAGACAAGATGTTTTCATTCATATTAACATGCAAAATCCTTTAAAAATCCAATCAAATACATCCCAATTTAGGAAAATAAAAAGGCCAAGGGCAAATTTTTGAAGCTATTTTATAGTTACGGGTGTTGTGAATAAATGTGCTTGTGGGATACCCATCATTTGTCTACTTTGTAAAGCCGGTAGTTCTGAAGTGATTGACTGCCATTGAATTTTCTCCTCCTTTACTCAAAGTTTGAACTGAATAATTGATGAATGAGGCTGACATAGGAAGCTTGTGTGAGTTGGCTGGAAGAGGAGAACTGGATCAGTGGAATTGTTCGTTTGAACAATTGAATCTCAAATTTTTCTGAAATTTCTGAATTTCTGAATCTCAAAGATTTCTGCGGGTTACAACTCACTTTGAATGTGAGTTTTAGAAGATAGCAAATTCAGACAGTAAGAAGCATGCATTTGGAAGATTCTAGGGTTTACCTTAAGATTGAAGATCTATTTCTTTTATGCTCAAGTTGTACCAGGAACAACTTCAGGATTTTTTTTTTTAACATCTTTATTGGGGTATAATTGCTTTACAATGTTGTGTTAGTTTCTGCTTTATAACAAAGTGAATCAGCTATACATATACATATATCCCCATATCTCCTCCCTCTTGCATCTCCCTCCCACCCTCCCTATCCCAACCCTCCAGGTGGTCACAAAGCACCGAGCTGATCTCCCTGTGCTATGTGGCTGCTTCCCACTAGCTATCTATTTTACATTTGGTAGTGTATATATGTCCATGCCACTCTCTCACTTCGTCCCAGCTTACACTTCCCCCTCCCCGTGTCCTCAAGTCCATTTTCTACGTCTGCGTCTTTATTCCTGTCGTGCCCCTAGGTTCTTCAGAACTTTTTTTTTTTTTTAGATGGCATATATATGTGTTAGCATACGGTATTTGTTTTTCTCTTTCTGACTTACTTCACTCTGTATGACAGACTCTAGGTCCATCCACCTCACTACAAATAACTCAGTTTCGTTTCTTTTTATGGCTGAGTAATATACCATTGTATATATGTGCCACATCTTCTTTATGCACTCATCTGTCGATGGACACTTAGGTTGCTTCCATGTCCTGGCTATTGTAAGTAAAGCTGCAATGAACACTGTGGTACATGACTCTTTTTGAATTATGGTTTTCTCAGGGTATGTGCCCAGTAGTGGGATTACTGGGTCGTATGGTAGTTCTATTTTTAGTTTTTTAAGGATCCTCCATACTCTTCTCCATAGTGGCTGTATCAAGTTACATTCCCACCAACAGTGCAAGAGGGTTCCCTTTTCTGCATACCCTCTCCAGCATTTATTGTTTGTAGATTTTTTATGGTGGTCATTCTGACTGGTGTGAGGTGATACCTCATTGTAGTTTTGATTTGCATTTCTCTATGACTAGTGATGTTGAGCATCCTTTCATGTGTTTGTTGGCAATCTGCATATCTTCTTTGGAGAAATGTCTGTTTAGATCATCTTCCCATTTTTGGATTGGTTTTTTTTTTTTTTTTGATATTGAGCTGCATGAGCTGCTTGTAAATTTTGGAGATTAATCCTTTGTCAGTTGCTTCATTTGCAAATCTTTTCTCCCATTCTGAGGGTTGTCGTTTCATCTTGTTTATGGTTTCCTTTGCTGTGCAAAAGCTTTTAAGTTTCATTAGGTCCCATTTGTTTATTTTTGTTTTTATTCCCATTTCTCTAGGAGGTGGGTCAAAAAGGATCTTGCTGTGATGTATGTCATAGAGTGTTCTGCCTATGTTTTCCTCTAAGAGTTTGATAGTGTCTGGCCTTACATTTAGGTCTTTAATCCATTTTGAGTTTATTTTTGTGTATAGTGTTAGGGAGTGTTCTAACTTCATTCTTTTACATGTAGCTGTCCAGTTTTCCCAGCACCACTTATTGAAGAGGCTGTCTTTTCTCCATTGTATATTCTTGCCTCCTTTATCAAAAATAAGGTGACCATATATGCGTGGGTTTATCTCTGGGCTTTCTATCCTGTTCCATTGATCTATATTTGTGTTTTTGTGCCAGTACCATACTGTCTTGATTACTGTAGCTTTGTAGTATAGTCTGAAGTCAGGGAGCCTGATTCCTCCAGCTCCATTTTCTTTCTCAAGATTGCTTTGGCTATTTGGGGTCTTTTGTGTTTCCATACAAATTGTGAAATTTTCTGTTCTAGTTCTGTGAAAAATGCCATTGGTGGTTTGATAGGGATTGCATTGAATCTGTAGATTGCTTTGGGTAGTATAGTCATTTTCACAATGTTGATTCTTCGAATCCAAGAACATATCTCTCCATCTGTTTGTATCATCTTTAATTTCTTTCCTCAGTGTCTTATAGTTTTCTGCATACAGGTCTTTTGTCTCCTTAGGTAGGTTTAGTTCTAGGTATTTTATTCTTTTTGTTGCAGTGGTAGATGGGAGTGTTTCCTTAATTTCTCTTTCAGATTTTTCATCATTAGTGTATAGGAATGCAAGAGATTTCTGTGCACTATTGTTGTATCCTGCTACTTTATCAAGTTCATTGATTATCTCTAGTAGTTTTCTGGTAGCATCTTTAGGATTCTCTGTGTATAGTATCATGTCATCTGCAGACGGTGACAGCTTTACTTCTTCTTTTCCGATTTGGATTCCTTTTATTTCTTTTTCTTCTCTGATTGCCGTGGCTAAAACTTCCAAAACTATGTTGAATAATAGTGGTGAGAGTGGACAACCTTGTCTTGTTCCTGATAACTTCAGGGTTTTTAAGCAGACTATAATTTGCTTCAGTGGTTCTCTCTTTATTCAGTATTTCTTAAAAATTGTTAGATCCCTGGCTGGAAGGAGTCATTCTGCTTCTCAGGCATTATTTTTTAAAAATCAGAAAAATCAGCTAAAAACATGAGTGTGTCTATGCAGAATCAAAACCTGTTTGTGTATGTTCGAATGGACTGATGTAGAAGCAGGAAGTAAATTTCAGAACCATATAAACAAGAAAAGAATAAGTTCGGTCTGAGATTTATCAGTAATTCATTATAAGGTCCTTTTAGACATCACATCTTTTTGAAGGGTAACTGGCTAAAAATGTAAAAGTGCTCTTTCAGTGGTGGTATTATATATAACAAATCATTTCTTATTTTTGTGATTGACAATCTAGAGCACTGATTCTCAAACTATTTTCTCTTGGAACTTGCCGAACTTATGTTTTTCTAGTAAGATTTTTCACTCTGAATGGAAAAATTACTTAAATTTTTCCTTATTATTTATTTACTAATGTGTTTATCTGCTCTTGAATGTTAATAGTCAAGAAATAAATGAACACATCAACAAATGAATGGATAAAGGAAGTGTGGTATATACATATATATATATTTATAAAATATATATGTATACAATGTAATATTATTCAGCCTTAGAAAAAAAGAAATCCTACCATTTGTGACAACATTGATGGACCTTGAGGGCATTATGCTAAGTGAAATAAGTCAGACAGAGAAAGTCAAATACTGTATGATATCACTTATATGTGGAATCTAAAACAAAACAAAACAAAACAAACAAACTCATAGAAAAAAAGAGATAGAATAGTGGTTGCCAGAGGCTGGATGATGGGAGAAATGGAGAGGTGTTGGTCAAAGAGTACAAACTTCCAGTTATAAGATGAATAAGTTCTGGGGATGTAATGTGCAGCATGGTGACTATAGTTAATAATACTATACTGTATATTTGAAAGTTGCTAAGAAAGTAGATCTTAAATGTCCTCAGTACACACACACACACATAAAGGCAGTTATGTGAGATGATGGCAATGTTAACTAACCTTATTGTGGTAATCGTTTCACAGTATATACATGTATCAAATCATCATGTTGAACACCTGAAATTTACACAATGCTGTATGTCAATTATATCTCAATAAAGGTGGAAAAAAAGAGAAATGAACAAGTTGCAAAACATTAGAAACAAAGATCCTCTGAAAGAGTTGATCCTTGTGTGCCAGCTTAGCTTCTTTGACATGTGAGATTGTGGTGTGTTATCCTATCACCTACATAAAATGTTGTCATATCATGTGATAGGAAAATGTCATATGTGATAGGAAAAGTGTTCATATGATGGAATTATCTTCAGCAGTATGGGATAGGGTTCCCCAAAGAGCACCGGCACCTACGGGAACACTCCCACACCAAAAGTTTGAGAATTATGGATTTTGTTATGCGTGTGTCCTCTGACCGTGTTTCTCCATTTCTAAGTATTGATCATATCCACTGCACAAAAATATTTAAACATGTGCATATAGTGCTTATAGCATTGTTTATAATATTAAAAAAATCAGATACGAGTCAATATTGGAGAAGGTTTTGATAAATTTTAGAACATCCATGCAGTAGTTTTACAAAACAAAATATAAATATTTATATTGTTATGAATGATCTTTAAGATATAAAGATAGACAAAAGCAAGCTAAAAAATAATCCATATATGTGACTCATACATGGAGTGGGGAGGGAGAAACAAGGTCTTAGAGCAAGGTCAGGAATGATATACACCAGACTCTTAATAGAGGTAGTAGCCTCCAAGTGGGAGAGTGAGATTGAAAAGGTGAAGGAAAACTTGAACTTTTAAATCTGTGTACTTCTGTAGTTTTAAAATGTACTCATGAATCATTTGTGCATGTAAAAATAATTTTCAAAAGAGAAGTTATGTGCTGAAAGAAAAGGATATGCAAAGAAATTTCTTTCCTTTAGAATTTGGTGCCAGAGAAACGTTGCCTTCAAAAAGGAATTTGTTTATATGCGTCTTCATTTCTAATGATAATAATTCATGATGCTTCCCTTTGAATTCTGCCTTTCAGGAAACTCAGAATCAAAATTGATGCTCACACAGAACAGCTGTACTAGCCTGTGAAGTTAGCATACTTTCTATTGCCTCTTTTCACGGATCCCATTTCCAATTCCTGGGTTTATTTTATCAGACTTATTTTATATGTGATCTTGGTTATAAGCTACTTCATATGTTTTAAGAAAGAAATGAGGAATACATAAATAAACAAATAACCTAATAATTATTTTCATTGAATTTGAAAGTCATTTCATGTTTCAGAATTTGTTAGTGATGGTTTACTTGTACTCAAATGTAACTCAGTTTTAGACATTCTTATTCTGCAGCATGTAACTCACACCTTAAAAAAATAATCAGAGCGTTCCAGAACTTGCACAAAATATATATACAGTATTTTGCTTTTTTTCCCTTGTACTGTCTGAGGTAGTTGTTTAGATCTAGTGAGCCATCCAAGTTAATTATACCCCAAGGGAGTCCATAGACCTCAGGGATTTGATGGCAATGTATCTATTTAGTGAAGTTCTCTTTGGGTGAAGTAAACTAGTCCTTAAAGAATAATCGCTGGAAAGACCCTAGTACAGATTTATACAAGAAAACAAAAATGCAGTCTACTTCAAATCATAAGGCTTTAAAACTGTACATTCTTTAGAATACTGATAATCATGAATACAAGCCCACCTTCCCCCACCCGCATTGCCACACAGCAACACACTCTCATACAGCATCCTGTTTTGCAAGTCCCAAAGATGGCTCTATTCCTGGTTAAAAAAAAATAAAGTAGATCATTTTTGGTACTTTTTAGTGTGCTCTTTATTTTGAGTGCCTTTTGAAACACATCCTGCTGTGTTCCAGAAATAAACTGGCAGCTCCCTCTCTCGCCCTGTTGAAACTGCTCACCCTACAGTTCCCCATGCAAACAAAGCTATGAGAAAAGCCTTTTCCCAACTAACAGCTTGAATGTGCTCTGGGAACACCAACATGATTTTTTAATTAACGTTAATTCTGCTTAGCTTCAACTATGAAAGAAATGGGGTTTCTTCAAACACCAATTAACAAAGCAAACCCCAATAAAGGGAAAATACTGTGTCCCCACCTCCAGCCCCCAACAGGAAATTCCCCCCTGTTGAGTTTTCCCCAAGGTCTCTATAAAATTTTTCTGATGAACTTGCTAGAGCCTTAATGAGAATGAATCAGCACAGATTTTCCATCATATAAACAGAAATATTTAATTTCACGAAAAGGGACAGCATGCTTGACTCTGCCCAGCCTACTACATAATATCTTCAGTTTTTCCTCGTTCCTGGTAATTTATTTCTCATGGTATTTTCACTACAGTAATTCCTCAGGGTTTCCGAAACCTGAGGACTATACCTAAACATCATAGGTGAAAAAAATGACTTAAGCCTTTACTTCATTGCTGACTCCATTTTGTTACTTGAAGCAGAGGGAAAATATTTGCCCACTTTGTGTTTGCTCGGAATAAATTTTCCTGCATGGGCCTCTCCCAGGACCCAGAGGGACAATCATACTTCCAGACATGCCCAGGGGGCAGAGCAACATATCCAAAGATCCCACTAGGACAACATTTCTCACACCATGTTCAGAAAAAAACACAAGATGTTATTCTGTATACTATCCAGAAAGTGTTCTGTGGTCAAATAAATTTGGGAAATGCTGCAAACCATGTTCTTTTAGAAATTCACAAAACATTTTAGCATGTTAAAAGCTCTGAAAAGAGTTTTAATTAAAAAGAAACCCTAAGTAACTTTGCTTAACTGTTTTTATTTTTCCAACTAATTTGACCACAACACCTTGCTTCATGTAACACTAGCATTCTACAAATCACTGAAAAAGGTGGAAAGGAATTGAATACTTACTAAACACCAGCTGTGTGCATTGAATATTTGAATTAATCCTCTTAACCCTGTGAGATAAGTATTATACCCATTTTACAGGTTAAAAATACTTAGAGGTTCTCACATCCAGTTTTACATATATAATTTACAATAAATAAATGTGTAATGTATAATAAACTGTAAGCTAGCATTCTAATCCAGGTCTGTCTCGACTTTAAGACCTGTGTTCTTTCTACTCCTTTACATTTACTATTTAATCCCCAAACTAAGTTTTTGGTGTGGCAAAAATTTGACTTACCTCTTGCCCTGTATTGACAGATTGATTATATCTAGGTAGCAGGCTTCATGAGGGCAGAAGCTGTGTGTATTGTGTTTATCTGTGTCTCTCCAGTACTCGGTACAGTGCCAGGCACACAGGAGACCCTCAACAGCTATTGGACGAAAGAATGAATGTGAAAGTACTACACTTGTCCAGACTATGCCTTTTCAATGTGAACTAGAGAACTTCCCAGGGACAGTAACTTGGATAGGTGAGGAGATTTGAATCTACATCACATGAGGAAAAATTGACAATTTTAACTGCTAATCTGAGTTGGAGAAGTCTCTTCGGATATTTGAAAGATGGGACTGTCGAGTGAAAATTGGATTACTCAAGCATTAGGTGGGATGAATTTATGACCTTCAAGACTCCATTCAGGCCTGGAATTCTATGAGTTTTGGGGCTGTTAAAGATGCACAAAAGAATGGTGTAGTTCACAGCCTCTGGTGATCAATTATCTTTCTGGACGCTCAACTCTAGAATCATATAGCTTGGAATTTCTGTCAGGGTTTTCCAGAGAATAAGAACCCAGAGGATATATAAAAATATATTAAAGGATATTTATTACGAGAATTTGCTCACGTGATTATGGAGGCTAAGATATGCCACAATATGCCATCTACAAGCTGGAGACTCAGAAAAGTCAGTGGTATAATTCAGACTGAGTCCAAAGGCCTGAGAACCAGGGGAGCTGATAGTGAAACTCCCATTCCAAGACCAAAGGACTGAGAAGAGGGGGAATGAAGCTCTGATGTCCAAAGGCAAGGAAAGATGGACATCTCAACTCAGGAAGAAAGAGAATTTACTCTTCCTCTGCCTTTTTGTTCTGTTTGGGTCTGCAGTGGATTGGATGCTGCCCACCCACATTGGTGAGGGTGGATCTTCTTTACTCAGTCTAATTCAAATATTAATCTCTTCCAGAAGCACTCTCACAGGGACACCGAGAAATAATGTTTTACCGGCTCTCCAAGTATCCCTTGGCCCAGTCAAGCTGACCTGTAAAATTAACCATTGCAATTCCATAAGGTATTCATACAACTTATAAATGTAGCTAAGGATAAGTAGTTTCAAGGCCATCAACACAACAATGTTTCAGTCATACAAAAAGAACCCCAGTGGTTTGATGTTGGAAAAACCAAAGCTTTACTGTACCATAATTTGTCATAGAATGAAACTTGACATAACACCAGTAACATCTTTATTGGAACCTATCCAGTGACCTTTATTTATAAGAAGTGCTAGAAAGGACCTTATTATAGTGTGTGTCCCCCAAAACAACATCATTCATGGTTCTGGTATACAAAAAGTGGTATTACAATGAATGTATCAATATTAAGGCATGGGGGGTGTGAGTAAAATTTCAGACTAGTAACATCTGGAAACCTTTTTGTATGTTAAGCAATTAGTTGTAATATTTATAGAAAACCAAAAAGTGCAGGGAACTATTTTGGATTTGGGTTGGGAGGAGTGCTTAGAAAGTTATATATGTAGAGATACAGATGTTCTGACACGGGAGAGAATAGGAAAACATGAAGGAATGAAGGAACTGTATTAAATAAAAACACATTACACTTTTATAATGTGTGTGTATAATGGCCGTAATATTTTAGTGGATAATTTGGAAAAAAAGCACCACAAACCATAAAGAACAACTCTGCACACTGTGAAAACCTGTTTACGATTTTTCTAAAGACCAATGTGGAAATGTAAAAAAAGTATTGACAAAATCGGCTCCATAGTTAGGTTCCCCTATAATCCTATGTAAACTGTTGTCTACTCTGGTGTCAAAGCTGATAATGCCTAATTATTTACTGGGATTTTCCTCCTTGTTCCTAATCCAATTAATTGGGGTTAGAAATAGTGCTTTAATACCTCTTCTAGGGAAAGCACTGGAAATTGTTCATATATAAAACTATATGTGTTATTTTTTTTTTAAAAAAGCAAAAAAGAATATGCTTTAGATCACTTGGAAGTCATTTATTCAACAAAAGTGTGCTGAGAGCCAACTACATGCACAGCACGTGGGGTGAAAAGAGTGAAAATATGGTCTGTCTAGAAGTGCTCACATTCCAGAGAGGAAGAGAGAATATTTGACAATACAAGAATACAACGTGGAAAGTGGCTATCACATGCAAGAGAAGAAGAGATGAAGTGCAGTGGAATTCAGAAGATGGTATTTATTTACAAACCATGTGTCAGGTCTAGACTCAACAGACTGTCATGCTTTTGCCTTCCATGATATTCTGCTCCACACAAAAGATATGACCAAATGTGCAGGATATACATATAGTCTAGAAACATTGATATAATTTTTTTACAGACTGAAGATATTTTGATGACATTTTGATTATTTACCTATGTTTTCACATTATACAGATACTCTGTAGATACAAAAACAAAACAATTTTATGGGCAATCTATTCAAAATTACATGGAATAAGTGAGTGTCTTGGAATCCTGGATAATCTCCATTGTTTGAAATGTGAATTTTCACTTAGTTTGTTTGCTAATAACTAATAGGAATAAACTATAGAATGACTATGGAAGAAAACATGTCTTCAAGCCTTAATAGCATATAATGGGCAGGCATAAGTAAGTGAATAGACCCTATTTTTATTTCTCCCGCTAGATTTTATGTGGTTTTCTAAATATGTTCATAAGAAGAAACTAGAGATAAATTACCTTAAAATGGATGGTGTGTATGCTGTTTAATTGCCAGGAACTAATAAGCATTTTGAATTAAGTAAGACTGAAGGTTCTTAACTCTGTAGCTTAACCTTGTTACATACTTTAAATTAAGAAACATAAAACTTTTCTTCAAAGAATAATTTTATGCTCAGAATTACTAAAGGCATGTAGCATAGAATGACTCTATCTTTTCCTATTGTAATCTTTGCATTCTTCTGTTTTTCTAAGACATAAGGTGACATATCCACGTGCTTGTCCTTCATCAGATGTTTCTATGAGCAGCAGAGCAGAAAGGTCTAATATCTATTCATTTGTAATGTGTCATTCTGAATGTAGTAAGGACAATTGACTTCACATGTCATAGGTAATTAGAAAAGTCATCAGTTCTAGATATTTAAAGTACGGCACCATATACTTTTAATAAGTACATGTATTGATGTCTTTCAATGTGTCTGAATTTTCTTCCATCTCTCACTTTTATAGTGGGTAAATTATCTCCATGGCCACTTAATTTAAAGGATTAACCAAAATATACCTCCTCTTATTTTAATCCCTTAGCTGGGATTGTGCAATAGAATTTTACTGTGTTTTATCTTGCAAGCAAAAAAATTTATTTCTGTCCTGAGATTCAGTAACCCAGAATGTTCTGTCCCTAGAAGTAATTTTTAGAGGCTCACCTGAGAAAACAAGAGAGTTGAATAAGGTGTAGGTGAAAAATGGAAAGTTGATATGTCATGTTCAGACAGCAGGGAATAGTAGGCTTGTGAATGTTGTGCTTTTTAGGAAGGGCCCAGCTAGTTCAGGTGTAAATGGCCAGCTAGGCTCTCTAGACTTATTAACAACAGTTCAAAGGACCTGTCTGCTGATGAATTCTAGTGAGCTGAGCTGGAATCACCCAGATGTCCAGGCCTAAGGACATGTGTGAATCAACACTTCAGCATTGAACTGTGCGTTTACTGCTGTTCAAGGGCATGGGTGGTCACCTTTCAGACTTTTTACAGATTTGACACATTCATTACCAGAAGATGGACATTTAGGGCAGCATTCACTTTCTAAATAAGGTATCTTCAATACAGGAAAACTTTCTAATATACTAAGCCATTTAATATAAGGGACTTGAAGTATCTGCCGATTTTAAAATCTACGGGGTGTCCTAGAACCAATCCCCCTTGAATACTGAGGGACAGTTGTGCTTTTCTGGTGGGATCCTGCCTCCAGAGGCATCTTGGCACCAATCATCGAAGCATCTGCTAGGTTTCAGGCCTCCTCAGACTAGACCTTTCTCCCAGTATGAAATATGACTGATCATGGCTGGTTTCATGAAGCCCTCTTTTCCCTCGGTTTCCTTGATGCTGAGTTTTCTGCAAACTATCCTAGTTTTCCTTCCATTTCTCTGGCCTTTCTTCTGAGACTCCTTTGCATGTGCATCTTTCCCTAAGCAGTCTTTAAAAAGACACCATGGATGTATGGTCAACTACAAATGATAGACTGGGAAGAAAATAGACAATAGGCCTGCATTACTGTTGGCTAACCTGCAAAACAAATACTGCATCCCCAAAATGTATTGTAGCTCAAATATAGCAGAGGTTTATTTCCTGCTCACCTAACAGTCTAGACTGGGGGTTCATGGCTGGCAGGCAGCTACTTAACATGGTAATTCAGGGACCCAGGCTCCTTTTATCTTGGGGCTCCACCCTACCCATTGTCATCTGCATGCACCCAGTAGAAGAGGATAAAAACACAAATTGGAGGCATGACAGACATTTCGGCTCATAATCCCCTGTCCAGAACATAAATACAGTTACTCACACACACACACACACACACACACGTTACAGCAAAGGAGACTAGGGAATGTACTCTAGCCGTGTGCCAAGGCAAAGAAGTGGAGAATTAGATTTTAAGAGGCAGCTGAAAGACTACCCAACACATTACAATGGATGTCATTTATATGCAAGAGCTTCTATAAATTGAGTAGAAACACAACAGAAAAATGAGTAAAGGCCATACACTTACAGACACAAAAATATTATCAAAGCAGAAATGCAAATCACCAATAAATAGACTTTCAATCTCAGTAATTGTCAGGGAAATGCAACTTAAAATAACAATAATGTATCATTGTCAAATATTTTGAAAAGCAATACCAAGTGCTAGTGAGTGTTCAGGGAAATAGACATTCTCATACGTTGTTGATGGAAGTGCAAATTACAATAACTTTTAAGGACAGTAATCTGCAAACATGTATTAAAATATAGTTACACTCTCTAATTAGCAATCTGACTTTTGGGAAACTGTTTGCAGTGGATGCTGTGATTACCCCCCTGGATTTCCCTCCAGGGAAGAGAGGGATGCTGACTGAAGCATTCCTTCACCCAGCTGCCAGCAGTGTTGCCTGCTGATGGCTCGCAGCTGTGTCCCTTTTCAGGAGTTTTTCCTCCACAGAAGGAAGCTGTCTTACCCTAGGCTGTGTCTCCTCCCTAGGGGCAGCCCACCTGTACTGACTGGTGAACTCAGAGGGTATAAAGGCTAGCCTCCTAATGTCAATTGGGGACTGGCTCCATGAATAAAAATACATGACTTCTCCCAAGAGTATCTGCAAGAGTCATTACATATCAGAATGACAAAAGGTTGTTTTATTAGTGAGTCAATAAGTCATAGAAAAAGAGCTCCAGGTTTTACCTATTTGGAGACTAGTATTAGATGAGGAACTCCATTTGTTTATGTATTTGTTTGTTGATCTCAAGGCACAAAGTTGTCTTCCTTGAAACTGCATTATGTATGTTCAGGGTTTCATCTAATTACAGAGCAAATTGCCAGTTTCACTTCTTCAACAATTTTCATCTACTACTCAGGTACGATTGGGCATAGACAACTAGTTTATACTTCAGCCTGGATGGTTGCCATGGTTAATTTTATATCAACTTGACTGCACCATGGGATGCCCAAATTAAACATTATGTCCAGGTATGCCCAGGTGTTTCCAGATGAGATTAACATTTGAACAGGTGGACTCAGGAAAATAGATTGCCTTCCCCAATGTGGGTTGGCATCATCCAATCCCTTGAGGCCCTTAATAGAACAAAAGGCAGAGGAAGGAGGAATTTGTCTTTTTGTTTCCTGCCTGCTTGCTTGAGCTGGGACATTGGTCTTCTCCTGCCTTTGGACTAGGATTTATACCATTAGCTCCCCTGGTTCTCAGGCCTTTGGAATAGGGCTAAAATTACAACACTGGCTTTTGTGGTTCTTCAGCTCACAGATGGCAGATCATGGGACTTCTCAGCCTCCATAGTCACATGAGCCAATTCCTCATAATAAATCTTTATATCTGTCTCTCTATCTATATCTATCTATAGGTATATAGGTAGATAGATAGATAGATAGGGACATAGATATATAGATATCCTGTTGGTTCTGTTTCTCTGGCGAACTCTTAACACTGTGGTCTGCACTTGACCTTCATGACAACTTTGGGAGGTACCTATAAGGTTATTGATGTGCCTATTTTACATATAATGAAACAGTCTAAGGAAAATTTTTTAAAAAACAGACAAGGATGCCACAAGAAAAGAAAATTATAGGCCAATATCCCAGATGAACATAGATACAAAAATCCTTAACAAAATATTAGCAAGCCAAATTCAACAATATAATAAGAGACTCATACACATAATCAAGTGGGATTTATTCCAGGGATGCAAGCCTGGTTCAACATCTGCAAATCAGTCAAGTGATACACCACATTACAAAATGAAGGGTAAAAATCATATGATCATCTCAATAGATACAGAAAATGTTTGACAGAATTCAACATCCATTTACGATAAAAACTCTCAACAAAGCAGGTGTAGAGCAAACGTATCTCAGCATAAAAAAGGGTCATATATGATAAGCCCACAGCTAACATACGCTCAGTAGTGAAAAGCTGAAAGCTTTTCCTCTAAGATCAGGAACAAGAACAAGGATGCCCACTCTCACCACTTTTATTAAACATAGTATTGGAAGTCCCAGCCAGAGCAATTAGGCAAGAAAAGGAAATAAAAGTAATCCAAATTGGAAAGAAAGAAGTGAAACTGTAACTGCTTGCAGATGACATAATATTATATATAGAAAACCTTGAAAACTCCATCAAAAAAACTGTTAGAACTAATGAATTCAGTAATGTTGTAGAATACAAAATCAATATTCAAAAATCTGTTCTGTTTCTATACACTACAAACAAATTACCAGAAAAAGAAATTAAGAATACAATCCCATTTACAAATGCATCAAAAAGAATAAAATACCTAGGAATAAATTTAACCAAGGAGGCAGAAGACCTGTATACTGAAAACTACAGGACATTAAAGAAAGAAATTGAAGACATAAATAAATGGAAAGATACTCTGTGCTCATGCATTGGAAAAATTAATATTGTTAAAATATCCATATTACCCAAAGCAATTTACATATTCAATGCAATCCCTATCAAAATTCTAGTGGTATTCTTCACAATAAAACAATCCTAAAATTTGTATGGAGCCACAAAAGGCCCTAAATAGCCAAAGCAATCTTGAGAAAGAAGAACAAAGCTTGAGAAAGAAGAGGCATCACATTCCCTGATTTCAAACTATATTACAAAGCTATAGTAATTAAAACAGTGTGGTATTGGCATAAAAACAGACACAGGGATCAATGGAACACAATAGAGAGCCCAGAAATAAACCCACCCATATATTGTCAGTTAACTTATGACAAAGGAGCCAAGAATATACAAAGGGGAAAGGACAGTCTCTTCAATAAATGGTGTTGGGAAAACTGGACAGCCATATGCAAAAGAATGAAGCAGGAAAACTGGATTGCACCATACACAAAAATTAACTCAAAAAGGATTAAATACTTGAATGTAAAACCTGAAACCATAAAACTCTTAGAAGAAAACAGAAGTTGTAAGCTTTGACATAAGTCTTGGCAATGATTTTTTAAATCTGACACCAAAAGTAAGAGCAGCAAAGGCAAAGATAAATAAGTGGGACTACATCAAATTAAAAAGCTTATGCACAGCAAAGGAACCATCAACAAAATAAAAAGGCAACCAACTGAATGAGAGAAAGTATTTGCAAATCGTATATCTGATAAGGGCTAATATCCAAGATAAATAAAGAACTCATACAACTCAATAGCAAAAAAACAATTCAATTAAAAAAAAAGCAGAAGATCTGAAGACATTTTTCCAAAGAAGACATATAGATGGCCAACAGGTACATGAAAAGATGCTGAATGTCTTTAATCATCAGAGAAATGCAAATCAAAACCATAAGATATCATCTCACACCTGTTAGAATGGCTACTATCAAAAAGACAAATGTTGGTGAGGTTGAGGGGAAAAGGGAACCCTTGTGCACTGTTGATGGGAATATAAATTAGTGGCTACTATGGAAAACAGTATGATGGTTCCTCAAAAAATTAAAAATAGAACTACCATATGATCCAGGAATTCCACTTTTGGTATTTATCTGAAGAAAGCAGAAACACTAACTTGAAAAGATATATGCACTCGCATGTTCATTGCAGCATTATTTACAATAGCCAAGATATGGATACAACCTAAGTGTCCATCAGTAGGTGAATGGATAAAGAAATTGTGGCATATATACATACAATGGAATACTATTCAGTCATAAAAAGAATGAACTCTTGCCATTTATGACAACACAGATGGACCTCGAGGGCATTATGCTAAGTGAAATAAGTCAGACTGAGAAAGACAAATACTGTGTAATCTCTCCTATAAGTGGAATCCTAAAAAAAAAAAAAAAAAAAAGCACAAACAAAAAATACAACCAAAATCATATGTACAAAGAATAGATTGGTGGTCGCCAGAGGCAGGGGCTGTGGAGGTGGGGGGGAAAGGGTGCAGGGGTCAAAAAGGTAAAAAAAAAAAATTTTTTAATTAAAAAAAATCATTCACAGCCAGTTCATTGTAGAACTGGAACTTAAACTGAAGTTTCATTGTCTAGAGTAGGTGTGTCCTCTTCGAGCACTTTTTTTTATAATGACCCACAAAAAAAGCCTGGAGTTGCTTCCCTTTTGTAATATTTCTTCCATTTCCTCAAAACCAGTAGTTATTCCAAGCAGGAACTTGCATTCAAGTCATAGCATCTTAAGGACCCTTGTATACACTTATCTCCATCGGAGAATAAAAGAACAAATGCTTCTTGAGCAGAAGCTACATCTTCTTGCAAGATTTGTAATTTTGTCCATGTCTACATGATAAAAATAAAATGTTTTCTCCACTAAAAGCAATTGGAAGTGTGTGTGTGTGTGTGTGTGTGTGTGTGTGTGTGTGTTTGTGTGTGTGTGACAGCAAACTCCTCTTGACTTCCCTTTCTACTTCTGAGACTGAAAAGCTCTTGCTCACATCTCTAAGGGTCTACCGGCTGCAGGGCATGCAGCAGTGCTGTGATGCATGCCCAAAGGACTGTCAGGTCTGTGTGAGATACGCTGCCTCAGGGCACCAGCCCCTGTCGAATCCAGGCCTATTACAATGTGGGTATCTTTCCTCCTCCTGAACATGCATCTGACAATGATCTTTCATTGTAATAATTGCTGAGGAAGTAACCAAGGTGTGGCTTTAGAACAATCAGTTCTTTTCAGAATTGTAAAACTACACTAAGGAAGCCTTAATTTTAGTCCCTAGAATTAAATTTTTTTTTAAAATAACCCTGTGGTTTCAAAAAGGCCTTTGTTCTGAACACACTCTGTACCTCTCCTCTCCTCTCCTCTCCTGCCAGCAACTGTGTCTAGACCCGTGAGGTAGGCGTCCCTGTGCAGTTGGTGATACCTCGCTTTTCAGCCCTCACTATAGAATCCCACCCCAACCACGCAGTGTTGCTTTGTATTTTGTTTGGGATAGATATTGGTGTATCTTAGCAAAGATTTAACTTTTAATTATTAAATTCCAGCTAGCAGAGGCAAGTGAAAAACAGATAATTCCAAATCTTTTGTTTTTGTTTTCTTTTGTTTTAATTTTTATTGGAGTATAGTTGATTTACAATGTTGTATTAGTTTCAGGTGTACAGTAAAGTGATGCAGTTATACATATACATATATTCACTCTTTTTAAGAGTCTTTTCCCATATTGGTCATTACAGAGTACTGAGTAGAGTCCCCTGTGCTATACAGTCGGTCCTTATTAGCTATCTATTTTATATGTAGTAGTGTGTATATGTCAATCCCAATCTCCCAGTTTATGCTTTCCCCCCTTTTCCCCCTGGTAACCATAAGTTCGTTTTCTACATCTGTGACTCTGTTTCTGTTTTGTAAATAAGTTCATTTGTATCATCTTTAATAGATTCTGCATATAAGCAATATCATATATTTATCTTTCTCTGTCTGACTTACTTCACTTATTATGATAATCTCTAGGTCCATCCATGTTGCGGCAAATGGCATTATTTCGTTGTTTTTTTATGGCTGAGTAATATTCCATTGTACATAAGTACCACATCTCCTTTATCCATTCATCTGTCGATGGACATTTAGGTTGCTTCCATGTCTTGGCTCTTGTAAATAGTGCTGCTGTGAACTTTGAGGTGCATGTATCTTTTCGAATTAGAGTTTTCTCTGGATATATGCCCAGGAGTGGGATTGCTGGATCATAGGATAGTTCTATATTTAGTTTGGAATGGGTGAAGGGTGAAGGGTGTAAGGAGGACTTCTGTCACATTCTTCTTCCTCTCCTCCTCCTCCTCCTCGAGGTGGGTAGAAGACTAACTTCCTGACATTTCCTCATCTAACCTTAAATTTTCAACCCCCCAACTGAAGAAATGGAGCAGGGAATCAGGCTGACAACAGACAGAATATAAACTGAGCTTAAAACCTGATGCCAGAGAAACAGCAAAGCATGTCATCTGCATTCTAAAAAATCAGGAATTGACTGAACTTTATAGTTTGTTTAGCAGTCTCCCAACACTGAGTTTATTGTTTTTACAAAAGGCAATAGAGAAAAAGGAGCGAGATCATCAAACAGGTTGAAATTTTACATAAATAGCAAGCAGATGAATATGAGTAAGAGAATTCTCTGGAGTCCTGCTCCAAATGCTCCCCAAACTTCCCCTTCTGCCTGATGCCGGTAGAGAGCTCTGCTGACCCTGCTTCATCCCAGTCAAAACACAGCTGCCTTCAATGAGCCATACATTTGACAGGAAGAGTTCATCTCTTGCCATACCCTGAGGAAAGTCTGTACTGTATGTCTCTTCAAACAGGGATGCAAAGAGGGACAGTCCCAAAGCATCAACATGGAAGAATTGATTGGATACCCAGGAGCCTGTCTCCACAACTGCACCAAGTTGAAATTAACAACCCATTTTAATAATTTTAACAGATTTAGATGACAAGATCCTGAATAACATTTGACACAAGTAGTACAATTGGCCCTAGTGATTTTAGATATTTTAGGAAATTTGTTTCTATCTTTCTCAAATCAGCATAAACAAGTTGCCCATTAAAAACTGATATGCCAAAACTGAAAAAAAAGAACATACCTTAAAAAAACTATCTCATTAAAATAAAACAAATAAACAAATATATCAAAAGAGAAACAGCCTCAGAGATACAGAAAACAAACCAGTGGTTACCAGAGGGGGAGAAGGGTGGGGGAGGGGCAAGAAAGGTGAAGGGGATTAAAAGGTACAAATTACTAGCTATAAAATAAATAAGTTACAAGGATGTAATATATAGCACAGGGAATATAGTCAATATTTTATAATAACTTTACATGAAATATAATCTATAAAAATATCAAATCATTGTGTTGTACACCTAAAACTAATACGATATTGTAAGTCAACTATACTTCGATGAAAAATAAATAAATTTTTTTATTAAAGTTTTAAAGAATCATAAATAAAAAATAAAATAAAACAAAAATCTCATTCTGGGGGCAGAATATCCATGACTTCTGAATGAAGAAATAACTATTCTCATTCTAGACTAAATGCATTTTACTTAGAGAAAGGAACATTCTTCACATTTCCCAGAGATCACAAAAGAAAATTTAAAACATTGCAAAAGTTGTGTGGCTGCCTTATGAATTAGTCCTTTAATGTTTTAAAAGCAAGTACAGCAGATAAGCTTCATAGCAGTGCATTTTTTCCTCTAAGGGACCAATAAAGATCTCTGTGGTTAGTGATATTTTTAATTCAGCTCTGGACTTTCTCCAGGAAATCACTCATAATTACTAATTGTATTTTTGTAAGTTAATGAAAGGATGCAGAATTTTTTCAATGCCTCCTTTCACTTGTGTAATTAATGATGTTGCTTTTTTACATGATTGAGTAAAGCTAAAATACAGAGGCATGAATTAACTGAGAAAGCTTCTTTGTGAAGTCTGATAGAAATTAAGTATAAATCCTAGTCATGCAGTTGTCTTAAACTATTCCTTCATCATCATTTTTCTTCATTTTTTGCTGCTTAGATTTATAATAAAAACTAGCAGAAAAGAGAATCATTTAGTGAGGTTGTTTTAAATGTAGTTTTCCATTGATTTGTGGACAATCATATTTGCAAAAATATATTAATGGGATTTCCTTAGAGAGCTTTTTCACAGTGTTGAATTTAACTGAATGTCAGTAAGAGTAAAGCACCCAGAGTGTATTCTCTGATGCCTCCAAGATTTCCAAACTGAAATTTAGATAGCTCCTTAAATTTGTGAAGTCAGATCTTTCAATAAAATCTCCAAACACTGAACACACTATCAACCAAATATTCAATTAACATTTAAAGAATAACAAACAACTGCAAAGTGCGCTTGTTTTTTTAAACAGATATGGATTTTCAGCAAAAGAAACCATATTCTGGGCAAGCAAACAAAACTCGAAACCAATAAATTTAAAGGATTAAAATCATACACAGTTTTCTCTGACCACAGAGAAAATTAAATTAGAAAATAATAAAAAGAAGACACCTAGAAAATTCCCAAGTATTTGAGAATTAAATAAGACACTTTTGAATGACTCATGAGTCAAAGAATGTATCACAAGGGAAATTAGGAAATATTTTGGGGTGAAGGAAAATGAAAATAAAACTTTTCAAAATTAAAAAAAAAAATCTCCAGTTCTTTTATTAGATTGAATGGAAGTTTATGATTTGGGGGAAAACATTCTAGGAATAATAAGGAGGAAAAACTAATGTTTTGCATCAGAAGGTGTTCGTTTCCCTTTCAAACTCTTCTGATAACTAGAAGGGCATCATCATGGAAGTACCCAGGTAGTCACAAATAGTATGTGTTTCTGAGCCTGTTAAAGACTGTTACAGAAACTTGACCATGCATTAGACTCTTCTTTCCCCTTGCAAGCTCCCTGCTATGTTGCTCTCTAACATATCCTTCCTTCCTTCTTTTGTTCCTCCCTCCCTTCCTTTCTGCTTCCCTCCCTTCCCCTTTCCTTCCTTCCTTCCTCTTTCCCTCCCTCCCTCCCTCCCTTTCTCACTCTCACTTTCTTGTTTAAAATTGCTTCTTTCCTTCCTTCCTTGCTATTATTGTTGTTGTTGTTGTTGTTGTTTGCTTTATTTTTCACAAAGGAGAAATATTCCAGCCCTTGAAGATAGTTTGAAGCCAGGCGTTTATTCCCAGTTTGGGCATGGAGAAGGGATTCACTACTAGATATTTAAAGCTCAGCTACACATTCAGTCTGTGATTGGAATGATTAGGTTGTAGGCTGATAGCAGGGGCATTGAGTGCAAAGTAACCCAAAACTACTAAGGAGGTACCAAGAGTTATATGTCAATGAATACCAGGTTACTTAGGACCATAGTCAGATATTAGGAGAGAGGAATGATCAAATACAAAGCATTATACTACTACTACTAGCAAATACTTAAAGAGTGCATACTATGTGCCAGGTACTTAGTATATATACTCATATTTTTTGACAACAGTCCTATGAACCAGGTACAATTATTATGCCCATTTTATAGATTAGGAAGTGGAGGCACAGAGGAGATAAATAACTTGTCCAAGATCGCACATTAGTGTAAGGATTTAAACCCAGGCATTCTGGCTTCAAAATCATCCTCTTAGACGTGGATGTACATAGAGACTGTCATACAGAGTGAAGTAAGTCAGAAAGAGAAAAACAAATATCGTACATTAACACATTTATGTGGAGTCTAGAAAAATGGTACAGATGAACCTATTTGCAGGGCAGGAATAGAAAGGCAGACAGAGAGAACGGACATGTGGACATGAGGGAGAAGGGGAGGGTGGGGCGAACTGGGAGATTAGGATTGACATATATATACACTACCAAGTGTAAAATAGATAGCTAGTGGGAACCTGCTGTATAGCACAGGGAGCTCAGCTCAGTGCTCTATGAAGACCTAGATGGGTGGGATGGGGGAAGGCAGGAGGTCCAAGAGGGAGGGGATATATGTATACATATAGCTGATTCACTTCACTGTTTAGCAGAAACTAACATAGCATTGTAAAGCAATTCTACTCCAATAAAAAAAATAATAATGAAAATAAATAAAATCCAAAAAAAAAAAAAAACAGGGAAAGATTTCTGCAAAGAGAGTTATGCAGCCTGAGAAGAGTACAAGGAATGAAGGAGTGTATTGTGGTTAAGAACATTGGCTCTGGAATCCAGACAGATCTGAGCTTAAATTCTGCTTCTGCCACTCCATAGCTGTGAGACCATAGGCAAGGTACTTTTCTGAGCCTGTCTTCTCAGCTCTCAAATCTGAATAACTATACATACCTTTCAACATTGTTGTGAGAATTAAATGAAGCAATGTCTGCTAAGTTCTTTGTAGCCCAACACCAGGCACAAGGTGCTTAATAAACAAGACATTCATACATATAGGTACATACAGGTATGGATAATCTGAAGGGTGGAAAGGAGCCTGGGAATTTCTAAGTGGGAAGAAATGTTCTTTATTTCTGTGACGAAGAATACTCATTGGTCTTTGCCTATAGAAGTGTTGAGTTTTAAAATAATTTTTAAAATTGGCAACTCTTATTTAGTTTTCAAGAATTCACCTGTACTTTTGAGGCTCCTTCTGAAAAGGAGCAGTGTCCATCACTATGCAAAACACACACACATAATATTGGGACAAACCTTTTTGTGACTTGGACCTCTTGCCAAGAAATATAAACAGAATGGATGAAAAACACTGGAGGTGAAGGCTGTGCGTGACTCCCCCAACCCTCAGCCAGTGCTGATGCACTTATGTTTGATACACACTTTAGTTAAGGCAGTAAACAAACTTCACAGCCCAAGAATAATTTTGGATTACTTATTTCGACGAACACATTCCCACTGGGTTCCTACTGATTATGAATTAATTCCACTCAGGTATTTCTCACAGGGAATGTTTTATAAAATTATCATATGCAAATAGCTTGTGGCATATTTACCCTTTTTTATTTATTTATTTTTTATCCACACCAGTTATTTTGTGGAGTGCTTCTCCAGCAGCACATCAAAACTTGCTTTTCAGTCATTAGGCACAAAATAAAGACTTCTACACTTGGTGTTGGTTCACAAGTCTTGGAACTAGGTGACTAATTTTCTTATTTTGGAATCTGAGAATCCAAAAGTATGAAGGCCTGTTCTTTGCATATTCATTTATGCCTGGTGACTCAGACAGGTACGGGGGAGAAAAAAATCATCACGTGGAATAAACTGCAGTATTGTTAGTCTCAACATGCAAAGTTATTCTATGATACCTAATTTTAATCTGCTATGCCTAATTAAAATGGTGATAAAATGAGAAATAGAGAATCTGAATTTTAAATAAATTTTAAAATATATGAACATTTTTAAAGAACTTAGTGGTAGAACACTTCCAAGTAAAGTAACCCATCATGCTTAAAATAATCTTCAGAGTCTTTCCTTTTGGTGTGATTGGCAGACCACCCTTCGGAAAGCTTAGGTGGACAGTCTCACAGTAGACCAAGAAGTTGGTTCTTTTTGAAGATAGTAAATAGAATTCATGCTCCATGTCGCCTGAGGAGGTTTAAGTGTTGCATTTCATACTCTATCTTGGGCTTAGTCAATTCCAAATTCAAATTTAATACCAAGATGCTCAAAGCTTTGTGGCAGAGACTTTTGTTTCTATCAGATTTAAACGTGTAACTGGCCAGACTGTGTCAGCTCACGATGGCACCTACTGAGAAAGATAGTTCTTAGGTTAATCAGGGCACAAGCTAGTGACAATATTTTTTGCCAAAACATTTCCATATGTAAAAGTTTAAATACAAAGTGTTATTTATCAAGATGCTAACAGTTAGTTCATTAGTAAGCAAATACATCTATGTAAAATAATGAGTCTGGTTTGTTTCTGGACAGCCTAGGAAAACCCAGAATCACATGTTTAATTATTTGGTAAGTAGCAACACAGGTCACCCCAGGGAATCTCTGTCTATTCATGGTAGTGCCTTGACCTAAACCAGCTTCACAACTACTAGACATTGTCCTCAAGTTATATGGCAGCTTAATTTACCTGTATATGCTCAAGAGCTAAAAGACATGATAGAAAAGGATGTCTGGTAAAGAAAAAGGGCACCAACCCACCGTACCTCCAATGTCTTGGGGATCCTAGAGGTGAGCTAATCCCATGCAGTGCTGAGGTCTTATATTTGCCACAGTAGCTAGTCTGTGAGTTCTGGCCTGAGTAGAAGCCCTTTCTTCTGCTAGGGTCTATGTAAGAGATTTCGGTTTTCTGTAAATGGAATAGATGTGGCTCAGAATCAGGCACCCAAGACTACTGCCAGTTTTCTTTCTGTTCCCCCCTTCCCTGCTATGGAAGCCACAAGACACAGTGGAGGTGAGGAAATGCATTTTTCAGAAAAGGGGAAAGATTCTCCTAGAAAGGGAGGCACTGGCACTTTGGATCCTTAGAAGTGGGAGAACCTGAGACCAGATGAAGTCCTAGTTGGAATAATTAAGGTAAACAGCTAATTAGAGGCTTTTGAAGCCTGAGTGGATGGAGGAAACGAGAAATAAAGGTGAAGTAAGCCAAAATGGCAAGCTTTCTTGAAAAATTGCTGCCTGAAGCCAAGAGGCATGAAGTTCTGCCAAAGAGAACAGAGACTGGAAGGTTTCAGACACAGAAGGGATTCAGAATTATTGCTTTGTAGACTTAAGAAGGAAGGGCCAAAATCTAGTGATAGAATATATTTAACCCATCTTTAAATGCTTACAATTTTTAAATATTGTTCTTTAATATGTATGCTTCTTCATCCGTTAGGCTATTAGAATAAGTCATTCCAGGTATTTATTTTTTTTGCCAAAAGACTATATTTACCAATTCACAGTGACACTAACTTGGCTCTTCTTGGGAAAGTCCCACTAGTTGCTTCATACAGCCATAAAGTAAGGCGCCATTATTCATTGGGCAGGGGCTTCTTGAACTGGAACATTGAAATTGGGAAGAACTGCCCAGCCCAGGCTTTATCAGGGTATTCCTACACCTTCCCAGTAATAAAGACCATACATGCATGTCCATCCCAGAGAAAATCCCTAGTGTCATCCTAAATTGGCATGGTCCCCTTGGGTACATGGAGGAGGCTGAGTCATGCCCCAGCTCAAAGCTTTATTGTCTTTCCACCTCAAACCACAGAGAATTTATGTATTAAGCTCAACAGCTTAAACTTTCCTCTGTGGCCTACTGCATACTCCTGGCCCTTGGTGCAGTGTGCAGTGTGGCTTTAACAGTTAAAGTATTTTCTTTATGCTCTACCAAGGAAACAGGAAATCATACATAATTCTGGTTGTATTGGCATTAAAGAAAAAGCATCTCAGCCTATTTTCACATACCTAGTTCAGATAGGAAAAGACAGTCTTAGCCATAAATTCCAAAAAGGAATCCAGAAGTAAAAGTGGAATCAGGGGAGTGACTGAGAAATACGGCGATTAGAAATCTAAATGTCACAAATATATATTTACAAAAATGTTCATTGCAGTATTTTTTGTGATCATAAGAAATTGGAAACAGCTTGAATATCTATCAGTAAGATGATGGTTAGGTTAATTATACAACCACCATACCATGGTGTGTGGTAGACAGGGAGATTATATAAGATAAAGGAGTGTGGTAGATAGAGAAAAATCCCTAATACATATTGTTAAATGGAGAAACGAATTGCAAAGCAACACATATTGTATAATCACATTTATTTCATAATCAACATTACGCATATACAGAAATATTATACATATATTCTTAAATGCATTTTTTAAATGGTCTGAGAGAATATTCCTATCAGTGGTTACTTCCGAAGTAGAAAGTGAGTTGGGGAATGAAGGGGAAAAGAAAGACCTAGATTTTTTTACTGCACTGATTTAGACTTTTAAAAAAGGTTTTTACAATGAACATATATTATTCACATATCACTTATTTATATAAAAAATAAATAAAGGTGAAGAGCAACACTTAATGGTTCCTTACCTTATTAGTATCTTAATTTTTTTCTTTTCACCTTATCCCGTTTTCTCTCTCTCATTCTCCTAGGGATTTTTATAGATACCTCTTCATTTTTATAACACTTGATAGAATCGTGTTCCTATGCTTTTTTAGGCCAGCAAATATTGATGGATTAATACATCAGGGTCTCAGTGGTTATATTAATTTGCTAGGGCTACCATAACAAAATACTACCGATTGGGTGATTTAAACAACATAAATTTATTTTCTCACAGTTCTGGAGGCTAGACGTCCAAAATCAAGGTTTGGTTTCTTATGAGGCCTCTCTCCTTGTTTTTTGTTTCTTGTGAGGCCTCTTCTTGTTTCTTGTTTCTTGTGAGGCCTCTTCTTGTTTCTTGTTTCTTGTGAGGCCTCTCTCCTTGGCTTACAGATAACCATCTTCTTGCTTTGTCCTTACATGGTATTTCTCATGTGCACACTCAGCAATTTGTGTTTCAATTTCCTCTTCTTATAAAGACATGAGTAAAATTGGACTAGGGACCACACTAACAGCCTCAGTTTAACTTAATCATGTCTTTGACGGCCCTGTTTCCAAATATGGTAACATTCTGAGGAATTAGGGGATTAGGGCTTCAACATATACATTTTAGAGGGACAAAATTCAGTCATAAGAATGAGCCTGGAGCTCAAAATTTTCTTTAAATGTTCACACTTGTCCACCAGAAGAAACCATAAAGACCTTGAGTCCTTTAAGTGCAGATCTGTGTTCTTAAATGAGGGCTCCTTGTCACCTCCAGGCCACTCCAAGGGAATGGGCATGCACAGAAAGTCAGCACTTTGAGACCCCTCTCATTCACCTCAAGGGAGGTGGTATGGCACACCATGGTGAAGAGAGGATGGGCTTTAGAGTGAGACCACCTTCTCTGCCACTTACCAGCTCTCTTTAGACTCTAGTTTTCCATCTGAAGTAGGACAGTAATACCTGCCTCAGGGTCAGGGCCAACTACATACATTTTTGACCTCAGAGCAAAATGAAAATGTGGGGCCTTGGTTGGGGTGGGGATGTCAGTCTTCCCAACCCACTGGCAAATGGATAACACCCAAGGGATTGTTACCTCTGTACTAGAACATAGGTAGTACCTGGATCAGGGCTGGGCGAAAGGCCTCCAGCCAGTCATTCCAGTTGCCAGCTACCTCCTTGCTGCACTGAGATGCCCCAGGGGACACACACCTGACCATGATCCTCCCCCATGGTCATGTCCAGGTCTCCAGCAGGAACAGACGGCAATGATGGATCACAGCCTCTCCTTGTCGATGCAACCTGGTTGCCACCCCAGAAGAAGGGTGGCTTATTTCCTATGTGCGGGGATGGGGGAAGGGGGAGGTCAAGTGCTGCATGCAGCTCCAGGTAGTGGGGAGTTGGGGGCTGAGAACCTGTCCAGAGAGGTGTGGAGGTGGTGAGACATGGGACAGCATGTGAGTTCAGGCTTCAGGTCCCCAGCGCATACTTCAATGTTCTATCAGATTTCACCTACAAACCACAAATACAAAGATAAAATTATTAAGAATTTCAAAACACTAACTGCAGAGCATTAAGCCCCAAGTACAGGGCCCTTCTGAGCACAGTGTCCTGTGCGAACGCGCTGATCTCATGCTCATGAAGCCACTCTGCTCACGGCTAAATAGCCTAAGAAAGGCTTACTTAACACAGCCTGATACACAGTATGAGTTCAGAACAAGAGTGTCTCTCTCCATTCCCATTCATTAAAGGAAGCTTAAAATTACTCTTGCATAATTCACTGCCTTCATAGGACTTCTGTCACTTATCAAAATGAGTTTATCAAAGGATCCAAACAAAAATAAACCATGCCCTCTCATCCTTCAAGACCCAGCTTAATTTCCATCTACTTCAATAAGCCCTTGCTTTTGAATTAACCTCTCTATTTCCTCGGGTGGAAATTCTCCAAGAACTTTGCTTGTTCCTGTATTTAAACTCTGCCTTAGTCCAACCCAGGCATGTTGGACTATAGACATCAGAAGGCCCTGGGAGACAAGCTAGCCTCATCTGATTGTGTCCTTATAATACCTAGCACATGAAAATAAGTTTGGGGTTGAATTAAATTCAGTGGAATTGAAATGGATTCTATCTATTCTAAGGAAGCACTTTTCTAATTTCTGAGTTTCTCATTCCCAAATTTGGTTATACATTTTTAAAGTAACACTAAGTGACCTAAAACAAATACAGGAAAAAGCCAAAGCTCTAAAATGAGTTTAAATGAATTCTGGGTTTTATTTGCGATTTCAGGAAAAAAGTTCTAGTCCAACACAAACAAAATGTTCTTACCAAATGATAATTAGCCAGATTGATAAGTACATACATGAAACTCCATACATTCAAGACATTGAATGATATTTAAATGGTCAAATGACAAGGCTTCCATTAAGTTATTATTTAGGAAAAAAGTGTCTATCCTAGCACACATGTAATATTCTTTAAAAAATGCATGATATGGACTTGAAGAGAATGTAGAGCTATGAAAAGACATTGATTTGTCAGGATTATGGGGTTATAGAAAAATTATTTCTTACTCTTGTGTTCAGTACATTTAGGAAATAAGCTAAAACAAAATGTTTCTATTCATACTGCTACTTACTTTAGTCCTCGAGTATACTATTCCTTCACGAATACTAGTCGCAAGGGAAGGGTAAGGTTTTGACTAATCAAAATTAGTCACATTTGAAAAGAAAACACAAGAACAACAGAATTCCCCTACCAGATGATTTCCTAATATTCTTAACTAATCAATTTCTAAGATTAGTGGACTTTCCTGTTAGTTTCTTAAGAGGTCTAAGATTCCTATGAACATTTATACCTTTTTAAAAGCATACCTTTGGCATTTTATTCAAACTCCATTCATTACCGGTATGTGCCAGGCGATGGAGTCTCATGGATTGGTTTTCCTAGAACTTGCCTCCTGCCAAAAGAGCATAAACTATCAGTTGTGGTGTTCCCTAAATATGTGATGATTATCAGGAACACTTTTTGTAGACTTGTTTTGGAAGATTTTATTTAGGCAAGGGCCAGCTATTTGTAATATCCTCTAACTAATTTATCGCAGACAAACTTGTTCTATTTCAAATACCAACCTTAAAGAAGTAGGACTTCTAATAAGCCAAAAACCGTTCCTTGTACTTTGAGAGTCCTTTGGCTTATAATAGCTTGTGGTCTCTGCTCCCATGAAGTTTTGGCAACCCTCACTTAAAAAAAAAATCTCAAAAGAAATTCACATCTGGATTCAATTGATTGGACTTTAACCAGCCTCCATTGCAGTATGCAAATAATCGTCCTCCGTGGTATGTACTTCATGGCTGATAAAACTGAGGTGTCTTATTCTCAGAGCCCCAAACTTCTTTCTCATTTCCTTCCTTCCTCTGATGGCAAAACCTTTCAAACAGACAGATGTCTTCATCCAGAATGCATCTCAAATGCTGGCCAATATTGCCTAAAAACGTCAGTGCTGTACTGCACAACATAAAACAAGCAGAAGTGAAATTTCATTAACAAGGTTACCTCACTGTGAGGCAAACGGACTCCTTCCAACCATCTCCATAAGAGCAGACTTAGAATATGAACACACCTCTCTCCACATCTCTGTTTTCCTCGCTTAATTCCTCTCACTTTTATACTGACCCATGCTCTCTCCACCTCCCACTCACCCATCTGTCCACAACATCCAAAAGTCCCCTTGTTTTTGCAAATCTAAAGGTCATTCATCTCTCCCCTTCTTTCAGCTCTTCACTGCTGTCTATATTTTGTTTCAGTGACTTGCTGATTTTTCATGATCTCTCTTAAGATGTCTAAAACATGGAGATTGTTTTAAAACTTGGAAAGTGACCTAGGATACCCAAAGAAAGTAAAGTAGAAATTTTGGCATGCCCAAATTTCCAGAATACCCGGTAATCTGAATTTCCTAAAATCTGGAGGCAGATGCTTCTAATACTAAACTTGAGAACTTGAGGACAGCTAATCAACATGATTATATATTATATATCCTTAATTTCAATTCTAGATGTGAAGCAATATGCCTACACAGATGTTCCCATCGATGGTCTCTGCACTGGATGCTAGTCCATTTGAGAATTCAGACTTAGATATATCATCCTATTAGTTTCTCTGACATTTATCCCCACCCCCACACCCCCAATTTCAATTCCATGTGAATGTAACACAGGTGCAGACTCAGGCTTAACATAAGGGAGCAATTTTCTGATTCATTCGTGTAAGACCCTGAGGGAAAGGGAGAACAAGATGTACCAAGGTAATATTGTATTGTTAAAAAATGAACTTAGCTTGTTTTTCTACTGAGGCAAAACTACCCACATCCAAATGCTTAGATATGTAAATTAGGTCTCACATACAGTTCTTGTCTTAGTCATAGTGTGGTAGCATTTTGAAAACTCATTCTCAAGAAAATAATTTTAAGGGAATATAGGTAGATGATTATTTTAATGGGATTTTGGGGGGAGAAGTCCATATACATTGTTGTTTCAGTTCTGCTGGGGGCAGGGATGCAACAGCAAAAAATAAAGTGGTCCCTCCCCCCAGGCACACTGCTCTGCAAAAGCCACTCTTGTTCTGAAAGGAAATGGCATGTTGAAACATTTTTTTATTATTATTTATAAAAATTCTTAGGTTTTATTAGTCCAGGGCTCAGTGAGTCTTCTAGCTGAACAGTACAGTTATTCAGTGCCTAGGAGCAGAATGGAGGGAGAAACTAATTAGCATAGTTCTTACATCACCACCAGAAATTCTTTATTTGCCTTCAGGATCCACATTGCCCTGTGCTGATCAATATGACAAGGTCAGTAACCCTGTTTTTGTAACAATGAATGCTAACAAACTCAGGCCTCACACACATTGTCACTGTTTAACAGGGTCAGCTGAGTTAACTGAGAGCATTATGCATGTACAGTGCCAAGAAGACCCCATCAACAGTCAAATATACAGTGTTATCATTTTAGCATAAGTAGTGGAGCGACAGATTGCCCAGCTGTGAGCAAGTCAGATTTATCCAAAGATTCTGCACCAACAGTTGAGCCATAAGAAGGATTTATACCATGGCACAGGGGCACTGGACAGGGAAATGGGAGACAAGGGTGCTAGTCTTGCCTCTGCCACTTCTCTGAAGGCTCAGTTTACACAGCAATAGGATGAGAAGTCAGACCAGATGACTTTGAAAGCCTCTTTATGCCCCCAAGGCTATGATTCTAAGGCAGTGTACAGGATAAATGCATTGCCATTATGAATTTCAATGGAAACATAGTTTTAATACAGTATGTTTTGTACTGAGTTTCTATTTTTATTACTTTGGCATTTGGCAGAGAGATAAAGAAACTGAATTCCAGCAAGTCTGGTTACCTCAGGAGGCACATGTGCAGGAACTCAGAAGTCTGTACAAGATGAATCACGTGATGACTGATATGTGCTCCTTAGGCCTTGCAACATCATCAGCCCTATAATACAGTCTACTTATCACTTTCCTTCTGAGAAATTCTGTTTAGATGTCCAGTGGGAGTGTGTGACTCCCTTTAGAATAGCGGGGAAATAAACATTGTTTAATCCATTTTTCCATATTGAGAAATGGAGTTGATTCCAGTTAAGTCAATATTAGGAGAATTTTAAGGCTTAACCAACAATTTTTTCATTTTTGATATTAAAATTTGCTTTTTTAATGTCATCACACGCACAGAAACAATTCATAAATATCAAATAAATATTAAGACAGAGTGGAACTGTAACAATTGCCTAGAAAGAAGAAAACCCAATATTCTATAAACAAGTAGCAAGGTTCTTTTGGTGGAAGAAGGGAAAACAAGGATAAAAGAAAAACTGTCTAATGGAAAAGTACCATAAAGTATTGTAGATTGACATATAAATAAGACAAAAAATATGAAGGAAGGAGTGTTGCTTTTAAATCCATTTTAGTATAAATAGACATCTTAGAAAACAATTTATTTTTAATGCAAATTGTTCTACTGTTATGGTACAAACTTCCTTTGCATATCGTATTGGTTAAACTATGTCTTTTCAACCTTAATTTTTTATATTAAATTGTAAATGTTTGGGCCTTTTAAATGCTTGATGCAGTGTTATTATTCTGCAGCAAAACATTTTTCAGATGTGCAACATTATTTTACAATAAATCCCTCAAGATGAATATAGTTGCTGGAGTCCCTTGAAATTTATGGCATTTAAGACTGTGTTTCTTCAGTGCGGGGGCTCTTCAAGGGAATTTTTGACTGCTGATGCAAATGTTAGTAAGCAATGCACTTGTTTGGTTAAGACTTTTAGCCTTGACCTCCAGCTTTAAACCCTTGTCCTTTATTAATCACGTGTTTCCTGAATGAAAGAGAATATTTTTGGAGGGGGAAAATTGTTCTGGGACTGAAGGAGTGTTATATACCAAACAGACATGCCCAGATGACAAATAACCCTGCATGATAACCAGGGTTCATCCAGCTGGTCGGACCCATATTTTGTGATTGATGGTGTTGATGTTCTAAATAGGCCTAAGATGTGCCAAGTATAAGAGCCATAACAAAGTCCTTCAGATTTATACTGTAGATAGAAGGAGGAAGTGAGAAGGCATGTTCCCAGCACATGGCAATTCTAAGAATGGTGTCATGATTACAAGTAACCTTGCAGAGTTTGTCTGGTTTCTTTCGAAATTAAACAAAAACTATTTGCTGGTCAGGAATGAGTAGGGTCACGTAAGGTCTGTCTGAACCTTATGATTACTAAAATATTTCTCTGTAACTGGACACCTTCTGAAACTAGGATGACATTGGAATCCATTGTAGGGATTAATACACTGATTTTTCCTTTGCCTTTTGAGGCTTCTGAGAAAATAAGAACAATTCTTTGCTTTAAAAGAAAGAAAGAAAGAAAAGGAAAAGAAAGTGACACCATGACATATATTGAAGTCATTAAATATTTAAAGTAAAAAACCTTAAAGATTATTTAACTTAATCCTACTCTCCTTACATTTAGGAAAATGGGATGTTTTTATTTTAATTTAATTTAATTTAATTAATTTTTTATACAGCAGGTTCTTATTAGCTATCTGTTTTATACATATCAGTGTATACATGTCAATCCCAATCTCCCAATTCATCCCACCACCACCACAACCCTCCCCCTGCTTTCCCCCCTTGGTGTCCACATGTTTGTTCTCTACATCTGTGTCTCTATTTCTGCCTTGCAAACCGGTTCATCTGTACCATTTTTTTAGATTCCACACATATGCATTAATACATGATATTTGTTTTTCTATTTCTGACTTAGTTCACTCTACATGACAGTCTCTAGGTCCATCCACGTCTCTACAAATGACCCAGTTTCATTCCTCTTTATGTCTGAGTAATATTCCATTGTATATATGTACCACATCTTCTTTATCCATTCGTCTGTCAGTGGGCATTTAGGTTGCTTCCATGACCTGGCTCTTGTAAAGAGTGCTGCAATGAACATTGGGGTGCATGTGTCTTTTTGAATTATGGTTTTCTCTGGGTATATGCCCAGTAGTGGGATTGCTGGATCATATGGTAATTCTGTTTTTAGTTTTTTAAGGAAACTCCATACTGTTCTCCATAGTGGCTGTATCAATTTACACTCCCACCAACAGTGCAAGAGGGTTCCCTTTTCTCCACACCCTCTCCAGCATTTGTTGTTTGTAGATTTTCTGATGATGCCCATTCTAACTGGTGTGAGGTGATACCTAATTGTAGTTTTGATTTGATTTTCTCTAATAATTAGTGACGTTGAGCAGCTTTTCATGTGCCTCTTTGCCATCTGTATGTCTTCTTTGGACACATCTCTATTTAGGTCTTCTGCCCATTTTTTGACTGGGTTGTTTTCTTTTCATCTTGTTTATAGTTTTCTTTTCATCTTGTTTATAGTTTCCTTTGCTGTGCAAAAGCTTTTAAGTTTAATTAGGTCCCATTTGTTTATTTTTGTTTTTATTTCCATTACTCTAGGAGGTGGGTCAAAAAAGATCTTGCTGTGATTTATGTCAAAGAGTGTTATTCCTATGTTTTCCTCTAAGAGTTTTATAGTGTCCGGTCTTATATTATGTCTTTAATCCATTTTGAGTTTATTTTTGTGTATGGTGTTCAGGAGTGTTCTAATTTCATTCTTTTATATGTGGCTGTCCAGTTTTCCCAGCACCACTTGTTGAAGAGAGTGTCTTTTCTCCATTGTATATCCTTGCCTCCTTTGTCATAGATTAGGTGACCATAGGTGCATGGGTTTATCTCTGGGCTTTCTATCCTGTTCCATTGATCTATATTTCTCTTTTTGTGCCAGTAGCATATTGTCTTCATTACTGTAGCTTTTTAGTATAGTCTGAAGTCAGGGGGTCTGATTCCTCCAGCTCCGTTTTTTTCCCCCAAGATTGCTTTGGCTATTCAGGGTCTTCTGTGTCTCCATATAAATTTTAAGATTTTTTGTTCTAGTTCTGTAAAAAATGCCATTGGTAATTTGATAGGGATTGCATTGAATCTGTAGATTGCTTTGGTTAGAATAGTCATTTTCACAATATTGATTCTTCCAATCCAAGAACATGGTATATCTCTCCATCTGTTTGTGTCATCTTTGATTTCTTTCATCAGTGTCTTATAGTTTTCTGAGTACAGGTCTTTCACCTCCTTAGGTAGGTTTATTCTTAGGTATTTTATTCTTTTTGTTGCAATGGTAAATGGGAGTGTTCCCTTAATTTCTCTTTCAGATATTTCATCATTAGTGTATAGGAATACAGGAGATTTCTGTGCATTAATTTTGTATCCTGCAACTTTACCAAATACATTGATTAGCTCTAATAGTTTCCTGGTGGCATCTTTAGGATTATCTATTTATAGTATCATGTCATCCGCAAACAGTGACAGTCTTACTTCTTCTTTTCCAATTTGTATTCCTTTTATTTCTTCTTCTTCTCTGATTGCCATGGCTAGGACTTCCAAAACTATGCTGAATAATAGTGGCGAGAGTGGACATCCTTCTCTTGTTACTGATCTTAGAGGAAATGCTTTCAGTTCTTCACCATTGAGAATGATGTTTGCTGTGGGTTTGTTGTATATGGCCTTTATTATGTTGAGGTAGGTTCCCTCTATGCCCACTTTCTGGAGAGTTTTTATCATAAATGGGTGTTGAATTTTGTCAGAAGCTTTTTCTGCATCTGTTGAGATGATCATATGGTTTTTATTCTTCAATTTGTTAATGTGGTGTATCACATTGATTGATTTGCATATATTGAAGAATCCTTGCATTCCTGGGATAAATCCCATTTGATCATGGTGTATGATCCTTTTAACGTGTTGTTGGATTCTGTTTCCTAGTATTTTGTTGAGGATTTTTGCATCTATATTCATCAGTGATATTGGTCTGTAACTTTTTTTTTTTTGCAGTATGTTTGTCTGGTTTTGGTATCAGGGTGATGGTGGCCTCATAGAATGAGTTAGGGAATGTTCCTTCCTCTACAATTTTTTGGAAGAATTTGAGAAGGATGGGTGTTAGCTCTTCTCTAAATGTTTGATAGAATTCACCTGTGAAGCCATCTGGTCCTGGACTTTTGTTTGTTGGAAGATTGTTAATCACAGTTTCAATTTCATTACTTGTGATTGGTCTGTTCATATTTTCTATTTCTTCCTGGTTCAGTCTTGGAAGGTTATACCTTTCTAAGAATTTGTCCATTTCTTCCAGGTTGTCCATTTTATTGGCATAGAGTTGCTTGTAGTCGTCTCTTATGATGCTTCGTATTTCTGTAGTGTCCGTTGTAACTTCTTTTTCATTTCTAATTTTATTGATTTGAGTCCTCTCCCTCTTTTTTTGATGAGTCTGGCTAAAGGTTTATCAATTTTGTTTATCTTCTCAAAGAACCAGCTTTTAGTTTTATTGATCTTTGCTACTGTTTTCTTTGTTTCTATTTCACTTATTTCTGCTCTGATCTTTATTATTTCTTTCCTTCTACTAACTTTGGGTTTTGTTTGTTCTTCTTTCTCTAGTTCCTTTAGGTGTAAGTTTAGGTTGTTTATTTGAGATTTTTCTTGTTTCTTAAGGTAGGATTTTATTGCTATAAACTTCCCTCTTGGAACTGCTTTTGCTGCATCCCATAGGTTTTGGATCATCATATTTTCATTGCCATTTGTCTCTAGGTATTTTTTGATTTCCTCTTTGATTTCTCCTGTGATCTCTTGGTTATTTAGTAACATATTGTTTAGCCTCCATGTGTATGTGTTTTTTACGTTTTTTTCCCTGTAATTTATTTCTAATCTCATAGCGTTGTGGTTGGAAAAGGTGCTTGATATGATTTCAGTTTTCTTAAATTTACCGAGGCTTGATTTGTGACCCAAGATGTGATCTTTCCTGGAGAATGTTCCATGTGCACTTGAGAAGAAAGTGTAATCTGCTGTTTTTGGATGGAATGTCAGTTAAATGTCAATTAAATATCAATTAAATCTATCTGATCTATTGTGTCATTTATAGCTTGTGTTTCCTTATTAATTTTCTGTCTGGATGATCTGTCCATTGGTGTATGTGAGGTGTTAAAGTCCCCCACTATTAATTGTGTTACTGTCAGTTTCCTCTTCTATAGCTGTTACCATTCACCTTCTGTATTGAGGTGCTCCTATGTTGGGTGCATATATATTTATAATTGTTATATCTTCTTCTTGTATTGATCCCTTGATCATTATGTAGTGTCCTTCCTTGTCTCTTGTAACATTGTTTATTTTAAAGTCTATTTTATCTGATATGAGTATTGCTACTCCAGCTTTCTTTTGATTTCCATTTGCATGGATTATCTTTTTCCATCCCCTCACTTTCAGTCTGTATGTGTACCTAGGTCTGAAGTGGGTCTCTTGTAGACAGCATATATATGGGTCTTGTTTCTGTATCCATTCAGCAAGCCTGTGTCTTTTAGTTGGAGCATTTAATCCATTCACATTTAAGGTAATTATCCATATGTATGTTCCTATTGCCATTTTCTTAATTGTTTTGGGTTTGTTTTTGTAGATCCTTTTCTTCTCTTGTGTTTCCCACTTAGAGAAGTTCCTTTTGCATTTGTTGTAGAGCTGCTTTGGTGGTGCTGAATTCTCTTAGCTTTTGCTTGTCTGTAAAGCTTTTGATGTCTCCATAGAATCTGAATGAGATCCTTGCTGGGTAGAGTAATCTTGGTTGTAGGTTCTTCCCTTTCATCACTTTAAATATATCATGCCACTCCCTTCTAGCTTGTGGAGTTTCTGCTGAGAAATCAGCTGTTAACCTTATGGGAGTTCCCTTGTATGTTACTTGTCGTTTTTCCCTTGTTGCTTTTAATAATTTTTCTTTGTCTTTAATTTTTGTCAGTTTGATTACTGTGTGTCTAGGCGTGTTTCTCCTTGGGTTTATCCTGCCTGGGACTCTCTGTGCTTCCTGGACTTGGGTGGCTATTTCCTTTCCCATGTTAGCGAAGTTTTTGACTATAATCTCTTCAAATATTTTCTCGGGTCCTTTCTCTCTCTCTTCTCCTTCTGGGACCCCTATAATGTGAATGTTGTTGCGTTTAATGTTGTCCCACAGGTCTCTTAGGCTGTCTTCATTTCTTTTCATTCTTTTTTCTTTATTCTCTTCTGTGGCAGTGAATTCCACCATTCTGTCTTCCAGGCCACTTATCCGTTCTTCTCCCTCAGTTATTCTGCTATTGATTCCTTCTAGTGTATTTTTCATTTCAGTTATTGTATTGTTCATCTCTGTTGTTTGTTCTTTAATTCTTCTAGGTGTTTGTTCTTTAATTTTTCTAGGTCTTTGTTAAACATTTCTTGCATCTTCTTGATGTTTGCCTCCATTCTTTTTCCGAGGTCCTGGATCATCTTCACTATCATTATTCTGAATTCTTTTTCTGGAAGGTTGCCTATCTCCACTTCATTTAGTTGTTTTTCTGGGGTTTTATCTTGTTCCGTCATCTGGTACATAGTCCTCTGTCTTTTCATTTTGTCTGTCTTTCTGTGAATGTGGTTTTCATTCCACAGACTGCAGGATTGTAGTTCTTCTTGCTTCTGCTGTCTGCCTTTTTCACATTGAATCTTTAATTTTCTTATCCTAAGTTCCTTCTAGTGTTGGAGGGTCTCCTGCAGAGGTGAGGGGTGGCTCTGCCTCACTGTGGGGACGAGGACACTGGCAGCAGAAGTTCTGGGAAGTATTCCTTGGTGTAAGCCCTCCCAGAGTCTGCTATTAGCCATACCAACAAGCCCGTAGGCTCCAGTGCTCAGGAAAATGGGATGTTTTTAAATCAAGGAGAGTCATAAGAACTTTGTGCTGTTTATTTTTTAAGGCATTTATAAACAATTCTTTTTTTTTGTTAATGTCATAATAATTTATTTAAAATCCATATGCAGTCACACATCTAAACTTCCATAATTATCTCTTCTGGGACAATAATAAAGAATATGCTCCTGGGGGTGGCGGGGACTTCAGACTATACTACAAAGCTACAGTAATCAAGATAGTATGGTACTGGCACAAAAACAGAAATATAGATCAATGGAACAGGATAGAAAGCCCAGAGATAAACCCACACACATATGATCACCTTATCTTTGATAAAGGAGGCAAGAATGTACAGTGGAGTAAAGGCTGCCTCTTCAATAAGTGGTGCTGGGGAAACTGGACAGCTACATGTAAAAGAGTGAAATTAGAACACTCCCTAACACCATACACAAAAATAAACTCAAAAAGGATTAAAGACCAAAATGTAAGGCCAGACACTATCAAACTCTTAGAGGAAAACATAGGCAGAACACTCTATGACATACATCACAGCAAGATCCTTTTTGACCCATCTCCTAGAGAAATGAAAATAAAAACAAAAATAAATAAATGGGACCTAATGAAACTTAAAAGCTTTTGCACAGCAAAGGAAACCATACACAAGACGAAAAGACAGCCCTCAGAATGGGAGAAAATATTTGCAAACAAAGCAACTGACAAAGGATTAATCTCCAAAATTTACAAGCAGCTCATATTTTTTGTCATAAAACAAACAACCCAATCCAAATATGGGCAGAAGACCTAAATAGACATTTCTCCAAAGAAGATATACAGATTGCCAAAAAACACATGAAAGAATGCTCAACATCATTAATCATTAGAGAGATGCAAATCAAAACTACAATGCGATATCATCTCACATCGGTCAGAATGGCCATCAGCAAATAATCTACAAACAATAAATGCTGGAGAGGGTGTGGAGAAAAGGGAACCCTCTTGCACTGTTGGTGGGAATGTAAATTGATACAGCGTCTATGGAGAACAGTATGGAGGTTCCTTAAAAAACTAAAAATAGAACTACCATACAACCCAGCAATCCCACTACCGGCCATATACCCTGAGAAAACCATAATTCAAAAAGAGTCATGTACCACAATGTTCATTGCAGCTCCATTTACAATAGCCAGGACATGGAAGCAACCTAAGTGTCCATCAGCAGATGAATGGATAAAGAAGATGTGGCACATATATACATGGAATATTACTCAGCCATAAAAAGAAACGAAATTGAGTTATTTGTACTGAGGTGGATGGACCTAGAGTCTGTCATACAGAGTGAAGTAAGCCAGATAGAGAAAAACAAATACCGTATGCTAACACATGTATATGGAATCTAAAAAACAACCGAAGAAATGGTCATGAAGAACCTAGGGGCAAGACGGGAATAAAGACACAGACCTACTAGAGAATGGACTTGAGGATACGGGGAGGGGGAAGGGTAAGATGGGACAAAGTGAGAGAGTGGCATGGACATATATACACTACCAAATGTAAAATAGATAGCTAGTGGGAAGCAGCCACATAGCACAGGGAGATCAGCTCGGTGCTTTGTGACCACCTAGAGGGGTGGGATAGGGAGGGTGGGAGGGAGGGAGACGCAAGAGGGAAGAGATATGGGGATATATGTATATGTATAACTGATTCACTTTGTTATAAAGCAGAAAGTAACACACCATTGTAAAGCAGGTATACTCCAATAAAGATGTTAAAAAAAAAAAAAAAGAATATGCTCCTGTTAAACTCTTCCCTTTGGTTATAAACAATTCTTTAAAAGCAGATAACATATGGAAAAGCCAAAAACTCATATTTGAGCTTTTCAAGAAGAGGCACAATGATAACACTTCCCATTTTAAAATGAATATTAAATAGAACTCATATGCATAGGAAGTTGATACTGTTATTTTATGAGGCTTTCATTAGTAAGAGTTCATATCCTCATGTTGATGTAGCAGTTATTTTTGTGAACCTTCAGAGCACCGAGGAAGCAGATCCCAGTAAACTAACCCCCATTCCTCATCTCCTGTATATTTGCTAAATTGATTCCATTGGGTGCTTTAAGGAACAGTTCTAGGAAACTTATTCCTGAGATTGATGTAAGCATGTTGGTCAGGACAATTTCTACGCAGACTCTTTTAGAAACTTCTTTCTAGTCTTAGTATGTGAAATAGTTGTGCTTCTCTGAGACAGTGTATTTACATTTATCATAAAGACCCTGAGGTGCACATAACTGAGGGCATTCCTTCTTTGCATTGGCCATTAAAAAGCATGGAACCTAATTTGAAACCCATCTTTCACAATAAAATAGGGCTCAACAGTGCATGTTTCAGTTTCTAGTTCATTCCTGGGCTCATTAGCTGGTCCTGTCTTTTCTTTTCATTGTGGATTTCTCACTAAATTGTGTTATCTTGCTGTATCTATCTTTGTGATCCTCAAGTTTTCTGGGAACAAAATAAGACTGTTAATTAATTAATGTTTTGATTCCTTGTGAGAAAATGTTTTTCCCTATCACCTTTTACAAATTCTAGAAGACTTTATAAATGGGAAAACTAATAAAATGCAAAGTTTGTTGAATGGACATAAATAGTACTATGGCTTAATATGACAGAATATTTAAGATCAGAATTGTCAACTAATCAGATCATATGAGGCTTATATTATTATTCATGTTAGAAATCTATTTCCCAACTGAGGATGGGTTTATCAGTCAAGGAAACCAGTTAGATTCTGTTACCTGATACTTATAATATTTATGTATAATTGGTATGACTACATCTAGAAACCTAAGGTTGATGAAATACTATATACAAGTGAAGAAAATCAAAGAAAATTAAATCATGATGTTTTCATTATGTTTTTATGACTCCTATATCAACAATATTTGCTATAACATTAGCAAAAGTGTTAAAGAGACCAGGTAAATTATAATCATTTATTATGAAATCATAAATCAACTGGTGATATGACAAATTTTCGATGGCACAATTTTTTAAGTGCTGCTGAATTGCCAGTTCTGAAAAATATTCAACAGATACATGTAGAATCACCTAACTTGCCAAGATCAGACTTTGATCAGTTTTAGTTACTATTGCTAATATAATAATTTAGAAAATGTTTAAACCTGCAAGTCATGGGACATTATCTCAGGGAAAACATCCATAGTTTTAAGGATGAAATTCTCCTCCCGACTTAAAGGAACAAAAATGAAGTTTTCCTCTCTATTGTAGTTGTGAAAAATAGAGTGCTACAGTACTCCTTGGTTTTGTTTTTATCTTTGGCACGTTGTTGTTTCTGTTATCAATATAGTTGTTATGTTTTAAAGTGCTTTATATTTGCCCATTAGCCTTCACTTAAGCTTTCCAAGGCTGGGGAATATCTAGTTTCTTACGTCTAGTTAACAAATACGTAAACCAAGGCACACATTTAGATACTTTTTCACCTATTACATAGCAAGTATGGAGTATAGCTAAGAATAAAGTCTGTGATCACATGACTTAAGATGATTGGCTGCACCACCAGCTCATGTCTCCATGAGAGATGTGGCCAATAATGGTCAATTAGATCTAGCAACATAAATATGTAGGGATATGACCAACAGAAGAGTTCTACTCCAAGCTCTATTCTGACTGGAGAAATTTCACATCTCTAAATTAACTTCAGATGATTTTTAATACAGATAAAAGTAAAACTAATATCCCAAGAAACCAATGCTGTCATTTGCTAAAAAAATCCTCCCACTGACAAGATCGTGAATTTAGTCACAGTTTGTCACAGTACAACCTGTAGTTCCAATAGAGTCCTAAGCTTTTCCACCTCTACATAGAATTTTAGCTGCTATAATCAGAGTTTGCTCAGTTCAGATATTTATTTTCAGCAATAGATGACTTTGCTATGAAGACAACAAAAGTGCCTATCCTAAGGAATAATAACTATGCATATGCTATAATATATATGTATACAATATATGTATATACACATGTATTTATGAATAATTATTTTCAGACGCTTTACTTCAAATGAGATTCTGATGATTCCAGTGCTCCTATCCACCGAGGAAGTTGTAAAACTCTTAGCTAGGAGTGGTTAATGGGAGACCCTGGGATCTGGGTTCTCTTTTCCTCTGGTTCTGCTGCTTTCTTTCTTATATCAGGGCTCTTGTAACTATTGGTGGGTTTGCTCAGTCATTGAAGCTGCAGTTGCTCCAAGTTCCCTTGAAACAGGGATTATATTATCTATTAATAGTATTTTAAGGATGTTTGCTTCTTCCCAACTTCCTCAGGAAAATTTTGTTGTGGTTACATAAGAGGCTAGGAATGCCTGCTCTCTTATTTTTTGCCTTAACTTTGCTCAGAGCACTGCTGTAACCACTTCCCTCTGTGTTCTCCCTGTGCAAAATAGAAGAGGATCTATTTTGTACCTTGGGGGGAGGGGGAAGGGGGAGTAGTTTCTAGAACAGAACTAAAATTCCACAAGTACACATCATGATCTCACCCCACTGTCATTTTAAATAAACACTATATCATGTTACCTCCTCTTTAACAACATTAAATATGCATGGACTGGAGGACTCATCTAATTCCAGATTAGATTTTATTTTGCTTTAGGGTGAGTCTTTCATTCAAGTTAGTTGTCAGTGTTGATGGAGTCGTTTCCACTATACTAAATATCTGCCCACTTATAGTTTCACTGAGACACCTATGAAGTCACCAGTCCTTTAGTTCTGACCACTCCCTCAGGTATCCTCCTCTGTTCCTGGCCTTTTATTTGTTTTCACTTCCAGTTATAGTGAGTGTACACTGTCTCCCCGAGCACTTTCCTTAGAGACTCTCTACTGATATTCCAAAGGGCCTAAACTTCTATTCTGTCTGTCAAAAATGGTTAATACATGAGTATTAACGTCCCTTTTTTTATATAGTAATTGAAAGGTTGCCTGCTGTGCACAAGACTGTTCTGCTAGCCTGGAACCTGACTGGACACAGCATTTGCCAACCACATGCTGGGAGTGACAGTGCAATGAGATAGCAGGTGAACTCCGTCACCCAACAGGCATTTGCCAGGGTCTGATTTCTGTGATTCAGGCATGTGCCTTTTACAGGCTCTTCATCCAACTGCAAATCTTCCCTTCACTCATCCACTTGTTTGGATTCAGAAGATAGCACTTGGCACAAAGAGACACATTCCCTAATAACGTTTTATTCTTTTCTGTCAACCACACTCTCTTTAATTCCCTGCATGTGGTGAGCTTACTCAAAGTCCCCTGACTATATACCCTGAGCCCATATCCTTGAATCTTTGTGTCCCTTTTCACCATTATCACTCCAGAGAGATTTTCTTTGTAATCTTGGTCAGCTCTGCAGACTCGTCCTTTGTAATAGTCTGTATTAATATCCTTTCCTTTCTATAGCATCCTGTAGGTTTTCAAAACCTTTTGATTTTTAGCTTTTCTTTTGTGATTTTCTTTATGGTTCCATTTTGCACTTGTTTAGATACTTCCAATCTGATTGAAACATCTGTCAAGTTCAATTTTTTGACCCACTTTCTGCTCAGCTTCTAGGATTCATTTCAGCAGTACACTGTGGTTTATTCATCTTTCTTGACTTTCCCTACAATCTAGACTACTGTAGACGATTAGTGTCACTTTCTCAGCGTGGTTTTCACAGCCATTATAGGGCTTAAGAACTCTTGCAAAGGTCTAAGATTCTTGCATCTGTAACTTTTAACTGCCTTAATGAATTTACAAGGGTTTTTCTTCTCTACAGTGAATAAACTTCTCTTGTCCTTTACGGGAACTCTCAGTATCATAGTGGTTTCCATGCTGCTTAGTTTCTTAACCTTCTTTTTGATTAGTTTGTACTAATATTCAATATGCTTAGGTCCTGTTTTAACTCTCCTGCTCTCTATGGCTCTAAGATTTTAAGTCATCTCCGTGGATGATGAGTTTGTATTTCTCCTTCCTCCAAACTGTAGTTTTCATCAACACAATGTCTATTTATGCAAATAGGTAATTTAACGCTGAGCCATAAACCTAAATATTCTTCATCTTGCATGTGTTAAAAACATACAAACCTAAATGTGTAGCTCCTAATTTAACTAATTCAGCTGGAGAACTGCAGGATTTTTTTTCTGTCTTTGAGTCTCTAAAAGATCATTGTTTCCAAATATCTTACATTTTGTGACTTTTCTAAAGTTTAAGCCCATTATTGACTAATGAGGGTAATTGGAATCTCTCTTAACATCCTTGAATGTGTTTATAGACTGTTATTATGTCTCATTTCGGTTTTTTTTTTTCCCTCTCAAGTGAGTATGCTTAATACGCTGCACCTCCTTTTCTGGAGGCTGACTTATACAAACCCTTTATCAATTTTTTTGTTCTCCTCTGAACTCTGTCCTATTTACTTGTATTTTAAAAACTTTGTTTACACATTCTACCACATTTCCAATAGTTCCAAAGAAAAGTACAGAAGGAATTTAGTGCTCACTCTGCCTCTATTACTTAATCTGCACTTTGTGAGTTGTCAGGAGCCAACTGGACCCCCTCACATCTCATAAGAGCTCAGTGGTAGGTCTGACATCCCAAGGGCTCCCTCTGGCACACCTGGTTCCCTTAAACAATGATCTCCTCCAACATGGCTCTGCTTTGCAAGGGAGTGGATATCAGAGTATGCAGCCCTCCATAGCCCTTTGGTACTAAAGAAGCCACACTGCCCTTAACAACCAGAAAATGACAAAGTTGCTTATGTATTAAGATGGGACCTTAAAATAAGAGTCTTTAGCAAAATATTTCTAAGTCAGTTGGATGGCCACGTAGGTTGATATTCTCATAAGAAATGAATCTGGAAACATCCCCTCTTCTATCAAATCCTGCTCAGTCAATTCAGTCACACTGCCTCTACTATTAGGTCCTGGGTTCTCAGAGAGATGGTTTGGATAATTTTGTTAAAGTTGTGTTTGTTTTGCCAATGTACAAGAGAAACAGATAAAATTGAATGAAAAAGTGGGAAACATAAGAGGACAAGGAAGATTTTAAAAGAAAAATAGCTAAATATAGGTATAGATATAGATTCCAGCTAACAATAGAGAAGTTAGGTAAAATGCACATCCTCTTTTCAAAACTCCCTCCTCTAATAAAACCTTTGGATTTTTTATGAAACCAAGAAGATAAAAATTTTTTTTTCTAGCAAGAGAGCGCTGCTAAAAGAAGTTACAACAATTTTTCCCAAAACAATAGCAATTATAATATTAAATTCCATTTCCCAGTATGCTTTAGGAAGCAAACACTAGTCTTTGATTTTCATCCAGAGAGGGGCATTCTCCATGTAAACCTGTGGAGAAATTAGCTTCACATGTTTGTGCCTTCTCTTACCTTATTCTACAAGATTAAGAATTTATTTCCTGCATCATTTTATTGGTTATTTTTATTTATAGTGACATTGGATTTTAAATTCCCAGTGATGCTGTGGATAATGATGTTGCAAAGATTGTACACCTGTCCTCCCATCCTGATTAACAAAGGAATTGGCATGGATCTCTGAGTATAAATTTAGTATCATTTTAGATGGGGAAAGAACCATAATAACTGACAAACTGGTCAATATAACAGATATTTTGCCACTTTAAAAAACGCTTGTAGAGGGGCATTAGCTGAGGTTGCTGCTGCAGCTACTAGGCTCCTGTTAGCTGTGGTGGTACAAGTCCTAGAGGAGTTGATTTGTCTGTACTGATTTTCATGAAAGCTTTGGTTTTGGTGAATGGAGGAAGGTAGAGGTTTTTTGGTGTGAGCAGTTCCCATCACTGTCCCAAATCCTGTACATGCTTCCACAGTGATTAAACTCTTTCATGGGCCCAGATCAAATGCTGGCCCTTTTTAGCTTTTACAATCCCTCCTGATTAAGGCCTTGAAGCAAGGTCACAGAGGCTGGGCTGGAGGTGTTTGAGAGACACCACCCAGTGATGCATTTGACTGTATTCTTCCCTGCTGAGAGTCAGCCAGAGTAGCACAGTAAGGCATCCATCTTTGCCTTTCTACAGTACAACCTCCAGGTAAATTTCCTGCATTACTAGGGACACCACATTCCAAAGGCGTCCTGGACCACTATGTCCTTTCCTTACTTGGAAATGTTATTCCTGGTCTCCTAGGAGTTCCAAAGCTTTCTATACCAATTTCCCAAGATCCTGGTGACTTGCCCTAATTATCTCAGATTTGCTGAGAAGTTTATACAGATTATCACTCCCATAGGGATCTTTCAACAAAAAAAAAAGAATGCCACTCCTAAGGAGACTACAAAAAGTGGCTTGCTATTTAGTTGAGGAGGGAAATCAAAGGTTAAAGTAGCAATCCTCATTCCTTGTGTTTTTTTAGCACTTTGCATATTAAAAAATGCTATCATTTAGCTGATCTCTATTTTGCGTCTACAGATACCCTGTGACATAAGTAGGGGCAACAAAATTAATTTTTAGAACTGAAGAAACTGAAACTCAGAAATATTAAACAGCTTGCCAAAGTTAGCTTCTCATAAACACAGACACAGAAATCCTCACAAAAATATTAACAAATCAAATCTATCGATATGTAAACAGAATACTGCAGCATGAACAAGTGGATTTTAAACTGGGAATGCAAGGCTGAAGTTTTAATATTTAAAATCAATCAATGTGATCTACCATATCAATAGTACGAAGAAGAAAACCCACATAATCATATCAATTGATGCAGAAAAGGCATTTGACAAAATTCAACATCAATTTCTGATCAAAATTTTTCAACAAATAGGGACTAGAAGGGAATTTCCTCAACCTGATAAAGGACATCTACAAAAACCTACAGCTAATATCATATTTAATGGTAAAAGACTGAATACTTTCCCCCAAGATCAGGAACAAAGCAAGGATGTCAGTGAGCACCACTCATACTGCCACTTGTAATAAGGCAAGAAAAAAAATAAATAAAAGGCATACACATTACAGAAGAGGAAATAAAACTGTTTCTATCCTGAGATGACATGATTATATGAAGATTATAAGATTATAAGAAAATTCCAAAGATTCTAAAAATAAAACAAAACATCTCCTAAAACTAATAAGTGACTTTAACAAGGTTGCAGGATATGAGGTCAACAGGCAAAAATCAATATATTTTATCTAGTAGCAATGACAATTGGAAACTAAAACTTTAATTTATATAATTTATATATGTATTGACAAATTAAATACATATATGTTTATTATAGCTTCAAGAAAAATGTTAGATTTAAAATGTTTTGTTAGATTTATACCTAAGTATAACATATGACAGAGCCTGTATGATGACAATTACAAAAAGCCAATGAAAGAAATCAAAGAAGGCCTACAGTGGTCATGGATTGGAAGAATAAATATCCTAACAATGTCAGTTCTCTACCAAACTAATCTAGGGATTTAATAAAATTCTAGTCAAAATTGCAGCAAGATTTTTTTTAGATATAGAAAAGCTTATTCTAAAAGTTTTTTGGGAAGGCAAAGGACCTAGAACAGCAAAATCAATTTTGAAAAAGAAGAATAAACTGAGGGAACCATATTAACCAATTTTACAACTTACTGTATAGCTACAGTAATTACGACAGTGTAATGTTGATGAAGAGATAAATCACAGACACATAGATCAGTGCAACCAAGCAGAGAATGCAGAACTAGATCCCACACCAATAAATGGCCAACTGATTCTTGATAAGGTTGCCAGGGCAGTTCAATGGAGAAAGGATAGTGTGTTCAACGAATGGTGTTGGGTCAGTTGGATATCCATATGCCCAAAAATGAACCTCAACCTGAACTTCATAGTATATGCAAAAATTAACTCAAACTGCACCAGAGATATAAATGTAAAATGTAAAACTATAAAAATTTTAGAAGATACTTTTCATGATCAGAGTTTAAGCAATGAGCTCTTGGACCTGACACCAAAAGCGTGATCCATAAGGGAAAAAAATTAGATAAATCAAACTTCATCAAGGTTTAAAATGTTTGCAATATGTACATGCATCAAATTATCACATTGTACACCTTAAATTTATCAATGTTATATGTCAGTTATATCTCAATAAAGCTGGAGGGGGAAAGTTTTTAAATGTTGTTCTATGAAAGACCCTATTAAAGAGAATGCAAACAACAAATGTACAAACCACATATCTGACAAAAGACTACTATTGAGAATAGATAACGAACTCTCAAAACTCAACAGAAAAAATAAAGCAATCCAATTAGAAAATGGGAAAAAGACATGTATAGACATTTCACCAAAAAAGATATACAGATGGCAAACAAAAGCACAGCATCAGTAGTGATTAGGTAAATGCAAATTAAAACCACAAGAGATATCACTACATGCTTATCAGAATGACTAAAATGAAAAATAGTGAGCACTCTCTGTTGACAATGATGCAGAGAGACTAGATCACGCATATATTTCTGGTGAAAATATAAAGTGTACAGCCATCCTGGAAAGCAGTTTGGTAGTTTCTTAAAAAAGTAAATATGCAACCACTATGTCATCAATCAGTTACACTCTTGGGGGTATTTATCTCAGAGGAATGAAAACTTATCACATAAAAACTGTATACAAATATTCATAGCAACTTTGTTCATAATATAATATAATAAAACTGAAAACAACTTAGATGTCCTTCAGTGGGTGAATGGTTAAACAAATTTATAGTACATGCATATCATGGAATATACCACTCAGCAATAAAAGGAACAAATTATTGATACACACAACAACTTGGATGAATCTCCAGGGAATTATGTTGAGTGAAAAAAAAGTAAATCTTAACAATTACATATTGTATGATTCTGTATTATGTAACATTCTTGAAGTAACAAAATGTATGGAAATAGAGAAGAGATTAGCGGTCATCAGGGTTAAGGAGGAGGTAGGACTGGGAGGGAAGTGGGTAAGGCTACAGAAGGGCCACATGAGAGCACCTGTGGTGATGGAATGGCTGTGTTTTGATTATTTCAATACCAACATTCTGGCTGTATATTGTACAACAGTTTTGCAAGCTGTTACCATTGACTGACACTAAGTAAAGGGCATATGGGGTTCCTCTGCATTATTTCTTGAAACTGTGTATAAATCTACAATTATCTCAAAATTTTAAATTTAATTTAAAAAAATGCTTGCTCTGTGGAAGTTGACAAATGAACAGACAAGCTGGAGACTGGGAGAAAATATTTACAAAACTATATCAAACAGCAACTTGTATCCAGAGTATGTAATGAATTCTCAAAGCTCAATGGTAGTACAACAAGCAACTCAATTTTTTTTCAAGTGAGCAAAAGACTTGACTATAAACTTCACCAAAGAGGATATATAAATAACATATAATCACATGAAAAGATGTTCAACATCATTAGCCATTCTAATAGGTGCACAGGGAAATGCAAATTAGGGAATTTGGGAAGCGCAAATGTTAAGCCATGATGAAATACTGTTATGCACTTATTAGAATGGCCAAAATAAAAAATACTGACAGCGCGAGGTGCTGACAAGAATGTAAAGCAACTAGAACTTTCATACTTTGCTAGTGGGACTGTAACATGGTACAGCCCCTCTGGAAAAGAGTCTGGCAGTTTCTTTTTTAAAATTTTTATTGGAGTATACTTGATTTACAATGTTGTATTAGTTTCTGCTGTACAGCAAAGTGAATCAGTTATACATATACATATATCCACTCTTTTTTAGATTCTTTTCCCATATAGGTCATTACAGAGTATTGAGTAGAGTTCCCTGTGCTATACAGTAAGTCCTTATTAGTTTTCTGTTTTATATACAGTAGTGTATACATGTCAATCCCAACCTTCCAATTTATCCCTCCCACTCCTTCCCCCCAGTAACCATAAGTTTGTTTTCTACATCTGTGACTCTGTTTCTGTTTTGTAAATAAGTTCATTTGTATCATTTTTAATAGGTTCTGCATATAAGCAATATCATATGATATTTATCTTTCTCTGTCTGACTTACTTCACTTATTATGATAATCTGTAGGTCCGTCCATGTTGCTGCAAATGGCATTATTTCATTGTTTTTTTTATGGCTGAGTAATATTCCATTGTATATAAGTACCACATCTTCTTTATCCATTCATCTGTCGATGGACATTTAGGTTGCTTCCATATCTTGGCTCTTGTAAATAGTGCTGCTGTGAACTTTGAGGTGCATATATCTTTTCGAATTAGAGTTTTCTCTGGATATATGCCCAGGAGTGGGATTGCTGGATCATAGGGTAGTTCTATATTTAGTTTTTTTAAGGAACCTCCGTACTGTTCTCCATAATGGCTGTACCAACTTACATTTCTATCAACAGTGTAAGAGGGTTCCCTTTTCTTCACAACCTCTACAGCATTTATTGTTTGTAGGCGTTTTGATGATGTCCATTCTGACCGGTATGAGGTGATACCTCATTGTAGATTTGATTTGCATTCCTCTAATAATTAGTGATGTTGAGCATCTTTTCATGTGCTTTTTGGCCATCTGTATGTCTTCTTTGGAGAAGTGTCTATTTAGATCTTCTGCCCATTTTTTTGATTGTGTTGTTTGTTTTTTGATATGAGCCACATGAGCTGTTTGTATATTTTGGAGATTAATCCCTTGTTGGTTGCTTCCTTTGCAGATATGTTCTCCCATTCTGTGGGTTGTCTTTTTGTTTTGTTTATGGTTTCCTTTGCTGTGCAGAAGCCTTTAAGTTTAATTAGGTCCCATTTGTTTATATTTGTTTTTATTTTCATTACTTTAGGAGGTGGATCAAAAAAGATATTGCTGCAATTTATGTCAAAGTGTGTTCTGCCTGTGTTTTCCTCTAAGAGTTTTATAGTGTCCGGCCTTACATTTAGGTCTTAGATGCATTTCGAGTTTATTTTTGTGTATGGTGTTCGGGAGTGTTCTAATTTCATTTTTTTACATGTAGCTGTCCAGTTTTCCCAGCACCACTTATTGAAGAGACTATCTTTTCTCCATTGTATATTCTTGCCTCCTTTGTCATAGATTAGTTGACCATAGGTGTGTGAGTTTATCTCTGGACTGTCTATCCTGTTCCATTGATCTGTATTTCTGGTTTTGTGCCAGTACCATACTATTTTGATGACTGTAGCTTTGTAGTATAGTCTGAAGTCAGGGCGTCTGATTCCTGCAGCTCCGTTTTTCTTTCTCAGGATTGCTTTGGTTATTCGGGGTCTTTTGTGTTTCCATATAAATTTTAGAATTTTTTGTTCTAGTTCTGGGAAAAACACCATTGGTAGTTTGATAGGAATTGCATTGAATCTGTAGACTGCCTTGGGTAGTATACTGATTTTGACAATATTGATTTTTCCAATCCAAGAACATGGTATATCTCTCCATCTGTTTGTGTCATCTTCTATTTCTTTCATAAGCATCTTACAGTTTTCAGAGTAGAGGTCTTCTGTCTCCTTAAGTAGGTTTATTCCTAGGTATTTTATTCTTTTTGATGAGATGGTAAATGGAATTGTTTCCTTGATTTCTCTTTCTGATCTTTTGTTTTTAGTGTATAGGAATGCAAGAGATTTCTGTATATTAATTTTGTATCCTGCAACTTTATCCAATTCATTAATGAGCTCTAGTAGTTTTCTGGTAGCCTCTTTAGGGTTTTCTATGTATAGTATCATGTCATCTGCAAACAGTGACAATTTTACTTCTTCTTTTCCAATTTGGATTCCTTATATTTCTTTTTGTTCTCTGATTGCCATGGCTAGGACTTCCAAAACTATGTTGAATAAAAGTGGTGACAATGGACATCCTTGCCTGGTTCCTGATCTTAGAGGGAGTGCTTTCAGCTTTTCACCATTAAGAATGATGTTATCTGTGGGTTTGTCATATTTGACCTTTATTATGTTGAGGTAAGTTCCCTCTATTCCCACTTTCTGGAGAGCTTTTATCGTAAATGGGTTTTGAATTTTGTCAAAAGTTTTTTCTGAATCTATTGAGATGATCATATGGTTTTTATGCTTCAGTTTGTTAATGTGATCTGTCACACTGATTGATTTGCAAATATTAAAGAATCCTTGCATCCCTGGGATAAATCCCACTTGATCATGGTGGACGATCCTTTTAATGTATTGTTGGATTTGGTTTGCTAGTATTTTGTTGAGTATTTTTGCTTCTATTTTCATCAGTGTCATTGGCCTGTAATTTTCTTTTTTTGTGATATCTTTGTCTGGTTTTGGTATCAAGGTGATGGTGGCCTCATAGAATGAGGCTGGGAGTGTTCCTTCTTTCTGCAATTTTTTGGAATAGTTTCAGAGAGATAGGTATTAACTCTTCTCTAAATGTTTGATAGAATTCGCCTGTGAAGCCATCTAATTCCCAAATTAGGGAATTAGGGAGGTGCAAATATAAACCATGATGAAATACTATTAATGCACTTATTAGAATGGCTAAAATAAAAAATACTGACAGCACCAGGTGCTGACAAGAATATAAATCAACTAGAACTTTCCTACTTTGCTAGTGGTACTGTAACATGGTACACCCCTCTGGAAGATAGTCTGGCAGTTTCTTATGAAGTTAAATATGCAATTACCATAAGACCTAGAATTTGTACTATTGAGCATTTATCCCAGAGGAATAAAAATGTATGTTCATTCAAACACCTATACACTAACTTTATAGTAGCAGTGTTCATGATCACCCCAAACTGGAAACAACCCACTGTCCTTTACCAGGTGAATGGATAAACAAATTGTGGTACAGCCATATAATGGAATACTACTAATTAATGAAAAAGAACAAACTATGAACACAAGCAACAACTTGAATGAATCTCAAAGACATTGTACCAAGTGAAAGAAGCCAGTCTCAAAATGTTACCTACTATGTGATTCTATTTATATGACATTCTTGAAAATACCATACTATAGTGATAGAGAACAGTGTTTGACAAGGGTTAGGTTGAGAGAGTTTTGGGAGTTTGAGGAACTGTTCTATATTCTGAATGTGGTGGTAACTTTAAATCTGTATGGGTATTAATATTCACTGACCTGTACACCAAAAAGAGTCAAGTTTATTCAATGATATTTTGTTTAAAATTGTTTAAAATGCAAAAAAAATATATACACTCCAGTATCTGACCAATCCTCATCAGCCTCTATTGCCACCTGGTCCCGGCTACCACCATCTATCTATTGCATTATTTTTTTTATATAAATTTATTTATTTTATTTATTTATTTTTGGCTGCGTTGGGTCTTCGTTGCTGCACGCGGGCTTCTCATTGCAGTGGCTTCTCTTGTTGCAGAGGACGGGCTCTAGGCATGCCAGCTTCAGTAGTTGTGGCACATGGGCTCAGTAGTTGTGGCTCGCGGGCTCCAGAGCGCAGGCTCGGTAGTCGTGGCACATGGGCTTAGTTGCTCTGCGACATGTGGGATCTTCCTGGACCAGGGCTCGAACTCGTGTCCCCTGCATTGGCAGGCGGATTCTTAACCACTGCGCCACCAGGGAAGCCCCTGTAGTAGCCTTCTTACCGGTCTCCCTACTTCTTCTCTTTCAAACATGTGTCGAATAATGTCTCTCTTCAGCTCCAGAGCCTTCACTGGGTCCCAGTTTCTCTCAGCATAAAAACTGAAGTCTTTACCACTACCTAGATGGCTGTCAGGTCCCCCAGGAACCTCTCTGACCTCTTCTTCTGTGAGTCCTCCTCACTCACTGTGCTCCAGATGCACTAGCTCTCTTGCTGCTCCTTGAACATGCCAGGCCTTTGCACTGGCTGCTTCCTCTGCCTGAAACATCCTTCCTCCAAATAACCTAATGGCTCCCTTCCTTACTTCATCCTATTCTTTGCTGAAATGCCATCTTCTGTGTGTGTGACCTACTCTGACCACTCTATTTAAAATGACATCTCTCCCTGCATCCTCCCCTTCTATTTACAGCTTACTATTTCTCCACAGCACTTATCATCTTCTAACATACAGCATTATTTATTAGGTAATACACTTAATTTCTGTCACCCCCAACACAAACACACGGGTGTAAGGTCTTTGAGGGCAGAGCTTTTCCTGTTTTGCTCACTAATGCACCTTCAATGACTGGCACATAGAAGAGTGTCAATAAATATTTGTGGAATGAAGAAGTGAAGGAGGGAGAGAGAGAGAGAAGGAGGGAGAGAAAAGGTTAATTTGTTATTAGCCATGTGAGAAAAGGAGGAGGACAAGGAGGGCATCACCAGAAGAGCCGGTGACTCAGCAAAGGCCAGTAAACTAGAGCAGTGTGAGTGCTCGCAGGGCAGGAGCACAGGGCAAGGCCAGAGCGGGCACTGGGAATCAGCCTTAAATGTCACAATAAAGAATTCGGTCTTTATCTTTAGGTTGAAAGCATTTAAGTGACTGAGAAACATAATGATGTTTGTGGAGAGTCAATTGGGTGAGGGCAGTGAGCTAGTTAAGAGGCTAATTGTAATCTAGTAACTAGTTATTTAAGCAAAAGTGTTGACCTGAACTAAGACTGTGGTAAAATCAACAACACAAGGGGGCACATTCCAGAATCTTTAACAGAATCAGTAGGACGTCTGTTAAGTGTGAGAAGGGTAAGAAATCGAGGATGCCCACACCCACCCACCCACCAAATTCTTCCTTGTGCCTCTAGGAAGGAGAGCACAGATGAATGGCTTTAACAAAAGAGGATGAGTTCGGAAGCAAATTACTTGTAATGTAGTGAACACACTACTCTTTCCCATCTCAGTGCCTTCAACCATCAGGGTTGTTATGTCCAGAGTACCCGTCTCATCCATCTTGCTAACTCCTACCTCAGCTTTCAACTCACAGGCCCTGACTCAGCTTATAAATATTATGAAAAATATACCCAAAGATTTTTGGTAACTATCAGAAAAGACAAGATGTAGGAACTGATAATGCAGTTATTGGACAGCTTATGGAGTTGGAGATTGATCCCATTTAAAAAGCAGACATTTTCCGTACCGGCAGATTTCTGTCTGAGAAATATGTTATTGTAATGTAAGTGGCCCATAAGGCTCATACTGTTATAATGAGTTTACACAGGATGCACTGGGGTTATAAAAATAAAAACATTAGCTTCGCACTGTCAATGCCAAATGTAAATACAGTGATTCTATGTGTTCCCTTGATATTTGCCCTTGAGCAAGTTTTCAACCCACTTTTGCCTCTGTCTTCTCATCAAAATTGACAAAATGATCTCTCAGGGCTATTACAGCTCCAAAAATCAGGAATTTTTCTTTTCTTTCTTTGTGAAGAGTCAGAGTAGGCACTATGCATATTTTACAGATGGAAAACCAAGGCTCAAGAGGATACTCCCCTTCGAACAGACCTGAATAAGAGCCCACCTCCCCCACTACCCTGATACCTGTTCCCATGGGCTACCCAACATCCAACTACTGCAACATTAAAAACAATCATGTTTTTAAAACTATAAGGATAACTTGATTGTATGATATTTTAAAATTTTGCCAATACAAAAAAGGAAATTTTTATTTTGCTCTTTTGCAGCTAAAATAAATTTAAGTCAAGTTTCAGCCTAGAGGGTTTTTGTTTTCTTGTTGTTTTTTTTTTTTTTTTGGCTATTGCAAAATAATGGAAAGTGACTGACTCAGATTTAACTACTGTGAGGGTTTGGACTCTTAAGAAACAATAAAGTGAATTAGGTGTTTTTATAGATATTTATGTGAAGGGAATCATTAAAAAGATTGAAAAAGAAAGTTAAATATGAAAAGATGTTATAGAGCATTATTCGGTTGGAAAATGCTGTAGTTATTTTAAAAATAAATTAGTTTTACATGTTATGTTTTAAAAACTTAAATCTGATATAAAGTTTCATAATAAAGAGCAGTATAATGACAGAAAGAAAACCATAGATCCAGGAAGCTCAGAGAACACTATTTAGGAAAATACCTAAAACTCTATAAAATCAAAGACAAAGAGAAAATCTTGAAGGAAGCCAGAGAGGTGGGGGCAGGAACCTTATCTATAAAGGAACAAGGATAAGAATGACGTCAGACCTTCCTTCAGAAACCATGCATGCAGAAAAGAACAAAACCACCAACCTAGAATTCTGTATCCAGTGAAATTATCCTTCAAAAGTAAAGAAAAAATAAAGACTTTCACCGGCAAAAATTGAAGGAATTTGTCATCCATAGATCTGCCTGGCATGAAATGTTAAAAAATATTCTTCAGAGAGAAGGAAAATGATTAGGTCAGAAACTCAGATCTACATGAAGAAAGGAAGAGCATTAGTGAAGGAATAAATAAAGGGACTTCTCAGTTCCCTTCTCTGAGGTACTGGAGCCATGCCCAGCACCCGGATTCCCCTACCCATGCTGAATAAATCAGACACGAGCACGATGAATTGTTGGGCTTAAAAAGAAAGAGGAGACAACTTGCTGCTTTCTTGCCCCACAGCTGCAACCTCTGCCTTTAAAGATACAGAAATGTGAAGTAAGTCAGAAAGAGAAAAACAAATACCATATGCTAACACATATATATGGAATCTAAAAGAAAAAAAATGGTTATGAAGAACCTAGGGGCAGGACAGGAATAAAGGCACAGACGTAGAGAATGGACTTGAGGACACGGGAGGGGGAAGGGTAAGCTGGGACGAAGTGAGAGAGTGGCATGGACTTATATATACCACCAAATGTAAAATAGATAGCTAGTGGGAAGCAGCCGCATAGCACAGGGAGATCAGCTCAGTGCTTTGTGACCACCTAGAGGGGTGGGATAGGGAGGGTGGGAGGGAGACGCAAGAGGGAGGAGATATGGGGATATATGTATACATATAGCTGATTCACTTTGTTATAAAGCAGAAACTAACACATCATTGTAAAGCAGTTATACTCCAATAAAGATGTTAAAAAAAAAAACCCACAAACCTATTGAAAATATATATAAATAAATAAAGATACAGGAATGGGCATAGCAGGCCATCTGGGCTCATGGAAAAGGAATCTACTGCAAGAAACTGGACAAAACTGTAAATAAGAAATAAAATTATGCTGAAAGCTATCTTCCTCTTAACTTTACAGATGTTAATGATATACCTTATTGTGTCTTACACAATGGAACAGTTTCATATAGTATCATGATGCCAGCTAAGTCGTCCTTTGAGACCAATCATTCAGAGTTTAAGGACAAAAGAATTAATGTTTTAAGTGTAGACTTTAATGAGCTCTTTAAAAACCAAAAATTATAATAGGTTTTCAAACTAGAAATGAAAAGACCACTGAAGCATCCTATAGGTTTTAATTTCTTGTAAGGTAAATACCAATTGCTATAACCCACATATAAAGAAAGCGCTTCAGGTGTCCCTTTTTTTAAAAAAAGAGTAAGAGTCTTGAGACCAAAAAGTGAGAAAACCACTGTGTTTTATCCCTAGCTTTGATATTCATTTCTTGTTATTACCTCATAAAGAGCCATTTTTATGGAATCCCAAGCACCTATACAAATCCCTGGCTGGGCCTAGGTTTTTGGTCCTTCTAGCTCAGGAAGTTGGTTTTTGATGATCTGAGGGACTTTCACCATAGTTAGCTTTTTCCCTCTTTGGCTTTTTGTCTGTTTTGTTTCCTTTTTTTCTTCTGCTTTGTTTTTTCTTTTTCTCATTTTTTCTTTTTTTTTTTTTTTTTTTTTGTTTAAACCACTTTATTGAGGTATGATTGACATACAAAAAGCTGTACACATTTAATGTTCACAACCTGATGAGTTTCGATATAAGTGTATACCCATGGTGGGGGTGGAAACTATAAATGGAGCTTACTTAATTACATCTATATAAATAGTGTTCACTACAGAGCTAATAATCTGATAGGATCAAGACCCCTTTTCTAAGGAGTCCAATATCATGACTGCTGTGCTCCTACAATTCAGTTGGAATGGATTTCCCGTTTTTGTGCTCTTCCATTTGCCTTAATTATATTCCCAAGGTCTCAATCATGCCTTCTGTTCTATTGATTCTTCTTATTTCTTGAAGATCTCCCTCCCAGAGCCACTAATCCTCATATTCCCAACTGGACCAGTTGCTCTCAGGTCTGCTGCACAGTTACCATTATAGAGGAGGAATGTCAGTACTCTCAAATTGGATTAATTGTTCCTGAAAGCTTCTTAATAATTATTACTACAAAAATGCTGTGTAACCATAATGCTGCCTGACAAGCAGCCCTGACATCTCAGTGGCAACAACAAACATTTACTGTTCTCACTCCGCTTCAGAATGTGGATTAAATTCAAGACTGCTCCATGTGTCTTTCATGTGGTACCAGCAGCTATTTGGGGCACGCTCTTCTCATGGAAGATGGAAGAAGAAAGAGAAAGACCAAGACACACCAAATAAGCATACTGAAAGCCTCTGCTCATGCGGCATCCACCAGTGTCCCACTAGCCAAAGCAAATCATATGGGCAACCCCAACATCAAAGGAGTAGGCAAATGTAGACATGAATGTATAAGTCAGTGACAGGGGAGATGTGAACAATAGGAAGCAATAGTCCAGTCCACCAAAGGAGCATATGCCTTACTCATTACTCTTTTGTTTTGGTGGAGAATACCCTCTAGTAACTTCCTAAGAAAAGATGTATGGAACATGTCTGAAAATGTATTCTATCCTCCTACCTAATGGTTAAAAAACCTTGAGAGCCTTGCTCCGTTATCTTCCAGTACCCAGGGCTGCTGATGAGAAGCTTCTTGCCAGGCAGTTATTTTGTAGGTGCCTCTTTCTGTCTTCTCTCCATACTCTCTTTACCCCTGATGTTTTAAAATGCCTCAATGAGACAGATATAGGTAATTTTTCCTTTATTGTGCCAGGCTGTAGGTTCTCTCCAACTGACAGACTTTTAACAAATCTTCCTGTTTTGCTGCACAACTCATTCCTGACCTCCTCTGCATCAAATGTTTCCAAGTGTGGTGACTTATACCCCTCCAGGTAGAGTATAGGCTGCCACTTTCTCCAATATGCTTCATCAACTTTCTATATTTCATAAACCTCTTGAATCCCCTTGTCCACTGATGATCCTTGTCTTACTCTCTTCATGTTGTGGAGTGAGAGCACTTAAAACATTTTTTTGCTGTAGTTTTATTGGTGTCTCAGGAGGGAGAAGTAAGAAAATGGTGCACCTAGGTCATCATGTGACTCACTAGTCTCAATATTTTATTTTTCTGAACACTTTTTGCATTTAAATATAGACTGTTTGAAATATTTGTAAAAGGTTTGTCTGTACCAGAGAATGTAACATATCTAAGACTAGTATTTTAAAACCTGGCTATATTAGCATTCAGATGTTCAAAGGTAATTAGTTTGAATATGATTGTTTACTTTACAGAAGAATTTGAAACATTACCAAAGATAACCAGTTTCTCTAAGGTAGCACTGTTCAATACAGTTTTTTGCAGTGATGGAAATGTTCTCTGTCTGTGTTGTTTAATACAATGGCTACAAGCCACATGTGGCTATTGAACACTTAAAATGTGGCTGGTGCTACTGAGGAACTGAATTTTTAAAATTTATTTAATTTTCACTGATTTAAATTTAAATAGCCACATGTGGCTAGCAACTCCTTTATAGGACAATGCAGCATGGATCTAGAATTTTATTAAATTCACAAAATTAAAAATATGTTTTTAGGCATACATCACTTATATAAAGAAAATTATACCTGAAAGAGATAGACACGAGAAATCTTACAAGATATATGGGCAGTATAAAGTTATGTTTATGATTTATACCAAGGAATATACTCATTCACTCAGTAAATATTTCAAGGGCACATACCATGTGTGAAAGCACTATGCCAGGTTTCAGGGTTACAAAAATGCAGACACACAAGGCACCTGCCCCCAAGGATGTTTCAGTCTACTGAGGAATCAGACATGCAAACCAGCCAGCAAATACAATCAGAAGATTACCTTACCTGCGTATGCTGGGAGTGAGAGGAGAATGTCCCGTTATCCAGGCAATAACATTTGAGTCCTGACTCAAAGCTGAGATTAATGAGTAGGACACTTCAGACAGAGAAAGAACAGCAAGGGTACAGGCATGGAGACAGGTTGCAGAAAAGCGAGACACCTGGTATCGCTAGAAGCTACAGTGCAATTGTGGGAAAATCACAAGAGACTGGCCAGTTAGTTAGGCAGAGTGACAAATCACTGCAAATTGAGAAGAGCCACCCCACTCCCACTGAGGATAGATAAAGTATAAACCTGATAGGGTGTAGACTTTTTGAGTTGGAAGAATGGTAAACTTATTATATGTTCCGACCCAACCCTCTCCGTTCAGTCAACAAATACTATTTGATATTCTCCTAAATCTTTTTTTACACTGATGATTGGCTTTAGGAACTTTTTCTTTTTCTTCCAGTCTTATTGAGATATAATATACAACACTATACAAGTTTAAGATGTACAGCATAATGATTTGACTTACATACATCATGAAATGATTACCACAATTAGTTTAGTGAAATCCATCACTTCATATAGATACAAAATTACAGAAATAGAAAAAAATTTTCCTTGTGATGAGAACTCTTACGATTTACTCTCTTTACAACTTTCATAAATAATACGCAGCAGTATTAATTATATTTATCATGTTGTACATTATATCCCTAGTACTTATTTATCTTATAACTGGAAGTTTGTACCTTTTGACTATGTTCATCCAGTTACCTCTCCCCCCAACCCCCCTCTGGTAACCACAAATCTGATCTCTTTTTCTGTGAGTTTGTTTGTTTGTTTTTGAGGCATACTTGACCTACAACACATTGTTAGTTCCTGGTACACAACATAGTGATTGAATATTTCTATACATTTCAAAATGATCACCATTATAAGTCTAGTTACCATCTGTCACTATACAAATATACTACGTAACTGTTAACTGTATTTCCCACAATGTACACTTCATACCTATGACTCATTTATTTTGTAACTGGAAGTTTGTACCTCTTAATCTCCCTCACCTATTTCTTTCCTCTTCCTACTCCCCTCCCCTCTGGCAACTACCTGTTTGTTCTCTGTATCTGTGACTCTGTTTCTGTTTGGTTATATTTGTTCATTTGTTTTGTCTTTTAGATTCAACATATAAGTGAAATCATACAGTATTTTTCTTTCTCTGTCTGACTTATCTCACTTCACATAATTCCCTCTAGGTCCATCCACTTTGTCACAAATGGCAAGATCTCTTCTCTTTCTATGGCTGAGTAATATTCCATTTTGTGTGTGTGTGTGTGTGTATATCTATATATACCACATCGTCTTTACCCGTTCATCTATTGATGGGCACTTAGGTTTCTTCCATATCTTGGCTATTGTAAATAATGCTGCACAGGAGTGCATATATCTTTTTGAATTAGTGCTTTTGTTTTTGTTTTTTGGATAAATAGCCAGGAGTGGAGTTGCTGGATTAGGAACTCTTTTTAAGTAGCTGGTGAAAAAGTAAATTTTAACCCAGCATCAACTGTAATGAGAGCAGATTCCTAATTAGAGACCTCCCACTCAATAAACACATTTAAAATGATGATGAATATCATACTACAGACTTTTGCAGCTCCAGAAAACACAGGATTTAACTCCAACATGCAACTGCAGAATAACAGAAGTCATTCCAGTTGCCCTTGCACTTTCCAATAAATCACAAATGTGCTTGTGCTAATTACCTATCGACAGGCACATCTAATCATCGTATCCACTTTTCAAGTTTACAATTTTTATTTATTTACATCAGCAGTATTTGAATCTGGTGAAATTTGGGCATTTGGAAAATGAATTCCTCTAAACAGTTACTTCTCCCTGAGAATCTGATACCACACTAGCCACAGAGAATGGTAATTTTTGGCATAAGTGTTCTAGGGAGAGTCAGGGAATGGAGAAGAGATCTAGCCCAAGATTTCTATATGCTTTAAATTTCTCTGAACCAAGACATAACAAAGTACAGAGTATCATTCCCTGGTCCTTTAAACATACACACACACACACAATCACTAAAATATTCTCAATTAGAGTCAGTGAAAGTAAAGTCCTGGGTTAGCACAGTGAGTTTTAAAAAATAATAAAAAATACTTACCAAGGTGCCATGACCCCATCTTATTGTTGAGTTCATCTTTTCCATTCTAAATCCCTGTTTTCTGTTTATAACTTACACCAAAATGTTCCTTTTGACCTTTGGGTCTGATATTTCTCTTGTCTCATCTCAATCCAAAGGTGAATTTATTTGCAATTTGAACTAAATCTCTTCAGTTATTTCAGTTACTTAAGTTTGAAGAAAATACCTGCTTTGTGCTTTCAGAAATCGTTCAGATTTTTTTCCCAAATATTTTAAGTTCAAATAGCTTAAAAATGACTTTGTTTTGAAGCTATAGATTTGGAATGGCTGTACTAAAGATCCAATTTGAAAGGAGTTGTTTAAGAAATTTGGATTAAAGAACCAGAAATGATGAGGCTCCATAGCATGTAATTACATGGAGGCAAGTACACATCCTCTCCCATCAGCTGTCTTGCACATGCATGTGACAGTAGTAACAAGAGAGGTCAAAACCTACCCCCCAAAAATCAATTTAAAGTGCATGTCTGACTTTTAAAGGTTTGACATAATAATAAAACGGTCCCAATTCCCACAAAGGACATATTCATATGCAAGGAACATCCATGTGATTTTTGCTGGAACTCGGAGAATATGATGCAAAATACGTTACTGGGACTTGAATCCTCTGGATTCTAGCTCAGGTTTTCTTCTGACTTTTATTTATGACTCTAAGTTGGGCCTCTAATCTTGCTTCATCATTCTGTCTACAAAATGAAGGATGACCTGATATGTGATCCTGCTGAAAAGAATTAACCATACCATCTATGCTTTTCAAGGGCATTCCTTTCAATAAATAACTTTATTTCACACCTACTGAAAGCCAGGCTCTGTGCTAACTAATGCTGTGGGTATGGAGATGGAGAAGACAAAGATGCTCAGTCAGGAAATTCCCTGAATATGGAAGAGGATGATGAAGTATAATAGTATAGAATAAATATAAACATTGATTATTTTCAATAAAGACAGATAACTTGAGTCTATTGCTTTCACTAAAAAAGCAAAAGAGAGAGAGACAAGTAGACAGATAGAGAGTAGACAGATAAAGATACAGATCTAGACATAAATTCCTATATGCCCAAAATGGAAAATTTTTAAATTCTACATACTCACCATCAACCCCTCCTCACCTCCAGTCCAATCCAGGCCCTCCAGATAATAAACATACAATCTAAAGAAATCAGCGTGCTCGCTAAACATATGCATTTTTAGAACAAGTCCCTTAGCTGCTCAGTCATCCTCTTCCCAACCAGATTGTTTCCTCCAAGCCACTCCTACTCAGGAATTCTGGAGCTCTCAAAAAAGGGCCCATCCTAACAGTGCCTCCAGATAATTATAGTAAAAAAATTATCTGGTCCCTCTGTCTGAAATTAAACTCTTTGTCCTTCAGACTTCCAATGCATTTATACTTGCCTCTCCTAGAACAACTACTGCTTTCCCTAGATTCTTGTTTTTTAAACATAATTTAATATTTATTTATTTTATTATTTATTTATTTTACTATTTTTGGCTGCGTTGGGTCTTAGTTGTGGCACGCAGGATATTTGCTGCAGCATGCTGGGTATTTCGTTGCAGCTCACGGGCTTCTCTCTCTACTTGTGGCATGCGGGTTTTCCCTCTTTAGTTGTGGCATGTGGGCTCCAGAGTGCGTGGGCTCTGTAGTTTGCATCATGCAGTCTCTCTAGTTGAGGCGTGCAGGCTCAGTAGTTGTGTCGCGTGGGCTTAGTTGCCCCGCGGCATGTGGGATCTTAGTTCCCCGACCAGGGAGCGAACCCGTGTCCCCTGCATTGGAAGGCGGATTCTTTATCACTGGACCACCAGAGAAGTCCCTCCCTAGATTCTTAATCACAGTTTTTTTCACATTTTAAAAGTCATTGTGGGACATCCCTGGTGATGCAGTGGATAAGACTCCATGCTCCTAATGCAGGGGGCCCGGGTTCGATCCCTGGTCAGGGAACTAGATCCCACACGCATGCCGCAACTAAGAGTTCACATGCCACAACTAAGGAGCTGGCGAGCCACAACTAAAGAGCCCTGGAACCGCAAGTAAGGAGCCCGCCTGCCACAACTAAGACCCGGGGCAACCAAATAAATAAGTAAATATTTTTAAAATTAAATCATTGTGCATCTTGCAGTCAATGGGTACATTTACTTTAAGGTTTCTTTTTTCCCAAGAATATGTTATTTATTTATTTTTTTGGCTGCATTGGGTCTTCGTTGCTACACATGGGCTTTCTCTAATTGCAGCGAGCTAGGGCTACTCTTCATTGCAGTGCACGGGCTCCTCATTGTGCTGGCTTCTCTTGTTGCAGAGCACAGGCTCTAGGCACACGGGCTTCAGTAGTTGTGGCGCACGGTCTGGGTTGCTCCGCGGCACGTGGGATCTTCCTGGACCAGGGATCAAACCTGTGTCCCCTGTATTGGCAGGCAGATTCTTAACCACTGCAGATTCTTCCCCATCAGGGAAGTCCCCCAAGAATATGTTATGAAATTGATAGTACATCTTGTTCTGATTCATTAATTCAACAAACATTTTTTGAGCACCTGCTGTGTACCGGGCTCAATGCTAGGCACTTGGGCCGTATCTCACAGCCTTTGAAGATCTGTATCTCATGACAGTTTCAAAATTTATCAAATTCTAGGCAAATTCAAAGCAGCTGGAGAATATTGCTTCTTAAATCTGGATTCAAAATCTGTTGACTTCTTGATTTGGATTTTTATATGCATATTAAAGTGACTTTAAAAAATCTTACAATAATGTCATTCTAAATGAAGTGAGGTTTCGGAGCTGAGACGCAATGAACACATTACAGTGTGTGCTGTGGTAATGTAGAGCCGCTATCCACACAGATGGTATTGATTTTCATTTCCTGTGAAGCTGAATCAACATGTTGTGGCTAATGTCTACATAATTTAATGTATTGAATAAAATGTACCATTGCTCTCTACTGGGGGATAAAAGGTCTTACTTGACTGTGGTACCTTGTGCTCTAAAAACCACAACAGACATGTTTAATAATCCTTAGTTATTAAAAATCAACCTAAGAAAATCTTTCCTGTTTCTTAAAAAAAAACACATAATTTTTCTTTAACTCATTTTTTTTTTTTTTTATATCCACATAGAAGAAAGGAAAGGCAAGTGTTAATAGAATTTTCTCTTAGGCTAACGTGTTTTGCAGATAAAATTCCATTATGGTGCCAACATCATAAGATAGCCACAAAATGCCTGGAAGGATATACGGCAAGAATCAACAAGCTAAGGCATCAGTACCAAATGGGATGCTCTGCTCCTCAGGGTCCATGGCAGGGCTAAGAGGGGCCCTCCCTTCCTGTGCCCTTCATCGGCCTCCCTCCTGGGTGACCAGGGCTCTCATCTGACTCTCTGACTGTGTGAAGCCACTCACTGCAGCACCTCCCATGTCAGTCTCCTATGTTACAGTCTCTGCATTTATTAAAAAGGAGACAATTATCCTCAGTCTGCCAACCTCACAAGATTTTTGTGGGGAATCAGATTAAATAACTTATGTGAAAACACTCATAAAATTGTAAAGTGTAATACAAATGTACATCATACTTTAAATGGTATTATAGTTTTCTTATTATCACTCAATGTTTGGAGCATCTTGCTCCAAAATTACCTGCTCCCCTGACCATCAAAGCTACGAGTCCTTTGAATCTGATTGGTCAGTGATTCAGTTTTCTGGCTGCAGAATCTTACAATAATGTGTGAGTGAATGATACTTTTTAAAAGGACATCAGAATTGATAAAACGTGATGGGAGAAAGCAGTTTTTGTATATTAGTATGTTGGCCATTTTATCACCATCAAACAAACAGTGGTTAACAACCACTGAGAGAATTTTGATTTTGCCCACTCATTTTCTTCTTCAGATCTCCCTAGAGAAGTGTCTTTCCTTGCTATTAGGTGATTCAAAATTGGGAGAAGAGGGAGGACTGAAAGGAGGAGAGGCTCTTTGTCTATGGGGCAGGAGTTTAAGGTGAGTCAAATAACTGACTGAGTAGGTGTGAAAGCAAAGAGGGTTTAAGAAGTGTTGCTAAAGGCTATGTGTCCTCTTCAGAGGGTTGGTTAAGTATAAGTAAGGAGACTGAGCATATTAGATTTTTTTCAACTTCCAGGCTTTGACTGCTATACTGCTGTAAGACTGGACCACATGTGTCATAGCTTCATATCAACATTTATTTAACACTGAACTAATGCCAGATAATATATGTAATCACTTTTCATACATTATCCTATTTAATATTTACTCTAATCCTGCAAAACATGCTATTGCACCCAGTTTTATACATGAGGAAAACCCAGGCTTGAAGTTAGAGCCTACCACAGTAACACAACTAGGATGTTTCAAAGCCAGGACTTGAATTTCAGAGACTGATCTCTCAATCACTCACTGTACAATTTCATGCAAACCAGTACCCCTCCCCCATTGGTAGATTGTACAGGAGAAAGGACTTTGATCAGCTGTGATGAGGGATAGGAGGGGAGAGAAGTGGAGTCTTTAGTTTCCCTTCTCTAATCAAGTTGGTGCCTCAAGTTCAGGAAAGCGGAGTTGCAACAGCCCTCATTTCTGTAGGTTAGTGACAACTTTGCTATTTATTGTTAAAGAAACTGAATAATGGTGTACCAGATGGTACACAGAAATAGCTTTTGAAATAACATTCAAAAAGAATACAAGAGCCAATACCTACTTTCCCTACAAGCAAAAAGGAAGCTGCCTACATGAAATTAAGTTACTTGACTACACTTAAAGTAGAGGCGATATTGAACTCAATTTGGAAGAGGTGAGTCCAGTCTCAAAATGCAGGGCCATGATCCAAAGGAACCAGAATAGTTGAGAAAACTGTTTATTGGTGGTCGGAGCTTTGAAACTACAGATGATAGCTTAAGAGAACATTTTGAGAAATGGGGCACACTTACAGATTATGTGGTGATGAGAGACCCCCAAACAAAACGTTCCAGGGGCCTTGGTTTTGTGACTAACTCTTGTGTTGAAGAGGTGGATGCAGCAATGTGTGCTCAGCCACACAAGGTTGATGCCCATCTAACAGTGAAGAAAATTTTTGTTGGTGGTATTAAAGAAGACACAGGGAAGCAGCTGCATAGCACAGGGAGATCAGCTCGGTGCTTTGTGACCACCTAGAGGGGTGGGATAGGGAGGGTGGGAGGGAGACGCAAGAGGGAGGAGATATGGGGATATATGTATACGTATAGCTGATTCACTTTGTTATACCTCAGAAACTAACACAACATTGTAAAGCAATTATACTCCAATAAAGATGTTAAAAAAAAAAAAAGGTACAGAAGAATATAATTTGAGAGACTACTTTGGAAAGTATGGCAAGATTGAAACCATAGAAGTTATGGAAGACAGGCAGAGTGGAAAAAAGAGAGGATTTGCTTTTGTAACTTTTGATGATCATGATACAGTTGATAAAATTGTTCAGAAATACCGCGCTATTAATGGGGATAATTGTAAAGTGAAAAAGGCCCCTTTCTAAACAAGAAATGCAGTCTGCTGGATCACAAAGAGGTCGTGGAGGTGGATCTGGCAACTTTATGGGTAGTGGAGGAAACTTTGGAGGTGGTGGAGGTAACTTTGGCCGTAGTGGAAACTTTGGTGGAAGAGGAGGCTGGTGGTGGTAGACCTGGATATGGAAACCAAGGTGGTGGATACGGAGGCAGTGGTGGAGGCTATGATGGTTACAATGAAGGAGGAAATTTTGGAGGTAACTATGGTGGTGTTGGGAACTATAATGATTTTGGAAATTATAGTGGACAACAGCAATCAAATTATGGACCCATAAAGGGGGACAGTTTTGGTGGAAGAAGCTTGGGCAGTCCCTATGGTGGTGGTTATAGATCTGGTGGTGGAAGTGGTGGATGGTAGCAGAAGATTCTAAAAACTCAGAAGAAAAGGGCTACGGTTCTTAGCAGGAGAGAGAGCAAGGAGTTGTCAAGAAAGCTGCAGGTTACTTTGAGACAGTCGTCCCAAAAGCATTAGAGCAACTGTAAAAATCTGCCACAGAAGGAACGATGATCCATAGTTATAAAAGGTACTACAGCTTAACAGGAAACCCTTCTTGTTCAGGACTGTCATAGCCACAGTTTGCAAAAAGTGCAGCTATTGATTAATGCAATGTAGTGTCAATTAGATGTACATTCCTGAGGTCTTTTATCTGTTGTAGCTTTGTCTCGTTCTTTTTCTTTTCATTATATCAGGTATATTTTCCTGTAAATTGTGGTAGTGGTACCAGGAATAAAAAATTAAGGAATTTTTAACTTTTCAAAACAATAAAAAATAAAATTAAAGTAGGGGCATTCCCTGTTACAGATATCTTTGTAACTGGCAGATTAATTCATAAGTAATCCCAAATTTAGACATTACGATCAATCAAATCTATAGCCATATCTAGATGTTTCTCCTTTAACAACAATGGAAGGAAATTCTTTTTATTATTTTGAAATTTGTAATTAAATAAATTAATACACAGAATTATGTCATGGGTAAACTATAAACAAAATTACCAGATACTGGGACTTCCCTGGTGGCACAGTGGTTGGGAGTCTGCCTGCTAATGCAGGGGACATGGGTTCAAGCCCTGGTCCAGGAAGATCCCACATGCATAGCAACGAAGACCCAACTCAGCCAAAAATAAATAAATTAAAAAAAAAAAATTACCAGATACTTATCTGATTTATAGATAGTCTGCTAGGCTTAGGTCGATTCTATTGTCTTTGGATTCCTAACGATATCTAGTACACTGGCTTACCTATATAGATGACTATTGAATTAAAGAATGAACATGGACAGCTAACAGATTACAATACCTATATTTCTTCAGTAGAATGTGATTCTTGGTTAACCACTAATGCCGTTTTGCAAGGGACAGCTAAATTCTAGCCCTCGGTGGCTAGGCTCAAATGATAGACTAAATGTCCAAAGAAAACCTTCTAGTACAGCACAAGTTAATATGCTAAATAAAACATTTAAAATGTTTAAAATCTATAGCAAAGCTGTTGAGAAGTAAAGGATTCCTTGAGAGGCCAGAAATAAGAAAATAAGAGCCAACAGAGCCAACAGTGCTTGTTTAAACACTGGAGGCAAGTTTTGCCCTACAGATACTTGCTGAGGCTTTCTGGCTGAGAGCTGAGCTTCCCAGCCAGTGTGAAAATCCTGTCAACCCTTGGGGTGATCTGCTGGACTTGGGGCAGCCAGAGCTTCCACTAGGCTAATCACCTCCATCCAGATACGGCCTCTTCCAGGACTGAGGAGGACTGCTCAGGCACAGTGAGTGGGTGGGCCCACAGTCCTTGCAGAGGACAAGCCCTATAATGTCAGCTGCCCCTCACCACTGCCTGAACTCACTGAGTACAGCCCAACAGGAGCTCTACAACCTGACATCAACTCCGTCAGCCAACTGCAGATGGACCATTGTGGACAGCAGTTCAGCCTATGGAACTGTTGTAGGAGGTCATGATCCTGGTGCCCAAGGAGCCCCACATGCAAACCAAGACGCAGCTACTTGAGAGTTTTGAAGCTGGGAAACTAGGCAGGGTCTTCTAGAATACAAAGCTCCATGAGGTGCATCTCATCCATCTTTACTCATAGAGGGTGTTTTAGTTTCCCAGGGCACCCATGACACATGATCATAAACTGAGTGGCTGAAAACAACAGAAACTTATTCTCTCACAGTCCTGGAGGCTAGAAGTCTGAAATCAATTGGCAGGGCCATGTTCCCCCTGAAGCCTCTAGGAAAGACTCCTTCCTTGCCTCTTCCTAGTTTCTGGTGGCTCCCAGCAATCCTTAGCATACTTTGGCTTGTAACTACATTATTCTAATCTCTGCCTCCATGGTCATATGGCCTTCTTCTCCATGCATCTGTGTCTCTCTATGTCCTCTCTTCTTGTCAGGACACCAGTCACTGGATTTACTGCCCACCCTAATCCAGTATGACCTCATCTTAATTAGTTGCATCTGCAAAGACCCTAGTTCCAAATAAGTTCACATAATGATGTTCCTGGTGGGCATGGACTTTCAGGGGGAACGCTTATTCAGCCCACTACAGAATATATTTCTGTCTGTGTGTGGCTGATGCGCCCTTTTAGCGGCATATCACTAGTATCTTTTCAAAGTGACTGCTATGATAATGCCTGAGCAGTTTACGAATTAGAGAAAAGTTCAGTTGAATTGCATATAGCCATTTCAGGCAAAAAGGAAATCTGATTAAACAATTTGAAAATATTTTGTTTAGAAATTTTCTATTTAATATCTTAATGTAAGGTATAATGTATAATCTTAGTGTATACAGTTTAACAACCCACATATCCATCAATAAGAGAATAGATATAAAAATTGAGATCAAACAATAGATTAAATACAACAATAAAAATAAACAAAACACAGCTTTAGACAACAACACAGGTTAATCTCAAAGCCATAATGTTGAGCAAAAAAGGGCAGGTCACAGAAGCATACACGTAGATCTGATGCAGTTTATATGAAGTTCAGAAGCTCATGAAATTAAGTGATTTGTTATTTAAGGATACATACATATGTGGTATAACCATAAAGAAAAGCAAGGGAATTAATAAAACAGTATTCAGGATAGTGGTTACCTCTGAAAGGCAAGAGGTGATAGGATTAGGAAGGGACCCACGACATAGGGAAATTCAGAGGTATTGTTATGTTCTATTTCTCAAACTGGGTGGAGGGTACATTGCTGTTCATTTTATTATTTTGTACTGTACACTTACATTATATGCACTCTTCCATGTATGTTTCAGAATGTAAAAGCCAACCTAAGGAAGGGCGTCATGCATCCAGTGAGAGCTTTGTGTTTATTTTTTTTAATATCCTCCATAGCTGATTCAACAGAGTGTCTTGATATTATTCATGAGAATAAAGGATAAATATAAGTGGAAATAGAATCATGAGAGTTTAATGACACCATGACTCTGGGATTTAGAGAAGTCCCACTAAATCCAGTTACCATCTCTTTGAGATGCTGAGCAGTGGCTGCCAACTAGAAATAGCACAAGGAAATTAATGGAGGGGGGCGGTGGGACTTCAGAGGGATTAGCCCAAGGTATGTTGCACCGCTTCCTGTTATTCACTGCACAAGTCCAGAACTTGTAGCTGTACTTGAGCAATTTACATTCTAAGGGGGAAAACATAAGAGATAAACCAAAGGCAGTGTGAGAGCCTTCCAGCCACTCACAGCCTTGGCAACTTAAAACATTAAGTATTTTTACTAAGGACCTACTGTATAGCAAAGAGAACTCTACTCAGTACTCTATACAGTTAATATGGAATTGGGTGGAGAAATGGAATCCACATGTGTGGAGAGCATTATATATGAGTATGTAGAGGATGTCAAATATTTTACCTTCTCCTGTCAAATTTTCTAACTGCATTTCATTTAACCACCACTAAGAGAGATCCTCCTTGCTGAGTTTTAAGAAATCTAGTGAAGAGTTGCCTTATCAACTTCTAGGGAGTGGAAACGTTCAGAACTCATGCTGTCAGAGCAAAATAACTATTATGTTTCCTCCATAAAGCTAAATTGAATTATTAAGTCAGCAATTTTCAAATCGTGGACTCTGAAGACCCAGGGCTCTAAAAGGCATCACTGGGGAGTCCTTAAAAAGCACACACAGTAATATTAGACATTTAAATTAGAACAGCCTCTGTTTCTCCAACACAACTCTACAGTAAGAAACTTTAAGACGTTTCTTCCTTAAAGCAAGAAACAAAAACACAACAACTAAATCTAAGGCAAAAGGATACCATAACTTGAGAGTGTGTAATGGGTTAGGCAGTGACTCCACAGGATCCTGTCCTAGGAGTAAATGGTACTTATACCAGACTTGCTTTCAGAAATAATTGGGGGAAAGGGTAAAGATAATGAAAGGTTTGAATCTACTTAGTGTTGGCTACATCTCAAGTGCTGTATGTTTTGCTATATAGTCTCTCAAATTGCAAGGCCACTTTCAATTCCAAATAGCATTTCCTCTAGATTCAGAAAAATAAACCTGCTTCTTCCATAGTCTGTGTCTGAGCCCTGAGAAGATTGACAATCACCATAAAATATTACTAAAAATATTTTAGATTTGGTAAATGTAACCACATTTTTGCCTTCTGAATGGTTTCTCTGAATTTTAATTCTGAGGACATTTCAAGGAAAATTTAATTTTCACTTCTCTGATTAACTTGCACTTCATTTTTCATAATATTTTCTAAGATCTACTTTATAGCCAAAAAGAGAAATCAGCCTTTGGGTCTGTGAACAAGTAAACCATATTTTCCACAAAATAAGTGAACTAAAGTTAATTAAATTGTAACATGTTTTCAAACTCAAAACTCTTATAGAATTGATACTTGGCAAACTGTTATACTCATTCAGCTCATTTAAAGATCACCTATAGTGTACAAAGCCCTACACTATATAGTGGGTTGGTATAGAAAAATGAACAAAAAAATTGCCTTTGCTTTCACAAAGCTTCCTACCTCCTGGGGAAGGCCAGTGAAACCAAACTAAAACAAAATGTAATAAATATGAAGGAAATGGGATTCAAAAAGTACAATAGGCGGTGCAAAGTATGAAACTGCCAATCACAATTGGGAGTGCCAATTTACAAGGACGGTTTTTTGGAGAAAATACCAATCTATTTGGGCCTCAAAGGATGTGTGGAGTTTTAACAGTAAAATAGGGAATGAAAGGCATCTCAGGCAGTGACTAACATGACCAAAAACAAAGTGTGAGAATATATTTTGTACTGGAGGATGTAAAAAAATCTATTGGTGTGGCAGGAGTGAAGGGTACTTAGCCAAGAGGAAGATGTGGTAATAAAAATGATGAAGTGGTAGTTTGGACCAGATTATAAAAGACCTTGAATGCCTTGCTGAGGAATTTGAACTTTTTAATTTAAATAATAGAATCATAGATCAAGATGGTGGAGTAGGAGGACATGGAGCTCCCTCCCACCACAAACACATCAAAAATACATCTATGTGTGGAATAATTCTCACAGAAAACTAACCGGAAACCGGCAGAAGAACTCCTAAACAATCAAAGCTGCAAGAAAGATCTTCATGTAACTGGGTAGGACAGAAAAGAGGCATCGGGTCGGGAGCTGCACCCCAGGGAAGGGTCTGTAAGGAAGAGAAGGTTCACATGGGTGGACCCTCACCCTGGGGAGCCAACAGGTCAAGCCACAATCTGGACATCACAGTCCTGGGATCCTGTGTGGAGGAGACAAGCCCCCGTGGCTGCTGGGAGAATCACTGGGACAGACAGAAGGGCTGGTGAAGCCTAGACTCCACTCGTGAGGAGTGTGTGCGTGCTGGCTTGCCAACAATCAAGGCAGAGAGAGCCTTGCACAGGCAGCAGCCGACTCACTGCACTTCCCAGTCTGAACAGGGTGAACACCTGAGGCCCACTCACTCCACACCACAGCCTGCTGTAAGATCTGGGCCAACTGAGAGCCCTGGGAAAAGACGCAGTCTAGTCATGCAGAGACAGACCAGGGGTTCTGGACTGTGACCTGGGTGGGGCGGCAGTGGCCAGTGTCAGTGCCCACAGGAGCACACAGCGGTTCCTCTCCCAGCAACAGTACCCCGGCTCTGCCCACCCACTCCACACTGCAGCTTAGTGCTGGATCTGGGGAAAATAGGTGCTGGGACAAGACTGCCACAGAGGCAGCTGGCAGAAGTACAGCCACTTCAATTTCTACAGCCACAGCCACCTCAATTTCTACAGCCACAGTGCCTCAACCCCCAGCCCCAGCCTACTCCACACCACAGCTTTGCACCAGATCTGGGACAGGCACAACAGAGGAAGGGATGCAACCTTGGGCTGCTTCTGAACAGAGCCACAGACGCCTACACAAGCAGTGCATAGGTTCTCTGTGAGCGCAAGGGCCTCACTTGCTACAGCAATCGCCTCCTTTGGGGCAGAGCATGCACTCAAGGGCAACAGAGCCTGATCAAGCCAACCCTTAGGGCTTCGTTCCAACAACTGGGGAGCAGACCCTGCCCCTGACAGGGCAGCAACAGCCAAGGAGCAGAGAGCAAGTCCCATCTCACACCCTGCTGAGGCTCTAGACCCTCCCTATCAAGGGAATAACAGCACACCCTGAGAAAAGATCCAAAGTAGGATAAACTGACTCTTTTGATGTGTATTCAAAGGGATGTATAGGAGGGCAGGGGCAGAAGTCTAGAATGACTCTTAGGCCTCTCCATGGCCATTATGTAAGATAGAGACAACCAGAGATTAGCAGAATTGGAGGCAAACATCACGACTTAGATTTGGAGCACTTGAGTTCCAGGTACTAGATAGATATCCATGGAGGAATGGCAAAAATACAGTTGATGAGAGGGTCTACTCCTCAGAAAAAAGACCAAAATAGAGCCATAGGTTTGGACAGGGCAAGATTAAGGTATATGGGCATGATAACTAGACTAAAGTTTGGTGCACCTCTTTATTTTTTTTAACATGACTATTTTCTTCCAGGTTTATTGAGATACAATTGACATGTGGCATTGTGTAAATTTAAGGTATACAGCATGACAATTTGATATACAGACAGACTGTGAAATAATTACCACTATATGATTAGTTAACACATCCATCACTTCACATAGTTAACTTTTCTGGTGCACCCCTTTAAATTGATATTCTTTCAATACCTGGTTGTATTAGTTTGCTGGAGCTGCCATGACAAAGTACTACAGACTGGGTGCCTTAAAAAAATAGAAATTTATTTTCTCACAGTTCTGGAGACTAGAAGTCCAAGATCAAGGTGTCAACTGTTTTGATGCCTTCTGAGGCTTCTCCCCTTGGTTTGTAGATGGCCAGCTTCCCCCTGTGTCTGAATATTGTCTTTCCTCTGTACATTTCTGTGTCCAAATTTATTCTTCTTAATAAGGGCAGCAGTAATATTGGATTAGGACTCACCTTAATGACATCATTTTAACTTAATTGCCTCTTTAAAGATCCTATCTCCAAGTATATCACATTCTGAGGTACTAGGATTAGGACTTCAACATATGCATTTTTTGGCAGGGGTGGGGGATTGGGGGGAGGACATAATTCAGCCCATAGTCAGTATTATTGAAAGGAAAGATGGAGCACTGTGTAGGAAAGGGTGGAGAAGGAAAATCACAGATGACCAATGAGTAATTCAGCTTACCTTTTTGTTGTACACCTTGCTCAGCAAAACAGAAGTACTAAAGATCACCCCTCACCCTCTCTACATGGTAGTTTAAAATCATCTGTTGGTAATTGAGCATGAAGGATTGTGCGAAGATCATAATATACTGAATCTGACATATATGTATATGACTATAAGGCACATGAACTGTCTACCAGATATTCAGGCACACTACACAGCCAGAATAATAAAAGCAACACACAAATAGACCAATGGAATAAAATGCAGAGCCTAGAAACAGACATTTGCATAAATGGGAAGTTGATATATGATAAAGGTGGCATCACAAATCAGTGATGATTTTTAGGAAGGTTCATGGTAAACTGGCTTATTCTATGGAGAAAAAATGAATCTGTATGATATAGAGAAGTGAATTCTAGATGGTTTATAAAACTTACCTGTGAAAGGTAATACTATATAGTTAATAGAATAAAATGTTGGCTCTTTGCAGCCAGCACAGATTGATGGGCATTTCTGGAGACAACTGGGTTAGTTCTGTTTTAAACTACCATTAAACCTCGTGTGTGTGCCATGCTTGCTGCTGGGACTCTGACCGAGGCAGTAATTGGTACCAGGTATGGGGGCGTGACAAATAGATCCTCAAAATGGGATTCTGGGATTGAGTTGCTCCTATTTGAAGAGTGCACAGAGTGCCAGAGGAATAGAAAACACTGGTAATCCACAGCATAGCATCACAGTCACTCAGATTATCACCAATTGTGGCCTCGAGTGAAGATGGAGACCAAGGCGCTGGCAGGTGGTGGCTGTGGTAATATTAGTGATTACCAAGATGTTGGGGGGTGGGGGAATGACTACTTACAGCTGCTCTGGAGAGTGTATGTAAAGAAAAAGATAAACATAAAGTCTTCAATTTCCAACCCAAGGCAGTTGTAGAGAACCAGAAAGCCTCTATGGTGCCGTATAATTTCCTCATCTCATGTAGCTGAAAGGCAGACTTGGCTGAGAATCAGGCCAGGGCTTGACTGTAAGAGTTGGAATTGCTATTTCATTTAAATATACCAGGCCACCAGGTCTCTTTTGCTAACATGGGAGACTAGTTGGGAAGGAGTAGGGCTCTCATGATTGGGGTGGGATATTTGGACAAACACAGGCAAGGCTGATAGCTTTAAATACCCACTTATCTCTGAATCATTCTCACAGGGACCTTGATTGAATTGGTATCCCACAAAACATCACCCCAGTCCATTTTCTGGGGACAGTATACTAATTGGATCTGATGAGTGGGAAAAGGCAAGGATCTGAAAGCCTTAATAAGATATGTGTGCCAGAGAGGGGGACGTACAGAAAGTTCACAGGTCTGCCCCATGGGGAAGTTTCTGTGAGTTCAGTGTTCTGGAGCATATTGGGATATTTTTTCTAAAGAAGAGACATACTGATGCACCTTGAGCCTTCCCCTACAAAGATAAAGGTACAAACAACACCTGGTGGACCTTCTTGGACTTTGGAGGCAACATGTATTTGTGTTACTCTGATACTAATAACACTAGAACAAAACAGAAAGAAAAGTATAAGTGCATAAACATTAAAAAGGGTGATGGTTGACAGGATATGTGTTTAACCCATTTGTAGACTGATAATAATAACCAGAAAAGTTGCTACATTCTCTATTAGTTGGTTAGTTGTTATACATTTGTGTATAGTCCTCAGGATGAACTTAAGTATGTACACCTGTGTGTGTGTGTCAGAGAGAAAGAGAGAAAGAATGACAGAATGTATTTTAGGTAAATTATTTCAAAATACTGAAACTTTCAGTACATTGATCTCCCTGAATTGGGCCTTCCTTAAGTGCTTTAAGACCTCGCTATTTGAAGTGAGGTCCTCAATCACAGGGATTAGCATCACCTGGGAACTTTAAATAGCGACTCTGAGGCCTACCCAGAGTCTCAGTATCAGAATTCTGCACCCAGTCTTAGGCCCACCCAGACTGAATCAGAATCTGCATTCTAACAAAACCCCCAGGTGATTTTTATAGAAACTAAAAGCTTAGAAGCCTCACCCTAAAATATGTGTTTATTTTGGAAAATGCATCAGACATTGGGGAAGCCTGGGTTGCATCCTCACTAGCTTCAGGGGTGCTGGTGTCATATAAGAAATTTCCACTTGTCACTTTAAGCAAAGCCTTGGGCCTTCACCTGTGTGCTTTTCCATGAAACCTTTGGACTAAAAAAAAATGAAAACTGAATGAAAACCATTGATAACTACTGCAGATACTATTCAAAAGTTTATCATCTTTTCAGTTTGTCTCCAAAAGATTCTAGTTCTCCACAAAACTCTTGTCTTTTCTTGTCTCAAAACACATATATTAGGCTGAAAGCCCACTCAGAAAGTATTTGCAGATCAAGTGCCTTTGGGTCTTCACATGTTGTTGTCTTTGTCTAAAGCTCTCTTTCCACAACCCCTCCTTGCTCTTCTGCTGGCTAACTCCTACTAGAGCCTCTGGTCCCAGTCTTATCTTCTGAGGAGTATTCCCTGACCTCCCCTCCTCACCCCACCCCACCCCATCCCACCCTCAGCACTCAGCGGCCCTTCCTGGGAACCTCCAGGTCATGCTTCTATTCTAGAATGGGGCACACTGAAGTGAAATTGCCTAAAAGCTCTGTGAGGGTAAGGTGGCAATCTCTGTGTAACTACAGCACATACACCTACCCTGTCGCTTCTCAGGTGCCTATTTTACTTGCTAGGTGAAGGAATAATACATACAGGAAAACCTGTACCCAAGACCATATAGCTGGGATTAGAGCCAAGTTCTGACTAAGCCTCCAAACCCCGTGGGTACTACCCCACGGTGCCTCTAGGTAACCTCCTAAATAACCAGAGTAAAAGGATTTCAAAGCAGAGATTGTGACATATAATCATCAAGTTTATTTTATGCAGAAAGTGCATATTTTTACATATATAATCATGTTAGCATCACCATGCAGAGCTCCAGTACTGCCAAGTAAAGAGTAGTGAGAAATTAGAAAGAAAAGCTGTCCTTAGAATAAAATAGTTGTAAGGAAATGATTATCAGACACTATAAGTGCTTTGAAAGAAAATTCAAATATATATTGTAGTCTTCCTTTATTGCAAAAAAAAAAAAATACTCTAATTTTCACTCTCTTCAATCACTTAAATTCTTAAATTTATTTTCAGAAATGAGTGATTGTTTAGGTGTGACAGTTCACACTTGATCCCTTAAGAGTTCTTCCGTTTTCTGTTTGAATTTGTTAATTATGGTAGCCTGAAGGCTGATAATTATTTCTCTCTCACCCTGGCACACCTTTCTTTTCTTTCTTTCTCTCTCTCCCTTTTTTTTAAGTATAAATGAAACTCTAACCCAGTTAGTTCTTCTTGGTCTGATTGCCAGACTTTCCAGTAATCACATCTGAGTTTTTTCCAACATGTGGGCAATTTTCATTATTTCGATCCAGCAGTGACCTTTGGAATTCCGGAATCATTTTCCCTCCCCTTCCTGGTGCCCCCAGGAGACTTAGAAGCACAAACATCTGAGGTACCTCTGGGCATCTTCACATCTGTTGGCATAGAAGATGAAGGCCACTGTGTGGTAGATTTTCAACAACAGGTGTTGAGCTTGGGGAAGAGTTCGTTGGTTTTTGAGGGCTGGGCAGAAGCAGTACTTGATCCTTAGTTTCCAGGCTCTTTGGAAACACTTAGAAAACAAAGTTAATCTGTTTATACAAAGCTCACATTGAGAAACCACAGTATGCAATTGCTAAGCAAAAGTAGGCAGGTTTTTGGTTTCAAAGTTCTACATTTTGTATCAATTTTCTATCCAGAGCAACTCAGTCTTTCAATCTGGGATTATGCCTCCTTGATGCATCTTGAATCCATGAAATATTATGTTTTCAAGGAGGACCTTACTTGTTCTTATGCCCAGTTTTCAACAGTACAGTACACAGTTGAAATTTTTTCCAAGACGAATTAGCCCAGTGGAAGTTTTTCTCTAGGAACAATGCAAAAGAGTGAATACCATCTACATTATCTGCCTTATGAAAGTCTCTGGAATCACTGCTTTTCTTTGCTCACCGGTAGTAAAGACTCTGAAGTACAGAAACAATAGAAACACTGTGTTTAACTCAAAATATCACTGAAATCCCATTTTAGGAAAATCTGTTTCTTTCAGATTTTCTCTGAAAAGTACAAAGTGTTGCTTGGTGTGCAGTTATCTGCCAGTATAAATGGTATAAATGGATGATTACTTAAACACAGCTTCTTTTAGAAGAGAGTTCGAGGACTTCACAAAAGCACCAAGCTGTGCTTGCCATACAGGTGAGCCTCTTGCAGGTAAATAATTTGACTTAAAGGATTGTAGGAAACTTTTCTTATCTCCTTATCTGGGCAATAATTGCTATATCTCTAATATGCTTTTTTAAGATCGGTTGGGGTTTGATTCCTTCCAAATATCTTAAAATCAGGAATTATTTAATGGGAATGGAAAGGTAGCTGAGAGTGTCAAAGATAAGTGGTCATCTTTATCTAAACACCAAGAAGTATTACCTTTCCTATCCTGTAGCATGAAGCTGACTGCAACCTGCCTCTGAGGCCTTGCAGTAAATGTGTTTTAAATATCCCATAGATTTGGAATTTTGGAGCAATGTTCATCTCAGAACATCACGTTCAGAAGAGCTTCAGTTTGCCAGCCCTGATGATCTTGAAGAGATGAGTTCCAACTCATATATTCTGTAGTACTATAATCAGTCAGGTAGCCCTTCATTGGGCACCACCAAATCCTTTTGCAGAGTATGAGCTTTCACTGACTTCCAAGTAGTGAAACAATCTTTGTCCTTTTGGGTTACCCTTTTAAGGTAGGCTTCTGATGCCTGTGGACTAAACATTCCTCTTACACTACCGCATTCTTGCTTCTGCTTTCAAGTATGCAAGTGCCTATGTACTGCTCACTCTCAAGTTTATATCAGATTTCAGTAGGCATTTGCCTCGGAGGTTTTGCAGACCTTTGTGATCAGACTTCTTTTTCTCACTTAGTGAAAATTTGCTGTTAATAGACCAAAGTGTCAGAAAATTCAGAGTATTTTATTCCTCTTAGTAGGGGTTTAGCTCACCCTGCCAGCTACCAAGTGAGGACATTCCACTGCTGGAGAGGAAGACCAGGTAGGAATGTGGGTGTCTTAGCAGAAATCCAACCCGACTAGAGGAAAAAAAAATTCAAAGGAAGTGTCCTGGTGATGGGTCCATGGTCCAAAGACAAAGAGCATGCCATAGACATGTAGGCAAGCCAATCCAAGAGCTATAATTGCATCTTCCAGTTGGCATTCAGATAGAACCATGTATTTGCAAACTGTTTCCCAAATATTTTTCTTAACTTTGCTTCACGATTGTTTTGTCAGGAGTGCTCCTTTCTATTTCACAGAAGGGGAAAGTTGCACCAAGAGAGATTACCAGACTGGCATAAGATAGTTTATCCCCTCTGTCAGTTCAATGTCGACATGAGTTTTCTCCTCTTTCCTAACCTAACTGAGCCAAATGGCCTTTACTGCTCTGTTATTCCCACTGTTGCTGGATCTTTGTAATAAAAGTGAATCTGTTTCAACTAAGGGTGTAATTCCAGACCTACTGGCAGGCCTGAGGCAGAAGAAATAACAAAGACCTACTAATGATGAGGGAAATTACTAGAATTTCCATGGAATAGAGGTATCACTAACAAATAACATATCTTGCCTCAAGGAGTCAAGAGACTACTAGATTCCTTTTATTATTTTAATTTTTTACTATAATAATTCATCATCAGTTACCTACTAACAAAGAGTACATTTACTTTTACTCAAAATATCACCATCCCCAACTTTGCAAAAATAACCTTTTCAGAGTAAAAAACACTGGCAGTATTTTCCAAAGATGGCCATCCCAATATCTCTGTTCCCACAAGATCTTCTAAACCTTACCACTCCCATATCAAGAAGTGGAATTTAATTATCCTCTTTCCTTGTAACCAATAAAATGTGGTAGAAGTCTGTGTGACTCTGAACCTAGGTCAGAAAAAAAAAACTGTTATATCTTCCACCTTGTTTGACGGAACACTCATACTGAGTCCTAAGCAACCATGTACGCAGTCAGACTGCCATTAGGCCACCATACTGTGAGGAAGCCCAACTTAGCCCACCAGGAGAGGCCACATGGAGGAGCCCTGACGCTATGTGAAGACAATAGATAGATGGAGAGATGGAAAGAGAGAGAGATAGATAGGAAGAGATATGCCAGGCCAGCCAGCAACTGCTCCAGACCATTATTTCAGCACCAACTACTAGTTATCTATAACCGTGTAAAAGACTGCAAGCTAGATCCACCTAGCTGAGCCTATCCCAAATTTGTGACCCACAGAAACTATGAGATTATGTTATGATTGTTGTTGTTTTAAGCCACTAACTTCCTGGGGTGATTTGTTATGCAGCAATAATAACCAAAACAGATACCGTTCTATAAAGAAGAAGAGACTATCAATGAATTTATTTCTCTGAGACTTCTGTAATCACCAACAAGATAGGAATTGAAGGGATGATGGACCAACCACCATCCATAACACTCACTTCCTTTTGCTCCTTTAACTAGAATTCGTTTCATAGAAAAATTGGTAGGTAATATGGCTTAATAACCTGCACACACATCTTACAGCACCAGATTTTGCCAGCTTATACTCATCTGACAGCATTGTCTTCAAGACAGGCAATGCCTTTCTGGATCTAGAACTAATTTAAATTATACTATGTACATTCCCTCCATCCCTAGAAATTCTGTCACTCTCTGGATGCAAGAACAAAGTAGCATCACGTCATCTCTCAGTAGTTAGCAATAAGCTTTTCAAAATATTTTTCTTGTTGCCCTTGTCTTACTTATTTTGAAATGTATTTATTTTTATGTAAAGCTGAAAGTATTGACACATGCCGTACCTTTCCTTTAGAAAAAGTGCATTTGCTTGACATGGCAGCTGCGCGCATACAGCTGACGTGTTCTACTGGTGCAAACGGATAATTTCTACATTTCACAGATCCTGCCTTCTCACTAATTTGGCAAAGTGGGTGTTTGGGATTGCTTCTTTTTATTTATTTTATTTATTTATTTTTATTTTTTGGCACTTTGCAAAGCTTGAGTGTAAGGAGAGGGAGGAAATAATACCAAGTTGATTTTGAAAAAGCAAAAAACAAACCTGCAAAGAATCTGCTGTTAGATATTCTGCTGTGCTGGGTGGTTGTGCTCTAATTAAGTGTTATAAGTTAGAGACATCCAGGTTTATGGCAACTAAAATTACAGCCAGTAACTGTTACTTTTGCATTTTTCATGAAAACAATGAGAAATTGCTCTAGCACATGAACAATCAGTCATGCCCTTAATAAAAGGTGGATGAGAGTGAGTGTTATCTACTTGAATATCACATTTATTTTAAACATCAAGTAGGCAACTCCAAGGTTAAGAAGTGTAATGTTTCTCTGAATCATAAAAATGAAAAACTGACTATGGCCCACTTCATTTTAACTAATTCATCCAAAGAGCTCTGGGAGTAGGAAGAAATTTTATTTTGTAGAAAATGGGAATTCTAAACACTGGTCACCTGCTTTAGAACATGACCACATAATTTTTTTGGTTACTTGGTCACTTATTATTATGGGCTTTCTATAGGTTTTTATGATGATTATTATTCATAGTTCTTAAATAAAAATACCTCCATGGTTCTTGAATTTTCCCCATTTATGTTATTTGTGTCCTTTCAAAGCAGCTTAGTAATTTGTGTGTACTTCATACTCTTTCCTAGGTAATGAATGCATAACCTCTATACCAAGTAGGGCCTTATTCATTTCCTCTTTTGAAAACACTATCAGTAAAAACTACCCACATTCAATCTGCCTATGGTTTTGGCAGAGCTTGAAAACGTTATGACTCCAAGATACACCGTTAGCTTAATATCTGATCTCATTAAGCTATGTTGCTTTCTAAGCATAATGTAAACAAAGTAGAATTATTAACAACTTCCCTGAGTCATACGGTATAATTTATTTTTATAGCAGCTAGTTGTTAAATGAGGATATGTCTTTACATAGCACTTGTATTTCATTGTGTCCTGTGTCTTAACTGTTCATGAAAAAAACAGTTCTGCTTTCAAAGACATGAAAGAAATAAGGAAAAAAACTGTAAAGTAAAAAACCTTATTTTTACTTTCACATTTCCAATAGTATGAACAGATTTTTTTAAAATCCACTAGGCTGTATTTTAAAAAGGTGCTGTCCATTAATTTACTGTGTTTCTTATTTGGCATTAAATAGAAAAATAATTCAAAATTAAATTTCAACTCTATAAAATATATCATGATTACATATATATTTATTGCAAATTTCTACTTAGTTAACACTTTTAGAATATCAGTATTAACAATTGAGCTTAGGGCTTGGATTATTAATTTACTTTCTTTCTTTCCCCAACCAAGCAAAATGAAAACCAACTCTTTTGTGGATGTAACCAATTTTGACTTAGGTTTTCCATAGCAAACTACTCCTGAGTTTGTCTTTTTACACCACTGAACTTTTCATTAACAGAACTTAAACTGGAGGTAGTTATGTGCTATGCCAAACAAAATGAGGCCCATTATGAACAGAAAATGTACCCCTCCCTTTTCGTTTTATTACTTTCACTTAGAGAGTGACTAAAAGTAAAGAAAAACTTCAAAAAATCGACAATTAAAGTGTTCTTCATTTGGACAGCATGCTTTGTTATTGACTTGGATGAAAAAAGACCTTTAAAAATATGTTATATCATTTGACCAGGTTTATATATACTATAACTATAGATATAGATGTCTAAAATTTTCTGCAGACTTTGATTTCAGACTACACGCGGACTATAAGAAATTATGGAACTTAGCTTCCCTATGGTGACTTCAAGCAGGCTATACCTATTCAGGAGTAGGCACTCCAGTACCACGTGAGAGCTAGCAAAATTCAGGAGAACGAGACTATGGAGCATTCAGTGAGGGACACTTGACTCGCTTTACATCATGCAATAAACAATAAATTAATATTCACAAAACAAGCAATGCCCGGGGAGGACTAAAAACACCTCCCTTGCCTCTTTTATGACATTTCCGATAACATTACTTGGATAGTGCCTTCCAGACAAAGACATTTTGGCAATGGTTACACTGGGACTGTTTAAACAGAGCCATTTTTCAGCAACTAATTGCATTTCTTAGAGCAATATGAGTTGCCACCCACCCAGCACAAACCCCACTAAATGCTTTCTTAGATTCCAAATAGGAAGTCACAGTCCTCAACCATCTGAACTTTCTGTGTTGTTGTATAACACCTACATTAACAACTTTGTTCCTGATATTATGACAATGAATGAAGCACACCTCTTACTTAACAAGATGAAAATCTTGAGATGAACAGTTGATTTCCCATTTACCTCCACGTTTCCTTGAATATGTAACTAGCTTTGCTATTTTTCTAAAATAAGGAATAGTTAATACAGAAATTTTATGCAAAGTTCTTTCAGAAATTGGTTCACCCCCCGCCCCACCGCAGAAGGTTCCCTGAGTTGCTGCCTTCTGTCCATTTTAAAAGCTGAGTTTGGCACCGAAAACATTTAAGTAAATGACAGAAAAATGAGCGTCATCAGCAACTTCAAAGTAAGGCCATAAAATTCAGAATTTGTTACTAAAAATCTTCCAGGTCTAAACCACACATGGAGATATTTTTCCCCTCATTTCTCAAAGCAAAAAAAGCTGTGTTGAGGATCGCCCAGGTTTATTAATTTTGCAATTGATTATACTGATTGCATGAAGATTTCCATTGCAAAAACAGATTTTTAAGGACTAAAAATATGGCAATTATGCAGGTTACTCATTTAAACGAATAAGTAACTACAGGTTTTTTAAGTAGCAGACACTTAAAACTCAGGGAGTCATTTGCCCCCTTCTTTCACCTGCCTGAAATTTCTATTCATCATTTTGAATAAGAGAGTGGGGGAGGGAGGCAATGCATGTTAAATGGTAGCAATCAAGACCCTTCATGCAACAATTCAAAAATCTAAAATGATGATCTGTGGGAGCTTTACAGATAATTAAAATACAACATTGTCTTAATAAAGTACATCCACATAATTAAATAGAGCCTGATCCCCAGAAGGGGGAACCAAAAAATCCTCTAGGGGCTGAAAGTCCTTCAAAGACTTCAAAGGCCTTCTGAGGCTCAGCCGGAGCTTCCTCCCACCAGTACACTTCTCCTTCAGTGCCTCCAGTGGTTCTCAACAGGAAAGAGGGACTGGGCATTTTCAGTTGTCCCAACTGAAAATGAGGGGGTGCTCACGGCATTTAGTGCCAGGGGTCAGGGATGCCAAACAGGCCCACGAAAAAAAGATTGCTCCACCCCAAAAGCTCTGACTCCTTATCAAAAGAAGACCTTTTGTATTTGCTTTCATCTGCCCAGAATGCTCTTAGCTCTCACAACAAATTTGGTGAAGGGATGAATGAAATCTCCCTTGGATGCTAATTTTAACTGAATAAACAGAACCTATTATCATCACAGTGTAATGCAGAGTTTCTCAAACTGGCCTGATGTCCCACTGGCACTTAAGTTCCATGAGGGCAGAGGTTCTTGCCTGTTTTGTTTGCTGATGGAGCCCTAGCACCTAGAATGTGACTGATATATATTACGTGTTTAATAAATACATGTTCAAAAATGATTGAGTCAAAGGGATCCAATGGGATGACTCATAAAAACACAAATAATTGGGCTCAGCTTAGACCTGCTGAATGAGAAACTCCAGGGATCAAGCCAAATGGATCTGGGACAATGCCTTGCTCTACCACTTAATTGCAGGTCACCATAAGCAAGGCACCTCATCTCTCTGAGTCTGATTCATTCATTAAACAGATAGTTTAGGATGCCTACTATGTTTCAGCTTTGTGCTACTGCTGTGCATATACTGATGGGCAAAACAATATAGCCCTTGCCTTCATGGAGTTCTTGGGTCCTTATCTTTAAAATAGGAATAAATAATATCAATGCCTAGGGTTAATGTGCAAGTCAAATGAGATAAAAATGTAAATTCAAAATTTAACACCAAAGCCTTTGTATGGAATTTGTTTCTTTACTGATGTCCTATTTACGTGTCAACAAAGGAAAAATCACCCCCACTTGGCACACAGCAAAGCTTTCTGAAAAGTCTTTAATGTGTCTCTTACCCAAGCACCACCCTGTGTCAGAAGCCACCCAACTCTACTGTCAGTCAAGAAATCAGACCAGTGAGATATCTGTGTTATGAAACCTTTTGTCTTTTTCGCATTTGAAGTTTTCATTATTCAGGACTCCACATTTCAACTGAAGTGTGAAATTAGTACTTAATTGTCATTATCAACATTAATCATGGTGCTTTTTATTTGTAGAGTGCACTCACGTACATCTCATACAATCGTAACAACTCATTTAAGATAGGCAGAGTTGATTTTATCTCATTTTATAGATGCTCAAAGAGTTGATGCTCTTTTGCCCACGGCGTTATACTGGGAAGGAAAAACCTAGATCATGCACAGGTCTTCCTTCTGTTAGACTCTTAAAGAAAGTTACTCAGAGCAGAACAAATTCCTCTAAAGCCTTCCCTCTTAGTAGTATGATCCATGAACCAACAGGATCAGTATCACCTGGGAGTTTGTCAGAAATTTAGAATCTCAGGTTCCATCTCATCCAGTGGAATCAAAATTTGCCTTTTCACCAGACCACCCAGGTGATTTGTATGCGTGTTAAAGTTTGAGATGCACCCTTCTAGGAAAAATAACTGTTTTACACGGAGCACACGTTGAATCATTTAATAACCCTTGGAATTCTTAACATGCTGAACTAAACTTGTGACTAATACATTGTATAATACCAGCTGATAAGTAATCATTTTTCATGAGTAACCTGTAAATGGATGAGTGAATGAATGAGTGCCTAAATACCACAGTGAATTTTATAGTGTCTTCATTTTTTCTTGCAAAAGTGCGATAAAGCATCAGGATGAATGTTCATTTTCCTGCTGTCAGTCATCTACTCACTCTTGACTCCTCCAGGATGGTCCCTGGCTGGAGAGTTTGAAAATCCAAAATTTCATTTCTACAGTATGCATTCGAACACCTAATTATTTCCTTAAAACTCTGCATGTAGGATCAACTACCTTCTCATAGCCACTAGCAAGGCTTGAGAACCAGAGGCTGAAGGAACACTTGGACGTAAAAATCATTTATTTAGAAAATTTTTTTGTACCTCTCCTCGTGTAAGGCACAGATTAGGCCCAGAGAAGACATGGAGAATTTTAGCTCCTTCCTTAGTAGCACTGTGTGGGAATCAAAGATGAAATGGTATTGTCATTGACAAACTGACATTCTAAAATTTGAATAGTTGTATTATAAGGTACAGTGTGATAAATTCCACCAGAAAAGAAAAGATCAAGCACCCTGGTCATTTAGAGGAAGGGGAGGCTGCCCATGCTCTGTGCAGGAGTTAGGAGGGCAAGCAGTTTTCAACAGGAAATGTGTTATTGAGCAGTATCCCTGCAAGCTGAGACGGATGGAGTTCAGGTGAGGCCCCAGGCCTAAGAAACAGCAGCTGGGTCTAATTGTCAGGAAGGAGGCTCAGTGACCACGGTATGAGTGTGTTTGGGGGAGAGGTGATTCCAAGGAGCTTTGATGGTAACAACTAAGGCTGTGTCTGGACCCCTAGACCCTAACTCTAGAAGTGCAGTTGACTCTTGCAAAGCCTCCTTCCACCACTGAGAGCTGCTGCTCTCATCCTTGCCTTGGTGAGGGTTGGTTTGGGAACTGGAGCAGTTTGGAGACAGCTGTGTGCTGATGGGGGAGATGCTAGAGGAGCAAAAGCAAGATGAAGGAGCAGGGAAGTCGAGCTGATCTTACATTCCTAGTCAGTGTGCACTTTCTAGAATGTAAATTCTCTAAGTCTCCTGCCTACAAAAGATCTTTAGAAAGCTGACCTTTGCCAAAGTCCTAGTAGAGCTACACACACAGAGGGTGTTGAAAAAACATCAGGTGGGAATGGCTCACAGTGTCAAGCAGCTGGCCCTCCTTTGTGCCTCCTCTGCTCAGGTATTAAAATATGTGGCCAGACTAGAGGGACTTTCGTGTGATGGACCATCGTTTAAGCTTGGCTGCAGTATTCTCAGACTAGATACTTCTCATGCTCCTGGAAACTGAGATAGACATAGAAAAGATAAATAGGAAAATCTGTACTAACTTCTGTAGGTTTTCCATATATTTGATTTTTAGCTTGTTCTTTAGGAAGTAGGGTTTGTGGAGTTTTTTTATTTTGTTTTTTTTGTTTGTTTGTTTGTTTTTAACACGAGCAGGCTGTGTGACTTCTTCTTGCATATCTTTTTCACACACACCAGAAAAATAATAGATTCTGGGTACTGTGTGTTTCTGTATATTATTTGGGTTTTTTCTGCTAGGCTCGCCTGTCACTATTAACTGTCCATACGACTATTACATAACACTCAGAAAGGAGCAGAAGGACATACCTAATAACTTCCCTGCCCTCCCTTACCTTTCCACCCAACTCCATGCTGGGCAGCCTCTCTTAGATGGGAAAACCGCATACATCTCGGCAAAGAAAGCATCACTAACAGAAACATCTTTAAATTGGTTCTTCTCGGGTTTGATTTCTTGAAAGAGAAAATGGAAAAGTTAACACTGAAGACCTCAGGTGACTGAGATTTCTGGAGGCCACAGGAACAAATTCAATTATGCTCTGCAGTCTCTCCCAACCAAGACCTATTTGGCACTGGTTATTTTCCCCAGTTGCTTCATCTGAGCACTGATGTTTTGGTGGTACCAGTGTCCACAAAAATGAGCAGTGAGATTTCACCTAAATTATGTTCAGCTCTCCACCTACTTAGATGGGGAGTTATTATGTTCACGTGCAGTAAACGTGAAAAAATAGAACAGTTCCAAAGTACGCATTCTAAGCCATGGCATTCACCCATCTCTCATTCACATCAGAGACATTCTTAGGACCCATATTCAGACAAAAAAGATTCTGAATATTTCAAACTGTACATTTAAAATCCAACTCAAATGGCATGACATGCCCTGCTGTGAAAGTGACAAACTCATGGCAGAATCCTTAAAATTTCTCAACACTTGTCATGATCCTAATTGCCATCAGTTCTGTGACCACTGTTTCTTCACAAAGTCAACGTTTGAGCCATTTTACTCCAAGCTGACTTTCAGCAAAGGTATAAGAAATAAAGAATCACTATCACTCATATTAGTTTTCATTTAAATTTCATATTGTCCACAAATTGTTATCTGTGGGGTAGGGGGAAGTAGAGACAGTCCGTGCCCACATAGCCCTCATCCTTGGTTTAGTTCTATATACCAAGAAGAGAAAAACAACTAGACATTTCTGTGCTGATTTGGTTAGCACTTTCTCTTTAGGTGACTCAGAACCTTCCTGATAATATTTATCTATAAGTTCCACAGGAGTCTATAATCTGTTTTATGAAAATATCCATTGGTTTCACAGTTTTCCTGCAACCTGATAAATTCTCTTAGAATGATTGCATAGTTACCCAGCTGTGTGTTAACTCCTGGCCAGATACTAAAGCTAAAACCTAGCTGTTTCAACTTTAAAACTAATAATGCCACAAGGAAATCAATGCATATCTCGTGTGAAAAATAAGAACAGTTAATGGCAATTAAAATGACTGATTTGTTCCTATAATTCCCTTAAATACATAAAGACATTAGGTACATTAAGAAAATTGAGATTTAGGTTTTTTACTTTCAGAGAAATGGAAATTATCCTAACCCTAATATGAAGATGCTTTGGATTTTCTCATATATGTGAAATTTCATGGACTCCTGCTTTATTTCTTGGCTGCTCTGTTGTACAAAAAACACAGTAAAAAAAATAAAAGTGCACTCATCCATAGCACTCATAAAAATCAGTACCCAAAACTCCACTGACAGTAACATGCCTTCAGTTTTCGAGTTAACGCCCATCTAGATGGAGAGATGAACAAATCAGAAATGTTAAACTGAATATTTAAGCCTTACCACACTGATAATTAACCTCCAGTAATATAAGAACTTTCGTGTTTCCTTGACTTTACCTCAGGTATTAGCCACCCATAAAGTAACAGGCTGCCTCTAAACATCTCTGGCAAACAGCTGGGCAGCATTTCACATGACATAACAAGAACTTCACTAATATGACTTACAAAAAAATTAAAAGCTAGTTTAGATTGCTGTTGCCTTTGGGTGCTTGGGGCCATTTGGAGTAGAAAGAATTCTGCAGCTAATTAGAAATGTAACACGATGAGGAAGCAGAGTTTGACCTGGTTTCTGTTCAAGGGTTAGGCTAGAACCAGTTCTAAAGAGAGTCTATGTTGCAGTTTACGAAAGAGTTGGTGCCCCTTGTTTGATCCTCAACAAAGAGCATTCTAACTGGCCCTGAAATTAGACACAAGCGGGTGGAAACAAGTCTTTAAAATAATACAAATACTATCCAGATCATAATCCTAATCTTAGTCCTGAATAAGCAAGACTAATTAATAGAAGAGGTTATAAAAGAATTAATAATAACTGACTGGCATTTTCTAATGGTCCCAGAATAAAGTATCTTGTAATAAAATTACCTTTAACTGACAGATGATCTGAAAGGGCTTCACTCAGTAAAAAGATGGTAATTAGCTTTGTCGACTAATCACAATTAAATCCTTAATTTTAAATAAAACATATGGGAAGAACCAGCCAGTCAGCAATGCAAAGTGCAAGGCACAGATGTACAGACAGAACCCAAGACACCATGAGCAGGAGATTGGAGGCAGCAGGAGTTAGTCCCTGAAGCTACCTCAGAAGCTCGTATTTAATGAGGTCTTAGTGGGTGCTGGGCTTTGGTTAAATACTTTACCTGCATCATTTTATTTAATCCTCACAGCCATATGAGAGTCAATTGCTGTCCCTATTTCTCATATGAAGATACTGAGGTTTACAGAGAGATGTGAAGTGGCCAGAACGCCAACCCAGTTTGCTTGATTGCAAAGCCTGTGCTGTTGCCGGCTAGGAATACAGCCAGACAGAGCCTCTGGTCACAACCGTAGGCACCATTTCCTCCTGATCCTGAAGAAGTAAAGCAGTGTTTTGTAGAGCAAGCAAGGCTTCTCTGAATTAGTGTTGATTCTACCTATTATGGAATTGAGAAGACAACTGTTACGTGAAGGGGAACAATTCATAGTTCATGGAACTCATATTTGGCTTTCAGGACATTGGAGTGGAAAAATGAATACAAATATTCTGTTGGCACTTCTCCAACATCCTGAAAAGCACTAATTACTTCCTCCCTCCTTCAAGATTACAACAGTCCAAGGAGTGAGATTACTAACAATTGTTAGAAGCAGCTTGCCTGTATCGAGACAATAAGTACTAAGACAAAGGTACAAGAAGTCTATGAGCCCCTTTGCATACTGGTCCTCAGACAGCAAGACACTGGAACTCACAGAAAGCATGAGTCCTTCAAGAAGAAAAAATAGGCAAGAGATAGTGTGTTTCTCATTGCTTCCCACCTCCCCTTTATGATCGTTTAATCCCTTATGTCACGGCGGGAAATAAATTCGTCATTGATGGTGAACTCTTCCCAGAAACTTCTTGTGCTTATGCTAGACTTCCTGGACACCTACTAAAGGTCACGTATTGTTTAAAAAATTAAAATCTCTTTCTTGATCTCAAATATCTGTATGTGTGTGTGTACATTCTCCACTTGGTGTATATACATCAGAGTGGAGAATTTCACAAAACACCCCAGCTCATAGTTCAGTTCCCCACTCAGTTTATCAGTGCTCCCACCAGTGTGACGGGAGGAGTCTTTGGCTTCTTTATCAATATGACAGGAGGAGAATTTGCTTGTATTGGCATCTTTACTTAAAGTGACGTGAAACCCCACCGCGTTTGTTTTGTTGGTAAAAATCCTTAAGAACCCTCCTATCTTTGACCCCATATGGAGTCCTATAATCTAGTCTCACTTGGGGCACCAGAACCTTTTAGGCCATCACTGCTGAAATTGGTACTGGAAAGGAAAATAATATCTCTCAGAAAAGCCAGAGAGACTAACAGGAAATTGTGTGTGGAGAATATTAGAAAGAAAAAAGCTGAGGGGGATTTTTGTGTTTCACTGTTACTCATACTTTTCAAGTTAACTCTTTGCTGTTTACAATACTCTTGTTTGCTTTGCTTTGACTCATGTTTTTCTGAATCAGCTTTAGGACTAAAGAATTGTAAAGCATTGAGAAAATAATTGTTTTTCAGAAGAGCTCCTTGGCACTCTTTATTTCATGTGTAAGACACACCATCCAAGAGGTTTTTGCATCAATGTCTAAGAAATATAAAATGATGTTGTTAGACTTTACATAGAAAACAGCACTAAGGCTAATAGCAGTTACTAATACAGAGTAGGGAGGAAACGGTTCTATTTTTATTTATATATAGTACAGATATCCCCTATTCCTTATTTCTAAGTAAATTCCATGTACACATTTCCTAATGGGTACAATAGTTAAAATAGAGGTAAATGATTGGAAACCAAGAGGACAGAGGATAAAAGTAATTTTGCCAGGAAGAGTGCTTACAATTAATTCCTAGTTTGACTTTGAGCTTTTGAGAGAGCAAAATAAGGGAAAGAAAATGAGGGTTACATCATTCTTATTACGAAGATCACCAAAAGAAACAAATGCTTTTCTGGCAATAAATGCTAGTAGAAATTGGTCACTCAGGTTCTTACATAAGGGTTATTTGAAAAACTCTTACTTAACTTTCAGTAACTTCAATTAAAATTATATTACAGGAATAAAGCTTAAAAGATCAGAGGAAAGAAGAGTTAACATATCTTTCTCAGATATATGTTTTGTAAATTTGCTTTTGGTAGGTACTGGAGAACATGCATTCAAGGTTTTAATATCCCAACAAAGATCTGATGTAGCAAAACTGACATTTTGCTCTGAAAACCAATGGGCTTGTATCTTTGCCCAAAGAGAGAGTCACTCCAAGCCACAGAGTGGCCTTCAGAGGTTATCTATGCATAGGGTCAAAAGTCTTTCTGACTCTCTGTATTGAATGCAGGAAACAGAAACCACTCTAGGTATTTCCAGCAGAAAGGGATTTAGTACAGGAAACCAGATGATCATACAATAATTGGAAGGGCTAGAAAAGCATAAGTCAGGGGATTGCCCCAGGTCTTTTGGTTTCATGGTCAGCTGTGAACCAGCTTTTAGGAAATTACTGCTACTACTCATACATCTGTTGCAGTGAACATGGCTGCTTCCCACTCATGAAGCGGCTGACTAAGAGAAATGTAGAGTCCAGAGCTTAGAGGTCAGCTGCCACTCTTGCAAAAAGACAGCCTTCAACTTCCATCTACTTTCCAAATCTCTTCCAAGCGCATATCATAATACATCCAGAATCCTAGCTGCTGAGGAATCTGAAAAATGCAAATTTTATCCTCAGCCCTTCAGTATAGGGGAGGGAGACAGAGAGTGAGATATAAATGGATGCCAAATGCCCAAAGACAGCATATAGTACATTCCCCCAAAGAGATTTTATTCTTCCCACATCCTTGCACATGTCTTCAACTGAGACCTTCAAGTTCTGTGCCATAGAACATGGAAGATGTTATTTTCTCCATAAGAAAGATGGACCACAGTGGGTAAAGATGGGTCAGAGTAGGTCAGAATGCATCAGTGTTGACCGTTGGGAGCCTATGTGGTTCTTGAACTGACCTTGCCTCTCCTTGGCCCAGGATGCTGGGTCCCCGAACAGACCCAGCCATTCTTGTCAATACTGTTTTGCAGCAAGTGAGTTACATGCTTTGAGGATGAATCCTAATATAGAGAATCAATTACTTTAATGAATGTTATTTGTTTAATGAATAATATTTGCTAACGACAGCAATTTATTTTTAACAGAGCTTATCTTAAACTACTGTTTTTTAGAGTAAAGGGCCAACAGGTCTAATGGCTTCTTAAAGCCCTTCAAGAGATGGTACAGATACGTGTCTTATGTTTGTTGTGGTAGATATAAATCAGCTCTTCTTGTCTGAGTCAGGTTATTTAGATTTGTTTAAAGAAATGACGTGTAAACTTAACCTTCTTTCTACCATTTACATTTTGTATTTGATTTGTGAGAAAATCATTCTTGCCTCCTCTGGTTCTGACAGGAGAATTAGAAACAGGATTTGAAGGTCATTAACAGTTTAGATAGCTTAGACTCCGTAAGTGCCCCCATCTATAATAGAGTAGAATGTGACTCTATTCTACATAATCTGAAATCTCAAATGTAAACATTCATATCAGAGATATGGCTGACAGCACCGGAACAAGCTCAGTGTTGACAAAAGTTAGCAAGGAAAATGAAATGTCTAGGAAGCAGATCGACCTACCAACAGAAATGACCCCTCTGGTGATTAATAATAATTATTATACAACAGATGTGATAATACTAAACCTCTTTACTCGATAATTTTCAATCAAGTGTAGTAGATGGGATTTGGGGAGATTTTTCGTTATTAATATGGCTTTTCCTCATTTGAATGCAGATTCTCTCGCTAACTTTGCTTGGTAAAAATCAGATTCACCATGTTACTTTCAGATATGCTGTTTAGAAGAGTTTGTCTTTTTTTTTTTTTTTTTTTTATTAATTTATTTTATTATTATTTTTTTGGCTGTGTTGGGTCTTTTGTTTCTGTGCGAGGGCTTTCTCTAGTTGTGGCAAGTGGGGGGCCACTCTTCATCGCGGTGCGCGGGCCTCTCACTGTCGCGGCCTCTCTTGTTGTGGAGCACAGGCTCCAGACGCGCAGGCTCAGTAGTTGTGGCTCACGGGCCCAGTTGCTCCGCGGCATGTGGGATCTTCCCAGACCAGGGCTCGAACCCGCATCCCCTGCATTGGCAGGCAGATTCTCAACCACTGCGCCACCAGGGAAGCCCTAGAAGAGTTTGTCTTTTTGAAAAGCAAGGGATTACCATGTTTTATTAATTTCCTTTTATTTCCTAATTTAATATATTTAGGTTTTAGGAAGACTTTCTTATCAAATAGCATACTTGCTGACTTGGAAAAGTTATTTCCCACACTACTAAGTCTTTAGTGTAAGGTGGCAAATACCTATCTCTAAATGGTCTCCAAAGACCATGCTTGCCCAATGGAGTGCACAAAATAATACCTTAAGATGTAGGGTAGGGAAGGATCCTTAGATGTTCGCTTTAGATTTATTTTTATTCTTATGTCATACTTTTCTCAATTTTTGTGTCTCTTTTGTAATGTATGTATAAGTCCAACAGTATATATATGTAACTATAAATAAATATGCATACATTTGAAGTTTGTGCTCAAACAGTATTTTTAACAATAGAGGTGCAAAATGAAGAATTTTGAGGACTAGCGTTCTGCGTAAATGTCTGTCTGTCTACAAAAGCTGCTGTAGTCCATCCTATTCTCAGACTTAAATTAATCAAGAGCTCAGCAAACATCTTATGTTGAATTTTTAATTTTTTAATGGGTATAAGAAGATGAATCTTAGAGTCCGAAAATTACAGAATTTTACTTCTGGAATGGAACTAGAGATAATCTGTCCAACCTCCTCATTTTTCTTTCAAGGAATATTTAACCTGGAGAGGTTAAGTGACAGTGTGACCTCCACTTGCCCAATGGTGAAAAAGAGCTGGTGTTTTTTCTATAGCCATCAAATCCCTGCCCACGCTTACTCGAGTCATAACATGAACACAGCTGACTTTGTTGCCTGTCACCAGCCATGTATGTGATATCGACTTCTAATCAAATGCTACTGTGTGTGCCTGCTGCAGTATCCATGGCAGTTGCATGATCTCTGCAATACTCTTAGTTCAGAAAAAGCCAAAGAATGCATCTCAGGCTAAGATCACATAGTTTTCACTCATCATTAACATTTATATTCCCTATCCTTTCCAACTGAAATCTTTGGGCCTAGCCTTTCTGGCCCTGGATCTTAAGTTTATGCAAATTTGTATAACTGCATTTGCTTATTCTTGGAAATGTGTCGATTCGTTGGATTAAAATAAACAGATTAAATTATAACAATAACTGTGTGTGGCTAACTTGATATTACAAGGCCATTGCAATGTCTCTTTTGGCTTCCAACCTTTTTGCTCTTTATTTGGCTTAGTGGTTAAAGAATACTAACTTTATAGAATTAGGGGCTTTCTGTCTCAAGGCTAGCTATGTATTGCTTTCATTTTCCTCGACCCACATGATACCTCACTCTCCATGGCCACCCATGCTGGTTTCAGATTCATCCTGGGATAGCATTCCAAGCTCTTGTCCTCCCTCTCCTCCTGGAAGAGCTGATTCCTCCAGGGCACCAAGATAAACTAAGGTGGCCCTCTCCTGGAACTGCTCTTCTGAGCTGATCAGCGCTTTCCCCATCATTAGATTCCTGCTCGAGCTTTCTGCAGTCCTTGACATTTGGCCATTTACTTTTTGACACGGCCTTTTCCTTCAGATTCTCTTACGAAGTCCTCACCTTGTTCTCCTCTTTTCTTTCTCACAAGATTGGCTTAATCTCCTTCGAAGACTCCTGTCTTCTTTGCATCTCATTGTGTGAGCACGCCTCAAGGTTCCACCATAAGCCACCTCCCCCTTTCTTTTAGTTGAAATCCCTTCCAGCCGTAGAATATCAGCAATCACCAGTCTCTATCTCCAGAAAAGATTATTTCAGGCTTCCATGTAAAGCCTCAAATTCCTGCTATACATACCTGATAAGAAGTCTCAAGGTCAATATCTTTTACCCCAAACTAAGTCCTTCTTCTTACTTCTCTCATAGGTGGCACCATTTCCTCACAGTCTCTTAAGCTCAAAACTTTTTTTTACAAAGATTCTTCTCCTTACCACCCACATCTAATTAGTTACAATATCCTGTTAACTTTTCATTTGAAATACTTCTGAATTCCAACCTTTCCATTCTAGATGGTGACACCCCTCTTCAGACCCGCACTGTTCCATCATGGTCAGCAAGGTAGAATGAAATCCCTAAGAGCTATCTGCTACAAAATAGCAGAGGAAAAACCTGACCCAGGGGAAGGCCTGGATCAGCTGCTTGAGGTCAAACATGAGGTAATAAAACATGGACCATCCAATGAAATAAATAGCCTTGAACATGGACTGTGCCAGGCCACATCATTAGGACATTTCAACTCCAAACAGCCTAGAATCTGAGAGTCCTAGAGCAAATTCATGAGTGGGAAATCTAATCCAAAGCCACATGGATTTACAAGAAGCAAGGCACAGTAACTAGGACCAAAGCCAGCTGAGTGAATTGCTGTATATAGCACTCATCATGAAGGAAGGCTTATGAAGGTCAGAAGCTCTGCCCCAGGTTCAAAAGACAGGTCCTTTGAAAGGCATGCACTTCTGCCCTTTTAAAAAAATCTCCAATTATCATCCCAGAATGGCCTCTTAACTCTTTTCCTTGTCTTGGTTCTCTCCCCAAGAAACAGGGTTATCTCTAAATCCTCTTCCATTCAGTCTTGATTCCTGAGCCCCTAAACCTCCTCACTTACTAAACTAGCTCTTGAAAAAATACCTCTTTTGCAAAATGCTATCGATTTCGTCCTTCTGAAATTTATCATATCACCTTAAAAAACTACTTTCAGCACCTACGAGCAAACGTAATCATGAAATATCCAACTATGAATGTGATGATTAACATGTGCTCTTTTGTGTAACTAGATAACTTGATTATCCTGTGCTTTTTCATTTAAGTTGGTTGGAGCAGATTTTGATAAAATCAAAATCGGATTTTAAGAAAGAATAGTAAATGTCAATGAGCTATGAAGAATCAGTCAATATATGTCCAAGCCCAAATATGTGGTATCCTCTTGAAAAATTTGTAACAAAATTACAAAGGCAATAGTTACCCCACCTCTAGGAAACCTATGGAAAAAAATTTATTATGCAAAATGTTCCTAATGAGTGCCTCTTTAAAAATCTCTCAAGAACACATCAGATGTTTTATTTTAGTCTCAAGAATTATTAACTATGGCAGAATATGTACACAGAACTCTTACTCAGGAGTAAGCTCTTCAAGGCCAGTGAATATGTCCTTCATGTCTTTGAATCAGTGCAGCAAATACAGTCATATGGCCAATGAACCATATTCAAAAATCAGTTCTCTGGGACTTACTAGCCCTGTTATCATCAATGAATTACTTAGTCTCTCTAGACCTCAGTTTCTTCATTGATAAATTGTAATGATAATCTCTATCCTGTAAAGTTGTTGAGAGGATTGGATAACATTTTGTATGTGATATGTCTGGCCCACAGTAAATATGTATTGAGTTCACTCTCTATGTCAGTCTCTGTGTGTAATGGTAAGAATACAGCTGTGAAATAGACAGCGTGGGGTCTGTGCTCTCAGAGAACACGCAGCCTTTTGGGATTCACGCTCTGTTGGACAAAGGACAAGGTGTTGAGGGAGTACCCAGGAGGTGCCTGATGTGAACCTGGGGGCTCTAGGCAGGCTTCAGAGACTGGAAGGATGAGAAAGAGTAGGCTAGATGGGGAATGTAGGGTGTGCGTGTGTGTGTGTGTGTATTTTGTGTAATCCACTTTAGTAATATGTATGTGAAATTGAGGCTGTTCACCAGGAAGTTTTAATTCCTCTGTGGATGGTAAATGTTTTATAGCAATTTAAACATTTAAATGTGGCATAAGATGACATGATACTATACATAGAGAATCCTAAAGATGCTACCAGAAAACTACTAGAGCTAATCAATGAATTTGGTAAAGTAGCAGGATACAAAATTAATGCACAGAAATCTCTTGCATTCCTATATACTAATGATGAAAAATCTGAAAGTGAAATTAAGAAAACACTCCCGTTTACCGTTGCAACAAAAAGAATAAAATATCTAGGAATAAACCTACCAAAGGAGACAAAAGACCTGTATGCAGAAAATTATAGGACACTGATGAAAGAAATTAAAGATGATACAAATAGATGGAGAGATATACCATGTTCTTGGATTGGAAGAATCAACATTGTGAAAATGACTCTACTACCCAAAGCAATCTACAGATTCAATGCAATCCCTATCAAACTACCACTGGCGTTTTTCACAGAACTAGAACAAAAAATTTCACAATTTGTATGGAAACACAAAAGACCCCGAATAGCCAAAGCAATCTTGAGAACGAAAAATGGAGCTGGAGGAATCAGGGTCCCTGACTTCAGACTATATTACAAAGCTACAGTAATCAAGACAGTTTGGTACTGGCACAAAAACAGAAATATAGATCAGTGGAACAGGATAGAAAGCCCAGAGATAAACCCACGCACATATGGTCACCTTATCTTTGATAAAGGAGGCAAGCATATACAGTGGAGAAAAGACAGCCTCTTCAATAAGTGGTGCTGGGAAAATTGGACAGGTACATGTAAAAGTATGAAATTAGAACACTCCCTGACACCATACACAAAAATAAACTCAAAAGGGATTAAAGACCTAAGTGTAAGGCCAGACACTATCAAACTCTTAGAGGAAAACATAGGCAGAACACTCTATGACATAAATCACAGCAAGATCCTTTTTGACCCAGCTCCTAGAGAAATGGAAATAAAAACACAAATAAACAAATGGGACCTAATGAAACTTAAAAGCTTTTGCACAGCAAAGGAAACCATAAACAAGACCAAAAGACAACCCTCAGAATGGGAGAAAATATTTGCCAATGAAGCAACTGACAACGGATTAATCTCCAAGATTTACAAGCAGCTCATGCAGCTCAATAACAAAAAAACAAACAACCCAATCCAAAAATGGGCAGAAGACCTAAATAGACATTTCTCCAAAGAAGATATACAGATTGCCAACAGACACATGAAAGAATGCTCAACATCATTAATCATTAGAGAAATGCAAATCAAAACTACAATGAGGCATCATCTCACACTGGTCAGAATGGCCATCATCAAAAAATCTAGAAACAATAAATGCTGGAGAGGGTGTGGAGAAAAGGGAACACTCTTGCACTGTTGGTGGGAATGTAAATTGATACAGCCACTATGGAGAACAGTATGGAGGTTCCTTAAAAAACTAAAAATAGAACTACCATACGACCCAGCAATCCCACTACTGGGCATATACCCTGAGAAAACCATAATTCAAAAAGAGTTATGTACCAAAATGTTCATTGCAGCTCTATTTACAATAGCCAGGACGTGGAAGCAACCTAAGTGTCCATCATCGGATGAATGGATAAAGAAGATGTGGCACATATATACAATGGAATATTACTCAGCCATAAAAAGAAATGAAATGGAGGTATTTGTAATGAGGTGGATGGAGTTAGAGTCTGTCATACAGAGTGAAGTAAGTCAGAAAGAGAAAAACAAATACAGTATGCTAACACATATATATGGAATCTAAGGGGAAAAAAAAAAAAGGTCATGAAGAACCTAGTGGCAAGACGGGAATAAAGACACAGACCTACTAGAGAATGGACTTGAGGATATGGGGAGGGGGAGGGGTGAGATGTGACAGGGTGAGAGAGTGTCATGGACATATATACACTACCAAATGTAAAATAGATAGCTAGTGGGAAGCAGCCGCATAGCGCAGGGAGATCAGCTCGGTGCTTTGTGACCACCTAGAGGGGTGGGATAAGGAGGGTGGGAGGGAGGGAGATGCAAGAGGGAAGAGATATGGGAACATATGTATATGTATAACTGATTCACTTTGTTATAAAGCAGAAACTAACACACCACTGTAAAGCAATTATACTTCAATAAAGATGTTTAAAAAAAAAATAAAAAATAAAAAAATAAATGTGGCATAACTAGATAGCTCTTTCCCAAGATATTTTTCTAATCTAGCTCCTCCTGCACTGCTCAGGACTCCTCCTACTCAAAACAAGTTAAGTTGACAAACCTAGAATTAGCAAACAGTACCTAATTACGTTAAACAACACTTGTTGCTCCCAGAAACAAATTGACATGTTTATTATTAATTTTCACTGAATTATACTTAGCACCAACCCCTTACCTTTAGGAAGAAAAACACACTGCTCCCCATACCACCCCACCTTGTCAAATCCACAGAAACATTTGAGGTAATCACACTTGTTGCTGGTTTTAACTTCGGAACTTAGTCTTAATGATAGACATTTTTATTATTATTTTATCATTATTTCATATACTAACAGATAAGGTTCTTTGTGGTCTGGATTTAGCACAGAGAATCCTAAAATGTCTGAAAAGGAAAAGGAAAGCTGGAAGTTAACCAGTTGGGTGAGCTGGAGTCTGCTGCTGGCTGCAGCCTGCACTCCCAATTGCACAGTTGGCTGGAGCACACCCAGCGAGGTACGGCAGAGCCAACACCAGCCACCAGCCTCTCCTCCAGGGGCTTGGAGAACCCCTCTCCCATCTAGGAGACTTTCCCGACACACCTTTGTTCTTCTGCCCTCACAGTGGCCTCAAGGCCTCGCAGACGTGAAACGTTTTTTCTTCTCCTATACACTTTCAGCTTCTCTTAAACTAACAAGAGGGCTTTATTTTAAAGATGCAGGTTGAGGCCCTGAGAAGTTAGGAAACTGACTCCAGGTTCCAAAGCTATAGTTAATGGATCAACCAGGATTAAAACCCAGGGTTCCTGAAGCCCAATCCTGTGCAGCCCCGTCATGTCACTGCCTTCCACCCAGCCTGGGTCCACAAGGAGCAGCCCTGGTCGGTCCTGGAGGGGTCAGGCTTGGGTAGCACATCCATGTGGGAATTCCTTCCTAGTAGTTCTTGGGCTATTGATGTGTTTTTCTAAATCTCCAGGAAAATCTGTTAAGAAATTAGGAAAACTGGAAAAATTATTCTGATTCTCCTGCAAGAACTAAAATGTAGCTGTCAATATAAAGATGTTACTGATTTGAAGAGCTCCACTGACATCAGGTCAAAAGCAGGAGCAGGGAATGTGAATACAAACAGTTGAAGGTTAAGGTTGACCAGAATCTCAGGGAACGGGAACAGGAGCACAGAGGGAAGAAGAGTTCACAATCTAATCGGTCAGTTTGGCTTGTAGCTGTTGCTGTGTTATAAGTGAACATTTACAGTGCTGGCTGGTGCTAACAGTGAGTCATGCTTGCAAATAAAATAAATGTTAGTACATTTATATACACAGAATACTTTAAACAAATCCTATGAGTGGTATCCCAAGAAATAACAAGTTTGGGAAGCAATATGAGTTTTTAAATTGGCAATTTAGAGACATGGTTCTGCATAGTGTTGAGAGATTTGAGTGTTATGTTGTTTGAATACTACCCAATAGTGTTTGCTGGCATTTTACAGCATTTGAATATTTGCTATAGGCCAAATAAGTTCTTTGTAAATACTTCCAAACTTGATATTTCTTACTCATTACGCGCATAACTTGTTTTATTGTGCTTTGCTTTATTGAGCTTCTCAGATACTGCACGTTTTACAAATTGAAGGTTTCTGGCAACCCTGCGTGGAGCAAGTCTACCAGCGTCATTTTTCCAACAGCATTTGCTCACTTCCTGCCTCTGTGTCATATTTTGCTAATCTCACAATATTTCAGACTTTACATTATTATTATATTTGTTATGGTGATCTGTGACGAGTGATCTTTGATGTTACTATTGCAAAAATATTATGACTCACTGAAGATTTAGATGATGGTTAGCATTTTTTATTAATAGAGTATTTTTGAATTAAGGTATGTATATTGTTTTTTAGACATAAGCTTTTGCACACTTAATAGACTACAGTATAGTGTAAACATAACTTTTATATGTACCGGGAAACCAAAAAATTCATGTGGCTCACTTTATTGTGCTATTCCCTTCATTGTGGTGGTCTGGAACTGAACCCACCGTATCTCCGAGTTATGCCTGTAAAATAAATTTTTTAGATATCCATAATATTGTGAGTAAAGAATACAAAAAATGTGGGAAGTATTTTAAAGAGAAAAACAACTTATGCTTTCAGGAATTCCTGACAGTTCCTGGGAATTTTGACCTTTCATTCCTGAATCCCAAAGATTACAATCTAATCCAACAAACTGTGGAACTATAAGAATATTCCCTTGGCATATAAACATTTATATTTTATAAAATTATCTTCACATGATGCCACATGGTGCCAAAAGTAGGGTACAGAAATGAAAATAAACCATTTAGTTAGAAAAGAAGCTTAGGTATATTGCTTTTTAGATTCCATATCTAGATATTCAGTTTGACCAATCACTCTTCTGGCTCACAATTTTACAAATCTTGAGAAGAATAACAGAGCAGAGGCCTTCAGAAAAAAAACAATCCACATTAAGAGCAAGATTATGAATTCCCTTTATTTTTCATGAAAGTTCTCTAATGAGTAATAAAAGACTAAAAAACAATAAACAAAAGAACAGATTAATATTTCAGGAATAGCTTTACTATGTAATGAGGTTAATATCTTTAATATATAATGAGTTTTTACAAATCAATAAGAAAAAGCAATAACTTTAAAGAGAAGGCAAAAAATATACAGGCAGTTTGCGAAGGAAGAAACACAAATGTACAACAAAGACATGTTCAACACAACTAAGGAGTTAATAAAAGCTAAAACAATATACTATTTTTTAACATATCAGATTAGTAAAGTTTTAAATATGATAATACTCCATATTGGTAAAGGTATGGGAAAAACAGGCACTCTAACACATAATACAAGGATTTTTAAAATTTCCTTTTTCATTTCTTCATTTACGCATTGATTGTTTAGTTGCATGTTGTTTAGCCTCCACGTATTTGTATTTTTTCCAATTTTGTCCCTGTAATTTATTTCTAGTTCTATACCATTGTAGTCAGAAAAGATACTTGATATTATTTCAGTCTTCTTAAATTTGTTGAGACTCGTTCTGTGGCCTAACATGTGATCTATCCTGGAAAATGTTCCATGTGCACTTGAAAAGAATGTGTATTCTGTTGTAGTTTGATGAAATGTTCTGTATGTATCTGTTGAGCTCATTAGTATAATGTGTCATTGAAGGCCAGTGTTTCCTTTTTGCTTCTTTCCGGATGATCTATCCATTGATTGATCTTAGCAATTTTTGGGGGGGCAATGAAAGCAAAAGTAAACAAGTGGGGCTACATCACACTAAAAAGCTTTTTGCACAGTGAAGGAAACCAGCAACAAAATGAAAAAGCAACCTACTGAATGGGAGAAAATATTTGCAAACTATATATCCAAAAAGGGGTGGATATCCAAAATATATGAAGAACTTATACAACTCAATATCAAAAAAACCCCAAGCAACCCAATTAAAAATGGGCAGAGTATCTGAATAGACATTTTTAAAGAAGACATACAGATAACCAGCGGACACATAAAAAGATGCTCAACATCACTGATCATCAGGGAAATATAAATCAAAATCATGGTGAGATACCACCTTACACCTGTTAGAATAGCTATTATCAAAAAGACAAAAAAATAAGTGTTGGTGAGGATATGGAGAAAAGGGAACCCTTATATATTATTGGTGGGAATGTAAATTGGTATAGCCACAATGGAAAACAGTACGGAGCTTTCTCAAAAATTAAAAAAATAGAACTACCATATGGTCCAGCGATTCCACTTCTGGGTATTTATCTGAAGAAAACGGAAATACTAATTCAAAAAGATATATGTACTCCTATGTTCATTGAAGCACTATTTACAATAGCCAAGATATGGAAGCAGCCTAAGTGCCCATCGATAGATGAATGGATAAGGAAGATGTTTATATATATATATATATATATATATATATATATATATATATATATTACTATATATATAGTATTCTATATACTATACATACTATACTATTTATAGAGTATAATATATACTATATATTATTATATATAAATATATATATTATATAAATAATATAAATATATATATTACTCAGCCATAAAAATGAATTAAATCTTGCCATTTGCTACAACATGGGTGGACCTAGAGGGTATTATGCTTAGTGAAATAAGTCAGAGAAAGACAAATACCATATGATTTAACTTACATGTGGAATCTAAAAGACAAAACAAATGAAACAAAACAGATTCATAGATAACAGAGAACAACCTGGTGGTTGCCAGAGAAGAGGTGGATGGGGAGTTGGGCAAAACCGGTGAAGTGGATTAAGAGGTACAAACTTCTAGCTGTAAGGTAAGTAAGTCACGGGGATGTCATGTACAGTATAGCGAATACAGTCAATAGTATTGTAATAACTCTGTATGGTGACAGATGGTAACTAGACTTATCATGTTGATCATTTCATAATGTATAAAAATATTGAATCAGGGCTTCCCGGGTGGCGCAGTGGTTGAGAGTCTGCCTGCCAGTGCAGGGGACACGGATTCGAGCCCTGGTCTGGGAAGATCCCACATGCCGCGGAGCAACTAGGCCCGTGAGCCACAACTACTGAGCCTGTGCATCTGGAGCCTGTGCCCCGCAACAAGAGAGGCCGCGACAGTGAAAGGCCCGCGCACCCCGATGAAGAGTGACCCCCACTTGCCGCAACTAGAGAAAGCCTTCGCACAGAAACGAAGACCCAACGCAGCCAAAAATAAATAAATAAATAGATAAATTTAAAAAATAAAAAATAAAAAAAAATATTGAATCAGTGTCATACACCTGAAACTAATATAATATTGTAGGGCAATTATAATTCAATAAAAAAAAAGAGTGATACCATGTTTCTCAGCAAAATTAGCCTAATACATCAAAATCTTTAAAAATTGCATTCCTTTTTTCCCAGAATTTTTTATTTAAAAATTTTCCTAAGGAAACAATTGGACAAGAAGACAAAGAAGTATCTACAGAATGTTCCTTACGGCCCTGTTTATAATACCAAGACTTTAGAAACAGCCTTAATACCTAATAATAATAAACTGGTTAAATGAATCATGGTAATCCATAAAACAGAACGCCTGGGAGAGAAGTGTGCAAATAGTACATTAAATACTAATAGTACAATAAGGATATTATGATCCCATTTCTGTAAATAAAAAGTGTGGTTATGGGTATATAGATGCAACAAATACCTCTGGAAATAAGTTTATATACCAAGAAATGTTTGTTGAATGAATGAGCTAATAAATATGTTAGCAGTGGTTATCTCCAGGTATCAGTATTATGGGTAATTGTGTGTGTTCTGCTGATTTACATTTCAAATTTTCCTAAAAATTAAGTGGATTCATTTTATTTAATTTTAAGAAAATGTTTTTTTAAATGTAAAGCACTGAGAGGAACTAAATGAATTCAGAGCTCTGGCTTTCTTCTATTATAGGTGAAAGAATGCAGAGAGATAAATGTGCCTGGAGTCTTAAGAAAACTGATGATTGATCTAATAAATGGATGAAAGAATTTATTCACATAAAAATCCTGCCTTTGAAACTAAGGTCAGTCAAAACTCTAGATTCTGAATATATGCAGGTTATGCAAGTAAAACCTGCCTGAAGGTAGCTTTGGTTTGACACACCCAATTTTAAGAAACATCATTTTGTACTAAAGACAAAGTTTGCCTTTTGATATCATTCCTCCTTTTTTTTCAACCTACACTGGCTTTCTCAGTCATGTTTGAACCTCTCTCCCTTCACCTACATGGCAAAATGCCAAAGTCCTAGATTCTACTCAAAACGAAGATTTTACTGACTTGGAGTACAAGTTTTCTTAAAGCAATATAGATCCTCCACATTCACCCTCAGATTGTATGAAAATAGGAAAAACTGTATGAAGCCAAAATTCCAGAACATGTGTCAGAAATCAGATCCCATCTTAACAAATATCATCATTAACTGAAGTCTGGATAACTAACAGGCTTCTTCCCTATGGTTAGAGCAGACAAAGTTAATTATGCATAGTGTGTAGAATTGTACAGAGCACTAAGAATACAGAAATGAACAAGAAACAACCTTCAAATTCAAGAAAACCATAGTCCTGTGGTATAATTTGAACAGAGCCCCTCAGGAGCAACCAGTTCTGTCTGGGGCACAGAAAAGGTGGAGAAGATCTTTGAGACAGAATTTAGAAAGTGAATATGCATTCCCCAAGTGTAAAAAGACTGGAAGGGCATTTCAGGCAGAGAGAACAGCAGGCACAAAGGCAAAGAGGCAGAAGAGTACCTGCAATAATAGGTGTGGCACGGTCCTAGCTCAGCACAAGAATTTGAAAATGATGGCAGAAAACACATTTGGCCTGAATGATAAATTAACAGTTACCTAGATAGTTCAGTTTATATAGGTGACTGAGTTTCACAGACGTAAAGACCTCTCTATTTAAGTGATTGGTTATTGTCTTTACACTAGCTGTTTGTTCAGCTATAGTGGTAATTGCCTTTATTCTAAAATGGAATCTTTTTTTCCTTGCCAAGAAAGGAGTCATTTCACTTTGCTTCTCTTCCCTTTTGGTTCTTTCCATTTATGTTTTGCAGGCACATGGACACACCCTTTAAGCCAGGATTTCAATGAAAAAACCTAGCCAATCCAGTTTTAACATTGTCATTGGTGGTATTAACATGGAGACAGTCGCCTTCTTGTTGCTCAATAGGGTGAGACTTTGTAAAAGGCTTGGGCACGTACAACGTGTCTAGCTTCAGCCACCTCCTTCTCCTCCATTGCCAAAGAAACAGAAGCCAAGGAACCATCACCTTATTGTTCTCTTGCATAAATGGGCCGACTGCCCATCGGGGGAGGGTGGTGCCTAGACATTTATGTGACCTGCTGTGGAAGGGTGGGGTTACTGTCTCAAAATCCCTGCTCTTAAAAACTAGGGAAAGAAGGCCCTTCTAAGTAAAAGAAAAATAATTGACCTGTAAGCCTGCTGGCTGCTATTAATGGGAAAGAATGCTAGAGCACTTCACTGCTAGCAAGGACAGCTGAAGAAAATGCAGTCCAGGCCCATAAGAAACATGAAGATTGCCAGCCCCTCACCTTGCTGTTCAGCATCAGAAGGCCACCTTGTTTTTTTTTTTTTTTTTAACCAGACACACACAATCGAGCTCTTTTGAATCTGGCATCACAGACGTTGAGACATATTTTTGCAGAGCAGTTTATGGATGACATTTATGAGCTATATTGCCTCACAGTGATCTCTCAAGGTGAGTGAAGGCAATCCAACAGATGAGGAAACTAAAGTGTTGGGAGCCCCAGCACAAGCCCCAACAGGTAGAAGCCCAAGAAAGGGAGTGAGAAACCAACAAACTGTTCAAACCAACAAATGTAACTCCTGACTGGGGTGTATTTGTTTTTGAGTGAGAGAGGAAAAGTATATTTAGGGAGACAAGTTGGATAAAAATAAGCATTGAGGGAAAGATATAGGAGGCAACTCTAAATCAAACCTATCTTTAATATGCAGCCAACTCAAAGCATGAAAAAGCTAATTCTAGAAATATTACAAATATTCCTATATATTTTCTGTTCCTATAAATAGTTTCCTATTCCACTAATGAGGAAGCTGCTTCCATCCAAACTGAGAGGAAAAGATAATTCCAAAGATATTAGACATGCAGGCTAAATTCAGTTCCAGCCAAAGAAACAGCAGAAGTTCAAAGTCAGACTGATATGTACCTAATGGCTGCAGGGATGACCCATATATTGCCCAGGTGGGTTTGAATGTTGCATTTCTGTTAGTGGCCTGATATCAGAGGACTTCTGTATAACCCTTTGGCCCAGAGAGCCTAAATACAAAATGTACTCTCTCTCTTTTTTTTAAAAATTTATTTATTTATTTATTTACTTATTTATTTTTGGCTGCATGGGGTCTTCGTTGCTGCGCACGGGTTTTCTCTAGTTGCCGCTGGCGGGTGCTACTCTTCGTTGGGGTGCACAGGCTTCTCATTGTGGTGGCTTCTCTTGTTGCGGAGCCCGGGCTCTAGGCACGCAGGCTTCAGTAGTTGTGGCTCGTGGGCTCTAGAGCACAGGCTCAGTAGTTGTGGCGCATGGGCTTAGTTGCTCCGCGGCATGTGGGATCTTCCCGGACCAGGGCTCGAACCCATGTGCCCTGCATTGGCAGGCGGATTCTTAACCACTGCACCACCAGGGAAGTCCCCAAAATGTACTCTCTTTAAAGCATTGTGTCACATTACCACCATACAAGATTCTGGGTAAAGATGTATTTTCCACCCAAAAACTTTTAAATTTTTATTAAACTCCTCCAGCAAGATAACTGTTTTTAAACAAATTACTTTCAGAGGTGGTGTAAGCAAATCTGTGAGACAAAGGTTGAGATGTGCCATGTCACTTTTTTTTTGTAAGGACATTTTTAACAGCAATTTTTTTCCCTCTTTAAAATCTTGATTCAGTCCTATTTGCCATCAGTGAGGTATAAAGAGGCTGCATAGCATTGGAGAGAGAACATTGACGACCTTGTCAAAAAGGAGGTCATATCTCACCATGCTAACTGCAGTAAAGAATAAATTTCAGGTGCTGGGATTCTGCTTTTCAGATCTTAGCCCATGTTGTCTCTATTGTGAATGTAGCCTACTCAAAGCCATATTCTTTTTTTTTTTTTATGAGAAAATACTCTTTTTTTTTTAAATTAATTAATTTATTTATTTTTGGCTGTGTTGGGTCTTCGTTTCTGTGGGAGGGCTTTCTCTAGTTGTGGCAAGCGGGGGCCACTCTTCATCGTGGTGCGCGGGCCTCTCACTATCGCGGCCTCTCTTGTTATGGAACACAGGCTCCAGACGCGCAGGCTCAGTAGTTGTGGCTCACGGGCCTAGTTGCTCCGCGGCATGTGGGATCTTCCCAGACCAGGGCTCGAACCCATGTCCCCTGCATTAGCAGGCAGATTCTCAACCACTGCGCCACCAGGGAAGCCCGCCATATTCTTTTTTTAGCCTTATTAAGTTTTTCACGTGCCTGGGGCATTGGAAGCATGGTCTCAGAACCGAGGCCGACCTGAAATTGGATCCCAGCTCCCAGCTTACACGCTGGAGACCTTGACCTTTCCTCCGTTTTTCTGTTTGTTTTTTCAGAGCTTTTCTATCTTGATCTGTTAAAAATGACATAAGATAATTATGAAGGCAAACCGAAGAACTATGTTAAAGCAAATAGTGAATGGTAAGTGGCACCATGAGCCAATCAGTTGCTAAAAAAGAAACTTGGGCACCATCCTTGACTCGTCCCTCTCTCTCCAGTCCTGTCAATCCCTTCCTCTCCACTGTCACTCCCATTGCTTCATCCCAGGCCATTAGGCTCCCATCTCAAGTCTCACCCCCTTCCTAATGCATTCTCTGTGCTGCCACCATATTGTTCTTTCTCAACCACAAATGTGATCCTGTTGTCGCCCACACTGACTCCTTCAGTATCGCCCACTGTACTCAGGATAAAGTCAAGCAACTCATCACCTGGCTCCAGTACATCTACCTCTCCAGTCTCACCTCTGGCTCTATCATCCCCTATCCCTCTCCCTTCTTATCCCTCCCATAACTCTCTCTGCTCCAACCATACTGGACTATTTACAGTAGTTAATATTAGAATTAGAATTATCTAAGATTTTGTTTAAGTGCCACTTCTTCTTGAAAACCTTCCCTGACTCATCCCCTACCCCATCCAGTATGGGTTGAAAGCCCTTCCCAAAGTCTCCCAAAGCACCCCATGCTCCCCTCAATTATAGCACATATTTCTCTGGGGAGTCTTTTTTGTCTTTGTAATCCCGACACCTAGCACAGTGCTTGGCATGTGAGATGCACTTTGTGGTTGTGAATGAATAAATGAATGAACTCATACACTTAGCACAGGGTCAAATGCATAGCAAGCATTCAGTGGGTCTGCTTTCCTTTCCTTTTTCTCGAATAAGGTCCAGAATCAAAGGATTTCTGAAATGGTGACTGTTCTGCAGGAACTACTGTGAAGTTTTGTCCTCCTTTTATTCATCTCAAGACATAACTATCTACTTTTCACCCCTCTCCTTCCCATCTCTCTAAACACACACACACACACACACACACACACACACACACACACCACATCCCACAGAGGCATCTCTTAGCATCTCAGAGAGGTCCCTTAAACTGACTTTCCCTTCCATGGAACCTCTAGACACTGGACCCTTGGAATTCCCCAAGAGTCACTTGGGAAGCTTGTGAAAATACAGACGCCTGTGCCCCACCCTCCAGGCAAGTCTGGGGTGGATCACAGTGATTATAATTTTCAAAGCTCTCCCCAGAGTAATCCAGAAGATCTGCCAAAGTTAGGAACTACTGCCCACAGGTCAAACTAATGGTTTCAAACTCTAAAAGGAAACCCCACTCAGTGTGTGTCTCCTTCCCCTGGTGCCACTTGGCAGTAAGTCAGGCATGCCTGCTGCTGCCAAGAGAGGAAACAAAAAGGAAATGTGTATTTTTACTCATGTGCTTATTTATACCTTGTGTTGTTCCAAAACAATTTAGGGTGCCCTGGGACAATAAAAAAAATAGGAAATTATGGAACCTCACAAAGTTTATATCCATCAAATGGCCAGTACTTTCTAATGTAAAGAATTTGCTTCCTGTGACTTTGAACAAGATCCTTCTGCAATATCACATCTTTCTTTCCTGACATCATTCTTCACGAAGTTGTACAACTCTGGGACCATGATGCCTCCAAGGAAACTCAGCAGTTTCTTGTGCTGTCAGTTCGTATGTCTATGGCAGAGAAATGGGCTTCTTAGTTCTTACTTCTTCACTTTGATGCTGCCAACTTCATTTTGCAAATGTGATTTCCACAATCCAGTAGGAAGGTCTTCACCATGCCACCCTGAGCCCAGAGCCTATGACACTGACCAGGACTGACAGGATCCTGGATCCTGTCCTTGCCTCCTTCCCAAAATTCCCAAGTCCATGGGGATTTTGGATGATTTTTCTGGCAGAGTGACCAGGAATACTAGTCATACCTCTCAGTGCAGGGGCTCATTTCCTCCACTGCTGCATATTAATACCAAACCAGGACTACATGGTGTAGATGCTAGAAAGACTCTCCTTGACTTGAAAATCCCTCTATTGCCCCATTCTGACAGTGACACCAGCAATAAGCATGACCAAATGGGAAATTCCTCAAGCACACCAGTCTTGGTATAGCAAGACCCCAGCAACAGAAATTATATACCCGTTCTTGGGCCTTCCCCCACCCTAGTTAGGTGGCTGGAGAATGCTTTCTTCTAAATCCCTCCACTCCTAGCAATCCTCCTGACCCCACACTGTGATCTGTGGTCCCAGGGGGAAATCATTGTGCAATTTCACAAATCTCCTGCAATCAAGACCCAGCTACCAGTAGACCATGCATGAAATTCTTGGAGCAACTTCTCTACTCCTGTCCTATGAGGCCATTTTCCCATGACATGCCAATAGTTTCCAAACTGAAGTGGGTGTGTAGGGAAATATGCTCCCCCCACAGCCATCACACCCTGCTACTAGGCCATAAAACAGTGCTGCCTTGTGACTTACCTTTTTATTAGCCCCGCTATTTTTCCAGCCCCATCTCCTGAGAACTCTGGCCCTGGTCCAAAGGGGGAAGGATCAGATGCAATGAGGGTGCCAACTTCTTTTGATGCCCTTATTTTAGAAATTCCTCCTCAAGATGAGTTATTTCCTCATTTAGTAACTGCTTCCTACTGGAGCAGGGCTTGAGGGTGATACTTAGCCCCTAGGGCTTTAAGGCCAGGAAGCTGAGGATCAGCTGGGTAGCTCTGTCCAGTCATTTCTCCTCCTCACTCCTCACTAGGCTTTTTTTTTTTTTTTTTTTGGATGTTAGGAATACTACTCATGGGAGGTTATGTCTGAATTTGTGGTAGGCATGTATAGCTTAGGTCCTCATCCTACAATTTCTTTCATTCTGCTCCTTACCCCAACGTGTTAATACAAAACTAAACATTCATTCATTCATTCATCCATTCAACAAACATTCACTGAGAAGCTCGTATGTGCCAGGCACTGTTCTAGGTGCTTGATCTATTCAGTGAGCAAAATAGGTTAAAAAACTTTGCCCTCTAGGAGCTTCATCCTAGTGAGACAAACAATAAACAAACAAAATGCAAAAGTAAATTATATAGTAGGTAAGAATGCACACTGTAGAATTCATAGAACTGGGTAAGGGGGATCAGGAGCGAGAGAATAGGATGGGGCTGGGGAGCTGGGCGCAATTTAAATAGAATGGTCAGGGTACAGCTCACTGAGGGAGTGACAGTTGAGCAAGACTGGAACCAGGTGAGAGAAGAATATGAATGGAACAAAGTGAAAGAGGCAATGGCAACCAGATTACACAGGGTCTTGGAGGCCATTGACAGGCCTAGGATATTGTTTTTTACAAAATACATTCTCATACATTTAATATTTTCAACCTTGTAAAATAAGTTCCATAGTAAAAATAATAGAGACTTACAGATAATTCAAAACTCATTTTTAGCCAACACTGTCAATATATGTTTCCATGAAAATTGTATCAGCATATAAATAATGCTGATAGGTATGATTAGATTTTCATCTCTTTTCCCTTTCCACCCCTTCTTCAAGGCCCTGAATAATCCACCCATAGAACATCCACCCACACTGCTGAGGTTTCACTACAATTCTGAAGAATTGGCTTCAATTCTGGGGTCATGCAGAGATGAAATTTCATGGGGGGAAAGTTTGATCATTTAAAAAATCAAGTTTTCCATGTGTAGCCTTTTAGTTTGCTACAGAAGAATAATCCCTCCAGAGAAACAGGAAGCCCAAACTAGGAGCAGCCGTTAAAAACACTTGACAACTTGAAGAAACCAAGGAGCTATAAAGCCAGAGCCCACAGTCAATCCTTCAGCAAGTCCCATCAGCATTTCTCTCAAATATATCCAATCTAAATGCTTTGCCCCCACCCCCCGCAACACTGCCACTCAGTCCTTCAATCCTCACCTTGACTACAACAGCTCCTAAGTGGTATCTTACCATGCTGACCTCATTCCCTCCCTCCTGGAGAGGAGGAAACTAGATGAGCATGGTGCTAGAGAAGATTGGCAGGACCAGCTGGTTTTGGATGGCCCTTGAAAGCCACATGAGGAGTTTGGATTTTTTTCTGAGTGACATGGGAAACCACTCAGAAAACTGGAAACTGTGGAGTTGTGATCTGGGAAATAACGTGATTCGATTTAAGTTTCTTTTAAAAAGCTCTCTGGTTGCTGCTTGGGGAATTGACTGCAGTAGGAGCCAAAGCAGGGACACCAGCCAGGAGGCTGCTATAGCAGAAGAAGTGAAGTAAGACCTTGAGGCTCTCTTGTTTTGCCTTGAAAACGCCAATCTCCTTCCTACCCCTTTGCTCTTCCTGTACCCTTGGACTTGAATACTGTTTCCCAGATCGTCAAATACCTCATTTCTCTCCATTTATTCCTGCCTTAACTTAGATGTCACCTCCACAGAGGCTTTCACTGACCACTGCGTCAAAGACAGCTTCCATCTCTGCTGATCATTCTCCATCCTCTCACCTTTTTTCCTCCTACTATTTATTATTACCTAATATTTTACACAGTATATATCTTTGGTTGTTGTTTAGTCTTATCTCTTCCACAAGAGTTTACATTCTATGGGAGCAGGGACCTTGTCTCTCTTCTTTGCCTGGCACAAATAAAAGTAAGTGAGACTCAATAAATATTTGCTGCATGCATGGGTGGATGGATAGATGAATACATTTATCTGTTTATAGCATGGTCTGAAACAAGTTAAATGAGACCAAGTTCTATTTCTTAGAAAACACTTATATTTCCAGAAAAAGGAAATAATGTGTAAAAAGCACCAAAGATTGTTGGTGTATGATAATTATTTTTATTGAGGGTTCACTATATTCTTGGCAGTACTATGAGTTTTACTTAGTTTGTCTGATTTAATCTTTCAGCAGCCTTAAGAAGTAATAGATTTTATTATCCTGATTTTTAGATGAGGAAACTGAAACTTGGATACCTACCCATTATGGACTCAGGAACACTTGTAAATTCATTGCCTTCCAATTCTGAGAAGCCCTTGAAAGGTGGCTTTAGCCTTGAAAAAGAGAAGTTGCTGATAGGCTTGTTTAAAATCCGAGAAGTTGTTACAGTTTTAAAGCCTAAATTGGACCTGGTGTCAGCTGATCCGACAACCTTCCCTTTTTTTAATCCCGGGTAATCCGGTAATCTCCCAGTAATGAGCAGAGCATGTACACTCCATTAATACTGGGTGCAATTAGACGCCGCTGCCTCAGCCTCACGTGCCCAGCAGGAAGCCATAATTGACAATACAGATCTGAGTGGGGCAGCATGGTCACAGGCTGGTCACCTTTCTTGTCCGTCTTCCTCATGGAACTTGCTGCACTGATTTACTGCTCACCTCTTCTTTGACCAGTGACTAATGCCCTGGACTGGACGTTCCTAAGTGTAATTCTGTTCCTAACCCAGATGATTGCTGAGGTGAGTTATAAACACCCCACTGCATCTCACCTGAAAATTTACACAGAATTCCCTCTCTATTTTTCACTCCCACGATGGGCTAATACCCCCCAAATGTGTGAAGCTCCTCATAGGAAGGACGTGTGTAGAGTCAAAGTTAATATTGTGAGTCTCAAATTCAGAATTTAAAAAGGCACTGGGAGAAGTAAATATTTGTAGATCTACTGCATCCTTAACAATGTAGTCATAATATGATCAATTTTATTTTCATCAAAAATTTTTTCTTTTGTTTCTAATCACAGAGACAGGAAAGATCCCCTTCCTGAAAATATTGGCTATGTACAATTTAGTTATAATTTTAGGTTATCCACAACTGGAATTTGATGTTTATATTTGTCCCTTTGAGTATTAATGAGATCGTTTATATTTCTGTCTAGTATCCTAATAACATTAGCCTGTCTCCCCCTGCCCCACCTTGTATGAATTAGAGACCAGCTGATTCACCTCTTCCCACCTTTAGGGCTTTTCTAAAGATTTTATCGTAAAGGAGTTACCTTTTATAAAGATTTGGCATCTTTTTTTTCTTTCTTTCTTTCTTTTTTTTTTTTTTTTTTGCTCCCCTTTCATTAGGAAAACAGCAATGGATTATTTTCAGAGATACACATTGATTTGTAGGAAGGCAGTCTAAGAAGCAATTTGTTCAAGAGCAGAGATTGTCGTCTGTACAGAAAATTGTACCAAGATCTCTTTCCAGGATAAATTAGGGAGATATGTGGGTCTTATCCTGCACATCTAATGGGTACAAATCTTTCTTTTACTTCAGGGCCTGAGGCTGTTTACAAATAAACACAGACCAAGGTGATATTCTGCCCAAGATAGCACTATGATGGGAGCTACAGAGTCTTTTGGTTAATGACCTATTTGAAAAAATGCACCACCACACATACACTTGATTCAGGGACAGAATGCAATGCCAAGTTGTGTGGCCCAGTACTGAGTACTATGATGAAAGCCCTTCACAATGGTTTCCAAAGAATGGGAACCAGAAACACTAAAGTCATACTTTCACAGAGCTATAAGAGAAGGGAGTACTAGCAATGAGCCTCCATGGAAAAAGGCTGCCCTGGCTCCATGGCCCTAACTAAGCACAGCCCTGGGAACCATTAGAGAGGGGCTCTGGCAGATCTCAACTGACACATGAGTGAATGGCAGGAGGCAAGGGAAGGAAACTGGGGCCTACCCCAAGTCAGACTTCAGCGATGCAAGGCCATTACATATATATACACACACACACACACACACACACACACACACCATTAACTGTCTTTAGGAAGGCACAGTTCACATTTTACTGATAAGCAAATATCATAACAGTAAATTGTCTCCTCTTCTCATAGAGATGGAAAAGATGTAAGCTCTTTAAAAGGAACAAAGGAGGTAGAGACCTGAACTCCCAGGTCTGAAGGTGCTCTGTGAATGACTGGTTGATGGACACAATCAGCTTTTGGTTTCACTGTATTTGTTGTGCTTCAAGGAGCTCTGAGCATGTTACTTAGCATACCTCTGCAGGGAAGGTATATCAGCAAAGGGCCAAGGTGGAAGGATGAAGTACAATTCTAAGTTAGTCAATTTTCTTCCTTAAAATTACTCCCTCTCCCCACACCCAGCATCAGTAATTCTGGGTCCTCTCCCACAACTCTGTCAGGCTCAGTCAACCCCAGCTTCATCACCTTTTCCCTTCACATTGGTGGTTTCCAATTCAGCGGTGCTCTCCCCCTGAATGTTCTTATGGCTGGATCTTTCCTATCATCCAATAGGAGCTAAAATGTCACCTTCTAAGAGAGAACCTCCCTGACCACACTGTCTAAAAATTACTTTTTTATTCTGTAAATACCTTGTTTATTTCCCTCATTGCCCTTTTTCTAACCTGAAATTCTTTTTTAGATGTTTAATGCCTCTCTCCCCCTTTGAACATAAGCACTTTTATACGAGGGCCCATTTCTTCTTTATCGCCATCCTCCACTCAACTCAGTGACTGGCATGTAGAAAATATTCAATAAATATTTACTGAAGGAATGAAAAGACTTAGCTGAAGTCTCACCTTTTCCATTTCAGTCCACAGTGGTCTTTCCCTTTGCTGGGAAGTAAAGATCTTGAAATGCATCCACATCGTGCAGTACTTCATTATAGGGTCTTGATGGTACATCGGTCATGTCATCTTACCTCATTTATATGCTATTGGAATTAAGGATCAGATTTTCTACTCTTCTTTTTTCCCAAACCCCCCCCCCCACCACTGGCATAGATCTAGATTCACTTGTCTTGAAGCCTATGTAACAGAAATGTTAGCTCTGGGGAGAACAGTCCTTTCCCCCAGAGTGGTCCTTCCCCCATAAAGCCCTCTAGAGAGCTGCAGACCTAATGCTCAGATACTGCTCTAAGAACATGATGTGAAACCCCAGGCCTTGGGTTCAGAGTGTCAGGAGCCAGCTATCACCTTCAGGAGAACGGGTTTGCTTGTGGAAGTCTTGAACTTCTTATAAACATTGCTCATTTCAGGCATACAGTGAAAAAGCTAAACAGCTCTAAGAGCTGATTGTAAATTATTGCAGATTTCCTCCTGTTGCTTTCAGATTATTTGTTTAAAAGGGTCTGGTAAATACCAGATCTTTATTATGATGACAAATGTCCTGCCAAAAGAAGAGGGAAAAAAGCTCTTTCAAAATTATTCTGCACAGTAATACAGGTAGCTCTGCCCAGCAGAGCAGACTCCCCCACCCCCAGGCAGCCTGTCACTTCTAAGCCTTGGAAAGAGGTCTTTTTAAGATTAGGACTTGCTTTCAAAATTGCTTTGACTAAGAAGCCAATGCCTGTTGTCTTGCTGACATTTGCTCCGTGTTGTCAATCTTTGGTTGACAAAGCAAAATGACCCCCAAATCCAGAATCCAAATGAATAATTCAAGCATTAAACTTTAGAATATATGTTTGATTCTTCAAGATAGGGAGTCCCACCACCTGTCAGATGCTTTGGACGGGATAAGGCAGAAAGAAGAAGGCAGTGTACAAAATGCAAAAAAAAAAAAATCATTTAGTTGAGCATCAACTCCAGATTTCCAATTCAGCCAAAATGGGAATTCAGAGACCTGGCTCAATTTTAACTAGAGAAAAAAATGGCAAAAGGAAAGGAAAGAAGCATTCGTTTTTCATCAGAGCCTTAATCATGCAAGATATCCTAAAATCTCAATTCTAGTGAACAAATATTTTCAAGACTTTATTTGTGGTGTGCTCTCTAGATAGCATCACACACATACACATGCAAACATACCACCACCACCGCATGTCTCGGAGATCAAATTAATATCTCACTCTGTCAGTAACTCTGATCAATTCCTAAACTACTTTTGCTCTGGAGAGTCCCTCAAGGAATCTAAGTTGAGCTTAACTTTGAAAACATTAACGCAGTCTCATATCCCTATGAAATAAAACTTTATACTGAGTGGATATAAAATAAAAATGAAGTAATGAAAAAAATAATTGTGCTGTTTTTGAGCGCTGCTGTGAACTGAATTGTATCCCCTTGAAATCCATATGTTGAATCCCTAACTGCCAGTGTGACTGTATTTGGAGATAGGGCCTATAAGGAGGCTATTAAGGTTAAATAAGGCCATAGAGTGGGACCTTAATCCAATAAATCTGGTGTACTTATAAGAACTAGCGTCCTTTTAAGAAATATCTGAGAACTCTCTTCTCTCCCCATGCACAGAGGAAAGGCCACACGAGAACTCAGTCAGAAGGCAGGCACCTGCAAGGCAAGAAGAGAGGCTTCACCAGAAACCAACCCTGACAGCACATTGATTTTGGACTTCTAACCTTCCAGAACTGTGAGAAAATAAATTTATGTTATGTCACCTAGTCAGTGGTATTCTGTATGGCAGCCCAAGCAAACTAAGACAAGCACTCACTCTTGCTTAGTGATTACCAAGTATTTCATATGCATTATCTCTTTTAATCTTCATAATAAACCCTGTGAGTTAGGCACTATTATTATCTTCATTCTAAACACGAGGAAACTGAGACATAGAAGGGTTATGTAACTTGCCCAAAGTCACACACGGTGTCAGACCTCTCTGACTCCAGATGGTATTAGAATAAGTAAATGAAAATAAATATCTTTAAGATAAATCAAGCCTTAAAACTTTAAATATTATGGCTCACGTGTGTCATTTATTCCTTCCATTGATATTCCCGGATTTTTGTCAGTTGTGCTAAATTGAACTTAACTTGCGTTAATAATCCCAACCTAAATTAACCAATGTAATGAGCTCATAATGCTCACATTTAATCAATACCCACTAGGGAACAGTTACATTATCATTTTTCTCACACTGTTTTGCCTTTAGGGATGGTATAATCTGTTATTGAGTATAAAGTAGTAGGTGGATTTAAATCTTTTTATTAAGCAATGCTGTCAAGTACTACAGTTATAGCTGCAAATCTTGACTCATCTGGTGAGAAATGTGCTCTGGATTCTAAGTCTGTTCTTCTTTAGTGCCTATAATTTAATGGGAGGAACAAGACGATAACGAAAAATGTCTTGAAATATCTATTTTTATTTAGTGTACCATTTATTTTCCAAGAATGCGAATTAGTTATATAGTTTTCATACATGGAGAACCCATGGAAAATAGGAACTTTGAGAATGTAATCTATTGGCAGGACACCAGAATGGTGATATACCCAGACTTGGAGTTATGCAAATATTGGCTCTGTTTATAGTATTACTACTTACCACTAGTGTATCCCAGACAAGTTACTTAACCCCTCTCTACCTCAGTTTCATCATGTATAAAGTACAATTAATATATCAACTTCAAAAATGAATATAAGAATTAAATAGAATGATGTTTATAGAGAGCTCAGCATTCTGCCTGGCAAGTATTAATACTACATGTTCAATAAATGCTAGCCGTAGTTATTGACATCTGAATCAGGTGGGGTTTTCTTCCGCAATTTATTTATGTAGTCATTCAGCATCCTGGAAAAACTCCTGTTTGGCTCATGGGTATAATCGAAACAGATCCTGTGGGTACATTCAAGGTACTTTCAAGCCATCAGAAGATATAATATGAGAAGTGGGGGGGGGAGGGGAACAGAGCTAGAAGTAGGAAAAAAAACATTTTTCAAAATGAAGAACTGTTATTTTCTAGCTCCCAAGAGACTTTTCAACAATAAACAGCAAAAAGTAGGAGATGATTACACTTTACACAAGAGACAGCTATTTATAAAGGAGTTTTAAATGATACACAACAAACACTATTGGGTCCACCAACACAATAGACAGGGGTGCAAGCTGGTCTGTAGTTAATGCAGATGCCTTAGGAAATACCACAGAAAGTCACTAGAATGAGCTTGAACCCCAGTTACATAGACCCAGACATTAGACTAGCACCAGCTAAAGGCCTGGGAAGCCCCAGGCTTAACTAACAGAAATTGGTCAAGTAGCAAACACATGTAAACCGTGACCCTCAGCGTGGCTGCTGTTGTCCAAAAGAGCTCAGGTTGCCCTGACATCAAATCATCACCCCAGTGACCCCAGTGGGAGAGGACAGACTGGTGAAAGGCTTCAAAGGATAAGGTCAGAAAAGCCTAGCTTTGACTTAAGTTATGTGGCAATGACAGTTAACTAATCCCCAAAATCTGTTTCCCCTTCATGGTCTGGAGTTGTGGCAACATAGGTTGTGCAGCCAGGAAGATAATTTCTTAGCCAGGAAGATAATTGCATCTTGGCAATGCGATGTACCTGAGTTCTAGCTAACGGGGGGTCGGGGGGCTGGGTATGAGTAGAAGTGATGTGTGCTACTTCTAGGCCCACTCGTAAAACCTCCCACACTTGCCCTATTCTCCTCCAGCCACCAGACAGAAAAAACCACCATGATGACCTTGGAAACTAAATGCTAAAGATTGCAGAGACTCCAGATATCAATACCTGGGTCCCTGAATGATGAGGAACACCCCCTCCTCCCCACTCCCCATTTGCCTTAAACAACTCAGGACATTTTATGGGTGAGAAACAAACTTCTATTGTGTGTGAACCCTTACACATTTTAGTACCTGCTTGTTATAGCAGCTAGCGTTATCCTAACTAGCACAAATTATAAATATTTGGCATGTGAATATTGCTAGATAGAGAGAGCACAGGAATTTAAACACTTTTTCTGTTCTGTGTTCTGTTTTCTTTTTCTATTCTGATCTTTGCCTTCAATTCCTCAAAGCCATAATTAGCATTAGAATATTGCCACTTTATTGAAATGTAGTGGGAATGAATAAAATGATACCTGACCTACCACTCTGAGCTCCCTGGGGTAAAAAGTATAGTAAATTAAGTATAGTATATACACAATCAGGTTTTAAGGTACCTATTAAACACAAATCGAGTAGAAATCAAGTTATGTAAAACTTAAAGTTATCTAAAACCCAAGAATCCCAAGCCACCCCATTATGTACACAAGTGAGTGTGAGCAGCATTATCTTGTATATTAAACAGGTAAAATTAGCTTTACTCCTCCTTGAGTTGCCTTAATAACTAAGAAGAGTCAGTCACTATGCAATAACAATCTCTTTCATAGAAATGTAAACCTCTGGGTTTGGTGTTAGACATATGTAAATCTGTGTAATCTTTCTGTCAAAGGTAGTGGCAACCTAACAGTGTTTCTGTGGTTGTTAGTCAGAGATGGCAGTCACTAATGGTGTCTCTAGCCTTTTGTGCTGATTTTAAAGACTAGAAGTATATTTTGAGCATATTTCTAATTAATTTGATTTTATAGTAATATCTGTTAAAGGTGATCTTACATTATGTTTGATCCAAGTTTCATAAAGGAAGACAAACACATGGTAGCTTAAAGTTAGGCTGAAGTTAGCCAAAATTGGAAGATGAATTATTCGTCACATGATGATCTAAACTTAGGAAAATCCCCAATCCTAGAACTTTAGCTAAGTTTAGCACCAAGTCATTCAAGATGTATCCCTTCATGCCTATAGTTTCTTTACACTGCCATGATTCATTCATTCACAAATACTTACTGTGCCCCTGAACTTGAAGCTGGGGATTCAAAGATGCCTAAGGTACAGTCTTTGTCCTCACAGAGACACAGTCTAATAGAGAAGACAGTCATATAAATATGTGACCATAAGGCACAGCAATATATCTAATACAGCTGTGCACAGTGCCTAAATGCATCTCAAGCTCCATCATTGGATCATAGAGTATTATGGGATAGGAGCTAAGGGGAAATGTTGTATATTTTGCCATCTGTGCTGCAAATTTAATCTGAGGCTCTAAGGTTGATGAGTTCACCTCAACTGTCCATTGTTCTGTTTCAACCTGGCCAGCCAGCATAACACTATGGCCCTTTCTTATGATCTAGAAATTTTAGATGCTCAAGTGAAGAGGCTGCCATCTTGAACTGGCCAAAATTCATGTCATTCTCAGAAGTGAAAAGTCTTATTTACATGATTTATGGCCTTTGATCCATCACTCTACCAAAGTGTTAAAAGCCCAATGTCCCCTCCTGTTTTTCTTTTACATATTCATACTTGGGCCAGAAAATATTGGTGAGAATATAGAGGCACTGAAGTAAGTGGTAGCCATCTGGCCTGGCCAACTTCTAAAAAAAAAATTCCTGTAGAAGATAAGGCCTTCTTTGGATGACACCTGTGCCCCAGGGAAATTGACATATTATTATGAGCAAGAGAAAAAAGTCATTTTACCACATGGGAGTAATTGTTAGCAGTCAAGAGATCATGTAAGACACAGCAGTTGTGGATTTTAAGGGCAAGATTCCAGACCATGATATAAGCCCAGTTGTCTGTCCAAGGTTAATGGGGTAATGTCCTTGCTTACTTCAGCTCAGAGCTTCATTTACTTTGTAAACTCTGAGTATAGGTTCTGTCTTTTGTCTGTAGGAGTCAGGATTTAGTGTTCTGAAGGGGACCAAAGGATTTAAAGTTTAATGGAGTGTTTGTCCCTCTTTTCGGCAGGCTACAAACACATCTCCCTTTCGAACACACCCCTCTTAAAAGAGACCCGGAGAGGTGAGAATCTTTGCTGACAAATATAATAAATTCTTACGTTGTTTAGAGAGATTTGTCAGGCATTGTGTTATGAGACTACCTGGCCTACCTGCAGCTGTGCTTACTACTACTGAAGCATAAGGTTTAAATCATCAAGTTTCATGAGGCCGGTAAGTGCTGCATAGTATTTTTCATTGAGGCGCTCTCTATTCTGTACAAACTGCCAAAATGGCTGCCAGTTTTTTAAGAAAAGCCATTCAAATGAGTTTGGCCTTGTGGGGTGGGGATGAGGGGGGATCCATCATATATCAAGGCAGTGAATTGATTGACTCCATTTTTACTTTTCAACCAAATGTTTTGGCAGCCTGCAGAGGAGGATCAGACAAGCTGTCCTGGTTGAATGCTATTGTCATCAGAGTGAAGGAGGCTAGTTTCAATGGCTGCAGTGCCATGTTCAACATCTGTTTGCTTGGGAGCAAAATGATTATCGTCGGAGAGCAGCAAAGTTCAACTGCAAATTTTGTATGATATTTACAAAATATCCCTTGCTCTATGAAGATACTGACTGAGATGACAGTGGAGCTACAGGATAAGTCCTTGAGAGAAGCAGCTTCAGAGAACCAGGTGTACCAACAGATTGCCCACTGCCCTGCAATTCAGAATTGGCCCATGTCCACCTTCTCAGGTCAGTGCCATTTTTGTTTGCTGGTAAAGACGTCCTTTTAACCACAGTTCAAAAATGCTAAGTCAGCATCCCAAAGTGGTGGGAAGGCTTTACCTATTTTACACTCACCAAAAACATTTCCAGTACTGGGCATAGTCACACTGAAGAAAGGTAACCAAAAGTTAGAGAACCTGAGGAACCAGGAGAGCAGGCCTGATGCTGGACCTTTGTGCCTCAAACATTGAGGCTGCCATTGGTACTGGATACCATCGACAGAGAAACATTTCCAGAGTTTGATATTCTAAGGTAATGTGTTAAAGTATTTCCTTATGCCATATTCTCACCCCAAGAAAGCTCAGAAGCTAGTCAGGGACACAGACCTGTGTACATATGACTTCATCATTGTATGATAAAGGTTAGTAATACAACCTGGGAATGGTGAACTTGTTTGGGGACCCTTCTAGTTTGGATGCACATCATTGAGGCTCTGTCTAAACAATCAAAAGCTCAGGATCAATAATTGGTCAATCCATCATAAAATTGGATTGCGATGATAGTTGCACAAATCTATAACCCTACTTTTAAAACATAATTGTACACTCGCAATGGAAGGATTTTACAGTATGTAAAATTGCCCCAGTAAACATTAATAATTATGTTTACAATAAACAATATTGTTAAATAAACAATAAATAGCCGATCTGTTATTTTTAGATATTTTGACAACTAGTTTGTGTTTTTTTGGGTTTTTTTCATATATTATCCCTTTTATTTTTAAAAAAAATTTTTTTAACATCTTTATTGGACTATAATTGCTTTACAATGGTGTGTTAGTATCTGCTGTATGATAAAGTGAATCAGCTATACATATACATGTATCCCCATATCTCCTCCCTCTTGCGTCTCCCTCCCATCCTCCCTCTCCCACCCCTCTAGGTGGACACAAAGCACCCAGCTGATCTCCCTGTGCTATGCGGCTGCTTCCCACTAGCTATCTATTTTACATTTGGTAGTGTATATATGTCCATGACACTCTCTTACTTCGTCCCAGCTTACCCTTGCCCCTCCCTGTGTCCTCAAGTCCATTCTCTGAGTCTGCGTCTTTGTTCCTGTCCTGCCCCTAGGTTCTTCAGAACAATTTTTTTTTTTTTTTTTTTAGATTCCATATATATGTGTTAGCATACGGTATTTGTTTTTCTCTTTCTGACTTACTTCACTCTGTATGAGAGGCTCTAGGTCCATCCACCTCACTACAAATAACTCAATTTTGTTTCTTTTTATGGCCGAGTAATATTCCATTGTATATATGTGCCACATCTTCTTTATCCATTCATCTGTCGATGAACACTTAGGTTGCTTCCATGTCCTGGCTATTGTAAATAGTGCTGCAATGAACATTGTGGTACATGTCTCTTTTTTTTTTTTTTTTTTAATTTATTTATTTTGGGGTGTGTTGGGTCTTCGTTTCTGTGCGAGGGCTTTCTCTGGTTGCGGAGAGCGGGGACCACTCTTCATCACGGTGCGCGGGCCTCTCACTGTCGTGGCCTCTCTTGTTGCGGAGCACAGGCTCCAGACGCGCAGGCTCAGTAGTTGTGGCTCACGGGCCTAGTTGCTCCGCGGCATGTGGGATCTTCCCAGACCAGGGCTCGAACCCGTGTCCCCTGCATTGGCAGGCAGATTCTCAACCACTGTGCCACCAGGGAAGCTCCTCTCTTTTTGAATTATGGTTTTCTCAGGGTATATGCCCAGTAGTGGGATTGCTGGGTCATATGGTAGTTCTATTTTTAGTTTTTTAAGGAAGCTCCATACTGTTCTCCATAGTGGCTGTATCAGTTTACATTCCCACCAACAGTCTATGAGGATTCCCTTTTCTCCACACCCTCTCCAGCATTTATTGTTTGTAGATTTTTTGATGATGGCCATTCTGACCAGTGTGAGGTGATACCTCATTGTAGTTTTGACTTGCATTTCTCTAATGATTAGTGATGTTGAGCATCCTTTCATGTGTTTGTTGGCAATCTGTATATCTTGTTTGGAGAAATGTCTATTTAGGTCTTCTGCCCATTTTTGGATTGGGTTTTTTTGGGGTTTTTTTTGTTTTTTATTTTTGGCTGCGTTGGGTCTTTGTTGCTGTGTGTGGGCTTTCTCTAGTTGCAGTGAGCGGGGGCTACTCTTCGTTGTGGTGCACGGACTTCTCATTGTGGTGGCCTCTCTTGTTGTGGAGCACGGGCTCTAGGCACATGGGCTTCAGTAGTTGTGGCACATGGGCTCAGTAGTTGTGGTGCACGGGCTTAGTTGCTCTGCAGCATGTGGGATCTTCCCAGACCAGGGCTCGAACCCGTGTCCCCTGCATTGGCAGGCAGATTCTTAACCACTGTGCCACCAGGGAAGTCCTGTTTGTTTTTTTAATATCAAGCTGCATGAGCTGCTTGTATATTTTGGAGATTAATCCTTTGTCGGTTGCTTCGTTTGCAAATATTTTCACGCATTCTGAGGGTTGTCTTTTCGTCTTGTTTATGGTTTCCTTTGCTGTGCAAAAGCTTTTAAGTTTCATTAGGTCCCATTTTTTTATTTGTGTTTTTATTTCCATTTCTCTAGGAGCTGGGTCAAAAAGGATCTTGCTGTGATTTATGTCATAGAGTGTTCTGCCTATGTTTTCCTCTAAGAGTTTTATAGTCTCTGACCTTACATTTAGGTCTTTAATCCATTTTGAGTTTATTTTTGTGTATGGTGTTATGGAGTGTTCTAATTTCATTCTTTTACATGTAGTTGTCCAGTTTTCCCAGCACCACTTACTGAAGAGGCTGTCTTTTCTCCATTGTATATTCTTGCCTCCTTTATCAAAGATAAGGTGACATATGTGTTTGGGTTTATCTCTGGGCTTTCTATCCTGTTCCATTGATCTATATTTCTGTTTTTGTGCCACGTACCGTACTGTCTTGATTACTGTAGCTTTGTAGTATAGTCTGAAGTCAGGGAGCCTGATTCCTCCAGCTCCGTTTTTCTTTCTCAAGATTGCTTTGGCTATTCGGGGCCTTTTGCATTTCCATACAAATTGTGAAATTTTTTGCTCTAGTTCTGTGAAAAATGCCATTGAGAGTTTGATAGGGATTGCACTGAATCTGTAGATTGCTTTGGGTACTATAGTCATTTTCACAATGTTGATTCTTCGAATCCAAGAACATGGTATATCTCTCCATCTGTTTGTATCATCTTTTATTTCTTTCATCAGTGTCTTATAGTTTTCTGCATGCAGGTCTTTTGTCTCCTTAGGTTTATTCCAAGGTATTTTATTCTTTTTGTTGCAATGGTAAATGGGGGTGTTTCCTTAATTTCTCTTTCAGATTTTTCATCATTAGTGTATAGGAATGCAAGGGATTTCTGTGCATTAGTTTTGTATCCTGCTGCTTTGCCAAATGCATTGATTAGCTCTGGTAATTTTCTGGTAGCAACTTTAGGATTCTCTATGTATAGTATCATGTCATCTGCAAACAGTGACAGTTTTACTTCTTCTTTTCCAGTTTGGGTTCCTTTTATTTCTTTTTCTTCTCTGATTGCTGTGGCTAACACTTCCAAAACTATATTGAATAATAGTGGTGAGAGTGGGCAACCTTGTCTTGTTCCTGATCTTAGTGGAAATGGTTTCAGTTTTTCCCCATTGAGAACAATGTTGGCTGTGGGTTTGTCATATATGACCTTTATTATGTTGAGTTAAGTTCCCTCTATGCCTACTTTCTGGAGGGTTTTTATCATAAATAGGTGTTGAATTTTTTGACAACTAGTTTGAATTAACTTCATTCCCAGCCCAATCAGTCTTGAAGAAATATGGCATTAATATGGCCCCTAAATGCCCCAATTTGTCATAAGAAATTATTTGTCAAAATCTGACCTGCTTTATGTACAACTAACCATTTTTAAATCAAGATGAACATTTGTTTTCTCATATCTCCAACTAAACAGAGAATATCTTTTAGATCTAGACAGCATAAATAAAAACAAGTATTTCAGTCATTGAGAAAGAATGAATATAAGAATAATCTCACAAATGATCACAGAAAGTCCATCCCTTTAAGTATAATTATTCAATATTCTGATAAAACTCTATATATAAATTTCCCTCAGAGAAAGATAGTACTTAATTTTTTTAATTGAAATCTCAATAAGCAATATGGCCTATTTCCCTAGGGCTAGATGCCTTACATAGAGGGGAAAAAAGTGCTCATCCATTTCAGCATAACTACTAAACTTCTGGCTGAAAGAGAAATATCCTTCTTTCTTTAATGTAACTTCTGTTTTCACTGGTTTGAAATAATGACCATAAAATTTTAAACAGCGGGAAACCTTACAAAAGCCAATTATCATGCATTCAAGCTCTATGATCCTTGCCAGTTTATCTAAAACTAGTTCAGACCCAAAAGTAACTTCCCATAGAAAACACTTGCTTTTCTCGTGGTCTAAGAAATCAATCAACTCTCAAATACTGTTTAATCTGTAATATAAGGAGACCACTATATCTCTAGGGGATTCATGGGAGGCAAATGGTGAACATCTAGAACCCTCCATTTGCATCTAATTACCCTTTTTATTATAATAAAAGTTTGAGTGAAATGCTTTTAGGTTTGAAATTACAAAATCATTTATTTCTGCTATTTGCTGTTTTTCACTCATATAGGAATTAATTTTATGCAAAATGGCCTCAATTATTATAAGGGGTAGAGGGATAACTGCTAATTTTCAGTTATTGTTTGGTCCTCACAATAATCTTTTAAGCCAGGTAATGTTATTATATATGTTCAATTGACGGAGAAGCTGAGGCTTAACAAAGCTAAATACCTTGACCAAGTTTGTCACACTAATATGCAGCAGAGACAGACTCCAAACCCAGAACTGTGTTCTAGAGTCAGGGTTAGCAATTCTCCAATAGAGTAAGAAAAACTGAAAACCAAGGAGTCTAACATGAGCCTCTGTCCCAGGAAAAGCTTTCCAAAGGACAAGATCAGACCAACATCGAGTTTGCATTGACTGGAGAACTGAGTTACTCTTAAACCTACCTGTAAATGTTGTGCTGGAAGATAGTGGCTTAAGAAAAAAGCTTTCCCCAAGGACTGGCTAGAAGGGGGATTCTCCAGGGAGATGAGGTGTACGGTCTGTGAATTTCAGCCCCAAATGGAGCAGCCTATGCAGGACAGGACCCTGGTTAGGTTAATAATATTTTTGACCTGTCAGTTACTATGGAAAATTCTAAATTGACTACAGCTTCCAGCTGCTTTGGATGGGTTATTTTAATAAGAAATTGCACTCACAGACTGTCAGTTTCCTGACTGATAAACCTAAATGCAAATAGTATTTCATACTGTTTGGAAGAGGCAAAGATCAAGCTGAACACTACCTTTTGGCTGGGAACTCCCTAAACATTTTCTAGGAGCTCTTTCTTCCTGCTGGCAGAAGAAGACAAATCTAGTTGGTTATTATAAGATGTTTCTTTTTCTTCTTTTTACCCTCAAAGAAAAATACACTTTCCTGAGAAATCTGATATTATAACATGCTCTTTTAGATATTGCCACATAATTTACACTTCTGGCAAAGATTCTCCCAGCAGCCACTTGGGATACATTTTCATTCAGCCATTGGCACTCTTATGTAATTTTGATAAAGGTCTTATTCACTGGGATAACCATGATAGCCCACTGTCCTTTGGTTGTCCCAACTGGACTATTCGTGGAATGGCTTGAATTGCTGAGTGACTGGATAACCGTGTTACCCACGAAGCACATTAGGTGGAGGTGAAACACAGATGATTACATTTAAGGGCTTATTAAGATCTGGCAAGGCAGAAGCTGGGTAGCTCTGCTTGCATTAGCCAAGTCCTCCAAGGCTTTCTGTTTCTCCATGTTGAAACTTGGCCAATCTTGTCAGTCCAGTGACAATGGAAAAAAAAGAAAAAAATGAAACTCTGTTAATAGGATTATACGATTTGGGGAGTAGAATGTTGTTACAGATGATTTATTTTGAAAGCTGATTTCGTTTTAGTGAAAACAAGCTCAACCCATTACACCAGAGGCCATGGTGCCAAACACAATCATTTCTAGTTTGAAAGATGTGATTGCTTTTTAATGTGGAAATTTCATGAGGTTACAAAGAGGAAAAAAATTCAACTACTTTCATGTAACAAAGTCACTTTGGGATGTGGGTTACAATGCCCTGACAGTGTCCAGATACCCTGACCACATCGCAAGTTAGAAAGGTGGATCCGTTTGATTTACACCATTTCTCAATTGTGTTTCTCTTATGCCTTTGAAATAACGTAAGAGTTTTTTTTACCAAAATAAATAGAAAGTTACATAACCTAAATACTGGAAGTATGCAGAATCAGGCAAGGATAGGCAAGATAGAGGAAACAAATACAGGTAAAGAAACTTAGTCTACAGACCTCAGTGTGTGTGTGTGTGTGTATGTGTGTGTGTGATAGAGAGAGAGAGAGAGGGAATTCTCCTTTGCCAAAACAATTTTATTTGCTTACTCCAGTTTGACCAAACCAAAAGCCTGTTATTTAGCCTGTTCTAATTTAGTCTGGTGATTTGCTTTCACCAGGTTCCATAGCATCTTATTTTCTCACATATAGCTTTGGGGGATTTTAAAGGAAATAAAGACTCATCAAATCAATTTTTAATGTGTTCATAGGGTATGGCTGAGATTATCATAATGATGATGGCTAGGTTTTGACTCTGCCATAATTTATCAGATATTATAATTCTTTGTTAATATGTAATATAATGTGAAATTCTTAGAAAACAGTTGATGGGACAAGGAAAAAGTGTTTCTACTGGTAAAAAAAATCACTAAATTGAGAATGATCAAAAAGTTAAGCCATCTTGAAGAGAATTGAATGTTTGTTATGTGGAATGCATCTCTCCATTCTTAAACTAGGCTTTTATCCCTTGCTGGGAAGGATGGAGCCATAGCAGGGAATACAGCCGTGACAATGTAGCATCATTTTTCAGAACCTTGGATAGGAATGACATATACACCATGAAACCTTTTTGTCCTTCCAGTAACTGGTTGTTATTTTTTGCCTGTGCATTTTGAATGCCTGTTCTTTGTGACTGGCAGGGGAAAAGCAGGTGAAGAAGCCATATGATTGCAGTGCTCCTTGCAAAAGCTTGGCTGACAAAATTGCTACTGCATCTTCGGAAGCCAGCATAAAAGAACACAAATCTGAGCATCAAAGGAACTGGGACACTGGAAGGGAAAGGTGCCGGCCTTTTGTTGGAGTAAAATTTAGGGGGAATGAGTTAGGAGTCTGAAAAACAAGCAAAGCAAGACTACAATGTCCAGTTTCAAATTTAAGCAAATCCTAGTTAGCCCCTGACAGTTCCACTTAGCACACCATTCATTTAGTACTCAGGCCAACCCTGAACTGCCAGATCAGCTAATGTGGTAAGTGTACATGTCCTTCCATTTTCCTTTTTTGATTCTTTCTTTTCTGTTCATTGTCACTTCAGTTCTGATATCTAAATACCTACATAGATTATTTTACTTCTTAGCATCAATTCCTGTAAGAAGGAGACTTGAGTACAGTAAAGTAAAATTTGGGATCATTATGGATCAATGTAACTAGTGCTTAAGGGAAGGGCTAAGCGCTTTAATTTATTGAATGGCTACCATGTTCCAACTATTTCACGTACTTATTTAATCCTCACAAAACCTTGAGATAGATATTATTATCCCACTTTGAAGAAGGAGGAATTGAGATGCAGGGATGTTAAGGTACCACAGATTCATCTACTCCAAAGCCCATGTTCATCCCACTAGTTCATTCTGTCTCCCAACTTCACTTATGGCAAAAGCCTATTGATTCTTGGGGCTGAGGAATGAACTTATTCAGTAATGTGAAGTCTAGTTATGACTCCAATTAGGACCTCAGAGTCCTTGGTTATGAGACTTTGAGGAAAGGGTTTGGAGATCTTCAGATGAAAGAAAAATGAAGCATAACTTTCTGTAGTCAAATGTATATTTGATATATATATGACAAAGTGCTATTGGCTTATATAGGATTTTTCAGCAAATAAGTCTCTGAGACCTTCATCTCTATATTCTTGGTACCTAGAATAATGCCTGACACATAGTGGGTATCCAATGAATATATGTTGAAATTAACTGTGGGATCCATAATTATGGGAATAAATCAGGAAATTTGTTAACTAGTGCAGAAACGATATTTCAGATTTATTTCCAAAGTTGTCATATCTGAGGTGATTCTAAAACATTTATCCATATTTTACTCTTTTATGGTATGATGACAGTGGAGATCATAAGAAGACTTTGTAAAATGACATCTCTCGTTATGTTCCTTTTTAAAAGGTGAACTATACGTGCCCCTACAACAATATTCCCACAATGAATGAGTCTCATGGAGTATTGATTAATGGCTTCTTCAGTTAAAAGAAAAACCAGTTTCTTCTTGGATTTCAGTGGTTGCTAAGACTGCGCAGTCTATACAGGAAAAAAACTGTGTGAAACCAGACTCCAAGCTCAGAGGGCAAGCATGCACACTGCACCAGAAATCATGCTATTCCAATCCAAATGTACTAAATCCTCCTGTAATGTGTGGTCAAGGAGTTAAGTTCTAAAGGAAAATGCAAACAGCCTAACGTGGAAACCATATCTGTCTGTCTCCTTCAGCCTCTGAGCCTCTCTGACAGGACTCTGCCGAGGAAGGTGTCTTAATGCTTCACCCAGTAATGATAGCCTCACCAAGTGCTTCGAAGGAGTTATACAGTAAGGGCCAAGTTTGGGTTTGGAAAAGAGAGGAAGCAAACTGACTCTGTGGTTTGTTATGAGATCCTGGGAGGAGCTTTGAGCGTTACAAAGAGTCTTTCCTCTTCCAACCCTTCCGACCTCCTCCTCAGTCCCTCCTGGGTTTCATTCTTTTTTCACAGAAGCTTGGCAGCAGACAGAGTGAGAAAGGCTAGCTGAAAAAAGGACTCCTCCGTTCAGGTCTCCTTCGCATGACCTATGACTGCAGCCCCAACAGTAGATTGTGAAACTAGAAGCCCTCTTTCATTGAGTCCATCTTACCAAGAGGAAAAACTGCTTTGTGTGATGACTTTATGGCAAATCCTGGCAAAAGCTTTGCCCTGCATACTGAAAGAGAGACATTTCTAACCGCAGCTCATGAACCACACTTATTTACTCTGGCACATGCCCACTATTTGTTCATAGGCTTTCTGTCTCTACCAATGTGTTCCAATTTTGGAGGCTAAATCACTGCCACTAGTTTCCAGGACATTCCGCTAGGCTAAGCAAAATCGCCCTAAGCAGTAGTCAGAAACCACTGGAGTAGTATTGTAAATACAGACTATTTGACGAAAATGAAAGATAGCAAATATCTTATCGTTTTTGTGCTGCAGAATTCCATGGGTCATATCTTGCAGAAAGTCATGCAAGACACTAACAAGAAACTAGAGCAGGGTACAAGGGCTTTCATCCCCACTAAAACTCAGAAATTATGCTTGAAACCACTTTGAAAGTTGGTCACAGTCTAACACAGCTTTAAGTACATACTATGACCCTGTTCAGGAGTCATGCTAGAGATTAGACACAACCTAACCTGTAGTAGCCTTTTGTCTGGTATGGATTTTAAAATGAACATAAGATCTGAGAACAGTGGAGCAATGCATTTCTGCATTCGGTGATAGCCATCCCATCCCCATGTGAGTCTTTACCTTGGGCCTAATGATGGCTTAATGGGTCATGTTGAACCAGGTTGATTTCAAGATCTGGGATAACTGGGAAATTCTCCATTTGTAATAAAACCTCCCAGCCCTATTGAGCTGCCTTATTCCTTATCTCATCCCAGGCAGGGACTGAGGAAAAGGATACATTACATGATACTGCTTCTTTATCCATACCTCTTTTGCCTGTTTTCTATTAGATTTGTTTCTAACCAAAGCAGAGTTTTTATTTACCCATGTGTTTTAGTAATGAATAAGAGTGTGTGTTATACATTCTGCAACTTTGATATACATTCTGCAACTTTGATATACATTCTGCAACTTTGATATCAATGCATCAATATGACCATGTTTGTGTTTGGAAAGAGGAAGGAAGCTCACTCCAAAATCAAGTGCTCAGTATCCACCAGTATTCTTTTGAGGTGGCTTGGCAGATTCTTGAAGTACTTATATGTTTTACAATACCTCTTGAGACTTATTGAAACAAGTCTCTTTCATCCTAAGGGTGAAGCAAAATTAAGTTGAAATAAGCCACAATTAAAACTCCATGTGTTGCTTTACAAGGCAGAAGAAAGGGTATCCATATCTCTATCCATGTGTATTCTGTTAACCTTTCAGGCATTTTAACTTTGGGTAGTGGACAGCATGAAGGGGGACTAGGTAGGAACAAGGCCACCACATCAAACTGATAGTGGGGTGGAAGGAACATTTGACACCTCCCGCCTTTTCTGCCCCCTGTCTGTTTTTAATTTTGCTAAATCATTCCCGTCTGGAGATTGTATATTTTAAGTTGCCTCTCCAAGCAACACAGAGGTACAGTGTCAGAGAGCCTGATCTCAAAGCCAGGCAAAGAGATGTGAAAGCTGTAAAGGCCCCAAGCCACAAGAAAGACAGAAAAGGAACAGGGTGGGGTCCTGGCTTAAATGATATTAGCCTTCAGGGTGTATGCAGTAACTGGGAAGATGCACTGGGAGACATAACCTTTCTCTCATGGTGAGTGTAAGACTTTTTGTATGTTTGTGTTTTAAAAAGTTAATATCCCTTTGAAAGTTCTAAAGGTGACTTCCTGGGAAATGTGAACTACCATGAAATTTTACTGGAAAAGAGATTCCAAGGCAAGAGACTTCAAAGTGAGATTTGTCCATCATAAATATGAAGGTAATAGAAAAAGGGGGAAAACTGGTGACAAAACCTAAAATGTGTTTTGCACATGTGCACATGCATAGAAACATCATGATGCTATGGAGCCCATCAATAGTGACTTTAAGAAAAAAAAATTACCCTCTCTATATAGCCTAACACCACTCCCAAGTCATATAGATCTGTTTGGGAGAATTTCAGATTCACGTGTTCTAGGTGTTGGCATTTACACGTACATGTTTCTAAAACACATCTATAAGATGGGCATGTTAATAGTTTCATCTACAGAAAAATTATAAGTCTCAGATGAGAAAGCAAGTAAAGTGCTAAGCATGGTGCTTGAAATAGTCAGTACTCAAAAATTATCTGCCATTATTATTTAAAGACTTACATGATATGGGAATTTTTTAAATGTGGTGCAATCATGATAACCAATAGCTTCCTCTCTACAGGGAATAGCCTTGAACCTAATTTACAATTCTTTCAATTTTTTGTTTATTTTTCATATATACTTCCTCCTGCTCAGGTTTATTGAGGACTCTGTGAATGCAGCATCACTGCAGCCTTGTGCACCACTGTAGTAATCTCTAGACGGTGTTAATATTGTGGTTTTAATGAAAGGAATGGTGTGGACTTACACACACAGATATGCATTGCATTTGAAAAAAAACCCAAAACCTTCTGAATGGCATTTCTTCATGTTTTATCACCATTTAAAGGAATAATAAAACTACCTATTTACTCTTTTTTTTTCTTTTTTTTATATATGTATTTTTAAAATTTATTTATTTATTATTTTTGGCTGCATCGGGTCTTAGTTTTGGCATGCGGGATCTTTGTTGCGGTGCGCGGGCTCCAGGGCACATGGGCTCTGTAGTTTGCAGCACGCAGGCTCTCTCACTGAGGCGCATGGGCTCAGTAGTTGTGGTGAACAGGCTTAGTTGCCCCGCAGCATGTGAGATCTTAGTTCCCCAACCAGGGATCAAACCCGCTTAACTTATATTTTTGGTTAATATTCTAAGTAGGAATATTCTAAGTAGGAATCAGCTGCAGGCACGCGTCCCCTGCATTGGAAGGCGGATTCTTTACCACTGGACCACAAGGGAAGTCCCATAACTACCTATTTACTCTTTTGCTGATAAAGCAGATGATGTTTACTGTAGCTCTGTAATGTATTTACCTCATCACTTTCCCAGAAAAATCCCTGTTTAGTTGTGTGTCTAGTTGCAATGCCATTCTTTCTTAAAAGTGATAAATTATGGCTTTAGGTTGTTTTCCTTAAGCATTTTTTTTTTGTATTTGTTATTATCTAATAGCTATAGAAGCAGTGGAGAAGTTACGTCAAATGAGAGAACAATTAGTAAATGAAGACCAGAGATTCATGGTGTTTGTGTGTGTAGGCACAGGCACATGCACTTGAGCCAGCACTGGAAATCCTATGCCCTATGTGCATTTATGTATGTGAAAGACATGCGTTTACATACAGAAACCACATAATTATTAGGAACCAACAATGGTGCCCTTGATTCTCACTGAAAATCACTGTAAGTCACATGGGAAATTTTCCTAAGAGCTTAAATCAGAGCCCTGCCCACTCAATAACTCAGCAAATGTGTCCCGGCTAGGCTACGAAGATATTCAGAAAATCTTGGATTAGGATAGCAAAAATGAAACATAAACAGTGTCAAATCAAAACTGCCATGGGCATTTTTAAAGTTATTTGGCTTAAGTCATCATGTAATCAGAAATAAAGCATTGCTGCTGCTTTCAAAGGGACAGTTATAGAGAGCAGAGTGAAGATTTGATCAGAGGCATATAAACACTTAAAAGAAAACAGGCACGGATTGTGAGATTACATATTCTAAGTAGGAATCAGCTGCAGGCACTTCTGAATCATTTGTCTTTCTGATCTTTTAGGAATCAGCCTGTAGGCAAACCACGGGGTGAGGCTGGGAATGCCTGGGTGAGGGTGCATGTGCACGTGGGAGGGGTGCTGAGCACCCTCTCTCGGTGCCAACCCCCCGCCCCCAGGAGAAAGGTATGTACAGTCCTTGGTCTACCTGTTGACAGAGGAGTTAGGCATGTTCTCCTGCTGTCTTGCTCCCTGCCAGCACTTCCTCCCTCACCAGTGATGAGACCAGGCTATGAAAAACAGGTACTCTGACTGTGCCAGGCTCGAGGGCTGGGCCTTCCTTACTCAGACTAGGTATTTGTCTTTGTGCATGATTTTAAGGGTGTGCTAAAAAATGTGTCTATGTCCCTAAAATATTACTCCCATCAATTTGCAACATAGCTTCTGAAACTTCACTACTAAAAATTCACATCTTTGAGTTAATGCTAATCATCCATAGTAAGAGGGGTGGTGTATTAAACTGCTTTTACCCTTTCTACTGTCATTCTAATTAGATTACCAGATAATGCCCTGCTCTCTTGAAAGTGGAAGTAAATATCCAGTGGGAATGGGGCACAATGCAGGTAGAATTTGATAGAAAATTTGGTCAACATGAGAAGTGGAAAAGGTCCAGAGCATATCAGCTCAGGTGAGGGCCACAATGAGGGGACCTTGGGTAAACAGATTACAGAATTACACCTCTAGGCAGGGGAAGTAGGAAAGAGGAAGAGCCATTCCAAAATAAGTAAATGTTGCCAAAGAACCACTTACCAGCATTTCCTAAGGCTGGTCCTGCTGCTAGAGTGTAGACCTTCCAGCAAAATATATGGTGAAAAAATGTCACCCCTCCACCATAAACAAATACCCCACCCCCACTCTGTCCCTCTGCCCCAGTTTCTCATTTGGGAAACTTACAGTTACTATGGCAGCCTCCAAGGTTTTTTGGAGGAACAAGAATGTTCAAGGAAGCTAGAGCTCTTCAACCAAATGATTATATCTCAGATTTCCCAGTTCTGACACCCAAGCCCTCACTTTGGAACATCAATAAATCCTTGTTATATTGTTGCCTGAAACACCACAAGTAAACCTCTTGAGAACTGTAGAGATGTACACAGGCTATTCAGCATAACCTTGTCAAAAGAAGATACAGTACTTTCTGGTAGTTGCTATCTGGTAGCATACCTATTCCATAGTCAGGAATAGGTCATTGTTTTTAATCAGAAAAATATATATATATCTTTTACTATCTTATCAATTCTTTACCTTCTTTTTGCAGGTCTTTATCCTTTAAGAGAACTGCAGATGGTTTTAGTATATAATATATAATAGGACCTGTTAAGATTATACCAATGAAATTGGTTTCCTGGAAGACCAGAAGCCTGGACTATCACCACACCTCCAACCGCTCGATGCCACTACTTCCGAATCATGGGACTTCCCTATCCACTCAGGACTGTGGGACTCTTGGGGAAATTGCCCAGGCCATGTTACACAAACAGGCCCTGGAACTCGTGGGAAAGGAGCTGTCTTGACTCATAAGAAAGGTGGCGCTCCAGGTTTCATTATGCGTTTTCTAGAGGTACAGATGAGGTAGGGTGAAGGAGGTAGAGTTCATGCCTGAAATAGGGAAAGAGATAATTATCAGGAAAATATTTCTTTAGCTATTCAACCCAGTCCCTTGGGTTAAGAAGGAATTTAGGAGCCTGGTTTTCCTGATACCTTCTTAATTTTGATAAAAGCATGGATTTAAAAACAACAACAACAACAGGGAAGTGTCATTGACATTTCAGGATCCATCAGTGTCTTCCGATAAAGCTGTATCAGTAATAATATTTTTTAAAGACGTACTTTCATTTTAAGTAGAGAAGAAAAAAAGAAAAGTGAAAAACACACTTTAGCCACTTCATCTCATTCAATTGAATTTTTCAGGCAAATTACAAACAAGAATGATAAAGTCATTCAGCCTCTGTTATCCCAAATGTCCCTAATGTTTTCCTAAGTATGTAATTTACTCTCATAGCAACTGCATCAGGAAGACAAAAACCAACAGATCCACAGTTTACAGATGGGTTAAGAAACAGGCAAACAATCAGGTGAAAAACAATTTAGTTCCCTCATTAGTTGTTTTGTCTTCATGATCCCATGTTTTTATTTTATTTTATTTTATTTTATTTTATTTTATTTATTTATTTATGGCTGCGTTGGGTCTTCGTTGCTGCGTGCGGGCTTTGCTAGTTGGGGCGAGTGGGGACTACTCTTCGTTGCGGTGTGCCGGTTTCTCATTTCGGTGGCTTTTCTTGTTGCGGAGCACGGACTCTAGGTGCGCGGGCTTCAGTAGTTGTGGCGCACGGGCTTAGTTGCTCCGCGGCATGTGGGATCTTCCCAGACCAGGGCTCGAACCCATGTCCCCTGCATTGGCAGGTGGATTCTTAACCACTGCACCACCAGGGAAGTCCCCCCATGTGTTTAAAATGTGTTTTAAAAAAAAAAAAAAAACACTGAATTGATTGAGTGCTTTGGTGCTAGGAGGACACAACCTCAGAAGAAAAAAAAAGTGATCAATTTTCCAAAATTAAATAATGAATCAATGGTGGTGCAGCTACTAGAATCAGCCAAGAATATAGTTATAGAAACATTTAATCTCAGAAATGTCATTCCATTCATCAACTCAAGAAAAGCTTTCCTTGTGAACCACAGAGATTAAATAGTTTTAACGGAGATTATATCTAAGGAGGCCACCCAAATTCACCTTTCCATTACTCATTCCCTGGTTGTAGTCTAGAGACATTAGGTATCTTGGTCCAGAAATACATATTTTCCATTGAAATTAAGTATGTTGGGTTTTCCTTTCTTTGGGCTAAAATTAGTAGTCAATCACAGACTCTTTCTACCAGATAATGTTACCAAGGAAAAATGTCTCTTTAAGGTTCTTATGGATTAGATAGGCAAAATTTTCCCTGTACAAGACTGTGCCTCTGAACAATTACGATGCTGACCCAGCAAAAGCAATGTCTACATTTCATCTTTGGAATCTGAGGAGGAAAACTAAAACAAGTGGTCATTACTGAAGGGGGTTTCAATAATTGCTTTAATGGGACAGAGTGGTTTTATGTGAAGGTCTTTGTGACAACTCAGGAAGAAACAATCAAAAGAAAAACTGTTTTTACAGCTTGTGACAAGGTAATACCAATAAATAGGAATGGCGCCTTGATCGTTCATCCCAGAGACCCTAATACTTAGTTTGACTGTATAATTTATCGTCCAAACCAAGATTTTTTTTTAGAGAGTGAAAGGGGGTGCAATTAACAATTAGGCTGGAACAACAGGTGTGAATTAAAACATTTCAGGCAAATGGGACAAATGATCACCCTACTAATACTAGAAAGGAGAAGGGGATTAATTATAAGAGAAGAACACTGACATGGGGCAGGTTTCTAATTAATATTTAATATGAAAAGGAATTTTTTAAAGGAGTTTAATACATGCTCATTTTAACTATAGAGGTTGGTGATATCCCAGTCATATCCTCTTTGTACTGATCATTAAATCAGTGAGTCTTATCTTGTTAAATGGTAGGTTATTTTATATATTTCAGACACATTGAAAGGGACATTGATTTTTTTTAACCCTGAAAACCAATTAGTAGAGCATAACAATGGCCTTGTCTCCTGAACATGAATGCCCAGTCCATTGGGGAGTAACCTACTTACCTGGAAAACAGGAGTTTTCAATCTATCTTTTTGGACGTGTCATGTCTTAAAGGTAATGTTTATTCCAGATCATCTTGGGGGATAAAAGACCATTGTTAGCATGGAGTCTTGGCACATAGTAGGTACACAATAAATATTTGTTGAATAAGTGAATGACATGTACTCAGCAGAATAATTAATTTTTTTAAAGAAATATGAATACATATATAGAAAATCATATATTTGCTTTTATTCAACTCTTTCTAAATAGTTGCATAAACAAGATAAAAGTGCACACTGGAGTCAACAAATTATCATTTTGCATGTCCTTAAAAATCACAGCAAAGCAGGTTGCTATTCAGAACTTACAGAGGAAACAGTATCTCTCTATAGATCCTGCAAGCTTAAGAGATGAAACAGTTTTTCTCTTCTTTTGGATTATTTGTTAGTATTAAAAATAAAACAAAACCCGGTTTTCACACTTAATTGAAGTATTCTGTCCCTCCCATGCTTAGGACGGTTATCTTGGAGAAGGGATTTGATGTTGGTGTTGAAGAAAGCTCATCAATGGCTTGGCAAGAAATAAGAGATGAAGAGTTCTGGAAGCCTGTATAGAAAAGCTCATAGAAGAGAACAGGTGAAACTTTAGGAAAGGACACCAAGGAACTAATAATAATTTTTTTAAAAGGATTGTTGTATCTGATGTAACTTTGGGGGGAAACTGGGTAAAGGGTACACGGCACTTCCCTGGACTATGCAAATACTTGTGAGTCTATAATTATTTCAAAATGAAAAGTTTAAACAAATTTTTAAAAAGAAAACAAAGTGAGAAAGTTGAGATGGAGAAATAAACTGCCTTAAGACAAATTTCATGTAATTTGAATATGCTAAAGGAAACTATAGTGAATCCCTCAACATTCCTTATTCAATATTCAGGAAATATTTTTTGAGCACTTTTCTCTATAACAATCACTTTTCTTGATGTTGAGAATACTGTGGTGAACAAAATAAAGTTCATATTCTCATGGAGCTTACATTCCAGTGCAGATATATAATGAGCATATAATAGTCTAATTAGATACATAATGCTTCAGATTATAGTAACTGCTCAGAATAAAAATAAAGGGGTAAAGGGGCACAGCAAGATAGGCAAGTGCTATTCTAAAAGTGTTCAAGGAAGGCTCTCTGATAAGGTGACATTTGGGCAGAATAAAGGGAGGGAACTGAGCCATGTGGGTATCTGAGAAAAGAGCATTGCAGACAGATGCTACAGCAAGTGTGAAAGTCCTGAGGTGGGAGTATTCCTGGCATGTTCAAAAAGCAGCAAGAAGGTCAATATGGCCTGAGAACAGGGAAGGGGGTGACAGAGGATGAGTTCAGGGATGTAGTGTGAGTACAGGAAGCATTATAGGCCTTGAAGACAAGGGGTCTGTAGTTTAGGGCCAGGTTGGGGTTTGGTCATAAAAGTTGAAAGACATCAGCATGGAAATGGTATTCAAAGTCAAGAGGCTAGATGAGATCACCAAGAAAATGAGTTTAAATAGAGAAGGCAGGTTGACTCAAGAACTGAGCCTTGAGCAGTCCTGATATTTCAAGATGAAGAGGATAAAGGAGAAACGACAAAGCAGCAGACTGTGAGGTAGAAGGAGATCCAAGAAAGGTGTCCAGAAGGCCAAGAGAAGAAAGCGTTTCAAGAAGGAGAAAGTGATCAACTGTAAATGAGTTGAGAGAGAAAATGAGGATTAAAAATTGACCATTGGATTTGGCAAGTAAATGCCCTAAGTGACCTTGACAAGACAGTTGAGGGAGAGTGGTAGGGCAGAAAGCCTGAGAGGAGTGGTTTTAAGAATGTATGGGGAAAAAAAAAAATGAATGGTAGGGGAGGAAGTGTCTTTACAAAAGGAAAGACAACTCTTTCAAGGAAAATTGCTGTAAAGGAGCACAGAGAAATGGAACAGTATTTGGAGAAGGTGTGGAGTTGAGAGAGTTGAGTGGAGGTTTCACCACTAAAACTAAGCAAACAAAATAAAACAAAGCCAAGAGTTTTGTTTTTGTTTGAGATTGGAGCTATAGCATATTTATGTGCTGATAGGATTGATCCAGAAAGCAGAGAAATTTTCTTGAAATAGATAGTTAGATTTAACCCAAGGTTGAAGTCTCTAAAGTAGGAATGAGGGGGATTTTAGCTGCATCATTCTGGATTGATTTAAAGGGAAAGTTGAGAGAGGAACTGTCACTAGTGTTACTATCATTTCTTGGTCATGACCTTATCTGGGCCCTACTCATAGAGGGGAATGTAGGAGAGCAAAGATAAAGGAACGGAAAGTTCAGAAAACTTCAAGGAAGAAGTCAAGGAAGAGATCTGAAGTGAATCTGTGGGATATAAAAAACAAATAATGGCTGACTGGAAGGGCTGTTCTGGGAAATTTTGATTATAGGTGTGTAGAAGTCAAGTGCAATCCTTTGGTTGGGTTTATAAGTTTTTAAGTTATTTATTGTGAATTAGTATGTAGTTTGTGTTAAAAAAAAAAACAGACAATATAGAAGTACATAGGACAAGAAAATGAAAGCACACACACACACACATACACACTCTTTCTCATATTCTACTCTCTAGGGGGAACCACTGTTAATTTGGTGCATATCCTTAGAGATGTGTATAGGTGTATTTATAACATACATATATGTATGTATAATTAATTTATAAAAATAGAATCATATACTATTCATACTATTCTGCAACTTGCTTTTTATACCTAACAACATGTCTTTTGTATTTTTCCATCTCAATAAAAAAGGCTCTACCTCTGTCTTTATAAAAAAAAATATGAATAGATAATACATGAACATGATACACTATATAAAAGGGACAACAGGGTATATAGAGAATCTCCCTCTAATTTCCCAGCAGTCAGTTTCTCCCCGGTGGCAACCACTATTACCAGATCCTTAAATGTTCTTTCACAGCTAGGCAATGTGAATAAACACAGATACGTTGTATTTATATAAATGGTAGATTACCATACATGTTGTTGTATATCTTGCTTTTTAAATTTTAACTATATATCTTAGACATCATTCCATATAGAGCTGCCTCATTCTTCTAAATGGCAACATTGTATTCTATCTTTACTTAATCAAATCCTATAGCTGGATATTTCTAACTTTTCACAATGAAGTGAATTCAACCATACTGAGCAAAAATTTAGAATTTATTCAGCAAAGGAAAAGAGAAGAAACCAAAATACAGGAAGACCAAAAGAAGGCATTTTAAACTATAAAGAACTGTAGATTAAAACTAAGTCTGGGGCTTTGTCTATGTGGCATTAAAATTAATTCTTGAAAAGTAATTTGAAATTCTAGGTGCTAATATTTTTATTTTCAAAAAGGAATTCATCTTTTTATTACTTTCAAAGAAGATATGAACAATGAAGAGCATCTCTCTATTTTGCATGCCTGAACCCTCTTAACAACCCTGATAAAGCATTTTTCTGGGACCAATCAGTGAAGGTCTAGAAAGTCATTTTTTGTTCATAAAAATGCCTGGTTAAGAAATCATTCTCCTCCATTTGGTATTTGTTAATGGCTATTACAGTTGACACTATTCATAGAGGCTGGTTTTACAGATATTCTGAATAAATTAATGTCACTGAAATGACACATCTACTAGGAAACTCCAAGGGGAAAAAAGTGATGTTTTTCCCTGTATATAAAATACACTATTAATTGAATTGTCTAGAAAGACAATGTCCTGTGGTGGCTGGAGTCTTAAGGTATGAGTCCTCATGTCGTTCTTTGACCACTGGGTGTGTGAAGTTGCATTATTCTATTCTCTTTGCTTCAATTTCCCATTTGGAAGACAAGAGAAATAATTGTGTCCGGTGCCTCTGCCTACCCCCCAAGCCATGCTGAGAGAAGCAAACATGAGAACCGGCACATGGCAGAAAGTTTTCCAGTAAGGTACTGTTTCTGTCATCATGTTAGTATGACCCTGACCCGGTGATGTCTCAAAGTGGGTTTAGAGGCAGCGAGATGTGTGTATCAGAATCAACTGGGGAGATTTGTCAAGCCACTCCCTGCGTTGCTCCTTCCTTCCATCACCTGTTGAGAACCACTGTAACTGAAGAAAACTTCAGTAACTGGTTCCAGCAGGTATGGGACATAAGTATTGGGTTCTAAAGAGTGGGAGATGGGCACACGTTGATTAAGGTCAAGGACTTCTGTTTCAGGAAGAGCGGAGTTGAATGTTGGCCCCACTCCTTCATTAACTATAGGATTTTAAACAATCTTTTCCACTTTTTGAAGCCTTTATTTCCTCACCTGTAAAACACCTGCCTTTAAGGTTGTGGCTGCCAGGTAAGTACTTAGTGCTCAATAAATAGTTATGCCATTGTTTCATCAGTAACTCCAACCTTAATTGTCCACTCTGAACCATGGATTTAAGGTGATATTTGTCATTCTCTCATAAAGGTTTAATAGAGGTAGGATCCTTACACACATATAAGCTTAAATGTAGAATTTTAAGTCCGGAAATAACTTTAAAACCATAAAGATTACCCTCACCAAACTCTCACCTTATGGATGGCGAAACTGAGGCTCAGAAAAGCAAGAGATTTATCCAAGGTTACAGGGACATGTCGAAGGGTCAGGACTAGAGCCACATCTTCTGTCTTCCTGTCCAGCACTCTTCACTTCCTGCCTCTCAAACTACACATTTAATAAATATAAAAATACTTGCTTTAAGAAGTTAATGATGAGAAAGTTATTTCCTTTCTATGGCAGGGTCAGTGATGTCATCACATAGAACAAGAAAAATCCTGTGAGATGGCCCTCATCCAGCTAATAAAATTAATAGCACAGGAAGGTGTGGAAAACTACGTCCTATTATTGCAGAGGTGGCATCCAAAGACCCAGAGACGAGTGAGTGACAGCCTAGGCTCTAGGACCCAGATAGAGACCCACATAGTGAGGCGAAAGACAGTGAATCAGGAGAAGAGTTTCCAATATCCCTAACGGCCCCAAATCTGCTTCCCTGGATTGTTTCTGGACTTCAAGCTGCTGTGCCTCCCTTGAGGACTCTCAAGATTTCCAAAAGCTTCAAGTTTTTTCACATGGCTGCTGCTTCCTCACATCCTCGTCTCCTGCTCTGTGACTAATACAGACACCAGTGTATCTGCAATGAACTTATACAATTCCCCTGCCCTGGATGAACCACACCCACGGGGAGTTCAGGAAGCAGAGCAGGGGCAGTGACTAACACCAAGAAACCTTACATTCAAGTCAGCAGATGAAGGCAACAGATCAAGTCTGTGACTCTAAAAACAGGCCCAAAGGATCTTCTGGGCTCCCTCAACAGGGAAGGGCACCATCACCAACTGAAGAGTTATGCTATGGGTCTGATTCCCAGGACCAAGTGGAGTGGAGGGGAAGGTCACAGAACTGGAAGCACACCCAGTCCAGTTCTGGACACCTGCCTGACTGCCCACGAATGACCACTGTGGAATCTGAGGCAAGAGGACAGCCCCCAAAACTCAGCCCGGAGTCTCTGACTCTGAGCATGGTCCGGCCCTGCAACCACAGCAGTCTCCATTCCAGTCTTGGTCACCATCAGGAAGGCATCTGTTACCTCCTGCTTGGCCTCCAGTTCTGTGGTCGCCAGTATAACCCAACGGCCATAAATTTCAAACTCAGCTACATGTTGCCCTACTTCTAACTCTAACTGCCTGCAACCTGCCGTTTGAGAAAACAGCTTTACTCCTGAGTGCTCTCTGCTAAATGAGTGCCACCTTGTCTCTTTCCTCCACATCATCATTATAATTAATAAGCAACAATATCATCCCTGGTGGTTATGTTCTTATTAGGTGTTAACTGGCCTTAACATCATTATCTCATTAGGCCTTTCCACCTAAATTACTTTATCAGCTTCCCTCTGAAGGGGGTCTGGTACTGTCTGGCTGAAAGGAATCCCCTGCACAAACACGAGAAAGCGAAAGGATAATCACAAGCATTTAGACCTGCTCCAGATATTAATCTTCTTAAAAAATTTATGCTATTTCTACTACTAGGAATACTTTACATTGCTGTAAACCCTCTCATCCAGTGTGTTTAAAGCAATACCCAGGAGCTTTTTAGCTTAATCTCACTCATTTGACAAGGAAAAAAAAAATATTGTAGAAGAATATATTCTAAAATATTTACAACAGTTAAAACTCTCCCCTCCCCCATCACTGCCCACATTTCTATTTGGATAAATTCTCTCCAGTTTTTTTTCATTAAGAGGCTGAATTTCAAAATTTTATATATAAAAGACTGTGAACAGATTTGCTCACTTAGTCCCCACTTCAGTTGTTCTAGATGCAATCTTTTCTTCAACTTCCTCTGACAGTGCTTAGCATTTCTTTAATAGCACTCATTTTGTAATTTAACATTTTGTAAGAAGTAGATGACAATTCTACTCATAGATGAATGGACAAGCCAGACTAATACATTTCTCTAGAAATGCTTTCATTCCTGAGGACAAATGACACTTACTGCTTCCTCTGTTGTCCTCACGATTTCACGTTAACCGTGAACTCTTTTCATCTGTTCCTCCTTTATTTCTAGGTTGTGCACGTTCTCCAGAGGTTGGGGGACATGCCGTCGAGAGTTCAAGCCTTCCCTTTCCACCTATTAGTCACGTTTTGTTTTCCATCCCAGCTACCTCCTCCCTTCCTTGCCTTCCTGTGTACCTTAATCATCTCCCATGTAATTCATCATTCATCCTCACTTTCCATAACAGTTTCCTATTTTTAAATGTCTTATTATCTCATATTCCTCATTAACCACTTATATTTCAAACTCTGTTGTTCATTTAATTTTCTCACAATTTGTGTAGTTATTTGGTTTGCAGCATTCATTTCCCCCTTCTTGCTCACCCACCCATCAGTCATCTCTTTCCCTTTTCCTTCCTACTTTCCAAGTCCCAAGCTCCTTTTTTCTGAAGGTGTGGATCATGATTTGAAATGGTGGGGATGAATCTTAATGTCCCCGGACTCTCTATTTATTAATTTTTAATATCAAATTATCATCCCATGTGGGAAATCTGGGTTCCTAATTCTGAAGCCTTCCTACAGAGGCAATCAAATTCACTAGGTCTCTTTTTTTTACTTAATTGGAGATAATACAAATATCAAATGAAATATTGCACAGTTGGTGTTTATCTGAGATGCGCTGACCATTCTTTTTCCCCTTTGCAATTGAAGCCCAGTATCATGGCCAAAAGACATTAATGTCTTTTGCATCTGTGTCATATAAAACTTCTCTTAGATTGAAAGTAAACCCCTAAATACAAATCCTGCTGTCATCAAACTTTCTGTTAATGCCCAGTCTCTTCTCCAAGAAAAGCATGACTTTATTTTTAAACTTTTTTGTTTGCGTTTTCTTTTGTTTTTGAAACTTCACAGGCTTCAGAGCCTTCTTCCCTTTCTCTTGATCTTCCTTTCCTCCTCCTGAAATCTCAGGATAATTAATTTCAGCAAACTCTGGAGACATTCATTCTTCCCTTTATTTTCTCTACTTCAGGATCCTTCCTCACTTCATCCTTTTCCAACAGGTACCTTCCTATTTCAAGTGTATGGCAGGGACCAATTCCTGTCTTTGCACAGTCCCACCTTTATGTTCTTCCTCACTTCCCCTCTACCGGTTTATTTTACTCCACACATGCACTCTGTTTCCATCCGTGAGCATGGTCAACAGTTTGTGTGGCTGCTGAAGTTCTCCCAGCCTGTCTCCCTGGTCAAGAGGGCTGCCCTCTTCTTCCCACAGTGCCCCTCGAATGCTGGCAAGGGAAAGGCATTGTGATCATCAGCTTTATTAGTGATAACATCAAGACAATGGGCATAACCATACTGACCAAGGGACAGCCTCATTACCCCATGATTAAAGAAAGAATTGGGGCAATTTCTCAAATTCTGTCTCCCTATTGTACTTCTCTGGAGATCTGTGTTCATATTTCAATGGATGTTTATTGGATTTCCAACTCCATCACAGGTATATGATGGAATAAGGTTAGTAAATTGTAACCACTGAAACCTACTATGCATTTCCATATAATTATGAGTTTCATTCTAAGCTAGCCTGGGAGCTTCCTGGCGGTCCAGTGTTTAGAACTTGGTGCTTTCACTGCCGAGGGCCCGGGTCCAATCCCTGGTCAGGGAACTAAGATCCCACAAGCTGTGTGGCACAGCCAAAAAAAATTCTAAGCTAGCCAAAGGTGTAGATTGCTTGTGCATGGGAAATCCTGCTCATTGAATTAGTATATTTCTTTGAAAAGAATTCATTTTCTCTGAGTTAATCATTTTTTATATGATCCAAATCATCTACCCTTTTTTCAAAAATATGACCCCTTTCCCCCTCACTACTATGTTATAATTCATGCACAATTTCTCTTGAGGTACAATATAGTCTAATTTTCTTTATTATTCAATTTGGATCCTGTTAAGTGAGACAGGCACTCACTGACAAGAAGGAGCATTTAAATTTTGGCAAATAAGTTCATTTGTATTCAGAAAGCTTTGCACCCCTCATAGTTAATAAACCTTTCCATTACAGAGTAAAGAAATCCTGCAAAATAGCCAAACAGATTAGCAATGGGGCCACAAAGAGAGTACATTCAACCCCGATTCAGAGATGTCTCAGTTTATCTGTTTTCTGTCAATCATTAAGAAAGATGAAATATACAATTATGTACAAGGAGACAGAACTCCTAATTCTTTCATCCTAGCTGAAGCAAAAGAATTTTAATTGCTTGAAAAAATTAGATTTTTGTTTCCTCTCAAGAAGGACAGAGAAAACAAATGTAAATTGCCTTAGAGTCAATGGCTGGAGCTATGAGACTTCGGAGTAGGCAAATAAGAGGTAGTCCATCATTTGTATTTTTTCTTCATAATGGCCAATATCCAGATATTTGGAAATATGAGATGTTTGACAAAATATTCCCTTTTCTGCTACAGCTACTCCAGCATGTAAAAAAAAAATAATTTTCCCTTTTCATTAGAATATGTAGAGTTGTATAGATTTACTGATACCACTTCTGTTTAATGAGAGTAACACTGCACTAAGATATTTGAATATGCTGTCAATTATTCCAGGGTCGATTTTCCATTTGTGTGAGTTATCAGGCCCTTTGTTTCTCTTGTAAGTCCTATCAGCCATCTGATGTTGTGAACCTTACACTGTTTTTAGTATATTTACAAGAGGTAAAGTAAGAACAAGGAGAAGAGATGAAGCATTAATCAATCCATTTAGTAATGCAGTACCGCTGCAAAAAAAAATGAAAGCAATAGAGAAAATTAAAGCTCTTGGCCGCAGAGAGGTATAAGCATTAACTGGAGGTGTCAGTACATTCCTTGACCTCAAATGGGAGGCAAAATTGAGAGTCAAGAGTAATTAATTCCAGCGTTTAAGCCAGACATTGAAGTCCCTAAAACTATTTCCCAAGATAAAAGTCTCAAATAAAACAGTTTATGTCAGCAATTCTGAATATGAAATTCCATTGATTTATTTTTCCATAAAATATTTTCTGCACTTAGAGATAACTGTCAAATAGAGTTGCTAATGATGGAAGAAAGATAAAGAGAAGTCACTTACATAGGATTCACAATGAGGTAAGAATATATAACAATATCTTTTTGTCTGATTAGTGTTTTCCCTTTCCTTTTTAAAGAGGCCACCAGCCACAGTGAATATATGAAACATAGTATACAAGAAAGATGTCTATTTATTGAGAGAGATTTTTTTTAAGTTTAGGAACTAGTCACCTAGAGTCTCCCCACCTGAGCAAAGATGGGTTGCAGAGGATGGGGTAGACAGTGACCATCATTGTATAGTGGATTATCTCAGATTTATTCCAAGAAGTGAAAAGTCATCTCTTCCTTTTATCTGGACATAGATCTTTTCATGGTGACCCTGGGCTGAAATAATTACCTGGATGTGTATCTCAGAGCACCTCAAAATTGCTTGAGCAGAATGAGGCACCTGCCTGTAGCCGGTTACCCACTAGCACACTCCCCTGGAACATCATCAAAAGGAAAGCCAGCAGATGAAAGGAAGGAGGGTTTTGTCCCCTCTCCTGTGAAAGCTTCTGGAGTGTGGGAATATGTCAGATTTGCCTTGTATCTCCAAACCTAGCCCACACCCAGTACAAAGCATGTGGTGTATGCTCCATAGAAATGTGATGAAGGAAAGGAGAGGGAGAAAGGCAGGGAGAGAAGAAAGGATGAAAAAGGGAATAAAGCCTCTACGAGCTCTACAGGGTATGTTTCTAGAACCTTCTCAACTCCAAAGGGGAGAGACAGACTCATTGTATCCTACAAGGTTGATAAAAACCCCTCCAAAAAATAACAGTCAAATGACTATTGCAGATCTATTTGACCTAACAGATTAGGAACAGTTGAATTAGAAACTAGACAGTTGTCCTATAGTCCAGGCCCTGATGTTAACATTTTTAGAGCTGGAAGGGATCTTGAAGTCATTCCAGATACCTCCAAGTGGAATGTAATGTGACTTGACCATAGTCACATAGCTTGATAGTCTTAGAATAAAGACTAAAACCTGGGTCTCAAAGTTTCCAGCCCAGCATGTCTCACACTGCAGTTTTCCTACATAGGACAGAAGCAATTGCTGGTTCTATCCCTTCATATTTCCTGACCCAAGTCACTTAATATCTCCCCTTCCAGAAATCCTACTAATCCTAAACCCTTCCCTTGACACCATGGGACTTCAGCTTGCTAGGGAAACAGTTCACACTGGTTCACTGAGCATTTATAGAATGCAGACTTATAATTCTTGTAAAAGCTTGGTCACTAGGCATGATTAAGGCAAGAGAAAGTATTAATTGGAATCCTGGACTTGAGAATATCTTTGTGGCCACTTGTTTGCTGTAGCCACTGCTCTTCACACTCAAGAGAAACTAGAATATAAGTTCCATGAGGGTAGGAACCATGTCTATCTTGGTCTTAAGTCTCCACAGTGTCCACTAGGTACTTAACTATCTGTTAAATTATTGAACACGACCACAAGTTCTATATTTCATGATTCCAAGAATGTTCCCTGATGTCCTCATTTGCAAATAATTGACAGTACCACCCTTCAGCGAAATATTTTTGAAAATCTCAATTCCACTTGGTCTCCATCTAGTTAACTCAACACAGGATCTGATCACCCAGCCTACAAGAGTTCAAGCTCCATTTGACTTGATCTGCTCTGTTAGCTAACAACCCTTACCCCCGAGTAAATGAAGGCACATTAAGGGCTAACATTCTAGAACTGGAAGAGAGACAATCTATGACTATGTCTTCATTTACAAGCCCTAGAGTGCAGAATGGAGATGTGTACGCTAATAAATTGGTGTCTCCTTCAAACCACTGCTTGCAGGATCTTTACTAGAGGACAGGTTGAGCTGTGTGTGGAGAAGAATTGAGCAGGAGGACCACTGGGGTAGTCTGCCTACCCTCCATGGTCACAAACAATCCAGCTGGGGCACCCAATTTATATATCCCAGTAGGAAAAACAGGATCCCTGCAGTAAACCATCCCCATGCTCCTCTATATTCTGATTACTACCTACTTTCCACCACCAAGAAACTTCAAACCATTTCTTCCAGCCCCACACAGAGTTCTCCCTAAAAGAACAGCTGGTATTATTTTCCTCTCCCTATATTTCCATAGATGTGTTAGCACACTGTGGACATTTTAGTGCCCTTATGGGTTAGTCCTCCAAGCAGTTGTCCAGCTGGTCTGTCTTTAATTTGACCCTGATGGCAGCCATTACTTGAAGAAGGCAATCTAGTTAGAAACTGCAGTTGATGTTCCTCTTCTCTCAGGCGGTAGGTAGCCCATCCATAAGTTCTTCTTAATGGTGGTGTCCAGGGGCCAGGGTTCAAGAAGCTCAGAAGCAGCGGAGGGAAGCAATATAGGAAAAGGCCATGCTCCTCCAAAGGAGTGGGTTTTCTGTCTCAGCAACTGTAAAATTATAAATCAAAGATTAAAAAGTTAAGCCACTGCTCAAGTGAGGATCTTGGTAAATACATGGCTTAAACAAAACCCGTTGATGGATTCATTGGCATCTAAATGAAGTCTGGTTTTTCAGACAATGGGGCAGAGACTACAGGAACACACAAAGTATGCTTAAGGATTCTCTGTTCCTTCGTTTATTTTGCTAAACCAAAGAAAGAGGAAAAATTATAATTGTTATTAAATACAAGTGAATCCGCATGTAGAAAGGATGTAGAATGAGTGGGCTAGGGAGAGACAAACTGGGGAAAAAGGAGAGAGCCCACAGAATCCAAAACCAGCCACTGTTTCTTCACAGTGTTTCACAGGGCTCACCTGAATGGAGTTTGATTTTGTGACCTGAGTGAGAGTTGAATAAAGAATAGTATTTGGGGATAAATTTGGATTTAAGATCCCATGAAAAGTGAGAAGTACAGTGACCCAAGCTTTACCCAGTTCCTGGGCAGCCAAAATGATTGATTTCCAGTATAATTAACAAAATAAGAGTGATAAGAACCTCACCTGAAGGTGGTCTAGGTGAAGCATCACTAGTTTAGGGCATCTCTGCCCAAAGCATCACAGGAGATGTATTGTCGCACCACTGCCAAGGTCTAGGCAAAACCACCAAATCAATGACTATCTTTGGCTGCCATCCCCTCCTTGCTGTGCCACTGTGTCCCCTACCTCAGGCTCCAGGAACCCAAGTGCATGTGCTATTACCCATCCACTCAAATTTCTTTAATACCACAAATACTAGTTAAACAGGAAGTCTTCCAATGGCTAGATTTGAGTATTTCATACTAGAGTATTAACAATTGGTGGCTTTAACATTCCCATGGGATATTTTCAATTTAAAAATGGACTTATATACATGAAACTCTTAATTACTGGAATATGGGAAGAAGAGAGAGGAGAGGATGAGCAGGGAAAGGGGTAGGGCTTGTCATGCTTCTTGTTTAATCTCACCACCATTCCACACCAACCCCCAGCCTCCAAACAGTGGGCTTCAGCAACTTTGCCTCCAGTGACACTGAACAGCGGCTAACTCCAGACTGAGATAGCAGGTCTGTCCTCAGAGCACATGAAGAAAAGGATCCTTTAGAGCTGACATCCAAGCCTATAGAGAAGCCGCCTACAGATACCAATGATCATGTCTGCATTCTAGATGTCTCTCCTGGTCCAAATCCCTCATTTTACAAAGAAGCACACTGAAAGGTGAGTGGCATACCCAGTGTCACACAGGGACCAACTAAATGGTAGTGCCAACACTAAGCCTAGATCTCCCAAATTCTAGTCCACTGCCCTGCCCAAGTAAATCCCCATGAGCACAACCCACTGTTTTAGCTCCAGACACAGGCGGGAGGATCAGGTTCTTCAAACTCTACAGCAGTATTTGGGTAGTGTCTGAGCAGTAATTTCCCCTTCCTGGACAACAATCTGGTTCAGTGGGTCTGGGGGAGGCATAGGAATGTTAACAGGTCCCCTGGGGGATTCTGATCCGTGAGGTATAGGAACCACCCCTGTGCTTCTGTTGTTACTCCTCTACCTATCAGCACCATGCATATGGCTGGAAGGTCCCCCTGAGGGTCTGTTCTGGGGACATCCTCTGGAGCCCAGAGATCAAAGGGCTGTTGACCATTGGGGCACAAGTCAGAGCCCTGAAGACAAACCCCAGCCTTGAAATCTCAAAGAAAGAATGCTTAGAATGTGCCAGAAAGGTCTCCTCTTAGGCCCTGTTGACCTTAATGACTTTGTGGCCAGCAATAATCCAGCCATACCCTCAAGGTTCCTGTATGACCAATCTTCTAAAATGTGCTGAGCCCCTACTTTGTGTATCATTGTGCAGCAGGTCTGAGATGCACAAAGAAAAGGAAGATCAACATACATACTTAAGAAGAGCATCAACAATACAGAGCAGTATCATTGAAATGGAACACAGTAACACAGCTCAGTGTCATACAAGCATGTTCCACGTAGTCCAATGACTTCCAAACCCACTGCCTAGTGGAAGCTTGTGGCAGTTCCTAAACCTCCATCCTGGAGATTCTGATTCAGCGAGCCTGAGGAAAAGCCCAGAATTTGCATTTTTAACCAACTCCCAGGTGAATTCACAGATGGGCATTTGAGACCCTTATATTGTTTTTGAGGGCTGACTGTGAAGAATCCAAAGGAATCTAGCGTAGTTGCTCTTTATAGTCACAGTTTACAGCTCCTCAACATTCCTAGCCTACTCAAATTGGCCCCTAGATGCATGTTTGTTTGGTTTTATTCCTCTTAGGTCAGTCTTGGCCTATGCTATCTTCCTACTTCTTACTTCCTGCTTAGGGCTTCCTTTATCTTCCCAGTAGGAATTTGTTTTCTGGAAAAGGGTACAGCTTTATTCTTTGGGGAAACACACAGGCAAAAACCAATGTACACAGCCGTATATTGTATGATTCTATTTACATGAAACATCTAGAATAAGCAAATCCCTAGAGATAGAAATCATATTAGTGCTTGCCAAGGGCTGGGGGGTAAGTTTGAGGGATGACAGCTAACGGATACAGGGTTTTTTGGGGGGATGATGAAAACATTCTAGAATTAGATAGTTGTGATGATTGCACAACTTTGTGAATATATCAAAAACCACTGGATTATACATTTTAAGAGGGTGATTTTTATGGTATATGAATTATATCTCAATTATTGAAAAGCTCATGTAAAAGTATGGACCCCACGTATCACATACAGGTGGATCACCTGGCTCCCTGGCTCCTTACAACTATCAAGTGACATCTCCAGGGAAACAAAGGCAAAATTTTGACAGGGTAGCTGATGACAATAACAGCTACCATTTACTGCATACTTACTATGTGGCAGACACCATAATACATAGTACATAGTTCTCTTAGATGATATATCAGAACCAAAGATGTAGATACTATTATTATACTGTTATTGTTAACATTTTACATATGATAAAATGGAGGCACAGTGGGGTTAAAGAACTTGACTAGGCCCATAGCTAATAAGTGGCAAAATTGAGTGCTAGGGAGGTGTGGTTAAACAGGCACCAAAAGACTCTGCCCAAAGCCATGTCCCTCGTGGATCTGATATTCCCACCATTAGATTTGGGGAAAACAGAATAATAATAAAAATAATAATAATAGTGATAACAATGTAGTGAAGATTTATTGAATGCTTTCCATGTTCCAATCCCTCTACTAAATTCTCTACATAGATTATCTCATATAATCTTCATAAAAACTCTGTGAGGTACACGCTAATGTTATCCCCAATTTGCAGAGGTGAAAGTAAGGCAGAAGATGCTAAAGTAACCTGCCCAAAACCACACAGCTAGTAAGTGATGGAGGCAGGATTTGAACACAGGCCCTTAGTGCTAAGTCACTTTGTCAGAGATCCAAACTTAGATTCCTACGGGGTCTAAGGATGAAAGAGTGAAGTGGGCCCCATATGTTTCTTGAAATGCAAAACAGTATCTACCCATCTTTTATTTATCTATCAGTAAGTCTGTAGATATAGAGATGTGGTACAATTCTCTCTTAATACTGTTAATACTTAATATTCTTAATACTTAAGACAGAAAAAAGCACAAGAGCAGTAATAAATGGCAAATGACACTTTGCCTCAATGTTGGGGGCACAAAAGGAAGTGACAGAAACAGTGGCAAATTGGAGAAAGAACACACTTCATCTAAAGGGGCAGCCACCATTCAACTCTAACTCTTTGTTGCCAGGTGTGTATATGGTGCAGTACTGCCCTATTTTCTGAGAGAAGCCAGAAAAACAGAGTTTTACATGAAATCTTTTGGTTTTAAAAAAATGGCAAAGAATTCCGCAGACTATATTTGTCCTGTAGCAGTCCACTCTAAACCTCCAAATAAGGTAAATGACCTCCTCCAGCAATTCTTTGTGACTGGAATTTAGGATCGAGGGTAAAAAAGTGACAGGATGAGTCTAGAATGATGAAGAGGGGCCATGTATGAAAACTGATGCACACCTGGGGAAGGTAAATCTCATTCTACAGGCTAGGGAAAGCAGAAGCTGTGTGGTTTTGTTTTGTTTTGTTTTCTGTTTCAGAAGAGAAAGGGACCAAATCAGAAAGACATTTTTGAGATCCATGTGAAGGACAGAATAGCTGGGAAAGATAGCTGAGGCAGTGAGACCAGTTGTCAGCCCCAAACCGAGGCGGTGGCAATGAAAGCAAGAGAATGGACTTAAATCAACTAAGCAAAGACCTTCCTTAATAAATGATAGATCTGCTTGTATCAAAAGAGAGTATACATACACTCAATCACATAGCTATAGCATCACTCGATAAAGAAAAGACCATCTGGGCTTCCCTGGTGGCACAGTGGTTGAGAATCTGCCTACTAATGCAGGCGACATGGGTTCGAGCCCTGGTCTGGGAAGATCCCACATGCTGTGGAGCAACTAGGCCCATGAGCCACAACTACTGAGCCTGTGCGTCTGGAGCCTGTGCTCCGCAACAAGAGAGGCCGCGATAGTGAGAGGCCCGCGCACCACGATGAAGAGTGGCCCCCGCTTGCCACAACTAGAGAAAGCCCTTGCACAGAAACGAAGACCCAACACAGCCAAAAAATAAATAATAAAATAAATAAATAAATAAAAGCCCTCTCCACATGGCTTTCTTTAAAAAAGAAAAGACCATCATCATGAAGAGGGAGACAGCAAATATGAGGAAGAGAGCTATGGGAGAAATAAGAGGGGTTTCAGAACACAAACTTGTTTGAGGCTGGGTTTGGCATGTAAAAAGGAAATAAAATGTACTTGGCTAGGGAGGAGACAGCTTGAAAACTGCCTAGGAAAACAAAAAGTGAATAAAAAAATAAAAAGAACATATATAAGGAGGTCATATATTAAGAAATTAAGAAGATATATAGGGAACCAGCAGGGAAAAAAATAATCAGGCAATGAAGATCGTTGAAGGTCCCTAAAGTCCATATTTAATGCTGATGATAGATATCAGGGAAGGCATTTTAAAAAGATGCTATAATAAAGGCAGCAAGGAGATTGCTTTAACAGAGACAGAATTCAAGAATAGAGACCACAATAGAGGTATTTATAAGGAATGGAAGAAAAAGAGGGCCAAAATATGGAAAAGGATTTTAGTTATTGGAGATCAATGGGAAAAGAAGAATTTTAGAGATGTCAGAAAGGAAAATATGACAGGATTTTGGAATATTCTCAGAGTGAAAATAAGGTCTGTTCTGTAAAAATTACAAAGTTCTCTCTCCACAAGTGCTTAAGAAGCAGCCCAGAGGATGGCCAAAGATAACACCAAAGCTGCATTCCAAGGGCTTGAGGGGGAGAATGCAGTTACCAGAAAGTTCCAAAAGGGAAAGGAGTGAAAATTTTCATCTTTACCAAGCTTGCTTTTCATTGGTTATAACATGGCCCAGACCGGAATAAAGTGTTCAACAGAACCAGCTTCTTCAGAGGTAACCTTGTGATAGGCCAGGACATTCTGGGAGAACTGCAGCTGTCACAAAGGCAGAATTTTTAAAAGGAGGAGCCTTCACCATATACATGGTCCAGGGATAAAAAGGACCAACAACAACAGTAACAAAAGATCCTATTTAAAAGCATAAAGTTGTACATTAAAGGGGAAGAAATACCAGGAGAGAGGAAAGAGCAGCAGAAAGGGACATTACTGAAGTGTGTGTCATATAATACCTGGCAGCTTATGTACAGTATTTAAGTCCCACGTCAGACAGTCAAAGTGACTCCGTTTTGCAGGAGAAAGTGTAAAATAAACTATGTAAAATAGTTACTTGCTAAAAATCACATAGACAGTAAGTTTTAGAGCCAAGTCTTGTTGGATTCTCAAGCTTATGCTTTCTCCACTATACCATACTGTGACTATGGGCCATCTTCCACCCACATTACTGCAAAAGCCTTCCCAACTGGTAAAGCTCACCCTCTCCATCCTGCATCCAATATGTAGCCTAGCCAGAGCAATCATCCAAAAACACATTTCATAGTGGCACTGCCCTACTCAGATCCCTTCAATAAATTCCCTTTGATTTTCAACGGAGTCCAAACTACTTAGCATTCCCTACAAGGTCCCTCAGGATCTGGCCCTGCTCACCTCCCCAGCCTCATCTCAAGCTCCTCTCATTGCAGGTGACAATTCAATGACTCTGAATATATTTAAGTCCCTGGAATGCATCATGGATCATTCTCGCCTCCAGGCCTTTGCACGTTGTCCCTAATGCCTGGAGCACTCTTCTCCCTGACCTCCTGACCCCTCCTTTTAGGTAGTTTAGGTAACAGTAGTACTCGTTTCTCACAAAACTTAACACATTTTATTGGAATTATCTGTATCTGTTCTGAGATCCCTACACCTCCTCTACTGTGAGCTAGTTACAGGAGGAAAAATCCTGTTTCTATCTCTTTCACTCTTGAATCCACAACACCTAGCACATGCACTGGTGTATCTGTTGCTAAACACATATGTTTTGAAATGGATAATAATTTGATGAGGCAAGGGCCATCACAAGTTACTAAGTGAAGCTATATCAGTGGAAGCCAAACCCATAACTGACCCCAAAACCCCTACTCTTGACATTTGCAATTTACTGTCCATTGCTGAAGATTCTTACACATTCCAAAAATTTCACCAATATTTTTTAGACATGTGATGTATATGCTTCCTGTGCTCAGAGCTATAAATAATTCCAAGGACAAGGCTCACTTCTTGCCCTAAACAAGCTTACAGTTTAGTGGAGGAGCTTTCATTTTGCCAACATGTTGCAACTCACATTCTCTTTAAATCCTTTCAAGACTGAGCTGAGAAGGGATCCTTGACAGTTTATCAAGAATTTGGTAATTGCCAATTGACTCCTACAGGTCCACAAGGGGCTTAAAGGGCTGAGGCTCATCATTATCATCCCAGTGGTTAGATAGGGACTGATATATAATAACAGGTTTAAAAATCACCGAATGAGTGAAAGAATAAACAAATGAATGAATGAACAATCAAATAAGTCAAGTCTTGGAATAAAGCTTTGGAAACTGGGTCACAGTCTTAGCAGGAGTTCTCCTCCATCTCTAAACAGATAAATGAGTTGGTGACAAGTCCCCTAAGGAAGAACCAGCCCCTTAGACACACATACATACTGGCCAGCGTGCAGAGCCAGTGGAGCATGGGGGCAGGGAAAAAGAGGAGCAGGGTAGGATTTTAAATGATTCTCTTCTGTGTCCTCAGGTCTAGAGGGGAGATGCTGTGGGGCAGACACACCCATGTAGAGTATTGAGATGGCTTCACCCAGCCCTCTACAACCCCAAACCTGCTCCCTGAGGCACACCATAGAGGTAGGTCAAGAAATAAATAGGTAGATAGATCAATGTAGTGTTCAGCACACATTTTCACTACCTAGAAATAAAACACTTTGGTGGCATATTATTTAAAGTATATTAATAATTACCAACATGAATATTCAGTTGAAACAGATATTTGCTAGTTTCTGTACCTTTCAAAATCAGAACCAAAAATCTGAACAGAAACAGCTATCTAAACAGTATCCTTTTTACACACACACACACACACACACACACCCCTGAAATTTTCCTCCCTGCTGCCAACTTGTTAGTTATTTGAATAAACATTATTTCTGCCACTCGTTTTAGCACCAAATAGTACCTTGTAGTCAGTTAAAAAACCTTTATCAAAGTTAGAGTGTGGTATTATTTTGACAGCAGACAGTCCTTTGCTTTTGTGTGGAATCACTGTGTTGCCTGAATTTTGCTTTTGTGCAGACAATCAGCAGGTCATTAGCAAACGGTACAAATTGCCCTGGACTCAGGATGGAACCCTGGGGACCTGAAGCCGTAATTGAGAGAAGATATGGTGTTGCTGACAGTTACCTCTGATGGCAGTTTAAAAAGTATGATTGCAACCACATGACAGCTTAATACAGCAGATCCCTGAGCTGTTCACATGACAAATTCTGATTAATGGTATCAATAATCATTATGAATTTTTAAGTTTTGGTGGAGCACTCCATTACCTCCTACTATTAGAGGACAAGACTAACAAGCTCTTTTATGAAATTACCATGTTTATCATTATTTTACTGCCTCTGGTTTTACATATTGGTGAACATGATATGACCTATAGTTTATTCAAATGGGGGGCGGGCAGGAGTCCTGCTGCATATTTAGAAGGTTCATGAAGAAACTTTTGCATAAGAAAGTGAGAGTGAGATAAACTGAAATTCAGTTTATGAGCCAGAATTTGCCACTTTTCACGTGCACATATGCATGTGTGTGCGCGCGCACACACAGAGGATAAGGTCTATTTCACTCCTTCCACATCTGGCAATGATGTGGGCATAGTGAAAAGATTTCAGATTCCCTCCAGAAAGCCCTTAGGCTACAAGAAAAATCATCCTACATCTAATAAACCCATCTGAGATATATCTCCCATATGGTAAAACCCTGTTTTGTTTTATTCCAACAAATTGGTCCTTGGATTCCTCTCACAGCTGTTGCTGCTATTGTTTAAGCTGTATTGAGCCCTGGAATGAGCAAGGTGCTGTGTACAACAGTCAGGATCCTTGTATCACTGGACTGTGCAAGCATTAGGTGATATCACCTGTGAGGAGTACTGAGCACCCAAGATATTTAAAGGCCTGATACATAATAAGCACTTAACAAATAGGGGCCAAAAATATTTTTTAATTAGAATATTCTGGGAGTTTAGTCTCAGGAGAAAAATGGGAATAGGTTCCTAAACCAGATTACCAACAAGAGAATAAGAAAGCTGAAATAAGCAAACAAACAGATAACTTCCCCCTTCACTATTCTCCATCAGTTTGGTTTGGCTTGAGAAACACTGGTGTGTGCCCAGCACTGTAATAGCACAGGAGACACAAAGACAAACGTGGCCACTCCCTGACCTTCTGCTGGAGGAATGACACACCTGGGATTCTTTCCAAGTGGGGTCTTTTACCATTGCAATAGCATTTAGAAAGTTTATTATATAAAGCCATACAGGTAATATAATCCCATGAAAGGAAAGCATTTGCTCTTCTTAATAGTTTTTTTTTCCAGCTTTATTGAGGTATAATTTACAAATAAAATTCTAAGATATTTAAAGTGTATATTGTGATGATTTGATATATGTATACCTTGTGAAAGCATTCCTCCATCTAATTAATTAACACATTTTATCACCTCACATATTTATCTTTTTTTTTTTCTGGTGAGAGCATTCAAGGTCTTTAAATATCTCTAAGACATAGCAAATTTTAATTATATAACACAGTGTTATCAATTATAGTCAGTATGTTATACATTAGATCCCCAGACCTTTTTACCAACCCCTCCCTATTTCCCCCACCCCCATCATGACGTAAGTTAATTGGCTTCTTCCTATTTGCAGGGGGTCTCCTCCTTAATTTATTGCTCCTATAAGTAGAGGGATTATCTTTTTATTTTGCTCTGACTCTACCAGAATTGGTGGATGTTTCAAATATGCTCAAAATAAATAAATGTGAACTAAATATACGCTCAATAAAAAAAATAAAGCCTGTTACAGCAAGCCTATAGTTATAATGCTTACCTTATATATAAAATACATCATATCCGTCACCAAAAAAAAATTACCAGTATCAGGAGATAATTCTAATCCTTTTGGTCTATCTGGACGCATCATCTGCAGACATATGGCTAGATTTCCTCAACACTTTGAATTGTTCAATATAATCACTAGTCTTGTGGGTGAGGTTTTCGCCCCCTCAAATTCTCCTTTCCATTTTTACCAAATTTCAGCAAATTCCTTTGTGAAGTTTAAGACAGACAACAGGCCTTGCCCTCTCCGTATTAACCCTGGGCCATATCTGGTCAATTTGGGATTGAGGGGCTCACACTTCCTCCTCCTCCTCCTCCTCTCCGTCTTCCTACTTTACTAGCCTTGTTTCCCTCTGTTTTATTTTCCTCTGAAGTTTTTTTCCCATGTTTTGAGTATTAATTTAAAAGCTCCCTTTTAACATGCTCTAAGAAGAGCAAAAAAGAATGAAAGGGCTAGAAGGGTGAACAAAGAAGGAAAAACAAGAATTTTGAGGCTCCTCAACCTTTAACCTCAGTTCTTTTTCTGTGGATGGCCAGAAATGGATGGACATTTTAGAAAGACTAACAGGGGGGAAAAAACTGCTAGGAGGAGAAAGAGTGTTGGAGAGATTCCAGGAGAAGAGACATTGCTGAAGGAAGGAACCCATCTCAACTTCTTCCTTCTTCCTGTAATCTATTTCCACAACTCACCTGCAATGGCCCTTGTACTCCTGGTGGGATTGAACCCTCTGAAAGCTAAGAGTAGATAGAAAGGATAAATGGCATGAAGTAAAATTCCACTTAAAAAAAGAATCCAACATCCCCAGGGCCTCTAAATTCATTGCTTAAGTGTTTTCCATTGCACCCCACCCACTCTCCCAGGCCAACACACACCACCAGGCCATCCCACACCTGAACTTCTGGTTGAGCCAGAAGAGCACTGGAAGTTTGGAAGTAGGGCCAGAAACCCAGCAGAGCCCCAGGCTCAGCCACCACCTTTACAGTGCTGGGAATGCACCATCCCCAAAACAACCCCCAGAAAGCTGGGGGGGGAGGAGCAGCCAGGAATGTCAGAGGCAATTTGGGTTGGCACCAGGGAGGCCTCACCCACTTTCCCACAGGGCTCCAGTCTTCACTATGTCAGAGGGCGCAAGAGTGTCCTGACCCTGCCTCCCAACTTCCAGTTAAACCAGAAGCTGGACATTCAGGGGAAGGGCCAGGAATGCGGCCAACCAGGTGCAGGGACATTATTGCCACAGTTTCCATCATGGCTTACAAGCACAATCCAGGCCATACAGGTGTGTTTGTTGAACAGAAACATTCTGAGAGTCTGTTTAAAAAGAAAATCTTCTGTTCCAGATTTTGAACAGTAATGGCTCTCCTTTGTTGAGCACTTACTATATGTGAGCTAGACTCTCCATGCAGTAGGTCATTTAATTCTAACAAGCACCCTATACAGTAAGTACTATAAGTATCTCCCCTTAGTATACGAGAAAACTGGAGCTTAGAAGAGTAAAGCAACTTGATTCAAGCTACTTAAGAGACAGATACAGGATTCCATTCCACATAGGTCTGACTCCGAAGCCCATGTTTTTAATCATCATGTGTAGAAAACCAAAATTCCACACCTTTGAGAGTACTCTTCCTAGATAGGACTTTAAGGCATTTTGACCTTGTTTTGTTAGGGGAACAGAATTCAGTAGCCAGACAGCACATAGTTTCCTATATCTGTCAGTGCCTAAGGCCAGAAAAAGATTCTAGAAATCAGATAAACAAGCATCAGAGATAATCCACTCACAAAACAGAACTTGAGGGAGTGTGTGGGATGGAGTGTGAATTCTGGGTTCAGTCTGGCTTAGAGCTGATTTGTCTCAAGGTTAAAGTCATTCCCTTGTCTTTCAGGGGCAGCCAATATATGAAGATAGATCTCCCATGAACTTTAGTCACAGCTCTAAATAAACAGACAACATGCTAACATATGACGCAAGTTCTTCCCTTTCCAAGTCACATTTTTATGAGAGTATATCAAAGTACTAGGAAAGTTCTGGAACTTCCTGAAGAAAACAGTAGATGCAAAAATGAAGACAAAGTCAACACTGCCTTTATGTCCAATGGCCCCTAGCTCCTAATGTAAAAGCACCCTTATGATTTTACAGCAGTTTCAATAATAAATGTAATTGATAATTTAACATAATTATAAAATAAACATGTTGAGACAGTTTTTCCCCTTCCACGGAGGCTTTAAGAATTCTCATGATGATGACTTTGGGGGCATTAGGACTATTTATAAAAGATTCTAGTCAGCCCAAACTGCTATTATTACTCCCCACTCCAAGTACCCATGGATTCCCAGGAGGCTCCTATTTGTATATGTGGTTATCAAGGGAGCTTCCACTTCTGGTGGAGAAAGAATGGCAGCAGGAAGCAATCAGTTAATGTCCCCACTCTCTCAAGACCTCCCAATCCAATTGTCAGGATTGCTCTTCCCTTGGTGAGCTATGAGCTAACAGCAGGTGTTCACTCCCTCACCCCTTTCTATCCCACAGGCTCCTCCAAGGAAGAAGGATGCCCTTCTAGAACAACGGTCACACGAAAAAAGCAGAATGAAGAAAGTCAAGACCACGCCTATCCCAATCTCTCTCAAAACGCAGATACCTAAGACCGTACCAAATAGGTCCAGGCATACAGGGTAAGCCAACTCCCTATGCAATGTAATTTAGAGAGAATCAAAAGATCCCAAGGTATATATCCCCTGCTATTTTCATTTTTTCATTCAGTCAGCCAGTATTTATTGAGTACCCATGTGGGGGGTTTCTAGAAGGTGGAGGTACAACGGTCCTAGGTGTGCCAGATTTAGCAAATAAAAATCTTGTATTGATATTTGACCTGGAAACTCCAAATGGTCAGCAAGAGATCATGCCTGACCACGAGAAACTTACAATCTAGGGCACTATGCATTCCCTAAAAAATTTTAAATCCATTAACTCTTTAATGCAAAAGCTGATTTATCTGATTAGCTTCAAAGTACACAAAGTGATGGAATAATACACAGAAGAGTTTCGTTTTTAGGGGAAGAAAAGAGTTAGAAAGGTCCAAGGCAAGGCAAGCATGAGTAGAATGTCATAGAGGAAGTAACAGTGATTGACCGGGGACAATGCAATGACTCTGTGTCCCCAGTTGGGTGGCAGGGGGTCGGGTAAAAGGATCCTAATGAAGAAATTATTGCTGAGAACTCAGCTTGTTTCAACTGCATTCCAAGTTAGTGACAAGTTAGTCAAAAATGTTGTCAAGGTTGGTAAACATTTCAATTAGACCTGAGCAGAAAGCATCGAGTGGGATCCCATGCCAACTTATGGTTTGGGGTGGAAACCATACAAAATGTGGTGGTTTTATAGGGTTTGAACCTGAAAGCAAGCAAAATGTGGTGGTTTGAGCTGTGTTTTTCTTGGAGTTTTTTAGGTACTCAGGCATAAAAATTCACAGTCAGGCTTGGGAGGTCCAATCTGAAACAATAAAAAGTTTTCACACTATCCTTTCAGCAACCACAAGAAATAGTCTTCCAAGAGAAGTTGTAGACTCTAGTTTTAATATCTTTTAAATACAGTTGATAGATGGACCAGCTAGGCCATATTTATGTAGCGAAAACTGATTTTGATATTTGGAGGGAGGAAAGAAGGCTGTCTTTTTCTGGACCAGTGTTATCAACACAGGAAAAAGAAAGCAAGGGTTTTTATGCATGTCACTGTGTTAATCATAAAACTAGTGAATGATTAGTTCCATTGGCAAAAGTTTCTTGGTCAGCCTGCTGTGAGCAACTCCCTAGCGTGAATCTGGAGTGAGAGTGGGAGGAGTGAAATATTTGTTTTATTTTATATGTCAGTTATTAAAGCCACTTCAAATCCCTCATGGAAATATGTGGAGCATAAATAAATAGGAAGTGGCACAAAAGAAGTGGCAGAAATGGAAAGATCCACTTGCATGGCAAACCTTGCCATTTCCCTCACTAGTTATTTAAAATTCCATACCCCATATCATCTTATGCCTGGTGCAAAGACAAATTCCTGTCTCTCCATTTTTTTTCCCCTTTCCTTGATCTCCTTTGTCTGAGCAGGTAACTGAAATGCCTCATAGGAACATGTGAGCGTGGGGTTAGGGCTGCACTGGGCTTTGAGTAGGACTGATAGCATAGGAGTACCTTGCCTGGGTGCAAGAACATAAGCTGCATGACCTTTTCTTGCAAGCAGCTGTGAGGTCCATTCTCTGGACCTGCAACCAAGTAAAAATATTTACTTTGTTCTTTAGTTTGAAGAGCCTAATATCCCTTCATCATCAATGGAAATTCTATTGTTCCCACAATGGTGTGGAAATTTCTTTTTTATTTTTAAATTTTGTATTGCTTTATTTTCTTTATTTGTTTGTTTACATGTTTATTTATTTTTGGCTGCGTTGGGTCTTTGTTGCTGCGCGCGGGCTTTCTCTAGTTGCGGTGAGCGGGGGCTACTCTTCGTTGTGGTGCGCAGGCTTCTCATTGCGGTGGCTTCTCATTGTGGAGCATGGGCTCTAGGTGCACGGGCTTCAGTAGTTGTGGCACGCAGGCTCAGTAGTTGTAGCTTGCAGGCTCTAGAGCGCAGGCTCAGTAGTTGTGGCACGTGGGCTTAGTTGCTCCGCGGCATGTGGGATTTTCCCGGACCAGGGCTCGAACCCATGTCCCCTGCATTGGCAGGCAGATTCTTAACCACTGCACCACCAGGGAAGTCCCTGCTTTTATTTTATTTTTGAGGGGACTAGAAGAAAGTTTATAAACATTAATTGTGGTTTACATGAGCAGAACAGCAGGAATCATCATTATTATCACTTAACCCATATATTTATTGTTATTCCAGGAAAATCTAGTTAATTTGGACCTTGTGCCTTTGAAACATTTGATAATTCCAAGATGCCAAATCAGCTTAACTGTTCCTTTCGTGGAAAAGAGTTTACAAATCTAATTAAATAAGCTTTGCAGGGGGTGATTAATCTTAAGAAAACAAACTGCTTTCAAACACTCCAGTAATAACTGTTTCTGACAATTAATGAAATGATTACAAAGAATTCTGACCTACTTATTGAAGCAGACCCAGTTATGAGGGCTCAGCTGCAGAGTATTGGTCCCTGGCTTGTGTAAATATTTCCTGTACAGTAGGTTACAATATTCTATATTCTCGTATATCATGGTTTATACCGCTCTTCCATCAGATTAGCCTTCCATAGTGAGGGTTTCCCTGGATTTCTGTTCAAGAGTTGTTGAACCCAAGATACCAGTGAAACAAGCCTAAATGGTCTTTTGAAGATGTTTATGATCCCTCCAATCTCTATTAATGACTTTTACGTATATCCTTTTACATATATCCTCTAAACTAATTGAATAATTGGATTCATTGGAAGCCCACTTGGCCAGGGCACTGTGATAGTTGAAACCTAACTATTAACACTCATACAGATAATCCAAATCACTATCCAAGGAACATGCATATGCCATATGTTGAATAGTAGTATGGTCAAATGTCTAAGGATTGGACAGGGAACCCAACTTGTCCATCAGTTCTTCAGTTAAAATGGGAAACTTACTGAAGACGTTTTGTCCTGAAAATACAGAGTCCACAAGCAAAACTCTTCATAAAGTTACTTATGGGAATAAATGTTATCTTCCTTTGAGCACTCTCCTTGAGGGATACTAAGTAGCAAAAACTAAATGTAGAAGAATTCATCCAATTACAACTCATTTACAAATAAGAAAAACAGAAAGAAAAGATTGATTATTTATTCATTCAACATACATGTATGGAGTATTTTCTGTCCATCAGGCTGAGTGTGAGCTCTGAGAAAGAAAGATAAATACTATATTATGCTTGCCACAGCTTATACTCTAATTAGGGAGACAGATAAATAAATCAACAATGACAATAAAACCTACAAAATAGAGGCATAAAGACAGACACCTAATTTCAAGCATCGGAAAAGACTCCCAGGATGGTATTACTTGACCTAAGGTGGAGAGGTGAGAAGTTAGCCAGGTGTGCGATGGGCCAGGGAGAGCTTTCTGGAATAAGGGGATAGCATATGCAGAAACAGAAACCAAAAGGCCTTGTTAAGCTCTATATTAATGTTAATGTTAAGCATTAGCTGGTATTCTTTGAACATTTACTTTTCAGAAAGCACCTTGTTAAGCATTTTATAGGCATTTATTTCACTTAATTCTACCATTACCAGATAAGTCAATTCTATTGTTATTCCAATTACACAGAAAGGAAACTGAGGCTAAAGATTATCCAGCAGTCTGACTCCAGAGCCCTCCGTGGTCACCCCAGGTTCTAAAACTCCTCAGGTATGGCAGACTACAAAGAGCGTCTTTCCTCTATAGGCAATGGGGAGCCACTAGAAATTTTAGGTGAATCCCCTAAAAGTAAGTCTAACATTTTTTATGAGAAAAAGACCCCCATTCTTTGCCAAGTGTTGTAGGTTTTTTTATCTGTTGATTCAATACCTTGATTACTTCTGGCTGAATTTGATTTCTACCTTGTTTAGAAAATGATCAGTGACTTTAAAAGGTCCTTTTGTGCGTGTGAATCATAAACCCCAGAATCAGGAAGGAGGTAACAGTGATGCTGTTTCCAACAAGCAGGAATGGGTACCTGCCACGTGTTACTCTGATATGCCGTACAGAAACCAACGTGAGTTGTCACACTGAGCATATATGGTAGGGTCCGTCATTTATACCTATTCTTGTGGGGGTGGGGTCATATTTCTAAATCCAAGTACTTTAAATCTGAATACTTCTTCTTTGCTTTTAATTGATGGTTTTTAAAGGGCAAGATTTGCTTAGAACCATGTTAAAGATGGAAGAGTGGAGCTATAGTGACCTAAAATGATCTAATTTTCTAGAAAATTACTACTTTCTGCAAGCTGCATAAACTTTAATTAAAAAGACAAGGAGGTCTATTCTCTCCTTTTACACACATGTGACATGCTAGGCTCTTGGGATTTTTGGAAAAGGAAAAGAGCAGATTGAAGAGATTAGAATTTTTAGCAAAACTCTAAATATAATTAAGATATAATGCTGATTTCCATCTTTAAGGACTGAGAAGTAACCAACATTTGTTGCTTTTCCAGAGAGAAAGTACTTTTGACTTCAAAATATGCATAAAGTTAGCTTACAAAATGAACTGGAGAGGCAGGTTAAGTCACAAGTAAGACAATGCACAAATCATCTCATGTGAACGTGACAACATGTTTTTCAGCTTAACATCACCAAAATGAGCATTCCTGGGATGCTTAATGCAATGCTTTATGTATCTGTATCCAATAAAATATCTCTAACATCCTATCAAGAAATATTGTGGTAGCTTCCACAGCAAATTTTCTAGAACCTGATTTTAATGGTTGCAGATTTAGAGGAATGGATCAGGGAAAAGGGAGGCCACTAAAGTGAGAACAGACACTGAGTCTGAAAATAACCTCAGCAATTCACAGGACACAGTCTATGACCACTAAAGATTTCTCTGCCTAAATAATCCCTCCTGTGGTTCTTTTTCCTTCACCTCCTTTCTCTCCTTGCCCTCTTCCTTCCTGAACTCTCTCTTTCCATTTTAGTCCTCCTTCCAAGCTGTGCTCCCAAGCTAGTTGTCTAAAATCACTTTAAAAGGACGCATTTGATGTAAAGCAGTTTAATGTACTTTGTCCTACTTGTAAAAGCATTTGGGTAGCCTCAGTGTCAGTGTGATTTGGGCTGTCATGGAGGCTGGCCCACTGAGGTTAAATGAAAATCAACTGTTATAGGGATGACTGGAAGGAGAAAAAGTTTTTTAATGAATTCAGATATCTGCATGTGTTCCTCCCATTCTACAAGTTCTGAAGAAAACTGGGTGGCAGCTGTAACATCATAAGCTGCCTCTTGCAATATAATGTTGAAGCTATGACAGAAAACTGAGAAATAAGGATGTGTATATAGCACAAATGTTTATGTACACATCGCTTGTGTTGAGTATGTAGCTCAGCTCTACTAACTAAACTAATTGATTAACTCTATTTATATACATGGGAAGTGTTTGAAAAGCACTGTAAAACTGATCTGAGTGTATATATGCAAGCAGAGTGAAATACTGTATTGTGTGTATAAATATCAGGTAGCATAAAATAAAATACCCCTGTAGTTGTTTGTTTAGGGACACATTTGGATTGAGTGAGCATTATAACAAGCATATCTTTAAAAGCCACAAAAACATCACACCTTTTAGTTTTAATAAAGTCTAGTTTTTGGCAGTTCTTTTATCACTTCTGTCATCTCCTAAGCTTTCCTTAGCCAAAGCACTCAGACTTGAATTTTGAAATTGTCAGTATAGGCCTTCTAATCTTTAAATCTTAAATTATCTAAGTAGATTAACAACCATTATCTATGCCTACAGGACTCCAGGGTAAAAAAAGCAAAGGAAATACAGCTTTTTTTTTTCCAGGCAATTAAGCTCCTGTGGAGGTTGCATTGGGGGCATGTATTTGAAACATGGTCTTAGGTATTTTTGTAAATAACCAGGTAAACAAGATGAGTACCTTAACTCTAGTATCCAGAGCTATAAGACAAAAAATGGCTCTATATAAGAAGCTTAATCGTCTAGCTTTTAAATAAAAAGTTATTCATAGATCATACTGACACTTTCCAATTTGCCAACTGGCCATGGTTGTCCTGAAGCCAGGAGAGATATCTCGAAGAAATACTTTAAACAAAAAAAAAAAAAAAAGGAAAAAAAATTAAAGGAGGGGGGCTCCTTTTCACAGCAGTGTCTATCTGTGTGGTGACCTGATTTCTGCTATGATCTCCCTTCGGAGATCAAAGCAGGATTAATGTGATTCTTTACTGTTTGCGTTGCACATCTCAAAGCTCTGGAGACCTAAGCAATAAGTACAAATGCAGCCCCAGAACACGGGAGAAACGGAGTTTGAATGGGGAGGGTTAATAGCGCAAAGGCTAGCTATGAAAAGTTATTTGGGATTTGAGAAGCAATACAGAATTTAGAGTACTTTGTATTTTTAAGCACACTTGCTTTCTGTTTTTTTCTGGGGCAAGGCTTTTGGCTAGTTGATGAGGCCAGCACTGAATGTCATATTAATAAGTCTCCACAATGACCTTCTAGCTCATTTGGAATGTTTTGCAGCTGCTAGTACACATGAAAAGGGAAGGGAACCCTGCCGCATGTTTTCACACGAAATCACTTTCACCTTACAACTGGCATATACGCAGAGGATTTAAAAGAGGGTAAAATCTTTTAAAATACCAAAATGTTGAGCTTTTGTGTTTCCACCGCGTGTGGCATTCCTGGATAGTGGAAACCTTCAAGAGCGAGTGTTTCTACCATCTTTCAGAAGTGCTTGTGCTTTGTCAAGGAAAAAGGCAAGTCCCCTATTCTTGGAATCTCAGAATGTAAAGGGGAAAAAAATCGCTTTCGTTTTTAATGCTTAGTGTATACACCTCTTGGAGGGGGAGAAAAAGCTCCCCTCCTCCAAACTTGACTGTGATTTTTAGCTGCGTTACTTAAAGGAGGGCGCGCCAGAGAGTAGCTCAACGTGCAGTTTTACAGGGACTCGGTACTCCGCGGAGAACCGGATTGCGGGGGTGGGAGCGGAGGCTCTCTCAGCCCCGGGTGTGACCCCCACGGTCTCCCCTCTTGGTTTATACAGTTTCACCCCAAACTCAACTCTTCCGCAACTCTGCACGCCCAGGCACACATACACCCATAAACAACGAGAAGTTCCCAACACCTAAATCCCCTTCACCCAGCTGAGCCCAGCTTTTTCCTTCGGGCAACTCCATCGGGTTCACTCTTCCCAGTTCCTCTAGGTTAGCACTCGAAGACCATTTCTGTGCTTTCACCACCTCCTCCCCCTTTCCCCTCCCGCCCCTGGCTGGAGGCCACTCTCCAAACCGGCCCACGCTTCGTGGCCAAAGCCCAGGAAGTGGCTCGAGACAAAGACACCGCAGGATGGACCCGGGAGAGAGGTCTCGACACCACCCGACACTGGGGAACTGGGGGTCCTTCCCGCGCTCACCCCCGCCCTGGCACACATAGGGGTTCCACCTCCTTCTGCGTAACGTCCATTACGCCCGTCCCGGCGGAGCCGCGGGGAGCTTGGAGCCAGGCACTTTCCAGGGCAAGGGGTGCGGGGGTGGGGGTGGGGGTGGGGGTGGGGGTGGGGGTGGGGGTGGGGGTGGGAGTCCCCTCTGCTGGAGCCCAGCCGACCCGCGCCAGCGCCCACGCCGCGTCCCGGCGGTGCCGGACTCCCGCCGCCCGCCCCAAGCTCGTACCTGGAGGGGAATTCACCGGGGAACCCCGTGAATTGCCTCAACTGGAAAAGCAGCCGGCCCGTGAAGCTTTTTGTCCGGAACACAATTCCCAGGGCCAAGGATAAGGGGAAAAGAATCTCTTTCAGTGCCTAAACACTCTACATTCACCTCCAGTTGCTTTAACCACAACAAACACAAGCAAATTGGACTTTCTTAGGCCGTTTCTTTGCTTTATGTAGCTTCATCTGACGGCGTTGTTAATTGTTTTCTCATTATCATGCGAATTTGTTAACGGGGACATTTTCAGCTGGAACTAGGATTGTTTCGGAATCAGTAACTAGAAATCAAGGATGCGTGGAGGGAGTTACCCGAAAATTCAACTGGAAAAGTTCGGAACATCAGTATGAACTCACTCTCCGCCCTTCTCTTTTTCTGATTTTACACTATTATTCTCTCTGCAATCCTGGTTTGGCCAACGGTTACCTATTACTCGGAAACAATCTTGTAGCTAAAAACATAGTAGTTAGAGACCCACGACTCAGTTAAACAGTGTTAAGTTTTAAAATATTGCCGGGTGGGTTTTCTTTTTTTCAAGTTTAAAGTACCAGCTGAAATCTTAAATACAATTCGTCGCTGTATATGAAAAGCCTTTATATTACTGAAAATTTTCTAAACGCCGGGATCTGACTTTGGAAAAAAAATTAAAGTTAGAATTCAATAAAAGTTATTTAATTATTAAAATGTAGTGGTGGTCCCACAAGCTTTATAGTTTCTGTCAGGACATTGCTAATGTTTTTATATGTATTCTACTGGTTTGGATTTTTTAAAGAAGTTTTCATTTTTAAAATGTCATATTTTGGGCATGATCCCTTAAGTTCCTATTAATATATGATCTTTTTAATCTAGCAAAGAATCTAAATTTTAAGGAAGGGAAGCGCAGGCTTCAGTCTCTCTCTGTTTCATATCCTTTAAAGGCGCTGTGCACTAGCTCTTTTGACTTGTATTTGCCAACTTAGAAACAAAACTTAAAAGGTAGGTTTAGAAAATTAACTTGAAAGAAAGAGGGTGACTTTTATCTATTGGGGGAAGGGAAGGTGTTTAAATCAGCTAAGATCTACAGGGTAATTAAATTACATAGTGTCCTAAAATATATAACACAGGGAGAGGGCTTTAAAATCGACCCCATCTAACAATACATATATGCAAACTAGTAAGAAGTCCATAACTACCATTGCCAGCCAGCATTGCCTGCAAATTATATTCAATTGAAACTCTGCTAAGAGTTTATCCTCCACTGTAGTTTGGAATTGTGTGAAGGCATGTATGTACGGGATCTATGTATATATAATTCTTATACTTTATATATATTTAGACATACATTCTTTTAAAATGTTTATGTGGTTAGTCACTTTAAGAGCATCAAAATAAATTGTACGTTGGCTTACACTATCTCCCAGGTATTCCCAAACACTGATGAATAAAAATCTGTATATCGGAAATGAAGAGCTACCCATTTAAAGGAAAGAATGGAAAGGGGAACTCGATTTATTCTCATTTGTTTATCGCTAGACGTTCCCCCCTCTCTGCAAATTCATTTGAATAGCTTTCAAGCCGGAAAATGGAAATGTGGCTCCTGCCCTCTATTTCAGCGGCAGCAGCAGCGTCCTGGCAACAGCGCAATTTTCTATCATCAAGGATAAATGGCATCGAACAGAACATTCTGATAAAAAAAAAAAAAAAAGAAAGAAAGAAAAAGAAAAGCTTCAGCCCAAGGAGCCCATGATTGCTGGCCTTCCTGTCTGTCATCCCTTTACAAAATCCTCTCCGCAAACCTGAGCGGCATGCTGTCAGAGCTAATAACGTCTTCTGAAGGGGCTTGGGGGGGGGGGGGAACATAGTCTTCCGTGCACAATGTTCCCATTTATTAAATCGAGTGCTTATTTTTAAATTGCAAATATCTTTGTTTGGTTCACTGCAAATTAAAACCAAGATGTAGGAAGTTACATGATGCAACAATTATTCGTGTCATATCAGAGAATCAAACCCCTCTCTCGCCCTTCTCTTGGTTAAGGTCGGATGAGGGGGAAGGGGGAACCTGGGGGAATCCAGGGCAGGAGGTTTTTTGGTGGAAAAATACAAATCCGTTCGCCCTGCAGGTAAGCTGAGAGTAATTGAAAGCCAAAGGAGCGATACCAGGGAGAACGAGCTGACCGCGACTCCGGGAGCGCGTGTGGGCGCTGTCCTCGCCGCGACGCCGCACGCGGGTCAAGCAGAGCTCCCAGCAGAGAGAGCCACGGAGCTTTCCCGCGGGAGACTTTGAACGTAATGGTGGCTATTTCTCGCCTACTGCGATTTTTTTCCAGAAAAGGCTATTCTGCTCTAAGGAGATGGATCCCTGGGGTCCCAGTGCCCGCATAGGGGGTCCTGGAGAGGTTCGGAGGACACCCTGGAGGAGTTCCCCGAGTTGTACGCTTCTCCAGCGAGGCGGGGGCTCAGAGCCGAAGAGCAGCACCCCACACATCCAGGCGGGCTTCCAAATGCTGTCCTTGGTTTTTCTCAGCGGCTTGATGCCTGGGGGTGGACGGTCGGGCTTGACTGGTGACGGGCTCTAGCGCCTACCGAGTTCCAGGCCCATCCACGCTCCTGCGCTTTGGACTGAAACCCCCACGGCCCGGGGGCGGGGGGGGCGTGTCAAAGCCCAGTGCAATGGGGAACAGCGGTGTTGACCCTCTCGTCCTCTCAGAGCGATCGCTAGGGAATTTTTTACCTCGTTGAGAGGGAGAGATGATGGAAGGGATCTAAGAGAGAATCAGATATTAATATCCTTTAAAGCAGGTCAAAAGAAAAGAAACAGAATAATGGAGAGGTATGTAAAGCACCCTAAAATGCAGAGATCCTAAAAAGAAGTAAGAGCCGTGGACCGAAGTTGGGATCGGCAGAGATGAGGTGGGGTGAGGGCGGGGCGGCGAGTAATCAGCTTATGTTGTAAGGAGCTCCGCGGCTGAGAACGGTGGGAGGAGGGCAATGATGGGGAAACCTTTGCTTAATGAGGAAACCTAATTATTGCGCATCTGGAAGCCTTGGTCCCAACTACGAGCTGAAGGCGGGTACCCCCCCCCCCAGGGAAGCAGTGCGCATGCCCCAGTCGTCGGATTTGCATGATAAGGTGCACACGTGAGCCGAGTATGGCGGAGCCCGGGGCGGCGGTGGCGACCAATAGAATCCTGCTCTTCCTGCGTCTCCGGGTCACATTGACAACGCGGTCCCCCCACAATAGGCCTTTGAAACCCACTTTAAAAATAAAAGGAGTGTTTTAGTATTGATTCTCGCCTTGGCACGCTGGATTCCTGTGGAAAATAGACATATTTTATAACTACACATACATTTACTACAAGCAAGGGTTAAAGTAGTCAGAATTTAAGAAAAAGAAGACAGGAGTCTGTTCAAAGAGCAATGACGGGAGGTCAAGGAATCCTGAGGACTGCTGCCTTCAGAGCCCTGAGATTTGTGTCAGTGTTTTATCTCCCGAGCCTGATCGGTCACATGGAAATCACTCCTACCTCATTGACCAAATGAGTCTCAGAAGCAGAAACATTACATGTACAGGCCTGGCTTGAGAAAAAACCCAAACTGACTCTTTCTCCACCCCCATCCCCAGACCTCATTGTTGCTGGGCAGGCAGAACACCTGTGACTCCACCCCTCTCCCTTTCCCAGACACCAAAGTGGTCTGTGTGGCGAGATCCGTGGGTTAGCTCCCACATCTGTGAAATGGGGCTAATTATAGAAGGGCAGAAGGAGCTAGAAAGGTAGAGGCATGACATGGATCTCCAGACCCGCTGGGCCTCTTCCACCTCCACCCAAGCTCTGAGGCTGGAAAAGATGAGATTGATTCTCTGGAGCTGCAGAAAGGGTGGGCCAGCTGGGAAATATTACCTATCCTGCCCCGTCTGCACACTGCTGCCTGCCCTCACTGCAGCACCATCCTGACAGTTACCAACCACCCTGTACTCTTCCCGCCATATATCCTTGCCAGAATTACTGCCCACAAATGGGCCTTCAACACCCCTTAGAGTGCTTCTGTCTGTGACAGGAAAACTGCTTGTTCATATCACTGAAATAAAACAGGTGGGGATTATTATTTGCAGTTCCTCTCCCCTTTTGTGTAATTCACAAGCCTCCAATGTAGGATTAGGCTTCAAATGCATTTGGTCAGGTACATACTTTTTAGTGCTCATTTCAAACAATGTGATGCTTAAAACCATCCCAGCAATGCCTCTGTTTGTCTCTTAGGTCTTTCTCATCCTCCAGACCCTTCCATTATAACATAGCCTCTTTCTTTCTTTTTTTTTCTCCTGGAGGCTGTGAACCAGAGTTTCACCCCAGCCCTCCAAAGTGCAAGCCACTAAAGGGTGACTTCAAGGTCTTATCTGTTAATCTAAGATCAGTAGTATTTGACCAATAAGTATTAAGTTGACATACTGTTAAACATTTAGCTGCCAACATCCGTGTCTATTTGTGAAGGAGATACCCATTGAACCTTCAGAAGTTTTGGTTGGTAGCCTCTGAATAGAGAAAAACAGGTTATCACAATTGTGTTTTGGGGTTGCCTTTGCAGAAATCAAGCTTTCTCCTAAACTGGCCCAATAAAATCAAAAGAGCCTTCAAGATGAGATAGCCATGTTGTTTAAAATACTTCTTGAACACTAAATTTGGGGTTTTCTTAAACTGACTTTTTGTTGTGCTTTAGGAAAATAATGGTGTATTTGAAAGAAAATATAAATGTGAAAAAAAAAAAGTCCATCAGCCAATCAGTAATTTTCACTGCCCCCAGTTGAAGCAAAATCCCTGTCTTGGGAGTGGCTGTGATAAGTGAAGGGGGTTTTGGGTAGAATTGAACTAACATAAGTCTCAAATTCATGTCCCAGAACTTTGATGACAACTCACTGTCATCTTTGAGAAAAGACAAGCCTAGCAGACTGGGAGTCAGGTGGGAAACACTGAGGTGCAGACAGGACAGTGACCTGGAGCCCAGCCTCCATCACAGCTTCAGCCTCTGGAGCTGCTGTTTCCAGGGATCCTCTCAGCTTTAACCCAGACTGCCCTGCAGTCTCTTTGTCTCCCATCTGTGCTGACCTTAGGGTACTTTCTAGCTCCTGCCCATCCCAGCAGGTGAGGCTGGCCATTAGCACTTTGTGCCGGCCGGCGTGTTGGTAAACCAGCTGAGCTGGGAGCATGTCCTTCCCATGTGGGGCTGTTCCCCTCTTACTTAAGTTGGGACTTGTCAAGTTATAGGGAAATGGCAGAGGGTAAAAAGGAAGATTATTGAGGACAACTACAAAAATGCAGTTGATAGTGCGAAGGCTTCTGGAAACCAATGCTGCCTCCTCCGTGAGAACCCTGAGAGCTATGCCCACAAATCAGCTGGGGCAGAGAAACTTCCTACTCCTTGGTATTTTGGGTCTTCGGGAACCGAGGTAGTTAGAGGGGTGGGGGAGATTCCCTTTCCTCTAGTGCAGGTCAGCCAGGGAGCAAGAAGGTGGCTAGGGAGCTTGGGACTCTCAGTCCCACTGAGACTTCTTCTCCAGGCTCCCTGCCTCAACATCAGTCCCTGTCTGATCTCCTGATTAAACTCCAGCGCCTGGGACCCTCTTACCACGCTGTAGGCGTTACTCTAAGGACATTAAAGGTGCTGCAGGAAGCTTTCTTCTATCTTCCCAAGACTAGGCAGCTAACCCAAGCCAGTCCTCAGGAGAGCAGGGCGAGCACACGTTGCCTGGGCTGGCGTTTTCCAACAACGCCAGGCTGCATCCTGAATATGAATTAGCCTTCTGCGCTGGTGTGACTTCACTTTGAAACGCAACTTGTCAAAGTGTGGTTTTAATTAAACATCTTCCGGCCACGAAAGCGTACATGTTTTGTAAAATATATCCTAGCATGAAATTTACTTCCACGATCTGAAATTAGGTACCTTGTAAATGTTTTCATAAAAAATAGGAAGGGTATGTGTGAGAGAATGGAGCCGTTCATACTCGCTGCATTCCTTTAAAACGTCCTGCCAGCTGGCCCCGGTGCCGGACAGGTCCCAGGTCGGCCCACCAGTGGGCTGGGACAGAGGAGAGACAGCGCGCTCAGGACACGCGAGTAACCGAACCCGCCCCGGCAGGCGCGGCCCAGCAGCTTTGGCAGTTGGAGACAATTCAGCAGTCAGACAAGTTAATCCTGAACTGATTTGTTTCGGATCCATCTGCAGGACGCCGGATACCGCTTTCGGCTGCTGCTGCAGACACCTGCCTCCCTCTCCACCCCAGGCCGCAGTGCCTGTCGCATGAAGTTGGAGAGAAGAGACGGTTGGGCGCAGAATGGCCCTCAGCAGCGTTCCAGACAGCACTTCATATCTCGACAGTTAAAGTTCTCCTCTAAGAATTCCTGGCTAATATTTAGAACATCAGCAATGTTGATCGATAGCCGTCCTAACAGACTGTCCAAAACTGTTCCAAACCAATCTCAAAGCTTCCTTGGACGGAGAAGGACCCCCATGAAGGCTCTTTGTCACCTACCTGGGGGCGTCTAACACCCACATAGCCCTCAGAAAAAAAGGACCCTATTTCCCTGCATGGGAGGGGGGCGGGGAAGAAGCCTGCTCACGTTGCGTCTTTCTATTCCATACAGAATTAAGAGCTGGGCCCTTGTGCGATTCTCTTTTCCTAACTACTCTCTGAGGATCCCGCCAATTCTGGCGGGATTTGCTGGGTTCCAGTAAAACTTGGCGCACGCGGAGTGGGGTGTGATGCGAGGAAAAGGGAGGGGCACGCATGTCCTTTCTTCCAGATAATTGGGACCCGCGAAACGAGGAGGGGGTAGCCCTGTAGGGAGAGTTATTTACCGTCCTCCACCTGAAATAAGCAAGACCAATAACGAGCCGCGCTTTTCTCCCTGTTTAATCCATCCCCATTCAGCGATTGGCAAAACAGACCCTGAAGGCAGAGGCAATAATTGCTCCGCGCTCTCCTTACTAGGGAAGTGTGTAGGCATTCGAAGTGTACTAAAAATAAACGGAGGAGCGAGAAAATGAAAAGGGGACAGAGTGACAATTTGCCGCAATTAAAGCGTCTGCGCATGTTGCCGGAGGAGCAGGGACCCACAGTGGTTTTTGTTTTCCCAGGTCTGATGATGTGACTAACTCGTTAGGGAATTTTCGTCTCAGGTTGTGTGTATGCGCGTGTGTGTGCGTGCGTGCGTGTGCGCGCGCGTATATTCAGCAGCCGAGGAGGCCACTGCAAGGGCCGGGCCCGTGGGGGCGGGGGTCAGCCTGGGACAATTTCTGGGCCCTTGAAAACCCATTTGTCCTCGGGAAAGAGCCGGGTCCAGCTCCCTCAGCCCTCCCCCTGCCCCGCCAGCCGGTCTCAAGCGAGAGCCTTTCGGCTAGCCCTCGGCAGCCACCTCTTCCAGGAACTTTGGGGCACGTTTTCAGCTCTAAGGTGTCTAACCTTAAAGGGTAAAAACATAATAATACTAACGCTTATGTCACCACCACCAGAGATGCAAAGGATAGGGGGTGAGGAGGGAGGGTAAGGGGGGTGGTTAGCCAAATCAAAGCTTGGGAGACATTTTGAAAGCGCGCTTGAAATTTTACTCTTAATTTTTGGAAGGCTTTCAAGAAGAGAAAGGGGGTGGGGAGGGAGAGGACCACAGCTTTCTCCTGTCTGTCACTGGAGCGTCCAAACAGAGAGGGCTCCAACCTCACCGCACGCGAGAACACACAGTGGGAAATTGCTTCAAGATACAGTAGGGCTCTCTTTCCCTAAACCCTACCTGAGCCGTAAACTTCGCGATAAGGGAGGGAAGGGGGAGCCCTGGGTGTCAAAAATCTGCATTGCCTCGAACCTGGAGATCTGAAGGCTAATCCCAGGCCCTGCGCCTCTGCCTGGGCCTGGCTCAGGCCGCCCAGCCTCGCGCCCAAACTGGCGCCCCAAGTTGATCAGTCCCCTCCCCCCTCCCCCTCCCCCCACCCTTTTCTAGGGCCACGGAAGAGGGTGGGGATGACACTGTGCAGCCACCGTCCAAGTCCAGCTTGGGCTGGCTTCAATGAAAACTGGCAAGCCCGGCGAGTCTCGCAGAAATTTTCTTCGACCCTAATTCAATTTTAAAGCGGATTTTTACTATTAAAATCGCTGCCGAGCAGCACATTGAATTAATCTGACTGTACGGTTTTAATTACAGTGAGGCTTTCTCTACAAATCTGTACAAGACAGTGGCTGGCTCTGGGAGGATCTCTGCCTCCTGAATTGCATTATCCGGCCCCACGTTCCCTGCAGACAGCGGCGCGTGGGAGCCAGATGCGGGCGCGGGCGTTCCTGTCGCCCTCTGCTTCTGCCCGCCCTCCGGCTCCTGTCCTCCCCCGTCCCTTCTTTCACCCCAGCCCCGAGGGGAGCCCTGGACGCCCGCCTGTCTGTTGGCTGCCCTGAAATCCCCAATCGCTGTACTTGCTTTTAAACTCTTGGGCCCAAGACCTTTGTGCCTCCAGAGCCTCCTTCTTAAAATGACTCGTTTGTCTGGGGAGGGTGACCCCTTTTGTAACTTTTTAAAGGGTCCTCCAGCTTCGACTTGGCAACGTGATCTAGGTGTTTGAAGGGAAAGCAGGCTAAGGGACAGGGGGCAGAGGGGAGAAAGTGGTAGAGAAAACTAGTGGGAGGGCCACTAGGTTTGGGGTCTAGCCATCCCCCTAGGCCCCCAAGTAAATACAGGTGCGGCCGGCCCGCGGGGAAACAGGGCTGCTTCTATCAGCCTTAGTTTTGTTTGTTCGCTGAACAGCTAACACTGTGGGGCAGTGGTCCCTAATGAACACGATGGAAAGAAAACTTGAAGAGAGGTAATCTCAAAATGAAGCAGATTCACACCCATTCTCTCTCCTGCTCACTCTAATTTTCCTTCTCTCTCAAACTCCCTTTCTTTCTATATCCTCTGCTTTTCCACTCTCTCTGTTTCACCTCCACACAGAATGTGGGAAGAAAGATGGTGAACCCAAATAGGAACCCAGATGTGTGTCCAAATGGACACAACTCTCAGTGTGTAAAGAAGCAAAGACTTTGAGCTCTGAGGGAGGGGCCTCGCTTGACAGAGAGGGAGAATTTTTGCTCTCTGCACAAAATTAGTGAAACCTACAGAAAAATAATATTTCATTCCCCTGGGTGGGATGGGGAGGGCTTTCTTTCTCCTAGAGTTATGTAAAAGGGATTTTATTGTGAACAAAAGAAAAGAGAAAGGGCAGAGTTAGGGGAATGAGTTTGTTTTAACAACCCTCACTTCTAAGGGCTCTCAAACTAGTTGCCCTCTAAGGAAAGTGTTGCTAAAACCTAATAAATTACCTTTCCACTTATTGGGATGTTAGAAAATAAAGGAAATAAGAAGTGCCTATGTACAGGCATGAGCATGAAAATCACCAGAGCATTGACATCTCAAGGGTAGTCAGGTACAGAACAACTCTATAATGAAAAATGGTTTTCATTTCTTTTTCTATTGTAACTAGAGAACCATCTAAGAACTCACATGATAGCAAGAGGATGTGCTCCATCCCAGGTTTTCTGAAGAGTTGTCCCAAACCTGGCTCTCCCTTAATGTTCAGGCGTTTGCTATGACTTTGTTATTGTTACTGCTGATGAAGGGATGCAGGAATTAAAACAGAGGATGCTTCGAGGCATTTAGGAAGACGCTTGGCCAGCTATATTAACTCCTTATTATGCCTAAAAATAGTCAGCCATTTCCTGTTGATGCTTGCTCCCTGCCACTCCGGGACTGCATTTATCCTCCAATGGTCAGGGGTCCTGGTTTCCAAAGACTGGCTTGATTAAAGCTGACTTCTAACACCTCTGCCTTCCGCCTTCCCCAGCTACATTTCCCAGCAGGGCAAATATGGGGGGCTCAGCTTTGGTTTATCTGACAGATTAAAAAGACAAACAGCACCATTTATCTTGTTCTAATCTAAGTATTCAAACACTGTTGAGTTCTTTTTTTCCTGGACAGAGAGAAAGAAGAGTATTTGTGTATTATTAGAGAATGGGTTCCTATGCTTGATAAAAGAGAGGAAGAAAGGGAGGGAAGGAGGGAGACTCAGTATACAACCTCAACCTCAGAAATGAGGAAAGTAGAAATATGTGTTTTTCCACTCCCACCCCACCCCAATCCATTCTAGGCCCAGCACATTGACTCTCTCTGTTAGGAGAGCTTTGGATGATCACAGCCTGGAAATGGAGTCAGGGAGAGGCAAAAGGTGTTGAATTTGAAAATCTGGTTGGACTCCAGGTTCAAAAAGACCTGGAAGAGGAGCCTCTAAGTTGGAACATCCTTAGTTAATATTCTCCAAATTGGACAGTCTAGAAAAAGTCTGTGAAGCCCCCAGTAGGTATCACTGGCCCTGGTGGGCCCTTGCCATCCATGTTGGGGTTTTCTAGCTGTCTGTTCTTGGGCCCAAGACTGTATAGATGAGAGAGATGTTGTCCCCAGACTTCAGTGAGCCTCTTTCTGAGTGAGGAGTAAACAGGGACCACTTTTTAGTTGTATTTGGGGGAGCCTGGGAGGGGAGGGTGCTAATATGGCATTATAGTTTTATCACTAGAGAAAACAATGCCATAATATCAGTGCTTTCTTGAAGAGTCTGATACTTTTGACTACTCCTGAAGATGCCATCACTGGCCTGGGCTAAGAAAGGGACAGAGGCAGCTCTCGTGCTCCCCCCACGCTTTCCCAGGTGTGTGTGTTGGGGGAGGGGGAAAAGGTGCCTGGGTTTCCAGGATATCGAGCACTCTTTTCCTACACACATACACAAACAACATTTTACATTGAATGGGGTAAAGACTAGCAGGAATTTCTTTTTTTCCCCCAATGTCTCCCATTGAGAAGGGGGTTCTTAGCATGGCCATGTAAATCAATACCGAGTTATTTCTTTGAATTCAAAGGCTATTTATCCAGGTCTAATTTCTTTAGAATTAACGTGATAACTGAGCCTAACTTAGCAACCAAACCCAGCCAGGCCCTGCCTGGCTTGAACGTACTTCTACAGCCTGAGGAGGCTGCAAACCCTCCACCGGCACCCAATCTACCCCCTGACCTATGCGCGCTGCAAACACTGGTCCATAGATAGAACGGCAGGGGACTTTCCACCCAAAGAGACTGCTTCTCCCACGGTGGCCCTGGGTGCGCTGACCCATACGCAGGGGCTAGTGTTGGCAATCAGTTGGTATTTCTCTCTAAATAACACTGACAGCCGGAATACAAGCCCCAACACCTCGTCTTAAAAAGCAAAAGGCAGTTTAGGCCTCAAACCCTGCCTCTTAAAACTTTTTAGTGAATATGACCCTCACCTACTATAGGCCCTAAAAGAGACTTAGGTCTCCAGATGGCCGGCTTTACTTCTGTTTTGAATGATAAAAACTTCTTAGGCCTCACCTGCCCTCCTCCTCCACCCCCCAGGGCTGGCTCGGGTTCCCCAGCCAGCAAGACAAAGAGGTTGGAGCCAGGACCAGGCTGGCGGCTGGCGGCCAGCAGGGCGCAGGGGCCTGGAGCCCCTGAAGTGTGCGCCTTCGCTTCGAAGCCCTGAAGAATCCGGGAGTTCTTGACTCTCAAGGATGGGCTGGAGGTGCCGGCTGGACGAACAAACCAGGGGCGACTCGCCTTAGCTCATTACCGCCGCCCATGACACTGGGCGAAGGACTTGGCAGCCCAGATGCCGGTTCATTTGGAGAGAAGAGGCCGAGGGCAGCGGGCCCCCTGCCTCAAGCAGCCACTGAGCGCCGAACTCCTCGCACCGAGGTTGGTGGCAGAGGCCACACGTGGCAGCCACTCGCCGCGGGCCACCTTGGCGCACTGTGTGGGACCACACTAGCTCTCTCGCTAGCTATTCCCACGACTAGCCGGAAAGCCAGACGCTCAAGCCTGCAGTTTGGATTCTACCCTGCAAACGCGCACAGAGACCTCTATCAAGCCGGGAAGGACCCCTCGCCCTCGTTCGCTCCACTCCCCAACCCCTGGCTGTCT